>NC_035109.1:287901118-290401118 GCF_002204515.2 Aedes aegypti | reverse complement strand
TGCTCTTGGAAGTTTTTTTTTTTTTAAACTACCTAAAGCAATAAAACAGTACTTTTCAGTACTATTTTTCTACTATTGATCCCTTTACAATCCTTGTTTGGACAGCTCTGGATTTTTCGTTGGACCCGTTGGCGAAAGCTAGCGGTGGTAATCCTTCTTGAACACCGTCTTGAAAAAAAAAACTCTTAGGAGATCTCGTCTTCTTCCGTTTAATCACTAAACACAATTGCAACTACAAACAAAAGGGCTGAATCTCTGAATTCGACTTCATTCCAAAAAAAGTGGGATTTAAAACTGTCACTAAACGTGGCAAGAATGGAAGAAAATACGTTTCTCCGGAATGCGAACTTTCTTCCAAGGGTGAAATAAATAATGTTGATGTTGATGCAATTCGAAATGAGCAATCAGTTCGATGCTCTAGACAAATTGTCAGTTGTTCCGAATTTGGGGAATTCAGGCAGGAGATCTTGAACTCCATTAGGGGAATCAAGGTTTCCTTCCAAATCGGAGACTGTCGCGTTTTGCCGGAAATTCTTGAAGATCGCGAACTTCTTTTCAAACATCTTGAAAAGAAGAAGCACAATTTTTTACTTATGACGACAAAACTGAACGTTTGTTCAAGATTGTCTTGAAAGGTCTCTCAAGTGACTATAAGTCACCTGAAGAGATCAAAAATGGAATAAATGATTTACTTGGATTTTCCCCAATCCAAGTAATCATTATGAAAAAGAGAACCCAATCTGGCATTGTTCGGAAAGGGCTTTCTCAAGAATTTTATTTAGTTCACTTTAACAAAAAAGAACTAAATAATATTAAAACTATAGAAAAAGCAAAACTTTTGTTTGATGTCCGTGTGACATGAGAACATTTCCAGAAACCTGGAGGAAATTACCAGAACCCCACTCAGTGCCGTCGGTGCCAAAAGTGGGGTCATGGTACAAAAAATTGTCGCATGGATGCTAAATGCATGATTTGCGGAGGTTCTTCTCACGCCAAGGACTTCTGTCCAGTGAAGGACGATACCACCAAGTTCATATGCTCTGATTGCGGGGCTAATCATAAATCAAATTTTTGGAATTGCCCTTCACGCAAAAGAGTCATTGAGGCTCGTGCCAGGTAGATGAAAGATAATATCCGTTACGATAACGGTCGTTTCCGGAATTTCCCTGGTAGAGTTTCGAACAGTGCTCATTTTTCAGTTAACGATCGTTTGATTAGGAATCATACCCATCAGGAAGATCATAATCATGCTCATTAACAAACTAATTTTCATCCGTCGGGTATCCGTTCGAATCTTTTAATTTCGAATGTATCTACCCAAGGAAAATCCATTGCCGATATCGTAGCAGGTAATTTGAACTTCTCCCCTATTCATACTATGAGTACTTACTCTAATTGTTTCAAATCAAATGGAAAAAAAACCCTGCCGCCACAGGAAATTTCTACTCCGCCTCTTCGTCTACCAAAAATTTTAACGGGAAATTATCTGATAATGTACCCACTTCAAGTGACATGTCTGCCTCTGATTTTAATTTTGTAACTGAACAATTGAATCTAATGGTTGATGCAATGTTCAAAGCCACCACTGAAGCAGTCCAAGTTGTTGTAAAATTTACTAATCAAATTGTTATTGGATTACGTTTTCCTAATGGATCCAAATAATAATTTGAATATTTTAAATTGGAATGCTCGTTCTTTGAATGGTAAAGAGGACGAGCTGTTAAATTTTCTAACGGTTAATAACATACATATAGCAGTTATAACTGAAACATATTTAAAACCTGGATCCAAACTCAATAGAGATCCTAACTTTTTTGTTTATCGTAACGATCGACTTGATGGGGAATTGCAATCATCATTCATAGGCGTATAAAACATCAACTGTTTTCGTCATTTGAAACAAAAGTTTTTGAAACTTTAGGTGTTTCAGTTGAAACATAGCTTGGTAAATATACTTTCATAGCTGCCTATTTGCCTTTTCAATGCTCTGAACAGCAAGTGAAATTGCTCCATACTGACTTGCGAAAATTGGCACGCAATAAGTCAAAAAATTTTGTCATTGGTGACTTTAATGCCAAACGTCGGTCATGGAATAATTCTCAAAGTAATTCCAACGGCAGAATTTTATTTGATGAGTGCTCTTCAGGATACTTCTCAATTCAATACCCTGATAGCCCTACATGTTTTTCCTCTTCTAGAAATCCATCTACGATTGACTTGGTCTTAACCGACTCTAGTCATCTTTGTAGCCAATTAGTTACTTATGCTGATTTTGATCCTGATCATGTCCCTGTTACATTTCAAATATCCCATGAAGCGATGCTCAATCCTATCAGCTCCACTTCCAATTATTTTCGAGCCGACTGGAATATAAGGTACAGTGGGGGAAGTGTATCAGTGGGGTAAGTGGATCATTCGTCAATATTAAGCATAAATGCTTGAATATGTTGAATGTTTTCGCACCATTGCTTCGTTTTAGGTTATATTCTTACGTCCACACTGATACTATTGCAAAACTGGTACTACACGCACACTAATACAAGCAAACTTGATAGCTGCAAAAATTGATTAATTTCAAAATTGTTTTCCATCAATCAAAAATCCATTGTATCTCTGTCTAAAATCGGATTCTAATAGTTTTTTCGACATATGGTGAGCATTTCAGTTTCAATTGAATGAATCACAATGAAAAATATGTGATTTTTATAAATAAATACAAATATATTGTACATGATACACTTACCCCTACTTTTTAATGGGGTGGGGTAAGTGGATCAAGTATTATTATCATTTATTGGCAGACTGCTTACGAGAATTTTAATACGTTTTCATATTCGCAAATGCTATTTTCCTTTATTTTTTTTTCATTCCCAGCTTAAATTTGTCAAATTCAGCATAGAGAATTTGAATTAATCCACCTAAAAGTTTTTTAACTTTTCTGGTATAAAAAAACAAATAATAATAATTTCAAAACTCACACGAAACTTTTCGTGGTTTATCTAAGCTGAGTTGCAAAAGAGCAAAATATACTAGTTCTGCAATTGAAAGCATATTATAGTACCTTATTTGACCATATAAATTATTCTAGACAGATGATACTAACATATTCATAAATAGAATAACAAGATTTCAGTTTGTTATTCAAGAATAAATGTAACTAATATTTTCAAACTACGAGTGTTTTTCGGAAACATCGTTAGGAATGATCCTACAATACTTCTCTATATCTTATGTGTATAAATGGATGAATTTTCTTCAAACTATTCTAGTTACAATGTTTTTTGTTGTGCGTGTAAACTAATGTATACATATTTTTAAATATATATTTATTAAATAAAGATACTTTTTGATTATAAAGTATTAAAATGTACCATTACTAGTACTAATAATAAGAACGAGAGTAATATCATTCTTACTACACATAATTACATCACATTTGTTTTGAGAACAGATTTTTTCTATTGGTGATCCACTTACCCCACCATGGTGGGGCAAGTGGATCATTTGGTGCAAATTTTTAAGTCCCTTATACTCAATACATAACAATCAGAAAAATCAAAATAATCGATGATTTGAAGTATATTAGTCTCTCATTTGTTATCCACAGAAAAAGTTTGAATTACATTATTCACGTTAGCTGTACATAACAATGAAGTTGACTATTGATTTTTCTGTATCCACTTACCCCACGGTACCTTATATGAAACGTATATTGACTCTAATCTTGATGTTAACATTTCTTTAGAAACTAAACTTGATATTGACAATGCTCTTGAAACTTTAACAAATTCCATTGTTGAAGCCAGGAGCATTGCAATTCCAAAATGTGAAGTAAAATTTGAATCCGTGATTATAGACGATGATCTTAATCTCTTGATCCGCCTTAAAAACGTGAGGAGAAGGCAATTTCAATGCACTCGCGATCCTGCTATGAAAATTATATGGCAGAATTTGCAGAAAGAAATTAAAAAACGATTTTCACAATTAAGAAACAAAAATATGTTGTAATTTTTTTTCATGTCAAAAATAAATCTTAAAAATCCATTTTCTCAAAAATCGTTTTTTTGATTTATTTTATTTTTTTTTCAAGTAGACAAAAAATGGAGTCTTTTGCACAGTGGGTCAAGATGGAGAAATCATGGACAAAAAGTTATGATTTTTTTTTAAAAAGGTTGTTTTTTCAATATGGTCTAAATAAACTTTTTGAATGCTTTTCGACCCGAGTTTATGGAAGTACGCAAAATTTGCAACAAAAAAGGTATATGAGAAAATTTTGCTAATTGCTACCGTTTCCGAGATACAGCGATTTTAAAATTAAATTTACTGAAAATTCACAACTTTTGGTTGTTTTCGGATGTTTTTCGAGATGATAAAATAAAGAATATTTTTTTTTGAAAGCATTTTATTTCATGTTCTTATACAATGATGGATCGTCCAATTTTGATACAGATTTCTTACTTTTTCATAATGTTTACAATTTGTTTACTATCATTACAGTTTGAAAATTGCCTAACTTCTATATTATCTACGGAAACTGGAATAAATGAATGATATTTTTGTGTTCCCTGAATAGTTATTGCTTTCGAATATTGTTCATTTAGCTGCTCCTTGATATGTTCATACTCTGTTGTAGTTGCATAAGAAAAGAAAATTTGTGTTAGTTGCTCCTCCTTTCGCTTTTTAGCCCAATCAAATAATTACACTCAACTCATTGAAAATATCGATATTCACTTTTTGGATGCATTCAGGGACGTTGGAATCCTTCTATTCTTCTAAATGTGGTGATGGTAAGCCAATAAACAAAAAAGTTATGACACTTTATTGGTTTACCATCACCAAATTTTTATGGTAGATAGCTAATATAATGGACCATTTTCCCTCAAAAAATTACGTTGGTATTCCGATAGGGTTTTGAGATATTTGAGTTTTTGTGTCAAAAACTATGTTTTTAATGCAAAAAAAAAAAAAATTTTTACTGTGTGTATTTTTGTTGGAATCTTTATTTAGTTGTCTAACTTTGTTTCTTTAGTTGTCTAACAATCGAACGAAACGTTTTTGCTGTGCAGCTTTTTGAATATTTTTGAACCATTTTCACATACACCCTTTTGAAAAGTTAGTCGTGACTCAACTTGAAGATTTGATATCGGAAAATGACGATTTAGATGGAACTGGAAAACTGTGCAAAGATTCAGCTCAATAGAAAAAAATGAATTAAAAAATTTACCAAATTTTAGTGCTGTTGCTTGGAATCACTCTGCTGCATCAGCTCTTTTTTATACCAACATGGGTATTTGAATCAACTATTAGGTACGTTTTTGTCCGACCTCAAAAATATACCAACGTGCTGTACTTTAAGAAAACATCAGGTATATTTGTGTGAGAATACTGGGCACGTTACTCCTCTACTCATAAAGCTTTTGTTTTCGAATGGAAATATTTCATTATCTTAAATTGATATAAATGCATTTCACGTATTGATTGCTTTATATTCGTTATTTTGTTATTTTTTAACTTTTAACATTGTGTTCCATATTTTCTTGATAATTACATATCAAAATATCACAATGTTGAATGTTGAAGTTGTGTTTCGTCAAAAAAAATTTTTACAGAGCGCATTTGTTATTTCGCCTCATACAATGAAAAATTAACAAATCAATATTTTTTCAAACATTTTAGTCAAATTTCAGACTATGAACAAATTTCTAGGCTTATGAGCCTCGAAAAACATTCGAAAATTATCGAAAATTGAAAATTATATCATAATTTTGTATTAAAATCGCTGTATCTTTAAAACGGTAAAAATTAGCCCGATTTTCCCGTACACCTTTTTGTTGTAAATTTTGCGTACTTTCATAAAATCGAGTTGAAAAACATTTAAAAAGTTTATTATGACCATTTTCAAAAATTCACCTATTTTTTTAAATCATAACTTTTTTGTCCATGATTTCTCCATCTTGACACACTGTGCAAAAGACTTCATTTTTTATCTACTCTTACATATAAAAAAAAAAAACAAAACTACGATTTTTGAGAAAATGGATTTTAAAGCTTTATTTTCGAAATATAAAAAAATTACAACATATTTTTTTTTACAGTGTATTTTTTTTCCAGATAGTCCCAACAATAACCTAAAACTTTGCGGAAGACACCAAACTGATCGGACAAACCGTTTCTAAGTTATAATTTTTTGAAAATTATTAAGGATTTTTTTCTTAGGCCCTTCTTAAAAGTAAGGCTAGAGTCAAAATGGCGAACCGATGATGCAAAAAGGCATTGTTGGGCATAAAGAAAGCATGTGCAAAATTTCATCCAAATCAAAATATATAAAAATGAAATTTGGGAAAAAAGTCGTCATTTTCTGTGGAACCGCTCTCCAATTTTAAAACCGGGCAAAATCCTAGCTATCGTCCAATCAGTTTGCATTCCTCCAACAGTCAACTTTTTGAAAAGGTTATTTTGAACAGAATGATGGACCACACCAACGAAAATTCAATTTTTGCCAATGAACAGTTCGGATTCCGACATGGAAATTCGACCACTCATCAACTTTTACGTGTAACAAATTTGATTCGTTCCAACAAATCTGAAGACTATTATACTGGTCTTGCTCTTCTAGACATTGAAAAAGCATTCGACAGTGTTTGACACGAAGGCTTGGTTGAAAAATTAAAAAAAAAACTTTAATTTTCCAACATACATTTTTAGAATAATTCAACGTTATCTATCAAATCGTACACTTCAGGTTAATTATCAGAACTCCAAGTCTAAAAGACTTCCTGTAAGAGATGGTGTTCCTCAAGGCACCATTTTGGGACCAATATTATACAATATTTTTTACATCAGACTACCCTGAGTTACTTCAGGGATGTCAAACATCTTTGTTTGTGGATTATACAGGCAGCTCCGTCAAAGGACAAAGCCTGCGTTTCGTCCGTAGTAGATTGCAAGACAGTTTGGTTATTTTTTCTTCATACTTGCAAAAATGGAAGATTACTCCTAATGCTTCCAATACTCAACTTATAATATTCCCGCATAAACCAAAAGCTCATTTTTTGAAACCTTCAAGCAGGCATGTTGCCATGATGTGAGAGGTTCCAATAAATTGCTTCATCTGACCAATTTATTGGAACATCCCCGAGATGAACTAGCCCAGGGCTAAACATCTCGTTAATAAAGATGAAAAAAAAAATATTGGAACCTCGCAGTAATCTATCTAAGGGCTTATGCTATTAATTATCTAGGGCTCATGCTAGACACAAAAATTACTTTCAAAAATCACATTGAGGGCATTCAAGCCAAATGTAATAAATATGTAAAATGTCTATATCCCTTTATTAATAGGAAATCAAAACTTTGTCTTAAGAACAAGCTTTTGATATTCAAACAAATTTTCAGGACAGCCATGTTGTATCCTGTACCAATATGGACTAGCTGTTGTAATACCAGGAAAAAAGCTCTGCAGAGAATTCAAAATAAAATTTTGAAAATGATTCTGAAGCTTCCTCTCTGGTATAGTACTAACGAGTTACATAGAATAGCCAATATTGAAATATTGGAACAAATGTCAAACAAAATTGTTCATAATTTTAGACAACAATCGTTGCAATCTACTATTGCCACGATTAATGCGTTATATATTTAGGTTAAGTTAGGTTAAGAAAATTGAAAGCGTTTTTTTTCTCATATAAGCAGATGAAATTTTATTTATTTTTATTTGACGTCAAGCATTTGGAGCCCTTTTCAAATGTTTGTCCAGATTTGTTCACTTGAAAATCCTTGCATTTCGTTTTGTTATACATTTTATCTCTTAATCCATCGAGCCTGTTTTTGCAAATACAATATGTTTAATTACCGACCAATAACCTCTTATTAAAGTATCATTTCCTCGTTTTATTGATTGCTCGGCACCACCGACGACCGACCCGAATGGTGTTCTCGTTTTGACACGATCATCGAAAAGGCCATCGGTCAAAGCCTTTCACCGTCGTTGTGCTGATTCTTTTTTCTTTACTTCGATTCGCTTTGTTCAGCATCATTAAATTGGTGTCTTACTCGCCCTGTCCAGGTTATACCTTACCTCACCTTTGTTTCCTTTCGGTAGGTATCTGTCTGGTGTTGTTAAAATTTGTGCTTCAATATGATATGCTGCTATAGGTCGATGGTCGGTTTCGAGTGTCCGGTCAGAAACACCAGACTCGTGCAATCGAGCTGAAACGGAAAAGCGTGACGTTTTCGAAGCCATGTGCAACTACATACATGAAACATGTCTGGATCGATTGCACGAATAGTAAAGGTCCTTCGGAATCGATCTGTTTGAGTGCTGGATCATGCGTTTTTACAGTTACAGAAACAGATATTTAAATACACTGCCTATTTTGTGTGTCTTCCTGGAATTGACCTTAAACTGCGCCTATTTTTTCAATTGACTTAACCTAACTCAACATAAATATATAATGCATTATTCGTGGCAATAGAAGATAGCAACGATTCTTATTTGAAATTATTAATAATTTCATAAAACATTTGTACTAATGTTTCATCATTGGATATTCTATGCAACTTACTATACCAGGGAGAGAACTTCAAAACCATTTTAAATATTTTGTTTTGAATCTTCTGCAGAGCTCTGGTATTACAACAGGTCCATATAGTTACAGCATACACCATGCCCGAGCAAAGTCGAATAACAACCGCATAACATAGTGATAACAAGATGTTTAGCATGATTTCATTTTGTTATTTTTTGTTATCAATATGAAGACTCTTGTTATCAACGAATTTTGAGCTGTCAGATCGAGGATGCCACCGACGGGTGAATGACGTTAAATGTTTGTTATCATAATTCGATCTTTATAACTAATTGATAACATAATGAGTTATCAATGAGGGAAATGGGCTGGATAACAAAACTTGTTATCAATGTGTTTCAAATGATAACACAATGAGATATTTATTTGATATCTTTAGTATAAACTTTTGTTATCATGTTTGTTATGTTGCCTGCTTATTCAACCAAAATGATAGCAAACTATGTTATCAAATGCTTGTTTTCGGATAACACAACTTATTATCATTTTGTTACCCAACTTTACTCGGGTGGCTGGCCTAAAAATTTGTTTGGAGATCAAAAATTTGTTCTTAAAACAAAGTTTCGATTTTCTGTTAATAAGTAAATATAGACGTTTTATATATTTATGTTATATTTGGCTTGAATGCCCTCAATGGGATTTAATTATTTTTTTTTCTAGCGTAAGAACTAGATTATTAACTTCATCTGACCAATTTATTGGAACCCCTCTCATCGTGACAATGTTTTTGTTTTGTGTGGGAATAAGTTGAGTTTTGAAAGCATTAGGAGTAATCTTTCATTTTTGCTATTAATAATGAAACAATATCCAAACGTTTTTGTAATCTACTACAGATGACACGCAGGCTTCGTCCTTTGGCAGATAGGCCTGTGTAATCCACAAACAAAGATTTTTTGACATACCTGCGGAAACTCAGGTAAGTCAGATGTAAAAATATTGGTCTCAAAAATGCTGCATTGAAATATTTCTTTATAGTCATTTCATGATTATGTTCTGAAGAATATGTTTTCACTATGAGAAGATTAGTTTGTGCTTATTTTATAGTGCTTACGTTTCTTCTTCTTTCTTTTTGTCATTACGTCCTCACTGGGACAGAGCCTGCTTCTCAGCTTAGTGTTCTTATGAGCACTTCCACAGTTATTAACTGAGAGCTTTCTTTGCCAAGTTTCTATTTTTCGTATTCGCGAGTACGACGATACTCTATGTCCAGGGAAGTCAAGGAAATTTCCTTTACGAAAAGATCCTGGACCAACCGGGAATCGAACCCAGACACCTTCAGCATGGCTTTGCTTTGTAGCCGTGGACTCTAACCACTCGGCTAAGGAAGGCCCCGTATAGTGCTTACGCGTAAGGCTCATTTTTTTCAAAAATGTTCCAACATACATCGTCTTCACTGTGCATAAGAAGACAACTGTCTCAAACTTACTTTCGAACCAACACCTTTTTTAATCGCTACATTCATGTTTCAATATTTTCTTTATTACGCATATAAACATTAAAACACTTTGTTTGAAAACGTTTTGGGAAGATATGAAGCTAGTAAAGTCTCATATTGGAAAAATAAAGGCATAACAGTATACAGTATTGGACAAAACATTTGAAAATCGACAATCCATACAGAATGACCAACTTTAGTAAGCTATATTTCAGTTATTTATGGACCGATTTGAATAAAATTTTGGCAGAACATCAGACATAACTTGAATTTTAAGTGATTTTTCCCATCACAAGTTCAAAAGCAGTGATGGTTTGACTAAAGTGAATTTTTTGACGATTTTTTATAATTGACATAACTAAACATATTGAAGGAATAGCTTCATCAAAGTTGTAGATTTTAACGAGATTAACAAGTTTGCTGAAGACAGTTTTTGTGTAGGGCTATCAGATTTTGAGATAAATAGTTTTGCATTTTTTGTTCAAAATTACACTTTATTTAAACCGTTATTACCTATAAACTCGTGATTGGGAAAGTTATTCAAAAATATATGTTAAAATTCAGATTATATCTGATAATCTGTGAAAGTTTCATTCGAATCGGTCCATAAATATCTCAGATATAGCTTACCAAAGTTGGTCATTTTGTATGGAAAATCGAAAAAGTTTCAAATGTTTTGTCCAATACTGTGTATATAAACATTCAACCCGAATAGCAACTACAATTGTGAATTGTGTTCAAGTTTATAGTTTTTGCTAAACAATAGAAGCAAAATAACTTATTGGAACGGTGATGTTATGTTAATATGGTATGCAGAAATGTGCTATAAAATTATGGACAATTGTATTGGAAGACAAACTTCAAACTTTGAGCGCTATTTTATCAATGCCTACATTTTTCCATATGGGACAGTTATTCCTTTACAGGCATATTAGATCATCTTTAAACCACTACAAAAATTTTTCAGAACACTCTTTTATCATGAGGATGACATAGGAGTTTCGATTTTCATTTTTTTTTATATTTTGAACCGTCCTTATAAGCATAGATGACTTACAATTTGTAATTACTACTCCGTGATTAACCAGAACAATCGAAGTTGCACAGAGATTTAATGAATGGGGCTTGGGATTAGGTCTCAGTGAAGTATAACTTATCAAAATGCATATAAAATATACCTTTCTGATTCCTCCGCGTTATCGAGCCTTCAGAACAGTTAATTTTTGAATGGTGGGGGACGATTTTAATTTCACAACATGAATAATTTTGAATATTTAAAAAGAAAAGTGTTAACTTTTCATTATTCTCATTCGGGACGCTTCCATATTTTTATCTCATATTTCGGACTCTTTGATTTGAATTTGGGACAGCTCAAGTGAATCACAAAAAGAAAAGTCAAATAATTAATTAAAGTCGAAAACCCGCTAAAGAGACATGTAAGACAGTTGGACATTATAAATTTTCATAGGAAAATTCTTATTAAAACAAACCTTGAAAGTGAGAACTACTAAACGGCAAAAATTGAAACATTTCATGTGAAATGTTTCCCATACAAAGTGAAGTGTGCGGAATTTGAAGCTGTCTATAATATGAATCAAAACGGTACATCATTCCATAGTAAACGCTTCTATTATGATATTCCTGGAGTATCAGAGCTAGATCTTTTGTAGTTTCATCAATACAGTGTGTTACGTATGTCGTGCACGATTTTTTAAATTATTTGATTTTTAAAAATTAGATTTTAAAATGTCGAAACAATCAATTTATCAATTGTAGGGCTGGTATCAGGTCTCTTTTTGGAGATTTAGTCTCTATCTTAATGCAAGTCTATATTTATGAAAGTCTCTAAAGTCTCCATAGAATCCTTCAGAGACTGTTACCTTTTCAACTAATTGTTTAAAAATTTCATCTCAGATTTCTGAAGTACTTTCTGAAATTAACCTAGTGGTTTCTCCAGAGATTTCATCTAGAACAGTTTAAGGGACTCCTTCAATGATCTCTCCAGAAATCCTTTTAGAGATTCCTCTGCCAATTCTTCCAGCGATTTTTCAAAGAATATCTTGAGAAATTTCTAAAGAATTTGCTTCAAGTTCAATTTAATCCACGGTAACTCCAACGATTTTTTCAAAAATAAAACCTCCAGAACATTGAGAACTTTTCAAATAAATCCTCAAACTAGACCCTGATTTTCATCATCGAGTTCCTCTAAATTTTTTTCTCGGAATTCTGAAAAAAAAACGTTGTATCCATTTAAGGTTCCATACTAATTACCACTGCAGCATTTTTCCAGAAAATCATTCTACACATTTTCAAGGGAATCTGCTCGATGTTGTTCAAGGAATTCCTTCAGAAAATGCTGCAAGATATTATCCAGAGTTTTGATTGATTCGTGTTTTTTTTTCAATCATCCTAAAAAATTAACTAGAAACTCAAAATTTCCTCAAGGGTCTATGAGTTCTTCTAGTAAAGCTAATTCATAAAAAGCAACTCAAAAACTCAAACAAGTTTCATCAGCGGTTAGAAAACCTCAAATTTCTGAAAATTTTTATACACATTTACATGGAGAATATTCCTGGAAGAATACTTGGACAAATCTTTAAAGCCTTTCCTTGAAAAATATTAAATATCACTGAGTGATTTCCTGAAGAAATTCCCAGTTAAAATCTCAAGGAAATTCTGAAGGACAATGAGGCATCTTTGGAGAAACTTCTGAAGGACTGATGATCTCTGAGTTAATTTCTGTGGTTTATTGAAAAAAAAACTGGTACCAAAATTATTTGATGAATTCCTTAGCAAAATTTTCGAAAGGATTCCATGAGAAATGAATCTCTAAATGAACTCCTGAAGAAATTTAAGAGATGAGCTAGCCTCGGGCTGCAAATCTCTCAAATAAATAAATTTATCCATCTATCTCACCCTAAAAAAATCAGAGTTATATCTGAATCTTTGGGAAAATACCTAAAATAATTTCTGATGAAATTCCTTTAGAAAAATCAATGAAAATGCATACAGTAATACGAGCACTATTATTTGTCTTAATATCACGAAGAATGAAAAAAATAGAAATCTATGGTCTGATTTTATGAGGAATCAAACTATTATATCCTGGTTCCTGTTAGGTTTCGTGTAGTTTCTGTTTTATTCCTGTTTAGTCTTTTTTTGATTTTTGGCTTGGTCTCTCTTTTTTTCTTTTTCCAGGGAAAAGATCTTTTAACTAAAGGCCAAAAATGCATGATCTATTTTTTCGCACGTGTACGCAGGAATTCATAAACTTTAAGGATGAAACAAACTAATGCACTTGAAAGTTCAATTCAGTTCACAATGATGATCAGAGCTACCGTCGGACGGGGCTACTTTTGATTCCAGGGGCTACTTTGGACACTCACCTTTTGTATTTATTAGCAGCGTAAATATTAATCTGAGCAATTTTATGTCTTCAGCACTTTTTTTAACCAATGTATGCTCTACCTCAAAGCATGAATTTTTTTTTTGGAACAACAACAACAATAACAGGATAAACAAGAAAATATTTCAAGAAAGTCAGAATAAATATTCACAAGGTATAAAACATTGGCTAGGCAAACATTGTTTGAATTTTACCCATGTCGTGGAAACTTATTGGGAGCATCACAAAACTGTCGAGTCGTCATGTTTCATGAACATATTGTGATTTGTTTTGCTTAAAATTGTTGTTTTATAAAATAATTGATCAATGGTCTTATTTTTACGACTTTTATTTCATTATGATGTTTTGTTTTGTATATTTTACAATATTCAAAATTAAAATAAATGTTTGTAAAAGTGAATAGACATAAAACATATATATTTCAATACGTACCAATGACAAGTTCACAAAATAATCTCTAAAAAAATATTTTACATGAATTTGTAATACAAAACAATTGCATCCTTCAAATGATTAAAATAAACTACTCTTAAGCCAGCTCTTTACTGCTAAGAGCTGAAAGCATATTACAAAAGCAAACTAACTTCTTTACGATCTTGCAAAACATTACTTCATAGATTGCGTTTTTAATTAAAATTACTTACTGGTATTAAATTAGTTACTGGTATTAATGTGATCCTTCTACATATCGTTCATATAACAGTAGGAATAGAAAAAAAAAAAACAGTTTTTGTACATAACTCATTACTCCTCGTAGTACCTAGTAGTTACATCGTTCATTTATGTCAACTTAAAAATCAATTCGTAACTGATAGTTCCATTTAAGAGTACCGTCGTTGGGGGTGACAATGGGTCAAAAAGGGATATGTGCGATTTATTTTTTGAATAACTATCGCAATTTAACTCAAATTAACTTCAAATTTGGTGTGTATGTACTTTGATGGTACATTAACAACTGTTCAAAAAATTAAAGACAAATATTTATTCACAGTGGCACCACAAGTGAAAGAAAAATGACCCAATCTCACCCCATAGAGGGGGTGACATTGGGTCACTGTAATTAAAATAACTTGTTTTTGAGAATATGATTTCAAAACCATTCACAACTGAAAAATATTGATAAAAAACGATGCAAACAAGACAAAAAGATATCTAAGGTGTTTCACATGTATGATAAACCCACTTAAAAGAAAGATTATACAGAAAATTGAAGAGCTATGAGAAAAAATATATAAACTCAACATTTATCATCAAGTTTACATAAATTTTCTTGGTTTTTCCCTCAAATTGTCTTCAAAGTCTCATTCCCATTGCTATAAAGCCCATTCAGTTTCCCCAAAGGTGTACTGAAACAGAGATTATTTTCAACCTTCACAAATAGTTAAATTTCGGTGCGACATTCCACGATCAATAAATTTCAGGCAGAAGTTGACGTCATAATCCCAGTATTTCAGCGATCCAACTCATTTGTACTTCCGTGAGATGTTTCTATTATATGAAAACACTGATAAATAATCTAATTAAAAAAACACCCTTTTGATAAAAATTTACGATGTTGCTGCACACGAAACACAGTTGCTGGTTGAGAAGTTGTCAAAATGCGTTATATTGTTATTCAATGCACGGAATACTCAAGTAGACTTGTTTGATGTTTCAGAGATGCTGTATATAGAAAGAATAAACACATCTTAATAAAAAAAGAGAACACCCGGCACCGTAATATGTCAAAGAAGTGGACTTGGAATTTCATTTACTATCGTTCTTGCTTGACCCAATCTCACCCCCATTTTCAATGTTTTAGACATCGTACCGAAAAAAATGATTTTTTTGTGGGAAAATCAAACAGATTCCGGAAAATACCTGTGATGTGTAATGAAAAGACTTTCAACATTCTAATAATACAACGATAGAGGCTAGAGTACATGCGTGATACTTTGTACAGGAGAAATTGAATGTTGTAAATTTTATCTAGTTTCAACATGCAAGTTTATTGATGTAGTAAACAAAAACTACTATTTCTAAAAATGTATATTGTTATGAATTATGTGTAATAATATGTTCCCTAACATATGAATTATTAATCTTAGTAATATCAGCGTTATTAGCTGAAATATTTCACAAAACATATTTTTCCGTTTTGACCCAATCTCACCCCCTAGACCCATTGTCACCCCCATCGACGGTAAGTTGAAAATTTAAGTTTCATACTGCAAACTGAGAATAGTGAATGGCAGGTTTCGTTGAAATTTGTTATATATGTGTAATTGTTTCTAGCCTTGCGATTTTCTAAATTATATTTATCAATGAAAAACGTTCAATAACATCACAGTGGACGATAAACTATAGAATCAGTTTAAAAGTTATAAGGAAAAATCATTTCTTTATCAAATTGTGCAAATGTCCAAAGTAGCCCCTTTTTTGTCTTGAAGGACAATTTTTTTCGTTATTCAAGCATTTTTGTTATTTCTTGATAGATTTGCCTCATATTTTGCATATTTGTTACGTAAATATACAACTTAATTATATGCAAGAATTATCAATATCTATCCATAATTGTAAGAGTTACAAATCCTCAAAGTTAAATAATGTGGAAATAATGTCAAAAGAAGCCCCGTTTGACGGTATTCCAAACGATATTAAAATGATGAAGTCTTCTTATCAAAAACAATTCAGTTAAATAAAACTTAGGCTTTGATTTTGTTCCACCTTAATCTTGAAATAGTTTCAATTCATTAAAAAAAAAAATCTAGAAGCTTGAAGCATTAAACCTGGAATTGTTTTGTAAAATCTGAAAAAAAAAAACCTGGAAATATCAAGGAATATCATTTCAGTAAACGAGTTGACACTCAGCTTTTTGTACCAAGTTGTCCCAGGTTAAAATTTATTTCCAAGGGTATTTTAAGATGTAAGAAAACAAGTACGGCGGTAAGCTTCATTGGCTCAGGTACCGACATTTTCCAACAATTGTTGCTAAAATTTATCTCTAAAAGAAAAAAATCGAAGGATCCCATTTCGGGGTGAAATTGATCATTTGTCAATGCGATTATTGTTAGTTTCGAAAACAACTCTACTTACTTAATTTGGGCATCCTGAATCCGATCCTGCTTACCAATTTTTTAACAATACAGTCGCCTCTTCACATCTCGATATTGAAGGGACCATCGAGATAGGGAGAGATCGAGTCAAAGAACACATTTTTAATGAATACTAGATTGAAAACCACTCAGTTACCAAGAAAATAATAAACAAGCAGCAGTGAAATTGGATCTATTAACCTTTGTTAATAGGAATATCGACATACGAAGATAAAAACTGGAATTGGAGAAATAACCATTCTATAACACTGAAAACTTAACCACACACAATTTGACATTAGTTAAAATAAACAACCTTCATTTACTACGGTACCATGATAACAGCTCAAAATTATTTCAGGGGATAATTCAATTCAATATCGCAAAATGAATCGTATCATCTTTACTATGTATCTTCTAATATTTATAATGGTTTTGCAACGTTAATCGCATAAGTGGCGTATATACATTATTACTAACAAAACTCATTATTTCGCTATAGGCCTTAATCGAAACTTGTTTTTTGAAAACAGAACATCAGATTTGTATCACAAACCCACAAATAAGACATGAGATGGTACAAATATGTTTGGCAGCCAGTCTTTATGGAAACTGTCCATAGTGTTATGAGCTGTATCAGGAAGAAAACTCGAGGATTATTTTTGAAGAAACTCTTGGATAAACCACTGACGTTAACATTGAAGAGAGTACAGGTGAAATCCCTGGAAAAATTCTAGAATCTAAGTAAGATCCAATAGATGGAGAAGTAGCTAATCGAAATTGCTGCTAAAATCGACATTGATTTTCCATGAGGGCTTATCTGCATTCATCGTTGCTCTCTTTGCATTATTGCAGCAAACTGACTCGCTTTTCGTAACATTTTTTCGTGCTGTAGCATATATAATCCCTATATTTTACTTCATGAACAATAAATATTACAGATTTCTTTAATTTGGCAAAGTTATTAGCAAAAGAGAGGATTGATGAAAAGAAATCACACATATCAGTCAAGCCCTTATGAAGGAGCAGTATCGAAATCTCCAGAATATGAAGACAGAAGCTTCTGAAGAATGTGTTAGGCATTGCCATTGAAATTTAAAATAACTTAAATCTACGATATACCTACATACAAAAAATAAAAACAACGATGTGCCTTGCGTCAACGCCTTGCAAGGCTTGTGCGTCTGGATGACATTAAGACAAAGACGGGGTGAAAAAGATATCCGTGTGGCTACTCTCGCGAACCCGAAACCAGGTTGAGCTGTCTGGCTGTCTGCGCGTGCGGCGCTGCCAAAAAGCAGAAACCAATCACAGTTACCTCTGTTGCTCTGCCTGGTCGGTCGCAGTAGGCCCAGACCGGACGTTGCCTTTTGGTTGTGTTGTTGAAGATCATGGCTTGCTATGACTGGGCCGCGGCGGCTATGCGATGCGGATCGATCTGGCCACTGAACTGCGAGAGTTGAGAGCGAGACCTCGAAAACCAGTTCTGGCGATTCCTTCGTGCATTTTACACTACACAGAGAGACCAGCAATTTTTTCGCCGATTTTATGTGCACGACTTTGCCATTACTCGAACTCGGTTTGCATTATATTAACTGACTGACTGACTGACTGAGACAAGATATCGGTAGGCAGAAGTATAATAATTTTTAACCACTCGTGACAACTGAATAGTACTCCTAGAAATGTGCAGCATTTGATAGAATGACCAATTTAACGATTTTAATTTAATATCTATGAGAAATGTAATTAACATTTATAAAATGCATCTCTTAACCTTTGCGTACCTGACCTATTTTTACAACCAAATTTTCTTGATATTTTGGATCTAGGGTAGGTGTACCAATTATGAACATAATAGTTCCCTATTTCGCCATACGCGATAAGTTGGTTATCTCCAAATTTTTAATCGTTCTATGTGTTTAAGTAGTTTTATATCAAATATATCTTGATGTTTAAACATTAAAAATATTCAAAATGTGAAAGTTTTCGAGAAAACACATATGGCCAAATAGGGAACCACTATGGCCATAATTGGTACACTTTCCCTAATTTCATTAATTTTCAGTCGATTTCAATAAAATTTTGGCACATCCCCACAACACTATTCAAGTTTCATGGCCTGTTCCCAGTGCAGTTGGATGGTCGGTTCCGGATTTATACGTAACATTTCCATATTTATTTTGCACGAAGCAAATAAAACTACAATGTTTGTAACTAAATCATAAACCATCAGTATATTCCAAATCTTTCAACTCATTAGGAACCATTCTGAATGTTTCCAGATTCCATGGAGTCGGCTCTTGGGGCATCAATTGGGGGCTAAATCAGCCAAAAATAATCAGCACAAACCATATAGTGCGACACATCAATCCTTAAGATTTTACAACAGAAGTGTAATACAATGCATATTGAGTAATTGTATGCAACAAAGGGCTAGGGCCAGCTACAAGTACGTCTGGTATATCCTAGATCCGACGCCCGAACCCTGGAAAAGGTCATTAATACGATGATACGATGATTAATGCGATGATTACGATGATTCATACGACACAACTATTTTCAAGATTTTTCTCCAGGAGTAAATGATGCAAGTTGAGTAAATTCTTGCAACATAGGGTCATTTACCTCTACTCCGGGATGTTCTTAAGCCAATTCCGGGACCCTGGAATTAGACATCCATCCTCACACCAGTCAGTCTCAGAGTAAAATTTTGAAGAGTTATGTATCGCATGAAAGGGTTTGCAATCATCGGATTGATATTCAACATCGATAAATTCTGGTCTAGAATAACTTCAGGGATTACTGAAGAAATGCTTCCAGGAATACTTTCATTAACTTTCCTATGATACGCTCGAAAGTTCTTCTAAGAATATCTACTAAAAGTCTCTCATAGATAGAATCTCTTTAGGAAAGTCCTATTCTCTCCACCACCCTATATAAATGAAACCAGAAGTTAAGTACTAACATGTCCAGTTGATTTAATTTTTCTATGGAAAATTCCATTCCAACTAACATTCGTGACCATTGTTCTCCACCCCAGCCCAAAAATTAACCTTGAAATTCAAACGAAAACATGAACTTGAGCCATTTTCCGTAACTCACGCATTTCTACGGAGCGACCAGAGCACGAGAGCAAAACGTTCCTTTACTCAAATAAAGTGGAAGCCGGTGGCAGGGATCTCAATCTCCGTGGAAAATTTCCACCCCAAAAAAAAACCATTCCGCCCTCCCATTCGGCAACGGACCGTTATTCCGCGTCAAAACAAACCTCCCACCCATCGATTTCATATGCAACGCACACATGTTCACTCACAATAAGTCGTCCTTCGAGCGTTTCATGCCAAGAGAACACTGACCGACCCTTTTGTGTTGGTGTGTGGAAAACGAGAGTGAAAACTCCGGAAAAACGAGTTCAAGTTCTTCAAGTTTGTGGGCTAGCGTTAAGTTGTCGCCTTTGTGTTTATGTCATGACCAATTTTCCACCCAAACTTATGGTTCTGCTTCCACTTCGGATCCGTGGAGTGGCTTAATCGGATTCGAGAATTGTTCAAGGCCACGGAACATCGAAGGTTAAGAAAAAGAAGGTAGTCTCTGGAAAAGCGTAAACTGTGGGTGGAATGCGTCACAAAGTTACTTTTGTGAATCGTGTCATCCACGGATATAGGAAATTGATAAAAATTTGTATGTGTTGTATTGTTCCGAATTCTTCATAGGAAGAATTAAGGATCGATTTAATTGATTGGGTGAAGAAATACAACTGCAGATAGAATGTATCAACCTACCATCGTTATCGAATTCACAATCTGGATGGAAAACGTCTTAGTTTAGGATCAACTTTCTCTTTCCCCTTCTTCTTCTTCTTTTTATTACTTATTCTCAGCTTAGTACGCTAAGAACACTTCAACCGTTATTAATTCAGAGCATTCTTTGCCAAATTTTCCATTTTTTTTTCAAATCGCATAACGAATACAATGATACCTTATGCTCTGTAAAATTAAGTCAAGGGAATTTCCTTTACGAAAAACATACACCCTCGAGCAAAAGATTAGGATCCTACCTTTACACCTTAATTGTTCTCTAGTTGCCCCGAATGTTAACAGCCGCCAGGTCCTCTTCCACTGCATACTGCCAGCGTATTCGTAGTCTTCCACGAAGTCGCCTCCCTGCGGGACCTAAGCTGGTTACGTAGTTCGTAAAAAGCACTATGCGCAGTCGCATTTCGTCTTTTCACTTCGCGGGAAACCTCATTGTCACACGTTACAAGTGTTCGAAGGTAAACAAACTCTTCAACAATTTCAAACACATCCCCATCAAATACTATACCTCAGTACCTACACCACCATGCCTGACTATATCTCTACCTGCAACCATGTACTTCGTTTTGGTAGAATTAATGGTCAGGCCTATCCTCGCTGTCTCCCTCTTCAGAGGCACGAAGGCCTCTTCCACTGACCTGCGATCGATTCCAATTAGGTCTATATCGTCCGCAAAGCCAAGGAGCATGTGCGACCTTGTGATAATAGTGCAATTTCTCTGCACGCCAGATCTCCTAATAGCACCCTCGAGTGCAATGTTGAACAGTAAATTCGAAAGTGCGTCTCCCTGCATCAACCCGTCTAACGTCACAAACGAGGTTGACACCTCGTCTGCGATCCGAAAACTTGATTTCAAACCAGGGGGGGTATACGCAACGAGGTTCGCCTACCGTTCATGTTTTGTGGATGTATTCGTTTGGCTCACAACGCTGCTAGGCATTCTGCTGTTTGAGTGTTGAAATGCATCAGCATTTGCTGTCTGGCATGGCCCGCGTTTCGACCTGTGCTGTTTTGGGTCGGCCCGCGTGAGAGATGATGCTGTTTGGGACGGCCCGCCCGAGAGATGATTGTTAGGCGAGCTTTGTTTGTAGTTGACAGCCGTACACCCACCCTGTTTCAAACCATCCAGCGTAGCACGTATCAGCCTAATTAGTTTCGCCGGAAAACCATGTTCAGACATTATCTGCCACAGCTCATTTCTTTTGATTGAGTCGCACGCCACCTTGAAATCAATAAACAGATGGTGAGTCTGCAAGTTATACTCCCGGATTTTATCTAGGATCATTCGCAAGCTAAACATCTGGTCCGTTGTCGAGCGGTCCTCACGAAAAGCAGCTTGATATTCGCCGACGAAGGACTCCTCGAGCGGTCTCAGTCTGTTAAACAGGATGCGCGACAAAATTTTGTACGCCGAAATCAGCAGGATAATTCCTCTGTAATTGGCACATTCGTCATCATGCATGTTTATCCTGTTCCTCGCTAAATTGCTCCTTCCACCTGGCAGCCGTTTTATCGGTCAGCAAATTCCCTTCTCACATGGCGGACACTGGTACGGTATAGTGCCGCTATCCCTTGACTGTTGCATAGAATATCCGCATTTCATTCCGATTCATGCTGTTTTGAGCTTCAGCTACCACACTTTCTTCGTGCTGCCTTTTATTTCAGCGGTGGATTAGCTTTTCTTCGGCTCTCGCTGCCCTGTACCGCTCTCTGTTTTCGATAGCGTCTTCTTCTTCTTTCTGGCGTTGCATCCCAACTGGGACAGAGCCTGCTTCTCAGCTTAGTGTTCCTATGAGCACTTCCACAGTTATTAACTGAGTGCTTTCTGTGCCAATATCGTATTGCAACTAAAATGATAGGCACTTTATGCACATGAAAATCAAATCAAGGGGACAATTCACGAAAACACACACATATAAAAGCCCAAGGTTAGTATGTCAAAAATGTTCGAATTTCCCCACTAATATGTCCATTTTTACACAAAGCGATCCTTTTTTTAAATTTTATGAAAGGATTATTAGAGTATGATAAAGTTCAATTAATGGTTTTTATATCTTCAAGGTTTTCTCCCGGAATTTCTACAGAAGTTTCACTAGGACAATATCATCAAGGATTACTCAAGATATTTCTCTAGATTTCTTCACGATTTCCTTCGAGGATTCCTCCACAGAAACATACAAATATATCCCCAAGTAGTCCTCTCAAGATTCTTCCAGGAATTATTCCTAAAATTTTTTCCGGGATTCTTCCCCGGATCGCACCAGGGGTTCTACCAGGAATTTCTGCAGGTGTTCCACAACTCACAAATTCCTCAAGGTTTGTTTGCAGGAATTCTCCCAGAGTGATCACGAGGAAAATCGCGACTTGATTCTAATTTCTGAAGACAATGCTCCAGGGATTCCCCAGGAATTGCTCTAAGGACTCGTTCTGAGCCTCCAAAAAATCCTTCGGGATTCCTCCAAGAGTTCATCTCGAAATTCCTTCAGAGATTCTGCTATGAATTCCTGCAGGAATTTCATCAGCAATTTACCTAAGAATTCCTTCAGGGATTATTTACGGAGAATCTTCAGTAAATGATCTACACATTTAAAGTATTTTACCGTAATCCGTGAATTTCACTGTAATCTTAACAGCTGAACAGTTCAGTAAAATAAAATACCGTAATTCCGTTGCAATTCAACGGATTCAGGTGAAATTTTACCGAAAACTGTAAAAATTTACCATACTCCGTTAATTTATTTCACCGAGCTTTTCAGCTGTTAAGATTACGGTGAAATTCACGGATTCCTGTAAAATAATTTATGTGTGCACATTAATTCCTTTGGGGAAATCTCTTCATGGAATCCTCCAGAGATTTCTCCAAGAATTATTCCAGGGGCTTCTTCAGAAAAAATCTCCACAGGAGTTTTTCCAGGGATTTCTCTACAAATTCCACCAGCAAAATCTCTACAGTGATTTTTCGTGGGATACCTCCAAGGATTCTCTAGGAATTCTTCCAGAAGCCCTTCAGAGATTCCTACAGGAATTTCTCCATTTAATTTGACGAAATTAAATTCTTCATAATATTTTTTCTTATATCACAACAATAGTTACACCAGGAGTTACTAAACGTTAAATGATTTTTTGGAATATTGGAAATAAGCTCTGCAAGTAAAAAATTTGTTTGAGTTCTTGAAGACTTTTTAAAAGAATTGTTTGAAAGTTCATGTAGTAATTTCAAGAAGATGTGTTAGAAACATTTCTGGAGGTGTGTTCCTGGAAAAATTACATTTAGTTTTGAAGAAATCTTGGCGATTTGGGAGAAGTCTTTAGTTTATTAGAATAGTTGCTAGAGTTAATTCTACAGTCCAGATGATGTATTCTAAATAATTTCTGGAGAAACGCTAGAAGAGTACCAAGGAGTGTACCACAGAACAGATAGCCATCCTAGAACAAAAAGCCATTTTCGGCTAGAGTACGAGAAAATATGTAGTAGAGTAGGCGAATAAAACATTGTTTGCCCCGTCGGAATTTAGAGTGCAGGATATTGACGTTAATTTCGTCTAAAATGGTTTCCTTCGCTCGTATCATTTGTTTGACGTTATGTAAAGATTATTGATCTGCAATCACAGTAAGCCTTGAACCTAAATCAGAACATTTGTCAACAAAGGTCTGAAACTTTAAGAATTACAAACATAAACAGTTTTCCAATGATTCTTGGCTTTCACATCCTTCTGGATTGGGAAAGTGTAGAAAAATGGTGTGGCAACTGGTTACATGCTATATGTGCGACCGGAGTTTTTGACATGAACCAACAACTACCAACCTTATTCAGCCCCTTGCGGCATGAATTTGTTATCGAATGTGAATGAATTCGTTATCGAAAAAAAAGTTAAATTCAATCATGTGCACCTTTTTCTTCCATCGTGTAATGCTCAAGCATCAACCATTCAAGCGTGAGCAATCATCAAACAAAATTTAGTTCGAATGAAAGCCAATTCTCATGGAAATCTATCAACGCATTTCAAATTGCAAGTGTAGTGCAATGAGAGATTTTCTGAAGCATCACTTCGATTTCAAGAAAAAAAAAACTGGTTTTGGAAGTAAAAAGATGGTGATCTTCTTTTTAGTGCAACAGATGCCGAACAAACAGTTTTTCTGTATGCTGTTGAGGCACATCATTTTAGCTTGAAACGGGTTTGATTGTTCCAACGCAAACATGTGTACGCAGTGGTTCTTCCAATACGATCGCATTAGCACTCTCGTGAAGGATGTGGTTGACATTATTCATTGTTCAATTCCTATGAGTCGAGTTTTCTTTACAGAATAATTATTGTTTTCCACCAGAGGATTGCTATGATGTAAGGAAAGCAGAAAAACAGCTGTCAGTATGTTGTGCAAGTTTTTAGACGAGTGCAAGGCTGATTAATTTGTCGCGGTGTTATTGTCGCACCACCACCAAACCGGATCGCGCCTCAACTCGTCGCTTTTTGAAATCAGTGTTTTAGTGTAGATGCAGCGCTACGATTTTTATAAACACAGCGCACTATTCACATATTAGCTGCGACGCTCGGACCCGAGAAAACAAGTTCTACCGGATGCATAATATGTTAATTTATTTCATTAAAATAAATGAATACAATTTTACTTTTTTTTACAATTAGTTTGAAATGCAAAGATTTTTCTCCAAATCCTCAGACTCAGCGCCTGTCATGGCACGTTATATAGCGCATCAGATTTGCTATCCAGAAGATAAATGATGACTGACTTTTGATTCATAGCCAGTGAGTAGAAACGATTACCTAATGCTGGTATTCTACGAGAAATAAAAAAAAGGTGCATTTTTTAGTTGTTGTTCCTGTAGTTTATTAAATGGAATTTATACTAATCGTCGAAGTGCGGAATTATATCGAACCGATTAGGCGTCTAAGTATGCTGTTTCGCTCAAGAAAAGTAAAGAAATTCTTTGACTGAATGGGTCAAGAAATTTCCTACAGGGAGCCTCCTTCGAAATGAAATTTTGTTTCTCATTTGCCAACTGGGACCAAAAAATGTGATTTTCTTGACCATTTCGGGGAAGAAATTTTCCACGCTTCGAGATAGGCGATTCCTTTTCTTGTCAGTAGGAAACCAGCCTTTAACCGCAATGTTGAGCGTGATATGAGCAATAAGCGTGGTGTAGATATCAAACTAATCCGATACTTCTAATATGATTTGTGGTTGTATCATAATGGTCGTCAACTCTAAAACTATCTCCACTTTGTTTTTTTTTTTCAATATATACAGAATAATTATTGTTTGTATAACTGAAATTAACATGGATGAACATGAGCCTAGTTCAGTGAACCAGCTGGCCGATCAAACGTCAAAATGTTTCGAGACAACAGACAATATAAGAAAAAGTTTAGAATATAGTTTTTGGTGAATTTACGTACACTTGCTGCCCCGACATCCCAAGTATCACTATATTGGCCGTATAATTATTCTACAGTCTACATGTTCAATTAGGCGAAATAAAAATCAATAGACCTGATGAAGAGAAGTTTTTTTGTTCAAAATCCTCTGAATCTCAAAAAAAAAAATCTTGGGTGTCTTGAACAAACACACCAAGCGTTTAGGTCCCCTACCATTTATTTTTAATTCTAAAAATGTATGTTTTAAAAAATCTTACTCTCTTCTTAGTCTACTCATCAAAGAAAAGAAAGACCCAAAAAAAGTTGAGTAAATGTTATCGAAAATTATGTTCAAATTGTAAAATCACTTACTACACTCATTGTCGTATAAGAAAAATAAAATCCAAATCTGGAACATGGTGCGAAATTTGCATGGTATTATTTTCTTAATACAGTACTACACAATTGTCAAGTTTGGAGGCTACTAGTGCTTCGTTTGACCTGAAGTTTTCACCACAGATTGTAAATAATTTGACAATCGCTCAGTTGGAAATTTACAGTATTTCACAAAAAAAACTTTTAAGTTATAACAAAACAAAAATTAAGGCGAAAATGGCAATAAATCATCCTCTGCAAATATGATACATTTGTTAATACTTACAAGTTTGTAAATAACATTTTACAGTAAACCTGCTTGTTTTCAAAATATTATGAAAAGAAAGAAATGCCGTTTTGCTTAATTTTATATTTACAATAATTGAACAACAATGTGTGTAAATAATAGTGAATTTTATTTGAAAAAAAAAAACTCAAGTTATGTCTGAGCTACAATTAAAATTTCAAGTTAATCGGAGCACTAAAAGCCGAGGTCTAGGCTTCCAAACTTGACCATTTTGTGTTCAGTAACTGTAATTTAAATACAAATTCCAGATCAAATTAAAAGTAATGATATTCCTTTAAAGACTGAAAAAAATGATTTTAACGAACATTTATCTCATTCATATATAAATTAAATAGTATAAACTATAGTACGATCTTATTACTAAAACCAGGAGGAAAAAAACCATCTATCGTTACCCTTAGACTAAATGAAAATATTCCAATCTTTCTGGAGATTACCTTTCTTTTACAAAAACCTTGGAGTAGAGATCTCAAAAAAGTTTTAGACGAGTTTTCTTGTCTAATTCAATACATTTTTCGAAAAATTTACAGTGTGAAAAGCTTGCCCGCCGCCACCAGGTGCGCTAGTGTTCGCGTTAATTTTGGCAGCTGTTTTTGTTGTCATCTTTTCCATCTGTTCTGTGAGTGTACTCAAATGCAGTCTTGGGAACTTGGGAACCACAATTCACCACAGTTCATCGATTCTGCCATTCAACCAAAACACAAAGCAGCAGCAGCATCAATACCATCAGGCGTTGCGCTGCCAACGGTTCACACACTGCTTGACTGTTTTTGTCTCTCCACTATGATCGTTTTCGGGCAGCCATTCCAAGGTGAATGATTGAAAAAAAGTGTTAAATCATTCAATCGCTAATATTTCGCTAGTGTTTTCAACTAATTGAAATCTATTAGCTCTAACAGAAAGAGCACAATTATTCCGTTGCGATACATATAAACAAGTTCAATTTCATGCTACCTTTATCGAGCAAAAATGCAAAACCCCGAAAACCGCAAAAATCGTGTCACCACTGTGCTCGAGTCATTTCGCATTCGGGGTTGAAAAACATTAGGAAGAAGAAGATTACAGTTTTGAAGAGCCGTGACATTTTTTGGTTTTGAACGGTCATGGTTTGCTTTGGATTTTGATGGTCGTGTAGAAAGATGTAAATGTAGAGGCGGTAAATGTTTGCTCCAGTACTTTTCTCATCACTGCTCAAATGTTTCACTCAACATACCTTTGGCGAATTCCTCTCTGAATGTATGTTTGATGAATTTTCTGGAAGAATTCCTGTAGGAATTTCTTGAGGATCCTACTAAATGATGTCTAAAGAACATGAGGATAGGGGGACATGGAGCAAGAGTGACACCCGGGGCAAAAGTGCCACCTCTAATTTCACGTAGTTCAAATCATTTTTTCGACGTTTAACTTAGGATAAGAATAAATTGAGTACTAATTGAGGGTTGTGTAAATATTACAGTTAAAAATGTTTAGTACAAAAAAATAGAAAAATGTCTTTAATTCACCAACGCGAAAAATGCAAAATATTATAAGAAGAATAAGAAATATTATTATATGCGAAAGATCAAAATTCAATTTCAAAATCGCGCTAAGTCCTCGTAGTCCTAACAACCCTAAGTCCAATACTCGTTGTCTGCCTTTCACACGAGGCACGAGGTAGAAATTTTATCTGAAACCCGCACGCTTGATTTCGATCCATCTAAATTTGTCTGATCAGTTTCACCGGGAAACCATGTTCTATCATTATCTGCGATAGCTCATTTCTCTTCATTGAATCGTAAGCCTCTTTGAAACCAGTAAACAGATGGCGAGTCAACTTATTCCCGGAACTTATCGAAGATTTGTCACAAGGTTAACATTTGATCTGTCGATGCTCGAACCTCACGAAAACCGGCTGGCTATAGGGCACTTGCAGCCTTTGTTTAGTGTGCCCAACGGACCCCTTTGATTTTGTTGGGAACGTTTCGTAACGTGTTTTAATGTTACCCAGCAAAATCAAAGGGGGCCGTTGGGCACACTTTTGTTTGCTGCAAGCGCCCTGTTCACCGACGCAAGATTCATCCAGCGGTCTCGATCTGTTGAACGAAATACGTGACATTATTTTGTATGCTGGATTACTCAGCATTTGTGCTGCAAAACGGTGAGTCGACAACGAGGAAGGAGCGTTCAACACAGCTCTGGTCCTCACAAGTTCCTACCTCACGCTTCCACGGGTCAAACGATGACAAAGACCGCCAGCTAAGGGTTGCGTACTTAGCTGGTAGTGCAGCCTGGGCACTGTTGTCCTTCTGACATCAGCTAGATTGAGGAGGTACGTCTCGAGCGTCTGTTCACTAGGAGGTGCGGCTCAAACAGCGTCTGTTCTGGTATCCAGCGGCTGAACAAGAAATGCTGAATCGCGCACAGCTAAATCCAAGGTGGTAGCCCCATCATCGCGATCGTCCTAGTGTTAGTTGGGCCGTTAAACAGAGCTGGCACGATGGCGCTCCGGCGAGGCAGGAGTGTTGACGTACGCCCAATAAGCCACCCGTAAAAAACCTTATTGCGAATAACATAGGAAATAATACGACCCGGAACAATCGGCAAAGACCCACGCGACTAAATAAGGATAACGATTGAAAACTTGGAACATGGAACTGCAAGTCACTTGGTTTCGCAGGTTGCGACAGGATTATCTATGACAAACTACATCCCCGTAACTTCGATATCGTAGCGCTGCAGGAACTTTGTTGGACTGGACAGAAGGTGTGGAAAAGCGAGCATCGAGCGGCTACCTTCTACCAGAACTGTGGCACCACAAATGAGCTAGGAACTGGCTTCATAGTGTTGGGCAAGGTGCGACAACACGTTATCGGGTGGCAGCTGATCAACTCAAGGATGTGCAAGATCAGGATAAAAGGCCGTTTCTTCAACTACAGCATAATCAACGTACACTGCCCACACGAAGGGAGACCCGACGACGAGAAGGAGACGTTTTACGCGCAGCTAGAGCAGATTTATGACGGATGCTCGCCGCGTGACGTGAAAATCGTTGTTGGCGACATGAACGCACAGGTAGGACGAGAGGAGATGTACAGACCGGTGATCGGGCGGAAACAGTCTGCACGCCGTATCTAACGATAATGGCCAACGATGCGTCAACTTTGCAGCCTCTCGTGGTATGGTAGTCCGAAGCACCTTCTTCCCCCGCAAAGATATCCATTAGACCACCTGGAGATCACCCTATAACCTAACCGAAAACCAAATTGACCACGTTCTAATCGACGGAAAATTCTTCTCTGACATTACCAATGTTCGCACATACCGCAGTGCGAATATAGATTCGGATCACTACCTAGTTGCTGTATGTATGCGCTCAAAACTTTCGACGGTGACCAACTTGCGTCGAAGCCAAACGCCGCGGCTTAACATCGAGCGGCTACGGGACTCAGAAGTAGCCCAAGAATACGCGCAGCAGTTGGAAGTGGCCCTACCAACGGAAGAGCAGCTTGGCGCCGCCACTCCCGAAGATGGCTGGAGGCACATAAGAGCCGCCATAGGTAGCACCGCAACAGCAGCACTAGGTCCAGCGGCCCCGAATCAGAGAAACTAATGGTACGACGGCGAGTGCGAGCAGTTCAAGAATGAGAAAAATGCAGCATGGGCGAGAATGCTCCAACACCGCACGAGAGCGAACGAGGCACGGTATAAACAGGCACGGAACAGACAAAACTCGATCTTCCGGAGAAAGAAGTGCCATCAAGAAGAACGAGATCGCGAAGCGATGGAAGACCTGTTCCGCGCTAAAGACACACGGAAGTTCGAGAAGCTTAACCGTTCGCGCAAAGGCTTTATGCCACAAGCCGACATGTGCAGAGACTGTGACGGAAATCTTGTTATGAACGAGCGTGAGGTGGTCGAAAGGTGGCGGCAGCACTACGACGAGCACCTTAATGGTGATGTGGCCAGTAGCGGCACGGAAATAACTTTGGGAGCACGCGCGGACGACGAAAGACTTCCGCCTCCAGATCTCCAAGAGGTAGAAACGGAGATTAGACGGTTGAAAAACAACAAAGCCGCTGGAGTGGACCAACTTCCTAGCGAGTTGCTAAAATACGGTGGTGATGCACTGACAAGAGCGCTGCACTGGGTTATTTCCAAGATTTGGGAGGAGGAAGTATTGCCGGAGGAGTGGATGGAAGGTGTCGTGTGTCCCATCTACAAAAAGACACGTTGAATTGCGCCAATTATCGTGCGATCACAATTTTGAGCGCCGCCTACAAGGTACTCTCCCAAATTCTATGCCGCCGTCTATCACCAATTGCTAGAGAATTCGTTGGGCAATATCAGGCAGGATTTATGGGCGAACGAGCAACAACGGACCAGATATACGCTATCCGCCAGGTGTTGCAGAAATGCCGCCAATACAATGTACCCACACATCATTTATTCATCGATTTTAAATCGGCCTATGATACAATCGATCGAGAACAGCTATGGCAGATTATGCATGAATACGGTTTCCCGGACAAACTGATAAGATTGATCAAGGCGACGATGGAGCGAGTGATGTGCGTAGTCCGAGTATCAGGGACACTCTCGAGTCCCTTCGAATCTCGCAGAGGGTTACGGTAAGGTGATGGCCTTTCTTTTTTTATACTAGTTCATTTATTGGAGGCTCAATCGTGTGATGGCATTTCGTGTTTACTGTTCAACATTGTTTTAGAGGGTGTGATAAGAAGAGCGGGGATAGACACGAGTGGCACGATTTTCAGAAAGTCCGTTCAGTTACTTGGTTTCGCCGAGACATTGATATTGTTGCACGCAACTTTGAGACGATGGCGGATACGTACTTCCGACTAAGGGCTGAAGCTAGGCGAATCGGACTGAGCATCAATGTGTCGAAGACGAAGTACATGATAGCGAGGGGCTCAAGAGAAGACACGGCACGCCCCCCACCTCGAGTTCATATTGACGGTGCTGAAATCGAGTTCGCCATCGCACGAAGTTAACCATCTACAAGACGCTGATTAGACCGGTACTCCTCTATGGGCACGAAACATGGACGCTACGTGCAGAGGATCAACGTGCCCTTGGTGTTTTCGAACGGAAGGTGTTGCGGACCATCTACGGCGGAGTGCAGATGGAAGACGGAACGTGGAGAAGGCGGATGAACCATGAATTGCACCAGCTGCTGGGAGAACCATCCATTGTCCCCCTCGCAAAAATTAGGAGGCTGCGGTGGGCCGGGCATGTAACCAGAATGTCGGATACCAACCCGGTGAAAATGGTTCTCGAAAACAATCCGACCGGCACAAGACGACGTGGTGCGCAGCGAGCAAGATTGTAACGTTTTACGTTTTTTCGTTAAAAGATCAATAAAAAAAGTTTGTGAACTTTTGACGTTTTTATCTTTTTAAGCAAAATCATCGGAATTTGAATTTGATTGAGCTCAGTGTTACGTATATTGTCGATAAGGTTTGTGTCTAGACTAAGTGTACTAAATTGACGTCACCCAGTATGGGATATGTGTAGTGATATGCAAACCTTTGTAGTGTTCATTTTCGTTTTAGCCATGTTCGTTTACCGAAGGCACGAACTCTCGCCATATCAAATTAGTTTGGGCGCAATTTTTTGAAAGAATAGGCTCTTTATGTGAGCAGGTTTCTTGTCTGCTCCAAAGAAGTAGACTCGTTCATTTCGCTTCTTAAACGGCTGGAGTTCAGAAGTTCGTAGTTCAATTTGAAAGCTAATTTATTTCAAGTGTGTTAGATTCGTTGTAACTAAAAGGTATTGAGAGTGATTGAAGTGATTTTTCGTTTGTACTTTGTTCTAATTTTGATCTATTCGTTTGTTCTATAAGGTAGTGAAACGTTTCGGAGTCGGTGTGTCCGACAAACGCGAACTGTTCTGTTAAATTTATAATTGTGACTCAAAAAGGTAATTTTAATGAACTCGGTTTTCTAAATTTAGTTTTTAAAATAAATTTCGCGTTGAACTTTCTAGCGCCCTGCGCTTTTTGGGTACAGGCTGGAGTTTGTCGAGTGTCGACAGAAGTCGAATACGGTCCCTGTGGCGTTTCGGGCCACCATTTCCGTCCGAGGACATTTTGTTTCGAGTCCGTGCAACCGCCAAGGCCCGCCCTTCGGGGTAGTCAAACGGAGCGTGGTGTTTCGCCTTTCAAAAAGGAGCGAAAATTCCCCGACGATCGCCAATTAATCGTCGTAGACGGTCCACCAACGTTACAACCCCGGACCAAGCTAAACGAGAGTGCGGATCGTGAACTGCGTCGCCAATTGCGCATCACGTTCCGGATCAGAACCTTAGGGGAGGAGTTCATTCCATCACGTACGGTCAGAGCGCCATACGCGAGGCCGTACGGAGGTACGTTGGCTCTAAACCGAAGGAAGAAGATCAACCCCGGGTCGCACGACACTCCGTCGTAGCCAAAGCTCTCTGGAGAAAATCGGAGGCCATCCGTCCAGCCGCCACCCGCTTCGCAACTTTAGTTCGGCCATATTTGCACGGGTTCATCGCGCTGCACGCCATTCCTGCAGCGACGGCAAAACGATCCCCTTCGCCGCCATCGTTACGAAGGTTCCCGCCGCCATCACCGAGGTTCCTGGCTGTTTAGAGTCGTCGCCGAGATTCAACAAGTCGACGAAGAAAAACCCTGCGCAGGTATGTGGTAGTTTTAGACATGGCCATGCTCTAGAGTGTTTCCCCAATCCAAACCCAACCCAAACCGTCCAACCCGAAACCGAATAAATTGTTGAATTTGTAATTAATAGAAAATCGAGTAGTTTTTGGTTTAGTTGCATACCGTTTCGTGCAATTAAAGGAAGGTCACTTCAATTGCGAGTTTTTTCAGGTTGCTGCTTCGGTTTCTCCTAAAAGGTTTTAAGTTCTTCAGTTTAGGGGGTTGAACGAGTCTAAGGCGGGATCGAGCGTGTTGTGGGAGCATTTTACCTTTCAGAGATTGCGTTTCTTTTTCCAAATTTGAGCCAGCGACCGTTCGAGTACCCCTGAGGTAAAAGTCTAAATAGTCGGGCAAACCAAATCGACCGGCGGTCTCTCCAATTGCGAGAGTGGCGCTTAAATCGCCGGTTAACTATCCTCGAATTTGTCGAACGGTTACAAGATGGGTCGATTAAGTTGAGGACGATCTGCGGATCCTTCGCAGAATGCGTGGCTGGCGACGGGCAGCCATGGACCGAGTCGAATGGAGACGTCTCCTACGTACAGCAGAGGCCACCCAGGCCTTAGCCTGACTGGTAAGGTAAGGATTACCCAGAAAACACGATCGTTTATGATAGGATATAAGAGTACAAATGTGGAGGCGATAAACGTACATTTTTCATGCAGTCTAATGGCGCATGTAGGTGTATCGCCTGTACTTTTATGCTCCATGGTGTACGAGGTTGTGTTTACTGGGTAATTCTTTATAATTGGCGCACAGCAGTCAGAGGCCCTTCTCATACAGATGAAATATCCGAATTATTTTGTAATTGTAATATCCGAATTATTTTGTAGAGATATTCCTGGAGGAATCATTAGTAAATTTTTAGACGAGTAATAGACGGAACCGTTGGGAAACTTCAAGAGAAATTTTAGGAGTAGCCCTGGAAGGAATCTTTGGAATCTAGGGAAAAAATCCCTAGAAGAGGTTCCTGGAAGAATATCTGAACAAATCCCTAGAAGAATATCTATAGGTATTCTGAAATAAGATTCTAAGGAAAATTTGTCGTACTTGAAACAATCTGCCAAAACATTGATTTTGAAAGCAACACTGGAGAATTCCTTAGCGAATTATTGGAGGAACCGTGTACAATCTTCATGTAATACAATAGTGGTGTACAATAAAGAACTCATGTCGACCCCGAATCTCTTACAGGTCGGATCGAAATCACGGTCTGTTTATTTCGCAGGATAAGGCAGGAATATTTCTTTCCTAAACGTAACAAAAACTACGAATCGTTGAATTATTAAATTTAGTTAATTTTATTACCTAAAGCTGACTTTTGTTTGTGTTTGCAACAATCGAATCCTTCCCCATTAAACGTGTTTCCGGTACGGTTAGTCCACTGGTTTCAAAGTGATGAACCGCGACAGAACAAAGACCACACAAATGGTGGCCAGCACGAAGCACACCACAAACATGTAGAAGCTCTCCTCGGTAAACACATCGGTAAAGGCAGGAATCTGATGGTACCAGTTCTCGATGATGGCCATGTGGCCACCCTTTAGCTTTTTGTCCGGCATTTCTTAGCTTACTGGGAAAATGTTACCTTGGACCGCACGATTCTATCGTCGCTTAGCGCCACCGGCCTTCTTCTCGGACTTGGTCTTGACGCCACTGGAGACGATCTCTTTGGGAGCTAGGCTGGAAACGTGTTTGTTGCACAGCTGAAGCAGTTCCAGCGTCGAAAGGTTTGCACTGTTGAATTCGATCTTTTTGAGCTTTGCTTCGGCTTGGGCAGTTGGGGATAGCTGGAAAATGATGGAAGGCGATCTCCGGTCGCACACCACTTCCGACTTCAGCAAGCACGATGGGTTGGATTGCACGATCCGAGGCGAGGACAGGTGCTGCAGGAACTCTCTGTAATATGATTGAGAAAGCACGAATGTTAGTACAGGTCTGGAAATGACTAGACAGAAAATAATAGTTACTTTAGTAACTAAAATGATCAAAGTTTTGCCCAAATAATGATTACTATGCAATAGTTACTAGATTATGATTCCATACTTATCAGACTAATCCAATAGTCAACTATGTAACTGTTTCAATGATAAAATTATTTAAAAAAAAAAACAGTTTATTATTGAAAAACAAACGTTTTTTTTAAATAGTTGATAAGTACGTAGAGAAATACCTGGGAAACTCCTGAAGGAACATTATAAGAAAACCATGAACGAATTCAAAAAAAATATCCATTAATCATACATTTTCCTTATCACAAGTTTCTCCATTCTTCTATTTCAGAGGGCTTGCCGCCGTAGAGCACCACCGAAGTCAAGCTGGCGGAAATGTCGACAGAACGGGAACTGACTCCCAGTGGACCTCCACAATTGCATCCTCTGTCCTACTCTGATCTGGCCACTCACATCCAGCTGAATGGAGTCAACATCATGGGCAAGAATTTCAGTGGTATGTTTCCCGACTGTTTCTTATTGTAGAATCTACTAGCCACCTTCACTATTATATTGTAGAGTCTCTCTCGTCGATATGGTTCTATCCCTATATTTGTTGGTTTTTATTCCAATTATTCCAAATTTTCTCTCACCAATTTATTAACAAAAACCTGGCGTTCATCCAATGATTCTTCAACTGATGTTGTTAGGATTTCAACCAATATTTCCATTTACGACATTTCCATGAGCTCTCAAACAATAACACTGCGGAACACGTTTTTGTCTCCAGCTCCAAAATACCGCTATTCACTAAATTAAGGGTTACTAAATCCATTGCCGTTTTCAGAAATATCATAGCACGTCTAGTTTTTGAGATATTGACTGTTGAAAATGCAAAATTTGACTATTTCAGCCAACTTGCATGCAAGTTTGCCAGCTTGTAAGGTAATATATTGGCTTAATTTGCCACAGAATTCAAACTTTATGTGTATAACAATACTTATTATCAAAGTTTGTGATACTTACCATGCGGAAAAGTTATTTTTTGATGGTTTAGAGAATTGTTGTATTTTGCCATATAGAAGAAACGAAGAATTTTGTATGGAGACTGCAAACATGTTGAAAAAAATCGGTTTAATCGAAATTTAATCGCGCAATTTCAATCAAATTATGTCTGAAATGGAAGTTCAAGTTCTATTTTGCATGTTTGGCGGATTAGATCACAAAAAATTTGACAAATCGTACTCTAAATTTCATGTAAACATGAATAAAACCAGTGTTTTATACAACTTTGGCGACCTGTAGCTAAAAATTGTGACGTGCTGGAACATTTCTGAGAATGGCACCAGATTCAGCAACCCCAAATCTATTAGAGACACATAATTTGATCCTTGAGACACGCAAAAATGTCATTTTTGTTACGCTGTGTAATTTCTCCAGATATGCCTCTATTGATTTCTTGAGATATTCACCAGAACTGCTGTTCAGTTTGTCCAGGATTTCATCCAAGCATTTACCTAAGGATACCTTTAAAAACTACTTCGGAGATTTCCCCTAGGATTACTTCAGAAAGTTCAGCTTTTTTTTTCTTGGAGATATTTATTAATTAAAAATAAAATATTTATCCGGGGATGTGTCCAGGGAATTGTCAAGGACATTTTTAAGATATTATTTGAGAAATCCCTGAAACAATACGGAAATTATTACAAGATCAAGAGAGGTTAAATCAAATATTCAATTAAATATCCCTAGATAAAATCCTGGAGGATTCTCTGGAGGAATTTCTTGAAAAACAAGGAACAGAATCCATGAAGAAACTTTTAAAACTGGTCGGAATAACTGCTGTAGTATTTGCTGGTCTGACACCTCAAATAAAATTATGAAGAATCCATGGAAATTTTGCTTGAAAAATACTCTACTTAGTTTGGAAAAACAGAAATTCCTGCAATATTGAATAGATGAAATGTTGGAGAAATTTCTTAATAAATGTCTAGAGGAACTTAATGTTGAATCACTAGCTAAATTTATTGGGGGAGTTCCTGAAAAGTTCCTAAGAGATTTCCAGGTATATGGTCAATTTTACAGCAACTCCCATGATTACCCGTCTATAACTTCATGAAGAGTTTATGTGAAAATGGCTGGATAAATAACTGAAGAATTTTCGTAGGAGTTCCTGGAACTTTGAACGAATTTCTTAAATAAAAAAAAATGTAATAAACCGTTGGAGATTTTCTTGGAAGAACTTTGGTAGGAAATTGAAGATCTGCTATAGTAATTACTGGAAAAAACGGTTGAATATTGGAATCTTTTAAAGAAATTCATTTAAGGAATAGCATTTTGGAATTCAGGGCTATTAGCGTGTAAGTTAATAGCAACTTTGGAGACCACTTGCTTGAGAAAAGAGTTACTGTTAACCAAAAAGAGATCAAAAAGCAACCAAATAGGGAACGAGGAAAAAAATTCTAACATGAACTAGGAGAAAAGATGTTCATTCCTCAGAGAACCTTACAGACATTTGTCTAAGAATATTTTTAGAATTTTGTTCGGGGAATTCCTCATAATATAACATAACAACAAAAATTACTGCTCGTAGTTTTGTATGTTTATTTTTCGTAATTTTCTCTACGAAAAGATTCAGGTATTACTACAACAATTTACTTCACATATTACTCTAGGATTTCCTCAGGAGATAATTTAGGGATTTTTATGGATTTCCTAAGGAATTCCTCCTTGAATTTCGTTCTAGATACTTTCAGGAAATTGTCTAAGGATAATCACGGAAGTTACCTCAAAGATTACAACAGGAATTCATCCGAAGATTATTTCAGATTTTTTTTTTCTAAAAAAAAACATCCTAAGTTCTCCAGCAATTTATCCTATAATTCTAGATAGTTTTTTCTAGCACTTTATCCAAGGTTCTTGTTTCGAACATCTTCTAGAATTCAAAAAGAATTTCTCCAGGAATTTTCTACAATATTGTCGCTCAGGATTTTTTAGGAGATTTCAATCAGAAATGTCCTTCTTTCAGGAATTCTTTGAGAAATTTCCCAAGGAAGTCTGCAAATATTTTTTCCCGGTCACTTTTCCATAGATGTCTCCAGGAAATTGTCAAGGATTCCAGAAGAAAAAAAAAACCTAAAGTAACCAAAATTCCTAAAGGAAATCCTGTAGTAACATCTGATGAAACTCGTTCTCTGAAAGAAACCCTGGATTCTTGTGGAAATCTTAAAGGATTTCCTAGATAAGTTGTTAAGATATTTGAGAAAAATAAGCAATTAAATCTGTGGATAATATTCTGCAAAATTACTCGTAGAATGATCCGAGAACTTACTGGAATTATTACTGTAGTGTTAATTGATGTGGAATCATAAAAAAAAACTTGAAGAAACCATAAACATTTTACTTTGGAAACTATAACTGAACTGCAGGAGTAATCTTTGATTGAATGCTAGAGAACTTTTTGTAGAAACTCAAGAACCCCAGAACAAAAACAAAATGACGAATTTTTGGAAGAGTATTTAAAATAGTTCCTCGAATTTTGAAGTAATTAGTGCAGCATTTAAGGTGAATAATGTTTGTAGGAATACATATAATAGAGTTGGTAGCGGTCAGACAGCAAAATAATAGTGACTTTGACGACCAAAATTATCAAAATATGGATCTAAAAGTAACTTAAAAACTACGATTATTGATCATAAACATGACTAGAAATGAAAATACGTTTAATGTGTATATTAACCAATCTACACGTTGGTGAAAATCCGGATTTTAGAGAACTACAGTAATATGAAATATATTTTAATAGTAACTGTGCGGGATAAGACTTGATTGCCATAAATGGTATAGAGATGGCGCATTAGAGATTTCACTTATCATTTATAAGCTTGGTTTAGGTTACTATTCTACATTTCTGGTCGAAAAAAAACTCTTGAAAAAATACATGACAGTTACTAATGTGACTTTTTGTTGGAAATAATGACTTTTTAGAGACCAGACCAAAACCAGTGACCAAGTCCTAAAAAGTGATTTGCTACCAGCCCTGATATGAAAATGCCTGGGAAGGGAAACTGGAAATATTTGTGTAAATCTACCTAAAAAAATCCTGAACGATTTTTTTCAAAATTTTTGGAAGAACTCCTGTAGGAATCGTTTGAAAATTTCCTGGCATGACTGGTAGCGACTGAGTGGCTTTAAAATAGGAACTTTAGACATCTTATGCTTAAAAATAGAGACCAATAAAAGATCGCAAAGGAACGAAAATATAAAAAAAAATCAAAAAAAGGAATCAAAATTAAAGGTTTCCTTGAGAATTTTTCAGAAAATCCGGCCAATAGATTTATTTATGAACATTTTTGTTTAATTACAAGTATTACTGTTCGTATTACAGGTATTTTCATGAATTCCATCAGAAGTCAATGCAGGTATTTGCCCAAAATTCATTTATTGGTTAACAGTCTTCTTAAGGAATGCTTCCATGAACTTAGATTAAGATACTTTCAAGAATTCTAATTTGATTTTTTAAGGATAACACCAGAAATTACTCCAGCCACTTCACCATGAATTTCGTCAGGAATTATTATAAAGATTCTTTCATAAATTTCTCGAGAAAATCCTGGAGATCATTCAGTGATTCTTCAATCGAGTTTGCTAGAAGTTCGTCCAAGATTTTCGCGTTGAACATTCTGGCAAACTCAAGAATTACTTTCTCCAGACATTTTTCCACTGATTTCTTAGGACTTCCACTAGAGTTGTCGTTAAGTTTAACAAAGATTACAACCAAGAATGCTTCTAAGCATACCTTTGGAAGTTACTTCAGAGGTTCTCTAGAAAAATCTCTAACTTCTAGCTTTTGGCCGATGAATGATTGAGTTATTAATAATTAAATTCAATTTCACCATGAATAATGATTATGGTTAATGATAAAAATTAATTAAGCTATGATTAATAATTGTGATTAATGATTAAGCCAACGTATGATTAATAATTATGATTAATGAACAAACTTTAATTTTATGTGATGAAAGATTATGATGATGAGTGATTATGTTTAATGATTATGGTTAAACTTTACGTGCCTGATGTCAAATTTGATCAAAATTTTAAATTTCAAAATATTGTGTCGATCACAAAATGATTTTAATTTTGAGAACTAGAAAATTTATAGGAATTTCCTTGTGAGATCTCCGTGGAAAAAATGGAGAAATATTTGGATCTACTTTGGATACCACTGTATGAAGTGCCATAACCGTTGACTTACACTTTCTGAGTTAGTGGATGCTTGTTCATGAAATTTGAGTTAATTCCAATGTAAAATGCTGAAATTGGTGAGTTTGTTCCAGTTGGAAAGCTTAATTGTTATCCAATTATATATTTTTTTAATGTGATCCAATGACCATCAAGAATCTGGTTGGAAAACAAATACATTTCAGTTATAACCATTCTATGTTTTGTTACATTCAAAGTTTTGTTAGTCTCAAAGTTTAAATTAGATGCCTCGCGATTTGCCGGAGCTTTATTTTGTTCCTTTTTTTACTCCGATGACCCTAGAGGGATAGGTTCTGCTTAAAAATCGCAGAGCAGAAAATTACTTCCCTACTTTTTGTTTCAAGCACTACATTAACATATTTCTTCTTTTGTTTAGTTACACGTTAATCGTACCCACGCGAAATTTTATTTATTGTTATTTTTTTTTGTTCCGATGACCCTGGAGGGATCGGATCTGCTTTTAATGATTACTGAGCAGATAACCAGAGCTTACACTACTTTCACAAAAACGGTTGATAATAATCGTACCCATCGTACTATTCGATGCAAAATCTATACGGTAAATAAAACACATGTTTTCTTTTTTGAATGCCGGCATTCAAAAGATTAAAACTTAAAAAAATAAACAACAAATGCCCTCGGTCTATCGCCAGCTTTTCAGGCGAATCCTGACAATATACCTATCCCAACCTCCACCTCCGTAGCACTTATGAGGGCGTCGCTGAGTCGGTGGCCTCTCATTAAGTAAGTGCTACATCAACATTTCCTTCCCCTATCCTAAGTTACGGTAAAGATGGACGTGGCCGGGAATAGCGATGTTAATGCTATTGGTATTCTTCTTCATGATTGGATCAAGGTTCACTCCCCAGCCTTGTTCCTAAAAGCAATCTGGATTAGAATATCAAAAATAAACATTAATGTTGCTAGTATCCAATCTACGAAGTATACCGTAACTACGCTAACGCTAACGCTAACGCTTGTTCATGAAATTTGAGTTCATCAAATGCTCAACACTTTCTACATAGCCTTCAGTAAAACTGATGAAAGACTGATAGGTCGGTATGATTTAGGGTGCGTTTTATATCGTTTCCCTATTTTTGGAATAAAGATGACTCTTACTTGTCTCCACGCATGTGGAAAATTGAGTTTTAGACTTGCCTTAAAAATCTCAATTATTGGCAGAATCAGCTTAGTTCCACCATTTTAAAGCATTGCTGAAAATATCCCGTCCGGTCCTGCAGATTTGTAAGGCTGAATAGATCCAACTGCATTGTCTATTCTAGCTTTCGTAAAGGTTTTGTCAGGCAGGGCTGATTCATCGTTATCTGTTTCATCAGATTATTGAGGCTCATGTGTAAAACAGCTTTCACCTTCAATTGATCCACCGTTGTTTGGATCAACACACAACATCGATCCAGGAAAATGAGTTTCCATAATCAATTTTGAATAATCGTTTTTTGGATTTCCAAGTTCGCTCGTGATCGTTTGCAAGAGCCCTTTGAAGTCTTGCGACATCTGCGAGCATCCAAGATCTGCGTTTAGATTTTCTCATTTCATTAATGTACTCATTTAGTGCTCTCCGATAAGTCCAATCTGCTGATCCTTTAGTTTTATTGAGATCCGTAGATTTTCATAGATGAAATGTTGGAGAAATTTCTAGCTATATTCATGGAAGAACTTAATGATGAATCACTGGTCGAATTTATTCAGTTACTTAATAAAGAAGGACTGTTAGTAGATTTCCCAGAATAATCGCAGGAAGAATCTTGCCACAATACTTGGGATAACTCATAGATAAATTCACGAAGGAATTCATATGAAAGTGGTTGGAAGAATAACTAAAAAAAATCGGCGTAGGAATTCCTTGAGGAATTCTGGCAGGGACTCTTGGAAGAAACCTTTAACAAATTTCATAAAAAACTTTAATATAACTCTCGATGATTTTCTTGGAACAACTCCTGTAAGAATCTCTGGAAGATAGTAATCATTGGAAAAACGGTGGTAAATTAAAATTGGTTGAAAAATCTCTGAAGGAAATCCAAGAATAGCATTTTTCTTAGAGAACCCCTGTGAAAATTTCTGGTTAGATATTTATTACTTATCAGAATTCACTGTAAGGAGAAGAAAAACAGAGATTTAGAGATCTTCCATTAGAAAATAGAGATTTTTCAGAGACTTGCATTAAAATAGAGACCAAGTCTCTGGGGCCTTCCTTAGCCGAGTGGTTAGAGTCCGCGGCTACAAAGCAAAGCCATACTGAAGGTGTCTGGGTTCGATTCCCGGTCGGTCCAGGATCTTTTCGTAATGGAAATTTCCTTGACTTCCCTGCCACACGATCTACGAATGCGAAAATGGCAACTTTGGCAAAGAAAGCTCTCAGTTAATAACTGTGGAAATGCTCATGAGAACATGAGAAGCAGGCTCTGTCCCAGTTGGAATGTAATGCCAAGAAGAAGAAGAAGTCTCTGAAAAGAGACCTGCTACCAGCCCTGCTGAAGAAATCCCTGAAAGTAGAAGAATTCTTCAATCTTTTCCTCGAGAAATCTGAGAAGAAATTGTTGAACAACGCGTTAAATAGTCGTGTAAATATCTAATGATTCCTCTGATACCTCTCAAATTTGGCAGCAGGATTCATTGCAAGCAGAATAAAGTAAAAAAGTATCTTTAGATACCATTTTGGTTAAATAGAGACTTTAGAGACCTTCCGTTGAAAATAGAGACGTTTTAGAGACTAACATTAAATAGTGACTATGACTCTAAACAGAAACCTGCTACCAGCCCTGATATTATTTTCCTGTGGTGTTCCCACATTGGTCCCTACAAACCTTTTGCGGCCTTCCGAAGCACTAACTCCAAATCTATCTGTTCCGGTAGTCCAAGACGTAATCACTGCCTAGCAATTGAATTTATGAAACAATGTCTACAGCTACTTTTTCAAACAATTTCGTTTCTGGTAAAATTTTCCACAATTTATTCTTCAAAATGCTCGACTATTCTGACGTACGCCTGCGCACTGACCAAATCCCCATTGGGAAATGGACAGTTTTCACCGTCATCGTTTTTCCCTCCCAAGAAATCCACCAACATAAACCTAGGTGTAAGTACATTACCTTGTGGGAACGGCATTTTCCTGAAACGGATCGAACGTGACCGTAATCCGCTGCACCGCCTTCAGGTTGATGAGCTTGAGCTGCTTGCCAATAGCGGACACAATTCCACCGGAGCGGCTGAATGTTCCTCCCACCTTGATGGACATGGTTTTCCACTGGATTTGGATGATTATTTTCCGGCCGAAACTGATTTCATAACAATCACACACGCGCGTAGAAGAATGACAACTTCTACTGACAAACTGCGTTCCTGGAAATTTTGACAGCTCATGTCGATGCAACTTGTCTAAAAGTGGGATGCATTTTGGGCTAAAATTCGATTTGGTGACAGCGGTACAGATGGAGCTTGGAACAGGGATGCCAGATCTTATTATATTGTGCTCTGTACGAAAAATCAACGCGGAATGCGATTACAGTCAACTTTGTTCATTGCACTAAAGCGATACACTAAGAACAGCGTTGCGGTTTAAAATACTATACAGCGGGGATTCGCTGGTTGGAACACGACTGCCTTCCATCTAACGAATCCGACCCGTTAGTTGGAACGACTGACAGCTGGTGAAATTGCTCCAAACTAACGCATCCGGAACGCAAATCGTCACGAAACGCACATATACATACACATTTGTTCTATATATGGAGATATCAATGCGACGGTAGTCAGACGTCAAAGTTAGTTTGACATCTTGTCCTGACATTCGAGTGCTTTTTAGTTGGATTTTTTTCCAACCATCGAGTCATTCCATGTAGCGGACCCCCAACGAGCGAATTCGCACTGTATCAGAGGGTTAAATTAAATACACAACGCCACTTGATTTTTGCAGACTTAATTTGTATTTATTTCGAATATTTTGTGCTTTGTGCATTCAACTTTACCATGGCATCATTTGAACAGTAAAAATTACTATATCATAGTTATAAACTTACAGCATGCCAGAATCGAACCGAGGATATAGCGATTAGCAAGCGCGAACGCTTATCGCATGGCTATCCATATGGTTGGATTGAGAGGTAACAAAACGCAAATAAAAAGCGTTCATCATAGCTCAATCGTGGTTCGAAACTCTTGTTTCAGTGTACCACTATGAGCGGTTTCCATACAGACAGACGGTCAAACATATTTCTCCCATCTCGTATTTATGTTGTATTTATGAGTTTTGTGATACGAATTTTATGTTTTATTTTTAAAAACAAGTTTACGAGACTAACTTTTGAATAGGGCCTATAGAAAAATAATGAGTTTTGTTTACTAATGCTGCATATAAGCCATTTGGGCGATTAACGGTGTGCAAACCATTATACATATTAGAACTTACATACAAATGATGATATGCATGATTTGGCGATATCCAAGAGGGTAACGACAGTTTATTTCGTTCATAATCGCTAACAGTTGGCGCCAGCAGCAAAAACTACAGACAACAACCTTTCGAACATTCAGCTTCTCCCACTGGCCGCCAAACGGCGACACTGATGTTCCACTCACTGTTCGCGTTACGCTGGATTCTCAAACTTCTCTAACTTCTAACACAAGCGCATGGAAGAATGGTAGTCGAGAGCTGTCAAAACGTATGGAAAATGAAAAAAAACGTAAATTATTTGCAATTAATAAACGAAAAAGTAGTGATTAGAAATCAAGCGTAATGCGAATAGATAACTCTTTGTATTTAGTTTATCTTCCATTGTGCTTTCTTTGCTTTAGGATTTCTACCACTGAAAAAGAGCCATCTATTGCCTTTTCAGTTTTGAATATCGCCCTATTGTTCTCTGATTTTTTTAGCTGTTTTTTATTAGAAAATGGTTAAAAATATATAAAAAATCAAAAAGCCCTAAAATTGTGTGGATTTGTGCAGCTAAATTCTTCACGATCCTTTAGTTGACATTTCAAAGTACTCTTAGAAATAAATTTTAGCCTGAGACAACTTGGGACAAAAAAGTATGGGGTGTGTAAAGTTTCTTAAAAACTCCAACTTTGACATACTGTATCAATGAAACTATCAAAGATCTTGCCCTAATATTCCAGGAATATCTTAATAGAAGTGTTTGCTATGGAATGATCTACAAGAAAAACCTATCAGAATAAGACATTTTTTTCGATTATTGGCCGCCTGATCGCCTATAGTGGGTACACGGAAAGGTGAAGAAACTCACAATTTAGTATTCTTTACTCAGAAATAAAAATAGTCACATAATTACTAAAGCTTATGCATTAATGACTATTTTCTATCTGCCTCTCTTTCATTCTGCTGTGAATTTCTACACTAAATGTCATTTCGCCTGGGTTGAAGCTTAGCGATGCTTCAACCCAGGCGAATTGACAAATGGGAGTAGAATTCCCTGCAGAATGAAAGAGAGGCAGATATAAAATAGTCATAAATTACTAAAATTTAGTCATCCTGTGACTACCCGTGTTTCTGAGTGTTCACTCAACTTGACAGCTAAGTGGAATGATTCAAAATTGATTTATTTGAGAAGTATTTAATTTTTAGTTATTCCGAGAACACTTCGGTTTGAGTGGTTTAAACTGATTTGCAAACAGTAGCTATTGGATAAAAACTACTTAAAATTGAGTGTTGCACTGAGGCTGATTCTCAAAAACAATAATAAAAAATAAAATATTCTTCGATCTTATGGGATTAAAAATTGTTTTATTGATAATTTATCACTTATGTTAAAAAAGAAAAAACATAGCAAAATATAACACTATTTATCAATACATATTCGTTAGTTTGATGAATATCCGTTTCTGTTGGGCATCTGATTCTCCAAACGGTGCCTCCGGTATCTTCCGTTCACCTTTATGGCTGTTAAGCTGATCATAAGTACTGTGCAAAAGGATAGGACAAGAAACGGTCAAGTATTGATTCTGCTACCGAAATGACTTGACCTGTTTGCTGCTGGAAAGTAGAGCTGATTTCATAACGCCGGTAACGCCTACCGTGCAAACAAAGACAAATTAAAGACCTCCATGTCCCTTGCAGTTGCCCAAAATTTTATGGCTCATAAGGTAATCTAGAAAGCTGTGAAAAGTATACTGCGATCTGTCAAACTTGGGTACCTTTTGCACTACCGAGGGACCAAATGCAGTGCTACAAGTGGTACTCAATCTGAGCCCGAGTGTGACGGACCTGGTACAAATCAAATGGAGCTGTCACTTTTCTGTACCGCTTTAAGTGCCGCTTAATTATTCCGCAAGTAAAATAGACACTTCACTATATTTTGCTCTATTACCTTATATGCCATAAAATTTTGGGCAACTACAAGGGACATGGAGGTCTTTATTTTGTCTTTGGTTTTACCATAGTTGATGAACCGTTTGAGTACCGTATTGATTACGATAACCGTACCCTGGTCGTCCGTATTGCTGTTGAAACTGTTTTGATAATGGTAAATTTCTATGTGGGCAGAATGGCGGAAGCAAAAATTCAACTCGAGCGTCTGAACAACTTCAACTGGGTGAGTTGGAATTTCGGAATGGAGTTGCTACTGGTCGGAGATAAAATTTATGAGGTGATGATACAGAAAATGCCGGATGAAATTCCCGCTGGTTAGGTTGTGAACGACCACTATGAAAACCTAACTGAAAATATTAGCAAAAATGTTGCAAATTACCAATAAAAATAAGCTGAAACTGTTTTGATCAAGTTCATCGAATAAATCTCTGAAATTTTTGCTTGATGAAATGCACAAAATTTGGTCTAATCTGACTGATGTAACATCAGATATCTCTGAAAGAATGATTGAAAATAATGTGTAATGGACAAATCCTAGAAGTCAAATTCAGAATGAGATTTTCTTGCGATCCACCAGAGACTGTTGCACGATCCCCCAGGGAGATGCGACCCACAGTTCTATGCACTATAATTTGATTTTTTGTACCATAAATAACACATTCATTAATACTTAAAAATTACTTACTCTGAGCCATGATGATAATAACACAGACAAACAGACGTCACACTCTCATCATTGTCCATCGACCACCTTTTTAACGGTTGATTCAAAAATATGGTAGGTGGCAAATCCGCCACCCACAGCGCTCGCATCGTTTTTGTTCGCGTTTGACGTTTACACACTAACGCCATCTGTTGGCCCGTCGGCCAAACACACCGATTTTAGGATTGGGCGTCGTGTCCTCGTGACTATGATTTTGATCGCGATTTGTTCTAAGTGTTACGTCTGTTTGTATGTGATAATAACTAACTGACACTTGATCCAATTTGTCATGGCTCGCTATATCGTTTGTATTGATAGAACAAAACATAAATATACCAGTTTCCATCTACACTAAACAGTTAAGGGATCGTTAAAAATGACGTCTAATATTTAGGGGAAGATGAGCGGTATTATACGAAAGTGTGACAGTGCGTGTATTAAGTATTGAAAAAAACATGCATGACAGAGGGGGAGGGGAGTTCCAGAAATCCAGATAAACGATGGACATTTGAATTATCACCAAACCTCCATCGGTTGATGTTCTGTTACTCGATAACATCTCAAGGAACCCCGCACTAAAATTGAATTTCATGGCTACTATGATAACCGTGTTAAACCGTTTTCTTAAAGTTTCTGTTGCATGACTCGTTACAAATGACGTTACAAATCCATAATTTCTATAAATCCCTTCAAAATTGACTCTTGGAAATTTATCTGTATTAAAATTATATAATTATTTTAAAAGCTGGTAAATCACCAACATTTTGACATCCATTTCATCCAGAATCGTTGTATTGTTTATGCGGTGAATGGCGAAAAAAAATATAATTTCAATGATTCATTGCCGATGTTTCAACTAAACTCAAACTCAGAAATATGAAATTTTACGCATTTAGATAGATGATTACTTTTTTTTCATAGGTTTAGTTCACAGCAAAGAAAAAAGGTAATTCAAATGAGAGCTGCTGTAGAAAGTTTCTCGCTCAATTTATGATCGCGCCTTAAAGTAACCAAATGTGCAGCTTGTTGTTACTGCGCAAACGAATGGATTTACACGTTACTTAAAAATGCTACAATAAAGATTCTCAATCTCCCAGTGGCGATAGATATATTTTGGTCCATTCATTTGCTTAAAAACAACGAGCTACACATCAATAGCTTTTATATCGAGATCACAATTTATGCGAGATTTCCTGAAGTTGTTTATTGCCAAGAAATTTCGTGAATAATATAAATAATTATAATGATTACACTGAGATGAAATCTCCATTATATTTGATGTGCAGCAAACATATTTTTTGCAAGCAAGCTTTGCACATAAATTTTAACAATGATGCAGATAAAACCCGAAATTATGTAACCTTTATTTTTTATGTGCGACGCACTTCCCAAACAAGGTTGGATCCAATTCAATTTATATTAGTCTACTTTTAAATTTTATGTTTGGCAACAAATGGTAAACAAATGGCGCGCTTTTAGATTATTTTTTGTTTTGTTTACTATTCCCATCATCGAAAAAAAAAAAAAAAAACAGCCAAAAGGTAAGTTTAACGTCTAAACTGTTTGTATAATGTTGAATAATATTTATGTATCATATACAGTGATACCTCCATGAGTCGATGTTCCATGACTCGATGTCGACTCATGGAACCATAGTGAAAACAAAATATCATGGTTACTATAATGGTCCCTAGAAGCAGCTTTCCAAAGGATTTCTGTTCCATTGCTCGATATTTCCATGAGTCGATGGTCCCTTCAATATCGACTCATGGAGGTTTAACTGTACATGATTAGTTGATTAAGGCCCGAGTAAAAATGGAGCAAATGTCAAAAGTGAAAAAGCAGTTTTCTCCGTTAAAATCGACATATCGAAAAAAAAATAAAAACACGCAGCTGTCTAATTTTCAAAATAAAAAGGCTGTGTGTTTTTATTTTTTCCGATTTGTTGATTTCAAGGGCGGAAACTGCTTTTTCATTTTTGACATTTGCTTCATTTTTTCTTGCATCACGGAGCCGCAAATCAACCCAACTTTGACTTCTTTTGACGCAATTCGGCTCTTCCGTGGGATAAGCCAAATTTGGATTAACTGATATATACCTATCATTAGGTTGTTTCCATTTGACAGCGGCAAAACAAACAACTCAGTGCAAAAAAAATCTACCCAGCGGTAGCTTTCGAAGTCTCCGTGATGGGTTAAAACAACTTAACGTTAGGTAAACTCGAAAGAACCCAAATTTGGCTTATTCCATTGAACTTCGACGTTGGGTCGGTGCGTCTCTCTCTGTTTTTGACAATATTGCTGTTGCGAGAGAGGCAAAACAACCCAACCGTGGGTAAAAACTAAATGCAGTTTACCCAAATTTGAGTAAAAAGAATTTATTTTTTGGGTAGTCTGATTTCTCCGTGCACCTTAAGTGCGATTAATTTTTCTGATGCTGATGGGATGGGAGTAACGAGCTGAGGAATCAGTGGCATTTTCAGCCTCGTCTCCAGGTTTGCTGTTGCATTCTGACTTCGCTGCTATGTTCACTGGTGTGCTAAATCCCTCGCTATATTCACGTCCTGCTGAGAAACAGATATTTTTGATTAAACTACATGAAGTACGTTATACTGTATTACGTTATTTACCATACGTTTAGATTAAGAGTCCATAAGCAAATTCTTCTAGACACTTCCAAACATGTATTTTTTATGTTTTCTATTGCGTTTGACCCGCAATCAAAAACATATTTCACGTAATTGAACCATGAATGCATTTCATTTGTATTGTAGTGCGAATTGGGAAATATATGTCATTACATTTAATTTTATTGTAATCTAATGAAAATTAAATGTTGCACATAAACTAAAATTTTAGGCCTTCGAACCCATCTGATCTGTTTTTCGCACATACAAAATAATGAAGATTTCATCTCAGTGTATTCTCTTCCATGAGCGCATCCATTTTGGAGCGTCCGTAATATGAAACAAAACGGTAAACCGCAACCGTGCAAGTTTACTTGCAGCGGTTTTTCGGTACCTAAACTTGCGTACAAGTTGAACTCGTCTAAAACATAACGCCTACCCAGGCTGCTGGTAGCGAAACGTTGGGGGCGATGAAGAAAACTTGTCTCACTCGCCATCATACGAGAGTTTCGCGACGAGTTCAGCAGACGTGCGTGTTTAGCGCGACGACGAAAAGTGCAAAAATTCGGCCGTAATTAGTTCGCTTCCGTTTCCCCGAGTGCCTCAGATCGTTAGCGGACCGTTCCGGGTGTGATTTAAGCGTGAAAATGTACCCCGTAGGACAGCGTAAGTACCGTTTCCGGACGTTTGAAAAAAGTGCAATTCACAAGAGAAGAAAAAAGTGTTGACGAGGGGACCTTCCTTCCTCCCTCTCGTCTCTCTCGCTGTGTAAATATTTCTTCTTCCCCCATGTGTGTAATTTTCCTGGCCTGCTGCTCTGTTTGGTGCTTCTCTGGACGTTTTTGTGCGTGTGTGTTGGTGTGATGGGGGGCTTTTCCTGTGTACGGACGAAGAACTTTGTGTCGGTGTGCGTGTGAGATGAGGCCCTCGCCAGAATGAAAATAAACCTCATCAACAATGAAAAGTGTCACCACTTTATGGAATAAAAAACGTTTTTATACAGAAGAGCATGCGAATTATGTATCACTTGGCGATGGAATTGGGAAGATTGATGCTTCCGGACCGATGGAGTAATGGAAAACCAGATGTTTCTGCACGTTCTTTGACACCTTGGCAATGTGTACTAATCAACACCTCCCTCGAAAAATATACTTGGTGATCAGAATGTTTGTGTTTGTGAATAGTAGGTAGTTTCCGTGTGTGGGTGTGTGTCTTTGCTAATCATCATGCTCCAGAAAAAAAAGGAAAACCACCAATTTTAATCATCATTTTCTGCGGCTTTGGAGACTGATAAGAGGAATACAACTGTTTGCAAACAGTGGATTGAAAACAATGGATAGAAGTTTTATTGGTTCACTTCAGTTCTAAACAGCGGATCCATCTGTAAAGTGATATGAAATTGTACCCCCTTCTCAGTGCTGGGAAATTATTGCCTTTTGTGTCGCTCGTTGCTCACAACTACATACGGAGATGCAGACAGAGCTCGCATTATGTTGGTGGTGCTCTGTTGCTGGCCATCCGAGAATCGGAAACATCGTGCGGATGGAACATGGAAGAAGAGGACGTTGTAGGGTTTACCATTATGTATATGCGTTCAGGCGACATCAGACGAGGTGGGTCTTCTCGAAATGATGGGTGGTTGACTGCGTAGCACCTGCTGTTCATGTGCGGAAATGGAATAACGTGAAGATGCAATGTTCTCCAACGCTGGAATGATTCGGGGAGACGAAACGCAAATCCGGTAGATTTCGTCAGAGCAATGACCTCTGCTATCGAATGGTGTTTGTTTCTTCTTTTGGAATACGATAGTGGAGAAGGAACGCTCCATCGCATAACTGTAAACGTTTGCATGGCTAGTTTTCGTGCGCATCTGATCGCTGTTTAGTTCCATTACTGGCCAGCTATTCATTTTGCAACTAAACCTTTTCAATGAATCATCGGCGTCAAAAAGGGCAGCTTGAAATTGGCTCGTTACAAAGAATGATTCATTTCCCTTGAAAGCTTCATTAGAATGCTTCTTGTTCCTGCTTTGAAAGCTGGAAACAGGGTAGTCAAAATATTGTACTTTTATTTCAACCAACGATAGGTAAAAGCACATCATATTTTATACCCATATGCATCTGTTATGTTCATTGATCGAAGAGTTATTCTTCCACCAGGAACCAACTTCTAACCATTGCATTGAATAGGAGACAATTCAAGACCAACAATTGAAAAGGCCTCAAGTCCAAAATGTAAACAAATCGGGTTTCAGCTGATTTAAGTGTATAAGAGCCTATTCTTACTGTATCATACAATAGTCATGCAAAAATATGCATGAAAGTTGAAAAAATATCATTTTTCTAAAAGGCCTCATCTCATTTCCCGATAATTAGGATATTAATCGCAAATGCGGCCTTTTCCCAAAAAGGCCCCATTTCTATATTTACTTGAAACCGAATTGAGGCCTATTACACAAACATCAAAATTGCAACTAAAATTACGAAAAAATGTTTCAAATTTACTAAGCAGATGCAAGTTATACTTCAGCCGCTCCGCTCCATGTATTATTTTACACAGCGATAGTCTCAACAGCGAACATAATCAAATTTTTCGTCGGGTTCCTGTGGAGTGATGTATTTTGTATCATACTACCTAATAATACCTGTGTCAGCATGTCTGTACTTCACGACTTATTGATAACAACACGATTTCGTTACCATTACATGAAACATAACGTTCAATTGAAATATTACTTCAATTGAACAAATATTTCCATGTAATTGCTCGACGACACTCACGCTTAGCACATCCATTATGTTTATCGATGACGATGATTGAATAAATCACATACTTAATCGACCGCACGAATCTCCTCTTGCTGCAGAGATCCCATGTACCTTGCTTTACCACGTAACACTATTCTACACTTCAATTATCGTATTTTATCATGAATATTGAATGATTTTCAAAAGGCCACATCTGAAGATGATGAAAAAACAAGCCACAACTAGAAGGCCTCAACACATTTTAGAGTAAACAAAGGCGTCAACTCACAGGCCTCATCAGCGTCGGCCGGCGTCTATGGGCACAAATGAAAAGGGCTGCATAGCTTTTGGTGAAAAAAAAGCCTCATTTCCTTTGACTCGTTTTTTTAGCAGGATTTTTTGCTAAAATGATAGTAATGAATATTCATAGCTATAAATCAGTTTATCCATCGACTTTCTGGACGATAAAATAACATAAAATGCTTAAATTCATAAATTAAATTTGATTTATTGTTTGACAAAACAAGATTGCATTTTTCTCATTGTTTACTTTTTGGAGATGAGGCCTTTTGAATTGTTAGTCTTGAATTTACCTTGATATATAGGCTTGATCACCCAGATATGGATCGCTTTGGCGTTCAACATCGGATAACTCGCTCAAAACATAAACGTTGACGAAAAACATATATTTTTCAAGTCATACTACAGTCAACTCTCCCTTACTCGATGTTTGGTATCTCGATATCGAGTTAGAGAACCATAGTAAAAGATGGTTTTCATGGCTACCTCGACGGTCCCTTGGATCGCATTTGCACTGATTTTGTGTTCTCTAACTCGATTCCAGCGACCATATATATCTGTCAGAACTCGATTCCATTCAAAAATTTTCGGTATCGGATATGTGTCCTACAATCATTTTAGGCCTAAATTATGATCTAAATGCTTATTTCAATCAAACAAATAGATTTGACGCTGTAATATTATGTTGAAAATTGAAATGTGTACATCTACCACATCTCCTTTTCATAAACGATAAATGCTGTTCTGATTGGTATCAATTGTTTTGACTACTTCCTTTCACGAGTATTTCTCAAGTTATTATGTCGATCATACCTCAATTTTTTGAATGAGTTTCACTTGCTATTCCAGCTGAATGCAATTTCGTCACTAAGATTTCCCATTCCTTATTTACCTGTAGGTATTTGCTGAACATCTTCGGGTATTTAAATCTGTCACCATTATGAGAAAAAACATCTGTTCAGATATCATTCTGAATTCTTTCACCTGGTACTAAGGTCTTTTCCCTCCTGTTTACCTTCTTTCTATTGGATTATCATTTATGTCAAGTTGTCTCCCTTCAATGAGGATAAATGCACGCAAAGAAAACAATTTTAAAATCAAATATATTCTGTATCATTACAACAATATACCTGTATTATTTGCCGGCTTATAATTGCCTTTCATTGTTTTAATAACAACTCGTCATTTGGTTTACAAATGTTTATTGTTGAATTTGACAGCTAGGTTTATTGTGGTGTAACAAAATTAATTTTTAATGCAACTTTTTTTTTTCTTTTGAAACAACATATTTTTTGCATTAAATTAAAACCCATCGTTTTTAAAACAAATAACAATATTTTTTCATATGACAATGTAATTGTTTGAAATAAAAACTCATTTTTATTGGTCCCAGTCCCCTGAAACCTCTTTTTTTCCTTTTTATGAACTAAATTACGATAATCACATTTAAAAGCCTACTTCATTTTCATTTTACGTTAGTATAGAGCGGTTCCATTTGAATTCGAATGTCGGTTTACTTTAGTATTTTTTGATTCGGATGAAATTTTGCACATGCTTTCTTTATGCCCAAAAATGCCTTTTTGCATCATCGGCTCGCTATTTTGACTCTAGCCTTACTTTTGAGAAGGGCATAAGAAAAAAAATCCTTAATAATTTTCAAATAATTATAACTTAGAAACGGTTTGTCCGATCAGTTTGGTGCCTTCCGCAAAGTTTTAGGTTATTGTTGGGACTATCTGAAAAAAAAATATACTCTGTAAAAAAAATGTTGTAATTTTTTATATATCGAAAATAAAGCTTAAGGGGTCTATTTTATAACTCGAGTCGATCAAAATGACTCGACTGGAGTCACTGTCGACCAAAAAATTCACTCGACACGGCTCTGTCACTCGAGTTTCTCGACAGTTGTCACTCTATGTGACTGAATTACTATGGGAATCGACGGGTGACATCTGTAATAGACATGCTTACTTTGATCGACAGTGGTTACAGACGAGTCACATGAATCTGTTCGATTTACAAAATAGACCCCTAAGAATCAATTTTCTCAAAAATCGTATTTTTGATTTTTTTTTATTTTTTTATATGTTAAAGTAGACAAAAAATGAAGTCTTTTGCACAGTGGGTCAAGATGGAGAAATCATGGACAAAAAAGTTATGATTTTTTAAAAAAAAGGTTGATTCTTCAATATGGTCTAAATAAACTTTTTGAATGCTTTTCGACCCGATTTTATGAAAGTACGCAAAATTTTCAACAAAAAAGGTATATGAGAAAATTTTGCTAATTGCTACCGAAACATTTGAAAAGTTTATTATGACCATTTTCAACATAAAAAAATAAAAAAAACAAAAATACGATTTTTGAGAAAATTGATTTTTAAGCTTTATTTTCGATATATAAAAAATTACAACATATTTTTTACAGTGTATATTTTTTCCAGATAGTCCCAACAATAACCTAAAACTTTGCGGAAGGCACCAAACTGATCGGACAAACCGTTTCTAAGTTATAATTATTTGAAAATTATTAAGGATATTTTTCTTAGGCCCTTCTCAAAAGTAAGGCTAGAGTCAAAATAGCGAGCCGATGATGCAAAAAGGCATTTTTGGGCATAAAGAAAGCATGTGCAAAATTTCATCCAAATCAAAAAATATAAAAATGAAATTTGAGAAAAAAGTCGTCATTTTCTGTGGAACCGCTCTATATGAAACTTGCTCCATAATCCGTTTGACTGGAAGATGAGCTTTATCCGCTCCGCGACAAAGTAAAAGGATCAAATCATCAGCTCGTGTAAGAGTTGACTGCAATAATTGAAAATTCTTTAGTGTCAAACTTATCATAAATTGCTTAGATTATAGTTTATGAATACTCCGAAACTGTGATGAAACATCGATGACCTGAACTCCTTAAACGTCAATTTGCAAGACGTGCCCACTTTGGTCTAATTCAACGCACTAGTAATATCCACATTCTCGCCGTTTCCAATCAAAACCAAAATGGCGGGCCAGTTTTTATGTTACGCGCATGATTAATTGAACCAACAATGAAAGAAATTGAAGCAAATAAAATTCCATTTGATGTAAAGTTTATCTTTTATTGTTTCAACAAAATTATTGTTAGGATTGATTCAACAATATTTATGTTTTGTTCTGATAAAAATCATTGTTGTTTTAACGCATTTTTAAAATTGCAACAAATTGAAAAGGTTTATTGAAAACAATACTAATATTTATTATTTTAAATAGCTGTTAATTCTCTGCGTGTGGTTTTGCTTTTCCAGCCCGGTGAGACAACTTGCCTTCTCAGACTGGATTTTCATCCGCCGTTAAGGCGTCTCCTTATTTTAGGCGAGATCAGTGTTGATAGACTCACTCTCAAAATCTCAATTAATACGCTCTCCCGTGAGAGCAAACTCATTAGAGATCTGCTTCGCAAATCTCACGCTTGAGATTTTGACGCAAAATCAACTCAATCAACTCAAACCGTAAAAAATGATTCATTCGCAAAACCCGGCAAAAACTCGTGAAACCCGAATGTTGTTGTTTGCGTTAGAAAGGATTAACATAATTTTACCAGACTAACAACAAATTATTGCCGTGTGTGAGTAAACTGTGGAAATACGAGACAATGAGTTAAAAAGGTGAGCTAACTCATCCATGATTTTTTGACTGCTGAGTTGCATGATTGACAACTCACGCATGAAAAATCTCAAGCGTGAGTTGTGAGAAATTGAGTTTTTCATAACACTGGGCGAGATTTTTCGTTTTCCCTCATTCGTTTTCCTGATCCGATCGGTTGTTACCCGTCGGAAATACAAGTATTTTAAAGGTACCCTTAAAGATGAGTTGAGATTCAACTTGAGATCCGTTCCTATTTGGATTCCAATGAAGTTTTTCTTCACCGTGGGTTCTTGCTCGTCGCTAATGTGGGTACTTGTTGAATGGACAACTTGAATAATAATAAATTTTTGTTTCAATCGCATGGCCTACTCGGCAATATGTAAATCTATTACAATTAGCAAAACAAAAATCTCCAAAAACTCAGAGCAGCAACTTATTGAAAAATCAAATATGCTTGAAAACAATGATAATTATTATCGTTTAAAGGTTTAAGCGAGATTTTTCAAAAATGTGAGCTATCTGGAAAGCGCTTCCTGGTATTATTTTTTGATGCCAAATGCCTTTACGTACTGTTCAAAAAAGGATGTTTTACCCTTGTTTCCAGCCCAACTTTTCTATTCTTTCTAATAAGCTATGACGCATTGTTAACTTTCGCCAAATCACTGCAATACAAAATGCATTGAATTGAAAATGTCCTGATATTGCACACCGATCCGTAATATGTCACAATTTGATCCATCATATGAAAATTGATCCATAACAGTGTTATGACAGATTTTTTTTATGCAAATCTGCGTAAACCACACAAACAATGTTTACTAATTGAAATTCCAATTTGAAACGATACGATTCGTGCTTTTATATTAATATTTTATGTTTTCTATGTTGTGTTATTGCATTCAATAGGTTGGATTCGACACTAGTTGGTCCATTACTGTGGGGTCATTGTACTTCCTTTATTATCCAGAATTTGCTCCAGGGAATCTAACGCAATTACCTCCAATAATTTTCACAATAATTACGCTGAAATTTTCCCCACATACTATTTGAGGATTTCCTTCAGATATATTTCCGACAATTCTTCCACCGATTTCTCAAATAGTTACCTACTATGGGAGATTTTCCAAATACTTCTTCAGTTCAAAGGTTCATTCTAAAGTTTTTTGAAGAATTTCGTTCAGGGATTTTCTAGGAAATCTTTCAAGAATTCTTCTAGAAGTTCCTACACATTTTTGTGTGTTTTTTTTCCAGTCATTCATATGGATTCCTTAACAAATTCATCAACGGTTTGTCTCAGAAATTGCTTTAAAATATCTCTAGGGATTATTCCTGAAAATCTATATTTTCAAGGAATTCTTCAATAAATTCAAACTTCGTCATTAAGTTCCTCTTTTTGTCTAGGAATTTCTCAAACATCACATCGCAAATTTCTCTTACAGTTCTTCCAAACATTTCCCGAGTATCCTTTGTAATAAAATCTTTAAGTATTCTCCCAAATTTCATTTAAGGTTTTATACCGGCATTTATTTCGATATCACTTCTATACAAATTTCTTTTGGGACTGCGTTTGATTTGTTTCTGGAAATTCTTTTAAAAAATCCTACAGGATATCATCCAGGGATTCGATTTGCAATATTTGATCTTAGCAATTTATCTAGATAATATCAATTCGATCTTAGCAATTTATCTAGAAAATCCATCTACAATTATATAGAACTCTTCAGAAATGAAAAAGTTTTTTTCAGAGATCATTTCTAGCTTACATCAGGAATTACTACAGAAGTTTTTAAGAGATTTCTAAAGAAATTGTTTTAAAAAATGCCTCCCACAGGGTGGCCACCGAACCGGGAAAAAGACGGAATTTGAGATGACCACCGGGAACACAGTGTTGAACGAACATTTTGAAGCTACAAATCTACAAAACAGAAGTTGTAGAAAATCGTTATGTTTGAATAACGGTGGACTGCTTACATTTTTTTAATGATTTAATTTCTACTTTTTACACTATGGGTCTTAAAAATGTTCCACTTTTCTTAGAACATCGCTAACCATGTTTCGAAATATGTTTCAAATCTTTCCACTACTGTCAAGGTTCTTGGCTCAAGAATACCATTTTTACCCTTTTTTCTAACTTTTTTGACTCGATGTTTTGAATCAAGGCTCAATAAATTATTTTTTTCTCACAATCAATTATATTTAAAAGTATCTAATATTTCATTCTTCAGAAAAAAAAACGACAAAAAATAAAATAAATAAGGTAGAGATACATGCTTCTACATGTGTGACTTTGTTTAATTTTTACCTTAAACTTCACACTTAGAATAAGTCACAAATTTCTGTGCGATTTCACCGAATATTGATGTTTTATTTCACCGATCGAAGCTGCAAAAAGTTCAGCTGTCAAAAGTATTGATTAGTTCGGGGACATTTTACGAATTTCTGGTGATTTCTTCTTCTGAATAGCAAGAACAAAATTAGACATGTAATGATTGAAATGAAAGCACTCAACAACGAAAAGTATTTGAAATTTTATCTTTTTTTTTTTTGACACGGAATAGTAATCATCGGAATTGTAATAATGTATAATTATAAAAATACCTAGCGTTTCATCTTGTTTTTGAAGTCCAGTACATTTATATAAATGGCGAAGTTCGCAATCATAAGAACACCGGTCAATTTGATTGATTTTCACAAAGCTTCATGTTAATTTTTAACAGACTTTTGTAAAATTTTAGCTTTAACCGAATTTTCAGAGAGTTTCTGACAGTTATGTTGAATCCACTGTTGTTCCACAGAAAAATCTGTTGAATCATATATCACAGATTTTTATTTCATTCTAAATGTGTTGTTTGCTTTGGAAAACTCTTTATTTTCATGAAGAAAAAAATCAAAAGATAAGAAATCGAGTTGAAATATCTTCAATTAGCTAAATCAATAACCGGGAAAATTTTGGCGGCTATACCGGGAAAAAAGCGGGAATTTCAAAATGGAAAGAAGGGTGAAGTGCAATCAACACTGAAGAAATCTCAGATAAAATCCTAGCGCTATCGAAGAAAAAATCACTTCGTCAACTCCTGGAACACTAAAGACTTTCTTGAGAAATTTGTGTAAGAATCTGTGGCGGAATTCCTGAATAAAATAATGGTGGAATGTCTGATATGAGCAATTCCCGCTGCAACCAGGCCCTTTAAACACATAGCAAACTTAGCGTCATCATATAAAGGAAGGATATAGTTTTCATATGATGCTAAAAAAATTATGGCGGTCGTTTTGAATTTTGTTAGAAATTCCGTTTTTGCACCATTAGCGCACCGCTCGTTTTAAAAAACTTCACCATCAGACAGCTGAGAAAAAACCTGAGTAAGATAGGCTACAAAAACAAGGTGAGAAATGGTATTTACCTGAGGGGTACGGTCCCGAACATTTTGGTCTTCTTCTTCTTTCTGGCGTTACGTCCCAACTGGGGCAAAGCCTGCTTCTCAGCTTAGTGTTCTAATGATCACTTCCACAGTTATTAACTGAGAGCTTTCTTTGCCAATTGACCATTTTGCATGTGTATATCGTTTGGCAGGTACGAAGATACTCTATGCTCAGGGAGGTCAAGGAAATTTCCATCCTGGACCGACCGGAATTCGAACCCAGACACCTTCAGCATGGCTTTGCTTTGTAGCCGCGGGCTCTAACCACTCGGCTAAGGAAGGACCCTAACATACGAGTTACATTTCTCAAATAAACTCTCGATTACTTTTTCAAATCGACGTAAGTAACTTCCATACGGTTTTGAGAAAATTAATTCAGAAGAATCACAATCTGTCTTCTAAAACTGTTTTAAAACGAATCACTTTTTTAACATTTTTTCGACGTGTACATTGCTTAAATTTTGCATTAAATGAGCTCGCGTTCAAAAACTATAGAGTTCCTATTATTTCACACAAGAATTTTATGACAAAATGATAAACCGATTTATTCAGTTACTTGCGATGTTTTTCTACCAGTGTAAAATCGACTCAAGTAGTGTTTTGTTTTGATTCGTGGTTAAGTCACTTTGTCTCTCCATACAGCGGGGCGGCGAAAGTAGTGGTTAGGTTGCGAACGTTGAAAATCTTACTTTCGTCGTTTTGTAAATTCGAAAATTAAACCTTCTAAAAGTGAAAAATCGAGTTGGTTCAGAGCAAAACCTGTAGAATTTCCTCTGCGAAAAACGTAGGATCGATAAAGTAAGTTTGTATACTTTTTTGACTTGAGTTTATATGAATAAGTTTTCGAGAACTGTTGAAATAGGCATCCTAATTCGGTCAGCTCAAAAACACACCTTTCCTCAACCGTGCGCGCAGGTCCGTAACTACGCATTGCGGAAAGACCTTTCTTCCCTAAACCTGTTTCCATTCAAAACCATTAGCCCTCCCAAGTGGTTGCCTCGATTAGGCGCGAAGGGCTCGTCTAATTTTTCACGCACACACTCACACACCTGCGAATCGGCCATGTGTTAGAAACTGCGTAACATGCATGACCTAATTCCAAAATCTCCCATGTTTTCCCCTCGTGAAGACCCCCCTCGTCGTTGTTGACAATACATCGTTTAGAAGGCCTTGAGTGTCGAACGCACGTATCTTCGAGCTAACCATTTCCGATGGAAGATATCTGCGTCTCAAGAATCAACATGCTATATTCCTTCCATTCATGTTTTCGCTTCGATGTGTTTCACCACGCTTACTCTATTCTAATTGCCCTCGGTAGTCAGACGCGACAAGTAGCCTTGAGACTTTTGTACTTTTCAGCGATTCGGTGGCGTATTCCGTCTACTTATCGCTTCTCGGTGGGTAGTGGCGGAGTCATAAATATGTGCAGAGTTAAGTGGGACAAAAGTGTCTTTTTAAGATTTCTGGTTCAATTCAACACTAATGTTGGCAATTGAGTGTGTAGATCCTTGTTTCTAAGCAAATGAATGGCCCAGGATGAAAACTATAACTACTGGGTGATAAAGTACGATCTTTTCTTCATCGTCTTCTCCTTCTTCTTCTTGGCATTAACGTCCTCACTGAGACAGAGCCTGCTTCTCAGCTCAGTTTTCTTATGAGCACTTCCACAGTTATTAACTGAGAGCTTTCTTTGTCAAAGTTGTCATTTTCGCATTGATTGATTGTTTGCTCGGTAACAACAAGCTACACACTCGGTTACCAATGGCTTTTAGGGCCACAGGTTATGCGAGAAATGTCATGGTAGTTCGAATGCTAGTTAAGTAAGAGACTTTTACTCCAAATATTATAGAAATTGATTGAGATATGAAACAGTTATGACAATTTGTTGATAATAGACGTGGAAATTGTAATCAAAATAAAAATGAAATGCTATTCGATTGCTCTTAAAATGGGTAAATATTTCGACACATGTTTTTCCAGCAAAATTGTAGCCAACATTTTGAGGGTTCACTTGTGGTATTCATTACTTTTCAACCGTTATAATATATCTGGAAATATTGATAATTCCACTAACGTCGAGCTTTTGGCCCCATATTACTCTATACACCAAAAGAGTCTGTGACGACTTCGACGTTCCTAGTCATCAGGAGAAGCCGACGGTCTTCGACTCTGAGTGAGATTCCTACTGTGTTTTGTTCTCACCAGATTTTTAGGTCATCGACTCTGTGCTTTTTTTTCCAAAGTCAAACCGCGGCGTCGCGTGTCTGCTGTTGTTTTATAGAGAGTTTATTTATTTCGGTGCATATTGAGTGTGATTATTGCTCGTTCTGCTTTTATGTTCTATACAGGGGGTTGTGTGGGTCCACTTTTTGTACGGTTTGTTTTGATTCGTTTGGCTTATGGTGATATTATTTTGCTACACGAGAACGGGCCACAATATGATTGAACCAAAAGATTATGAAATAAACATTTATGTACATATAAACAAATTTTCACAAGATTTTAGTAATTTTTACATATATTGAGAATCAGGGAGTGAATTATCTCTCCCCATATATTTTACATGTCCAACGTGTATTTCAATATAAATATATATCCATTCAATTTTGATATGTCTATAATATATAGATTATAGACATATCACCATTTTGGTTCAGTCATAGCGTGCAAGCATTTTTTGTTATATAATCATATATTGAATTTCCTATTTATTGTAGTTATGCATGTGTTTGCCTTAAAGGGATAATTCGAGTGTTCAGTTCAAACATACTTTAAGGTGACACGGGAGACCGTGTTATTTTCCCTATCTTTTTTCTCGTTCTAACAATTTCCATCAAAACTTTGCAGAAGCAAATCTCGGGTTTTGGTGAACCGATGAAGCTAAAAATTGTATGGGTTATGCAGCACATATATAGAATGATATGATAAATTTTTCATATTGATATATGGAGTGGTACTTGAGATTTGCGTCTTCAAATGGATAGGGTGATTATAATGACGTCCCGTGCGGCCTAAAAGATTGAAAAATTTAAACAATTTTCATTATGTTAGTGCGTACAAATGCATAAAGTATGCTGATACTTTTTCAGCTGTGTCAGTGCAAAACCAACTGATTTTCTTTGAAACGAAATCGTGAAATGAATTAGCCACAATCATCAACGACGCGTATAAATTTCAATGACGGCCTACTTCGCCTTAAGATGTCGTGATGGTGTTTCTCATTATTATAAAGAAGAGCGAGGGTCTTCCACCTGTTTCCGCACAACATACAACAGCACGAACACTGAAGTGTTAATATGACCAAAACAAGAAGAAAGAACGTTCGTAGTTTATCAAAATGTAAAGTTCCACGTGTCGGTTAAGAGCATATTTTTGTGGAAGACACTCATCATAAAATATTAAAGGTTTTATTATTCATAACCAAAAAATATGAAAAATTCCCATTTTTAAAAGTTTTTGCACTAGAACACTTCTAATAAATGAGAACATCGCCTTGATGTGTTTACATTGTGCAGGTTGCATTGAGGAATTCCCAATAGTTTGTAAGATATACTCCAAATTTCGAACTAATCTTTCAAAACCCAAATAAGGTCTAACTAATATGGGTGTGTACTTTCAAGAACTGCAGTCCGAATTTTGTTCTAATTTTGTGTGTTACCTTCTAAAGGCATAATAGGATCTTCAAATAGCCATTCCAATTTATTTAAAAAAACTAGAATAATCATCAATATAGACTTCTTAATGGTAATGTTTTCCAGATCAAGGCATTTCAGTTCAAACTTAAGTTCTGAACGAATGGGAAAATATGGACGTGATCAGTTGCACCTACGCCTTGTAAATCAAAATTTAATCTAAAAACAATCCGGACAGGAGTCGTAAAATAATCTAAAAACATAAACCGAGATTTGATAACTTTTCCCACGACGTAACTCACAGTGGGTTAATCGAAAACTGAAATTTTCACAAGTAGCGTCGAAATTAGTGAAATCAACCAATTAGCTTTAAATTTTACAATCCACATTTAAGCTCTTGGTAAAACTTTACAGACCTGTAAAAGCTTGCATCGACTGATACTCAATAACTGGTTGTCTCAGTTAAAGGTTCGAGATGTAAATATCGTTCTTGAGTAACTATAATTGAGAGATTTTAGTAATTTATTTTTTTGCGAAAGTGAAGTGTTGAAGTTATTTTTCCTCTTCATCCGAAATCAGTTGTAGAGATCTATTAGCTTAGCTTAGTGATTACCATCTTTTCTGAAGCTGCGATCCCCTTAAAAGTTTTAGGAACATCCAGTAGATCCATAAAATGAATGTTCTCCAAACAAAAGTTTATGAAATCCATCCAAAGATCTTGTTATAAATCACGTTTTTGGTAGGCCACCCAGATCCATCACAGATCCTGCAAGTTCTTTTGGATCCACAAAGTCCACTATGAATCTTTTCGGGAGTTTACTAAACATCTTCCAAGAGCTTACAAAAAAAATGGTTAAGATCTAACAAAAACAGATAGTTGAGATGCCAGCGAGCTGTTACAAATATTCTCAGGTGTATAATGAAGATTTCTTCAAGAACTATCCCAAAAGATCTTCACTAGATTTGAAAGGTTTCTTCATGTATATAAAAGGTTCTATCACAGTTCTTGCCAAGAAGTTTTTCAAAGATGGGTTAGATATCAACCCATCTTCATGTATGCAGGGCTGGTAGCAAGTCACTTTTTAGTGACTTGGTCACTTTTTTCGACCTGGTCACTAAAGTCACTTTTTTCAGAAAATTGGTCACTAAAGTCACTGTTTTCGTGATTTAACGGTATTGAAATATAAGGCTGGGTTATCTTTTCAAACACAAACAGCAAGAAATAGATAGTCGAATAGATAGTAGTCGTAATATTTTAATAAATGTTGGCGAATTCCCGGGCCAATATCTGACAGATCTGCTGAATAAATTACTAGTGAACTTTCTGCAATAATATGTGACTATAGAAGGAATGTTTAACCTCCTATTTGAAAGACCCTCATCAAAATTTCTCCCGGAGATAAGCCGGAGACGGGGTTTTAATAACAAACGAAAATTCAAGGAATTTGTTAGAAACTCGTCCAGGACTTCAAAACGAGTACTAATATCGATAAGAATCACTTTATCTTAGGTCAACTATTTCTATACAAAACGGGTCGTGAAACAGATAAAACGTGCGGTCACCGGGAAAATTATTTTTAAACGAACATCTCCAAGCACTAAACTTACAAACCACCAAAATAAGTCGTAGAAAGTTGTTATGGTTGATGATATTGCCATTTACGAAAACCTGAGCCAAATGAATATTTGACATTTTTTTTTGGGAGATCCACTGAAATCTTGGACAGATTAATTCAAAAGTACGATTGGCGGATTCCTGCGATGATACTGATTTTTGATGAAGCCTTGTCTGGATTACCTATTAGTTATTCCTTGATATGGGCCTTCTTATGAGGCCCCTGACGAGATTTTATAAATATTTCTGCAGATTTGCAGTGTATTTTTCCAATCATTCCCAACAAATTTCATGTAAAATTGTTCATGATTTCAAAATCTTTTAAAATAAATAAAAAGCGAGGTCCTTTTGGTAAACTTTGTTAAGTTTTTGACGCAATTCTTAGTCAAATTTTTGATAGATTGCTTGTAAGATGTAATTTCAGATTCATGTCCAAAATTTAGCCAGCTTCAAAGGAGAAAAATAAATTGTTTTCGAATATACCGTTTCTGTTAAAAAGATCCAACATAAGTTTCACCAGATCAAGAATTTGTCCAGTAATCAGTCATGACTATGGCTAACGCATAATTTCGAAGGCAGTCTTAGAAGGTTTGTTATTGAACTTTGCAGTTTTTGGGAAAATCAGTATAAATTACACAGAGCAAAAAAATGTTCATATAATTACAAAATCTCTCTGAAATTCCAATGACTTTAATGTGGTGGACGTGCTACTAGATATTTCAACAAACAAGTTCATATAATTTTGTCCAAAACTTTTTTGAAATTCGAATCATATTCAGCTCACAAATTTAATTTAATTTATAATCTCAAGTCTTCCGATTTTGACTATTTTGTATAAAAAAAACTAAAATATCAAGTTTTTTTTATATTTTTGTGGACATTCGGGAATTCAAAAGCTGATTTTGAATGGACACCCTTACTACTGCATTGCCCATATTAGCATGGTATTTTATGCGACCAAACAGTAAGTTTCAATCATAATCATAGCAGACTAGAAACACTAGGCAAACCGTGTGAATGTTCGCATATAGTGGTGTATGTGCTACCAAATAAGTGCTGTTCGCATGTCCAACGAGTGTGTTATCAGGCAAAGAATGCATAGCAACGACAATTTTGAGCATATTGGCGCTTACGTCCCTAAGTAACAATTTAAGCTGAACAGCAAGAGTAATATCTGAATATTGGCTGATTAATGGTGTACAAGACTGAACACCGTGACAGCTGAACAATAATTTGAAGAAAAGCTTATTAAACACTCCTATTCAGCAGTTCATTCGAAGTTGAATATCAAGTTGAAAAAACTATTCTCCATCAACAGTTTTCACTTTTGTTCAACCAACCTAAATGACATTGATTAAAGGTTATTTAAAGCTTTAATCAACACCCAATGTCGAAAATTCGTCCCGCCGTAGGGTAACAAAAAATACATACCAAAGTTTGGGTCAAAACCGGATTCATTGAACACATCGTACAATAAATCTCCACATCACAAAGCATGCTAAACGCACACGAGCATATGGTTTGTCGAAAAAGAACTCCTGATTTCAGCAGATGAAATTCTACCCTCGATCACGATGATTTCTTCGTCATTTTTTTAATTACCTGAACTGCTCTTCTACGACTACTTGTCCCATGTTCCATGTAAACCTTATGGACGGCGGGACAAATATGCATAGAACTGCAGTGAACGAAGCTACAGAATAAACTTATTTTCCACTTTATTCGTAATCGTTATCAACGCAAGTGACAACCATTAAGCAGCATTAATTGGAGATTTTTGAGCATTCTAGTTTAAAATTAAAATCAAAACACACTTATGACAGCTAATTTAGTTGTTTTCGCAAAGCACTGATAATACTTCTCCAGCCTTTTTTTTTTTTTTTTTTTTTTTTTTTAATTTCTTTATTAGTATCATTCCAAACATTACATTCATTTCTTATATCTAGGTGTTCTGTGTTATTTGACAACACTATCATCCTAATTTGATAAAACAAATTTAAGATTTAATTAACATTTTGTTAACAACATATTACATTTCATTTGCCGTAGCAGTTCAGTTTTTAAACAATACTTCTCCAGCCTTGATGCAACCTTTCACATAGCCCTTATTCAGACAAGTGGATAAGTTATTCCCTTGCTTTCAATGATGTTCACACAGCCTCATGTGGGGCAGTTGTAAAGGTGAGTGGTTATAAATAAGTGAATCCCAGTTCAATTCTCAATTTTCATATATACTTATCTTCATCTTAAAATTTCAGCACACTTCTCCACTGCGTGTTTGAAATTGTTGGTAGCGATTATAAAACTCAAAACTATTAACCTGTGAATATTTTAACATTTTTTTGATTCTTTGTTGAATAATGGATGAATAAGCGATTGCTAAGCTTTCGAAGGTTGCCATAAAAATAGAAATGACGTTATTGAAAGGGGCTTGAATAAGCGCATGCTAGACCTTTGTTAAGCCTTCCATATAGCTTCATTTAAGCTTAAGGCTGAATAAAATCGCCAGAATTAGATGTTTAACAGCTGAACAAGAGTGTGTGGAGGCTATGACCAGCTTTTGTTCAAACGAAGGCTGATTTAAATTAGTTATAAAAGCGTGCAGTGCAGTTCTCTAGACTTTAAATTCACCCAAAATGAAGATTGGTTAATATCCACATAGAACGTATTTTCATTTATAGTAATTTTCATGAATATTACATGTAGTTCTGAAGTCACTTTTAGGTCACTTTTTGGTCACTATTTTTATCATTTTGGTCACTAAAGTCACTATTATTTTACTGTCTGACTGCTACCAGCCCTGCTTTATGCAATGTTTTTAATAGTTTAATAAATTTGATGAGGATTTCTTATAAACTTTTCAAGGATCACTACACTAGATATTAATTAAAAATTTCGTCAAAAATTCAGTTGGTTTGAGTGCAAATTGTGAAGAATTACAAATATATTCGATTCTATCAACAGTTTGCTAGGAAACTTTAAAAAAATCGGCGATCTTGCTAGGAAGCTAACGAAATCTGCACCGGATTTAGTCAAAAACAAGCTATGAATATCCTATAGATACCTCTAAGCGATCATCTTACCACACTGACCCAAGTGAAAAAAATGTAGTTGTTGGTCGAAATGGGTTTATTGACATTTTCATCGATTGACCGATTTATCGAGTTATTTGTGCATAGCAAGGATTACGTTCAATTTTAATTTATTTTTTGCTGTGCACAAACGCAATCCTCAAAACTTAGGTGTTACCGATTACGCCTATTTTTCTCTAGTAGCTTAAGATTTCAAAAAGTGGGTGAAAGTTTGTGGATAAAAGAAGAGCCGCACTCATTATGCACGGTTTATATGCAAGGGTTCTTCGCAATGATTTTTATTTTTTATAAAACTTTTGTAAAACTGCAGAAATCTTCGATTGCGTTGTCGGTATCTTGGAGAGAACCTTTCGAAATAAATTACATAGATCTATTAAATTATCATAAATAATCAACTGAGGAGACTAATGAAGAATTGTAATATTCTTAATATACTATACAGGGTCTAATAGTAAAAGAAGCTCTACACGACCACGTAACTAAGGACGACAAGATCCAACAGTCTTGTCAATAAGCCACGTGTATTTATTCGATGCGTAAAAGCGCTCTGTAGGTTCGTGAATCTCTGATGAGCTCTGTAGATAAAGATGTCACCTACTATTACAAAAGCGGACCTCAAATATGCGTGACAACTATCATTGCTTGCATCGTCCGTATTCTTTATTACGCGAATAGAGACACACGTTTAGTACATTAAACTTCGTTACAGGAAATGTGTTCAAAAATTCTTATACCTAGTTAGTTAGCAAAGATTTTGTTTTCCACTTTTTCGTTTGTTGGTTTAATTCCTGTAGTCGTGTGAGTTCTGATTTCTACGCTTTCGTTTTGTCTCGTTTTCTTCTTCGATCGGAATGTGTTGAATTTGGTTTGATGAAATATACCTGAATCTCCCGATAGCGATGCCGAAGTGTGGATCCCACCTAAAATCCGGAAACGTTGAAATATGGAAGTTGTCCGTCCGCCGTTGTGTGTACTGCCCTCTGTACCGCTGCTCACGAAATTTGTTGCAAGAAGATTTTCTGTTATTGTTTTTCTCTCTTTTTTCTTTCTTTTTTATAGAAACACCATGGAATACTTCGCCGCCAAGGCCTCCAAGTCCGACTCAGTCGCAGACCAGCTTCGATACACTCTCACGTAAACAACCGACAAAAAACTGATTTGAACTTTTGAAAAACAAACACGTTAAAACTTTAGACTCTTTCGAATGTTCATAAATCGGATCTCGTATTACCAGGGGTTTTTAGCTTCGCTCTGATTGGTTTATGAATGCTTCGAAGGGTTCAAAATTCGAATAGGGCCCTTAGGATAGAATAATCGACGCGATTTCCACTAAGTTTTCAACTTTTGGAAATCTCTTCGCAAGAATCAATGAAATGATAAACATGGTTTATGATGTCGTTCGAAAAAGCTAAATTTTTAATGTGAAGAAAATACATAAAACCACAGAGTGCCTTATTAGCTCGATTAGTAGCTGTCGTCAGGGAAAACATAGAATTTTAGAATGAGAGAGAGAGTCATGATGCGTTTTCATTTAGGAACATTTCCCATAGATTTCGTTCGGTTCGAAACTGTCCTTTTGATTTGTCAAACCATTAAACCGCGATGATTGTGCGTGTGTGAGTGGACCTCGAGTTCAAACTTGAGCGAGAGCGTGACCTTCTTTTTTCTGAACAACATATGAATCACACAAAGAAACCCCATTTTCAACTCATCAAGTACTACACAGCAATATGTCGCTCCTTCGTACGTTTGTTTGTTCGCCAGCTCGTACTGTTTTGTCCATTTCATAATATTATGCCATCGAGATATACCTACCATGTTCCGTTTTTGTGTTCCAATAAAATTGTTCCATCACTGTTTCGCACATCATCGTTCTGAGTAGTGGATTCGATAGTTGTGTCTATTGTGCCAACAAACAGTGCTTTGCGTTTCTTTCATATTAGTTTTCGTTTTGTTGTTGTAAATATCAGTACACGTCATTGGTTCACTCCACATTTAATCTAGGCTAATTTATAATATATTATTCTTTAATTGGTCATGTTTACTATTAATTTTATTTATTATCGTAATCCATTTTGCACTTTTGTTTTATTCACAAGCAACTACTGGTGGTTTTATTGTATATTTCTTTTTAGATATATATTTCGTTTGTACATATTAGTTAAAGCATTACTCATACTGAATCACTTGTCATTTGTTCACGATAACTGCTAACTCAATCTTATTTTTCAGGTTTTGCAGTGAAAATGGTTCTTGCTGTCGAAGTCATTTATTGAAACAATTTTGGGTTAGTTTGTTAGAGGAAGGGCAACAATAAAATATATGCATTTTACGTCTGAAAGATCTAATAACTGTTGCCATCACATCACAAAGTTTCTCTTTCACTCTTTTATGGTGTAACATATTTCAACGAATTGAATACTTATTCCGAGTCCGAGATTTTTAAGATTCGTTCAGTAATTTTCTCAGGAATCCCCTTGGAAATTCATACCGAAACTTTCATTATTTCTCAAATGATAGGTTCAGGTTTTCTTTATAGAGTTCCTTCAGAAACTTCAGATTCTTCTGATTCTTCTTTCCAAAGATCCTCTTGCTGCTTCTACAAATAGACCCCTTAGGGTTTTTAACTCTAAAGAAAATGCTACAGAAATAATAGTACAGATTATTCCTGTTATTTTTTTCAGCTTTTCTGTCTGTTTTTATTTAATGATTCCTATAGAAAATCCAATAATTATTACATCAGTTTGCCTTGAGAAACCTCTAAAACTTCCTCAAGTTTTCATTAAGCTCATCATAGATCCCTACATGGAGTTCTCTTAGGCAAGAGTTCATCCGGTAGGCATTTATCAATAAGTTTCACCAGAGACTACTTGAGGATTTCCTTCAGAAATGCATCCCTTTTTAAAATTAGTAAAACATCTTTGACTATTCTCTGGAAGAATTCTTTTGCGAATACTTGGAAGAATTCGTGGTTAAAGTCGTATAACTTTATGGAAGTATATCTGATAGAATATTGTTTAAAACTCTGAAGGAATCCTTTCTTCAGCGCTTCCAGTAAAAATTACAACGAAAATGTCGGAGGAAGTCCGTAGAAGATACAGTAGGAGAATGTATAAAGAAGGTCCCAGGAAGAAATTCCTGGAAAAATCTTCAAAGAAGTTCTTAAGGGAATCCCAAATCATGAGTGAAATTATTGAACAATCCACGTTCTAATGTTGGATTCCAACTTCATTCCTATGCTACACTGGTGCTTTAACCAACTAAGCATTTGCGTCACTTGATGATTCAATAGTTCACAAGGTTTCTTGCTTTCTAAATAAAATTTCAACAGAAAAAATCTACGAAATACTTCGATCAGTCATCCCATGTTGTCGGCGCGTTAATCATGATGTAGATCGAAAGCTTTGGTGGAGTCCCCAACTACGAAACTTACAGGCTGCGCTACAGGCTGAGAAAGACACGAAAGCCGTATTTTGCTAATAAAACCGTAGAAAATAGGAATACACTTTGTCAACTGAAATCCTCCTATAATGATCTTCTTGACACGAGCTATCGACTATACTTTGGAAATCTGCAGCTCTTCGCCAAAACAAACCCTTCGAAGTTCTGGAAGCATATACACCCTTATCTACAAAGACACTAAGGACGCAGCATCCGTAGAAGCAACGAACCTCTTTGCGAGCTACTTCCAAAGTATGTACAGTACAGCATCTCCTGTGAAGCGTTGAATGCTTTACAGAAATTAGACGCCACGAAAGGTGCTGGAGTGGATGGCTTGACTCTCCATCTGTTGAAAGACCGTGCTACTTCTTTAGTAACACCGTTGACCATGCTTTTCAATCGGTCTTTCAGTGAAAAAACGTTTCCGGAATTATGGAAAACTGCTACAATGATTCCCATTCACAAATCAGGCAGCATTCGTCTTGTGGATAATTATCGAGGAATCTCAATTCTATGTTGCCTTGGAAAACTATTGGAGTCCATGGTACACAAAGTGGTGCTATCTGCTGCAAAATCGGTCATTTCTGAGTACCAATATGGATCGTTCAACAACTTCCAACTTGATATGCTACTCAAACATGCTGTTTCGTGAGGTTGAGCAGCGAAAACAAATTGATTCAATCTACGCTGATTTCTCAAAGGCGTTCGACACTGTCCCATCTTTATGTTGTCGAAAAGCTGCGTCAAATGAGGTTTCCAGATTGGTTATCAGACTGGATTCCTACCTCACTGACAATAAAACTTATGTCAGGACGAAGATGGGTAAAAGGAAAAAAGATGAACCACTCTTTATTTTGCCATGTATTTTACTGGCGACACGCTATTCAAATAACGCTACTGCCATCTGTTGAGTGAAAAGCGAGTAAAAATTATTTTCGGTCACACTCAAATTATCGTGCAATTGAAAAACGATGATAAAAGAGGAACAAATTAAAGCAAACATGCTTAAAAAAATTTACACATAATAGAGAACGACTTACACAAGATCAGCCTCTTATGGACCAACACAAAATTTGTGTTATTTTTACACATGCTTAAAAAATTGCTCCTATGCTGGTTTCTTCTTTTTTTCTTACATTTTGTGGCATTCAGAGTTGATCGGCATTATCGAACAACCCTGTGTTTGCTGTGTAACTTTTTTTTGAGCGTGAATGTCATAAACGAATACTTCGACATCTGGTGGACACTAGGAGGACGTTACGTATTAGTTGACTTTTGACTCACCAGTGCGGCGCTTTTCATGCCGCCTTAACAAGATGGGAGTCAATTATCTTTTTCCTTTTAACCATCTTTGGTCAAGATCAACACTTCTCGATCCACTGCCTTTAGCATTCCTTTACCACGAGGCAGTGTGCTGGGACCTCTAATTTTTAAAATGTTAGGTTATATCGTTTTGCCGCAGCCTTACCTCAATTGCTACGCTTACGCTATAACCGGAACAACTCTCGAGCGTGTTTAATCTGTTCGAGATTTAGGAGTAATAATTGACTCTAAATTGCGTTTCAATGAGCATATTTCCGCTGTTAGTGCTAAGGCGTTTTCCGTGGTTGGATTCATCTGTAGAAATGCATCGCAGTTTACCGATGCATATGAACTGAAAGCTTTGTTCCGTGCCCTAAGTCGCAGTATTTTAGAATATGCTGTTCGTGTATGGACACCGTATCACAGGTCCCAAGTGATTCGGATAGAACGAGTGCAAAAATCCTTCATCCGTTTCGCTCTTCGGCGCCTCCCTTGGAACTTACCGGATTATTCTTCACGCTATGAGCTTATGAACCTTGAGCTGCTTTCAGCTAGAAGGCAAAATCTTCAAAGACTTCTTGTACACGATATTCTGACGGGTCATATCGCGTGTACTGATCTTCTTGCAGAAGTACAGCTGAATGTGCCATGTCGTAAACTGTGTTATGCACTACTAAGGTGGTTAAAAAAATCGTTTTTGCTCCACACCATTCATTTGATTGTAAACCAAATTCTTAGTGTCCTCCCAAAATTTGAGCGCAATCGGATGAAAACTAAGACTGCACAAGCCCTTCAAAGTTTATATGGGAATTACTAAGGGAAAATCATGCTATTCATTCAATCGGCCATACTGTTTGTCCATGTGCTTTTGGGCAGGCTTGATGATACTCCTCAACATCACCAGAGTTCAATGGCATACTCTAGAGCAGCGTGCTGCCTTTGACTCTTTGCGAGGAAGCGAAAAAATGCTATGCAGAGAGACAACGTAAATTGAGCAAGGAAGATGCAGCACAAAACACACCAGAGTAAAATTCCGTCAAAAAAGAATGCTCTTACAACTCTCCGAGGACTGCCTTGTTCGGGCGGGACGCTCAAGATTTATTTTGAAGCGTGAGTAAAGGTGAGCATCGCAACAAGAGAGAGAGAGATTACCAATGAAAATCCTCGCATTTTTTTTGCACTTCTCATTCGAATTGCTTGAGGATCTGTGTTGAAAATTTTGAGTTCAATGTTTCTCCTCAGAAAAACGGCACAATCGCCTCCTCTTTGCGCCGCAGAGGAGTTTCTATCAAGCCTGCTCTTGGGAATTCGAACTACGTTGATACGTTGATACTGTAATATACATTCTTCAGCTTCAATTTTGCCGTAGAGCGTTTTTAAATCGCAGGTCTCCGAACAGTGACTATTAAGGATGGTAATGTTATTGATATGATTGTTAAGGGGGCAGGATCCGTCATTAATTTCAGGTTTTCCAAAAGCAGTTTTTTCACCTTTATTCACGAGATTTTTAACCCCGGGGCTAGTTCATCTCGGGACCAACGGCTTTACTTCCCTTCCGAAAGAAGTCGTCACAGAAATTTTTAGTGACTATCTCGGGGTTGGGATTCGATCCCAGGTCCTCGGCGTGAGAGGCGTGTGTTCTAACCACTACACCAGGTCCGTCCCCTTGCAGCAGCAGGTTTTTCGTTCAAAATGAAGATAATTTATATGAAAATGTGTTCACTGTATTATATTCTCCACCCGTTACACAATGAAGACATTTTCGTTCATTAATTTTTTGTATTGAGCAGAAAAACTGCTTTTGAAGTTTCGATGATGACGATGATTACGATAACGGATCCTGCCCCCTTAAACCACGAATATAAATTGTTTAAAATAAATTGCAGTTCTCTAGGTTAACTTCAAGGAAATATCACCAGAAGAAGTCAATGACATTGATCCGATTCTGAAATCACGTATGAAAATTATTTGAAAGAACTTGCAGCTCTCTAGTTCAAAGGGTTACATGCTTGGCTTGATTCGCTACTCACCGCACAGTAACGCACATGCGCTAGTGTCTAACGCAAATAATATTTGCATGGCGAAATGCATCTAACGAATTATTTCTCAAAATTGGGAACTATTTTCGAAAAAAAAAAAAAAAAAATTGGTACCGGTTATGGTCATTCAAGACATTACGGAGATAATCACCCTTAGGTGTCGGCCAGGGTAGACGCGTCACGCGACGCGACGCGAAAATCCTTTGGAGTTTGACATTTCATTATTAATAATTGTTATTCTTTCCCAGGCAATTTTCGCGTCGCTTCGCGTGACGCGTCTACCCTGGCCGACACCTTATTCTTGTTTACGTACGAATTGGATTCGTTCGAATGTATCGCTGATTCGCATTCTCGTTTTCGTTCGAAGCAAATTCGAACCATTCGATCTTTCGAACATCAATCATTCGAAGGTTTAGTCTATTCTCGTTTTCGTTCGAACGCGTATTTTTGTTTACTTTCAATCCGCCACTCGGAACTTGCGGATCGGAACGTATCGCGATTTTTTTTCTTCTCCAAAGTTGGTCTTTTCATCACGAAACTTAAAATGTAAGTTATTTATGACAATTTTTCTTTGATAGCTTTAATAGTTAATTTATTCCTTAATTATTTTAGGTTCAAATGCAACAACAAAGACCAATTTTTTTTACTGGTCGGAAACTTGGAGCAACAACCCAACATCGCTAAGTGTTTCGCTAAATTTACTACGGGTCCATCCGGAGCATTTCCTGAAGAAAATTACTTAAGTAATCCACGGACTGATGCAAAACGAACTTATTGTAAAATTTTCGGAGGTGACATTCCGAAAATCCCTGGAAGCCCAAAATAATTTCCTGAAGTATTGGACTGTGATGTAACTAAAATTCGTGATATTTTATGTGATGTTTATTAAACTTGGAGAAAATAATCGTGAAACGAAGGAACTTTTTTTTTTCTTGCAGAAATAGGGTGTCTACTACCTGAAAAAAAAAATAGAAATCTCAGGGAATTCGATAACAATCAGGGAAATTTCTTTGAGGCAGTACTTGAAATCTTTAAAAAAAATCGGCCGCTCCGCTATCAAAACGCTTCTTGGGCTGTTCAGTGAAGATCTTTTCGGGTATGTAATTTTATCGATTTCTCGAGACATATTTGAATTTTATGAATAACGTTGGATCGGTAATGGATTCAAATATCTTCATGGACGATTTTTAAAATCATTCAAAATTTGAAAAACAGGAAAACTGATTTTGGGAAAGTAATCTGGAATTCAAACAACTATCAGTTTAAATTGTCGAAACAATCAATTTACCGTTTTTAGGGCTGGTAGCAGGTCACTTTTCATAGACTTGGTCTCTATTTAAATGCATGTCTTAAAAGTATCTATTTTTGTTGAACGGTCTCAAAAGTCTTTATTTTCTGTTAATTAAAGGGTCTCGTAGTTCTCTTTTTTTCCTTATCTTGCTTGCAGGGCATTCTAATGCAAAATTATACAGGCTCCAATATTTTACGAGAATTTTCAACTAATTCTTCAAAAATTTCATCTCATATTTCTTGAGGAAAAGCTTCAGGAATTATCATAGTCGTTTCTCCAGAAGTTTCATCTGAAATACTTTCAGGGACTCCTACAGGAATCTCATCAGAAATTCTTTAAGAGATTCCTACACCAATCCTCCCAGATATTCTCCCATCAACTTTTACAAGAATATCTTCAGAAATTTTTCCTGAATTTGCTCCTGGGATTACTTTGATTTTTTTTACAAACGTTATCTTAAGACTTCCTGCAGATATTTTTCCACTAATCCTCCAATCGAATTTTCCAATTGTTACACTAGGAGATCTTCCAAAGATTTTTACAGTTTTTGTTTTTTTCAATTAAATCCGTAAGATTAGAGGCTTGAATGTCAATTGTCGTAAAGTCTTAACATAATTAGGCTGTTTAGTAGTAGTTCTAGTTAATTTCATTTTTTATTGTTAAAAGTATTTATTAGTCATTACGTTCATATATCCTTAACCTTCGGGCTGTCGCGCTGTTGTACTTTGAACAACAGTTGTGATTTATATGCTATGATTTTGTAACAAGGATATCTATCGACACCAAACCAAAATGTATTCCTCAAGAATCTTCTTCAGAACAATACTCAACAGTTTTTGTTTACAGTCAGTGCCGTAGCGTGCGGTTGGCCAGGTTGGCACCCGCCAAGGGCGCCAGGCTTAAGGGGGCGCCAAAATGTATGATGCATCTTATTTTTTTGAAATACATATTAATAAGGCGTTATCTAAGAAAACAATCATAGACATAAACGAAGAGTGATAGAGGGCTAATGTTGCGTCACACACTAAATTCGACCATTCCTCTTATATAAGTTATTAGCTCTTTTCATAAACATGGTAGATTTAAACAATTTCTGGAACGATTTTAACAAGATATCTTGGAAGCATCTCAGACGGTGTTGAATGATTCAATAATTTAGTTTATGCACGGTTCCTTCTTTAAAAATACATCCACATCCACAAAACGAACATGTGGATTCTACCAATTTTTAGATTCTACTAAGTAACTGGTAGTTAAATGGTAAGTTTCCACCGAATAGCTGGAAGGATTTTCACACAACTCGGCACATAATTTTCACAAGAAATAAATCATAAATAACTCTTTAATAATAAATATTATAAAATAATGCTAAGCGAAATTAACGTAGAATCCCGAGAAGGATTATCAGATAGGGGTAGTCGGGGCGGTTTGGCAAATAGGGCGGAATGAGCACCCCTTGAAAACTGCATAAATTCTTGAAATTTCATCTGAAATAACATGCAATCCCAAAGCTGATGAGGAAAGCAATAGGCATGTTAAAAGTCAGTGTTCAAAACTCAAAGGAAAATAAATAAATGATGTTCGAAAAAACTGCCCATATTTCCCCGAACGGCTCTTTTAAATTTCATCATTTCAGAATGGTAATGTTTGACTGTTAGAATGTTCTTTAAAAATTATATCTTCTTGTACGAAGTGTTTATAAATACTAATAACTTTAAACTGTAGCAACAACATAATTGAATTTTTGATTATATGAGATTATTTTACAATCAAAAATGGGGTGCTCATATCACCCCATCAGTAAAAAATCGACTCGAAAAATAACAAATTTTGAAAAATCAATCATTCATCCGTGAATTTTGTAAGACAAAGGAAATCATGCGGATCTAGTGTATTCATCTAAAAATTGTTGGAAATCATGCAAAAATTTATAATATTTTCAGCACTTTTATCGACTTTTCCTTAAGGTGGCCAAACTGCCCCACTTTCCCCTAATTATATAACATTGAAATACGAACATAAGTGAAACACGGGAGCGGGCCAATTTGTATGAAAGACAGTTATGCCAAATGACCTTACGAAAAGACTTTATGCCAAATTACCCAGACCCGTAAAAACAATGGAATAGGGTACCGTGCACCCCCGCTAATTTGATCGGTACTTCATGCAAACCATCGGGGTTCATTTTTAATTTGAACATCTAGCAACCCTAGAATCGTGTTTCTGGTTACCCCTATCACTGTTTTGTTTTGATTCTGCGTTCCGTTCCACAACGTCTCATTTCAATTTACTCCGTTCCATGAGCTAAATGACGTTTGAACCATTTATAATCTGAACGGCGTGCAAATTAGCGGGGTACAAATTAAAAAGTGTTCTGATTAAAGCCTGATTCGCTGCTGACAAGTAATTTCTTGGCCTATCTTGATGCATTGAAAATTCCTGTAAGGAATCGATCAAGAAAGCACTTTTTTCTGATCGCAGTACGCAGTTGAAAAGAGATGTCAGTTCAAACGGGAGTCGCAGTAGAAAATTTCTGCAAGGAATCGGTGAGAAATTTCTTTAGCGATTCCTGTTCAGCAGCAAATCAGGCTTAAATGTGGTCAAACCAACGGGAGTACCCGGTATTCTTGTCTCACCAGATCTTTTTGTTTCTCCTAGAGACTTCTCCGAACTAACTGATAAATGTTTGAATTTGTGCAAAACTTTGTGTACCATAAATTTTATTGAAAACCACGTGACGCCAAGTTTTGGGCAGTGAATCCAGTAGTTTCTTTCGTCTCTGGCCGTGCATAAAAAAGTTTTCAGTTCAAAATTCCAAAAACCGTGTAAAAAAAAGAAACACCATTTTTCGACGTTTCATGCAAATATAAGGTTTTGGCGGAAAAAAGTGTATGGAAAAAGAATCGGGTGTAAACATTAATTGTTTTTACAATCCTTCAGAAATCTTCAAGAACCTCTGGTTATTCAGACAATTTACCTTTAAAAGAGATTTGAAAAATTTTCTATGACTTCTTGCACAAGCCTTACCAAAGTAAGCTAATGTTTAAGTATTACTTGAGCTTTATAGTAAAGGGCGCTCAAATCACGGTTCGCCAAGGGCGCCATGGGGTCACGCTACGGCTCTGTTTACAGTATGGCTCTTTATAATGCGGTAAAATCAACAAATGTACATAGAAGTCGCATAATAATAAGTAGATAAGGGACGGACCTGGTGTAGTGGTTAGAACACACGCCTCTCACGCCGAGGACCTGGGATCGAATCCCATCCCCGAGATAGTCACTTAAAATTACAGTGACGACTTCCTTCGGAAGGGAAGTAAAGCCGTTGGTCCCGAGATAAACTAGCCCAGGGCTAAAAATCTCATTAATAAAGATAGAAAAAAAAATAAGTAGATCGCAATTTTAAATCGGTATATCTCAAAATCCAGATAATTTCGAACCATGGGATCTTCAGTAAAGTTGTTCTGGAGGTGGTGCGCTATCTGATGGTACCTCATTTATTTCGGAATTTGACCGCTAGGTGGCACTAGTGGGCATGGAACTTATACTTTTGTTCTGCAGATATTTCAGGATCCTGACCATTTAGAAAGATGGCATCTTCGGCAAAGTTGTTCAGTAAGCTAAGGACTATCATTGTTCGAGCTAGTTCATCCAAAATTTTGCTACCAGGTGGCGCTAGTGAGCATGAACTTTTTGTTTTGCGGATACTTCAGGATCCTGACCTTTTAGAAAGATGGCATCTTCGACAAAGTTGATGTATAGCTCAAAGATCGTCATTATTTTAGCTAATCTAGAACTTCAAGGATTAAACAATCGAAATCATTTGAGCTACTGAACAACTTTGCTGGAGATGCCATCTTGCTAAGTGATATAGATCCTGTCACCTGTTGGCAAAATTAAAAATCAACTAACTCTATCAATGATAGCCCTTGAGCCACTGAACAACTTTGCCGAAGACGCCATCTTTCTAAGTAGTCAGGCTCCTGAGAAATTCGCAAAACCAAGCGTGTTGTACAAAGTACAACGCGCGACTACTCGCGTTACAAAAAATCGCGCCACAACCGAAAGGTTAAAGAAAAAAGTTACTTTCCTTGTCTGTTCAAAAATTTCTCGAACCTAGCAAGTTAACCCTAATGATCGATCTCAGCGTCTTACTTTCCATAGTCATTTTTTTAGTGAATATTTAAGAGTAAAGTTACCTTAGGCTTCTATAACAGTCTCCTACAAGATTCACTTTTCGGTGGCAAATGCAATGCTCCACAACGCCTACTTTCTACTTATAATTTGCGAAAATGAAGCTGGAATTAGATTATTTATACCGTTGTTACAAAAGAGGTACTTCTTTTTATAGCAATGTAAAAACCATATTGAATTAAGATTGTCGCCATTTATTTGTACTCAGTGAATCTACTAGTCATTTTCCTCAGAGTAATATTCCCTACGTCGTACATGATAACGATGTGTCTAGCTAGCTAATAGTAAGAGTGGCTACGGATCATTCAGGTTAGCAAAAGGCAAACTGATCGTCACCAATAGTATTAATGTCCACTTAGAATAGATTATTTTTTTGAAATGGGCATCAATTCTATCAATGACGCAGAATGTCCGTTGGATCACATCCGAGATATTCTTGCGTCTATGCCATATAAATTTGGACGCGGCTTGAAGCAAAAAATGCCAATATGTGATACCATAAAAATTTTTTTTATAAATTTATAAAATTTTTATAAAACAGCGACGTAAATTTTATTGTAAAATATTGTCACAAACATAAGTCATTTTTTTTCTATTTCGCAATCAATAAACTTTAAGATGATTATCAAACCGATTGTTCAAGAGCAATAGTCTAGAGAACCAAACATGCAACCAATCGATGAAATTTTTAACTCGAATGGTTATCAGGTTCTCCAGATCTGTGCACTTGAAAATTCGAAATTTGGCTTCGTTTTATAAGGATGAAGCACACCGATGTACTTGAAAGTTCCGTTCACAATGATGACCAGAGCCCTTATAAACGATATAAAAATGATAAGAACTCCTTATCAAACACAATTCAGTTAAACAAAACTTGTTCCACCTTGGAATAGCTTCAACATGCATTTGAAAAAAATCTGAAAGCTTGAAACACTATTGAATCAAAATTAATTGTCAATTTTTTTTATCTATTTGAAGTTAGACTATTTCTTAAACCTGGAAATATTTCGTGAAACCTGGAAATATCAGGGAATTTTAATTTCTGTAAACGACTAGACACCCTGAATGATACGAGGTAATTTTAGAAGAAATCAATTGAGAAGTTTCTTGAAGAACACTGCGAAAAACGCTTAAAGAAACGTTTCAAGTAATTTCTGAAAACATTGCCGAAGCACTAGATAAATACCAAAATAATTCCCTCCCTGTGAAATTGATTCCTTAGAAGAAATTTACTGGAGACAACTACAACAACAACTACAGTCTACTCTCCTTTACTCGATATTTCGATATTAAAAGATAGTTTTTAAAGACGATGATCCCTTGAACTGCAGTTGCACAGATGAGTTCAATTTGATTTCTTAATTATTTGCTGGTAAAACACCCATTTCAATTAGTATTCTGTAATTTGGTCATGATTTTTATCAAGATTTCTTTAGAAATCGTTTTATGACCCCCATCTAAATACCCTCATGGTTTTCATGAAAGTTTGAATATTCAACACTTTTGTGTGTAGAAATTTGAATGTGAATGAAATCATAGCACATTTAAAAGTTCAGAGAAATTGAAACTGCTTCTAAACTTTCTCGAAGATTTTGCTAGAATTTGTTGGAACTTTTGTCGGTAATTTCTGACAGGTATTTCTTTTTGATTTATGAATTTTTGTTGAGTGGTTTTTACAGAAACTGGTTCACTAGGCTGACCAGAAAGTAATGGGTTAAAATAGGGACAAAAAAAGTACTTAAACAGTACATTTTTAAAATTTACATGTTTTTTTTTAGTTTTAATTTTAATTTAGGAAGAGCATGAGAATTGTCCTACAAACTTTACTATTACTTATTTATTTTTTTAGTTATGTGAATCATTCTTCTGAAACTTTTCTTGCAAAAATATGTAGAAATTTGAAAATTTACCTGAAACAACATTTTTTTTTAGGAAAACTTGACAATATTGTTGCATTTTGAAAAACTTCAAAAATAGAGTGAAGTATAATTTGTTTCTGAAAAGCGGACTTTGGAAATTCAAAATTTGTTAAATAATGTGATTTATATTTGATAAACCGTTCCGGTGACCTCTCCTGATGAGTGTTGAACTAGCTGTAAGTTAAAAAACACTAAAATAGAGAAAAAAAATGATAAAATTTAATTTTTTTGGGAATATTTCAAAGTTGATCGAGACATTTGAGGGACAGACTTTTTCGTGTTCGTTATCTAAATTGAGAGATTTAGAAATAATTTCGGGCATTTAGAATAGATGCATTCAGCAACATTCAAGAATCAAAATCTACTCTGATCACTCCTTGAGAAAGCTGGCGAGTTGGAAAAGATCATTTTCGGCTACCCCGTTGCTTTGACCGCTTTTAATCTAAACACTTTTGAATTTCACCCCCTCTAATTTGTCTATCGTTCAAATTTAAAATGGTTCGTGGAACGGAGTACAGCGAAATGAAACACAGAATCAAAACAAAACATCCAAAGAGGTAACCAGATACAACTTTTTCAATTGTTTGTAGGATGACTAGAAGTTCACATTAAAGCTGGTTTGAATGAGGTATTGTTCAAATTAGCGGGGTTGCACTCTAGTAGGATTATTTTAAGAGAGCGGCAAATACCTCTAAGAACTCTAAAAGGTATCACCCGAGATATTTTTTTTCAACTAATCGCTTTCATTCTAGATATTTTTTATTAATTCACCCAGACTATCAGTCAAGTAGATGGTAGAAAGCCTTCTCTTAAAATGTTATTTCACTACAGTATGGCCCATAAAAAAAGCGAAAATTGTTTGATCGTGGATATAACATCCACAAGCGTTATTTTCATGGTTTCTGCTAGTGAATGTAATTTATGATTATTGTAGTATATTCTAACATAACTTCGCTATCCAGGACAATTTATGTCATATTTTTCTCGCTGTCCTAAATAATGTAATAAAGCAAAGAAGTTCAAAGGTTTTGTTTGTCCAAAGCTAGAAACAGCATCTGTTTGTCGTACACTCTGATGATTAACTTTCCACCTTCAAAAATCACACTTTATTGTTGAAAATTTTAGTTTGTTTGGTATCAGAGAATGGAGGAGTTCTTAGAGAACGTGTTTTTCATGATCACAATATTTTGCCAGGGTCATAGTTTTGAGGGCATTTGCGTCTTATAGGTTTGATATGCCTTTATTTTTTGTTAAAATTGAATAAGAAATAAGTACGGAGGCCTATAACAGATTTTTGAAGATGAAATTTGTTCCTTCGGTAAGAGACAACTTATATCAATACTAGCTCATAGGTTTTGAGCAAAACGAAACAATTCGAAAATATGTTTAAGTCTCCAATGACCCAGGTATGAATCAATTCTATCATTTGATATGGGCGAATGCTGGAGACAAGGCCTGTGAAGAACCTCACGCCATCGTTGGTGTTTTAGAAGCTTTCATCACACAGATATTGAACTCGACGTCCGCATGATAAAATTTGAAGGTATGCTTCCAATTCCTCTCTGGTAAGGTGAAAGTAACAGATAAAAATTATGTCCATAGCGAAAAACTGAGTCTAAATAGATTAAACAATACATGTAATGAATAATATTTATGTTTTATTCACATTTTCTATGTAAAAACTACCATAAAACATGATATGATGATTTTCGCATTTTTTTATGGGCCATACTGTAGTTATCCTACTCGCAGAATAAGCCCAACAAAGTTGTAGGAACCCTGCTAATTCTTGAAAATACTTCAGTTTATCATGGGTTTAACGAATTGCTTCATAAATTTATCAAGGAATACTGGCACCGCTTTACTACTTATTTTGCCAAACATTCCGTCATTGATTTCCTCATCATTTTGCAAAAATCTAGAACAAAAAAAATCTTGGCATTTTTTATACAAGTTTTGCTTTTCTGACGAATTTTATCGACAATTTTCTGTCGCAGTTCGGTAAATATTGATTATCGAGTTAATTGTACCAATTCGATATAACGAACGCTAGTTCGTCGAAAATCAAAGGATCACCTGTGGTTCCATTGGAAAGAGAGGGTTAAGGTGAAGATGCATCGAAGGTAAACTGCGAATTTTTAAGAGCAAAAATCTAGAGAACCTGACGACCGTTCGCGCTGAAAATTTGATCGATTGGTCACTGCAATAGAGTGACAAGTAGTTAAAATTTCAGCACAAACGGCTTTCTAGTTCTCTGATTTGTGCTCTTCGAGGTTTTGGTTCGGTGCATCTTCACCTTAATTCCAACTAGAAATATGTATTTTTTAACCCCAACTGAAAGGCTGTCTTTAGTGTCGTGCATTAGACTCTACTTCATATTTGGTAATTATTTATTTCAATAATTTCACATGGAAACAAAATTAAGGGGACCTACCATCTTCTCCTCTACCAGAGGGTACTTTTAGGTACTTTTTTTCTAGGTGAGTTCAAACGAAGATTCCTGGATAAGGTCCCGTGAATTACTTCTTCTGGCATCTAGAGCGTTATCCACCGTTGAACATTTTTGTCTAGGACATCATCCATTTCAGAAAGGATCGTTGGAAAAGTCGGATGAGCTACGGCTACGAAGTTCGTTCCGCGCCATGTTGATAACTACTTTCAGCGTTGAGAAGCAGCAGGATTGCGTTCAACTGAATTCATCTTCAAGGAAGCGATATTTCAGTTTTTTTACTCAAAACTGATGAACCTGAAAAGATTTTACGGGTTCGGCATTAGAATCAGAACAATCGTTATTCTACTGAACTTACGTTTAATCAGGCATCTCTAAAATATCCAACCGTTTACGGAGACAGGATCGCTGCCGTCTCATATGTTCCCTCACATCCTCGTCTGCTACAATGTCCAGTATCAATGTGCCCATTCCTCATGGGGAATTTCTTCAAGGTCAAAATACCACCGACTGGATCCCCGCGGGATGATTTGGAAGGACTTTTGTCACTGACCGTTTCGTCTCCTTACCCTACTACCAGATACGATTGAAAACGACACTTTTACCACTCAAATAACGAAAAGCGGGAAAATCCGGATTTCCAATAAACAAATCAGGAACCACTCGCGAGAAGGACCGTAAGCGGTCCTAGCCGTCCAAGTTACACCACAAATAAAACCAACTCAGGAATCACAAACGATGAATCCGTGGTTGCTGATAAATAAAAATTAGGATTTTCCCTGTTTTGTTTTCGTTTTTCACCTTTTTGACAGCTTAGAATTGTTTCGAAAGAAGGTGCTCGTGCGGCAATACTTTTTCGCATACGAATCGTATTCGATACGCATACGAACGAAAACAAGAATACAGTTTTCGAACACATTCGAATAGATACATTCGTTCGAAAGGCAGATACGGTCGTAAACAAGAATAAGGGTGAATGATGGTTTAACCACGTGGACATCACTACAAGCTGTTTAAAAATCCTCGATCGAACCAGTTCCTCAAATTTAACTCAGTTCGTTAAGCAGCAATATGAATTAGCAAATCAAATCTAATGAATTCGGATGCGTAATGCCTGACGGCGTTGCTAAAGCCTACTCAAAACCAATAAATAACATTTTTTCCGGATTTTTCGAAGGACCACAAAACGACAGCGACGACATTGATACGATTCTGAAACCACGCATGCAAATTGTTAGAAAGGAATCGCAGCTCTGTTAGTCAATTGTTGGTATTTCATTTTTACGGATGTCCAGATTTTCCGGAGGACCAGGAAATGCCCATTCGATATCATGCCGAGGCAATGATGGTATACTGTTTTAAAGCTCATAAATACATTTCGTTTGAATCGTTTGGCCAATTTTCAAGATATGTCTACTTTTATGGTTGTTCCGGATCTTCCAGAAAACCAAGAAATGGCCATATGAGATCATACAGCTGTTTGTTCGGGCGGCAGACTCAAGATTTCTTTTGAAGTGTGAGTAAAGGTGAGCATCGCAACAAGAGAGAGAGAGAGATAGAGTACCTGAAAAAATCCTCGCATTTTTTTGCACTCACTCAAATTGCTTGAGGATCTGTGTTGAAAATGTTGAGTTCAGTTTTTTCTGCTCAGAAAAACGGCAAAATCGCCTTATCTTTGCCTCGCAGAGCCAAGTTTTAGGATATGTCCTCTTTTACGGTTGTTCCGGATCTTCCGGAGGACCTAGAAATGATCATTCGAGATAATACCATGGCAATGATGGGAATCGTTAAGCTCATGAATGCAAGTCGTTAAAAAAAAACAGCTCTCCAGCTTAATTTTCAAGAAAGTTAAGTCCACTTTTACGGATGTTCCGCATCTTTGCAATAATACCGTGGCAACGGTAATATACTGATATAAATCTCATCATTGCAAACCGTTTGAAAAAAATCTCAGCTCTTTGCAGACCAATTTTCAAGAAATGTCCACTTTTACGTATGTTCCGTATCTTCTGGAGGACCATAAAGTGACCTTGACCGCAATCGGTTGCCCCACGATGTCACAAGCTGATGAGGATACATAATTTCCGTTGTCTGTTAAATTAGAGGGGTTTAAACACCATTTACTATGGTTAATCTGTTCAGAAAAGGAAGTTGATCGATTTTTTACCCGACCTGACCCAGGAGGACACCGGAATAGCTCCGGCCATATGAAATAAATTGGTCCACTTGTGCCAGCATATGAAACTAGAAGCCTTTGGATTGTATTTGTATTGAAAACTGCATCTAAATCAGTTGAATTAAACGTTCACAATAACAATTTGGGAAAAAAAATGTAACGCGGTCGGATACGGATTAGCAACTACGATGGAAAGAAGATCCTCCTCTATCTCCCAGTGGTGATAGTTTTTATCTTTGTCCATTTATTTGCTTAAAAAACAATGAGTTGATTGCCAATAATTTTTAGGGCAAGATCATAAATTATGCGAGAAATGAAACGATGTGTCAAGACAAGACCCCACTGTAATGTCAAGCTAATAATGATAAGAATGATAAGTTTCTGATGGAATATCAGTGTTCATGCCGGTATCTTAGACGTTTTTTTTTTTGTAACTAACGATCGAAATTCGATTAAATCAATTTTATTTTCAGTTCTCTGAGCTTATGTCGAAATTCTGCTTTCAGGACACAAAACAGAAAGAACCATTTTCACAACAAAACCTTCGTCGAACGTTATGCTGCAATCATGTACTTTACTCTTTTTTTCTGTTCAAATACATATATGTTTATCGTTTTATTATTCTTATTTATCATTTTTCATTAGTTTCTACCGAACAGATAGGATCAATAACAGGTAATTAAACTTTAACTGACAACAATTCCGAGATAGGCCAATTAGGAAACGTTAATCCCATCAGTTTAAGAGCGATCATGTAAATAGCTTTTTGGCAGGAGAACCTAATGAATAGCTAACTCAGTACTTAATATAATCATTAAACGCATCATTATTAAGATCTTCACCCCAGTTATTGAAGTTTAAAGCAGGACTTGCCATCTGCTCACAATTTTTCATGCAAAGAATATATTTTAATCTCATATCGTTTTCTCTTTTGTTTTACTTTTCTTTTTCCACACCCATTCTCACACATATTCGGTTCGATGAATTTGTTCCCGTTTCGGTACACACTATTCGATCGATCGAAATTGAAATCCTTAAAATTGATGGTTTCGTTTTGTTATTTTGCTACCATAAAAATAACAAATTAACAAACCCCTCCCCCGATTGGCTCTGGTCCAAATTGATCCCCGAAAACAATCGGAACGAATCCCCCCAAAAATCAAAAACCGTTCAAATAGCAGCTCCTCCAGCTGGTGCCACAGTAAACCCAACGCCGGTGTCGACCACTGCCGGAGCGCAGAATGTGGCCAGCAGTGCCCTCGGGGTGGTCCCGGCAACGCCACCGGCTCCTCCAGATCTGCCCGTGTTCACCTGTCCCCGCCGGCCGAATCTTGGACGCGAGGGACGACCGATCGTGCTGCGTGCCAATCACTTCCAGATTACGATGCCCCGGGGCTTCGTGCATCACTACGACATCAACATCCAGCCGGACAAATGCCCCCGGAAGGTCAACCGGGAGATCATCGAGACGATGGTGCACGCGTACAGTAAAATGTTCGGTGCGCTGAAGCCGGTATTCGATGGGCGTAACAATCTGTACACAAGGGATCCTCTACCGATTGGAAACGATCGTGTGGAGCTGGAGGTTACGCTGCCGGGCGAGGGAAAGGATCGCGTGTTCCGCGTCACCATCAAATGGGTGGCACAGGTTTCACTGTTCAACCTGGAGGAAGCCCTCGAGGGACGCACACGACAGATCCCATACGATGCCATACTGGCGCTGGATGTGGTAATGAGACATCTGCCCAGTATGACGTACACCCCGGTTGGCAGAAGTTTCTTCAGTTCGCCCGATGGGTAAGTTATTCGATCTTTGCAATTGAAGGCCTTGAGGCTAAAGATTTACGATTCCTTACAGTTATTACCATCCCCTGGGCGGAGGTCGTGAAGTGTGGTTTGGTTTCCATCAAAGCGTCCGTCCATCACAGTGGAAGATGATGTTGAATATTGACGGTAAGTTGAGTTGACCTCACCACTTTGAACCTTGAACTACTTGAACCTCCCCTCTTCCCACACCATAGTTTCTGCCACGGCTTTCTACAAAGCACAACCGGTCATCGAGTTCATGTGCGAGGTACTGGACATTAGGGATATCAACGAGCAACGCAAACCTCTCACCGATTCTCAACGTGTCAAATTCACCAAGGAAATCAAGGGTCTCAAGATCGAAATTACCCACTGCGGTACGATGCGTCGTAAGTACCGCGTCTGCAACGTCACCCGTCGACCAGCGCAAATGCAATCGTAAGTCCTCTGTTCGCCGAACTAAATGATCACGATTAATAACTCCCCTTCTTGATTCTATTTCCTAGCTTCCCTCTGCAGTTAGAAAACGGTCAAACCGTGGAGTGCACCGTGGCCAAATACTTCCTCGACAAGTACAAGATGAAGCTTCGCTATCCTCATCTGCCGTGCCTGCAGGTCGGTCAAGAGCACAAGCACACCTATCTCCCATTGGAGGTGTGCAACATTGTAGCCGGCCAGCGGTGCATCAAGAAGCTCACCGATATGCAGACATCAACCATGATCAAAGCCACGGCCAGATCGGCTCCCGATCGGTAAGTTCTCTCACCGTTTCGAAACAGTGAATGAGACGACTAACACCTCTCTACTATTTCCAGTGAACGCGAAATCAACAGCCTGGTGCGTCGTGCCGATTTCAACAACGACGCCTACGTGCAGGAATTCGGCCTGGCCATCTCGAACAGCATGATGGAAGTGCGCGGCCGGGTGTTGCCACCGCCGAAGTTACAGTACGGAGGACGCGTTTCCAGCATGAGCGGACAAGTAAGTCTTTTTAAGAGCCTCTTCTCACCGCGGATGTGCGACGTTTACCGAATGGAGGCCCTTTCCCGTACGAAGGGTGCTTTTTTGTTCTGTTGCACATTTTCCGTTTCCGAACTCTGGGGATATCGATGCGTATCCAGCTAATTATGCTCAAGAATTGATTATCTATTATTTAGATTTAGTATGAGCCAAAAGGTCCATTTTCCTTTGTCCTCTAGATCTTACTCTTGCTGACACCTCGCCAATGATCCAATTATGACCATCTATGGCACGATTCTGATGTCTCTTCGCTGGTATCACTTGATATCCTCATTACCATACTGACCTTCCACAGCATAAAATCTCTATCCAGAAAATTAATTCAATCAGCAGTCCTGAGTGTTTCAAAATGGGCTGACGAACACGGTTTCACAATATCCCCTGGAAAATCCCAGCTTCTACACATCAGTCGCAATAGAGAAAAGATGTCAAAACTTCCCGACATCGCTTTGAATAGTAATACAATTATAAAATCCCAAATATCCGTCAAAATCTTTGGTATTCATCTCGACCGAACCTTCAGCTTAGGCATCACCTAAATAGCGTCCGCAAATCCATCTTGCTACCAGTCCCACCTTATCCATTATGGCCGAATGCGCTCAACCCCCATTTGATTACTCCTTAACATTTAACGTTGTGTCTGGCTATCAAATGGCTGAATCTTGGGGATCGAAATGATGTCCCCCTGGTCATACGAGCCTCTGACTTATTCCAATCCCTCACAAACCAAGTGCTTCCAGAAATAGCCGTATTACCTAGATCCAAAACCAGATCATGGAATCAACCCTCCCCCAAAATAGATCTCTCCCTTCTAGATCAAGTTAAAGCTGGTGAACCACCATCCTTAATTCAAACACACTTCAACAAAATCCGCACTGAAAAATACCCAAACCACCAAAAAATATATACAGATGGCTTTGTCTATAACGATTATGTCGGTTATGGTATTGCTAGCTTCTCTACACTTCCAAACATCAGTTCTTGTTCCATATTTAGGCTGATACAAATATTAAATTTCTTTTATGACCGAGACCACGTGGAAGGTACGAGGGGGGATAAAAATAAATAAGGAACAAAAAAAATAAAAATGAAAAAAAAACTTAATTTTTCGAATTTTTATTTTTAACGATAATTGTTAAACTTTTTTCAAACGTCATCTGGATCATTATTTTACTTGTTTTTTACTTTAAAAATTGAAAAAAAACTAACTGATGTCAAAAAATGATGAATCTTTTTTTTCTCCCTTTCAAAATTTTCGGATTTTTGAAGGGGGGGGGGGGCTGACATAAAAGAAAATTAATATTTGTATCAGCCTTAGTGCCGAAGCACAGTGCTGGGAATGGTAATAGTAGGCTTGAATTTCGCGACAATCACGTGGCTCTCTCACTACGGGTCTACCCCGTTTGGCATAATGCCATTTGGCATAATGCCGTTTGGCATACAGTCGTTTGGCATAATAGTCGTTTGGCATAATGGTCGTTTGGCATAATTTGAAAAAGGAAGATACTGCAAGTGGTACAGTAATATACCGTACCATAAGATGCGTCATAAAATTCCATGTTCCTTTTTTTTCAAATGACATGGAATATTACTTTTTCCGTTGTGACCGCAATGAGCTTACTAGTGAATTCCTACGAGGTGGAGGAGTTCTTGTTGCTTTAAAAACTAATCTGTGTTGCTCATCTGTATTGCTGTCTGACTTCAATCAACTGGAGCAAGTTGCTCTGTTCGAGTCAAGCTTCCAAATCGCTCGGTGTACATTAGCTGCATATACATACGGCCAAACTCAAGCCCCGATCTGTACTGGTCTCATTGTAACGCAGTTCTTTCCATCTTTGATCAGCTTGATGACTCTGATTTTTTGGTTGTGCTAGGGGACTATAACCTTCCGCATCTCCGGTGGCGGTTTGATGAAGACCTCGCTGCATATCTACCTGTTAATGCTTCGTCTGAGCAAGAGTTAGCACTTCTAGAGTCACTCCCGGCGCATGGTTTGTTACAGGTTAACCGACTCACAAACATTAATGAACGGTTACTTGACTTGGCGTTTGTTAACTCATCAGACGTAGTGGAGTTAGTTGATCCACCACAGTCGCTACTACCAGTGCACATTGGACCGAATCGACAATTTAGCCGGAAAAAAGTGTTATCTCTGTTCTCGTCGAATTTAGACGTCCAATGTCTTCAGAGAAGTTATTCGTAATTGAGTTTTGCATCTTTCAAGGAAAAAGTGAAATAGGGTGGCCCATATTTAAGCTAAAATTTTGACTCAAACTTTTTTGTTTGATGAAATTTGTGGCTGCGCTCTTCTGCAAACTTTTAGAAAATATTATTTTGAACAACTTTGTCGAAGACACTTTTGATCAAAATCTTCATTTGAGCTAAGTAAATTGATTTTGAAAGTATTAACTTAGGGTGAACCCAAAAAAAATCAGTTATTTTGATCTAACTTTTTTGTTTTCAGTTTTACGTATATGTGGTCTTCAGAAGAGTTGTAGAAGAAGTAAAGATACATGTTTGTCTTTGAAAGCAAATCCTAAAATTCCAACAAATATCGTGTTTGGCGGAGTGATTGCGAATTCGGATGCTGAAGCAGCAGGACTTTTCGCCAAGTTCTTTCAGAGTGTCTACAGCGCAGATGCGCCTACAGCCCACGCGGGATGCTTCGAAAAAGTACCAACGTACGATATCAACATTCCTGAACTATGTTTTTCAGTAGAGAATGTGCGGAAAGCTCTGGAAGATGTCGATGAATCAAAGGGTGCTGGTGTGGATGGTTTGCCTCCTTTGTTTCTGAAGAAATGTGCCTCCTCTTTGGCTTTGCCTATCGCTAGTCTCTTTAACCAGTCGCTCAGAGATAGGACTTTTCCAAAAGCCTGGAAAGCAGCTCGAATAGTACCTATACATAAATCGGGCAGCTCAAATCACGTCGAAAACTATCGAGGAATTTCTATTCTTTGCTCTCTCGGAAAAGTTTTTGAATCAATGGTTCGAGATGCACTGTATAGAACAGTCCACTCGGTGATTTCTGAACACCAACATGGTTTCGTAGAGCATAGATCAACGACGACGAACCTTATGTGCTATTCCAGTGTGCTTTTCAAAGAGATTGAGCAGAGAAAGCAGGTTGATTCAATTTATGTTGACTTCTCTAAGGCTTTTGATGTTGTTCCACACGTGTACGCCGCCGAAAAGCTGAAGCACATGGGATTTCCTGAACACATCACTGGGTGGCTTCTCTCATACCAGACGCATAGAACAGCAGCAGTGTTCGTGAATTCAGCTTCATCAGATGAATTTCCCATACCGTCTGGCGTACCACAAGGAAGTGTACTTGGACCACTCATCTTCACTCTTTTCGTGAATGACGTGTGCTACCGACTCAGGTCCCCGAAGCAATTGTTTGCAGATGATCTTAAGTTCTACAGAGTGATCGAATCAACAATAGACTGTCTTGCCCTGCAAAATGACATTGTGGTGCAATCAGAACGGGATGCAGATCAGCATATCGAAATGCCGAGTGATATCGTTCACGCGTCGTCGAAATGTAATGAATTACCAGTACACCATCGGTAACCGCTCGCTTGAACGGTCCGACACCATCCGTGGCTTAGGTGTTACATTTGACTCGAGCCTACGTTTTCATGAACATATTTCAAATATGACAGCCAAGGCATTTTCGGTTCTTGGATTCATTCGGAGACACACATCAAATTTCACTGATGTTTACACATTGAAAACGCTCTTCTGTTCGTTGGTTCGAAGCATTCTCGAGTATGCAGTACCAATATGGGCTCCTTACCAAGCAACGCACATCATCCGCATAGAGCGAGTTCAGCGGAAATTTATTCGATTCGCCTTGCGCCAACTTCCGTGGAATGACCCTGTAAATTTACCGGACTATCAAGCGCGATGCAGGCTTATTGGGCTGGAGACTTTGTCAGATCGACGGAAAAACAGTCAACGATTGTTCGTTTTTGACGTTCTTGAGGGAAACACCGATTGTCCAGAGCTTTTGGAACAAACAAACTTTCAAGTTCCATCACGAAACCTGCGCAGCTATCCCGCGATTAGTGTACCATTCCATGGAACTAACTATGGACAACACAGTAGCTACAGTTCTTGTTTAAGAGCATACAATGAAGTAAGCAGATTACATGACTTTGGTATGTCGAAGACGCATTTTAAATCTAGGATAAGAATAGTCTGTACATTTTTTATAATTGAAGACGAAGTACAAATACAAATAACTTAGGCGTTGGAAATATTTTTGTTAAAAATGCGCCATAATATCCCGGACTTGATGATCCCGGAAGTCATGTATAATGCAATTCCAAAAGAGCTTTATTGGATATTGGTTTCCTTGAAAAATGATGATTAGAAGTATGTCCTATCACTAACTGACAACGGAATGTACGATCGTGAGCAATTTATACTCACCCCTTTGCTTAATAGAAGGAATTTGATCAAATTCAATGTTTCTCACAATTATGCCAAACGGCTATTATGCCAAATGGCGATTATGCCAAACGACCGTTATGCCAAATGGCATTATGCCTAACAGCTATTATGCCAAACGACTGTATGCCAAACGGCATTATGCCATACGGCATTATGCCAAACGGGGTAGACCCCTCACTACAGTAGTTTAAAATCGTGAATCTCATCAAGTAGCCTATATTGGGTACATGAATTTCTCTAAATCAGTAGTGTCATTGAACGCTCTAAATGCGGGAAATGCAGCGAGAAATAGAACATTTTTCTACAGTAATTTTGGGTTGCCCTTAGCAACGGGTGTTTTGCAATTTTCAAGGCTTTTCGCCTAGAGCAGCGATGGGCGTGAGTTTCACTGGTTTAGCTGACTGTGATTGGCTTTGTTTGACTACTGTAGAGTGAATTTCAGATTTTTTCCCAACCCTGCCGAAGCATATGCCCTTCTGAAGGCCACTCTCCTTTGTTCCACCCTATCGGATCGTCCCATACTAATCTTCAGCGATTCTGGAAGTTGTCTCCGAGAAATGGATTTCTACTCCTTGAAACATCCTTGGCTTCAGGAGTGATTCACATTGTAATAGCCAATACAATTTTTATGGCGTACGATTCAGCCGAGAATACGCTGCATTCTTTCGGTAGGCTGCATTTAAATACCCGTCAAACCGGTTATATTAAAAGCTGCACCTTCCGTGTGTTCTAGCTTGGAGCCTTCAATATAGACAATGATTAATAGGTGAAAGCGGGTTGAGAGTAGCTGTTGGACAACTGGGAGGACTTTTTCCGGTGGGTCGCCGGCGCAAACTCTTCTTTTAACGTCCCACACAATTTGCGGTTTTTTTTTTCATGCCACACACTGTCGCTCTATCTTGCAAGGCTATCGACAGCGGGAAGCGATGTTCAAGTAAGCTCGTCTAGTCGGTCCGATGTACGGCGAATTAGAGGGAGGTTGATGTTATCGCGTTTTTTGGCTAAGATTTGAATTGCCGTTTGAGCTGTGGACTGTGCTGCTGGAAGTTCGAATGGCATTTTTTCCGCCTCGATCATGACCGATAGTATCGGTCTGGTCACGAACGAACGAACCATCTTATTGTAAGCCGGGGCTAGGATCTGCAGAGTTGCTGGCCATCCTCGGCTCACTAACACTAACGGGACAACTGTCCTCCTACAGCCACCTGGAAGGTTCGCTCCGAGAGGAAGCTTTGCAGCACGTCGATCATCCGACCTTGTATTCGCCACGAGCTATCAAGCAGTGTTCGTCGACAGATGGCAGCGATTTCTCTAGCTCGGCGAAGTAGGTGTCGTTGTCACGTTCCGCACAAAAGGCGTGCTGACGTTTGTCAAGTCGACAACTCGACTCTAGCTCAAATGCTTGTTGATGATCTGCTCAAAAAACTTCGCCATGCAGCTGGTGAGCCAGATTGGCCAGGAGGCAGCAAGTCCGGAATCCTGGCAATTCGTTTTCGGAATTGGAATGACGATAGCATTCCGCCAGCTGGTTATTAAGAAACTCAAGAAGCGTAATTTTTACTGACAGAGGGAGACGTTGAATAACAGGGTACCCTATCAAATCTGCACCTGTTGAGGCAGCTCGCCCTTTGTCTTGAGCCCACAGAAGTTCGACTAGGGTGATATCGCTGTTGCATAGTGTGGTCAGCTCTAGTTAGCTAAAGGGCATCGATGCTTTCAACACCCAATAGTTCTTTGTTAAAGGCTTTCGTCTTCCACTTCCGTTCGCTAGTTATTGTCGCACGGTTCGGATCACCTGATGGTCGTTGCTTCGAAATGTGCAAACGAACCTCTTTGCAGAATAGTAGGTCTAGGTATGTCTCACTTCACTACAGCTTTCTGCTGGATAATATCCTCTTGCGTTGGGTACTCTGAGGTCCCACGCACCAGGATTTCATGGATAAAACAGTCAATGATGCCAATCCTCGAGAATAGATCTGATCAATTGTAGAATGTTAATTATTCTGATGCAACTTCTATCATGAGTTCAAATGCTGTAGAGAGTACAGAACTTGGGTTTTTCTTTGCAGATGGCGTTTTGGATATCTCCTGTGGTATATGTTTCGTCTGTTAGATCTGCTTGGGCAGACAAGCGACAAACTTCTCTGGGTCAATTTTAAGAACTCGAGCTTGGTCGTGATGAGCTCAACTCCGTGGTCTAATAGTTCTTGGGCTAGAATAATCCTTGTGTCTCTTCTTTGTAAGTTGGATTTCATTGGTTTACATCCGTTGGCGTACATTCTGTCATATGATCTCGACGCCATTCATGTGTTCGTCTCAGTCCTGTTTCTTCATTTTGATCATCAGTCCATTCGTTAAGTTGGTTCCTTTCTTTTATTTGCGCTTTTCTTGGCTCGTGGCATGAGACCTTTGCGGGATACACTCAAGAAGCTCTTCGTTTTTTAAGAACGGAAAAGCTGTGGCGCTCCTTTTCTTCCTGGCGATATTTTTTCACCAAAATAGGTAGCTCTGTTGTTTCAGTTTCAGTTTGTAATGTTACAGGACTGGTCGTTCTCTTTAACGCGATATTACAGTCCGTACTGTTTCATTGTTTTCAAATAGTTTCAACTACGGTGCTCTTATCTGCGTCAGGAAACACTCCCTCGAGAAGTTGACTTATTGATTGAAAACATCGCAGAATTTCCACTATTTAATCTTGAGAATCATCGATGCCTCAGAGTTCACCCGTATAGCACTTAAGTTAATTATAATTTTAAGAGAAATTGCTTTGTTAAGTGGCACGTTAAAATCAGCGAACAAGTTACTTTCTGGTCCACAGAATAAGGTGAGCTTAGCATTACCAAACCAAGGGGTTTGGGACATGCGAGGCAAACAATTTTTCACCGGCGTCGAAATCCGCGTCTGGGCCATTGCGTGCTTTGCGCCGCAGCGAACCGTCCGGGAGGACGCCCTGAGGAACTTCACCCAGCAGCTGCAGAAGATCTCCAACGATGCCGGAATGCCCATCATCGGACAGCCGTGCTTCTGCAAGTATGCCACGGGGCCGGACCAGGTGGAGCCCATGTTCAGATATCTGAAGAACACGTTCAACGCGCTGCAGCTGGTGGTGGTCGTGCTGCCCGGAAAGACACCTGTTTACGGTAAGTTCTTTTTATCACATTGGGGTGTTCCTGATTTGTAATATGATTTTTGTGCAATCAACAGCGGAAGTCAAGCGCGTAGGTGACACCGTACTCGGAATGGCAACCCAGTGCGTTCAGGCCAAAAACGTGAACAAGACATCACCGCAGACACTGTCCAATCTCTGCCTGAAGATCAACGTCAAACTGGGTGGAATCAATTCAATCCTTGTGCCATCAATCAGACCAAAGGTATGACTATGACTTTTGTACGATCTTCCCAGATTAGGTTCATTTGTTTGCTTTTTTCAGGTATTCGACGAACCGGTTATCTTCCTGGGTGCGGACGTAACTCATCCACCGGCCGGAGACAACAAGAAGCCCTCGATTGCGGCCGTGGTCGGTTCGATGGACGCCCATCCATCGCGTTACGCTGCTACGGTCCGGGTGCAGCAGCACCGCCAGGAGATCATCCAGGAGCTGAGCAGTATGGTTCGGGAGTTGTTGATCATGTTCTACAAATCGACGGGCGGTTTCAAGCCCCATCGGATCATCCTGTACCGGGATGGCGTATCGGAGGGTCAGTTCCCGCATGTGCTGCAGCACGAGCTGACGGCCATTCGAGAGGCGTGCATCAAGCTGGAAGCCGACTACAAGCCGGGTATCACGTTCATTGTGGTGCAGAAGCGTCATCACACGAGACTGTTCTGCGCAGACAAGAAGGAACAGAGCGGCAAGTCGGGCAACATTCCGGCCGGTACGACCGTCGACGTGGGCATCACCCATCCGACCGAGTTCGATTTCTATCTCTGCAGTCACCAGGGCATTCAGGTGAGTTTGATGCGGGGAAGAGCAAGGCTGGTGGTCACTCTTTTAATGTGTGTCTCTAAAAATACTCCATATTCAATGGAAGATCTCTAAATTCTCTTTAATCAAAATTGTCTCTAAAATCACTGTTTTCCACTTTCTCCTCTCAGTGAATCCTGGAGCAACATTCTAGAGGCTTAAAAAAATCGAAGACTCTTATTCGAGGAACTATTTTAGGAATTTATCCTTAGTTTTGTACCGGAATATTTTCAGAGACTCTGGGGTTTTTTTTCGAATATTCGCTGCTACAGCTATTTTTTAAAGGGATAATTAAAGGAATTTCTCCAGAATTAGCTCTAGGAAATCCAATACTCCTTAAATTTCCGCAGATACTATTCCAATCATTCCTCTTGAAAATTTTCCACCAATCCTTACAGCGATTTCTACCGTTGTTACTCTAGCAGATCTACCAAAAATTACTACAGTTAAAAAAAGGAATACTAAAAAAAATATTTCGGAATTTTTAAAGAAATTTGTCGAGGGATTTCCCAGGAAATTTTATGACAATTCCTCAAGGATCTTTTCATTCATCCACAGTTTGTCTCAGGAGTCGTTCCTTGACGGGGTTGGTGGTCTGATGGCTACCGCTTCTGCTTCATAAGCAGAAGGTCATGGGTTCAATCCCGGGCCCGTGCCTTTCCTCGTACTTTGTAGTTGTACATCTCTCACTTGCTTCTATCTTCCATTCTAAATCTAATCACACTCAAACTATTCGTTCATAGCAAACGCTAGAACCAGAGACGGACAAGAAACCATTTCTCTAACGCTTCCATTCTTCCTCGCGCATGCCTTCCTTACGCCTGATACATAGGCAGTCTGCTAACCACAAAAGCAAACCTCTCTGCCATTCCTTTCCCCCAATCCACACACTCTCGTATGTTCTGGCGTAGATGCAGCGGTATATACGGTCTACGTGGGAGCCAGTATAATGCATCATCAATTCCTCCCCCTTCCCCACATTGGTCTGCATTCTGACGTGGCAGGCACCATTGTCGCCTAAAAATAGAAGATCACCAGCACTTATACACTGAGGATGCCTGTTAGTCCCAAGCAGTCATTCGGTTGGTTCCTTGTGTAAGTGCAGCTGATCTGGCGATACTGGAGTAGCATCCACGGGCGGCCAATCAAGCTCAAGCTCAAGCTCAAGTTTGTCTCAGGAGTCGTTCCATGTTCCTCCAGGAAAACTTGATTATTCCAGGAAAACTTCAAGAAATTTTTTAATCAATTTGACCAGGGATTGCTCACCAATTTTCTCTAGATTTTTTTCTGGGAATTTCTCACACACTTCATCCGCGAACTGCTCTTGCAGTCCTTTTAACAGATCATCGAAACTTCAACAGCAGTTTTTGTGTTCCAAATTGAAATTTAACAGACGAAAATGTGTTCACTGTGTATCGGTTGGAAAATAGAATACAGTGAACATATTTTCATGATTTTGAACGAAATACTACTCTTCAACATTCTTAAATTGATGATGGATCCTGCCCCCTAACTATTCATAAGTAATTTAAAAAAAAAAAAATCTGATTATTTTTTAAATTTAGTTTGTGGTCTCAAATCAGCCAATACTACAGCAATTATCTCGACTAATTTCTTCTGGGATTCCGTTTGATGTTTCCTGAAAAACTTCTATATAAATTCTTTTAGATTTTTTTTGGGAAATTCCTCAAAGAATCTCTAGAAGACTTCCTGGAGGAATCCCATGAGGGATCTCTAGCGTAATGTTTGAAGCTGTTCTTGAAATTCCTGGTTAAAAGTTTAAAGCAATCATGGAGGTAATTCTTTAAAATCAGTGTGGGTATCGCTGGAGAAATAAGTGATTGAAATCTTGAAAGCATATGCATAGGCATCGATGATCGTACAATTCATAGTTGCTATTCCGTGAATGACCGGAATAATCAAACTTGCATAGGGAATCAACAGAAGTAGCTTTAGTGTAGCATATCATCTTCAATAAACAATTTCGAGGACTCCAAACTCCTTACGGTCATCGGAGAAGGGAAGGAATGTTGGTGTGACGTCTATTGCCACTAGAAATCGAGATCAGTTCTGCATCTCAATGGTTTCAAAGGAAGGTTTGTTTTAGTGGGAGGGTTTAACAGCTACATGATTAGGATACACCTTGATGAATGATGCGATTCATGTAGCCTCAATTTAAAAAGTTATGTATCAGTGCGTCGACACTTTCAATGTTGAACCATTCAAAGGTTATTTTTAGTAATTGTGACAAGTAAATACAATAATAGGTAGGTGTATCTCAAAATTCTACAAAACACGAACAAAAGCCAATGCCGACACATAAAATAAATATAATATTATCACAATACTAATTTGTGTTATCTCAAGCATGAAACGAGCTCACCAGTTAGTAATCCAGCCTCGATTGAAGTCACAATTTCGGCATTAGCACACAAAAGCTGGGATATAAAATCACTCCGACGGCGCGTGAAAACGAACTTGGGCCTTCGCAAAGCACTGCTCAGCAAAAATGGAACGGAAAAAACACATTCTACTCCGGCCACGCGATAAACAAAGCCGCTTGCTTGGGCCTTTCGAAGCGGACTCACATGGCAGCTTGAATTCTTGAAATGTTCGAAACGGATTTAAGGCCGCAGAAGGCCACAGAAGTCTCCGAATGGTGTTCACAGCATCGATTCGGTTTCAGGCAAACAGCAAATCACAGCGTTTGCCAGGTATAAATGCAAAGAGAGGATTGATTTTATAGGTCCTATGAGATAGCTCGGGTAGCAAGCGTTTGCCGGTATTATGCCAACGCAACGTAGTCTTTTACGCAACAACCAAGAGAACGGTTCGTGCTGAGAAAGGGAGTTAAGAGAAAAATAAGTGCTCATAAGAACATTGAGCTTAATGAACACTGTACCTGTGTTGTACAAAATATAACAGCGCGTCTACTGAAGTACTAGATTAAATTCCTTTTATCGAAAATTGTAGGGATCGATTCTTAGGTGACACACCCAAAACACACTAAACATATTTCAGCTGAATAAACTTTTATTCGGCTAGTATTATTACTTGGACATCTTGTCCCGCCTTAGCCTACTGTAAAAGTGTCCTAAATATTGTAGAACAATGTTCTGAATGTATGTGGTTTTTAATAATATTTTTCAAATTTTGCCTTTATGTGCCGGGCTGTTAGCGAGTCTGTGTTTAAAGACTTGTCTCTTTTTAGAGACTTGGTCTCTTTCTTATTACAAGTCTCCAAAATGTCTCTATTTCTAACGGAAGGTCTCTAAAGTCTCTTTTTTCCTGATTGCAATTATTCCTGCAGCAATTTCGATTTGTTCTAGAGAAACCTTCAGAGACTATTACGCAACTTTTGTTTTTCTAGGAATTTCTACTCATACTGTTAGAGGAAAAGCTTCCAAAATTATTTTATTCATTTCTTCAGAGATTTCTTCTGGAATACTTCCAGAGACTTTTCCATAGATGCATGTAGAGATTCTTCTAGTAGTTTTCCCAGTTCCTACAGGATTTCTTTCAAGAAAATCTAGGGTTTCAATGCTAGTAATGGACCCCTTAGTAGCTGAAATTCATTCTCCACGCTTTTCCGGAATGATATCTCAGACGCATATACGTTTTGTGGAGTCTAACAACAAGTTCAACGTTTCTACTTCATAGTACGCCTATGAAACATACAAAATCATTCGATTTTTCCAGCGAAATATGCATTTGGAAAACTGTTATCCGAATGCCTATTTTGGACCCTCCTGGGGTACATAATAGGAATGTTTACAAATTAGACGTTTCCTCTTATGGACTCTCCATTTGATTCCCACACTGAACGAAATCTCCCGCCATATATTGAATGATTTTTGCCTCATCCGAGCCCCATACCTATTTTCAGACACATTCAAGATGATTTTCATCTTCGGTGAAATCATCTGTTTACAAATCGCACTGAATAGAAATCATCCTATCTTGAAAGTATTTTCATCCTTTCAAAAGATGCTTGGTTTTGAATGATTTTCATACGTCAATGTAAACAACTTCCATCACATGCTTGGTATAAATAAAAATATTTAAATCGACTTCAAACAATAATAACGTTAATAGTTTTATACACATTCTATTTTATTGTCAGTTATCAGCATCCAAAATTCTCAATAATCCAGGAATAATTGATCTCATGGCCACATGAGCCGCAGGCACCTGCATGAAGCTGCTGCTGATGTGACTCCAGAATTTGAACGGAAGGCCTTGGGATTCACGATTTGTGTATTTTAAAGCAAGCTTGAAAGTAAGAAAACATAATTGCAATGGAAATAATTCTGGATAAATCCTTCACAAAATGCAATTACCTGTAAAATCCAAGAGGCAAATCTTGAACCACCACGCTGCTGCCACCATATTTTCGGTAAACATTTCAAGAGTAATTTGACGTTTAGGATCGTTAGTTTTCCGTATGATATTTCATTCGATAGTTGAATGATTTTTGATTAGGGGCATGGTATAAAACAAAATCCGTCAATTATTTGATGTTACTCATTTGTGGTGTCTTAATTCAACTGTCTACTTATTGTCATACGGAATCACAGTAAAAGTCATTTCAGGATTGGATGATTTTTGTTCAGAAGTCGGTGGATGTGTCATATTCTTCAATAGTCATTCAAAATAAGAAATATGAATATTTACAGCCATGTATATTATAAATCATTCAATATAAGGAAGGAGCTTTCGTTCAGTGCATGTAATCCGGCTCGCTACCGACCCACCTGGAAATGCGTATTATTACATTTACAAAACTGTTCCAATATCTGTATTTATGCGTCTCAAACCAAATATTTTGCATGAAACTGCTGACTAACGATGCAAACGAAGTTCCCCCGGTAGATTTTTATAGGAATACGGTTGCTTGAAGTGTTAATTTTATGTTTTCATGTAGGGGGTCCATAATACGCAAAGGCATCGACTCAATTTTTTTATCTCACTTCTCTGACATATGATATGATTTTTATTAGGCACTATGAATCTAGCAGGTCACACTAATATTCAACTTGAAAACCAGCCGAGGGTAAATTGAAAAAATGCCATTTTATGGTCTTATAAAAAGCATTTGATTAGTGTGTCCATTATGTCCCTAATTTAATAGATTCGTCGTGGAATTCCTCATGAAATTCCTCCACACATTTCTCAAGGATATTCTTCAACACTTCAACACTTCACTCCCCTGCAGTTCTTCAAAACATTTTCTTTTTTCCAAGTAAATTTCATTTTATTTGTTCCTTTCCAGATTCCTCATTCGCAAATGGCTTCAGGAATTTTGTCCGAATTTTTCAACAAGGAATTCATGCAGAATGTTTTTCATATTCATCTAATTAATCTTTGCAATCCTCTGAGGCTTCGTCAAGAGTCCAGGAGTTCCTTAAGGGAATCTTGTACGAGTTCATCATACTTTATAACTAAAGTTTTATCAGATGTAACTTTATGAGTTCCTTCTGATTTTGATTTCGTAACTTGAAAAAGCTTGAATGAATAGAAGTGTTAGGCCTTTTCATGTTTCTTATTTCGGATGCTAACTCTCTCTTGTGCTCCATATTCCGAACCCTTTGATTCGAATTTTGGACAGCTTATGAAATGCATAATCAGGAAATTCAAGCAATTGATTAGGATCACCCAGCCATAAGAGAAATGTCTATGTTAATTGGGCACTGTAAATTTCAATAGATTTCTATTTACAAAATACGCCTCCAAAGTGACTCATTTCGAATGATAAATTGTAAAAGTTTTCATGTGAAACATTAGCTACATAAAGTAGAGTGTCCGAATTTTGAATTAGAAAGATAGTTCATAAAGGCGTTTTTAGATAAATTTCTGCATGAAATGTTGAAGAAATTTTGAACAATAATTTTGTAACAAATCCAAAAAAATCACTGGAGAAAATAGGGTGGTTCAGCTTGGGCACTTCCATGATTCACTTTGGCATGGGGGGTTTTTCTCGATCGCATTGTCTGAAACTTTGCAATAAGAAGCAAATCAGTACGACGCATATTGTGACCAAATGAAATATGAGCTCTGTAACTTTAAAAAAAACCCTACTGCGGAAGTGAATCAAATGTGCCAAAAATAGGATCCGGATCCCTACTGGTTGAATTCTTGAAGATGTTCTAAACGGGAATCCTAGTAAAAAGTCTTGATACATTCAGTGGAGGACTTAGGATTTTCTTGATAAAGTTCTGATGGAATCACGGAGGTAACTTCTGTGGTAAACGTTGAATTATTTAATTCTATAATGAAACTCCGAGAGGGATTATTTGGAAAGTTCGTAAAAATTGATAAATGAACTCCTAAGTAAATCTTAGAGGTCCCTTTTCAGTCTCTTTTTGGTTTCTGTTTGATTCTTTTTAGGCAAGAGGTCCTCAATGTTCCTATTTGGTTTCGGCCTTTTGTATGTTTTGTTTGTTTTTGTTTTTCCGGCCTTTAATGATTCGGTCTTTTGTGGTCTTTTACTTTTCTTAGTAATTTTCAAAATGCACGGAATTATGGTCTTATTTGCGCTAAGTTACGAAACTTTACGAAACCAGCCAGTTGATTTCTAATCAAATCAATCTATTACCGTATACGTACCTAACTTTGCACAGCGCCAAACAATGCGCATTTACTTAGCTTAGCTTAGACTGACTACACATATCAATGGTTGCTATTCCGTGATTGACCGAAGTCAGTGAAAATGCACAAGGAATCAACTAAAAGTTCGGCTAGAATTGGTCATAATTTTCTTCAGTGCCAATTATTCTGTGCCTTTATTTATACAGGATCAATAACGGCGCCGGCCACGTCCTTGCAGTCAGGTGCGATTGGGGGAAGGAATGTTAGTATGTAACCGTTGCTATTTGGATACCGTGTTTGCCTTTGCATCTTCACAAAGGTTACTGGGAGGGTTGTTTGTTAATGGGGAGGATCAATGGGTCATAAGATGAACTTTGATAAGCGATTTACCATGATAAACATACACTCCCGTGCATAAGTTTGGGTTCACCCTCTTAAAAACCTACAAAAGTGTTCTGTCCATATCTCTGTGATTACACGTCCAATTGAAACTCTCTAAGCCGCATTCGAAAAGCAAAGAGTTACTACTGTATTTTTCTTAAAACATTCTTTGAACTTTGTATACTAAATTTTTACTTAAAATAGTGACATTAAAAAAAACACACTGAAAAATCATATCTAATTTCCTCAGCATTGGATCGACCAAAATTTTAATTTAAAGTGTTATTAGAATCGTAATCTTATATTCTTTGAAGAGACCCCACGAAATTTTGGCGGAAAAATCTGAAAAGTATTCAAATTCAATGAAACAGTCAGTCAAGTCATCGTGCAAAAGTTTGGGTTCACCCCTCAGTATGGTGTATCGTGCAAAAGGTTTGGATACACCTGACCTTGCTTAAGGTGATTATGAAACGAAGCCAAACTTTGAATTTTCAAGGGCACAAGACTGGAGAATCTGACAACAGTTCGCGTTGAAAAACCAATCAAATTGCTTGCTTGCTGGAGGTGACCAATGGGATAAATTTTCAACGCGGAGCGCTGTTCGATTCTCTCGTCTTGTGCTCTTGAAAATTTGAGGTGTGGCTTCGTTCTATAATCACCTTAAATCTGTGAAATCCCAAACCAATCATGTGCGCGTTATTGTTTGCGGTCGAAAAAGCTTTAAACCATTAAAATCGGTTGAAAAATGGCAGAGATATTGACAAAAATGATGTGCGTGCGGCTCAGGTAAACCCAAACTTTTGCACGATTTGCATCATACTGAGGGGTGAACCCAAACTTTTGCACGATGACTTGACTGACTGTTTCATTGATTTTGAATGCTTTCCAGATTTTTCCGCCAAAATTTCGTGGGGTCTCTTCAAAGAATATAAGATTGCGATTCTAATGACACTTTGATTTAAAATTTTGGTCGATCCAATGCTAAGGAAATTAGATATGATTTTTCAGTGTGTTTTTTGAAAAATGTCACAACTTTAAGTAAAAAATCAGTATAGAAAATTCGAAAAAAGTTTTTGGAAAAATACATACGAAGTAAGAATAACTCTTTGCCTTTCGAATGCGGCTTAGAGAGTCTCAATTGGACGTGTAATCACAGAGATATGGACAGAACACTTTTGTATGTTTTTTAGGCGGTGAACCCAAACTTTTGCAACGAGAGTGTATATTCGTGAGATATGAACATGAATACGAATACGAAAATAGCAACTTTAAAAAAGAAAACTCTCAGTTAATAACTGTGGAAGTGCTTATTGAACACTGGCTTTTGAAGCTGAGAAGCAGGCTCTGTCCCAGTGAGGACGTAATGCCAAGAAGAAGAAGATGAATATAATATTTTCAATTGATATGAAAAATTTCCAAATAGGAGAAAACAGTGTCGACACTTTGAGTGCCGAACCATTCAAAGTTTTTTTTTATTACAAAAATAAAGGTAAAAACATAAATAATTTACATAAATAATTTACATAAATAATTTATGAATAAGAGTTTATTATTCACAGTGACGAACCATTCATAGTTTGTTGAAAAATCATATTTACGTGTGAGGTTAATGGGTGGTATGCACGTAGATTGAAGGATTGTTGTACCTAAAGAATGCTTTAGAAAAATATTGAAATAATTCATACAGCAATAGGGGCAATGGGGGCAATATGAACATACGGGGCAATATGAGCCACCCCGGTTTTGACCTCAAAAACAGTGTTTTAATGTCTAGTGTTATTATGATCTGTTAAAGGATGCCTCAAATAGCCACTACAATAAAAACCGTAAGAATATTCGTTTGAACACTCAAGATATTTACAAAAATGTACAAATTTGTTCTTCGTCATGAAAAGCTTATAATTTTGGCAGTTTTTAATTAAGCCTATAAGACAATTATATTTATAATTCTGGTAAATTTTACCAATCCTTTGAAACTTCTAACCATAATGAACAGTTCGTGAGTGAAATTAGATTTGTTCGTAAACAAAATTATTGAAAAACAATATATTATTTATAAAATGAAGGGGCGGGGCAAAATGAGCCACCTAGATTTAAGCAAAACAAACGATGTTTTGAACATAAAAATGCATTGCCTAAATATACCAGATTATTTTTCACTGCATAGCCATCTTTATGCACCATTACAATTGGAACACTTTGCTAGAAAATACGTTGAACCAATTTATCGCAATTTAGTACTAGTATAACATGGTCTGTTTACTATGTATTATGCATCTTTAAAATATAAGCCGCTAGAATCAATTATTTCAAGCAAAGCTAATACAATTTCCTTTCCAATAATGTACTCTTAACCACTAACTCTTCTCTATACTGTTTTAAATAAAAATCATTCGATTGAGTGAAGCGGCTCATAATGCCCCATATGGTTGGTGACCACGTAGAAAAACATGGTTTTCCAAAAAGTTCCTGACATAATTTGCAAGTTGATGTTAACATTAGTTATCGACGTAACATGGAAGATAACATTTTAAAGTACAACTCACTTGCATTTATACCATATTTTTGCTGTTTTTCTATGCATTTCATGACGTTTTCCTTAGGCGGCCCATATTGCCCCGATCAGAATGGTATAGAGAGGATCGAATCAGTACAACGTCGCTTCATACGGTTCGCCCTTCGTCGACTTCCTTGGCGTGATCCATTCCATCTACCGAGCTATGAAAGTCGATGTCGTTTAATACATATCGACACACTTCAAGTGCGAAGGGACGTTTCGAGAGCTCTATTTGTAGCCGATACTTTACAAGGCCGGATCGACTGCCCTGATATTCTACGGGCGGTGAACTTGAACGTTCGTCCTAGAACGCTTCGAAATAATTCGTTATTGAGACTACCTTTTCAACGCACTAATTACGGACAGAACAGCGCAATAATAGGCATGCAAAGGACGTTCAATAGGGCCGCTTCTGTGTTTGATTTTAATATGTCTCGTGAAACTGTTCGTCGTAATTTCTATGTAAGGTACCTTGGGGCAAGTGGGTAATGGAATTCGCATAGTTGAGATTCTTCCAATTCTAGAGACTTTAAATTGAAACAAATGAGGTTGTGTATATTTTTTAGCTTGACTCCCACCATATATAAGCAGCATGCTGAAATTGATTTTTATGAAAAATTGAAGAAAAAAATACAGAAAAAGTTTTTGAAAAATGTCTCCTTACTTTTCACTTGCCCCAAAAGTGGGGCAAGTGAAAAGTTTACCGTTTTGAACAATAAATTCAAAAACAAACAGTTATATTCACGATTTCTATTACTTTTAACACTTGTTAAGGCTTCCCAATGAACAATAACATAAGTAACATGTAAACAAAGAAAATGTTATTCTTTTCACTTCAATTTTCTTCTGTTTAGTTATGTTATTTGAAATGATTCGACAACATTATAACTGCAACATTTCCAATGTTAGTTCTTACATTATAGGACAGCAATTGCATTTCTGCTCTATAGAATTTTCACCGCTAGTTATTTGTTTTTGAGAAAGCCGGATATGACGTCGGATAACTCTTCGGGAGAAATCAAACGGAATCCACCAATAACGTATTTAGAATCTTTTTTTATGTGGATAGACCTATACCCCATTTTCATGTTTTGAATTAGCTTTACATAGACATTCCACGAGATACGAGATTTCCGTGTGTTTTCTAATATTGCAACTTTTCAGTCAACGTCTTCCTATTAATTGGCTGCCCGAAGTAGACATATTAATATTGTAATGTTTGGCAACATCTTTTAGAGAAGTTCCATAATTTCTAATAGCTTTTAACGCTTGAGTATAGTGTTTCTTGAATTATCAGCACGTTATGTTTTTCTATGACAATTGCGAATCATGTTTACTTATGGCTACTTAAAGAGAAAACACAAATTCAATCTCTAATGATAAACTTTTCACTTGCCCCACCTGATAAGAAAATTGAAGATGTTTTAATTTAGTTATTTTTAGGTCTACGTCGAATTAATTCTAAAACTTTTTTTATTGCAGTTTGAAACTGTCACAGAGGACAACTAAGAAGTGGTACAAGAAATTATTTTCCCCAACTTTTTTCCACTGAAAATATTAAAATAAGATTGTACGCCGCCAACTTGTTACGGAGTAACAGTTGACAGGTTAACAATTTTTCGCTCTTTTATGCAATAATGGCTGAAAAATCTCAAAAATCTCTTACCTATTGTAATTTTCTCAATGGCTTCAAAGGTTTACGCATGAGTTTTAAACGTTAATTCACATATTAAGTAAAATATATCAATAGTTTTCACTTACCCCATTTACCCACTTGCCCCGCGGTACCTTACTATTTTCCAATTTAAATGACGATTAGTGATATCCTTATGTGTTATATTTTTTTTTTTGTTAACAAATTATGTTTAGGTTAAGGCATCATCGGGACAATTGTTGTCTGTTGGTGTAATATAATAAATAAATAAATCACCCCTACTCATGTTGGTTCCTGTTTGGTCTCATTTTGGCCTCTTTTTTTCAAGCCTGAGGTCTCCAAAATTGCTGTTTTCAAGACACTCATTCGCTACCAGCCCTTGACCCCTAAGCAAAGAGATACGACAGGGTTGTAACATCATTTACTTCTAATTTCAGGGCACCAGCCGCCCGTCGCATTATCACGTCCTGTGGGACGACAATCACTTCGAATCCGATGAGCTCCAGTGCCTGACGTATCAACTGTGCCACACGTATGTCCGGTGCACCCGTTCCGTTTCGATTCCGGCACCGGCGTACTACGCCCATTTGGTGGCATTCAGGGCCAGGTAAGGATAAACCATTTTTAGCATAGTTCTTTGAATAATGACGAAACCTTTCTCTCTCCCCAAAGGTACCACTTGGTCGAGAAAGAACACGATTCGGGCGAAGGATCTCACCAGAGTGGTTGCTCCGAGGACAGAACGCCGGGTGCGATGGCTCGTGCAATCACCGTACATGCCGATACCAAAAAAGTTATGTACTTCGCTTAAAGAAAGTATTTTTTTATACAGTTTGTTCGATATATTAGTTACTTTTATAATTTTTACAAAATTTTACATATTTATGCAATTGAAAACTTGTTTCGTATACAAAGAAATCGCGTGAATTTCAAACTTTAGTAGCATCCTTACTGATAACAACCAGGAAAAGGGCACTATTTCGTCGCAAACGCCAGCTGAATAAAACCTAGAACTCAATTTGAAACACGCAAACACTAACCAACAACAGAATAACAGAACGATCGATATTATTGCTTCAGTCAGGATTAGTAAAGTGTATGAATTATTCTTTAATCTATATATGCATATGTCGCTTATCTTTCAGCTACTAAAGCACATTTAGTAATTACTTAAACGCAGTTTAGTGTTAGGACTTAGTTTTCCGAGCAGCAAGAATTGTGCAACTCCACGGAAAGGCAAACCACGGTGTCGTAGCTAGGCAGCAGCTAAGGTAGAAAGAAGCAGGGGCATCCCTCACAAAACGAATTACAAACTCGAGCAATAGCAATGCAAGTAAAAGCTTCTCGTGGATTCTAGATTTTAGGTTCCATAAATGCGTATTTTTTATTGCCGCAAATTATCATGTATGATTGCAACATATATTTACACATTTCTCTTTATATAATCAAAACACCAATTGTAACAAACAACACAACAAGGTTTCTTTACATTTACGATTAACATTTACTTTTGCTCAAACACGTACATTTGATAGGTTTCGAAACACGGCTTTAAACCCCAAAACAACTAAAGATTGTGAACTCTTCGGAAAAATTTCATATAGCTTCCAATTTAGTTTTATTACTTGTATAGTTCTATTTCTATTAATTGTACATTAGTGTACGGACACGCCTCACATCCTAGCGTTTAAGTGAAGAGGCTTTTCAAGGGACACCACACATAAACACACACACAGAAACAACACTCACCGACATCATCTATAGAACAGCTCCGGGAACAGTGAAAAACAAAATTTTCATATAAGCGCAATGTGAAAGCAACAAAGAAAAAAACAAGGGAAATTAATTTTAACTAAAACAGTTAACAACAGGAAACAAACACACAGACACAGAAACTTACTACCAATTACTTAGTGCTTTTGTTTTTCTGTACCAACTACCTACCTAGTTTGTGTTTGTTATAGTTAACTAGTTTCTATGAACACGAATCGAAATGATGTGGTGGAAATTGTTTAGAATACAAACAAGGATTGTGATATTTATTTTACTGTGAAAACTGTTCGTTTGGATGTGGTTTCAGTTTGAAAGAAGTTCTCTGGTTTGTAATATCGGATCAGATTTAGTATCCGTACGATATTTGTAAGCTCAAAAAGTGTTGAATTGGCGGTCTGGTATTTCAGAATTGTTTATGGTAAACGCAGTATAATCGCTTCACAGCGTTATGGGTAACACACAAATATGCATCAGTGTTGGATTAAACCCAGAATTTCTTGTCTAAAGGTTTTAAAGTTATGCAAATTACTTTCGAACCGCCTTCGATCGAACAGTATTCACAGCGTAAAATCAAACAATCCAACTGACAAAGCGAACAACTCAGCTTTAAGCCAATCTCTGCGAAAATCAAAAGGATAACACTCTTTAGGGAACAAATCTCAACCAAACGCAATAGGTAAAGAAAAATACATTGAATGCGAAGTCTTAGACATTCCTCAAAATCAGACAATCTAAACCGTTGTCTGGTCAAATTATGCGAGCGAAAATGAACCATTTTTTATTGTTTTTCGTTTTGTTAACTATTAAAAAGGGGTTTAATTTTTCGGTACACCCTCTAGCATTGAAAGCGTTATTAATCGATAAAGAAGTACTCGAGCCAACTAACTTATTACCTAAACTAAAAGGAATAAAACTATTAAAGACGAACGCAAAAAAAAAAGTGGCGGTCACTCACTCCGGTGAGTGTCACACACGAAATCAAACAAGGGAGTAATTTTATAAGTAGTGAAAATCTATTCGTTTCAACCTCACAGTCCCACACAAACAAAACACACACTCTCTCTTTCTGATGATCATCAAGGAAAACGCAAGTATCGTCGTTTTTATCTAGTTTTGTTGTATACTATTGTAAGAACTCAAATCAGGCAACAAGAGCCAACCCTAAGTGAGAGCCTATGAAGAAGAAACGCGAAACTTAATGAAGCGGAAGTTGAACGAAGGAAAAGCAAAACCTTGAAACAATTAATGATGGAACAAAGCCACTAAACATCATATATGGGAATAAATTTAATCCAGTTGTAAGTAAAGTCGCATACTTAGTGGGTAAGTCAAGACGGCGGAAAAAAAATGGATAATATTAGTAAATAGGAAAACTGCAAAGAGCTCTTATCGATTTATTAGGACTACGGTTCTTAGAGAAAATGGATGTATCTCTCAATGTGTTTTGTATTTTTTTTTCCATTAGAACAACGGTCAAACCCCGGGAAATTTAGGGACGTGGGCAAGAAACAATGGAATGCGATTTATCAAACGTCCACGTCCCGGCAAACAATTCATTACTTCAATATATGTGCGTGTGAAAGAACAAGATGAATTTAACACTTACCCAACGTAAAGAAAGCAGCAAACGTGCAGACGAAACACAATAAAAGGTGTAATTAGCTTGTAAGAATTTTAACCAAAAAGGGAAGAAACAAAAAGAGAATCAATCTACGCACCATTTTTAGGAGAATAAGCGCTAAACAAAAGGTTGGACAGACATAGGATCTATGGAAGAAGCGGTCGAAGTCATGAATTATTATATTTAATTAGAAGGAACGTTAACACTTTTCTCACACGTCGCAGAAGAATACACCAAAATGAGTAAATTATTATTATTTTTTTCAATGATGGAAGAAGAAAGAATCAAACATGATTGAATACGTTAAGTGTTTCAAAAAAGTATACGTTTGCAGAACATATCGAGCAAACTCTTCAATAAGCCTGATAATAATTTCGAAACGAAATGATTGCTCAGAGACGTTTGAATCCTGGATTTCTTGTTTGCTAGGAGATGATTTTGGTATGGTTACCAGATTCCATTTCGCTCATTCAATACTAACTAGTGTTGGTCGGTCGTGGGTTTTGGGTATGGTGATCAGGGTTGGGAATTATCGTGTTCTCCATCGACTTCTCAATTTGAAGGGATTCAAATCACTTGCTCAATACAACCACGTCGTTCATCTGATTCTAAGCGCATCATTCAGCTGAACTGTTTCAGATGCACTTAATTGAGTTGTTCGGGACAGTTGTATTTGTTCCTGTGGTGATTTGGCATACTGTCGAGTAGGCCATGCTAGTCTGGAGGATAGTTATCACAAAACTGTCAAGCTGAAAAGACATGAAAACTCCACATAAGTAATTTCAGTATTTTTGAAAATAATATTCCAGAAAAATCTGGTATCGAACCCTACTAGCACTGGTGGAATTGGTTGATCAAGATCAGCGGGACGTTATCGATCATCCCGGAGGTGGTGCTGTAGATCGAGGTATCATAGAGTCCGTGACGGTGGACCATCACTAAAAATTTGCGGACTACACTGGATAAGTTTCAAAAGACGGCAGGGTTGACCGTTAACGAGCGGGCACTTGGCGTACCGAGAGACGTTCAAAGGTTCATGCATTGAGAAGCGAGCACTCAGCAGAAGTGTATTCGGAACATTCGGATGGAACAGGTTGTAGATCTGTGAACAGGAAGGTTTGTTGGTTCCGCTACGAGATTCGCTCAGGCATCGAGGTGCCAAGATAACGGCCAACGGGCTTCCAAACATGAAGAAGTCTCCGACTTCGAAGTCGAATTTGGGATGTCTTGAACCGATGGTAGAGTAAGATCTTCTTCGCGGGGACGGTGCTGTTAATAACTTGTTCACGTTCAGGTCATTAACTTCCATGAAGTCAACGATGTGATCTAGCTCGGAAGCTTCGCTTTCATGTCGGATATTAACTCTACACAGTCGTGAGCTAGAACGCGACCCATGGAATCTCCGACTAGCGCAACTTGTCCATTGAAGCCAATTGGACAGAATAACCAACGCATTGGTACACATGGACGGACACGGAATCAGCTGAATCGTCACGTAGCCCCGTGTGCTTCAAGAGAAAAGGAGATGTGGTGATTTGGCATACTGTCGAGTAGGCCATGCTAGTCTGGAGGATAGTTATCACAAAACTGTCAAGCTGAAAAGACATGAAAACTCCACAGTTCCTAATAACTTTCGAGCTAAGTCCAACATTGCGATCGGAGATGCTATGCGGAGAGTTGGGTTCAACAGCCGAGGAACGATTTTCATCAGATCCAGGCAATTTGTTTGCTTCGTGGCTGATCTGGATATGTATTGTCGGTAAAACATTTGAAACGGTGGTAGATCTTTTCATCTGCTTGAAGCGAGAAACTGCGATTTAAAAAAAAATCACGAGTTTCTTATGTACCTACCATGTACAAATCGCTTAAGAGGACCATTGTCTTCTACGAGCATGAAGCTCTGTTTGAGAACCTGACCTCGTGTAGCCTTTACTCGAAGAGAACTTGCAGGTTCTTGGGGTTTTGAAACACTGGGTGCTTAGGATTAAGGCGAAGTAGGCCATCATTGAAATTTGTACTTTTCTGAATCAATAATACTTATGTTGACTGAGTTTTATCAATTTGAAATTGCGAGCTGCAAAATCAATATGGCTGCCAAACGAATGACGGACTGCTTAGCCTTAATCTTAAGATAGATTGAATAACAGCGAAGAATTAACCGTGAGCCCACCCGACTTCACGGCGAACCCAGTATCCAGAAAAAGGCTAAAGCTGGACGAGTACGATAAGAGCTGCAAAAATTCTGAGGATTTTTTAAAAATGTCGCGAAACCAGAACGAAGGCGGTGCAGAAGATATCGCCAATGCCAATCCAGGAAGAACCGGTGGGGAAACCATTCCGAGGTACCTGGTGTGAGTGGAATTTCGTTATCTGCCAGAGAAAAATACGCCTCGTGTGTAATTGCTCCTGAGTCATGAAGGAACCTGGGACGCCGTAACACGGTAAGTAGAGGATCCGGCAGATGCGGCCAGTAGGAAAGTGTTCGTCTACTTCATAAAATCGAAGAAATAAGTTTTGGATTGTTTCAAGGATTTCAAGGCGTATCCTGAAAATCAAACCAGTAATCAAATCAAGAGGCTCCGAAACAACGGTCTGGAGTACGTAAACCAAGAAATGGAACGATTCTTGAACAGTGCGAGAATCCATCACAAAATAACGGTCCTCTACAATCCACAGCAGAAAGGACTTGCTGAGACGATGAATCGAACAGTGCTTGAAAAGGCGCGATACTTGATGTTCGATGCCAAAGTTGGTAAAACGTTTCTGGGCAGAAGCCTTTGCGACGACATTTCACCTAGTCGACCGTTCACCGACCAAAGGATTAGATGTGAATCCTGAAGAAGCTTTCAGCGGCAAGAAACCGCACTTTTCAAGACTACGAGTGTTTGACTCAAAGGTGATGTGTCATATTCTGAAGGCCAAGAGGCTTGAAGTGGGATGCGACAATCGAATCAGGAATCTTTGATGGCCAATTCGAAGGTCTTTCGGATCTACATTCCGCGAATCAAGAAGGTCATCATCAGTCGAGGCGTTGTTTCCACCAGCGAGGTTCCAGATACATTCAGTGCGGTCAAATCAGACGGTTCGGATGATAATAGATAGATGCAGTTGCAGTGCAGTAATCCAATCAATTTCGGTCGTGATGGTGATGTTGTTGTGGACATTCCGTCGGCTAGCGGCGCTGCCTGGGGTACGAGTAACCATAGGAAAGATCGGGTAAACAACCTCGGTTTATAGTTACAGTGTTGTGTAAAGATCGGGTGCGTTCGGATCCGTTTGAAACACACAGGACTTCGACAAGGCGATGGGCTTACCTGCCTCTTGTTCAATATTGCTTTAGAAGGTGTTATGAAACGGGCGGGTTTCAACATGTGGGGCACGATCTTCAATAAATTCAGCCAGTTCATCTGTTTCGCTGACGACGTGGACATTGTCGGAAGAACGTTTCAGGCCTGAACAGTATATAAGGTTGAAACGTGAAGCAGAATGGGTCGGATTGAAGGTAAATACGGCAAAGACGAAACATCTGCTGGCTGAAGGAACCGAGCGCAATAGAGCTCGCATTTGCAGACGACGGAAATGAGTTCGAGGTGGTGGACGAATTGGTCTACCTCGGATCATTGGTAACGTTGCATAACAACTGCAGCAGAGAAATTCGAAGACTCATTGCCGGAAGTCGTGCTTACTGCGGACTTCATAAGACCTTGCGGTCTGGTAAATTTCACCTTCGTACTACCGGTACTAGACCGGTAGTCCTCTACGGGCACAGGACGTGAACAATGCTCGAAGAGGACCTGCAAGCACTATGAGTTTTCGAACGATGTGTGCTTAGGATGATCTTTGACGGAGTTTGTTGGAACGTCGTATGGAGGAGAAGAATGAATTCGATGGGCGGGGCACGTTGTGAGAATTGCAGACAAAAATGGTGTTCACCTCGAATCCGGCCGGTACAAGATGAAGTGGAGCGCAACGGGCTAGGTGGTTTGACCATGTGGAGCAGGATGTTGGAAATGTGGGGCGATCGAGAAACTAGAGGCTAGCAGCCATGGACTGAGTTAGATGGCATAACATTGTTGCGCAGGTCAAGTCCTGGAGGAGTAAGTAATTCAATCCGCTACACAAAGGGATACGTCCAACAGCGAAAACGATACCGATGATAACCTTGACAGCAGCGTCTGTGAGACGGACTACGACAGCGCAAATGATACTTGGGTTTATTCTACGAGTGGCGTGAGGCGAGAATTGTCGGTCTCGTATAGCGAGGTGACAATTCTCGATTCGAGTGAAGTGACTTTCCATTTGATTTACACGGCGAGTCACTTCACTCGAGTCGACAATTGTTATCTCGCTATACGAGACCGACAACTTTCACCTCACGTCACTCGTAGAATAAACCCAATTGGTGTTACAGTGTCTTCTCCTGCGCTCCCTTCGCAACAAGAGGATGTACAATCGGTGGTCAAGTGAGTATTGGGATTGATAACGTGCAGTATTCTTCCTGAGAGTATTGCTTGTCCACAGGTTAACGACGAGCCACTATCGTACACAGATGTTTCAATGTCTGCCTACAAGACCCACTTGCTTTCTTTTCTTTTTTTCTTTTTTCTGGCGTTACGTCCCCACTGGGACAGAGCCGGCTTCTCAGCTTAGTGTTCGTATGAGCACTTCCACAGTTATTAACTGAGAGCTTACTATGCCAATGACCATTTTTGCATGTGTATATCGTGTGGCAGGTACGAAGATACTCTATGCCCTGGGAAGTCGAGAAACTATCCAACCCGAAAAGATCCTCGACCGGTGGGATTCGAACCCACGACCCTCAGCTTGGTCTTGCTGAATAGCTGCGCGTTTACCGCTACGGCTATCTGGGCCCCCACTTGCATTTCAACTAATTCCGTACGGGTCATTACAGCGTTACAAAACTCGACTCGACGCCAAAGAGACGTATTCTCCGGTAGTCAGGTATGCCAGTCTTCGCTATCTGCTGGCTTCAGCTGCTCAAATGGGTATTCGTGTGTATCAATGGACGCTGTGACATCGTTCTTGCAGAGAGATTTGTCCGAGGAGGATATCTTAATGGAGCAGCCTTTAGGATCTACCGACCCAAGAGCTCCGAAGAAGATATGTCGTTTGCATAACGCTTTGTATGGTCTGGAGCAGGCAAGTCGGGTATGGAACACGAAGCTTGAATAGCTTGATGCGTTATTGGAGCGAGTCGGCCTGAAGCGTTCTAGTTTTGACCCATGCGTGTATTACCATTCAAGCGGTGACGACGTCATCTTAATTTCCGTTTGTATCGACAATTAGCTGGTGTTTTCCAATTAGTCGAGGTGAACGAAGATACGGTTATGTTGGATCTAGAATGCCTGTAAACAAGAGTGACGTCATGTTCCAGTTTTTACAGGTCTCCTGCTCGATTGGAACGTCGATTTGTATGGAAATGACAGTTCGCCACTATTCCAATTTTGACATTGACGCCACTCTTATCTAGATCCACTCTGGTTGGATCAACAGCGGTACATCGATGAGCTACTTCAGCGCTTCAGGATGACTGAGTGCAACCCAGTTGCAATGCCGTTTGATGAGAACCAACGATTGTCGGAGGAGATGACCTGAAAGACGACGACGAAAAGCAGCGTATGGCTTCGATGAGTTAGTTGGATGTCTCCAATTTCTGGCTCAACGCACGCGACCCTTTATTGCGTAGACAGTCACTGGATCATTAAAATAACCAAAACGGCCGCTATGGAAAACATAGATAGCCTTACCGTAGCCTTGTGTGATTGACAGAACAGCAATGCTGTCACAATGTTAAATCCTATATACAGTGGCGTTTTTGTTTTGATGCGGTGAGCACTGACAAAAACAACCTTCAATGATCCATTCTACGTGAAGCAAGATGGCAGAGCGTTCGAAGGGTTCAGCGATGCGGATTTGGACAGAGGCGCGTCCACGTTCGAAACAATGGGTTGGACAAGCGTTAGCAAATATTTTGTGCACAGTGAAGTTAGGAAAAATTTTTACTCTGAATTGGAAATTGAAAGTTACCATATTTGAGGGGTTCAAACGCAAACGGAATGTAAGTGAAATTTTGGTCGGTTTTAAGTTGTGTAAATTCTACTGTTCCCAAGCGACCTAAAGATATTTTTTGGTGATTTTTTCGCTCAACAGAAAAAAGTACATAATTTTAGAAGACTGGCTTGTTTTTTGACTCCCACACAATTTGTGTACAATGAAAAATTGCTAAAAACTGCAAAGTAGTTTTTTTTAAACTAGGTTTTTGTCACTGACAACCCTTTAGTTCTAACCCTCTCATTTTCATGCCAGTCGTTACACACCTCTTGCCAGAAAAAAAGTGACCTCAAACGAAAAAAAAAAATCTCTAGGAAACATTTGTCCGAATATTCAGATATTTACTCCGTAAATTTACAAAGGAGTTCATTTTTTGATTTTTTTTTCCAAGGAATTTCTCCGTGAATTCTCTTAGGGAATTTCTCCAATTTTTGTTAGGGGTACCTCGAGAATTCAACCACAGAAATGGAATAACTCAAACGATTGATTCTGAATTCATCTGGATTTCTCCAAAAGTTTTTTGAGACATTTTTCACGAAAGTCCTACTAAATTTAATACACCCATCGATTTCTCTGGGACATCCTCCAAGGTTCCCGATCAAAATGTCTTCGAAAATTCGATCAATAACTTCTGCAGAAATAACTATTTTCTTTAAAATTGTCTTCTAGGATATATTTTAGATTTCAACTAGGGACTTCTCTAAAGACACCTTCAGCAAGTGCTCTAAAAATGCTTCTAAGATTTATACTTCCTGTTATTCTGTGAGATTTCCTCAAGTTAGTCTTGATTATTTTTAAGGAAAGTCTCCATGTAAATGCCAAGTTTTTTTTCTGAAAAATATATCCATAAGGTATTTCTAAAGAAAATCTTAGAGGAACCTCTGATAAAACTTGAGTAAGTTTTGGAATCACTCTTAATGTACAAGGATCTCTGAAATAACTACTGGACTCTTAAGACATTTTTGAAAGATTTCCTAGATAATTTGCTAAGATAATTGAAAAAAACAATCGAATTTTGGAATAGTATTTCGCAGATTTTTTTTGGAAAGATTTCTCGAAAAACGCATAAACTAGTGTGAAAACTTAAAAATAAAATGGAGGATTGCCTAGGAAGTAGTTGAAAATCTTTTTAACACATGTTAAACTGTTAAACTGCAGGAGTAATATTTGGATGGAATTCTTGAAAAAAAAAAAAAATAGATTTGTTGGAAGAACCCCTCATGAAATTTTGGTTTTCTGGAAGAAAACGGTGATGAGTTCTTGAAGAAATCCACATAAAAAGGCGGAGGAATTCTAGCAGGGTTTCTCAAAGATAACCTTAAGCCATTTTTTCAAACATTCTGAAATGAACTTTGTGGATTTACTCGGAAAAAAATCTGATTTTCTTTCGAGGAAATCCACTAAGTTTATTCCACAATGTTTGAAAAAATGGCTTAAGGTTTCCTAGAGTAAAAACTGGAGAATTCGGTTAAGAGATTTGTGAAATATCACCCCTATTCTCGTTTACGTTCAAATGCGCTTTCGATCGAAAACCGTTTTGCATTCTCGTTTACGCTAGCAAAATCAAATGAGCCATGGATTCGAACGAATAGGATTCGATCGAAAGTTGGATCCGCCGTAAACAAGAATGAGGGTGTATATCTGGAGGAATAATTAGAATAATTTTGAAAAGCAAAATCAAAGTAATGCCTGAGGAAATGACTGGAGAAAGTAGCTTAGGAGCTCTCAAAGATTTCCTGGAGCAAATTCTGTAGAAATTCTTCTAAGCATCTTTTGAATGCCTGCAGAAAACCCTGAAAGTATTCTTAATAAAATCACTATAATTAATCCTGAAGGTTTTCCTCGGGGAATCTGAGACGAAATTCTTAAAGAATTTGAACCCATTATATTCTCTGAAGGTTTTTTGGAGCCTGTACAATTCTGCATCACTATTCAATGCAAGCAGAATAAGAAAAAGGATACTTTGAAGGCCAATCAAAATAGATACTTTAGAGACCTTCCGTTAAAAATAAAGACTTTTTAGAGACATTAAAATAGAGACCAAGTCTCTAAATATTTTAAGAAACTTCCTGTTCGACTCCAGAGGAGCTAACTAACGAATTTCAGAAGATTTTCCAATTTTGACTACTACAGATATTAATTGAAAATCTCGTTACAAATTTAGCTAATGTATTCGGGAAGAATTCGCCAAGGATTTGAGAGGAAATAGTGATAAATTTTAAGTGTATTCAATCCCGTCAATAGATCGTCAATGAACTTTTAAGAAGTTTTACGAGAATCTCGTCAGGAAGCTGACGAGTGTGGATACCTCTAGTCACGGCTCTAATTCACTCTCAAATTCAATCAATGGGAGAGAACAAAAAATCCTTTAAGCTTTGCATCATAAATCTTACACTTAAGATTTTTATACAAATACACTAAAATATGGTCAAATTTTTATTTTCGCAAACTATTTCCACATTTTTGCCATATCAAACGTTCCTTCTGGTGAAATTGATATTATTTTCAAAATTCTTTTCTTAAATCCTAATTTGGGCGCTGTGAGAACAGTGCCCATAATTTGTTAGAAATATATGTACTCATTTTCTGTCCAAATCCCACATGTGGGTTTATTCTACGAGTGGCGTGAGGTGGAAATTGTCACTTCACTCGAGTCAAGAATTGTCACCTCGCTATACGAGATCGACAATTGTCACCTCACGTCACTCGTAGAATAAGCCCAATTGCTATTGTTTGTCCCACCCCCAAACAGTGCTTGAAAGTGCTGACAAGTGGCTTGATTCTACGAGTGGCGTGAGGTGACAATTCTCGACTCGAGTAAAGTGACTCTCCATTTGATTTACACGGCGAGTCACTTCACTCGAGTCGAGAATTGTTACCGCGCTATACGACACCGACAATTCTCACCTCACGCCAGTCGTAGAAAGGACCCACAGGTGTCGAAATAGAAGGAAAGAGGAGATCGATAATCGGATGCATGAAGTAATTTTTATAGTGAATCACATATTTTTCCAATAATATCTGGACAAACACTCCCTAGAAGGAACGTTGAAAAACAATGATCAGAGGAATATTTGCAGCCATTCTCACAAGAATCTATAAAAGATTTACTGGAGAAATCGTTGAAGGAATTGTTAGATGGATAGTTTGAGAATTTTCATCAGGATTTCCCCGTGAAATCCATGCAATAATGTTCGATAAAATTTCTGCTGGAATCCTGAAGAAATATCAGAATATTTGCAGGAAACCTGCTGTGAACAGTGTTGTAAGTATGTTTGAAGGATTTCGTGGATGAAATCTAAGAACAATTCTTAGAGGAATTGTAGGTGTTATCCGAGGAAAAGTGTTTGGAATATTGAGGAACTTTGAGTAAAACCGCTCTAAACCTGGGGGTCACTATTACTATTGGATGTTACCTATCCCCAATGGTAAATAAGCGAGAAACATGGATTTTATCATCGCTCTCTCTATCTTTGGGACTCTCGTACGCTGCTGTTGTTTATCAAGCGTGTTACAACTTGCGAAATATTGCCGACCATGGACCGATACAGAAGGATGTTTTTCTTTGCTTACTTTGATCGTGCTTTGAAATCAAATGAGAATTAATTATTCAATACCCGGTCAGTCTACGAAGTTTAGTTGCAGAAAGTATGCATGCTGATACTTTTGATTGTGAATTCAAGTGAAATTCGTCGTTTCATGAAACGAATTACTAGGAAACAATCAGATCAGAAGTTATCGAAGTCATGTGTTGTAGTACCACGTACTTTTTTATGTCAATTGCTGTTAGTCCTAATTATCTTTTCCAACCGAGGAGTTTGCTCAATATGCGTTTGCAACCAACAGGTGTATTCTATAAATACCACTGAAATAAGTTGCATAAACTTAAACCACAAAAGATTGGAACATTGATTTTTTTTTTCTGTTTTAAAGCTATGCAATTATGCATATTTTATGTCTTAAACGAATTTTATTTTCGCCCTAGTTTATTAAACGTCAATGTTTAGTGAATCACCCAAATCATCAATCTACTAATAGATATCGCTTAGGAATCACATTCTAAGATTAAGGTTTCAACAAAAACTCAAAATGGTAGCCAAATATCCTAAAAAACAAAGAAATCACTCACATGTGACACAAGAGTCTTCTCCACACCTTCTAGTATGTAAGTAACAATATCCCACATGGACAAATCAATGCACCACAAACATCAGAAAATTGTAAAATATTCACTTCAGTAGAAGATCCTTTTTAGTCCACATGTCTTCAACATGCGAGATATGCTACAAAACATATTATTAGAGAAAATAATAATCAAGTGAAACATATGCCCGGGAAATATACATAGCGTTGAATGTACTCTTTTTAAAATAGCGAGGTGTAAATTTGATGAAAGCTTTAGGAAATCGTACCAGAGCTATCAAACATAGCTTACAAGCGGTCAGAGTGCGTAGAAACAATAACGAGAATCATAAACAAGCTTCGATAGCGACAAGAAATTGATGGAAACAACATGCCGAACACATTGAACATTGAATCAGCTAACATACAAGGGATTTTTTCGATGGATAAGTAGAATTTAAGTGTTGAATCGAGGGTGGAAGCCAAAACTAGACACAATGCGTTAATTCTATGCTGTACAACTGCAATCACATAAAAAGTACACACTACACGCAAATATGGTATGCTAACAAAGTGATTCACTTTTAAAGCTTTCGAAAGTCTCAAACGAAAAAACAGTACAAAGGGGAAGTTTTTAAGACACGACATGAAGTATCTGTTTGTTGTAATTTACAGAGTGAACAATATTTGTTAGTGTAACATATTTACAAAAAAGACTAACTCATCGGTAGATTTTTTATTTCTTAGAATTTACACCATACAAACGTCTCCGCTTACAATATGCAACTAATGAGAGCAATTACTTCAATGTAATAGAACCAATAAACAACAGACATCAAAAAGCCAAGAGTAGTTAGTATACAAGCGTCGGAAATTATAACACAAATCAGAAAATTGTACTAAACATCTGTACAAAAATTTTTAGTTAATGGCAAATGTAAAGTTGATTTCGGTTTTCCAGGAGAAGCAAGAAATATCTAACTATCAGATAAAGGGATCGAACAGCGACTTCTGTTTTATGCACATAGAATAGAATAAACTGTTTCAAGTTTAGATTAATTGTAAATGAAGAATGGTTTTTACTTACATATCACATCCATTTAATCTTACACCCTTGTTCGAGGTATTGTGCAAGCGTTTTATATGCAGAAATTGAATTCCTCTTTAACTATTAAAGCAAATTGAAATCGAAAACATTCAAATTTTTGCAGCTGGATAATCGTTTACATTATCGTGCGAGTCGGAATGTGATAAGGATGATTATATTGATGATTATATGATTACACTGCGGAACACGTTTTTGTCTCAAGCACCAAAATACTGCTGTTCACTCAATTAAGGGTTGCTGAATCCATTACCGTTTTCAAAAAAATCATAGCACGTCTAGTTTTTGAGATATTGGCTGTTGAAAATACAAAAATTGACTATTTCAGTCAACTTGCATGCAAGTTTGCTAGCTTGTATGGCAATTTATTTTCTTAATTTGCCACAGAATTCAAACTTTATGTGTATAACAATACTTATCGGCGAAGTTTATAATACTTTCGATGCGGAAAAGTTATTTTTTGATTGATTAAAAAAGTATTGTATTTTCTCATATAAGAGAAACGAAGAATTTTGTATCGATTTATTCTTAATTTAATCGCACAATTTAAACCAAATTTAATCCAAAATGAAAGTTTAAGTGCAAAATAGCATGCTTAGTGGATTAGATCACAAAACAATTTTATAAATTATACTTTAAATTTCATATAAACATCAATAAAATCAATATTCTATACAACTTTGGCGACCTGTAGCTAAAAATTGTGACGTGCTGGAACATTTCTGAACACATATTTTGATCCTTGAGACACGCAAAAATGTCATTTTTGTTACGCTGTGTTATATTTCATCAATTTTGTTATGATCGAAATATGGTAAGTGAAATTAAACTTTGTGTAGAATCGCCAAAAACAATCGGCCCTTCATAACAATCATTATTAAGAGCAGATTCACATTCAGATCATTCTCAACTAGCCTACCCAGACAACCAGAAATCGCATGAAAGTTCATGTTACAACTCGTTTATTCATACTAATTACATCAAACTCGCAAAACACCGTTGATAAACTCGTCAGATTGATGAACTTCCTCGCATAAAACACTTCTTTTCTGAGTTCATTTGTACATTTTGTTTCGTCCCGTACACTCGTACAAAGTAAGTCGAATCATTCCATAGCAGCTGTCAAATCGACATTTGTTATCATAAGTTAAGTCGCATAAGATCACAGGTTGGTTCTGTGGAATATTTATACACTCGCATTGTATGTTATTATTCATCACATAATATATGCACGCATATCGCCTCCATTCTTGTACGTAGAAGGCCTTTTCTTATAAGTGAAATGTTGCACATACAAAGCCTCCAGGTGATTTCGTTATACGTACATTTTTTGTCTGGGTAAGGTTATCCAACGTCAACACTGCGGTCGTGTCTTGCACACAACTCTTCAGCTTTTTTATTTTCATATGAATAAAATATAACACATGCTTTCGTCCAAACGGCTATAGGAATGTTGCGTTTAGTTATTTGCTTAACAAACTTTGAATGGTTCGTCACTTTAAGTGTAGACATTATTTTCTTCTGCATGGAAATTTTTCATATTAATTGAATAAATTATATTTATTAGCATGTTTATATCTTACAAATAATCATTTATCATGGTCTAATCGCTTATCCAAGTGAATCCTGTGACCCAACGATCCTCCCAATTAACAATCATCCCTCCCAGTAACCTTTGTGGAGATGCAGAGGCAAACACGGTCTCCAAATAGCAAAGGATTCTTTCTCCCAATTCCATCTGACTGCAAGGACGTGGCCGACGCCGTTATTGACCATGTATAAATAGAGGCACTGAATTATGCACACTGAAGAAGTTTATGGCCAATCCCAGCCGAACTTCTAGTTGATTCTTTGTGCATCTTCACTGACCTCGGTAAACCATGGAATAGCAACCATTGATAGGGTAAACAGGTATAATATGCCTCTCCCGTAGAAAAAGTTCCGCAGCGTTGCAGAAATGTTTCAAAGGAGAAGTCCACCACTTGCTAAGCTTAAAAGGGTCCATTAGCAGTCGTCTTCCGGTAAAAGTTTTTGTAATAAGTACAATAGTAAAGGATGGGCTTCATTTACAACGAGACTGACCCAAAATTTTACACCAAAAAGCTGATTTTCGATATTTTTAGTTTTTCTATTGGTTGTTTATACTTCCCAAAGATCTTATATGTGCAATATTATATTTTCGCGGATATTTAAGATATGTAATCATATTTACGTGTTAAAGAAGCCTCAATCCCCTGAAAATGAAATTGGGCGTATTGCCCGGTTGGGACGCATTATACCAATTTACCCTATGTGTAGTAAGTCTAGGCTAAGCCAGTGATGCCATATACACAGATTTTCTACTGCTTTGGCCTACAGATATCTGTGATCTCAGATCACAGATTTTTTAGATAAAAAAGATTTTTAAGATTTTTGGACGTAACAAACTTTGAGCATGATTTTGGAACAAATAAAAAATTATCACATCTTCAGCTTAATTTTTCTCACATGCTTTCCAAAATATGTATTGCTTATTTTGAGAAACAACCATTCTCGAAGACTTATTCAAACAGACTCAAGTCAGAAAAGTTAACAAACTTACTTTATCAATCCTACGTGTTTTGCAGACGAAATTCTACACGTTCTGCTCTAAACCAATTCGATTTTTCACATTTAGAACGTTTAATTTCCGGATTTACAAAACGACGAAAGTAAGTTTCTCCACTTTCGCAACCTAACCGCTACTTCCGCCGCTCCGTGGTATGGGAGACATAGTGACTTAACCACGAATCAAAACAAAACACTACTTGAGTCCAAGCATGGGAAAATTCACTCACTCACCCGAACGCTACCGATAAAATATCTGCAAATTATCTGCTGCCACCGAATGTTCAATGACTGCCGAACGCTACTATGGTGAGCGCAATCCCGACGAATCGTAAACGATTGAGATAAACCGAAAATGAAAAGATATACGGAGCGGAGAGAGCACCTATCCTCTCTTAAATTGGAGACATGAAAGAACGCGTTCGCCATTCGATCACTGAAAGCTTCCTGCGAAATGTACAGATTTTGCGTTCACTGAAACATTTCGCCTTGTGTATTACCAGTCAGTGAACGCTCTTCAGCTCTCAAATACGAATGCCACTCGTGCGGAATCGGAATGTAAAGAATCATTCGCTACAGCAATCGGATGCCTTCGGCACAAGGAGTTAAATGTTAAAAAGGGAATTCATTTTAAAACAGTTTTAGAAGAAAGGTTGTTATTCTTCTTAGTTAACATTCTCAAAACCGTATGAAAGTTACTTACGTCGATTTGAAAAAATAATCGAGCATTGATCATCTTGTACTGGTTGTGATAGTTGCTTTGCTAGAGGTATGCAGTTTACTTGTTTAAGCCTGATTCGCTGCTGACAAGTAATTTCTTGGCCTATCTTGATGCATGGAAAATTCTTGCAAGGAATCGATCAAGGAAGCGCTTTTTTTCTGATCGCAGTACGCAGTTGAAAAGAGATGTCAGTTCAAATGGGAGTCGCTGTAGAAAATTTCTGCAAGGAATCGGCGAGAAATTTCTTTAGCGATTCCTGTTCAGCAGCAAATCAGGCTTTAAGCATGATTCACAGCTGAAAAGTAATTTCTTGGCCTATCTTGATGCATGGGAAATTCCTGCAAGGAATCGATCAAGAAAGCGCTCTTTTTTTTCGATCGCAGTACGCAGTTGAAATGAATTGTCAGTCCAAACGGGAGTCGCTATAAAAAGTTTCTGTGATTTCTTTTCAGCAGCAATCAGGCTTAAAAGTAAAAAATGGGTCTGGGTCATTTGCCATAAGAACGTTTGGCATATTAATCATTCGGCATAATAATTATTTGGCTAAACATTTTTTCTTCAAGAACAAGCATCTTTTGAAAGAAAAGAGTTAGAATTCTGGTTATGCCAAATGGCTATTATGCAAAATGGCCATTGTTCCAAAATAAAATGCATGACTAATGTATATCATTCTTAGAATCAGCTGGATATGTTAAAAAAAGCTTTCGTTAACATATTTGGTGAAGATGAAGATGAAGATTTTTTCAACCAAAAACACAGATGAGAGTTAAATAAAATGTGGCTACACTGGGCTAAGCTAAAATCACCTAAAATCATCTTTGTGTTTGCTGCCATTCAATGCTGCTCAAGAGGGAACATGGTCAATACTTGCAGTGCATATGATATGGTCAGCTCCTGATGTGGCTCATATGCATTGTTATTCGTGTCTAATGCCCTCATTAGTGGGTCAAAAATGGTGCCGAAGGAATGAAATTTAATATCCAAAAAGGAGAGTGCACGACGACCTCCATCCAGATCCAGATCTGATGAGATTGATGCTGAGGAGGAGGAAACTTCTTGTCCTAATAACAACGACTTACCGCTAATAGACTCGACGCTTAGGCATAGCGTGACAAGCCTTACAATTCTTTAGAGGACTCATACAAAAAGCGTGACAAAGGGGGGTGTGGTTGGAGAAGGTCGAAAAAGTCAAAATTTAGCGTGACATAATTTGTGTACCATCCTTACGTCTACCGATAGATCATACTTGAAATCTCTCTGCATTTATTTTTGCCATTACCGCAATAAAACAGCAAAGAAGTTAATTTTCGTTTGCTTCAAGTTTCGCATTATTCTAGTAAATTTCAGAAGATTAATTATCCATTTTTACTACAATAGCCATACAATATCCAGAATTTCGAACAATATCGCAATAATACTCGCTAGTTAATAATATTGTTTGTTTTTTCAAGCATTTGGCTTACAAGTAACAATAAATTTGACACGATCATGTAAATTCAAAGTGAAATCGATTGGAATGTATGGGATGGATGTATGAAATTTGCAATTATTTTTGTGCTTCACGTATGTAAAAAAAATGAAGCTATGTAAAGTATGTAAAGAAATGAAGCTTTCAATCCCATTATATTATTGGTAGATTTTGTCCCCTTGTAGGTGCAAAAATAAACGAGGTATTTGCTGCTAGTTTACATAATAAATTATTCTAAAAAAAAGCTGTTGCTCAACACTTTGGCTTTACACTTAATAGTCTCATGAAACGGTAGAGCTGCAAAAGGCAAAGATTTGAACAAGATGTTAATAGATGTTGGTTGAATTTTCATTCCTACTAGTTCGCTAAATTATAATTTATTTTTCGTTTTTGCAAAGTATATGACACGTATAGAAGCTCTGCAAAATTAAGCAGAAATCAGAACAAAATTTATGTTTTAGCACATCCCAAGTAACCATAAGCACTAATAATAAGCCCTTAATCAGCATCATAGATGCGTACATGCATTATAATAGCACCACAAATGCTTACACACCTTATAACAGCACTTCCGCTGCATAGAAACCCTATTACAGCGTCATTTATGCTTCTAAGCCTGATGCATACAGGCATTAAATAAGCACTATATTGGCTTTATATTCGAATACAGGGCATGTTTGAATGCAATCTAGTGTTTTGACAGATATACCACGTGCTTTGTGTTTGCATATGGTGGTAAGAAGGAGTCAAACATAAATCTTCTCACTTCTACAATTGCAGGTTTTATGACGGGGAAAGTGATGGTTTAAATTGGTCACTTTTCTTTCCAATACTTTTCATCTTATGTGGCCGTAGGAGCAAAGGAGCAGGACAACAACTCAACAATACGGGTGTCGCAGGTTCGAGACGCAAAATGAGGAATTTCAAAACGAGGATCAAAATGTGGCAATTGTAAGTCCTCAAAAGGATGAAAACTACCAAAACGAATATGTGTGATACGGATCATTTTATTACATTTTTTGCATACTATTAGAGGTTTCCGTTTTCATTCATTCATTTATTTACCTCGTAAATAAATGGTAGCTTGGCCGCATACGCTCTCTGGCTGCGTACGTGAAAGCACAAAATATTCGCCCTAAAAACCTGGCGAAAACAACTGACGTTTCTCACGTGGTCTTATATCAGCATTAGTGGTGCAAAGAAGCACGGTTATATTTTGCACACTTAGATTTTTTTTCACGAGCTCGGCTGTGCGAATCTCGGTTTCCCGATTTTAACCGAGACTCAGCTAACAATTTGTCCGGTTGCTTAGCAACAAAGCACGATTTACTGATACTCGGCTTTTATTTACTGAGATCCCAGGAAATTTGTTTGCCGACTTCTCGGCAGTGCGGATCTCGGTTAAAATTAGCCGAGATTCGGCATTCTAATTTAAGTGTGTGGCACTATAATGGCAAGCTATTTCGCCTTTTCTGGCATTATACGGGGTGATTACTATTTCCTGTCAGTAAAATAGGTAATCATAGAAAAAATATGGTAGTATGAATTTTTATTACCAGTGCATATCCAGTTTTGGTCATCTATAACATTTGTCTTCACTGTACATAGATTACATATTTATATTTTAACCTTAATTTCCAGCCACATTCGTTGTTTCAGAAGCATTACAGTTAACACACACGCTATTCAAACCATGTATTTTAACCAAAAAAGACATATATTTTTCGCTAAAATTTTCCATAATCAGTCTTATGCTATTCCCCAGTAAGTCTGAAAGATTGTGGTAACATACTGTTTCAATCAGTCAAATTTTTCAGAGGAGTTTAGTCAAAAATACATATCTGTGGAAAACGTGCGTGCCAGGTGTAATCCCTTTAAAACAGCACATTCGACTAAAAACTAAGGTAAATTATAAAAGATTTAATTTTTACTTTGTCAAACAAACTTTATAGATGTACAAAACAGGATGTGAACTGGAAATTAAAATTCATACATACATCCCTAATCTACGATCATTTACTTTACTGACAGGAATTAGTAATCACTCTGTAATAGCATTATATGCGTATATAAAACTGACATGCATCAAATGATTACCCTTTAGGCGCATATAATGCTGTTACCGTGCCGCATTATCGTGCCTACTGGTTACTTGGGATACTCGATAATTCATAGATTTTCTTGATTTTACTCTCACGATACTGAAGCTTCTCTTCTATCAAACACATCTGAAATCCTACGGGAATTTTGATATTTACATATTCTACTGTAGTCTTTTCCATTTGTACCAGATTTTAATAAATTTGCATTATTATTTCCACGGTTTTGCTGGAATTTTACTAAGAGCTTAGAATTTACTATAATACTATAATACAAATTTGTTTGAATATTGTAATTATCACTAAGAGTTTAGAATTTGTTATTATTTCGACCCAAAATATACAGAGTTTTTATACAATTATCTTTTCCTCAATTCTTCAATCAGTAGCTGAAATGGAAAGATAGTCGTAATGTTAAGGTAATTTTGCTATGGTCTTTACCGGATTTTCGCTCAATGGGCTATTTACGTAGGGGCTCCTTGAGTAATATCCCAAGTAACATTTAGTGCAAATTTAAACATTCTCTAGGCCCTCTTTATACGGCTTTATGCTGAGTAAAGGCGCTGTACATACGAACGAAAGCTTCTATGCGATCCTTTTACCAACAAATCTGGCGAATCTACTCAGCTACTTTTAAGCTGTGTTGGCAGCTCTTATTCATACCGATCATTGCTCTATCTCGACAGTTATACGACAAGTAGCTGTGTAACATCTTCGGAAGGCGCTTTCTCAATTATTTCACAACTGTTGAATAATTATTATACAGCTTCGCTGTATTATCGATTAAATATTATTTTCAAGCTGTTTCACAGCTTCCGGAATTCATATCATAAGTATCTGAATTTAATGTTCCCAACGTTACCTGCCCCCGCTTGGAATCGAACTCACGATCTCTGCATCCACAAGTCTCGACGCTGTCCTTGTTGCCACCACAGTCTTTATCGAAAGGCAAAGAAAACACACCGTTTTGTTCTACATCGAAAACGGTTCACACAATATTTTATAATGATCGTAAAAGATGCCATAGCCGCGCTTACACCACTTCATCAGGCTGTAAAAGGGTGCGAAACGTCAAACGCAATGTTTACATCCAATAAGCTGAGTAGATGCGCCACAAGTTGTTGTTTTACAGCATACTGCTGTATGCTCGCTGTATAACTAACGACAAAGCGCTTCTTAAATATATATTGAGCAGCATAAAAAATCATATTGTATAGAAGCAGCCGGATTGATGATGGCGAGTTTTATTTTACATGATTAGGTTACTATCTTTTACGGTGTTGAGTTACAGCTTAGTGAAAGCAGCAAAAGTGATAACTGACAAAATTTATTCAGCTACGATTTGTAACTGCAAAACTTTTGCGTTACAGCTGTATTAACGCTAATCGTTCTATTTTTAACAGCTTTCATTTTTTGCTGCGTTCGCTGCTTCAATTCAACTGTTATACAGCACAAAGCAAATAATCTTGGCTTATAGCGCTAAAATTGTTAGTTGGGATGCACTGCCGGGGCAAAATGCACCTTGTCAATTTCTCTGAAATAATCGAGTTTTGAGAGAAAAACACTATGCGAATTGATAAAACGTTGCAAGTTGTCGACGGAATGAAATCTTTTCTATTCATTACTACCGTCGTTGGGGGTGACAATGAGTCAAAAAGAGATATGTACGATATATTTATTGAATAACTATCGCAATTTAACTCCAATAAACTTCAAATTTGGTGTGTATGTACTTTGATGGTGCATTAACAACTGTTAAAAAAATTAAAGAAAAATATTTATTGACAGCGGCACCACGAGTGAATGAAAAATGACCCAATCTCACCCCATAGAGGGGGTGACATTGGGTCACTGTAATTAAAATAACTTGTTTTTGAGAATATGATTGCAAATACATTCACAGGTGAGAAATATTGATGAAATATGATGCAAACAAGACGGAAAGATATCTAAGATGATTCACAAGTATGATAAACCCACTTTAAAGAACGATTATACCGAAAAATTGAAGAGTTATGAGGAAAAATATGTAAACCCAACATTTATCGTCAAGTTTACGTAAATTTTATTGTGTTTTCCCTCAAATTATCCTCAAAGTCTCATCCCCGTTGAAATAAAGCCTATTCAGTTTCCCCTACTGAAACAGTGATTATTTTGAACCTTCGCAAACAGTTAATTTTCGGTGCGACATTCCAAGATCAATACATTTCAGGCAGATGTTGACGTCATAATCTCGGTATTTCAGCGATCCAACTCATTTGTACTTCCGTGAGATGTTTTTATAATATGAAAACACTGATTAATAATTACATTCCAAAAAAAAACCCTTCCTGTTAAAATTTCACGATGTTGCTGCGCACAAAACGCAGTTGCTGGATTGAGAAGTTGTCAAAATACGTTGCATTGTTAATAATGTATGGAATACTCAAGAAGACTTATTTGATGTTTCAGAGATGCTGTATTTAGAAAGAATAAACACATCTTAATGAAAAAAAAAGAACACCCGGCACCGTAAATCGTTAAAAAAGTAGACTTGAAATTTAATTTACTATCGTTTTTGCTTGACCCAATCTCACCCCCATTTTTGATGTTTTAGACACCGTGCAGAAAAAAATGAAATTTTTGGGGAAAAATTAAATAGATTCCAGAAAATACGTATGAAGTGTAATGAAAAGACTTTCAACCTTCTACTAATATAACGATAGAGGTTAAAGTATATTCGTGATACTTTGCATAGGAGAAATTTAATGTTGTAAATTTTATCCAGTTTCAACATACAAGTTTATCAATATAGTAAACAAAAACTACTATTTCTAAAAATGTATATTGTGATGAATTACGTGTAATTATATGTTCTCTAGAATATGAATGATTAATTTTAGTAATATCAGCGTTATTGGCTGAAATATTTCATAAATCATATTTTTCCGTTTTGACCCAATCTCACCCCCCAGACCCATTGTCACCCCCATCGACGGTATATGAAAATTAAGATATTGAAGCGCAAAAAAATCGTGTTACACTTATAAAAATGTGCTCCTGCGATCAAGCTACAAAAACCTGTGCATTTTTTCCAATCTCCCATGTGCTCCTTATCATCTTTACCATTAAAATAGTGTTCTGTGAAATTTTCAGCTTTCTAGGTGGTGATTTAAAGGTGGCCCAAAGACTATGTAGGTTTGTATGGAAATTTATATGGAGAAATTTTGAGAAATTTTCCAAACACGCTAGTACTGTAATGTAAGTTTAAACTCATCATCCGATAGAGAAAACTTATTCTTCAAACCTTAATGAAGGATTTTGCTGAAGAAACAAATCCGTTTTGAGCTAATTTTATTTGGGATTTTTGTACATGTTTGCAGGACTGTACTCTCATATTAAGCTAAATAATAGCATTTAAACTCAAGAATATCTCTCCTGCTATCCGTCGAATTGAATTTCTCTTTTCGACAAATTTCTTTATTATGGTTTGACGAATGAGTTTTTACTATGGGATAACAAGTTTGTACTTACATTACAGTACTAGCGTGTTTGGAACATTTCTCGAAATTTATCCATAGTAATTACTATATAAACCTACATTGTCTTTGGGCCACCTTTAATCACCACCTAGAAAGCTGAAAATTTCACAGAACACTATTTTTATGGTAAGGATGGTAAGGAACATATGGGAGATTGGATTTGCAAAAATTTTTAAATTTTGAACCGCCCTATATATATATATATATATATATATATATATATATATATATATATATATATATAAGTTAACTCCTCGAGCGGGAAGGAGTTCTTTTTAAAAAACTAAAACACTTCTAATTCTATGATACAACTAACTCTATTCCTAATTTGGCAAATGGTTTTTATAATCTTCAGCTGGCCCTTGGCCTTGAAAGCATATAGATGTGGTGGCGTCATTTCTGCTGATGCAATTTCCCACGCGTAGTCGTCAAACGGTTCTGCCTTTCGTCTCGAAGAACAATACTTTCTTTATCGTCACTTGTTGATCTGCCTGTTGATCCGCTTGCGATGATGATTCATGGTCACGGTCTTTCTATGCTGGGATCGATGGTTTGATGATCGGGGACTTGCGAGTGTGTAAATAAGGTGTCAATTATTGTTGTGAACCATATTGCCTGTGATGATTTCCATTCCTCTTGAATGTTTCTTCGAAATATGTCACATGGTAGATTATTTATGGGTTTGATCTGGAATTCGATCTAGGAATCTGGGATGTTTACTGAAAGTGTGTCGCGTAAGGGCATAATGAGTTATTTATGGTTTTGTTTACGGACAATCTCCAGATTGCGCAATTACGCATCTGCTTTTATTTCATAAGTGATTCATAAGTGAATCATTAGGTTGTTTATGATTTAATGCTAGGATACGCGAGTTGTGGTAATCCTTTACATGGATAAGCCGTTAACTTATATATATATATATATATATATATATATATATATATATATATATATATATATATATATATATATATATATATATATATATATATATATATATATATATATATATATATATATATATATATATATATATATATATATATATATATATATATATATATATATATATATATATATATATATATATATATATATATATATATATATATATATATATATATATATATATATATATATATATATATATATATATATATATATATATATATATATATATATATATATATATATATATATATATATATATATATATATATAAGGCCCATTCTGGAGAATGGGATTTTGTGGTTTAACTTTCTGGAAACTGACTTACAATAAATTACATCCTTGAACAGACACCTAGGTTCTGAGATTTTCTGCGGAAGCCCGATTTTTAACCAGAAATTCTACAAGTAGTTCCTCAACCGTTTTACCTTAATCGGGCTTGTGCTCATTAAAGATTGTTTTAATAAGGCATCTATAAGTGTGTGTATATTTTTTATTAATGCCGTTTGAAAGGGATTATTACCAATGTCTTATGTGGTGAAGTTTTGCATAACTTCAATAATTCTGCTGTAAACTTTCAGATAAACCTGTGCATTGTATATAAAATCCATGTGACCCCATCCTGGAAGCTCCGATTGCGATTCAACATTCGGTAGGTTTTTTACCAGCTTCTGAAAGTCCTGAAAAACCCATGAACAGTGTTGTGATAAATGTAGAAAATCTTTTCATGATGAAATTACCGCCGACGAAGTGAAGAACTCCCTGCTACCGGAAAACAGTAGAAACGGAACGGTCACCTTCGATAAGTTGTATTCTGGAGCTTTGACCTGTTTGTAGCGTTGCATGTTGGTCAAGAAGTTCTTGTAGTCAAACTGTTGAAGTTTCCCTAGAAATGTATCACTATTAGTCTATGATTCAATGAAATCGCATATTCGAGCTTCCGTACTGGATTGAATCAATTGTCCATAATGGACGAGCTGCTTCGTGGAAATCCCGGACAGTGCATTGTCCAGCATCCCGGGAAGCAACAGCTTAGCCTGATCGGAGGAGTATCCAAACATTTCCGCCAACAAATCGGAGCAAACGGTTTGCGTTGGGGCTTCACCGGAACAAATGATGTTTCCCAGAAATTGGAGCACATTTTCCGTCGGTGTGAGCTCGAATATGTTCAGAGTATTCAACGTTTTCTGATGGGATGGAAATTGAAACAGATACTATTACAGAATTGGACAAAAAATACGGAACCAAACTGTACCCAAAGTTGATCATTGAATTTGGCGAGATTTTTCACGATTTCGTTGTTTCCACTTCCCAGATATGCAACGGGGGCCATGCCAGCAGCGATGGAAATTTTCCGATTGTATCGAGGTTTCTCCGAAAGAAGCACCAACAGAGCCGTTATTCCTTGGTTATGGCCCACGTAGAACAGACTTTGCTGGTTAGTTTGTCGCAGCATGTAGTCTATTATGGCGGACAAGTCTCCGATGCCGATTTCGTGCCAACTGTAACGAGTAGAGAGATAGTGTAAATTAGAATCTAGAAATTTAAAAATCCAAAAGATAATTTGCAATTTAAAAATTGGATGCTAGAAGATAGAATGTGGAATCTAAGGATTGCAATCTGGAAATAAGAAAATGGTAAATTAGCAATCGGAATCCAGTTTCCTATGTCTAGTCTCTAATATTCACTTTCAAATTATCAATTAAGGTACCCCGGGGCAAGTGGGACATAAAAAAACGATAGTTCAAACAAATTGTTCAATAAAATTTTGAAATGTCAATATTTCTCAAATCCAACAACACCATCACATTTTGGCAACACATTTGCTGGTGTGTGCATGAATTTGGTCGAATAGTTTAGAAATTGTGAAAACTTTAGAAGAAAGTTTTAGAATGAGCCATTAGACGCAGTTACCTCGCCAAACGGGGCAAGTGGGACATATACAGTTTCATGCGTCAATCCACATCAGTAAGCCAACCATTACAATAATAGGATTGATAAATCATAGATATATAATTTTGAGTACATTTTTGATGTACATAAGGGATCAATCATAAAATACGTAACGCTTTAGGAAGAAAACGTGTGTTTAATAGTATGTCACGTCACACTTAATATTAACTGAAAAATCCTCAATAAAACTGTAAAAAGGAATAAAACTCGTTCAAAATATATCATTTATAAGTTATTAATTAAAAGTAGCACATAAACTTTCAATAATTTACGAAATTGTAATATGTTCTGTTATTATTTATATGCATGGCAGAAAACCACTTAATGGGGTGGAATTGTTTTCCGTAACTACTAAATTTGGTAGAAATAACTAATAAAGTTCAATTAAAACAAAAAAGTAATCGTTCTCATGATGCATTTCAAATTTCATCCCAGTCTTCGTTCAATTTTGAATTCGTATTTCAAAAATTTAAAAATAAACAAAAAAATATATAGAAAAATTACACATTTCTTCCCCCTTTTATGCAATTACGTAAGTTGAGATTGATCTTTTTTGATAAAAATCATTTGTTTGAATATTTTCATGCTACTCTATGAGAAAATATTTGAAACATGTAGGAAAAGTTTTGATTATGGTGCTTGTTTTGATAGGTCCCACTTACCCCAGGTATGAACATATTTTAGGGTAAGTAAGACCATCAAACATTCCATATGAAATGAAAACAAATTACCGGTTTATCGTTAGCAGCTTATAATAATACTTAAAATTGTAGCTTACTGATGGATATTCGATTTATAACACATTTATTTTTTGCGAGCCAATGCAAAACGTGAAACGTGTCACAATTTATCAAGCAAGTTGAAAATGGCGCTGAATTGACAACTGTTACATGAACGACATGGCAATAAAAATAAGAGTATTTTTGTACTTAATACATACCTTGTCATTATATCTTCAACTTTCTAGACGAATACCCCCATGAAAAACTTTTCCTAAGTGAGCTATGACGGAACGTTCCACTTACCCCGGATTCTCACTTGCCCCGCGGTACCTTAACCACTTCAATTTCTACATAACAAAATAGGAGACTGGTAATTTTAAAGTGGAAATTGGAGTGGTCAATTGGTAATTGTAAAGTGAATACTAGAGACTAAAAATAGGAAACTAGAAATTACCAATCGACAATTGCAATCTTCAAACTTGAAATTGAAAATTGACAACTGGAAACAGGAAATGGGAAACTAGTAATTAGAAAATTGAGAATGGAAACATAAAGTGAGAAAATCGAAATAGGAAATTGGAATAATAAAATTCAATACTGGAAATTCGAAATTGGATGGAAGATTGAATATTAAATATTTAAAAGTTGAAATTTTAAATGGAAAATTGGAAATTGGAGACTGAAAATTGGAAAATAATTAAAAATGTAAAACTCGAAATTGAAAAAAAAAAAAAAGAATTTGAAAACTGGAAATTGGCAATTGGGAATTAAAAAGAAGAAATTGGCCAGTGCTTCCACTGGAAGTTGGAAATTGCAAATTGCAAATTGGACAAAAGACATTGGAAAATTGAAATTGGAAACCATAAATTCTATACTGAAACTTATAATTTGGAAACTGCAAATGGAAAATTGTAATTCGGAAAAATAAGAAATAAGAATTTGTTACAGGAAACAGGAAATAGTAAAAGGATTTGGAATTTCAGAATAGAAAATTGGAATTGGAAATTTAAAATAATAAATAAAACAATAGGAAAAAGGAGATAATGAACGGGGAAAAAAGAAAATACGAAATAAAGAATAGGAAATTGTAGAAAGGCAATAGGATATAGAAAAAAAGGAAATAAGTTGTAGGATAAAAAAAAAGAACAAACCACAGAAACAGAATTGGAAATTTGCATCAGGTCTTGGGAATCGGAAAGTGTAAATTGGAAATTTCAAATAAGTATTTGTAAATTGAAAATTGCAATAGTAAAAATTAGAAATTGCTATCTAGATTTTCGAACCTGGAACCTGGAAATTAGAATCAGCAAACTACAATTAGTATACTGCAAATCATGAACTGGAAATTGGACAGTCGAAATTGGTAAATGGAAATATAATCAATGGAATCTGGAAACTGGAAACTGAAAATTGCAAATTGGAAATCATAAATTATAAATTAGGAATGATATACAGGTCGGACTCCATTTTTTTCACTCCGGATAATCAAATCCTCCGGATAATCGAATCACTAAGAAAAAAAAAATGAAATCTTCGATAAAAGGATTTACACTACCCGTCATAAATACGGACTCACTAAAATAAGTATTGCAACACTCAGCTGAATATTGAATCAACCTGAAAAGTTTAGCATCACCTCAAAACAGGTAATTTCACATTGCTATATCTCGAGATCCTAACGACTTACAAAGAAGCGATCTTCTGTGGCAAAGTTGCTCAGGGGTTCAAGGACATCCGGAAAGCGATCAGTTTCGTTCACGATTTTGCCGCTAGGTGGCGCTAGTGAGCATGTAAAATTGAGCATTTTGAACTAGTTCTAGCTTGTGATCCATAAGCGATAGAAAGTTCGGGTCTTCAGCAAAGTTTCTCAGCTACAGTGGGATTCCGTTTTTGGCAACAAAGTCGAAATTTTCAGTGGCCAAAAACGGAACCGTTCCAAAATCGGAACCCATTTTTTAAATTTCATTTTTCAATTATTGCTTTTAAAAACATCATGGAAATGTTATCACAGCATCCTTATGGAATCATATAACATCCAGACTTCGGAACAGTCCACTTAGAAGCAGATTTCTATAGTATTGGACTATGCTATGAGCCTATTGCCCCGTAATGTTAATTGTGACATTCGTTCTACATAATTTTAATCGCTTACATGTTTTCAATGATTTTTATAAGCTTAATGCACACTATTTATATTTGTGGGCCGTGTGGAATCAATAATCGCATAAGTGACCTTTATTCAATTACTGGATATTTCCTTGAAACTTTGTAAGGATGCAAAAAAAAAACAATGAAATATATCACTGTATTCTTTACGTCTTTTTAAGAAAAGACATGCTCTGGATATTACAAATTTGTATAAGTTTTTTGATTTAATGAACGTTAAATTTAAGTTTAAGCCATTAGCGTAAAATTAAAAAAAAAAGGTGAGTTAAGAATGGCTCTGATAATTTATCTCTCTGACAAAGTAAAGCATCTCAATGAATAATTGACTGCAGTCAAAAGGACAAGCAAAAACTACTAAACCATAATCCATGAACCTTTCAAAAATTCCCAAAATTTTGTAAGAAACTTACAATATCCCGATAGGAATTCACAGGATGCCCTAGAAACTGTAAGAGTTTTTTTAGGAATCACCAGATTGCACACAGCATTCCCAATAACCAATTGCAAATTCTCAGGATCCCGCAAGAAACCCCCAGTGTCCACTAGGAATCTTCAGAATCCGTTGAAATGTCTGAGATGCCCTCTAAACCCATGAATCCTCTGAGGTTTCTCCAGAATAAAGTTAGGAAAGTCCCAGCTTGTAAGGAACATTTGGTAATTTTATGGGAACCGTATCTTTGATTACAAATTTTGTATAGAATGTTGAATGGTCTCCAAAAAAGAACGTCTTACAGAATCTCAAAAACAATAAATTTCGTTAGTGAACTGCATTATCATTAACAACACAGTTTACACAATATTAAATAAATTCGCTACAATTTAAGTACACGGCTTTTTGCTTTATTTGTTTGTATTACTGCGGTGTATTTTTACACACGCTATACGCATAACAATTGTGCGATAAGAACTACCATTTGAGGGGGTTAACTTAAGCGCTCGCATCGGCAATTTTCAGCAGATCATAAATGCACTTGATTTTACCATGTCTGTAGTTGAAACCAGATGGTTGAAAATGAGTTCCGTTTGAATGTTCCAGTTGTCAGCTACAATAGTAAAATTTTACGACATAATTGTTTCCCGTGTAATTCCATAAAAATAAAAACAGTGAGCTGAAAAAAGTGTAACAAAATTGATTGAAACTCTGTGTGAGTCATACACTTATTGTTGTTGTGTAAATGCTTGTGTGTTATTATTATGTGTATTACCTACTGGCAGACTCAAGTGGGCTGGTTATACAGTATGAATGCCAGAAAAAAAGATTGGTTTCTACTTAAAATACTGGTGGAGATTAATGAACCCATGAAACGTTGCGAATGCATGACCATTGACCATTCCGAAGAAAATAAGCGCGCACGTGAGCCCGTAGTAGATGGTGGGATTCGGGAATATCGCAAACGATGGAGCTCAGGAACATAGTCGGTGTGTAGTTGACCTGCTGTTTAAATAACTTAAGCAAAAGACACGAAAACACTTACATAAATTTACTTATTTTGGTGGTATTCAAAAATGTTGCCAAAAACGGATCCGTTTTGTTGCCAAAATCGGAGGGTGCCAAAAACGGAGCATGCCAAAAATGGAGCATGCCAAAAACGGAATCCCACTGTACTTAACCCCTGAGCAACTTTGCCGAAGACCCGAACTTTCTATCTCTTATGAATCACAAGCTAGAACTAGTTCAAAATGCTCAATTTTACATGCTCACTAGCGCCACCTAGCGGCAAAATCGAGAACTAAACTGTTCGCTTTTCGGATGTCCTTGATCCCCTGAACAACTTTGCTTAAGATCGCTTCTTTGCAAGTCGTAAGGATCTCGAGATATAGCAATGTGAATTAACCTGTTTTGAGGTGATGCTAAACTTTTTGGGGGTGATTCATTATTCAGCTGAGTGTTGCAATACTTACACGGAGAAATATTTTTACCTAATTTTTGAGTTTACTTTACCCAAAATGAAGTATATCGATTATAGTTTCAACCCAAAATCTCTCGGTTTTCTCTTTCTCCCACACGAATGTTATCAAAAATAGAGAGAGCTGCATCTACCCAATGGGGGTACTTTGGCCCAATAAGCCAAATTTGGGTAAATGCAACTTTTCTTTTGTTTGGGTTGAAAGAACTCAATTTTGCGTTTAATCAACCCAAAATTGAGTATATTTTTCTAATGGAATTAAAGCCAAACTACCTAGTGGGAACCTTGGAAATTTAGTCAAAATTGAGTTATTGGGCTCAACTACGGAATTGCGTTGAAACAACCCAAAATTGAGTTGAATTCCGTCTCCGTGTATTTCAGTGAGTCCGTATTTATGACGGGTAGTGTATATATTGTTGTTTTATTTATATAATGCGGTGGCGTAGCCAGAATTTATTTCTAGGAACAGTAGGGGTATTTACAAGAAAAAGAAATTTTTTGACCAGCATTTATAAAAAACCACGTTTTCAAACCCCCCTTTTCTTATATACGTTCAAAACTGCAAAACCATTTATATTGTATATTGCAATACCAAATTATCTTCGATTTATGCATAAAAATTGAAAAACAAGAACATCAAAAAACAAATTCCGGATCATCGAGTCTAAAATTCCGGATAATTGAATCCCGGATTATCGATTCCCCGGATAATCGAGTCTCTGGATAGTCGAGTCCGACCTGTACTGGAAAAATATAAATTAATATGAAACTACAAAATTTTATTTCGAATGGGAAATATGAAATTGGGAACTGAAAAACAGTAATTGTGTAAACTGATAATTAAAAATTGTAAACTATAAATTGCAAATTCAGGCGTGTGCTAGAATAAGGGCGTAAGTCGCATGATCGATTTCTCTTCATCGATCCTCTCTTCAGTAAATAAAGGTAACAAGATGCGGGTTTGTAGGCATTTTTTCACTTCAGACCGCTTGGCAGCGATGCAATCTTGCGCCCCGGGGTGAAAAAAGGCTGACAAACCCGCATATTGTCACCTTTATTAACAGAAGAGAGGATCGATGAAGAGAAATCGATCATGCGACTTACGCCCTTATTCTAGCACACGCTTGAATTGTTAACTACAAATGGGAAATTTCAAATTGAGAATTGGAAATTAAAAACTGGTCATTCGGAGAAAGGAAACTTAAAGTAATAAAAATATAAAAATAAACTTTAAGTAATAAATAAAAACAATATTAAAAAGTAAAAAAGGACGGATAATAGTAAATAGACAAAAATAATTTCCAGAAAAGGGAATAGGAAATGGTTAAAAGGCAATAGGATATAAGAAATAAAAAAATAGGAAAAAGTTGATTGAAAATAAGAAGTAAAAAAATGAAATTCTTTCCTTACTTAAAGAAGACGCCTTTAGCTTGGATTTGCCGTTTATCTACGAAGCTAAAGCAGGAAATTTCACATAGAAAAAAAAATTGGAAATAGGAAAAAGGATGTAGGAAATTGGAAATTGGAAACAAGAACTGGAAACTGAATAAGAAATTTGCAATGGGAATTTGGAAATTGGATTGTATTGCTATGTGCATTTGAAATGCAAATATCAAATGCAGGAACACCAAACGTGGTAAGATTTTTAACAAGGAATGCGAAGTCAAAAATTGATTTTCTTTGCTAGGTTGGCGGTGATATGGATCATGATTGCTAAGTATCCTTTGATAACTTTGTGTTACCGCGATTGAAGCGCAGTTTGACTGGGTTTGCACGTCAAACGCAAACAGGAATATAAACAGGAGAATTCAAATAGAAATTCTCAAATTGAAAATTGGAAACTGGAAATTAGAAATCAGAACCTAGAAAGTAAAATAAGAAATGGCAAACTACAATTTGGAAAATGGAAATACGAAACTGGCATTAGAAACGGTAAATCGGCAATCGTTAATGGTTATTTGAAAAATGGACACTGGAAATTGGCAAATGAAAATGGTCAATTGCTAATTGAAAAGAGAAGGTGAAGATGAATCGAAGCCAAACTTCAAATTTTCAAGAACACGGATCTGGAGAACCAAATATCCGTTTAAGCTGAAAACTTAATCGATTGGTAGTGACCTGGGAGGGAGAAACCAATACAAAATTTCTGTACGTCAAGGTGAGCCGAAATTTTGCTGTCACGATCTGTCACTGTGAGCCCGGATCTTAAAGAGTGGACAAACATGATAAAAGCGCGTAATTCATCAAAACATATTTTTGAGTTTCATCAAAGTTGGTAACAATCGGTTGAAAATCAATTCCTACACATCCAAGAGCAATGCCACGAAAGCACCATTTAATTTAATTGAATATAAAGTATTAAAAACGCATCTCTTACTTATTTCCCAATAATAATGAAAATAAAATGCGTAGAACACTTTGGCCATTTTCTCATGTTTGTCCGGAAATGTTTGCACATCAAAGGAAAACCAGAGATTTTCCTCAAGCCTGCCTGGATTGTCGTTAATGAGCTGGAAATTTCTTGCAGTTTGGAAAAGTGTTGTTTCATATTTCGTGTGTAGTATCTGTGCCTCCTTCCCAGGTAGTGACCAATCGATTAGTTTTTCAGCTCAAACGGATGTTTGGTTCTCCAGATCCGTGCTCATGAAAATTTGAACTTTGGCTTCGATTCATCTTCACCTTAAAGATTGGTATTTGAAAACTGGAAATTCCCAAATGACAATTGCAAATTGATAACTTTAAATTGAAAATTGGCAACAGGAAATGGGAATTGGCAATGGGAAATGAGAAATTTGAAACTGAAAATGGAAAATTAGAGGTGGAATATTGTAAATTGGATATTGAAAACTGGAAATTTCAAAATCAGAAATCCTAAATTGAAGATTAGAAATTTTAAACTGAAAATTAGCAATCGGTAAATGGACCAAAAAAAAAAATGGAAACTAGATATATAAAAAAAGAAATTGCAAATCAGGCAAACACAAACATAAATTTGAAACTAGATTTGATAAATCAATTGCGGTTCGGAAACTGGAAATTAAAATTGGAGAATAAGACTGGGAATTATAATTGTAATTTGGACACTGAAAATTGAAAATTCAAAGTTGGAGATTGTAAATAGGAAACTCTAATCTCGTGCTTATAACTAGGTTATTACAAAAGTGAAATTTCAAATTTGCACCTGAAAACTAGAAATTATTTATTGGAAAAATAAGGAAAAATATTAAAAAAAAAACTTAAAATTAGAAACTGGAAGTTGCAAATGGGAAACTGGGAACTGGAGGTTTAAATTAAATACTGACAATTGGAAAGTGAACATTGTTAATAGAAGATTGGGAACTGGGAATTCTGAATTGGGAACGGAATATTTCGGACGGACGGAGAATTGAAAATTGTTAACTGAAAATTAGAAAGTATAACTGCAAATACGAAATTAAAAACAGGAGAAAACGAAATTGTAAATGGGAAAAATATAGAGAAATTAGGAAATAAGGAGTAGAAAAAAATGAAATGGGAATTTGAAACTGGATACTGGAAATGGGAAATTTCAACTTAAACACTGGAAATTGAAAAATGAAACAAGTTTACTGGAAATTGAGAATTAAAAAATGGAAACTGAAACTAGGAATCATAAACGGAAAACTATCAAATATAAATTGGAAAAGGAGAACTATAAACTGGAAATTGGAAATATGTGGGAAAACAATAAAAAGAATTGGAAAATAAGAATTAGGAAACAAGATATTGCAATAGGAATTAAAAGACTATTACAAATGCAGTAATGAATGCGATTCCGAAAATGAAAAGCATTAGCAACAGCAACAGTATTCGCAACTGCAATAGCAGGAACAGGAAAACGTACAAAAGGGGTTCCAATTTCATCTTCTATAGCAATTAAGTTTCAATCTTAGTTGATCCATATGCTCGATAAGATTTCAACCCAACAAAGTATACCGAGGACACGGTTAAATTATTTCAGCATTTAATTTCACATTATCAAATCCAAACGATTGCACGTTTCCTTACCGTTCTCAGATCCTCCTTCTCAGGAAGCAGATAATATTCTACGTGCACTTGGCTGCAAAGATGCCACGGTGAAAAGAAATAAATAGGAATAAATTAATTATCATCCACTGGCGGCGCCAAGTGGGAGCTGCGAATAAGCGTTTCCGGTTGCGATTGCTCCATCACTGCCCCCCCCCCCCTCCTCGCCCCCAGAATATCGTTTAAATGGACCAACAGAACGTGCTTTCATCCGGTGTGGTGGACGATGCTCTCGCCGCTTCTGGGATGCCGGTGGAGAATTATCGCTTCTCTTCCAATTGCATACCATAATTAGGGGTAATTAACTTGGTCATTTTTACCGATTATCGCGATGGCTCACGGTTTCAGCGGAAACGCTTGAAAACGTGAATTAAATCCGATTGCAGTGTGAAATATGTTCAAGAATTAAATTGCACCAGGATAATGAACTGGTTTTCGGACATGTGGGAGGGAAATTTCTTGAATTGTCAAAATCCAGTCCAGTCCAACAGTCCAAGTCCTATAGTACAAACCCAATCCAAATATCAGCTTCACTTATTTGAATGATGTGTGAGGCTTAATGTTCCACATAATGGTTTTTTGCGTTCCTACCTGAAATCCCAGAATGCAGCTTCTTTTGGAGTGTGGTTCAGATTCTTCCTGGAAAAACGCGTCCCACGTGCGTTGCCCATCCAAACATCAAACCCAGCATCCGCCAGCACAAAAGCCAAACCACTTTCCGGTCCTGTTACCACGAAATCAGCCGCCGTGGAAAACAATCCATGCATAAGTAGAACGACACCTTGACAGCCACCGGGCTCGTTTAGAGGCTGCTCTTCCGAATAATCAGTGTCCTTCAGAAGAGCCGGATCCGGAATACGGTGCAGCTTCAGAATGTAGCCATCTTTGGTAGTGACCACGTGAATCTCCGCCGGGTAATCTGCTGCCTCTATTGTATCTATCTAGAAACGAAAATTCGCATCCGTATTATAAATTTGTATTAAGCCTAGGTACCGTAATCTGGGGTGAAACTGATCGCTTAGGCGAGTTTGACCAGGTCGACACCAAATAGCATTTCCTATTAAGATTTCTGAATGTTTCATTGGCATCACCGAAATTTAATGTTTTCTTGTTCATAGATATTTAATTTCCATGAAAACATTCACAGTTTTTGAAGTTGTAAGCAATACTGTTGGAAACGTAAAAAGTAAAAATACCATAAAAAGGGATTAATGTTTTATAGGTCTTTTGAAAAAAAAAAAACTTATTATTTCGGCATTCTGTTTTAAACATTTCTATTTTTTGCTAGTGGTCCCGGAAAACTTCGTCTTGCCATCAATTCGGTTGTTGTATAACGTCATGAAATCCCTCATACAAAATGACACATTCGGATTCTCCAAATTGCTCGATTATTCCGAAAACTGTCCCGAAGATTGATTTGAATGCAGCTATATATTTTTATATAATCGGAAGTCACTTTTCGGTCTAGGGGAAAGTTTGATGATGGGTAATTCTCAAACAAACTGTAGGTACTGTTAGACATCTTTGCAATTTGAAATAGATTGGAGAATGTTGATGAAGAACTTTCAATACATTTTGTGCATCATTGTAAAGATTTTATAAAAAAAAACATCACTAACAAAAGTGTTTTAAGTTGAATAAGGCTACATAAAGGTACCATTTAAATAAATTGTTCAATACATTCCATTCATTTTTCGAATTTGCATCGAGGATAAAAATTCGTTCCCAGAAAAAACCCTTTCTTTGTCTGTTTATCTGTAATTCACATTTTTTTTTTTGAATAGTCAGATTAATCAGCAAGTTGTTAAATGTTTAAGACCTAATTCAGAATCAGTGACCCCAAATTTAGCATGTTTTTTTTTGGTTTTGGAAATTCATTCATGGTTTTCATTATAATGATATCGATTTGTCAAAATTTCGTTTACGTAGTTCGATAAACATCGAACCAGTACTGGTTTAAAAAAAAAATATTTGGATGATATTACGTGCGTCTCACAAGGTATTATAGGATAAAGCCTTTCAAAAGCAAGGGATGAATTCTGAGAAACTTTTGATTATGTTTGACGTTCACCCAATCGACAAAAACGCCACAGCGGTTTTAGTTTTAACACTGGAGTTGTTCCTGTCTGAAATTTCGGAAGGGACACGGAGAACAAAATACACCCAAAATTTTTTCTTAGGCCCTTCTAAAAAGTAAGGCTAGAGTCAAAATGGCGAAAATGAAAATGATGCAAAAAGGCATTTTTGGGCATAAAAAAAGCATGTGCAAAATTTCATCCAAATCAAAAATTATAAAAATTAAATTTGGGAAAAAAGTCGTCATTTTCTGTGAAACCGCTCAACTTCAAATACATCCCCATCAAATACTACCTCAGCACCTACACCAGCCAAGCCTGACTCTATCTCTATCTGCAACCATGTACTTTGTTTTGGTAGAATTAATGGTCAGGCCTATGCTCGCTGTCTCCCTCTTCAGAGACACGAAGGCCTCTTCCACTGACCTGCGATCGATTCCAATTAGGTCTATATCGTCCGCAAAGCCAAGAAGCATGTGCGACCTTGTGATAATAGTGCCATTTCTCTGCACGCCAGATCTCCTGATAGCAACCTCGAGTGCAATGTTGAACAGTGAATTCTAAAATGCGTCTCCCTGGTTTAATCCGTCTAACGTCACGAACGAGGTTGTCACCTCGTCTGCGATCCGAACACTTGATTTCGAACCATCCAGCGTAACACGTATCAGCCTAATTATTTTCGCTGGAAAACCATGTTCATTATTGACATTATCTGCCAAAGCTCATTTCGTTTTACTGAGTCGTACGCCGCCTCGAAATCAATAAACAGATGGTAAGATAGCAAGTATAGGAGTATAGAATTTATCTAGGATCATTCGCAAGCTAAACATCTGGTCAGTTGTCGAACGGCCCTCACGAAAACCAGCTTGGTATGCGTCGACGAAGCACCCCTCGAGCGGTCTCAGTCTGTTAAACAGGATGCGCGACAGATTTTTGTACGCCGAATACAACAGGGTAATTCCTCTGTAATTGGCACACTCCAGTCTGTGCCCTTTCTTGTAGATAGGGCGGATGAGGTCATCCAACCAGCCGGTGGGCAATTCTTCGTCCTCCCATACCTTCAGAAGTACTCGGTTGATCGACTGATAAAGCTGCTCACTTCCGTGCTTGAGAAGCTCGATCGGGATCTCGTCCTTCCCAGCAGCCTTACAGTTCTTCAGCTCGCTGGTAGCCTTTTTAACCTCTCCTATGGTCGGTGCTGTGGACCCGCTTGATCATCCTTATCTATGTACATCCTGTTCCTCGCTACATTTCCATTATCACCGTTTAACAATTGCTGAAAGTGCTCCTTCCACCTGGCAGTCACCGTCGTTTTATCGGTCAGCAAATTCCCTTCTCGATCATTGCACATGGCGGGTACTGGTATGGTATAGTGCCGCGCACCGTTGTCCGTTGCATATAATCTCCACATATCATTCCGGTTCATGCTTTCTTGAGCTTCAGCTACCACACTTAAAATATATGTACCCCCCTAAACTCCCCCTTGGTTGCGCCACTGGATTGCATCAAAATGTCAAGCGTGAGATTTGCGATGCAGATCTCTAATGAGTTTGCTCTCACGGGAGAGCGTATTGATTCAGATTTGAGTGTGAGTCTTTCAACACTGATTACAGTCACCCCACAGTTATAGATCAACTAAACTTCATTTTTCAGAATAAAGCCTGATTTTCTGCTGAACAGGAATCGCTAAAGAAATTTCTCGTCGATTTCTTGCAGAAATTTTCTACAGCGACTCCCGTTTGAACTGACATCTCTATTCAACTGCGTACTGCGATCAGAAAAAAGCGCTTCCTTGATCGATTCCTAGCAGGAATTTTCCATGCATCAAGATAGGCCAAGAAATTACTTGTCAGCAGCGAATTAGGCTTAAAATGTGATTAAGAATCATGGTGATGTTGTATAAAACAAAATTGCCTCCCAGGCAGTGAAGAATATACCTCTTTGCATCGAATTGCCGGACGCTTCGAAAGCCTTGAAAGTTTATTGTAAATGTTAATGCATCGCAGTTACAAGCCTACTGTAAAAATAAAAATAAAAATGTTGGTGCGTGTCTAAAAGTCTGTTGATTTTAGTCTCTGGTAAACATTTTGTTAAGGTTGTTGCGCGGTTAAAATACCATTAGATTCGATATCCTAATATTCGTTCCAGTTCCATTAAACGCCATGAAACACATAATAAAAGTGTATTCGCGTCAGCAGCTAGTGAAATTCAACGTCAAATATTGTGTAAAACAGTTAAATGTCTGCGTCCGGAATACGAAGCATGATTCTCAGCTGCTTCAAAAGCCGGACACCATTAGATATGGAGCAAAGGCGCATCCACGTTCGAAACCATGGGTAGGACAAGCGTTGTCAAATATTTTGTGAACAGTGAAGCTAAGAAAATGTTTAACTCTGGACTGGAAATTTGAAGTTCTTACACCTATTTGAGAGTCACTGCGTTTGAGAAATTTCGAGTTGAGATATGCTTAGGAAATTTTGCTGTTTCCAAGCGTTTTAACGATATTATAAGTTGATTTTTCCGCTCAACAGCAAAAATAAAATAACTGTTAGAAAACTGGCTAAGTGTTTTTTTTTTAATATAAGGACATAAGGGTTTGATTCTTCATAGCGCCAAAGCAGGCATTTCTCTGAGATTTTTCATATTTTTTTTTTTAATTTCTTGTGACATTATGGCAATAGGAATTCCATCACAAATTTATTCAGGTATTTGCCCAATTGTTCGAATATTTCTCCGGAAAGAGTTCATTTAGTTCAGTGTTCCTCAGCCTATCTGACCAGGTGGGCCACTCTAATGCATTCAAATTATGACACGGGCCGCAAATTATTTGAGGATATATTGTAACAACTTTTTCTTAGAATCCATATTTTGTAAACACGAAGATGAGATTTATGGAATCTTCAAAGCTCTCCCAAAGAGAAGATCATGAATCATGATACATGATCACAACGATTCAGAAAGCGTTGATGACATCAAACATTTGGGTTACTCTAAGCTTCAATGAGAACTTCACTTTTTTGAACTTGAAAAATCTATTGATTTCATCAACCAAGTTAATACTAAAAAACTTATACACTATGGAGAAATGTTTGAAATTCCCTTCAAGACAGACACATTTAAAGGCCAAAAAAGCTTAATGTGCTAAGTAGCCGCGAAGCGAAGAAATATTTAGACACATGAGGAAATTTCTAAACTCGTAACCTGCTTCTTTTTCGGACCAATTGCAAGATTTGATGAACCTTGGAATGTTAGACAGAATTTGTGCTATTCCTAAGCTGATAAACATAGTTGATACCTCATTAATTCCTGATAAAATAAATGCAATAATTGGACATGTAGAAAATTTAAGAATTGGTCGTGAATTTAATAATCGTTTACAAGAACGGACTCGCTTAAAAAGTTACACAAAATCGGGCTGATTTATGCTTCATTTTCGCAAATTTACTTAATCATATGCTTTGAGAAGAAGCAAACGAAATTAACAAAGAAGCAGTTTTTTTTTAGAATTTATTGATGTTAAACACATGAAATGTTGAACCCATTTTGTACGAATCGTTCTCAATTTTGTGTAATTTCATTTAAGAGTGGAAGAATTAAAATAGTGTCATCAAGAATTTACTTCTTGCGGGCCACTTGAGATTAACATTCAAAAACTGTTCGCGGGCCGCAGTTTGGTGACCACTGTTTTAGTTATTATTTCCCAAGGAATTTCGCCACGAATTTTGTTTAGGATACCGCAAGAATTTAGCCAGGATTTTCCCAAGGACAACCACTGCAATGAATTTTCTCATTATTTCAGAAATCATCTGAAATCCTCAGAAAATTCTGTGAACATTTTTCAAGAAAGTCCTAATTCCTCCAAGATTTTATCCAGTGATCCATCGATTTCCCTGGAACATCCTCCAAGATTCCTGGCTAACACATTTTCTAAAATTCTATCAATAAATTCTCCAGAAATTTCTATGAATTTCCTTTCAAATTGTCTTTCTGGATTTATATAACATTTCAGGGATTTCGTTAAAGATATCGGCAGTAATTACCGTAAACCAGGGGCAAATTTATCACTTTTTTATAACTTTTTGCTGTGTTGTCCTTCTTAACTCAGATATTGTCAAATATATATCGACATAACCAGTACTCCATTGATCTTTATCAGTCTATGTAGTTGACTTTTCATGAAATAATATTTAACAGATAATAAAAATTGTTTTAATATCAAAAAATTAAAATGACACATTGGTATGGTATCAAAATTGAGTTCAGTTGTTCATACTTAAGCTTACACAACATTTTAAACACTCAAAGTTGACATCTAGGCATAGCACCAGTGGATTGTTTAGCACCGACATTTTGAACTGTATTGTTTACACCTTCAAAAAGTGTGAATATTTCTATGCAAAACTGACCCTAATAAAAATGAAATAGTTTAAAAACATCATTAGGCATCTATAAATTTGAAAACATGGAATGTCTGTGGTGCGAACAAAACCTTTGGCATCCTTGGGAGGAAATGTTTCTTGTTGCCGACTTGATCAAAATCGCCTCCGGATTACGGTACTCCAGAGATTCTATCTATAATTTCCACAGAAATTCATCCAGTAACTCTTTGAGATTTTCTCATTCCTAAAAGTTTGTTTTTCATGATTTTGTCTCCAAGGAAATGTAAAGTTTTTTTTTCCTGAAAAATTAACCCGGGAGGTATTTTTAAAGTAAATCCTAGAGTGACCTGTGATAAAACTTGTGTAGGTTGCTAATGAACAAGGATTTCTGAAAGTCCACGAGTTAGGACTCTTAAAGAAGTTTTAGAAAGTTTCCTAGGTAATTTGCTTAGTTAATCGAAAAAAAATCAATCGAATCTAGGGATAGTATCTCCAGGATTTGCAAAACAAATTTTTAGAAGAACTTTGGACTGAATCTCTATAGAAATTGGTTTAAGAATGATCTGAGGAATTACTGGAAAAATTGCTGTAGTATGAACTGGTGTGAAAACTTAAATGAACCTTTGAAGATTGCGTGGAAGTTTTTGGAGAAACCTTTTAAGACATGTTTGATAAAAATACAGGAATAATACTTAGAGAAAATGCTGGAAAAATCCTAGAAAAAAATAAATGAACAGATTTGTTTGAAGTACCCCTCAAGGAATTTTGAATTTCTGAGAGGAAATGTGAATAATTTCTCAAGAAATCCACATGAATAGGGGGAGGAATTCTTTCAAGGTTTCGAACCCCATAAGCTATATTTTCAAACACTTTGGAATAAATATTTGTGGATTTCTTCGAAAACAATTCAGTAGAAAACTTTAGAAGAACTCCTAGACTAACAACTACCAAATTCGGTTGAAGGATTAGTAAAAAAATATCTGGAGGAAATTGTAGGATAGTTTAAAAAATCAAAGTAATACTGTTGAACTCGTTATAGTCTCTGATTCAAGGCAAGCACCATTTTGGTTCGAAATTATACTTTATAAAAACTTGCATTAAAATAAAGACCAAGTCTTTGAAAATACTACTACCTGTTTTGTCCTGTCTTTAGGATCATTCATCGGATCAACTCTTGTTATCATTCATATTAAATAATATAAATATCCTTATTAAATCAATTTTATTAAACAAATTTGACAAAAATAAACCAAACTGCTTGCTTTTACTACCAGTTAAGATGTCCCCGGGAATCGAACCCAGATGCCTTTAGCATGGCTTTGCTTTGTAGCCGCGGACTCTAACCACATGGCTAAGGAAGGCCCCTAAGCATACACGGAGAACAAAATATAATGTTGTTTTAGGGATAGCTATAAATATTGTTAACTATTTCACAATATATTGTTCAAAATAACTATACCGTATAGTTAACAACTATACTTTTCATTCAATTTACAAACGTCAAACGTCAAAATTTTACTATATTTTAGTTAATTCAAGGGAAGTTTAGTTGATTATACAATATTTTACAATATTTACACAGCAGTTTGCTCTGCTTAATCAACATATCCAAAAAAGTTCGTACCTGCTTTATTGACAATTTGAAACATCAAAACAAATTACGCATCGGCAAACCTAGACTTGATACGTGGTCTCCTGCACAAAAGTCGGTTATTATATCACCCACACTATTCCTCTCAAGTTAGAAATGAGGATTTGTGTGCATGACTTGATGTCAAAAGATGTTAATGTTTTCGGATATTGGGAATATGATTGAAATAAGCACAGGTGGGAATCTAAATCAATTAGGTGAGTCAATTTAATTTGACGGTAAACTTAGTGTAGGAGTAAATAGGTTTTCCTTTGAAACAACCATTTGTGCGTAAGTAAAAGTAATCAATGGGATAGTAATCTCAACATAAATAAATTCTTCTCCGTGTATATGTTCGGAATTTGAATCAGCTCTAAAATGCCGGATTTTGAAGCAAGAGCTATCATAGAAATTTTAATATTTAACTGATTTTTTTTTCATATATTGTAATTTTCTGTTCATTATAGCAAATAATAACCTACAAACGTTGTGAAAATGTAATATGGCTTGAGTTTGTATGAACTTGGCTAAAATATTAAATAACACTTTATCTTAGGTTTACGGATTCCGAAGCAAAACGGTATTTGTTTTCGGGAATACAACTTACAATTTTCGGTTTTTTTACGGAAAAGTGGATCAGTGAGAGAAGATGATCCTTATTAAGGATCAAACCGACACATATGAGCCTTTGTAAGTGCCATAAATTCTTTTGTTCTTTTGTTAGGGCGCACAGTAAAAGTCAAACGTTTTATAGCATGCATAGGCTCATTATGGATCAAAACATTATAACAGCAATTTATTTGCGAAGTAAACGAATGGTGTGTTAGTGACAGTATAAGGTTTTGCGTTTCTTTTGGAAACGTCTTATCATTGGTCAACAAGGATGCCAAGTCAATTTTTCAAAAATCTGGAAGATTTTGAAAATTTGTCTGGAAAAGTCTGGATCGCTTATGTGGTACATGGAGAACCTTACAAATTATTTACAAAACCTTACAAATTCATTAAAAATTTTATCTGGATCTTCCAGATTTTTGTGAAATGGGGCCTCAAAAATCTGGAATATTCCAGACAAATCTGGAAGGTTGGCAACGCTGTTAGTCAATCCAACTCTGATCCATGAGCCTTTGCATGCTATAAAACGTTTGACTTTTACTGTGCGAACTCTTTTCAAGTTGCCCGTAAGAGATAGCGAGACAGCACCAACGCACGGCGCACAGTAAAAGTTATGAGAACAAAAGAATTTATGGCACGTACAGAGGCTCATATCTGTGTGCATTGGCGTAAATAGGGAGGGGCCAGGGGGGGGGCCTGGCCCCTCCGAAAAAAATGGAGAAGAAATGACAATATAGTTAAAACTAGTTTTAAGTACCGTAATTCGGGGTGTAGTTGATCAGTGGGGAGAAGTTGATCATTCCCGTACCCACATGTATGAACTGCCAAGAGAGCTATTAACCGTTTTCAATTATCACAAGTTATGTCATATCGTATTACCTGATAGCTGCTCTTGATGTTTCTAAATTCGGTTCGTCGTTCAATAGAGTTATACCATGGAAAAACAGATTTTTAAGGAAATGTTCGATAAACTGTTAAAGGGTTCTACCCTAAACATTCGACTATTGCCAAGGCTATATAAAGACAACATTTAAATAAACTGTTTTGTACATTCCATATATGTTCGGTGAATTCAGTTTTATAATTGCATTGAGTATAAAAAATCATTTTCAGATATAAAAATGTTCTTTTTGTGAGCGAGTTGCCAATTTCAAAGAAAATTGCATACCTTTAGGCGTTTTATTTGGTGTATTTTGGATTTCACAACATTCAATTCTAAAATTGACCGATTTATCAACAAGTTGTAAGATTTTTGAGACTTGATTCGGGATCAGTGATCCCAAATTTAGTAATTAGCATGTCTCTTTATTTTAGGGAACATGTCACAGTAATTGATCAACTTCACCCCGGAATCAAAAATTCCACTTTTTGATTTCTAAAAATTGTTTTTGTTATTATGATAACAATTCGTAAAAAATTCGTTTCTATAATTCGATATACATCCAACCAGTACAGGTTTTGAAAATATTTGGAAGAGAATACATGCATCCTACAAGGAATTATAGCACAGAATCGCTCAAAAGTGATCAACTTCACCCCATTTTACGGTATCAAACATACACTTATGATACTAAACGCGTTAAATGCATTTTGAATATAAATTTCAGGATAATCATTGTTTGACAGCCAATTGCAATATGTAATTTTGAAACGTCACATACTGCCATACTATTTCCTTTTTGCCCTTGTCCGGTTTTGAAATTCATTGAAGCAGGTTTAGAATCAGCAGAACTGGCATGATCTATTAGTAGATGTGGTACTTGAATAAAATGTTGGCGATGGGGTCCACCGCTCGGAATTCGCGTTCTTCGGTTCTCGGCCAGCGTATTTCCTGGATAGCTGCCACGTTCACGCCGACATTCCGCAGTTCACGAGCCAGGAGCCCAACACGTGCGGGTTCATTCAAAGTTCTCACGTTCCAAGATCCAACTTTCCAATCGTTGTCCTTTATTCGTTGCCGGGTCTGTTGTCTTAAAATCAATCCGTTTGCTCTACTTTTGCCTTTCTTGGTTGGTGAAGAGTCTTCGATAGGCCACCTAACCAGGGTTGCGTTACCTACATCGTGCTAGAGGGGCTGCCTCCTCGGTGCTGACACGATACAGCATTGTCCGCTTGTTCTTTACATGATGACCACGGTCATAGACATCACAACCATCCACCTTTATAAAGGCTTTGGACCTGCAGCTCTGGTTCTCAATAGTTTCAAGTTCTTTCGGACATGCTACTATGGTGAGCCGTCATGCGCTAGCGGTGTTATCTACTAGTAATGGTATTGTTAATTAGTTACCACAAAAACCAAAGTCTCTTCATATTTTAAAACAAGCTGCGATATTGTGTGATCAATTATCTAGAATGAATCGTTGTTACTGGGAAATGTTTGCGTGTGAGAGTTATGGTAAAGTTTTACTAAAGAAAATCTCAAAAATAAACAATGGTGCAGCAAGCAAACTTTAGTTTCTATACTTTTTTTCGCGAACTTTTAAATGTTTTATATAAAAATTTATGAGTAATTTGATGTATTTGTCTACGAACAACATTTTTTGGCGTCTTACGTAGAATATAAGGACATCACATAAATTCTTTGTTTGTCTTTGTAAACGAGATTTTTAACCCTGGGCTAGTTCATCTCGAAACCAACAGCTTTACTTCCCTTCCAAATGAAGTCGCCACTATAACTTTTTAAGTATTAAGTGACTATCATCGGGATGGGATTCGATCCTCGGCATGTAAGGTTAGCGGTTAGACTACACCAGGTCTGTCCCCACATCAATTCGGTTCAGAGATGTTTTTTATATGCATTCATGTAAAATTTCTATAATAGGAAGACGTTACGTTATTTGTAAGAAAAATTGAAAAACTTGTTTCTAGATTAATGAAGAGGCATCGATGATGCACTGCTTTATTTTTTTTATGTGTTTATTGCAAGTTTGAACAAATCTAGAAAGCCTAACTGCAATCAATTTTCTGTAAGTCACTCTAACATTAGAATTTAATGCATGTAAAATTACGAAACATTCTTAAATTGCTCTTGGCTCAGATTACTTATTTTACCAAGTCCAATGAAACAGCCGTTTGTTAGGGGACCTTTCCTAGCATCTATGTCAATCTACTGTCTGAAAATTTATTGTTTTTTTTCAAGCTTGAGCTCATGTATTATTCATTACATATGTATTTCTCAGTCGTACATTTATATTTTAAGACCGGCCGGATTTATAAATAATTCCATGAGCAAGATACCTTTCATCATGCTTTCTTCAAACATCTGTTATCGTACGAATTTGCTGACGACAACTTTATTTGAATATAAAAGAACTTCAATTCTTCAATATGATGGTAGCCAAGCAGCTTTAGTTTTAAAATTTTTAACTCCATAAAAGGTATTATTCAATCCTATGTTCAAATTTTGGTTTCGAGAGTTTAGAGAAATTAATCGTTCGCTACAGAGCAACAATAATCCATATTTTCAACCTAGCAAGCGTTTTTTTTTCAAAGGCTTGATTTTGAATCTAAATTGAACTGATAGGGGAAGTGGTGGTAAAATGAACACCGTGCCGTTTACCGAGAAAAAACAAATTTCGATTAATTTTTATCACGCACCGAAGATTCAGAGCATAAATCTGCGTGTTCGAGTTGATACGTAGGTCAATTGAAGTGAAAATATCAACGAAAACTAAGATTTTAGGAAACCACGTTTGAAAATTAGAACTGACGTATCTTTTGGCTCGGAAGATTTGAGGTTTTTTAGTGAGGTGAATATCGTAATGATATGATGTCAAATCTGATACCTTGAGAATTCTTTTTGAATGGGTTACAATCATTAATGGATGTTTTTTCGGTGGGGCAATGAGAATTTTCAGAAATATTTGTTTTGCTCACGTTTTTTGCGTGGTGTTCATTTTACCACCAACCGCTGTTCATTTTACCCACATAGTGCAGGTAAAATGAACATTTGCATCGCTTTTTGATAGCGATGAAAATATGTGAAAATTTAGCTATTTCAGTCTGAATCCATGTCGCTGCTATAGATAAAATCCCTATTTTTGATGTTGTGCGATAGAACTATACAAATTCCTCGTTTTTCTATCAAAAACAAGATGATTTCCTTAAGGTGTTCATTTTACCACCCCTTCCCCTACATTCAAATCTTTATCTTGTTTTATAACTTTGCAAAAATTCTAGTTCAAATCTTATTCAAAAGGTAAATCTTGATTAAAGTCTGCTTTTAAATTCTTGTATTCTATTCGAGATCATTAGATTGGGTTGAATACGTCATCTTGGCAATATAAAAAAAAATAGATTTTTAGATGAAAGTGACTAAGACTAGACTGGTATCTAAAAAAGTTGATCAATCGGTTTTGGACGATTTTTAGGTTATGATCTACATCTGTATAAAAGTGCGCGACTATAATCGGTTCACAAATAATATCGAACCATGCATTGGTAAGTTATCTAAATCCCTTACGACTTTAATCTCTCATGAGAAGGGGCCGTGGCCCCCCTCAAGTCTGATGGATGTTTACGCCCATGTCTGTGTGCTATCCATAACTGTGGGGTGACTGTAGTTGTTGAGGAACACAGAAACATTGTTCATAACTCTAGATGACAGTTTGGTCAAAATATTGAGAATGGATTTTGACGTAATAAAAAACGTTTAAAGATGAAATCTAAGAGCAAGTAAAAGTAGAGGCCATATTCAAAATTCTTTGAAAATTATCTCTAGCAATCTGGACCAGATTGACGCTTCTTTATCAGTCAAAAGTTTTTTTGACCACATCCTTCCGACAGTTGAAAAGTGGTATAAGAGAATATTTGGATGCCTACTTGCAGGCACCTCTACAATTGAAATGTTTACTGCAATCAAAAATAAAATTTAAAGTTCACATATAATTCTTTAAGAAGAAGAAAGAAGTAATGTTTACTACTATTTTTTCATTAATTCTGCAAAATCTAAGCTACATTTTTTCTGCTAGCCGTTTTCATTTTTACGGATGCTACAGTAAATCCCGCAGAAATAAAATTGAAAATTGTATCCCTACTTATACCGATTGTATTTCTACCATAAACATCAATTGATGGAATCCTTGAGAAAATTCATATGTGCCAAAAAGATTTTGCAAGCAATTTCTTCAATAATTTGTCAATAAATCCAACGGTTTTCTTGTGAAAAGGAAACACAATAAAATTAATGAAATTTGGAATCCCAGCAGCAAATCTATTAACAATTTTTGATTTAAATATTACTCCCTATGTTACTTCAACAATTTTGCAACACATTTTTTAACATGATTTAACGATTCCTTCAAATCTTCTAATCATTCATTTTTTAACACTCAGCAAAATATTTCCCGAATCTCATCAAACGAATATAAAGGTCGATGAGATCTCGTCATTGACTCTTATGTATATCGCACATGTAAAAAGAATTTTCATTCGAAATGGAGCTCTCTGGAGAAATTTTTTTGAGCTGTTCGGTCAACAAATATTACTAAAGTAGTAAGCGAAACAGCATCTAAGCTATAGAGTTAGAGAACCATAGTAAAAGTTGGTTTTCATGGTGACCTCCATGGCTCCTTAGATCTCATTACCACTGATTTTGTGTTGTATAACTCGATACCTCCCTCACTTGATGGTCCCTTCAATATAGAGTTATGAAGAATTGACTGTATGTGATGACGACTTGATCATATTTGCCCCAAAGATCAACTTGCCTCAAAAATCAATTTGCTCCCGGTTTACGGTACTAGAAGTGCGAGTCTCGTTTCAATAACTCGATACCCTAATCCCCATTAGCTAATTTTACCACTAAATCCCGTTCATAGCTGGCGAAGCGTTGCCGGCCAGCATCACGTTCAAAGTTCTTGATCCCCATCGATAGACCATTTGAGCTCTTCCTATTGCTGACAATGACTTTGCCAGTTCCAGTTCCACTCCGTCCTGCAGTGACGTCGATGGCTTCGCTCCGGATAAAGCTGGGCATTACAATTAAAACTAATTGCAGAATAACTTTCATCGCACATGGATTGTAAATTTCCAAATGTCCAACGTCGTCCTGATGATGGTTCTTCGGTGTTGGTTCCCCACTGCGATATACTTTCGGCTTTCGGGAATACAATTTCTGAGTGTGGTCGTTGCGTTACGGACACCGGAAACCGGAGTGGCTCGAAATTAGCCACTGTATAATGGGCCAACTGCAATTTGGTCGGGGGACACAGTCGGAATCACGAGAACGCAACTCGATAGACGAAGAACACTGGTTACTAGTAGTGTCATAATCCGGAATATTGTTCCGCTTCTGCTTTTTGCCATCAGTCGCCGGCTCGTCGGTCACAGTTGGTGATAGTCATTTGTTTCCACTTCGTAAGCACATTAATTAGTGCTGTTCGTACAAAGATATGGTACCGAACGGTAATTTCGGTGGCAATTGAATAGCGAAATGGTGTTGCAGTAGTGTTTTGGCAATTAAACTGTGATCCACAGAAAAACAGACGTAACACTGAAGAAAATTACATCCACCGCTCATTTAACGATCATTAATCCATTCGATGCCTTAGATAAATTTTCCAAGCAACAAATCGAAGTAGCCTGTAAACCAAGCACTTCGATTCAAATGAGAAAACAAAGGGTGCCGCAAATCGTGGTCAGTATTTTCGAATTTAATGGATTAAGGCAGGAGAACTTGAACTCCAGTTACCCTACTTCCTTTATTGCAAAGAAAGCAGATTGCCGTATTTTGCCTGAAATCGTTAAATGTCGCTATCTTCTTCTCAAACATATTGAAGAAGGGTGGCATCGATCTGAGATAGAGGAGACAGCTGTCTTAGATTGCGAGCTCCCAAAAGTCAAGGGAACCTGTCACCAACTGTCACTGGAAACCCGCATGTTCGGAATCGATCGAGATGAAAACTTCCTTTTTGTAGCAGTCGTTTTACGCTCAGACTGGAAAAGTATATTGAGTTATTTTTTGGTTCTTAATAAATTATAACAAACTTACAAGAAATAGTTTTCTTCTCCTCTTGCGATATTCTCTATACAACCGCGATCACTTCCTGCGATAATCCTATAGATATGATTGAATACTAATACTGATTGAATACTAATCAAATCCAAATGAAATATTCATATTTATTTTACTTTACTCACGATCTTTTTGATCTGGGATTTCCCAATTATCTTTCGAATGATCACCTTTGCCTCCTTCTTCTACAAATCTAACAATCGTGTAGTGCAGCCTGCGTGAATCAAGTTGGTTGATTTATAACATTTAATGATATTTTAAGTATTCAAACTAACTAGTTTACGTGTGTGAGCTCTCCGCCACTAATTTAAACTTACACTAGCGAATTTATGCTGCAGATGCCACGATTTTGACGTTTTTGATTCAAATTTCCAAATTCACTGAACAGCCAGTAACTAAAGAATGCAAATTTTTGTTTTTGTTTTGATTTGCATCGATTCCTATTTTTGTTTTTATTTCTATCGCACGGCTGCGCGAAATACGCGTGAATATTTCCTCCTCAAATACCCACTTCTCACTCTCATTGCTGAGCTTGGGGTAGAGCTCGGCGCCGTCAACACTCCCCAGCCCGTAACTCCGGTAGCCGTTCACCGGTTACTCCGGAATTACCTACCAGTCACTTTTTCCTCTTATATCGGTTGACTACCTTTCGCCAGAACACTACTACTTCGCATATGCTTCATTAATGAAAGTCCGGCTATCTTGCCCAAACTAACCAACAACAGAGCATTGGACGATTCAACTATATTACTCGGACCGTATATTGTCCATCCCAACGGTGATTTGGCATCGATTGGCGCCATCGTTTGAAGATTATTCAATCCGATAAGAATCCTTGGGCGGCCTTTATTATACGATGTAACCGGTATGTCCCGAAGGTGGTCGTATCGCTCTGCCATCTCGTGAGCATCTAGCGATTGCTCAGGCAACGCCAACTCTCCAACGGTGCACACCTCATTCATCAGCAGCTGATGCGCTCCTCCCAGTCCCGATATCTTCAGACTTATTCGCTTCGAGTCCTCCTCGACACGGGCAACATCTCCAGTCCACCTGATTTCGAGCTTCTGCGGAATGCCCTCAGCTTCCAACTCATCAGCCAGTTCCTTCTCGATCATTGTGACCGATGCTCCCTCGTCTAAAAACGCTAACGTGGTTACGGATTTGTCACGAAACGACAGGTTTACTGGAATCATTCGGTATTTAATATTGCTCTCCAATCGGATGTGAGCGTTCATCACGACTAATCCGGATCCGACGTGCAGCAAAGGATTATGCCTTTCCATGCACCCGCCTATCGTACAACGCATTCTGAAGTTGCACTCTGCATTGCCGGGATCATTTAGGCACATGCCGCACAGCTTCCATTTTCGCACGAAGTTCACGCGATCTACCGGTGTCATGCTCCTGAAATCCTGGCAAAATCTCAGGCGATGGTCCGTGCGCTTGCACACTTTGCACGCATTCTTGCTGGACATCATTGTTGCCGGCTCATTTATGACTGCCTCTGTTGCGCTGTGGTTGTAAACTGCACCTCGCTCCTGAAACCTCCCTTTCTCGAAACCGGAGCTACCTGAATTCCCTTCCGGTTTAAACTCGATGGACACGTTAGCTTCGCAGGCTTCGGCAACGATACCTGACAAAAAATTGGTGAATGTACGAAGCGTAACTGTCCTTTTTCTCTTCTTATATCGTACCCATTCGCGCTTATCGCTAGACGGCAGCTTATCTACGAGGTCCTGTAACAACAATGGATTCACTAGATGTTGCTTTAAACCTGCTGCCTCCAAGTGCTCGCAGAGCTGCTCAACCGCTGTCCCTAAGGAATGAAGGTCGCCAACTTGTCTGCTTTCGGCGGCTCTAGCTGGTGCACTTTCTCCAGTTGCTCTGGACGTCCATATAGCTGCCGAAGTTTGCTAATCACTTTCGGAACGCATTTCGGAAATAGTAGCTGCCCTCGAACGCTTTCCAACGCTTGTCCTTTCAAGCTTTCCTGAAGACGCACTAAATTTTCGATGTCCGTAAATCCGCACGCCTCAGTGGATGCCTCGTACGAACCGATAAACAGCGGCCACTCCTCCGGTCTGCCGGTGAATACCGGTAACTTCTTCGTTACTCCATTCCTCGCTGCCATCTGCATCTTTTTCGGCACGCTGCGCTGCCGCCCCAGCCCGTTTGCGACCTCTTTCTTCGCGTTCTTGCTTTTCTTCATCTGCTCTTCTTCTTCTTCCTCCGAACTATCTTCTTCACTTTTTTCTTCTGATTCTTCTTCCTCCGAGTTGGAGTCTTCTTCTTCTTCTTCGTCCTCGGAGTCTCCCTCACTATCGTCCAATTCTTCCTCGCAACGATACTGCGCCAGCTTCTCTTTCCTTTTCTTATTCTTCAGCTGCCTCGGCACCGTTTTGCTCGGGTTCCTGAGAGGCGTTCTCAAAACCTTTTCCTTCTTCTGACTTCCTTTTCCCTTCATTTGTAGCTGATTCATTTCTTTCTGCACACTACTCATTTTCGCTTCAAACGAGTCACGCATCTTCTTCAACTCCGCCATGTGGTTCTTCTCATCCGACAAAGCCTTTTCCAGAAGCTCTCTCTCATCTTCTCGCTGTTTTGCCCTGATGGCGTTCTCCAACCTCATCCTTTTCTCCTTCAAAGCCCTTTCCATCTCCATTCGCTTCTCTAACAGGATCATTTCAATCTCTATTTCCCTTTCTTTCGCTTGCTGTTCCTCTTCTAACTCTTTCAAGCGCTTTTCCAACTCGGAACCGGGATTGCTGACTGACCTAGCTGACTTAATACTGGACCTATCGGAATCAACCCCTAACGCTTTATTTGTCTTATTCTTCTTCTTCCTTTCCTGCTTCTCTACTTTCTTTAAGTACTCACTGTACTGCTGCTGACACTCGGTGGCCGGACAGAACCATTTGCACTCCTTCTCCGCTGCCGCCGTAACGCCAACACACCGCGTATGGAACCAGCGGTCGCAGTTGTCGCACCCAATCATCCGTTCGTCCACTTCGAAAGTCGTTCCGCAGGCGCTGCAGGCCGTGATCATCATCTCTCCAACATCCGACATCGCTTTTGAGGTTACGTCCGATATTTATTTTTGAGAATGTTCGGAATCGATCGAGATGAAAACTTCCTTTTTGTAGCAGTCGTTTTACGCTCAGACTGGAAAAGTATATTGAGTTATTTTTTGGTTCTTAATAAATTATAACAAACTTACAAGAAATAGTTTTCTTCTCCTCTTGCGATATTCTCTATACAACCGCGATCACTTCCTGCGATAATCCTATAGATATGATTGAATACTAATACTGATTGAATACTAATCAAATCCAAATGAAATATTCATATTTATTTTACTTTACTCACGATCTTTTTGATCTGGGATTTCCCAATTATCTTTCGAATGATCACCTTTGCCTCCTTCTTCTACAAATCTAACAATCGTGTAGTGCAGCCTGCGTGAATCAAGTTGGTTGATTTATAACATTTAATGATATTTTAAGTATTCAAACTTACTACTTTACGTGTGTAAGCTCTCCGCCACTAATTTAAACTTACACTAGCGAATTTATGCTGCAGATGCTACGATTTTAACGTTTTTGATTCAAATTTCCAAATTCACTGAACAGCCAGTAACTAAAGAATGCAAATTTTTGTTTTTGTTTTGATTTGCATCGATTCCTATTTTTGTTTTTATTTCTATCGCACGGCTGCGCGAAATACGCGTGAATATTTCCTCCTCAAATACCCACTTCTCACTCTCATTGCTGAGCTTGGGGTAGAGCTCGGCGCCGTCAACACCGCACATTCGAAGGACGGAGCATGAGAAACCGTCAAAATTCAAGTGAACGTGATCACGATATTTCTAGGTGTTTTTCAATGATTTCACATTTTAAAAAGTTGAATACCTGAATATAGTTGTGTGTTAGCAAACTGCAATTGATTTGTTTATAGTAGATAATAACCAACGAGAAGTGAATATGATTTTGACCAACATAAGTTTATCTGATCGTTGTGCACAACCCAAGAATTAAAGTAAGAAGTTATAGAAGGCAAGAAATCATGTCTTCTTTCTCTCAGGCATCGATGAGCTCGAGTCCTGAGGAGGGAATTTCCAGAACCCCAATCAGTGACGTCAGTGCCAAAAGTGGGGCCATGGTACCAAACATTGCCGTATGGATGCTAATGCATGATTTGCGATGGTTCTTCTCACTCTTAGAAAGTTTGAAGGCAAATACCAAAAAGACTGTATCCGCAAACGAACCGATGAGGCTCGTTTCAGGCAGGTGAACGGCAACGTTTTTCGTAACCAGAATTCCCCCAGGAAAAATCTCCATCAATTCTCATTTTTCTCAATTTCGCAAAAAATTATGTAATAAACTTCTTTCACGATTCATTTTCTAAAAATCATTAAGAATCGTCAAAAATTTTATTGCGGCCTTATGGAAAAGTTCTTTCGAGATTTGTTTTCCAAAGATTTCCGAAAATATTCAATCCGGCGTTCTCTTATATTCTCTTATGGAATGAGAATTTCTCAAAAGTATCCTCCAAATATTTCGGCAGGATTTTCCAACAACGTTCCTATAATTTATAAAATTTAAACATCGTTATGATTTGAAAAGGGTTGTTTAAAAACTAAGATTTCAAAATAAGTTTTAAGGTTCAATAAAGAATCGACTGTCAATACTGATAAGTTCTTTTTGCAATTTCTCATCGTAATAGGCTGTTTTTCATCACGTCAATCTGTCATGAAACGGTCTACTTTCCTGCTCTGAAGTATGCAGTGCGGGAATAGTCATTACGCAACTCAAACCAGTGCTGTAATGATTCATTACGCAACGCTTTCTCATTACGCAACTGTTTTGAGTTGCGTAATGAATCATTACACAACAATTTTTCATAAATTGTAAAATGATCGTGAATGCATTCCGATATAATTCCTGATACCCTCAAGTGGTCTTCTACGAAATTGCAAAAAATGTTGTACGTAACTCGTTGCAAAACTCGATTTTTACATCACTCGTCGTAATTATCCTACTCGGCAAGCCTCGTAGGATAAATATACGACTCGTGCTGTAAAAATCATCATTCTGCAACTTGTTCCGTAAACTACTATTCTAGTTTTGCATGATTCATCGAACCAGTCTAGCTACAACTGTGTACAACAAGCTTGTTAGCAACACAAAGCCAATTCTGTTTGGACGTGAAGCAGATTGAAAGTAGTGCACACAGTTCCAATCTATCTTCAAATCCCCCAAGTCTATTTGGTGGTTATAAAAAAGCTCCGAATGTATATTCGGTTCTCAGACTACAACGAGATGGCCCTGATTGATTGATTGATCGAGAAAGAACGATTTCGATTCGATTTGTTATCTTTATTTTAGAAGCTTCACGGCGGTCGTCCCGTCAGAGCAGTGGATTTGTTGTTCCCACCTAACTAACCGCCGATCCGGTTCCCCTTACTCTTAATTTAATTGAATTGAAAGCTTTGGCCACCGTCATCCTTTCTGTCGCTATTTTCACAGTCAGACACCACTCGATGCGAGAATCATTCTGCTGCCGCTGGAGGAAACATTGTTTTTCTTTCAATTCATTTCCAATTCGAATGCTTTTTTCAAGTTTCGAAGCTCTTCTGACGAGGCATTAGGTATAGTCTTCTCTTCAATCAGTTGAAAAGTGCTCCTATACCTAGTATTATTCCTAGAGGCAGAATGAGATTCTTCTTTCTGCCATCTGGAGTGAGTAAGTATACATTTTCAATACCTTTGTTCTACCTTGAATAAAGAACTAGTAGACAGAGGAGTAGTGCTCAACAAATGATTGCGTGGAAACAATTCAATCTGATTAGCATAAAAACCGTGAATAAGAGAGTATCAAGCAGATAGACCAATTTTGAGCGATTTCAACGTCTTTGTCTTGTAGCCAGTGAATCAAATTATCATTAAAATAAACGAAAAACAAACAACAAGGCAAGCTCGCTCACAACCGTTTGTCGCAACAATTGCGGATAAGAACACAATCAAAAGAAAAATTGTCATGACAATCACAGAGCGCAACATTGTTGCAACCTTTTCAACTCGCGATTAATCAGTTATTTTAAACACAAAACCAAATTTGTTTTATGGATGCTGTTTGATAATGTGTCAATGTTTACCAACACGGAGAAAGTTCTAGAAAATTGCAATGCGATGCCCAGAAAATCTCCGCGCGCGTTTTGATTGATCTTTGTCATATTCTGTCCAAGTAATGATAAACTGGTGTTGCGGAATAAAATTGTTGCAACAAGAATAGGAGGTGACAATGTCTTTGTTGCTGCGTGTTGGGTGACAATTGATTCACTGCTTGTAGCCTGTACTGATGGAGACGCATGGTAATTCGCTCGAGAACCAGTTTGTGAGAACCGTAACCGTCTTTTCAAGAGACGTTGTATTGATGTTTTTCAATCGGGCTGAAATCAGACTTACCTGAGTAAGGGAAATTTACGTATTCTCGGCAGTCTAAGACAATACCGCTCTTCTTTTTGAATTTTCTTAGACATACGCACACAAATTACGTGCCAATCTGTTTAAATTTATGCGCTGCTCAATCTTCTATCGATTCACAAGGGCAGACTTGTTAAACTTTTGTTGGAAAAGTTTTTACATCGTTTCGAACATCTCATGTCAGTGTGACTATTGTTGGCAGCCTCGTTCTCTTCGGTGGGTTTTCCCAAAAGAACTGCTGGTGGATCTATACGGTAGCTCCAAATCAGACGCATTTTGAGGCGTATTCATTTGAATTGACGAAATTGTTTGTCCAATTGCGGAAATCTCGTCAGGGGGAAGCTGAAAGAACAAGGAATTCATCATCCGAGTGTTTTATTGATGTGTTTTGAAAGAAAAATACTTTGAACTTGGCGTTTGAAATTTGGTTGCCGTTAATAGTCGAATGGTGCCGAAGCCGTAAATTACCCTACCTCAGGGATGTCATTTTTTTTGCGGATGACACAGGCCTGTCCGCCAAATGATGAAGCCTGCATGTCATCTGTAGTAGATTGCAAAAAAGTTTGGATATTTTTTTCATCATATTTGCAATAACACCGCTAGCGCATGAAGGCTCACCGTAGTAGCATGTCCGAAAGAACTTGAAACTATTGAGAACCAGAGCTACAGGTCCAAAGCCCTGATAAAGGTGGATGGTTGTGATGGCTATGACCATGGTCATCATGTAAAGAACAAGGGAAAAGTGCTGTATCTTGTCAGCACCGAGGAGGCAGCCCATCTAGCACCATGTACGTAGCACAACCCTTGTTAGGTGGCCTATCGAAGACTCTTCACCAACCCAGAAAGGCAAAAGTAGAGCAAACGGATCGATTTTACGGCAACAGACCCGGCAACGATTGGAAAGTTGGATCTTGGAACGTGAGAATTTTGTATGAACCCGCGCGTGTTGGGCTCCTGGCTCGTGAACTGCGGAATGTCGGCGTGAATGTGGCAGCTACCCAGGAAATACGCTGGCCGAGAACCGGAGAATGCAAATTCCGAGTGGTGGCCCTCATCGCCAACACTTCATTCAAGTACCACATCTAGCGGTGGCGACAGAGCAGAACGTGGAGTTAGCTTCATAGTGATTGGGAAGCACATGAATCGAATTATTCGGTGGAAACCGGTAAGCGACCGAATCTGTGTGTTGATAATGAAGGGCAAGTTCTTCAACTACAGCCTGATCAGCATATATGCGCCAACGAACGATTAGCCCGATGACATGAAGGATGAGTTCTATGAGAGGCTGGATAAGGCCTACGGAGAGTGCCCAAAACAAGACGTCAAGATAGTCATCGGCAACGCAAATGCGCAGATCGGGAAAGAAGATTTCTTCCGACCCGTCATTGGAACGGAAAGCCTTCATTCCGTTACCAATGATAATGGCCTGCGGCTAGGAACCTTCGACTCGGATCATTATCTCGTTGTAGCTAAAATTCGGGCGCGGTTATCCAGCGTCAGCGTTCCACAACAAACAGAATGCTGCGCTTCAATATACAACGCTTGTCGACTGATGGGGTAGCTGCACAGTACCGTCAGCAACTAGACGAGCAGTTGGGAAGAATCAACGTTGCTGGAGACGTCGACAGCCTGTGGGACCCTATCCACGAAGCTGTGACAACAACGGCGCGGGAAGTGATCGGCACTGGTCCACGACGAAGACGAAACTACTGGTTCGATGAAGAGTGCCAGAGAGTGACAGACATGAAGAATGTCGCCAGAAGCCGAATGCTTGTGGCCGGTACCCGACAGAACAGAGAGCGGTACAGGGCAGCGAGAACCGAAGAAAAGCGAATACACCGCAGAAGGAAAAGGCAGCACGAAGAAAGTGTGGTAGCTGAAGCTCAAGAAAGCATGGACCGGAATGATGTGCGGAGATTATATGCATCGGTCAATGGTGCGCGGCACTATACCGTACCAGTGCCCACCATGTGCAATGATCGAGAAGGGAATTTGCTGACCGATAAAACGGCGGTGGCTGCCAGGTGGAAGGAGCACTTTCAGCAATTGTTGAACGGTGAAAATGGAAATGCAGCGAGAAACAGGATGAACATTGATGATGACGAACAAGCTGTGGATCCACCGACCATAGGAGAAGTTAAAAAGGCTATCAGCGAGCTAAAGAACTGTAAGGCTGCTGGGAAGGACGAGATCCCGGTCGAGCTTCTCAAGCACGGAAGTGAGCAGCTTTAAAAATCGATCCACCAAGTACTTCTGAAGGTATGGGAGGACGAAGAATTGCCCACCGGCTGGTTGGATGGCCTCATCCGCCCTATCTACAAGAAAGGGCTCAGACTGGAGTGTGCCAATTACAGAGGAATTACCCTGCTGAATTCGTCGTACAAAATTCTGTCGCGCATCCTGTTCAACAGACTGAGACCGCTCGAGGAGTCCTTCGTCGGCGAACACCAAGCTGGTTTTTGTGAGGGACGTTGATTCTTTCGGTGGCTCTCTACGGGCACGAAGCGTGGACGTTGAAAGAGTCAGACCGGAAAGCTCTCGGTGTTTTCGAGCGTAAAGTGCTGCGGACAATACTCGGTGGGAAACTCGAAAATGGTGTGTGACGCAGACGCATGAACCACGAGTTGTATCAAGTGTACAAAGATGCGAATATTATCAAGCGTGTAAAATACGGTAGACTTCAGTGTGCTGGTCACTTAGTGCGAATGCCGGAAGAAAGAATTGCGAAAATAATATTCAGCAGGGAACCAGGTAGAGGTCGGCGGCATCGGGGAAGACCACGAATTCGCTGGCTGTACGCAGTGGAAGAGTACCTGGTGACCCTAAACGTTCGGGGCAACTGGAGAAGTTTCGCCCAAAACCGACGAAGATGGAGCTCTACAATACGCCCGGCAATGGCGTGACGCCACGCTGTAGCCATCAAGGTATCAAGGATGCAAAAATGGAAGATTTCTCCTAAAGCTTCTAAAACTCAACTTATAATATTCCTATATAAACCAAAAGCTCTTTATTTGAATCTTTCATGTAGACAAGTGGCACGGTGAATGGCTGGGCATGGCGTACCATTAGTATCTCGTGTACCTGCAGGAATAAAATAGTCCCCTTTGTGCGGTCCTTAGCCTCTTACCCAGCAACTCCTATCCCTACCTACTCGTGGTACTGGCCGGGGTACGAGTAACCTTGGGAAGATCGGGTAACCAATCCCGGTGGGAACTTTGGTCGTATGCTTACAGGGAAGGGGGGGTTTGCTTTTGCTTATGCTTCTGCAAACCTGGAGCGGCTGTGCTCCATGTTAGGAGCGGCTCACAACAGCGTCTGTTCCCCATGTCAGGGGCGGCTTATCATCGTCCGAGTGCCAGAGAAGGACTCTAAGCTAAACTGCGCACTATGGTGCTCCGAACATTTAGGGGGAATGGTCCTCCGGAAATCAAGGGGGTTGGTGTCAGGCCCTGTAAGCCAACCGTAAAGCACAGGAACGTCAACGAGAGAATACGGATTGGAACAATCGGCAAAGACCACAGCGACGGAAATGGACTAGAGAGTGGAAATTCGGTACGTGGAACTGCAAATCTCTCAACTTCATCGGAAGCACTCCCATACTCTCCGATGTATTGAAGATCCGCGGTTTCGACATCGTAGCGCCGCAAGAAGTGTGCTGGACAGGAGCAATGGTGCGAACGTTTAGAGGTAATCAAACCAGCTACCAGAGCTGCGGCAACACACGCGAGCTGGGAACAACTTTCATAGTGATGGGTGATATGCAAAGGCGCGTGATCGGGTGGTGGCCGATCAATGAACGAATGTGCAAGTTAAGAATCAAAGGCCGATTCTTTAACTTCAGCATAATCAACGTGCATATCCCTCACTCCGGAAGCACTGATGATGACAAGGACGCATTTTACACGCAGCTCGAACGCGATTACGACCGCTGCCCAAGCCACGACGTCAAGATCATCATAGGAGATTTGAACGCTCAGGTTGGCCAGGTGGAGGAGTTCAGACCGACGATTGGAAAGTTCAGCGTCCACCGGCTGACCAACGAGAACGGCCTGATAGATTTTTCCACCTCCAAGAATATGGTGATTCGTAGCACCTATTTCCAGCACAGCCTCCCGTGTCGGTACACCTCAGCAGACAGAATCGCAAATCGACCACGTTTTGATCGATGGACGGCACTTCTCCGACATAACCGACGTCAGAACCTATCGTGGCGCTAATATTGACTCCAACCACTACCTGGTGGTGGTGAAACTTCGCCCAAAACTATCCGTCATCAACGATGTACGGTACCGACGCCCACCTCGGTATAATCTAGCGCGACTGGAACAACCGGATGTCGCAAATGTGTACGCGCAGCATACTGAGGCAGCACTGCCGGATGTGCTCGAGCTCGATAGGGCCCCTCTTGAGGACTGCTGGAGGACAGCCAAAGGAGCCATTAACGACGCTGCCGAAAGCATTGTCGGATATGTGAAGAGTGCCGGGAGGTTTTAGAGGAGAAGAATACAGCGTGGGCTGCAATGCTGCAGCATGGTACGCGACAATACGTGGACTGAACACTGACTGAAGTGACTGAAGTACAGACTGAAGCGGAAACAGCAAACCCGCCTATTCCGGGACAAAAAGCGCCCCTGGAAGAGGTGGAATACCAAAAGTTGGAGTTGCTGTACCGTTCTCAAGAAACGCGGAAGTTCTAACGGAAGCTCAACACATCCCGCAAAGGCTTCGTGCCGCGAGCTGAAATGTGTCGGGATAAGGATGGGAGCATCTTGACGGACGGACGCGAGGTGATCGAAAGGTAGAAGCAGCACTACGATGAACACTTGAATGGCGCAGAGAACACAGGCACAGAAGGTCAGGACAGCGAAGGCGATGGCTACGTCAGCACAGTGGACAGTGTAAATCAACCAGTTCCCACGATGGGGGAAGTTAAGGATGCCATTCACCAGCTCAAGAACAACTAGGCCGTTGGCAAGGATGGAATCGGAGCCAAACTCATCAAGATGAGCCCGGACATGTTGGCTGCTTGTCTGCATCGGCTGATAGTCAGAATCTGGGAAACGGAACAACTACCGGAGGAGTGGAAGCAAGGCGTTATATACCCTATCTACAAAAAGGGCGACAAACTGGAGTGTGAAAATTATCATGCAATCGCTATCCTAAACGCCGCCTACAAAGTGCTATCCCAGATTCTCTTCCGTCGTCTATCCTCTATAGCAAACGAGTTCGTGGGAAGTTATCAAGCAGGTTTCATCGACGGCCGCTCGACAACGGACCAGATCTTTTCCGTTCTGCAAATTCTTCAGAAATGCCGTGAGTACCAGGTCCCTACGCACCATTTGTTCATCGATTACAAGGCGGCTAACGACAGTATTGACCGTGTAGAGCAGTACTTCCCAAACTTTTTTTGACTTTCGCCCCTTTGAGGTCAATATATTTCAGAATCGCCCCCTGATATGTAATTTTCAATTTTGTTTTAATTAATCCCTTTATTATGTTGAGATTATGATCTACATCTTATCATTAGTGTATCCAAAATTTATTAAACTTTCAAAGATACTGATGAAGTATTTTGTAGGTGATGAAAATGTTAAACATTTTTGATTTAGGCTTTTATGGTCGGTGTTCTGACAGACTAAACTGGGGGATTTTTTGGCCTTGTAAAGATAAGTCAAGGACTTCAGTTCTGATCTTTATGTTGCTAATCCTAAACAGATGTTTTACGAAATAGGTTCAAATATAACAGAAAATAATGCATGTATCTTGTTGTTATGAATGCTTAAAGAACGTTTTCCAGAAATCACTAAGAAGCACTCAATCCAGCCTAGGTACGTCAAAACATATGCTTGACTTGCAAAAGAGTCAAAGAATGACTATAATATTTATAAATTTCTTAATATCAGCGATTTCTTCGTCCCCATTTTTTCTATCATCAAGAAATTTTTCCAACATGTGTGTCTTTTTAAATTACGATAATGGATAGTTATTCAAATTGTCAAATCGTCCGTAACTTGTAATTGCAAAAAACTAAATTATCTTTCTTTCATAACTGGCTTCTAAAATCAGTTTTCACTCAACTGCACCCATCGATATACTTTTGGTCGACTTCCTGCTTTTCAAATCTTATATGCATTCGTAAATGTTTCACTTTAATACATCAGTAATTTCTAGAAAAAAATCAATTTGAGAAATTTTGGATAAATGTTTGACGATTCTGAATACGCTTTTTACACTTTTCAAAACCTTAAAGAAATATATCAAAATTCACAATATTTTACCGTTTCTATTTCACTGCAACATAACGTAAAAAGGTGATATTTTTTCAAAAATTCAGGAGAACTCAGATTTTTTTTCCTTTTCTTGAAATTTTCAAATTCGTACTAGCGAAAGAATTGTCGTGAAAAACTGCTGCTTAGTCCTAACATTTTCCTACAAGATATGCATCGAAACCTTTATTTTAAGATTTTAATATATTTCGTCTCGCATATAGTTTTAATTGCGAAAAAATATATGTGACAACAAATTATTCAGATCTACGTTATCTTTAAGGATACTTTCAGTTGCTGATTCATGTTTTGCAATTCACAAAAAGTAAAAAAAAAACTGAATGAATTACACAAATATTTTGTTTTGACAATCGTCAAGTTTTGCCTTGTATGAATTTGAAGTAGCATGCTTGGTATAGGTATAAACAAAAAGAAATGTGGAATTCATAATTCTTCAAACGCATAAGAGTATAATCATCTATTAAAATGAGTGTCTTCTACAAATATTATGAATCGGTATTTTCAATTTCTCACATACTACAGTCGCCTCTCCACATCTCGATATCGAAGGGACCATCGAGATAGGGAGAGATCGAGACCTAGAACAGATGTTTAATGAATACTGATTGAAAATCACTCCGTTGCAAAGAAAATCAAAAAACAAACAGATGTCATTGCGTCTTCGCAAATTGTTTTGAATCCCTGAAATCTAGTCTTTGATAATGGGCATATCGACATACGGAGAGAAAATCAGATCGAGAACAGCTTTCCCGGGAAGCTCACAAGATTGAATAGAGCAACGATGGACGGTGTACAAAACTGCGTAAAGATCTCGGGCAAACACTCCAGTTCGTTCGAGTCTCGGCGGGGATAGAGACATGGCGACGGACTTTCGTGTCTGTTGTTCAATATTGCGCTTGAAGGTGTCATGCGGAGAGCCGGACTTAACCGTAGAGGCACGATTTTCACGAGACCCGGACAATTTGTTTGCTTTGCGAACAATATGGATATTATTGGAAGAAAATTTGAAACGGTGGCAGATTTGTTCACCCGCCTTAAACGCAAAGCATCAAGAGTCGGGCTAATGGTGAATGCGTCGAAAACAAAGTACATGCTGGTAGGCGAAACTTAGCGCGACAGGGCCCGCTCAGGAAGCAGTGTCACGATAGACGGGGATACCTTCGAGGTGGTGGACGAGTTCGTCTACCTCGGATCCTTGTTGACGGCTGACAACAATGTTAGTCGGGCCGCGAGCTGAAATGTGCCGGGATAAGGATGGAAGCATCTACGAATACGAAGGCGCATCATCAGTGGAAGTCGTGCCTACTATGGGCTCCAGAAGAAGCTGTGGTCAAGAAAGATTCACCTTCGCACCAAAAGCACGATGTACAAAACGTTCAAAAGGCCGGTAGTCCTCTACGGGAATGAACCACGAGCTCTCTCAACTCTACGGCGAACCCAGTATCCTGAAGGTAGCTAAAGCTGGAAAGATACGCTGGGCAGGGCATGTGGCAAGAATGCCGGACAACAGCCCTGTTATGATGGTGTTCGCTAGAAATCCGGTCGGAACAAGAAGGCGTGGGGCACAGCGAGCTAGGTGGATTGACCAGGTGCACCAGGACCTGGAGAGCGCGGGTCGCAGTCGAGGATGGAGAGAAGCGGCCATGAACCGAGTGAATTGGGGAAATGTTGTTGGTGAGGTTTTATCAAGCTAATTTGATGTAAAACCAAATGAATAAATAATGTCCATAATAAGGGCAGTTCAACATATAAGCAAATTTAAAAAACCCATTTCTCAATATGTCCTACAATTCTCACGATAAAAATAGTGTTCTGTGAAATTTGCAGTTTTTTTCTGTGATTATTTAAAGGTTTCCCAAAGACGATGTAGAAATTTTTAAGAATGTTGAGAACACGTTAGCACTGTACTGTAAGTACAAATTTGTTATCTCACAGTGAAAAATCATTCTTCAAACCTTGATGAAGGGAGTTGCTTTGAGCACGAATCTTTTTTGAGTTAATTTTGTTTGGAATTTTGCAGGGCTAAATTCGTATATAGAGCTAGTATTAGGTTGCTCTCTTCAGCAACTAAGCTATGAATCCGACAACTGTTGGAATTTACACGTTCCAATTTCACCAGTCGCTCAAGAGATGCTATTTTTTTTGTCTATATTCCTTTGTCACCTGGCATGTGGCATAGTTTTATCATTCCCTTGAAATCACCATCTTTTACATTTTATGCGACTGGAACATAAAAACCTTGTTCGTTATCGAGATTTTCCCAACCATTAATTTTTATCGCTAATTTTTTTTGCCAGCAATTTATCTTCATTCGGGTTGTTGCCCCATATAGCAAACAGGATGGTCAAAGAGATGCTCTTCGGCAATCGAAGTATGCAAGTACAGTGCTGTTCGGAATAATATCAGCGCACATATATTAATTTTGTTCCTCTACAAAAAATGAACTGTTTTTTTCCACAGAACAACTTACAATCTATCTCATTATTTTCTCTTAGTCCCTGTCGAAAGACAAGATATTAGGTGATTATTTCTTAATACATAATAGCTGTTTATTAATTTTGAATCTATTGTTCTACAATAATTTTTGTTTTGGGTGTACGTTTGTTGACTAGATGGAGGTTGTTCAGTGTAAGATATAAAATTAAAGTACTCAGTGTTAACAGAGCTACAAACACTTTAAAACTATTGTTATTTTGAATAACTTACTTTTCGACCGGGACTTATAAACTAGAGCATGTCAAATGTGATTATTTTGGGTGAAAATACGCTGCTATCAATCCGAACAGCACTGTATGTAGGTATCTCATTGCGAATGGTTTCATTTTATGTTCTGCTGGAGTCCTATGTTTTGATGACACCGTGTTCATAAATCTATATTTATGTGCACGTGTAGAACTGTCCAAAGAGCAGCTCATACGATCGGACATATTTTTTTCGGCAAGGACATTTTGTGTGAAAACGTGCTGGCAGGATAGAATCCCGTTGGTGGGGTAAGCGTTCCATGATTTACTCGTTCCTGCATCGTACTCTGTCGTATGTTGGTGTCGGTATCATGTTCCATGGGGAAAGATTCCGTTTATTTTACCTGGGAACCGAAACCAGCCAGGCAACCAACAAACAATTCCCGCTGGTAATTGGATGCAAACAAGATTGATTGCTATTTTATGCGGAAAGGCCGAAATTAAGTAATAATTCAGCTGCTGAGAATGTATGTTGCAATGAATGTGTTTATCTACATTGGTGTTTTTGGTTCGAAGACGATGTAATAGGTTATTGTTATCCTGCAAAACGTCAAGTAAAAAAGATTTACAGTAATGATTTCTATTTGTCTGTTAAAGGGTCTGTTTTGAACGGTTTCATGTTGATTGTTGGTTTTGAAGTATTTGCCTTAGAAAGCCTGTCATTTTATCAAAAATAAGAAAATTTTTCTGGTAACTTTGCTTTCTTATTAGATGAATTCGGTCCAACCTTTTCTTCTGTTTGACAGTTACCTGTGTGCGCTCATTTTGTTTTAACAACTAGTTAGTACAAAAATGTGTACTGAAATTTCGGTATTTAGTTCACTGACTTTTGTCCGTTTTACGGTAACGCTTAAATATAACGGAAGTTTAGCGATGATAACTACTGTTAGTCAGTAAAAAAGAAATACTGAACATCAGTTATTCCAAATGAACAAGCTGAGTTCCCAGTAATTTTTACGCTTTACAATTCAAGCCTAGTTAAAAAAGTACTAAACTCTTAAATCAAAGTTGAGTGTGCAATTGAATTCGAAAATGTACTTCAGGTTACGTGGCGAGAGATTTCGTTCAGTGCCGATGAACCCCCAAGAATCCACTACCACTACGGACGATGGCGCAACTCAACCATACCCATGAAAAGTTTTTGATCAATCGTACGGACCTACACGGAGAAAATGAAGTACTCAAAAGTGAGTTCATTCCACTCAACTCCGGGGGTTCGTGCATTAACCTAATTTTGAGTTGATGGGGTAGAAGTTTTTTTTCATTTGCAGCCGTGTGATAAAATACCTATTGGATCACTCAACTGGCAGATCGAACAACTCAACTTCCAGTACTGTGCCACTTACTCAAATTTGAAGAAGGTTCGGTTTTGGGGTTGTTTTGCTCTTCGTTCTTTGACAACAATAGAAGGAGCGAATGAAATAGGGAGAGAAAAATAACTCAAAATTAAGTAAAACAATACTTAAATATGGGTTTTCCATTTTTTCCGTGTATGAAGGTTAAAAACGAATATTCGAAACCTAAAGTGTAAACACATCTGAGTTCTAATATCCAATCTGCTAAATAGTTTATTTTCCTCAAAATAATTCCATACTTCAACTATTGGTATAACGTTATAAATTTGCCAAGTGGGTAGGATGGTTCCATTTCTCGTGTGTGGAAGTTACAGATAGTATAGCAGACATCAGCTGGATATGCCCATTCTGCCCAGTTATATAGATTGAAAACCAGCAACGAACTTCTGCTACAGATGCCCAATAATCCACCCCCTAAGGACAAAAGCGACACAAAATTCTCCAGCAAGAAGAGTAGTAAGAAAAGCCAACAAACAATAACGGCGCCAGCTGCGTCCGAATGCAGGTCAATTTGAGGATGGGAGGGAAATGTTGACGTGTTACTTGCTTTATGGAAGCCGAGGAGTCCTCTGCACTTCCACTAGTAGACACTGGGAGTTTCGGGGTATTAGTCTATGACACAGAGGTGGGTCGGAAGTGCTTTCACATAACCTCAGGAGTCCCGCAAGTTTCCATTTCTAGTCCATTCAACAATGTTTCACAGAGCACGTTATAAAAATATGGAAATTTAGGGGATTATGGGGCCAAATGCACAATGAAATATTTTTGAAGAGGAATTTTTGTTTTAAATTTTTTTAACGTGTTTTTTTATTGAAATAAATTCTAAAATAGTCAAATAATCATGAGTATAGCTTGCAGAAATAAGTTATAGTAAAATTTGTAGAATATGTATGATCATTATTTATGCTCTATGCAACATATTGTGAATAATTTACCTTCTTATATCACAAATTCCAAACATTTCCAAACGATGTGCGATAGTTTGGGTAAACGATATTGATCTAAATGATCGATAGCCGTTAGCCTCATTGATAGGAGATAGTGGGAGCATATAGTTTTTTGGCTATTTTGCCCCAATTCCCCTAAACACGATTTCTTTCGTAACTAATTCAACTTTTTTTCCCAAATCAAATTTATTGTGTACTGAATTGTTTATTCTGTATCTGATACAATATTTATATCATAAAACATGGGAGTTTTTGGGGATCTTTTACACATAAACAAAAAATAACCAAATCAAAAATGAATCTATCAAGAAATCAACAGCCGTTTTTTCTGATTGCAACAAATTATTCAGGATCATGTTAGTTATTCAATCATTACTGTATCAATTTCGTGAGAGTCAAATTGCATTTTACAAGAAATTAGTCGGGAAATAATTTTGTCTTTTTATGGATATTTGGTATTCAATATTCCAATTGCCATCATACACTACAGAAAAAGTTATCATAAAAGTGATAATGCAGTTGTTAATAATGCTCAATTCTAGATTTTTCCAAAATCGATCATTCATTTCATTAGTATAATTTATAGTTACTATGTTTGTTATGTTGCCTCTACATTTGCTATTAACAGATTGCTTGTTGGTTGACATCAATGTTCCTCATGGTGAACCATACTTTGTTAATATTGTGAACAGTAATTATGGTTACATCTGTTTGACTGAATACAAGAGTCCTGGGTTCAAATCCCAGCCGAGCACGTGGATTTTTTTCATAATTTCACCCATGATTTGTCCATCTTCACCACGCGTAATGAATTAATTAATTTAATTACCATGCGGATTGGATTACCGAACAGCTCAATATGAGCGTCAATTTATTTTGAATTAAGCATTATTAACTACTACATCTTCAATCAAAATGTGCCATATTGAAATAAATGGAAGACTTTGTTTGTTTATGATCACTTTTTCAGTAGTAGGGTGCAGGCAGAGCTACTTGGGCACTTCCACGCAATTTTATTCTCATAAAATTTCTTCAAAATGCAATTTTATTCTCATGAAATTTCTTCAGGTATGATTGTCTAACTAATTTAATTCTGAGTGATTTGTTTCAATCAGAAAAAAAACTGAAGATGGTTACTTAATGGATCCATTTTTGTGTGTTTTTATTTGTTTTTTTATTTATGTGTAAAAGATCCCCATAATCTCCTATGTTCTAGGATTTAAATACTTTATCAACTACTGAATAAACAATTTAGTACAAAATAAATTTAATTCGGAGATATCTGTTCAAATAATTATGAAAGAAATCGTTTTTAGGGGAATGGCGGCAAACATAGCCAAAAAACTATATGCTCCCACTATCTCCTATCAATGAGGCTAACGGCTATCGATCATTTAGATCAATATCGTTTACCCAAACTATCGCACATCGTTTGGAAATGTTTGGAATTTGTGATATAAGAAGGTAAATTATTCACAATATGTTGCATAGAGCATAAATAATGATCATACATATTCTAAAAATTTTACTACAACTTATTTCTGCAAGCTATATTCATGATTATTAGACTATTATAAAATTTATTTCATCACAAAAACACGTTGAAAAATTTAAAACAAAAATTCCTCTTCAAAAATATTTCATTGTACATTTGGCCCCATAATCCCCTAAATTTCCATCTTTTTATAACGTGATAATAAATCTTCGAGCTGTTTAGTAGAATACCTATAAGTAGATGAAAAAACCGAATTTAGTACTATACCATTTAATTCCACTAGAGTTTGTATCCTTTGACAGATACGCGTATTTCGACCTCAACTGTAAGGCCGTCTTCAGTGTCGTGTACTAGACTCGACTTGAAGAAAACCATCGTATGCACACATTATATATTAACACTAGGTATAAACGTATTTCCCTACCCATTATTATTTTTTAAACTTAAAATTTATGAGCTTTAGGTACATTCCATCCCTCTTTTGTTGAAACTTTAAATGCTGAAAATGGCGGAGAGTCTGGAAATTTGCAAACAGGTACCTACGACGCTACTCAACAGAGACAACGGCAACGGCAATACATGGCTATTCAACTTGGTACCTACTAATCGTTCCCGTGATGTACCTTTCAGCATTTAAAGTTTCAACAAAAGAGGGATGGAATGTACCTAAAGCTCATAAATTTTAAGTTTAAAAAATAATAATGGGTAGGGAAATACGTTTATACCTAGTGTTAATATATAATGTGTGCATACGATGGTTTTCTTCAAGTCGAGTCTAGTACACGACACTGAAGACGGCCTTACAGTTGAGGTCGAAATACGCGTATCTGTCAAAGGATACAAACTCTAGTGGAATTAAATGGTATAGTACTAAATTCGGTTTTTTCATCTACTTTTTTATAACGTTTTCTGTGACACATTGTTGAATGGACTAGAAATAATGCATTTCATGGGAAATAATCTCCACAAAAAAATAATTTTACTCAAAACAACATGGAAATCTAAAATTTTCAAGTAATTGGGGCAAAACGGGCACCATAGCTTTTTCCACCTTTGGGTTCGGATTTCCCCAATGTGGTGTGGTGGCGTTATGTAGATGAGCAATTCTCGCTGAAACCAGGCCGCCATCGGCACCCATCGTTAGAATTCCAATTTTATGTCACTGATCGCTAGCTTTCGATAAAACTTAAGGGTGGTCCTTTTTGTTTTCTCAAATTGGTGGACCCCTCGTACGCCAGCTAGCTAAACAGTTTGCAAAAAAGCCCATTTTTTGATAAATCTTGGGTATTTAGTCACGTGATATGTCTCATATTTCCCTTGGAACACATACCAAACTTAATGGCATCGTATAGAGAAAGGATATAGCTTTCATTTGAAGTTAAAAAAAAATCCGGCGGCCATTTTGAATTTGGCCGCCATCTTGAATTTTGTTAGAAAAATCGTTTTTTCACCATTAGCGCACCGCTCGTTTTGAATTCTGAGATCACCATCAGAAAGCTGAGGAAAAATTGCGTAAGATAGGCTACAGAAACTAGGTGTGCAACGGTATTTACCCTGAGCAATTCTCGCTGAAACCAGGCCGCCATCGGCACCCATCGTTAGAATTCCAATTTTATGTCTCTGATCGCTAGCTTTCGATAAAACTTAAGGGTGGTCCTTTTTGTTTTCTCAAATTGGTGGACCCCTCGTACGCCAGCTAGCTAAACAGTTTGCAAAAAAGCCCATTTTTTGATAAATCTTGGGTATTTCTTCACGTGATATGTCTCATATTTCCCTTGGAACACATACCAAACTTAAAGGCATCGTATAGAGAAAGGATATAGCTTTCATTTGAAGTTAAAAAAAATCCGGCGGCCATTTTGAATTTGGCCGCCATCTTGAATTTTGTTAGAAAAATCGTTTTTTCACCATTAGCGCACCGCTCGTTTTGAATTCTGAGATCACCATCAGAAAGCTGAGGAAAAATTGCGTAAGATAGGCTACAGAAACTAGGTGTGCAATGGTATTTACCCTATGAAATGAACGATTTTCTAAAACATGTTCCACGATTTTGACGTATATGGCGAGTGCAATCAATGCAAACATCATTTTTGGTACAACAAAGATACAAGTTTTCAATAGTTGGTGTATTTTTCGAGTCAGATGAAGAATAGGAGTATTATTTTGAGTGATAAAATCTGGTGGCCATCTTGGATTTTGACGCCATCTTGGTTTTAAGTAGTAGAATGAGTTTTCACCTTGATAACACTCAACATGTTGAATTTTAATGCCACCGTTACACTTACTATTCTTCTTGTTCTCCTTTTTCCTGACGTTACGTCCCTACTGGAATAGAGCCAGCCCCTAAGCTTCAAGAATAAATTAACAAGTAGAATTTTTTAACGCTTATTTGCCACCTGAATGATTGTTCTGCATATCTGCGAGTTGAAAAATAGCATTAATTCTTTCATTTATTTGGTCTAAAACCATTGATAGAAATGAACAATCTGTTGAACAGCTAAAATAAGATAAGAAATAAAGAATCTGTTTGTTTTTTAACGGAGATCTTTAATTAATTAAACATGAAGAGCGCTGAGATGGTAAAAAATCATTCTACTGCTAAAAACAAAGATGGCGTCGAAATCCAAGATGGCCACCAGATTTTCCAAACTCAAAATGATTCACCTGAGTTTCGGCATTACGTCCACATTAGAACAAAGCCTGCTTCTCACCTTTCAATTTCGCTATTTTTCACATGCATGTTGGGTGTTAGTAAAAACAATACTTTATGATTCAGAAAATCAAGGATTTTTTTTTGCTTAAAAACTTAAGATTTCCATTCTAAATTAATGCACTTTTGGAAATGTTTTACGTTAAAACTACAGATATTACCACAAAACTTACTATTGTCCCAACGCACAATTTATAAACTTCATTCGATGACAAAAAAAGCATATGGTAAAAAAAAATTTGTTTATTTCAATCAATGTTTTTGGACGGTTTTTATTCATTAAATTTATTTATTCATAATAACTGAATTCAAAGATATGTCGAAGAAATATTCTGTTATTAAAAATCGTATTATAAAAGAAAATTCCTATTTCATAACCTGTATTTATAACTAATAAAGCTGAGTATCAGGCTCGGTTCCACTAGGGACGTAACGTCAGGAAAATGAAGAATAATAAGAAGAAGAGTATACGTAACCTTGTTTTTATTGGTAACCTCTAAATTCGACATGCTGGGTGCTATCAAGGTGAAAAATTCATTCTACTAGTCAAAATCAAGATGGCGTCAAAATCCAAGATGGCCGCCAGATTTTATCACTCTAAATAATACTCCTATTCTTCATCTGACTCGAAAAATACACCAACTATTGAAAACTTGTATCTTTGTTGTAAAAAAATGATGTTTGCATTGATTGCACTCGCCATATACGTCAAAATCGTGGAACATGTTTTAGAAAATCGTTCATTTCATAGGGTAAATACCGTTGCACACCTAGTTTCTGTAGCCTATCTTACGCAATTTTTCCTCAGCTTTCTGATGGTGATCTCAGAATTCAAAACGAGCGGTGCGCTAATGGTGAAAAAACGATTTTTCTAACAAAATTCAAGATGGCGGCCAAATTCAAAATGGCCGCCGGATTTTTTTTTAACTTCAAATGAAAGCTATATCCTTTCTCTATACGATGCCATTAAGTTTGGTATGTGTTCCAAGGGAAATATGAGACATATCACGTGACGAAATACCCAAGATTTATCAAAAAATGGGCTTTTTTGCAAACTGTTTAGCTAGCTGGCGTACGAGGGGTCCACCAATTTGAGAAAACAAAAAGGACCACCCTTAAGTTTTATCGAAAGCTAGCGATCAGTGACATAAAATTGGAATTCTAACGATGGGTGCCGATGGCGGCCTGGTTTCAGCGAGAATTGCTCCCCTATGAAATGAACGATTTTCTAAAACATGTTCCACGATTTTGACGTATATGGCGAGTGCAATCAATGCAAACATCATTTTTTTACAACAAAGATACAAGTTTTCAATAGTTGGTGTATTTTTCGAGTCAGATGAAGAATAGGAGTATTATTTAGAGTGATAAAATCTGGCGGCCATCTTGGATTTTGACGCCATCTTGATTTTGACTAGTAGAATGAATTTTTCACCTTGATAGCACCCAGCATGTCGAATTTAGAGGTTACCAATAAAAACAAGGTTACGTATACTCTTCTTCTTATTATTCTTCATTTTCCTGACGTTACGTCCCTAGTGGAACCGAGCCTGATACTCAGCTTTATTAGTTATAAATACAGGTTATGAAATAGGAATTTTCTTTTATAATACGATTTTTAATAACAGAATATTTCTTCGACATATCTTTGAATTCAGTTATTATGAATAAATAAATTTAATGAATAAAAACCGTCCAAAAACATTGATTGAAATAAACAAATTTTTTTTTACCATATGCTCTTTTTGTCATCGAATGAAGTTTATAAATTGTGCGTTGGGACAATAGTAAGTTTTGTGGTAATATCTGTAGTTTTAACGTAAAACATTTCCAAAAGTGCATTAATTTAGAATGGAAATCTTAAGTTTTTAAGCAAAAAAAAATCCTTGATTTTCTGAATCATAAAGTATTGTTTTTACTAACACCCAACATGCATGTGAAAAATAGCGAAATTGAAAGGTGAGAAGCAGGCTTTGTTCTAATGTGGACGTAATGCCGAAACTCAGGTGAATCATTTTGAGTTTGGAAAATCTGGTGGCCATCTTGGATTTCGACGCCATCTTTGTTTTTAGCAGTAGAATGATTTTTTACCATCTCAGCGCTCTTCATGTTTAATTAATTAAAGATCTCCGTTAAAAAACAAACAGATTCTTTATTTCTTATCTTATTTTAGCTGTTCAACAGATTGTTCATTTCTATCAATGGTTTTAGACCAAATAAATGAAAGAATTAATGCTATTTTTCAACTCGCAGATATGCAGAACAATCATTCAGGTGGCAAATAAGCGTTAAAAAATTCTACTTGTTAATTTATTCTTGAAGCTTAGGGGCTGGCTCTATTCCAGTAGGGACGTAACGTCAGGAAAAAGGAGAACAAGAAGAATAGTAAGTGTAACGGTGGCATTAAAATTCAACATGTTGAGTGTTATCAAGGTGAAAACTCATTCTACTACTTAAAACCAAGATGGCGTCAAAATCCAAGATGGCCACCAGATTTTATCACTCAAAATAATACTCCTATTCTTCATCTGACTCGAAAAATACACCAACTATTGAAAACTTGTATCTTTGTTGTACCAAAAATGATGTTTGCATTGATTGCACTCGCCATATACGTCAAAATCGTGGAACATGTTTTAGAAAATCGTTCATTTCATAGGGTAAATACCATTGCACACCTAGTTTCTGTAGCCTATCTTACGCAATTTTTCCTCAGCTTTCTGATGGTGATCTCAGAATTCAAAACGAGCGGTGCGCTAATGGTGAAAAAACGATTTTTCTAACAAAATTCAAGATGGCGGCCAAATTCAAAATGGCCGCCGGATTTTTTTTAACTTCAAATGAAAGCTATATCCTTTCTCTATACGATGCCTTTAAGTTTGGTATGTGTTCCAAGGGAAATATGAGACATATCACGTGAAGAAATACCCAAGATTTATCAAAAAATGGGCTTTTTTGCAAACTGTTTAGCTAGCTGGCGTACGAGGGGTCCACCAATTTGAGAAAACAAAAAGGACCACCCTTAAGTTTTATCGAAAGCTAGCGATCAGAGACATAAAATTGGAATTCTAACGATGGGTGCCGATGGCGGCCTGGTTTCAGCGAGAATTGCTCAGATGACGTGTTTGCCCCTGTGAAAGAACGCTACCTTGACCAAACATTAACCATGCTAAACTCACAACATGAAACCATAAAGTTTACAGTCGAGAAAGAGCAAGATGGGAAATTGCCCTTCCTCGATCTAATGATCAGCAGGAAGGATGACAACACGCTGAGTTTTGGAATTTTTCGAAAATCCACTTCCACCGATCGGTATATTACATCCGATTCAAGCCATTCGGGTGCCCAGAAACAAGCGGCTTTCCATTCTATGGCACACCGACTCTACAATGTGCCTATGGATAATGAAGAATTCGAGGAGGAGCGAGCTCGAATCTACAACGCTGCCGAGGTGAATGGTTACGAAAGGAAGTTTGTGGATAAAATCTTCCAGAAACACAAACTCAGAAAACAACGCTAACATATTACAACATTAGAACCAATAAAAGAAGAAACGAGAAGAGTCAGCCTGCCATTTTACCCTAAAGTAACTAATCCCATTAAAACATCATTGCAACGACAAGGTATTCAAGTTGTACACAAAAGTGACAACACGCTTCGAGACCTTCTATGCAACCTGAAGGACAAAGTTCCACCCGACGATCAGTCGGGTATCTACCAGATTCCATGCCAGGACTGCTCTGCGGTTTATATAGGACAAACTCGGCGTAAGATAAAAATAAGATTAAGAGAACACAGGAATGCTGTGGTTTTCAATAGAACAAATAAATCCAGCGTAGCGGTTCATGCATCAAATTGTAACCATAGCATAAACTGGCAAGGTGCGAAGAAAATAAAAGCAGTGAGGAAAGTTTCGCACCAAAATGCATGGGAGTCCATGTTCATCAATAAGTCTGAAGAGCCATTGATGAATGAAGACGACCCTCCGATCACGTCGTGCCTCTTCAACATAGTAGACATCACAATACATTGAAGCATCTCTTCGTTTTGGACGTATACGATCAACGTACGAAATCATCGCAGTCAGTCGGACATTGTCCTGTAGATGGGCTACATCGCGCCCGAAACCGGTCGACAAAAGTTAATTTTTTTTAACTTTTTTCACAATTGTAAGAACATAAGTGTTATGTCTTGTCTCGCGTCGCGTCTTGTCTGTAACCTGGAGGATGCGATGTGCAATAGCCCCTCTCCGAAGCAATGCCTTCTTGGTGGTCCCGGAGAGACGAAGGGTTTGGCGGCAATGGAAATGGTTTAGTGGGTCGGGGGTGTGGTCCTGTTTACTGCTTGCATGTAATAAATGTTCCCGAACCCCACACTCCCGGACCTTGGTCCAGAGTCTGTTGAGCAGATTATCCCCCCATTGCTAAGAAGGAAAAAATGGTATCACCTGTCTATTTTACGCAGAGTTCTTTTGAAGATCCTCGCAGTCCCAGCTCCTGCGCTAGCGAGTGCTCTATGAGCGTAAGTTTGGTCCCGTCGTCGATGAAGGCATGAGTCTGGATCGTCTTCGATGGACCATCGAGCACAACAGGGACGATGCGGAACAACACATCATTCGTCTGTTCTTGATGACCGTTGCAACTGGTGTTGGCAGTGACTTTTGCAGAGGAAAACCTCTAGAGACTTTGATTTTCTCACTATGGAGCGCAGGATGGTGCAGATAAGTACAACCGTTGACTCCGCATTTCGTTTGTTGGCGACACGTACCGTTGTGCTGACGAAGGAACTTGCGACATAGCTTAGCTTACATAGCTTAGCTTACTCGTGTAATTTTGAATAAAGTTACCTTACAGCTAAAACATATATTCTGTGCTTATATACTCGATACAATTGATCAGTCAATGAAATTGGTCTCCTAGAGTATCGATTTAGAGTTCATTAACGTAAGAATATCTTACCGCGCTTAAAACACGCACAGACATGTAATCCTAAATTCTAACTGTAATTCAAGGCTCTGGAGATAGTACGTCACTGCTATAGTTTGAATTTATTTCATTTTGCGGTTATTAATCACCAAAAGTGAGTATTATTAGCATAAGACGTAACTGCGTAAACTTATATTTCCTCATCTCAGGAATATTGTATTTTTCTCATCACTGAATTGCCGGAATAAAATTTACAAAACCTTCTGATTCGTATATCGCCCAACAATGACAATATTTATATTTTGGATACTCAAATACGGTTTAAATTTCAAAAGCGTTCACAGTTCCTCCAAAATAGGACAGATGCCCTACCATCTTACGCTAGGAGAGATCCCTATACCAGTTTCACCAACCGACAACCGATGAACAGTTTTTTCTAAACTTTGCAAATTAAATTTAATCACGTCCCAACAAGTAAACTCTCGTGGATGCGATAAATTTTCCAACCGCCAACATCACATCCGGCTGTTTCTCGCCGGTCATTTCCGCATCTGCTGTTTTTTTTCTCGACAGCCACGTGGTGGTGGTGGCTAGCGTGGCTAGCTGAAGAAGTCAGGTAAATATAACGGTAATGCTTCTGAAACTACAAGAAAACCCTTCCGAGCGTTGAACGGCGATTCACTTTTCTTGCTCAGATCAACTTTCATCTGAAGGCAAAAGTATAGTTTTTTAACGTTTCAATCCCGTGCCAGGTTTCGCATTCGGATGAAATGTTTAAAGTTTGAAATGTTCTTTTTTAGTCCAAGAGTAAAACGCCTGTCAGTGGGTAAGTGTACACCTACATTGGTAGACTGCACTAGCAATAGCATCATCCACACAGCCCAACTGCAATTCGTAAAAACGAGGCTGCAAAAGCAGGAAAAACAACTTCTCTCTTGGATAAAATGCGCTACATAAACTTTTATGAGAAGTGAGAAAGTTGTTAAAACTTTCTGACAATGCGAATGGATGCGAGTTAGCTGTTGGCTAAGGCACTCAGCTAGCAGCACCTGGTTGCAATTACCGAAAATGCTTTATGTGGACGGATGAAACGGGAAGTTCTCCGAAAACCATCATCATTCAATTCAGCACTTTTTTAACAACTGCTCCTGCAAAGCGCATCATGGAAGTCATTTTTCTGCAACGTCATTTGTCCACAAGTGACAAATTGTCAAACCAATAATTCACATCGTGGAGGGTGGTCCATGGCTTTGGAGGGTGCAGCAACATGCTTCCGGTTCAGCTCTGAATTGAGTTACGTGTGGTACTATATCCGTTCATCTTCGATTCCCGAGCAGTCGTTCTACAGGGCAATATGGGAGCCAACCAAGGAGAAAATTGCGCTTGCCAATGCACATTTTACATCCCTTCTTGTGGCAATAACGCAGCATCTCTATGGCAGCCGAGCAACCCACTTTATTGGCTGTGGTCATGCGATGTCTATTCGTTGCGGCTTAGCGAAATTATTGAACAGTACTGTGGGAGAAAAGAGTAAGTGAATTGGTTATATATTGGCAGTACATTTAGCATTGATTGAAAGGGGAAATCATTTCTGTTGAACTGAAAAAAAAAAGAAAACAAATATTGTACCACTTTACATGTAGTCGACCACGGAACATGTTTGGTTTCGTGGCCGTGCGGTTAGCGGCGTCAGTCGTTGAGGCGTATTGTGCTACGAGGTGTGGGTTCGTCTCCCACTTTCGACAAATAAAAAATTCATCTCTAGGCTACTGGGTGTTCCGTATTGTCCATTGCCTAATTTTAGTGATTGTTCAGTCTGTGCAGCCTTTGGCTGAAGATGGTGTAAATTGTCTTTTTGACTTAGGACTACGTCTTTTTTCTCTATACAGGAGTGAAATTGGAATTTCAAAACCAAGAGCGTTACGTTGGCATGAAATATTTTAAACGTTAATAACTTTTTGCTGGCTTAACGAAATTCCATGATTAGCACCTCAATCGAAAGACAAGACATCAAAGGTTCATGCCATTTACTTACTGAGTCTCATATACCTGTCCAAATAGTGTAATAACTGTTTTAAAAGAGAACGTTGATTTCATGCAAATCTTTAAATAGGGGTGCTAGAGAAAAGTTGACGTCATTTGCTTTTCACTCTCCGCTTGGATCGCATCTCAGCAGGCAACAGGTCGGCTTGTTCTAACCGGGTGTGCTTCTCAGGCACAGACATCGAATACTTCCGAACCCCTATGAAAGTAAGCCAATTTGAAATTTAAATTAATGTTGGTAATGTTTTTTTTTTATTTTTTTAATACATCTTAGTAGATTTTATATGTTTACAGGTTAAATTCAATGTTTTTTGGGCTTATGCGTCAACAACAAAATTCATTTGATGATTCTCTTCTTATACGTACCTTGATTTAAATTATGCTTATTCTATCCATGTTTGTTATTCAAGTTGTTGAACTATCAGATTTATTTAACAGTTTTGAGTTGAAGAAATTGCTGTAGGGGTGGTAGCTTATCTTCTTCTCGAGACTTCCCAACAAACATTTTCGCGGAATACGAGTTGAACTCAAACATATTTCAGTTATTCAGCTACTATTGTTTATTGGGTAGGTAACTATTTTAATGAAAGTCTCTGAATAGTATCTATTTTTATGGAAGATCTCTAAGGTCTCTATTTTAATCAAAAATGCACTCTAGAGTCTTTTTGCCCTCATTAGGATTGCAGTGAATCCTGATGCAAAATTCTACGGGCTCCAGAGAAAAAAATCATAGACTTTAATGCAATTTTTCATCGGGGTTTTTAAGAATTTACTCGCACATGTCTCATGAAAAAAACTTCAAGGAATCTTTAAGTGATTTTTCTAGAGATTTCATCTGAAATACTTTCAAGGATCCATACTGGGATCGATCCCTTTAGATTTTTTTTTCTAGAGATTCCTCCACCAATACTCCCAGAAAATTTTCCAGCAATTTTGCACTTGATACAATCTTGACTTAGGCCTTCCCTGAAAAATATCAAAACTATCTAAACGAATCATTGGAGAAATTCCTCGGTAATTTCTATAGTAATCCTTGTTAAAATCCAGGTTACATTCTTGAGATATCCGAAACAAAATTGTTGGAGAAATTCCTTAGAAGAGTTATTGGAGGTACTCCACAGGATAATTAACTAATTTTATATTATATTCAGAATTATCTCTGATTTTTTGGAAAAATACCTGAATTCTTAAGAAATCCCTAGCAAAATCATGAAAAAATAACGAGCAGTGACACTGTCGTAATGAAGAATTACAAAAAAAAAGAAGAGACATGTCTGGCCTGATTCTCTTATCTTCTGATTTATTTAAGGTTGCATTTTGTTTTTCTGTTTCCTGTTTGATTCATTTTTGGTTCATTTTTTCAAGCTAGAGATCTCTAGAGTTCCTATAATCAAGGCACTTCAACGCTACCAGGTCTGCAATGTGACCGATAGAGTAATTTTCAAAATAAATAATTAAATAATAAGGTTTTTACTATTACTTGATCTGCAGATATGTAAATTGCACTCGAAACTAGTCCTGAACTTCGTTGAGAAAGCTTTCGTTATAGTTGGAAAAGTCATGTTAGAAAATCATTAAGAATTTAAGCAAAAGAATGGAACCCCACTTGTTTATCCCAATCGTTTTTGAATCTTTCTTGATCCTGTTGTTTCTCGTAAAGTCAACAAAATCCCATTCTGAATGTTTGAATATTCTGTTCTAGTAATTTAACTATAAAAGTTTATTTCCAAAAATTTCGCCCATTTTTCTGGATTTTTTTTTAAATTAATCTATCAAATCATATGATGCGTTTCCGAAAAGTATGTACAGTCATCCCTCCCTTACTCAAAATTGAAGGGACCATCGAGTTAGGGAGGTATCGAGTTACAGAACACAAAACCAGTGCAACTGCCATCCAAGGGACCTTCGAGTTAGCCATGAAAACCAACTTTTAATATGGTTCTCTAACTCGATATCGAGATACAGAATATCGAGTAAGGGAGAGTTTACTGTACTATTGAATTGATTCTAACTATTCGTCAAAGTTTAACTATAAATATTTTTGTCGAGATTTGTGGGGCCTGGGGGCCATGGCGATTGTATTGACTTAACGTTTATTAAAAATATAAGTGTAGAGTGCAGTCGATATTGTTCATACTTTTCTTACCATGGACCTATGGACGGGTTCACTATTTGACGTTTTGGCGGTGCCGTGTTATTTATGTGACCATGGCAACAAGTGAATTCGGCACCGCTCAAACGTCAAATAAGTGAACTCGTGCATTGATCCATAGACCGATTCTATTGATTCTCACGATCGAAACAACCGAGCTATCAAACATCTAATCTACTGGAAGAGTTTGGCGAACTACAGCTGGAGCCAGAACTGAAACCGATCACCCAACCAAACAAACAAACTCAATCATCTGGCACAACACTGGATTTAGGGACGTTCCGATATTGCAAAGTATCGATATTTGATTCGATACGACTATCGAAACAAAGTATCGATACCACCGATATATTGATTCAAAATATCGATATATCGGAATATCATATGATATATTTCAATGGATCAAAATTCCTATATTACTTAGTGACTTGTCGTTAAGTTTCCTAAATTTCGACAAAAAATACTCAAGATTATTGATGATTTGACAGTACAATTCGAACGGAAACTGCTCTGGGTTTTCTCCAAATCTAATTTATGTCTTGTATTTAAACAAGAATTATGTTATATTTGGAGAAACAATTGTTTTTCACTTAGAGCTTGTAGAGGTCTCGGCAACTCTCGTCAGATCGTTAAATAACTTTTATTTACGCAGATTTTGCGTACCAATTAGGCATTTTTTCTGCTGGATGTAAATAGGTATCCGGTCAATTATCTTTTCAAGGATATGGCCAAGACGGAATGCTGAAGGATGCGTCAATTTCGGCTTAGAGGGATATTTCTCTCAAAATGTTGTCTATGGTAACTGTCGGGAGGAGGCAACCCTCATACAGTGAACTAGGACTATACCACCTACAAATGCTTAATGGTTGTGCTAGTGCTAATGCTAAAACCCTACCATTGTTTTCTATATTTTAGTTTACGATATATCGGAAGGAAATATCGATATCACCGATATATTGAATAGAAAATATCGATACCAAAATATCGAATATCTAAAGCAAAATATCGATATTCCGATATATCGGAAGTATCGGAACGTCCCTAACTGGATTATTCGTGGAACACCAAACACTGGTTCTCGGAACCACAGAACGACAGATGGTTTTTTTCAGGACCACCAAAATGAGTCCAAAAAGAATTAATTTCTGTAAACTTCATCTGATCAATAACAACACAAAACTAGTACATTTACAAATTCATACACATGACAAATTATTAATAATCTTTCACTTCACACATACTCAAACTTCACTGTCATTCAAACATCAATCAAATCAAATCCTTTTCAAAGTATTTTACATTGAAATCAGAAACTCTGAAAAAGCTTCCAAACCAAATGACAGATCTCCCTTAAGGTGAAGGTGAATTTTCAAGAGCATGAATCCGGAGAACCAAACATCTTTAGAAGCTGAAAACTTAATCGATTGGTCACTAGCTGGCGGTATCTACAGGGTGTCCGCAAATTATCCGAACAGCAAAATATTGAAAAGATGATCTCGCATTGAAAACAATGAAAAATCAATATCAATGTACCTTGTACAATACATCTATGTGTTAACACAAAATATAACTTCAAATAATTACGAAATAAGATATGTTACTGAAATAAGCAATTTTTTTTTTTCGGAGAGTGGAGATGAACCAGCCCTGGGCTGAAAATCTCCCTAATAAAGATAATAATAATAATAATAATTTTTTTCGGAGACGTTTTTCCTGAAGGCCGCTAGTCATACTGGAGATGCGTTATCTCTAAAATCTAAAAGAGATGAATCCTAATGTCCTATTATTATTTGATGTTTCCTGCAGTTTAGTGGCTTCAAGTTAGACTACAAATAGAAAAATATACGGTTCAAATCCAGTGAGTTCTATGGACATTTCTCTTCCGTCATGAAGCTCGAAAAGCAGCTCCTTTTAAGACATCTCAATACATTTGGCTTGGTTTCGTATATATTTGCAATCGGAAATGTGTCAAACTTATTTCTTAAGAATATAATACGCCAATGTTTAAAACCATGCGAGAATATTGAATTTATTATGCTTGATTGTATAGAGCCATGTCTTCAAAGTTTGTACGGATAATTTACGGACACCCTGTAGAAGGAAAACTCGAGGTTTAGTTGTGGAGGGCAATATGTAATACATTATATCTCTAGCCTAATTACTAAGACTCAATGGGCTAACTGTAGTTACATAAGCATAAGTATAAGCATTGATGATCGTACAATTCGTAGTTGCTACTCCGTGATTGACCGGAATAATCAAAATATTACGAGGAACCAACCAGGGTTGGGAAAATCATGAAATTCACTCTACAGTAGCTAAACAAAGCAAATCACAGTCAGCGTAGCCAGTAAAATTCACGCCCAACACTGCTGTAGGCAAAATGCCTTGAAAATAGCAGAACACCCGTTGCTAAGGGCAACCCAAAATTACTGTAGAAAAATGTTCTGTTTCCCGCTGCATTTCCCGCATTTAGAGCCTTCAATGACACTAACGATTTGAGAAATTCATGCTCCCAACATAGGCTACTTGATGAGATTCAGGTTTTTGAACTACTGTACTGTACATGTGATTTTTGCGAAATTCAAGCCTACTACTATTATCATTCCCAGCACTGGACCCAACAGATGTAGCTTGGGAATAGCACAACATCTTCAATGTACAATTTCGAGAACACAAAACTTTTATTTTTTTGCTTTATTATTGAAGCGTTCAGGCCTGAGCTAGTTCGTCAATCCCAAACTTAGTAATACCAATAACGGCGCCAGCCACATCCTTACGGTCATCGAGGAAGGGAAGGAATGTTAGTGTGACGTCCATTGCCACTAGAAACCGAGATCACCTCTGCATCTCCATGGTTTGCACAGGAAGGAGTTTCGTTAGTGGGAGGCTCCAAAAGCTATATCATCAGGATTTACCTGGGAAAGTGATGCGATTTACGAGCCTCAATTTAAAAAGTAAGCTATCATTGCGTCGTCATTTTTAATGCAAATACATAAAAGAATAGGTACGTGTAGAGGGTTCCGAGTTATTTGGCTGAATGCCATTTGGCCGAATGCCGATAGCCCGAAATTGAAAACAATAGTGAACTACAGTTAGCATGCATTTGTAACGAATTTCAAAGCTGAACTTCAAAGAATTTATTCAGCTTATTTTGAGAGAAGGATAAATCATCTTTGATACTCAAATAATTAGCTCTTCAGTGTTAGTCCAAGAAATTATCAGTGCTGAAAGAAGAACATCCTAAATGTAAGCAATTATTTGCTTCTCTGCTAGCGGTAATAGCTTTTTTACTCGAATCGCGTTTGTAGTCAGCTTTTGACAGTAACTAAAACGGTTAACGACTTATTCGTCCTTCTGCTGAACCTAAGTAGAATATATCATAGTTCAGCAAAGTCTTGGTTTCTTCTTTTCATAACGGAAAAAACAGTGAGCTTCTTTGACGAAAATGTTCACTGTGTCGTTCGGTTTACTGTTATATGCAAGCAACGGTGCAGAGTTCAGCTCACACGTTGCACTCTTTATCTTGGAGGAGAATGGCATCGTTCCTAAGTTAATCCTTGTGCATAAAAAAATGTTTTGAAGATGTTTCTTTATGAACGTATCATAAGCTTTAATTCCAAAACTATGAAAAATATAAATTGACGCTTAAATTGAGCTGTTCGGTAATTTTCAAAAGCAGTTTTTTCGTTTAAAATCAAGAAAAAATTACAGAAAAATGTGTTCACTGTATTCTATTCTCCAATCGAAACACAGTGAACAAATTTTCATCGGATAATTTCTAGTTCTGAACAGAAAAACTGCTCTTGAAGTTTCGATGATGACGATGATTACGATGACGGATCGTTGAACGTTAAATTAATTATCTCATTACGCGTGGTAAAGATAAACAAATAATGGGTGAAATTATGAAAAAAATCCACGTGCTCGGCTGGGATTTGTACCCAGGACTCTTGTATTCTAGACGAGCGCTTTACCAACTGAGCCACTTGGTGATCCAATAACTGAGTTGGTTACAAGTTCAGAATTCAAATCCCCACAGTTTCAACACTAAACAAATCGCACTCGCTCTGCCCGCGTGTGTAGTAACATGAGATGGATGGATATGGGTTATGGAAAGGGTCTGCATGGTTTGTGGAGATTTGAATTCTAAAGTTGTAATCAACTCAGTTATTGAGTCACCAAGTGGCTCGGTATCTTAGTTGGTAAAGCGCTCGTCTAGCATACAAGAGTCCTGAGTTCAAATCCCAGCCGAGCACGTGGATTTTTTTTTTATAATTTCACCCATAATTTGTCCATCTTTACCACGTGTAATGAGTTAATTAATTTATGAAAAATAGTTTTTTTTTCTTGAAAGAAAAAAAAAGGAAATATGTGTTATGATAATTTAAGCAAGTGTAATACAAATAATCGTTATATCAATCGTTATATACAAATATCTGCCGATGATTTAAAGAAGGTTAAATTCTCAATTGAAATATAAGCCAAATTATTGCCGATAGTAATGAAACCAGTATAATGCGAAATAATACCCCAAGTTTGAAATAAGGAAGAAATAGTGATGAAATCATCAAAAACACTTGTAACCCTAGCTCACCGTTGGTAACCCAGAGTTTAATCAACCATCAGGTTAGAGTCTTGACGCGATATGTAGCATTAACAACTTAGTCCTGAATTAACGGGCCGATTTTATCACTCTCTTGGAGCACTTAGGGAGTAGATGCCGGTTATGGACCCTTTGCGTATTATGGAACCCCTACAGTAAGACATGAAATTAACACTCAAAGCAACATTATTCCTATAAAAATCCACCGGGGGATTGTTGGTCAGCAGTTTCAGACAAAATATTTGGTTTGAGACGCATAAATGCAGATATTTGAACAGTTTTGTAAATGAAACCACACAGGAGGGTCCATAATAAGCATTTTCAGGTGGGTCCATAATAGGCACGTCGGCAGCGATCCGGATTACATGGGAATCAAATGGAGGGTCCACAATACGAAACGTCAAATTTGTAAACATTCCTATTATGGACCCCGGGAGGGTCCATAATAGGCATTCGGACAACAGTTTTCCAAAGGTATATTTCGCTGCAAAAATCGAATGATTTTGTGTGTTTCATGAAGTAAAGATATTGAATTTGTTATTAGACTTCACAAAACGTATATCCGTCTGAGATATCATTGCGGAAAAGCGTCGAGAGTGAATTTCAACTAATAAGGGGTCCATTACTAGTATTGAAACCCTATTTAGCGACAAACCTGACGCCCTGGCAAATCATAAAAATCAACAAAACCATTAGCAGATCAGTTACTTGGTGACACTCATGAGTCTCACACATGAGCGATGTGGCAATTTGATTATTTTTTGCTCGTCATTCGACCAAACGGCATTCAACTCAACGACCTGTTCGGCCAGATGGCATTCGGCGAGATGGCGTTCGGTCGAACGGCATTCGCCTAAATGGCATTCGGCCTGTATACACTGTGAAAAAAATTACATTTTTATTTTTCCTCAAAATTGAAAACTACCTCAGGAAACATTGTTGGTCACCTCATTTGAAGAAACTTTGTCTAAGACGAAAACATTCTAGCTCTCATACTTACTAAGTGCAATGGTAAACATGATGTCCCCTTTTTAAAATGTTTTTTTTACAATACCGTGAATTCGGGTGAAATTGATCAGTAGGGTGAAATTGATCATCGTGTCACTCGATTTTATTTCTTCCTAATGGAGCACAAATATCAATCTAACCTGCAGTGAATGAACGTTGTTTGTCGTAACTATTGTTGAATTGTGTGTTGTGAAGTTTTTTGCGTTGAAGAATGTTCATTTCTATGAAAATAATGTAAAATTTCCAAAATCATGTGCGGTGCAGTATTGACAAACATTCATAAACTTCTAGTTCTAAACAAAGATTTGAACATGGTATAAACCTGAAAGTTTGTGATGATGCTTGAGATACATCTCCAAACCAGTTTTCATTACTAAAACTCGTACCAATTTGCTCATTCGGTGGAAATAATTGAATTTTTGTTAGATATCAGGAAATTCCTTAGGAAATTGCATACGTTTAGGCGTTTTCCGCGTAATTCTTGAAAATTAACTATTCATTATTTCTATAATTATTGTAATGTTAAGAATTTAAAAAGCATATTCGGATTCAGGGACCTCACATTTATTATATAGAGTTGGTTTGAAAAATAACAATAATCGAATTGACAAGAGATCAATTTCACCCCGAAATGAGATTCCACGATTTTTTTTATTTTAGAGATGTTTCTTAGCACTCAAATGACATTTGTTAGAAAATTTCGGTACATGAGTCAATGAGACTCACCTTCGTACTTGTTTTTCTGCATTCAATTGTATGGCATTGTCAACATTATAGAAAACAGACAAGAAAAACCGTGAAAAATGATCAATTTCACCCGAAATTACGGTAACTGTTTTATGATTTTTTCAATTTTTTCAATGTTTTACAATGTTACAGACTGGGAGGGAGGCACCGATACTACACACGAAATTGGATACAATTGTTTTCCAAATTGCAAGATAACTCCAGTTTGCCAACGACAATCAAGGCAGGCTTAGTGAAAATCACTAGTTTTCAATTGTTGTGTGCCTTCGATCTTTCTGGACAAACATTGAAAAAGGGCCACAGTTTTCTATGCGTTTAATTTTCAGTTTAAACGAAAACAGTAAAAAAAGCCTCATTCCAACACGTTACATTCAATAAGAATTAACGGTGCTCTCGTGACGTTTCTTTTGAATGTGCATGAATTGATACTAATTCAATTTTTGCTACTTTTGATGAAATGCAAAAATATGCTTAGGCTAATTACGCGCTTTTATCATGTTTGTCCATTGTTTAAGATCCGGGCTCACAGTGACAGTTCGTGACAGCAAAATCTCGGCTCACTGTGACGTAGAGAAATTTTGTATTGGTTTCTCCCTCCCAGGTTACAGATACTCAAAAAATACACATTTCTGGTGAAGAGACTACCGTCAAGCTACCATTCACCGTGCATTTAAAAAAAAATTGCACTTCAAAAAATTATATAACTTTTCCAAATAATTTGAAGCGTATAAGAATACCACTACGTAGCGTACAGCTATATAAAAATTCAGGGAAAAATTTAAAACTAGTGATGCATAACTAAAAATTACTCAAAAATTATGTTTGAAAAGCTCATGTTAAGGTCGCCTCGTACCGTTCTATGTCACCATTTACCGTGCACACTAGTGCACCATTCACCGTGCGTATAGATTTCGTCATGATTTAATTTTGTTTCTTGAAGAAACGTTGTTGATGGAGCAACTATGTTGCTAGTAGTGAGCGCACTCATTTTTGAGACTGTTCAAATCTTCATTTACAATAAAATCCATAAAAAGTTTAAAAATTGGCTAAATAATTATTTTTTCATTAAAATCGTTATAGGAGGTTTGACTGTATTGTCCAAATCATTCCATATTCACTCAAAAACTAAATATGAAGTAGTTTAATGACGATATAACAATAAATCCAATATTACCGAATAATTTCATGCCTTTTACACTAATGCACGGTAATAGGAACCATACATACTGAGAGGGATCCATTCACCGTGCATTTGGGTTTCGACTGAAACATAATATAAAATCCTAATTTGCATAATATCTCATTGCTCATACGATGAAATACATCTTACTAATAGTATCCACAATGAAAACTTGTTGAAATTTTGAAAAAAATCATACTCTATCGTTAAAATGAAAAATGTGAATTTTTGGTGTTTCTACTAAGAGTGTTGAAAAATCTTATTATCAAACAGAATTCACATGATTTTTACTACATAAACTAGGTTTTTCAAAATGCTTTGTGACAAAAACAACTTCATTTCATCAGTTTTATCTTATTTTGCGGACAAAAAAATAATTAGTGAAAATTGTATGAATATTCTGTAGAAATTTGTATATGTGCACGGTGAATGGAGGCCGCACGGTGACTGGTGACTTAACGGTATATCGCTATCTCTTATTTTGAAAGAGCTGTAAACTATTTCTTCTTTTTTATACGTCAACAACTTGCAAAGTTGCAGGTAAAAGCAGTTAACTTTGAAAGTAAATGAAAAACTGAATTAAGTACTATACCATTTCATTCCACTAGGGTTTGTATTCTTTGACAGATACGCGTATTTCACCCTCAACTGTAAGGCCGTCTTCAGTGTCGTGTACTAGACTTGTCTGTTTAGCAAATTGCACACTTTCAAATCATCAACCATAGCGGAATCCAATGGGATCAATAATGTTTTTCAAGTTTAACGATATTAATGTTGAAACATAATTTAACATTTTCTTCTGCTGGATTAACAATTAAAGCTCATTCAAATAATTTTCTTCCCAATCTTTATCGCTGTAGGAATTTGGCCAATCGTTGTGAAAAAAATCTGGTTCTTGCAAACATTCCAATACTTCTTTTCAATACGGAATACTTTTCCTCTTTGAAATTTTTCACACGCTCTTTACACATGAATTTTACAACAAATTTTCATCTAATCTTACATCAGTTAGCTCTTTGAACACTTTTTGACAGCAGGATCTTGAATAACTTTCTATAGGTAAATTACAAAACGATTTTTTTTTTCGGGGAAATGGTACATTCGGGAAAATAATTTTAGGAGAAATAGTTCATACGGGAAAACACCATTAGCGGACAATGAATACAGGGAAATGGTTTTCGTGTAAATGTCGGACAATCCAATATGACACCAAACGTGAATCTGGAATTTTACATAATTTTCATATGAATAAACATTCATTAATATAAAAAAACATTTCACAACACAACTTGACAATAGAAGAAAAGAACAATTTTTATGTATTATAGATCGCATTGATATTGGTGATCAATTAGTTACACGGTGATCAAATTCACTTGAATTTACAATAGGTTAAATTTGTATGTAATTGAATGTAATTAAAAATTATCTGAGTTATCTGCCAAATTTTATACTTCAAATTAATTAGGTACCGTAAAACAGGGTAACTTTGATAATGCGGGTAACTTTGATAGTGCGAGACACCCTACATACTAAACGAAACAACGAAGTTTATGTCAATTAGTTAAGAAAAACGAATGCAAAAGTAAAGAGTATTAATATGACACTTCATGTCAAAGCTATTTTCGTTGGAATCAAGTGCATTTGAGGATTTTTATGCAATTATTAAAAATTTACAAGATTTTAGCATTTTTGCAACGCTTACAAACAATCTGTTCTACGACCACTATTTGATAAAGTCATAATGAGTTCGTCACTTACCCATGATAGCCTAGTTATAGTAGAACATGAATTCGGTCTCAAATCTCTTAGCGAAAACCATTTTTACAAACTGGGACCATTTTTGTAATGTAAGTCAGAAATTTCCATATAGCGTTAAACGCCTAGAGGTATGCAACGCCCTATAAATGTTCCGTAATTCATTCAATCTTGTTCGATTTATACTCCATTATCAAAGTTACCCCAAAACAGAAAACCGACTTTCGATTATATGAAAAATTATACATCCATTCAGAATAAATCTTTTGGCAATCTATCAAGTGCAATCGATAGCTAGGATGTCAGTACTTGTTTTAAAAATATAAATTGTAATTCTTTGAAACAGCATGCATAAATATTGAAGTTTTCTTCGAAAAAACTATCAAAGTTACCCCGTTTTACGGTACCGTAATTCGTGGTGTAGTTGATCAGTGGGGAGAAGTTGATCATTCACGTACCCACATGTTTAAATTGTCAAAAGAGAGCTTTAATTCGATTTCAATTAGCACAATTTCTGTGACGTCGTATTACCTGATGGCTGCTCTTGATGTTCCTAAGTTCGGTTTGACATTCAAGTTAATTATACCATGGAAAAAACAATCTCCAAACAATCGACTATTGACAAGGCTATATAAATACACCATTCAAATAAACTGTTTCATATATTCCAGATGAGTTCTTTGAATCCAGTGTTGAGTTTTCACTGTGGATAAACTATCATTTTCTGAGTAAAAAATGTATTTTTTTTGTGCGCGAGTTGTTAATTTCAAAGAAAATTGCATACATTTAGGCGTTTAATGTGGTGTGTTCTGTAATATACAACATTCAAATTTAAAATTGACCAATATATCATTAAGTTGTGAGATTTTTGAGAATTGATCCAGATTCAGTGACCCCAAATTTAGTGAATAGCATATCTTTTTATTTTAGGAAACTTATCGCAATAATTGATCAACTTCAGCCCGGAATTAAAAACTCCACTTTTTGATTTTTAAAATATATTTTTGCAGTTAAATGAACATTTCGTCGAAATTTTGTTTGTATAATTCGATAGATATCCAACCAGTACATGTTTTTAAAATATGAGGATAATAATACATGCATTCTACTAGGAGTTACTGAACAGAATCGCTCGAAAGTGATCAACTTCACCCAATTTTACGATACCAAAAATCTAAATCTAATAAACTACCTGTCACAGCTGATATTCCTCAAACCAAACAGCATTCTGGAACAAACATTGTGCAATAAGTCTTGCCTGACCCATGTCACATGGAACGATTTTTACCATACACGTATCCCTTAAAAATCCATAGTTCCTAACCCTCTATAGCTGAACAACTCCACAAACAGCAATAAAATAGTGTCTCTTCTAGTTATGCCGCAAAATTCCGAACAACGGACTGTGTGTGGCTGCGGGTTGAGCCGGGGACAATTTCCAAAGGAGTGTAAAACGAACGTTTGGTAACAGTTACGCGCGACATCTCACATATGTTCACATTCCGCGGGTACTATCGAGGGTGGGATCTTGGGGGGGTACCTGGAAGCAATAATGCTCGGGATAACCTCCAACACGGTGCCGCTTCTGGGGAAAGCGACGCCGAAGGACCAAACTAAAATAAAATCACTTCCTTTATGGCACTTGCGGAAGAAAGCATCGTCAGCCCGGTTGCAGCAGAAGCAGCTTTCGCTTGCTCCCGTTTGGCATCTCAACTTTATGGTTTTCCCATATACTCGTTCGGTGGAAGTTGCAAACATCCATAGATAACTCCGTCTTGTGTACATTTTCAAGTGTCTCCAACAGCGGCAACAACGTCAAGAATCACGTTCCCTCCCATTTTCTATTGCACTTTAGTCTATTTGTTCTCACATGTGGGGCACCAGTTTGTGCACTCGTAATTTTCAAGTTCATAAATTTGTTTTACAACTGGTGACCCCCTGGAAACGCGATCTCCGTATAGTTTCTGATTCGATTGTTTGAAATAGTAGTTTTACCTTTGTTCGCTTTTCCGTTGCTTCAAGAATGTTTCAAGAGTCCTGAAATACCCCACTTTCTGCAATATTTCTTTCACCTTCTTCTGTGTTCGTTATTCAAATATTGCAACTGACATACCCGGAACGCAACCATAAGGCACTCCGGCAGACAGCTGATTGACAACGATTCAATGTGGTGTAACAAACAGAGCCAAATGATGCTCCAATACGCCACGCTACATATCCCCATCCACTTGTTCTGAAGTCATGTTGGCAGATATTGATATGTGATGTTATAACTAGCGACCGTTTGTGAGCACTACAGTTGCAAAACGAAAGGGGTAAATGGGAAACCATTTAGCAAGCATAGATATAGCTAGACAGATTGACATGATGTTACTGCAACAGATTGAACATTGAACGGAATAAAGTGGGAGTAACATTTTGGACACGAAAAGCTTCAACATATGTTGGGAATTTTGATAGACATCAATGGGTCATTGCTATAAATTTCAAGTTTTAGTTATAGAGTTAGTTATAGATATAGTTATAGTTAGGGGGGACCAACGTGCAGCCATTACTTACTTTACTTTTGATGGTGCTACGTCATTCAAGACATGACCTACGCCACAATGTTACGCCAACCAACTCCAAAATCCTGCTTCACTTGGCCAAACCACTTAGCTCGTAGCTCTCCTTTTCGTCTTGTACCGGTCGGATTCGCGTTGCGAGATTGTTGTCCGGCATTCTCACAACGTGTCCCGCCCATCGTACCCTTCCAGCTTTGGCGACTTTCTGGATACTGGGTTCACCGTAGAGTTGCGCAAGATTGTGATTCATCCTTCTCCTCCATAAGCCGTTTTCACATACTCCGCCAAAGATCGTCCCAAGCACACGTCGTTCATACACTCCTAGCGCTTGCAGGTACTCTTCGAGCATTGTCCACGACTCATGCCGCTAGAGGACTACCGGTCTTATCAGCGTCTTGTACATACATAGTACACTTAGTACGGAGGTGAAGCTTACCAGACCCCGTAGTAAGCACGAATTCCGGCAATGATACGTCTTCAAATTTCTCTGCTGCAGTTGTTATCCGACGTTACCAATGATCCGAGGTAGACAAATTCGTCCACTACCTCGAACTCATCTGTGTCGATCATCACGCGTCTGCCAATGCGAGATCTATTGCGCACGGTTCCTCCAGCCAGCATATTTTTCGTCTTCGACGTATTTACCTTCAATCCAACACGGTCTGCTTCACGTTTCAGCCTGGTACACTGTTCACAAACCACCTGGAATGTTCTTTCGACAATGTCCACGTCGTCATCGAAACAGATGAACTGGCTGGATTTATTGAAGATCGTGCCATCGTTGTCTTGGTCAGACTAGTCAGTTTCTCGGGAAAACCATTCTCGTCCATAATCTTCCATAGCTCTTCGTGGTCAATGGCATCATAGGCGAGGTGATTAAGTTCGTTTTGTTAAAATTTTAAAATGTACTTGCTAGAAGACTTACTTATAATATGTCGAAATTCTGGAGTCAATTTGCTGGTGAACTATGCTACTGCTGTGGCTTATGCTAAGCTGCAACTTTGGTGAGGAATTTCCAATTTATCTTCTTCTGTTCAACATTGTTAATTTGGGATTTTACATGCATTTGTCTTATACCGCATAAATTGGAGAGGTATCATATTTACTTTTCTTCTCGTTTCAGAGAGCGAGTAATGGCGCTTAAGCCTAGGCTTTGGAGACAGGACATACGGAAGAAATATCTGTGTCCCATCCCAAGGAAAGTAGTCTAAACAGCAATGGAGTGTGCTTTAATTGTTTTAGCTACACCACTTCCAACGATTACTTTTTCCCTCTAAATGAAACGGTTGGTACTGTTGTCCTCGTTTCTTCTCATGTCAAATTGAATATTTTTCACTCATCATATTATTCATTCGTGAACTATCTGACGGTCGTGAGATTTTTAATTATTCTCAAACCCAAATCTGCTTAATAATAATATCTGTATCATATTAACGATATGCTGCAAATGATAATGTTGACAAGAAAATATAGGAATTATGCCCAGTATTTCCAGGATGCTTTTCAATACTGTCTGTGTAAGCACTTTGATTAGACACCAAGGGGTGTGATAAAATTACATAAAACGAAAAACGTTGTTTTTTGGACATATATCAACGAAACACTTTCAAATATTGAGTAAACATGTGTTTCTGTTCTAAACCTAAGTGTTTAGTACTAAAACTGGGAAGCCTTCAGGGATTCTTCAAGAAATACTGCAAAAGAGCTCACCACCTCCACGGGATTCCACCAGGAATTCCTTTGGAGATATCTCCTGGTATCCCCGAAGGGGCTCTACAAGGCATTCATCCTGGTATTTATTCAGTTATTAGTTCAAGAACCCACCACAAATTACTCGGATGATTCCTTAAGGAATTTATCCATCAATTCATCCAGGAATTCCTTCCAGTATTTCTTGCTGGAATTTCTGCTAGGAATGAAGTGGATTCCTTCTTGAATTGCCTTCTTCCAGGGAATTTAGTAATTTCCCCAGCGATTTCTATGGTGATTCTTCCAAGGATTTCTGAAAAAACTGCTTCATGGATTTTTCCAGTAATTTTTACAAAGCTTTTTTTATGTTTTACCTCAGGGATTCATCCTGGAAGCATCTAAATAATTGATTTGTTTGATCCTCTAAGCAAATATCAGTGGAATACCTGAAGGAAAATCTCTTGGAATTTTGTTAAAGCTTTCTGATAGAATATCAAGAGTAGAGAAAGGAAGGTTTTGTAGTTGAATCTTTCGCGGAATTCCTGGTGTATTCTCTCGCGAAAATATTGGTGGTTTTCCTTGGAATATATTTTTTGTTAGTTCCGTGAAGGAATTTCTGATAACCCTGAATGTATTCTAAGAAGGCAAATCCTGGTAAATCCTTTGAATGGTTTTGTGGAGGAATTTCTGGCGAAACATCGATAGGTTTTTCTGGTGGAACTTCTGATGAAAATATGACGAAACTCTGGTGAAATTCCCGGTGTTAACTCCTCTTTCGAAGAATTACTGGTGATATACATAAAACGAGAAAATACTGGTGAAGTCTCTGAAGAAATTGCTGATGGAATCTCGTGCAGGAAGTTTTGATGAATTCTTTTTCAGTATTGTAAGACTTACAAGGCATTATGACCAAATCCCTTGAGAAATTCCTTGTGGGATCCTTGAAGAACATCTTGGTGAAATCCCTGGAGGATTTTTTCTAGATGGTTTTTGGAAAAACCTCTGGAGGAATTTTTGAATTTTTGGTGAAATCTCCGGAAAAATATTAGTTGAGTCTATGAAAAAGTTCTAGTGGGATCCCTATAAGAATTTCAATTGAAATACTTGTAGGTTTTCCTGATGGAAATCCTGGAGAATATTCTGGACCAATTCTAGGTGAAATCTATGGAGGAACCTGTTGTGGAATTTAGAGGATTTAAGTTGTGGGTATTATTATTAGAGAAAATCCTTGCGGAATTTTAAAAGGAATTATTGGTGGAATTACTGATGGAATTTTTGGAGGAATCCCTGAAGGAATTCCTTTTTTGAAACTCAGAAGGATCTCCTGATAGGTTAACTGGAGGATATATAGGTGGATTCCCTAATTATTGGAGAACATCTTATAAAAAATCTTGTAAAATCCCTGGAGGAATTCCTGAAAACCTCCAAGAATCTCTGGAGATATTCCGCGAGAAATTCCTTGAAAAATCCGGAAAGAATTCCTCAAGGATTTCCGGGATTAATTCGTTAAGGAATTCCGGGAGGGATCCCTTGACAAATTCCGCGAGAAATTCCTGGATAAATTCTAGAAGGAATCCTAAGAAGAAATTTCTGATAAAATCCCTGGATGAATTTTTGATAACCCTCAAGAATCCTTGAAGATATTTCGTGAAGAGTTCTTTAAAGAATTCCGATAATAATTCCTTAATTAATTCCAGGAGAAATGCCTTGAGGAATTCCAGGAAGGATCTCTTGAAAAAAAATCTGAAGTATTCTCTTCTCTCCCAAGAAAAACCCCTGGAAAAATAGGGTAGAATCCCTTAATAAACTCATGGAGGATTCCGTAGTAAATATCCTGATGGAACCCTGAATAACCCTAGAGGAAATCCTTAAGGAACTTTCGGGAGAATTCCTGATAGAACTTATGATGGAATCCCAGAATGCAATTATAATGAAATCTTAGAAGTATTTCAAGAATTTCTTGGAAGAACTTCTGATAGAATCCCTACAGAAATTCCAAATGAAAAATATATAAAAGAAACTCTTGATGGAATCCCCAGAAGAACTCTGATGGAAGTCCTAAAGATACTCCTGGTAAGGAGTCCTTACTAAGGACTGTTCATTTTATAAAGTGGACACCTTGTGCATGCAGTATATTTTTAATTCATCAATGAAATTTCAATCGGTTTTCTGCACATCGTTCAACTAGTATTATACATTGTTGTAATAATAAAAAATCACCAAAATAATTAAATTCCACACGTATATGGAACAACGATTAGAACGGTCGATTTTTGGAGGTTATCAAAATCAATAATTATTAGAAATTGGCTGGCAAATTCGACCATTTATATTTTTTATTTTCAAAAAAGGCTTGTTCTTCGAAAGTATCATCAATCAGAAGCCTGATGGAAAAAATAAGTTATTTTTGGAACAACAGTTTTACAGATATAATAAAATTATTTTCCCCTATACTTTTTTAGAGAAAACTACTTTAAATTTGAAGGAAACTAATATATGAGTAGATTTTTTGATTAAAAGTTCGTCCTATCGGAAGTCCTAATATGGTATTATTATGAAGAATAACTGACGCCTTCATAGAGTTAGTTATTTAGTCCCCACATCACATTTAAAGCGCAATAGAAACACAATTGTTTTATTCTTAGAAGACTTTTCAAAGTACATAGACAATCATCAAAATTGGCAACACTGCTGTAATAAAATCGATTGTATTTTCCACATATTATTTTCATAATATGTTATTCTGAGATTACCAATTGAAATATTTGGAGAAAACCATTTACAATTTGCTGTAGATCGATAAATATGCGTACAGGATTTTAAAAGCATGAGACTTTTTAGTAAAACTGCCATAAACAATAAAATTTGTACTAAAGACCATGGACAGGATTTTGTTTTGCGAAAAGTAACGTTAAACTTTCAAAAACAGAGTGCTTTGTGAAGCCCAAGCAGGACAGTTCGGTTTTGCGTCGTCCGATTGATTTAGCTGACGGATTCGCGCGTTTTCGTTGCCGGAGAATTTTTTTCCCCCTGTTTTGGAGCGTCTTGCTGGGTAGTGCTTTGTGAAGCCCAAGCAGGACAGTTCGGTTTTGCGTCGTCCGATTGATTTAGCTGACGGATTCGCGCGTTTTCGTTGCCGGAGAATTTTTTCCCCCTGTTTTGGAGCGTCTTGCTGGGTAGTGCTTCGAGAAGCCCAAGCAGGACGGTTCGGTTTTGCGTCGTCCGATAGAGTTTGTTGACGGTTTCGCGCGTGTTTTCGTCGCCGGAGATTTTTTTTTTTCCCTTTGTTTTGGAGCGTCTTGCTGGGTACGTATTTGGGAAGGCCCAAGCAAGACGGTTTATTTTCGGGACGCCAAGAAGTTTTGCTGTCAGTGTCAGTTTTGTGTTCAGTCGAGAATGGATGGCCAACTGGTGAGTTCGTTTCATGCTTATGATAACACATATTTTCTTGAAAGCGTAACTTTTATGTAATATTAAAACAAACTTTGTATGTTTTGTCACTATAGGTGTCGGCATTATGCTTTTTTCTTATACAATTTGAATATACATATATTTTTCTCTTTTTGACATTATTAAAAATTATCCTTTGAATTGTTCGACATTGTGAATGTTGACGTATTTTCTAAAACTTCTACCATATCGAGACAAAATGCACAGTAATACTCATATGTAATTTTCAAACAAACTATGTATGGTTCGTCACTACAAGTGTCGGCATTATTCCTGTTTCATATAAGTTAAAATATATACATGTAATTTTCAGTTTTCGTCATTAATAAAAACGTCTTTTGAATTGTTCGACATTATAGATGTTGACGTAATTTTTCCAAAAACTTCTCGAGACAAAAATACAAAACTAGCTTTAAATACAAGTCGTATATTTCCCCCTTGTCCATGGATCGCATCACCGACCAGAGGTGACTCCCAGATCTTTTCCTTCCTCACTAATAAACACCCTTCCCGTGGTGATTGTGGAGATGCAGAGGTATTCTCGGTCTCTAGAAGCAACAATCATTACACCCTAACATTCCTTCCCCATCCCAACTGACTGTAAGGACTTGGCCGGCGCCGTTATTGATCAATAATATTAGATCTGCTAAAATTGCACTTCGAGAGTAAGCGGAAACTCCCATCCCTTATTCATTTGGATCGTAGTGCAATTCTTACCAGTTCCGATCAATCACGGAGTAGCAACCATTGACATGTACAGTCAGTTTATGCTATGCTATGCTATGCTATGCAAAACACCCCTTTCTTTTTACCTTTATTTTTGTAATAAAAAAAACTTTGAATGGTTGGACACTACAAGTGTAGACTTCCGAAAGGTTCACTTTATTCAACAAACTTTGGATGGTTCGTCACTGTAAGTGTCGGCATAAGAATAGGAGTGTTAGGAATGTTTCATTTAGGTATTTGTTCAACAAACTTTGAATGGTTCGTCACCCCAAGTGTCGGCATAATCATGTTTATATCTCACAAATAATTATTTATCATGGTCTAATTGCTTATCAAAGTGAATCCTGTGACCCAACGATCCTCCCCATTAACAAACATCCCTCCCAGTAACCTTTGTGGAGATGCAGAGGCAAACACGGTCTCCAAATAGCAAAGGTTACACACTAACATTCCTTCCCTCAATCCCACCTGACTGCAAGGACGTGGCCGGCGCCGTTATTGACCCTGTATAAATAGAGGCACTGAATTATGCACACTGAAGAAGATTATGGCCAATCCCAGTCAAACTTCTAGTTGATTCTTTGTGCATTTTCACTGACTTCGGTCAATCACGGAATAGCAACCATTGATATGTGTAGTCAGTCTAAGCTAAGCTAAGCTAAGTAACGTTAAACTTTCAAAAACAGCTTTTCGTAGGAGTTTTTGGAAAAACTATTTAGCTCTTCAACCAAAAGCATTTTCTAAGATCTTATATTTTGATGGCATTGTAGAATAATAGTTGAACGATGCACAGAAAACCAATTTCGATTTTATCAATAAATAAAAAAGATATAGCCTAAACAAAGTGTCCACTTTATAAAATGAACAGTCCTCAGAATCCCTATAGGTACTTCTAATGTAATTTGTGGAGGAACTCCTGATGAACTCCTAAAGATATTTTTGTAGGTACTCCTGAAGGAATCATTGGAGGGAGTCCTGATGAGTCCGTAGAAGAAGTTGTGATTGAATCCCAATAGAAAATCCTAATGACATCTGTGGAGGAATTCCTGATAAGATTCCTGAAGCAACTCCTGATAGAATTCCTAGAGGTACTACTTATTATCTCTAGAAGAAATCCGGATTCTCTGAAGGAACTCTTGATGGAATCCCTGGAGAAACTTCTAATGAAATCCCCAGAGGAACTCTGATAGAAGCCCTATAAATAAACCCCCTTGGAATCCCTTGAAGCAAGATATTCTTGAATGAACTCCTGAATCGGAGGAGCTGGTGATGAAACCCCCTAGAAGAATTCCTGATGGAATCCCTATAGAAACTCCTGATGGAATCCCTAGAGGAGCTCGTGATGGAATCCTTGCAGGAATTCCTAAAGATATTTTTGAAGGAACTCCTGATGAAATTTCTAGAGAAACTCCTGATAGAATGGAGGAACTTCTGAGGAATTCCAGGCAAAAAGCTCGGAAGGAACTCCTGATGGAATCCCTGGAGAAATTTCTTATGGACTTGCTAGAGGCACTCCTGATGGAATCTCTGGAGAAATTCCAGATGGAATCCTTGAAGAAACTCCTGATGGATCCATTGGAGGAACTCCTGATGAAATCCCTAGAAAAACTCCTGATGGAACCCTCAAAGGGACTCCTGATGGAATTCCTGATAAAGTTCCTGATAGAACTCCTTATATAATTCCTAGAAGAACTCCTTATGATACCCCTAGAAGAAATCCTGATGGAATTCTTCGAGGTATCTCTGGATAGATTCCTGATGTAATCTCTGCAGAATTTGCGGGCAGTCTCAGAAGGAACTCTTGATGAAATCCCAGGAGGAACGTCTGATGAAATCCCTACAGAAACTCTAAAGGAAGCCCTTTATATAGGAATTCCAGATGGAACCCCTGGAGAAACTTCTGATGGAATCCTAGGAAGAATTCCTAAAGATATTCTTGAAAGAAATCCTAATGGAATCCTAATTGGAGAAACTTGTGATGAAATCCCCTAGAGCCTAGAAGAACTCCTGATGGAATCCCTGGAGGAAATTTTGATTTGAGTTCCAGGTGGATCCTCTGAAGGAATTCCTGATAGAATCCTTACAATAACTTCTGATAGAAACTTTTGATGTTCTCCTGATGGAAGACCTGGACGAATGTTTAAAGGAATTTCTAAAGGAAACATTACAGTAATTCCTAGCTAAATCACTGGACAAAATCTTGATTCAATTTATGGAGTAATACCTGGTGGAGTTGTGAAGCAATTTCCGAATAAATCCTTGAAGGAATTTTGATAGAATTCCTAAAAAAATACTGCAGCATTACCTGAAGGAATTCTTGTTGAATTTCCTGATGAAATCCTTGTAGAAATTCCTGGTACAATCCATGGAGGCATTCCTTATTGAACGTTCGATGGAATTACAGGTAGATCTGCTGGTGGATTTGCTAAAGTGGAATAAATAGAACCAACTAAACTTTGAGCTAAATTTGACCGACCGGTTCGCCAACCGTCAAATCAGTTTTATAAACTGTTAAATTTATTCGTGAAGCTGCATCACTCACGGTCACACATAAAACCAACAAGAGGGTTGATGCTCGAGTCGTGTCGATGCGGAGTCAATGTTTGTCAAACAGTTTGAGTCGTCTGTGGGCTGCATAATGCCTCTTGTTGAACCCGTTATTGTGCTATGGAGCTACACACTTGTGCGATTTCCCTTCTTGAAGGGACTTAATTCCTATTTCCTCTCACCTTTTTCCTTTCCTATCGGATAGATGATATAATAGGCTCCAATATGGCGATTGACGGATAAATCTGTCTCTGGAGCCAAACTTCTGATCTTTACTTGATACTTAGGGTAGATGTACCAATAGTGGAGATACTAAGTACGATTGAACTTCATTTAAGAGGAAAATAACCATCATCATTTTACAAATTTTCAAAACCAGTTTTTTTGCTCAAACCCGAAGCAATGTTAATGAAAATCTATCACTGCATTGCACTTGCTATCTGTAATACATTGATAGATTTTCATAAGGATATCTTTCAATTTGAGCGAAAAAACTGGTTCTTCATTTTTGATGATTGCTGATTACTGAATGATAGATTCTTGAGCCTTAACCGCCTAAATTCAAGAAGCGCAATTAATGTACATGTTAATGTTGTAACGGGAAGTAACGACCATTGACTTAATGAGAAAAATGATTTCATCGCAGTAATCCACGGCATATCAGTGAAAAATAATACCTCCACTATTGATACCTTTTTGTCTCAAATTCCGAACAGACTCATATTCCGAACACTCGGTTTTTGTATGGCGATGAAGTTGAAATGTTTCGCTGAAATATATCATCAAATTACCAGAAAATGGCAGTCAATTGCAATTCCATTTTAATGTCTTCCAATCTATTTTATAACTCGGGTGTTGTGATGATTGTCTAGTTCGAGACCAGTAGAACTAACTCAGATGAATTTGTTTGCGGAATTATTTATTTGAATATGTTTTACTAGTGGTCCCGGCAAGCTTCGTCTTGCCATCAAGTAGGCTGTTGTGTATACTATGGATCATCCCATACAAAATGACAGTTCCGTCCACTCTCGTTTTTTCGGCTTTCCCGGTGAATATTCTGGGATTTTTATACGCACAAACACGTCGGAACCCTGGACGAACAAAACGGAGAAATAATCATTTAAATCCGTTAACTCGTTCGTAAGCCATTTCGTGACATACAAACACCATTCCATTTTTATTTATATAGATTCATGCTGTTCGGAATTTGAATCAAGGTGTTCGGAATATGAGACAGAATGAGCACAGTGTTCGGCATTTGAATCAAAATTTTGTTCCATATTTTTACGTAAAAACATTACTAAACAAGTTTAAAAGAACTATTTTATCAGCAAACCCAACAGGTAACAGTTACCCTTTGTGTAGAAATAAAAACTTTCACAAATATCAGCCAATTTATGCCTATCAGATGCATTTGAAGTCACTGTTGGCCTTAAGTGTTCGGAAAATGAGTCAAAACGGTACACTGTTTCTTCAGTTGCGGTATATGTTTAATTTGTGTTCCTATAGTTGCGGTATCCGTTGTTGTCTTATGGGATCCTCCACTATAGGAACAATTTACCGCAATTATTGGTACAAGCAAGAAAAGTTTTAGCTATTTTAGTGCTATTTCATCAGTTTTAAAGCAATTTGAGCACTCTTTTCAACTATTCCGTTTGTCAACAAATCAATACGTCGATTGGCAGTGTCAGTTCTGTGGCTAATGTAATAAAATCAGTGAAAACGGCACTACCGCAACTATAGGAACACCCACAACTAAGGGAACACTTACCCTAAGGGTTTCCATTTCAAACTCTTCGAGGATTTCTTCCTAAACGAATAACTTCATACACAAGCCTTTGAAATTTTAAATAAACCCGAAACATTTTTATAATGACAATTCTGACCTAGGCTAAGGAATGCCATGGATGAATGGAACAGCAAAAACTGCCAGCGAGATTACTTTTCCAGCAGATTCAATTAAAAAGTTTTAATGAAATTTTGAGGTGCTAGTAACGAGACACAAAATTTGCTACCAAATCGAACGTTTTCGCTGCCATCGAAAGGAGAGCAAGGTGAGCTTCTACAATCAGCTAAGGCGAGCATGAGCAGGGATGAGAAGCAAAGCGAGGTGATGAAAGCTGGCATGAAATCGTGGCTTCTGCCAGCAAGAAAGCTTTTCCGCCAAGATATTGTACTAGAATGAAGACATTTTCCGGCTCGATGCCGGCTAATTAACGTTGTATTGTTCCACACTGGGCTGATTATACTGTTTAGGTTGCATTACGGCACGGTTTAGTGAACCGATATTGTTTACCGTATTTGTGAAAGGATCTTCATGGCCGTAGAACGTAGCCATCAATGGGAAACACCATCATTAATTAGGATGGCTGCCACAAATGGTGTCTCATGGCAAGGGTCGGCTTTTGTTTCACCTTATCAAAGGTGTATTTACGCAAGCAAGAGCGGAGAATTATGTTATGCTATCGCTTTTCCTGGGAACAATAATGTTCTAATTGCTGCTTAGGAGGGAATAGCATCTAGTGTGCTCGGTCATGCTAGGTGGTCTTTGCATAGAATGAAAAGACATTTTTATGAAAGCATCCAATTCGTGAGACGAATTTGCTTGGAATTTGGAACCAGGAAACAATAGAAATTTATCATACTATAATAAATTATTAGATATTCATACTAGCTGTTCTAAACTGTATTATGTAATGTGTGAAACTGAGGATGCATTCGGTTGCAAGAATGAAATGAAAGTTTACATAGAATTCAGTTTGTGTAGGATTCAACCCAAGTTATAGTAGGTGGACCAACAGGGCTCAAGAACAGTTTACGATTTTCCATTACACAGAGTCCATGAACTCTGTGTTTACCATATTTTATACAACTTTTTAAAATTATATCCAAGTTCCATTATGGACTAATTCATATTTCCTGTCGCCTAAGTGATGGTCAAGATTCTAAAAACAATCTTTTTTCTACATTTTCATCGCAATTGAAGTTGTCTGTCAAACGCCATCCATGAGTTTTCAAAACAGATTTTGCAAAATTTAGCCACATTTACATTCGAGCTTGAATTTGAAACTTTTTATTATATGATGTAGAGTAATACAGAGCTGGTAGCGAGTCACTTCACACTCATTTATCGATAGATTTTCAACATTTTCCCACCAATCGGTCGGAAATTTATACAACAATTTACTCGAATTGAGAAAACTATTGATTATCGACCATAAACTATTGAGAACTGGGAAAATGCCGACCCCTTTCTTACGCAACCAATCGCGTTTAAGAAGTTTTCCTATGCCAACACGTAGGTATAGGATTTCACTAAGACACCATCGTTTACCTCACTGGCAGGCTTGATAGAAACTCCTCTGCGATGCAAAGAGGAGGCGATTTTGCCGTTTTTCTGAGGAGAAAAAAATAAACTCAAAATTTTCAACACAGATCCTCAAGCGATTCAAGTGAGAGTGCAGAAAAATGTGAGGATTTTTTCTGACACTCTCTCTCCCGTTGCGATGCTCACCATCACTCACACTTCAAACGAACTCTCGAGTCTGCCGCCCGAACAGACAGTCCGGGGGGAGTTGTGAGAGCACCCTTTTTTGATGGAATTTAACTCGGTTTTTTTTGTGCTGCATCTTCCTCGCTCATTTTTCGTTGCCTCGCTGCTTAGCATTTTTTGGCTCCCTCGCAAAGAGGCACTGGCAGCACGCTGCTCTAGAGTATGTCACCGAACTCTGATGATGTTGAGGAGAATTATCAAGCCTGCTCACTGGTATATTGCTGTTATAGTGTTCTGACCAATACTATGAGTCGATTTAATCCATTCTAAGGATCCTCTTCTCTCACAGATCCACATCTGTGGGATGGGCAACGTACATAATTGGTATGAGATTTCACAGTATTTTCGTGTTTTTAGTAAGTTCAACAAATTTACTACGAATTTCTATCTGAAGTCGACGTTAAAGTAGATTGTACCAATTTTCCTTCAAGAAGTACAAAGACCCATGTTGTCAAACGAAGACAAAAACATAATCTTTAATGAAGATAAATTGCAGAAAAATGTATCCATTTATCACGGGTCAACCTTTTTACTGTAACAACTGGCGTGGAAAGACACGACCGGTGGCAAAAAAGACTGCCCCAGCATCTAAGAACAAGTGAAATAAAAAAGGTTCTACAGTCGACATGGAATCTTCTCCTATACTACTCCGCCCTTTTCCCTCCACTCTGTTGGATCAGCGGATAATTAAAGATTTATGGGCAACTAAGCATGGACAGCGCGCGGCCTCGGCCTTCGTTAGCACAGAGCTACCTACCCGAACTAACGTGCTTAACGAACGGTTAAAACGTGACCATCGGCCATTGAAGTCGCAACAAAGAAACCGGAACGCAGCAACTTCCGCCTTCACAGAGGTCCAGTTTTTTTACACTCACTCTATTCACATTCTGGCGGATAGGACTATCGGAGTCAAACGCACATGACAAGTAAAGAGTATTGTAGCCGATAAAATATTTAAATAAAAAAAAAAATTAAAAAATAATTTGTATTACAGGAAAAATCAACAAACTTTTATTGATCATCAAAGAAATATGGACAAACACTGATGTATGTTTTAAAGTTTTTTTTTTATTTAGTATAAGAAGGTAACCAGGTCAAACTTTCTGACAGCCCAGGGCTACAGAAAATTACGTCAATAATTGACTCTTTAGTTTAGTTTAGCTTTGCTAAGGCCTCCAGTAGATTGCTCCCTCTTGAGTTGGTAAAGCAGTTATCCCATTCTATCGCCCACGCTTTGAAATCGTCGGCTATGACGACTGGTCTACGGTCTGTGAGCCCTTCAGTCAGGTTATCGAGCATCTCGTTGAACTGGTCAATCGACTCCGCCACAGATTGCCTCAGCAAGTGTTGTGCTGTGTCACAGTGGTTGAGATTAATTTGTATTACCTCCACTGTGGTTTGGTAGCAGTCGCCATTATGAAGGCCGGACATCGCAGGCCTCCAGTAACGTGTTTGTGATTCTCTCCGCTAGTGCAGATCATACACTTTGGAGGCTTCCGGCAGGCTTGCGCCTTGTGGCCTTCTTCTCCGCACCTTCTGCATAAATTACTTCTGTCAGGCCCCTTGCAGAATCTAGTAAGATGACCGTATTCGTGGCATCTATAACATGCTTCCGGTTTCTGTGAGACACACTCCGAGTGCTGGTCCCATCATGGATACCTACTTCTTCATCTACGTTGACGCTTACAGTAAGTGGCCGGAGGTTCCGATCTGCAGATCCACCATCGCCGAGTGCACCGTTCGCATGTGTCGTGAGATCTTCAGTAAGTTTGGCGTTCCGTCAATTCTGGTGAGCGACCATGGCGTACAATTTACATCGGAGGTGTTCTAGCGATTCCTGTAGTAGTACACAAGATGGGTGCACCGTATCACCCGGCAACGAACGGCCAAACTATCAAACAAAAGTTGAAAGCGTTGAAATGTTCCAAGTCTCAGCTGAACCTGGAATTATGTAACTTCCTACAAACTTACCGCAAAATGATTCACTCGTCAACCGGTAAATCACCACCAATACTCCTGTTCGGTCGACAGATTCGATCGAGGCTAGACCTGCTACTTCCGAAAAACGAAACTTCAAACAAGGCGGATATTATCGTGCGTCAGTTCCTGGATGGATACCGAGTACGTGTGAGAGACTTCCTGTCTAAAGATAAGTGGAAGTTTGGACGGAACGCCGAGAAGCTTAGAAAACTGCGATATGCTGTACGTCCCGACGATGGACGTGTCTGGGAGCGTGACATCGACCACAGTCGGTGTGGGAGCTGATTTACAAGACGTTTCGGTGGACACTTCACAGGAAGAGAAAGGTGTTCATTGAACGATACGAGCCAATCGTGACTGCTTCTTCTGCGTTGGACTCAGCAGCTGATGCGGTAGTGCCTGCTGCTACGCTTTCACATGCAGAAACTACCAATGCGACACCGGTGATTTCCTACCCTAATGCTGCTACGGCGCGCCGGCGCTTGCTCCTACTCCAGAGCGCTTTGCGTCTACCGAGGCTGGTCGATCGGAGTCTACTATACCTCTGCGACGATCCAGTCGTACTGTGAAACCTCCCCTAAGATTGAATTTATGATTTCGTTGAAGTGTTAACTGTGTTTTCTTTTGACAAAGGGGAGAAGTGTTGTATCTTGACCTTAAACAAACCTTGCTACTTTTATAAACAAACCTACATTCATATATCTTGGTCTGTGCATCTGCACTTCTCTTACGTTCTTGACGTTTTCCCGCTCTGTGCTCTTGCACTCTGCGCAGTCTGCCAGTGGTTTGCTGCCGTTCCATCTTCTTTCGCTTTTCTGTCTCCTTTCATCGTTCATCCCTTCTCGCTTCCTTCTTCTTCTGACTTCCTCCGGCGTCGGAGGTTGTCACCAGTACCGGTTGGGGAGACGTCCGCACTGATGGTGCCCCGACTGCCGGCGGCTATCGCAGGGGAGATCTTCGTCTTCTTTCTTCGTCAGGCTGACTCGAGTGCCGAGGTCGGTCAAACGATTCCGGGTGGGGGGTTGACTTTCGGTTCATTAGCGCCCCGACGACCCGATGCCAGGCACTGCTCTCTGCCTCTCGCTTCGCTGCTCTTCCCGCCAGTTTCTCGGCAAGATAGATGTTATCTCCACCACCATTTTTTCCACCAGATTGAAAAGGTTAGCATCGCCTATCATTTTGCTTACAATTATGTCAGCATTGAAGCCCTGTCCAAAAGCAGCCACCACCGAGTTTCGTTCCATGTTGAACCTCGGGCATTCGAAAACAACATGTTCCGGCGTTTCCTCTCTTTCACTACACACAGGACAGAACGGTGACGGCGCGTGGCCGAACCGATGTAAATACTGTTTGAAGCAACCGTGACCTGACAGGAACTGTGTCAGGTGGAAGTTTACTTCGCCATGCTTCCTGTTTACCCAGGTCGACACATTCGGGATGAGTCTGTGGGTCCATCTACCATTCTCAGAGGCATCCCATTCTTGCTGCCGATCCTCGCCAATTTCCTCACCTGTCTAGTGTCTCTCCGCTGATAACACTCGATGTCTTCTCCCAGGGTGATGCAAATCGGAGTCATCCCGGTGATCACAAATACCGCCTCCGACGATATTGTTTTGTAAGCGCTTGCTACTCTCATAGCCATGAGCTGGAACGTGCTGTTGAGCTTGTCCCGATTGCGCTTGGTTTGCAGTGCTGCACCCCAGGCCGGAACTTCGTATCTCAGTATCGACGATACTACGCTAGCCAGAAGACGCCTCCTACTGCTTCTCGAACCATGAGCGTTCGGCATGATCCTTATGAGTGCGTTGGTCGCCCTTGCCGCCTTCTCACATGCATAGTCGACGTGGCTGTTGAAATTTAGCCGATCGTCTATCATCACGCCCAGGTGTCTGAGTGACCGCTGTGATGCTATGACATGTCCCCCGACGGTAATCTCAGCGTGTTAAACCACTTTGCGATTGCTGACTAGTAGCACCTCCGGTGGGCTATTTTCAGCTTGACTGCATTCATCCAGTTCTCAACCGTAACCATTGCCTCCGTGGTTAGCACTTCCACTTCTTCCAGCGTTTCGCCTATTACAGTTAGGACGACGTCATCAGCGAAGCCGACGATCTCGACACCCATGGGTAACTCCAATGATAGGACCCCGTCGTACATCCCATTCCACAGCGTCGGACCCAGTATGGACCCTTGCGGAACTCCCGCCGTTACTCTTAACTCCTTTCGGCCGGCGTCGGTTGCATACACCTACACCCGATTCTCGAAGTTACTCTGCAGAATTCGGCACAGATAGTCAGGAACCCGCATTCTATGTAGCGCTGTGGCATTCTATGTAGCTCCCAACTGGCACTATTGAACGCGTTCTTAACGTCTATCGTAACTGCGGCGCAGTAACGATTTCCTCTTCGCTTTTGCTTCGATGCCTTCTCGTCCCTCTCCAGGACCGTCCGAATTGCGTCTACCGTCGATTTTTTCTTCCGGAATCCAAACTGCCTTTCTGATAGTCCGTTCGCGCTCTCCGTACTTTTAGCCACCCTGTTTAGGATGACCCGTTCCAAGAGTTTGCCCAGTGTATCCAGCAAGCATATAGGCCTGTATGATGAAGGATCACCGGGTGGTTTTCCTGGCTTCGGTAGCAGCACCAGCTTCTGGATCTTCCATATATCTGGGAAAAGACCTTCACTTTCCGGAACATATCCGGGTACGCTAGGATCGCCGCTTTAAGTGCCACATTCGGTATTCCATCCGGTCCGGGGGCCTTTTTCACCTTCAATGCTTTCGCCGCTGCTACAAGCTCGTTATTGGAAACCTGACGATCTTCAGTGATTGCTTCTTCCTCGTCGACATACGGCGTGGGTGGCCACGGTGTCGGATCATGCGTTGGGAAGAGACCCTCGACAATAACCCTCAGCTTTTCAGCACACGTTTCAACCGGAATTGATGGGCCCTTGACTTTTGCTATGACCACTCGATAAGCGTCCCCCCAGGGGTTGGCGTCAGCTTCTCAGCACAGCTGCTTGTAGTACTCAGACTTGCTCAGTGTTATCTTACGTTTGAAAGCAGCTCTGGCTGCTTGGAAAACCACCTTTCGCTCCTCTTTGATTTCTACGTTCGTTGCTCTCTGGTAACGCCTCCTGGCTTTAAGGCAAGCAGCGCGGAGTTCGTTGAGTGCCTCGTTCCACCAGTACGCGGGACGTCGATCGTTGTGGGGCTCCCGTTTCCGTGGCATCGTTGTATCACATGCCCTTGCCATCGCTGTTGTCAGCCCTACCGCATCCAAGGGCATCGCTGTCGGTGCGAAGTGCCTCAACAAAGAGATCTTTGTCGAAAGCCTTTGTCTTCCACTGCCGGTCGCCAATAGTGTTCCTCTGCACTGCCGCAGTGTTCCGCCGGCCAATACTGTAGAATACGTCGGTCAACTCCTCCAACATATGACCAAATTCCTCGAGCGTCCATCTTGGAGGCACGTAGCAGCTGCAAAAGTAGATTCCGTTGATTTTGGCGATCACGAACCCCGCGTTTGAGCTGGCAACCACTTACTGGATAGGAAACCTACCCGTCATTTGTATCGCCACTGCGCCTGTACTATCCGCCACCCAATTGGCGTTATTGAGTGGTACTCGATACGGTTCAGCTATTATCGCTACGTCGCACTTAGTTTCTGTTGTCGACTGCCAAAACAGTTGCTGTGCGGTGTCGCAGTGATTCAGGTTGATCTGCGTTACCTCCGTTACTGTTGGGCTGCGATCGCCTTTTGATACGCGCGGCAATTGAAGCTACCCGTCGAATGGGTGTTTCCTTCCTCCGATGAGCAGAGCAAGCACCTTGGTCGATTCTTGCAGTCTTTCCCAAAGTGACCTCTATCTCCACATTTCCTGCACCGTTCGGTTGCTTTGTCTGAGCCTTTACAGCTCACCGCCGGGTGTCCGAAGTCCATGCACTTGAAGCATCGCATCGGTGGCCTATCTGCTCGCGTGACAAGTCTCAGCGGGCATATCGACCATCCAATTCTTATCTTGCCTTTCTCCACCAGTTTGTTCGCCGTGTCAACTGGTAGCCGAATTATCGCTGACAGTGTGCCGTCGTACGACTTCCTCAGACGGATTGACATGGCCTCCTCACCAAGGCTGCATTGCTTACGCAGCTCCTCGCTCACTTCGTCCACAGGTGTTATCTCGTCCAGATATCTGCACTCAACAAATGCTTCCTGAGTAAGTGCTCTAACGGCCGCCTCGTTCGCCAAAGATTTTGCGACTAGCTCCTGATAGGCCGAGCTCTTGATCGCTGGGTCACTCTTCAGCTCAAACAGCATTTCCCCTTTTTGGGTGCGCTGCGTCCTAACCACGTTTTCTCCGAGGTCCTTCAAGTGCGGATCGTCCTTAACTTTTCGAAGGATATCTGCGCGCGTTGTTTGTCGTTTGCCTTAACAAGTATGGCATCCCCTTTCGACCACTGCGGACGTCGCTTCGCTTTTTTCTTCCCGTCCTTTTTCTTCTCCACCTTCTCTTTCTGTTTCCTTTTTTATCTTTGGCGTTTACGACGGTTTGCCATCCAGCACCATTCCCGTCTTTTTTCGGCACACTTTTTCCTTGATCGTTGCGCTGCTTTTTTGGGTCTTCCTCTTCTCCTGGTGACTCTCTATCTCGCTTCTTCGTAGGCTCGTCACCACGTACCTTCGGGGTCCTAAGCTTGTCAGCCGCTGCTTGCTCCGTAACTTTCTTCAGTGTTTTTTCGGCAAACTCTGCCCTCATCATCAGCGCTTCCTACTCTTTCACGGCAGCGTTGACAGCGGATTTGATGCTCGTCAGCTTGCTCTTGATCGCAGTATGCACATTGTGCCGGTCCTTAACGAACTGGATGAGTTCATCGACCTTATTCTTCACCTCAATCAACCTCAAGTTTTCAGGTGTGAACACTGGGCTCTGAATCCCTAATCCTCCTTGTGGTCCTTGTGTTTCACATTGCTTCCACTGAGCCTACTTCCACCAGCTAAGGTGGCGGGTTTGGCACGTACTTGGAGGCCTGCCAAGGTTTTAACGGGACGGGGGCAACCGTACCATTAACCCACTCGCCGTTTCAGGGAGGTGTCATCCATCCTTACTAAGGGTGTAGAATAGTACGACTGTCAGCTCTGTAGCGTAGTTCCTATGCGTGGTCCATAGTCGTGTCCATGTTCTTATGCTGCCAGTCTTCCATAATCAGGATCTCGCTGGCCTGGATCCTAATGCGCCGGGTGGCGCTCCTGGTGATGGGCTAAATTACTTTGAAAGCGGTACGGGTCGCTTGTACAGAGGTGTGCTTGCGGACCTGTGGGTTTTTGTAGGAGTTCAACAGAGCCCTGCATTGAACCCCCGCCACGCCCTAGACAACCTCCCCTTGGGCTGACTGGAAACCGGTAAACCGGAACCAGGTCAAGCCAGTTTTGGGGGTGAACCCAAACTTTTGCACGGGAGTGTAAGTGACATGATTGATTTCTCTTCATCGATCCTCCCTTCCGTGAACAGAGATGGCATGATACAAGTTGGATTGAACTTCTTCATATCAGAACGCTAGGCAGCGATATATTTTGCATTCTGGTATGACAAAATGGCATAAAACATGCATCTTGTCACCTATAATCATAAAAGACAGGAACGGCAAAGAGAAATCGATCCTGTAACTTACGCTTTTTTTCCAGAACACGACTATATTATGCCCCAAACCAATTTTTGTGTCAAAGAATAGTCAAATATTGAGAATGTGTAATCCTTGCAATAATTTTTTATATCTGGACCACTGTGCGCCTGTTCGTTGGATTCTACTCCTTGTACTTTGGATTAGGTATTGCACACTAGGGGATCATCGAAAAGTCGTTAGGACAATTGTTCTTCTTCCTGCTCATCGGGATTGGTTCCGTTCGTTGTATCATTCGGTGAAACAAAAATTGCCCTCAGCAAAATATTTAGTTTAGAGAGAAATGGGAAAGCTTTTTGCCATTCTTTCGCTTCGCTTGTTGCTTCCGTTTCCGTATTATCGTAGGTAGGTATCACAGCTTTTCTCATTTCAAGCAGTGAAATCAATTTACTCTCGCTCTCCAATCCCGTCTGTTTGTTTTACACTTGAAAGTTGGACTTTGAATCAGATTGAAAAGTGTAGTCCCAGTGCACACACACTCGCCGGATGTTCTTCTATGGTAGAGAGTCACTCACTTCTTCTCGAGTATCAGTTAGTTAAAGCGAGTCGAGAAAGAAGGGATTCAATTTCGGGAATGGGGTGCTGTAGGTATTTTCGTTTCGATAGTAAATTTTAGAATTAGTCATTGTTTTGAAAGACATTCTACAAAGAAGTAAACGCTGCTTTGTCACATGAAATTTTCTGAAATAGAAGGTTTATGCAAAGAATCAAATAAGTTTCATAAATTTACAGGAAGTGTATAAACTATGCCAACGGATTTCAATTTCCTTTCGATTGATGAGATACGCTCTGTTCACTTCATCGCCGTAGTCGTCGTCGTCGTCCTCGGATAGAACGTAAACCCGCCGACAAGCTTAATTTAAATTTAATCGTTTGCTGTCCAACTCTTGGCACTCTGGCTCGTGGGAAAAACCGGCACAGCGCTCCACGCGAGGGGAAATTAATCCTTTCACCATTAAAAAGTACTTTCCTCCACCGGCTCCTCCTCATCTGATGGATCCTCGTTTGCTAGTCTAACTTGGCATGGTGTGCGTTAGTAGCGTTGATTCAATGAACCAGCTGGAATAAATCACTTTAAGCAGGCAACAGCCAGCAGTTGAAGGCGCTATCTCGTTTGTTCGTGCTGGTTCTTTTCCCGGAGGGTTTGGAGAGCTGTCTTTAAATGTGAACATTTTTGTTAATCCACGTACCATCATGTAAATGTATTAAGTTTACGACGAATGTTACATAACTGATGCGAATTTCGTGGTATGAATTTCAACCAACTTATTGAAAATTATCTTGACGAATTTTACTTCACATTTGCAATGCTCCTTGCTTCAACAATGGAATTTGTTAAAGTTTCAAAAACATTGTCAATATCAAGTTTTGTTTGTAAAGAACTGTGAACACCAAGATTACTATCGATTCCAGTCGGCTAGTAAATAATTGAAAGTGGAGCTGATAGGATTGAAAATCGCTTCATGGGATATTTCAAATGTAACAGGGACATTATCAGAATCAAAATCAGCAGTAGTAATCAGTTGGCTACAAAGATGACAAGAGTCGGTTAAGACCAAATCAATCGTAGAAAGGTTTCTAGAAGAGGAATAACAAGTAGAGCTATCAGGGGTTTTAACTGAGAAATATCCTGAAGAGCACTCATCAAATCAAATTCTTCCGTTAACTCCATCTGGCATCACTGCTATTGTGGTTTGTTTTGTTTCTGTGTCGCTCTGGAAATTATTCAATTTATCGCCAACATCTACGTCGAAAAATCATCGTTCACCGCAAATCCGACTCATAAACCGATATCATTCACCCGCAATCGATTTTACGCCAAAGTTGGACAGGTAGGATAGTGATTTTAATAATCCGAGCTGGCTAGAGAGTGGAAGTTTAGCCTGCATCGCCATTGCCTCCTCCAGCAATTACCCACCTCGCCGCTCTCCACCTGTACCTTTTGGTCGTGCTGCCCAACTGCTGCTCCCAAGTCACCCCAACCAAAAATCTCACACTCGCCATCTCACATCTCATCGTCACCGCATCAATCCGAATCAAAACAAACAACCTTAAGGTGAAACTCCTTTGAATCCACTAATAACTTGTATAAAAGTAGTGGTACACAAAAAATATTCTCCTATTTGTTGGTAATAGTGAAATTATAACTGATAAGATGTTGTTGCCAGTAATCGCTACTTCAATTTGAGTTTTTCCCCTTCGACTAAATAAGATTGCTTGATGTCGTACGTAACCATCAACGTATCTGACAGCCCTGCAAGCGAGCAGCCGGCGTAAAATTAGAAAAATAAAAAAAGCGAAATGCTGTGATCAAGTGATTGTTTTTAGCACGGTTTGGTGAAATTTCATGTTGTTTCCATCAGAAATCCAACAGTAATTGTTCTTCAATTAACAAGTAGTGACAGTAAACTGTGTTGGAGGTTCTACGTTTAGTGAAAGTGGTAAAATTCGACGAAAAGTGTTCTTCGTTCGCAGGCGGATAAGTGTAAACAATTGTAGCAAAGTAAAACGTCCGCGTTGGAAATTAGCACGGTTCATGAAATTTCCACCAGCTACTAGTGTTAGAACTACGGAAATCGTGAGGCAATAGTGTTCTGATGTCTCGTTAGCAATTTGGGAGCGAACTTAGTGTAGGTAAGTGAAATATTTTGAGAAATAATGTGGACTTCCAGAAATGTGTTTGTATATGTGAGGAAGCCATTTTCACTGCCATGACAGGGATTCCTTCCTATATGTCCTTAAGACCTGCTAGCAATTATTTCTGGAGAATATACGTCCGTTTCTCGTCCCGTTTTATCACTCCGACAAATCCGAACGTCTCGACGACCAGGAATTCTGCATCGCCGCATCTGGGAATTGTTTCGAATGCGTTTTTTCCGTTCATCCGTTTCGAAGCAGTAAGTTGTGAGCCTGTCCACATCATTAAGTGCATCTCGTCAACGTCATTCGCCACCGGTTTAACGAATACCAATAGAAGCGTACGCGAGAGGTGAGATAGCTTTTCACTGTTCACGTATATCTGTCATCGTTAGTTAACGGACATCTCGTCGATTGGTTTGAGGTAGGCCATCTATCCGCCACTAGTATCATTTGTACAGTGTTGCTAGTTTGTTCGCAATTTCGGATATTTGTGAAAAATGCGCCAATCACATAACCGGCGATTCGATAAATTGTGGTGGTTTTTGCTCGTCGATGGTTTGTATGCGGTGCTCCGGGATTGCTGATGATGCATACGCCTCGATCAAAGTAAATATGCATCTAGTATGGATGTGTACGGCTTGCAAAAATCTTCTATTGAAAGCGCGATTTTCGAACTCATTGGTGTCAGTCAACAAGGCGAATGAATCCGTGATTGAATCAATGAAAGTGGAAATTCGAGATAGCGTGCTGGCAGAGATCAAGTATGAAATTCGTTCACATTTCAAAACTTTGATCGATTCCGTACCCCGTTCCCCAGCTTCAATTTACCGCACACCACATCCACCTTCGATTAGATCCAAGCGTCTGCGTGATAACGATTGTGACGACGATGCGGCTACCCATCGGCCGGCAAAATCCATGTGTTGCGTTGGAACTAGTGCTACAGTCGCGGATCTGGTTGTTTCTGAAGCCGCAGAAGCAAATCTCGCAAAATTCTGGCTGTACTTGTCTGACATATTGCCGGAGGTACCAGAGAGCAAGGTCGTCGAGCTAGCGGAGTCCAGATTAAAAACAACGAATCTGCAGGTGGTTAAACTCGTTCCTCGAGGGAAAGACGCCAGAACGCTCACTTTTGTTTCGTACAAAATTGGAATACCACTTGAACTCAAAACCATCGCTCTGGCACCGGAAACTTGGCCACGTGGAATACGCTTCCGAGAATTTGAAAGTCTTGGGAATAAGAAACAGTTTTTTTGGAGGCCGGAAGCTGTGACACCCAACCCAATCATCCAGACCGAGCCACCGATAGCATCGTCCATCCTTCCTCGTTAGTTTCCGAAGAGTTAACGACAACTGCTACGTCCGTGCATCACGCTATATCTCACATCATTCCGCCATCGTTCCCCGTTCCGCCATCGCCCACCGTTACGCCGTTCCCGAGAGCACCTATCGTTCCACTTACTATTTATTACCAAAACGTCGGCGGAATGCGTACGAAAACTAACGATTTTCACTTACTGACCGCTTCTTGTGACTTTGACGTTATCGTGCTGACGGAAACGTGGCTTCGCAGCGATGTGAGAAACACTGAACTGTCGTCCGACTATAACATCTATCGATGCGACCGAAGCAGTATGACTAGTCGTTTCCAAAAAGGAGGGGGAACACTCATCGCTGTCAAGAAGTCTATTGCTAGCATGGCTGTTCAGTTGGACAGATCTGACTCGTTGGAACAGGTTGCTGTAAAAGTATCTTCGTCGAACAAATCCGTCTATGTTTGTGGAATCTATTTGAGACCCAACAGCGATCCCGGTAAATATGCCGCACATTCCGATTGTGTTGAGCAAATTATCAACAAAACAAGTTTCGGCGATTCTGTAGTGATTGTTGGTGACTACAATCTGCCACATTTACTATGGTCATACGATGACGACGTGAACTCCGACATTCCGACGAATGCCTCGACTGAGCAGTAGCTTTCTTTTGCTGAAAACATGATCGCTACTGGACTACAGCAGATTTGTAACGTGCGTAATTCCAACGGCAGATTGCTCGACTTGGCTTTTGTAAACAGTAGTGAGGTGGAACTACTTGAAGCGCCATCAGCTATTTTACCAACTGACCGTCATCATAAACCGTTTGTGCTACGCCTAGCCACGCGCAGTGCCAGCGAGAATCTAGACGTTGCAGTAGGCCAAGATTTTGATTTTCGACGATGTAACTATGAAGCCGTTATGGATCAATGCACGTGTTCACTATTTGACGTTTTAGCGGTGCCGTGTTATTTATGTGACCATGGCAACCAGTGAATTCGGCACCGCTCAAACGTCAAATTAGTGAACTCGTACATCGGTCCATTGATGATCTACATTTGTTGAACTGGGATGAAATCTTCAACGGAGCAAATATCAACGAAGCGGTCGATACTTTCTACATATTAGTATTCGGAATCATTAGCAGGCACACTCCGCTCCGCAGAACTAATGCTCAGCGGTCGAACTATCAGCCATGGTGGAATTCGGATCTTCGACACCAAAGAAACGTTCTTCGCAAAGCTCGCCGTCGCTTCTTACGCCATCGCACTGAAGACAACAAGAGTTTTCTCCGTAGTCTTGAATCTGAGTACAACGAATGTGTGTCTTCTTTGTTCCGTGAGTATATTTTTCGTATTCAAGATGAGGTCAAGGCCGATCCTTCCTCTTTTCCTCTTTTTGGCGATTTTTCAAAAGTAGGAAAGATGCGCAGGCAATCCCATCCGAAATGTCGTACGGCGACTCATTAAGTTACGACATCGAAGGATCTGTCGATCTTTTCGCCAACTATTTCAAATCCGTTTATAACGTTGAAACTCCATCGGATCCACATGAGATGCTGAATTCCCTGCCGTCTTTCGACATACATATACCGTTTCCAACGTTTGCCGTGGCAGAAGTCGTAAGTGCTCTCAACTCTGTCGATCCTTCCAAGGGTCCTGGACCTGATAAACTCCCCCCGGTCTTCATTCAACGTTGCGCTGAAGTACTTGGACCACCTGTTTGTCGGTTGTTCAACCTGTCGTTGTCGGAAGCTGTTTTTCCGGATGCTTGGAAAGTTGCTGCCCAAACGCCCATTCACAAAGCCGAAAATATCCATGACGTGAAAAACTATAGACCCATCTCGATTCTCTGTTGCTTAGCTAAGACACTGGAACTCTTAGTTCACAGTAGAATGTACGCTGCGGCTATGCCAGTAATATCGCAATATCAGCACGGCTTCGTGAAGAATCGGTCAACAGCTACTAACCTCATGGTTTTTGCTAGTGCTGTAAACTCTAGCTTGGAAAAACGCTGCCAAGTGGATGGCGTTTACGTAGATTTTTCCAAAGCTTTCGATAAGGTGCCCCATGAATTAGCAATGCGTAAACTTGAGCGGCTAGGATTTCCCGACTGGTTGGTCAAGTGACTACGATCATATCTACGAGACAGAACCGCCTTTGTTAATCTACGATCCACCAAATCAACTAGTTTCGCTACTCCATCTGGCGTGCCGCAAGGTAGCCACCTCGGTCCTTTGATTTTCATTTTGTTCATCAACGACTTGAGTCATCGACTGAACTCGAAGCACCTTATGTACGCAGACGATTTGAAATTATACCGTATCATCAGTTCCATGGTCGACTGTGCTGCTCTTCAGCAAGACATCGACGCTGTAGCACGCTGGTGCGTAATGAACGGGATGGAAATGAATGCGTTGAAGTGCAAAGTGATAAGCTTCACTAAATCACGGTCGCAGTTGAGCTTCAACTACACTGCAAATGGTGTCAGCTTTGAACGTGTAACGTCGATAAAAGACCTGGGAGTGATAATGGATCGTAAGCTGAATTTCGCTGAACACATCTCAAAGACAACAACGAAAGCTTTCGCTATGCTGGGTTTCATTCGTCGTAATGCATCCGACTTTCAAGATGTGTACGCCCTGAAGACCGTTTACTGCGCAATCGTTCGCAGCCTTCTCGAATATGCTGTTCAAATCTGGGCACCATATCAAGAAACGCATATTACTCGCATAGAAAAGGTGCAACGTTGTTTCATGCGTTTTGCGTTACGGAGACTACCATGGAACGATCCGCTCAGACTGCCTCCTTACGAGAACCGCTGTGAACTTATCAAGCTCGAGCCTTTGCGAACACGTCGTGTAATTCTCCAAAGAATGTTTGCTTTCGATGTCTTGACGAATCGGATTGATTGCCCTGATCTTCTGCAACAAGCGAACTTTTTTGTTCCGGCTCGGAGATCCCGCCCACGTTCGTTGTTCTGGACCGCAAGACATCGTACGGTATTTGGAAAAAAACACCCGATGGAAAGATGTTTTAACTTGTTAAATGTTGATGTTTTTGACTTTGATGTGAGTAGAAATAAGTTCAAAGCTAGAATAAGATTATTGCATTAGATTAAGACCAATACAGTCTGTACAGCAATGCTGAAGACGAAGTAAATAAATAAAATTGCTTTGAGAATTATTCCATGAGCGATGTTTTGCATTAAAGTCACCAATGACAAACATTTTTGACTCATTGCGAGTCAATTTCAGCAAGTCAGTTTAAAGCAAATTAACTTGCTGCCCTGTGCATTGAAAAGGTTATTAGGCAGCTATGAAAGTATATTTACCATGCGTTTCAACAGCAACACCCAATGTTTCAAAAATCTGGTATCTTGACGACAGGTTATTATTCAAAGTAAGACTCAGCTGCCTCCGAAAATCAAGGCTTTAAATTTCGATCAAAGCCTCGTTCAAGATTCAACAATAGCACTAATTCACCCATTCAATGAACATCACGTGTAGGCCCGATTTAACGAGGTTCTCGCATTTACAGCCTGAAACATAAAATCTGGCTATTGGCGGCTAAAATTCAACGCAAGTACCTTTCGGAAAAGCATATTTTGATATATCACCCGCCCATTAATCACGCAGCTGGGAGAAACCCCGCTAACCCCTGCTCCCGACCTCGCCGGCGCAAACATCAAATCTGACCTTTTCCTACTAGGTATACGCCTGGGTAGTAGGGTGCGGTTTGTTTTTCGAAAAGGTTTCTCTAAGCTAAAAGTTTGTATACTCTTCTGATTTCAAATGGAGATTGAAATTCTTGTTCTGCATTTCTTTATGAAACCCTTATGAAAATATATGTAAGAAATTTCATGGAAAGCGCTCCTGAAAGATTTTCGGTATAATTTATTTAAGGATTTCTTGCAGGAATCTTCGGAGTAATGCATTTAGAATTTCTTTGAGAAATATTTTTTAAAGTGCTTTAATAATCTCTGGACAAAGCCTAGATATAGTTTTCAAACGGATCCTTCGAAAAATCATTGGAAAACCAAGAAAAACTCACGAAGAAATATTTAAATGAGTTCTCCTACGAATCTGTGAAGAAATTACCGGAGAATGTTTTAAAGAAATATCTTAAAGATTTTTTTGCAATGTTTCGTAGGAATCCACAAATGCATTCCTGAAAGAATCGTAGCAGTAATGTTCGAAGAACATCCTCACATAAATCTGAAGAAATTTAGGTGGAACCTGGGAAAACTCAGGCGGGAATACATGCAGGAATTGTTGACGATGTTGTTTTGATTGCAAGAAATGGCAACCATGGTGATTGGTAGCAAAGTAAAGGGTTGCCCTGTTCATCCGTTTTGGTAGCGACAAACGTCAAACTTTCAATTCATTCGTTTCCCGCATTTTGTAGTGTTCAGACGTAAATAAACACATCTACTGTAAAACCTGTTTTTTTCACTGCTGCCAACAGGAATACCCAGAAGAATTCCTTGATGTAAATTCTGGATAATCCTCAGTGTCATCCCGGGAGAGCTATAATTTTATCCCATTTACTCGCCTGCATTCACACAACACTCATGACATTTATCCTTCGTGGAAGATAACGAGCCAAATCGCCGGGAATGGTGTACCATTGGTACCTCACGTACCTGCAGGAATAAAATAGACTCCTTTGTGCGGTCCTTAGCCTCTTGCCCAGCAACTCCTATCCCTACCTCCTCTTGGTACTGGCCGGGGTACGAGTAGCCTTAGGGAAGATCTGGTAACCAACCCCGGGTGGAACTTTGGTCGTATGCTGACAGGGAAGGAGGGGGGGGGGTTGCTTTTGCTTTTGCTTCTGCAAACCTGGAGCATCTGTACTCCTTGCTAGGAGCGGCTCACAACAGCGTCTGTGCTCCATGTCAGGGGAGGCTGATCATCGTCCAAGTGCCAGAGAAGGACTCTAAGCTAAACTGCGCTCTATGGTCCTCTGAACATTTAGAAGGAATGGTCCTCCGGAAATCTAGAGGGTTGATGTCAGCCCCTGCAAGCTAGCCGTAGAAAAATCAAGCAACGGATGATCAACGAGAGAATACGAACCGGGACAATTGGCGAAGACCACAGCGACGTAAAGGGACTAGTGATTGGAAGCTCGGTACGTGGAACTGTAAATCTCTCAACTTCATCGGGAGCACACGCATACTCGCCGACGTGCTGAAGGACCGTGTATTCGGCATCGTAGCGTTGCAGGAAGTGTGTTGGAAGGGGTCAATGGTGCGAACGTTTAGAGGTTGCCATCTACCAGAGCTGCGGCAACATACACGAGCTGAGAACAGCTTTTATAGTGATGGGTGATATGCAGAGGCGCGTGATCAGGTGGTGGCCGATCAATGAGAGTATGTGCAAGGTGAGGCTCAGAGGCCGATTCTACAACTTCAGCATAATAAACGTGCCCTCACTCCAGAAGCACTGATAATGATAAAGACGCGTTTCACGCGCAGCTCGAACGCGAGTACGACAGCTGCCCAAGCCACGACGTCAAAATCATCATAGGAGATCTGAACGCTCAGGTTGGCCAGGAGGAGGAGTTCAGACCGACTATTGTATAGTTCAGCGCCCACCGGCTGACGAACGAAAACGGCTAACGGCAAATCGATTTCGCCACCTCCAAGAATATGGCCATTCGTAGCACCTTTTTCCAGCACAACCTTCCATACCGATACACCTGGAGATCACCACAGCAGACAGAATCACAAATCGACCTCGTTCTGATTGATGGACGGCACTTCTCCGACATTATCGACGTCAGGACCTATCGTGGCGCTAACATCGACTCTTACCACTGTCTAGTGATGGTGAAACTTCGCCTAAAACTCTCCGTCGTTAACAACGTACGGTTCAGTGCGCATCGTACCTTCGTGCTGTGCGTACACGAATTCTCTCTGCTCTTGGAAGTTTTCTTAAAAACTACCTAAAGCAATAAATCAGTACTTTTCAGTGCTACATAAACAGTACTTTTCAGTGCTAAAATTAAAAACGGTACTTTTCAGTGCTACTAAAACAGTACTTTTCAGTACTATTTTTTCTACTATTGATCCCTTTACGATCCTTGTTTGGACCCGTGCCTTCGATTTTTCGTTGGACCCGTTGGCGAAAGCTAGCGGTGGTAATCCTTCTTGGACACCGTCTTGGGAAAAAACCTTTCGAAGGTCACGTCTTCTTTCGTTTATTAATTAAACATGGTATCAACAACAAACAAAAGGAAGGGTGAATCTCTGAATTCACTACTTCCTTCCAAAAAAGTGGGTTTTAAAACCGTCACTACACGTGGCAAGAATGGAAGAAAGGACGCTTCCCCGGAATGCGAACTTTCTTCCAAGGGTGAAATGAATAATTGTATCGAAATGAGCAATCAGTTCGATGCTCTAGACAAATTTTCCGAACACCAAATCGAAGCAGCCTCTAGCCCAGGCTCTTTGATTCAAGTGAGGAAGCAAAGAGTGCCGCCTATCGTGGTCAGTTGTTCCGAATTTGCGGGATTTAGGCAGGAGATCTTGAACTCCATTAGGGGAATCAAGGTTTCCTTCCACATCGCAAAGAAAGGAGACTGTCGCGTTTTGCCGGAAACTCTTAAAGATCGTGAGCTTCTTCTCAAACATCTTGAAGAGAAGAAGCACAAATTTTTTACTTATGACGACAAAACTGAACGTTTGTTCAAAGTTGTCTTGAAAGGTCTCTCAAGTGACTATAAATCACCTGAAGAGATCAAAAATGGAATAAATGATTTACTTGGATTTTCCCCAGTCCAAGTAATCATTATGAAAAAGAGAACCCAATCTGGCATTGTTCGGAAAGGGCTTTCTCAAGAATTTTATTTAGTTCACTTTAACAAAAAAGAACTAAATAATATTAAAGCTTTAGAAAAAGCAAAACTTTTGTTTGATGTCCGTGTGACATGGGAACATTTCCAGAAACCTGGAGGAAATTACCAGAACCCCACTTAGTGCCGTCGGTGCCAAAAGTGGGGTCATGGTACAAAAAATTGTCGCATGGATGCTAAATGCATGATTTGCGGAGGTTCTTCTCACGCCAAAGACGTCTGTCCAGTGAAGGAAGATACCACCAAATTCATATGTTGTAATTGCGGGGCTAACCATAAGTCCAATTTTTGGAATTGTCCTTCACGCAAAAAGGTCATTGAGGCTCGTGCCAGGCAGATGAAAGATAATATCCGTTACGATAACGGTCGTTTCCGGAATTTGCCTGGTAGAGTATCGAACAATGCTCATTTTTCAGTTAACGATCGCTTGATCATGAATCATACCCATCAGGAAGATCATAATCATGCTCATTCACAAACTAATTTTAATCCGTCGGGTAGCCGTTCGAATCTTTCTATTTCGAATGTATCTACCCACGGTAAATCCTTTGCCGATATCGTAGCAGGAAATTCGAACTCCTTCCCTGTTCGATCCATGGGTACCCATTCTACTTGTTTCAAATCAAATGGAAAAAACCCTACCGCCACAGGTAACTCCGCTTCTTCGTCTACCGGAAATTCCAATGGGAAATCACATGACATGTCTGCCTCTGATTTTAATTTTCTAACTGAACAATTGAATCTAATGATTGATGCAATGTTCAAAGCCACCACTATGACTGAAGCAGTCCAAGTAGGTGTGAAATTTACAAATCAAATTGTTATTGGATTACGTTTTTCTAATGGATCCAAATAATAATTTAAATATTTTAAATTGGAATGCTCGTTCTCTGAATGGTAAAGAGGACGAGCTGTTTAATTTTCTTACGGTTAATAACGTGCATATAGCAATTATTACCGAAACGTATTTAAAACCTGGATCTAAACTCAAAAGAGATCCTAACTTTTTTGTTTATCGTAATGATCGACTTGATGGGGCATGTGGGGGAGTTGCAATCATCATTCATAGGCGTATAAAACATCAACTGTTTTCATCATTTGAAACTAAAGTTTTTGAAACTTTAGGTGTTTCTGTTGAAACACAGTTTGGTAAATATACTTTCATAGCTGCCTATTTGCCTTTTCAATGCTCTGGGCAGCAAGTTAATTTGCTCCAAACTGACTTGCGTAAATTGACTCGCAATAAGTCAAAATTTTTTGTCATTGGTGACTTTAATGCCAAACATCGGTCATGGAATAATTCTCAAAGTAATTCCAACGGCAGAATTTTATTTGATGAGTGCTCTTCAGGATATTTCTCAATTCAATACCCTGATAGCCCCACATGTTTTTCCTCTTCTAGAAATCCATCTACGATTGACTTGGTCTTAACCGACTCTAGTCATCTTTGTAGCCAATTAGTTACTCATGCTGATTTTGATTCTGATCATGTCCCTGTTACATTTCAAATATCCCAAGAAGCGATTCTCAATCCTATCAGCTCCACTTTCAATTATTTACGAGCTGACTGGAATATATATAAAACGTATGTTGACTCCAATCTTGATGTTAACATTTCTTTAGAAACTAAACTTGATATTGACAATGCTCTTGAAACTTTAACAAATTTCATTGTTGAAGCCAGGAACATTGCAATTCCAAAATGTGAAGTAAAATTTGAATCCGTGATTATAGACGATGATCTTGAACTCATGATCCGTCTTAAAAACGTGAGGAGAAGGCAATTTCAACGCACTCGCGATCCTGCTATGAAAATTATATGGCAGGATTTGCAGAAAGAAATCAAGAAACGTTTTGCTCAATTAAGAAACAAAAATTTTGAAAATAAAATTTCTCAATTGGACCCTGGCTCTAAGACCTTTTGGAAATTATCGAAAATCTTGAAAAAACCTCAGAAGCCAATACCGGCATTGAAAGAGGAAAACAAATTATTACTAACTAATTGCGAAAAAGCTCAAAAACTTGCTATGCAGTTTGAAAGTGCGCACAATTTTAATTTAGGACTTACTAGTCCAATTGAAAATGAAGTTACTCAGGAGTTCGAAAATATTCTCAATCAAGAGAACGTTTTCGAAAATGCCTGGGAGACTGATTTGGAAGAAGTGAGAACTATTATTAAAAAATTCAAAAACATGAAAGCTCCTGGCGATGATGGAATTTTCTACATCCTCATCAAGAAACTTCCAGAAAGTAGCTTATCATTTTTAGTTGATATATTTAACAAATGTTTTCAATTAGCATATTTTCCTGACAAATGGAAAAATGCTAAGGTTGTTCCAATTTTAAAACCAGACAAAAATCCTGCAGAAGCTTCTAGCTATCGTCCAATCAGTTTGCTTTCCTCCATCAGTAAACTTTTTGAAAAGGTTATTTTGAACAGAATGATGGCCCACATCAACGAAAATTCAATTTTTGCCAATGAACAGTTCGGATTTCGCCATGGACATTCGACCACTCATCAACTTTTACGTGTAACAAATTTGATCCGTTCCAACAAATCTGAAGGCTATTCTACTGGTCTTGCTCTTCTAGACATAGAAAAAGCATTCGACAGTGTTTGGCATGAAGGTTTGATTGTAAAATTAAAAAACTTTAATTTTCCAACATACATTGTTAGAATAATTCAAAGTTATCTGTCAAATCGTACACTTCAGGTTAATTATCAGAACTCCAGATCTGAAAGACTTCCTGTAAGAGCTGGTGTGCCTCAAGGCAGCATTTTGGGACCAATATTATACAATATTTTCACATCTGACTTACCTGAGCTACCTCAGGGATGTCATAAATCTTTGTTTGCGGATGACACAGGCCTCTCCGCCAAAGGACGAAGCCTGCGTGTCATCTGTAGTCGATTGCAAAAAAGTTTGGATATTTTTTCTTCATACTTGCAAAAATGGAAGATTTCTCCTAATGCTTCCAAAACTCAACTAATAATATTCCCACATAAACCAAAAGCTCTTTATTTGAAACCTTCAAGTAGACATGTTGTCACGATGAGAGGGGTTCCAATAAATTGGTCAGATGAAGTTAAGTATCTAGGGCTCATGCTAGATAAGAATTTAACTTTCAAAAATCACATTGAGGGCATTCAAGCCAAATGTAATAAATATGTAAAATGTCTCTATCCCCTTATTAATAGAAAATCAAAACTTTGTCTTAAGAACAAGCTGTTGATATTCAAACAAATTTTCAGGCCAGCCATGTTGTATGCTGTACCAATATGGACTAGCTGTTGTAATACCAGGAAGAAAGCTCTGCAGAGAATTCAAAATAAAATTTTGAAAATGATTCTGAGGCTTCCTCCCTGGTATAGTACCAATGAGTTACATAGAATATCCAATGTTGAAACATTGGAACAAATGTCAAATACAATCATTAATAATTTCAGGCAAAAATCGTTACAATCTTCTATTGCCACGATTAATGCGTTATATGTTTAGGTTTAGTTAGGTTAAGTATATTAAAAACGTTTTTTTTTTCTCTTATAAGCAGGTGAAATCAACTCACCTGTAAAAAAACTGAACTGCTACGGCAAATGAAATGCAATATGTTGTTAACAAAATGTTAATTAAATCTTAAATTTGTTTTACCAAATTAGGATGATAGTGTTGTCAAATAACACAGAACACCTAGATATAAGAAATGAATGTAATGTTTGGAATGATACTAATAAAAAAAAAAAAAAAAAAAAAAAAAAAAAAAAAAAAAAAAAAAAAAAAAAAAAAAAAACAAAAAAAACAAAAAAAAAAAAACAACGTACGGTACCGACGGCCGCCACGGTATGACCTAGAGCGGCTTAAGCAACCGGATGTCGTAGCGGCATACGCGCAGCACCTCGAGGCTGCATTACCGGAAGAGGGTGAGCTGGATGAAGCCCCTCTTAAGGACTGTTGGAGAACAGTGAAGGCAGCCATCAACGATGCATTTGCATGCGATTTGCTTAAATTTTCATATAAAAACTTTGTTTCTACGATGCTTCGTTCTTGAGTTATGATTTTTCAAAGTAAGTAGTGTCAAGGGAAAACAAAAAAATTCCACCTGAGTTTTCCGGAAAAATAGGCGACCCTAAATTTTTCTCAATTTTTTTTTATTCATATATCCATGAGCCCTGCCTGTGGAAAAAGTTTCATGAAAATCTGAGACCCTTCGGCCCAAACCCGTACGGTAATAAAAAAAATCCCCAGCTGAGAGCAACATCGGGTACGTGGGGCGGAGTCGACGGAACGATTGGTTCGACGAGGAGTGCCAGGAGGTTTTGGAGGAGAAGAATGCAGCGCGGGCGGTCATGCTGCAGCAATGGACCCGGCAGAACGTGGAACGTTACACACGGAAACGGCAACAGCAGACCCACCTCTTTCGGGAGAAAAAACGCCGCCTGAAGGAGACGGAGTGCGAGGAGATGGAACAGCTGTGCCGGTCTCAAGAAACACGTAAGTTCTATCAGAAGCTCAACGCATCCCGCAACGGCTTCGTGCCGCAAGCCGAGATGTGGAGGGATAAGGATGGGAGCATTTTGACGGACGAGCGTGAGGTGATCGAAAGGTGGAAGCAGCACTTCGACGAGCACCTGAATAGCGCTGAGAGCACAGGCAATGAAGGACGGGACAACGGAGGAAATGCCTTCGTCAGTACAGCGGAGGATGAAAACCAACCAGCTCTAACTTTTAGGGAGGTTAGGCAGCATTCACCAGCTCAAGAACAATAAAGCTGCTGGTAAGGATGGTATCGGAGCTGAACTCATAAGGATGGGCCCGGAGAGGCTGGCCATTTGTCTGCATCGGCTGATAGGTACAATCTGGGAAACAGAACAGCTACCGGAGGAGTGGAAGGAAGGGGTGATATGTCCCATCTACAAGAAAGGCGACAAGTTAGATTGTGAGAACTTCCGAGCGATCACCATTCTAAATGTGGCCTACACGTTCAAAAAAGCGTTCTGGAAAACGTGAACTGTCAAAAATACACCGTGAACTACCATGATTGGTCTCGTATACATGATCTAGTTCACGGTGTATTTTTGTTTGTTGACGAGTTCACGCCTGCTGTTCACGGATACGAGAACGGATTTTTTTTCTGTGTACAAAGTATTATCCCAGATCATCTTCCGTCGTCTGTCATCTGTAGTAAACGAATTCATGGGAAGTTATCAAGCCGGCTTCATTGACGGCCGATCGACAACGGACCAGATCTTTACTGTACGGCAAATCATTCAAAAATGTCGTGACTACCAGGTCCCATCGCATCACCTTTTCATCGATTTCAAGGCGGCATATGAAGCGTCGACCGTGTAGAGCTATGGAAAATCATAGACGAGAAAAGCTTTCCCGGGAAGCTCACGAGACTGATAAGAGCCACGATGGAAGGTGTACAAAATTGTGTGAAGGTTTCAGGCTAACATTTCAGTTCGTTTGGATCCGGCGGGAGCTACGACAAGGTGATGGACTTTCGTGCATGTTGTTCAATATTGCGCTAGAAGGTGTTATGCGGAGAGCAGGGGTACTATTTTTACGAAATCCAGTCAATTGGTTTGCTTCGCGGATGATATGAACATTGTCAGCCGAACATTTGAAAAGGTGGCAGACCTGTACACCCACCTGAAACGCGAGGCAGCAATAGTTGGACTGGTGAATGCGTTCAAGACAAAATACATGCTAGCTGGTGGAGCCGATCGCGACAGGGCTCGCCTAGGTAGCATTGTTACGATGGACGGGGATACGTTTGAGGTTGTCAACGAGCTCGTCTACCTTGGATCCTTGCTGATGGCTGACAATAACGCTTGCCGTGAAATACGGAGGCGCATAATCAGTGGAAGTCGGGCCTACTATAGCCTCCACAAGAATCTGGGGTCAAAATAGATTCACACCTGCACCAAATGTACAATGTACAAAACGCTCATAAGTCCTTTCCGGGCATGACACGTGGACGATGCTTGAGGAGGACTTGCAAGCACTTGGAGTCTTCGAACGTCGGGTGCTTAGGACGATCTTTGCCGGTGTGCAGGAAAACGGTGTGTGGGGGCGAATGATGAACCACGAGCTTGCCCAACTCTACGGCGAACCCAGTATCCAGAAGGTGGTCAAAGGGTGGAAGGGTACGATGGGCAGGGCATGTTGTGAGAATGCTGGACAGCAACCCTGCAAAGATGGTGTTCGCTTCGGATCCGGATGGTACAAGAAGGCGTGGAGCGCAGCGAGCTAGGTGGGCGGATCAAGTGCGTATCGATTTGGCGAGCGTGGGGCAGAACCGAGGATGGAGAGATGCGGCCACGAACCGAGTATTGTGGCGTGAAATTGTTGATTCAGTGTTATCTCTTAAGATGTTAACTAAATAAATTAAATGTAATGCGTTGGGAAGTTTAAGGGATATCTGAAGAATTCGCCCAAATAAATGATGGAAGCATTTATAAAGGAGCTCTAGGAGAAATCCCGACTAAAAATCACAATAACATATTTCAAAAAGTCATTGCGCACAATTTCTTGAATTGTCTTTGAAAGCTTTTACGGAAGAATTACAGGGCATCACTTGAAAATTCCTATAACAATACTTGAAGGAGTTGAAAAAGTTCTCCAATAAACCACTGGTGGAAGACGATTAGTAATATTTGGCGGAATGTCAGAAGAAATCTCTTGGCTAATGTTTGAACAACTTTCTCTAGAAATACACTTAGAAATTCTTGTGATATTGTTTTGAGGGGATTCTGGAAGAATCCATTCAGAATGTTCTAATGAAATACCTAGAGGGAGCTAGAAGCTAGAGGCCAGTGTTGATAGACTCACACTCAAATCTCAATTAATACGCTCTCCCGTGAGAGCAAACTCATTAGAGATCTGCTTCGCAAATCTCACGCTCAACTCAAACCGTAAAAAAATGATTCAGTCGCAAATTACGTCAAAAACTTGTGAAACCCGAATGCTGTTGTTTGCGTTAGAAAGGATTACTATAATTTTACCAGACTAACAAGAAATTATTGCCGTGTGTGAGTAAACTGTGGAAATACGAGACAATGAGTCAAAAAGGTGAGACAACTCATCCATGATTTTTTGACTGCTGAGTTGCATGATTGACAACTCACGCATGAAAAATCTCAAGCGTGAGTTATGAGAAATTGAGTTTTTCACAACACTGCTAGAGGCTAGAAGCAAGAAGCTAGAAGCTAGAGGCTAGAGGTCAGAAGCTAGAAACTAGAAGCCAGAAGCTAGAATCTACAACCTGAGACTAGAAGATAGAAGCTAGAAGCTAGACGCTAGATGCTAGAAGCTAGAGGCTAGAAACTAGAAGCTAGAAGCTAGACGCTAGAAGCTACAAGCTAGAAGCTAGAGGCTAGAAGCTTAAAACTAGAAGCTAGAAGCTAGAGGCTAGAAGCTAGTGGCTAGAAGTTAGAAGTTAGATGTTAGAACCTAAAAGCTAGAATCTATAAGCTAGAAGCTTGACGCTAGAGGCTAGAAGTTAAAGCTAGAAGCTAGAGGCTAGAAGCTAAAAGCTTGAAGTTACAAGCTAGAGGCTAGAAGCTAGAAGCTAGAAGCTAGAGGCTAGAAGTTAAAGCTGAACAAGGGGGCAATCTTGGCGTTCCCAGACATATTCCGGACAGCGTTGCAGAAGTGTCTAGCGGAAGGCTGCTTTCCAGACAGATGGAAGGTGCAGAAGCTGGTGTTGCTGCCAAAACCGGGAAAACCGCTAGGAGATCCTGCTTCGTATGGACCAATATGCTAGCTGGATACTGTTGGCAAACTTATGGAGAAGGTCATCCTCGGCAGGCTGACGATCTACACGGAAGGCGAGAACGAATTGTCGAAGAGGCAGTTCGGATTCCGTAAAAAGACTTCGACGGTGGATGCTATCCGGGCAGTCATCGCGTGCGCGGAGAATGCATCCAAGCAGAAAAGGAGAGGCAATCGATACTGCGCAGTGGTAACAATAGACATCAAGAACGCGTCCAACAGTGCCAGTTGGGAGGCTATCGCCGCAGCCCTACACAGAATGCGGGTCCCCGAATCTGTGTAAAATTCTGCAAAGTTACTTTCAGAGCCGGGTACTGGTCTACGACACAAACCAGGAACGGATGTCAATTGAAGTCACGGCGGGAGTTCCACAGGGATCCATACGTGGTCCAAAATTGCGGAACATGATGTACGATGGAGTGCTACCCAAGCAGCACAGTTTGTTTCAACTCAAGAATAAAATAATCTCTTGAAACTAATCCAAGTTGTCAATGGTTGAAAATATGACTTTCAATTGCACTGAACAGCAACGCAAAAAGCGCAAGAGGTGGAGTCTGTTTGCAACATATTTAAGTTATATCGAAATTGCTTATTTGTGGCAAAATACTTGAGAGAAAAAAAAAATGAAAACAAAAATATGAACGAGAACCAAACTTCCGACCTCAAGATCACCAAACTTCTCCTCTACTCACTACTCCACCAGCTCTTCGAACAATTGCTTCGCCAATGCACTATAAAAGCGACCACATGGCCCATTAATCAAAGCTTGTTGCTTTTAACTTTACTGCACCCTTCGGAATACAAGTTCATTGCTGTAGAAATTAGACCACGCCTGAAATAATCTAAACTTTTTGCAAAAACTTCCGCGCAACACATGAGAAACACCATTCAAACAAACAAACTGTTGCTAGACCATGTTTTCGTTGTTAGATGATACGTAAGGTGCAACTCAACCATATTGCAACTCGATTCAAACAAACAAACTTCTAGCTGTCATACACGTAGTTTAGTGCAACTTGGTCGCAACTGGGATGAATCTTCTTGAGTTGTGGGTATGAAAACGAAAATTGAATGCATGTTGCGGATGCTTCAAATGAAAGTTATTTGAAACATAACATTAAAACCGGCATTTGTTTCAAGAGTTTGTTTGAAAAGTTGCTGAAAACATCTTGGCAAACTTGACTTCATTGCTATTTGCAAAGGACACTTGCAGCAAATCTTGTCGTTTCAAAAATGTTGAACGTCAAACAAGAAGTGAAATGCATATTCATTGGAATGGAAATAAAACTTTATGAGCCTTGATATTGATATGCAACCGAACTAGAACCATGTAAGTTACAGATGCTTTTATTGATACGCGATTGAAACCATTTTTGAAAAGCATCTCTTTGGAAGATGTTTCGTGTGCTACTTGGGTAACCTTGTCACTGCCGAATGGAGTCGAGATCGTTGGGTTCGCAGATGACGTCGTTCTTGCGATAACTGGCGAGACTGCGGAGGAGGTGGAGATGCTGACGGCGGAATTGCTAGACACCATTGAATCGTGGATGAATGGAGTCAAGCTGCAGTTGGCTCATCATAAAACGGAGGTGGTGCTGGTCAGCAACTGCAAGGCGGTTCAGTTGTTGGAGATCAACGTCGGCGGACACGCAATCCCATCGAAACGCTCTCTAAAGCACCTTGGAGTGATGGTCGACGACAGGCTAAACTTCAACAGCCACGTAGACTATGCCTGCGAAAAGGCAGCGAAAGCAGCTAACACCGTAGCTAGGATCATGCCCAACATTGGAGGACCAAGAAGCAGCACGAGGCGTCTTCTGGCAACCGTATCATCGTCTATACTGATGTACGGAGTTCCGACTTGGGCTGCAGCGTTGGGAACCAAACGTAACCGAGATAAGCTGGCAGGTACGTTCCGGCTCATGGATATACGGGTGGCGAGTGCCTACCGCACTATATTGGAGGAGGCAGTGTGCGTTATCGCTGGAATAATCCCCATCCGCATCAATCTGGCTGAGGACATCGCATGCTACCAGCAAAGAGACACTAGGAATGTGAAGAATACCTTTAGGTTGGACACAATGGCCAGGTAGCAGGGGTGGAATAGCACGGAGAAAGGAAGGTGGACCCACAGGCTCATTCCTAACGTGTCGGTGTGGACGACTAGAAAACATGGAGAAGTTAACTTCTTCCTGACCCAGTTTCTGTCAGGCCATGGATGCTTCCGGAAATATCTGCACAGAGTCGGACACGCAGAATCTCCACATTGTCCGGCCTGTCCAAATATCGAGGTGGCACCGGAGCATGTTATATTCAACTGCCCTCGATTCAGGGATATACGAAGCGAGGTGATGCCAGAAACCGCAAGCGTCCTAAATCCGGACAACATCGTGCAGAATATGGGCCTGCATGAAAGCACCTGGAATGCGGTGAACAGGGGAATGACGGCGATTATGTCGTTGCTGCAAAGGAGAGGGCGTGAAGACCAGAGAGCTCCGGGTCGCGATCGGAGTAGGCTAGATCCTCCGTCGGGGACAAGAACGAGTAGAGCTTGCGTAGCGTAGTATCGGTTAAAAGTCGTCGGGGCGCCTGCAAACGGGAAGCCTTCCTCCAACCGGAATTGCAGAACCGACCCTGGCACTTAGCCGACCAACGTCGAGTCGGAGTAGGCTTAGTCCACCGCCGGAGTCTAGCTGAGTAATTCGCGAAACAGCACCGGCAAATGTTCGTCGGGGTGCCTGTGAACCGGAAGTTTCCCTCCACTGGAATCGCAGGACCGACCTCGGCATCTGCCCGGATAGCATCGGTTCGGAAGATCTTCCGCCGCCGGAGAAATCTTCGTCGGAGTAGGATAGATCCACCACCGGGGACTACTCTGAGTAGTACGTAGCGTATCACCGGCTTGAGTCAGGAGTCAGGAGAGCTCGAACAGCAGCAGCGGAGAACGAGTCATCGTAGAGGAATGAAGTGCACATGAGCGTCCAGTAGAAGTTCAACAGGGCTTTGACGCGAGGCCAGCCCAAGGGAAGTATGCGTCGTCGCACAGAAAGCCGTCCAAAGCGCCGGCGAGATCTTCAACCGCCAATTGGGCAAAACGAGTAGTCGCAGAGACACCGTAGAAATGCAGTAGTGAGCAGCGTTTTTGACGACATTAAACTCCAACAGCGAACTATCAGAACAGCTAGATGTTGAGATTGACGAAGTGCATGAGCACAGCCCTCCCCCGATGAAGTTGCCTGATGTAGTTCCGGGGGGGCTCGAGGCACAGGAGCAGTAGCGAAAGTTTTTTAGTGATTAAGCACGCCTAACGTGAGTAACACACCGTGCCAACACACAACAGGCCAGGCTTTTGAAGCTTTTTTGTACCCTACTATAAACAAAAAAAGGTGCTAGAACCTAGAGCAGTGTTTCCCAAACTTTTTTGACTTTCGCCCCCTTTAGACCAATATTTTTTGGAATCGCCCCCATGATACGAAATTTAATCATTTGTATTAAGTAGTAAACATACATTGGAGTATTGATCAAAATCTCATCATAAGTGTACCGAAAATTGGTCAAATTTAAAGGATGCAGTAGTCAATCATAATACTTCCTTTTAAAATACCCCAAAGAGAATGTCTTCTACTTGTATATCCATAAAAGAGTTGTGCAATATCTATATTATGCATCAATTGTTTTCGTATCAAGAAATCTATTATTTTGGCTACAGTTCGATCAACGAAACAATTGTAGTTCACTTTGCTTTTTTGTCTTCTTTCAAAAGTTTATTAAGTTGTAGAAATGCATTTAAGATTTTTTTAATACATTTTCGGCAGTTCTGGAAACAGCCCAATCTAAAGTCGGTTCTGATTTAAAATTCATAAATTTCGAAAAGATTTGTACAAATTTGCAAAAATTATCGCAAATATAAAAATAATACAATTTATAAAAAATATAAGTAAACTCAGACTATTCTTCAACTTTCCATTTACCGAAATATAACGTTCAGCGCAAATTTTATTTTTCAGGCTTTGATCCATGCACTTTTATGACGCCAAGGCCTATTTTTAAAAACAAAATATCAAAATGAGTAGTGAAACAAATGCGTGAGAAGCAATTAAAACTTAATCTGCCCTATTCCAAAGATCGCCAAAAAGCTACCAAACATTTCATTAAACTTGGAAATAAATTTAAAATATCGCTAGAAGTTCTCACATGTTTTCTTCTTTCAAAATACATTAAATGTTATATTAGTCAAAAACCATTCAGATCTCAATTAAAATCGTCAAATTTGTCTATCATAATTAAAAATCAAGCGCGTTCATAGGTACACACAAGAACAGATGAAATAGTTAGGAGTTAAATAAAAAAAATTCAGATGTAGATGCTTTCATTGAAATATGAGTGTCTCTTACAAACTTTGAATTAATTATTATTTTTCAATTGCTGTCATACCATAATTTTCGCCCCCTTTCTAACATTTTCGCCCCCCAAATTCAGTTTTATAAATTTTCGCCCCTTGCACCTGAAAATCGCCCCCCGGGGGGCGAATTCGCCCACTTTGGGAATCACTGACCTAGAGGCTAGAAGTTAAAGCTAGAATCTAAAAGCTAGAGGCTAAAAGCTAGAAGCTAGAAGCTAGAGGGTAGAAGCTAAAAGCTAGAAGATAGAAGCTAGAAGCTAGACGCTAGAAGCTACAAGCTAGAAGCTAGAGGCTAGAAGCTAAAAGATAGAAGCTAGAGGCTAGAGGTTAGGTTAAAGCTAGAAGCTAGAGGCTAGAAGTTAAAGCTAGAAGCTAAAGACTAGAAGCTAAAAGCTGGAAACTAGAGGCTAGAGGTTAGGTTAAAGCTAGAAGCTAGAGGCTAGAAGCTAATAGCTAGACGCTGGACGCCAGAAGCTACAACTAGAAGCTAGAGGCTAGAATTTAAACCTAGAAGCTAGTGGCTAGAAGCTAGACGCTAGAACCTAAAAGCTAGAAGCTAGAGGCTAGAAGTTAAAACTAGAAGCTAAAAGCTAGACGCTAGAATCTAAAAACTAGAAGCTGTAAGCTAGAAGCTAGAAGCTAGAGGCTCTAAATCAAACTTACAGAAATTTTTAAACTTTTTGAGAACTGACAAAAAATAACCCGCACCCTAATTAGGTAGGTAACCGACACGGGGCATCCATCTGCAATCACCACCGTCAGGGCAGGGATGGGTTCTATCACGCCAGTCGGAACACGTGCCCGGCTCAAACAATATTTCGCACATAATTTCTCGCCGCTCATAAATTTTATAGCCGTTTTTCAATCCTTTCGAGGTTTTATTTCCTGGCAATAAACACCCCGAATCGCTTCGCTACGGATGGTAATAACAACACGCAATCAACCCCCATCGCTAGGGCCCACATGCGCACGGCACCGTTTGGCGTTTTATTTCATCCATCAGTGTAAGGTTCATTACAGTGCACGTTGGTGTGAAATGGTGGCCAAATTCCAGGGATATCATAGTATTAAAAAAAATACTATTATTAAGTACAGCAAAGAACTACTTGGGCACTTCCATGATTCACTTTGATATGGGGGTTTTCCTCGGCCGGATTGTCTGAAACTTTGCTATAAGAAGCACTTCAATGCAGCCACCATAATGGCCAAATAGGATTTCAATTGCTTCAAAAAATCCTACCGAATCAAAAGTGCCAAGAATAGGATCTGGCTTCCTATATTGTCGTTTCTAGTTTAAATTAATAATATCATAACGCTCTAATAGTACGCTCAATAAAAAAACTTCTGATATACATGAAATTCTCTACTAAATCAATAGTATTTTTGTCATCAATAAAATGTATGAAGTATATGAACAAAAAAATAGTTTTCACCAGAATTTGCTTTATCATAACCATTGTGCAATGATCAGAAGTAAATTTCGAAGTGTGTGAGAATACAGTATCACAGGAAAAAAAGGTTTCTGGAGGATTTGATACCTATTTTACAGTCACAAGAGGGTGATGAGACTGTAAAACAAAACGCACTGCATTAGGCAACAGACAAACAGACGTAACACAAATGAAATTTCCATCAACCATGTATTTGTTTATCCCGCATGGCTTCAGAACTACTCGATGGATCGATTGGTACAGCTGCTCGCTTTGATTACCAAAACGAATCCCACATCCAAAGTACATCTTTATACCACTTCAATAATATAATAGTCTAATGGTGGGTCTGTCTTATTTTCATGTGGAGTCAATCATGTGTCTCAAGTTAGCCTGTTCATTAATAGGTTATCATTCTATAATATGGCTACCAAAATTCATTGGATTTAGCATAACTATTTTTAATCTAGAAATACCAATACCCCATGGCAAAGTGACTTGATAAAAAACATTAACAAATCCATTTCATATTAAGACCAGCATGAAATTGCCACAGTCACAGCATTGTCACGATTATCAAATGCAACCATGAATCGTGTTCTGGCAAATTAAATAGATAATCATCTGCAGCATGATTATCTATTTAATTTCACGTCCATTTACTATCATCACTATCACCATTCTCGTTGTCCCGCAATTGTAGTTAAACGTATCCTGAGTAGCTCCCGCCATAAGGACATCGATATGAGCACGACAGAACACTACTTCAAATAACCAACAATGGCGTCGTAGCATGCAACGTGACATCTACAAAAGATTATAACTTGTGAGTTTGTATGTGCGTGCATGTTTGTCCTATATCGTACAATGTCAAGAACACGCCTCATTGGTCTGCTACAAGAATGCTTATTCCGTTTCCCTGGGCACATATATGAGTACCGTCAAACGGGGTAACATTGCTAGGAGTGGTCCTTCAAGTAAAAAGTTTTATTCAACAGTTATCGATGGAATATTTTCAATGTATCAATGGGGCTTCTCTTTCTAATATCCATAAACATATAAATTGAGGTTTTTGTAAAAAATGAGATTTGCTCATTTGTAAATGGCATCACCGAAAATGATTGAGGTAGTTGCCAAAATTTTCATAAGTATTTTCAATTCAGCGAAATTGACGAATCATTATGAAGAAAGCATAATTTTCTTAGGATATTGCCTACCTTTAGGCGTATTCCGTGGTTTATTGAGTTCCTAATTTTAACATAACCTAAAAATTGAATGACTCATAAGAGTTTGGTCTGCATATTTGACTTCAGGGACCATGAATTTTAGATTTTCAATATTACTGATCATTATTTAATCAATGTTACTCCATGCCAGCCAAATCAAAATATTCAAAAGTGTTTTTAACCCTTCAGTCGTCGCGTGGTTTGCCACCGTCAGAACCACCACGCTGAGGCTGTGTACGAAAAGCGAGGTTTTTTCACCACTGTTGTACAAAATACAACAGCGCGACGACTGAAGTGTTAAACATACTTAAACCTTCAGAAAACAAAATATAGTATATAGTCATGAGCAACGGATGCCAGTACTTGTTTTAAAATATGAAACTTACATCATTTGCATTTTCAAATAAAATTTTTGCACAGAAAAAAAACCGTTCTCGTATCCGTGAACAGCAATCCTGAACTCGTCAAAAAGCAAAAATATACCATGAACTAGATCTTGCTTATGTGAACGCGTTGCTTAGTTCCGAGAACGTTCATGTATGCATGATAATAGTTCACGGTGTATTTTTGACAGTTCACGTTTTCCGGAACTCTTTTTTGAGCGTGTCATAAATGTCCAACAAACTGACCAATGCTACCCCGGACTACGGTACAGTAGTTTATTTGTAGGGAGCAAGTGAACATCCATATTGCATCATTATACGCATTGCTGGCTGCTTGTAGCTACTCTTCACAATACCACACAACAAGCATCAACTTCAATTGCGGTCATCGGTTGATTACTGAACACATTAAATCTTGTCACAAGCAGTGGATTATACCACTACTGCCCTGGATTAATGGGGATGCTTTGCTTGTTTTATTGGAATTGTTGAGCTTTGGCTGGCTCACACAGAGTATCTCAATTGTTTTTCAGACACATTGTAGCATTGATATTTTTTTTATTTATGCCTAAGTTTGAAGTTCCTTTTAAAACTTTGTTTTTCTTAATTAGTATTATTTCTAACAATACATTCATTTCGTATATCCTGTATTAGCCCACACAATCATACTAATTTGGTAATGCTAAAATAAGCTTTGAGGAGGTGATTGAAGAAGCGACTATGTTTTATGAAATTCGAGTTTTGTTCAATGAATCGGTTTTTATTCAAGATTAAATTATACAACAAACTTAAATGCTAAATATTTAATGTATTCAAATTATTATTTAGAAAAATAAAAACATAACAACTTGTCATATTGCTAGAAAACAATGTTCGCTGTTTCTTTTACAACGAAATCCTGAATAATGGTTACAAGAGTACAAGTTTATTATCATGCAATGATTGAGTCTTTCTTGAGACATTGTACTTTTTCGATCCATTTTGAAATTTTATTTCTATCTTCGCTCAATTTTAAATAAATAAAAATAGAAAAAAAATTTCGGAAGAAATTGGCATTTTTTCTTCTTTTTCAGTAATTACGTGATATTAAATTTTTTTTATAACAATCATTCGTTTGAATGTTTTAATGCTACTCTTTAAGAAAAGGTTTGAAACGTTTAGAAAAAGTTTTAATTCTGGTGCATGTTTTGATAGGTCCCACTTACCCGGGTTAAGATATTTTGGGGTAAGTTAGACCATAGAAATTTTCATATGAAATAAAAAACAAAATGCCTGTTTATCGTAAGCAGTTTGTAATGATACTTAAAGCTGTGACTTACCGATGGTAATTCGATTTATGACACAATTATTTTTTTTGCGAGCTAATGCAGAACGTGAAACGTGTCACAATTCATCATGCAAGTTGAAAATGGCGCGGAGCTGACAACTTCTACAAGGAGCACATGGTAATAAAAATAGTAATATTTTTTGTGCTAAATACATTCCTTATCATTGAATCTTCAACTTTCTAGAAGAATACCCCCTTGAAATACTTTTCCTAAACGAGCTATGACGGAAGGTCCCACTTACCCCATATTCTCACTTGCCCCGGGTAGAATTTTCGCACTTCTAGCAAAGCTAGAAACTTTCACCTAACCCGGCTATCTGGAGTGCCGAGGTCGGTCCGACAATTCCGGTGGGAGGTTGGCTTCCAACCGGACAGGGTAGGTAAGGAAGGGCTGGCCGTTTTGTTTATAAACATCTGAAACAGGTAGTCGAGAGATTGACTCCTGATTGGTTGGAGAAACAGTGTTGTCAAGAATTATTCTAATCTGGTCGCCCCTGCTCCTTGTGTGCTATACTCCTTTCTTCCTTTTTTGACAATTTCGTCCACACTGAGGGCAGCACAGTTAGTTTTAATTTCAGCATCATCCGAGCCAGGCAGTAATGACTTCTGATTGGTTGGAGAGAAAGTGATGTCAAGAATTATAAGTTTAAAGTTAAAAATGGCCTCCTAGCCAATTTCGCCAAGCGATAACACCTTTAAACCTAATACCCCTATCAGAATGCTCAGGCCCTAGCCTATTCGTAATGAGCTTTCAATTTGACATACTAGAATGCAAGGCGCGTTCAATGATTTGCTCTATTACATGCTCACATACTATCAAGCATCGCCTGAGAGAACTACTATGTATGTATGAGTGAGTCATTCATTTCTAGAACGCAGAGCGGTGATCGTTCTGAAAATACAACATCAGTTTATTATTGGATTTTTCAGTGTTGAGTCTACGAGTGCAAGTTACCACAGATGCCAAAAATAAATACTTCTCGTTTTATTCAATGAAACAGAAAGTAGCAACAAGCACATAGAATATAAGATCATCGTCAAATATCATTCAAAATGTTCAATGAAGCTGACACATCCACATGCAATTAATTTATCAGGAAAAGCGATATAATGCTAGAGAAAATGTTGCAGGCACAACATTCACTGACGAACTTAGTTATGGTTGGAAAATATCGTCCGAAGGAATATGGCTCAGATGTATCGGAACTAGTGAGAGTAAGTGACTACAACTTCGACGTTTCGGCTAGATTGCAAATCGAAATCTAAGAACTTCATACTGAGCTCAGTTAGTAGATGCTGCAACGGTATTACTCGAAAACTACAGTGAGTTACTTATTCTTAGAATGTAGCTAGTACGAGTGCAAGGAAAACGCCTAACATTTCTCGAAAAAGGCACCATACACATGTACAAACTCCTGACTACGAAGTGAAGTGCCTTCCTTCGAACTTTTCATCCAAGCGTTAATTTGAGTATTTGAGTGTTTTGAAGTATTAAGATTGAGAAACACTGCTCAACCACATTATGACAGGTTATTGAAAAGCGTTTGATTGCCATTTGTCATCGTCCTTCAATGTCATCGGAAATCACTGCCATTGTCATGAAAAAAATCGTATGGCAGAGAAGCGATTACGGAAATTGAAGAAGGACCTCTTGAGTACCAAGCTCTTTCACTTCATACATTCACCGAACAACGACAACAAGTAGGAACAGCAACAACCAAGATAGTTAGGCAAAAGCACACACCAACTCTCGGCAGAGAAAACAAAAACTACACAAACCCGAAGTGACGTTATCGTGTCAAATCAAATTACCCGCCTAATTTTATCATCTCCTCTCGCACCTTCTTTCTGGAAGGCTCGCAAAGCCCACCCACGGTACTCAGGAAGGTACCCGTCGATGATGAGCAAGGGAAAGGAAGCTTTCGCTGCGTTGTTTCACGAAGGATCCTAATGTTGAGCAGACGTTGAAATGGGAAAAATGTGGAAACTTGGTGTCAATCCCTTGAAAAGGATACTTGTTGGGAGAAGGATGGAAAGGTTGGGGTGGAAGTGTCTTCGCTTGGGCAATTATAGTGATGGTTCCATTACGACCGACCAGTTGCCAGTCGGTTTCCATCTTCGGCGTGTCCTTTATGGCTCGCCTGGTTTAGCACTGACCAAGTGGAAAGCTTCAAAGTTCCAACGGGGCGATGGTTTTATCCCATCATCATCACCGTTAATCTACTCCGATTCGCGTTGCCTTTTCTTGTTGTTGATTGCTGTTATTTTCTAGGGTAATTTGGTTAGGAGGGAAAACAATCGCATCAATATTCACAGCCAAGACAAGACGTCATATTGTCGTTGTATTGAGGTTTTGTAGAGCAATTTTAATTTTAAATCAATGTTATTATTACTTTTATCAGGTCTTATTTTAAGGTGATTATAGAACGAAGCCACACCTCAAATTTTCAAGAGCACAAGACTTGAGAACCAAACATCGCTCCGCGTAGAAAATCTATCCCATTGGTCACCACCAGCAAGCAAGTAATTTGATTGGTTTTCAACGCGAACTGTTGTCAGATACTCTCGTCTTGTGCACTTGAAAATTCAAAGTTTGGCTTCGTTTTATAATCACCTTAATTTCAATAGATTCTTGAGCACACACCGAAATCGCTGGAACCACTTTTCTAGTCTAGTTTCTAATTTGACGTAACTACAGTATTGGGTAATACATTTGCAACTTTTTCGATTTTCCTTACAAAAACATCTAATTTGGTAGGCTGGATCTCAGTCATTTATGGACATATAGGAAAGAATCCCTGTCATGGCAGGGAAGATGGCTTCCTCACACATACAGACACATTCAGCCAGCGGTTTGCTCTGTTTCTCAAATTATGCAACTTACCAGTAATGAATCACAGCCAAATTGCTAAAACACTGTTATAACTATATTACCTTTCCATTTTACTCATTTTCTCAACTAATTATGCTCGAAATTTGACGATTCGTGGTCATTTTCTACACGCACGACGACTATTTCGGTGATTGTTTACACTAATCCACATGCAAACTAAGAACATTTTTCACTAAATTTCCTAGTTTCTGCTAAAGGTAGGCCGTTCAACACAATTTACTTTCACTTATTGTATATTTCAGAATACGTACTAGATAATTTCTAGTAGATATAACTCAAAACTTAGCAAAACCGTGGTCAAAACAATCACGATGTTAGAATATTTCACTTTTTTTATTTTTCTATTTTTTGATCGCTTTCGTTGTTGCAGTGTTGTCAGTGTCGTTGGAAAATATGTAAGACATCCAGCAGTTTGAAAGCGAATTGAAAATAAACGCCAATCACAAATATAAAATGAACATCAATTGCTGGCAACGATGTACATTTGATTTAAATTTCACTACTACCCGGTAATAAGAGCATAATGTTGTGCCTACTACTACATTTACATTAAAATTTGTGGATTCAACGGAGTTTCACCTTATGGACCAATTTGAATGAAGTTTTCACAGTACTTCAGCCAAAAAAACTTTCTACAACTTATGTTTGGTAGTACAGTTAACTCTCCCTTACTCGATATTCCGTATCTCGATATCGAGTTAGAGAACCATAATAAAAGTTGGTTTTCATGGCTAACTCGATAGTTTCTTGGATTGTAGTTGCACTGAATTTGTGATCTGTAACTCGATACCTCCCTAACTCGATGGTCCCTTCAATATCGAGTTATGGAGAGTTGACTGTATGTAGATTTAGAGCTCAAAGATGTTGGTTCAAAATTATTTTCCCGGTTACCATCTCAAATTCCCGGTTTTTCCCGTCTTTTCCCGATGGATTTAAATTCCCGTCTTTTTCCCGGTTCGGTGGCCACCCAGTTTTAACCTTCCAGTCGTCGCGAGGTTTGCTTTCGTCAGATCCACTACGCTGCTGTTATGAACGATAAGCGAGTTTTTTCACTAATGTTACAACAGTGAAGTTCCTGTGAACGAAAACGTCGATGATAAAAAGTTTAAAAATATTGTACAAATTGGGAAGAATCATGTTCCACAAAAATTCTAGAGAATATTCTTTTAAATAGCTGTTGTAGTGCTCTTAAATTTCTGTTGTTCGAAGCGTTACTGACAGACAACTCTGGGATTTTATATACCGTAAAACGGGGTAACTTTGATAATTTTTTCGAAGAAAACTTGAATATATATGCATGCTGTTTCAAACAATAATAATTATTATTTTTAAAACAAGTACTGGCATCCTAGCAATCGATTGCAGTCGATAGATTTCCAAAAGATTTATTATGAATGGATATATAATTTTTCATATCATCGAAAGTCGGTTTTCTGTTTTGGGGTAACTTTGATAATGGAGTATGAATCGAACAAAATTGAATGAATAACGAACATTTGTAGGGCATTGCATACCTCTAGGCGTTTAACGTTATATGGAAATTTCTGACTTAGATTACAAAAATGATCCCAGTTTGTGAAATAGCTATTCGCTAAGAGACTTGAGACCGTATTCAAGTTCTATGATAACTAGGCTGTCAAAGATAAGTGGCCAACTATTCAAAACTACATCATGTAGTGATCGTAGAACAGATTGTTTGTAAGCGTTTCGAAAATGCTAAAATTGTGTCAATTTTTAATATTCGTATAAAAAGCCTCAAATGCACTTGATTCCAATGAAAATAGCTTTGACATGAAGTGTCATACTAATACTCTTTACTTTTGCATTTGTTTTGCTTAACTGATCAACAGAAACTTCGTTATTTGGTTTAATATGTTGTGGGTTTCGCACTATCAAAGTTACCCGCATTATCAAAGTTACCCCGTTTTACGGTATATGATAACATTTTATTTTACAGTTTGGCATGTTTCTAGTAAACATTACATTTAGTTCTTTCAGAGTACTTTTCTATACATAGCTATCCTCATGTATTTATGTTTTTTCTGATAGAAATACTTACATTAATAGTGTGAATCATAAGAGGAGCACTATCGAAATCGGTCACATCTACTATTCTGCATAGCTGAGGCTAAACAGTGTTTGTTGAATTCTACGTTTTCCCAAAGTTTCCCTACAATGAATTTTTTTGAGTGTTTTTTTTTTCTAGAGGACGACATATGAGCATAGTTCCATCCTAAAACACATCAAATTGCATATTGGTCTACTACTTTCGATAACAGATAGATAGTGAACCATGTGATGATGTTTGGGGGGGAATTTCCGGGAATTACTAAGGACGTATAATACATTCCACATATCGTATCTTTTTTGTTGTGAGAATATGAATTATCGTTTATTTCATACTCATCTGCGTAAAGGGTTAGCGACAAAACGTAGTGTCATAGATATTTTGCCTTAACAGATTGCCATATGCTTCCATTGAAAACTTTTCTTACTCTATTCGATCCTTCAAGTTTTTCATAATGAATGATTGTCTCTTTCCAAACATTCTTGCTCTCAAAAAATGATTTCAGTTGGAATTCAATATCCATCAAAACAATATAATTGTTATCTGTTTCTATTGGCAAATGTTCTGGATCTAAAAGGAGAATCTCTGTCACTGCATCATTTTGTACCGTTTTAACTATTGGCGGCATGTACATATTATGTCGTTAAAGATATTTTAAGAATTTGTAGTCAGTATCGATGAAATTACACACTTAGATTAAATTACTGGGGTCGGTAAAATCTTACTGTGTTTTGGAACTACCGAAAAAGTCAGTAAAATGAAAACTGTCGCCACGCGTAATTGAAAAGCAAATTTTACCATGTTTTATTTTTTATCGATATATGATATAAAAAGAAAGCTCTCTGCAAAATTTTAGAGAAAAATCTCTGTTTTTCGATTTCTGACATTTTTTTTAGTTTACTGACTTTTTCGGTAGTTCCAAAATCCAGTTATTTTTACCGAACAGATTGAGTGTGTAAATGTAGTTTGTAATGTTTCAATTTAGGCTTCTAATTTAAACTGCAGCTCAGGGTCACTTTGAACTGAAAGTTATCCTATCCTATCCTATCTTATCAGCTACTAGTGGACCCGGCAAACTTTGTCTTGCCATCAAGTAGGCTGTGTGCAGACGCTTTGAAAATTCCTATACAAAGTCACAGATAAGTCTCTCTCGTTTTTTCAACTATTACGGAGACTAATCCTAAACTTTTTTCTCACAACAACACGTCGGAACCCTTGCCGAATGTAACAGTGAGAGAATCAGGTAAATCCGTCGACTCGTTCTCAAGCCATTTCGTGACATACAACAGGGTGTCGACTACCTGGAAAAACCTGGAAAGTCAGGGAATGTCAGGGAATTTTATTTTGGACCTGGAAAGTCAGGGAATGTCAGGGAATTTCACTTGGGGTCAGGGAAAAAAATTCATACTGTGTTCCAATATCCAAACGAGTGGTTCCAATATGAATCAGACAAAAATTGTTGATTATGATCAAACTGAGCATTTGCTTATATGGTCGTCGGGAAAGTTATTCGTAAGGACGATTCAGTAGTACAATTGGGTTCTTAAATGTTTAATGTATTTTTGTTTTTATTTAGGGGTCTATTTTGTAAATCGAGCAGATTCATGTGACTCGTCTGAGCTCATTGTCGATCAAAGTAAGCATGCATATTTCAGATGTCACCCGTCGACTCCCATAGTAATCCAGTCACATAGAGTGACAACTGTCGATAAACTCGAGTGACAGAGCCAAGTCGAGCGAAATTTTTGGTCGACAGTGACTTCAGTCGAGTCGTTTTTGATCGACTCGACTTATAAAATAGGGCCCTTAATAATTTGAAAGAGCAGGTTGTTGCCACTACTTTAGCAATTTTTCCAGCAAAAATGGTTCCAAATATGAACCTTGACACTTTTGATCATGTTTGACGTTCACTTAGTCTACAAAAATGCCACAGGAGTTTTAGTTTTAACACTGGGGCAGAAGCCCTGCTACGCCTACTTGTCCCATGTTCTATAAAAAAAAAACCTTATGGACCGCGGGACAAATATACGTAGAACTAGGGTTCCTAGTACCGATCCCTTTTGACGAGTACCGGTTCTACGGTACTGTAACTCTCAGTACCGGTAGTACCGGTAAAATACCGGTACTGGCAGATTTTTTTTCAATAAATAAAGATTGTGTGATTTGATAAAAAGATTGCATTTTTTTTCCAAATTCGTCAATAAACACAAGTTTGCTGATGCTTACTCTTCATTTGTATGAATAAAAATACTAGCAAAATAAATTCAAGTTTAATCTGACGTGATGAATCACATTCAATCAAAGATATTCTTTAATCATCCACAGTTGACCGTTTTATAGGAAATGCGCAAAAGTTTCAGATGTATTGTGAATTTTATATTGCTGTGTGCGTTTGAAATGCAAATATCAAATGCGGGAACACCAAACGCGATAAGATTTTCCACAAGAAATGCGATGTCAAAGATACATTTTTCTTGCTAGGTCGGCGGTGATTTGTATGATCGTTGCTAGGTGTCCTTTGATTGTTTTGTGTTACCGCATTTGGAGGACGTTTAGTGAAGATTTGCACCTCAAAGGCAAACAGCAATATATTGTGCCGAGAATCGTTCAAAATGAATTATTTATTAACTATTTTCGTGATATCACTTTGCTTTCCATAAGCTAGGATTTTAAAATACGAAGTATGTTGCATGGCTGCTTGGGCCCGTCAGGAGTTAATCATCAATATTAACCTCCTTTTCCCGAGCAGCCTAGATAGCCGCGTAGTGTCGGTAGCGGTTGTTTCAACTGGCTAAGAATCAACACTACGGACTGCCTGTTCCGGTGGTAAAAGTCCACCTCACAGGTGACCCCTAATTTATGGTGTGATGCGTACCGTGCCTAAGAATGAATGGTTAGGGGGGTCTAAATAAAACCTAACCGCAAACGGAGCCTGTGGGGTACCAGGGCGCCCTCCACAGTATTGAGTCCTTCCTGTGCTACCCGGAGCAATGGTGCAGGTGACCTTGTGTTTCTCCGAGATAATCGGCTGCCCTTCTTCAGTCTCTATCCTGAGGCTTAATAAGGGTGGGATTATGAATATGTTGACATTTAATTTAAATTATCACCTATATGGATTCCCATTATGCGTTTTACACAGTGTATTCTGTGCTCATTCGCCTTTGGCGACTTTAAATAGATACCGATCTGTTTTTTTCGTTGCTGGTCTTTTTCGTGCTGAGATTGCAAAAAGCTTAATCCTGCCTAGTTTGGGTAGTGGCTACGGTTAGGTTAGCTCAGATCAATCTTCAGCATAAAAGAACAGCAACGATCAATCTTTGCAGACTCATGCAAAATGGTGCAGCCCAAGTGGCGCTAGTTCAAGAACCCTACTTTCGTAGAGGGAACTTCTATCTAGGTAACCTTGTGGACCCAGTTTTTGCTACTTTTAGCAAGCTTGAAATGGCAAACTCGCGCTCCATGCCTCGCGCATGCGTGCTCGTTAATAAAGCAATCGTTGCTACACTCATTTCTGAGTTAACTACCAGAGATGTATGTGCTGTCACAATCGATGTTTCTGTTGGTGACCTCAACAGGAAATACGTCTATTGTTCGGTATATTTACCACATGATGAACCATCCCCAACGGATGACTTCAAACGAGTTGTCGTGCACTGCGTAACAAAAGGCCTTCCGCTGATTGTGGGCAGTGATGCCAATGCTCATCACATCATCTGGGGCAGCTCGGATATCAATTTGAGAGGCTCCAGTCTGATGGAATACTTAAGTAGTACAGACCTTGGATTACTTAACATAGGCAATCGCCCAACCTTCATGGTTTCTAATAGAGAAGAAGTGTTAGACATAACACTCTGCTCGAATAGAATCAGTCACGAGTTGACGAACTGGCATGTATCAGATGAGGAATCATTATCTGATCATCGCTACATCTTCTTTGAACATTCAAATGTAACTGCGCAGACTTTGCGTTTTAGGAATCCCCGGTCAACAAACTGGGAACTCTACATTGAATTGGTTGCGACCAAATTTCATGGATATTCTCCGTCCATTGAAAATCCAAGTGATCTGGATGATGCCGTTGATACTACAACATCCTACATTATGGAAGCTTTTGAAGAAGCATGTCCTCTGCGGTCTGTAAAGACTACAAGAGGGACCCCATGGTGGAATTCTGATCTGACTAGACTCAGGAAACAATGTAGAAGGAGTTGGAACAGACGCCGTTCAGCTGGATCAGAGTCGTTCAAGTCAGCTCGCAAGGCTTACAAGAAGGCTCTTCGTTCTGCTGAACGATCCGGCTGGAAAAACCTTTGTACAAATGTTTCCAGTTTGAGTGAAGTCAGTCGGTTGAACAAAATTCTTGCAAAATCTAAGGATTTCCAAGTGAACGAAATTCGCTTACCTAATGGTGACTTTACTTCTTCCGATGAAGAAGTTTTAGAATGTTTATTCAATACACACTTCCCCGGATGTGTGGACATAGCATCTACGGATGAACCAAATGTCTTTTCATGTAGTTACGAGTCTCTGGCCTCGGCTCGCAGTATCGTAACTACTGAATCGATTCAATGGGCACTTAATAGTTTTGCTCCTTTCAAATCTCCAGGAGCGGATGGGATTTATCCTGTTCTGCTCCAAAAGGGATTTGAGTCTATCAAACATGTTTTGAAAAAGCTACTTGTAAGCAGTTTTGCTACCGGGTACATTCCCAAATCCTGGCGTGATATTACTGTAAAGTTTATCCCAAAAGGAGGACGTGCGTCGTATGAGGAAGCGAAGAGTTTTAGACCAATCAGTCTGACCTCTTTTCTTCTGAAATGTCTGGAACGCATTATCGATCATCACATCCGTGATGTTTATTTGGCAAACATGCCTCTTCATGTGAATCAACATGCTTACCAATCTGGAAAGTCCACTGTGACTCTCTTACACAAAGTTGTATACGATATCGAGAAAGCATTCGCTCAGAAGCAATCCTGCTTGGGTGTTTTCTTGGATATTGAGGGTGCCTTTGATAACGTGTCTTTCGATGCCATATTGGAAGCCGCACGAAACCATGGGCTACCTACAATGATTACCAATTGGATTCATCAAATGCTCAAAAACCGACATCTCTTCTCGACATTGCGTCAAGCAGCGATTCGAAAATTGAGTGTTTGCGGATGCCCCCAAGGGGGAGTCTTGTCACCACTTTTGTGGAATCTCGTAGCAGATACGCTATTGAGGCAACTCAATAATTGCGGTTTTCCAACATTTGGATTTGCCGACGACTATCTAGCTCTGATAGTTGGTATGTGCATAAGCACCCTATTCGACCTGATGCAAAGTGCTCTTCAGGTAGTCGAGAGTTGGTGTCGCCAATATGGCCTTTCGGTAAACCCGAATAAAACATCTATTGTTCTTTTTACGGAAAGACGAAACCGCGATGGAATTCGACCTTTACGTCTTTTTGGCACTGAGATTAATGTGACTGATCAAGTAAAGTATGTCGGAGTCATTCTAGATTCCAAACTTTTATGGACAGCTCACATTGATTTCAGAGTCAAAAAAGCTTGTATGGCCTTCGGTCAATGCCGGCGAACCTTTGGTAAAACTTGGGGCCTCAAACCCAAATATATCAAATGGATTTACACAACAGTTGTTCGACCAATATTAGCATATGGATGTCTTGTGTGGTGGCAAAAGGGCGAAGTGAGAACAATCCAATCAAAATTGGGCCATCTCCAAAGGATGTGCTTGATGGCGATGTCTGGTGCGTTCTCTACAACTCCCACAGCAGCGCTCGAGGCCCTTTTCGACGTTGCGCCACTACACATATATCTTAAACAAGAAGCACTTTCTTGCTCTTACCGTTTATGGGTACTGGATCTACTGGAGAAAAATCCAGTGAATCGTAGATCTACACACACTTCGTTGTTTCCACTTTTGGTGAATTGGGACAAAATTGTCCTTGCTCCAAGTGATCTCACAATTGCTTGTAACTTTCCTTACAGGACATTTACCACACAATTCCCTTCACGGGAAGAGTGGACGTCTGGCTATTTGGAAAGAAGTATATCAAACAATATAGTATGTTACACTGATGGCTCCCTTCTTGAAGGTAGAGCTGGTGCAGGAGTATATTCTCGTGAGCTAAGGCTGAATCAGTTTTACTCACTTGGTAGAAACTGCACCGTTTTTCAGGCGGAAATATTTGCTCTTATGTGTGGAGTGCAATCAGCACTTCAACAGCGCGTAATGGGTAAAGTCATATACTTCTGTTCAGATAGTCAGGCTGCTATAAAAGCTCTCGCTTCGGCCAACTCAAGGTCGAAGCTTGTTATCGCATGTCGAACTCAAATTGAGGAACTGAATTCAGTCAACTCTGTAAACCTTGTATGGGTACCTGGCCATTCTTCCATCGCTGGAAATGAATTGGCTGATGAGCTAGCTCGCGATGGAGCATCGCATGACTTCATTGGCCCTGAGCCGGCTATTCCAATTTCGAAGTGCTGGGTGAAGCTTCAGATAAACTCTTGGGCGGCAACTCAGCACAAGCAATATTGGAATAGTTTGGAGTCGTGTCGTCAAACAAAATTGTATATTACTGAGCCATCTCCAAAGGTGGCGAAGTATTTAACAAATCTGTCAAAGCAGAATTGCAGTCTCTTGGTCAGAGCGTTGACAGGCCACTGCCGACTCAACTATCACATGGCAAATATTCAGCGTGCTGACTCATTTGTGTGTGATAGTTGTGACTCCGATTATGGAACTTCGTATCACCTGATATGTAACTGTCCAGTTTTTGCGCAAATGCGATTCCAATTACTTGGTAAACACTTATTAAGTGAAACTGAATACAGAAGCCTGAATCTTCAGGACATTCTGTTATTCTTAACCCGCTGTGGTAATGAGCTATAGGCTCTCTTTACGCTCATGCGTTTTGCAGGGCCATTTTTAAGGCGCTGTTCGAACCCATTGTGGTATGGAGCTACATGCTCTCATTTCGCTTATGCGATCTTCCCTCTTCAAGGGACCCCACTCCTATTTCCTCCCATCTTTCCCTTCCCTTTCCTCTCCCATCGGGTAGATGATGAAATAGGCTCAAATATGGCGATGGCACAAATCTCCCAACTGGTGGGGAACGTGCCTTTGGAGCCGGCCTTCTGATACCTGATGTTCAAAGTTTAATCTTTAACTGTCTTATGTGTGCGAACTTTTGCAAAAAAAAACTTTCAGATACGGAAAAAGGTCTTTCGGGGTCCATCTGGATGTTGATAGAATTTTTGTCCATGCATCGTGAAGTATCAACAAATATTTCGCTTTGAATAGACTCGTAATATACGAATTATTTCGATCAATTTCTATCAACCATTGTGCCATCACTGAAGCACCTTCAAATGTTTCAATATCCTGAAATATTTGTGACTAGTTGTCAGAAAACTTGATATTCATCATCAGTAGCTTCATCATTTGTATTAGATATTCAATCATTCGATAATCCTGTTGGTAACCCTATGGATCTGCTGAATAATTTCCGTTCAATAGCTTCACCCTTAGTGTTTTTCAAATGTTTCAAAACATTTTTTTAACTTAAACATGATATTAACAATGAGCATGCTTCTAACGTATCTATGTATGAAAAAAAACATCCTAAGCGCAGAAAAGATGATTATTAGAATAAGTCTTTTAATAAAAGACAATTTAAAAGACAATTTACACCGTCTTTAGCACGTAGGCTGCACAGACTGAACGATCACTAACATTAGGCAACGGACAAAACGAAACACCCAGTAGCCCGGCGATGAATTTTTCATTTGACGAAAAGTTTTCACCGACTGGAGCGGGGATCGAACCCATACCCCGTGGCACAATACGCCTAGACGACTGACACCGCTAACCGCAAGGCCACGAAGCTCACGTGCCTTGATCGACCTGAGAAGTTCGTCGTCAACCATTTATTGTGAAAAAATATATAGATTCAAAAGATTATTAGATTTTTCATCAGTACCGAAAATACCGGTACTCAATGCTTTCCAGTACCGGTATTTCGGTACCAAAAATTGGTCGGTAATACCGGTACTTTCGGTACCGGTACTCCCGGTACCAAAACCCTACGTAGAACGGCACTGTTCCTATTTGAAATTTCGGAAGGGATACGGAAAACAAAATATACCTAAAATTTGACTTTAAACCAAGGGATGTGACAAAAATCTGAAAAACCGTAAAAAATATATTTAGTTGTTAAACCAAAGGAAATCATTTAAAAATTTAGTTAATATGTGTGTCTGGTCCAAACTTAAGCGTTTGGTACTATACTTGGGGCAGGGCTATAGGACCCTATTTGTTGGAATATTTTCAAATTAATTTGAAACATCGAACTTAATCCAGGTGGTTAGTTCAATATACCGGGTACACTCGTTGGTTTGACCGCTTTTAATCTGAACACTTTTCAATTTTCACCCAGCCAATATGCACATCGTTCAAATTAAAAATAGTTTAAACGTCATTTTGTTCATGGTACGGAATGAGGCGAAATGGAACACCGTGGAACGAAATGCAGATTTACCCTCTTTCCCATGGTAGCACTGGTGATACACCGATTTTCGACAAACGCTAGCTAAACTGAATTGGTACGATTAGTTGAATAATAATTGAAATAAATTTATACGCTGATTCGTGTCACCAAACATGGAAATAAGTGACCTAAGGGACAAACTATTGAAAAAAAAAATTTAAAAAGTGATTTGCAATCACTTTTGCTCAAGTACTTATTTTAGAAACGTCATTTTGACCGATAAATTGTCGAACAAAGCTGTGGGAAAGAAACCAGAGACAAGGGTACTAGGGTGGCTAGAAGTTCAAAATAAAAATGAACCCCGTTCAATAGCATGAAGTACCGTTTAAATTAGCGGGGGTACACGGTAGCTCAAACTGAATTTAACTAAAAATGTTTATGTTTTGTTAAATTGACCGAATTCAGAAACATTTATCAACTGAAAAAATATATTAGAGTTTACTTTAATCAGGCCCCATTATTCTTTTAAAGGTTTTCTCAAAATACTGATGCAAATCTATGAAACAACGATGATTACGAAATAATAATATATTTCTAATTATATGGGGCGTAAAAATTCATAGCGAAATCGACAAAAACTGTTGTTTGTTAGCTTATTAGTTTTTGTATCTCAGCAAACATACATCAACTTTGCTTAAACGGAAAGTTTTAACGAAAATTCTTAGGGGACAGATATAAAGTGTATATTCCTATTATATTACTCAAGTTTACCTTCAAAAATAGTATTATTTTCGAAATCAATCTTTAAAGAAATTGAACTTCTAAGGATAAACCATGAAAAGCATTTTAAGGATTGAAAACTTGAAATCAGTTCAAACATTAAAAAAGGTAAAAACATATGAATAGCATATTTTTTTTGTTTTTTTTTTTGCATACTTCGAATACTTTTAGTGATTTCAAAAGTATCTCAGATACATGTTATGTTGTGTTAAAAGTGTTAAGTTTTCTCATATTTTTCTTATCATAATTGGCTGTGGTTTCTCCCGCTGTTATTGGCCTTGAACTAAAAAGCAGTTACGACTCCCTCCATATGCCTAACAAGTCCTTCGCACTTGAATTGGAGTACAATCAACAGTATTTTTGTGTATGATTTGACACAATTTTCCGATATTTCATATATAGATTTCTTGTCATAAAAGTTGGTTTACATGACTACCTTAATATTCCTCTAAACCTTGCACTAATTTTGTGTCCTATAACTCAATATCTCCAGCTCAAATGTCTCTTGAATATTGAAGAATGGAGTAAACTTTATTTGAGGAATTATCATAAAAATCGAATGTTTAGAATGTGAGTCTCCTCGGAAATATCGTTTTAATCAGTGGATCAATAAAATAACCAAAACGGCCGCTATGGAAAGCATAGATAGCGCCACCGTAGCCTTGTATGTTTGACAGAACAGCAATGCTGTCACAATGTTAAATCCCATATACAGTGGCGCCTTTGTTTTGATGCGGTGAGCACTTGCAAAAACTACCTTCAATGATCCATTGAAAAGCTTATCTTATTCCTAAATTTAGAATGTGATGTAAAACGTTCAGTGGACCTAATTTTTTTCAAACATGCAATTATATAAGTTCTAACAATAGATTGTTTTCTAATTATAACATAAAATGTGAATAATGCGGAAAGTCAGTTATGTATCTTGAAAAAATCACACTTGTTTTGGTTGGAATAATTAGTCTGGAATTCTTCTGGAAATCGACTGGAAGGTCAGGGAAAGTCAGGGAATTCCGTTCTGAAAATTGAGTCGACACCCTAACACCATTCAATTTTTATTTATATAGAAGATAGTAGAATAAACATCTTGGGAATCTTTCTGTATGGATCTTAAGTCGGCTTTAGTTAAATTGCTTTTCTGATGCAATTTCAAAATGAAGTTTACTGCAGCTGCCTTGATATCTGCTAAAGGTTGTTTTGAATGTTAACTTTCTGCATTAATGACACATTCCTGAGATGACTGAGTTGAACCAGAAACAACACTGTTGTTGAACACTGATAAGCAGTCTGAATAAGTGCACGGGATACGATAGCTACTTGGCATTTTATAGTGACAACTTTTTAGCCGATAGTGTGAATTTTTTCAAATCTTGTGATAATGAAATTGAGTATATTTGTAGTTCACTGCCAAAATTTCATGCCGATTGCTCATTAGGAAACAAAGTTACACCATGCCATAGTTGAGCATTTTGTATGAAAATCGGCTTTCACTACTATTTTTCTGAACACAACTGTAGATGTATGCAAGAAATCCACCAACCTTTCAATGCTGTCATGTTTATCAGTTACTTCCTGTTTAAGTTAATCAGTGGACTGGTTCCGTGGATCTCCGAAATTCTTCAGACAAATCCACATCCACACACAATCGGGAGAATGGTTCGAAAATACCTTTCCAACTAAGGTAAGCGGACAGGTTTCTAATCCAATGATTAACTAATCAACTGCACAGCTAAAAAAATGTTGTAAAATTAAGTTTATTTTGATGCACATATTTGGAGCATCAAAATAAACCTAAATTTCAACGACCAATCCATTATTTTTAAATCGAATTCACTTTAAATTTACACGATCATGTAATATTCAACCAGTTTTGATTGAAAATTGAATGTACATTCATTTAAGTTTACATGATGCTGTAAAAATACACGAATTTAAATTATTTTTACACTAGACTTCAGTTTACATCACATTTAAAATTAAAGATTTTTTTCTGTGTGGATCAACGTCGAACCTCAAAAACGTTTCGGTAACTACAAAACATTACATTATTTATTTGCGGATTCATTCTTGATACAAATTAGTGAGCTACAGTGAGAGGTATTTCTTCCCGTACTAGTCTTTGATGTACGTACTTCACTAGCGATGCATAAACTATCAACTGAATTGCGCTAGGATGAATGAGCTTACGAATGAATGGATACAAAAGAAAAATAATTAATGGTCTGCAATATGATCACTCTGAAAGCTTCCTTGAACGTTAGACGACTAAAAGCTCGTTCGTGCATTATAATGAAAGCTAGTCTACGTTACATTTGAGATACCCGATTAAAAATGAATAATTAATTCTAACACTTCCAATCCGTAAAAATATCTGATAACGAACAGCCACACCAGTTTGCTGGTTTTCGAGTGCTTCAGGGACAGAACTGTTTGTAAATTAAATGTATACTGCTTGCCGAGCCGATGCGAATGTGATTGCAATCATTCTCGCATAATCTGGGATAACGCCCTAAAAGCCATTGGTAACCACGTGTGTAGCTCGTTGTTTCTGAGCAAATGAATGAATAAGCATCAAAACCAACACCACAGGCAGGCAGAAAATGATCCTTTCTTCACCATAGCTTTGTTAAATAACGTGTAACTCCAATCAAATTCTCAGAAACAACGAGCTACACACATGGTTACCAATGGCTTTTAGGGCGAGATCATAAGTTATGCGAGCATTAAACTACAAGGAACCATCTACACATTTATAAGGTTCCGATTATATTTCGACCATGAGCCTATGCATGCTATGAAATGTTTGACTTTTACTGTGCGTCCTGTTTTCAAGTTACCCGTGAGAGAGAGCGAGACAGCACCAACACACGGCGCACTGTAAAAGTCAAAAGAACAAAAGAATATATAGCACGTACAAAGGCTCATTATTGACACCCCTTCAACCACTCCTCTTTTAACGGATAACAAAAATGCTTTTGATGACCACTGAGAGAGCAGCAGGCTTTGCAGAAATCGCACTCATTTGAGTGTGAAGCACGATCAAAGCAAGCAAAGAAAAACATCCCATCTGTTGCGGTCCACGATCGTCATTGTATCGCAAGGTGTAACAAGTCTGATAAATGGAAGCAGCGAGCGAGAGCCCCAAAGAGAGAGCGATGATAAAACCCATTTTACTCGCTTGTTTACCATTGGGGATAGGTGTTTTTCTTTACTGGCACGATAAACAATCCACGAACTTCCAATAGCAATAGTGTCCCCCAGGCTTGGAGCATGTTTAGAGGGGTTTTATCATACACTACTATCCCCCCAATCTGATCAAAGTTGTAGCAGTATACGATAAACAGTCTCTCATAATGTGCAGCATGTTATGATAATTACAGAGAGCGATACGTGAGCGATTCTCTCAATTTTCTGAGGATTCAATCCCTGGAGAGCAGACAGCTGACTCGGATTGCGAAGCAATGAGCCTGTGCTTGCTATAAAACGTTTGACTTTTACTATGCGCCATGTTTTCAAAATGTCCGTGAGAGAGAGCGAGACAGCACCAATACACGGCGCACAGTGAAAGTCATGAGAACAAAAGAATTTATGGCACGTACAGAGGCTCATGTGTCTAATGGTACGAAAGAAGTCATCTCTTTCGTTCTCTCGACGTTCTTATCCGAGTGCAGACAGGACGTCAAGTCTGTGATTGCATTGGTTAGTCGAGTGAGATATAGAGTCATATCTACCGTAGTGAATGAAATACTACAACAATTATCGCTACGTTTAAATCGAGAAAGTTTATGCTTAATCTGTAGTTTTTGCAGTCTGTTTTGCTTGTTTCTTTATTTTTTTTCGTTCTTTTACTTCTTCGAATCTAACTGTATCTCTTTCTGTCTTCTTCTGTTATTTCAGTTCTTCTCTGTTTTGCTGCTTCAGTACCCTCAATGTGGCATTCGTTTTCTTCTGTTTTTGATTATCCAATGATTTTTGTTTCCGTTTTCTTGTCGTTTTAGTTTTGCAATTTAAATTTGATTTTTTATTTCTTGTTCTTCCTTATAAAGCTCTTCCCAAGCCTCACTTACTGCAGTATGAAGTATGAAAGCAGTATGAAAATAGAACTAAAGGAGCTACAAGTACACCAGAAGTAGATCGAGTCATCAGAACGGTTTAGGACTCACGGTTGAAATTTCCTTGAATTGACTTTACGTTTTACATATCTGTAGCGACGGGGCAGAGTTGTAAAATTGCCGATGAATGATATACTTTACAAGGTATATACCAATATGAATTCCTTTGTCTGCAACCAGGTGTGTTGCAAAGGGTATCGTAGAATCGTATTTATGTTATGACTGTTTCGGGGCTTGTTGTTAGGTTTCTGATAATAGTTCCATATGGGTTTTGATTTTCATGTTTAATGCAGCCCACAGACGCTCAGACGGTTTGACCAACATTGACTCCGGCCCCAAGTTAGTCAAACCGATTTATGTTGCTGCAACCGTTTAACCGACTGTCAAAGTTCGTTGCAGCAACACCATTTTACTTCGCATGTTTTGCATGCTCTCGGCAGGTCTAGTGAATATGTGATTGTTATTTTTTTCGATTTCTGTGACTGTGGAGGTGAATATTTCTACGGCAATAATCACAGTGAGGAAGAGCAGAACTTTCAGAATTTAAGTACCGGAAGAAATGAATATTGATGAGGAATTCCAATTACAAATCACACGAAGTATTCCGGCAGTACTCTACAATTATGAGTGATTTCTGTCAGGGATTATTCTGAACAGTCATCGATATGAGTATGGCTATGGTAATTTCTTCAAGGATTCGATCCAGAGTATTAAGTGGTTTCCTCTATTCTACTTTGAAGTATTTCCAGAAAATTATTGGTTTTACTAGGGATTCCACCAGAAATTCTTCCTGGGATTCTACCAGGAATTTTATCAACAATTCCTCTAGAAATTTATCCACAGATTTATACAGAAAAATTCTTCAGGCATACGATCAGGTGGCTTTCTTGCAGAGGTTTCTTCAAAGGTTCTTCTACTAATTATTCAGGATTTCCTTCATTAGTTCCTTCAAAGATCAAAAAAATCCTCAAGTGATTTCTTCAGTAATTTTTCAGAGTTTACTCCAAGGCTGACTCTGAATTCTTCCTGAGATCGCTATAACAATTTTTCAGATATTCCGTTAGAAATTCCTCTAAAAGTTATAACCAAGGATTCCATCATTATTCAAGAATCACATAACGAATTCTTTCAGATACTTCCCAATAAATGTATCACCAGAAATTCCCATAAGGATTTCATCAGAACTTTTTTTTCAGAGCTCTCCTTAAATTCCATCAAAAGGAATTTCTCGAGCGATTCTTTCTTGTATTTTTTTCTGCAGAGTCCTCCAGAAATTTATCCAAAAACTTCCCAAGGGATTTATTCATCCAATGTTTCCTTCAAGAACACCACCAAAATATCCTCCAAAAATTTTTTTTACGAATTCCTCCAGCGAAACTTTAAGAAATACTATACAGATTCTAGAAGGTTTTTTTTCCTGCTCTTTCATCAGGAATTCCTCTAGAAATTTTTAGAAAGATTACCCAATGAATAACCAACCACTCCCACCCTTCTTCAAGAAATTATTATAGGAATTCCACCAGGAATTTCTCCTATGCATCAAAAATCTTTCCCAAGGAATACCTCTTAAAAATCCTAAATTTCTAGCGAAACTCTATTTATATTCCCAGTGTTAAAGCTTAGTATGCTGTTTCGCTCAAGAAAAGTAAAGAAATTTCTTGATTGAAAGGGTCAAGAAATTTCCTACAGAGAGCCCCCTCTGAAGTGACATTTCTTCTCAACTGCGTACTGCGATCAGAAAAATGTGATTTTCTTGACCATTTCTTGGGAGAAATTTTCCACGCATCGAGATAGGCGATTCCTTTTCTTGTCAGTAGCAAACCGGCCTTAACCCTGGAAGAACTTCTGGCGAAATTCCTCATAAAACTCCACTCTCGAAAAATTCCGGAAGAAAATTTCTTAATTAATAAATTAATACTATTAATTAAAACTATTTAATAGTTAAAGAAAATAGTGGTGAAGTCTGAAGGATTTTTTCCAGAATGTTGGAAGAACTTCTATAAGATTTTCTTGAAATCCCGGTGAAATCACCGGAAAAATATTTGTGAAATTTTTGAATGAATTTTTAGTGGAACCCCTATGTGAATTTCAGCTGAAATTCTGAAGATTAAAATCCTGATGAAAAATTTGCGGTAAAATCTTAGGAGAAATTCCTGATAACCCTTGAGGATTCTTGGAGATATTTTTTCCATGAAGAATTTTGGAATCTCTGCATCTCTGTATTAATTTCGGGAGGTCTCCTTTTAAGAATTCCTGGAGGAATCCCTTGAAGAATCTTCTAGAAAAAACCCTGGAAGGAAAATCTGGTAGAATCCATTCATAAATTCCGGGAGGAATCCCTGAAGATGGTCATGATAGAGTCCCAGGAGGATTTTATAATGAAATCTAAGAAGTATTTCAAAAGGAATCCATGGAAGGACTTCTGATGGAATCCCTGCGAAACTCCTAATGAAATCTATTGAAAGACTCTTGATGAAATCCCAAGAGAAACTTCTGATGAAGTCCTTGAAATAACTTCTGGTGTAAGACGGCATCCACAAATTTCTTTACGCTCGAAGGGGGGAGGAGATAGGCTTGAGCGTTACGACTCTTCCAGGTTTTAAAAATTTCTTTACAAAAAGATTTATGGAGGGGTGAGGGGAGGTGGTAAAAATTTCCAATTTTAGCGTTACGTAATGAATGGATGCTGCCTAATCCCTGGTTCAATGACGGGATCCCCATAGAAACTCTTGATAGAATTCCTGTAGGAATTTCAGATAGAATCTCTGAAGGAACTCCTAAAGGAGTTCCTACAGAAACTACTTCAAGGAACTCTTGATGAATTCAGAGGAGGAACTCCTGATAAAATCACTAGAAGGAATGGAATCCCTAGAGGAATTTCTGATGCAATCCCTGGAAGAACTCCTAATATAATCTCTGAAGGAACTCCGGACGGGATCTTTATGGGATCTCCTGATGAAATCCTTGGAGGGATTGCTGATAATATGCCAGGCAAAACTCTTTATAAAATCCCAAAAAGAAATCCTGATGGAATTCCTTAACAATCCTTGATAAAATCTCTAGCGAAATTCCAGGTGCAATCTTCGAAAGAACTCCTAATGGAATGCCTAAAGAAACTTCTGAAAGAACCCCTGTAGGAATTCCAGGTGCAATCTCTGAAGGAGCTCTTGATGGAATTTGTTGAATAATTTTAAATAAATCGAAATGTGTGGCCTTTTCATGATTCTTATTCCGGACGCTTCCTCACTTTTGCCTCATATTTCGGACACTTAGATTCGAATTCCGGACAGCTCATGGAAATCATGAAAAGAAAAGTCAAACCTCCAGTTGAAGTCGTCAAGCCACTAAAAAGACGCCTGAGGCAGTTGGACATAATAAGTTTGCATAGATTTTTATGGAAAAAGCTTATAAAAACGAGCCTTGAAAGTGAGAACTTTTGAACAGCAAAAATTGAAACATTTCGTGTGAAATGTTTCCCATACAAAGTAGAGTGTCCGGAATTTGAAGCTGTCCGTAATATGATTCAAAACGGTAATTCCTGGAGGAGTTCCAGGTGGAATCTCTGAAGAAACTTCTGATGTAATCTCTTGAGGAACTCCTGAAGGAATCTCTAAGGAAACTCCTGATGAATCCCTGGAGGAATTCCTGATGAGAATCCCTAGAGGAACTCTTGATAGAACATCTGGAAGAATTCCAGGTGGAATCTCAGAAGGAGCTATTATTAAAATCCCTGGAGGAACTCCTGGTGAAATCCCCAGAAGAACTCTGATGAATGCCTTAAAGATACTTCCGATAGATTCCCTATAGGAAATCGTGATGGAATCATTTGAGGAATTCCTAGAGATATTATTGAAGGAATTCTAGATGGAATCATTGGAGAAACTCCTGATGAAATCCCTTAAAGAGCTTCTGATGAAATCCCTGGAGAAATTCCTGATAAGATTCCTGATGGAACTGCTGATTAAATCCATAGAGGAATTACTCATAATATGCCTTAAAGAAATCTTGATGTAATTCCTCGAGGAACTCCTAATATAATCTATTGAGGAATTCCTGGTGAAATCTCAGAAGACTCTTTGGATGCAATTCCTGGAGGAACTGCTGATGAAATCCCCAGAAGGACTCTGATGGAAGCCCTAAAGATAATCCTGATAGAATCCCTATAGGAACTCCTGATGGAATCCCTGGAGGAATTCCTGATGAAAACCTTGGAAGATTTCCTAAAGATAGTATTGAAGGAACTCTTGATGAAATCCCTAGAAGAACTCCTGTTGTAATCCCTGAAAAAAATCCTGATAGAATCCCTGGAGGAATTTCAGGTAGAATCTCTGAAGAAACTCCTGGTGGAAACATTGGAGAAACTTCTCATAGAACTGCTAGGGAACCTCCTGATGGAATTACTAGAGAAGTTTCAGGCGGAATCCCTGAAGGAACTTCTGATGGAATTCGTTGTAGAACATCGGATGAAATCCCAAGAAAAACTCATGATGGAATCCCTAGAGGAACTTACGATGGAATCCCTAGAGAAATGTCTAATGGAACTCCTGGTGTGACCCTTCTTGGAACTCATGATTGAATCTGTAGAAGTACCCCTGATGGAATTCCTGGAGAAAATTTCTATGGAGTTTCTGGTTGAATCTCTGATACGCCAGTGAAATACATAGAAACAACACAGCGCACATTTGCTAGACCGCTGTTTGCGTCGACGTTGTTTAAATTCATGCATTTTGACTTGCCCATCTGCATCGGCAATTCATGGGATGTCGAAGCTTGAATTTGACATGCTGGCGTCGAGGTTCGTGCAACATCCCTACAGACGGTACGATCAGTTTGTCAAACATTTGGCTCCGCCCACCGGTGGTTTGAAGAAAATCAAACTCGTTTGATTTTGGCCGTCAGATTCGCCAATCTGACCTGATTTGATAATCGGTTTCACAAACTGTCGGATTGGTTCGTCAAGCAGCATCATACACGGTCAAAGATAACATCAACATGAGCATCCACCTGGGGGCGAAGTCAATGTTGGTTAAACCGTCTGAGCGTCTGTGGGCTGCATTAGAAAGGTGTTCATTATGTACCGTAAAACGGAATAGCTTAGTTAATTTTTTCGAAGAAAACTTGAATATTTATGCATGCTGATTGAAAGAATTCTAATTTATATTTTTAAAATGAGCACTGGCATCCTTGCTATCGATTGCAGTCGATAGATGGCCAAAAGATTTGTTTTGAATGGATGTATAATTTTTTATATAATCGAAAGTTGGTTTTCTGTTTTGGGGTCACTTCGATAATGGAGTATAAATCGAACAAAATTGATTTAATTACGGAACATTTATAGGGAATTGCATACATGTCGGCGTTTAACGTTATATGGAAATTTCTGACTGATTACAAAAATGGTCCCAGTTTGTGAAGATGCTTTTCGCAATGAGATTTGAGACCATATTCAAGTTCTATAATAACTAGGATATCAAAGATAAGTGATCAACTATTCATAATAGGTTATATGTCTGGCCCAGGGATTGAATCCTAGGAAAATTGAAAGAATCTCTCACGTATCGCTCTCTGTAACTATCATAACATGCTGCACATTATGAGAGACTGTTTATCGTATACTGCTACAACTTTGATCAGATTGGGGGGATAGTAGTGCATGATAAAAACCCCTCTAAACATGATCCAAGCCTGGGGGACACTATTGTTATTGGAAGTTCGTGGATTGTTTATCGTGCCAGTACAGAAAAATACCTATCCCCAACGTTAAACAAGCGAGAAAAATGGATTTTATCATCGCTCTCTCTTTGAGAACGACTTTTAGCGCGAAACAACGGACACGAATTGGAACATGGAACGTACTAACCCTAGCCCAGCAGGGTAAACTGGCACAACTCGCCAACGAGGCGTGTCGCATGAAGCTGGAGATCCTAGGACTGAGCGAAGTCCGTTGGTCAAACTTTGGAGAACACAGAATACCATCGGGACAGATTCTGCTATATTCTGGCCTGCGAGGTGAACACGCTCCTCGGCACCGTGGGGTTGGCTTTTTGCTCAGCGCCCAAGCTTACGCCGCGCTTATGAAGTGGGAGCCTATAAATGAGAGAATAATCGTCGCCAGATTTAGAACACGGGTCCGAAACCTTACCATAGTCCAATGTTATGCGCCAACCGATGCTGCCGAATTGCAGGACAAAGAGAACTTTTACAGTCAACTCAATGCTGTCGTGGATAAGATTCCGAAGGGTGATATCAAGATCTACATGGGCGACTTCAATGCGAAGATCGGATCCGACAACTCGAGCTATGAGCCTGTCATGGGACGCCATGGTCTCGGAGAAATGAGCGAAAACGGAGAACTGTTGGCAGAGTTTTGTGGCAATAACGACATGGTGATCGGGGGATCGCTCTTCCCCCATCGTCCGGTTCACAAGGTCACGTGGGTCTCCCGTGACGGCTTTACCGAAAATCAAATTGACCACATCTGTATCAGCCGAAAGTGGAAACGGAGCCTTCTTGATGTGCGGAATAAACGTAGCGCTGACATCGCTTCCGACCATCACCTCCTCATCGGCGAGGTGCGTCTGCGCATTGCGCGGATTCGTCGACAGGAGGAAAGAGTCGGACGTCGATTTAACACACGCCGACTGGAAGATGCCACAGTGAAAAGGTCCTTCGTCGAAGAACTGGAGACTCGTGCTGCTAATATTTCGGAAGGTGGCAGCGTAGAAGAGCAATGGACCGCCATCAAGAATGCCTTCATCACTACCAGCGAAAATAATCTGGGTGAGCTACGCACTCGGAGAAAACAGTGGATTACCGATGAAACCTGGAGGAAGATAGAGGAGCGGAGAGAAGCCAAAGCCGCGATAGAGCGGGCGAAAACCAGAGGAGCCAAGGCACTTTCCCGTCAACGATACTCGGCTCTAGAAAGTGAAGTTAAGCGCTCATGTAGGCGGGACAAACGAGCGTGGGCGGACTCCCTTGCTGACGAAGGTGAGAAAGCCGCAGCAACCGGCGACATTCGTCTTCTCTACGATATCTCACGACGCCTTAGCGGGGCAAAGATGAATACGACGATGCCCGTGAAAGACACGACTGGACAACTGTTAACCGACCCCACTGACCAGCTAAAACGCTGGTTTGAGCACTTCGAACAACTTTTCCAAGTGTCAACCCGGCCACCAACACCTCAGCATGATCCGCCTAGGGTTCGGCGTATTAGTCGCGTTAACACCGAAGCTCCATCACTGCATGAGATAGAAACAGCCATCCAAAGTATGAAATCCAACAAAGCCCCTCGGGTCGATCGCATATCAGCCGAGATGCTCAAAGCAGACCCCGCAATATCCGCTCAACTGTTGCATCAACTATTCCGCAATATCTGGGACACCGCGACTTTTCCGGCCGACTGGATGCAAGGCGTGTTAGTGAAGGTACCCAAAAAGGGTGACCTCACTGTATGCGATAATTGGCGGGGCATCATGTTGCTATGTATTGTTCTCAAAGTTCTATGCAAAGTGATCCTAAACTGGATCCAGGAGAAGATCGATGCGACTCTCCGTCGACAGCAAGCGGGATTCCGTGCCGGACGATCCTGTGTGGACCATATTGTCACGCTCCGTATCATCTTGGAGCAAGTCAATGAATTCCAAGAGTCCCTGTATATGGTATTCATTGACTACGAAAAAGCTTTCGACCGACTCAATCACGAAAATATGTGAGGTGCCCTGAGACGCAAGGGTGTTCCTGAGAAAATCATCGGCCTCATCGAAGCGCAGTACGAGGCCTTTACGTGCAGAGTATTGCACAACGGGGTCTTGTCTGAACCCATCCGGGTTGTAGCTGGAATGAGGCAAGGATGTATACTATCACCACTACTGTTCCTCATCGTAATTGACGAGATCCTGATAGGCGCCATTGTCCGTGAACAAAACCGTGGGCTGCTGTGGCAGCCTATTACTATGGAGCACTTAAATGATCTCGATTTGGCTGATGATATTGCTATACTAGCTCAACGGCGCTCTGATATGCAGAGTAAGCTAGACGATCTTGCCGAACGCTCCTCAGCGGCAGGTCTCAACATCAATGTCAACAAGACCAAATCGTTGGATGTAAACACGGCCGGCCCTTCCAGCTTCACAGTAGCCGGGCAAACAGTGGAGAACGTCGAAAACTTCCAATATCTTGGTAGCCAACTGGCGTCTGACGGCGGTACCAAGATCGACATAGGTGCACGGATCAAGAAGGCGAGGGCTGCTTTTGCGAGCTTAAGAAATATTTGGAAGAACAGTCAGATTAGTCAACACACCAAAATTCGAATATTCAATTCCAATGTCAAATCTGTGCTGTTATACGCCAGTGAAACGTGGTGTGTACCAGCGGAGAACACTCAACGGCTGCAGGTGTTCATCAACAGATGCCTGCGGTATATAATTCGGGCATGGTGGCCACACAACTGGATTTCTAATGCTGACCTCCATCGTCGGTGCCACCAGAAACCGATACAAACCGAAATTCGACAACGAAAGTGGGGGTGGGTCGGCCACACTCTACGTCGGGGCGGAAACGAAATCTGCAAACAAGCGCTGGAATGGAATCCAGCAGGACATCGCAGCAGAGGCAGACCCAGAGGATCATGGCGGCGCAGCCTCAACAAAGAAATAAAAGAAGTCGACGGTAATTTGACCTGGCCGCAGGTCAAGGCGATAGCTGGTAATCGCCCAGGATGGAAATCTTTCACGTCGGCCCTATGCACCAGAATGGGTGCCCAGGACCCATAAGTAAGTAAGTCTCTCTTTGGGGCTCTCGCTTGCTGCTTCCATTTATCAGGCTTGTTACACCTTGCGATACAATGACGATCGTGGACCGCAACAGATGGGATGTTTTTCTTTGCTTGCTTTGATCGTGCTTCATACTCAAATGAGAGCGAATTCTGCAATGCCTGGTCTGGCCTGATCTCTACTCGCCACATAGTAACGCACATGCGCTAGTGTCTATGCACGAAAAATCGCTAAAAGGTAACGCGAAAAATATTTGTATGGCAAAATGCATCTAACGAATTATTTCTCAAAATTGGGAACTATTTTAGAAAAAGTAAGAGGTTGTTTCCGAGATACAACCGCCAAGTTGACGTTGGATAACGTTAGCTACTTCTTCTATTTCCTGGCTTGAGACCGTCACGAACTTATGCAAGATGTCTACTGATGTCAATTCTGACCTATTATGGACATTGTGTGTTATTACACCCGATTCTGTTTTTGCACGGATTTTTTTTACACGGCCGTGCAAAAAAAAGTTTCCATACATTTTTTTCCGCCAAAACTTTATTTTTGCATAAAACGTCGAGAAATGATGTTACTTTTTTTGCACGGTTTTTGAAATTTTGAACTGAAAACTTTTTTTACACGGTACGTATCCCCCGTGCAAAAACAGAATCGGGTGTATTTGGTTGGTTCGGTTAACACTTCAACACCGATAGATTCGATCGATGGAAGAAGAAGCATGAGCGGTAACTCTTGCTTCTCAAACATTTCGGTCGAACGTTAGGTTCACGCATGATCTACTAAGATTGGTTGCTTTAATGGGTTCTTAAACTAGTTTGAGGTTGAGGTACTTCTCCATGAAGTCCGCGAGCTCCATGTTCTCCTATTTGCTCAAATCGATGTTAAAGTTGCCAGTCACGATGATTGGCATAATCTTCTTTAGATACTCGAAGAAGTTCTGCACCATGAAGAACTTCTTTTGCTTCGTCGTGGTATCCGGGGAAATGTAGAGGCAAATCTGCCATTCCAGAGCTCGGCCGTCATGGTCCTGCAGGATCGGTTTGTTTGAGGATACCAAACTGTGCGCGATCCACGCCAAGCGTGTCAGCATCATGCCGAAGGACATCCAGCTGACTCGTCGTATCCGTGGAGAACACGCTTAAATTGAATTGCAGCACAATTTCAAACAAAACGGCCCTTTTCAGGGTCACAACAATGTAAAAGAGTTACAACCAGAGACATTTCATCTATGACTATTAATTGATTAATTAATGTATTTATCAATTATATTTTGGTTGATTAGTTTTCAACGGAGATAAATGGCAAACAAAGTTTTACCTAGGTTCTCGTCGCTCGGATCGGGCGGCGGTAGCATTTTTGCAGCCTCTCTCTTACCAAATCAAAACATCAACAAAGCTGTTGCTGATTAGTTTCAGCTCTTTGTTTGACAAGTTGATACTCTGATCGCTCTAGCATGCATTTACATGTAGGTAGCGACGACGACAACGGCATTATTCAAAGTAAAATTTGTAAGGATGCTTAAAATATATCCCCGAGCCCGATTTCATCTTCTAAACTCGTACCAATTAGCTCATACGGTTGAAATAATTAAATTTCTGTTCTGTTCTGATCCTTAGGAAATTCCCTACATACCGTGGTGAATCAAAATCCGGACGGTATCAATATTCGGACACTCTCGTAATTTTCATCGATTGATGGTAAAATTTAATGAACATACGTTGAGTTTAGTTTATATTCTCTACTATGAACATAACTGATCATTGTACATTCATTTGTAATCTAGTTACCATTGCAAAATAGGGAATAATAACGAAAACAAAAAATTGCTTCAGTCAAATGTCTTTTCTTTGCTGTGCAAGTGATTTTGAAGGTAGCGTCGACGAACGAACCACAACATGTAGTGAACGATAATATTTGAGAATTTTATTAATAATGGTAAGTTTTCTAACATGTTTTGTTCACGAAGTGATAGTTATCATATGTGGTATCATATTCCTGAAATATGCAGTAAATATCTGCTAAAATTGGAGAAAAGTGTCTGTCCGGTTTTGGAGCCAAGTGGATACAAATCCGGACATTGAGTATAAACCGTATATTTTAATGGTGTAATAACATTATCTACAATAAAGACGAAAAGAAAACATAAAATACTATCAATATTTATGGAATGAGTGTTCAGACCATTGCAATGCACTGTTTTGTGTAGAAAAGTTGTAGACATCAGTGATGGTTGCAACTCGAATCACAGGCGTTTCAGTTCAGGTAACCAAATCATATATTAATCCTACATTTCAATAGCTTCAACTAGTATAGGATAAATGCATTTCATAAATTTAATGCACAATTTAACTTCAAGAAAATTACGTGATCAATTTTAATAATTACATGTTAATATGCAGCTGTCCGGATTCTGATTCAAAAGTGTCCGGATTTATAGACATGATTTGCTACGGGTGTCCGGATTTAAGGACAAGACAACCCTAATTGTTTTAACTATTTTCATGATAAAATCTCAACTTTTATAGGAAATGTTATCAATTATACTTAGATCTGGCATAAAACTGTTCGCTAGATGCAAAGATTTCAATTTAATATTAACACTTAGCAAAAATGAAGGTTGAAGATTTGTGTATTCTTAAGCGTCCGGATATTGATGCACCACGGTATAGGCGTTTTCATCGCAATTTTTGTAATTAACTATTCAATATTCATCATTTCTTTAAATATTGCATTATTAGGAATTTAGCAAGCATATTCGGATTCAGGGACCTCATATCCATTATGTAGAGTCGTTTCAAAAAATAACAATAATCGCAATTGTTCAATTTCACCCCGAAATGGGATTCCCCAATTTTTAATTTAAGGGATGATTTTTAGCACTAAAAGCACATTTGTTAGAAAATTTTGACACATGAGTCAAAGAGGCTAATCGTCGTACTTGTTTTCCTGCATTCAGTTGTTTGGCATTTTCAACATTTTAGAAAACAGACAAGAAAAACCATGAAAAATGATCAGTTTCACCCGATATTACGGTACCGTAAAACGGGGTAACTTTGATAATGCGGGTAACTTTGATAGTTCGTAACCCACCGCATACTAAATGAAATATCATAATTTCTGTTAATCAGTTAAGCAAAACGAATGCAAAACTAAAGAATATTAGTATGACACTTCATGTAACAGCGGTTTTCATTTTAATCAAGAACATTTTAGGCCTTTTATACGAATTTAAAAAAAATACACAATTTTAGCATTTTCAAAACGCTTACAAACAATCTGTTCTACGATCACTATTTGATGTAGTTTTGAATAATTGGCCACTTATCTTTGATAGCCTAGTTATCATAGAACTTGAATACGGTCTCAAATCTCTTAGCGAAAAGCATATTCACAAATTGGGACCATTTTTGTAATCTAAGTCAGAAATTTCCATATAACGTTAAACGCCTAGAGGTATGCAATGCCCTACAAATGTTCGTTATTCATTCAATTTCGTTCGAATCATACTCCATTATCAAAGTTACCCCAAAACAGAAAACCAACTTTCGATTATATGAAAAATTATATATCCATTCTAAATAAATCTTTTGGCAATCTATCAACAGCAAATGATAGGTAGGATGCCAGTACTTGTTTTAAAAATATAAATTATAATTCTTTGAAACAGCATGCATAAATATTCAAGTTATCTTCGAAAAAACTATCAAAGTTACCCCGTTTTACGGTAGCTGAATAACAGTTTATTCAGCTGAAAAGAGGCTGTATAAACCGCATTTTAGCTGGATAAGCTGTTATTTAGCTATCATTGTTACTTGGGTGCACAAGCGATACTTTGCTGAATAAATTTTCAAAAAACTCTGCAAATAGCTCAGCGGCTTCCGAAGTGTTGTGAGCTTCAATTCCGTTATATGTTACGTTCGGAGGAATGCGATTACTAGATTGAAGATTTTTGACGAAGTCCCAAAAACGAGACGGGTTTTGCTTGAGGCTTGACTGTACTGCAGAAATGTAGCTCTCGTAGGTGGATAAAAGTAGCGTTTTATACCGTATCTCGATTTCTTGAAGATGACTTCTGTCGCGATCGCCCCTTGATTGAAAGAAGCCTTTCCGTGCTTTTCTGAGGTTGTTACGTTGGTTTCGTAGCTCGGGAGTCTACCAGGGTTTACTAAAAATCGATCTCGTGTTACGTCTTGTCTTTGGCACGTGTTCGCCGAATACATTGTTCCTTGATACCTTGATGGCTACAGCGTAGCGTCACGCCATTGCCGGGCGTATTGTAGAGCTCCATCTTCGTCGGTCTTGGGCGAAACTTCTCCAGTTGCCCCGAACGTTTAGGGTCGCCATGTCCTCTTCCACTGCGTACAGCCAGCGTATTCGTGGTCAAAAGGCTGACAACATCGCTTCAAGATTCGTATTTCGAAGCAATGCGTTCCAATCTGTGTTTCCAAAAATGTCATTCAAGAGCTCAAAATCACATACTTCGAAATTGCACTTGACTTCGTCATTTTCGTCGTCCGCTAAGTTCAGAAGTTCGTCGTTCTCACAGAGCAAGAGGATAAACGGTGCATGATGGATGTCCATCGGCAACAACGGTGAAGAGGGAGCAGTCAAGCCTACGCGTTCAGGAAGATTGATGAAAGCTAAATCAAGAAGTCTACTATTTGAATTAACGAGACTATTGATTTGTCGAAAGCCAACAGCGACCATAGCTTCAATTAAACTTTGCTCATGTTCAGCAGTAACATTCGTTGGAATGAGGCCATTTATGTCGTCATCCTGCTGTCAGCATAGGTTGGGTAAATTGAAATCACCTATCGAATGTCAGTCGCTTCTGCTTGTTCAACGATAAATTGCATTGCATCAGCATGTTTGGCGTTCAGCTCGGGGATCGAGTTTGGTGGAAGATAGATAGCAGCAATATAGAGGGAATGTGATTGAAACCTGATACAAACAACAATTTGTTCGAGTCTGAGCACTCCACCTCCGCGTGAATGATGACTAGTACGTTCATTGCGATCACATCGGAAAAGAGTGTAGTCAGTTGAAATTTCACTGCTTTCGATATCCGCACGCAACCATTATGCTGAAGTTGAAGAACCGGCCTTTGAGCCTCAACTTGCACATTCTTTCATTGATCGGCAACCACGCCTCTGCATATCACCCATCGCTATAAAAGCTGTTCCCAGCTCGTGTGTGTTGCCGCAGCTCTGGTAGATGGTATGGTTTCCTCTAAACGTTCGTACCATTGATCCCTCCCAACACACTTCCTGCAACGCTGCGATGCAGAATCCGCGGTCCTTCAGCACGTTGGCGAGTATGCGTGTGCTCCCGATGAAGTTGAGAGATTTACAGTTCCACGTACCGAGCTTCCAATCGCTAGTCCCTTTACGTCGCTGTGGTCTTCGCCGATTGTCCCGGTTCGCATTCTCTCGTTGATTATTCGTTGCTTGATTTTTTTACGGCTGGCTTGCAGGGCCTGACACCAACCCCCTAGCTTTCCGGAGGACCATTCCCCTTAAATGTTTGGAGGACCATAGTGCACAGTTTAGCTTAGAGTCCTTCTCTGGCACTCGGACGATGATCAGCCGCCCCTGACATGGGGAACAGACGCTGTTGTGAGCCGCTCCTAACATGGAGTACAGACGCTCCAGGTTTGGAGAAGCAAGATCAAAAGCAAACCCCCCCTTCCCTGTCAGCATACGACCAAAGTTCCCACCGGGGGTTTATTTCCCGATCTTCCCCAAGGTTACTCGTTCCCCGGCCAGTACCACGAGGAGGTAGGGATAGGAGTTGCTAGGCAAGAGGCTAAGGACCGCACAGAGGGGTCTATTTTATTCCTTCAGGTACGCCATGCCCAACCATTTACCAACCATCAATCATTCTTATACATTTAATTATTTCGTAACACAAAAAAAAAATATATTTCGTAGCACAAAAAAACATTCAGGAAATTTCGATACAAGACTGAAATGACCGAAAATGTACCGAAACCGTAATTTGCTAGAAGGTGCTTTTTTGATAACTTGTGCGCTGTCACTTTTTACAAATACTTACTCATTTTATAATCCAAGTTCAATAAGTCAGACCAGGGTGTCTACTCGTTAAGCAAAACGAAATTCCCTGATATTTAAAGGGTTTTAATAAAATAATTCCAGATTCAAGAAATACTCTAATTTTATATGTCTAAAACAAATTAATGAACGGAACTTTCAAGTGCATCAGTATGTGTCTTCGTGAAAGTATTTTGAGTACAGATTATGTATCATTCATTTCCATCGGTCGTTTGGATAATTAAGACAGCTTCATGGGCGCAAAATTAAACTTTATTTGGATATGTGACAATATACACTCCCGTGCATATGTTTGGGTTCACAAAACATACAAAATTGTTCAGTCCATATCTCTGTGATTACACGTCCGATTGAAACTCTTGAGGCCGCATTCGATAGGCAAAGAGTTATTCTTACTTCGTATGTATTTTTTTAAAAACATTTTTTGAACTTTGAATACTAAATATTTACCTCAAGTTGTGACATTTTTCAAAAAACACACTGAAAAATCATATCTAATTTCCTCAGCATCGACCAAAATTTTAAATCAAAGTGTCATTAGAATCGTAATCTTATATTCTTTGAAGAGGCCCCACGAGATTTTGACGGAAAAATCTAAAAAGTATTCAAAATTAATGAAACAGTCAGTCAAGTCATCGTGCAAAAGTTTGGGTTCACCTGTACACGAAAAATCTGTGAAATCTCAAACCAAGATTTTTACAAATATTATCACAAAGAATACCTCAAGGCTTTCATCAGAAATTCCTTCACATATTATTTGAGATTTAAAAAAAAAAAACCCTTTGTCCTCGAGGATTTTATCCGGTGATTCTCCAATCAGTTTTTCTAGAACATCCTCCAAGACTCCCGTTTAAAAAATGTTGTAATATTCAACCAGAAACTTCTCCAGATGCCTCCAAGGGTTTCTCAGGATTTTCTACAAAATTGGTCTTTAGAATTTTCATGAGATTTTGACCACAAATTTTTTCTGAGGATACCTTCAGGAATAACTCCAGAGATTGCTCCTAGGATTTCTTCGGAAATTCCTCTATTAATTCTAAGATATTTCCCAAGGAAGTTTTCAAAACTTTTTTCTCAAGCATTCTTCCAGAAGTTTTCACCAAGGAAATTTGAATGTAATTTCCCAGAAAGCTGATAAATTGTTGAGAAAATTCGTAACGTATTCCTAAAGCAAATTTACGGGTATATTCTGCTACAGTTACTTATGTAATTTCTTAGGCCACCCTTTATCAAAGAGGAATTTCAGGAAGACTTACTCTTGAAAAACTTTTAGAAGATTCTCAAGATTATTGCTGCGATAATAAAAAAAAAATAAAAATCATAATATCTCGCAGGATATTGCGAAAGATCTCCTGGAACACAGGACGAAGTTACTACAGTTAAACCTCCATGAGTCGATGTTTCATAACTCGATATCGATTCATGGAACCATACTCAAAACGAAATTTCATGGTTACTATGATGGTCCCTCGAAACAGCTTTCCAATGGATTCCTGTTTCATGAATCGATATTTCCCCGAGTCGATGGTCCCTTCAATATCGACTCATGGAGGTTTGACTGTAGAAAATTGTGTAGGAATAATCATTCCTACAATCGAAGAGTTTCATAGAAAAAAAAATTGTGGTTTTAAATTGTGTGGAACCTTAAAAGAACTTTTCAATATTCCATGGTGATTTTATCAGAATTCATTGAAAAATGTTTGGATGAACTCCAGTGATCCTTGGATGAAATGCTGGAGAAATTCCTAGAAAAAAAACTCTAAAGAAACTTAATAATGAAACACAGGTCGGGAGGTGAGGGAGTTATTTGAAATGTTCTTAATATATTCACTCGAATAACTCCTCGAGGAGCTTTTGGATCTATTCTTTGGAATAACCGTGGACGAAATGGCGTTGAAATTCTTGTCGAGTTTTCTTGGGAGAAATTCTGTGGGAAACTTTGGATATCTCTTAGATTAACAATTGTAGAATTCGGTTGAATAGTTAGTGAAAACATATTTGGTGGAAGTTCTAGGATAGCCTTTGTTCAAAGTACTGCCTGAGAAAATTTTCTAGAGGTAGTAACGTTGAAATGGTAAAGAATTTCCTGAAGCAAATTATGGAGCAGCTCATGTAAGCATCCTATGAAAAAATGCTGAAGGAATTTCTTGAAGAATTCATAATAAAATCTCTGGAGGCTGTTGTCGAGAAATACGAGAAGAAATTTTGCATCTCAGTTATCTGAAAGCAAGATAAGGATAAAAAGAGACTTAAGATAATATTTCGGTTAAAATAGAGACTTCAGACACCTTTTATCAAAAATAGAGACTTTTTAGAGACTTGCATAAAAATGGTATCTAAAAAGAAACCTGCTACCAGCCCTAGATATGTGAAACCTTTACCGAATAAATTTAGATACATTAAAAACATCAATAATGTTTTAATTAGCTGATGAATTTTCATACTCGAATGGATACTCACTGAACAGCTCATATAGTGTTTGGAGAGTGGCGCAGCTGATTTTTTTTTCGAATGAAGATAGTTTTCTGGCAATTAATGATAGCTCTGGGTTATAACGCAAAAATCCATTGTCGTGAACATATTCTATCATGAATTACTGCATCAAAATAATTTCCCTGATTGTGATCGAAATTCCCTGAGAATTCCAGGTTTTTACAAGTAGTAGACACCCTGCAGACAAAAAGGTTTGATGAAAAAACTATTTGTCATATTTTTCAGCGCAACTCTTTTTTTACCAAAACTATTCAAAATGCTACGTCCACAAGGTGGGACCCCTCCCTCCCCCTCATCACACATAGTCACAAATTCGTGAAGACCCCCCTCCCCCTAAGATGCTAAGTCATTTATGGACGACCCCTAAGTGATCGTTAGCGTTAGTTACGATATTCTAAAAAAATGTTGGTCATTTGGTCTAAAAATAACATCTCTCTCGCTTTGATGTCTACATGTGCACGACGATGTATTTATCAAATGTACGTGTCATACATCCGAAGGATGTTTAGACTGCGAAATGATGATACCATGTGCTTTGGGATAATCGAGTTTAGTTCGCATCCGAGCGTCGGGATCTCTCAAGGGGCTTCGCAGCTTGTAGGTTGAAGCACCCATCTAGCGAATAGGGAGTCGTGGATCCGATCCCCACCGGAGCATGTGGTTTCTTTTCGCAGTTTCAATTTCAATTCCCACATTTGACACGTGTTTCGTCGTGTACATGTAAACTTCAGAACATCAAAACTTAAAAACTTTGAGAATATATCTTTCATATAATGCAAAACTTCCTGCCTTCTTAGAACATATTCGTCAAAAACGAGCGTAATAAATAAGCGATTCGCTATGTAGGGGAACTTACGTATTGTCGGCAGCCTAAACAGCTGAACTTTTAAGAGGACAATTTTACGCAACAATAGAGCACAACAATTAGCAGGAGACACCTGAACTACAGTTAAGCACTCTTCATTCATTCATTATTATACACAAAACACTATTTTATTCTCTTAATCTTCTATTTTTCCTCACCAAAGTCACGAGGCACTTGTTCTTTTATCGGCAATGCAATTACTATTGTCGGCAATAAAAATGTTCACTTCGGCAATCCAAAACTGCGCAAAAACTAGTTTATGTATTGGTAACATTTCGTATTTGTTGACAAATGCTGTAATTAAACGTCACTCATTATGTTCGACTCGTTGAAAGGGCCGATGCAGAAAAATACGGACTACACTGATAACAGAATTGCAGTTATAAATAAAATAGCAGAGAGTCAAATTGAATACACAACGCTACTTAATTAATGCAGACTAAGGCGCCGTCTACAAATTACATAACGCTCTAGGAGGAGGGGGAGTAGGCTCAAACGTTGCGGCTCAAACACATTTTTTTTTTGTTTTTTTCGTGCAAAGACCGTTGCGGAGGAAGGAATGGTCGAAAATTGTTCATTTTAACGTTATGTCATAAATGGACGCTGCCTAATTTCGTTTTCATTTATTTCATAGAACATATTTTGTATTCAATCTCACTATGGCAGCAGTGCGGCTGTAAAAATTGCCATGTCATGGTTATAAACTTGCAGCAAATGTGATTCCAACCTAGAAGTTGCAGCATAACGTCATGGGTAATTGATTCATAATATTGTGCTTTGCAAGAAAAATCCACGAAACACGATTATCGGATTACTTTAATTTCAGAGTTGCGTTTGAATGGATTACATGCATGCCCCTTTTTGCTACTCACACTACTGTTTATTAGGGTGCGGTTTAATTTTCAAAACCTCTCAAAACCAAAAATTCTTGTACTCTTATGAATTCAAATCATATTAGAAGAGAAATCTCAAAGTTTGAGACAAAAATATTAAGATTTAGAGGGGGCGCAAGCGTCTTGAAGGTAAATTTTCAAGTTATAAAAACTGGCCAGTGAAGTCACCATAACTTCGGTAATTTCTAAATAATTTTGAAACTTTCAGCACCATTATCTTAAAAATTATATTTATGAAAACTTTGTAGAATATCAAATTCGTGTAAAATCAAAACTAGTTTCAATAAGAAGTAGTTTACTCCTAATGTTTCCTCATTTTACTAAAACAATATATTTGTTTGACCATGAACACTCAACCGATTCCAAATCTTTTTGCATGGTTTAGAAGATTACTTAATTGTTTTCAAACTTTGCATACACCACATGGCACAAAAAAAATGTTTTGACCAAGTTATTCAACAAAAACTGCAAAAAACATGAGTTTTTAACTAAAAACGCCAGTTTTTTCAAATTTTTGTCAGTTAAACAATATTTTTAAAGCTGAAACTGGTTTTTCTCATTTGTTAAACCTTTGAAAAAAACTTGTCAACAATTTTTAAATAATTTTGAAACATTAATATATTTGCTCATGTTAAAAAGTATATGGACTATTCAACTCGTAATTAAAACAAAATGCTTTATAAACACATATTTTATAGTAAAAATGTAATTATTGGTGAAAAAACTCAAACAATCCAAAGAAATTCCATTTTTTCTTTAAAAAATTATGTTTTGGGTAGTTTTTGTTACAAAACTAAGCCAAAACCATTTTTTTAATGTATTGTATGAACAGTATGGAAACAACTATTTTTTGCTTCAAAAACATGTACATACAAATATTTGAAATCGGTTAAGTATTTATGAAGTTATGGTCAAACAAACATGATTTTTTCAGTAGAAGGAAGAAAAATTTCGAGAAAACTACTTCTACCAAAAATTGTTTCGATTTAAGACAAATTTGATGTTCTACAAAGTTTTCATAAATTTAATTTTGAAAATAATAATGCTAAAAGTTTTAGAATTGGTTAGAAATAACCGAAGTTATCGTGACTTCACTGAGGGCCATTTTTTATAACTTCACGGGAAAAAATTCTGTAGTAAAAATTACTATTTTAGCTGACTACGCCCATTCTTGAAACTACCATGCAATTTCAGACCAATTTACTATGTTAACGGTACATCCCACCACATTACTGGTACATTTGACAGAAATAATTTACAACAATCTGATTTCGACTACAGACATGGTAAAATCAAGCGCATTTCTGGTCTGCTGAAAATTGCCGGTGCGAGCGCTTAAGTTAACCCCCTAAAATAGTAGTTTTTACCGCTCAATTTTTTTGCGTGTTGAAAATTCACCTTCAAGACACTTGCGCCACCCATCCCTGGCCATGATCACAGGGTTTGACGGTGCCAAAGTAGAAGGTGCACCATCATAATATCCGTCCGTGAAACATATCACCTTCCCAATACTTTGGCACACCTCTAACGATTCATGATTTATCATGGAACGGCTGTATTCAGGCAGAGGATCTGTTGATATGTTTCGGCATATTATCTGGTCCTTTACGAACGGAGGGACCACCAGGGCTCAGTAGTTACTTATAAACCAGTACTGGTTGTTGATGTTTCAGTTCGTTTACACGAGCTGTAGCATCCTTTGTACTAATCAGTAATGGTGGTTAAGTTTCAAAGCTAACGTGTGATCAAGAAGTGAATAAGTGTTTGGTGGAACTCTGTGTCGTTATGAATTAGTGATTGTGAGGGTGCTAATAATGATATTTGAAGAAATGTATGGTGATAAAAATTTGAAAATGGCATCAGAAGTGATTGTGATAGTTTTGTTATAAACACAAACATAATAATACTAATACGAACTCTACTTGTTTTATGATGGTTATAATACATTATACAATCATTTCACTGAATATAAAAACTATTGCCTAGCTCTTAACACATTCAAGATAAAAATGTTCATAATAACAGCAAGTGCAGTAGAATTGATCAAAGTGATTTTATTTTTCTACTGTAACTTTCTTGATCGTAGTGATAAATCGTAGTTTGATTATCTTTTGATTATTTAGCAATGATAGCAGATGGTAAATGGTAATAAATATGAATGAATTTGAAACCAGTGTGATGTAATTTTGATAAAAAGTTGTAGCTGTGAGAGTGAAATGATATAATGGAAAGTATATATATGATGTCTATTACGAAAGTTAATGAGTGATAATCGGTGATATAAGTGATAATGCAAAAACAAAAGTGTCGACGGCAAAAGTGTGATAATCATGTGACAGTGACTAATGAAATAAAATGGGGGATGAGAACTTTTTAATAAAACTATTTCGTTCTTCACTTCAACCACTTTAGTAGCTTTTCAGGTCTTATCATAGTTTTATAGTAGTCTGGAATACTAGACTGCAAAACTACGGCAAGGGCTGATTGCTGTTAGGGTACACAGTGACCATTTGAGCAACATTGCTTAGGAATGTCTGTGTGATGAACGTAATAGAGGCTTATAAAAGAAAATGTTGCGAAGGAGCTTAGGGCAGATTAAGAGTCCCACTACTACCCCTATCGCTACTGACAAAAAAAAAAAAAGATCCTGGACCGACCGGGAATCGAGCCCAGACACCTTCAGCATGGCTTTGCTTTGTACCCGCGGACTCTAACCACTCGGCTTGCGCCACCCCTAAATCTTAATATTTTTGGCTCAAACTTTGAGGTTTCTCTTCCAATATGATTTGAATTCATAAGAGCACACGAATTTGAAAACATTTGAAAAATAAGCCGCACCCTAGTGTCTATACGCAAAAAATCGCTAAAAGGTAACGCAAAATTGAAAATTCTACTGGCTTTTTTTACATTCTTTTACGTTCATATTATTCTCAGTGTATGAGAAAATCAGAATTAGCCCTTTGCAAATCAATTCACTTATGATTTGACACAAATACATCATCTTCTGATTGCCTGTAGAACAACAGGAGTGTTGCCAAAATAGTTAACCTATCGAAAGACGTATATTTTATATGTTTCTCAGTATATTGAAGTATATGCGCTACAATCTTCTGATAAGGAAAGGCTCAATTATTGCCCATGCATGTTTTGTTGCCTTATTCTAATGAATTAATTAGTTGTGTTCGATTTTTCAATGAATTTAAATTGTGAATAAAAAACACACCGCAATTGAATATGGTTTTCTGGCAACCTATTCCCATAATGAAAAGTGATTGCCGAGGAAAGCAAAGTGCATTAATTTTAATTTGTGATTTGAAGCATAAAAATTCAGTAATTTCGAGTGCTTTATAGACAAATCAAAAGTTTAATAGTGCATGAGTGATCGGTGCGTAATTTTTGTGACAAATTGGTATTGGAGCGGAGAATTGTACATTTCAAAGTGGTGAGTTTTTCTTAAGCTGTTCTTGTGTTGTTTTATTCGGCAGCTCACAAATGACAATAATTTCGTAAGCATTTATTTCATTCAATGATAAAACCCATATTATATAATGTTTTTGTGAAAGATGAGGTTTACATGGAAGATTATAGTTCAAGGAATATATTGAGTATATTGATGGTAACTCTTGTTCCGTAGATAAATTTTAACAAGGACGATAAGTGAGTGCTGCCGAAAATACCCTCAGGGTGCCGAAGCCATCATTTACCCTATCTGATAGTGAAACTACAACCATTAATTTCAAAGTTAGAGAATCGACCAAGTTTCATGTAAAGTGGGACTGTGCTCACTATAGATGTAATCGATCAGTAAAAACATATTTACACAGATACCCTTTTTCTCATAGAATCTCGTTGGATGATACATTACTTACGGCACCTACGGTGTGGTGTAAAATATGATCATTTTAAAGGCAATATGGCTGGATTGGTTTAAGAAAACATGATCAACATTCTCTATGGAAATCATATCCATTCGTTAGCACTGCTCGTTTCATGGTATTTTTTGACACAATAATCACTACAGCACTACATGTATTGTTAGTGGCGATGATTTTACCATTTTAACCTAAATTTCATACCGATAAATGACCCATAACCTCGAATTACATTACCTAATATATTGACTTTTAAATATAGAGCTCTCGATTTGGAGTAGTGTTTGATCCTTTGGTCGCGTTGCTTGCTCCTGCGGGGGCGAGTGATGCGGGCAGGATCAATCGTGTTGCGCGTCGCTCGATAATATATAAGAGTCGCGAATTGCGTGATTAGTGTTAGTAGTGTTTGATCCTTTCGTCGCGTTGCTTGCTCTTGCGAGGGCGTACGATGAACACTTGTTCGGCATACAATTCATTTATCGAATAATATCGCGAATCCGGTCAGGCGTGAGTATATCAAGGATCGCATCATCAACTAAAGATGACTCCCAGATCCTTACCTTATCCCACTAACCCAATATCCTTTCCATGACAACTATGGAGATGCAGAAGATTCTTCGGTCTCTAAAACCAATGGTTGCCTAACTAACATTCCTTCCCTTCCCCAATGACCGTAAGGACGTGACCGGCGCCGTTATTGACTTCTAAAGTTTGAGCTCTCGGTTTGTGCACATTGAAGAATGGTAAGCTAATCCCAAGCCCCATTCACTAAATCCCTGTGCAACTTCGATTGCTCTGGTCAATCATGGAGTAGCAACTACGAATTGTACGGTCATTTATGCTCATGCTCATCAAATATAGAGCTCTCGATTTGTGTACATTGACAATAGTAAGCTCATCCCATGCCCCATCAATTAATTCCCAGTGCAACTTCGATTGTTCTCGTCAATCACGGAGTAGCAACTACGAATTGTACGGTCATCAATGCTTATGCTTATGCTAATTCGGGGAAAAGACATTCGAGATAATGGGGTAGAATCATGGGACTTTAAATTTTCCAGCTTTATTTCGTCTCAGTCCTTTTTGTTTCTTCTCATTATATCGGCTTTCATAACTGCTCTATTGACGCGAAAAGAAAAACATGCACCAAAAATTAACCTCTATCATTATGTAACCCCACTGATTATATTTTGCCATGTTGCATTATTCTGTGCATCATCACTTGCCTGCACATGCTGCATCCGCAACCGAAGTCCAGGGCGAAGTTTGGTTCGCCCCAGGTAGTCATAGCCGGGTATTAAAATCAATTATATACGATAATAAACCATAATTTGATTTTAATTTACAACGACGAGTGTCGCATACATAAAAGGATTACGGATCCATCCCCTGTTCACCCACGCCCAACTGTTTCCCTGTCATCTGACTCTCGTCTGGTGGTCCTCTTGAGCACCCAAGCACAGCTTCACATCGACATAAAATCCCAACCTGTAATACGGACCTGCCACGAGGATATCTGGATATGTTCACTAATCCTCAGGAACTAGCCGTTGCCCACACTGAAACAGAATGTTTTGAACATCTCTCCCGCCATAAACCGTAGAACAACCTAAACCACTCAACTTTCGAAAACGATACAGGAGGTGCGGGATAAAGGTCGGATCACCAACCACCGCCCAACCCAGACACCACTGTGTCTGTGTCGTGTTTGAGTTAATTTTGGATCCAAATCGGTTGGTGCTGTGAAAACATTATCCCGAAGAGCTTCAACTGAATGAAATCCAATCCATCCATCCATCTATCCACATCTTCCGGGTTGGCGTTCGAGTTTGGGCGTTGCCCGAGCAGAAGAAAATTGCTGAAGAATACCAAGCTAGGGTATTTTATGGCAGTTTTTTTTTTAATTCTTTATTAGTCTCATTTCAGATATTACATTCATTTCATAAATCTAGGTGTTCTGTGTTAGACTACACCATCATCTTAATTTAGTAAAACAAGGTTAAGCTTTTATTATCATTTTGTTAACAACGTATTACCTGGTCCGTCCCACTCGGGCTCAGATTAGGTACCACTTCTAGTACTGCATTTGGTCCCTCGGTAGTGCAAAAGGTACCCAAGTTTGACAGATCGCAGTACACTTTGAACGGCATCCTAGATTACCTTATGAGCCATAAAATTTTGGGCAACTGCAAGGGACATGGGGGTCTTTAATTTGTCTTTGGTATTACATTTCATTTGCCGAAGCAGTTAGCAGGAGATGTTAATTTAGCGGACACAGTCGCCAACGCCGCGATATTAAACTACGTGCGTGGTTCGCGATACAACCTCCAACCGGAGTTTTACGCCCGCGGCAGCTCAATGGTAGAGATGGTCGGGTTTCACATTTTTCAAACCCGAACCCGACCCGTACCCGACTTATTTTATTTCTTTAAACCCGGACCCGACCCGAACCCGAGACTGTAATTGAAAAGCAAACCCGAACCCGACCCGAACCCGAAAAATTTTCGCTGTTCAAACCCGAACCCGACCCGAAACCCGAAAAAGTTTTCTAAGAAAAACCCGAGTAGAACCCGAGTTTGAAAAGATTTTAAATTCATCGTTTCTGATGCATAGGGAAGCTTTTAGGTTGTTACTCTGTTCACCATTCTCACCAAACCCGACCCAAACCCAACTAAACCCGACTTTTTTCAAGCCCGAACCCGACCCGTACCCGATAATTTTGTAGCCTTCAAACCCGACCCGAACCCGAACCCGAAAAAATTTAAATTTTCAAACCCGAACCCGACCCGAACCCGTCGGGTTCGGGTTCGGGTCGGGTTTCGGGTTTGAAAACCCGAAACCCGACCATCTCTACTCAATGGCCTCAGACGGAGAGCGACAAGTACAAGAGGCACAGTCCGTCGCCGGTTCCATCGACCTGGAGGTCATGAGCGAGGGTGGAGCGATTGAAGGATTACAAAGAGCGGTTGAGCCAAGCGACACGAACCCAGCAAGCTGGTGGGAATTCATTTTAGCGAACTGGTCCACTGTCCCGCCCTACATCACAGGGCCCATGTACGCAGCGTGGACACAGATCGGGACCGTCCGAAGCGGTTCAATAGGAGAGCACCTGAAATCCTTTGGGGCGTTGAAACTGACTGGTCAGCCGTGACCTACCGATATGAGTTAACAGAAAAAACGCTTTCAATTCACTTAACCTAAATTTATAACGCATTAATCGTGGTGGGGTAAGTGGATCATTTGGCGCTAATTTTCAAGTCCCTCATACTCAATACATAAAAATCAGAAAAATCGAAATAAATGACGATTTGAAGTATATTAGTCCCTCATTTGTTATCCACAGCAAAAAGTGTGATCTACATTATTCGCGTTGGCTTTTTCTAATTACTCCTAGTTTACCGTCTAAACCCTTACGTTCCCTACAAAGATGACTATTGATTTTTCTGTATCCACTTACCCCACGGTACTTTAATTTAAACCTTTGTGAACTGTACGCTGAAAACCTTATTTTGATATAATAATTCTAAATATATCATCGACCCTTATTTGGTACATCCACTGTAGGATTGTTTAGTCACCATCTATCGGAGTTCAATGAAACGTTCAATACTTTCCATCAGTTTCCGTTAGAGGTGAGAAAAATCAAAAGCGCTTCTCTCGACGAAACGTGTCAAATGCCGTAAATACATCGGCATTTGTTATTGCAATGCGGTGGCAACACTATGACAATAACGAAATTAGCACGAGCTTTCTCAGCAAATGCCGCGGTCATCTGGTCATCTGTCCAGGATTGCCTTTCCGTTTTCCTCATATTAACTAGAGACATACGGAATATGAGAAGGATGTTTGCACTGTTCACTTTACCACCAGTTCATGGTGTTCATTTTATCCACATTATGGATGCAAAATAAAACAATAATTTTCTCATGAAAAATCCGTTTGAAACACTTACTTAAAACTGATGATCTCCACCACGGACCTTAAAAAAATAGTACAGAAAATTCTTCAGAGGAGTCAAAACTCATAACACAGTGGAAAGAATAGTGAGCGATCCGTTTCGATTATTATTTTAAATATTTGTCAACCTATTTTAGCAAATGCCTACTCGGTTAGTTTTACATGTTTCAAAAATAGAATGTTTACAAGAATCACATTCTTATATTTAATACCTTCCCTTAATCACTTTCACTAGGAAGATCCTGCGATGGCGAGTACGGTTTCAATATATTCTGCCTTACTCGTTCAGCGATCTGTCGTACAGTTTGTACAGGATCCGTTTGCGTAATAGACGAAAAAGAAGTTACCGCGTTTTGGCGAGACTTTGATCGATATTGTTTGTGAGAACTGTCCTTTTTCGTGATGTATGGCTTGGTCGATTGAAAATATCGTTGTTTTTTTTTAGAACGAGACGGTTGTCGTGAAATTGAATCATCAAATCCAAGGGAAAAATGAGTAAAACAATATTTATATTTATGCTTCATAATTCTATAATGTTCTACCCACAACCTGGGAGAGAGGTACATATACAGTCACCCCACAGTTATGGAACAAAACATGATCAAAAATCATAGTGACGTTGTACAAATCAAAATCACCTCAGAGGCAGTGAAGAATACAGTTGTTTTCGAGAATACACCTGAAAATTTGCGGTTGTTTACGAAAAAGTGCCATTTTCTTTAGAAATTTCTAACGTTGTCCATCCCTCAGATGTGAATCAGTGGGAGAGGAGGATCCTTATTATGGATCAAATCGACTCATATTATGGATCAGAGCACTATAACAGCAAATTATCTGTGCGGTAAATGAATGGTGTGTTTGTGAAAGCATACGTTTTGGCGTTTATTTCGGAATCGTCTTATAAGGCTATCGCACCCTTCTCTTTCCAGCAACATGATCAAATGGGATTTTTTGTTTGTTGTTTTCATACGGAAACGGTTTCCGTATGAAAACAATTCATATGCGTGCGTGAGCAGGAAAGAGAAGGGTGATTAAACGTCAGATTGCCTTATTTGATTCATAATGTCAACAGTTCAAGCATGTGATCGAATAAGGGCGTAAGTTGCATGATCGATTTCTCTTCATTCTGTTGTTACATTACATATCATAAGGTAACGTTAGCCGTAAACAGTAAAAGTACAGGAGGGCATATACATTTGGTAGCCGGCCCTCCACAAGAGATGACAGATGGATGTAAATAAAACCATATGAAATAGCAAGAACAAAAACGGCAACAGTGTCAGCAGTTAGGTTAGACATCGCTAGAGTAGAATGTAGCAGAGTAGGGTAGTTCGGTCACTTGACCAGTTCAGTTCTGCTAGTTTTCGGTCGGCAACCCGGCTTGTGAACTTGAATAAAGAAGGCGGAAGGCCATTTATTCGAAGTTTACTAGTTGGCTTATTTTCTTTAGCAACGTCCAAACCGTGAAGTCCGAGCAGAGTGTCACCCGGAAGGTCCTAGAGGACACGGAAAAGGTATTGGTAAGTAACAGTAGGAAAGTGGTGGGACCCCCTTGGTTTCTCACTTCCTGCTGCTGGTTTGGCTCTGCCAACAGGTTATGGGCCCAGGACTACTAGACTCAGATTAAGTAGTTGTTTACCATTGTTCAGACGGAGACCATTTTCTCTGTGGGACAATTGGTTAGAAGTTTGCTCAGTCGGAGACATTCTTTTCCGAGGGCAAACTTAGGGACAGTTTAAGAGGAGTTGTGCTCAGACGGAGACCATTTTCTGTGGGGTACACTTCAATCAAAGACAACTGACAAGACTTCAAGGCCTTTTTATTGATTTGTTTTTTTCCTGCTAAATTTTCATTTAGGTTTCAAACATGGAGAACCGTCTCAAACGGGTGGTTGTTCCAGTGTTTAAGGGGGACGAGAAGTCGTTCCCATTTAGCAAGAAGCGAATGGAGCAACACTTCAAATATGAAGGTTTGTTGCATACCCTCGAGCAAACGCCCGAGGAAGAGGTTTATTTTGAGCCGGTTGCGGGTGGTTCAGTCGATGAAGAGACTGAAAGGAAAGATAAGCTGCAAGCACGTCTGAAAAAAGAGGATGCAGCTATAAATGAACTTTGGCTCGCTTTGGATGATGAGCCGATGGGGCATGTTATGCAATGTATCTATGCCAAGGAAATTATGGAGCGATTGGATGAGATTTATCAAAAGCACGGTCCAATGCCCATGATTGGACTTCGGGCGAAATTGTTTTCGCTGAAGTCACAAAAATTCAATACTTTGAAGCAACTTTTTGCTGCCCATCAACAAATTGTCCGGGAACTTGAAAACATGGGGGAAGTATTATCACCTTCCGAAAGATTGAATACCTTGCTCGTTGCAATTCCCGATGAATTTCAGGATTTAATTGGCGCTCTTTCCGTTCTACGTTATGACGACCTTGAGATGATGTCAATGGAGCAGGTCCAACGAGTTTTCTTGGACGCGGAGGAGGCGAAAGGCAAGAGAAGTGCAGCGGGCCCTTCACAAGTGGCTATGTTCGCCCCGCAGCATTCAAGACGCCAGCAATCACCACAGGACAGTGACCAGAGGCCGCCGGCACTTAAACAGAAACCATTCTACCGGAATGTAACGTGTTTCGAGTGTGGCAAGCGTGGCCTGAAGAAGAAGTACTGCCGTTTCGCTCGTTGTAAGCAAGAAACCGAAGTCACAGTCCACTCGGGTGGACGGCGTCGAGACGTGGCAATGGTCACTCAAGACAACGGTGCCTTCAGGGTGCGGGTGCCCCTGGTAGATCTACCGATGGATTTCGTGCGTGATTGCAAGATCATGAAAATGGACTTGACAAAGTTGCCGGTGCCATCGCCGTTATACGGAGCAACCTAGCTGGACTCCGGGGCATCGAGGCACATGTTCCGCGACATCGCCATGTTCAATGCTTTGTGGGATGGGTCGGCAACCGTCGAGACTGCCAAGCCTGGTGAGTACCTGCGTTCAGAGAGAATGGGTAATGTGAATGTGAAGACGAATAAAGGTTATTATGTCACACTGTATAATACTCTTTATGTTCCGGACCTGAATTACATTATCCTGTCTGTCTCTCGGATTGAGTCCTCTGGGAAGTCGGTCGTATTCAGAGATGGAAGGGTAGAAATTTTCGACGAGTATGGGAGGCTGGTCCTTACGGGGAAGAGAGTTGATGGATTGTACGTCATGGGCGTTGACTTCGAGGAAAAGCCTGATAAGATATTCACAGGTAAAGTATTGAATGATAATGAATTGTGGCATATTCGATTTGGACATTTGGGAGCCCAAAGCTTGCATAAACTGGTCAGAGACAGAATGGTAGAGAGGTTGAATCTGGAACCATCTTCCATGTCTGCTTGCCCATTTTCATGCAAATCTTGCATCTTTGGAAGACAGACCAGGGAAAGCTTTGAAGAATCGTTCCAGAAACGATCTAGACGACCACTAGAGTTGATTCATTCTGATGTTTGTGGTCAAATGCCCGATGAAACATACGATGGATACAGATACTTTGTAACGTTCATTGACGATTTCACACATTTTGTTGTTGTGTATTTGATCCGCTATAAGAGCGAAGTATTGGAAAAGTTTAAGGAATATGAAGCTATGGTGACTTCACATTTCTCAGTTCGCATTTCGAAACTACGAACGGACAATGGAGTTAAATACTTCAGTGGAGAGTTTGTGAAGTTCTGTAGAGAGAAAGGAATTCAAATGACACCTACCGCTCCTTATACACCACAACAGAATGGGGTCAGTGAGAGGATGAATCGAACCTTGATGGAAAAGGTAAGAACGATTCTCCACGAAAGTAACTGTCCATCTATGTTTTGGGGAGAGGCGTTGTATGCCTCAACATATACCTTGAATCGCAGCCCGACAAGTGCATTAAAAGTTCCAAAAACTCCATTTGAGATGTGGTTCGGGACTAAACCCGACGTAAGTAAACTCAAAGTTTTTGGCTGTGTTGCGTATGCACACGTAAATAAGAAACACCGTACAAAGCTGGACAAGAAAAGCAAGTCGCTTTGTATGATGGGGTATGCACCAAACGGGTACAGATTGTGGGATGATGGTTTTGGAAAGATTGTAGTCTCGAGAGATGTAAAATTTGATGAATGTCAATTTTACTTTCCGAAAACTAACGAGATGATGGAAGAAGATCATGATTTCTGTGAGGTGCAGGTGAACCCATACCTGAACCTGTCTTCGTTGATGTTGGCAATGAAGATGTATGGTCTGAAGTTGGTAATGATGATTGTTTGAGTGTTAAAGGATTGTCCGATAATGAACAAGATCATGAAGCTTCTGTCGATGAGCAGGGTAATGATGGGAATTCTGAAGAAGGGCAGGTTCGTGATACTTCTCAAGAACGTTCGCCAATGTATCCGAATTCCAAATGGGTACGATCGAGCAAGCCTACTGATAAACCATTTAAGGAATTGTTGGGTTGTCTACAATACTTGACATTGATTTCAAGACCCGACATAACCATTGCCGTAAGTATCCTGAGCCAGTTCCAGAGCGATCCAGGAGACGAACACTGGCTAGGACTGAAGAGAATCCTGCGCTACCTCCAAAGAACGAAAACACGACGTTTGATCTACTACCGAGAGAAGGCACTCAAGGTATATGCGGACGCAGACTTTGCGAACGACGTTGAAAGGCGAAAGTCGAATTCTGGAAACGCATTCGTGGTGTTCGGCAACATCGTGTCCTGGAAGAGTAAGCGGCAGAACATCGTAACATTGTCGTCAACGGAAGCAGAGTTGGTTTCTCTATGCGAGGCCGTCAGAGAAGGAGTTTGGATATCCAGCCTGTTGCAGGAGATCGGGATCGTTTTTCAACCGTTCACCATATACGAGGACAACATCCCATGCGGTGTCCGGCCATTTGGCCGAACGCCGTTTGGTCGAATGCCGTTTGGCCGAACGCCATTTGGCCGAATGCCATTTGGCCGAAAGGGTCATTTGGCCGAATGCCGTTTGGCCGAATCATGAACAAAAAAATAAAAATTGCTACAACGCTGATGTGTAGGATTCATAAGTGTGACCCAATAACTGATAAGCTAATTAATTAGTTGATTTTTATGATGTGACGGGACGTCATGTTTAGTACTATATAAGAGCTTCAAGAGAATGATAACATCGACCCTTTTATTCAGGACGAAGTTGTGAACTCCACACTTCACGTTAAGACTCTGAGGTGATGATTGATTCGCCACTGAATTACCAATGGTGTAATAAGGTTTCAAGTGCTTTTAATGATTTCATCAGAAATTTTTCCTTCTTTTAAACATAGGCTATTCATTCTAGTTATACTGGTTCTATTACTATCGGCAATGATTGACCTTATATTTTAATTGTGAATTTTTCCTTCTTTAAATCATCGGCAGTTCTTTGTTGTTGTACTGGCGAATTAAATTATTATATGCATTGCACTTGTTTTAATTTTCATAAGAGATTTATCCTTCTTTTGTTCATAGGCTGTTCTTTCAAGAGGGAAATATTTTTCATAATTAATTTAATTAAAGCTTAAAATACGTCCTTTCAAAACATATTTTTTAGCTCAAGGGTTAACTTACACACTCCGAAAAAATCATACGATTTTACGTCTTTTGGATGCACATAAAAGAAGCGAGCCAAATGACGTGAATTTGTGTCTCATTTTAAATACGATGGTGTCTGATTTGGGAAATGTCAATCAAAGCGGCATCGTTTTCATGTCCTTCATCATGTAAAATTACATTTTTCTTTCAATACATCTCTCAGAACCCATTTTTACGTCATTTCATCACTTACATAATATGCCATTCAATCATAATGTGAATTACGTCCGGAGTGATTTTCATTATTTTAAAGAGTGTAGATGAGATGTCATTCTCCTCCAAGATTAAAATTACAACTTGAGAACTGAACACTGCACCGTTTCTTGAATATAGCAATAAACGACTCGGTGAACACTTACGTCAAAGAAGTACACTGTTTATCCGTTGTGAAAAGAAGAAGCCAAGACTTGTTGATGTCAGAACTAGGACATATATTACTTAGTACGATTCGAGGGATCGAATCAAGCCGATCCAGCAGAAGGACGAATAAGTTTTAAACTGTTTCAGTTACTGTCAAAAGTTAACTACAAACGTGATGCCAAAACATCTGCTGGTAGCTATTACCACTAGCATAGCATTAAACAACTGCTTACATTTAGGATGTTCTTCTTTCAGCTCTGACTGTTTGTTCAACTAACACTAAAAAGCTTATGTATATCAATGATGATATTTCCTATTTTTATGAATAAGCTGAATAAGTTCTTTGAAATTCATAATAAATCCATGCTAACTGTAGTTCACTTTTGTTTTCAATTTCGGCCAAACGGCATTCGGCCAAATGACCCTTTCGGCCAAATGGCGTTCGGCCAAACGGCATTCGGCCAAATGGCATTCGGCCAAATGACCCGGAACCTCCCATGCATCAGCAATAGCAAGAACAAAAACGGCAACAGTGTCAGTAGTTAGGTTAGACATCGCTAGAGTAGAATGTAGCAGAGTAGGGTAGTTCGGTCACTTGACCAGTTCAGTTCTACTAGTTTTCGCTCAGCAACCCGGCTTGTGAACTTGAATAAAGAAGGCAGAAGGCCATTTATTCGAAGTTTACTAGTTGGCTTATTTTCTTTAGCAACGTCCGAACCGTGAAGTCCGAGCAGAGTCACCCGGAAGGTCCTAGAGGACACGGAAAAGGTATTGGTAAGTAAGTAACAGTAGGAAAGTGGTGGGACCCCCTTGGTTTCTCACTTCCTGCTGCTGGTTTGGCACTGCCAAAAAAATTAAGATGCAAGTTGCATCGCTGCCTAGCATCTTGAAGTGAAAAGCTGCTTAAAAATGTTCACCTTGTCACCTTTATTTGCAGAAGAGAGGATCGATGAAGAGAAATCGATCCTGCGACTTACGCCCTTATTCCGACACTCAGTAATGTACAACTTTGTTTGACGACATGACTCAAAATTATTACAATATTGCTTGTGCTAAGTGGCCGGCCAAGAATTTATCTGCAGCTTCACCCAGCACTTCGAAATTGGAATAGCTGGCTCAGGGCCAATGAAGTCATGCGATGCTCCATCGCGAGCTAGCTCATCAGCCAATTTATTTCTAGCAATGGAAGAATAGCCAGTACATATACAAGGTTTACAAAGTTCACTGAATTCAGTGTCTCAAATTGAATTCGACTTGCGATAATAAGCTTAGAATTGGCAGAAGCATGAGCTTTTGAAGCAGTCACACTATCTGACACATTTCTTTACAAATAGCCAGACGTGCACTCTTCCCGTGTAGGAAGTTGTGTAAAATATTTGCTGTAAGGAAAGTGACAAGCAATTGTGAGATCACTTGGAGCAAGAACAATTTTGTCCCAATTCACCAGAAGTGGAAACATCACTAGGATTTCCAATGGACGGAGAGAATCCAAGGAATTTGGTCACAACCAATTCCCAGTTTTTGGAGTATAAAAAAGTCTGCGCAGTTACATTCATATGCTCATAGAAGATGTAGCGATGATCACTTAATGATTCATCATCTGATACATGCCAATTCGCCAACTCGTGACTGATTTTTTTTGAGCAGAGCGTTATGTCTAACACATCTTCTTTAGCAGATACCATAATGATTGGGCGATTTCCTATAATAAGTATTCCAAGATTTGAACTACTTAAGTATTCTATCAGACTGAAGTTTCTCAAACTGATATCTGAGCTACTCCAGATGATGGGATGAGTAGCAGCATCACTGCGCACAATCAGCAGAAGGCCTTTTCATAAGCAGTGTACGACAACTCGGTTGAAATCATCCGTTGGGGATGGTTCATCATGTGGTAAATACACCACAAAACGAAAAACGGCTTTCCTATGGAGGTCACCAACAGAAATATCAATTGTGACAGCACACACATCTCTGGTTGTTAACTCAGAAATGAGTGTAGCAACGATAACGCTATTTACGAGCACGCATGCACGAGGCTTGGCACACGAGTTTGCCATTCCAAGTTTATGAAAGTAGCAAAAACTGGGTCCACATACCTAGATAAAAGTTCCCCTTACGATAGTAAGGTGTTTGAACTAGCGTCACTTGTGCAGTACCATTGTGCATGAGTCTACAAAAATTGATTGTAGCAGATATTTTATGCTGAAGATTGATCCTAGCTATCCTAACCGTAGCCACTTCCCAAACTAGGCTCGATTGAGCTTTATGCAATCTCAGCACGAAAAAGACCAGCAGCGAAAAAACAGATCGGTATTACTTAAAAGTCGCTAAAGGAGAAAAGCATAAAATACACTATGCAAAACGCATCATGCTAAATCATAAAGGTGAAAATTTAAACTAAATTACAACGTATTAATAATCCCACTTTTTCCTGTGTGCCTTCCAAAATGTCAGATAGGAATAACCCCAGTGTTAAAAAGCAAAACTCCTGTGACGTTTTAGTCGACTAAGTGAACTTCAAACATGATCAAAAAAGTTAAGGATGAAATTTCAACCTATCTTTCAAATTGAAGTTCAAATATGATTTAGCCATTATTTGACCGGAGAAATTTGCCAAAAAAAAACACCAAAAAAATTTTAGATTTACACGTAACGTAATTTTAGCCTCAATCATGCAAAGCCATTTTTCATGTATTATTCAATGATAAAACCTATAAACACATCTATTATTTACAACATTGTCACCAAAGTCCTTAATATTGAACGCGAAACGTCTTCTCTCAAAGAATGTTGCTTGCAAAACGGCTCGGTTTACATGATTTTCACGCTGAAAATTCAATCATAGATAATGCACATGACATGACAAGCCGTCGATCCATCCATGTGCATTATTTTTGACAGAATATTCAGCGTAGTAGAATCATGTAAACCGAGCATTCTTGTTCGCAATTTCACTTTCAAGATGCAAGAAGGCATGCAATATTGGCGAATGTTGAATGTAAGATCATGAAATGTTTCAGTTTCACTCAAAATTGCATGCATTTTCGATTGCAATGAGACAGTTAACATTAATTATCGTTGAATGTTCAGTTGCAAATCCTTTTACATGATTATCATAAAAAATTACATGCCATGTAAATTTGATAATTTTTTGCTGTGTAGCAAGAACACGCTCCATTGTGTTTTTAAGACAAACAAAATTCTATTAAATATTTTAGGACCTTATTATAGTTCAATACCTTAAGCAGTTTTAAACAATAGAATAGCAAATCGAGATGCGACATTACCTGAACAATAGACAGTTTCACAAAAATCAAAATATCTGGGATTCAACCAGTCACCCCCTAGTCCTAGTTGCAATATTAAAACAAGCTACCAGACAAATTTTCATCCAATTTGGAGAAGATTAGAAGGTGCCTCAAGTCGAATTTGTATTTTTTGGCTATTTTTTACATTAAAAAAATTCTAACGAGAATTTGGAAAAACGAAAATCAAAATAAATACCACTAGTTGAACATATTATTAGTACTTTACAACTTTTCAGAACACTGTATGCCGATTAGAGATGGTTTTGATCTCATAAAATGGATTTCTGTTCATTAAAATACTTGTAAAACATACATTTCTCTACAGTTTTTGTTCTACGAGATTCTTAACCTCATGCCTGTTGTTTGAAACACGATTGCGTTGATGACATTTGATAGCTGTTTTCTTCAATCATCATCCATCATTGAAAAAGCAAAGCTACTATGTTCAATTTTGTAACATGTCAGCAATTGCGCCATTTTTCAGCAGCTCTAAATGCAGGGGAATGAGGAATGTCGTATTTCCGACGATTTTTTACAATTTATATGTAATTCGGATACAAAAATGATGCACTACATTAATGTTCAGAAATGACAAAGGTATGATACTACGATTGAACTTTTATGATTAGGCATGCGGTTAAGAATCTCGTAGAACAAAAACTGTAGAGAAATGTATGTTTTACAAGTATTTTAATGAACAGAAATCCATTTTATGAGATCAAAACCATCTCTAATCGGCATACAGTGTTCTGAAAAGTTGTAAAGTACTAATAATATGTTCAACTAGTGGTATTTATTTTGATTTTCGTTTTTCCAATTCTCGTTAGAATTTTTTTAATGTAAAAAATAGCCAAAAAACACAAATTCGACTTGAGGCACCTCCTAATCTTCTCCAAATTGGATGAACATTTGTCTGGTAGCATGTTTTAGTATTGCAACTAGGACTAGGGGGTGACTGGTTGAATCCCAGAAATTTTGATTTTTGTGAAACTGTCTACTGAACAACTGTCCAATAACTTATTATGGTATGATACCTAAACATGGTATGTATAGATAGATGCAAGTTATTCGTTTCTGCTCGGGTGCTGATGAAACTTGGGCGTGTTGCAAGCCCAGGTGATGGTAAAGCCGTGTATGCGCAAAAAGGGATTCTCCTATGAGCCGGGTCATGTTATACACAACAATCCTGGCAAACGCACCAGATCAGGCCGACCAAATTGAGAGTGTGGGATACCCTCCTTCCCCAGCGTCTGCCAGTGCGCTGCTGATGCCTACGTAAATATAATTTGAATGCATAAATTGATTAAAGAGAAAGTCGATGAGCTGTGAGTTTAAAATGGTGTAATGCAATTCATTTCGTATGTAAATTTAGTATCGTTGGAGGAATATTTTTGAATATGTTTCCTCGTTGTGTCGTTTTTTGGGTGACAACAACCTTCTTCTTTTGCTTCTGGTGTACTGTACTGTTTATAGAGTCGGTTTCTCGGTATAGTTTCGAATTATGCACCTTTCACAGTGTATTCTGAGCTTTATCGCCTTTGTCGTCTCTCAATAGATAAGAAACTGTTGTTTTTCGTGCTGCGCTTACAAAGCGCTTCATCTTGCCTACTTGGGAGTAGTGACTACTGTAAGGATCAATATACAGTATAAAATAATAGCAAAGTATCTAGGTAACCCCATGCATCCAGTTTTTATTACCTTCAGGAAACATGCAACATGTTTCAAGTTTTGAGAAAATTTGGTCCCCTGCCTCCTATGTCACGCTTATTGTATGGATCTTCTGAAAATTTTGTAAGGTTTCCCAGGACTCCCTCCCAGGAGTGTGACATAATTTGTGCATGATATCTATGATTCTAAGCTGAGAAATTTGTTTGCGTTTTTTTTTAATTAAACTAACAAAATGATTGGATTACAATAGTCTAGCAAAACAATTGTTACATTCTCGACATTATTTACTATGCGGAGAAGGCTATAAGATTAGTACGGTGTGTTAAGCACGTATTTCAAAAAAAAAAGTAGCTATCGTAAATTATTATCTCTCAGAACACATTTCGCCCAAAAAACAAATAGAAAAAGCCAATCTAATTACAGATGCCCGTCTACCGGCAAGAAGGCACTCACCAAAACCAAAAGCTCTGCTGAATTATTGAAGAATTCATTAAATCGCCACCCTTGAGTGTCCACTTTTGCGTTTGTTTTCCACAAAACAACCCTCGAAGGCTTTTCCCCTTATCCCACTCAAGATTGGCCACACTTACTGCCAAGAGGACACAAAATTCATTTCGTGTTTAATTTCTGCCAAATTTAGATTTACGGGAAAACAACGCCACTCCCAAGCCACGTGCCAAAGCTTCGTGGAAATTCGCTACCAAACCATCTATACCGTCGTGCTTGGGAAAGAAAATTCAGAGCAGCAATTAAGTCGCACCGGATCGCCCCGGTAGCAACGTCATCAAGAAAAACAAAAGCAGAAGGAAGGCAACAATACCGTCTTCGACGTTGTAGATCTGTCGGAAAGAGGCGGCCCGGGAACCGAAAGCAATGAAAGATTCATTAAATTTTTATTATGTTGGCTTTTCTCGAGTCCTTTGTTTCGGATAGATTTCACTCAAAGTGAAATTGAATGTCCTATCTTGGACAGGAGAATTGTCTTATAAAAGTGCCACTCCGGCCATCGTCGAGGAAAAGCGCGCGCGCAACGGACCATACCGCAGCGGTTCAAATAAATGGAAATGAAATGCACGAGTTGGTTCGGCTTTTGGTCCGCCGTCTCGTCGTGGACATCGGAATGGACGCAATTTGCTGCGGGAATGTCCTTTTCCTCTTATCGACCGTGTAAATAAAACAACCCAATAAAAGTTTTACTACCGTAAATCAGAATCTACTGCCGGGCGCATTCAGGAGCCATTCGAGAGTAATAAAAATTGATTGAAAGTCTTATTTCGGTTACTCGGGGTTCAGTTGGATTGAACGATTTTGGTGTAGTTAGGATTTGATGAATTTTATGATGATGACAAAAGATGTGTGAGAAATAGAAGAATTTGATTGAAAGCAGTTTAATAAGATTCTTCTTTACGGCATTACGCAGAGTATCTTCGTGCTTTCCAAACAATCTAAACGTGCAAAAATGTTCAATATTGCCAAAGAAATCTCTCGATTAATAACTGCTCACAAGTACACTAAGCTGCGAAGCAACTGGGGCAGAAGATGGGATATAATGGCAAAATCATCGATTCGGAGCATTATCATGTGACGGTTAAAGTGCACCAAAGACTTTCCGTAGTGAACAACATTCGGTATCGACGCCCGCCACAGTACAAGTTACCCGAAGCTGCAACTGATTGCTCGCAAAGCCTTGATGCAGCGATGCCGGATGAGGGAGAGCTCATCGTAGACTCTCTTGAGAACTGGTGGAGTAGTGTTAAAACAACCAATAATAACGCTGCAGGAGGTGCCATTGGGTTTGTGGAAGGAAATCGACGGAACGGTTGCTAGGTCGAGGAGTGTTAGACAGTTAAAGCTGAGAAGAATTAGTTGAGTCAGTCGTCGGGTGTAGACGCATTTTTAAGCGCTCCGTAGTTATTTTAATATTTTTTTTGCTGTTTACACACATCGCGCGCGACCGGTAAAAATGCAGTGTAGTGTTGAATCATGCAATATCAGTGACGATCGCTTCCTATGGAAGTGCGAGTTCTGCTTTAAATATTACCACGCGGCATGCATTGGTGTGCAACGCCATCAGGAGAGTTTTATTTTATCATTTATGGTACCGTAAAACGGGGTAACTTTGATAGTTTTTTCGAAGAAAACTTGAATATTTATGCATGCTGTTTCAAAGAATTATAATTTATATTTTTAAAACCAGTACTGGCATCCTAGCTATCGATTGCAGTCGATAGATTGCCAAAAGATTTATTCTGAATGGATATATAATTTTTCATATGATCGAAAGTAGGTTTTCTGTTCTGGGGTAACTATGATAATGGAGTATGAATCGAACAAAATTGAATGAATAATGTACATTTGTAGGGCATTGCATACCTCTAGGCGTTTAACGTTATATGGAAATTTCTGACTTAGATTACAAAAATGGTCCCAGTTTGTGAAAATGCTTTTCACTAAAAGATTTGAGACCGTATTTAAGCTCTATGATAACTAGGCTATCAAAAATAAGTGTCCAACTAATCAAAACTACATCAAATAGTGATCGTAGAACAGATTGTTTGTTAGCGTTTCGAAAATGCGAAAATTGTGTCAATTTTTAATATTCGTATAAAAAGCCTCAAATGTTCTTGATTCAAATAAAAACCGCTCTTACATGAAGTGTCATACCAATTTTCTTTAGTTTTGCATTCGTTTTGCTTAACTGATTAACAGAAATTATGTTATTTCGTTTAGTATGTGGTGGGTTACGCACTATCAAAGTTACCCGCATTATCAAAGACACCCCGTTTTACGGTACCTCTCTGCGGCGATTGCCAGCATAATTTGAAAACTGGAATTAACACCCGCAAAGTGCTCCATCAACAGCAGCAGCTAATCGATTCAATTAGGGCACAAACTGACGCCAATCTTCGAGTAGCCGCCGATCTAAAAAAGCTCAGTGCAATGGGGGATTTATTTGACCAAATTGTGCTTCAACTAAAGGAATCGGTGCTGAGTATTAACAACAGCACATCGTCGATCGTTTCAAATGCTGTGTCGGCATTATCGCGTGTGGCTGAAAAAAACTCAACAATAAAAAATGATACGCCCAACAGTGATTTACTTGCAATAAAAAATCATTTGACCGGGCTTTTGGACATATCAATGAAATCTTCAAAACAGAACATTGAAGATTTTGTTGAAACGTTGACTACAGATCTAACCGGCGAACTAAAAAAGATCTGTTCTGAAGTCCAGTCACTGAGCAGTCTAACCATTGAGATGGCTGCTCATTGCAACGATCATAATGCCAGTCAGCCACACATGACAACGGATGCGATAGTTGAAATGCAATCGATCGGCAATGAAATTTTGAGTGAAGTTATAGTTTTAATCGATACTGTTAACTCACCACAAACCAACATTGGCGCTGTTCGATTCGTGGAAGATGAGTCACCCCCTAGCCTTTTAGATGAGTTGGCTGATCGAGGAATCGAAACTGTTAATTTGAACCCGGGCCGTAATTCGAATGGCACTGCAGGTTGGCGTTTGCTAGGAACAAAAAAGGTTTGGCGCTCTGATTGGACAGAATATGACAATCGTCAGCAGCGTCGTGCATCACAGCAAAAACTAAGGAAAAGGCCCAAAAACGGAAGAAAATGAATAAACACAGACAGAGCCGTAGCGTGGCTTCATGGCGCTCTTGGCAAACCTGCATTTCATCGCCCCTTAATCAAAGCTCAGCAAAAAAAAAAATAAAGTCTGAGCGATTTCTACGAGAATTTTTATGAAAACCGTCAAAAGCGTCATAAAAGGTTATATTATTTCCTTGAGATAAATTATTGACTAAATCTCCTGCAAGAAAAATGAGTATTCTTTTATTTTTTAATGAAAATTTTCTGAGTACTTTTGAATAATATCTGAAAGATGCATTGACAAATTCCGAAGAAATATAGAGTTTATATAGCTAAGAACAAATGTACAGTTTCTACTAGATGTTTCAAACAAAATTTGTAAATTTTGGTGAAATGCAAATTTTTTAAAAAATTCTCCTGTTCATGTCGGACTATTTGCTTATAAGCAGAATTTTAGAGCTTATGCCAGAAATACAACTCGAAAGCCATAGCAATCCTTTACAAAATTATGATTCTTAAACAATTCTTAACCAACCTGATAATAGTAATTGTAAAGAAAAAAATTGTTATATTTTCTGAGATATGATAGGATGGTTTAGATTCTTTGGACATTTATAGAAATATAAATTTTCAGGAAATTCATAGAGAAAGCATAGAAAATTCTCTAGGATTTGAAAGGGAATATTTTTATTTGAAATTTTGCGTAGATTTTGTCAAGACATTATTTGAAAGCTTCATTGCAAAACTGCTGTTTGTAAATCAATAAAAAAATATTTGTAATATATTGAAGAGTTTTCAATTTACTTTCAAGGAATTGCTATTACCATTCAAATTGAAAGCATTCTTCACAGTAAGATATAGAAAAATGGAAATATTCACAAAAAAATCTAAAGTTGTTTTCCAAGAGCCTTTACGGTGGAAGAGAAGGTGAATATGGCAAATGTCAATCATGCAAACTTCTTGAAAGGTGAGCAAATTTTAACAATAATGATAATGAAGAAGTCTAAATAGTTACATTCAACTTTTCCACCGCATTTTTTTTTTAAACCAAACGAGTTTCAGCTAATGTAGAACATGTTTACGGTTATCTATATAAATAAAAAAGAATTGGTGTTTGTATGTCACGAAATGGCTTACGAACGGGTCAACGGATTTGAATGATTTTTTCTTCGTTTTGTTCGTCAAGGGTTCCAACGAGTTTGTGTGTATAAAAATCCCAGGATATTCACCGGGAACGTTGAAAAAACGAGAGTGCACGGAACTGTCATTTTGATGGGGACGATCCATAGCGTTTTTCAACAGACTTGATGGTAAGACGAAGTTTGCTGGGAACACTAGTTAAAAATATATTACAAATTCTAGAATTATGTCTGGTGTGAGAATTTTCGTCTAGGTATAGAGCAGTTTACAAAATGATTAGAGTTATGAAAAAAATACGGAACATTATATCAGAATGACGCCTAGAATTATGTGAAAGACAGATCAAGATAAAGCAAGAGCCTGCTGCTGAGAATCTTGTAATTGATTCTGTGAGAATCTTGCCCAATTTTCTGTTGAAAATCTGTCCATAATTTCGTGGATCCCACTCAAGATAATCTTAGATTCATGTTCAGTATTCTGTGAAAATATTTTTTGTAATTTTACTAAAAAAAAACGAGTGATCGAAACATACAGTCTAACTTTTAGCATACATACAAATCTGAATGATACAAATCCTTGTTTCTTCTCATTAACAAACTTAATTTATGTGTTTTTATTTGAACTTCAAACTTTAAAAATATATTTATAGGAATGAACAATATCTTTTGAAATAGTTATTGCATATTTTGTTAAAGCCTTTCAAAACCTGTTTTGTATGTTTCTTTATTATGTCCTATTTTTTTTTTTTTTTTTGAATTGTTACTAATAATAAGCCCAAATCTAATATGCACCTTTGAGAATTTTACCGAGTGATTCACGCATTTTGGCGCCCCCTTTAGGCTGGCGCCCTTGGCGGGTGCCAACCTGGCCAACCGCACGCTACGGCACTGAACACAGAGGCCATAACAACAGTACCAATCGAAAAACAAATTACATTTTTTCACAAACTCCCTCCAAGCACACCAGAAGTAAAAATGAACGCGAAAATATGAAAAACAATACTTCACAAAAAATGGTTCAACTACAACGATAGCAACATGAAGCGCAGAAGCAATGGAGCGGTTTCTAATGGTCTTCCCTCGGATAAGGATTTACTCGCAGCAGAAAAGCTGACTTTTTCCAAGCCTCCAGTTAAGCAACGTGGGTTCAAATTTCAGAGAGGCGAAATTTTGAATCCGTATCCTGTCGATGATGCATTCCCTTCGTGCTCAACCTCTAGTTCGAACTGGTTGTTTGGTCCTGCCTTAAGAAACTCCTTTTCGCAGCATTGCTCCTCGTGCTCCTGTGAAAAAACGTGTTTTCGATCAACTTGACGCAGTCTTCAGACGTAGACCCTGACGATCCAATCGTGGCTGATGAACAACCAGTTGGTAATATTTTAAATAATGACAATGTATCTAATAATAGATCTGAACTTTCAAATAATGTTATGCATAGGGATGTATTAGGGGCTCCTGGGGTAATATGCACTGCCGGGGCGAAACGCATCTTGTCAATTTCTCTGAAATAAACGAGTTTTGAGAGAAAAACACCATGCAGATTGATGAAACGTTGCAAATTGTTGACACCCTGAGAATTTGAAACATTTTGAAAAACTTAACAGGGAGATATAACAATAAATTTGAAAATCACGATTCTGATGTAACTTTCCCGATCATTTCACTTGTTGTTCTGAAAGCGATGAATTGAGAATTTTTACAACCTTTAACCATAAAACAGATGATTAGAGACTGGATAAGTTGTTGATGACATGATTTGACGAAATAACACAATGATTTCTATTTTCCATAACATTTTCTGCTAAGCGTCCGGTTGGGGCAACATGCACTCCATTGGTCGGGGCAGCACGATCCATTCCAAAGTAAACTACAATCATAAAAGTTAGGTCATTTGAAGTCTTTACTAACGTATTTATGCACAATTGTATCATCTTGTAGACGAAAATCAACCAAAACTAGCGTTTTTACGATAATTAAAATTACGTTCAAAACACGATGGTGCATCTTGCCTCAATGTTGTGGTGCATCATGCCCCTTTGTTGAGGTGCGTCTTGCCTCAATGTTGTGGTGCGTTCTGCCCCAAAAAGCGGTGCATCGTGCCCCGCATCAATCTTAATTCACGCAAAAGAAGTGTTTAAAAAAACTTTAATTTTCCAACAATCTAATGTAATTATGATGAAAATTCGCTCGACACCATGTAGGGTGAACCTAAACCAATTAGATTCGTATATTAAAACACTACATACATGTTGTTTAGTGGTCATTTTGGCACATTTTCCTTAAGTGGTGCATATAACCCCAGGAACCCCTACCATCAACTTCTTCAGAAGCAAATCCCAAGTAACCATGGAGCATTATATAATTGCATATATAATGCAGCTGCATTGCAGTAAGCCTACCATTAAAGTAGTTTAAAAGTGGAAAAGGGCACTTTTACAGTTAAATTAATGCAAAAAGGACGATAAAGCAATGAAGCAACTTATAAAGTACCGTAATTCGGGGTATCATTGATCAGCGGGGTAACATTGATCGGAATGACTCATTTCGTAAAAAGTTCGTATCATCATTTATTGATGGAACATTTCTAAACCATGAATGGTGCTTCTCTTTCTTATATTCATAAGCTAATGAAAGTGAAGATTTTTGCGAAAATTGCGTTTACCTTATGCGTAAATTTGTCAACTTTTTGAAACAATGATTCCAAAGGGTAAGGATGACACTACCGAAGATTCATGTCTCACATAAGTTCTGCAAACGATATGAGCAAGGAAAATGCGGTTCTTACTAAAAATGGCATCGCCGAAAACGATTTCATTGTCAAAACTTTTATAAGTATGCTCAATTAGGCAAGAAAGTAAAGAAAGAATTCTAAGAATATAGAATTCCCTTAGGAAATTGCCTACCTTTAGGCGTATTCCGTGGTTCGGGGTGTTTTTATTTTTAACACTTCAGTCGTCGCGCTGTTGTATTTTGTACAACACCGCTGAAAAAACCTCGCTTTTCGTCCACAACAGCAGCGCGATGGTTCTGACGGTGGCAAACCGCGCGACGACTGGAAGGTTAAAATAACTCAAAAAGTAAATGACTTGTAAGCGTTTGGTCTTCATATTCGGCTTCAGGCGCCATGATTTAAGTAAGTTACGACATTTTCAATATTACCGAATGTTGTTTACATAGGTGATCAATGTTACCCCATATCAGCATAATCAAAAAAACACTTAAAACATTTTTTAAAACATGCTTAAATCTTTCAAAAAACAAAATGCAGAATGTAGTCACGAGCTATGGCTGGCAGTACTTGTTTTAAAAATATAAAATTCACAACATTTGCATTTTCAAACGAAATGTTTAAGAAATATTCGAAAAAATGATCAATGTTACCCCGGATTACGGTAATATTAATGCAGCAGTACAATTTGTAAAGTGATATTAGTGCATTGATACATTTGTAATGTAGCGTTAATGCTTTATTGCTTGACAGCTCTTGAAATTTGTTGAATAACAGCAATGTTGCATCAATGGTGTTGATATGCAGTAGAATACGTGCAATGTTATAATGCTTGTGGTTACTTGGGATGCTACCGAAATTTTAGTATATTGCCAAAATTTTAATCGCATGAAGAGTGCATCTAAAATGAACGAAATTTATAAAAGAATTCTAACTTCATCCTTCTCAGTTGTTATGGGCACTGAAACTAGTTGGAATGAAAAAATTAAAAGTGAAGAAGTTTTTGGTAATAGTTTTAATGTATTCAGAGATGACCGAGATTTGGTACTTATCCAAAGAATGTCTGGTGGTGGAGTTCTCATCGCAATATCTACTAAATTCAATTCAGAATTAATTATTTCATCAAAACATAAAGAATTTGAACATGTGTGGGTGAAAGCACACATCGCCGGAGAAACACATATATTTGCTTCTGTGTATTTTCCGCCAGACCAAGCTTGCAAATCATCATATGAAATTTTCTTTCAAACTGCTGATGAAATTGTATCCCAGTTATCTCCAGAATTCAAAGTGCATATCTATGGCGACTTTAATCAGCGTAATGCTGATTTTATTCGTGATTCCGAAAACGAAAGCATTCTGCTTCCGGTTGTCGGTGAAAATGAATCATTACAATTTATTTTTGAAAAAGCTGCATTTTTAGGTTTAAATCAAATAAATCATGTGAAAAACCGGCAAAACTGTTATTTGGACTTCTTATTCTCAAACATTATGGAAGATTTCTGTGTGAATGAATCTGTTTCTCCACTATGGAAAAATGAAGCATTTCACACAGCTATTGAGTACTCAATTTTTGTTCACAATAATCACAATTCGGACAACTGTGACTTTGAGAATTTCTTTGATTATAAAAACGCTAATTATGACGGAATTAAACAAAAATTAAATAGAATAGATTGGCAATCCGTTTTGAAAAACCAAGGAGATTTAGAAAGTGCAGTGACGGATTTTTATTCAATTTTGTCGGAAATTATTCAGATGGAAGTTCCTTTATTGCGAAGACGCCGTAGAAATGGGTCAAAAAACCCTGTTTGGATTAATAAGCAAATAACTAATTTAAGAAATCGTAAGCAAAAGGCTCATAAAATTTACAGGCAACAAAAATCTCGAGATAGTTTAGAAATTTTTTTGTATATTGTCAACCAACTTAATCAAGCCATATCCGCTGCACTTGAAGAGTACAACACAAAAATAGAAAATGATTTAAAATCTTGCCCTAGGAATTTCTTCAATTATGTTAAATCGAAGATGAAGTCTAACAATTTTACATCTAAAATGACATTGGATGATAGAGCAGCTGATAATCCTGATGGTATGTGCAATCTTTTTGCTACTTATTTTCAAGAGACTTTTACTAACTTTTCGGATAAAGATCGCGACTTTGAATTTTTTTCTAGTTTTCCTGATTTTACAAGCGATATCGGTGTAAGTCAAATACTGGTACATGACATTTTAACAGGACTGAAGAATTTAAATTCCACCAAAGGATCAGGGCCAGATGGAATCCCACCTATTCACTGAAAAACTTAGCTAATGAATTTACAGCACCATTATTTTGGCTATTCAACAAGTCACTTGAAATGAGCAGATTTCCAAAACAATGGAAAAGATTGTATCTCATACCCATTTACAAGTCTGGTAGAAAATCTGATGTTCGAAATTATCGTGGAATTGCTATTATTTCATCCATTCCAAAACTATTTGAATCAATTATAAATAAAAATGTGCTTAGCCAAATAAAACATAGAATAACGAATACACAACATGGTTTCTATAAAGGTCGTTCTAGTACAACAAACCTTTTGGAATATGTAAATTGCACTTTGAATGCAATGGATAGAGGTAACCACGTCGTAGCACTTTACACCGATTTTAGTAAGGCATTTGACAGACTAGACATTCCTATGTTGTTTTTCAAGCTCAATAAAATGGGAATTGCGATGAGACTCCTCAACTAGATTGAATCTTATTTAACAGATCGCCAAAAAATAGTTAGATTTGAGGGAAAAATGTCTAAACCTGTTCACGTTACATCAGGAGTTCCCCAAGGTTCGCATTTAGGTCCATTGTTATTTATATTATTTGTTAACGATATTTCATATGTGCTTAAACATCTTAAAATTCTGATTTATGCCGACGATATGAAACTTTATATGGAAATCAATAGCAACAAAGATAGCGACATTTATCTGAATGAAATAAGTATATTTGATAAATAGTGTAGCAAAAGCTTACTTCAATTAAACGTCAAAAAAATGTAATTTAATCACATATAGCAGAAAACGGAATACACCACAGATTACTGTCTCTTTAGGAAATCAAATTGTTCAAAAGTGCGATAATATTAGAGATTTAGGTGTCATATTAGATTCTAAACTTACCTCTACTGATCATTATAATACGATTATCCATAAAGCAACCAATATGTTGAGCTTTATTAAGCGTTTTAGCTACAATTTTCGGGATCCATATACGATTAAAACCTTGTACATGGCTTATGTAAGATCAGTTCTAGAATATTGTAGTATTGTGTGGTCTCCGCATATAAAAACACATGGTGATAGAATCGAATCAGTACAGAAGCAATTTCTTTTATATGCCTTACGCAAATTAGGCTGGACAACGTTTCCACTGCCATCATACGAGGCTCGATGCATGCTTATCGATATTCAAACCTTAAATGAGCGTCGCGAAATAGCCATGATTTCATTTGTCAATGATATTGTATCGCAGCGTATTGATTCCACCAATCTTTTATCATGTTTGAATTTCTACACGCCCGCTAGACAGTTAAGAAATCGGAATTTGTTTGCATCAAATAATCATCGAACTAACTATGCAAAATTCGGCCCAATGAATCGAATGATGTCTCTTTATAATCAGCATTGCACAGAAATTGATCTGACCATGTCGCGAACAAAGCTAAGCCAATATTTTAATTCCTTAAGATATAATACAACATAGAATGAAGCAAGCAGTCTACTATTGATTGACGAAATATATAAATAAATAAATAAAATAAAGAATGCAGTGCGGGCGATAATACTGCAGCAAGGGACCCGTCAAAATGTGGAACGATATTAACAGAAGCGAAGGCAGCAATCCTACCGGTTACGGAATAAAAAACGCCACATGACTAGGCTTACCAGAACAATTTTTCAGAAAGGAGGACATTTTGAATTAATGGTTTTGAAAAAGGAGGACATTTCAAAGTTTTTCGACGACAGAAAAAATAATGAATTTTTGATAAAAAGAAAAAAATATTCGGAAATACTGATAATTTATTAATTACTAAACCTTAACAAAAAGTGTACAAATATTCACCTTGGACGAAATGCTACTTTAGTGAAGATAATAATAATACCTGACAAACTTTTATACCTAGGTACTTTCTTTGGCAAAATTGAAGTTGGGCATAATCTTAGACTTTTGAGATAATTTTCGTATTTAATATTAAGGAAAAAAGGTTTTGCTACAAGAAGTGCAATCAATTTTGATTGGCGTGTTTATTTTTCCTCAATTGGATAAGGTCATTTTTAGACTTTTTTGTTCTGATAAAAGTAAATTTTGATAAGGAACTTTTATTTCAACAAATAAATAGAGTCGAATTTTCCAGAAAACAACAATGCTGAAAAGAAGTTTTGAATGCGTGAACATTTTTTAATATCGATTGTTTCGAGATAAAATGAAGGGTGTTAGTTTTATTGATGATTTTTTTTTAATCCCTTGAAAAATTGACGAACAAAATGTTTTCCAACTACTGAAAAAAAAAATATATTTTCGAAAAATTCGAAGCATTTCAACCCTCTTATAATCTCCAGACATCATTTAAAATGTCGCTGTTTAACAAAATGACTAAACCGAGGAAACGAAGGATACTTTCTCAGGGCTTATTAGAAACGAAACTTGTAGAAAAAAAAAAAAAATGGTAAAAATCTGCAAAACTCAACATTGAGATTGAAGTTTAATCTTCTTTATCCTCATTCAAAACATTGTAACTGATAAGTGGCACTCAATTCAAATTTTCGATTACTTTGAAAAAGGAGGACATTTCCAGTCCAAAGGAGGACGGGAGGGCATATGATGAAAAAGGAGGACATGTCCTCCCAAGGGATACCATCTGGTAAGCCTACACATGACCGAGTTGTAGTGCGAAGAGATGGAGCTGCTGTCCCGTTCTTGAGAAACGCGTGGATTCTACACGGAGAAAATGATGTACTCATAAGTGAGTTCGTTCCACTCAATTTCGGGGGTTCATGAGATTATCTAATTTTAGTTTATGTTTAAACCGCCCCACACTGGGGCAGAATTGAAAAAACGCGGAAACAACCTGTTGTTCTTCGGAATGAAGAGATAGAGGTTTGGTGTCTTCCGCGAAAATGGTCCTTTCAATGAGACTGATTTTTTGACCTAAAGTCATATATTTTTGTATCATTCGCATAAATAGCTCATATGCCATTTCGGCCAAATGATATTTAAGGTGTATGGTTTCTTCGGCAAAGTTGTTCATTGTTTTATGCTGAAAATTATTGCTGAAGACGTCAAATTTCCAAGGCCTACTGTTTTTAAAATATAGACAATTTTTGAGAAAATGGTGCCCAAAAAACGTAATATTTGAGTTTTGCATGTATTTTTTCAATTAAAATGCCATATATCGCCTATGACTATGTCATTTATTGGCATAAAGCAGGTCTGGTAAAAATTGGATGTTAAAAATAAAATTTTGTTTGATTTTTCAAAGAATATTTCCAAAAAACAGGGATATTGCGTATAGGCCATTCTTGCGATCGGGCAAGTTCGGGCAGTTATTTTCATCGTCATCCACTTACGAAAGGTCAGAGCATTATTGTCTTTTAATTTCTAGGATACGAAATTTAATATATTTTTTCTATGCGATCTGAAAGTATGCTAAGCTTATAAAAAGGTTAAAAATTATTCTACATCACAATGAAGCAGTTTACCAATGAAAACAAAATTTCAAAATAATAATTAACATTCTTGCGGTTCACTGGTAGCTAAATTCACTCAAATATGTGTTATATATATTGCCTTTACATTGCTCTATTCGCAAAAATGACCTAAGCGCCAAACTCATATCAAACCATTTCGGTCGAATGACAATTAAGGGATGTGTATGGTTTCTTCGGCAAATTTGATCGTTATTTTATGACATTAATTGCTAAAGATGTAAAATTTTCAAAGCCCACTATTTTTGAAAAACTGATAAAATTGTTTTGAGTACTATATTTGGTTTCTCCGTACTACGCTCAGTACCGAAGTTTGGCAAACTTGTGTTACACTTGCACTCGTTTGTTTGTTACACTCTCAGTACTTTATATGTTTGTATATTACCTAACCTGCCATCAAATTTTAGGCAAATGGAAGCGAAATGATCGTCTTTATTTCGTCTTAAATTAGAGTGAATGCATCTGTGAATTGCGATAAGTTTTCGTTTTGGAATCATTGGCTGAAATCCAATATGCTACGAGTACTTCATGTACGCGGTATGAATAACTGTCCAACATAGAACAGCTGTGCAAGGTTTGACATAGTTAACCGCAAGAATATTCATCATTATTTGAAGCTTTTTTAATTGGAATACTTCTACTTCAACACTTCAAGTATGTTTATAGCTTAGTCAACATCCAGATAGCATTGAAAAAATATATTAAACATTATGCCCGTGGCAAAAATGGATAAGTGGATAGCGATAAAAACACCGGCCCGAACTTGACTGATCGCAAGAATAGCCTATACACAATGACCCTGTTTTTTTATTGAAACTTCCGTAAAATCAAACAAACAAACAGCTCTATTTCATGCCAAGAAATGACATAGGCCTAGATGATATATGGTATTAAAACTGAAAAATTACAAGCAAAACAAAAAATATTTTGTACAATATTTCTTAAAATTTTGTCTGTTTGTCAAAAATAGTAGGCTTCGGAAATTTGACATCTTTAGCAATTATTTTCAGGATAAAATAACGATAAACTTTTCAGAAAAAAAATAGCTACCTATATATCGAATAGAACGATATTGTTTGACATAATGAATCTGGCGCCTTTGGCATTTTTGCGAATAGAAAATACATAATCAATGTATGTAATAAATATTCAAGTAAATGTAACCACCAGTAATTCGCAAAGATGTTAATTATTATTATGAACTTTTGTTTTCATTGGCAAACTGCTATAATAATTTTGAAACTTTTTATAAGCTAAGCATACTTCCAGATCGCTTAGAACAGAGGTTTTCAGCCTTTTTGGTAGGCGGAGCACTTTTTGAAACAAAATTGTTGCGCGGAGCACCTGTTCTTAATTATCACTCCGTTTTGAATCTGGATTTTTTTGCACAGTCAAATTGATCCCATAATTTCTACGAAAATCGTGAAGTACGATTTATGTTTGCTATTCTTCTGTCGTTTCATTATTTTTATTTAAAAAAATGGATTTATTCGATTTTTCTAATTTTTTCGGCTTTTGCTGTTGGTTTGAACAACTGAGCGAGTTTTGTTGGCGAAATATTTTTTAGGGCTCTGTCCAAATGGGTTAGGAACAGGGACTAAATCCTGAGAAAATTGAGAGAATCTCTCACGTATCGCTCTCTGTAACTATCATAACATGCTGCACATTATGAGAGACTGTTTATCGTAAACTGCTACAACTTTGATCAGATTGGGGGGATAGTAGTGCATGATAAAACCTCTCTAAACATGCTCCAAGCCTGGGGGACACTATTGCTATTGGAAGTTCGTGGATTGTTTATCGTGCCACTTAAAAAAAACACCTATCTCCAAACGGTAAACAAGCGAGAAAAATGGATTTTATCATCGCTCTCTCTTTGGGGCTCTCGCTCGCTGCTTCTATTTATCAGACTTGTTACACCTTGCGATACAATGACGATCGTGGACCGCAACAGATGGGATGTTTTTCTTTGCTTTCTTTGATCGTGCTTCATACTCAAATTAAAGCGAATTCTGCAATGCCTGGTTAGGAACAAGTTCAGCACTCTTTGAAATATTCATAATATTGATAAAACTCATGAAATATTTCTAATTTTGTATCACGTTGTAAAAATTTTATATTTATATCAAAGTTTCATGTACCTCATTTTTTTATACAAAGATAAACAATGTGGGGGAAACTTTCACATCCTGAAATTTTCAAGATATTCTATCGGAGAAAATTGTATTTATTCAACTTTAAGATTCTTCACCAAATAAAATTAAAAAAAAAATTTAGTCAAATACTAAATGTCAGTGAAAATCTCCATGTATAGAATATTTTTAACCTTCCAATTACAAAACCTCAGCCCAAATGCTAAACGATTTCGTAAAATATTCGAAGTACATAAAAGTTCAATAATTATCGATATTTTAACACTGCTTGTATGAGACTCGTAAAAACTGTGTTTCTTGATCCACCATAACGTCGAAACCATTATTTGGTAAAGATTTATCAAAACCACCTTTGAACTTTCAAGGGCACAATTCTAGACAGCATATTTCAAAGCAAAAAATGGAGATATTTCAAGTCTGCTCCTTCATAAGGGCTTACTGGCATGACATGATCGATTTCTTTTCTTCGATCCTCTTTTTATCGCTAATAACTTCACCAAATTGAAGGAATTTAATTTTTTTTGTTTGTGAAATAAGATGTAGTGATTCTTTATCTTACAGCACAAAACTATGTTACGAAAAGTGAATCAGTTTTCTGCAATAATGCACAGAGATCATTGATGAAGAGAAATCGATCAATGCAGAAAAGCCCTTATGAAGAATTAATGTCAATTTCAAAGTATTGGTACAAATTTTTAAAACTGTCGCGGAGCACCTGACGAGGCCTCGCGGAGCACCAAGTGCTCCGCGGAGCACGATATGAAAACCACTGGCTTAGAAAAAATATATCGAATATCATATCCTAGAAAATAATAGACATTAATGCTCTGACCTTTCGTAAGTGGATGGCGATGAAAACACCTGCCCGAAATTGCCCGATCGCAAGAATGACCTATTCGCAATATTTCTGTTTTTTGCAAATATTCTTTGAAAAATCAAACAAAATTTTATTTTTACTATCAAATTTGTACCAGACCTGCTTTATGCCAATACATTTCATAGTCATAGGTGGTATATGGCATTTTATGTGAAAAAATACAAACTCAAATATTACGGTTTTTTAGCACCATTTTCAGAAAAAATGTCTATATTTTAAAAACAGTAGGCCTTGGAAATTTGACGTCTTCAGCAATAATTTTCAGCATAAAACAATGAACAACTTTGCCGAAGAAACCATACACCTAAAATGCCATTTGACCGAAATGGCATGTGAGCCATTTATGCGAATAATACAAAACTATATGACTTTATGTCAAAAAATCGGTCTCATTGAAAGGACCATTTTCGCTGAAGACATCAAACGTCTATCTCTTCATTCCGAAGAATTAAAGGTTGTTTCCGCGTTTTTTCGATTCTGCCCCAGTGTGCGCCCCCCCCCCCCCTCCAGAGCCAAAAAATTAGGAATCAATTATTGGTATGGAACGACTTGAAATTCAAAAAATCAGAGGGGTTTGTGTACAAGACAAGTGATTTTCGTAAAACGTAGTTAACATCAAAAGAAAAATGAGCGAAGAAGCAGAAATTGGTCTGCTTTGATAGTGCGCTTTCTAACCCAAAAAAAAATCGTGGAAGACAATATGAACAAGTTTGGTTGCGTAAGAAAGGGGTCGACATTTTCCCAGTTTTCGACAGTCTATCGTCATAAATCAAAAGTTTTCTCCATTTGAGTAAAATGTTGTATAAATTTCCGACCGATTGTTGGGAAAATATTGAAAATCTACCGATTAATGGCTGAGTTATTAGTATTTAAAATCTTACATAATTTCGTGACGGTCGCAACATTTCAATTGACACCCAGTATACTGCCGTAAGACGTAGTTAACGTCATAATTAGGTACATCAGAACATATTGGATTCATATAATTACAAATTTATGAAAATTTAAATGTATCTTAACATCTCTGCAAAACTTCCGCATTGAAATATGTCGTGTATTTTCCATTACGACAGTTTTCATTTCCAATTCAATTTTCAGCTCGCACGGGTTCAAATTTTTTGAACTGCTCAATGTTCAAGCCTACTTGATCCCTCGTTAAAAGGTTTGAACTGGAACGGAAACTGAACGCGTTCAAATGCAACACGGATTCTAATAGCACGTCTTTCAAGAATTGATAAAACAGCAAAATATAGAAATGGTTAACATTTAGCTTTACTAAATAATAAAATTTAAAACAGTAAAAATATAAAGAACAGCCTATTTTTAAAAGAAGGCAAAATTTATGGTTATACCAATAAAAGATTGGACGCCAAAAATTATTGCGGCATAATAAAACGAAAAGACATCAACCATTGCGTTCAGAATCATCGACATGATTGTGCTACTTTTCCCCGAATGTCGTTTTTTCGAATGCCGGTTCTCCAATTGACCCTTTTTCCTGAAAAACATTTCCTCGAATGAACCGTTTCCACGAAAAGTGGTGCAGTCTAAATAGGTGCTATAATAGTCTTCAGTGGCTGGGTGGTGAACGAGAAAGAACGATAAGCATTCGGAAGAAGGAGGTATTCTGTCATTCTCGGCTATACACATGTTGGCAAAAATGCTGAGGACGGTAAAACTCGATAGAATCACCAATTAAATAAAGAAGGGTGCATATTAGATGGCCAATTCGTTCAAGACCCTGAAATTTGTAAAGCTACGACAATTATGAGTGCCAAAAACTTTTTGGGGAAGTGGGCTTCTTGGGGAAACGGGATATTCTGGGAACTTGCATTCGGAAAACTGGCGTTCGGTGAAACTACATTCGGGGAAAAGTAGCACAACCCATCAAAGTAACTGCAGTAATCGAAATCTTTTTTCGCTAATAACTTGAACAGATTACGCCGTTTTGTCGATTGGAAACAAAAAATATATCTTAAATATATAGCTCCAAAGAATAGCCCATGTATAAAAGAAAATGAAATTTATTTTAATTTTAAATCAACAGTTTTTATATCTTTAATTATGTTTACATCATATTTAGAAAAAAAATCATAGAACGCTTAAAAGAAGGGTAAGTTTGTGCTAAATATATTACAGTCAACTCTCCCTAACTCGATATTGAAGGGACCATCGAGTTAGGGAGGTATCGAGTTATAGAATACAAAAGCAGTGCAAATGCGATTTAAGGGACCATCGAGGTAGCCATGAAAACCAACTTTTACTATGGTTCTCTAACTCGATATCGAGATACGAAATATCAAGTAAGGGAGAGTTAACTGTAAAATCTTCAGTGTAAAGTTTATTCCAATAGCGGAACTCAAAAGAAGAATTAATATTTGGATGAACGGTAGTTTCTGGATTAATAATAAAATACTATTGGCAATAACTTTTATTAAATGCTTCAGTTTATTCAAGAGTATATGAATATTGAATAAAGTGCCATTTTGTATCAGTTGACTCCAAAAAAAAGCCTGATGTCATCAGAAAGATTCAATAGAAACGTATAAACGAATGTCATCTTAAGAAATACTTGGTTTCAGACTCATTATGCCTAACGGCTTTATGCTAAATGACCTACCACCGGATCAGAACACTACAACAGCAATTTATCTGCGAGGCAAATGAATGGGGCTCAGATAGCCGTAGCGGTAAACGCGCAGCTATTCAGGAAGACCAAGCTGAGGGTCTGGGTTCGAATCCCACCGGTCGAGGTTCTTTTCGGGTTGGAAATTTTCTCGATTTCCCTGGGCATAAAGTATTATCGTACCTGCCACACGATATACGCATGCAAAAATGGTCATTGGCATAGTAAGCTCTCAGTTATTAACTGTGGAAGTGCTCATAAGAACACTAAGCTGAAAAGCAGGCTCTGTCCCAGTGGGGACGTAACGCCAGAAAGAAGAAGAAGAATAAGAAGACGAATGGTGTGTCAGTGAAAGAATACGTTTTTTTTTTCAGAATCAGTATATTACTGTGGTATGGTTCTCAATACCCAACAATTGTGAATCAACGCTTTTAGGAATATGGCTGACATTTTATATCCCAGGAACAGGAAAAATGCGTAAAACATATAACCATTGATTCAAATAGTTCACGTAAGTAAAATGATTTTTGCGTGATTGTAAATCTATTTGATGAGAAATTTTGAGTTCAATCCAGCACTGATTCATATCTATGGGTTATCCATAACTGTTGGGTGTCTGCAAATGTTATAGAATCAAATGGACTTATTACGAATCGTCTCAAGAGCAGAAAATTTTAAAAGGAAACTCTACATGAGATAATTGAGTAATTCATATCAACTTCTATGGTCCAATCAACGATGCATGCTGCAAGCTTGTAAGAGTTCGTACAAAAGAAAAGTTTTCCACACCATCCGTTTGCTTGTGCCGAGAGGAGCATACATATATGCAATTGTACCGCTCATCAACCGTACACAAAAGTTACACTACTGCACAGTGCATCGCTGATGAGTCCGGCTTGGCATTACAAATGTTGCCTTTCGCTTCAGGAAGAACTGCACCTCGGCAGATATGAACTTGTTTCCGGAAATGTATGGCAGTGCAGTCAATGGAAAGGGTGAGCAAGTACCCTCGAGGGCATTTGCAAGGAAAAATGTTCTGCTTTATCTTACAGCTGCTTCCTTTGGCCACACACATCCACACATGAGGATGCGAGGATATCTTTGGCAACCATGTATCGTCGGTAACGATGACTAACTTTTTCTTGAGCAAAGCGTAACCCTTCTACCACTAGTCTCGGGGATGTGCAAAGCCCGTACTTCTGCTGAGAATGAGGTAAAACGTAAACATTTCATACATTATTCATTTCACTTTACATTTATTACGTTATTTTTTCATTTCCAGCAAATCGCTCCTGGGTACTGAATATGAACGTTGAAAGCACCGTAACTATGAGCGAAGTGGCAAGAAACACCGTTTTCTCGGTGGAGATTCAAGGGCAACGCCACCACTCCCCGCGTCTTCTTGGCCGAGCAGGAGAAACCCCTTGAAATTTATGTTTGACGTGTGCAGATTCTTACATATTGCTTTTCCCCGGCGGATAGGTGTACCGTTTGCTATCTTTTGGTACACCTTCGCGAGTCACTTGGTATAGAGATAGAGAGACCATAGAGCTACTGTTGGCTAAAGGTGGAGCACACCCGGAAAAACATCATAAATATGATGAAGACTCCAAATTGCTTTCCCTGTTTTGCTGGCACCCCACCTCTGAAGCACCTCCTGCCGATAAGGGGATCCATAACTAATACTGGGATATGTTTTCACCTATATTCATCTTCCAACCCAGAGATCCAGAGAGTACTCAAGGACTACCGGCAAGCACAGATAGGGCAATCGTTTGGGCGAAGGCCATTTTTCTCAAGCAACTGAAACCCGCGGGCGATCGTAAAAGCAGAGCAGGTCCGTCTAGAGAACGTTTCCGTAATAACAGCAATACCTCTACTTAGGCACAGCGTGTTTCTCTGACGGAGGAATGCGTTGGGATATGCCTTTGAGATATGATTTATGGCTTCATTGAATTTTCATATCTTCGAAACGAGCCAGGCAGCATCGGATTGGGAAGGAAACCGAACGAACGTCTATGGTTATCTGTCCGGGATAACGACGAGGGAATTCTCGTCCCGAGAGCGATGGTATCGGATGGTGGTTTCTAGCTCTGCTGCTATGGCATTGAATTCCCGATGAAGCGGTATGGAAGCCGATCGAGAGGAATTTCTCCTGGCGCTGGATTTTCATAGCTTCCATTGCTGGCTTCCGACGTCATTGGATAGACGACGATTGTCTTAAAGCCGAACGGTTTTGGGATACTGTTTGTTTTACTGGACAAATAATGAACAACAAATCGAAAGTAATTAATTGAGCCGTTGGGTGTAGGAGGATACACATAAAACTCAATACTCACAACATAAATTTTAAAACATTTCGTTGCTTCTATAACTTTTAATATTGACGAGAAAGGGGGAAGTTCAGACATCCCTAGTAGAAAACCAAACAAAATTTAGTTGGAAAACATAATTTTAATGTCATATTTGCGAAAAGTTGATTCTAAAAATAAACATAATGCTGTTTATTTTCCATAGAAAAGTGCATAAAAATTGTGCATATGCCGTTGGCTTATTCAGCATGATAATTTACCTTCCACATTCAGTCAATGCATTGTAATGCTGGAATCACCCCACCGATCGACCAACATAGCAAGCAAACATCACGGCACTGCCCATTGAGCCCGTTTTACTTTGTGTGCACAAAATAGTCAATTAAATGTGAAATGTTAATTGATAAATTATTTATTTTCAATTAAACGGATAATTAAATTGTATTTTCGCACGAATCGTGTAGGTACGTGTGGTTCGGGGTATCCAGTCCAAAAGTTCCAAAACGGTTCGTGTTGACTCCCAACCGGATACCACAGGGATAGCCCACAGTATTAAACGATGCAGGTCAGCTACGATTGGATGAGGGATTTCGATTAAACTAAGTAATTGCTTAAAATTTGACTTTAAACCTTTTTTTGGTGAAAGAGTGCATATTGCCAAAAACAAATAATTCATCTACCGTCAAAACTAAGTTTGTTATGGATTAATATAATTTAGGTAAACGTTTGCATCTGTACAATGAAACAATGTTTTGTGAATTGGATAAAAAAAACATTCTTCATTGTTACACAATTAGGGTTGTTGTCGCCGTTATGGCTTTCCAGCCGATTGGTAGAAAAAAAATCTGTTCATAGACACAAATGTCAATTTGGACAATTTGTCAAGGCAATATGGAGTCGTGGGATCAGAGCCCCCCAGAACGATTCCATTATTTTTCATAATTTTGCATATCAATCTGTCCAAATTGACATTTGTGTCTATGGACTTCAAGTTTTTTTTTTAAATTGTTGTTTAAATTTGAGGCTATGGTCTTATAGATTTAGGTGAAGATGAATCGAAATCTCAGTACAAATCTTCAAGAGCACAAATCTGAAGAACTAGACACTAGGGCGATTCAAAATTTAAAAATGCTTGAAAATCCAATCTCCCATATCTTCCTTACTGTCCTTACAATAAAAATAGTGTTCTATGAAATTTTCAGCTTTTCTAGGTGGGGATTTAAAGGTGGCCCAAAGACAATGTAGGTTTATATGGAAATTACTAAGAAAAAACTTTCAAAAATGTTCCAAACATGTTAGTACTGTAATGTTAGTACAAACTTATCATCCCATAGTGAAAACTCATTCCTCAAGCCTTAATGAATCATGTTGCTGAAGAAACAAATCCTTTTTGCGTTAGTTTTATTTAGGATTTTTGTAGATGTTTATGGGCCTGAATTCCCATATGAAGCTAATTAATAGCAAACAAACTCATGAATATATCTTCTAATATCCGTCGGGTCGAACTGCTCTCTTCAGCATATTTCTTTATTATGGTATGAAGAATGAGTTTTCATAATGAGATGATTCGTTTGCATTTACATTTCAACTAACTAACTAACGTGTTTGGAACATTTTTCAAAATTTTTCAATGGTTATTCCCATATGAACCTATGTCGTCTTTGGGCCATCTCTAAATCACCACTCAGAAAGCTGAAAATTTCACAGAACACTATTTTCATAGTTAGGATGGTAAGCAACATATGGGAGATTGAATTTTCAAACTTTTTTTAAATTTTGAACCTCCCTACTAGACACCCTTTGTAGCTGAAATCTTCATTGATTGATCAGTTGTTGGTGGTGACCAATTGATCAGATTATTAACGCTAATAACTGTCTGGATTTCCAAATTAGTGCTCTTGAAAACATGACGCGTGGATTAAATTTATCTTCACAGCAATTTATAGTTGAGCTGAGTGAGGCTCTCAGAAAGTTGTTCGATATTTAAAGTTATTATTCGTAAGTTTTCACTACTTGGAAATATAAATTTATGTTTCAACTTCCATCCATAAATGGATGGGTTCGCCATTATTTGACAGAGCACAGTTGTTGGCTCTGGGCACACTGCCCCCGCTTGTTGTACTGCGAAAAGCAAAGTGACAATTGATCAGACTAAGGAGATAAACTCAGAGACAATAGCAAAACGTGCAAATTAGCCAGATAGACACCAAAATGTGTAGAACGGTTATAATAAGGGTTTCTAACGTATTATTAATTATAAAATCGATTTCTTCCTAAAGTGTATAACCTAATCCATGCAAATCGTGAGTGATATCCTTACAAGTGTATATTTAAATGAAAATAATTAGCGATTATTTGTTCACAGTATATCTAATCCAAAATAGTGCCTAAAATGAATAGAACAATGGTTGCCATTGAATTAATGAGTTGAGTAGTCTGTTGCGCTACTAACGGCAGATTGAACTGTAAAGGAACAGCGAAAGTGTAAGAACTTTAGTTTAAAATTTGTTGTTGTAATGAAATTAATAAAACCCTAATTGCAGTTTAAAGCTGCACTAAACGCCATGAACCGTGTTGATGCTGCTGAAGACCCGGTGACGTATCCTTCCCTTTCTGCCCCCGCAACAACAGTGTTTCAATTGGTCGATTTCACGATCTAGACACGAAATTTCTTCATTTATATTACGATTTTCTTCGAAATTCCTATAAACAGGGGAACTTACGTATTGTCGGCAGCCTAAGCAGCTGAACTTTGAAGAAGGCAATTATACAGAACAATGAAGCACAACAATTAGCAGGAAGCACCTGGACTACACTTGAGCACTCTTTATATAGTTATTATTATGCACGAAACACTATTTTGTTCTCTAAATCATCTATTTTTCCTCGCCAAAGTCACGAGGCACTTGTTCTTTTATCGGCAATGCAATTACTATTGTCGGCAGCTAAATTGTTCTCTTCGGCAATCCAATACTGTACAAAAACTAGGTTATGTATTGGTAACTTGTCGTATTTGTTGACAATGCCTGAATTTAAACGTCACTCATTATGTTCTACTCGTTGAAAGGGCCAATGCAGAAAAATGCAGACTACACTGAGAACAGCATTGCAGTTATAAATAGAATAGCTGAGAGTCATATTGAAAACACAACGCCACTAAATTTGTGCAGAGTAAGGCGCCGTCCACAAATTACGTAACGCTCTAGGGGGAGGGGGAGTAGGCTCAAACGTTGCGGCTCAAATACATTTTTTTCATACAAAGACCGTTGCGGAGGGGGGAATGGTCGAATACGATTCTCTCGATATGTTCTTATTGCGTATCAATTCTACACGTTCTACAATTTCATGATGATACTATCAGTACAACACCTCTCAAATAGCAATGATAGAGGTTCTATCTTTATCAATTGATAATATTATAGAATAAAAATTGTTGTACGATGGGTATAGAAAATTAGCTAAATTCCATATTTAGCAATCCAAGGTGGCGGCTTCAGGAGTGTAAGAATAATTGTTGGAAACCCATGCAATATATGGGTATTTTCGGAACGAGCACGACAAGGGGATGACGAACATCGACATCCGACGCTATTTTAAAATCGAAGATGGCGGCCTCTGGTCAAGGAAAATTGTTCAAATCCCATGCAATATGGGTATTTTCGGAACGCAACGAGGGGATGACGGAAATAGATGTACAACGCTGTTTTGAAATCCAAGATGGCGGCCTCCGGTATGGTAGAATCATTTAAAACTCATGCAATACAGGTATGTTCCGTTTTTGTCACGTTCCAATTTCTTTCACAATTTATTCTGTTTTTATCAACACAACAATTTTGAAAATTTTAAATTTTTGGTTTGTTTAGAAAGTAACCTAAAGACTTATTTTGAAGCAAGCCTTAAGTTTTTCAAATGCCTCATGGTTGAATTTTCGACATTATGGTAGTATTTATCACTTGTAACGTTCGTATTAATTCCTATACAGGTCGGACTCGATTATCCGGAGTATCGATTTTTTTTTCACTCCGTATAATCGAATCCTCCGGATAATCGATTCACTAGAACGATAAAAGAACTTAAATATTTTATTTTTTCGTTATTATATTTGAATAAAGCGACCATATATGTCCCGCGAAACGCGGGACGGCCTGTCAGATCTCGGTTCCAATCGAACATTTTTCGAATTGAATGTGTATTCTACACTCATTTTAGGCCTAAATCATGACCTAAATGCTCAGTTCAATCAAACAATTAGATATGACGCAGTTATATCTTCTTGACAATTGCGCTGTCCCGCGAAACGCGGGACGTCTGGTCACTTTATATTTGAATGATGTAGTGGCGTATCCAGAAATTTTCATAAGGGTTTCCTATGTTTATCGATAGTTCAATTTCCTGTGTGTATTTTGTTTGACCCACTGTCACCCCCTCAAAGGGGTTGATTTGGGCCAATTTTAAGTCTCCAATTTAAAGGGAAATAAGCAGATTTCAATAATTTGTTCAGAATTTGAAATGAATTCTCATATTTAGCCGAACACATCAAGTCAAATTGCGAAATTTGTTCAAAAATAAATGAGGACTTACGCATTTTTGGCCTAATCTCACCCCCAACGACGGTACTTGTACATTTGTTTTCAAATTTCTTTGAATTCGAATAATTTCACCGTTAATTGAACTGACACGCTGTGGTCCGCTGAATGATTGTGGCCTGTGAAGGTTGCTACTCTTGAAAGCTCTATCATCAAGTTATTACCAGGAGAATGTATGGTAACATAAAAAAAAAATCCGATTGCGATGTTCCACGATTTTTTTCGGATTCAGATCAAAATCCAAACTTTACCAGTAAAATTTATTTGCGTTCCTATTATTCTCAGTGTATGAGAAAATCAGAATAGGCCCTTTGCAAATCAATTCACTAATGACTTGACACAAAAACATCATGCTCTGATTGCATGTAGAACAACAGGAGTGTTGCCAAAATAGTTCAACTATTAAAAGACGTATATTTTATATGATTCTTAGTATATTGAAGATTATGCACTACAATCTTCAAATAAGAAAGTATTAAAAGGCTCAATTGTTACCAACGCATGCTTTGTCGCCTAATTCCAATAAATTATTTAGTCATGTTCGTTTCTTTCTGTGAATTTTAATCGTGAATAATAAATACACCGCAATTGAATATGGTTTTCTGGCAACCCGTTCCCGTAATAAAAAGTGATTGCCAAGGAAATCAAAGTGCATTAATTTTAATTTGTGATTTAAAGCATAAAAATTAAGTATTTTCGAGTGCTTTATATAAAAATCAAATGTTCAATAGTGCATAAGTGATCGGTTTGTAGCTGTTGTGAAAAAATATGAGCATTGGAGCGAAGAATTGGACCTTTTAAAGTGATGAGTTTTTGTAAGCTGTTCTTGTGTTGTTTTATTCGGCAGCTCACGAATGACGATGATTTCGTTTTCATTTATTTCATTTAACGATAAAACCCATGTTATATTATATTTTTGTGAAAGATGTGATTTACATGGAAGATTATAGTTCAAGGAATATGTTGAGTATAGTAAAGTTAACTCTTGTTCCGTAGATAAATTTAAACAAGGACGATAAGTTAGTGCTGCCGAAAATACCCTCAGGGTGCCGAAGCCATAATTTACCCTAGTTATCTTTTTCTATTTCTTTGCACTTTCTACAACATCGTTTCTCAACCTGGGGTCCACGAAGGCATTGCAATTAAAATGAATAACTTTGATGTTGATTAAAATTATAAAAGATAGCTACCAATTTAACAAAATCACCGAATCTTGGTAATTGATATATTCAAGCAAACTGAATTTAATTAGAACTGCTCAAATGAAGGTTATCAAAGAATCAATGAATGACGATCTGATGGTAAGGGTTACTTCAGAAAATCTCTTTGAGTTTCTTATTGGATTTTTTCCATTTACTTTATAGATTCATGTATTTTTTATAATTGTTTTGGCATAATTTGGGTCCGTTTTTCCGGAAACATTTCAGTGAATCACAACCAAGATAAATGGTTGGATCCTCTAATAGTGATATACATGTTTTTGTGAGAACTTTGGAGAGTTTCAGACCTAAATCTGAATATCATGCAGTGCAAGATGTGTGAACAATTATTGGTAAGATCTTGGCAGACTTCCTCTAAGAACTTTCGTTGTTTTTTTTTTCGTTGGAATTTTATAAGAATTTTTGGAATGATTTTTGCATTTCCATCGGATATACGAAAATATAATTTTGAAAAGAATACTTGACAATAACATTTTTTTGACGTTGGATAACGTCTTACGGCAACATACTGGGGTACAATTTCGAAAAACGAAAAATCGCTCGCGTCACGAAAAAAGGTTAGATTTTTACTGTTAATAACTTACTAACGCCCGGATAGATTTTCAAGATTCTTGCACCAATCGATTGGAAATCTTTCTACGAATCTACTCCAACAACGCTTCCCTCCGGTAGCCTCCCTGATCTTGTTGTCCTTCTGGCTGATGCTAGTGCCGATGACCTTACCTTTGGGCCAGCAGTTCCTGGGAAGCTTTGGATCGACGACGACCACTATGTCGTCGATAGCAACAGGCTTCGTATCGGTGTACCACTTCGTTCGGCGAGTGATCTCCGGCAGATAGTCACTCAGCCAACCTATCCAGTATTTGTTCGCTAGCTGTTGAGACATTCGCCAGGTCCGTCGTAGGGTTGCTCCGCTGTCGTCCAAAGTGCATAGTGGCTTAGTACCATCCGATGGCCCCAAGAGGAAGTGATTAGGGGTGAGCGCGGATGCGGATTCATCGTCTACTGGGACGTGCGTTAGTGGCCGAGAGTTGACGGTGTTTTCGATCTCGGCTAGAAGGTTCCGTAGCACTTCATCGTTAGGCTTGTGAGACGGCCGAATCGCCATCAGGTTTCGCTTCACGATGCCTATTAGGCGTTCCCAGCTGCCGCCCATGTGCGGTGAGGCTGGGGGGTTGAATTTCCAGGTTGTTTCGGTCCCACTAAACTCCTTCATCAGATCGTCCTGGTTGAACCCAGCCGCAACGTTCATTAATTCATTGCTCGCGCCGATGAAGCAAGTGCCGCGATCACTGTAGATCGTTTTGGGTGTGCCTCGACGTGCTGCAAAGTTGCGAAGACCCATGATGCACGAGTCGGTACTCAAAGTGTGCACCACTTCGATGTGGATTGCACGCGTAGTCATGTTTTGGGAATGGGTTTTTGTTTTCTCGACGGCTTTTGCAGAATTGCTATTTCGTCTGGGTAGGCTACTCACGGCGTGTCTGGTAGAACAATATTATCACAAAAAAATAGGCATCGCTAAATCTTTCAGCATTCGAAAATATAGGTTTTTAGCTATCATTTGACGGGTTCCCCAAAAAAATCCACCGAGGGATCCCGAACATTTTTTTTTTATTTAAAATTTTTGTTCCTTGAAGTACAATATTTTCAAATATAATCATGGTAAAAGACAGTTTTTTTTCTCTCAAGCTCGATGGTAGCCCAAACTTCAAATGAAAGTTAATATAACATAGATATATAAGATAACATATTGGTCATATATGCTCATGCTCTCATGCTCATAGATATATAAGATAACATATTGTAATAGACATAACTGTCCTATGTGATCTTGGGAATACGACACTTACTCGTACAGTGGAGGACACACTCAGTTGAGTTCAAATAATTTTCATTCTTTTACCAAGATCCGCACAGCTGAGCGGTAAGCAAATTAATTTTTACTGATATGTCAGCGTTTGATTTTTCCATACAAAAAACGTTACGGAGGGGGATGGAGTGAGGTGGTCAAAAATTTCCGATTTTAGCGTTACGTAATAAATGGACGCTGCCAAACGATTGATACGAAATAGAGCTCTTTTGAACCATTTTTACAAATCAATATCACTTGCTGCTGGGTTAATATTGTCATACTTTCCACAATTAATATGATATAAAAAAAACAACATGCCAAAATAGTGTCTCTTTGAATTGAAAAAAGTCTTGCAGTTGTGTTAACTCAACTGTTATATCCTTGAAAATATCGTGGTCAACAGGCACAATCTGGCTTCATAAATAAGCAAAAATTTCAAATTTGAGGAACAGAAAATCTATTCAAGATTCAAGAAACGCCATTCCATGACCAAGTAAGTACTAACAGTTTGGACCAGACCAAAAGAATCATTGAGTCATTTTTTTTTCAAACAGTACAAAACAGTCGATAAATTCGATATCTTTGGAAGTTTGTTCATTATGTCTCTGCAACGGAAATTCCATGGACATCTGACATAAAAAAGGGACACATGATTTGAATTTGGAGATCCTAATTTGAGGAGGAGTCAAAGGAGAAAAGTTTATGGAGCTACTGTAAAAACAGAGGCAGAGCTCAAGGCAGACTCTTGAGTCGCTATCATCGGAAAACCCCCCAAAAAGCTCCAAAAGGTAATGTAAAATGCATGCTGTATGGAGCTCATTTTGCTGCGACCAATAAATGCAGCCACTTGATTGATGTTGCTTTCATGAAATAGCCCAACAAATTGCAAAAGTTGCACCCCGAATTCACTGATGTCCGCACGAATGGGAAGGTATCTTTTCGAGATATTGAAACCCTTAGAATAAAGTCATAAAAATCTACTGTAAGTTGCAGTTACTCAACTCTACGGGGCAAGTAGGCATATGAAGTTTAACTTTTTATTCTTCCTCTTAAAACTTACCGTTGCCAATAATCACATAATTAACCATATTTCATGTTAAAAACATATATTGTATGAATATGATATCAATCTAAAAGGAGTATAAAATGGTAAAACTTTCTTGTTTGTAAGCTACTTACGTGTTTTAATTACTGCAGTAATTGTGAAAATTGTATTATTGTTGTTCTGCTTGTCAGAAAACCACTTTCACGGTGGAATTATTTTTATGATTTGATTTAACAGGAAATATCTTCCACTATATTCTTATTAAATTTTGAAATTCCAAGCTAAAAACATCAAAATAACTTCAATACTATTAAAAAAGTCTGTGTAGTGTCATTTACTCCGGGTGCCTGGATAATATTCTTAATGAGGATTTTTTAAGCTTTTTGCTAAGGCTTGGGTAACAGGGCGTTTAAGCATATTCCATTTACTTTCGTAGGGCGTTGGGGCGTTGTAATGTTGATCCATTCTACTTTTAATCTCTAACGGTTGATTGGCAAAGAAAATTCTCAATGAATAACTAAGTACTCAACGAACTCTAAGCTGGGAAGCAGGCTATGTCTCAGCAGAGGTGTAATGCCAGACATAAGAAGAATAAATTTAATGTATTCTAACCATGAAAAGAAACAGTGCTCGGTTTGATATATACTTCCACAGTATGAATAAGTGAACAGTCGAACTTACAACATATCTAATCGAATAAGTGTCCTATAGCTCAATAAATCCTCAAAATCACATAGGACAGCTTTGTTTTTTACAAAATGAAACTCAATAGATATGTATATATATTTATTTTATGAACTTTTATTTGGAAATAAAACTTTTATCCAACGAAGCTGTCTTTTGCAATGATTACATTTAAAAATAATGTACTCTAAAGAACAAACATTTTAAATAAAAAAAAAAATGTTCGGGATCCCTCGGTGGATTTTTTTTGGGGAACACGTCAAATGAAAGCTAAAAACCTATATTTTCGAATGGTGAAAGATTTAGCGATGCCTTTTGTGATAAACCTTTCCCATATACACGCCGTGTACTCGTTGAGCTTGACGAATCACGTAGCGTTCGGCGATCTGCTTTTCCTCCGTGGAAGGAGGCCCATGAATGGTGGACTTCTTCTGGACCTTCAGACGACAGTTTGTAACGAAACGGTGTACGAGTGCGGCTACCTTGATCATCCACTTCCAGCTGGAGACGTTGATTGGTGTATCTGGTGCGGTGTAGTGAGTTAGCAGAGAAAGACGGAGTTCTGTTGATGTCTTACTATCTTTCGTTGATTGACACTGCTTCTGAATGCTGTAAAAACTCTGACCCGATGAACCACCTGGACTCTGGTGTCATGTCCGGAAATTTCTCCCACTTCGTGCCTTCGTCAGCTACGTTTAGCTTTGTCAGGACCCACAACCATTGTTTCTGGTCCGTAGCTTCCATGATCTCGCCAACGCGGCTGGCAACGAAGGGTGTATAACGACGATGGTCCGAGTTTATCCAGCAGATCACATCCCTGGAGTCCGAGTGGAAGAACTGCTTACTTGGAGTGATTGACAGCGATCCGGTGTCCTTCTGGGAGAGTCGTGTACCGATGACAGCTGCCATTAGCTCAAGTCGCGGGATAGAATGGTATCTCAAGGGTGCTACTCTTGTTTTGGCGGCAACTAAACGGCACCAAACGAATCCATTTCGCTCAAATCGTAGGTAGCATGCGGCAGCCATAGCGTTTTCGCTCGCATCTACGAATGTGTGTAGCTGAACGTCGTCGTACTCCGAAGACGCTTGGGAGCAAAAGCATCGTGGTATCTGAACCAGGGTTGCCACATATACAGATTTATCTGTATTTTACAGATTTCTCGAATATTTTGTGACCAAGAATCTGTAAATACAGATTACAGATTCTTTGTTAAAATACAGATATACAGATTCTGTATACAGAAATTGGCCAAAATTATACAGATTTGTACAGATTTTTGAGTGAAACGAAATTTTTTATTTTTGAAAATTATACGATTTAACCTATGATGTAACAATTGCTCAATGTAGTTTTTTGTTCTAGGATACAAAAATACAGATAAATGAAAGAAAAATACAGATTTAAATGTGGCAACCCTGATCTGAACATGTTCGACTTGAGGCAGCACTCGCAGCCAGCTGCACTATTTGGCAAAGGCATTGTCATCGATCTTGTCGTCCCATTGAATTCCACTGCGCCAGATTTCTTGAAGTAAGATCTTGAGGAACATGAGGAATGGCGCGATGAGTCCAAGGGGGTCGAAGATCTTCATCAGTACCCGTTGAACTTCTCTTTTCGTGGGCTGGCGGCGACCTTTCTACAGATCACTGTCATAACGGTTCCAGCCGACTTTGTAGGTGAACACGTCTGAAGCATCCCGAGCACCTTTTCCGTTCCCAATTCCGGTGAAAGGTCAAGATTCTTCTCTTCCGTTTTGCTTCCACGTGGCTTCCAGGACGCGTTGAGAGTTGCTGGTCCAATTACGTATTTCGAACCCGCCCTGTGAGTGGACGTACCTCACTTCTTTGGCAAGTTCGACCGCCTCCTCTGTGTCGACGCTTACCAGCATATCGTCGACGTAGTGCTTTTTCTCGATAACCTCCACCGCTGCAGGGTATTTCTGGGCGAAGCGCTGAGCATTGAGGTTCATCACATATTGGGCACTGCTGGGAGAACAACAGGCGCCGAATGTCATGACGCACATCACGTAGACCGCTACGTTTCCATCATCGTCCCTCCAGTAAAAACGTTGACACTGCTGGTCTTCTGGCCGGATCCGTACCTGGTGGAACATTTCCCGTATGTCACCAGTCAGGGCTATGGGACGTTTGCGGAAATGGATCAACACAGTGAACAACAACGAAAGATGATCGGGACCTTTCAGCAAGACAGAATTCAGAGAATGCTTTGGCCGCAGCGTCCCATACGATCCTTACTTTCCCTGTTTTCTTTGGGTTTGTCACTGGAAACACTGGGAGGTACTGAACGCGCTGTGATGGCTGCCACAATTCTTCGTCGGATAACCTTCGTATGTAGCCTTTCCTCAGGTAGTCGGTCATTTTATCCTTCAACGTTTTAGCCAGTGTTTCCTCCTTTATCATGCGTTTTTCAAGGCACTGGAAACGTCGCTGGGCCATCGCTCGACTGTCCGGCAGGCAAACAGTGTCGTATCGCCAGAGCAGGCCGGTTTCATAGCGTTCTCCTGTGAACTTAGTTAGCGGCTGGAGTAGGGACTGCGCTCATTGATCCTCGATGGAGAGAGGTGCTTTAGAAGGCTTCATGATCCCCAAGCTATCCAACGCAAAGTAGTCTTTGACAACTTGGTGTAGATCTTCATCCGCTTCGTACTGATCCTCGCAAGAATCGATGATAGAATGATAAACAGAGTGCACTGGGGTGGTTACATCTGTGGATCTTCCTCCACAAACTATCCATCCTAGACGGGTCTTGATAGCGACGGGATCGTTCGGTTTACCTTCGCGGCACTTGAGAGCAAGGCTGAGATGCTGGTTCTTAAGGCCAATGAGGATACGTGGCCTAACGCTGTGGTATGATTCGATCGGCAGTCCCATTAGGTGAGGGTAAAGCGATTCGAGTTCTTCGGTGTCCATCGTCTGGTGCGGAAGCATAAGTTCGTTCACAGTACGTGCACCGTTGATTGTGAAACTCTTAGCTCCTTTGTGTACACCAGCTATCTCGAGTTTGACGATCCGAGACTTTTTCTTTTGACGTTGCGTGCCACAGGTCCAGTGAAGACAAAGCGATCAAACTTCTCCATCTAGCTCTAGATCATCGGCTAACTCTTCGTCGAGTAGCGTGAGATCCGAACCGTCGTCGAGGAAAGCGTGTGTACGGATCGATCTATACTTGCCGTGTAGCATAACCGGAAGATAGCGAAACAGTATGTCGCTCAATTTAGTCTGATGTGCGTGGCAACTATGCGTCGAAGGACTGGCTCCTGCCTTAAAAGGCTCCGTACCGCCGTCGATGGAACTGATGCAGGAGATGACTGCGTTGTTGGTGAAGAGGGAGATTGTTGCTTTTGTTTTTTGTGCAGCAATGCGTGGTGTTTGAACTGGCAACCATCTTTTCCGCAAAGTTTGGCCTGACACTCGCCGTTATGTCAGCTGAGACATCGACGACAGAGTCCGAATTCTCGTACTGTGGACCAGCGCGAATCGCGGGAAAACTCTAGAAAACGCTTGCACTTGTCGACCGTCTTGCAGGCTTCTTTGCAGACGAGACATTCTCCGTTGGCGTTCGAGCGCTTCCCACTCGAAGGATTTGGTGAACGAGATTCTGAAGAGACGTTTTCGGAATGAGCGTTCACGAAGGCATTTCCCTCCTTTGTTGTGAGACTCTCGCTCCGAATTGGTCTGGAGTTTACTATGTTTTGGTTTGTAACTGCACTAGCAGCTTCAGCGAGGGAGTATATCCAAGTGCTAAACGGCGCTAAATTGACTCCCGGAAGTGAAATCCTGTACTGCGCCCAATTCAGCTTGATAGTTGGTGGTTGCTTTCCAACTAGCTGATGCAGGAGAGTAGAGTTGTACAGGTATTCATCCAAGCCGCAGGCGTCCACAGTCGCGCAGAAGTTCTCGATACTGACGGCGAAGTCCACCAGAGTTTCCAGTCTGTCTTCTCTAATGGCCGGCAAAGCGTGTATTTTCTCAATCAGCGTATGAACAATGGCTTCTGGCTGCCCGAACATCATCTTCAAAGTCTTCAGCACGCCGGGAACGTTGGCAGGATGAACTAATCGGCTCTTCACTGCTTCGAAGGTACGTCCTTTCAGACTTTTCTGCAATCGGAAGATGTTCTCGTCGTTTGTGAATCCGCACATCTCTGTCGTGTTATTGAATGTCGCTATGAATAAAGGCAAGTCCTCGGGGTTGCCCCGGAAACGGGGGCAGATCCTTGGAAACGGCCACCGCTAGCTGCTTCTTGGTTAACGGACAGCGATCTTCATCATACTCCGACTGGCCACTAGCATGCTGCGTAACTTCTCGGACGCCACTACGGTGTTCGTCTTCGAAGGCTCGATTGGCAGCAGGCTGATACTGCGGTAATTTACGCTGCGCGCTACGGAGCGCTTCTTCGCCTGCTCTGGGTCGAAGGTTGACAACGGAATTAGCAGCGAGGTGGAAGGGTTCAGGAACAAACGACCGCTGACATGCCGCCTGTGAACGATGACTCGATTCTGCTCTAGGGAGCCATCTGCTTACGACGTCTGACTGGCTGTGCACATCTGATCCGCTTTCACTAGCCATCTGTTCCAGAAGTTTATATTCCTCCTCCAAGTAGAGGCGTTCCAACTTCTTCGAATTAAGAATCCGCTCTTTCTCCAACTTCTACAGCTTCAGCTTGGTGATAGATTGCGACGATCTTGACGTATGAGATGACGCTAAAAAGAATTTCGTAATGAAAGCCAGCCGTTTTCCAGCAAAACAACTAGATCTCGGAATAGACTTCCACTGCGAAATGGAACGGAATCTATTGATCAACGAGTTGTTTGTTATTATCCATGGTAAGTCGTCGATTTTTACATAAAGTTGTGACATTTTTCAAAATACACACTGAAAAAACATAGCTAATATCCTTAGCATTGGATCGACCAAAATTTTAAAATAAGGTGTTATTAGAATCGTAATCTTATATTCTTTGGAATGCACTCACGAAGTTTTTGCGAAAAAAATCTAAAAACTACTCAAAATCAAAGAAACAGTCATTCAAGTCATCGTGCAAAAGTTGGGGTTCACCTGAGCCACACGCAAATCACTTCTGTCAATATCTCTGCCATTTTAATTTTAATAATTCATAGCTTTTCCAAACGCAAATAATGACGCGTACATGATTGGTGTGAGATTTCATAGAATATTCGTTTTTCAAGTAAGTTCAGGTGAATTCAAACTTTTGCACGATGACTTGAATGACTGTTTCATTGAATTTGACTAGTTTTTAGACTTTTCCGCAAAAAAATCATGTGTGCTCTTCAAAGACTACAAGATTACTATTTTAATGACATCTTGTTTTAAAATTTGGTTGAGGAAACAAGCCATGTTTTTTCAGTGTGTTTTTGAAAATTGTCACAACTTTTAGTAAAAATTTAGTATACCAAACTCAAAACATGTTTTTGGAAAAATACATACGAAGTAAGAATAACTCTTTGTCTTTCGAATGCGGCTTAGAAAGTTTCAATTGGACTTGTAATCACAGAGATATGGGCTGAACACTTTTGTATGTTTTTGAGGAGGGTGAACCCAAACTTTTGCACGGGAGTGTACGTACAAAGTCCAAAAGGAGCCTAATCGCGATGAACGGCAGAATGCACACTTAAATTATTTTACGAATTTCTGTGGAATCTCAACAGCTGAACAGTGCGGCAAAATAAATTAATGAAGTACGGTAAATTTTTACAGTATTCGGTAAAAATTTACTGGAATCCGTGAAATTCCGACGAAATTATGGTGTTTTATTTCGCCGAACTGTTCAGCTGTTTAGATTACGGTGAAATTCACCGATTTCCGGTAAAATGAGCTCAGTGTGTACCATAGGTAAAACACGTGCACGGAAGTTTTACACCCAGATGTTGACGAAACCATATTGTCATGTTATGGAAAGCAGACTTCCGGCAGCTTGCGGGGCTCCAGTTTTTCACTGCTCATCATAAATTCGATTTCCCTGGGGACATTATGAATTGGCAATGCGGCGAGAAAGAGTGTTCTATAACTCTGTACCTCCTTAACTCGATGGTTCCTCCAATATCAAGTTATGGAGAGTCGACTGTAAATTCTAAATGATGAGTGATACAGATTGTTGTGTACTTTTTCATTCCAAACAATTTCGGGAAAAGTACAAAAAAAAAAGGAAAAAAAAATGAATTCAAAAGTTATGGACAAAAAACTACACAGCAAAATATTCTGAAATTTACATGGCGCGTAAATGTATATGAGACGATAAACAATGTAAACTATTTAATTGCATTCAAAAATGCTTGCAATCTTGAGTGAAAATGAAACATTTCATGATCTTGCATCCCTCATTCGCCAATGTTTTATGCTTTCTAAGGACTGTTCATTTTATAAAGTGGACACTTTGTTTATGGTATATTTTTTTTTATATACTGATAAACTCGGAATCGGTTTTCTGTGCATCGTTAAACTATTATTCTACAATGCTATGAAAATATAAGATCTTAGAAAATGCTTTTGGTTTAAGAGCTAAATAGTTTTTACAAAAACTCCCAAGAAAAGCTGTTTGTCAAAGTTTAACATTATTTTTCGCAAAACAAAAATCCTAATTTTTATGAACAAATTGTATGCTTGTATTCTTTACTATTCTACTGAAGGTATAGCTTAAAACAAATCAATTATATTCCACCATTCTCTGTCATTAGGTAACTTTAGTGATTTACCCATTTATGGCTAAATTTGCTAATACACCATCCTTTTACTCACAGCAAAAAAGAAAAGTAAAAAGCGTGTTCAAAACAGGTTTGGTTTACTAAAGAAACTATATTTTTACAAACGAGAGCTAAATCGTGCGTTTAAACCATAGTCTTAAGTACACATTTTACTGTTTATGGTAGTTTTACTAAAAAGTCTCATACTTTTAAAATCGTGTACGAATATTTATCGATCTACAGCAAATTGTAAATGGTTTTCTCCGAATATTTCAATTGGTAATCTCAGAATAACATATTATGAAAATAATATGTGGAAAATAAAATCGATTTTATTACAGCAGTGTTGCCAACTTTGATGATTACAAGAGGTCTTCTAAAAACAAAGCAATTGTTTTTCCATTGCGCTTTAAATGTGACGTGGAGACTTAATAAGTAACTCTATGAAGGGGTAAGTTATGTTTCATATTAATACTATATTAGGACTTCCATTAGGACGTACTTTAAACCAAAAAATTCTACTCATATCAGTTTCCTTCAAATTTAAAGTAGTTTTCTATGGAAAATATAGTAGAAAATGATTTTATTATATCTGTAAAACTGTTGTTCCAAAAATAACTGGATTTTTTCCATCAGGCTTCTGATTGATAATGCTTTTGAATAACAAGCTTTTTTTGAAAATAAAAAATATAAATTGTCGAATTTTTCAGCCAATTTCTAACAATCATTGATTTTGATAATCTCCAAAAATCGACCGTTCTAATCATTGTTCCATATTCTTGTGAAATTTAATTATTTTGGAGAATTTTTATCATCACAACAATATACAATACTAGTCGAACGATGTGCAGAAAACCGATTGAATTTTCATTAATAAATTAAAAAAATACAGCATGCTCAAGGTGTCCACTTTATAAAATGAACAGTCCTTAGCATCTTAAAAGTGAAATTTCAAACAAGAATGCTCGATTTTTTTTTTATTTTGATCGTGTTATCGATGAATTAAAACACTGTGCAGTGGTAGTCATAACCATTTGATTTGCTGCAGTGCAATGAATGTGCGACTTTCGACCGCGATGTCATTTACCACGCAACCTGGTCGAAACGTATGGTTAAATAGTGACCGCTCATCAAACCTCGATTGATGGATTTTCGATGTATAGGCATACTGTCAACATCATTTGTTAAATGGCGATGGTGAAGTGATTTTTCGCATCGGTTAATTTGCTTGTTATAAATTGATGCAATCCTGTGTGGTTTGTAATTTGAGTGGTTCCATGAATGAATGATGAGAAATGATTTGCGGCGATTTTTTACGGTTCGATGGGTAATGGAAGTTGGTTTTGGTAGCAATCCAGTCATCACTAACTCACTCAGGGAGATTTTTTTCAATTCGCTGGGTTTAGGCAAGAGTTGTTGAACTTCATTATCAGAAATAATTTTAGCAATTTCAAAACTCACAATCTGTTTGCAAATTTTGATTTATCGTTCAATTTTAGTTTTATCAGAAACTTCATAAAATACAAAGAAATCTCCGATTAAATCCAGTTGAATATTAAAATATTCAAACGAAAGAGCATTCTCAACTCAATAATTGTTCTATCAAACTTTATTCTCCGATCGCCAATCCGGCAATGTGCTTGCTGTCGAACATTGGCGGATTTATGGTCGAATAAATTTAGTTTTGGGTGGATTTCCCAATCGGCTGTCCGCATCGACCGACCTGTCCAAAGATAATCGCAAATGGTGCCAAATCAACCGGCAAAAGGTGGGCTCCACGCAACGCTTTCCCATATTACCACCGCACTTCGCTGTACGAGTAGATTAATTTCAAACTACATAAATTTGTGTCACCAGGTAGGCGAGCTGACTGGATTAACCTCGATTTATTCGTTGGCCCTGAATTGGTCCGGATCCCGGATGATGGTGAGAAATGTGACTGCCCGCCCATACCTAAGCCTCGTGGCGGGCGTGAGCCGAATGCGGATATTTGAGCTGAGTAATGGATGTGTATTTACGTACCCGCCTACTCTGGTTTCACTCTATGCGGTGGTCCCCGATCTGGCACCAGGTCCTCCTGACTGCCGTTCTACGCATAAATGACCCATGCTCTAAGAGAAATGCGTTTTTCACATTTTAACACATTTGTGCCTTGTATTGCCAAAGTTTGTTAGAAATTGAAATAAATTTGTTGCAATAATATGAATAATAGGGTGGTCTTAAAAATCAAGAGCTGGGGGATAGGCCTTATTTAGTTATTAGCAGACGATCTGGATGGGATCAGAATGAGTCGAAAATAATAAAAATCGTGCTCGATAGTCTTCGATTTGGATTATATTTTGCACATGTTTTGGGTATGGTAGAATAAGTGTTTTCCATAGAAAAATTGATCATTTTGACTCAAGTGTAGCTTTTGAAAATGGCCTATAAATTTTTGCATGCAACTTATTGAAAAATTCTTGCTCCAAAACTGTTGATTTTAGGAAAAAATGTTTCATGAAGAAGTTGTAGTAAACCATTTGGACTATGAGAAAAAAAATATACACTGAAAACATATTTTATTTATTTTCGTAAAAAATTCAAAAATAAAACTTAAATTTAAAATTACACAAAAACCCCATTTATAATATTTTTAAAATTTTCACCATAGAATGTTGATAGTAAACAGATGTTTGGGACAAAGTTGCATGATGGAGAAAGGTTTATAAAAAACAATTTTCTAAGAACAACTTTCGGTCGATTTTCAAAATTTTGATGTCTTGTCAAAATAAATACGTTCTGGTGATACAGTGAGCATCTTGAAATGATTCTTAGCCATGATAATTTTTAACCAATTTCTCTAGAAGTAGTCATTTTCGAATTATATCGAGTTTAACGCAAAAAATATTATTTAAATATTAAATTAGGACATTTTTATTAGTAATTCGCGTTTCTCCATTAAGGAAAATAAGTAAGTGGAAAGAAATATGGTCTTTACTTTTGAAAACGTATTATTGATTATGGAGAAACGCGAATAACTTATGAATATGGCCTATTTTAATATTTAAACAATATTTTTTTGCATTAAACTTTATATAATTCGAAAATGGCTTCTTCTAGAGAAATTATTCATATAATGATTATGGCTTAGAATCATTTCAAGATGCTTACTGTATCATTAAAACGTTTTTATTTTGACAAAATATCAAAATTTTGAAAATCGACCAAAAGTTGTTCTTAGAAAAACTTTTTCATTAAAAACTTCTCCATCATGAAACTTTGTCCCAAACATCTTTTTGCTATCAAGATTCTATGGTGAGAATTTAAAAAAAAAATTAAAATAAGGTTTTTGTGTAATTGAAAATTCAAATTTCATTTTGAAATTTTCTATGAAAATGAATAGAATATTTTTTCAGTGTATATATTTTACTTATAGTCCAAACGGTTCTCTACAACTTCTTCATAGAACATTTTTCTTTAAAATCAACAGTTTCGGAGTAAGAATTTTTCAAATAAGTTGCATGCAAGAATTTATAGGCCATTTTCAAAAGTTGTACTTGAGTCAAAAATAGAAACGGCTTTACATGATTAAATCCATATGGTGGCAAAAAACAAAACTGACAAAGAGTAACATAGGACAATTATGCATATAAAATCAATGAAGCTGGCGAGGTTGTTTTGTTTCGTGGCACCACCGAGCGACAATTAATATTATCGGATCAGTAATTAGTTTGGAGTGCGGATATTGGCTCGAATAACGCAGCATATCTTCGGTAGGGGGCCGGTCGTAGATTTGCACCCACTCCCCGCACCGAGTACTTGGGTACAATAGAATACACAGAGTGACCGGCATCATTATTCACTCCAGTAGTGGCGAGAGGGATTATCGGTTTGAAATAGTGGCTTGGTTGTTATATGTGTGTCAATTTACGATTCGATGCGGGATTAGCTGCATGATTGCGGGATTTGCCGTGAGAATGTCAATTCCTATGGTGAGCATGATTATAAACTAGGCCAGTGGGAGGCATTGTGTATTATTAAAAACTATTTGTAATATACGACTATCTTTAATCCTATACTCAGGTGATTGATCTTAAAATCCATAGAGCTGCCTTTTGAAAATGAGCCATATGTTTGCAATAAGATTTTCATAAGGTTCATCATGAAACATATAAAAAATGGAAAACTTTCAAGCCAACATATCGTATTGTATGAAATTTTGTGAAACAATTTTCTTTTTGATTTAATTAAATTTTAGCTTGAGCTTGAGCTTCATTGGCCGCTCTTGGTTGCTATTCCAGTATCGCCAGATCAGCTGCACGTACACAAGAAACCTTGGGACTAACAGTGTATTACTGCCGGTGATCTTCTATTTTTAGGCAACAATGGCGCCTGCCACGTCAGAATGCAGACCAATGAAGAGAAGGGCGACGAATTGATGATGCATTTAAAACTGGCCCACAGTAGACCGGACATACCTCTGCATCTATGTCAGTTATGCGGGAAGGTAAGGTAAGGTAATTTTATGGCAGAGAGGCTTACTTTTGGTTAGCAGATTGCCTATGTATCAGGCGTAAGGAAAAGCGTGCTGTAATGGTGGAAGTATGTAAACTTAGGGAAACGTATATTTTGGCAATAGTCTATAATCGATGTAGTCCTGGGACTGGTAGGACCACCAATATCCGTACAATTCATTACACCGTATGTGTATGAAAGGCAAAAGGTCTGTTGAAAAACCTAGAGATAATTAAATTTTGAAATCCTATTGAATTGAATTCCCAGTTGTTCACTTAAAGCTTATACATTCAAAATAGGTAATAATTGGCCTTATTGCCTATTTTGAATTTATATATCGTATGGTTGGCATGAAGATACTCTGTGCCCTGGAGAATCGAGAAAATTTTCAGCTGGAAAAGATCCCAACGGGATTCGTTTTCACCACCATCAGCATGGTCATACAGAATAGCTGCGCGTTTACTACTATTTTTACTCGAGGTATTTAAGGACATATTTGCTTGAGTACCAAAATGACCTCTTATATGGAACCTTACTTCCCCTTCACTTTCCGCTTCCTCCTCCCACACTTCTAGCAGTGTTTTCTAAAGCGATCAGTTACTAACCTTACCGTAGAGGGGTGGATTTTTTTTTACTTAAAGCATTCCATAATGTGATTTTCACAATTTTTCACTTTTTGATTGCAAATACATAATTATTGCTGTGATTTGTGTTTTAAAATACTACTCACTACCGAATCACTTCTTCTTCACGCACCGTGTTGTTGTTTGATGGCTTTTCGGTGCCCGTTCTAAAATTCACTTTTCATGGTATTTTTACTCACCGTATCATTTCAAAAATCTCATGCGATACTTGTTACACTTTATTTTTTCTCTCGATGTGCTCCTGGGAGCAATAAGAATCAATAAGAAGGCCTAATTTTAGTCATTTTTGTTTTATCTAGACTACTGTTCAGCGGTTCAAGATCATCGTCCTTTATATTTAAGCGAAAATGTTTTTTTTCCGATGACATAATACAAAATATCTTGAAGTTTTGTTTCAGCTGTGGATTATATTTGGACCCTCATTCACGAATTTGATTCGACTAGGGTGCCGGTGCCATTAGTGCACTACCCAAGCTATAAAAAATCTATACAAAATAACGAAAAGCCTTAACAGAGATCTTTTGGCGTCAACAGATAGATTTCAACCTGTACTTTATGGGAAAAATATAAAAAGAGTGATAAAACTATTTTTTTAACATAAAATCGCTTGAGCCACTATTGGTACACGTGTTCCAGTAGTTGCGCTAGTGCTCCAGTAGTAGACGTTCGGGAATGATACAAGGAATTTTAAACAAAATGGTAAATTTTTACATAGGTTTAACATTTTTCCCTCGGAACATCAATTAATATGTTTCGAATGAAGCATGAAGATCATCTCTAGGGCTGTTCTTCATTTTTGTACATCCATTTTAAAAACTGCTTCCATCCGTTGATCCACTACTGGAACACGACGGCAACTACTGGTGCAAGGGAGCAAATTTTTTGCATAAACTTGATTATTTATATGACTTTTTGATAAAATAAAAAGCTGAAATTTGGCAAATCGACTAAACTAGAGACGATCAATCCACCAAAAATAGCACATGTAGTTATTATCGAAAAATGTTCGTTTTATGCCATAGTCCAATCTACTGGTACATTACAACCATTGGAACCGGCACCCTACCACTTCTTCAGTGTCAGTTACTCGTATCCACCGGATGGTATCTGTCAAAAATAAGCATTTAGGGTGGAAATGAAAGGTACAAGGTACTCCAATCTACTTTTTAGTTTCTTTATTGAGATTCTGCTCAGAGGATTCGAATACATTAAAAAGAGCTCAATTTATTCGGAAAAAATAGGAAAATCACCTAGTCAAATTGTCCCGTAATGAAAAGTAATCGCATATCAGTCCCACTATTTCCGCACCGTGTAATACAAAATATAACCGTGAAACGAGTTCGGCAACTTGTAGGCAATATCATATAGAACAGGTCCGGTTCGTAGTATGTGTTTGTTGTCACGAAAAAGGTATAAACAAACCGATCAGCTGATCATGACGATAATGCCGTATATTTTTTTGCAGCTTAGGGGCGGTCCAATAAATACGTAGCTGGTCACTGATCAGCTCCTCGTTACCTGTGCCGCAGAGTTCTTGATCATCAAGCTGATGCAAATCCAGCGTCCGGATTGTGAAATCGCTCAAGATTTTTAGATTGACTCGCGCTTCCAGAATTGGCCCTGCAGGAATCGGTGCGCCAACGGAACGCTTTTTTAAGGGCCAATCATCATCGCCACCGCGGGCAGTGCGCATCGTACCTTCGTGCTGTGCGTACACGAATTCTCTCTGCTCTTGGATGTTTTTTTTTTAAACTACTTAAAGCAATAAAACAGTACTTTTCAGTGTTACAAAAACAGTACTTCTCAGTGCTAAAATTAAAAACGGTACTTTTCAGTGCTACTACAACAGTACTTTTCAGTACTATTTTTTCTACTATTGATCCCTTTACGATCCTTGTTTGGACCCGTGCCTTCGATTTTTCGTTGGACCCGTTGGCGAAAGCTAGCGGTGGTTATCTTTCTTGGACACCGTCTTGGGAAAAAATCTCTTAGGAGGTCACGTATTCTTTCTAAACATGGTTGCAACTACAAATTAAAGGAAGGGTGAATCTCTGAATTCACAACTTCCTTCCAAAAAAGTGGGATTTAAAACTGTCACTAAACGTGGCAAGAAAGGACGTTTCTCCGGAATGCGAACTTTCTTCCAAGGGTGAAATGAATAATGTTGATAATTGTATCGAAATGAGCAATCAGTTCGATGCTCTAGACAAATTTTCCGAACACCAAATCGAAGCAGCCTTTAGCCCTAGCTCTTTGATTAAAGTGAGGAAGCAAAGAGTACCGCCTATCGTGGTCAGTTGTTCTGAATTTGGGGGATTTAGGCAGGAGATCTTGAACTCCATCAGGGGAATCAAGGTTTCCCTCCAAATCGATAAGAAAGCAGACTGTCACGTTTTGCCGGAAACTCTTAAAGATCGCGAACATCTTCTCAGACATCTTGAAGAGAAGAAGCACACATTTTTTACTTATGACGACAAAACTGAACGTTTGTTCAAAGTCGTCTTGAAAGGTCTCTCAAGTGACTATAATTCACCTGAAGAGATCAAAAACGGAATAAATGATTTACTTGGATTTTCCCCAGTCCAAGTAATCATTATGAAAAAGAGAACCCAATTTGGCATTGTTCGGGAAGGGCTTTCTCAAGAATATTATTTAGTTCACTTTAACAAAAAAAGAACTAAATAATATTAAAGCTTTAGAAAAAGCAAAACTTTTGTTCGATGTCCGTGTGACGTGGGAACATTTCCTGAAACCTGGAGGAAATTACCAGAACCCCACTCAGTGCCGTCGGTGCCAAAAGTGGGGTCATGGTACAAAAAATTGTCGCATGGATGCTAAATGCATGATTTTCGGAGGTTCTTCTCACGCCAAGGACGCCTGTCCAGTGAAGGAAGATACCACCAAGTTCATATGCTCTAATTGCGGGGCAAATTATAAGTCAAATTTTTGGGATTGTCCTTCACGCAAAAGAGTCGTTGAGGCTCGTGCCAGGCAGATGAAAGATAACGGTCGTTTCCGAAATTTGCCTGGTAGAGTATCGAACAATACTCATTTTTCAGTTAACGATCGCTTGATTAGGAATCATACCCATCAGGAAGATCATAATCATGGTCATTCACAAACTAATTTTAATTCGTTGGGTAGCCGTTCGAATCTTTCAATTTCGAATGTATCTACCCACGGAAAATCCTTTGCCGATATCGTAGCAGGTAATTTGAACTCCTCCCCTGTTCGTACTATGAGTACCCTCCATTCTACTTGTTTCAAATCAAATGGCAAAAAACCCTACCGCCACAGGTAACTCATACTCCGCTTCTTCGTCTACCGAAAATTCCAATGGGAAATCATCAGATGTAACCTGTTGCATTATTAGCACACCCCTATGTATGTACATCCCTTAAGAATTCATCCATTCATTCATTAATTATTTTTCTACCTGACTGTCCCGTGTGGGGCCAGAAGTGTTTAGAGCGGGAGTGAGTACAGTTCGCTACGTAATAAAGAAGTACTAACCCAAAGTCTAGTGTGTTTTATTAGACAAAGAACATGGTGTCAGAAGTGAACGAATGGTTTTAAAGTGTATTATCGCGTCATCGAAATCGCGATTAGTAAATCATTTGTGATACACGAAAATTGAAGAAATTAGTTTAAGAGTCGCGAAGCGTCGGCGGCCATTTTGGAATTTTCTCGCGAGTGTCGCGTAGTGGCATTGAAATTTTCTTTGAAATTTACTGTGAAGTATTTATCCTCATTAAAATGGATACAGCCCAGTTTAAAGCGCTGATGGAACAGCAAATGTACATGTTTTCCAAGATAATGGAAGGAGTGCAGATGCGGTCGCATAATCAAGAGGCAATAGCGCCGAAGCCCAGTTCGTCAAACGTGCAAGTTCCGCAGCCATCGCCCCTTGTTTTGGAAGGCGATATGGACGAAAATATGGATTTCTTTGAGAAGAGTTGGAAAGATTACGCTAAGGCTATTGGAATGGATCGGTGACCACAGGATGAAAATGGTCAGAAAGTGAGTTTTTTGCTCTCCGTCATAGGGGAGCCGGCGAGAAAGAAATACTTCAACTTTGAGTTGACAGCTGAGCAAAGTGTTGATCCAGATACTGCATTGGCTGCCATAAGGGAAAAGGTGGTAGCTAAGAGGAACATTATTGTGGACCGACTTGATTTTTTTTCGTCGATGCAGCAGACTCGAGAGTCTATCGATGAATTTGTTTCTCGATTGAAGACCCTAGCAAAGATGGCTAAGCTCGGAGATTTGCAAGAAGAGTTGATCGCCTATAAAGTGGTCACGTCGAACAAGTGGCCAAGTCTGCGATCCAAAATGTTGACCGTTACTGATATAACATTGTCGAAGGCGGTGGACATGTGCAGAGCAGAGGAAATTACTGCGAAACGTTTCCATGAGTTGTCGATACCGAATCCGGAAGGGGAAGTGAACAAGATAGCAAAAGCTAAATATCGCCAAAATTACAAATCTCAAGTGCAAAAGTGTAAGTTCTGTGGTGATTATCACGACTTTTCGCGTGGTTCATGTCCTGCGTTCGGAAAAAAGTGCCATAAATGTAAAAGAAGAAATCATTTTGAAAGAGTGTGTAAACTAAACAAGGACAAGCGCAAGAAGTCAAGCAAGGTGAAGGAAATTAAGGACGAGAACAGTGATCCTGAGGAATCTACATCGTCTTCCAATGAAGAATCTTCGGAGGAAAGCGAGGACGAATACGAGATCGGCAAAATAATCGATAACTCGGCCAAAGGAGGCAGCGTATTGGCTGAGTTGGAGCTTAAGTTTTCCAAAAAATGGGAGGCAGTTAGCTGTGAGTTGGACACAGGAGCTAATACAAGTCTAATCGGTTACGATTGGTTAGTCAAACTGACCGGCGAAGAGAATCCACAGTTACTGCCGTCTACATACCGTTTGCAAAGCTTTGGAGGAAACCCGATCAAAGTGCTGGGAGAAGTGAAGATTCCGTGCAGGCGTAGGAAGCGGCGATACCGTTTGGTTCTCCAGGTTGTGGACGTTAGTCATTGCCCGCTCCTTTCGGCAAAGGCTTCACGTGTGTTGGGATTCATCAAGTTCTGCAAGGCAGTTAAGTTTGGGAGATCTGAAGCTAACGAATCGGATAGTGTACTGCGTGTGCACAGGATGTCTGCCGAAAAAATCATCGAGGATCACAAGCAGATTTTTGTGGGCTATGGAAAATTCGATGGGAAAGTTTCGTTGGAAGTCGATAGTTCCATTTCACCATCAATCCAATCTCCACGACGAGTTCCGATATCCATGAGAAGCAAGCTGAAAACAGAATTGGAACTGTTAGAGAAGGAGGGTATAATTATCCGCGAAGTGATGCACACTGAGTGGGTCAGCAACTTGGTACTAGTACAACGAGGTGATCCAGAATCTAATAGCATTAGAATCTGTCTTGATCCCATTCCACTAAACAAAGCGTTGAAGAGACCAAACCTACAATTTGCCACCCTTGACGAAATACTACCGGAGTTGGGCAGAGCTAAAGTGTTTTCCACCGTCGACGTGAAGAAAGGATTTTGGCACGTAGAGCTCGATGAAGCTAGCAGCAAGCTCACGACATTTTGGACGCCCTTTGGCAGATACCGTTGGACAAGGTTACCGTTCGGAATATCTTCGGCTCCGGAAATTTTTCAGATGAAGCTGCAAGAGGTTATTCAGGGTCTCGAAGGTGTGGAGTGTTTGGCCGATGATATTTTGGTGTTTGGAGTCGGCGAAACAATGGAGGACGCACTCATCAACCACAACAAGTGCTTGACAAATTTACTTGTTCGGCTGGAATCTCAAAACGTAAAACTGAACAGGACAAAACTCAAGCTTTGCCAAACCTCCGTGAAATTTTTTGGACACGTGCTGTCAAGTGAAGGTCTTCAGCCGGACAAATCAAAGGTTGCTACGATTCAAAACTTTCCCACACCACTCAACCGAAAGGAAGTGCACCGTTTCATTGGAATGGTTAACTATTTGAGCCGTTTCCTCCCAAATCTAAGCTGCAACTTTACAAACCTGCGAAAGTTAATTTCGGAATCGGTTCCATGGCTATGGACAAACATCGAGGAAGCGGAGTTCAATCGAGTGAAAGCTATGGTTGCCGATGTGGAAACTCTGAAATACTACAATCCCAGGGAATCATTGACTATGGAATGTGATGCAAGTTGCTTCGGATTAGGAGTCGCAGTTTACCAGAATGAAGGAGTAATTGGTTATGCATCAAGAACGTTATCGGCAACGGAACGAAACTATGCGCAGATTGAGAAGGAATTGTTGGCGATTCTGTTCGGATGTGTTCGTTTCGATCAGCTCGTAGTGGGAAATCCTAAAACAATAGTAAAGACGGATCACAAACCTCTCATCAATATCTTCCAAAAGCCTCTATTATCTGCGCCAAAGAGACTCCAGCATATGCTCCTGAATCTGCAACGTTATAACCTGGTGATTGAATTTGTAACCGGGAAGGACAATGTTGTAGCGGATACCCTCTCACGTGCTCCTTTCGATGACAAGGCAGTTAATGACGAATATAGCAAGCTGCAGATCTACAAAGTTTTTGGACAAGTCGAAGATCTGAAACTATCCAAGTTTCTCAACATATCGAGCAGCTGTCTGAACGAGATCGTGAAAGAAACGAGAAGTGATGTCACAATGCAGAACATTATCACTCTAATTCAACGAGGTTGGCCTGGTTCATCAGATCGTGTTCCTGATGGAGTACGGATATACTTCGGTTTTCGAGATGAACTTTCCTTTCAAGATGGCATCGTGTTCAGAAAAGATCGCATTCTGGTTCCTCATGCTTTGCGAAGGCGGCTGATCGATAAGTGTCACGTTAGTCACAACGGAACCGAAGCAACGTTGAAGTTGGCCAGAGCAAACCTGTTTTGGCCAGGAATGAGTAATCAAATTAAAGATGCGGTCCAAAGTTGTCCTACGTGCGCGAAATTTGCTTCGTCACAGCCAAATCCACCGATGTTGAGCCACCAAATACCAGTACATCCTTTTCAATTTGTCTCGATGGATGTTTTCTTCAGTGAGTTTCGAGGTCGAAATCAACGGTTCCTGGTTACAGTCGACCACTATTCAGATTTCTTCGAGGTAGATATCTTGAAAGATCTAACGCCAGAATCGGTGATTGATGTATGTAAAAAAAACTTCGCACGTCATGGAATACCCCAGACCATGTTAACCGATAACGGAACAAATTTCATTAATCAAAAAATGAAAATGTTCACTATGGAATGGGACATCGAGCACATCACGTCAGCTCCTCATCATCAACAGGCCAATGGTAAATCTGAGGCAGCTGTAAAGATAGCAAAACGCTTACTCAAAAAGGCTGAAGAAACCGGAACAGATTTCTGGTACGCGCTTTTGCACTGGAGGAACATTCCTAATAAAATAGGATCTAGTCCCGTCGCGCGGTTGTTTTCTCGCGCCACCCGCTGTGGAATTCCTACATCTGGAATTAATCTGATGCCGAAGGTGGTGGAACGTGTTCCAGCAGCAATCGAAGAGAACAGGCGAAAGGCGAAACTGAATTACGATCGGAAGGCAAGAAACTTACCCGAATTGCAGACCGGGTCTCCGGTATATGTGCAAGTGGATCCTGAAGTCTCCAAGCAATGGACTCCCGGTATCGTCACAAACCGTCTAAGCGAAAGGTCCTACACAGTGAACGTACGTGGTGGTAATTATCGTCGGGATTTGGTCCATTTGAAACCTCGCAAGGAAAGTTCGGAGGAAATTGTATCCACTCCCATCAGTACTGTGCCGACACCGGAGGATGAAAACAACGCTTCTTGTTTGACAACATTGGGTTCTCATTCCCAGCGAGTTCCCAATCAGCAGCCGTCGCTCTCTCAGGCAGTGGTACCAGTTTCTTCCTCACCGATAAGAGCGCCATCGTTGTGTCAGTCACCAGCAACTACAGAAGCACCAATAACTGGAGGTCGTCCCAAGCGCACTATTCGCATTCCAGAAAAGTTGAAGGATTATGTTGTGGACTTTGATTAATTTCATTGAAACAGGGAGGATGTTGCATTATTAGCACACCCCTATGTATGTACATCCCTTAAGAATTCATCCATTCATTCATTAATTATTTTTCTACCTGACTGTCCCGTGTGGGGCCAGAAGTGTTTAGAGCGGGAGTGAGTACAGTTCGCTACGTAATAAAGAAGTACTAACCCAAAGTCTAGTGTGTTTTATTAGACAAAGAACATAACCCACTTCAAGTGTTATGTCTGCCTCTGATTTTAATTTTCTAACTGAACAATTGAATCTAATGATTGATGCAATGTTCAAAGCCACCACTATGACTGAAGCAGCCCAAGGTGGTATAAAATTTACGAATAAAATTGTTTTTGGATTACGCTTTTCTAATGGATCCAAAACATAATTAAAATGTTTTAAATTGGAATGCTCGTTCTCTGAATGGTAAAGAGGACGAACTGTTTAATTTTCTTACAGCTAATAACGTGCATATAGCAGTTATTACTGAAACGTATTTGAAACCTGGATCCTAACTTTTTTGTTCATCGTAATGATCGACTTGATGGGGCAAGTGGGGGAGTTGCAATCATCATTCATAGGCGTATACAACATCAACTGTTTTCGTCATTTGAAACTAAAGTTTTTGAAACGTTAGGTGTTTCTGTTGAAACCAGTGCTGTAAACATTCGACACTTTGCGCGACGTTCGTTTCGTTGCCATGGTCAGCAGTCACAGCACGAGCGATAGAATGAACGTCGACAAACACGAAAAAGTGTCAATTGAATGTCGTTCGATACGACGAAATTTGCATAAATCATAAGTTTTGCAAATAATTCAGACATCAGATCATAAACAACATGTATAGTTAGATCTTGTCTGTTATGTCGAATGTAACACAAATACAGTGAAAGCAGAACAGAAGCAAATAAAACCATCACGCTTCCTAGCGAAGCTATCGTGGTCAGTGGCATTCAATTGACATTTTTCCTTTCGACATTCGTTTGATCGCTCGTGTTGTGAATGTTTAAGGGAAGCGCTGCCGAATATCAGCGAGAACGTGTCGACTACCGTGATTGCTTACAACACTGGTTGAAACACAGTTTGGTAAATATATTTTCATAACCGCCAATTTGCATTTTCAATGCTCTGGACAGCAAGTTAATTTGCTCCAAACTGACTTGCGAAAATTGACTCGCAATAAGTCATTTTTTTTGTTATTGGTGACTTTAAAGCCAAACATCGGTCATGGAATAATTCTCAAAGTAATTCCAACGGCAGAATTTTATTTGATGTGTGCTCTTCAGGATATTTCTCAATTCAATACCCTGATAGCCCTACATGTTTTTTCTCTTCTAGAAATCCATCTACGATTGACTTGGCCTTAACTGACTCTAGTCATCTTTGTAGCCAATTAGTTACTCATGCTGATTTTGATTCTGATCATGTCCCTGTTACATTTCAAATATTCCATGAAGCGATTCTCAATCCTATCAGCTCCACTATTTTCGAGCCGACTGGAATATATATGAAACGTATATTGACTCTAATCTTGATGTCAACAATATCATTACAAATTAAACCGGATAACCAGGAGCATTGCAATACCAAAATGTGAAGTAAAATTTGAATCCGTGATTATTGACGATGATCTTAAACTCTTGATCCGTCTTAAAAACGTGTGGAGAAGGCAATTTCAACGCACTCGCGAACCTGCTATGAAAATTATATGGCAAGATTTGCAGAAAGAAATCAAGAAACGTTTTGCACAATTAAGAAACAAAAATTTTGAAAATAAGATTTCTCAATTATACTGGCTCTAAGCCCTCTTGGAAATTTTCTAAAATTTTGAAAAAACCTCAGAAGTCAATACCGACATTGAAAGAGGAAAACAAATTATTACTAACTAGACACTGACACGTTAATGCTTCCAGTGGGCATTTATGCCCTTTGAAGGAAGCACCACACTAGACAACGGACTAGCATGCAACGCCCAGTGGCACAGTCGGAAAACATTCCTCACGAAAAGTTTACCAGCCTGAGGCGGGAATCGAACCCACACTCCCTAGCACGATGCGGCTAAATGCCTGGTGACACTAACCGCACGGCTACGAAGCCCACACTAATTGCGAAAAAGCCCAAAAACTTGCTATGCAGTTTGAAAGTGCGCACAATTTTAATTTAGGACTTACTATCCAAGTAACAATTTCAGTGCTTTTTGATCTTAGATGTTATTTATGAAGCCGTTGGTCCCGAGATGAACTAGCCCAGGGCTAAAAATCTCGTTAATAAAGATTAAAAAAAACACACGGTACAAAGAATCAGCACTTTTTTTCATTTTCAATAATCCAAATCTTCTACTGCAAACTCTGTTATTCACTCGAGGTCATTAACTTTGTCAGCAAAACCATATATTTGCTTGAGGAATGTTATTAAGCTGGAAGTCACAATAAGCTAATTGAGCTCTACCTATGCTGTTACCGACACCTAACATTCACTTCGCCATAAAGGTTTTCTTCAAAGCAAGTTTTTCCTGCCGTTTTAATTCTGATTTCCGCATTCAAAAATCTTACCCACGTCCATAGAGCTGCATGACCCGGAATGCAAAGAAAGATCCCGAGCTCTCTCTCCGAATGCTTCCATCAGATGAGCTGATCTTCATGACGAAGAACGATGATATTTCAAAAGAATAATAAATAAAGAAAATATTATGTGCACATCATTGAGTAATAAAATAACGTGTTGAGCAGTTTTTAAAAGAATGATGATATTTTAGAAGAATAATAAATTCACTAGAGCTCAGTATTTCAGTTAATTACAAAAAACTGTTAAATAGTTCATTTGGATAATCATTGAAATTTTTGATTTTGGCATAACTTCAAATTACAATTAAAAAGGTGTATCAAATTTGAAAATAAGACTATAGCAAATGTCCCATTTCTTATTCAACAAAAGTTAATGATTCAGATTACTCAAACAAATACGTTATCTTATCAACTTTGCAAAACAAATATCAATTTTACCAAATGATCTTCCAATAAACCATTTCAAAATAAGCTTTCATCCAAACTTCCGTGCAACTAAACATTATTCGACGAAAATAAGTGTTCTTAAGACATTCGACCAAATGTCCTTTCGACCAAATGTAGTTTCGACCAAATGTCATTCGACCAAACGTCATTCGACCAAACGTCATTTGACGAAATGTCCTAAAGCCAGGTAGAAAGCTCTGCAGAGGATTCCAAATAAAATTTTGAAAATGATTCTGAAGCTTACTCTCTGGTATAGTACTAATGAGTTACATCCTCTCCTTCTTTGTCGGGTGTTGAATCACTGCGTCCAATTAACATGAACTATTGTGATATCCCCTTTTACTGTATGTATAGTACATACATCATCCAGTGACATGTATGTCACTAAATGATCTATGTACTTCTGAGCCCATGAACACCTTATTATTAAGAAATAATGGTCCTAAGCTGCATTGTGAAAATTCCCCCAGTCTGGTGCAATTAGCTTAATAAAGCCTATAACATTGCTGGGGGTTGCGATCCTTATATCGGCAGGCTCTAAGAAGGGCTTACCAAATATCCTGGACCTACAATGGATTTGTGCACTGCAATAGCAGATGAGGTGTTCTGATGTTTCTCGCTCATCGTCACAGAAGCGACAGTTGGAGTTTTGAACAACACCGATCTTTTGTAAATGGTATCTGCTGGGGCAGTGTCCTGTTACTAGACCAGTGTATAAACTGAGATCCCTTTTGCTGAGACCTAATAGTTGTTGGGTTTTCTTTGGGTTTATATTTACAAGCCTTTTTGACTGACTCGTATTAGGAGATGCATCCCAGTTTGATGAGGTCTGGGTAACCAGCCAGTTGTTCAGTTCCATTTTTAAGAAACTGTCTGATATTCCGAAGAATGGCTCGGGGCCAGTGAACCTATTACCAGATCCGTTTCTGGCCAGCTCATCAGCAATTTTGTTTCCCTCTAGACCCGCATGCCCTGGGATCCAATATAGGTTAACTCGATTGCAGAGAGCTAGTTTTTTCAAAGCTAGAATGCATTCCCATACTAGTTTTGAGTTACACGTGTAAGTGCTAAGCGCCTGAAGAGCCGCTTGGCTGTCGGAGAGAATACATATACTTGCGTGTCTGTATTTCCTCTTCAGGCATAGTAACGCACATTCTAAGATAGCATATATTTCTTCCTAAAATACTGTAGACCACTGAATTGAGGTTTTTGTTCGGGGTCCGTAGACTCCAGAACCTGCCAGATTATTCATTTTGGAATCATCTGTGTAGAATTTAATAGACCCTGGAGGGATGTTGGGTCCACCTTCTCCCCATTCTTGACGGGAAGGCATGATCACCTTATAGGGTATGTCATAGTTGACTACCATTTCCATCCTGTAACTACACTTTTCTACAATTGGATTTATAGAAAATTCATTTAATATACCGCCGTGCGGGGTGACATAGGGCCTAGGGGGTGACTTTGACCGCCCTTTTTGATGCATCTCATGACAAGTACGGGAGTCAAAAAACAAATCCATGATCATCCAGTGGCTATTTGTAACGTATTCTTGAAGTTTGCCACATTGTTTTCATTATTCCGTTTTTAGTTAGCTGTAAAAATCTTGGCCCAAAGTCACCCTTATGGCCCAATGTCACCCCGCACGACGGTACTGAGGTGACTCGTAAGCAGTGCCGTAGCGTGCGGTTGGCCAGGTTGGCACCCGCCAAGGGCGCCAGCCTTCAGGGGGCGCCAAAATGCGTGACATGCTTGGTAAAATTCTAGAAGATACATATATAAAAATGGTGCTCCTGAAAAAAACCTAAATATAATAATCATAATTGTGGGCTCTAGATAGTCAAAGCCGTAAATGCGCAACTATTCAGCAAGAGTATAACGAGGGTCGTAGGTTCAAAACCCGCCGATCGAGAAACATTTTGGGTTGGAAATTTTCTCGATTCACCACTGAATTGTTTGCAACACAATATCTTGAAAGATACTGAAAAATTAGTTCGGTAATTTAAATCTCCAGTGAGAAATCTCAGACTTATCACCATGCATAATTAAAAACTATTCAATACTTGCAATGATTTGTAGAATACTTCATCATTATTTAGAAATCACAAAGATAAAGCATCAGCAGTTCGAAGTTTAGGTGGATCAGCTTAGAGTATATTTTAATTAAAAATTTAATTTTTTGGAAGGAATAGTTGACATATTCTTTAAAGCTATCAGCAGGTGTTCTCGCATTTTTTAATTAGCAAAATATGGCTTATTCATTGTATTGATGGCATATATTTAAAAATCTAAACAATTGTCTAGCTTTTGTTTAAAAAAAGGCACTACTTTAAAATTTAAAAAAGATTGATAGCTTCCAGTAGGTTCTGCAGATTCATCTCTGGTCATATAAACAGGAAATGTTTTAGAAAATACAATATAATTATTGAACATTCAAGAATAACTATAGAAAGCGATGAATGGTGCCTATATATTGAATCACATCGAAAAATTTGAAAATTTCAAAGTTTCTGATTTTAAATTAGAGTCTAATCCTTTGACTTTCAATCTTAATGACTTTTGGGCTTGTCTGTAGTGGGCAGTACATTTGCCCTATTGTTTTATTTATTTATTTATTTAAATATGTATTTATTTATTTATTTATTTATTTATTTATTTATTTAATTATTTATTTATTTATTTATTTATTTATTTATTTATTAATTATTTATTTATTTATTTATTTATTTATTTATTTATTTATTTATTTGCTTTAATACATGTAGAGTAAGGACTTCTCCTTATTTATTTCTACAATAGGGTCCTAAAGGCCCATCCCAATTTTAATGCCAAACGCTGAAGTTTAGGCCAAAAACACATGTTTACTCAATTTTTTAATGTTTTTCTTTTGTCACACTCCTTGGCTTAAACTCAAATTTTGGGTGTGTTTTACATTCCGTGTCCCTTCCGAAATGTCAGATAGGAACAACCCCAGTGTTAAAACTAAAAGCCTTGTGGTATTTTTGTCGATTAAGCGAACGTCAAACATGATCAAAAGTGTCGAGGTTCATTTATGGACCCAATTTTTAAATTAAAGTTTAAATATGATGTAGCCGTTATTTGAGCGGGAAAAATTGTTAAAATAGTTGCAGTAACATGCTCTTTCGTGTCATTGAATAAAAACAAGAATTCATTAAACATTTTAGGACCCAATTAGATGGAATTCAAATTCATTTTATTATCTTGACTAATTTGGTTTTGGATCTAAGTTTCAGTTTTTGTTTGTTTCTAATAGATTTGTCTGGTACTTTTTTTAAATGGAGTTCTGTTTGATCCTTCGACCTTGACGCTTGCTTTTTCGGAAGCGGGTCATGAGGGCAGAATTAATCGTGTTGCGCGTCTTTCGCGTGGCACTGTGGAATAGTATCGCGGGTCGCGGAACGCGTTAGTAGTGTTTGATCTTTTGATCTTGTCGCTTGCTCCTATGAGGGCGAGTGACGAACACTTATTTGGCGTTCAATTCGTTTATCGTTTACCAAAACGAATCCCTCCCCCATATAAAAACTCCCAGTGTTTACTTATGGAAGTGCAGAGGACTCCTCGGCTTTCATAAAGCAAGTAACACGTCAATATTTCCCTCCTATCCCCAAATTGACCTGCATTCGGACGCAGCCGGTGACGTTATTGTTTATTATAATAATGAGAGCACCAGTACCTACACATTGATGATGCTACTGATCCCGAGTAGCGTCTGTTGGTTCCCTGTGTAAGTACAGCTGTTCTTGCAATAACGGATTAGCATCTGCAGGCGGTCAATCATGCTCATGCTCATGCTCATTTGTCTGGTACTTTTTTTAAATGTATCTAAAAATAAATGTAAATTAAAAATGATGTTGGATCACTGTGGTAATCCATTTCTTGAATTGTAGAGAACAGGTACAGGGCAAGTGGTTTGACCACTTTTAATTTGAACACTTTTTCATTTGAACTCCGCTAGTCTGAACAAATTAAAAATGGTTCAAACGTCATTCAGCTCGTGGAACGAAGTAAAACATAATGTAACGTTATGAAATAAAACTCAGAATCGAAACAAACTAGGCTAAAAAGTAATCAGAAACACATTTTTCTACTGTTCGCAAGGTGACTAGAAGTTCAAATTGAAAATAAAGCCCGACGGTTTGCAAGAGGTATCGTTCAAATTAGCGGGGGTACGTACAGTTGTGTTCAGAATAATAGTAGTGAAAGCCGATTTTCATACAAAATGCTCAACTTTGGCATGCTGTAACTTTGTTTTCGTATGAGCAAACGGCATGAAATTTTGGCAGTGAACTACAAATATACTCAATTTCATTATCACAATATTTGAAATTTTTCACACTACCGGCTCAAAAAAAAAAAGTTAAGCACCAGGTGAAATCGCTCAAAATAATAGTAGTTTTAATAATTTGAATATCTGCTGTATTTTGAGTTTTTGAATTTTTCTTTACTCATCGTTTCAACCATTTTCACCCAAGCTATAAACGTGTAAACAAGCCATCTTTTTACAAAATTTTTGCTGAACAAAAATTTACAAAAGAAAAACTAATATTATTTTGAACGATTTCACCTGGTTCTTAACTTTTTAGCCGATAGTGTGAAAATTTTCAAATTTTGTGATACCGAAATTGAGTATATTTGTAGTTCAACATGCTGATTGCTCATATGGAAACAAAATTACAGCATGCCAAAGTTGAGCATTTTGTATGAAAATCGGCTTTCACTACTATTATTCTGAACACAACTGTACGTCAAAAAGTAAGGAAATCCAACATTTATTTGATATATACATATATAAAATAAATAACATTGAATTACAATTGAGGAGTCCAATGTAAGTGAAAGTTACATTTTGATAGATTTTATGTTAGGTGTAGTTAAATATTGTACTTTTTTCAAGCTTTCCAACAGTAATTTTGAGTGGTATTTCCATCTCAAAATATATCATAAATCGTAGAAGATTGACTTGTTTTTTACAGATCTCATACAATTTGTACAAAGCAAAATATTTCTGAAAAACTTTAAAAGTGATTTCTTGGAAAGCAAGTTTTGGTCACTTACATCCATTGATCCTAACTTGCGCTTCTGATGGTTTTTAAATCGGTTCAAACCTAACTTCTGGTAATTGAAACTTTATTCAGAACATTAAGCATGAAACTTAAAATTACCAAAGAGAAACTACTTAAAAAATTATAATATAATGCAGTATAATGAAAAAAAAAAACTGAGCTTTAAAGGGGCGCCCAAATGTTGGTTCGCCAAGGGCGCCATGAGGCCACGCTACGGCTCTGCCCGTAAGATCACCTGATAGTAGGGTTTTTGTTCGTTTCAGCCTCAACGCACTTTTCTCAGCGTCCAGCTTTATGAATTGATCCAGCCGGGGCAGATTAAGCATCGCGTCTAAGGCAGAGGTGGGTGTACTGCGTGCTGCACCAGTAATTGCTATACAGGCAATACGTTGGATTTTGTTTAACTTTGCCCTTGCCGTAGCCTCTTTTGTTTTAGGCCACCAGATAAGAGAAGCATAAGTTGTTCTAGGACGAACAATGGTTTTATAGATCCACATAATCATACTTGGTTTCAGGCCCCATTTCTTACCAAGTGCTCTGGAGCATACCCAGAGTGAATTGAGGCCTTTTTGCACCACTGTTTGAAGATGTGAATTCCAATTTAGCTTGTAGTCAAGTATGACACCAAGATATTTGGCTTTCTTTGAGCAAGTCAGTTGTGTTTCGTTTAGGAGAAGGGTTCTCAATTGTACCTTCCTACGTTTTGTGAAAAGTACGATGGTGGTTTTGGAAGGATTTATTCCTAGTTGCTCTCGTTGACACCAGGAAAAGGTATGATCAAGAGCTAGCTGCATCCTTTCGAATATAACGTCTTCAAATTTGCCTCGTACAATAATGACCACGTCATCTGCATATCCTACCACTTCGAAGCCTCTCCTTTCTAAGCTATCTAGAAGCTCGTCCACCAGTGACCAAAGCAACGGTGAAAGTACCCCACCTTGTGGGCACCCCCTTGTAGCCTTTACAGTGACGCACGAACCACTTAGCTCAGAGGAGATCTGTCGATTGGCTAGCATAGCATGTACCCAGGTAGCAATGCATGGGTCGAAATTCCTCCTCAACATTGCCGATCCTATAGACGAATAAGGAGCATTATCGAATGCACCCTCAATGTCAAGAAATGCTACAAGAGCGATTTCTTTAGCTTGTAGAGTTTTTTCGATCTTATTGACTAACGAATGTAGTGCTGAGATCGTGGATTTGCCACTCTGATACGCAAATTGGTGTTGTGAAAGAGGCATTGCTTTCATAAATTTAGAATTTATGTATTCGCATTTATGACGCAATTAATTGCGTCTCTTTTTGTCCCAGAAACCAAAGATGTGGTCTCTTGTGGAACTAAAACAGCAATCTCAGTACCTTCGTCACTTATTCTTGATTGAGGAATTGTGTCAGGGAAGTGAATTCTTAACATTTCACTCCCTGTTTCGCTTGGCTCTACAGTGAATGAACCGTCGACTCTACGGATACTACCCAGACCATTGGAGTGTTCTTTTGAGAGTGTTTTTTGAAGCCTGGCTACCACGGGGGTCATCTCTATGTTCTCGCACATACTAACCCATGATTTCCGTTTTGAACGCCTTAGCTCCTTATTATAGTCTGTTAGAGCTTTTTTGTATAGGCTCCAATCAGAAGTACGCTTAGCGCGGTTAAATTCTCTACGCGCTGTTTTTCTGAGCTTATCTAGAGTTTTGTTCCACCATGGAACATCTCTACTCGAACTAGTTGTTCTAGTCGGGCAACTCTCTTGATAAGCATTAAGAATTTTGTTTTTAATGCAGGCGGACGCCGATTCCAACTGCATTATGGATTTAATATTATTTTCAATTATGTATGATTCAGATTGGAGAATTGCTGATCCACATAATCATACTTTAGACCCCCTTCCCAGTTGAATATTATGTGTTTGTGGTCAGACATTGATGTTTCATCAGAAACATGCCAATTTTTTATTTTGTCAGAAATAGATGGACTACATAAAGTCAAATCCAACACTTCCTGTCGAATGGAGTTTGAAAATGTAGGCTTGTCGCCAACATTGCATATATTGATGTTTTTGGAGGAAAGAAACTGTAAAAGATACTCACCTCTGGTGTTGATATCTGTTCTTCGCTATACGGTGTGATGCGCGTTTGCGTCGCAACCAATGACGAACGGGATGTTGTGGATACGGCTGTAATTGACAATCGCAGCTATCTCTGGTGGAGGAATATCCTCCGCATCGCCAGGAAAATACGCTGAAACCATGAGGATCTCAGATTTTCCCCTAGCGGTGGACACCTCCATCCTGACTGCCACGATGTCCTTTTTAATGAATTCTGTAATAGAAAAACATTTAGTGTTATTGCGTATTAAGATAGCCGCTCTTGGAGATAGCTGGCTATCATCATATACCAACTTACATGAGTTTATTTGAATACCTAGTATCCTGATTTTATTGACCCACGGCTCCTGAATAAGCGCCACCGTCAATTTTTCTTTTGTGAATCTCCGACAGAGTACATCTGTTGCACTCTGTGCGTGGTGGAGATTCACCTTAAATGCCTTAAGCGCCATATTTAATAGTTCCGCTTTTATCCAGGCGAGCATCGCGCTTCTTTGGATGTTGCGGATCATCACGGTTTTGTTTCGGGTTAGGTTTCAGAACTTTGTTTTTCCCACCCATCACATCCAGGCCTGCGAGTTTCGTCCCTGTGGTCAAGACTTCACTCATTTCTTTTCCACTGCTAGTTTTAGATACCTTTGGGTTGGTACCACTTGAGCAGGGCATTGAAGCTGAGCTCGGAACTTTTCCTTTAGGAGCGGACACGCTAGCCTTCATGGTGGTCTATGGGCGAGAAATTGCGTTCCTTTTACCACTGTTTGAATAAGGGGCTTCCTCAGAATTTTCTTGGGCCAGCTCCTTATTCGGCTTGTGGTTGGACACGGAGGGTGTCCTCTTAATTTTCCTCAACTGGATTTCTCCAAATCGGTAGTTGAGGATGAACTTGGATTTCGACAGCATGTCCATTGACGATCCATCTACCGTAAAGATCTATTCGACATGGATGTCATTGAGGATGGACCTTTTCACGATACGCCAATTCGTTGTTTTCAACCCGTTCTGGCTCTCTATGAGAGCCTTAATGCGTTCGTCCGCGAAGGTTGAGCTTTGAGGGAAGAATGCTCGAAGAAGCTCTTGGCGGGGAATTTCTTCCTCGTTCAGTGCAACCAACTCAGCACCTTCCCAGGTATATATTGAAGGTGTTAGCTGTCTCTTGATCCTTGCAAATTAGAACCATGTAGCCAGATTTGTAGACAAGGTTACAGAATTTGGGTTTCAGTGGCTCATCACGCTGTTGTTCCACTTTAAGCAACAGAGCATCCTGTAGAACGTCTAGTTGAGCCGTCGTGAGCTGAGCGGTTGGAAAGTCTTTGGGTATTATCCCGACCTTCACACGCTTGGTCATATCGCTGTAGCTCTGACCAGTGGCTTGTCTTTTGGACCCACCTTTTTGTGGCACTGAGCTTGAGGATTTTTCAGCGCGCTCTCGGGGATCTAACAGGTGTTTCATCTTCTTCGGCTTTGAATCCTCTTCAACCGTAGCAGATTTATCAAGGTCGTTTCTCGTTCGCTTAGAAGAAGCAAGCACAGTACCCTCTTTTGCCAGGATTTTGGATAAAGCCTCGTTTCGGCTTAGTCCGCTCTCCCGGAGAGCTTTGAGCTGCTTCCTTTGTGAGCGCGTTAGGTTTTTTTCTGGGAGTTTCATTGCCTTCATCTTCCTCACCATCCATAGGATCGTCCATTTTGGGTCCTTTTTTGGATGGTACAGGCAAAGACAAATTAAAGACCTCCATGTCCCTTGCATTTGCTCAAAATTTTATGGCCCATAAGGTAATCTAGAATGCCGTGAAAAGTGTACTGCGATCTGTCAAGCTTGGGTACCTTTTACACTGCCGAGGGACCAAATGCAGTACTAGAAGTGGTACCCAATTTCAGCCCGAGTGGGACGGACCTGGTACAGGTTTAGGGGTGTTGATAACGACCTTGATTCCATCATCCTTGTCGTCGTCCGTGTTCACCGATTCAATCGACGAGGGGATACCAGGATGTTCTGAATGTCCCGCGCTGGATTTGCCCGGAGCGTTGGGTTTCTGGGACGGAGTAAAGGCGGCATCCACAAATTACGTAACGCTCGAAGGGGGGGGGGGGGGGGTATGCTCGAGCGTTACGACCTATACAAAAATTTTAAAATTTCCATACAAAAAGCGTTACGGAGGGGGGGGAGGGGGTCGTAAATTTCCAATTTTAGCGTTACGTAATAAATGGATGCCGCCAAATTCCATCTCCTCTTGTGAACTGCACAGTAGCTGGTCTTCTGTAAGCCCAAGCTTGCTTAGTGAGTTCTCCACTTCCATCTTTTCCGACTGTGTGAGTCACCTTTGATTGGTTTGCTAACACTGGTATTCATTTTATTGGTCCCACGAGTCGCTAGGGAAATAAAGGTCAACTGTATCATTACCCTGCCATAATGCAGCAAGAGCTGCATACTGAAGAGTTCGCCCTGGTGCGTTACATAGAATATCTAATGTTAAAACATTTGAACAAATGATGAATAAAAGTAATAATAGTTTTAGACAAAATTGTCGCAATCTTTTAACGCCACGGTTAATGCGTTATATGTGTAGATCAAGTTACGTTAAGTAAATTGAAAGCGTTTTTTTCTCTTATAAGCAGAGCCGTAGCGTGGTCACACGACGCCCTTGGCGAACTGCCATTCGGGCGCCCGTTACTCAAAGCTTAACTGTTTTTTAACATTGTACAAGTTTACATGAAAAAAACATCAACGATGATTTGGTAAATTCATGATAGAGTTTATGATATAACAAAAATAGGAATTCATTGAATTATTTGTAAGACTTTGCAAGAAGACATATTAAATGGTTCAAAACTCTTTTAAGGTGGGGGTTAATCGAAGCCATTCCTCAAATATTTAACAGCAAAATCTTAACAAACAAACAGAGGTGCCAGCTGATCGATCAAGTTTTAAGCATGAATGGCAGTCTGCTTCTCTAGATTCGTGCTCATTTAAATTTGAGGTGTGGCTCCGATTTATCTACAGTTGAACTGTCTGATAGTTTGGAGGTTATCTAGAAGAAACCACAATTCTACTCTTGAAGAGCACAAATCTACAGAGTAAGAGACAATCGTTCGAGCTGAAAAGTTGATCTATTGGTCAATGGCTGGATCAAGTTTTCAGCTTGAAATCCTGTCTGATTCTTTAGATGTGTACTCTAGAAGCTTTGAAGTATGGCTTCTATACATCATCACCTTATATGAATTTTATAACCAATTATTACTGTTTGCATGGTAAGAGATGAATTCGCAGAAACGACTGGTTTTCTTAATCCTTCATTTAAATATTAGTAAAATTCATATTCTTAAATGAACTTTTGTAGACATTGCTGAACCAGGCTCTAGAAGCTGCATTGAAAATATCAGCATGGCATACAAATAGAAAATGCTGTTATTAATCAAAATTGCTTTTCTTGAAATGTAGGAGAGTACAGCATGGTTTTTTATGAACCATTTCTTCTGGAAAAACAAAAAAAAAATGCTGTTGTTACGAATATGTGATAACCAATTTCAATATTAAATTCTCTGAAAATCTCGTTCGCCAATAATTCTCTTTTTTTCTGCTATTTTACCTGCAACTTTTAGAGTAGGAACATTTGTTTGGTGTCTATTTTCAAGATACCTACAATATTTCCTGTTACAATTGATATGAAAATTATTTCCATGAAGAACTATTTAAAAAAAACTTTATTGATGAGCCAGCATCAAGCTGAAAGACAATAATCATAAATAAAAATTTAAATAATAATAAAAACTTTTTTAAATAATTTTCAATGAATGTATCCTTCAACATCTTGTTTTGTACGAATCGATTGAGAAACTGTTTTAATTACTCATGTTTCAGTCAACGATTTTTGTGATTGATACTTTGATTTAAGAGGTGTTTTTACTTTTACTTTTCTGGGGGCGTCACGCATTTGGCGCCCCTTGAAGGCTTGCGCCCTAGGCGGTCGCCAACCTGGCCAACCGCACGCTACGACACTGCCCAGACAACCAAAATGTACGTATAACGAAATCACCTGGAGGCTTTATAGGTGCAAAATTTCACTTATAAGATGTCGCGAAAAGGCCTTCTACGTACAAAAGTGGAGGCGATATGCGTGCATATATTATGTGATTAATAATAACATACAATGCGAGTGTATAAATATTCTACCGAACCAACCTGTGATCTTATGCGACTTAACTTATGATAACAAATGTTGATTTGACAGCTGCTACGGATTGATGCGACTTACTTTGTACGAGTGTACGAGACGAAACAAAATGTATAAATGAACTCAAAAAAGAAGTGTTTTATGCGAGGAAACTCATCAAACTGACGAGTTCATCCACGGTGTTTTGCGAGTTTGATGTAATTAGTATGAATAAACGAGTTGTAACGTGAACTTTCATGCGATTTCTGGTTGTCTGAGTGCTTATAAGCAGCTGAAATCAACTCAGCTGTAAAAAATCTGAACTGCTGCGGCAAAAGAAATTTAATATGTTGTTAACAAAATGTCTGTTATTCATAAAAATGCATGAGAAAATTTCCATCTAAAAAAAATGCATGCCCAACAGGATTCGTAACCGCCACCCTAAGCATGGTCATGCTGAATAGCGTTTACCACTATTTGGGCCCGATGTTATCCATTCAGTCAAATCCCACATGCTATATGTCCCCATAAAGTTTAGAGGCCATCGAGAAAAATGTTATAAGAGAATACGTTATTGGAATAGACCTTGATGGGAGCTGTCCCATTTTCATCCAACACTTCCGTCATCTATGCCAGCCCAATCAGCACAATTTCGGTCTACCAAAAAAAAAAAAAGAAAAAGTCATCGGATCAGTTACCGAAAGGAAATGATAGATGTTCGGACATCGGAGAAAAAAGTTCGGTACAGATGACGACCCTCATTTTGTAGTCTTCAAAGCAATGCGAAAAAGTTGTAACCCGTCAATCACTCATTGCCGGACAGAGCGGCCCTATCTCCTGGTCCTGTTGTCTTCATTCGCCCCCCGATGATGGTCGTAAATTGTCGTAACCGGTTGAGAAAAGTCGGCATTGGAAGGAGGCCGGTCAAGAAAGTTTTGTCGCAGAACCTTCGTTTTTTTTCCTTAAGCGCAGGGTGAAATATTCCATTTCGAAGGTGGGAGAGGGTCTTCCGAAAGCCACTTCTACAAATAGTCATTTGTTCGTTCGATGAAAAAAGGTGAAACAATAAAGGATAATTGGGCGAAAGGTAAGGCGCTCTTTAAAGTGGGCTAAAGTCGGCGGAAAAGTAAAGAAAACACGGAAAAAATCTTGCTTGAAGAAAAAGGGATTATCTGATTCCACTTTTACGACCGGTTCTTGTGTGATGTCGAGTGGAAAAGGGATCGTTTGTGCGATTATCTTTGTTCCAGAAAAAAAACGGAAGGAAGTTATTGAGTGCGATAAGGAAGCGTCTTTTTGTCTGTAAATTTCAATTCCACGTTGTCCACATATCTTCGCTGATGAAGGTTTGGACTTCGACCGCTGATTTCGCCATTTCCACAAGGCTATAAATTCCGGCTTTCGGTGCAATCAGACGTGTTGGGTGATGGTCAACAAAATCGAACGCTTAAGGAATGTGAAGCACCAGAAGCTCAAATACCCTCTCCAGTAATCGATATCGCCCTGAATGGGGCCATATAACAGATAACGAACATCGAGTAGAAAGGAACTTTCTTCCCCATTCCTGGAGGAAAAATAGCAGCGCTTGTGGCATGAGCGTGGCCAGGTTTCCAATGATGGGGTGAGTGCGAGCGACTTCCCATATGGAAAAAGTAGGCAATGAGAAAATGACACTCAAAGGTTGAAGTTTACCTTCTCATACAAATATTCATACTTTACTAATACATTTCTACATACTATATTCATTTAACACAATTGCACAGACAACTCATTTTGCTTCTATTGATAAGCGAAAAAATATTAGCTTGAACACAATTCACGTTTTGCAGTTGTTATTTGGTTTGAAAATTCATATAGAGACTGTAAGGCCTTTATTTTTTAATATGGAACTGCATCGACTTCATATTTTTCCACTACATTTTCAAAAAATGTGTGTTAATGTTTATATGCATGGTAAAAGATACATTAAAACAAGGATGTTGCAACGTAAATAGGTGTTGGGTCGAAAATCGATATGGGACAGTTATGCTTTTATGGGCAGAGTAAGCCATGATGGATATTCATTAGGATGGCCCATAATGTTCGAATTTCAAAAAGCTTAAGTTATACCCCTTAATTTTGTACATTTGGAGCCCAAAAAGCAACTGTGAGAATTTGAGCCAGGGGCTAAACGAGCATGAAGTTTGTAAGGGAAAAATGGTTACAATTACATTTTGGACCATAGATGGCGCTGTAGTCAATAAATCCTTTCCTGTTGATAAACAAAAGCGTTATAACTAGCGATACTAACATACGGGATTCTTCCGTGAAAATACCTTTCAAATTATTCAAATTATCTTTCAAAAGGGCTCGGATTTCGTTCAAATTTTTAAAAAGACACGGACACCGTCTTCAGCCATTTAGCTGCACAGACTGTAAACTTAACACTAGACAACGGACAAGCATGCTCCAGTGGCACAGCCCGCGACACATTTCTGACGAAAAGTTTCAATGGCTGAGGCGGGAATCGAACCCACACCCCATGACACGATGCGCTCACTGCCAGACGACACTAACCGCTCGGCCATGATGCCACAAGTGGAGTGGAATCAGTTATAAACAATATTGGACCCGTTTTTTTTTTGGCATGAACGTGTCCTAAACTGTATTTGTCTGCCCGTTGAATACCTTCTTTGTTTCTTATCCCAAAGTCTTCCGCACGGTGCTCCTCTGACCGTTATTATCAGAAAATAATCTCCATCAAATCTATGCTCACCAGTCGTTTTCTATAGCTAAGCTGCATGAAAAATTTCAAAAAAATCGTAGGGCCCGTTTTGAAGTTACGCCCTTTTGAATGTATAAGTCCACAAATTCAAAGGAAATCTGAGATATTTCAACGGATTTTTATTGGCCGTGATTATCAGAAGAAATAAACTATGCAAAATTTGGTTCAAAGTAAGTGTTTTTAGATATTTGAAACATCTGGGCGAAGTTTTAAATAAGAAGATCGTCGAAATTTTGAGTTACGCCCTTTTTGAAGTGCAACTATTAAAATCACCAATTTCAAATACTTTAATTAGGCATTCTAATAACGATAAGCATGTTCAAATATTTTCAATGACACATTGCACTCACATGCCGTCAAAGTCATTCAGAATTGACCGATTTTTCAAAGGCTCAAGCGATATAAGGCATTACGGAGCCAATTTTGTATTGTTGTTATTAGTCATAAAATATTGTTATAACCCAACTAGCTGCCCTCCGCTGTTCTGGCTAACTTTGTACTGCTCCAGAACATAAATCTCAATTGCTGAGTAATGCACTATTAGCCAAACTATGGCACTCTAGACCACTATCAATACTTTGTGATAATTTGTAGCATACATTACAACATTTAGATTTTTCACAAATCTTTAAATACCCGGTGTTTTCGATCTCACAAACAAGTAAGAGTCCTGGATCCTAGAATACAATAGTGAAAGAATTGTATAAATCAATCAACCCATTATTAAGCCAAATCGTGAAGAGTAAGCATCAATACTTGAAATGCGTTTAAGAAAAGATAAAATATTCGGTATTGTTTGGATTCATTGATTCTAAAATCATAAAACTTGCAGAGCTTTATTTCACATGTCTTCCGTTAAAATCAATGCTCAAATCAAACCTCTCTTGAAAAGATTCCACCCCATAACCCCGAGTTTCATTTCCCCGAATGTCATTAACCCGAGAGTCATCACCATAAACGCACCATTATGCTGAATGCTGTTGTCCCGAATTTATATTCACCTTGAATGACATTGCCCCGTGATAATGGAATTCGAAGTAATGCCATTCTATGGACTGGAACTCGAGGTTATGCTCTTTAGGTTCATGGTATACGGGGTAATGAAAATCAGAGGGGTATAATTAAAAGAAGACTTAACCTCCAGTTGTTGTTTCCGGAAAATCTTTAATTGTTCTGTAGCCGTGTTGGTTACCTGCTAATCTATCTACCATAACAGAGTTTGAATATGACACAAATTGATGATTTATCTGTAAACTTTCATTATTTTCCAAACTATGCCTGTGAAGTAAAGACCCACCCGCTGCTATAATTAGTGAAGACAAACGAAAATAAATCATACTTTACTAAACAAACCTTTCATATGTGACAAAACATTCAAAATTAAGCTCTGGAAGTACTAAGATATACGGTACTACTATATTTCAATAAATTCCATTATAATAACGGATATTCTACACTTTGCATTGTTGTTTTTCCATTTTGTATCGTTCGTCTACATCGGTAATTTAATTTTATTCCATATTCTGCTACTCATAACCGAAAACTCAAGTCCGAAAGTATTCTTTGACGTCAAATTGCGCTTCGATATACAACATGAATTGCATATTAAATAATCTGAATCGCGAGTTCATTGCTTCACCAAACTATCTAGAATATTGATGAATAGAAACATTACATGATAAAATTGGCTCCGTAATGTCTTATATCGCTTGAGCCTAGAAAAATCAGTCAATTGTGAAAGACTTTGACGCCATGTAAGTGCAATGTGTCATTGAAAACACGTGAACTTGCTGACCGGTATTAGAATGCCTGATTAATCTGTATGAAATTGGTGATTTTAATAGTTGCACTTCAAAAAGGGCGTAACTCAAAACTTCGATTTTCTCATTCAAAACTTCGCCCAGAGGTTATAAATAACTAAAAGCACCTACCTAGAACCAAATTTCAATGGTTTATTTCTTCTGATAATCACGGCCAATAAAAGTCCGTTGAAGTATCTCAGATTTCCTTTTAATTTGTGGACTTATACAATCAAAGGGCGTAACTTCAAAACGGGTCCTACGTTTTTTTTTTTGAAATTTCGCCTAGACATGCAGTTTAGCTATAGAAAACGACTGGTGAGCACAGATTTGATGGAGAAATTTTTCTGATAATAACGGTCAGGGGAGCACCGTGTTTCCGGTTTGTTACAATGTCTTCTATAATAGAATTTAAGATTCAATAATGAGCTAAATTTATTGACTACAGTGTAATCTATGGACGATCATGTAACAGGAAGCGTTTTCCCCATATATTTTGTTAATTTTCTTGGTACAAACTTTAAACTCTTTCAAACCCCCCCATGGTCAGAACATGTCAGCGTATAAGTTTTTGAAGATGCTTAAAATATTTCCCCAAAACAGATTTTATCATGAAAATCAATCAATTCGTTCCTTTGGTCAAAATAATAGAATTTTTGTAAGTTAGTTTAAAATTCCTTTGGAAATTGCCTACATTCAGGTGTTATATTGTTAAGAATTTAGCAAGCATACTTGGATTCAGGGAGCCCAAATTAAGTAAGTAGAGTTGTTTTCGAAACTAACAATAATTGCATTGATAAGTGATCAATTTCAACCCGAAATGGGATTCCCTGATTTTTTATTTGAAAGATAATTTTTAGCGCATCAAAATCACATTTGTTAGAAAAAATCGTTACATGAACCAATAAGGCTCACCGTCGTACTTGTTTTCCTGCATTTAGTTGATTGACATTGACAACATTACAGAGCACAGATCAGAAAAACGGTGAAAAATGATCAATTTCACCACCCGAAATAACGGTACCTCTCTATTCATCTCTGGTTCTGTCCCGTTTGTTTTTGTCACCCGACTACTCTGACATCGTGCAGTGAATATATTCAAATTTGGAGACTCATAATTTGCTGTTCTAATAGCACCTTTTATTCAATTATTGCACTATAAGATGCAAGCTGTTTTAGGAATCAGATTTATATTCAACATGATCAATATTTTCAGAGGAAATGAGCACAATTTTAATCATAATGCTCCCAATCACATATCCAGCATTGTAAGAACTCATCAGGACAACCATCTACAAATAAAAGTAGATTTGAAATGAAATGGTTTCATGAAGAATATTGAAACTTTTTGTAAAAACTGCAATTCATGAACTAGTAACACGATCGGTCTACCAAAAAGTTGCCTGGTTGCAATTCAATTCAACGATGTGAAAGTAGGCCTTTGTCTAAACGACCAATTAGAAGTGATCTTTTTTGACAGGCAATTGGTTTCATTTTTGCACTTTGATCTGACAGGTCTTAGGATTGGAATCTGATCCTGACGTCGTGAAGCTCGTGACCAGAGGCGCTGACACCAGCAATATGCGATATACCTTGGCAATATGTCAATCATCACCAGTTTGTCTCGATTCAGCATTGAAGAATAAAGCGCTTGATCCTTCTACTTGGTCTGAGGGAATTATGTTACGGCAATTTGAGGACTATAGTTCGCAAAAATATCTGAAACTCTCCAATGCGAGTTACTGTCTATTGTACTTCTAAATGATCTTTATTTCAGGATGGTTGGGTACATACTGATAGTTTTTTCATAGTTGTTGATTTCTTATAACAATCAGGTTGCTAAGGTAAAAACTAGTCGCTAAGGTCACGGCTGGAGGTAGCCTGGGAGGGAGAAACCAATGGGGCTCTACACAATAATCTTTCTCTCTCTTTCACCCCTTCACAAAATTTGTAAACAACAAGGCCAGTAAACGTCAAAATCCCATGCAAAATCAAAACAGTGCAGAGCCCCATACTAAATTTCGGTACGTCATAGTGAGCCGGGATTCCGCTGTCACGAACTGTCACTGTGAGCCCAGATCTCTAACATTGGACTAACATGGAAAAAGCGCGTAACTGATTAAAACACATTTTCGCATTTCATCAAAAGTGACAAAAATCGATTGAAAATCAATTCATGCACACAATGCACACAATGCAAGTAATGTCACGTGCTCACCTTTCAATTTGATTGAAAGCATTGAAAAAAGTATTGTTTTACTTTTTCCAATGAAAACGAATATTTAGTGCATAGAAATCTGTGGCCCTTTTTCCATGTTTGTCAGGAAAGATCGAAAGTACACAACAAAAGAAAACTAGTGACTTTCCCCAAGCCTACGTTCATTGTTGTTGGCAAGCTGGATTTATCTTGCAGTTCAGTTAAACGTTGTTCTATATTTCGTGTGTAGTATCTGTGCCTCCCTCCCAAGAGGTAGCCATCGACTACTATATTAGTGACTAATTTTCCTCCCTTCTTATTTCCAGAACATGTTCGGCTCAAGGGGGTGGTCACTCTACGCACTTCATTCGGCACAGCTGCGCCTTCAAAGCGCCAACGTGCGCCAAGTGCGCCAAACGTGCTATAATACTTTGCCATAAAAATTCAATGAATTGAAATTTTGGAAAAACTTTTTCAGCAAGCATTGACATTTTATTTAATTTTCAATAACTGACTTATTGTTTGCTTCTTGTTTGAGATGGACTGAATTTTGTATTATTTTTGTCAGGATGTGCTTCTAATTGAGCGGTGGTATTTATTTGATGATGCGTTTTACATTATTTCAGGGGAACACGGGAATGGAATGACCCACACTAATTCCAAGACAATTGCGCTATGGAGTGTCAACACTATGTTGAGCTTGAAGAGAGACAAGAAAGAACATCCCAAGAAGATGTGAGTCATATTTTGGTATTCGCCGTAGTGTGGGTTTTTGAACACCATGGAGTACAATTTTGGGAATTTTCTGAACTAGAGAATATCCAATGAAGAGGGGGGTACAGACATTCTGCTGTCGGTGCTTCGGGGCCTTTAACCTAATATGATGAACCGCATGAATTAACGCTTTTGTTTAGAATATGCATTGAAACTTTTTGCCCAATCATTTTTTGGTTTACCAGCTCGAGTAATGAGAGCCATTGATTCTTTTTTCCCAGATTTTCCTAGATACATTTTTCACCAATTTTCCCGCCTTTATAATTTGCTATGAGTTGATGGCCACTGACGTTTTTTTTTGTTTTTATCATTTTCATATTACTTTTTATTCAACATCTATTTAGTTTAAGACTTCAACAAAACCGTTTACATCGCCTTCAGTTCGGGTCGATGGGCTCTGAAGCTTCGCTCTGGAATAAAAATAAGGTTCATAAATTTAAAATAAATATAGGTACTGAATATTGTTACGAGGTCCTCCTGAAGCCGAAGCCAATGTGAATTTTTTTCTTCATATTTGATAGATGGTAAACCACTCAGAAAACTCAATGTTTGCTGAGATGGGAATTTCAGTTCACTGTGATTTTTATAGCAACCCATTTTGGAAAGCTGTGCCAATCAGTGCGCCGAAATGTGCCATAACTGCGCAAGGCACACTGCGTAGAGTGACCACCCCCTTGTTTCGGCTCAAATCTGGATGGCATCCGGATCACTAGCTGTGGCTGGATTGATGGTGCTTCTGGAACAGGATCTGCTGGTGCCTGTTTTTATTCGTCATGCTATGATTTTGGTAAATTGGTCTGGATGCGACCGAGTTCGGGAACATCTTAGAGTTGACTGGGACCTGCTTCGACTTCCTGGTGGGGAACTGCTGGCACCACTTGCACTTCGATTCGTGGTTGAACGAAAACAGGAAGTAATTCCTGCTCGGCTTAACCTTGTTGAGCGGCGTGCTGTACAGATTGTCTCAGAGAATGAAGTCCAAACATATCCACCAGAATACCCAGTGGCGTACAGTCTGTACGCCGGTTGTTGCTTCACTGGAACGATACTTGAGCTGATTGGATTGCGATCTGATAAGCTTCTTCCGTCCATGCCAATCGTCCAGCTGCACATTGCCGTTGACTCTACCGATGACATTGATGATTACACCCGAAGCCACCTGCCACTTGGTGTTGCTGTCGCTTTTCGGAAGTTACGAGGAGTTGTGCCATGCTTCCGGTTTAACTGTTCGTTCTGGTGGTGATTGAGGACCACTGGCTTGGGTTGGTCGTGATGGAGATCGAGCACCGTCTTCATGTTGCGACCAAGCATTAAGGCTAAGTAGTCCTTTATTTGTTTTGGCAGCCATGTTGACATTGCAGCTGGAAATTTCAAATTGAAATAAAAAACTCAGTTCATATGATAAATATTGATTCGAAAAAGTATCAGTATACATGCTCACATGTGAAAAGTATACTGATACTTTTTCAGCTAAATCAGTGCAAATCCAATTGATTTTCTTCACTTCGAAATTGTGAGGTGACTTGACTACAATCATCATCGACGCGTACAAATTTCAATGAAGGCCTTCTTCGCCTTAACTGTGATGGAATCCTGCAATTCAGAACACGACTGGGAGTGGTTCGATAAACCTGAAGAAACATCTGAAGTGCTTCTGGAATGCTTTCCCCCTCGTTGATTTTGCTCAACGACCTCTTGAAGGTGTCTACAAATCTCTTCGCCTGGCCTGCAATTGGTACGACAATGTTTGGAAATGTTGAATTTCATTCTTCCTGCACAAAGCCGCAAACTGTTCCGATGTGAACTGATCTTGGGAACGTCAAAGCGGGCTGATGTTGTCGGGGATCGAAGTGCTGTCCGTTGATTGGGCCAACGAAATCGATTTCAATACGCTCCCAGGGGGACCCCCTTAGCCGAGTGGTTAGAGTCCGCGGCTACAAAACAAATTCATGCTGAAGGTGTCTGGGTTCGATTACCGGTCGGTCCAGGATCTTTTCGTAATGGAAAATTCCTTGACTTCCCTGAGAATAGAGTACCATAGTATCTGCCACACGATATACGAATGTGAACATGGCAATTTTGGCAAAGAAAGCTCTCAGTTAATAACTGTGGAAGTGCGCAAAAAGAACACTAAGCTGAGAAGCAGGCTTTGTCCTAGTGCGAACGTAATGTCAAATCAGGGAGGTGAGCGAGTGGCCATAGCTTTCACATTCCTTGATGAAATCAGCAATGTTGTCATCGATCCTTGGCCAATACACGTGGCTACGTGCAATAGCTTTCATCCGCTTCATTCCCGGAAGTCCTGGGTGGAGTTGCTCGAGAAGCCGCTGACGACTTCTGTCCAGGATCACCAAACGGTTGGACATCACTACCGATAGTGCGTCTCGGTGAGTGGAGAACGGCTGAACTTCAGGATAAGTAATGTCATTGACTTTGGAGGATCATCAACGCTGGTTGTACTGGATAACTTGTTGGAGAATTGGACACTGGAGAATAGCGTCGCGCACTGACTTGAATGTTACTGACAGCGAACTGATGGCTTCCCGGAATGGAATCTCGATGTTGACTTCCAGCTGAATCAAGGTGAAGATGAAATCCTCCTCCGGTTTGACGTAACTGTCGATGACGCGGGACAGCATGTCGGCGTATCCAAACAGCGTGGTGGACACGTACTCGATGTCGAAATTGAACGTCGGATTTTGTTGGCCATGTGAACCGGAATTCCTTTTTTTCTGTCCGAATAGCTGCAGGAGTGGCTGATGGTCCGTCTAGAGGGTGAGCTTGCATCCTAGCAGCATGCGATGAAATTTCGTTACGGGAAATACCAGCGCACCAAGGAGCGAACGTATAGTAGTGACATTTTTGGGCGGTGGAATCTTGACAATGGCTTCCATCTTGGATGTCCATCAATCGCTGGAAGGCCCCGCGAGCAGATTCTACTCCTGGTGCGAGCCGGTTGAAATGGAATAGCCCTCGATGAGTGTTGATTGAGCTTGGTGAATCAGGAATCTGTCGCGAGTAGTGGTTGGGATCAAGGGCAGCATACAGGCCGGTTGAATAGTCTGCACAGATTCGAAGTTTACCTCTGTAGTATCGTACTGATAAGAGTAGGCCATGGATGTTGGGGAGTGACATAAGAGGTTTGGAATAAAGGATTGTTATTGAGAACACCACTCTAATCAGACGTGTTTTGGTGTCTCTACATTGGCGACGAGAGTAAAATTGTATCAAAAAGAAGGAAAAGAACAGTTAGATCTGCCCTGTAAAGACTCTGTATTGAATATTTGGCTCGAAGTTATGGAGACATGAAAGCCGGAAACAAATGCAACGTGGAGTCAGGTTCAAATTTTTCACAGTACCGGCAAGGCGCATCAGACAGGAACCAAGTTGGATGAAAGACACGATTTGGAATGGTAAATATGAAAATACTTTGGATATACTCTACAAGATGACGTAATGAAGGTAGTGTGTCCATAGGAATTGTTTGCAAAGATTCAGTTTGACGAAGAATTCTCAAAACTGGTTTTCGATTGATTGTACTATAAAATGGTTATTGAAAGATTGTTTGCAAGTGGGTATTGAATATTATCAATAATGTTTTCTAGCAAGTATCATTTTCAACCGGAGTTTACTAATTCAGTTTTATTTTCGCAAAATTCTTAACTCTAAAAAATAACTACACTGAACTGTCAGAAAAGAACATTATTAAGATTGCTTCAATGCTCCATATAATTCAAATAGAAAAAAAAGGAAAAAAAAAAAACAATTAAAGCTTTTGTTAGAAGTCATTCAATCGATACTTTGAAATTAAGACAAGTGACAACCATGTTCCGGCCCGTACAAATAAACGGGAATGAATTGGAATGAACGATTAAACGCATTGAATTCTCGTTGATACTATTTGAAGAACTTCTCAATGAGTCAATAAAAAAATAGCTAGCTTTCCATGATTTTAATATGAAGGTGCAAAATAACAGTAAATAACAGATACTACTCTTATATTAAAATTTACGTAACTGTAATTGCAATCATTTTACGGCTGTTAGTGAAGAATAGTGAAGCCGTATTTCCAACATTGAACACACTATTTTTCATCACATGTTGTATACATTAACCAAACTGTAGTAAAAAAAATTACATATATTTCTGATTGAAATATTAAATGAATTTAAGAATTCTACCATAAGTGTATATTGCCGCATAATTATAAAAACTGGAAAAGATAGAGCAATCACAACATTAAATTAAATTTTGAGTTAGATCATGTGAGTTTTTCATTCATATTTAAATTTGTGTCATTTTAGTCTTCGAGGCGTAATATAGATTTCAGTTCGATTCCCACTCCAGTCAATAGTTTTTAGCCTAAGTCGTAGAAATTGCCTATGTTTCTTGATATTTAAGAATTGTCATATTCATTGTTTTAACTCCCATTTAAAACTTTGATTGGTACAAAACTTCCTATAATTTGTGTTTTATAGATCAGACTCACAATTTTCGATGCAGTAATAGACAATTTATTTAATTGTTAGCATACGCAGAAAACATAAATGGTATTTTAATTTTGAAGCAGGATTCCAAAGATTGAATTATTTTTTTGAAAACAGGTGATAAAATGTATGTTTATACAAAGCTAAAGAAGAAAACAACTCAAAGCTAAAAGATATGTTAATCATAATCGTTTTAAAAAAATAACTTGAAGCTAGTACAGGTGCGAATATACATTGAAAATTAAAATAAATCAAAAATAGATGAAAAGAACTCTTAAAGTAATCGCGGTCTTCAAAGGTACTGGAGCCCTTTTTAGTATCTGCAAATGAGAGGCAGGCAGATGAAACAATTCTGTCCATTTCTAGTGTGAAATGAAAGGATTTCCAGATTGTTAATATATAGTAGAGAGTAAAGGGAATACTAAAAGTAATTCCGGTCTACTTCTCCAAAAGAAACGAAGAGGATAGAAAACCTGGTCCGTTTCTGTAACAAGAACGTAGGGAGTTTATGGAAATTCGGTCCATTTCTAGAAAGAAATGAAGAAATAACATAAATCGTCCGGCCCGCTCTTAGTCAATATGTAGAGAGTAAAGAGAACATCTTGAATGATTCTGGTCTACTTCTCCATAAGAAATGAAGAGGAAGAGATAATCCTGGTCCATTTCTGGAAAAAGAACGTAGGGAGAATGTGAAAATTCGGTCCTGTTAAAATCTATACAGTAGGAATAACACATATCATCCGGTCCGTTTCTTGAAAAAAATGTCTGAGAGAACATGGAAAACTTCTCCATATGAAACGAAGAGGAGAAATATCCTGGTCCGTTTCTGTGAAAGAAACATAGAGGTGAAACGATTCGAAATAGTCATAATAATATAAAAAAAAGAATAATACCAAATTTCCTATTCACTATTTGTCAACTAGCAGAGAGTAAAGAGAACATTTTTAATGATTCTGGTCTACTTCTCCTTAAGAAATGAAGATTCTGGTCCATTTCTGGAAAAGAACTTGAAAACGTATCGTTTGGTCAATTTCTTGGAAAAATAGAAATTTGTAAAGCTATGCAAAGGAAATACAAAGTTTCAGTCTGCAAACCAGATGTAGGAGATTCATCTCAGTCCTTCTGGTTGTCCTGTGGTTCATGAGGAGAAATAAAATGTGCGATAAGTACATCTAAACTTTCCATTCTAAAAAAATCCAGTTGTAGGATAACTGGTAGTCAAAGTTCATTGGTATTAAATTTGATCCTTTCCACTTATGCAAAAGAGAACTTCACATAAAATGCGTTTAAACTTTAATTTTATATATTCTATACATTTCTCGTAGTCTAGGTGCGGCACGAAATATTTGAATACATTTTTGAAAACACTGTTATACGACAAACGATTTCCAAGAATGAAAAAAATGGGCAAGAAAAACGTTTATTTCAATGGAAACAAAAGTACAATCGGTAATGATTTGAAAAAAGGGCACATCATTTAGTGATTAAAGAGGAGACAGAGGTATCTGAATGAAGCTAAGTATAAATGATGACATATCGATACTGTAAATATTGATGATATGTTTTTACTAATTGATTTCCTTTTATTTAGAGACAAGAGATCGTGTGGCGGGATACTTACAATAGCGCGGACAACAACAATACAAGAATGAAGACTTCGTGGATGATTTGCTCAATACGGTCGTACCATGAAACATCCGTAATAAGTTTTTAGGTTCTCCGACATTACCCGGAAAACCATTACCCGGAATGCAGTTTACCGGAAAACCATTACCCGGAAAACCATTTACCGGAATGAACCATTTACCGGAAAACCATTACCCGGAAGGACCATTTACCGGAAAAAAATATATCTTCATTTCTCGACTTTTTTCATTAACATCCTTTAAACCGTTTTATGGTCATTAATGTCAGTATGTTGACTTAAAAATATTTAAAATGACTACCAAGGATAAGGTTCTTATTTAAAAATGCACCAGAAAGGAGTCTAAGATATCTTTATACTTGATCATGTCACTATGCACCATCTTCATATATTTGCATTTCATAAATGATTCACCCTTCTTTTAAAATAAGCTGTTCTTTCAACTTATCTTTTCATCTTGTCTTGGCTGAACTGGCTTTATTTGGCTACAACTATGTAACTTTACGTTTAATATTCGACCGTCGATGTCCAAATGTTAATATATAAGCAACGATTAGAATTTTTAATACTTTTCATCGAGTGTCAATTCGCCGAATGGCATTTCCGCAAAAGTCATTCAACCGATTGTAAATCCCCGGTATATTCCTTTTTCTAGAATGACCCATTTCGGGTCATCTGATATTCACCCTTCTTTTTTTGGTTAGCGGTTCTTTCGAGTTCCACCGATCTTGGCATTTTTGGCAAAATGTGCTTAGTCGAAAATGACCAAATATCTTATTATTTTAATTGCTAATTGTTCTTTCTTGTTTATTACACTGGCTTGAATTCGGGGTACAGACATTCAGAGTTATAACATTCGGAGAAAAATAGCAATCAAATTCAAAGAAAAAGTAGATCTATTGAGGTTACAAAGATGGACGTTACAATGGCCAATACTGCCCATAACTGCATATTTGTCTCATTCGATATTTTTGACGATTTCGAGGTAATACCGTGGAACATCATCAAATCATCAATACTTTCGACTAATTTGATAAAATCTGTGAGATTGTTCTAGAAAGATCGGAAAAAAACCAAGTTGTTTTGTCACATTGCTCAACATAACCGCATAACAGTCGCATTGAGATTATACATAGGCCTCGTAATGTTGTGGCAAATAAATTTATATCAGAATTATTTTCTGACTATTCAACCAATATGTGAGATGAACTGTACAAAATTTCAGCTTCATATAAGCATTTTTGAGTTCTCGGTATTTTTTGAAATTTTAGGGCCTTCCCATACTGACGAGAAATCCACACTTGCTACTCTATTTACTCAGTGCCTACTTTTGTCGAATGTTACAAATATGCAGTTATGGGCAGAATAGTGTCCTTACTCTCAATCACCAAGGCACTCTTAGTTTTTGTCTTGATTTTTTAGCTTTCCCCAAACCTGGGAGGGAGAAACCAATACAAAATTTCTGATATTCGTTCATAATTTAAGGTGGCAAAGTGCGGCAAACTGAAGTTATTCAGTAAGATCAAGCTGAGGTTGGTAGAATTGAATACCGCCGGTTCAAAATTATTTCTGGATGACAAATTTGACAACGTTTCAGAGCTAGAGTACTTAAATACTTGCCAAACTATGAACGAATGCAAAAATGGTCGGTTGACATAGGCTCTCAGCTATTAACTGTAGAAATGCTCCTAGATAGAACAGCTGAGAAGCAGGTTTTGTCCCAGTTGAGTCGTAACGCTAGCAAGTAGAACAACATATTTGGCCCATAGCTGTTTGGAGATGTCTTTTGAAATAGTGTTTATGGAAACCGAGGGAGTCGAGAATGTCCATGGTTAGCGTGACATAATTTGTGCTGTGCATCAATGAAAGATCGTCGAAAATGGAAGATTTGGCTTTCCGGGTAATGGTGCATTCCGGTAAATGGTACATTCCGGTAAATGGGTTTTCCGGGTAATGGTACATTCCGGTAAATGGTCTTCCGTTAAATTGCATTCCGGGTAATGGTATTCCGGGTAATGGTATTCCGGGTAATGGTATAGAATCAAGTTTTTATATCAAAGAAAAAAGTTCACCTTATTCTCTAGATTATTATCTCAAGTTTATACTTTAGACTTCATCATTTTGAAATTATAGAAAAAAGGAGAGATGTAGTATCGTACTGATAAGAGTAGGCCATGGATGTTGGAGAGTGACATAAGAGGTTTGGAATAAAGGATTGTTATTAAGAACACCACTCTAATCAGACGTGTTTTGGTGTCTCTACAACCTCCTGACTTCTCTGCCCATAACTGCATAACAGTCACATTCGACATTTTTGACAAATTGGAGTTAATACCATGGAGAGTCGTCAAATGATAAATACTTTCGATCAACTTATTGAAAGCTGTGAGATTGTTCTAGAAAAATCGAAAAAAATACCTAACTGTTTTGTCACATTGGCAATTGTAACCGCATAACAGTCACATTGAGATTACACATGAGCCTTAAAGTGCAGTAGCAACGAAACTTCTATCGGAATTATTTCCTGGCTACTCACCCTATATGCGGTATAAGTTGTACAAAATTTCAGCCTCAAATAAGCACTTTTGAATTCTCAGTGATTTTTTGAAATTTAAGTTTGCTCCTATGGACCGATGCACGAGTTCACTATTTGACGTATGAGCGGTGCCGTGTTATTTACGGGACCATGCACGCTAACTTTGAAGTACCCATTAATGAGTACTTTCGTACCCATTTCAAAGTAAAGTGGTTTAACTCATTTAATGGGTATTGGCCATTTACTCATTAAAGAGTATTTGCCACAAACTTCAGAAAATGGGTAAAATTTACTCCTCATGGATTTCATAAAAATGGGTAAAAAATACCCCCCTCTTGCCGGCACCAACGAGAAACGGTTTCAAATTAAGATTTCAAATAATTCAGGCGACACAACACATACAATCTAATAAAAAATCATTTTATTGAATCATACTTTTACATAAAGTGCTAATTGGAACGTTGACTTTCTCTTCAGTTCTTCTGTATCCGTAACTTGTTCCGTATCTTCCTGCTCCAGCTCCGGATGAATAATCTCTCCAAAATTGCTGCTTTTCATGCTTCTTCGAGGGTTCTGCTTTAGAAGAACGTTAAGTTAGTCAAAGATATACACGATTTGAGAAAAAAGTAGCTACTTACCATGATTTTTTTCAATTAATTAAGGAAATAAAATTCACTGCAAAAAGTTTCAATATTTTGCTCCAAGTAACGACAAGTGGCTTTTTTACCCATTATTATTGACGGGACACATTCTTCAAGAAGCGTAAAAAGTACCCTTTTTAATGTCAAAAAATAATACCCTTTTTCTGACAACTCAGTACTAACAATAAAAATGGGTACTAGAAACCCATTTAATGGGTACTTCAAAGTTAGCGTGTGGATCAATGCACGAGTTCACTATTTGACGTTTTAGCGGTGCCGTGTTATTTATGTGTCCATAGCAACCCGTGAATTCGGCACCGCTCAAACGTCAAATTAGTGAACCCGTGCATCGGTCCATGGCAACGAGTGAATTCGGCACCGCTCAAACGTCAAATTAGTGAACTCGTGCATTGATCCATACAGCAATAAAATGCAAACTTGGTATCCCATTTACTCAATGCCTACTTTTGTCGAATGTTACAAATATGCAGTTATGGGCAGTCCACTGGCGTGATGATTTTCAGCGATTGAAGACTGTCTATTTCCACATTAATCCACACGTTCTTGGACCATCGGAATCCGGCTCCTTTTTTTGTTGAGAAGTCTGATGTTAGTTGGACTCCAATCTTTTATCGTGGTTGCACAGTGGCGGGCCTTCATATAAAGGTTGGACAAAAACTCAATCACGTCCCAAATCGCTTTATAATGGTAATCTGTTAACTATCTTGGATAACTGATATCATCCGTTTGGAAATAAATGTCAAATTGGAAATTCGATTTTCTGGTTAAATTTGACCTAATTAAGTTTTTCATCTAATCCAATGAAAAGGCTATTTTTACAAAAATATGTGTTGTTATGCAGAAATTTGTGCATAAAGCTAAGTATGCTGTTTCGCTCAAGAAAAGTAAAGAAATTCCTTGACTGAATGGGTCAAGAAATTTCCTACAGAGAGCCCCCTTTGAAGTGACGTTTCTTCTCAACTGCGTACTGCGATCAGAAAAATTAGATTTTCTTGACCATTTCTTGGAAGAAATTTTCCACGCATCGAGATAGGCGATTCCTTTTCTTGTCAGTAGCAAACCTGCCTTAAACCTGAACTAGAGATTAACATTTAACTTCCTGTTAGTAATTTTAGTAGAATTTCAAACGAGTTATAACACATTATATAAATTTGAATGATGAAATTGATAAATTATAATGAAAAAATAAAATGAAATTTTGACTCATGCGCCACTGTGGGTCGTAGCAAACCATTTGATTTTGTTGTTTTTCGTCGGCCAGAGAGGGACGGGGGTGTAAAGGGCACCATGTCCACCCTATGGCCACGGTATACACAACAAGGTAGGCTATTCCCACGTGTAAACAACGATTTTCCATCGAAACATGTGTCGTCATTCCTATCGTCAAGAATGAGGCCTTGGGGATAGTAAAGGAGAGCAGGCCTTGCTTTCTTTTGCACTCGTTCGAGTTTGCGATAGGAATGACGTCACTGCCAAATGTCATTTTTCGGAGTATAATACCTTGCTTCCTTTTACCTTGCCTCTGGCTACGTCCATGGCTATTGGCGAGGTGCTTCCGTTGTCTTCGAGAAAACTAACTTAAAAATAGAAATTTATCGCGTGGATCCCCTCTCATACCCCTGTCCTGTCACTTCCATTACATTTCCCCCGCTCGAGAGAAGCGTTCTTTTGTTTGACTTTTCCTAGTAAGAGTGTGGCCACTGGCTCATTAGAGCTGCTTTATGGCACATGATGCTTTTTTTCGTGCCTTCTACTTCCTCTGTGGGAATAAACTCTACTACTCTGTTGCTACCGTTGTTCCTGTTGCCCCATTTAAGAATTTTTCTTTGGCTACGGAACTCGTCGTTTATTTTCTCCCTTGCTCAGCGCTCTCACAGTTGGCTTATTATGAGGTTTGGCTGGCGGTTTCGATGTACAGAAAGCGATTACCTACTTAAATTTGTGCATCAGCTGTTGAATGCGCTCAGCAGCTTCCAGTTTTTGCCGGATTAACTTTATGGAAACCGGGATACTTTGCTGCCAAGTGGTGCGATCTTAGAGCATTTTTATGAGTAGCGTGTTGCAACAAGAGGAAAAACAACAGGGGAACACATTGTAATAGGGAATTAAGTTAGCTGATGCAAAATGTCAGTTGATAACTTAATTTTATTTGTGCATTTACTTGTAGGTATTTCATTTTACATACACTTAGTTTTTTATGTGAATGTACCATTTTGGTGTGAAGTCACCTTCTCAAATGGTCTGCCGACAATGTCCTTATTATCCTCGAAGCAAATAAACTGACTGGATCTGATGCAAATTGTACCCCGGCTAGTAAACCCGACACTCACGGATAACACCTTCTAGCATAATATTGAACAACAGGTTAGAAAGTCCTTTGTCAGCTTGTTGAAGTCCCCGGTGTAATTTAAACAAAATTGAATGTCCGCTTCCGAAGCTGGCTTGATAACTTTCTTCAAACTCGTTTACCATAAGTGGCAGAAGATGGAAGACGATCTGAAAATACTATATTTAGCATATTAGAATGGTAAACGCTCAGATGTTTTCACAATCCAAGTAGCAGCTTATCTTAAATATAAAACAAGTTGAGGGTCAAAGGCCGCACCAATCGCACAAAATCTCTCAATTTAATTGAACACGCCCCACTTCATCGCTTTATCAGCCAAAGCCGATCAGCAGACTGTGCATAATTCCGCGATTAATCCCTCGGGAAGCCCGCGTGTAATAGGCCATTTGCCTTCCACCGTTGTGATATGGACCGGATGGTTGCAAAAATGGTTGGCTGAAAAAGTCCGTCCGATCCTATCAACACCTCCGTCCTTCAACCTCACCAGCTCGCTCCGTGCAATTACCTATCAGCAATTTCGATGCTTATAAGGAAATCAATTTCACTCCCCCTCCTGTGCGCTAATAGTATTTCCACCAGAGGATGTTGGAAAATTCTCACCTCGCCGCAGCCCTGCCGCCCATTTTCCGGATTCTCTTCTATACCTTATCACGTCGTTTTGACGCTATATGAATCGGCTGATGATGGCGACTTCCGTCGCCGACGTCAACGGTAGCAGCAATAAAAGTATGCGGGGAGAGGGGCTCATCAGCAACTATGTTCACGCCCTCATCAGTCGATCCGCACAAAAAATCCCAATCGATGTACCGAACCATTGCACTATGGGCCAGAAATCAACATTTGTTTCGTGGCCGTACGTTTAGCGTTAACGATATAATCAAACTTAAATTAACTCAAAATTTCGCTTAGCAGTTTTCAAGTTTATGGCCCAACCTTTTCAAAAATCCTTGCTTCAAAATATTCTATTGTTTAAAATTTGAAATATTGGAAATTTTATATTTTATACGAAAAAGTCGTATGTGAATGACCCATTAGACCAAGTGTGATCATACTTTTCGGCTTTTTGCATGTATATATGAGTTTAAATTACATTTCGTTTAATTTTTTTTCATCATAAAAGTGCAGTTTGTTACGATATTTTGACTTCTGGCCCAAAGTGCTCTCCATGGGATGGAATCCGTAGCCTATAAACTCACTTCCGTTGAGTGCGAGGAATTCTTGCCATTCCAGCGATAGAATCCGGATAATGCGACAAGAGTGCGGGATGAACTTACCCAAAAAAGCTGGTCGTGGTCATCATTTATGGAACCAAAGGCTTATGGTTCGTCACAGAAACGGATACCGATGAAATTTTAGGATTGAATCCTGCCCAACTAGGAAGCTCAAATCGTAGCGATGCTTCTGTTCGGAAAGCGATAGAATTCCGTTTTGAGATCTCATTCTTTTTCTTCTTCTTCTTCTTCTTGGCATCAACGTCCTCACTGGGACAGAACCTGCTTCTAGGCTTAGTGTTCTTATGAGCACTTCCACAGTTATTAACTGAGAGCTTTCTTTACCAAAGTTGCCATTTTCGCATTCGTATATCGTGTGGCAGGTACGATGATACTCTATGTCCACACAGCAAAAATTTGTGAATCTTAAGCCGCACGCAATTTGGAAATCGACGGAAAATTATGGCAGGCATTTGAAAATTACAAGCGTTAGCCAACAGCTGAAGCAAATAAGACCATCTGTCAACCAAGCCGGGCCCTTCCAACTATATTTCAGTTAAATCCGCTAGAATTTTACATGAATCTGAAACAAAACAAACCCAGCCACGCTCAACAATCACGCGACCGAGAGAACGCTCCGCATTGTTGACTGCTCTTTCAATCACTTCTCGATGAAACCGCTAACCGTCGAAGCGATTCTGTGATACACTCATTTTACGCAGAAAGTGTTCAACTTTCGTCAGCCCATTACTAAGGTGGTAAGACAGCCGAGAGAGCTCGGGCGTGGAGCTTACGCTCCAGAGGTCGCGAGTTCAAATCGCGCTTAGAACTTTTTTATATATTCATCTAGTTTGGTAGCTAATTATAGTTCATTTTCAAACCAGCAGCAATGTAATTTTAAGATCGCACATAAATATCTATCATATATGATGGAGTCCTTTTGTTACATTCGACTCGCTATAATTTTACAGGTTTCGTTCGTACTGTGCAGGGAAGTCAAGGAATTATCCTTTACGAAAAGATCCTGCACCGACCGGGATTGAACCCAGACACCTTCAGCATGGCTTTGCTTTGTAGCCGCCGACTCTAACCACTCGGCTAAGGAAGGCCTCAATCTCATCAAAATTTAATAATACAAGTTTATGCGCTTTGAGTTCCGCTTCTTCCCATGGAAGTAGTCAGGATTTCTATACAAGGGAGATTGAAAAAAAAAACTGCTCTTTATCTCGTGTTATTATTAAGATAAGAAGAAGATAAGAATTCTACTATAAATATTTTCTAAATTCTGTCAAAAATTTCTCTATTAATCTCTTTTATGTGTAATTTATTTGCAGATTTTAAATAAAATGCATCCAAGAATTACTTAAAAAGTTGATTTAATGTCTCTTTAAAGCCTATAAAACTTCTTATTCTTTAGAATAAAAGTACCGTAAAATGGGGTAACATTAGTTTTTCGAAGAAAACTTGAATATTCATGCATGCTGGTTCAAAGAATTAAAGTTTTTATTTTTGAAACAAGTACTGGCATCCTAACTATCGATTGCAGTTATTAGATTGCCAGAAGATTTATTTTTAAAGGATATATAATTTTTCATATAATCCAAAGTCGGCTTTATATTTTGGTGTAACTAATGGAGTATAAATCGAACAAAATAGAATGAATTACGTAACATTTATAGGGCATTGCATACCTCTAGGCGTTTGACGTTATATGGAAATCTATTAATTAGATTACAAAATTGGTCCCAGTTTGTAAAAATGCTTTTCGCTAAGAGATTTAAAACCATATTCAAGTTCTATGATAACTAGGCTGTCAAAGATAAGTGACGAACTATTCAAAACTACTTCAAATAGTGATTATAGAAAAGATTGTTTGTATGCGTTTTGATAATGCTAAAATCGTATCAATTTATAATATGCGTATATAACGCCTCAAATTCTCTCGATTCAAATGAAAACAGCTCTTACATGAAGTGTCATACTAATATTCTTTAATTTTGCATTCGTTTTCTTCAACCGACTAACATAAATAATGATATTTGGTTTAGTATGTGGTGGGTCCCGCACTATCAAAGACACTCCGTTTTACGGTACGCAAAATCTGACTCTTCTGGGCCAACATAACTTTGTGTAATTTTGATACAACATGCAAAATCGATTTTGTGCTTAATTTTGAGATGCCTAATATTGTGAAGCTTCTTTATGTGTCCTATACATTCCGACAAAAGAAGATATCAGCTTCTTAGTAAAGTGTTTGAATATACTCACATGATGTGTTGGTCCAGAAGAGCTTGATCTTGTGCGAATCGTTCTCAATTTTGTTTTTGATCTTCTTCTTCTTCTTTTATTTACGTCCTCACTGGGACAGAGCCTGCTTCTCAGCGTAGTGTTCTTATGAGCACTTCCAGCTCTCTTTGCCAAAGTTGCCATTTCCGCATTTGTATATCGTGTGGCAAGTACGATGATACTCTATGCCCAGGGAAGTCAAGGAAATTCCCATTACGAAAAGATCCTGAACCGACCGGGATTCGAACCCAGACACCTTCAGCATGCTAAGGAAGGCCGCCTTCGGCCTTGTTTTTGATACAGTTTGCTATAATTTCTGGCATACACTACGGTACTATTCAATATCAATTCCCGGTACTTGGATTACCGTCAAACGGGGCTTCTTTTGCCATTATTTCCACATTCTTCAACTCTGAGAATTTGTACTCTACGAATTATGGATGGATTTCGATAATTCTAGCATATATAAGTTGCATATGTGGGTAACAACTGTGCAAAATATGAGGTAAATCCATAAAGAAACAAAAAAATGTTCAAATAGCTAAAAAAATGTCTTTTGGAACGAAAAAGGGATTACTTTGGACACTTTTAGAAATCAATACAGTTTGATGATAAAATGATGCTTTCTCATAAATTTCAGACTAATTCTATAGATTATTGTCCATTGTGATGTTTTTGAACGTTTTTCCATCGATTAACATAATTAAGAAATTTGTAAAGCTTGAAAAAATTACCCATACATAGCACTTTAAAGCAAAAGACGCTATTCATAATTTTAAGATAACAATTACAAGTTTACTTCCTTTTGGATGGACCTGTCAGTTACGGATGCTTGATTGTTTAAGTTGATACTAATCAATGATTTAACTAACAAACAATGCGATGAATAATTAGTTTTGTAAAAAAAAAAACATTCGTTCTGATTCTTAATGTTTCAAAAATGTTCATGCCTGGTTGTAGAGTATATTGTGGTAAAAAAATGGCTGAATCCACAGATTGGCTCAAATTAATATTTATGCTGCAAATAAATCCAAAACGTGAGTGTCCAAAGTAGCCTCCGGAATCAAAAGTAGCCCTGTCTGACGGTACCGAAATTTCGGTAGTTCCAATTTTTATCGAGATCTTGGTGAATGCTACTGAGCGGTTCCACGCGAAATCTTCCATAAAATGCTGAAATCTGACATGTACCATTCCGATTTGGATGAAACTGCGCAGATGTATTAAGTGTATGAGACGAAAATTATCTCATATAATTGGGGATCGTTTAGAATCGAGAGTAACTTCTGATAAGGGCGTATGTATTTTTGGCACCACCATTTAAAAAAAATTGTACCTCGGAAACCGTTTGTTATAGAGAAATAGTGTCTGAGGAGGGATGGTAGACAATCAAATAGGCTTTGTTAAAAAAAATATACACTTAAAAAAAATACTTTTATTTTCATGAAAAAATCGAAATTAAACCTTAAAACACAAATTGCAATTTCAATGTAAAACCAGATGTTTTAAGTACAGTTTCAACATGGTGCAATCTAAAATGAAAAAGTTTGTCTAAGAGCAACTTTTGGTGCATTTCTGAAAATTCAATTTCTGGCCGTAGAAAAGACGTTTCGATGCTGTAATATGATTCTTCATCCAAAAACAATTCAAAATGCTAATAACAATTATCTTCCTAAAACTAGCCGTTTTATAGATATTTAGGATTCAATTATATTAATATCATAAAACTTAAGAAAATACGCCCGTTTCATATGTTACTCCAGATGCTCCACCAACAATGTTACGTTTATCTCTTTCCACATTAATATCCCATGTTTTAAGGGCAGTTTCAACATGGTGCAATTTAAAATATTTTTTTTTCTAAGGGCAACTTTTGGTGTATTTCTGAAAATTCAATTTCTGGTTATAGAAAAGGTGTTTTGATGCTGCAATATGATTTTTTATCCAAAAACAATTTAAATTTCTAATATCAATGATCTTCCTATAAGTTACCGCTTCAAGATATTTGGGATTGAATGATATTAATATCATAAAACTTAAGGAAATACGCCCGTTTCTTACATTATTCCAGATGCTCCATCAACAATGTTACGTTAATCTCTTCCCACATTAATATCCCATCTACTTCTTCTTTGACATTTAGACGGTTGGATGAACTGTTCGAAAGATACAGGATGATTGTTGGAATATTGTTGAGAATTAATATAAGTATTACCACAGACAAACAGACGTAACACTGGATAAATTTCCATTGCCCTCGAATCGAGTAAGAGAAAATTGAGAGTGGGTAGATAGAAAAGTTCGATAGAATCCACTATAAAAGGCAGGTAACGATCAGGATCTGGGCATTCTTGTGTAGATTGTGGTCGAGATGTGACGTACGGTCACGACACCTAGATAGCAAACGCATATAAAAAATCTAGTTCAAGCACTAAGAGAACAAAGAATTCGTTGAAGTATGTATGTATCGCTATGTACCCGCTAGTGTTTCGAGCGAAACAGAGAATGTGCCCCGAGCGAGCCGAGCGCTTGATCAACTATTGATTTCATTGCCTCCGTATTTGTCTTGGTTTGTTTGACGGATCATTTTGGAGGGATTGGTGGCGGCTAATAATATTGTTACATATTGTATTGTTACTTCTCAATAATTCGTTTATTTGTGTAAGTGTCAAAGATAAAGTTGATGGGATATTATTGCGCATTTCATTCACCACTGGACTCCGCAGTTAGATTTTATAAGTGAGGGAAGGAAAATAAAAGTGCGATTCTGCATCCAATCTTGTTGATGTCTTCAGCGCACTCATTCATTATAAATCGTAGAATAAGTGCGCTGAAGACACCAACAAGATTTGATGCAGGATCGCACTTTTATTTACATTCTCGCACTTATGAAAACTGACTGCGCAGTCCAGTGGTGAACGAAATACCCAATAATGTGGGAAGAGATTAACGTAACATTGTTGATGGAGCATCTGGAATAATGCAAGAAACGGGCGTATTTTCTTAAGTTTTATGATATTAATGTAATTCAATTCCAAATATCTTGAAGCGGTTACTTATAAGAAGATCATTGATATTAGAATTTTGAATTGTTTTTGGATAAAGAATCATATTGCAGCATCAAAACGCCTTTTCTATAACCAGAAATTGAATTTTCAGAAATACACCAAAAGTTGCTCTTAGAAAAACTTTTTTATTTTAGATTGCACCATGTTGAAACTGTGCTTAAAACATCTGGTTTTACATTGAAATTTTACAGAAAAAATTTGAAAAAAATCGAAGATACCTATTTTTTGCAATTTGTGTTTTAAAGTTTAATTTCGATTTTTTCATGAAAATAAAAGTATTTTTTTTTTCAGTGTATATTTTTTTACAAAGCCTATTTGATTGTCTACCATCCCTCCTCAGACACTTTTTCTCTATAACAGACCCTGATTTCCGAGGTACATTTTTTTTAAATGGTGATGCTAAAAATACTTACGCCCTTATCAGAAGTTACTCTAGATTTTAAATGGTCTCTCCACTAGTGGAAAAAACTTATTCTATTATATCGAAACTATGTGCAAAATTCCATTTGAATCCAAGATAGTCGAGTTTCATCGTTTACCGATTTGGCGTGGAGCCGCTCTACTGCTACCAAATCGTTTACCTAGATCTCGGTGCTCTTTTTTTTAGTATTTGTACTTGTGCAAGATCTACGATAATTTCTTGGAAAAATCTCCAGTGAAATTCATTTATGCAGTAATCCATGTAGGATTTATTTTGTAATGCCTGATGAAATATCAAGTATAATCTGAGAGGAATCGCGCGAGGATATATTCAGAAGAAATTCTCAATTATCGTAGGTATATCACAAACTGATTGCAAGAAGCGGGCTTATTTCTGGGTTGACCGAGAAAGAATTCCTGGCGAATTTCATCGGATTGACTCTTATAATTGCTTTTGGTAAATTGTTCGAAGAAGTGCTGGATTATTTCATAGCGGAATTCAATAAGAACAAAGCGGAAAATACTCTGATTAAAAATTCTTGGGGATCCTGAAATTCCTGGTATAATTCTTGAAAAACTCATAAGATGATTCATTTAGAAATGATTGATAACCTTAGCATTCTGTAAGAATTTCAGAAAGAGAATTAGAGGAATTTTTGAAGGGATCTCTGATAGAGTTCTTGAAAAAAAAAAAAAATAAAATAAAATAAAAAATAAAAAATATATTCCAAGTCGTAACTCAAAATTTCATAAAGACGTTGTGGAACCACCTTGAATATTTAACATTTATGATTTTGAAAAGTTGGTATTGCTTATTGGTTTCAAGTTATGTTTCAAAAGATACAAACTCTAGTGGAATTTAATGGTATAGTACTAAATTCGGTTTTTATTTACTTTCAAAAGAGTTATTACTAATAATTTTATGGTGAAGTAAAGTTTGTGGGAGCCCCTAAAGTGTGGGGACCCGGGGGGCCATGGCTTCCTCGCCCCCTATAAATGCGGCCTCGTGTGGCTTGAATAATCCATCTGACGAATATCCTGACTACACCCTTGTAGATAGTGATAATCAGCAGTGTTCAGTTTACTGTTACCGCCACTCAGTGCTGAAAAAGGCAGTTTTAATTCGGGAAACTAGTTTTTCAATCTAAAACCACATTTTCACATATCTCATATATCCTGTTTTAGTTTTTGTAAAAGTCATGAAGTTACAAAATTTGATTACTCGAGCTAGGGTTAGAAAATTAAGTTACCTTGTATTTATATTTAAATTGAGAAACCTTGGATTTATAAATCGGCTACATGTTCAATTAAATTCATTGCTGGTCGTGGCACGAATCCGCTTCTACATAAAATCCAATATAATCCATCAACTAAACAAGGCCTGCACTTGGTTGGAGAAGCGCGGATTCGTGGTGCAGCATGGCGAGGGGTTTAGGTTCGTTTGGCATGTTTTCCCAACGCCACCAGATTGGGTTTGTGTGGTTAAACCGCAATATTCTGGGCCTATGCGGCCGGCCTCGGACTATTTTCATGTGGCATTCGGGATGTGATGGGCCGAGTTCGATGGAAGTTTACTAAAGGGTTTGGGTTGGGACCCTGATTGGCGCGGAAAACAATTTGAATGGTTCACCGCTAACGAGATTATCGAAAAGCTGTATCAATAAGAAATTGAAGGCTAATGTTGTTATCAATTTACTGTCAGGTGCATGCTGAATTTAATTAGAACGGAGGTTTAATATGCGTTAGGAATGATTATCAGTGGATGAAAATGTTTGAAAATTACTATACGCGTGGGAGCTCGAAATTTCATTACCAAATAAGGTTTAACCTGATAGAACCTCTCTCAAGGATTACAGGAGTATTGTAAAAGCAGCTTAAATCAAAAGATCAAATTATGTATCTCCAGTAAATTTGCTGAATGCGTTACAGCTTTCCCGGTAATTTGCTATGACTGATTAAAGCGACAATGGATGACGAGCAAAACTGTATGGTAATTTCAAGATACACTCCAAGTTGTAAAACTCCCACCGAGAATAACGATAAGATGATGGACTCTCGTATCTATTGTTCAATATTGCGCTAGAAGGTTTTATACAGTGAGCCAAGCTTAACAGCCTAGGAACATGTTTTAACAGAACCAGTCAATTTGTTTGCTTCTCAGATATATGTTAATCTTACGTTTTTGAAATAGTGGTAGATTTGTCGGCAGAAGCCGGACTTGTGGTGACTGCATTTTAAACAAATTACATGCTAGTAGTTTGTAGGTCTGAGAAAACGAAGGCATCCAGTACCGGAAAGATATAATCTCATGGAATGTGATACATCAAATAACCACGAACACGACTCATTTAATTATAACAACATATATTTTGATTTCTGTTTTCTCGAAAATGTACCTCTTCGACCTACGTTAGCTTCTTACATTCAAATATATATAGATAACTACACTTACGTTCACATCGATCCGCACGAATCTCGCCGCCGGATATTCCGTAGCATTTCTACATGTATAATTTCGTCTCAAATTGCACATTTTAGTTTTGCGTCTTACGTGTATTTTGTCATTACATTATTAATCGCGTTATGTGAGGGCTTCATTTCGGCATTTTTACCTGGTTTAATACTGATTTCAAACTATTATTTTGTATTGAATTGACCAGCTCATCGATAAAAATGCCATTCAACAGCAGGGGATGACTACTAACTTTTCTTGTGGGGGGTTATTAATCTGACTATTCACATCGATACAAATGCTACTGGGTTGGGTTGGTTAGAAAAAAATAGTTTTAGCACTTTGTAGCCACTTATTATCTAACTTTTTTTTGCTGTAAGCTGCTATTTTTCAATGTTACTTTGCTCATAGCTCATTTATTCTAAGTTCTGCATTGAAGTTTGCTGCCGGCGTAGAAATATAAACACATGGAAGGATTCTGGTTGCTCTACGTTTAAGTTGTTTCAAAATTTGACCACTGCTTCTTTTCCGAACTACTAGTTTGTAAAGTATATGTTAATTTGTTTCATGTTTGCTACTATTCTGCTCTGCGGTTGTCTTTGGTTTGCGTTCTCGAAAAAGTTCCTCGTTTTGCTGTTTTGTATTACTGTTTTCTGTAAATTTCTATCAATTAGGCAATCAGCGTAGCTATGTTTGTGTACATTTTTGTCATTTGTTTTTTGTTTTCAATTCTTGATTTTATTAGATTTGCGTAGCTCTAAGTGTTACTGCAAGCGCCTGAAGCAATTTTTCTCTTTTACAAATTTTTCGATGCTACCCTACAAAATAAAACACAAGCAGCAACAAGTAATACTTTTCTCTTATTCTTGACTCTGATCACACTAAGTTCAGTTGGAGTTTGATTTCTCTTTTCTTTCGTTTTGTAATCTACGTTGAAGAATTTTGTTCATTGTTTTGTGGTTTTTTTCTTCTGTTTCATGTAAACAACTATCATCATGGACGTTAAATACTGGCAGGACATAAATATCATTCATGCAGTCACCGTGGTGCCGTTATCGCGGGGAAAGGAACTCAAATCCTCAAGACGGTATTTGACCAACCCCCGCTTTTGCACCGACGAGTGAGCGTGCTTTGTATGTTTTGTCTAGGAAAAGTTTTGATTTTTATAGAAATTGAAATTAAATTGATTTTCTCTCTCTAATAGCTACAGTACAGTTCGTTATGAAATCGATCTAGGACTACAGGTTTGTTTTAGAAAAGGGAGATGTCGATGAATTTTACTACAAGCCAATCATCGGTGGTAAAATGTTCTAGAGCTTTTTATGATGTCAGATGCCACTTACTGATGTCCATTTGAACCGGTAATTTCATAATTTGAAAATCTTCGTCAGAATTGAATTAAAGGCGTTTATCCCATAGCCAAATACATTGAAGTTTTTTTTTGACCTTTCAACCTTGACGCTTGCTTCTGCGGGGTGTACAATTTGACGAACCATATCAGCTTTCACAAAATTAACTTGGAAGATGAATCTGTATTGTTGGTAAATTCGAATATTCGTCGAAGTGGAATATTTCAAGTTTGATACGACGAATAATAGCGCTTACGACGAAGTAGATCGAAATCCTAAGATGACATTCAGCAAAGCTGTGGGTATATATCGACGCTCTCATACCTTCAGAAGTACACGATGAATCTACTGATTAAACTGTTCATTAGAGTGATGCAAATTTTGAAATTTTAGCTCCCCTATGCTTAAACGATTTTAATTATAGTAAATAGCATCCTCCTAAAGTTTGAAGTGATTCGGAAGAAATTTGACTGTGCACACGCCATTTGAAGTTTATATGGAGATTACTATGGAAAGCGCCAACCTTTTGTGTTCAGCCCTCTATCTCATCGTCATAATATTTTATGGAAAAGTGAACACACTCATCTCATGTGAAAACTTCCCAGCTACAACTTTGCCGAAGACCACTTTTTGATTGGACGTCAGGATAAATTGTTATTCATCATCATAAAGTTGGTTTGCATGTAGCATGCTTCACCAACTGTTCGGCAGGCAACAATGGTGCTCCTGGCGGGAAGAATAGATCAAAGTAATCCAGGCTACTATGTTCTACAGCAAAAAAGCACTGTTGCTATTGAAGTAATTGAAAGATCATCTCAGTATGATATAGACTTTGTTATCAAAAATAACAAATTATCCTTACGTCCCATCAAAATGCGGTCTTCAGCAAAGTTGTAGCTGAGAAGTTTTCACATGAGATAAATGTGTTCACTTTTCCATAAAATATTATGACGAAGAGATAGAAGGCTGAACACAAAAGATTGGCATTTTCCATAGTAATGTCCATATAAACTTCAAATGGCGTGTGCACAGTCAAATTTCTTCCGAATCACTTCAAATTTTGGGAGGATCATTTTCATCATAATTGACATCGTTTAAGCATAGGGGAGCAAAAACTTCAAAATTTGCATCAGTCTACTGTTCATGGCCGTTTTCGTAAGAAACTCAACTTAGAGTTTGTCCTTTGCACAGTTTCAAAGATTTTAGCTTAAAACAGTATCCGACTTCATTAGGTTAATGGTTTTATTTACTATCCGGCATTGAAGTCGGTCAAATTGGTAAAACCTAAGAAAACAGACTTAATATACGAAAAACTGCAAATAAAGTACAATTTGGACTATAATAAAGACATAGCACAGTTGACATCTGACATCATTTGACAAAACATAGAAATGAAATGGAAAACTCTATCCTCTCTGAACTTGATCGCGCAATATTACGCAAATTTAACGCAACTTTCATATCCGGTACTTTCCAGCACCCACGCAATGTCAAGAATCAAACAAATTGTAATCCAATGAATGTAACGTCCACTGAAGCTGACAGTAACAATGACCGATAAAATTATCTCCATCGAAATCAGATTTTTTTTACCGCCAAGCACCCCTTCCTCTCCTACCACCTAACATATAGTTTCCAGAGGCTATCCGAAGCTCACGCGTGTGGGTTTTTGTGTTTGCATATGCGAGATGAAGTTTTAATGCCTTTCTGAACGCGGTAAGTGGTAAAGCCTGTATTAATTTATCAGCAACCCATTGGATGTGTTTTTGATTTTTCGCGCTGTTTAATGACCGTTTTAATTTTTTTCTGTTTTTTTTCATGGGTTCATTTTTTTTCCTATTATTTGTCGTGACAATGCAATATGGATATCATGTGACTATTTACAAAACGATTATTACAAAAATATTTCCTTCTGCATCGTCAATTTTGATTTCTGTTTTTGTTTGTGTGGTTTGGTTTATGTTTGTCTTTCCTGTTTAATGTCATTTTGATTTTTACGCGAGATATTACCATCAAATATATATAAAAACAGTTTTTTTCCTCGCTAGCATCTACTGTACATCAACGTTCATATACCTTGTTTGTTTGATTTTCACATTTTAATCGAGAATGTTTGCATCCCAATAATCGATACCGATGCGAACGCGCTCATTTGGTTGATAATTCGTGCATGGATAATTGTGTCATCGTTTCGCAATGCATAAACCACTGCCCCTATATACACAGCACATATCTACACTACCCTTCGTAAGTACGGACACATAGCTATATCTTGAAATCTTTATTATTTGCAAAAGAAGCAGACTTCAGCAAGTTGTTCGGCAGGTCAGGGACATCTTGAAGGCAATCAGATTGCTTTGCACCTTTGGAAATATTTCCGCTAGATGACACTAGTGAGCATAAAAACTTGGGAATTTGCTTATTCTTCTTTTTGGAATTATATCCCTACTGGGACAGAACCTGGATCTCAGGTTAGTGTTCCAATTTTGTGCACTTCCACAGTTATTCAGATCTGGAAAACTTGAATGAGATGTGTTTCAGAGCTGTTTTTTTGAATATGAAGTAAATATGACCTGACTTTCTTGAATATTAATAACAACAATCAATCGAATATGATTCTGGAGCTCCCCTTCTGGTATAATGCTGTGTACTTATTTAGAATACCGTCAAACGGGGTAACTTGCAAAAAGGGTGAAACTTGCAACACTTCGACATGTAACCGAATTAACGTTTGGTTTAGCATAAAGTTTAATTATTTTTATTTATTTCGTCGTTTACTGACCTTAAGTATAAAACATAAGGGTTTGATGATTGTTTGGGTATTGTTTCTATTTTGATTGATTTGCTGGAGGTGGAAATCATATTACACGTTGGATTGTATGAAAATAATGCTGAAAATCGTTACTCGTGCTACACAAACGGCAGAATTATGTCATTCGAGGCATTTGCTAACAGATACAGTACTTAGTAGTGTATAAATTGACAATATAAAAGTTTGGATAATTTAGTGCTTAAACACTATACAAATTCAAAAACGTTTTTGTCTACCCTTGTGGGGTAACTTGCAACAGCAATTTTAAACTCAATTGTTCGATATTTCTTGCCGCATGTAATCAAAAACAATTGAAAGGCCAAAATTGAACATATATTTGTTCAATAACACTAATTGTTTTTCCTCAATCAAATCAATACATGTTTGGTACAACATATTATAAAATTTACATGCACGGTATTTTAATTAGAATTAATTTTACTCTCTTCATGAAAATGATAAAACAAATTGGAAATCGGTATTAAAATTAACTAGCAAATCTGTCATTAGGAATTTTCTGCATGAAATTCGGTGATAGTTATGTCAAAACACCAACAGATACCTTTAAACATATCAATATGTGATACGTCGCTTTGATTGAAATATGTATAAAAAATATGTTATGTGAAGTATAACTTAAAATACCATTATATTTCCAGAAAAGTTGCATTAAACGTTATAATGACTTTCCAATAACTGTAGAGACTTATGATATGCTAGAATTCCCCCGGGTAAACACCCCATATGGAGTTTTCAATCGGATTGGTTAAATACTCATAACACTGCGGAACACGTTTTTGTCTCTAGCATCAAAATACCTCTATTTACTCAATTAAGGGTTGCTGAATCCATTGCCGTTTACAGAAATATCATAGCACGTCTAGTTTTTGAGATATTAGTTGTTGAAAATGCAAAAATTGACTATTTCAGCTAACTTGCATGCAAGTTTGCCAGCTTGCAAGGCAATTTATTTGCTTAATTTGCCACAGAATTCAAACTTTATGTGTGTAACAATACTTATCATCAAAGTTTATAAAACTTTTGATGCGGAAAAGTTATTTTTTTATGCTTTAGAAAAGTATTGTATTTTGCCATACAAGAGAAACGAAGAATTTTGTCTGGAGACTGCAAGCATGTTGAAAAAATCGATTTAATCTTAATTTAATAGTGAAATTTCAACCAAAATATATCTAAAACGAAAGTTTAAGTCCTTTTTTGCGTGCTTGGTAGATAAGATCACAAAAAAGTTTGATAAAATATACTTCAAATTTGCGGTAAACATCAATAAAACCAATGTTTTATACAACTTTGGCGACCTGTAGCTAAAAATTGTGACGTGCTGGGAAATTTCTGAGAACGGCATCAGATTCAGTAACCCAAAATCTACTAGAGACACATAATTTGATCCTTGAGACACGCAAAAATGTCATTTTTGTTGCGCTGTGTAATTCAATCAAAAATAATTAGTTTACTAAGAGTAGGTTATTCGGTTTTTGAATATTGTCATACTTTTACTGTAGAGAATTATTGAATACTAGTGGGCCCGGCAAACTTCGTCTTGCCATCAAGTAGGCTGTTGAAAAACGCTATGAATGGTCCCATACAAAATGACAGTTCGGTTAACGCTCGTTTTTCTGACTTTCCCGGTGAATATCCTGGGATTCTTATACACACAAACAAGTCGGAACACTTGACGAACAAAACGGAAAAATAATCATTCAAATCGGTTGACCCGTTCGGAAGCCATTTCGTGACATACAAACACCATTCCATTTTTATTTATATAGATTCATAATAACACGATATTGGTTAAGTTTTTATAAGTGAGCTTTTGGTAGCTCTGTGTGTTGCATTTTACCCCACATCAGGGATAGCATGAAAAATATATATTTTTCGACTCTCATGATCCCAGAAAACCAAATGCTGATGAATTTAATACCGCGTGGTATTCTTTATGTGGCGATTAGGGTACCACATGGTTTTTGTCTCATCTGCATCCATAAATTTTTCCTCTACATAGCTTTGAACTTGAAAAGTGTTGCAAGTTACCCCGTTTGACGGTATCCAATTTTAAAACATTAGGACAAGGGTCGAATAAAATTATTACTAATATTAGACAAAAACCGTTGGAATTTTCTATTGCCACGATTAGAGTGTCCATCCCGGGACATCCCGGGATAAAAATCCCGGGATTCAAGAAATGTCGGGATTTCCCGTTTCCCGGGAAATAAGTTCTGACATCCCGGGAATCCCGGGATTCCCGAAATGATCATAAAATTTGATGAAAACTACTAAATTTTAACGCAAAATAATAATATTTATTCTTAAATTCAAACTTTATTCGAAAAAATAGAAAAGCATAGACCAAATAAGCAAACAAATATAAAATATGATTATCTGTTCAGTTGCAAAGGCTGTTTATGGCGTTCCCTACAATGCCTCGAATGATCTTAAAATAGTTCTTTTGTTCATCAAGACTTTTTTTAAGCAAACCGTTTTGAGATCACGACTTAATTGTTTAGCATACTTTTATTTATATTAAAGAGATTTTGAAAAAAAAAAAATTAATTTGAAATTAATTAGATAAGGTATGAGTTTACTTTAAGTTACTTCATCAGAATGAAAGAACAAATGCATGCAAAAAGTATAATATGTTTTTATCAACTTTTTATCTTAGTATATTACTTTTTTTTATTTCATTGTAGAATCATTGCATTGTTGAAATTTACTTCCATTTCAACAAAAACCAACTAGTTTTATTGAAAATTTGAAAAATCCCGGGATCCCGGGATTTCCCGAGGCAAGCATCAATGTTTGTCCCGAATCTCGAGACAAGTAAAATGGCCGGGAAATGGACACTCTAGCCACGATTAATGCGTTATGTATCTACTTTAAGTAAGGTTAAGTTGATTGAAAGTTTTTTTTGTTCTTATAAGCAGATGAAATCAACTGACCTGTAAAAATTCAGAACAGCTCCAGCAAATGATATGTAATATTTTGTTAACAAAACGTTTATAAAAACTTAATTTAGTTTTGAATAAAAAAAAACATATAGGTAGCATCATGAATGTATCTCAGTAATAATAACTTTTCAAGGTGATTCAATATTCAGTTTATATATTGTAATACTTTTTCAAGCTGGTCCGTACATTTGACCAGTAGTGTATATCTACTCGCAACAAACAATAATCATCCCCATCCATCGTGTGTGTCGTGTTCTTGTCGTGTGTTCCTAGCACCACCGATACTTTACACGTTTACGTATTTGTCATATGTTTGAGTTTCGCCCACGCGCGCGCCTTGGCTTTGGCTAGCATGGCACCGAAAGTTCCGCACTATCATCGGTTGAAGAGGAAATCGATGTACGTGTGTTGGGTTTTGTGGCCACCGGAAGTAGAGTCCGGCTCGTTCGCTGGCCAACACCGTCGGATCACCGCAAAGTGTGTGGTTTGGAATTGATTCGAGCGTTGGTCGCCCCTCTCGAGGGTCCCTGTCAGGCAGTAGCCCATGTTGTAGTCGGCCAGGGTGATGTTGGAGGACAGGTACAGCTGAAATTGGGAAAGGCGGAAAGAATGCACTTGATTAACTTTAGATTGGATTATGGTAACATGTTTAGTTAATTCATGAATAGCTTAACCATTGAAGAACTCGTATTGTGATTTTCTGGCATGTGAAACTACCACAGGACTGAAACGGCTGTCATCCACGAACAACTGGAGTGAAGCCAAAAATTTGGTGCTGAAGAAGGTGCTGATTTGACAGCTCGTCCAAAAATACTGTTTTAGGCACGAGACACACTAGTTTTGGAATGCGACATTCATATTTTACTTAACATTCTGGTAATAAGTGCGTAGTACTTCATCTAATTATCTGTAACTGCTAGATAATTTAACCACATTTTATTAGGCACAATAATAAACAATTACCAATAGTATAATTTTATTCTCATACGACATTTGTCGCTTCCGCGCGGGATTTGATGAGGGCAAAGCCTGAAATTTGTTTACTCAGCACTAGCGCCACACAGATGGTTGCGGCTTCAAGAACTAGCGCTACCTTCAGGGGGTTGGAAACTACACCCGAGCAGAAGAAAATTAGTGCAGAATATCAAACTAAGGAATTTAATACCAGATAACATTGCGAAAAACCTTTTTTTAACGCCAAAATACCACTTTTTACTTAATTCAGGGTTGCTGAATCCATAGCCACTTTCAAAAATATTATAACTCGACTAGTTATTGAGATATTGACTGTTGGAAATGCAAAGTTTAACTCTTTCGTCCAACTTGCATGCAAGTTTGTCAGCTTGTATAGCCATTTATTCGCCAAATTTGCCACAGAATTCAAACTTCATGTGTATAACCATTATTATCAACAAATATACTATTACTTTAAATGCTCAAAAGTTATTTAATGATGCTTTTGAAAAGTATTGTATTTTACCATATAAGAGAGACGAAGAATTGTGTATGAAGACTGCAAGCATGTTGTAAAAATCTATTTAATCTAAATGTAATCGTGTAATTTCGAACAAATAATATCTGAAATTAAGGTTAATTCCTCTACCGGCTTCTTTGTTTTTACCGCATAAAAAATCTAAATCGCGATAACTTTTTTTTTCTTAATATTTTTGCACCATTTTGTTCACAAGATATCAAAAAACTCTTCTATTTAATTTTACAAAAGCGTCTAGTTTTATTTCGTGCTCATTACTAACTGTACAAATGGAGTGAAAAATCTGTTACTATGGATACCGCAGCAAACCATGCTTACTGCGACTCATATTTGAAATTCAAATTTACATTACGTGCTATAATTTATTATGGTTAGTTGTAGTACTGCCTGAATATTATGGGATGGTAATATTTAAGAATCCTTGTCAATAATAATTATTGGTGATCTAGTTTTGAAGGTATTCCGATGTTGCTTCATTTAAAATGTCTTCGGTGGCCATTTTGTTTTCGCTCAATTTAATAAAAAAAAATGTGGACTGTATAATGCCAGGTAAGAAGGTGCTACTCTGAAAAAAAAAAATCATACAAATCGGTAAAGTATTCATAGAGATATCTGAAAATTAAGATAACAGTTTATTGAAGTTTTCAAGATCTTTATTCAGCCAGCGTGGTACCAGTAACCTAAATTGTGATTACTCAAAGACGGCTGCACCAAATTGCTTCATTTTTTCATCCACAGAAGAGTTTCGAGCAGAAAGTGTCATCCAACGCAGCAACCTCTTCGTTTCCAAGCTAGTCGTGTCCGCTTTCCTGTTCGGACAGCCATTCGCTCTGGATTTGCCCGGAATTTCTCGGGAAAAACGTTATCCAACGTTGAGAATTGGTTTCCCAAAAACGACTGTGTTGAAAATTGGAGTTTCGGTCATCAATTCAAGAAGTGTGGTTCCAAATTCACCTGTCGAACGTACCGTGAGAAGCACCATTCGCTTCTGCACAAATTTCCGCTCCATTACATACAGGACGGAAGATTGCTCTGGGCAAAGGTCTTCCGTGGGTAGTCGAAACTCCATTTGGTTGAGCGGTGTCTGGTCCCGCTTCTCGCTCGGCTACCTGCATTCTACGGTTCTGCTATCTTTCTACTGCCGAAGATTGACCGGAATCCGCTTTACGCAAATTGTGGAACATGGAAACCATTCCATTGTGTCCAGTTCGATTCACCGAAGAAAGCCGTTGTGAAGAGCTGTACACTGCAACGACGGCGCGTGATGCAACTGGACGATACGTCGTACGCCTGCCGCGAACTGATGAGACCCTAAAAAGCTTTTGGGAGCATCCAGATCATTAGCCGATCGTCGCTTTTTGATCCTGGAACGCCGACTTGAAAGTTATCCAGCAACCAAGGACTCATATAATCGGCTAATGGATGAGTATCTGCAACTCGGCCACATGGAGAAGGTGCAAAAGCCACTATTCCACACTGCTACATTCCTCACCACGTCGTTTTCAAGAAATCCAGCACGACCAGGAAGGTCCGGGTAGTCTTTGACGCGTCATGCAAGACCTAGTTCGGTTATTCTTTGAGCGACACGATTCTCGTTGGACAGGTTTTCCAGCAAGACCTCTACTCCATCTACCTGAGGTTCCGGACGCTAATTGTCGCTGTTGTAGCAGACGTCGAAAAGATGTACAGGCAAGTGTTGCACCATCCCTATGATCTTCCATTCCTCCGTATTCGTCATCGCAGCAGTCTGTCCGACCTATCATCCGAAGGCCGACAATCTTCGATTTAAGGTAGAAATATCTCTCCCTGCTGCCATTCTTACCAAACGCAAAGTGATGTCGTACATCGCTCAGATTTCCAAAACTTTGGGCTTGCTAGGTTCAGTTATCGCAAAGGCAAAACTGTTTATGCAGCGTCTGTGGGCGTTGAAGCAGGACGGTGTTTCCTGCGAGTGGGATTCTCCATTTCTAGATAAACTTCAACAAGAGTGGAAACAATCCCACACTACATTACATTACGCCGACCCGTCATCCGTTGCGTACGGTGCCTGTTGCTTTGTCCGCACAAATTCAGTGGAAGGAGTTCGCCTGTTGACGTCAAAGTCAAAGATAGCCTTACAGTCTACACACCATTCCATCGCCAGACTAGAACTCTGCGTCGCGCATTCGGCAACGCAACTCTTCAAGAAGGTTGAAGCATCGTTGAAAATCAACTCCATCGTCTGTTTTTGGTCGCACTCCAGTACCGTGCTACAGTGGCTGCGCTCATCACCAACCCGCTGGGAGACATTCGTCGCTAATCGGGTGTCTAAGTTCCAGAAAACTACGTGCATCAACCACTGGAGGCATATCGCTGCCTGCGACAATCCTGCTGATGACATTTCCCCTGATTTGTTCTCTCGATACTCCCGCTTCAACGAGTTACGCCGTGTGGTGGCATTCTACAGTCTTTAGCTGCATTGTTTAAGGCCCAGTCAGTGGAGGATCTGGAATCAACCGACAATTTGAAATTTATCGAATGAACATCTTTACCGAAATGAACTAATCACTACCACATGCGCAAGGGAATATTTCTCTACCGGAAAAAGTATTGTTATCCTCCACATGAGAAAATGCGATAATATTAGGCTGATACAAATATTAAATTTCTTTTATGTCCGAGACCACTTGGAAGGCACGAGGGGGGGGATAAAAATAAATAAGGAACAAATAAATAAAAATGAAAAAAAAGTTATTTTTCTGATTTTTTTATTTTCAATGACAGTTGTTAAATTGTTTTTGATCGTCTTCTGGTTTATTATTTTACTTGTTTTTTACTTTGTAAATTGAAAAAACCTAACTGATGTCAAAAATATGATGAATCTTTTTTTTTCTCCCCTTCAAAATTTTCGGATTTTTGAAGGGGGGGGGGTGACATAAAAGAAAAATAATATTTGTATCAGCCTTATGAATGTTTATCCACAATATTTAAAAATCTACCAGTACCACTTAGCTTTAAAAATAATAAACTTTTCGTTATTTATAACCCCTCTATATAGCAATCCAAGTCATCATGCATGACATGGTTTACCCACCGTCGGTCGCCCTAGTGTACTGAGTACACGCACTTTGCGAAAAGTCGAAAAACACGTTGAAAATCCGTTCAAATTGATCCGGGTGTTGGTCCTATTCCAAGATCTACTCTTCTTCTTGCTTGTAGAGAAGAAATTTTTCGAAAAAATCAACGAAAAGTATTCGAAAACATCGTGTTTTTAACCTAAGTTTTTAGGCGTGTTCTCAGTACACCAGTGCGACCGCTCGTGTAACTTTTTTTTACCAGGCCCGTCACACGAGCGGTCGCATCGTGTACTGAGTACACGCGGAGCAATTTTGATTGTACATCCAAAGCTAGGCAAGATAGAATATGGATGTCTTCGACAAATTTCTTCAGTCCAACGGTACCAATTTGTCAAGGGCAGAAAACACTTTGGAAACATCCTTATCTTCCTGTGGCCATCGGATTGTGCCTCGGGGGAACCGATGTAGTGGACATTTCGCAATGCAACATCTCGTACACAAATATCTCAGGATCTAGATTTTTTAGCAAGATGGTGTCTTCGACAAAGTTGTTCAGTAGGTCAAGGGCTAATATTTGATAGGCTGCTTGTTTAGAAATTCTGCCACCAGATGGTGCTAGTGAGCATTTAATTTTTCAAACACCGATATCTCAAGATCCTGATTACCTAGAAAGATGATGTCTTCGACAAAGTTGTTTAGTAGGTCAAGGACTAACATAAGATAAGCTACTTAACAAGAAAAACTGCCACAAGATGGCGCTAGTGAGCATGCAATATTTCAATCACGAATATCTCAGGATCCCGATTTTTTAGAAAGATGGTGTATTCAGCAAAATTGTTCAGTAGTTCAAAGGCTACCATGTGATGATCTTCTTGATTCGGAATTCTTTCAATAGATGGCGCTAGTGAGCATGATATTTTGCGAACACAGATATCTCAGGATCCTGGTTACCTATAAAGTTGACGTCTTCGACAAAAGTGTTGAATAGGTCAAGGTCTAGCATGTAATAAGCCACCCAACTTGAAATTCTACCAACAGATGGCGTATTTTGATCGCGAATATCTCAGGATAACGATATTTTAGCAAGATGGTGTTTTCGGTAAAGATGTTTAGCAGATTAAGGACTAAACGTGTGATGTGCCGTTTGATTCGGATTTCTTCCACAAAACGATGCTGAAGATGCAATTTTTCGAACGCAGATATATTTAGATCCTGATCGCTTAGAAAAATGATCCTGAGATATTTTCATTACTAATAAATATTAACCCTTCGGCAAGGTTGTTCTAAGATGAAGGCCTAAATGCAAGGAACCTCAAGTTTTAAAATTCTTTGAACTGGTGGCGCTATTAAGCACGCATATTTTGATTGCTAATATCTGAGGATCCCGATTACATCCAAATATAAACTTCTCGGCTCAAAAGTTCAGTAAGTCAAGTACAAACTTGTGATGGGCCACACTTGTTTGGGAATTCTTCCACTAGATGGTGCCACTGAGTATGCTAAATTTTCAACCCAAATATCTAGGATCGTGATTGCTTAATCATGAAAATGACGTCTTCAACTAAGTTGTTTATTCTGTCCAAGACTGATGCATGTTTACCATGTAATAAACCGTGTGATTCGAAAACGGTGCTCTTCAGCATGAAAATCCCATCAGAATATACTTCAGAATTTCATGGACAGTCAAATTTCCAGTCGATACTCAAAAGATCATCGACTCATGGAACAGATATTCTTTAGAAAGCTGTTAAAAGGGAGCATTATAGTAATTATGATTTTTTTGTTTTAAGTATGGTTTCATGAGTCAATATCGAACTATGGAACATCGACTAATACAGGTTTGACTATATTTAAAAATATGACAATCAAAATCATTGCAGCCTGCAGTTGGTCGCATATATACGAGTCGGTCGTTAAAAAAATGATCGATGGACACCTATGAGAGTGTGACGCCTTTTTGTCTGTGCTTAAATCAAAGAACTGTCAATGGTGGTTACATTTGAGCAATAGGCCTTTTCACGAGACGTCTCAAATCAGCTGATTCGGAAGGTCTTTGACAGTTCTTCTATACAAATGCCGAACGTGTCGGTGGTTCTAAAAGGTAAACAATAATACAAAATAATGATCAAATAATTATGAATGCGTAATCGGTTTTCTAGAAAACATCTATTCTGTGAATTCAACTGAATTTTCTGATAAAATTATCAATACCATACTGCAGTAGCACGTGATATTTTTCTGCTATCAAACAGTATATTTCAAGCACATTGATTGGTTTAAATAATGCGAATAATAGCCTTAAAACTGGTGCTAGACTTAGTACACGATGCTTTTCATTTTCACTTCCATTTGAAAAAAAAAAAATGAAAAGGCCTATCAAATATCTAATGAGCCTTTGTACGTGCCATAAATTCTTTTGTTCTCATGACTTTTACTGTGCGCCGTGTGTTGGTGCTGTCTCGCTCTCTTTCACGGGCAACTTGAAAACAGAGCGCACAGTAAAAGTCAAACGTTTTATAGCATGCATAGGCTCATGAGTTAAAAGAACAAAAGAATTTATGGCACGTACAGAGGCTCATGGGTGGCAGAAAGCTGTTGCACAAAACAAAGATGGATGTGTTAGTGCAAAGTGATATGAGAAACTCGGTCTCTCATAACGACTCACGGGATGGCACGCACACTACAACATTGTTCGAATCACCTCGAATGTGATAGATATTGCCTGTGTTGTTTACAAATCAATTCAAAGTGCTCTTTGTGCTAGTATAACCATATTATGTTTATACTAGCACAAAGAGCACTTTGAATTTATTTGTAAACAACCAGTAAGTGAAATTATCGGTCACGGCGATAATCATAAGCCTATCTCTCAAGCTGATTTTCCGGAGGAAAAAGACGTGCCATAATATCAAACCCGACCAGTACTGCGAGAGTGTGCTCTCACGAGATGTGCAGCAACGAATTTAGATTATCACCAGCAACGAGAAGTTTGCGTCCTACTTTTCTACTAAACATAAAAATAATATTGTTCAATTTGAATCTAGAATTTGAAGTAGAATGAACCCTATATGTTTAATTTTTTTTTGTGCTTATCTATTAATTTACTGGTAGCGAAATGTTTTAACATTTGACAAAACGTGTATTGATGAGCCCAAATGATCAGCATCATAAGATGTTCAGCAAATTAAATGATCACTGGCGCAGGATTACTCAAAATATAATTGCCAATAACATGTGTGCACTTTCTTTACCTAATAAATTTGATGAAGACGTCAAGTTTTAAAATAATCGGGAACTTGAGATTCTGTATTTGAAAAAAATAAACCAGGAGCTCTTTCTCTAGCCTGATGGAATTATTTGAAATCTAACGGCCCATTGCATTTTGAATTGAATGCGGAAGAATTTTGAGTAGGTATATTTGACACTTAACAAGTTGGTCCATGATATACAGAACAACTTCACCAAAGACACCATCTTTGTAATCTAATTTTATTTTCCTAACCAGGATCCTGAAATAATTCAATTCGAAAATTTCGTTTTGTGGAAGAATTCTGAATCAAATCAAACATATCACATGTTTAGTCCTTGACCTACTAAACATCTTTGCTGAAAAGACCATCTTGCTAAAATATGCTTCAGATATTCGCGATCAAAATACAGCATGATCACTAGTGCCATATGGTGGTAGAATTTCAAGCTGGATGGCATATTACATACTAGACCTTGACCTATTCAACACTTTTGTCGAAGACGTCAACTTTATAGGTAGCCTGGATCCTGAGATATCTGTGTTCGCAAAATATCATGCTCACTAGCGCCATCTATTGAAAGAATTCCGAATCTAGAAGATCATCACAAGCCCTTGAACTACTGAACAATTTTGCTGAAAGCACCATCTTTCTAAAAAATCGGGATCCTGAGATATTCGTGATTGAAATATTGCATGCTCACTAGCGCCATCTTGTGGCAGTTTTTCTTGTTAGGTAGCTTATCTTATGTTAGTCCTTGACCTACTAAACAACTTTGTCGAAGACATCATCTTTCTAAGTAATCAGGATCTTGAGATATCGGTGTTTGAAAAATTAAATGCTCACTAGCACCATCTGGTGGCAGAATTTCGAAACAAGCAGCCTATCAAATGTTAGTCCTTGACCTACTGAACAACTTTGCCGAAGACACCATCTTGCTAAAAAATCTTGATCCTGAGATATTTGTGTACGAGATGTTGCATTGCGAAATGTCCACTACATCGGTTCCCCCGGGGCACAATCCGATGGCCACAGGAAGATGAGGATGTTTCCAAAGTGTTTTCTGTCCACTGACCAATTGGTACCGTTGGACTGAAGAAATTTGTCGAAGACATCCACATTCTATCTTGCCTAGCTTTGGATGTACAATCAAAATTGCTCCGCGTGTACTCAGTACACGATGCGACCGCTGGTTTAACTTTTTTTTGAGCGACTGACGGAAGGTTTATCATATAACGAATGCACATATAGGATAATGCCACTTCATAATTGCATTACAAGGATTCAAATATCCCGTCAAAAATATTCAGTAAATAATTCAATTGCAAATTGCCAACGAATACAAAATTGATGCACGACCACCACAGTTCAATACCAACTTCCAGAGACAGAGAGATCTCGCTGTCCTCCGGGTATGAACTCCCATATTAGCAATATTATCACAAGGGAATAGATGTCAACAAAATATAAAAATATGTTTGCTAAAACCTGATAAGGAAGTGTTGTTATGTTCCATGGTTATTTGAAAATGATGAGTAAACTACCTATCTAACTGATGCTTTTCTGAAATAAATTTGACTGCTCCAATTGCAATGTTGAAATTATATGAAAATTCGCATGCCCACCCTAGCCGCTGAAGAAATGAACCGTTACTCTTTGAACGTGGCAAAGGATGGTATTAGCATGGATGGTGCGTGCGCTCGTAAGACATGCAGTTGTTTGCCCCAAGATTATTTGGTTTTCTAATATGAAAGCATACATTTTTTTATATACCAATGAATTGCTGAGAAAATTTGCAATCTATTGGTGCTAATTATAAGGCTAAAAAATAAAATTCATAGCATACTTTTTCAATTTCCATTTCATGCGCAAATGATTTCCGCTGCAACAGCAGCGGGCCGTGGGAAGTAGAAATACGAAAATTGCAAATTGTTCTGAACAAATCTTCCTAATTTTGTTGAATAAAATATATTGGGGGATTAGAGATTTCTAAATTATTAAATAATACGTCATAAGTCATTTTTAATTTCAGAGCGATCGGTTCTCAGCTTGCTCCTGGCGATCAACATGCTCGTGCTGTATGTATCAAGCGAGCGTGCTTGTGCGGAATGTACTAAGTATACGATGCAACTGATCTTGAATTAAATATTTCAAATTACAATTGGCATTGGAAATTCCAAGTAAATATTTGTCTCAAGGCTTTCTAAGTGGGATGCTCGAAATTCATTGAAAATATTCTAATTGTTTGTAGCTGAGAATTTTGGACAGACAATTTGAATGTGATTATTGGGAATTTGTTGAATATTTTCCAATTACTGGTAGACACTGAAAAAGACTGCAATATGAAAAGATGATTGCTTAAAAAGTCTTTGATAAAGTATACAATATTTTGAAATACATCGAGTTGAAAACAAACAAAGCTATGACAAAAACACTATTTGTATGACATGTAGGTTTCTCAAAATAAATCCTAACAATATTTGAGATTTTTATGGAATAATTTGAATATTTCCGAAAACCTGATGACAAATGGGCATTCCAGACAAATATTTGAATGAGATGAGGAGCTTAACCAAAATTTTGATTAATACATTACATTCAAATGAAATAAGGGTTTCTAAAAATGCTCTCTCGAAACATTCGCATATTTTCGAATACCTGGGCATTTCAAAAGATTCCGACAACATTTTATTAATGAGATTAGGGTATAAGATTTTTTTTTTTAATAATAGAAGTTGCTGAGTATTTTTTCAGCAACTTAGAAATACTTGTGTTTTGTGGAATTCTTTAAATTATTTTGAATATTTGATGGCGATTGAGAATTTCTGACTTATATTTGAATGAGATTAGAATATTAGAAAATTTCCGAAAAAATAGAGTTTCTCGTCAGTGATATTTGCATAAGAGGAATGTTTTAAAAGAAATTCTGAAGTATGTATGATTGAGATAAGTATTTTTTAATGCAATTTTAAATAAGACGTCTCAATATTATATGGATAAAATTAAATAAATTATTTAAACAATATATGCTCCTTTTTAAAAAATTACCACTGAATGTTTGACTGAGATGAGAATATTTTAAATGATTCCGGAATAATTCAGTTATTTATGAAAATTTTGAATATTTCTGAATATTCGATGTTATTTAAGAACTTCTGCCAAATATTTTAATGCGATGAGGATTTTGAAAAATTTAAGTACAACAAAATATTTAAATGAAATGAGTTTCTCGTGAATAATATGCATATATGGTTTCTGAATGAAATTTTGATAAATGTATGAATAAGATGAGTATTTTTATTTCACTTCAATATTTAAAATATTATGGAGTTCTTTGGAAAAAAATCCGAATTATCGATGGAAATATAAAATTTCTGACAAATATTTTAATGAGATGAGGATTTTTACGAAAATTCTGAGAAATATAAGAATGCGATAAGTATCTCGTAAACAACATTCGAATAAGACTGAATTTCTAAAATAAATACGGTATCTTGCATGAATGATACGAGTGTTTTCTAAATAACTCTCGACTATTTGAATGATCTCTGGAATCTTCCGCATATTTTCGAATATCTGCGAATTTCAAAGATTCTGCCAACTTTTTCAATAAGATAAGAATATAATAAAATTTCTGAATAATAGGAGATAAACATCTCGAAAGTAATATTTGCATATAAAGAAGTGTTTCAAAAGAAATTCTGACGAGAATGGGATAGATATTTTCTCAATATAATTTCAAATAATATGAGTGTCAAAAAATTTCTTAATAATATATGAATAAGGTGAGTATCTCATGAATGACAATTGAGTAATATGCTTTTTACAGGAATTCCGCTAAATGTATGACTAAGATGAGTAATTTTTTAATTACTCCGGAATACTCGAATAATTTATGAAATACTTTGAACAGTCACGAATTATCGATGCCATCATGCCATTCGAGAATTTCTGACAAATATTTTAATGAGAAGAGGATTCCAAAATATTTCTGAAAAATATATAAATGTGATGGGAATCTGTAAATGATATTAAAATTATAGAAAGTTTTCTTGAAGAAATTCTGAGAAATGTGTAAATGCGCTGAGTATTTTTTCAGTAACTTTTGTGAAATTCTTTAAATTATTCTGAATACTTGATGGTGATTGAGAATTTCTGGCATATATTTGAATAGAATATTAGACAATTTCTGAAAAAAAATTGGAGTATCTCGTCAGCGATATTTGCATAAAAGGAGTGATTTCAAAGACATTTTTGAAGAAAGCATAGTAGAGAGAGATAAGTAGAGTATTTTTATAAATCAATTCTAAATAAGACGAGGATACTAGAAAATATCCATATAACATATGAATAACATGAACATCTTGTGAATGATATTCAAACAATATAAGTGTTAAATAACTTCCGCTGAATGTGTGACTGAAATGAGAATCTTTAAATTGACTCCGCAATATTTTAGTAATTTATGAAAACTTTGAATATTTCCGAATACTCGATGCCTATTCAGTACTTCTGATAAATATTTTAATAAGATGAGGATTCCAGATAATTTCAGAAAAAAATATATTAGTGAAATTTCTCGTGAATGTTATTTATATACGATAAGGGTTTCGTGATGAAATTCTGATGAATGTATGAATGAGATGAGTATTTTTAATTGACTGTAATATTTAATTGAAATGTAATGGAATTTGTTGAAAAATCCGATCTTGATAGCAATTGAGAATTTCTTACAAGCATTTGAATAAGATGAGGATTCCAAAATATATCTGAATAACATATAAATGAAATGCGTGTCTTGTAATTTGAATTACATAATGGTTTCCTAAAGAAATCCTGAAAAATACATGAATGAGATGAGAATTTTTTCAATGACTCTGGAATACTTGAGTGTTTTATGAAATTCTTTCAAGTGTTCCGAATACTTGATGCCAATTGAGAAATTCTGACATATGTTTGAATGATATTAGGATATTATAAAACTTCTATTTTATGCATAAATGAAGTGTTTGATAAGAAGTTTTGAAGAATGCAATCATGAGATAAGTATTTTTTGTTTCATTTAATTTAAAAATAATTCTACAAAATGTTTTGATACTATATGAATAAAATTAATCTCGTGAATGATATTCAAACAATGTAAGATAACGTGTAACTTTTTCGCAAATCTTCACATCAATGTGTCCATCTAATCCAATTGCAAATTATATGTAATGTTTAGCTTTTCAGTAGTTGTTAAACTTCCACTCGGCTGGTTAGCCGTAAACCACGCTTTTATGAATCAAGTAAAACAAGTAGAATATAAGTACTTTTTTTAGAATCTCCGCTAAATATGACTGAGACGAGAATCTTTTAAATGACTCCGGAATATTTCAGTTATTTATGAAAACTTTGAATATTTCTAAATTTTTGATGCCAATTGAGAACTTCTGGCAAATATTTTAATGAGATGAGGATTCTAGAAAATTTTAGAATACAAGATATATAAATGAGATAAGTTTCTCGTGAATGATACTTATATACGATAAGGATTTCTAAATGAAATTTTGAATTGATTTATATATAAAAAAAATGAGATAGAGACGAGCCTACCAACGACTGAAAGTCTCTTTAATAAAGATAGATAATGAAAGTAGAAATGAGGTTTCCACTCATAGAAATTCTGAAAATTGTATGCATTATGAGTGTTTTTTCATTGACTTCGGAATACTTGAGTGTTTAGTGCAATTCATTGAATTATTCTAAATACTTGATGGCAACTGAGAAATTCATGTTTTGAATAAGATTAGGATTTTAGAAAATATCTGAAAAAATTGGAGATAAGTGTAAGTGAGTTCCACTCCTATTTCCTCCCATCTTTCCCTTCCCTTTCCTCTCCCATCGGGTAGATGATGAAATAGGCTCAAATATGGCGATGGCACAAATCTCCCAACTGGTGGGGAACGTGCCTTTGGAGCCGGCCTTCTGATACCATGCTGTAGGGTTCCACCTCCGAACCGCTATCTCTACCCGTGATAAGTAGTTGTACTCGTGATCCCATGGTTGTCTATGGAAGCAGTGAGGCCATGCTAGGGTTGACAAGGTCCCTTATCGGGTACCACGTTCAAAGCCGGATCGGAGCTAGTCAGGAATTTGCATCTAGTAGGCTCTTCCACCGACTGAAATGGCGCGTTTTGAACGTATTTGGAGAACTGCCAAGGTTTTTACGGGAACAACCATACCATTACCCACCCCACTCGCCGTTTCAGAGCGGTGCCATCCATTCTTACTAGGGTAGTGGAATAGTATGGCTGTCAGCTCTGTTGCGTCAAGTTACAACATAGAATTCCGAGATTCAGTCCGGGTACGTATGCAGCCAGTATACCATAAACTGTCTCATTACATTTGAAAGTGCTTGCAATCTTGCGTGAAACTGAAACATTTTATGATCTTCCATCCAACATTCGCTAATGTTGCATGCTTTCTTGCATCTTGAAAGTGAAATTGCAAACAAGAATACTCGGTTTACATGGTTCTACGCTGAATATTCTGTCAAAAATAATGCACATGGATGGATCGACGGCTTCCCGAGCAAAGGCGGATAACTGGATAATATCAAAATGATAACAACTTTCATTATCACTGTTATCAATTTGATATTCTGTTATTAATGATAATCGAATGATAACAAAATTGGTTATTATTGTATCCATGACAAACATTATTGATAACAAAATATGTTATCACACATCTTTCCCATAACAATTTTATATAGTGTGTGTTGATAAACAAAGTTGACTATTCGTCATACAAATTTTCGTAAAATTATTATACTCATTTCGCAGTGATTTATGACCATACAATTCAAAAAAAAATATGATGTTGTAAATTTACACACCAAAAAAATCTTAGATTTACACGTAACGTTATTTTAGTTTCAGTCATGCAAAGCCGTCTCTCATGTATTCTTCAATGATAAAACTTATAAACACATCTATTATATCCAACATTGTTACTGAATTCCTTAATATTGAACGCGAAACGTCTTCTCTCAAAAAATATTGCTTGCAAAACGGCTCGGTTTTCATGATTTTCCCGCTGAAAATTCAATCATAAATAATGCACATGGAATTACAACCCGTCGATCCATCCATGTGTATTATTTTTGGCAAAATATTCAGCGTGGAATCATGCAAACTGAGCGATCTTGTTTTCAATTTCACTTTCAAGATGCAAGAAAGCATGCAATATAGGCGAATGTTGGATGTAAGTTCATGAAATGTTTCAGTTTCACTCAAGATTGCAAGCATTTTCGAATGCAATGAGGCAGTTTACATTAATTATCGTTGAATATTCATTTATAACTCGTTTAACATGGTTATTATAGAAGCTAACGTGCCATGTAAATTTAAGATTTTTTTTGCTGTGTAGTTATCAACTTGAACTCAGTGATAACATAATTTACTATTACTTTGTTATCCGACAAACAAATACCATATCTTCAAGAAGGGCGACAATTTGGAGCGTGAGAACTTTCAAGCGGTCAGTATTCTGGATTCGATATACACAGCGTCATTCCTAATAATCTTCCGTCGTCTTACTTCTATAGTAAACGTGTTACACTGTTATATTCTTCATAAATGTCGTGATCTATAGGTCTCTGCATACCTATTTTTAGTCAATTTGAAAATAGAATACGATAGGATCGACTGCAAAGAACTATGGGAAACCATGGACGAGAACGTCTTTATTAGGAAGCTTACTGGACTGATAAGAGCGACGATGAATGGTGTTTAAAATTTCGTAAAAAAAAATCAGGCGAACGCTACGGGGACTAGTCCGGACTATGACAACGTGATGCACTATTGCGCGATTGCAACAATGTGTTCCAGGTGGTTCCTAGAGATTTTCATAGTGGTTTCCAAAACGATTTTAAAAGGGTTTATAAAGGGTTTACAGTCTGAACTCTATAGCTTTCTTGGAATCTCTGGATCATTTTTTTATAGAGCGGTTTTAACTGAAAACCTGATGGATTGGTCACCACAGGCGAGTAACCAATCGATTATATTTTCAGCTTCAACAGGTTCTCTAGATTTGTGCACTTATTATTTTGAGAAGTGGCTTCGATTCATTTTCACCTAAATCCTCAATGAATTCCTGGAAATTAAATAATTTGTGTTTGAGATAATTCCTAAAGCAATTTGAAGGATTTTTTTTAAAATAGCTTCTAGATCTTCTGATTACATTTCAGGGAGAGTAATTTTGTAATTTCAGAAAATATCTTGAACATATATGTTACCATGAAGGAATCTGGGAATTCTTTGAATAATTTTTGCTTTTTGTACCTAGGAAGAATTTCTTTTTGATTTCTTTAAAGAATAACTGAAACAATCTTCAAAGGAAAATTTGTAATAAAAATTGTGGAAAATATTCTGCAGACATTTTCGAAGGTTATCGCTATTGAATGCTGTGAGAATGATCAAAACAATTTCAATGATTTTCTCTGTGATATTCTTTGTCGTTGCCGATATTCTTTTAATCATTGAAGATACAGTCGAATTCTAACCAGTATAAAAATCAGAATCTTGACTTACTCAACTAGAAATGCGGGTTATGTCGGATTGAAAGCTACATTAATCTACAGAATAAAGTACGCATTGGGCGTTTTTTCAAACAAAATAGTAAAGTTGGGAGACCTCGATCTCCGATTGATCTGAAATTTTTATCACAGCATCAAAGTTACAACAAATATGGAGCATTTCATAAACAAACTTTTGAATTATCGCAATTCTCTTATTTTGACAAAAACGTCAAAAGTTCGAATTAGAAATAACTCTTAAATGAATATACTTAGAGCAATGCCCTTTTGCAAAATAGTGCAATTTGATAAGATACACAATTTCGTAGAATAACACATTAATGTAAAACTGTTTGTTTTCAAAGTATTTTCAGAATAATTATTCCATTTTCTACAAAATGAATTTTTCAAGTTTTTGTTTCAAATGTTGTGATTTTTTAGTTTAGAGAAATGCATGTTATATCTGAGCTGGGCCACTAGAAGCCGAAATTCAGATCAATAAAATGGCCAATACGTACTTTATTCTGTCCAGTACTGCATATATTACGATACTCAAATCAAAACAAAATTAGGATTCCTCTTGAAATTTTATTCAGGATTTATTAGATACCTTTTTGAAATTGCTCCTGCAAGTGTTTTTCGACTTTTGATAAATTTTCAAACGAGCTTCAAAAAGAGCACAGAGCATGGAATATATTTGAAATGCTATTAAAAATCACACAAAGCAATCACCGGCGGAGAAATCCGTTTGATGTTCGGGTTCGATTCGTCACAGAGAGCTTCCACCGAACCATTACATCAATCGGAAGGAAACCCCGATCAAAAAGTCAGCGCTTTTTTTCCCGCATTGAATTGAGCGCACCATTCAAAGTATGCAGACCAAATTGTGAATTGAACCGCAGCACCCAAAGCGAGTGGATCCCAGATTTGCTTTGATATCAGCCAGTCAGTGATGTAAGCGGCTCTCAAATCAGACCCCCCCCCCTCGATCAACTTACACGCAGGAAGGTACCTTCCTAGAGCTTCACAATCCAATCCATGCTGGCTTCTGATGCGCTGAAGCGAGTGCGCTTTAATAAAATCTCTAATATCATCCTTCAATGTTCGGAAGATGCTTCGGATGGATTGGGTATCTTCGTTAGGGTGTCCCAAAAAAAATGTTGAAAAGAAAAAATGAAATGAAAGATTATGTTTTGAATTTTTGTAGAACAAATCAGCTTTCTAGAAAATCGTTTAGAATTTCTACCAGAACGATTTATGTAAATAATTATTTTTTAATGAAAGTTGTTATATATAGAAGTTTTTTCAATATTGCTCGTCCTTAATTTCCAATATTCCAATACGATATATCTTAATCTTGCAATTTGGTAGAAGATTTAAATCTAGAAAACAATATTTATTACTATAGAGCAATTCTCGCTGAAACCAGGCCGCCATCGGCACACATCGTTAGAATTCCAATTTTATGTCACTGATCGCTAGCTTTCGATAAAACTTAAGGGTGGTCCTTTTTGTTTTCTCAAATTGGTGGACCCCTCATACGCCAGCTAGCTAAACAGTTTGCAAAAAAACCCATTTTTTGATAAATCTTGGGTATTTCTTCACGTGATATGTCTCATATTTCCCTTGGAACACATACCAAACTTAATGGCATCGTATAGAGAAAGGATATAGCTTTCATTTGAAGTTAAAAAATATCCGGCGGGCATTTTGAATTTGGCCGCCATTTTGAATTTTGTTAGAAAAATCGTTTTTTCAAGCTTAGGGGCTGGCTCTATTCCAGTAGGGACGTAACGTCAGGAAAAAGAAGAACAAGAAGAATAGTAGGTGTAACGGTGGCATTAAAATTCAACATGTTGAGTGCTATCAAGGTGAAAAATTCATTCTACTAGTCAAAATCAAGATGGCGTCAAAATCCAAGATGGCCGCCCGATTTTATCACTCTAAATAATACTCCTATTCTTCATCTGACTCGAAAAATACACCAACTATTGAAAACTTGTATCTTTGTTGTACCAAAAATGATGTTTGCATTGATTGCACTCGCCATATACGTCAAAATCGTGGAACATGTTTTAGAAAATCGTTCATTTCATAGGGTAAATACCATTGCACACCTAGTTTCTGTAGCCTATCTTACGCAATTTTTCCTCAGCTTTCTGATGGTGATCTCAGAATTCAAAACGAGCGGTGCGCTAATGGTGAAAAAACGATTTTTCTAACAAAATTCAAGATGGCGGCCAAATTCAAAATGGCCGCCGGATTTTTTTTAACTTCAAATGAAAGCTATATCCTTTCTCTATACGATGCCATTAAGTTTGGTATGTGTTCCAAGGGAAATATGAGACATATCACGTGAAGAAATACCCAAGATTTATCAAAAAATGGGTTTTTTTGCAAACTGTTTAGCTAGCTGGCGTACGAGGGGTCCACCAATTTGAGAAAACAAAAAGGACCACCCTTAAGTTTTATCGAAAGCTAGCGATCAGAGACATAAAATTGGAATTCTAACGCTGGGTGCCGATGGCGGCCTGGTTTCAGCGAGAATTGCTCTATATTTAATAGATTGAATATAACCAAAATATGACCTAAAAATTGATTTTTAATGTTTTTATAAAGCAATGTTTACAATCAACCATGTATTTTTTAATCAAACGTCTAAAAATAGTCACGAAAAAAAAGCATATGCACATACTAGGCCTTGAAATCTTTTTCGCAAAACTTCAAAATATGAAATTGTTCTTGGAAAATTACGATTTTCCATAAGTTGATCTTGCGGAACCTCTTAACAATTTTAGAAGGTTCATTTGTTCTGTAAAAATGCTAAAAATAAACATATAATTCATTCTAGGTTTGACTTTTCGAACATTGATTTTCCTGTGGGACACCCTAACCTTCAGGCTTCCCTTAGTAGAGGTGGGGCTGGGTTGTGGTCTTCTTTCAGAAAATTTCCTCCTATGCATGAGCAATATAATACATGGTACTTGGTTCCTATTTCAATAGATGAGCTGAAAATGCTATAGAAACCGTATTATGTTGTTCAAAAGGAGCTTCCGTCGCGCCGGATTTTTTTTTTCCGAGAACGTTTTATTTTCTTGGGATGAACGAGATGGGAGGATGCTTCATCAGCAATGTGCTTTACGCATTGCGTTTAAGAGGAATCAAATTTGTTAGGTAAGCAGTTTCATGGGAGGAACTTAATTCACAAATTCTTAGCAAAATCGTTACATAAAATTATAGCCGAAAAGGATGTTGGAAAGCTCTTGGTATATAGAATTCATATGATAAATCCTGTACATAGCAAAAATAAGTCAGTTGAAAAGAAAGTATTTTACTTTTAAACAGAAGATCGAAGACACTTGCTTTCGTAAAATGTTATCACCTTGGCTTAGACCTCCGCGATGCCACCGTTTTTCTTCTGTTTTCACACTGATCAATAATTCGAACAACGGAAACATAGTGTCGACAATCAGAAGAATAAGAATTCCACCACTTATTCTTACAGGAATATCGCATACAAAAAGTTTGTCAGGAAATTTCATAAAAAATCAATGATGGAATCTAAAGAGCTCCTTGAGAAACTTTTACAAGTGTTTCCACGATTTTTTACTGATATTTGTTCTAGGATTCCCCAGATTTTGTTCTGGGAATTCTTTTTGGCAATGAAGGGGCTCGGGGCCATTATCTTGTAGGGTAGAAGCACCGGTTTTGGCCATACGCCAGTTGTAGCCATAGTTGTTTATACACCGTTATACACAGCCAATCAGCATGAAACTTTTTGTGTTCAGTAGATCACATTCATATGATAGAGCTACATTCATTTACTCGTCCAAATAGATTCGAAACATAAGAAAAACAATTAATTTTCCTTATAATTTTAACTCTCATACACCTAATTTGGCCAGGGCACTCCTAATATGGCCACTCTCATGAGAAATCAATGCAATTGACCAATTTAGGAACCGAAGTTAAATATATGGCCGAAACTGGTTCCATTGGCCTATATTGACCAACGGGATTTTCAAAGCGAAAAAATGGTTTTAGCTCAGTTTTGATATTTTTCACACATAATACGGATTGAAAGCTTGCATTTGACATATTTGTAGTATAAATACGGCTTCCCATTTAATTTTTATTGACATTTTTTCTTAGGCTGGCCAAAACCGGTGATTTTACCCTAGGGGTTCTTTTCCCCGAAAAGAAAAAAAAAACATTTTGATACTTTAGCATAGACCAAATGTTTGTACTGTTTTTATAAGGTTTTCATAACCAGAGTCGAATTATTTTATAACGTTAAAAATACTTCAAATCCATTAACCATTTGGAATTTAAATTTACGTAGGTAATTTTTTTTTGCAATTTCTCATCGTAATAGGCTGATTTTCATCACGCCAATCTGTCATGAAACGGCCTACTTTCCTGCACTGAAGTATGCAGTGGGGGAATAGTCATTACGCAACTGAAACCAGTGCTGTGATATTCATTACGCAACGCTTTCTCATTACGCAACTGTTTTGAGTTGCGTAATGAATCATTACACAACCATTTTTCAGAAGTTGTAAAATGATGGTTAATGCATTCCGATATAATTTCTGATACCATCAAGTGGTCTTCTACGAAATTGCAAAAAATGTTGTACGTAACTCATTGCAAAACTCGATTTTTACAGCACTCGTCGCAAGTATCCTACTCGGCAAGCCTCGTAGGATAAATTTACGACTCGTGCTGTAAAAATCATCATTCTGCAACTTGTTCCGTAAACTACTATTTTGCAATTTCTCATCGTAATAGGCTGTTTTTCATCACGCCAGTTAGTCATGAAACGGCCTACTTTCCTGCACTGAACTATGGCTCGTTTTTGGTGTGATAAGAGATTATTCATATACGCCTGGGATGTTAGTGCAAGTTTCGTATAAGTCGGAAATTTTCGTCATTCGTCCGTGAAAAAGTGAAATTCGGAGTAGCACTTTCAAAGCTGATAGGATCGAGTACTAAATTAAGTTTTCATTTACTAGTATTCTATGTTGTAATAGCAAATCAATTATTAAAAGATTTGTAGAATTGAAAAACTGAAGGGATTTGTGGAGAAATTGTCGAAAAAATTTCTAGTTAGTTTTCTGAATGAATTTCTGGAACAGTTGTTGAAACGTTCAAAAATTAAATAAATAAATTTCTGAAAAATAAAACTTTTGTACACTTTAGAGCATATATGACAACATTTCTGGAGATGAAATCTTTTACAGTAAGTATTTGGTCACTGTTTATTTTTATTTAAAATTCCAGTAGTGAAAGAAAGAAAAGGCTTCAGCCCATAGAGCAATAGGCAAGGTTGCAAAGAAGATTTCGAGAAATTCTGGACAAAGATAAAAGATAAGGCAGACAATAATACAGAGCAAAAACATGGATGGAATTCACCGTAGGGTTAATGGTTTTGCATGAGTTTTTGGGAATATTTCTTGAGGAATCTTCAAGAGAATCCAAAATAATTCCCCTTTAATTTCTCGGAGAAATATCAGGATGAGCAATCGAAAGTGAGATTTGAAATACATTCTAAGGAATCTTGCATGATGAAAACGTGATTGATTTACTGAAAATAGGAGTGGATTGATGGGGCCCAGATAGCCGTAGCGGTAAACGCGCAGCTTTTCAGCAAGACCAAGCTGAGGGTCGTGGGTTCGAATCCCAACGGTCGAGGATCTTTTCGGGTTGGAAGTTTTCTCGACTTCCCAGGGCATAGAGTGTCTTCGTACCTGCCACACGATATACACATGCAAAAATGGTCAATTTGCATAGAAAGCTCTCAGTTAATAACTGTGGGAGTGCTCATAAGAACAAGCTGAGAAGCAGGCTTTGTCCCAGTTGTACGTAACGCCAGAAAGAAGAAGAAGAAGGAGTGGATTGAGAAAGTTATGTGGTTATAATTGAAATTTAGGAAAAAATGTTTGGCCTGATTCTTGAAAGAGTTTATGAAATTTAATATTTTTGAAAGAACTGCTGCTAATACCGTGAGTGAACTATTGCACTGTGTTTTATTTTCTCGATTTCATGCGCTTTTTGAATAGCGCCCAAACCGTTGATTTTAGCGATATAGTTTGTTCGGAGAAGTTTCTTGGTATATTAAAGCGCAACTTTTGACGAAAAAAGTTTTATGATCAATCCTCCTAGCAGTGAGATAGAAAAACTATTTTTTCAAAACATTTAGATAGACATATAGTGTCTTCGGCAAAGTTGTAGAATTGGTCATTTGAAACAACTTTGTCGAAGACACGATTTTTCTATCTCTTATACTTTTTGAGATGTAGGCCGTTGTATGTGAATGGCCCCTAAAAATCATACTTTTTATTATAACATTTTTCCAAGATTTTAACATTTTTTGTCAAAAAGTATAAGAGATAGAAAAATCGTGTCTTCGACAAAGTTGTTTCAAATGACCAATTCTACAACTTTGCCGAAGACACTATATGTCTATCTAAATGTTTTGAAAAAATAGTTTTTCTATCTCACTGCTAGGAGGATTGATCATAAAACTTTTTTCGTCAAAAGTTGCGCTTTCATAAACCAAAAAACTTCTCCGAACAAACTATATCGCTAAAATCAACGGTTTGGGCGCTATTCAAAAAGCGCATGAAATCGAGAAAATAAAACACAGTGTATTGTAGGGATTCTGAGCGAATGCATGGAGAAGATTCTATGTCCTGATAATGAATGATGTTTGACATGTTATGTAACAGCATTTTTGTAGATTTTTGCAGGAGGAATGCCTGAAGGATAAAGATAGAATCTCTGAACGAATTCCAGGAATCAGTTTAGGAACGAAAGGTTGAAAGACAAAAGGTTGAAAGGAAAAAAGGCCGATAGTAATTTACATGATGGAAAATTTTCTTTCCTTGGAAAAAATATGTTAGACCTTTTGTCCCTTCTCGGTTCCTCTTCAAGCTTTTATCATTTCAACCTTGTGTCTTTCGACTTTCTGTCCCTTCAACGTTTTGTCTTTCAATCATTTGTCTTAGATTCTATAGATGAATTTCTGCATAGGGTTATTCATGAAAGAAATACCGAAACATATTCTGAAACTGATGCATTAACTCAAAGAATACAAAGATAAGTTCCTGTAAGATATTCTTTAGCAATTTCTGGATGCATATTTAACAGAATTCTTGAAGAAATTCAGGGAAGTGTTGTTACAGGAACACCGTATATAATTTAGATACCAATCATATGAGGGACCTCTGTAGTCTGAAGATAATTTTTAAAGAACTCTGTAAAAATTTATAAAAGGGTATTTTGTGTAATTTCTAGAACTACTTTTGATAAGGTAACATTTCTTGATAATTTTGGAAAAAAAAGATTTATTTTAACGTTCAACGCTTTGTCATCGTAATCATCGTCATCATCGAAACTTCAAAAGCAGTTTTTCATTTCAAAACTAAAAATTATTCGATGAAAATGTGTTCATTGCGTTTCGGTTGGAGAATAGAATACACTAAACACATTTAAGAGGCTTTGATTTGGTGACTTAGTAGTCATTCTTCTTCTTCTTCTTCTTCTTATTCTTCTTCTTCTTCTTGGCATTAACGTCCCCACTGGGACAGAGCCGGCTCTCAGCTTAGTGTTCTAATGAGCACTTCCACAGTTGTTAACTGAGAGCTTTCTTTGCCTAAGTTGCCATTTTCGTATTCGTATATCGTGTGGCAGGTACGAAGATGCTCTATGCCCAGGGAAGTCAAGGAAATTTACATTACGAAAAGATCCTGGACCGACCCGGAATCGAACCCAGACACCTCCAGCATCCAGGGGCCCAGATAGCCGTAGCGGTAAACGCGCAGCTATTCAGCATGACCAAGCTGAGGGTCGTGGGTTCGAATCCCACCGGTCGAGGATCTTTTCGGGTTGGAAATTTTCTCGACTTCCCAGGGCATAGAGTATCTTCGTACCTTTTTTCACCTTCAATTCTTTATAGCTCATAAAGCAGCGTCCATTTATTACGTAACGCTAAAATTGAAAATTCTTGACCCCCTCCCCCCCCTCCGTAACGCTTTTTGTATGAAAAATTTCAAATTTTTGTATGAGTCGTAACGCTTGAGCCTACTCCCCCCTCCCCCTACAGCGTTAGATAATTTGTGGATGCCGCCTAATGCCCAACCAACAAGCAGCCCAATTTCTGTTTAAATCTGTTAAAAACCACCATCCATGATGAAAATCAAAAACTAAATCAACAGTGACAATCCAATCCCTGCTCAATTTACCGCATCTGTTTCGTACAAAGGCCATCTAAAGTTGTTTTATGGTGGTATAGCCAAAAGCCAGCAGCGCTATGTCGTCATTTCGTCGCCCACCCCCAAACGTCGTCGTCGCCTTCGTTCATCCGTTTGTGGGACGACGGAAATGAAATGCTTCCAATATCCTTTTCCGAGGAAGTCCAACTTCCTTTCATCTTCTCGACAGCTTCAGCAACAGCAGCAGAAATACCGCAGTCAGCCACCGTCATCGTCGCCGGTTGTGTTGTTCTTTCTGCTCATGAAGTTCTTCGCGTGTGGGGGAACTCGGTGTAAATTGCGCTTTCATTACCCCGTAGGTGCCACCTCTATTTATCTATGTTAAGAGATATTTTATTCAAATTAGAGTATGTCATATGAAAGCTCTATCAGTTTCAACAACTCTTACGGAGAAACATTTCACAATTTCTACAACAATAACACAAAATTCAAAAACTAATCTGAGAACCTTTGGAGAAAATTCGTCATAATATTGGTTGCCCGGAAAGCATCGATGAAATTTAAATTATGCCGCATAAATTTAAGCTCAAAGGAGAAATAAAACTGTATAGCATCTGCAGCATACATAAGGATTTAGAAAATATCTGCATTGTGCACCAAAAATCCGTTTTTAACTGGGTGGCGCGTTATACTTACACCACTGTTTTGAAAATCGTTGAATATGGATTCATTTCTTTTGAAGTAAATTTATTGGATATGATTTTTTCAAGACAATAACAGTTATCAACCTTTGCATGCTTGTTTATGTGATTTCCTTGTAAACTTTCTTTGCCTAAGTTGCCATTTTCGTATTCGTATATCGTGTGGCAGGTACGAAGATGCTCTATGCCCAGGGAAGTCAAGGAAATTTACATTACGAAAAGATCCTGGACCGACCCGGAATCGAACCCAGACACCTCCAGCATCCAGGGGCCCAGATAGCCGTAGCGGTAAACGCGCAGCTATTCAGCATGACCAAGCTGAGGGTCGTGGGTTCGAATCCCACCGGTCGAGGATCTTTTCGGGTTGGAAATTTTCTCGACTTCCCAGGGCATAGAGTATCTTCGTACCTTTTTTCACCTTCAATTCTTTATAGCTCATAAAGCAGCGTCCATTTATTACGTAACGCTAAAATTGAAAATTCTTGACCCCCTCCCCCCCCTCCGTAACGCTTTTTGTATGAAAAATTTCAAATTTTTGTATGAGTCGTAACGCTTGAGCCTACTCCCCCCTCCCCCTACAGCGTTAGATAATTTGTGGATGCCGCCTAATGCCCAACCAACAAGCAGCCCAATTTCTGTTTAAATCTGTTAAAAACCACCATCCATGATGAAAATCAAAAACTAAATCAACAGTGACAATCCAATCCCTGCTCAATTTACCGCATCTGTTTCGTACAAAGGCCATCTAAAGTTGTTTTATGGTGGTATAGCCAAAAGCCAGCAGCGCTATGTCGTCATTTCGTCGCCCACCCCCAAACGTCGTCGTCGCCTTCGTTCATCCGTTTGTGGGACGACGGAAATGAAATGCTTCCAATATCCTTTTCCGAGGAAGTCCAACTTCCTTTCATCTTCTCGACAGCTTCAGCAACAGCAGCAGAAATACCGCAGTCAGCCACCGTCATCGTCGCCGGTTGTGTTGTTCTTTCTGCTCATGCAGTTCTTCGCGTGTGGGGGAACTCGGTGTAAATTGCGCTTTCATTACCCCGTAGGTGCCACCTCTATTTATCTATGTTAAGAGATATTTTATTCAAATTAGAGTATGTCATATGAAAGCTCTATCAGTTTCAACAACTCTTACGGAGAAACATTTCACAATTTCTACAACAATAACACAAAATTCAAAAACTATTCTGAGAACCTTTGGAGTAAATTCGTCATAATATTGGTTGCCCGGAAAGCATCGATGAAATTTAAATTATGCCGCATAAATTTAAGCTCAAAGGAGAAATAAAACTGTATAGCATCTGCAGCATACATAAGGATTTAGAAAATATCTGCATTGTGCACCAAAAATCCGTTTTTAACTGGGTGGCGCGTTATACTTACACCACTGTTTTGAAAATCGTTGAATATGGATTCATTTCTTTTGAAGTAAATTTATTGGATATGATTTTTTCAAGACAATAACAGTTATCAACCTTTGCATGCTTGTTTATGTGATTTCCTTGTAAACTCAATTAAAATAGTGTTTTCAATTAAATTCACAGTTTCAATTCAGTATTTCAGTAGGGGGCACATATTACCCCGTCTTCCCTTACAAAATCGACTGTCGATTCCGGTTGAGAAACAGGATGTCAGCTGGCTGCCAATAAAGGTACCGTAGGGCCCAGGGTAGGAATGGGGAGGCTGCAGCGCAGAAAACATACCGCACATAAACTTGGTGGAATTGCATTGGTATGTTTGTTGTTGCAGCCAGCGGAGGAGAAATGGTGCGCCACAAACTGTTGCATTTTTGCTCGGATGCTGTTCGAATCTGGTTTGCTGTTTATTTTAGTGAACTAAGCAGGGGCAGAGTTGGCTCACTTTGTACAACCGAAATTCGAGTGGTCTTTGATATTGCCTCTTTCGGGAAAAAGTACACTGATACCTCCATCAAATTCTATTTACGTGAAATCGTAAATTGCATTCCATAGATACGTAATTCATCGAGCTCAGGGTATTTAGGGAGTCGATGCCGGTTATGGACCCTTTGCGTATTATGGACCCCCTACAGAAAAACATAAAATTAACACTCAAAGCAACTTTATTCCTATTAAAATCCACCGGGAGAACTTCGATTGCATTGTTAGTCAGCAGTTTCAGGCAAAATATTTGGTTTGAGGCGCATAAATACAGATATTTGAACAGTTTTGTAAATGAAACCACACAAGAGGGTCCATAATACGCATTTCCAGGTGGGTCCATAATAGGCTCGCCGGCAGCGAGCCGGATTACAAGGGAATCAAATGGAGGGTCCATAATACGCAACGTCAAATTTGTAAACAATCCTATTATGGACCCCGGGAGGGTCCATAATAGGCATTCGGACAACAGTTTTTCATATGTATATTTCTCTGGGAAAATCGTATGATTTTGTATGTTGCATGGGTGTACTGTGAAGTAAAGACATTGAACTTGTTATTAGACTCTACAAAACGTATGTCTGCCTGATATATAATTGCGGAAAGGCGTCGAGAATGAATTTCAGCTACTAAGGGGTCCATTACTAGCATTGACACCCTATTTCCTTTCTTTTTTCAACAAACAGTTAAACGGTGTCAATTACGATGGAAATTATTCTCCCATCATTTGGAGTAATTTGGAAGAAATTTGGCTGTGCACATGCCCTTTGAAGTAATATGGAGAACGCCAACTTTTTGTGTTCAGCCTTCTATCTCTTCGTCATGATATTTTATGGAAAAGTGAACAAACTCTTCTCATGTGAAATCCGTTCAGCTACAACTTTGTTGAAAAACACATTTTGATAGGACGTAAGGATAAATTATTATTATTTACACTCAGTTGAGCTAATTTTCATTCTTTTGCCGAGATCCGCACAACCAAGCCGCTGGCATCAAACGTCACTATTGCTGAGATGTCAGCAAAAAAACTTTTACCTAGATTTGCACAGCTGAAATCGGAATTCTGATATAAGTTTGTTGAAAACAAAGTCTAAATCATGCTGAGATGATCATTCAATTACTTTCAGAACAACACTGCTTTTTTGCTGTAGAACATAGTAGCCTGGGTTACTTTGAGGTTAGGGTGATGTGCTAGTATCCATCGTATTAAGCATTGATCAGTGAGAACTGTAATTTTCCCAGTATTGCAGTGAATGATGCTGATACAACCGATGCCAAACAATTCTTTCTCAAAACGGCTTTAGTATTGTACAATAACATTTTGATAAATCTTGATCTCTTTTTGGAAACAATGCAAAGAAAATGCATCTTACCGTATTCTCAATCCGTCGTATCGTTTTCAACTCCGTCGCAATCAGTTTCCAGATTCCCTCACAACTTACGGCTCACTGTAATGTATTGAGTGGTTAAAACACAACATATGAACGCTATAATGAAATGTTTTACTAGTATATATATATATAGATTATACTGGCCCTTAAACAAAACAGTTGTAAAACTCAACGGGGCACCCCCTAGATATGAGCCTTAGGGTAAGAAAAACGCTTTCTCAAAAAGTCAACTCAATTGGTTGCTCCACCAGCTGGCGCAATCGTTATGAAGTTTGTATGGGATATTCGTTTCAAATATATTGAAAATTGACCCTATGTCACTGTTTCGTTCCGTATACTAATTGTTCGCGTTCAAATAAGCCCAGAATGACAAATACACTAATTGATACCCTTATGAACATAATTGTAGAAGGTTGTATCTAGATTTGATCTCATTTTCATTACTCTTTCAGTTGTTGAAAGTTAGGCTTAGATCAGCACTCCCGTACAGTCACTTATATGCATGCGACATGTGCCTCAGCTCGCCCAGCGTCATAGGTGGCTATGATGCGCTTAGTGGTTACCTCCAAGCTATGTTGAAGAAATACAAGCAGTATTGCATGATATACTTCAGATAGTTAAAACACCAACTTTAATAATTTTGATCGTGGTACAATCTTCTACAATATTCTTCGCTATTATATCAAGTAGTGTTTTTGATATTCTGGATCCAATTAAACGCGATCATCAATTTTCCTGAACCAAACAGTAGATTATGTGCTGTTGCTCATATGTTTGAGCTGAGAATCTCATATTAACTTCAATTCAAATGCGCCAGCTCATGGAACGACCAAATGAGCTGAATTTTTCAGAAAGGCTTCTTCTAACCCCAAGAAATAATCCTGGGGGTGCTCCGTGGAATCATACAACTTTATTTTTCTCCCATACTGAGCTGGGCCAGTCTAATATAGATCTACGGGCATCTCCCTCCATTCTTTCAGCATGATGGAATATACTAATGTATGTATGTATGTATGTAGGTAGCCACCAATCCTTGCTTGAGTCTTGCTCTGCATGCGGCTCCACTCAACAGTAAGGTCAAATTTTATTACCAATCTGCATTCAACATATCGCTGTATGAAGGGCCAAAAGGGGGGTGGCGGACCCGTAAGTAGAAACACTTACGCGAAACCCGCGGGAAATAAAGAATCTCCTTCCAGCCATATGATCCAACAGATTGAGTATTAGAATTTGCAATACTTGTCGAGCTTTCCACGGAAAGGTTTGTTAGAAGAAGGGCGCGTCAAATCTTTCACAACTGTTGGAGAGAGAAGTACTAGACGCGAACGACTAACACTTTTCCTCCTGACTCCGATTGGCACTCCACTTCATTGTCCAGTTGTAAATTCAATGATGCCCTGATGCTCCCTCCCTCCCACAAAACATGAGAAATTCAATTATAGTGATATCTACTATATAAGATAAGATTATAATATATATAATAATATGATAATAAAATATGAAAATAAAATGAAAGTAACAATAAAATATGACGCAGTGAAACAGCATGCAGTATTATATCGGCCGACATATATTTTTCTTTTGAATATTTGTGCTACTGATGATATTGTGCTGGTCGAGAGAAGAATGATAAAAATAAACAATTAATTTAAATAAAAATAAAAAATCACCGATTTGTTAATAAAGTTTCCGGATACATCAAAAACAAAATTCCAGCTTCCATATGTTTAGGGAGGACAAACAAAATAGTATTACATCCGCCGCTTCGTTTCATTCGCTGTAGCCTACTGTAGTTAACAAAGACAATTACATTAAAGTCATTTATAAGTAGCAACATGTAGTGCAAGGATGTTACGGCACATTCTCCTAGATTCCGGCTGACACCCTACTACATCGTCCATCTGTGACTTTTCTGATGCCCTAATGCACCCTCTCAATACCCAGCATATAATAAATGAAATAATTATAGTAAATATATAAAATGGAATTTATAGTTGTATATGATATGAATATAGATGTTTCAGAATTTCCATTCTTTAATTGTGACGAATTGAACCTCGTTAGGTAGTCTCCAAAATAAGGACGAATTACAATTTCCGGAATAGAACGGCTGAAATATTAATAGCAGTGATTATGTTAGTATCTCCGATGACTCCATGATGCTTCTGGAAATTATGTCAATGAATTAGTGTAACAACCAATTATATATAAGTAATTCGTGCACCACCACTGGACTAGTAGCTATAATGAATAAAAATTATCTGTTATTTTATGAGCCAAAGAAATTATTTGTATACCTTTTTATTATCTATGAACAGTAGATATAGTATAACGCTACACAATATAACATAAATAACATTACACACTAGTCCCTTGTATGAAACGACAACAATAAAATGTTGTTATGGTATATAGGCATAAAATGAACTGCAAAACAAAACTTTATTAATTATTTATCGTTTTAGGTATGTAGAATGGTAGGTAAGAACCAAGCACTGATACACGCTATGTCTGAACCAGACGACTACAATAATAGAAAGTACATCGGACTCCCTCCCGCCAGAGACCAGAAACCGATCCACATTTCCACAATCGGAAGGTTTCAAAATATTCTATCGGTGGAATTTTGATTTTTTTCACTTTTCAGCTATTTTTCATACTAAAACCCATGAAAACCTCGTTTTTCGGCGCACTTCAGCCCGTACAAAATAAAATGTATGGAAAAAAAATTCACCGATAGATCACATTAAAACCCCACGACTATCAAAATATGGACCAACCACTGATCTGTAGCAAGAAAAAATCCGATGCACACTGATGGAATATACTAATTTCCTTTAAAATCAATTGTTTGTCATTAAAATTCAGCCCGAACCTATGAACACAATTACTTTTGACCGTACAATTATGGCATTTGCTCACAGTACAGCGAAAACAACACAATCAAAGGAACCGTATTTTTACGTTGAGCGTCGTACACACCTGATGCGCACAAGCATTTTTTTCTCAGTACGACGGATCGAGCTTTGTTTACATTCTCAATTATACGCGGCAGTTGGGGAAATTTCGTAAAATTTGGTGATTTATTGAAGTTTTACGGCGTGTGATTGGAATGAAATCCTTCAGTGAAGAAGTATGAAGGTTTTCCATAGTGAAAATAAGTGCCCGGCGAAGTAAGTCACCCACGGGGGCGGGAAGAAACTTGTGCTGGAAAGTGGTGTGGCTCAGTCGATCGCTAAGCATTTCTCTCAAATCTTGTTCGTCCATGCAATTTCGATGAAAAAGTGCAAAGTGGATAATTGAACTGAAGCTATTTACCGAAATACAGTAGTTTAATTGCATTTTTGGTGTACAATTGTATAAACCATATCACACACATAACACACAAAATTTCACTTGGATAATGAATCTATGCTGCAGGTAAGTTTGAATATCCGCCGTAGTGGAACTTTTAAAGTTTGATACGACTAATAAAAGCGCTTACGACGAAGTAGAACAAAACCCTAGTTGCGTTTCACGGCATAAAAATTAACAAGGCAGGCTTACTGATGTAAATATCAAGTTTGATTGTAAACATGTGACGTCACTCCTATCGTACCATATACCTTCCGGACAACTAGATCATTTTTTTCGCAGATTTGTTCGAGGTGGATAGGACTGACGTCGTCTAGTAGCTGTCAGTTTTCGGAATATATCACCTAATATAGTGTGGTCTTCGGCAAAGTTGTAGCTGAAAGGATTTCACATGCGAAGAGTTTGTTCACTTTTCTATAAAATATCATGACGAAGAGATAGAGGGCTGATATCTAAAGTTTAGCGTTTTCTATTGTAATCACCATATTACAGTCGCCTCTCCACATCTCGATATCGAAGGGACCATCGTGATAGGGAGAGATCGAGACAAAGAACAAGTTTTTAATGAATACTAGATTGAAAACCACTCCGTTACCAAGAAAATAATAAACAATCAGATGTCAAGTCGCGTACCTTATTTGTTTGGAATCCCTAAAATTTGGTCTAGTAACCCGCGATAATGGTCATATCGGCATACGTAGAGAAAGTTGGGAACGAAAAATCAACAAAAACACATCAAAATATAGAGATATGGAGAGAGTAATTGTATGCAGAATGAAGGGACCGAAGTAGAGTGTCCATTTCCCGACCATTTTGCTCGTCCAGGGATTCGGGACAAAAATCTAAGCTTGTCCCGGGAAATCCCGGGATTTATCAAATTTTCAATAAAACTAGCATTTTGGTTGAAATGGAAGTACAAATTTAACAATACAATTTTTTTTTCAATGAAACGAACAGGTAATGTAACTTTTAAAAAAAATAACCTAACAAAAATCAAAACTTAATTTGACTAATTACGGGTTTGCTTTGGATTTTTTTTTAAATTCTCTATAACACTTATGAAAGAAATTATGATAAAAACTTAAGTCATAATTTTAAAGCAATTTGCTCCGATCATTTGAAAAGTTATTAAAGCTTTAGAACAAAAGAAGCGATTAAAAATCATTGTAGGTATTGTAGATCATGCTTAAAGTTAATTACTGAAAATTAATGACTGAAGTTTATTGCCGTAAATCGCAAGTCAGTCCCATCTGCATTTTGGTCAAAATTGAATTGATATCGGTTTTCATTACATCTTCTAACGATCTTTCATCTGCACTAACGAGAAATCACTTTTGTTCAGTAAAATTAGGAAAAAATACCAAGTCGAATTGTACCATAATGAAAAGTAAACGCATGACAGTTCCACTGCAGAATTTAGCATCGTGTGACACAAAAATGAATCGTTATTTGGTCATCTTTATATTTTTCTCGGAAAGATAACAGAGTGAAATGTAAATAATGAAAGTTTCGTTAAGATCGAAACATGTTTCAATCTCCTGCAATTTTTTGAATATTTGTATGGAAAACAAGATTTGAAACTTCTCAGTCAATTTTCTCAATGCCTAATTTTTACAGATGGTACTGGCTTGCGGTTTGCGCCACTTTCAGCTATACGCGCCAGGTGTACTTTCATATTTGCTATCTAAGCATAGGCTCATGAAAACGGCTAATGTTGAAAAGACAAGCATTACAAATTCCCAACTAAACAAAATTATATGTGTTTTTTACTTGGTTAGTTGATCTTCTCATCAAAATAAATACTAGTTTATTCTCATTTTTATTATGCTTTTCTGCTTTATCAAATAAGGTTGATAGTGAGAAAAAATGTCATTGTTTCTCATTGAAATTTAGTGGTTTTTATCAAATTCTACGTATATTTCGGGAATCCCGGGATCCCCGGGATGTCAGAAATAAAATGGACACTCTAGACCGAAGAAATCATCGCCATTGGGAGAGATATCGAGATGTGGATAGTCGACTGTAACTTCAAATGACGTATGCATAGTCAATTTTTTTTACAAATCACTTTAAACTTTGGGAAAATGCTATTTATCATAATAAAAATCGTTTAAGCATAGGGAAGGCAAGATTTAAAAAAAAATGCGTCACTCCAGTGTCACCAGGTTAATCTTGATTGGTCTTTAGTCTTTGTAATGATCATTTAGACTTATTTTTTTGAGAACGAAAAATATGAAAATGATTGCTTCCCTGAAATTACCTGATATCTGTCCAGTTAGACCAGGTTGATCCTAAATGGTCAGCGTAGCGGTAATTGTGCAGTTATTCAACAAGGCAAGCGGAGGGTTCGAATCCCATCGGTCGAGGATTGTTTTTAACTTTCCTGGGTACAGAGCAGAGCTGCCCAACGTACGGCCCGCGGGCCGCATTCAGCCTGAGGCTTAATTTTGGGCGGCCCGCGAAGAGTTTGAAGATTCGTCTCATATATGGACCGTTGAATGTTTTACCAACTTGAAGTTAGTACATACCTGAGAGAGACTCGCGAAGAGAAAAAATATCAATGTCATATGCAGCCCAGATCCCGCTGTCACGAAACGTTAAATGCAGCCCATCGTTTTTATGACTGAAAAAGTGAAAAGTATTGTATTCAAAATAAAGTACTATTTAAAACCTCACACCAAAAAAATCTTAGATTTACACGTAACGTAGTATTAGCCTCAATCATGCAAAGCTATTTCTCATGTATTATTCAATGATAAATCCTATAAACACATCTATTATAACATTGTTACCAAAATTCTTAATATTGAACGCGAAACGTCTTCTCTCGAAGAATGTTGCATGCAAAACGGCACGGTTTACATGATTTTCACGCTGAAAATTCAATCATAAATAATGCACACGGAATGACAAGCCGTCGATCCATCCATGTGCATTATTTTTGACAGAATATTCAGCGTAGAATCATGTAAACCGAGAATTCTTGTTTGCAATTTCACTTTCAAGATGCAAGAAAGCATGCAACATTCGCGAATATTGGATGGAAGATCATGAAATGTTTCAGTTTCACTCAAGTTTGCAAGCATTATCGAATGCAATGAGACAGTTTACATTTATTTTCGTTGAATGTTCAGTTGCAACTCGCTTTACATGATTATCATAAAAAAATACGTTCCATGTAAATTTGAGAATTTTTTGCTGTGCTCAGTTAGCGGAGCAGATTTTCCATAGATGCTGATGATTCTAGACACAAGACTAGTTATTAATAATATCTGCTACGTTTGCTGGCATGAACTTTCACTCAAAATGCCATTAATGCTTCGGTGTGATGCAAGCGCAATAATTTTTTGCTGAGATGGTCATGTGAAAGTTTGAACGGCTTGCGCAAGATTGATATAAACACTGAGTGGAATAAGAAAAAAAACTCAGCAATCGCAGAAAAAGAAGACCGTCTCCGCGAGTCTCGTCTCAGGTAATAGAAATATTAGATTTAGAACGCTAGAGGCGCTGTGTGTCCCATTTTTTTTTTCTGTTTCTGTTCGGAATGAACCACTGCGACCAGTTTTCTTTGATCTTTTGTGGTATACCCGTGTCCTTTATTTAGTGCATGTCGTTCTACTCCATTACTATTGAGAAATAATGAAGTAGTCGTTTTTTATACAAATATCATTCTTTACCATTTTGCATAGAGCCTCTTTAGAAAAAGATACCGCTATTTATACATTTTTGAGAAAACAGTTTGTCACCATTAAACTCTCAAAAGCGCGCCCCTTAATCAGGTTCGGCCACTAAGCTGGTTGAATGATACTGATTTTGACCATGCATCGGTACTCTATCGTATCAAATTATTGCTTCTACTCATAAGGTTCAAAGTCGTTTTTTGAAACTGTGAACAAGTTTCATCGCATGAGACATTTAGATTCCTTGAAACAAAAGCTTATTTTAGAAGTTAAGAGGTCTGCTACTCCACTGTTTCGGAATCGTTTCCCTCCTAGATATCGAAAGATAAACTCTTGAACTCGGAAAGAAATTGTCTCATGCGTTGAAACCAACCTCAGATGCTGATTGAGCCATTTTTCCACTTCGACCTCCTCATCATCTAGGACAAATAGGTGGGTCCTAGTGTACTCTTCCGACCCTATCTTAAAAGTATTCACTAGAACAGATACAACAAGAGCACAATTTGGTAGATCTTACCCCGTAACGCACCTCGAAAAGGTGATCTACCTGCGTTACGGGTCCCATACTGTGGCTGTGATGGTGATGAATCAACCACAGTAGCCTTGATTTTTATAGTGGTTATCACGCCCAATGGTATGGGTGCCCTAGTGTAGAAGTAGTTGTGAACCTTAGAGGAAAACAATATGCTCTCTGTCTCGAAAAACACCCAGAATCCGGGTGTAAATCTTTCAAATTGGGTAATATTTCCATATGCATTTTGATGAGTCTGGAAAGCGTGTGCAAGTTTCTTTGATGAAAACAAAAACAAACTGTGTATGACGAGCGTATGCTAGTCTACGTGTGTTCAAATGTCACTAAGCTCTATTGGTGCGATCCGACGGTACGCAAAGTGTCAAATTGATTGTTTTGTTTTTAACTTATGTGTTGGCGCGGGAAGAGAGGTTAAATGACCTCTGTCTCCGGAACAACTACGGATGGAAAACTCACACGATAAGAAGTCTTTTGAGTCGCAGTTTGAAGTACTCCATTGGCCGCAATTTGAATTACATGGAAGCTTTCGTGTATCTCACGAACGCAAGCGATACGCATCATACCTTGTGAGGGCTAAATCTACGAGCGACCTAGAATAGTGAACAAGCATTTTAATATTTCAGTCGTATGTTTGACTGATCATCCATCTAACACAATAATCACCTGTGCAACAGCACACCTAATCGAGAGTATCTTCTGTAGGTAAAATATAATTTTCAGGACACACGAAAAACTATTTGTTTCAACAAGCCACGAAAGGCGCGCGAAGGCAAGAAAACCGGACGGGGTAAATGTTTTGGTTCTAAAAGCAGGTTGCTATGGTGAAATTGAAAAAAAGTGACACTTTGAGTACCATATCCAAAAACCACATACTAGCATCTGAGAGAGAGGAGACAGCTCACTGACAACTGGCTTGTTTTCTTGGCTTCTTTGATTTCTTCTCCTCATGTTTGGGTTGTGCACAATGGTTCGGAGAGCACAAGCTGGGTCAAAACTATTTTCACATCCCATTTGTTATCAAAAAGATCACAAAATTAAGAAAATTCAATAGCAATTTGTGTCCAATCGACAATAATTAAATAATCAACGATTTTACATGCAAGAGTATAGGAAAACAACCTGAATTTTCAATTACATCCAGTTTTAGTTTGGCCAATTTTTTACGGTTTTTCACGCTCTGCCCTTCGAATGTGCGGTTTTCCAGTGACAGTTGATGACAGGTTTCCTTGACTTTTGGGAGCTCGCAATCTAAGCCAGCTGTCTCCCCTCTCTCAGACTAGCATTAGCAGCGACAATAGCGGTCTAATCTTTATGTCTATTTCTCAGGTACATACCAAGACAAATTGTATCATTTTTTAATTTCCAACAGTCGGCTGCTCTCAAAGAGCAGTGTGACATCAAAGTAGCCATTAAGGCCGCGGCTATTAAGCAAAGCCATGCTGAAAGTGTATGGGTTCGAATCCCGGTCGGTCCAGGATCTTTTCGTAATGGAAATTTCCTTGACTTCCCTGGACAAAAAGCAAAGAAAGCTCTCAGTTAAAAACTGTGGAATTGTTCATTGAACACTTAACTGAGAAGCAGGCTCTGTCCCAGTGAGGACGTAATGCCAAGAAGAAAAATGGCTGACATAGCTATGGTCTTATCCACTGGTGTACTAAACTAACTCGGTCGAAGAATTTTGACACTAGAGCGGGTCCAGATCACGTGGGGATCATACGGGAGCGTGCCCCGCTCAAGTGTCACAATTCTCAGTCCGAGTGAATTTAGTACACCGGTGGATTAGACCATACACGATAACAATCTACGAAATTTAGTACAAACTTTATTTCAGGATGGGAATTTCATTTGCTCACTGGTTCCCTTTACGCAAATATCTTATTACGTACTTCAGAACCATTACGTGGATGATGGTTTCAGTCTACAATTGTTACATAAATGCATTAATTTTATTGTTCAACGATTCTTGCTGTGGTTTTGATCACCGTTCTCTTAATCTTTTCCACTTCATTGGTATTTTTCGGTGACGGGTAATGATTTCTGATATAGAAATTTTACGTTTCAACCTACTTTATTTCGGTCATCTTCAGAAAAAATTCCGCCGACCGTTCGTCCGTCTCGGCGGTATACTTAATTTAAGTATACCGCCGAGACGGACGAACGGTCGGCGGAATTTTTTCTGAAGATGACCGAAATAAAGTAGGTTGAAACGTAAAATTTCTATATCAGAAATCATTACCCGTCACCGAAAAATACCAATGAAGTGGAAAAGATTGTTCAACGATTTCAATTTTAAAAATAATTCAAATGATTTCCCCAGAACCAACCCTGGACACGAATGACTACGTGCAAAACTGCGGTGAGGATCATCGCTTGTGACGTATGCTGAAGGTCGGTCAACTACACTGAGAGGGTGAAGAGGCAAGGGGGTGCCCATCTTTTGCACAAAGATATTCCGGGTGGTGCGGTGACAGAACTGCAAGAGACCATCAACAGTGGTGGAAAAATTCAATTTTGTTTCCTGTTATGCGCTCGGAATTGAAAGTCACCTCCGCCGGAACGAACAAGGCAAACGGACTCCGGAGACTGGAATTTTCTTGTGAATTTTGTTAAAAATAATCCGGCGGGTGGTTGACAGGTAAATTGAATTTCAGTTTATGCTCTGCTGCGGTGTGCAATTCAGGTGGCAGAGAGGAATGCTTTCGGTTGCTACTAACGGGGGGTAAGGAATAGTAACGACCCGGTACCTACTCGGAATGGATGTTTATGGATGCAGCAAGTGTTTCTCACCTTGAAATCAGGATCCGGAACTCGTCTTTTGAACGTGCCGACTATCAGCAGTGCTCCATCGCCTACGACGATCATTCGACCCTGGGTTGATTGTCTGTAAAGGGAAAAGAATATGGGAATTGATAAGAATATTGGCTGAATTTGTTTTGAATGTGATGGTGGTTGTAACTGTTACAAATCATATCAAATAAGTTTCAGAAGAATTTTGTTTTTTTTTTTATAGTACCGTAAAACTTTGATAATATTGGATCAACAACATACTTAACAAATTAACATAATTTCTGTTGATCGGTTAAGCAAAAAGAATACAAAAGTAAGTTGTATTATTATGACACTTCATGTTCGAGCAATTTTCGTTTAAATTGAAAACATTTGAGACATTTTTATTCGAACATTGAAAATTTGTGGGTTTCAGCATTTTAGAAACGCTTACAAACAATCTGTTCTACGATTACTATTTGACGATGTTATAAACAGCTCGTCACCTATTATTGACAGCCTAGTTATAATAGAAATTGTATTCAGTTACATTTTTTTACGGAAAGAATTTTTAAAACCGGAGCCATTTTCGTGATCTAATTCAGAAGTTTCCATATATAGCGATAATGATAACGAAAATACCAGTACCAGCAACAGATTGTCTTTCAAAACAAATTATCAAAGTCTACGTTTTACGGTACCTTTTCTTGTATAAAACTCGAACAAAAAAAGTTAACCAACAAACAAAACCTGCGATGCTGAACTTGTTTCCGTTTAAGATGATTACCAGACAATTGTTCTGTTAAACACATTTGTTTGACAAAGTAGTTTATCTTTCAAATGTCTCCATGCGCAATTCAAATAAAGTAACTTATTGCGTGTACACCTCTCTTCCACTACTGTCAAAAACTCAAGTTCCCCATCGACAAAGTCATCATGATGATGATCTCCATTTTGTGTGATAAGACAAGCCTTAAAATAAGCGTCTGCCACGCTAACTTACTGTCTGTCAGTGCGGTGATGCGTCTCGAAGGAACAAACGACATGATGATGGAAATAACTTTCCGTCATAAACCGTGATGGGCCCCGGGTTGGTGAGGCACAGAATGTTGGCACACCCCATCCCCGATCCCTCCTCCTTCATGTCCTTGCGCCAAGTTGAGGAATGGCTAAATTATAAATTTATTACTGCGGGTTGTCAAACTTTGGATGATACGACACCACTGCACTGTCACTCTGCTCCTCCTCGCATATGCAGACCGCACATTCATGCCGTGTATTGCGGCGATATCCGCAAGATGGCAGACGAACGAAGACCGCGGGAGGAAGGAAGCGACTGTGAAGTTTGATTCTTCTGACATCTGCTGCGGGGAGCAACAACGATTATTGCTCCGGATGGGAAAGTCTGGTTGAAGTTTTGGTGCGCGTGATGAAAATCGATTTTATTGCAGCAGAACTTCAGTGAAAGCGGAAACTTTTGCCGGAATGGATATCGGTTCGATATTGTTCGATTACGAATCGAGTGAAACTTGTTGGACTTGTGCTAAACGTTACACAATGCGTTGAATAAGGATGTTGTGATAACTTTTATATTACGAGTGAGAACAGAGAAAACATTATATACACTACCCACCATAAGTATGGAATCGCATAACTCAGTATTGCAACACCCCAGTTGAATATTGCAGCACCCCGAAAAGTTTAGCATCACCCGTAAACTATAACACTAATAACGCAATATCTTGAAAACCTTACTTTCTAGAATTTCATAGATTCTAGATTAGAATATTCTAAGTGGTCAGGTTCATGAGCTAGAGCCTGCTAGAATATGATCAAATGACATGCACCTAGCGCCACGTAGCGGCTAACCAATCAGTGCTGTATGAGATTGCTTTTAAGCTTCTGACCAACTTTGCTGAAGACACGAACATTCTAAGTAGTCAGATTCATGGGCTAGAGCCTGCTAGAATATATTTCCAAGATATTGCGTCATTAGTGTAATAGTTTACGGGTGATGCTAAACTTTTTTGGGAGGGGGGTGTTGTGCTGCAATATTCAATTGAGGTGTTGCAATACTAGATGATGCGATTCCATACTTATGGCGGTTAGTGTACCTATATTGAGGTTTATTGAGATTACAGAGCTCAAAACACGTTTCCCAAATATTCACTCGTTTCAATATGGAATTGGAACGAGTAAAAATTTGTGGAACGTGTTTTGAGCTCTGGTACCTCAATATAGGTATATAATGTTTTCTCTATATCATATTGAGATTTGAATGACAAATGGAAGCAAATAGAAGTTCAAATTACAACCATTTCGACAATTCTTTACGGATAACCTTAGTTTTAGCTCGAATGGAATCGTCTGCATGTCTAGTTCCTTAGGATTTTTTGAAAATTTCCACTCGCTTTGAGTCATTGCGGTGGGTCACTGGGTCAGATCGGATAAAAATGACTCTAACATCCTTTTTAATCAATTTTCATCAGATTGATTTGTATAAATCTGACTCCACATTAACTTGTTTTATAATTTCGACAACAGACATCGTGTAAAAACTAAATTAGGCTCTAAGATCAGCTTTGGCCTTGGATTTTTGCTCATTTATGGGACTGCCTTAGAACTGTTCCATGATTTTCTGATAAACTGTTCAGTTTAGGTTTTGGAATTCTTCATTTTTGAAGGCTTATTCAAATATGATCGTGGGAAATCTTTTGAAGGACTTCAGCCACCTATATGACAGGTTTAGTGAGTTGAATGTGAACCAAATGTGTTTTTTTTTACATGATACCGAAATTTGAAACTTGGCAACTCTTTTTCTATTTCTTGAAGGCCAATGAACCTTAAAATTATCTTAAAATTAAAATTATGGTTGGTTTGGTTCTTCAAAATGGTGTAGTTTAGCACCCAAATTTGCTGGTTATGAAGAAAAATAAAATCGAACTTTGTGGGACCGGTTCCACAGATGACCCATGTAGAACTGAGATAATAGTATAGAATCAAAACGTCGAACACATCATAAGGTCAAGATGTTTTAAAACCACTTCTAAATTTTCAAAACCACAAATCTAGAGAAAAAATCAGTCGAAAGTCCTCAAGTATTCAAAGGAGGCTTACGTCGACAAAATGTTCCAAAAGATACGAAAGTCTACAAAGGTTTGCGAAATTTCATGGAAGTCTGCAAAAGTTCGCGAGAAATTCGTTGAATCCCACGAGCTTGGCGAAGGCCTGACAAGGTCTGTTAAGGATGCGAAATTCTGCAAAAATACGTGTTAATCCGTGAAGGTCGGCAAAGATTCGCAAAGTCGGAGACTATTTGGGAAACCTTCGAGGTGCCATCTACGGAGACTTCTTTGGATACTAATGGGGAGATCTTAATGGAGACCCTTTTGAGCATGTAATGGATTGGTCGTTTCTCAATAATGGCAAATTATGCTTGTACATTTAAGATAATATGTTCCAAAGAGCAGGGCTGGCGTCACTTTAGTACAAACAGGAAAACATAAAGAGTTTAAAGTTGCGTGAAAAGTTTAACTGACTAGAGAAGTGATTTCCTCAAAGTATTTATCATATAATTTATGTAACATTGAAATTTGCTTATATTTCAGAACTTTTTCTAGCTGATTATTGATGTTCCCAGTGCGTTTTTCGTCAATTGGAAGGCTTGCAATAACGTTTCATCAGAATTATTCTGGATTACCTCAAGATTTGTGTTGCCGTTATAAAGAAAGGCTCTCAACCTTGTTTTCAACAAGTTATCAACTGATTAGGAACGTGCACTCTTAGCGTATTTTCGAAGAAACTCTAGCGGATACGTTGGGAAGCGTACCAAACCATCTGCATTGTATATGAGTTGTAAACAAAAATGAGCAATTCTACAGGTAAAATAATTGAAGATAACTCATAGAAATTATCTGAAATCAATATCCAATGATTTTTAAATTTAGACCGTTGGGTGGTTTGATTGGATGTGTTTGAAACCTATTGCCAAACAATTAGTTATATTTCATGGCATGCTAATCTGCGTTTCCAAGGTGGCTGAATGAGGGATTTCATATATGAACCACGTCCCTTCTAGATATCTTGGTCAGCATCACTCTTTGCGTTAACGCATATACTCTCTTTCCTACTGCGCGCACTCTCTGAGATTTTACACTTTGTGCGCCTCTGTCTGCTTTTTGTGCTGTTTTTAAATTGTGCGCATTGTAGGAGTTGATGCCAGCCCTGCCAGAAAGTTGTTGGATGTCGACCAATCCATCTTGATTCTACGCTACGGTTCTATGAATCGAAGCCAAACCTCAAATTTTCAAGAGCACAAATCTGGAAAACCAAACATCCGTTTAAGCTGAAAACTTAATCGATTGGTCACTAGCTGGTGGTGACTAATCGATTAAGTTTTCAGCTTAAACGGATGTTCAGTTCTCCAGATTTGTGCTCTTGAAAATTTGAAGTTTGACTTCGATTCATCTTCACCTTAATGCAACTAGAGTCGTCGCGAGTCCTAATCGAGAATACGTGGACCCTAGTTTTTATAATAATCTCGCTTAAAAGATCACCATTCAGCGAACAGTTTCCCCGTGAACACCAAGATTAGAATACAGTGTTTTAGAGGATATCTTGACAAAACTGCTTCAAGGCAGAATTTTTGATCTCTCTGAGTATTTCTTTATGTATAAAATTTCTTAAATTTTTTACACGAATTTTCTTGAGCTACTCTTACAAGAATACTGGAAGTAAATTTTTGATTCAAGCAAAAATATAAAATAAATGTTTATTGAAAGAGTTGCCTAAGAAAAGAGGACACATAGGAAAGTTTAAAAACCCACGGAGGTCGAATTTGCAAGAAAATTTTTGGATTAGGTCGACAATATGTAGCTAATACAGAGATTGCAATAACAGATTCGTTTGCAATACTAAACAAATGTACTAAAAAACTATGCAAAAATGGCTCAGCAATATTTACAATAGTTCATTTAATAATATGAATATTACTGAGGTTGAAGGTTTAAGTTAATAAATCCAGTACTTTCTGAGAATAATTTGCACACCTATCTAATCTCTTTGTTTACTTTCTCTTTAGTCAATAACTGAGTCGCATTAACCTCTTCTGTTGCTTTTTTGTATGTAACGCTAGTCAAGGAAATTGCCTTTCGATCTATAGTGAAAAACTTCTCAAAAGTTTTAGTATTGCACTGTTATAATCGAAAGAGAGCGAGAAGGAGATAATCTCTCATTTGAACATAGGTCCTTTTGTAATGTTTAGCGAGAGTTCATATCTGACCATAAACAGTAATTTTATAAACTATTTGTTCATTGTGAAGATGTATCGCAGCCATACCTTAACATTTATAGAGCACACATCTGAAGAACCAGACAGGGTTTCGAGCTGAAAATTTGATTCCACGATTGATCTATCGATCAAACTTTCAGTTCAAACGATTGTCCGATTCTGTAGATTTCTGCGCTTGAAGAGTTGAGGTGTGGCTTCGATTCATCTTCATCTTACAAAATCTTCTTGATAAGCTCCGGACTAACTGATTCACAGATAGTTCGGCTGAAGATTAATCGAAGCCACACCTCAAATCTACAACACCACAAAGCTAGCTAATCAGACAGCCATTCAAACTCAATATCTGATTTATCAGTTACTCACTAATGGTGACCGATTGGTTAAGTTTTCTGCTTGAACCGCTATTTGGTTGTCTAAATTCAATAAGATTTGAGGAGTAGCTTCGATTCATTTCCGCTCTAAATAAACGTTGAAACATTTAGTATTCTTTTTTGCCGAGTCTTACAAATGTTTCAATGAATTCCAAAGCTTTATCATGAATTTATCTTGTAATTGTCTGTGTTTTTCTTATATGTTTTATGTAAACTTGTAAAATGTTATAAAATAGCTGAGCTTTGACTTAGGGGCGCTCAAATTGTAGTTCGCCAAGGGCGCCATGACACTACGCTACGGCTCTGCTTATAGATATGCAATGAAGACGTGAGCGAGCGTAATTAGCATTAACTTTGCACAATCAAAGCAACCCCGGAGTGAACAATGCCACTCAGTTTGATTCCATTTAGCAACCGTGATGGCTCACTGTTGGGATCAGGGCTGGGAATGGTAATAGTAGTAGGCTTGAATTTCCCAAAATTCACGTGTAGTTTAAAAGTGCGAATCTCATCAAGAAACCTACTTTGAGTAGAGTTACAGATTTCTCAGAAGCACATAAATGTACAGACGAGTATCCAACCAAACGGTCTCTCAGCTAATCGGAATCCTAGTGTGCTGCGCTAGCCAGAGTCTCACAATAAAGGATTTGCTACTGACAAGAAAAGGAATCGGCTATCTGGATGCGTGGAAAATTTCTTCCCCGAAGTGGTCCAGAAAATAGTTCTGTTCGCAGTACGCAGTTGAGAAGAAATGTCATATCAAATGAGGCTCTCTGTAGAAAATTTCGTGACCCATTTAGTCAAGGAATATCTTTATTTTTCTTGAGCGAAACAGCATACTTAGCTTAAATCTGATAGCGCGCATCACCATGCTGGTGACTAAATGGTCTACTTGATATGGTCGAATTCTCGCGATCCGAGAGTTACAACATCGATTGAAAAATTGTGTCGTCACTTTAAAAATAAATAAAGGTCTAACAATGTACAGCGCAAACGTGCGCCTTCAAGCAATGAGACTCCTGCACATATGCTACAGCACGTGCACAGTAGCTCTAATTTTGGGTGCATGAATTTTCAAAATTCAAAGTGTTTTTGCTAACAATGTTGGATGAAATAGGTGCGCTTAAACGATTTATCATGGAATAATTCGCTACTAACGGCTTTACACGATTGACACTAAAACTGCATGACGTGTAAACTTATTATTTTATAGTGTGTGCATATTTTCAGATAAACCATCTAAAATTTTTCGACAAAAATTTCACTTCAGTCAAATTGTTTTTATTTTTGAACACGTTATTGGAAAAAATACTCAAACATGTATGTTTAAATTCATGCTACATTTTATATGCTGTAAAAATTTCATGCAAATCAAATCAAACCGAATTATTGGGTATGGAAAATTGAAAATGTTAAGAAAGTATTGTCTAATACTGTAACTCTTAAATTTTTTTGGAAGTGTTCCTGTAAGAAAATACCGGGTTAAAATGCAAAACAAATGGAATACTGAAGTGTTTGTTGAAAACACTGAAAAAAGGCATATATTAAGTCTTGAGTCTTTAGAAATCAAAGAAAAGGCACTGGCAATAAATCGAATTGCAAGGTCTGGCTCCGCACACGAAACTGGTGTGAAAATCACGACTTTGTCATAAATTCGCGTCAGACATTTCCACCCAATCTGTCTATGTCTCCCCAACGTTACACCTCTAGTATAGTGTCACCCCATAGTCCGAGCAGTCAAACCACAGCCGTAGTGTCAAATCATGATCATTATCCTCGCGTTTATCTTTTTCTCGCCGGCTGACTACGCGACACATGACCGGAATAAGAAATGGGCCTCCCCCATCTTCATTGTCTTTCTTCCAGAGTATTTTCTCATCACAACTCACGCAAGCTGTTGGTTCGGCTCCATCCCATTACCCCGAACGCCATTACCCCGAACGCCACTACCCCGAACGCCATTACCCCGAATGGGTCATTACCCCGAACGCCACTACCCCGAATGAGCCATTACCCCGAATAGTATGAGACACAGTGCGTTTTGCGGGTAAAAACGCGTCCTAATGAGAACTGGTAATTAATGACGCGTAAAATTCGTCGGTAAAATGTTCATCATATATCGTTCGGATTCAACGGCTACGCAGTCTTTTCGGGAATAAAACGAGGTTTATTACTTGCCCAACGTTTCGACACGGGGTTGGTGTCTTCTTCAGGGGACACCAACCCCGTGTCGAAACGTTGGGCAATGAATAAACCTCGTTTTATTCCCGAAAACACTGCGTAGCCGTTAAATCCGAACGAGATAATATTACAGTCAAACCCCCGCCAGATTAGGTTAATCATATATTTTCCCTTCTTTTTTATGTCAGCTATTCTTTCGAAATATCTTCATCTCATTCTTTCTGAGACAGTGCCTGTTTATCAGCTCAGTGGGCACTTTCGCAGTTCAAGGGTTCATACACAAATTTCATAACGACAAAAATTGCCATTTTTGACACCTACCCACCCTATCGTACCATTTATTGTATGAAAATTCTACATATTGTGTATGGGCTGTAACATTTTGAGGACAACCACCCACAACGTTTTTTGCCCCCTTCAGCGTTACAAAATTTGTGAATGGGCTTCTAATTGACTGGTAGCTTTCTTTGTCAGTTTACCATTCTTGTACCATGAGCCTCTATGCCCAGGGACACCAAGGAAATGTTCAATACATAAGATCCGCCACTGGAGGTGTTCGAACCCATAACCATCAATATGGTCTTACTGAACACCTGTGTGATCACCGGTATTATGACTTCTTGGTGGTGTTCATATTTCAATTTTGTTTTGAACAAATATTTTCCTTTCTTATGAATATAGGTTGTGCCATAGCATCACGTTGTTACAGTGATTATTTACGTCATAGCTTTTAAAATTTCAACAGAAATTTGCCCTTCTTTCTTAAATAGGCTGTTCTTTAAATTGTCGTTGGATAAGCTAGTCACTAATATTTCCATATAGAACAGATTTTTTTTCAAAAAAATATATCCGGAAGACATTTACTAAAGTTAATCCTGCTATAATTCTTATCAGAAATTTTCCCTTTCTTTTATCTTCTTGTATTAAAACAGACAGGTATCTTATGGATTTTCTCACTACTTTTCTGCCATAATAATTTCTTCATTATCTTGAATAATAAAAAAAAATGTTTATGGTTATCTCATGGATGATCCCACAAACCAACGAAAGTTTTTCTGTAGTGGCAATCGAAGGCTGCCGTTTTTCTAACATGTACAAGTGTATTAACGTTTTCTTGCTATAGTGGAACGGTTGTCTATCAGGTTGGTCTTTAAGCGGGTTCCATAGAACAATACTTGCAGCGACTATCTCAGGGTGATCTTCCATAACCATCGTTTACGAAACAAAATCTTTAAGAAGGCCTTAATGCTAGTAGTCCGACACTTACAAAAATGAGTAAAGGAAGTGGGTACCGACGTCCAATAAGAGATTTTACTATATCCTAATTTAGTGCATAATATAGCTATGCTTTCCACAATAAATTCACCCTTCTTTTAGAAGTAGGCTGTTCTTCAGAGCATTGCAATGTGGCTGTGTGAATCTCACCAAAATTAAAGGACAAATCCAAACAAAACATAGTATGTAAAAATGATTTGCTGAAAAACTAGCTGCTAATCTATCTTCTAATATTTTAAAAATACATTGTTGAGCCAAACTCGTTAAATACTCATAAGGAATCGTACAACTATCTCCCCACTCTCTAACTAGAATAAGTCCCAAAATGTTATGCATTCGGGGTAATGGCGTTCGGGGTAGTGACCCATTCGGGGTAGTGGCGTTCGGGGTAATGACCCATTCGGGGTAATGGCTTTCGGGGTAATGGCGTTCGGGGTAGTGGCATTCGGGGTAGTGGCGTTCGGGGTAGTGTCATAGAATCGTTGGTTCATTTTCTTTTGCGTCTCCTAGGAAGTTTCTTCGAAATGAGGGGTAAGTGTTATTATTTATGTCTGCCTGCTCATGACTTCTCGTGACGCCTACCCACGTTCAGAGCAGAATCAACAATCAAAAAAGTACATTTATCTACGTTTCACCGACAAAGTGACCTCAACTCAAAGGCACTTCTCCGGTCAGAGATAGGGAATTCGCACTCATTTTTTTAACAGTGGCATCCTGGATATGGCAGCAACAACAGATGACTTTTGGATTGAATCTTGTTAAAATTCCTTATGAACATCAGGAGAAAGTTTCTGCAGAAAAGTAAATCAAGGTGCCATATCAAGTAATTTCCAATATAGGTTAGACTCGATTATCCGGAGAATCTATTATCCGGGATTCGATTATTCGAAATTTTAGACACAATCATTCGGAGTATGTTTTTTGAAATTCTTGTTTTTCAGTTTTCATGCATAAATTTGAGATAATTTAGTATTACAATATAGAATATGAATGGTTCAGCAGTTTTGGACGTAGGTAGGTTTTTTGTGTTTACTGGTCAAAGACCCCTAATGTTCCTAGAAATAATACCTGGCTACGCCACTGCATCATATAAATAAAATAACGAAAAAAGATAATAATCAAGTTCTTTTACCGCAGATTTAAATTTTTCTTTGATTCGATTATACGAAGTAAAAACAAATCGGATAATCAAACGCAGCTACTTCCAGGGGCAGAAAGGCAGTAAACCCTGACCTGACCCAGGGACCCTCCGAAAAAATTCCAACCAAAGGAAAATTCTCGAGATCCTTTGACCACTTTCATAAACTAGATATGTGTATACTGGCAACAAATGATTGAAATCCGTCAAGTGTTCGCTGAGTGACCAAGAAAAAGATTGCCAAAATCAGGACAACGCTGTGTACCCGTATTTCGTTGGTCATTGTGGCCCACCGGAAAACGACACCAGCAGAAATTGAACTCCCGGAAAAGAATGGCGAAAGCAAAACTGTCACAGTGTGCAGAAAAAGTTAAATTTGAAAAGTTCACCCTCGAATTGAATGAAATGTTGTGCCATGATTTTGTTTTCCTCAGTTGGTGACGACGACTACAAAAAATGTGGAACGAGAAGATGTAGATTGCTTCGCCCCAAAGCTAAATCGTTTGCGTGAGATTTACGACTGTTTTCGTTTTATTTCGAATTCGCACAGGTGTGTGCGCTTGGGAAACGGTTCTGTTGAAAACGAAACTCATTGAAAAGGTGACTCCATTGTGGATGCAAACAATGAAAAGCGGATTGTGTTGAAAAATGGGAAGTAGATTTGTACGGTTCTTTTCTAGGAAATCTAGAAGGTGTTTCAGTAGTTTAAATGACATTTTTCAGTATAACGAGCTATTCCCAGTAAAAAGCTATATACCCAGGTGTCTAGTTATATTACGAACTTCAATAATGAACACTGCACTTAAAACAGACATAAATCCTAATTGGAACGCAACTAACCGGAACTAAGTTTGAACCGGAACTGACCCGTTCTCATACTCTACCTACATGCAAAAAAAGGCGCTGAAAAGTCAAACCATGAAAGTGCAGCTTTCAGAGAGCATAAAAGTTAACTGCCGGTAATGTCGTCGTTAAATGTGACCCCACGTTCGCGGAAATGCCTCCTCTGTCTGGCTTTCTACAGCTGCTCCGATGACGAAAAAAGCTGTTTTCAAGTGTCGCACATCGAAATTCAGTGGAAAAAGTGTCCTCATCTCGCGCGCTACTGGAAGATACCAACCAGCCAGCAGCAGCCATTGGCGACAAAAGGCGCACACAAAAGACATTAAGCCTAATTAGTATGGGTTAATTACATTATTTTCTCATTTCCATTCATAAGCGCCTGGCGCGCGCGTAGGATTTCGTAGGCTTCCTACCCCTGGGTCCTGTATTGGCCTGCGTTGTCAGTGATGCCAGATTAAACATGATCAGCACCGTGCAAATTTTAAAAACAAATTATCATGGTCTTACTTAAAAACATACATGGGGTCGTCCATAAATTAAGTCTCCCTCTTAGGAGGTAGAGCAGAAGTAAAGAGAGACGTATCGATCCATTCAGAAATTTCAAAGCGCTCATACCTAGAATGCAATATAAAATACTGGAAAAATATAATTGAGATTAAATCTCGGAGATTAAACTTCTTTACCAAAGCTGCCATTTTCGCATTCGTATATCATGTGGCAAGTACGATGATTCTCTGTGCCAAGGGAAGTCAAGAAAATTTTCTTTTACGAAAAGATTATTGTCCAACCAGGAATCGAACCCAGCCACCTTAACATAGCTTTGATTTGTTGCCGCGGACCATTTGGCTAAGGATCGCCCAATCCTATCTTAAACAAAATATGATATTAATGTGATATAATTTTGGTGTGATCAACTAATCGGGTTCAAAACAAATGTTATCAAATCAGAAAAGATTTTATGTGTCCTGGCATCCCTTCCCGTTGCTGTCACCGAAATTGGTGCTCCCAAATGGCACTGCAATTGGAAAGGGATGAAAAATGTTATTATTTCACATTTTGCCCGAAGGCGCTAATGGTAATCACGGCGCACGCCGCCGTTGCGTTGCCCGAAGCCTGCGAAGCCAAATTGTGAAATGAAATTAATTTCGATACATTAAATTAATTAGGCTGAAATATTACTTTTCAAAATTGTAAGTGGCTTTTCGCGTGGTGGTTGGATCCTATTCACTTTGGAGTACACTTCCGAGCAAAAGTTTGAGATCACTCCCTGAAAACATACAAATGTGTTGCGATATTTTCCAAAAATTACACTGAAAAACATTGTTAGTTTTCTTAGCATAGGATCGGTCATCATAATTTCCAATTCTATGCGGCATTAGGCATTCTTTGAAGATCACTTGAAAAAACATCAGCGATAAATTCTGAAGACTAATAAAAATCGTCATTGGGGGTTCATATAGCCGTAGCGGTAAATGCGTAGCCAGGCTTTATTCTGCTCATCTTGATCTGATAGATGAAGCGACCTCGTACGCTCACAACAATTATGAACCAGCATTCGCTGTTGGTTGAATAATCCGTGGCTGAGAGAGTGGAGAGAAACGTTGGCTCTATCCAAACGCACATCTTCCATTTGACAGCTCTAGCTTACTGCGAGGCTCTGCAAACACATCATCATTGCTTTTGGGATGAACTGAGGTTGGTTTCTCCGTCAACACAAGAGCATGATTTCGCTGTCCTCTTTGCTCTTTTGGGCAAAGAGCTACAAAGAGACAACGAAGAGCTGTCTGGAAATGCTCTTCCCCGAACTGAGAAATGGCAAAACATGCTCTCCCCCTAACTGAGAAAGGGAGAAAATAATCTCCTTCTCTTTTAAGCACTGAGATTGTCAAAATAAGCCCTTCACCACTGTGGGAATGAAAATAACAAAACACAAACGTGTGAACTCTTCATCCCGCAGAGCTCGTACGCTCAGTTTGTGTGTGGGTAAAATCGCTTCTCTTTTGTAGTTGATCATTAAAAGGGGGAGAAAGAGGATAAGTCAAGAGCAAGGAAGAAGCCTGTGCGTAGCTATTCAGCAGAGCGTTGTTGGTTAGAATCTTGCTGGTTAAGGATCTTTAAGTAAAGGAAATTTTCTCAAATTCACGAGCAAAGAGTATCTTCGTACCGGCTCCACGGTATACTGATGCAAAATAAACATGGTCAGTTAATAACTATGCAGATGCTTATAAAAGCACTGAGAAACAGGCTATGTCCCAGTTGGGACGTAATGCCAGAAAGAAGAATGACAGTCATTCAAATCATCATCAGAAAGTTAGGGTTCACCCCTCAGTGAGGTATATGTATCGTGCTAAAGTTTTTCAGTGTAATTTTTGAAAAATGTCTCATATTCAAGTAAAGGTTTATAAACAAAATTGAAAAAAACCTTGTTGAAATATCTACAAAGTAGAATCAACGCACTGCTTTTGAATGAGTTCTAAAGTGTGTCATTTATGCATGTAATTACACAGTCATGGACAAAACACAATTATATGTTTTTTAAAAGGCTATCCCAAATTATTGCACGGGAGTGTAAGTATTTATCAGCTCTTTCGAGTTGTTGTAGTCGTCCACGTAACTGAAAACCTACTTACTTGGAGTCAGCGGCATGGTTAAGTTCGAACGTCGATTTTTAATTAGCACTCTGTATAACGATTACAATTGAAAATACCGAATAAACCACTCATTTGAACCTAAACGTGATAATTGAATGGAAATAGCAAACAAATTCACAAATTGATAGTAGAATAGAGAAGCCATCTCAGATCATAAAATAGGGTTCTAAAGCACTGTCTCTCGGGGATGAACCATCCCCGGGCTGAATTTCCCCAAAATAAAGAGTCAATTAATTAACTAACAAGGGAGGGTCACGATCACGCCCCCCGGGGATTTCAACCGGACTATTTTTGTTGGATTCTATATGTCAAAATATGGAAAAATCCAAAGCCTTTCGGGTGATGGGCCAGTGGTGTAGCCAGGAGGGGCTTTTAAAGGTGCAAATTTTTGCATATCGAATATAATCGTAAAATTTTCTTATTCAACTAATTTCAATGCTGATTGCAGTAGTTACAGACGGAATGTATAATTATTCATATTAAAAATGTACATTTATTATACCAGTGGCGTTACCAGGATGAAAACTCGTGGGTATAGTTTTAGAATAATCTAGATTTTTTTGATTTCCGACCGCTTGACGCTATTACCACCTTTACCACGAAAATGGAGAAAAGCCACATATTTTCTCCAGTCGTGTAGATAGGAAGGGCAATTTTAACAATGTAGAATAAGAGGAAATACTGTTTCTGCTGATGGGGGAAGAAAACGATATGGCTTATGGGTGATTTTATTGGCTATTTTTTGAACTACACAAAATATGAAAGAGCATTAGTTTGTTTCTATATGAATCGAAAGTGTTGCCAGTGTAGGTATCCATTAAAAAACAATAGATATAAACACATTGTTAGTTAATTCAAAACTATACCAAGCTATATGAGTTGCATACCATGAAACTTTTTTTTTTTCTGTTAAACATTCTATCGAATCACTAATAAAAATATATGTTAAATATTGAACATACACTCTTAAAAATAATGGAAATTACTGTGGACGTAATTCATAGTATGACTGAATGACACATGATGTAAATGATAAAACGACACAAAAATGCGTGCTTGAAGATGTATTGAACAATAAATGCAATTTTACACGTTAAAGGACACCAAAATGATGTCACTATGATCGGCATTTCCCGAATCAGACGGTATGGTATTTAAAATGTGACATAAATTCACGTCATTCGGCTCGCTTCTTTTATGTGTATCCAAAAGACGTAAAATTACATGATTTTTTCGGAATGTGTAGGAAAAGAGGAAAATCACGATTTTGTGTGAAGCATATGGATAGTTTTAAAATTGACACCAAGCATATCTTTCCATTCGAATGGATTTAAAAGTAAAAATCGGTACATAAGGTACAAGTGAAAAATAATCGAAAACAACTTCAAAAGGCTCATGAATGTATGTTAATGTCTAGTTGTATTACATCGAGTGTGCATTATATCGAGATTTGACTGAATATATATTTTACATTTCGCTGTCTGCCAATTCGCAAAACATTAACCATAAACTAGTATTAACGTATGGAAAGGTTCCGGATGATTTGTAATATAATCGCACTTGAAGAACGTCAAAACATATGAGGTTTTCAAATCGTTTGGAAGTAAATTGATTGGGTTGAAAAGATTGAACTCGAAGAACATAGTATTGTGCCATATATTGATGTTGTTTTAGCTATCAGTAGTGTATCTGTTAGAAACCAGAAAAAGTATTTATATGAACGGGAAAAGAACACAATGGGTAGTTGCACGATACCAGATAGCCAGAATCTATCTCATGATGAATTTAACGTTTTAAGGACTGTCTATTTATAAAGGACATTATTTTCATTAGAGCCGACCAATAGAGAACTTTTTATCTTCCAAGCAATTGCCTTGATTTGATGAAAAATTATAAATTCATCTTCTTTATAATATTTTTATGTAAATATCCATATTGATTGAAATATACACATTCTACGGGACTGTCCATAAATCACGTGATCATTTTTTCCGATCTTCAGACCCCTTTTTCCTCTTGTGGTCTATTGTCCTTAAAAGAATAAAATATTTATGAACTCTGCTCTTTTGGTAGAATCACCCCCCCCCCCCCCCTTTTCTTGCCAATATGTTATGTTGTATTTATGGATGACCCCATATTTTGGGAAGTGTAGTTTTGAAAAACACTTCTTTGGCCAGAACAAACAGTATTTTCTCATCTCATACATTGTTAAAATTGCCCTTATGTTTGCCCTTCCTGTCTACACAACAGGAGAAACTAGTAAAGGTGGGAATAGCGTCAAGTGGTCGGAAATTAACATCAACAACATGTAGCTTTTTATAAAATTGTACCCACGAGTTTTCAACCTGATTACGCCTCTGGTATGATAAATATGTTTTTTTAATATAGATAATGATACATTCTGTCTGTAACTACTACTATCAGAATTAAAATTGTAGTTTTAGCTGAATAAGAAAATTTTACAATAATATTCGACCTGCAAAAATTTGCACCTTTAAGAGTTCCTCCTGGCTACCCCACTGGCCCATCACCCGAAAGGCTATGGATTTTTCCGTATTTTGACATCTAGAATCCAACAAAAATAGACCGGTTGAAATACCCTGGGGGCGTGATCGTGACCCTACCTTGTAAGCACTGTCTCTAGTAGTAACAGCACGCTCCATCGTGGCATAAAAGCAAATTTTTATCAACATTGTTTGGACCCTATTGCCTCGGAAAGAATACTAAATAAACTGAATAGAAAGTAAATGCTTGTAGGGAATTCAGGGAAAAAATATGGACAAATTTCAGGAACATTTTCTGAAAGAATCTCTGTAGAAAATTTTTGGGTAATCTCAGTTCCATTCGAGGTATCATTGGAAAAATCCATAGACAAATTTCTGTTGAAAATTCATAAAAACTCCTCGAGTATTTTTTATTTTGAAAATTATGAAAAAGATATTATGTTGTTTTATTGTCATTAACATATTGTTGATATATTTGGTTCTTAATCAGGTTAGAATGTGTGCAAGGTAAGGTCTTCCAAGAATTCTTCGAAGTTTGGGCATATGATTCTACATGAGTTAATGGAGATTGATTTATCATTTATATGTAGAAGAATATCAATACTGGATCCTAGAGGATTGTTATGTTTTGAAGAATTGTACTAAGTGAGTTACAGGTGTTTTAGTTCATTTAAAAACTTCCTGGAATAAATATCTGCAATTTACTGGCGTATATAGCGATCCTTTGATGTTTTTTCGATGTGGGACAGGCCTTTATCTATTCATAGCAGTAAAATGAGTCAGCCATTCCATGAAAAACCGATCTAGTGGGTCATCTAATTCCGTGGAAATTTGCTATTTTGTTCCTAATCCGAAATAAGGATACACGTGTTTTTTGGATTTTTTTGATTAGGGTGACCATTTCCGATATAGAGTGACCAGAAAAATCGCGATTTTGCAAAATCTAAAGAAAATTATAACTTTTGAACCGTTCGACCGATTTCCAATCTTTTCGAACAAAATGAAAGCTAAAGATTTTGACTTTAAAAAAAAAATCACAAAAAATGTTTATTTACATGAAAAAAAAAACAATAATTTACGTTTCTGCGTGTTTTTAAGGCCTCGGGACCAAAGGGGCTATTGCTGTTCTAATTTTTTCTAGAAAATTCGGAAAATTTTATGTTTACTGTCAAATTTTCAGCGATACTTGTTTTTGAGTTTTTGAGATACCGTCGGACGGGGCTACTTTTGATTCCAGGGGCTACTTTGGACACTCACCTTTTGTATTTATTAGCAGCGTAAATATTAATCTGAGCTATTTTGTGTCTTCAGCACTTTTATTAACCAATGTATGCTCTACCACTAGGCATGTTTTTTTCTTGGAACAACATCAACAATAACAGGATAAACAAGAAAACATTTCAAAAAAGCCCGAATAAATATACACAAGGTATAAAACATTGGCTATACAAACATTGTTTGAATTTTACCCATATCGTGGAAACTTATTGGGAGCATCACAAAACTATCGAATCCTCATGTTTCATGAAAATCTTGTGATTTGTTTTGCTTAAAATTGTTGTTTTTTTTAAATAATTGATCAATGGTCTTATTTTTGCGACTTTTATTTTATTATAATGTTTTGGTTTGTGTATTTTACAACATAAAAAAAAATAAAATAAATGTTTGTAAAAGTGAATAGACATAAAACACACATATTTCAATACGTACCAATGTCAAATTCACAACATAATCTCTAAAAAACTATTTTTCGTCATATTTTACATGAATTTGTAGTACAGAACAGTTGCATCCTTCAAATGCTTAAATTAAACTACTCTTAAGCCAGCTCTAAACTGCTAAGAAGCTAAAAGCATATCACAAAAGCAAACCTAATTGTTAACGATCTTGTTAAACTTTACTTCATAGATTGCGTTTTTAATGAAAATTACTTACTGGTATTAAATTAGTTATCGGTATTAATGTGACCCTTCAACATATCGTTCATATAACAGTAAGAATAGAAAAAAAAAGATTTTTTGTACATAACTCATTTATCATCGCAGTACCTAGTAGTTACGTCGTTCGTTTATGTCAACTTGAAAATTGAGAATTCTTAACCGATAGTTCCATTTAAGAGGAAGTTGAAAATTTAAGTTTTTTACTGCAAACTGAGAATAGTGAATGGCATGTTTCGTTGAAATTTGTTATATATGTGTAATTGATTCTAGCTTTGAAATTTTCTACATTAAGTTTATCAATGAAAAACGTTCCATAACATCACAGTGGACGACAATCTTTTGAATCAGTTTGAAAGTTATAAGGAAAAATCATTTCATTAGAAAATTGTGAAAATGTCCAAAGTAGCCCCTTTTTTGTCTTGAAGGACACACTTTTTTCGCTATTCAAGTATTTTTGTTATTTCTTGATGGATTTACCTCATATTTTGCGCATTTGTTACGTACATATACAACATAAATATAGGCAAAAATTATCAACATCTATCCATAATTCTAAGAGTAACAAATCCTCAAAGTTAAAGAATGTGGAAATAATGTCAAAAGAAGTATATTTTTTTTTAAATAAAAATCAGTCATTTTTCATCGGCACACACTGAAGGTCTCAGCGCATTAAATTTTCATGGAATAAAAGCTTAAGGTTTCAACTTTTAAGACAAAATTTAAAAATATGAAAAAAAAATACTAGAAAAAATATTAAAAACACTAGTTTTTTAAAGAAGTTTTCATTTAATTTGAGCTAAAACAAATATTTTTTTCTGAAAAGTTGAAATCTTAAGCTTTTATTCCATAAAAAAAGATTGGAAATCGGTTGAGCTGTTCGAAAGTTACGATTTTTTTTTAAATAAAAAATCTAATGCGCTGAGACCTACAGTGTGTGCCGATGAAAAATGACTGATTTTTTATTTTCAAAAAAATATATCTAAAAAACTAAAAAACATACATCGCTTAAAAATTTGACAGTAAACGTAAAATTTTTTGAACTTTCTAGAAAAAATGAGAACAGCAATAGCCCCTTTGATCCCGAGGCCTTCAAAACACGTAAAAGCGGAAATTATTGATTTTTTTCATGTAAAAAAAAACACAATTTTTATAAAATTTTATAGTTTTCCGGAAAAGTCAAAATCTTTAGCTTTTATTTCGTCTAAAATGATTGAAAATCGGTCAAACGGTTCAAAAGTTACATTTTTTTTAAAAAAATAATTAGCAAATTTTCACGGAACTCAGTGACTCACTAGATCGGTTTTTCATGAAATGGCTGGAGTATTAGACTCTCGTAATCTCTGGGATTCATCCAGTCACCCCCTAGTCCTAATTGCAATACCAGACAAATTTTCATCCAATTCGGAGAAGATTAGAAGGTGCCTCAAGTAGAATTTGTGTTTTTTAGTTATATTTTACATTCCAAACATTCTATCAAGAATTTGGAAAAACGAAAATCAAAATAAATACCATTAATTGAACGTATTTTTAGTACTTCACAACTTTTGTGAACACTGTATGCCAATCAGAGATGGTTTTGATCTCATAGAATTGATTTCTGTGCAATAAAGTGCATGTAAAACATACATTTCTCTACAGTTTTTGTTCTATGAGATTTTTAACCTCATGCCTAATCATAAAAACTCAACCGTAGTATCATTGCTTTGCCTTTTCTGAACATTTTTGTAGTACATCATTTTCGTATCCGAATTACAGATAAATTGTAAAAAATCTTCGGCATTCCTCATTTCCTGCCATTTGGAGCTGCTGTCAAATGACGCAATCGCTGACGTGCTACAAAATTGAACATGGATCAATGCACGCGTTCATTATTTGACGTTTGAGCGGTGCCGTATTATATATGTGAACATGGCAACTAGTGAATTCGGCACCGCTCAAAAGTCAAATTAGTGAACTTGTGCATTGGTCCATAATAGCTATGCTTTTTAAATGATGGATGATGATTGAAGCAAACATCTAGCAAATGTCATCAATGCAGTCGTGCTTCGAACAACATTCACATTTGGTGCCAAGTAATTACATATGTGATATAGCCCTGACGTTTAGCTTTTCGACTTCGGATCTGGAGGATCGGAGTTTAATTGTGATTTTTTTTTTTCAAGCTTTACCAAACACTTTCATATGCAGCATAGAAAAAGGAATACAGACGCAAATCACTACTTGAGCATTTCTCCTAATTCACTTTGGAGTGGGGGATTTTTGTGAGTTCTATTAATTAAGACTAAGTCACAAGATGCACTTTGAACAAAGAACCGTGATGACATTTTTTGGCCTCAAGTAATTTGGTCCATGCCAAAAACAACACTCTCCTCCTCCTCAAACACGAACTGTTTGAGCACTCCTATGGACCATCAAAATCATTCCTTGGATTTTGCCAATAACTGTTTTACAATATTAAACTGAATTGATTTATGTCGAATTCGTAAACATTTATGATGCTCTACGAGCGTTTAAGGGTATATACCACACAGTGGACATTTAATATATTGATTTTAAGTTTGCTTACTTTTGCCAGAATCACATTGTTTATCCATTTTTCCAACCAGTGGGGCAAACTGTCAGAAATAGTGAGGGCAAAAGTACGTTAATAGAAATGCAAACCATTGAGTCTTTTCTGAATGTAATACTTTTGAACAGCCATGAAATGATGCTTGCATAATAATATAGGGTACAATTATGCAACTTTGAGATTTGTGTCGTTTTATCAAATCGTTTATTCATATTTCAATGCTTAACAGAAACTTTACAATATTTTACTAGCTACGACCTTGTAAGCATTTCCCTAATTTGAGCTTTTTTACGCAATCGTGTCGATTAGGGATGGTTCAAAATGGATGGGGTAGAATGCCATTTAGTATGGAGAACGAAGAGTCAGCAACCAAGCGTCTCCATGAGTTTGTGCTGTGACATGGAAATGCTTATTCGTTATTCTTCTTCTGTACATAGAACATCCAAGGGCTATCGAAGAAAAAAACATTTGTGCTACTTTTTCTTAAATTTTTCTTAAACATTAAATTTTGTTTTCTTATTTTCTGTCAAGTCTAAATAGCATAATACTTACATTTTTCCAAAAAAAAAAAAAATCAAATGTCTTGTGACAATAATTTTGTTTTAAGCTATTTAGCTAATAAAATTTTGATTAATTTTTGCCCAAAATCTCTCTTTTCGACTTATTTAAATAGAGCAGTTCAAAAATCATTGATCAAAGTTTGAATGTTCCAGATCGTTACGATAAAGGTTGATGAAACTACAATTTCGACCTTGTTTCTCTTTCAATAAATAATCAATCAGATGGTGAATGATAATATTCTAACGTTTTTAACTTTCACATTTTTGTTGCAAGCATCGCAAACTTTTAATTCTTAAAGGGCTTGGTTAATATCCTATACTGAAAAACAAACGAGCAATTTTGAATGTTTCAGTTAAAAATAGTTGGGGCGCATTTTTCTATGGTGGGTCACGAAGAAGACGCTGACCGGCAAGTTTGGGAACCTTTGCACTACATATTGTATCCAGTTGTACAGCACGCGATATCTGAATATCAACGGCTTTGTCAGAAAACGATCAACGACGACAAACCTTATGCCATATACTCGGTTTATGGACAAAAGGTCGAAAGACAAAAGGTCGAAAGGACAAATGGTCGAAAAACAAAAGGTCGAAAGGACAAAACGTCGAAAACGATTTGCATGGAGGGAAATTCTTCCTTCTTTGAAAAAAGATTTTCGACCTTTGGTCCCTTCTTTTTTGTTCTTCGACCTTTTGTCCTTTCGACCTTTTGTCTTTCGACCTTTTGTCTTTTCGACCTTTTGTCCTTTCGACCTTTTGTCCTTTCGACCTTTTGTCTTTCGGCATTTTGTCATAGATTCATATACGATTCCTTCGTTATGGGCTAATCTTCGTTTGGGAGCAATGAGTCGATTAAAATATGAACCGTGTCTTCGACAGATTATGAGCATCTTTTGAAAAAAAAAACAAAAACAAAACACGTCTGGAATCGAACAAACGATCTCTGCATTGTCAACTCCACGCGCTTACCAATAGAGCTATCAGGTCGACGCCAATTACATTGACTTTGCTAAAGCATTCGACAAAGTGCCGCATGTCCTAGCTATTGAAAAGCTGAACAGGCTTGGTCTGCCATTTTGAGTGATTCGATGGCTGAGGTCCTACCTGTCATCGCAGTTTTCGTCAAAATGAACGACGCAAGATCAAATGTTTTTGATATCCCTTCTCGAGTTCCATAGGGCAGCCATTTTGGGCCCATATTTTCATCCTGTATATTAATGATCTGTGTGAGATTCATAAGTCTATCAGGCAGGGTGCAGAGCAACTTGGGCACTTCCATGATTCACTTTGGCATCGGAGGTTTTTCTCAGCCGAATTTTCTGAAACTTTGCAAGAGGAAGCGCTTCAATACGACGCATATTGTGGCCAAATATGAGCTTCGCAGCTTTCAAAAACCCCACTGCCGAAGTGAATCAAAAGTGCCAAGAATAGGATCCGGCTCTCTATCAGGTATTGTACGCCGATGACTTGAAGCTGTTCCGTGTCATTAAATCGCTTTTGGATTGCTGTGCTTTGCAAACCGATATCAGAACCGTATCTCTTTGGTGTGAACTTTTATTGTATTATCGATTTATACACTGTGAAGTAAATGGAATGCAGATGAACATTTCGAAGTGTAAGGTGATTACATTCACCCGCCGTCAGTCTAATATCTCGTTCTATTACTTTCTGGATAACACGTTGCTTGAAAAAGTTCGATTGATCAAGGACCTAGGAGTAACCCTTGATAGCAAGCTTTGATCGAACACATCTCGGTGGCAAAAGCTAAAGTCAACGCGATGCTTGGTTTCCTGCGCCGGAACACATCGCACTTCGATGACGTGTAGTATTCAAATCACTATCACTAATCACTATATGCTTTAGTTCGAAGCATACTTGAATACGGATGCGTGGGTTAATGGGCGACATTTATCATACGTCGTAGATATCAGAACCTTTCGAGGCTCCAAAATCTGTCGAAATGAAACTACTACACTAAACAACCAGGTTACCGTTCCATCGTAGGGTACTGACTGATATTGCTACCACATCAGCACCTCTCTTTTATTCAATGTCTGGGTATCTTATCTTACAATCTTCTCCTCAAAGCACTACCTCTACAATTCTTAACCAACGACATCTCCACTGTAGGGAGTTTGATGTACCTACTCTCCAACAATATCGACTCGGATAATTATCTCATTGTAGCAAAAATTAGGGCGAGGTTATCCAGCGCCACGAGTTCCAGAACTATTAGAACGTTGCGCTTCAATATCCAACGTTTGTCACTAATGAGTAGCTGCACAGTACCGCCAGTACCCAGACAACCAGAAATCGCATGAAAGTTCACGTTACAACTCGTTTATTCATACTAATTACATCAAACCGGCAAAACACCGTGGATAAACTCGTCAGTGATTTCGTTATACGTACATTTTGGTTGTCTGGGTAGCTAGACTAGTAGTTGGAAAAAACAATATTTCTGGAGATATCAACAGCCTGCACAGGCCTGTACGACCATCTCCACGAAACTGTGACCACATTGTGCGGAACGACGTGATTGACCCTGGTCAATGACGAAGGCCAAACGGCTGGTTTGATGAAGAGTGCCAGATAGTGATCGACGTGAAGAATGTTGCCAGAAGCCGAATGGAAGAACAGAGAGCGGAACAGGATAGCAGAAGAAGGCGAAAGAAAAGATGGCACGAAGAAATTGTTGTCTACTGTTTCAAAAATTTCTTCGTGCTATCTATTTTTTTAGATAGTATACACCAGGACGGTATGCGGCACAATACCGTACCGTTCTCGCCATGTGCAATGATCGTGAACTGACTGTTAAGCCGGTGTCGGCTACCAGATTACCAGTTGTTCCACCAAGTACTTCTAAAGGTATATGGCAGCGTCCATTTATTATGTAACGCTAAAATTGGAAATTTTTGACCCCCTCCCCCCCCCTCCGTAACGCTTTTGGTATAAAAAAATTTCAAATTTTTGTATGAGCCGTAACGCTTGAGCTTACTCCCCCCCCTCCCCCTAGAGCGTTACGTAATTTGTGGATGCCGCCTCTGAGGATGAAGAAATGTCTATCGGCTTGCTGGATGGCCTCTTACGCCCAATATACAAGAAAGGATACATACTGGAGAGTGTCAATTACAGAAGGATTATTCTGTTTTAGATTCATGAAAAATAAACAATTTGCGTAAGAAATATATTCAAGAGGCATAGTTGCTTGAAATATTGAAACATTTTTTATTAAAAACTGACCTTAAAGGGAATAAGCTTGTTTTACAAACTGATAAAATTTACGAAACAATTCATTAAACGATCCTCCGATCAAGTTGGTAAATTGATGTTGCACTGAACAACTGATTTTCAACGTTCAATGCAAATATTATTCTTCCATGTTTAAATCCAACATCGAGCAGATTTGCATTGAGGAGACGCAGCAGGCTTTGCCGCGAACGGTCGTGTTTTATTTTGCTCCGCGTGCTTTTATTTGTGCTCCCGTTTTTCGCGATTCCGCCGAAACTGGCTGGCGCTATGCCATCCGGATTTTATGTTGAGAGTGAATTATAGAAAGCCCAAGGAGTTTCACGTTATAATGTACCGTTTCTCGGCCTTTTGCAACGAGATAGTGAATTTGTTCCTGCGAAAAATGTGTACGAAATTGTGAATATGGTTCTACCGCCAAATGGAGCAAATTAGAAGAAACAAAAGCCGCGTTCAGTGATTTGGTTTGTTAGAGAAAAATGCGTTGATGTGAATCGAAAAAAAAAAACGTAGTGCAATACTAGACGTTGAAAAAATGGTTTTTGTGTGGTGTACAGACGAACGAATAGGTGGCAAAGGCGAAAAGAGAAGAAAGACGATACCAGAGCTGGTTTAGTCGAAGGTTACCATGGTGACGGCAATGCCGCCTTTGATGGTTTTCGGTGAGATTGTTCTGATTATGATTCTTACTAAATAAACTAAATACGTGCCAGTTTTAAAGAAAACATCTTTAAAACTGGAAGTGTGTTTGCATTACAATTATTCATTTGATAACGGTAATGCATGCATGCGGGGCTTATTGTTAGTGAAGGTGACTTCTGAATGGACGTGCCTCTCCAGCCATTCTGAAATGGGTCACTGGATCTGCAATAGAGCTATCACCTTCTAACTCCTGGACTAAAGCTTTCTGCAAGAGCATCCAAAAACATTGCAGAAAGATTTTTTCCGTAATATCACTGCCGGACAGTGGGTCTTAGTTGGATCACACACACACACACACACACACACACACACACATCGAGCAGATTTGCATTATTATCAGCCTCGGTCATTCAACCGACTGAACACTATGGCCAAAAAGGCACGTGCATTTATGCATGCGGTTAACACCGTCATAAGCCTCTTGGTGAACGACATGACGATGGTTCCCACCCTGCAGCCACCAAACCGCTCAGTGACCATCGAAATTATGAAAAAATCACGTTCCACTCAGACACCCCTCGAAGTGGTGGTTTTTCATCCTCTTGTTATTAATATTATTCAGTGGGCGGGAAGCAGCAGTCAGTGGTTGTACTCCATCGACCATAAGTGTCCCGTTGAGTTAAATAACCCACCCAGCAGCAGCATCACTAACGATGACGACGACCACGACGACGGCGATGTTCTCAGTGCAAGCGCCAACAACGCTGGAAGAATGTTAGCATAGAGCCCATCGCCATATAGCAAAATGCAGCAAACTCTTCCTTCGTCCGTAGTAGAGAGCGGCTGCCGTTATGCTAACTATCGCTATGAAAAGCCTCCCCAACCGATGGAGCAGAATAAAAAGTGGCAAAATTAATTAAATGGCACTTGAAAACCATAACAACTTGTTCTAAGTGACTGATACTTTGCGCTTCCGGCGGTGGCACGTTACAACGGATTTGTTCACTTAATGGAGGGCACTCAGACCGTCGAATGGAGGTCGTCTTCTCTTGTCCGACAGAGCCTTGCTATGAATAGAAACAGTATTTTTAACAGTCATTCCCGAATATTCACTGAATATGGTAAATTTCTGGATTCCTTCTAGAAAATGGGGAAATGAAGGATGATGTCCATCGTGGCCAGTGTTTCCGAAATTGGTGGGTTAGGACCCGTGCCGGATTTGGCCTTCGGGGGGCCCGGGTCAAATCTCTTGACGGGGGCCCTTGGTACAAAATGAGCGGGAAACGCAAAGCATATAAAAGTTTAGTATTATAAAAATAAAATACCCGGAAAGCCCCAAAAATCGTAATATCATTCGAATTTGATTATACCCCCATGACTTCGTGAATTTTGCGTATAATAAAGCATCTATATGAAATCATTTGAAAGTCATATCAGTGTTGTGAAAAACTCAATTTCTCATAACTCACGCTTGAGATTTTTCATGCGTGAGTTGTCAATCACGCAACTCAGCAGTCAAAAAATCCTGGATGAGTTGGCCCACCTTTTTGACTCATTGTCTCGTATTTCCACAGTTTACTTAAACACTGCAATAGTTTCTTGTTAGTCTGGTAAAATTATAGTAATCCTTTCTAACGTAAACAACAACATTCGGGTTTCACGAGTTTTCGACGGGTTTTGCGACTGAATCATTTTTTTACCGGTTGAGTTGATTGAGTGATTTTGCATCAAAATCTCAAGCGTGAGATTTGTGAAGCAGATCTCTAATGAGTTTGCTCTCACGGGAGAGCATATTGATTGAGATTTGAGTGTGAGTCTATCAACACTGAGTCATATATGATATTGAACAATAGGCCAGGGGAAGTGGTTCACCTAGAGTGAATTTCTGTCAAAGAAAAAGTAGATTTTGTATGAGATTTGACAGAAAAATGAATGACAAGTTCATCCACTTCTCCTGGCCTATAGCAAAGATTATATTTTTTTATTTTGCTTGATACTTCATTTTAACGAACTTGAACCACAGTTGTTATTGAAGCAATAAGCAAATCGTTTAACTGTTTTATTTTATTGTGTGGAACATCTCTAGTTTCCTACTTTTAAAGTTTGAAAAATGATCCTGGTAAATTCTAAGCTCTTTGTAGAAAATGCAATATTTGAACAAATTCCAGGAATTTGGGTAAAATTTATAGTTAGTTCCAAGCTTTTAGTATAAATTGCAAATTATTAACAAAACCATAACAATATTTACACAAAATTTTAAATATCTAGTACAAATGAAAAGGTCTAGAGTAGAATATGGAACTATTGAATTTCCGGTAGAATTCCAGACAGATTTGATTGAATGGTAGATTCAGTACTCTGATAGTAAAATCAAGAACATGTATTAATGGATCATTAAAATAACCAAAACGGCCGCTATGGAAAGCATAGATAGCGCCACCGTAGCCTTGTGCGTTTGACAGAACAGCAATGCTGTCACAATGTTAAATCCCATATACAGTGGCGCCTTTGTTTTGATGCGGTGAGCACTTACAAAAACTACCTTCAATGATCCATTACCGAGAATTTTTGTCTATTCGTGATCATTTCAGGATAGAGAATAGAGCACTGTTATCTTGACAGTTTCTTTCCATAAAGCTACAATTTGCTGTATATTATCCCGAAAAGAGTTTTAAAGTTTTTTATTTCACATTGATGGTTTTTCATTCAAACTGTAGAAAAAAACATTTTAATTTTAAAATCATTAATGTAAAACAATAATTCATTGAATTGTGTTCATTTATTTTTACTTCTCGGGGGGCCCCCTTGATCGGGGGGCCCGGGGCATTTGCATCATTGGCACTCCCCCAAATCCGGGCCTGGTTAGGACAGGAGATCTTGAACGCTATAAGAGAAATCAAGATTTCTTTCTAAATCGCGAAGAAAAGAGACTGCCGCGTTTTGCTGGAAACCCTTGAAGATCGTAAACCACTTCTCAAACATCTTGAAGAGAAGAGGCACATTTTTTTACTTATGACAAGAAACTTGAAGGTTCAAGGTCGAATCCCACCGATTGAATTGGAAATGTTGTCGACTTACCAGAGCATAGAGTATCTTTGTACCTGTCATACGATATACATATGCAAAAATGGTCAATCAGCAAAGGAAACTCTCCATAGAATCTATGACAAAAGGTCGAAAAGACAAAAGGTCGACAGACAAAAGGTCAAAAAACAAAAAAATAAGAGACAAAAGGTCGAAAATCTGTTTTTCAAAGAAGGAAAAATTTCCCACCATGCAAATCATTTTCGACCTTTTGTCTTTCGACCTTTTTTCGGAGTTTTGTCTTTCAACCTTTTGTCCATAAACCTTCTCAATAAATAAGTGTAGAGGTTCTCATAAGAGCAATAAGCCGGTTGGGACGTAAAGCCAGAAACAAGAAAGAGAATTGTTCGAATTTGGCGTGGATCTTTTAAGGTGATTATAGAACGAAGCCACACCTCAAATTTTCAAGAGCACAAGACTTGAGTACCAAACAGCGCTCCGCGTTGAAAATTTATCCCATTGGTCACCACCAGCAAGCAAGTAGTTTGATTGATTTTCAATGCGAACGGTTGTCAGATTCTCCAGTCTTGTGCACTTGAAAATTCGAAGTTTGGCTTCGTTTTATAATCACCTTAAGATGTAGATGAAAAATCGTGAATTTTGAGCTGTCGCATGATGGAACTATATGATGGTCCGAAAATGTCTACGCCACACCCTACCAGAACCAGTTCCGGAATACTCCGATCAAATCCGGCCAAATCTAATTGTTGGTCGTCTTTATGCTCTTGTAAATCTAAATGAAAAAGCATGAAATTTGAACCGTCGTACCATACAAGCGTATAAACTGATATTATTGTACCATTTCCTTCTGAAACAGGTTCTTGGTGTCCTTGTGTCATTGTGCTCAGATTGACTATGCTCACAAAAACTGTTCAGAGTTTTTTTTTTCTAGGGATCCATATATTTCATATAAAGCTAAAAGAACGAATATCGGATCAATAATGGATTTTTGAGAGCGTTTCCCAGTCGTGGGTTATTTTTGACCCTTAATGCATAACGTGTAACTTTTTCTTAATGCATTAGGAAGGTTAATAATTCCTGCAGGGACTTTTTCAGGAACTCTTTCAGCCATTGGACATTGGAAAGAAAATGTCTCCAGAAATTTATTGAGGACTTTCACAAAAAAACCTTCCAGGATTTCGTTTTCAACTAGTTGACCCGGCTAACGTTGTATTGCCACCCATGAGGTCGTTTTATTATTCATAATTTCATATTTTTCTCCAAATATTTATAGTATCTATTTATCCAGGAATTCTTCAAATAATTTTGCAAGAAATTAAAAAAATATCTTTAGGGATTTTCTTGAGAAGAACTTTCAATCACAAGCATATTTTCTAGACCAGTTCCGATAAATCTCCATTCCATTAATAAAGGGATGTCTAGAGAGTTCTTCCAGAGAGTCCACAGGTAATTCCTCCAAGAAGAATTCCAGAGATTTTTGCAGGTGATTGTCCATAAACTTGGCAATTCGTCCAAGGATTTTTCCAGAAAAAAAAAGACAGATATTTCATTAGCAAAATCTGCACAGTAATTCTTTCGGATTTTTTCCAAGGATACTCCAGGAATTTTCTCCAGGTAATCCCAAGTAATCCTACTGAGATTTTTTCAGCAATTTCTTCATGAATTTCTCTAGAGATTACTCCAAAAACCCATTTTATGGTTCCTCCAAAAGTTGTCCTAGGGGGTTTCTTTAGGAATTCCTCCAGAAATTTTCCCGGGTATTCGAATTTCTCGAAAAAAAAAATCATGGGAGGAATTTTTGCAAAAATTCATGAAGGAATTCTTGGGATTATTTCTGATGAAATTCCTGATGGAATCTCTGGAAGAATTTCTAGACGAGTTCTTGTAAAAATCTCTGAAAAAAAATACCTTGAGGCTCAGAACATTTCTCTAGATAAACTTCTAGGTAAATCCCTGGAGGATTTGTTGAAATAGTTGTAAAAAACTACTGCCTTTAGTGATTTTGCTAAGGCTAATCTATAGTAGAATTTCTGGAGAAAAGACGTTGTCCTAGTGTAACCCCTGGCGAAATCCTTGGAGACATCTCTGCAAGAATTCCAGTAGATATTTTTCTAAAGGAAGTCTTTTCTTGGAGCTTGGAGAAGTCTTTTCTGGGGAAATCTCTGAAAAAGATCATGGAGGAATTCTAAGAATTATCCTGGAGGAATTTTATTAAAAATATTACCGAAGAAACCACTGTAAGTATTCGTGTTACAACTATTAATGGGGGCAGGATCCGTCATTGGTTACGGAATTTCCGAAAGCGGTTTTTTCGTAAAAATTCGAGAAAATTTACAGGAAAATGTGTTTACTGTATTTTATTCTCCATCCGAAACACAGTGAACACATTTTCATCGAATAATGTTGAGTTTTAAACAGAAAAACTGCTTCTTAAAATTGATTGCGATTACAGAGCGTTGAACGTTAAAAACTTGTTGCAAAATCTCTAGAGGAATTGCTGTAATATTCCTTGGAAGAATCCATAGCGGAATTCCAGGCAGAATTTCCGAAGGAATTGCTGAAGGTGCTTCTGAGCTTTCTAACACTTTTTCAACAATCCGGTTGCGATCGAAACTCCTTCGTAAAGGAAACTCTGTCGAAATCGTTGTATGGATCACTGCAGTGATTATCTTGAATAAATTTGTGGTAAAATCCCAGAAGGAATCTTAAAAAAAATAATCTTGGAGTAATCTCTGGTAGAAATGGAGCTGTGGAAATTTTCTTCCAACACCAATGTTTTAAATATCAATCTGACCATTACGAATGAATAATTTGGTTTCCTTACTACACAACTTTGCAACGCAAGTTCGACGAACTAACATGTTTGAATGTACGAATACGTTCCTGCAAAATGTTTGCTAGTAGTTCATGCACTGATTACACAGTTCGCGCAAACATTCGTGCAACTTGCACAAATGTTCGTGCATTGCACGAACTGTGTAATCAAAGCATAAGTCTCCTGAAGATATCAAAAACAGATTGAATGATTTACTTGGATTTTCCCCGGTCCAAGTAGAGTAAAGTGGGGAAAAAGTTCATGTGGGGCAGGAGTTTCTTCTTAAGATTTCTAGCTCAATTCAAAACAAAACTTTTAAATGTCATGGTGGTTCGAAAGGTATTCAAATAAGAGACTTTAACTAAAAATATCATAAAAATCTATTGAGATTTGGAAAAGTTATGGCTAACAAATAGCAAATAGTTTTTCGACGTGAATATTGTAGGTTTTGGTCAAACTTTCGTTGCATGTAACAAAATAAAGATAAAATCTTTTTCAAATTTTGTTGATTGATTTGATTTGATTTGACTTTATTAACGAGATTTTTAGCCCTGGGCTAGTTCATCTCGGGACCAACGGCTTTACTTCCCTTCCGAAGGAAGTCGTCACTATAACTTTTTACGTCATAAGTGACTATGTCGGGGATGGGATTCGATCCCAGGTCCTCGGCGTGAGAGGCGAGTGTTCTAACCACTACACCAGGTCCGTCCCCTTTCAATTTTTTTTTTTTTTTTTTTTTTTTTTTTTTTTTTTTTTTTTTTTTTTTTTTTTTTTTTTTTTTTTTTTGTGTGAAGGCCTATCACAAGGATGATTTGAGGTGTATAAGTTTTTGCATAAATGCTTGGAAATAATTTTTGGTTCATAGCGGGGCAAAAGTTCGTCCCATGTATAAACTCATGGATTTTTTTTTTATATTGCCTAAAATCCACATAGTATCTTCAAATTTAGCAAAATTTGCCTGATTGTGCGAGAAATGTCCCCAAAATTTTACATTTTCACTTTATTTTTAACCCTGTTTTGGAAAATTTTTGATTGAAATTTAGTGTGTATTTTTGGGCAAACAGAAGTTTACGGCTGGTTTAAAGTAGACCTGTCAAAAGAGTATCAATATTTTGTATTTTAGCCAGCGAAGTTTTGCCCCACACTAGATTTGAACTCTTGTCCCACCGGTGGGGCAAAAGTTCGTTTAAGTCAATCAATTTCAAAACTGTTATAACCAAAAATTTGTAAATATCTTGAAACAAGTTTGTTCAGCAAAACTACAGCCAATACCCAAGTAGCACACATGTTATATTGGAAGCAAAATAACTATTATATGACAAGATCTAGTCATATATCAGTTGTTATGCCTGAATTATAACATTTGTGTTACTTGGGTAGGTTGTAGTTTCACTGTATGGTATTAGTTTTGTTTCAACTGCTATTATTTTTCTAGTAACTTTGATTATACCACTAAGGTCGATTTTTTGCCCACCTTACTCTAATCTTTACAAAAAAGGAGAACCCAATCTGGCATTTATCGGAAAGGGTTCTCTCAAGAATATTATTTAGTTCACTTTAAATAATATTGAACCTTATGAAAAAGCAAGACCTGTATTCGAAATCCGTGTGACATGGGAAAATTGCTCCAGAAATCTGGAGGAAATTTCCAGAATCCCATTCAATGCTACAAGTGGGGACTGTGGGGATCGAGGGGGGTACTATAGAAGACATCAAATAAGCAGCCGGGCATATAGATCCAGTAACAATGAAAAACTAAGCAAACGAGAAGAGACGAATGACATGTCAGTCTTGTAAAGTGTATCGAGCGATAAAGTTGCGCTGCAATTCGGCTGATCGAGCCATTAGTTCTAGACAAACATTTGAAAAGGGTTTGTTAAATTGTTTGTTTGTATGTTAAAACTATTATTGATTTTATGCAGGATTGATTTGACGGAGTTCAGAGGTCGCGATTCATGTATTTTTGAGATATGTTTTTCTTGTTGCTTGTAGTGTATTTAAGGTGAAGATGAATCGAAGCCGAACTTCAAACTTTCAAGAGTACAAATCTGGAGAACCGAACACCCGTTTGAGCTGAAAATTTAATTGATTGGTCACCACTAGCTAGTGACCAATCGATTAAGTTTTCAGCTCAAACGGATGTATGGTTTTCCAGATTTGCGCTCTTAAAAATTTGAGGTTCGGCTCCGTTTTATCTTCACCTTAAATGTTGAATAAGAAATTATGTTATTTTATAAGTAGTTGAAAAACCGAATTGAGTACTATACCATTTAATTCCACTAAAGTTTGTATCCTTTTGACAGATACGTGCATTTCGACCTCAACTGTAAGGCCGTCTTCAGTGTCGTATACTAGACTCGACTAAACAGCTCGAAGAATTATTATCATGTTATTTTATATTTATAATTGATTATTCAGTGTAATGTAAATAATTAGCTTGGAACACAATCGGAAATTAATATAGCGCGAATCCTTCAAACAAACCTGACTTTATTGTGTCATGCTAAATGATTTGTTATAAGGTCAAATACACAGCCCTGTCGTCCTGCTTAATCGCGCTTAGTAGACGACTAAGAAGCCTTTCTCAGATTTTTTTTACAATTTTCGCCCTGATTCATGAAAAATATAGGAAGAGTGATAAATCATTGCGTATTCTCTCGTTGACGTTCCTGTGCTGATGTGTTTTACGGTTGGCTTGCAGGGCCTGACACCAACCCCCTAGATTTCCGGAGGACTAAATGTTCGGAGGGCCATAGTGCGCAGTTTAGCTTAGAGTCCTTCTCTGGCACTCAGACGATGATCAGCCGCCCCTGACATGGGGAACAGACGCTGTAGTGATCCGCTCCTAACATGGAGTACAGACGCTCAAGGTTTGCAGAAGCAGAAGCAAAAGCAAACCCCCCCTTCCCTGTCAGCATACGATCAAAGTTCTCACCGGGGGTTGGTTACCCGATCTTCCCCAAGGTTACTCGTACCCCGGCCAGTACCACGAGGAGGTAGGGATAGGAGTTGCTGGGCAAGAGGCTAAGGACCGCACAAAGGGGTCTATTTTATTCCTGCAGGTACGCGAGGTACCAATGGTACGCCATGCTCAGCCATTTACCGCGCCGGGAGCTTTCCCGGGAAGCTCACATGATTGATCAGAGCAACGATGGACGGTGTGCAAAACTGCATGAAGATCTCGGGCGAACCCTCCAGTTCGTTCGAGTCTCGACGGGGACACGATAGGGCGACGGACTTTCGTGCATGTTGTTCAATATTGCGCTTGAAGGTGTTATGCGAAGAGCCGGACTTAACAGCCGAGGCACGATTTTCACGAGATCCGGACAATTTGTTTGCTTTGCGGACGACATGGATATTATTGGGAGAAAATTTGAAACGGTGGCAGATTTGTTCACCCGCCTGAAACGCGAAGCAACAAGAGTCGGGCTAATGGTGAATGCGTCGAAAACAAAGTACATGCTGGTTGGCGGAACTGAGCGCGACAGGTCCCGCCTAGGAAGCAGCGTTACGATAGACGGGGATACCTTCGAGGTGGTGGATGAGTTCGTCTACCTCGGATCCTTGTTGACGGCTGACAACAATATTAGGTGCTTCATCAGCGGAAGTCGTGCCTACTATGGGATCCAGAAAAAACTGCGGTCAAGAAAGATTCACCCCCGCACCAAATGCACGATGTACAAAACGCTCATAAGACCGGTAGTCCTATATGGGCATGAGGCGTGGACTATGCTCGAGGAGGACTTGCAAGCTCTTGGGGTTTTCGAACGCCGAGTGCTAAGGACGTTCTTCGGCGGCGTGCAGGAGAACGGCATGTGGCGGCGAAGGATGAACCATGAGCTCGCTCAACTCTACGGCGAACCCAGTATCGTGAAGGTAGCTAAAGCTGGAAGGATACGCTGGGCAGGGCATGTTGCAAGAATGCTGGACAACAACCCTGCATCTTGACGCCCTGTAGGACGTCAAATTTAAAGTATGTGATATCTCTGCGCCCTGAAGTAATTTAATTTTATTCTACGTAGACCAGATGCATCCTAACGCCCTGTAAGACATCAGCTATGGAGTAATTTGACCAGATATCACGTAGATCAGATGCACCTCAACGCCCTTGAGTCATTTGGTTTTATCCTTTGTAGATCACAAGTAACTTTACGCCCTGTAGAACATCACTTGAACATTATAAGTTGTATCAACGTCCTGAAGTAATTTGACCTTATTCCACAAAGGCCAAGAGTACTTAACGCCCTGTATGACATCTATCAAAATTTCAAAGCTGTATCAACGCGCTGGAGTAATTTTACTTCGACTCATGTAGATCAGATGCATCTTAACCCCCTAAGGACATTAATAGAAAAATGAAAGCTGTATCAACGCCTATGAGTAATTTATCTTAAATAGATCAAGTTGTTTCAACAATGGAGTAATACAGTAATACAGTCTCAGTTAATAACTGTGGAAGTGCTCATAAGAACACTAAGCTGAGAAGCAGGCTCTGTCCCAGTGGGGACTTAACGCCAGAAAGAAGAAGAATCCACGCCCTGAAGTAATTTGGCCGTATCTCTCGTAGCTCATGTAGATGCTGTTAAGCTGTATCAATGTCTCTGACTAATTAAATATTACTTCACATAGATCTTCTCGAGGTCATGAGCATGCAAACGCCCTAATATATTCCTAAATTTAATTATTTCATCCGATTTTGCACAGTTCTACGTAAGATAAGGAAATATTATTCTAGTGCGCTGATATAGCTGAATATATTATTGTTTGTTGGACAACAGAACGCACCTGATCCCTTGAATTTATCATAATCATTTAATAAATTTATGGTTCAATTAGAATTCAATTATAGAAAAATCACGTAGTCATTAAGACTACGGTTGAAAAATGTGTGGACAAAATCCAAATCGTGGTTTATGGTCAGAACTGCTTTGTAGGACATCAAAGAGATTTTCTGGGTCAATCCTGATAAGTCCACGACGGTGACAATTGTATACAATTGAAGGCGACCCAAATTCGTACAAGAACGCAGAAAACAATAAACTCCTGAGTAGGATGCTCTTATATCTGGTTTGATTTTTTATCAAATTGTGGAAATTAATTCAGTACTGTATTGACGTAAATTAAACAGAATTAATTTGCAGAATGTGTCAGGAAATCGGGAGCCTCCTTGAAGTAGATATGCATTTTACCAAACTTAAATAAAGGCGTTCAAAAACTATAACGGTATGACATTTACAAAGGGGTTTTGGGGATACGATACATACGATATCTTTAAAAAATCGCTAAACAACTAAACTGGAATGATAATTGATAGTTTCCATCTCAGTTTTATAGCAATATTGTTCAAGTAAAATATTGTCCATATAGTGTTGAAAGTTTCAGTGCCTGCTGAAATTGGCTGTTGAACTGATACGAGGAATGACAATTTTAAGTGTTTTACCTCTAAAACTGTTACATTTCTTTATTTTTGCGGGAGTAAAGCGCCTGATGATAACAATTATATTTTTGCTATTCTTGGTATGTTTGGGCAGCTCTTGTGATTGAAATAAAATTAAATCCGTTTCTCTCTATATAGGTACTATCATAGAAATGTATTGAAAAAATAATTCAGATGGCATAATTTTCAGATACTAAACATTTTACAAGCTGAAGGAAATCAACATGCCGAAGGCACAATTTTCATTTTATTTTATTGACAAATGCAAGTTCTTTCATCATGAAAACATGAATAAGAGCATTACGTTGCGATACCGTTTGGCATTGCCTTTTGTACAGAAATTTTCTTGAAAAAACTCTGCACAAGCCTTGTTTAGATTTTTTTTCGGTTCTTTTTATTATCTTGATCATGCTTGTAAGGGATGAAATCATAAAAATTAGTATGATAAGATATCAGAATGAACCGGAACCTAATATAACTTCAATCAAATTTTGTTTGTTGTTTACCTGGACAGAATGAGTCATGTTTTGTCGTAAGTAGGGTAACTGTAGACGCAAAGTGCATATTTGACAACAGAGGCCACTTTTGGGCTGCCGGATGTCCCTGAGGGAACCAGAGCTAGAGGACAATTGTAATCGAACTCCAATACTGTGAGATGGCTCATTTCTTAAATCTTGTTATGAATAAGTTAAATATAGACTGAATATGGATATTTACACATATTTACCGGAAGTTCCAGGAAGAACCTGTCATTGGGGACATTTTTTTCACATCGAAACATATCATGCGACGGCTTAGTTTTTTATTTCTTGTCGTGAATAGCGCAACTGTAGACGTACATCAAACTATTGTGGCCGCTTTTAGGCAACCGGATATCCCTGAGGAAACCTGTGGTTGGGGATAATCGAAATTGAACTCCAACATAAGGACTGTCCATTTTATAGAGTGGACAGCTTGTTTATGCTTTATCTTTTTTGTTTATTGATAAAATCGTATCCGGTTTTACACACCATCCTTTTACTCCCAGAAGAAAAGTAAAGAAGAAAGCGTGTTTAAAATTGGTTTAGATTACTGAAGAATATATTAGTATAAATAAGAGACAAATCGTGAGTTGTAATCGCGTTCTTTATATAAATTTTACTCTTTATGTCGTTTCATTGAAAAATCTCATACTTTTAAAATAATTTACGCATACTTATCGATCTACAGCAAATTATAGACGTTTTTCTTCAAATATTTTGATAAGAAATCTCATAATAACATATTATGAAAATAAAATGTAGAAAATAAATTCGATTTCATCACAACAGCACAATGCAAATTTTGGTTGCTGTCATTGTGCTTTGAAAAGTCTTCTGATTTTTTTTTAAGATACTTTAAATGTGAGGTGGGGACTAAATAAGCAACTCTTTGAAGGAATTATTACTATTATTATTATCATATTATTACTATATTTGCACTTCCGTACTTAGAACCTAACAATTATATTCATATCAGTTAACTTTAAATTCAAAATATTTTTCTTCAGAAAAATCGGTGAATAAATGATTTCATGATAGGGTAGGTGTACCAGTTATGGACATAGTGGTTCCCTATTTCGCCATACCTGATAATTTTAATGTCTTCAAATTTTGAAAAAAAAAAATGTGTGGTGTAGTAGTTAGATTCAAGATATATCTTGATGTTAAAGCATTGAAAAAGATTTAAAATTTGAAAGTTATCAAAATCTCAAATATGACTAAATAGGGAACCACTATGGCCATAACTGGTACACTTTCCCTATCTGGTAAATTGTTGCTCCAAAAATAACTTGATATTTTGCAGCAGGTTTTTGATTGTTGATGCTTCCTAAGAACAAGCCTTTTTCGAAAATAAAAAATATAGATCGTCGAATTTTTCAGAATTTTTCTAATAACCATTGATATTGATAACCTCCAAAAATTGACCATTTTTAACGTTGTGCCTTATTCGTGCGAAATTTAATTATTTTCATCGCTTTTTTATTATCGTAATATTGTTTAACATTAGCCGAACAATGTACAGAAAACAGATTGCGATTTCATTAATAAATAAAAAAAGATATTGCATGCACATTATATAAAATAAACAGTCCTTATGTCATGCGACGGCTCATTCTTCATGTATTGTCGTGAATAGGGCAACTGCAGTCTCACATTGAATAATTAGCAATAATGGGCTCTTTTGGGACCATGGGATGACCGCGAGGGAACCTGTGATTTTAACATGCGACGGCTCATTCTTCATGCATTGCCATGAATAGGTTAATTATAATCTGAAAATGCATATTTTTGGCCATTAATGGGAACACCGGAAATTCCCGAGGAGTACCTTAAGGAACAATTGTGTTTTAACGCCAAAACATATCGTGTGACGTCTCATTCTTCATGCCTTGTCATTAATAGGGCAACTGTTGGCTCGAAGAGCATATTTGACTATAGTAGCCACTTTTGACTAGTGATCATCGGGTGCTTCGAAGGAACCTTAATATGGATAATTGTGCTTGAAAACAATGAAAATATCAAATTATGGTATTTAGATACACTTATTACCTTTGATGAAGGAAATATGTGTTTCAACTCCAGGAAATGCCTGGTGTTGGTTCGTTCTTCATAATTTTAATAGATTAGAATTTTCTTAAATTCAAGTAGGTATTTGATCACTATAAGATCTACTGCAACCATCAAAAAGTTCAAAAGATAAAAATCGCTCACATTACATCCTTTTTACCAGAACATACTTTGGCACCTTCCAGAAAATAAATCCAAGCTATGTTAAGGGGGCAGGATCCGTCATTGATTTCGGAATTTTCAAAAGCAGTTTTCTTGTTCAAAATCAAGAAAGTTTACAGGAAAATGCGTTCACTGTGTTCTATTCTCCAATCGAAACACAGTGAACACATTTTCATCGAATAATTTTTAGTTTTGAAAAGAAAAACTGCTTTTGAAGTTTCGAGGACGGAGCGTTGATCGTTAACAGAAAATATGTCGATAATGACTATATTTCTTTGTTTACAGCACATATATGATCCCTGGAAATGTTACTTCGATAGGCAAGAAAAGTTCTTCAGCTGAAAACTCTTGTTCACGTGCTATTTTTCTTTAATAACCTATTTGTGTCATTTTTCTTTTGATGCGCCCTCATTAACGCCAAAGAAAGGAAGCGCCCTCTTTATTATAAAAACGCCCCTCAAAATAAGTGACGACTAAGTACCTCAAATGTTACGACGACAGGGCTGCAAATACATCGAGGCAATGCAATAGCTCACCCGAGATTGTAAAGTAATTCCCCCGAGAGGGTAAATCAATTCTCCGAGAGGAATGAGGTGAAATGAATGAGAAGTGAGGAATGAGCAATGAGGAATAAGGAATGAGGAATGAGGGGTGAGACGTGAAGAACGAGAAATGAAGAATAAAAAATGAGTGAGAAATAAAAAAAAAAGGGAACTGAGGAATAAGGAATGAGATGTGAGGAGAATGCAAAATGAGGTATGGGGAATGATGAGTAACGACTAAAGAGTGAGGAATGAGAAATGAGGAATAAGGAATGAGAAGTAAGGAATGGGAAATGAGGAATAAGGATTGAGGAAGGAGTAGTCAATTATGAGAAATGAGGAATGAGGAACGACGAAATAAGAAGTGAGGAATAAGAAATGAGATATAAGCATTCAGGAACGAGAAATGAACAGTAAGCAGTGAGGAGTGAGGAATAAGGAATGGAGAGTGAAAAAAAGGAATGTGGAGCGAGAAGTGAAAATTGAGGGGTAAGGATTGAGAAGTGAAAAGTGAGGATTGTGGAATAAGAAATGAGGAGTAAGAAATGCAGAATGAGAATTGAGGAATGACGGGTGAGAATTGACGAATGAAATGTGAAAAAAGGAGTGAGTAGTAAGAAATGAGGAATTAGAATTGAGGAATGAGGAGTGACGAGTAAAGGACGAGGAATGAGAAGTGAGGAATAAGGGGTGAGGTGTTACGATCGAGTGAGGAATGAAAAATGTGGAGAGAGGAGTGAGGAAAAAGGAATGAGGAGTGAGAAATGCGAAATATTGAATGAGAAATAATGATGATGTGGAATGAAAAGTGAGGAGAGAGAAAAGAGAAGTGAGGAGATAGGAGTGAAGTATGAGGAATAAAGAGTGGTGAGTGAGAAATAAAGAGTGAGGGATGATAAATGGGGAATGAAGAGTGAGGAATGAGGAATGAGGAATGATTATGGTGCTGATGATGATGATGATGGTGTTGAAACATTTTTGTCGTTATCTTTAGTATGAAAGGACTCAAGGACAACATGGAATGAATGAGAGATAATATGAATTTATTTTTTCGTTTAAATATAACAGATGAAACAGTCTTACAATTATAAAAGTAGATCAGAACGAGAATGAGAATGTAGGGATTGAGAGGGGTACTATAAATATACAGCAGAGCATATAGTTCCAGTAACAATGAAAAACTAAGCAAACGAGAAGAGACAAATGACAAAATTGCGCTGGAATTGCTCCTGTTGCTATGCGGCTGATCGAGCCATTAGTTTTGAATGTGTTGGTTCCTCCCTCCGGACACTACAGGGAAATGGTACCAAACATTGCCGTATGGATGCTTAACGCATGATTCTCGCGCTAAGGACGTCTGTCCTGTGAAGGAAGGTACCACAAAGTTTGTATGTGCAAATTGCAGGGACAACCATAAGTCTTACTTTTGGGATTGCCTTTCGTACAAAGAATCGTTGAGAGTCACACCAGGCAGATAACGTTTTTCGTAGCAGGAATCCTCCAGGAAGAATCTTCAGCAATTCTAATTGTTAATTAATGAACGCTTGCTTAGTAATCATACTCATCGAGCAAATTATAATCATATTGTTATATCCGGGGCAAATCTTGACCAAAATCCGCAAACCGAACTGGACGCGTGATTAAAAGAACTCGAATTCATACAATTATTCTCTGTTTACTCTTGAGTGCAAGGACTAAGTCCCTCGCACGGTTTCTAGAAAGAAAGGTAGTGAGTAAAAGATAGGCATGTGCGATATTCTATTAGCGCAAGGTTAATTCCAGTACAGAGGCATGACACATACGCTCATTTACAAGCCAAATTTCTTCCGACAGATAACCATTCAGATCTATAAAATATGATTGGAAACACCCAAGGAAATTCCTATGCCGTAGGTCATTCCTCCCCTTCAAATTTCCTTCCTTCGGGTTTCAATTCAAATGGAAATACCCACACTTATGTTGCCATAGGTAATTTTGAATCCGTCTCTTCATCAACTGAAAACCCCATCCGTGTTAAAAACGTGAGGAGAAGACAATTTCAACGCACTCGCGATGCTGCTATGAAATTATGTGGCAAGATCTGCAAATAGAAATCAAAACCGGTTTTCTCAATAAGGAAACAAACATTTTAAAATAAAATTTCTCAATTGGACTCTGGCTCTAAGCCCTTTCGGAAATTATCTAAAATTTTGAAAAAATAAAAAAACCTTAGAAGCCAATTCTGGAAATGAAAGAGGAAAACAAATCATTACAAACTAATTCCGAAAAGCTCAAAAACTTGCTCTGCAGTTTGGAAGCGCGCACAATTTTAATTTAGGACTTACTAGTCCAATTAAAAATTAAGTTAATCAAGACTTCGAAAATATTCTCAATCAAGAGAACGTTTTCGAAAATGTCTGGGAGACTGATTTGGAAGAAGTGAGAACTATTATTAAAAAAATTCAAAAATATGAAAGCTCCTGGCGATGATGGAATTTTCTACATCCTCATCAAGAAACTTCCAGAAAGTAGCTTATTATTTTTAGTTGATATATTCAACAAATGTTTTCAATTAGCATATTTTCCTGACAAATGGAAATATGCTAAGGTTGTTCCAATTTTAAAACCAGACAAAAATCCTGCAGAAGCTTCTAGCTATCGTCCAATCAGTTTGCTTTCCTCCATCTGTAAACTTTTTGAAAAGGTCATTTTGAACAGAATGATGGCCCACATCAACGAAAATTCAATTTTTGCCAATGAACAGTTCGGATTCCGCCATGGACATTCGACCACTCATCAACTTTTACGTATAACAAATATGATTCGTTCCGACAAATCTGAAGACTATTCTACTGGTCTTGCTCTTCTAGACGTAGAATAAGCATTCGACAGTGTTTGGCATGAAGGCTTGATTGTAAAATTAAAAAAACTTTAGTGTTCCAACGTACATTGTTAGAATAATTCAAAGTTATCTATCAAATTGTACACTTCAGGTTAATTATCAGAACTCCAGATCTGAAAGACTTCCTGTAAGAGCTGGTGTTCCCCAAGGCAGCATTTTGGGACCAACATTATACAATATTTTCACATCTGGCTTACCTGAGTTACCTCAGGGATGTAAAAAATCTTTGTTTGCGGATGACACAGGCCTCTCCGCCAAAGGACAAAGCTTGCGTATCATCTGTAGTCGATTGCAAAAAAATTTGGATATTTTTTCTTCATACTTGCAAAAATGGAAGACTTCTCCTAATGCTTCCAAAACTCAACTAATAATATTCCCACATAAACCAAAAGCTCTTTATTTGAAACCTTCAAGTAGACATGTTGTCACGATGAGAGTAGGTCCAATAGATTGGACAGATGAAGTTAAGTGTCTAGAGCTCATGCTAGACAAGAATTAAACTTTTAAAAATCACATTGAGGGCATTCAAGCCAAATGTAACAAATATATAAAATATCTATATCCATTTATTAACAGAAATTCGAAACTTTGTCTGAAGAACAAGCTTTTAATATTCAAACAAATTTTCACGCCAGCCATGTTGTATGCTGTACCAATGTACTAGCTGTCATAATACTAGGCAGAAAGCTCTGCAAAGGATTCAAAATAAAATTCTGATCATGATTCTGAAGCTCCCTCCCTGGTATAGTTCTAATAAGTTACATAGAATGTCCTATCTTGAAACATTGGAACAAATGTCCTATAAAATTATTTTAAATTTTAGATAAAAATCGTTGCATGAATGAAATGTTAATTAAAGCCTAATTAAGTTTTACCAGATAAGGATTTAAATGTTTTCTAACACATAACACCTAGACATTAGAAATGAATGTAATGCTTGAAATGATATTTGCAAAGCAAATTGAAATAAAGCCTCATATTCCGATTACTTCAAATCCAATTTAGGTAAACAACTCAATTTCGTTCAAAAACGGTTCCCAACAAATTCAGATAATCCCCTAATAGCTTCATTATGGGAAACGACGGTTCCCACTTCCCGGAAGGCATCCTTTTAACCTTTCTCCTTTTATTGTGACATATTGTAGCAACGGCATATTGTTTCTTTCACCTAAGAAAAAAAAAACGCTGCTTCAGCACTGCAACCGCAACGTAAAAACCACTTTCCAATTCCGGGGTAACTTTCCCGACAAACTGCCACACATTAGTCCGACCCTCAAATAAAGAGCCACAACTTGGCAGCTTACACACGGGTCTCCCCGTTAGCGTTTAACAAAACCACTCAATTAATCCCTTTCTGGTCGTTTTTCCTCATTTTTGTTCGGTACCCTTGTTAGGGTACTGGGATCGGTACCATACTAATACAAAACCGGTGAACTTACAATAAGTCAAAAGTTTCTCGCCACAACAATAACACCTCTGGCGAATTCCATCCAGAATTGGTCGAAATTATTGGAAATCGTGTCCGGAAATCTTCGATTTTGATTCTTTCAAGTATGCACGCAATTTTTTTTCGTGCTTAGAAACTGTTGATTTTAGAGAAAAGCATTCTTCGGAGAGATTGTAGTGCACCATTTGGGCTACAAAAATATACATAATGAAAAAACCTTTGATTTTTACCTTGAATAATTATAAACAAAAATAATTTTATACTACACAATAACTCCACTTTCAATGTTTTTTTATTTTTCATCTTGATATTAAATAAATATTTGAAACCAAATTTCATGATGGAGACTTTTTTAATAGAAAAGATTTTCTAAGAATGATTCTTCAACGATTTCTAACAAATTGTTTTTTTTTTGTTAAAATAAATTCGTCGTGATGTTACAATAAGAATCATGAAATTATTCTGAACCATAATGATTATCATGATCATTTCCGTAGAAGTGACCATTTTCGAGTTTCTTCGAGTTGAATGCAAAATTTATTTTATTAATACTAAAATAGACCATTTTAATTGATTGTCCGCGATTTTTCTGAAGAGAGAAATGTGACCTTTACTCTCGAAATCCTAGATTTACTTCAAATCGAAGCTGGTCGAGTTCTGCGTCTGAACGATTCGATATGGAATTCATCCTCCTCTCAGTGTGTGCAGTAAAAGTTCTCGCTCCAATCCGGGGTCAAAGCTTAACAACGGAGGCCACACACGTGTGTGCTTCTCAACTTCATCTGGGTGTTACAACGGGAATCGAATAAAGGGCAGCACAAGTTAATCTCATCTCGGTAGAGCTTTATTGCCTATGGCTGAAGAACGGGACGGTTGAAGCTGGAAATTGGCTTTTTAGCGAACAAAAAGGTCCTGTCAACTGGAGGACGGAAATTGGTTCGTTGAACACCTGGGAAAAACGTGATTAGGTTGGGTTCAGCTTTTGACTGGCTTATTCATGTGGGTTCGGGATGAACGAGTGTTTCCGGTGAAAAAAAATGCCGTTTACGGCTTCTTTGGTTTAGTGGATTTTGTGGGACAATAATCTGATGGGTAGTTAATCATTGAGGGGAAACCAAGATCAATTCTAGTCAAGGTTTTTACCACAATATCATCCACTCTGTCTGTTAGTATATTATTGTACCGTGTTGTTTTAAATGGAAATACACTCCTGTGTCCCGTGTGTGGTTCACCCCAAAAAGTGTTTTGTCCAGATCTCTGTGATTACACGTCTAATTGAAACTGTCTACGGCGTATTCAAAAAAAAAAAAAAAATTGGTTATTTTTAATTTGTATGAATTTTTACGAAATTATTTTTTGAATTTTGTATGCAAAATTTTAACTTGAAGCTGAAATATTTTTCAAAAAACACACTGAAGAAACATGGTTTATATTCTCAGCTTTGGATCGATAAAAATTTAAAATCAGTGTGTCATTTTGATTGTAATCTTAAATTCTTTAAAAATCACTCACGAAATTTTGGCGGAAAAATTTGAAAACTATTCAAAATCAAAGAAACAGTCATTCAAGTTATCGTGCAAAAGTTTGGATTCACCTGAACTTTCTTGAAAAATGAATATGCTGTAAAATCTTAAACCAGTCATGTACATGACATTATTTGCGTTTAAAAAAGCTATGAACTATTAAAATCGGTTGAAAATTGCAGAAATATTGACAAAAATGATTTGCGTGTGGCTCAGGTGATCCCAAACTTTCGCACGATGACTTGAATGACTGTTGCATTGATATTAAATAGTTTTCAGATTTTTCGCCAAAATTTCGAGAGTGTTCTCAAAGAATATAAGATTACGATTCTAATAAAACATTAATTTAGGATTTTTGGTCGGGCCAATGCTGAAGGAATCATTAATTAATTAATTAATTAGTACCGCTATATATGTCTCGCTCTAAAGGTGGTGAAAGAGTTGGGAGAAGCGTCACAAGTCTTACAAAATTGACAAGGGGGGAAGGTAATCAAATAAGTTAAAATGTCATGATCTGTGGATTATACACATAACTCAACAGAATAACTTTTGTTTTAAAGAAGGGATAATTTGTGATGAATAATATTGGCAGCCTTCTCGCCAAAATTTTTGAATCAGTTTGTAATTCGGAAGAATAGCAAAATTCAAAAGAAATGGCAGCAGCTACAATTAAAATTTAAGTTGATGAATTTGAACATTATGACTCGTTTAAATTGCATAATTCGAAGCCTACGTATGAGAGAAGGGCAGTTTTCCAATGATATTATAGACTGGATGGATGGATTGACTCTTTATTAAGGGGAAATTTAGCCCGAGGCTGGTTCATCCCCGATTATAGACTGGACAATAATATCTCCACCAGAATAATACTAAAATTGATCGGCTGAAAGGTTCCCCAAAAAACGAAGAAATATAGTACAGAAGTCTTAAATGTCTTGAGAATATTTAGTCTAAATGAAAGTCTAAAGTTGGGAAACCTTCCAAAGCCCAAGTAATACCGAAAACATTTTTTTGGATAACAGATAGCAGATCTTGTCGTATAACTCGTAACATCTAGTGTTATATAAACGTTTTAAAATAGCTTACGGAAAACAAAAAGATAAAATCACGTGATTCTATACCATTACCCGGAATACCATTACCCGGAATGCAATTTACCGGAATACCACTTGCCGGAATGTACCATTACCCGGAAAAACCATTTACCGGAATGTACCATTTACCGGAATGCGCCATTACCCGGAGAGCCAAATTTCCCATTTTCGACGACCTTTTTCAGTACATTGTCTACATTGTGTACAATATGTATTCTCTTTCATTGATCCTGAGCACAAATTATGTCACGCTAACCATGGACATTCTTGCCTCGGTTTCCATAAATACTTTTTCAAAAGTCATCTTCAAACAGCTATGGACCAAATATGTTTTTCTTTATGCCGGCGTTACGACTCAACTAGGACAAAACTATTCTAGTAGCATTTCTACAGTTAATAACTGAGAGCCTATGTCAATCGACCCCTTTCACATTCGTTCATAGTTTGACAAGTATGTAAGTACTCCAGCTCTGAAACGTCGTCAAGTTTGCCAACCAGAAATAAGTTTGAACCGGCGGTATTCAATACTACCAACCTCAGCTTGATCTTTCTAAATAGCCTCACCTTGCCGCAAAAAAAAAAACCCTTTCGAAAAACCCCACTGCCGAAGTGAATCAAAAATGTCAAGAATAGGATCCGGCTCCCTATAGATCGAAAAACTATACCTTCAAATTTGGGCTATAAAACTCAACATTACAGGCAAGGATAAAAATAATGAAAAATTTTTTTGTGTTATATATATATATGATGTCAAATATTAACGAGGTCAATATAAATCGAAAAAATCGCCTATCAATTAAGGTAGGGTGCATTGGAGTAAATAAAACATCCCAGCATTTGCGAATGTTTGGATTTTGATAGTTTTCTATCCCCTTCAGTTAAAACAGTTTTGAACACGATTTTTTAAGCGAATTCGAAAAAAAATCGACGTGATTTCGTTGTTGAGTCGTTGCAAGCACTCTTACATGGAACCATCTAGACTGACACGACGAAAATCGCTGCGAAATTGCGTCGCTGTGGGTTAGACACGCTTATCAAACTGTACATGCAGCGTATGTCCCTGTCGTCGTAAAAAAAAACGCCTTGATTTAAGGGAGTCTTTAGGTTTAAGGAAATCTAAAAAATCAAGACGAAACTAAGAGTGCCTTGGTGATCGAGAGTAGGGACACTTTACGCCATTGTAACGTCCATCTCTGGATTCCGAGATATTGAACCTCAATAGATCTATATTTCCTTTGAATTTCCTGGATTGTGCTATTTTTCTAAGAATGTCATAAATCTGAATGTCTGTATCCCGAATCCAGAAAAATATACTAGAAAGAATAGTAAACAATTATAAGAAGAAGGTATTTGGTCATTTTTACTAAACACATTTTGCCAAAAATGCCGAGATCGGTGGAACTCGAAAGAACCGCCAACCAAATAAAGAAGGGTGAATATCAGATGACCCGAAATGGGTTATTCTAGAATAAGGGATATACAAAGGATTTGCATTTGGTTGATTGACGTTTACAGAAACAACATTCGGTGAATTGACACTCGGCGAAAAGTAGCACAACCAATCGTGTAAAAAATTCTAACCATTGCTTATTTATTAACATTTGGACACTTGGAGAACCTTCTAGACGGTCGAATGTCGAAAGTAAAGTTACATAGTTGTAGCCAAATTTAGACAGTTCAGCCAAGACAAGCTGAAAGAACAGCTTTTTTTTAAAAGAAGGGTGAATCATCTATGAAATGCAAATATATGAAGATGGTGCATATCAACATGATCAAGTACGAAGTAGATTAGACTGCTCTTCAATGCTTATGTTTTTTGAAGGAAGAACATCCCCTGTTCATTATCGTTGGTGATCATTTAAAATATTTCAAGTCAAAATACTGACCTGGAGTACCGTAAAACGGTTAAAAGGACGTTAATGAAAAAGGCGAGAAATAGAAAACTAATTTTCCGGAAAATGGTCCTTCCGGGTAATGGTCTTCCGGTAAATGGTTCATTCCGGTAAATGGTTTTCCGGGTAATGGTCTTCCGGTAAATTGCATTCCGGGTAATGGTTTTCCGGGTAATGTCGGAGAACCAATCACGTAACATGTTGCTGATTTGATAATTTGTTAAATATTCAAATTCAACATAAAAAATAAATATGGCAATAAGCATAGATTTTCCAAACGGTACAACATTTGTTTGAAGCTTTTTTTAAGCTGTGACAATTTTATTTATTATTGAATATCTTTTCGGGAAAGGATGTATCCAGAAAAAAGTTGCCGGGAAATGTCTTTCCACAAAATGGTATAGAACCGTGGAAGTAGCCATTCGGTAAAGATGCAAGGAATTTTAAACATAATTGTTGATTTATATATAAGCTTACCATGTTTCCCTTAGAGCAGCAACTGAAAACTTTTTAATGAAGCATTTTTTTTTCTCTCTGTTCGGATGCGCCACTGCGACCAGTATTTAGATCTATTGTGGCATTACCCGTATCCTTAGTGTATAGTGCATGTCGCATTACCCCATTTCCATTGATAGGTAATGAAGCATCGATTTCTGTACAGTACTTGTTTTGATTCCTCAGATATTGATACAAATCGACTATGATGAAAAGGTCCCGCTATTTACACCCTTCATAGAAATTTACATCTCAGCGAAGGCGTGCCCCTTAGCAAACATAATCGATTAAATTTCTGAGAAATCAAATCGGTACTACTGATATTTGACCATGCAACGGAACTCTAGTCCCATCCTTGTTTCACTTTTAGTTTAGTCCCAGAAAAATACTAGAAAAAAAGGGCTTTATGCTAGCAGCAAAACCGAATCAAGGTAGAAAATGTGTTTAGTAATCAGAATTCACGTGAGTCCTTGAATTACCAGTACTTACAGTCCTTGTTGAGTTAATACTCATGATTGTTATCCTGGCTTCAAGTGTAGTCTCGGGACTGACCAACTCCGAGTCTTTAACCATCTGCTAGGTAAAATAGATTAATTTTCAGAAACTGTTGCCAGTAACAAGGACTTTGTACCGCGAATCCTTGAATTACCAGAACATATTACCCTAGCCCGAAAACAAGATGAGACTAGGGTTCAATTTGGTAGATCTTACCCCGTAACGCATCACGAAAAGGTGATCTACCCGCGTTACGGGTTAATTAAGCATAAAGATCATCCTTAGACTTCTCTTATTTTTCTACATCTATTTTAAAACTTCTGCTATCAGTTGATCCACTACTGGAACACGACGGCAACAACTGGTGCAAGGGAGCTATTTTTTATGCAAAAACTGAATTATTTATAAGACTTATCGATAAGATAAAAAGCTGTAGTTTTGCAAATCGACTAAACTAAAGGCGATTTATCTACCAACAAACATAGCGCATGTCGTTTTTATCAAAAAATTATACGTTTCATTCCGTAGCCCAATCTACAGGTACATTACAACCATAGGTACCGGCACCCTACATCTTGACGAATGAATGTGCGGTGATTGAAAGGTGAAAATGGCACATCGATAAACACCTGAATGATGTTGAGAGCGCATGAAGGTCTATTATTGCTTGCACAACGGAGGAAAATGTCTACGTTAGTTCAGTGAACGTCGGAAACCTTCACTTTACGGGTCACTAGGTCAATACAAATTGGAGTTGTTGGTAGTTGTGGATCGCATTTGGATTCAACAGTAATCACACACATTAACAAATCACAGAAACACATTTAGAACTTCAATGTATCACATGGTCAACTAAACTGCTATCCAAAGTTTTCCCAAAGACTTATTATTATGCTATTTCACAGAATCTTCGGCTGCCCTAGCACGAGGGCAAGTTAACATTGAAATATTGAAACACATATTTGCAGCTGCATTTCTCGCCTTTAAAGCTGAACCGTAAACCGGAAATTGCCACTCTTCTGCTTGTCGTACAGCACACAGCTTCACCAACCGGTAATGACGACACACTGAAAATGAAATGTTTGACCCGGTCTATGAGCGTGTTTTCAGGTAATCCATCGCACAAGTCTCCGCGTTTTGTGTCATGTCACATATACCGATTCCCCGAAGGATGAGAAACGAGGCCACCGGAGTCTCTTCTGACGACGGACGACGGTTCATTTCATGCAGACGGTGCAGAATTGCGGCAGGACGTGACCAGGCCCAAATGGGGTCCTAAAGCCCTGTCCCAATTTTAGTGCCAAGCGCTTAAGTTTAGGCCAGTAACACATGTTTACTCAATTTTCTAATGTTTTCCGTTGGTTTGAGTCCAAAAAAAATTTTTGTAGATTTTGTTACACTCCTTGGCTTTAACTCAAATTTTGGGTGTATTTTGTTTTCCGTGTCCCTTCCGAAATGTCAGATAGGAACAACCCCAGTGGTAAAACTAAAAGCCCTGTGGTGTTTTTGTCGACTAAGCGAACGTCAAACATGATTTTAAGTGTCAAGGTTCATTTATGGACCCAATTTTTAAATTAAAGTTTAAACATGATATAGCCGTTATTTGAACGGGAAATATTGTTAAAGTAGTTGCAGTAAGATGCTCTTTCTTGTTATTGAATAAAAACAAGATTTCATTAAAAATTTTAGGACCCAATTGAGGACGACCACGCTTAAACGAAGTAACACACAGTTTAGTGCGATTCGCTTAAAATCGAGCTCTTCTGGACCAACAAATTGGGTATGTCCTTTTAATCGGATGCTGAAAAACCTAATCCTGGGATAATTTCTGACTAATTTACATTAAAAGTAATAAAAGTATTATTTATATTGAAAGTGAGGCCTTCCTTAATCGAGTGGTTAGAGTCCGCGGCTACAAAGCAAAGCCATGCTGAAGGTGTCTGGATTCGATTCCCAGTCGGTCCAGGATATATTCGTAATGGAAATTACCTTGACTTTCCTGAGTATGATCATACCTGCCACATGATATACGAATGCGAAAATGGTAACATTGGCAAAGAAAGCTCTCAGTAACTGTGGAAGTGCTCATAAGAACACTAAGCAGAGTAGCCGGCTCTGTCCCAGTGGGGACGTTAATGCCAAGAAGAAGAGGATATTGAAAGTATTCAAAAATCTCTCGATTGGTAAAAAAAAGTTTACCTTAGGATGGCGAATACTGGTACATCAATCCTATATGTGCTCGTCCAGAGAAGTCCAATGTTGTGTAACTCTATTTTAGAGTGAGACGACGACGATGATGGTGATGATCCCCACCATGATGACGATGCCGGATGCATGCAAAATAAGCGAACTGAATCGATTTTGAATATGTTGTACCTACTACTAGTGTCTGCTACTTCCCGACATTCCTATCAGGATCAGTGGAAAACGACTGCAGCTGCACGTACAAATCCGTATGAATGGAGGACTTCCTCAGTGGCAAACTCAGTTTACTCAAAAGCTCGAACTCGTTGTCGGTCACTTCGTTTTCCTGGCACTCCGGCATCTCGTGAATATTTTCGCATAATGATTATGGCTTTTCAATATTACGGATTTTCGGTATTGTTGCTATCGGTATGCGCCAAGCTTCAGTTATTCCAAATCGATAATGTTGAACATAAATCTTTGCTTTTCGGGAAATATATCCGCGCATCGGCGTAGCCAAAGCGGGCAGAAATATAAATTCAATATAAACTGATTTGCTACCAAAAATACACTGCCAAGTATACCTACTGCTATAATCTGGAGATACTACTGGATGGAATGCTGGCGGAATATCTCTTAATGATTCTTCCGATCAATTCTTAAACTTTTTCCGTCCAAAGCCGCTAACCGCTCGAAATCCTGGATACGTGCATATATCCGCGGAACTTACAATTTCAAGTTTCAATCATAGGACGACCGCTTTGTCAGCATCTGGCTCGATATTCTAGCACCACTTGACAAAATTCAAACACACTGCTGGCTGCCCAAAAATCGTTTTCCAGCTTGTTCCAGTTGTTGTCATCAACAAAAGAAACGAATTCCGCTCCTGCGAGCTATAAGTGGAAAACAGGTCCCTTGAAGTAAGTCCAAGAGAAAAAAAAGTCCCCTCGAGTCAAATAAACGAGCGGACTTTTCTAAACAGCTTACAGCTCAACGATTCCCACCCCCATCGCAGAAGTTGTTTCTTTTTCATTTTCGCCGAATGAAAGCTCTTCGGTGGATTCCTGATGGGTTTTCATCTCATTTCTCGCCCAACTCAATTTTGACTCAGGGCCGGGAATGTGACCTTTGTTGGAGTTAAAGTTTCGATGCAGGTATCGCAAGTCCAGCGGTAGTGGCTTAGACCTCCAGAAGGTAAAAAAGAAAAAGCGAATGAACGCGGACTGTTTGGAGCAAAAGAGAAAAGTTAAGCCACGCGAGGTAAACCTGACGCCAAGAGGCGCTTATGGGAAGCATCTTCCAATTGACTGGTCTGTCTGATCGGTTGACTGAACGTGACATGAACGGAGGCGTCATAAAAAGCTGATGTTATTGAACAGAACAAATTTTCGTCGATTTCCAGCGGATTTGTTTAAAGAGATTTAAGATTTTTGTGTAGAAACATCAACGAAAAAGTAAAATGCGAGGATGTCGCAAAACAGCCGATATTGTTCAAATATTCTACATATTTATACGACATTTCACTAGGCTTATCAAGTTATATGACAAATTAAACGGCCATATTGCTCTGCATGTTGTTTCCCTGAATGCAAGTTCCCAAATGCCAATCCCCCGAATCCTCTTTTTCCCAGAATAACCCATATCACTAAGAATTTGTTGGCAACCTTAATTGTCATATTTTTATACATATCAAGATGATGAACAAATCCGTCTTCTGATATGCACTCTTCTTTTTTGGTTGATGGTTCTTTCGAGTTACACTGATCTCGACATTTTTGGCAATGTGTTTTAGTCGAAACTGGCGTATGTTTTTAGTGCTTACCGTTGTCTCTACCCAAGTAACCCTAAGCACTAATAATAAGCCCTAAATTAGCATCATACTTGCAAACAAGTATTATAATAGCTCTACAAATACTGACAAGCCTAATAACAGCATTTAACTACACCCAGGCATTGCAGAATTCGTTTTTAATTTCTTTTGAAGAACGATCAAAGCAAGCCAAGAAAAACATCCCATCTTTAGCGGTCCATGATCGACAATGTATCGCCAGTTGTAACAATTTGATAAATAAGAGCAGCAAACGAGAGCCCTAAATTGAAAGCGATGATAAAATCCATTTTTCTATGTTCAGCAAAATTTTAGCCAAAATGTTGAAGCTACTCTGAGTGATGTTTATTTCTTTTCAACTGTTGTTGTTTTTCTTGAAATATTGTTTATTCCACCAAAGTTGAGCTTATTCTATGTTTGTGCGAATTGTGGAGAGTTAGTTAGACAAATTCCATCCAGAATGAGTAGAAAAAAAAATAAAAATCGTGCTCGATAGTCTTCGATTTGGATTAAATTTTGCACATTTTTTTGGTATGGTAGAATAAATGTTTTCCATAGAAAAGTTGATCATTTTGACTCAAGTGTAACTTTTGAGAATGGCCTTTAAATTTTTACATGCAACTTATTTGAAAAATTCGAACCCCAAAAATGTTGATTTTAGAGAAAAATGTTCTATGGAGAAGTTGTAGTGAACCGTTTGGACTATGAGAAAAAAATATACACTGAAAAAATATTATATTTATTTTCAAAAAAATTCTAAAATTAAATTTAAATATTAAAGTACTCAAAAACCCCATTTTTAATATATATTAAATTTTTATCATAGAATCTTGATAGTAAACAGATGTTTGGGACAAAGTTTCATGATGGAGAAATTTTTAATAGAAAAATTTTTCTAAGAACAACTTTTGGTCGATTTTCAAAATATAGATTATTTGCCAAATTAAATACGTTCTTATGATACAGCTAGCATGGCCTATTTTAATATTTAAACAATATTTTTTGCATTAAACTTGATATAATTTGAAAATGGCTACTTCTAGAGAAATTATTCATATAATCATTATGGCTTAGAATCATTTCAAGATGCTTACTGTATCATCAGAACGTATTTATTTTGACAAAAAAATCAAAATTATGAAAATCGATAAAAAGTTGTTCTTAGAAAAACTTTTTTATTGAAAATTTCTCCATCATGAAACTTTGTCCCAAACATCTTTTTGCTATCAAGATTCTATGGTGAAAATTGAAAAATATTAAAAATGGGTTTTTTGTGTAATTTAAAATTCAGGTTTTATTTTTGATTCTTCTATGGAAATAAATAAAATAAATTTTCAGTGTATATTTTTTTCTTATAGTCTAAATGGTTCACTATAACTTCTCCATAGAACATTTTTCTCTAAAACCAACAGTTTCGGAGTTAGAATTTTTCAAATAAGTTGCATGCAAAAATTTATAGGCCATTTTCAAAATTTATACTTGAGTCAAAATGATCAATTTTTCTATGGAAAACACTTATTCTACCATACCAAAATCATGTGCAAAATTTAATCCAAATCGAAGATGGTCGAGTTCTGTGACTGACCGATTTGACGATTCCATGTCGTTAGAGGGTTGCCCTTCAAGAACATGTTGTGGAGTCTCGTACCAAGCAGTTGAATGGTAACGTTTATCGTACTCGTAATTTTCTAGTTGTAGAATGAGCTTGAGCTAGAGCTTGAGCTTGATTGGTCGCCCGTGGTTGCTACTCCAGTAACGCCAGATCAGCTGCACTTACACAAGGAATCAACCAGATGACTGCTTGGGATTAACAGACACCCATTGATGATGCATTGAACTGGCTCCCACAGTAGACCGTATTAGTGGTAGATACGTCTACGTCAGTCCATGCGGGAAAGTGTAGGGCTGGTATAATTTTTATGGCAGAGAGGGTTGCTGTTTGGTTAGCAGACTGCCTATGTATCAGGCGAAAAAAAAAGCGTGCTATAATGATGGAAGAATGGAAGCGTATGGAAACGGTTTTTTATGTCCGCCTCGGGTTCTAGCAAATGCTATGAACTGTGATATATATTAAGAGTGGATGATAAAAGCAAGTGAAAGACACAACTACAAAGTAAGAGGAAAGGAACGGGCCTGGGATTGAACCCATGACCCTCTGCTTATGAAGCAGAAGCGGTAGCCATTAGACCACCAACCCCGTCTTCGTTATCTTTAGAGATGGTCGGGTCTCGGATTTTCAAACCCGAAACCCAATCCGAACCCGAACCCGACCCGAAGCCGAACCCGACGGATTCGGGTCGGGTTCGGGTTTGAAAATTTAAAATTTTCGGGTTCGGGTTCGGGTCGGGTTTGAAGGCTACCAAATTTTCGGGTACGGGTCGGATTCGGGCTTGAAAAAAGTCGGGTTTAGTCGGGTATGGGTCGGGTTTGGCGAGAATTTTGAACCTGAAAGCATTCCTATGCATCAAAAACGATGAATTTATCATCTTTTCAAACTCGGGTTTTATACGGGTTTTTCTCAAAATACTTTTTCGGGTTTCGGGTCGGGTTCGGGTTTGAACAGCGAAAATTTTTCGGGTTCAGGTCGGGTCCGGGTTTAAAAAATGTGAAACCCGACCATCTCTAGTTATCTTGTAGTTGTAGAATTTCCAAAAACCATCATCCTTCGTTTGACGATCGTTTGAACAACCAAGCCCAATAAGAAAATCCCCAAAATGTACCTATTTCTGATATCATGCCTAACACTGTATTTGATTGAATTTCGTTTATCTAATAGACCCGAATACAATTTTGTACACTCTTAAATGGAATAATCGTTCTTTGAATTGTAAAGAGAACGAGCAGTTTAATTTTCTAACTTTTTATAACATACGTACATATAGCAGTTGTTAAAGTTGTTCACTCCTTCTGGTAAACATTTTTGCAACCTGGAGCCAAACTCGAAAGAGATCCCCACTTCTTCGTTTCTCGAAATGATTGGCTGGATGGAGCATGTTATGGAGTTATAAAACATCAATAATTTGCAATCACAGTATAGCATATTATGACTACGACATGACTATTACCAACCTAAAAACACTTTGCTATACATCGGTATTGGCGCAAGAATGGGGACCGCTACCCTACTCGTAGCAGCAGCAAGCGATCCAACTAACTTTCCCTGCACGGGCGGCTGCTACCACCAAGCAATTGAAAGCAGCATCCAAAATTTCTGTATCTTCCCCTTTTCTTAAATTCTCCTTTGTCATCCTTTCTGGGCCTTCTGCCTATTGAATTGCCGAATGATATAAACGCCCAACATCAGAAGCGAAATACAGTAGGTAGGTATCAGTTGAATTTATAATAGCCACACGCGTTGTTTCCCGGGTAGAGGTGAATAACAAAATAATGGTAAAAAAAGAACAAATTTTGCAATCATATCTGGTTTAACCATTATTATGTTATTAATATATTATACGTAAATATCTCATCAATAGCAAAACATACAATCATAACAAAATTTGTCATTGGTATGTTATCATTGAAAGTCATGTAATAACTAATCAATAACAAAATAGACTATCATGGTAAAAAGTGATTTGTGCGAACATACTAAAAAAAACATTAAATATCTAAAGAATAACAAACATTGCCATTACAGTAAAATATGACATTATTTTGATATTTGAAAACTTTATTTTAATAATTCACGAGAACAAACCAACATCAAATTTTGCCATAATAGCTCATTTCACAATTTGTATGATATTCATTGAAGATTTAAAAAGCAAATGTTTTCTGCAGGATTGCAAAAAGTTTATTTTTCAATCATGCTAAATTTAGATATTAAAGTCAAAGAACTAAAATTACCATTTATTAGAATACGACTGTTGTGTAACTTCTAAAATTAACGGCTTTTCAGTCTTACGGATGAATCAAAACGCTACGTTTTTTTTAAATCCAACGTTTCGGCCATTGGACTTGGCCTTCTTCAGGGATCTACAAATTTATTGGACGATTGTTATAATAATTTATGAGCGAGAACATTTTAGTAAAAAAAAAACTCACATGAAGGTGTACCGTTTTTCGTAACACGCTCAAAGCTTTGCGATCGGTTGTCGCTTTTATGGGGTTCTCTTCCTGGTTGCCTACATTAAACATTATCATTAGTGGCGCAAAGCTTAAGCCTACCTTCTGATATATTACCGTATCATTTATACGGTTGCGTTGGTGGATAGTCACTATTTTTATCTGTCACTATCTGTTTTACCACCTACTCTACACCAATATGGAAACTGAAGTATTTGAGACAGAGATATGGATATGATAGTATAGTGTACATGGAGCTATTTTTGCGTGTATGGAGAGGGAGAGGAATTGTGTAGCTCGCTATTGCTTTGGGACATTTGTGTTGGCTGTGAGAAAGCTATACGATGGGTCGATGGATATTCCGTTGGTTGTTGTACTGTTGGGGCTAGAGATCAACATCGAAAGGATCCAATAGAATCGATGTTGCACCACAACGTAATCTATAAGATCTCCTGTAAAAATTGCAGTGGATGCTATATAGGAATGACCACCAACAAATTAAAAACTCGGATCAGTGGTCACAAGTCGAACGTCAACAAACTAGAGCGACTTTTAGAGGCCGGTCACACATACAATGACCATGCAATATTGGAAATTACCAACAAAACAGCCCTTGTTGATCACTGCATACAATATCAACACCGTTTCGGATTAGATCAAACGAAAATCGTAGATCAAACGTTCACTGCAAACCGACTTCCAATGCTTGAATGTTTTCACATCCACAGTACCCTAGACACAGTCAACTATAGGACAGATGTAGATGGTATTAGTGCGACCTACACAGGACTCCTCCACACGATTGCTACGAGATCCAGAAAAACAGCCAAAACAAGCCCATCATTACAGCATCCAGCTCCTCCACCACCTCCACCACCTCCACCGCTACCACCGATGCCCACTACTTTCGATTCGCCACCATCATCTCTAGCCCCAACAGTACAACAACCAACGGAATATCCATCGACCCATCGTGTAGCTTTCTCACAGCCAACACAAATGTCCCAAAGCAATAGCGAGCTACACAATTCCTCTCCCTCTCCATACACGCAAAAATAGCTCCATGTACACTATACTATCATATCCATATCTCTGTCTCAAATACTTCAGTTTCCATATTGGTGTAGAGTAGGTGGTAAAACAGATAGTGACAGATAAAAATAGTGACTATCCACCAACGCAACCGTATAAATGATACGGTAATATATCAGAAGGTAGGCTTAAGCTTTGCGCCACTAATGATAATGTTTAATGTAGGCAACCAGGAAGAGAACCCCATAAAAGCGACAACCGATCGCAAAGCTTTGAGCGTGTTACGAAAAACGGTACACCTTTATGTGAGTTTTTTTTTTACTAAAATGTTTTCGCTCATAAATTATTATAACAATCGTCCAATAAATTTGTAGATCCCTGAAGAAGGCCAAGTCCAATGGCCGAAACGTTGGATTTTAAAAAAACGTAGCGTTTTGATTCATCCGTAAGACTGAAAAGCCGTTAATTTTAGAAACTAAAATTACCATTATTTCGATCTAGTCGTGAATAGCTTATTTAGTTATTATTTTGTTATCAATATCTAAATAATAACATATTTTGTTATTTACGGTTGCCTATATTTTTGCTATTATTTTGTTATTACAATGGCAAAATATGATATTATTTAGTTTTAATGCCATATAAACTTAGTTATTATTTTTGTTATTTTATCTCTTATTTCAAACAAACAAAGAACAAATATTGCTATTCAAACATTCTATTTTAATGGTAAGTTTTGTTATTCTTTTGCAATTCTCCTCTACCCGGGTTGATTCCGTACCAGAGCTGCCAGATGATTTGATAGAGAATCTGTGTTCCACACAAAAAAATCTGTGTTCAATACAAATTGAATCTGTGTCAGAATAAAAAATCTGTCTAATACAGATAAATCTGTATATATGGCAGCCCTGTTCCGTGCCGGATTCCCAAAAGTTTTGCCGGTAGTTCGTCCGCCTTGTGACCCGTTTTCGCGCGCTGTTTTGCTTACAATCGGTGTGTGGTCATATTTTGAGCCCTCGTTCCAGTAACTATCAATTCTTGTAATTCACTCGCTAAACATCAGAGCTTTAACATTATGACGGAATATAACTGAGTGCGATTCGCTTATTTACACAATCTTTTGTGGGTCGTTAAATGTTGTGGCTTCATCTGCTGTTCGCTATCAGTTTTTATTGCATTCGGACTTCCGTTTCCTAGCACAAAAAAAGCATCCATTATGCCAACAACGAACGACTATGTTTATGATGATATCTGCGCTCCGATGATGATGAGGATGATGATAATATCGGTGATAGTCATGAAGATGGGCTTCGATGCCGACGTTAGTAATGACGATTACGATTACGACGATGAAAATCATGAGGATGGTAAATCCAAAACGGACGTCAGTATTTTTGTGCTCTGCTCGGCGTCTCCTCTTTAATGTGACTGACTTCTTGGATATGGTGTGAAACCACTGGGATGCAGTGGACCAGATTTGTATTAAACGAGGCAAAAACTAGGCAGGGAAAATATTTTACAAGTTTTTCTCAGGAACGAGTGTTAGGGTTGCAGAACCTGTTTTGAGCATAGTTACCATATATTGGTTTTCATACAGTTTGTATCTGCTGCTGTTTTTCTGTTTTTGCTGTATATACAGTGCTGTTCTGAATAATAGCAGCGCATGTCGATTTTCATACAAAATGCTCAACTTTGACATGCTGTAGTTTTGTTCCCTTTCAAGCAATTGAGCTGAAATTTTCTCCACAGAACTACAAATATGATCAATTTTGTAACTACAAAATTTCAGTTTTTTCTGAGTCCCTGCCGAAAAGTGAGACACTAGGTGAAATTTTTCGAAAAAATAGCAGTTTTCCATTTTAATTTTTTTCTTCTACAAATATTTTAAACATTTTCGGTTTAGGTGTAGGTTTGATAAGTAGGAGGAGATTGTTCCAATGGTAAGTGATAAACAATTTAAAACTATAATATCAAGCCGAAATTCAAATTTTTAAAACTGCTATTTTTTTGAACAATTTCACCTAGTATCTCACTTTCCGGCAGGGGCTTAGAAGATTTTGAAATTTTGTGTTTACAAAATTGGGCATATTTGTAGTTCTGTGGAAAAAATTTCAACTCGATTGCTTGAAAGGGAACAAAACTACAGCATGTCAAAGTTGAGCATTTTGTATGAAAATCGACATGCGCTGCTATTATTCAGAACAGCACTGTATATATGATTTTGATATGCTGTTTTTCATACATTTTGAGGTTCTCAATAATAATTAAAAAAGATATCTGATATTGTAGATGAATGTTTAGCTTTTCAACTGATAACATTTTCAGACATTGGTTTTTTGACATTTTTTCCAGAAAACTGAACCATTGTGCAAGGGATGGGTATCATCACCACTCCACCCGACACAACACGGAATGGGTGAGGAAAAAACTCTAGACGGATCCCAATCCATTGTGCATGCGATGATTTTATGGTCTGAATAATTCATGCGAAACGAACTCTCGGTTCGTCGCCGTTTTACCCAGTTCTCCGGATTCTCTCTGATTTGGCAAAACTGACGAGATTATGTGGGTATTGAAAGAGGTTGTGTCAGACTGTGGGATGTAAGTCAAACCATCTAGCACATGTTCCAGGCGGTTGCAAGGAAGGACTGTTCACTCTATCTGGATAGCCAAACAGGTGATGAACATTTCCAAAATCCTTATTGGTTTATCGATTTGGATTATTATTTGATTCATAGCCGGAATCTTTGATAAGAGACCTGAGGGATGAGCCCAAACTTTTGCACGATGACTTGAATAACTGTTCTAATTATTTTGGATAGTTTTCCGGTGAACAATGTTGGCAGATCCAATGCTGTGAAAATTTGTCTTGTAATTTAGGTGTAATTTTTGAACAATTTTACAACTTCAAGTACCGTAAACAGGGTATCTTTGATAATGCGGGTGACTTTGATAGTGCGTAACCCACCACATCAGAAGGCCGGCTCCAAAGGCACGTTCCCCACCAGTTGGGAGATTTGTGGTGTGAACTCACCAAACGTTACTGAATGCTGCTGCGCTGTGGCTCTTCAACAGGAAGCATTGGATGAATCACTGGAGAAAACCTTTGGGAAGTTTTTTAATGTATCCTAGTAGAAAAATTTCTAGAATGAATCGCTTTTGGAATTTGTGAAGCTGGTGAAATTTAAGGAGGAAATCCTGAAAAAAGTTCTGATGAAATTCTAGGGGGAATTTCTGTCGATGAATTTCATGAGGAATGCCTTGAGTAGTATATAAATGAATTCGTGATGTGATTCTTGGGCAATGCGTGATGGAATCTTTGCAACTAACTTCATGAGGAATTCCTGGAGGAATCTTTGAAGAAATTAAGATCATGAATTTATTTTCTTCAAACAAAATGCACAACAAATGTCATGCCCTATGGGACCCGAGCCTACAAAATAAAATGAGATAAGTAATGAAATAGTCGATACACCGATACCTTTTATCATGGGTGGGTTCATCTGATAGGTATTCAGCTAAAACCTATTCCGCCATCACTATCCTTCATCCCAAGGTTCCCCCAGTAATTCACCCGGCCATAAAGGCACTCACGGAACGAGGATATACGGTTACGGTCAACCATTCGGATAATCGCTTCCTGCCTGCAAAACTGCAAACGAGCGGATGATGATGACACGAACCGCGCTCGCTCTCCTGACTGGTTGATGTTTCGAAAATGTTATCCCCGCCGTGAAAAACTCGTCCGTGTGCACTAGTTTCGGAACAAACAGGGATAATAACATTATTAAATTTAACCTTGTTTACGGCTAGTTCCCAACGACCAACGGGTCTAAGCTGGATGAGAGAGCTGCCCTGAAAAACAACGAGCTCGTTCCATAGTTGGAAAGTTTGTTTGCTTCATAATACTGTTTTTCGCTGCGTGGCATCGTTGCACCGAGGTGTAGTACCAGTACCGGGTCTAAAATGGCAGAAATGAGCAAGCAATGTTACCCAACATGCTGTTGAATTACATCCTGAAAGTGTATGAAGTTGTAGTTATAGCACGGCAAGCTCGGTCAACTGTCCAACATAATTATGTTTGTTCCGCTTCTAACCGATTCTGTTGCTTCCGTAGCTCGTGTGTTGTAAGTGGGAAGGTTTTTCTGGGTTCAGGTGGGTGTTTGTTTCAGTGGTGATAGCAGCACGGCCTGTAATTTCAGGAATAACAGGAAATTTATGATTTAAATACAAACAGGATCAAAACAGGAAATTTAGTTATGTTTTCGAGTTTGTTTTATATCACCACCCTTTTTAATTATATTCCAAACACTGTAGGCAAACATGGACCTTGAATGCATCTCAAATTCATGAATTAGCTGATATTTTAGAAAATTTTAATTCCCTTATTCAAGACGGAACTGTCAACTGTTGGGTAATTTGATAAACATATTGATATGTCATTTTTTTATTAAAAACATGACACATATGAGTGCTATCAAGGTGAAAAATTCATTTTGCTTCTTAAAATCAAGATGGCGTCAAAATCCATTTTTTATTACTCAAAATAATACTCTTATTCTTCACTCGACTCGAATAAAACACCAACGATTGAAAAATTGTTTCTTTGTTGTACAAAAAAATGATGTTTGTTTTGATTGCACTCGCCATATACATACGTCAAAATCGTAGAACATGATTTAGAAAATCGTTCATTTCATAGAGTAAATACCATTGCTTACCTTGTTGTTGTAGCCTATCTTACGCATTTTTTCCCCAGCTTTCTAATGGTGATCTCAGAATTAAAAACTCAAAATTTAAAACCAAATTCAAGATAACGATTTTTAACTTTAAATAAGATTTTTTTTAATTTTAAATAAAAGTTATATCCTTTCTCTTTACGATGCCACTAAGGTTTCTATGTGTTCCAAGCGAAATATGAGACATATTACGTGAAGAAATGGACTTTTTCGCAAACTGTTTAGCTGGCTGGCCTACGAGGGGTCCACCAATTTGAGAAAACCGAAAGGAGGTTTTATTTGAGAAACCGAAAGGAATTTTAATGGAAAACTAGCGATCAGTGACATAAAATTGGAATTCTAACAATGGGTGTCGATGGCGGCCTGGTTTCAGCGAGAATGGATCAAAGCACGAGTTCACTAATTTGACTAATCACTCGTTGCCATGGTCACGTAAATAACACGGCACCGCTCAAAAGTCAAATAGTGAACTCGTGCATTGATCCATTGCTCACCAGTAAATTGATCGGATCTAGTTGGCCTGACCTCGAAAGATCGAAAGAAGGGTAAATATGTGCTAAACATATAAACATCTTCAGTGCAAAAATTTGTTCCAATAGCGAAACTCAAAAGAAGAATTAATATTTGAAAGAAGGGTAATTTTGGAATAAATAATAAAATACAACTGGCAAATAATTGTTGAATAAAGTGTCATTTTGGATTCGTTTTGGTGAACGATAAATGTATGACTTCAAATGATTGCACATAACAGGATTCGCGATATTACTCGATAAAAGCATTGATTGCCGAACAAGTGTTCGCCACTCGTCCTACAAGAGCAAGCGACAAGATCAAAGGATAAAACACTACTAAAGCGATCCGCGATACTATTCCACCGTACTACGCGAACCACGCGCGACATGTTTGATCCTGCCCTCATCGTCAACCCCCACAGGAGCAAGCGTCAAGGTCGAAGGATCAAACAGAACTCGATGTGAGACACTTGATACTTCAATGCAGAAAGTAACGAGACTGTAAACTGTAAAATGAACTGTAAACTATAAGTTTTACAAGGCCGACACAAGTTCACCATTCTAATAAATTATTCTTTGAAGAATTATATGCAAAGCTCTATGGAGATCTGTTTTGAGACTTATATGGAGATAGCTCAGGAGACTTCTATATAGAATTATATGGAGTTCACTGACTTCTGTAAACATATTTGTGGAGATTAATTTTTAAATACCTAGTACTTATGTGTAGAACTCCTTGGGGTTTTTACACTTTTTATTTGAAAAAAGTACTGTTTTCTTACGCTCCAGATTTGAGCTAACGCTCACTTTGCTACGCATTTTTTCTTTCATTAACCCCTCTACTAGCAGCATCATTTCGTTTGATAGACAAAAATTCCCAAGATTCTACGAACTGTTTTCAACAGTTATTAATAATTTTCAAAGTGTTTTCAAAAATTCACTGACGTTCCTAAGAATTCTAGAAACAACTAGAACGCTCTAAAGAACCTTTACGAAACTCTTGAGATTTTTTACTGCCCAACTAAGAACCTCTTGAAATTTTTAGAAAACTTGTTTGAACCACTAAAGATTTCTGAATACTAGGAACATCTATAGGCCTTTCAAGCTCTTGCGATGTCTTCGAAACCTGCCATGAGCCCCTTCAAACTCCCTAGGATCGAGCTTCAAAAACTTCCCTCAAATAATTTCCCTTAGGAATTCTTTCAAACTTTTCCTCCAGGAGTTACTTATAAAATCAATCATTATTGTATGTCATAAGATTGTTTTCAATATTGTCTTTTACACTAATAGGGAACAAATTTTAGAACGGTCGATTTTTGGAAGTTATGCAAAGAAATTAGCTGGAAAATTAAAAAAAAAAATTTTTTATTTTCAAAAAAGGCTTGTTCTTCGGAAACATTGTCAATCAGAAGCCTGCTGAATAGTATCAAGTTGAAGCAACATTATTACAGATATCATAAGATTATTTTTCATCGATTTTTATTCAATGGATCTGATATGAGTAGAATTTTTTGGTTTCAAATGTGTCGTAACGGAAGTGCCAATATAGTATTAACATGAAATATAACCTACACTTTCATGGAGTTGCTTATTTAGTTCCCACGTCACATTTGAAGCATAATAGAAAAACAAATGCTTTATTTTTAGAAGATCTCACAAAGCAAAATGACAATCGTCAAAATTGGCAATACTGCTGTAATGAAATCGATTTTATTTTACATGTATTATTTTCAAAATATGTTGTTCTGAGATGTGTTCGATAAATATGCGTACATGATTTTAAAAGTATGAGACATTTTAGTAAAACGACCATAAAGAGTAAAATTTATACTTAAGACTGCGATTAAATTTAACGATATAGCTCTCGTTTATACAGATATAGTTTTTTTTAGTAATCTTAACTTAACTAATCATAACGCTTTTTACTTTTCTTTTTCGCTGTGAGTGAAAGGAATGTGTATCAACAAATTTGGTCATGAATGGATAAATCACTAAAGTTACCTCATGCCAGAAAACGGTGGATATCGTTGATTTTTGTTATAGTTATACCTTTAGTAGAATAATAAAGGATACCAACATACAGTACTGGACAGAATAAAGTACGCCTGGGCCGTTTTCCCATACAAAATGGTCAAGTTTGGAGATCTGAATCTCAGCTTTTAGTGTTCCGATTGATCTGAAATTTTCACCACAGCCTAGATATAACATAGGTTTTACTCAATTAAAATTTCACTGCCTTTGAAACACAATCTTTTAAATTATTGAAAACCTCTCAATTTGCAAAAAAATTTTGGACCTTAAGACAATCGTCAAAATTGGCAATACTGCTGTAATGAAATCGATTTTATTTTACATGTATTATTTTCAAAATATGTTGTTCTGAGATGTGTTCGATAAATATGCGTACATGATTTTAAAAGTATGAGACATTTTAGTAAAACGACCATAAAGAGTAAAATTTATACTTAAGACTGCGATTAAATTTAACGATATAGCTCTCGTTTATACAGATATAGTTTTTTTTAGTAATCTTAACTTAACTAATCATAACGCTTTTTACTTTTCTTTTTCGCTGTGAGTGAAAGGAATGTGTATCAACAAATTTGGTCATGAATGGATAAATCACTAAAGTTACCTCATGCCAGAAAACGGTGGATATCGTTGATTTTTGTTATAGTTATACCTTTAGTAGAATAATAAAGGATACCAACATACAGTACTGGACAGAATAAAGTACGCCTGGGCCGTTTTCCCATACAAAATGGTCAAGTTTGGAGATCTGAATCTCAGCTTTTAGTGTTCCGATTGATCTGAAATTTTCACCACAGCCTAGATATAACATAGGTTTTACTCAATTAAAATTTCACTGCCTTTGAAACACAATCTTTTAAATTATTGAAAACCTCTCAATTTGCAAAAAAATTTTGGACCTTAAGACAATCGTCAAAATTGGCAATACTGCTGTAATGAAATCGATTTTATTTTACATGTATTATTTTCAAAATATGTTGTTCTGAGATGTGTTCGATAAATATGCGTACATGATTTTAAAAGTATGAGACATTTTAGTAAAACGACCATAAAGAGTAAAATTTATACTTAAGACTGCGATTAAATTTAACGATATAGCTCTCGTTTATACAGATATAGTTTTTTTTAGTAATCTTAACTTAACTAATCATAACGCTTTTTACTTTTCTTTTTCGCTGTGAGTGAAAGGAATGTCTATCAACAAATTTGGTCATGAATGGATAAATCACTAAAGTTACCTCATGCCAGAAAACGGTGGATATCGTTGATTTTTGTTATAGTTATACCTTTAGTAGAATAATAAAGGATACCAACATACAGTACTGGACAGAATAAAGTACGCCTGGGCCGTTTTCCCATACAAAATGGTCAAGTTTGGAGATCTGAATCTCAGCTTTTAGTGTTCCGATTGATCTGAAATTTTCACCACAGCCTAGATATAACATAGGTTTTACTCAATTAAAATTTCACTGCCTTTGAAACACAATCTTTTAAATTATTGAAAACCTCTCAATTTGCAAAAAAATTTTGGACCTTAAGACAATCGTCAAAATTGGCAATACTGCTGTAATGAAATCGATTTTATTTTACATGTATTATTTTCAAAATATGTTGTTCTGAGATGTGTTCGATAAATATGCGTACATGATTTTAAAAGTATGAGACATTTTAGTAAAACGACCATAAAGAGTAAAATTTATACTTAAGACTGCGATTAAATTTAACGATATAGCTCTCGTTTATACAGATATAGTTTTTTTTAGTAATCTTAACTTAACTAATCATAACGCTTTTTACTTTTCTTTTTCGCTGTGAGTGAAAGGAATGTGTATCAACAAATTTGGTCATGAATGGATAAATCACTAAAGTTACCTCATGCCAGAAAACGGTGGATATCGTTGATTTTTGTTATAGTTATACCTTTAGTAGAATAATAAAGGATACCAACATACAGTACTGGACAGAATAAAGTACGCCTGGGCCGTTTTCCCATACAAAATGGTCAAGTTTGGAGATCTGAATCTCAGCTTTTAGTGTTCCGATTGATCTGAAATTTTCACCACAGCCTAGATATAACATAGGTTTTACTCAATTAAAATTTCACTGCCTTTGAAACACAATCTTTTAAATTATTGAAAACCTCTCAATTTGCAAAAAAATGCAAAATTTAATTTTGAAAATATTTTGAAAACAATCAGTTTTACCGAAAAATGATGTTCTGCAAATTTGTGTGCCTTATCAAATTGTACATTTTTGCAGAAGGACATATTGCTCTAAATATTTTCATATAAAAATATTTTTACTTTAAAATTTTGTCATTTTTATCAAAATTTGAGATTTGCGATAACTTAAAAGTTCGTTAATGAAAAACTATGAATTTGAGGTTACTTTCAAGCTGCGGTGAAAATTTCAGGTCAATCGGACAACTAGAAACCGAGATTTACGACTCCAAACTTGATCATTTTGTATGGAAAAACGGCCAATGCGTACTTTATTCTGTCCAGTACTATACATGTTAGCTTAGCTTGGCTTAGACTGACTACACATATCAATGGTTGCTATTCCGTGATTGACCGAAGTCAGTGAAAATGCACAAAGAATAAACTAGAAGTACGGCTGGGATTGACCATAATCTTCTTCAGTGTGCATAATTCATTGCCTCTGTTTATACAGGGTCAATAACGCCGCCGGCATGTCCTTGCAGTCAGGTGGGATTGGGGGAAGGAATGTTAGTGAGTAACCTTTGCTACTTGGAGACCGTGTTTGCCTCTGCATCTCCACAAAGGTTACTGGGAGGAATGTTTGTTAATGGAGAGGATCGTTGGGTCACAGGATTCACTTTGATAAGCGATTAGACCATGATAAATAATTATTTGTGAGATATAAACATGCTTATATGTAAATATAATATTTTCGTTTGATATGAACATTTTCTATGAAGAGGAAAATTATGCCGACACTTAAGGTGACGAACCATTCAAAGTTTGTAGAAAAAATACCTAAATGTAATATTCCTACAGCTGTCAGGACGAATGCATGTGTTATTATATTTTAATTATTTGAAAAGAAACATAAAACTCGATTGGCTGGAACATCATAGAACACTCTTATTCTTATGCCGACACTTACAGTGGCGAACCATCCAAAGTTTGTTGAATAAAGTGAACCTTTCACAGGTCTACACTTGTAGTGTCGAACAATTCAAAGTTTTTTTTTTTAATTACAAAAATAAAGATAAAAGGAAAGGGGTGTTTGAAAAAAATGGTTAAACATGAATAATTCATGAATCAGAGTTTATGTCGACACTCACAGTGACGAACCATTCATAGTTTGATGAAAAATCATCTTTACGTCCCACCGCGTTATAACGATTAAATGTGCAGAAATAGATTAGAAATAGTAGCATGAAACGAGCTCACCAATTGATCCTTCATCCTTGATTTGCTCGGCTATATAAAAGCACTCAGGCAAAATAGGCGCGAGACCCGAGAGGGAAAAAAGCTGACGACTGCTTGGGCTTTTTTGATGCACTGGTCAGGAGCAAGCGTCAAGGTCGAAGGATCAAACACTACTAATCGAACGCGGCACTTTTACACATTACTCGACCGACGCGCGACATGTTTGATCCTGCCCCCATCGCCCTCTCCCGTAGGAGCAAGCGTCAAGGTCGAAAGATCAAACACAACTCAATTAAGGATACCAACATACATTTTTTTTCGTAAAAAATGATAAACATGTTTTGAGAAAAATAATGTTTGATTTTGACAAATAGCTTTTCTCAGGAGTTTTTGAAAAAAAAAAACTTTTTAGTTCTCCAACAAAAAGCATTTTGTAAGATCTTATATTTTCATAACATTATAGAATAAAAGTTGAACGACGAAAAGAAAAAAAAACGATTACGATTTTATCATTAAATAAAAAATATATAGTAGAAACACAGTGTCCACTTTATAAAATGAACAGTCTTTACCGGAAATTTCTACACAATGTTACCGTCGAGTAACATTTTGCTCTTAAACAAACGTGAACAAGTAGGGACCATGATTGTAAAGTTTAGCTTGACCAACGGTGAATTTAAATCGGCGGTGGGTGGCTTTTGCAACGCAAAGCTGGCGGTGGGCAACCACAGTGAAATGTCCCATCAAGCAGGTAGCGCGATTGGGAGGAAGTTTAAAACGCGCGTCTGCCGTGGGTGGCTGAGCGCCCGGTGATGGGTGAGAACCATCGAACAGCAGCACGAAGGGCAGTTTTTCTTGAGCTGAGGGAGTGAACGGTTGCTGACACGGAATTAATTGGAAGTTCTGCTTCGCCACCGCGTGGAAATCGGCAACGAGATTCGACAACTACAGTTTCGGTCGTCTGTGTATCCACGATTTTCGGTCTCGTTTATCCGACGATTTCGGTAAACGCCCAAACGTAAACCCGACTTGGGGCCACTACAAGTGACCCAGATCGCCTTCCCTGTACCACGTCTAAGCTCTGCCGTGGTCTGTAGGGGTGATATCGAGCATCCCCGTTGGGTGCCCACCAGCGAAGCCGAATCCAGCTACCTTAACGACCATCGTTATCACGTCCCGCCAACAAAGCACCAAACGGCCATTCAACACCACCCTCTCCGGGGCGCGCTCGCTCACAACCACCACGTCTTCTTCGCCGGTTCGATTGCCGGTCAACGGCGGCAGGCCCAAGACCCTTCGGCGCATTGTGATCCACCAGCTCTAATCACCACTGTAATCCCCATCGGCGCTCCTGTTGAACCACCAAGCACCACTAAAGGCTCTCCTGCTCCTCGTGGCCCACCAACTCAGTCCCGGCTTCACTGTAAGTTACCACCCACCTGTACATAATTGCCATTAAACCTTATTCATCCGTAATTTCAAAGAGTTATAGGTTGTTCACGTTTCGAAATCTCCCCTCGCCAAAACGCCCTGAGACCCGGAACCAAAAGAGGTCTTGCACACCCACCCAGCAGACGGCCGTGGCTTAGACCAGCTGTCTTGGGTTTGATCCGGTTCCCTTCTGGCACCGAAAGGTTCCGGGGCCGAAAATTAGAGTCTTATAACAAATACTGTCAGAGATTTTTTGGGGATTTACCGTACTATTTTCAGTGAATGAGCTGTATAAGTTGTTGAAATTCATTGAGCGTGAACAGTTTGGTAGTCGAAAGTTTACAGGAGTGTCAGAAAAGCTCTTCGACAGGAATGAAATGAAGGATGACGATGAGGGACTATGGTTGTGTGTGTTAACATATCGTTCTGCATACGAATGATGCCCGAGAACGACATGAGGGAATGGTAGATGGAATGAAAGAGAATCCAAATGATAGGTGCGAGAAAGAGAAAGGAGTTTATCGGGTTGGCTTGCGGTCGAGAGTTGGACTAGACATTGAGTCATAAAAGTAATTTTGTGAGTAGTGATCGTTCAGTCCTTTTGCGTGGGATGAGCGTAGGGTTCATTGAAGTTCGGTTACTACAGTTTCCTCTAGACATTTCTTCGGCAGATCTCCTTCGAAGTTCTATTGGATTTCATCAGAGCTTTCACCAGAAATTTTCTCAATAAATGATAGAAAAGCTGTTGCTGCTTCTCTAACGTTACCTCCAGGAATACTACTGGAAATATCCCCAGATATATATAAAGATCGTAACGCAAATTTCTTCAGGATTACCTTCAGGTAGGTTTTTAAGAGGCCCTCAGGGATCTCTGGGAATTACAAAGGTACACCAAGTGTCCCCAAAAGTTATTCCAGTGGCTCAAACCCTTGTGAATTTCTACAAAACTTTTCTAAAACACCGAGTACTCTCGATAAATAACTGAGTTTTGGACCTTAAGACAATCGCTGGGAACTTCATAATCCCTGGGATTTGCTTTAGAAAACTCTAATACTACTTAGAAACCTTCAGAACCTCTGAAACGACCTTAAAAACTCTAATAGTTTCAAGAAACTACTGAATATCATAGAATCCTTGCAAATCTGTTAGGAATTATTGTGAACTTCTTTCAAGTCGGAACTATTATGAACGTTTAAGTACGAAGACTTTAATAAGTTACTAGGAATCTTTTGAAACCTCTTAAGAACTGACCTATTATTGCATTCCATTATTTATTAGCTAGGAATACTATAGTTATTTCTATACTAGGACACAGTAATATTTAAACGAAAAAGAATACCGGTACAAAATAAATTACGCCTGGGAAGCTTTAATGTAGGTCTTTTTTTCGAGAGTACAAGACAAAGGACTTGTAGCAACAGTTCTGTATGGGAACAAAAAAATATCCATTTCCCTGTGGGCCACCAGATCCAGCTCATAACCGATGGAGACTAGATGCCGAAGCAACATAAACGTTATTCACATCGTTCCGAGTCCTCACCACATCCTCAACACATGCTGGCAGTAAGCCACTGGCATTTTTCGGTAGCGCCCCACATTCCCATGGGGAAGAACTCTACTTCGTCGTCGTCATCGTCGGTTGTTGGGCGTTGCGATGATATGAGGCAAAAAATAAGGACACTGGCATCACAAAACAGCGCACTCAGGGAATTGAAACCCTAGAAGGATGAACGGGATGAAAAAAATAGCTTTGGTCAATACTTTCATCACTTTGCGCTGTCCGCGTTCCCGGGCGCATAAATACCATCGATAGAGGGTGGCCCAGAAAAAAAAATTCGAAAACAACCTAGAATGAAAGTTTATAGCATATTATTTATAGAAGTTTTGCTAAACTAAAAATCCCTAGAAAAATCATTTAGAGGTTCCGTCAGATTAATTTTGAAAATTTATCTATTTTTGATGAGAATTGTCATGCAGTTAACTCTCCTTTACTCGATATTCCGTATCTCGATATCGAGTTAGAGAACCATGGTGAAAGTTGGTTTTCATGGCTAACTCGATGGTCCCTTAGATCGCAGTTGCACTGGTTTTGTGTTTTGTAACTCGATACCTCCCTAACTCGATGGTCCCTTCAATATCGAGTAAGGGAGAGATAACTGTATTATGACATTTGGATACAGGTGAAACCATTGGAATATGCAATTAATTATAATGTAATCAAATGCCCAGAATCTATTCGTCATGGAATTACAAACTTTTGGTTTTGATAACTTTCGAAAAATATATCGTATCCTAGTGACCATACTGTGCCAATAGAGAAGCCAATGTACCTATTGGACTGCAGGACTGCTCATTCCGTTGATGACGGTGGACAGTGCCGATTTAATTCAATATGCGAGCTGGGTCATTGAATGGGGCGAGAGCAATGATCTGCTGTGCGGCGAACGATGAAGGAACCGGTTCAGTGCTATTTGAATTTATGCTCGTTGATATATCCTATCCATAGGATGAGCAAGTTTCCTTTGATGTTTTCATCCGATGCCATTTAAAGTTGCAATGACCTAGTAGCAGACAGAGTCCGTGAAAACGAAGTGGTCACAAATTGTTTGGTTACCTGTCAGATCAATCGTCAAGTTTGCGACTTGAAGCTTTCTTACTTTGTTCTGCAATTAGACTCCATACCCCCAAAGTACCACCTTTCTTCGTTGGTTAGAATTAATGAAAGGATTCCGTTGGTAATTAATTTGGGTCGGTAATTAAAAACTTTCCGTTTTTGTTCACTTCTTGTGTACTTTCTCCCCCATCGAGCAAGATTCTTTCGTTCAAAGTGGTAGACAGTCGACGACAGTCATGTTCTTTTCTGCCATTGTGTAGCTTTTACTTTGTTGTGCGACCTATACCTGGTGAATTGGCGAAGAACACGAAAGTCACCTAACTTTTTCCTCTGGTAAAGACACCTCTTCATTCTCCAAAGAAGCGACGACGGGGTGACACGACAGAGTACAAAGTCATGAATTAAGCTCCGAAATGGCCATGAAACAGCGCTAAATGGAACGTTTTCGCCTGACTCACTTCTATTGCTCGGGATGGAAGATGGAAGAAGGTGAACCACGATCTACCGACATACCATCATACGTTGGAGGGAAGCTATTAGCCATTTTTGTAAATTCAGGTGTGATGGAATAGAAGAGCAGCACTAAGGATTGAGGATTGCACATTAATTTGTAAATAAACTTTTCGGATATTGCTAGTAGATTCTCTAATTGCTTGTATTTGCGTATGTAATAAGCATAAGCATAAGCATTGATGACCATATAATTCGTAGTTGCTACTCCGTGATTGGCCATAATAATCAAAATTGCACAAGGAACCAAGAGATGCAGCTTGGGAGTAGCTTTCCATCTTCAATGTACATTTTCAAGAATTTCAAACATTAAAAAGTCAATAACGGTGCCGGCCACGTCCTTATGGTCATCAGGGAAGAGAAGGCATCACCTCTGCATCTCCATCTCCGAATCTATGACAAAAGGTCGAAAGGACAAAATGACGAAGAACAAAAAATAAATGACAAAAGGTCGAAAAAAGTTTTTCAAAGAAGGAAAAATTTCACACCAAGCAAATCATTTTAGACCTTTTGTCCTTTCGACCTTTTGCCCTTTCGACGTTATGTCCTTCGATTTTTTGTCCATAAACCCAGGATTCACCTTGGTAAGTGATGCGATTCATGCAACCTCAGTTTTAAAAATAACATTCTTCTTCTTCTTGGTATTAACGTCCCCACTGGGACAGAGCCGGCTACTCAGCTTAGTGTTCTTTATGAGCAATTCCACAGTTATTAACTGAGAGCTTTCTTTGCCAAAGTTGCTATTTTCGCATTCGTATATCGTGTAGCAGGTACGATGATACTCTATGGCCAGGGAAGTCAAGGAAATTCCCATTACGAAAAGATCCTGGACAAACCGGGAATCTAACCCAGACACCTTCTGCTTGGCTTTGCTTTGTAGCCGCGAACTCTAACCACTCGGCTAAGGAATGTCACTTAAAAATAACTATCAGTACTATAAAAACAACGTTAGCTTACGGTTAGTCGACTAATCTAGCGTCGAACCGTTCAAAGGTTAAATAATAATCGTAAAAATTAGATACATGGAAAGGTCCCGCACCTTTCAACTTTTTAATGTTAAGGTGAAGATGAATCGAAGCCAAAGTTCAAATTTTCAAGAGCACGGATCTGGAGAACCAAACACCCGTTTGAGCTGAAAACCAAATCGATTTGTCACCACCAGATAGTGACCAATCGATTAAGTTTTTAGCTTAAATGGATGCTTGGTTCCCCAGATCCGTGCTCTTGAAAATTTGAACTTTGGTTTCGATTCATCTTCACCTTAACCCCTCTACCGGCATCCTCATTTTTTACTGTCAAAAATATTCAAATCGCGATAACTTTTTTGTTTCTCGATATTTTTGCACCAGTTTGCAAAATTTCTCAAAAAAACTTTTCTAGTTCTTGAATATGTATCGATATTGATAATTGATCATCCGGATCCGGAGATATTCCGAAATTCCTTGTAGGACTGACGCGTAGCCATAACCCACGTAAATATCTCAGGCTACTGTTTTTTTTTCGTATTCGGATATTCACTTTTCAGAACAGTAAATTGATGAAAGTCTGTTGTGAAAAAATGGAGCGATTTGGTGCAGCCGTTTTTGAGTAATGAGCATTAATGTGTCTGAAACCATGCTGGCTAAATAAAGATCTGGAGAACTTCAAAAAACATCGTGTAGTAATATTCAGATAACTCTGCAACACTTAACCGATTTGAATGCTTTTTTTTTAGAGAAGTTTCTTATTACCTGATTTTATGTAGCCCAATTTTTTTTTTTTTTTTTGGATAAATTGACGTAAAACAGTACGCCAGCCAAAGACATTTTATATGAAGAACGTCAGTCCCCCAAGGAACACTAAATTAAAAACTTAGCGTGATTTGAATTTTTTGGCGGTTTAAAATGAAGCTGTCGGTAGAGGGGTGTACAAGAGTCTATGTCGACACTTACACAAAGTGTCTACTCATTTACAGAATTAAAATTCCCTGATTTTTCTAGGTTTTTTCTTGGTTTGGCATGTTGTAGTTGATTTGGCTTCGAAACACTCAAACAAAAATATCTGACGATAAATTTCAAAGCATTTTTCACTTCAATACAAAATATATATTTCATCTGTTTGTGTAAACAACATAAGATTCTTTTACTAAGATTTTTTTTTGAACTCCTCGTCACATGACGACAAGTATGACTGCTCTTTTAACTATAGATTTCTTTTACATATCACTTCAAAGATTTCCGTGATTTTTCACAAACTTTCTAAGTAATTCTTCCTAAGGAATTCTAAACTCAATTTTATAGATACTTTTCTGAATTCAGTTTTAATTTTTTTAAAGGATATCCACAGAAATTACTTCGAAAATTCCATTAGAAATGCCTCCAATGATTGTTACAGACATTTTTCAAGAAAGTCCCAAGTTATCCAGAAATTTATCCCTTTATTTTTCTCCAACATTCCAGTTTCCTAAAAATGAAAAAATACTTTCTTTTCTTCAAGAATTAATAAATTCTTCAGGAATTCCTCCAAATTTATTTGGTGGAATTTATCGAGGAAATCTTGGAAAAGTTTATAACAGATTTCCTCTAATAATAGCAGAAGGATTTTTGAGCCGAAAAATTCTTGAAAGTATAAATATGCTTGGTATTCGGACCCTTAACCATATTTGGACACTTAGCCCACTTTATGCGCCAAAAAAAATCCGTTCTTTCCTATTCCAGTTAGTCTTTCTTGTTTAGCAATTTCTTCTTTTCTAGGTTCAACAAGGATCAGATAAGTATATCTTCTTTTCAGGTAACACAGAACACGCGTACCGTAATCCGGGGTAACATTGATCAGCGGGGTAAGATTGATCGGTATGATCCTTCTCGTAAAAAGTTCGAATCATCATTTATTGATGAAATAGTTTCAAAGTATGAACGGTGCCTCTCTTTCTTACATCCATAAGCTAACGAATGTTGAGGTGTTTGCGAAAATTGGTTTTCGTTCATGCGTGAATTTGTCGACATTTTGAATCAATGATTTTTATCATTATGGATGACACTGCCGAAGATTCATGTCTCACATAAGTTCTGCATATGGTATGAGCAAGGAAAATGCGATGGTAACTAAAAATGGCATCGCTGAAAACGATTCCGTTGTCAAATTTTTCATATGTTTATTCAATTAAACAACAATAACGAACTACTTTTAAGAATGCAGAATTTCCTTAGAGAATTGCCTACCTTTAGGCGTATTCCACGGTTCAATGCGATCTTATTTTTGACATAACTCAAAAAGTAAATGACTTATAAGAATTTGGTCTTTTTATTCGGCTTCAGGGGCCATGATTTAAGTAAGCAACGACATTTTCAATATTACCGAACCTTTTTTTACAAGGGTGATCAATGTTACCCCATATCAGCTTAATAAAAAAATCACTTAAAACATTTATTTAAACATACTTATATCTGTTTAAAACCAAAGTACAGTATATAGTCACTAGCGGTAGGTGCCAGTACTTGTTTTAAAAATATAAAACCAGTGACATTTGCATTTTTAAATGAAAAATTTGAGAAATATCCCAAAAACTGATCAATGTTACCCCGGATTACGGTATGTATATATGCGCACCACAACTGATAGCGTTAAGCTTCTCGAGAGAGTAAATGTGGTTGGGAGAAATTATGCTGCCGTCTAGGGATGCTCAGAAGGAGCCAAATATTAAACTAATAATGTTTGTACTTAACTTTGGAATAAATGAAAAATTGGCATATTAATTATTGTACGGTTTCTATCTATCTATCTAAGCGCTTGCACAGCGAGTATTGAAAAGCATCCTGGAAATACTAGAAATAATTCTTGTATTTTCTTGTCGACATTAATATTTGCAGCATATCGATAATATGATACAAATGTTAAAATGGCCAGGCCTACTGTGCAGACTTGGGTTTGAAGATAATTAAAAAATTCACGACCATCAGGTTATTCACGAATGAATAACATGATGAGCGAAAACTTTTCAATTATACAAGAGAGGAAACGGGGACAACCGTACCAACCGTTTCATTGAGGGGGAATAGATAATCGTTGGAAGTGGCGTAGCTAAGATAATTAATACACACTCCATTGCTGTTTTTTATTCTCTCCTTGGGATGGAACACAGATATATCTTTCGTATGCCCTGGCTCGAAAGCCTTGGTTAAAGCGCCATTACTCGCTCTCTGAAACGAAAAGAAAGCTATCTGATCCCTCTCCCATCATTCATCTATTTAAGATGGACGTATGTAAAATTCCCAAGTTTACTAGAATGTTCAAAAGATAAGGATAAATTGGAAATCTCTCACCAAAGTTGCAGCTCAGCTTCAATCCGTATGCCACAGCAGTAGCGTAATTCATCAGCAAACTCACAACCGAATGTTGACAAATTCATGCTTGAATGGGTCTTTTGGCGACCCGCATTCAATTTTTCACATAACGAACTTAATCACTTCAAACTTATTTTCATTCTGCTTAAGTGTCAATAAAGGTAATAAACTAAATAAAAGTTTTCTATCTCTATTTAAGTGTCATTTGCAGGCACCCCACAGTTATGGATCAGCTAAGGGTCATTTTTTAGAATAAAATATGATTACAAATCATGGTGACCTTGTACAAACAAAATAACCCGCCTGGCAATGCCGAATATAATTGTTTTCGAGAATACAGATTAAAAATCGCGGTTATTTACGAAATAGTGTCGATTCCGATAGAAATTTCAAACGTTGTCCATCCCACAGATGTGGATCAGTGGAACAGGAGGGTCCTTATTATGGATAAAATCGACTCATATTATGGATCAGAACACTATAAAAGCAATTTTTCTGTGAAGTAAACGAATGGTGTGTTAGTTGAAGTATACGTTTCGGCGTTTCTTTCGGAATCGTCTTATCGTTGATTCATAACTGTGGTACGGGTTTCAATGCCCCACAGTTATGAATCAACGATTCTATGAATACGGATAACATTTTACAGTCGCCTCTCCACATCTCGATATCGAAGGGACCATCGAGATAGGAAGACATCGAGACAAAGAACGAATTTTTAATGAAACTAGATTGAAAATCACTCCGTTACCAAGAAAATAATAAATAATTCAATCCCAAATATTTGGTCTAGTAACCTACGATATTGGTCATATCGACATACAGAGAGAAAAGTGAGAACGAACAATCAACAGGAACACATCGAGATACGGAGATATCGAGATAAGGAGGATATCGAGACGTGGAGAGAAAAAATGTATGCTGAATGAAGGGACCTAAGAAATCATCGACATAGGGAGAGATATCGAGATGTAGAACATCGAGATGTGGAGAGTCGACTGTATTTCATACGGACTTATGAAATATGCTGGAAGATGTTATGAATGATTTCAATGCTGTACAGATTTATGGTTCACGTAGATAAAATGTGTTCTGCGTAATTGCAACTCTATTTGATGAGATATTCTCCGTTTAAGCCAACTTTAATCCATATCTGTGTGCTATCCATAACTGTGGGGTGACTGTACTCATTATTTACTCAAAACCGTAAACTTATCAAAGCAGCCCATCGCATTTAAATATAAGGTTCCTCTTTGTGTCAATCAACATACCATCACCTTGGTAACACGTAGTCTGCATCATTTTTCCCCTTCCGGCTTGCAGTGGGAAACCTTTTCGTTTGCAAAGTCTTCCTCTAACTGTTCATTTAGACTAAACATTACTGATTGTAACTCAATGTTTCTTCAATCTTAAGATGTTCCCTAGTTTCACTTTAATTTATTTCCCATGTGATAACTACACTAAACTGGAAAGATATTTCGTACTGCGACACACGCGTCGACCAACACTTTCGGATGATTTTTTTTACTCAATTTGACTTGCTTCTACTGAATATCAGGTCATACACACCAATGGTAAAACGCTAAATTCACTAAATTCAAAGGAAGATTTTCCGCCGTCCGTGGTTAGATTGAATGACCAGCCCAAAATTCGGCTGACTGTGGATCGCAATGGACCGATGCACGAGTTCACTAATTTGACGTTTGAGCGGTGCCGAATTCACTGGTTTCCATGGTCACATAAATAACATGGCACCGCTAATACGTCAAATAATGAACCCGTGCATAGGTCCATACGCGAAACGAAGAAAAAGCACGCAAGTTGAAAAAATGCGTCCGTACACGCGCGCAGCACACTACGATTTCGCATATTAATTATTGTACGGTTTCTTTCAAAAATTTCAAATCAATTTTTGTTATTGAAACTGTGAACAAATGGAGAAAACGGTAGAAGAATCAGTGGCAATGCATACGGAGAATTTTTCTGAGTAATCTATGTGAAAGTTACGGGAGCCGAAGGTAGTAGCGTTGGAGTGCTCTATGATTTTCTAGACCAAATTCTGAAAAAAGTCTTCTAAGCATACATTGAAAAATCGCTGGTAGCATCCCTGGACGGGTTCGTAAGTATTTCAGCAGGAATCTCCGGAGATATTACAAGGATATCAACTTTCTAATTAATTAGGATTTCGATATATAGAAAATTGAAGAAAAAATGTTACTAGAAGCTCCTAGCGGATGAATTTTCAACCGGATGCTTTACTGCTAAATCGTTTTTGATCTGTTGAGCAACATTGCAAAAGTCATCTACTTTCTAGCTCATCAAGATCTCGAGATAAAATTTAAAAAAAAATGTTACTGCAGTAGTTTCTCGATTATCTTACTTCTCCGTGTTATCGCATTTCCCCTTTTTTTTCTTTACTGAAAAAGTTCTTGAACTGTGCTCAGCTGCTTGAGCAGTGATGCTTCTAAGTGTTGAGTGTGTGTGTTTTATAATACTTTACGTAACTACTTAATATCTAAAGCCCTACTTTGCCAACCACTAAGGACTGTTCATTTTATAAAGTGGACACTTTGTGTATGCTATATCGTTTTTATTTATTGATAAAATCATAATCGGTTTTCTGTACATCGTTCGACTATTATTCTGCAATGCTATTAAAATATAAGATCTTAGAAAATGCTTTTGGTTGAAGAGCTAAATAGTTTTTCCAAAAACTCCTAAGAAAAGCTATTCGTCAAAGTTTAATATTATTTTTCGAAAAACAAAAATCCTAATTTTTATTAACAAATTGTATGTTTGTATCCTTTACTATCCTACTAAAGGTATAGTTTTAAAAAAATCAATTATGTAACACCATTCTCTGACATTAGGTAGCTTTAGTGATTTACCCATTTATGGTCAAATTTGCTGATACTCCATCCTTTCACTCCCAGCAAAAAAGAAAAGTAAAAACCGTGTTCAAAACTAGTTTAGTTTACTAATTTACGTTTGTACAAATAAACGAGAGCTAAATCGTGCGTTTAAACCACAGTCCTAAGTACAAATTTTACTGTTTATGGTAGTTTTACTGAAAAGTCTCATACTTCTAAAACCGTGTACGCATATTTATCGATCTACAGCAAATTGTAAATGGTTTTCTCCGAATATTTCAATTGGTAATCTCAGAATCACATATTATAAAAAATAATATGTGAAAAATAAAGTCGATTTTATTACAGCAGTGTTGCCAATTCTTATGATTGCCAATGTACTTTGAAAGGTCTTCCAAGAATAAAGCAATTGTGTTTCTATTGTGCTTTAAATGTGACGTGGGCACTTAATAACTTACCTTACCAGTCAGGCTAAGACCTGGGTGGCCTCTGCTGTACGTAGGAGACGTCACCATTCGACTCGGTCCATGGCTGCCCGTCGCCAGCCACGCATTCTGCGAAGGGTCCGCAGATCGTCCTCAACTTGATCGACCCACCGCTGCGCACCACGTCGTCTTGTGCCGGTCGGATTGTTTTCGAGAACCATTTTCACCGGGTTGGTATCCGACATTCTGATGACATGCCCGGCCCACCGCAGCCTCCCAATTTTTGCGAGGTGAACAATGGTTGGTTCTCCCAGCAGCTGGTGCAATTCATGGTTGATCCGCCTTCTCCACGTTCTGTCTTCCATCTGCACTCCGCCGTAGATGGTCCGCAACACCTTCCGTTCGAAAACACCAAGGGCGCGTTGATCCTCTGCACGTAGGGTCCATGTTTCGAGCCCATAGAGGAGTACCGGTCTAATCAGCGTCTTGTAGATGGCCAACTTCGTGCGATGGCGAACTTTGCTCGATCGGAGCGTTCTGCGGAGTCCAAAGTAGGCACGATTTCCAGCAACGATGCGTCTCTGGATTTCTCTGCTGGTGTCGTTTTCGGCGGTCACCAGTGAGCTCAAGTACACGAATTCTTCGACAACCTCGATTTCATCACCGTCAATATGAACTCGAGGTGGGGGGCGTGCCGTGTCTTCTCTTGAGCCCCTCGCTATCATGTACTTCGTCTTTGACACATTGATGTTCAGTCCGATTCGCCTAGCTTCAGCCCTTAGTCGGATGTACGTGTCCGCCATCGTCTCAAAGTTGCGTGCAACAATATCAATGTCGTCGGCGAAACCAAGTAACTGAACGGACTTTCTGAAAATCGTGCCACTCGTGTCTATCCCCGCTCTTCTTATCAAACCCTCTAAAGCAATGTTGAACAGTAAACACGAAAGGCCATCACCTTGCCGTAACCCTCTGCGAGATTCGAAGGGACTCGAGAGTGTCCCTGATACTCGGACTACGCACATCACTCGCTCCATCGTCGCCTTGATCAATCTTATCAGTTTGTCCGGGAAACCGGGTGGGTACATTGTATTCGCGGCATTTCTGCAACACCTGGCGGATGGCGAATATCTGGGCACTTAATAAGTAACTCTATGCAGGCATAACTTACTTTTCATATTAATGCTATATTAGGACTTTCGTCAGGACGTACTTTTAACCAAAATATTCTACTCATGTCAGTTATCTTCAAATTTAATATAGTTTTCTCTAAAAAATAGAGGGGGAAATGATTTTATTATATCTGTAAAATTGTTGTTCCAAAAATAACTTGATTTTTTCCACTAGGCTTCTGATTGATGATGCTTTCGAAGAACAAGCCTTTTCTGAAAATAAAAAATATAAATTGTCGAATTTTCCAGCCTAACAATCATTGATTTTGATCACCTCCAAACTCGACCGTTTTAATCGTTGTTCCATATTCGTGTGAAATTTAATTATTAAGGAGAATTTTTATTATTACAATATTGTACAATACTAGTCGAACGATGTGCAGAAAATCGATTGAAATTTCATTGATAAATTTAAGAGATACAACATGCAGAAAGTGTCCACTTTATAAAATGAACAGTCCTTATTATACAAGTATTGAAATTATTCTGTAAAAATGTTGAAAATATTAGAAGTTCAGTACACAGATAAACATATTTAAATTCCAATGTAGTGTGAACAGCAGAATATAGTTAAAATAAACCAAATTAAAGTATTGTTACAACATCACGTTTAATTTTTAACTAAATTTTCCAGAATGTTACATGATCGTGTAAATTTAAAGTGCATACGATTGAAAAATGAGAGATTTTTCGTCCAAATATGTGCATGAAAATAAACTGAAATTTACAACATATCTTTTAGCTGTGTAGCTTGCTTAATCTTTGGGAAAAAAATCCCCACGTTCAATCTCTCGAATTGGTAGTAGATTGCTTGTGACCATGATGTTTCACTTCCGGGAATCTCATAGTTCTTGACATTTATCTTAGTACGAAAGAGAAAATCCAAGGACAAGGGTATTATTAGGAAAGATTATTAAAAGTAGTAAATATCGAACACAATAGGCATGCATATTTCAGAGGCCACCTGTCGACTTCAATAGTTACCCAGTCGAGTTGAGTAACAACTGTCCAAAAACTCGTCTGACTGAGTCATGACGAGCGAGTTTTTTGGTCGACAATAATTCTATTCGAGTCAGATTGGGCTTATGAAATAGATATTCCTTCCATATTGTGACCCGCGTCGTGATTTAAGAGCAAAGTGGTGGCCCGCATAACCAGTTAGGCTGAGGACTACCACTGTTACAGTAGAAGCTATGCCCACACATCCGGGGAAGTGTGTATTTAATTAAACTTTTTTGAACACTTCTTCATCACACGTAATTGAGCAAGTGAAATTCGTTTAATTTCGCGCGGATTTTGTTCATCCGACTGACTATCCATTGTTGCAGCCATCTTTGGATTCCAGGATGTTTCACCTTAACCGTTGCGGTATGTAACAGCAGCAACATCCAAGTCACTTGAATTGTTGCTGGAATAAGAGTTAGTTCATTTTGTTATGAGCAAAATGTTAGTTTTATTCAAAATCATAAAATTTTCACTTTATCTCGCACAGAACCAGAGCCGACTCTGGTGCTCCACGCTGACAACGGTGTTTGCTTCTTGACTTATGGCTTATTTCACGCGGTGCGACGGACGGAAGACTTGCAGGCAACATCATTTGGAGTAAACGCAGATGCCAAAGCCAGAACGACATCTGAGACCATGGAGAAGTGATAGTGCAAATACAGTAGACAAGTGAGCTTGCAACTGCGGAAAAAGTGGTTTCTATGGGAAGAAGCGATGAAAGAAGTTGAAGTGGCGCTCGGGAAAGAATATGTTTGTTCTTTTCCTTCGACTGACGAAATAAAAAAAAGCGTTTAATGCTGTTGGTTTTTCGTAGGAACAGTTGTTGAAATTGAAACAGTGGTAATAATGACTTCAGTGTTTGCTTCTTGAGTTTTCAATTAATTTTGTTACATCATTGTAAAACTATAGTTCAGGTTTCATTGGTTCAATGAATAGCCTTCAATCGACATAGTTTAGTTGCATATACGTTCAAACATCAAAGCTCTTAGACTCGACTCCAAATTTTATACATTCAAGAAAAAATACAAAATTTCTTAACAGGACTCCTAATTCACTTTTATTCTAAGTCTTACGTTTGAAACTATTGAAAGTTCAAGTTCTAACCTTTCAAAACTGCCATATGTCACTACTTTAAACAAGACACAATCCACATAATCACTCAACCGTAGTATTATTAGCTCAGTTTGATAAATTTCTTGTCACATCCACTTTGATTCATTAAGTCCATCGCATCAATAACTTACTATCAGTGCTAACCAATACCACCCACATCATCATCATCATCACCATCATCATAATCGAACTTGACACGAACCCGGAGCTCGGAAATCTCAGAACCAAGGATCCTTCCGCTTGGTTCAGAGTGATGTAGTTCAGGTCGTCAGGATCAGCCAAACCACACTCAATCAATCGATGTTCCGTGTAGCCAAGTCGCCAGTCGAGAAAGGAAACTATGCACCCATCGTACATCCTCATCGTTCGTTGGTGGCTGGAAGGGGGGGGGGGGGGAAGAAGCAAAACCGCTTGTATCAAATTTGTCCTGATTTTGACCTCAACCTGGTGGGCGGGGAAACCATGGCTCAGACCGGCCCTAACCGCACAGCTGGTGCAGGAATTTGTCCATCGAGTGTTTCGCCTTTGGCTCGTGTGAAATTTGTATCGAAAATGAAGTTTAATGGAGGGTTGAGTTGAAAGGGGGGGGGATGCAATGGGATGTTATAAATATGCAAATTCAAACGATTTGTCATTTGGTCGTTTCTGTCCTGATTTGCAATCGAAGATGGTTTAGTTGGGGACAATCCTTGCCAGAGAGGAAACCACATAGAGATGAAGTTCTCTGTGTGTTTAACGACAAAATCTTCATTGAAGGAAATTTGCCACCCTCATTTTTTGTAATTTTTTAATAAATGATATAGTACCAAATTTGATTTTCATTTACCTAAAGGTACAACACTTAACAGCTCGTTGATTTATTATCATTATTCCTTCCTAAGATTATTTGTGTCAAAGGTATTCGAAATTCTGACCTCCTATATATGTGTATGCAATTTATCTTACTTACCAACCGGAAATGATGAAGAACTTTTGCATTTTTTTTTTTCAATCTTTGCCGCAACCACCAAAAAGAAGCGACCTCCGTAGCGGAAATAAATATCTTCGATACAAATTGATGTTATGTAATTTGCGTGGCGCACCCTCGTTTGGAATCGTTTTTATGGAAATTGATTTTTCCTCACCACTCCACCACCCACTCCTTGGCTGCAGCAAATTCGAATTCGAATTCGATCCTATCCGATTTGGAAGTCGTAAATTGAATCCCTCAAGATTGAATAAATTTCGTCTGATTGCATCTGGCAAACTTGACTGCCACTGGGCACCGTTTCTTGCGAGGACTCGGTTTTGCTTCTCCCAGGTGCCGCCACTGAAGCATGTTTATTTAAATCAATTTTCACTCGGCAGGCTGCACTGTGGGCAGTTTTCACACCAACTGGTGACCAAAAATATGTTTTGCCGTCTTATGTTTATGAATTTTGTGATTAGGATACAAACTTGATGTTATATTTCCAAAATATCAGTTTTGGTGACAAAATTTGTGAGACTGGCTTTTGAATAAGGCCTATAATAAAATAATGAATTTTTACTAGTGATGACTTTAGGCCAATTTGGAGACAAAATGTAAAAAAAACATCGAAATTCAAAACGTCGAATGCCTAAATATCAAAAAGTCAAAGAGGAAAAAATCGTCAAAACAAGTCAACTTGCAATTGGTTTGGATTTGCTCTGAATAACGTTTGGTACATCATATTAAGAAAATAATACTTCCAACAAATTTACAAACCCTTCAATTTATTCATTTCGTCATTTTTTTCTTTCGATGTTTTCTCTCTTCAACGTTTGTGAAATCACTCTGAATTCCTTTACCCATGCAACAAAAGTGCAATATCAAGCTTTCGATTGTTTGTTCCGATTGAGTTTCCAATGTGTTGTAAGGAATCTTGTATTCATTCGGACGACGCCCCCAATTTTCGACAGGAACATTGAATAAGAAGAAACATGAACAAGCTTTATGCAGCCCACAGACGCTCAGACGGATTGACCAACATTGAATCCGCCCCTCAAGTTACTTAAATCGATTTATGTAGATGCGACCGTTTGACCAACTGTCTTGGCAGTTTTGAATTCTCTCGGAAAGTCTAGTGGATATGTGATTGTTATTTTGCTGAATTATGTGGCTGTGGAGGAAATAGCCTTTTAGGTAATCCTAAAATATCTGCGGAAGTTCATTCAAGTATACCTCTAAGGATAGTATGATTCCTCAAGAAATTCCTTCAGAGATCGTTCCAGAAATTACTTCAGAAATTTGAACAACAGTCCTTCAGCTATTCATCTACGTATTCCTCCAGGAAATCCTTTAGAAATTCCTCCAGACATTTCTTTGAATTATCACTGTAAGAATTCAATAAAAAATACTTGGCGCAATACCTAAGGAATACCTGATGATTTCTTGGCGGTGCTATACCTGGAAGAATCTCTTGGGAAGATACTACTTCTTTTGAAAGAATACCTGAAAAAAATACATGAACAAAATTATGCAAATATACTGGCGGACTATCTGGTGGAATTACTGCAGGATTATCTGGAAAATCTACTGAAGATTTCCTTGTTGAAACCATGAAGGAATAACTGAGAAATTGATGAATAGATAATCTGTGGAATTCACGAAAAGAAATCATGAGAAATTCCTGAAGAAATACTTGAAATACCTGAACAAAAACCAGAACAAAATTTTACTCATACTTCCGGAGAAACTAACTACGTTAAGTGATTTTCTGCATTTGAATTTTAGTCGATTGTCAAAGTTGCAGCCTTTTTTTAGTTCAAACTCTAACATAATATCGTGACGGTCGCAACATTTTAAATTTTAAATTGACATCCAGTATATTGCCGTAAGACGTAGTTAACGTCAAAAAACAGGAGAAGCATATGGAGGAATATTTGAAAGATTCTATATAAAGAAAATTGAGATGAGGAATTACTGCAAGAATCTCTGAAGTAATTCCTCCATACATCTTTTGGAGAGTTTCGAAAGAAATTCCTGGAGGTATTTCTGGAGAAATACTGCTAGAAACACCTGGAGAAATCTTTGCAAACATTCCTGACGATGGAATACCTGGAGGAATCGTTGGAAGAAATTCAAGAGGGAACTCTGGGCGTATCTACAGAGGAATTCCAGGAAGAATCTCTGGATAATTTCGGAGTAATAGTTGGGAAAATTTCTGCAAAAAATCATGGATAAATTCCTGGATTATTACCTGGAGAAATATTGAGAGGAAGCAGCACAATGAAAAATTTTGGTTAATATGAACTGAACAAATGGCTCTTGGCTTCTTCTTCTTCTTAATGGCATAAACATCCCCACTAGGACAGATCTTGCTTCTCAGCTTAGTGTCCTTATGAGCACTTCCAAAGTTAATAACTGAGAGCTTTTTTTGCCTTAGTTGCCATGTTTGCATTCGTATATCGTGCGGCAGGTACGATGATACTCTCTATGGCCAGGGAAGTCAAAAAAATTTCCATTACGAAAAAATCCTGGACCGACTGGGAATCGAACCACCTTCAGCATGGCTTTGCTTTGTAGCCGCGGACTCAAACCACTCGGCTAAGGAAGGTCCTTTAGCTTATTTCAGTTAAATAAACTATTGTTCAACTACTAATGTTACATGGGAATTCATGTAGATATTCTTGAGCAATTTCTGTGTGATTTATTAGAAAAATTTGTGAAGGAATATTTTTAAGAATTCTAGAAATATCTGGCCGAATATTTGGAAGGAATCTCCTTAATGAACTTCTGGGAAAATTCCTGGAAACTTTTGGTGGAAGCTAAGAAGTAATTTCAAGAGGAAAGATTGTAAAAAATCATAAGCAATCTCTGGAGGAGTTTCTAAAGCCCCTTTTGCGAATATTTCTAGACAGAATCCCTGGTGAAATACTTGTAAAAACCCTTGCAGCAATTCCTACACAAATTCCTGAAACAAATTGTAGAATATTTCATGGGAACCATCCCGAAGGAATTCGTTATAGATGTTCTAGAGGAACTAACTACTGTTTGAATTTCTAGGGGAATTGCTGGATGAATTTTTAAATAAATTACTGCAAAATCTGTGGAGCACTTTATGGAAGAATCGTAGAGGAGTATCTGTAGGATTTTCTAGAGGAATCCTGTGTATGAGATTAAATGAATAAATCTTGAAAAGCATTTCTGTGAGGATTTGTTGTAGAACTTATAGTAGAATCGCTAGTGGAATTTCCAAAGCAATCCCTGTACGCATCCCTACCAACAGATTGATACAGGGATTCCATCAAAACTTCTACCAGGAATTCTCCCTATCAAAAATCTTCCAGTGATTCGATTCTAGCCCATTACCCCGAATGCCATTAACCCGAACGCTATTGCCCTAAATTCCAAAACCCCGATCGACCCATCACCCCAAATGACATTTTCAATAAATTCCTCCAGTGTTCCCTTCAAAGATTTTTGCTGGTACTCATGAAAGGTGCCTACGAGGCGTTAGTCCTAGGATTTCTTCAAGAATCTACCAGAAATTTCTTTGAAGATTCCTAAAAGAAATATCCTTCAATTCCTTCCAGTATTTCTTGAATTATCTTGGAGAATCATTTAGGAACTACTTCAGGGATTGTTTTCGAAAGATCTTCCAGAGATATGTTAAGAAATTTCAAAGAAATGCTTTGTTTATTCCTCTAAGTAAATATCAGTTGAATCCCTGGATGATCAATTTTTTGGAATTTTGTAGAAGCTTCATGATGAAATACATAGAGTAGAGAAGGGAAGAGTTCTTAGTGCAATCCTTCACATTTTTCGTGGTAGATTCGCTCACGGAAATATTGGTGGTTTTTCAAATGATCAATGAAATGAAATCAATGATTTCTCGATTGTTGACGACTTCTAGAATAAACATTTTTGCTAAAACCGCTTTGGAAAATTTTATTTAAAAAAATCTTGTTTTACGAGTATTTTATTCAAAAAGCTCTGTAACTCTTGAACAAACGTTTATACAAAGTTGGTGTCTTAGAAGAAAAATTATCAATTACCATTATCTACAACTTTGCTGAAGACTGCTACTCGATTTGAGTAAATAGAGAAAAAAAAATTCTAACACTGCACTGCTAGGTGGATAGATCGCAATTATTTTTTTTTTTCAAAATAAAGTTTGAGCGATATCCTGCAACTCTTTAGAACATACCATCCTTCTAAAATCACGTTTAGACATTGAAAACTAAAAAAGATTCTAAAGATCTCGTGATGGAATCCCTGGAGGAATTCCTTGTTTAAAACCCAGAAAAACTCTGATGGAAGTTCTAAAAGTACTCCTGATAGAAAACCTATAGGAGCTTCTGAAACAATTTCTGTAGGAACTCCTGATGGAATCCTTGGAAGAACTCCTAAAGAAATTCTTGAAGAAACACCTGATGGAATCATTGGAGCAACTCCTTATGTAATCCATAGAAGATCTCCTGATAGAATCCCTGGGGAAATTCTAGGTGGAATCCCTGATAGAACTTCTGATGAAATGCCTAGAGGAAATCCCGATCCTTGGAGGAGCTCCATGTGGAGGTCTTGAAGAAACTTCTGATAGAATCCTGGGAGGAATTCTAGATGAAATCCCTGAAGGAGCTCCTCATGGACTCCCTAGCAGAACTTCTGATGATATCCCCAGAAGAAATCTTGATAGAATCCCTAGAGAAACTTCCGATGGCATCCCTAGAAGTAATCCTAAAGAAGCTCCTGATGGAATCTTACGAGGAATTCATAATAGAAACGTTAGGAGTACTCCTGATAGAATTCCTGGGCAAACTCGTGTTAAAATCATTAGAATACCTCATGATCCCTGTAGGAACTCTTGATGGAACACCTGGAGCAAGTTTAAATGGAGTTCCTGGCGGAGTCTCTGAAGCAATTCCTGGTGGGATCCTTACAATAACTTCTGATGAAACCTTTTGAAGTTCTTCTGATGGATTCCCTGGAAAAAGTTTTAAAGGAATCTCGTGAGGAATTTCAGGTGAACTTTCGGAAGGAATTACTAAAGGAATTCTTACAGAAATTGTTAGTTAAATCACTGAATAAACTCTTGATAAAATTTCTCGAGAAACAATGGAAGGAAACCTGGTGCAATCATGAAGTAATTACCAATGAAATTTGGCAGAATTTCTGCTGCATTATCTAGAGGAATTCCTGGTTTAATTCCGGGAGAAATTTCTTGTTGAATTTTTGATGGAATCACTGGTAGAACTGTTGGTGGATGTGTTACAGAAATAGGATAAAGATTTTGGGAAAACGCTAGTGCAATATATAGAAACAATTCTAGAGCGCACATTTGCCAGGACACCATGGCGTCGACGCTTCGTAAAATCACGTATTTTTACTTGGCACCCATCTGCATTGGCAGTTCATGGGACGTCGAAGCTTCAATTCGACATGCTGACGTCGATGTTCGTACAACATTCCAACAGACAGTACGATCAGTTCGTCAAATATTTGGCTCCGCCCACCAGTGGTTTAAGCTAAATCAAACTCATTTAATTTTGACCGACCAACTCGCCAACCGTCAAATTGGTTCGTCAAGCAGCATCACACACGTCTGTGGACTATATAGATATATATAGATTAAGCCGAAATAGATCAGGGCATCCGTGTCCCAGTCTTAGTTTTTTTTCTTTTTCACCTCCTGCGCTTTTTAAGTTCCGAATAATACGGTATATTTTCAAGATTCTTACAGTCAATAGATCTCTTTAAGTTATTGCTACCAGCTGGGAAAACAAACGGTATTGTTCGGAAGAAGATCTTGTTCAGATATTACAGTAATATCTTGAAAGAAGATTATTTTTAAGACTTTTGACCCCGAATCGCCCATAGTGACCTGCTGGGGAGCAGCATTGCTAAATTATTTGTTGTGCAACGACGCATACTAATGTGTATCTGATTGGTTCGCAGAACGAACGAATACATCGTGGAGATCACTTTTATCAAGAACAATAAACGATGATTTAATGTTTGGTTCAGCCAAAGTCCTGACTCGATTTTCGGAGTTTCTCAGTGGCAGGTGGGATTCACAAGAGAACGATTTTTCCCAGGAATTTAGGACTATGCCCTCCCCTCTCCTAAAGAATGGCGCAAAAGTGTGACGACCATTCGCACACGATGCGATGAATTTGAGTTGATGCTTATTTTGTTTTGCCTTGGCCGGAAAGTGCCGAAATCACGTCCCTCTCTCGGAAAGAACTTATTCACGACGAGTTTCGTTTGAGTAAATTGCGTTTGTGAATTGGGTGTGCAGACGTGTGCGTTGCCAAAGCGTTGCGTCAACTTCAAGAGGAGAGGTCCCACCACCAGCTGGATGCAGAGATATTTTGGGTCACGTTTTCGGTTTTGGCACGTTGTGAATGATTATGTTTCGGGGGTAGAGAGAGAATCGAAATGAGGGGTGGAGTATACTCACTTTCTTGATCCGGCCACCTCTTCCACTATGCAGCGATTTCTCAGCCATCGACATGGAGAGATTGTCCAATAGCTAGATGCTGCACTGCGTGCCCATCCCTCTTCGGGGTAGAGAAGGACCTGTAATCAAAAGGATTATTAAGATTAGTTGGATGATAATGATGTGAATAGTGTTCAATACTACAATTACGAGAGGAGTCAATCAGTAGGACGACAAGTAGTCGAGCAATCGACACTGAAGAAGTGGGTAAGTCGCTGACCAAATAATTTACCCTTCTAGACATAGAGAATTCGACAGTGTTTGGCATGGAGGCTTAATCGTAATATTAAGAAAAAACTTTAATTTTCCAACATACATTGTTAGAATAATCTAAAGTTATCTGTAAAATCGTACACTTCAGGTTAATTATCATAACTGCAGGTATGAAAAGCCTTCCTTAGCCGAGTGGTTAGAGTCCGCGGCTATAAAGCCATGCTGAAGGTGTCTGGGTTCGATTCCCGGTCGGTCAAGGATCTTTTCGTAATGGAAATTTCCTTGACTTCTCTGGGCATAGAGTACAATCGTACCGGCCACACGATTTACGAATGCGAAAATGGCAACTTTGTCAAAGAAAACTCTCGGTTATTAACTGTGAAAATGCTCATAATAATAAGCTGAGAAGCAGGTTCTGTCTCAGTGAGGGCGTTTTGCCAAGAAGAAGATGAAGATTACCCACTTTGAGCCATTCTACCCCATGGTTTGTTATCGTGCATGTTCCCTGCTTTCTTTCGCTTATAAACCAGTATGAAGCTCACCGCAAAGCCATAACTCGATTTCCAGTTCATAATAAAACATAAACAAATCCCCAAATGGCATATCTCTTCTCCAAAGACTGCACCAAAGCAGCTGCTGTTTGATTAACCACACACCGATTCATCCCCATTTCCATGCCAGAACCGAGCCAAGCATCCCCTTCATACATACTGAAGTCTGAAATCGACACGAGAAACCCCTCTCCACTGGCGTTGCTGTTTTGCATTTTTGCCCTCCCCAAGGATCGAATGTCGAGCAGATCGAATCCTGAAATATGAACACAACTTTGGCACCTCAGGTGCCGGAGAAAAAAGGAAGAAAAGAAAAGCAGCAGAAGAGATAATAAAGAAACAATCCCCACACTCTCGGCAAACAACTTCGCATCCATCCATTTTCGCCAGGGAGTATCAATTTTTGATTGCTTTGCTAATAAAATATTCAGAGCAATCAAGCTGCGGAAACTCCCCACGTACGCCTACCCGAAACAGGAAACGGGAAGTGAAGTGCGCGATGTTGGCACGGGAAAGTGTATTTCACCCCATTCCCCCAGAAGGCGGAATCGCGCGCATATCGATGGTGATGGAAAGCAAAGTGTTGACGATCAACAACTGTCGACAAGATAAGCGAAGAAAAACGAAAGTTGTGTCACAAACATTTGACTCAATCACTGTCACTGTCACGAAGAATTGAGTGCTGGATGCTTTGTCAGTAAGTGCGTTCGTTTTCAGTCAACTCGATGAGCTGAGTCGGTGGAGATTAATGGTGGAAAAGTTTTGCTGCTGAACTCGATTGTGATTTCCTTTGAAATATGTAGGAAGCTACAATGATTCATCACAAATCGACTGAAGGAAAACCTAGGCAATTAAGTTAATACCACGAACTTTGAACTCAGAATGAGGAAGGTTTCTAATGTATTTTGGTATATAGATACTTGATGTCAGATAAAAAAATCATCTGATTCCATCAAAGAAGGAATCATATATAAGATATAATCTGTAAGGCATTTCTTCAATAATCCATCGGATCTTAAATCAACTTCTAGGTTCTAGAGCAAGCCATGAATAAATCCCGAGAGAATCCCAGATGATTCTAGTCTAGCGTTGGGCGATTTTAAATCAATGTTCTTAATATCGATTTTTTCGTTCAGATTAATCGAATTTTTGAATCGATGTTAAGCTCACTCAAAATCGAGTGAATCAATTTCCTTCGATTTTTCCTTTCGATTCAATAGAATGAAATTGATTAGAATTATTAATGAGTTGATCAACCATGAACCTAGCTTTGAACTGGCCTTGAAGTGTTCAAAATATTGCTTCTTTTTTCAAACTTTATAACATTGATGGAGTTTAATAATTGAACTTTGTCTTATTTGGAGAGCTTGTTTTTATAAATTTTCAAATGAGCTTGAAAATTCAATGGATTCAAGAACATCGATTCAAATGATTCGATTAAATCGGTGAATTGATTCTACATATCGAATTAGAATCGATTCAGTAACATCGATGTTCTGGAAAAAATTGCACAACGCTATTATAGTTTACTCATAGAAAATCAATACTGGAAAAAATAATTACCGAAAAACTAAACATTACATATATTTTGCAATTGGATTAGATGGACAAATTGATGTGAAATTCGCGGAAAAGTTACCCTTCTCAGAACTCAATAGATAAGGCACGTTGCCCCTATACCACCAGAGGACTCATGGACTCAGAAATGAATCCTTAATTCTATTTAAACTCAATAATCAAATATCGACCAGCCCGTCGTTGGCGAATAGTGTATGGTCTTTCAATACCTAATAAATAACACTGAAAAAACATGGCTAATTTCCTCAGCATTGGATCGACAAAAATTTCAAAACAATGTGTCAATAGAATCGTTATCTCAGAGCCTTTGAAGAGAATTCCAAAATGTTGGCGGAAAAATCTGATATCCATTCGAAATCAAAAGTTTGCGTTCACCTAAACTTACTTAAAACAGAGATATTGACAAAAATATAATTTTCGTGCGGCGCAGATGATTCCAAACTTTTGCACCATGCCAGCAACATACTAAGGGGTGAACCCAAACTTTTGCACGATGGCTCCAATGACTTTGACATTGATTTTGATTAGTTTTCAGAATTTTTTTGCTACAATTTCGTAAGCGCTTCAATGTATATAAAATTACGATTCTAAGAACACATAGTTTTAAAATTTCGGTGTGTTTTTTCTTCAGAAAATTTAACAACTTTAAGCGAAGTATGCACTTCAACAGAAAAGTAATCGCCTATCTCGATGCGTGGGAAATTTCTTGCAAGAAATGCTCAAGAAAAGCATTTTTCTTTGATCGCAGTACGCATTTGAAAAGAAATGTCAATTCAAATGGAGCTAACTGTACGAAATTTCTTGACCATTTCTTGGGCAGAAATTTTTACTTTTCTTGAGCGGAACAGCATACTTAGCTTTAAGTAAAAATTTAGTGTACCAAATTCAAAAAATGTTTTTGGAAAAATATTTACGAAGTTAACACAACTCATTGTCTTCCAAATACACCATAGAGAGTTTCAATTGGATGTGTAATCACAGAGATATAGATGATTCCAAACTTTTGCACGGGAGTGTAAGTATCTCACAAATAGAGAAGATGTACCTGTATTTGACACCCCGGATTTTTTTTATTTTTTTTATTTTGAATATCAAAAGCTTGTTCTTAAGACAAAGTTTTGATTTTCTATTAATAAGGGGATATAGACATTTTACATATTTATTACATTTGGCTTGAATGCCCTCAATGTGATTTTTGAAAGTTAAATTCTTATCTAGCATGAGCCCTAGATACTTAACTTCATCTGACCAATTTATTGGAACCCCTCTCATCGTGACAACATGTCTACTTGAAGAGCTTTTGGTTTATGTGGGAATATTATTAGTTGAGTTTTGGAAGCATTAGGAGAAATCTTCCATTTTTGCAAGTATGAAGAAAAAATATCCAAACTTTTTTGCAATCGACTACACTACCCATAAATGCATACCAGTCACACTAACAAAACAGCGCACCTAAGAAAAACGCGATAGAAGTCGTGAACACCTGCATGCTTTCTTTACTCTAATTATATTGAAAATGCGATGTTTTCGCACCCAAATTTGAACTCAAATGGTGCAATGAACTATTGATTACAGTATTACATACATTTTGTTTATTAATTTTCTCAAATATTTAGTTAATATACGGAAAAATGTACGCGTGACTGATATGCGTTTATTTGCTCTTGAATGTACGAGAATAAACGCATACAGTATCAGTGCTTACTATGATGCATCGGTCTTCACATGTGTATTATTGTTGTTTTGACAGTTTAGTGTCCGCATTCAAAGTCGCGAAAATGTTTGCTCTCGATTATTTGAAAAGTTATGGTACTTCTGATAGTTCCGAGGATGAGTGCAGGAATTTGGCCGATGGTGTCCCGTTGGACAATGACGCGGGCTCTTAAGACAAGTTCGCTGGCTTCGACGATAAGGACGGGAATGCTGGTGGCGACGGCATATTTCAGTTTCCACTGAAGACGTAGCATTGGGTAAGCTATTTAAAATCCTTGGAGGACACTATATATGTGACGGGGACTGATGAAATGGACTCAGACGGAAGTCAAAAAGCCGTTGATGAATTTGCCAAAAACGCAAGAGAACAACAAAATGAAAGCGACACACAACGCCAATAAGCGTCGATTATCGCATCAAGTAAAGCTTGTCACTTGTGGGTTTATAATGAACTACGAGCTTAAAATACCGAAACCCCGTATTCGTCTTAACACGTTGCTCTAGGCATTGGATTCACGAGAGCAAACCAGCTATATACGCCACTGCGTGGAACGAGGGGAACGAGTGGATGTTCAAAGACGGCGTCAGTACAAGTACGAGGAAGACGATCCAAGGAAATCCAATAGCTTTGTATTTCATCTGGCTGAATCAAACGATTCTTCCGTTTAAGTGTGTCGTAGATTTTTTCTGACCACTCGGGGTTACGGCAACAATTGTGGATAAGTATATATTCCTTTACTTGGCTTACTCAGCAACACAATTTGTCGCAAGTCCTTATCACACAAGTCGCGAGACTGACATGCGTTTATTAGTAACGTGAGACAGACCAAGTTCGATATTGTTTTTAACATTTCTAGAACAAACGTATTATTTTCTTATAATACAATCAAAGTACATTAAATTTAATGACGTTTCCCGTAATTAACTAAAAAATGACAAAAAGTCACGTGGGACTGTTATGCATTTATGGGCAGTACAGATGACACGCAGACTTTGTCCTTTGGCGGAGAGGCCTGTGTCATCCGCAAACAAAGATTTTTAACATCCCTGAGGTAACTCAGGTAAGTCAGATGTGAAAATATTGTATAATATTGGTCCCAAAATGCTGCCTTGGAGAACAACACCAGCTCTTACAGGAAGTCTTTCAGATCTGGAGTGCTGATAATTAACCTGAAGTGTACGATTTGACAGATAACTTTGAATTATTCTAACAATGTATATTGAAAAATGAAAGTTTTTTAATTTAACGATCAAACCTTCATGCCACTGTCGAATGCTTTTTCTGTGTCTAGAAGAGCAAGACCAGTAGAATAACCTTCAGATTTGTTGGAATGGATCAAATTTGTTACACGTAAAAGTTGATGAGTGGTCGAATGTCCATGGCGGAATCCGAACTGTTAATTGGCAAACATTGAATTTTCGTTGATGTGGGCCATCATTCTGTTCAAAATGACCTTTTCAAAAAGTTTACTGATGGAGGAAAGCAAACTGATTGGACGATAGCTAGAAGCTTCTGCAGGATTTTTGTCTGGTATCAAAATTGCCACAACCTTAGCAATTTTCCATTTGTCAGGAAAATATGCTAATTTAAAACATTTGTTGAATATATCAACTTAAAATGATAAGCTACTTTCTGGAAGTTTATTGATGAGCATGTAGAAAATTCCATCATCGCCAGGAGCTTTCATATTTTTGATTTTTTTAATAATAGTTCTCACTTTTTCCAAATCAGTCTCCCAGTTCGAAAACGTTCTCTTGATTTATAATATTTTGGAAGTCCTGAGTAACTTGATTTTCATTTGGACTAGTAAGCCCTAAATTAAAATTGTGCGCGCTTTCAAACTGCAAAGCAAGTTTTTGAGATTTTTCGCAATAAGTTAGTAATAATTTGTTTTCCTCTTTCAATGCCGGTATTGGCATATTTTGAGTTTTTTTTTTCAAAATTTTAGATAATTTCCAAAAGGGTGTTAATCGATGACATCGTTGAGAATCGCTGTGAACTTCTTCGAATCGCTTGAAAATTCCGAAAACTTTTAAAAAATATGTGGAAACTTATCTCAATTTATGCGTATCTGTCTCTTGATTTCCTGCTAATGTAATGCTTTAACAAGTCCTGATTCAGCTCATGGATCTAATGACAGGGTGTTGGTTGATTATTTAAATCGTCCTTTGAATAGGCTCATTTCTCTGGTAAATCTACTACATTTATAATTAACAAAAATATAGAGAAACTAGTGAATATGTTTGTAGACTCTAAGACATATATTCTGGGAAGTTTTGAATCAGAATATCTATGAATATCGTGAACTTGAAAATAATATTCCATCTCGTTTCTTCAAAACATCACAGCATGAAACCTCGCCCCACAAAGGCTGAAAAAGCTGAAAATCTACGAGAAAAAATAAATATACATAAGAAAATTGCTTCGCTCCGCAATCTTCCGTTGTTGTGTTTCCTGTCAGAGTAGCTCCCGCCTTTGACCCCTCCCCCTTTGGCAGCGCTCCCCCTTTCTTACCTTATTCGGATAGCCGTTGTAGCGGAGCAGCTTCTTGCAGCACTTGCCCCGGCTTTCGAAGTAGATCTCCGACGGTGGCCTCGGGGGAGTTCGGCGCCCTATCGCACAGCAGCCGACATTTGTGGGAGAGGCAGGTGGATGGTGCAGCAAGGCGGCCGGAAGCGGGGGATTCCCTTTGTCTATCGTCGCGATGGTGGCCATGGGTTTGAATTCCATTGTCTACGGTGCTGCGATGCTCCCCCTGAAATAGCACGAGAAGGGGAAAGAATGGTTTATATTGCGGGATAATGCGACTTCGATAGGAGACGATTGCTGTCAAATCCCGAGGGAGATCGTGGGGAATGCCGATAGTGGAATGTGGTATGAGGAGAATTTCGAATATTTGTCGACTGATTGAAATAATCCTTTGTACTGCCTTTCATAATAACTCAACGTGGATGTAGCTTATATTGCATTTATCATTCAGCCCGATAAACGATGCTACATTAGAACAGAACATAAAATCAACCGACTTTTCTCTTCAATCTGACCTTATTTCTCCTGCCTTACAATCAAGTCTCCTACTTCACGGTGAGAAAAATCATATGAAAACCTAAAATTTGCAGTGCAGCATGAACTTCGACTGTACTTGGTTGTGCAAGTTTGTATTCCCGGAAACGGCCAAATCAACTTTGATCCTCATCTCACTCGTTCAACGTTCATCTGACTGACACAGTTCCCTTTTCATGCATAGCTCAACATAGTTCCACATATCAGCATCAATGTGATGTTTCGCATTGCTGTTTGCCCCCCTTTTTTACGCTTCCCATTTTCGGTCAGCTAATCTGAAATGTTCTACCCCGGAAACTGGTGCAAAACATCAGCAGAGCAACGAAGACGAAAAGGAAGGCCACATAAAAGAGCAACATTGCCAAAACAGCAATTCGCAATGAACGTACATACTAACCTACATACACACTAGGGTGTCCCAAAAATGCTTATGTTTTAGCAAATTTCCGTGATACCCATTAGTTCTACATTTTTTTGCGAATCCCTAACATTCCAATCTACATGCTTGTTTTAAATAATCAAAATTGGGTATCGAACTTAACTCTAGTATAATGTGAAAAAATGTTAATTTCGTAACAAAAAATCTTGCTGTCGACATTTTTTCTTCTCCTTTCTGGCGTTATGTTTCAACTAGAACAGAGCCTGCTTCTCAGATTGGTGTTCTTAAGAGCACTTCCACATTAATTAACTGAGAGCTTTCTAATCCAATTGATCATTTTTGCATTCGTATATCGTGAACGCACGAAGATACCCAAGGAAATCAAGAAAATTTTCATTCCGAAAATTTTGGAAATTTTGGAACACTCTAATGCCTACTTTCGTTTATGGCTAGACAAGGCTTGATGTATGGTACTCTAGGGCCTTCAGCAGAAGAAAGGGGGGCCATGCTCTCTCTTTCATCTGCCAGTAGGTTGCGGAAAATGTACAAACGACGTACTTCCACCATGTGTGCATCGTCAAGAAAAATTTGCATATAAATAAGTTATCCAGTCCGCACAGCATGACTGCAACCCGGTCGATCAGTACTGTACGGACGGATCAAGAAAGTGCCTGTCGTCCGTGGGATTGGTCTTTCTGGAGGGAAGCTGCGGGAGCTCAAGAAGAGAAAGTCATTCCAGTCAGTGCCTTTCTTTTCGAGCACGTTCCTCATGTGGGAGATGCGGAAGTTGTTGGGATCGAAATTTTCCGTTTTCTTGATTTGCTTCTACTGCAGTGGTATGTGGACGTAGGCAGATAAAGGTTTCAACAAGGGGTTGAAAGGTTCACGAAGGATACCCCGATTTTCGGGGAAGTATTAGGTAAAGTGTAAACAGAGCAGAACAGAAACAGAGCAGAATTATTTTTCGAGTATATTTTTTTAATGGCTCATGTGTTATTTTGCTTTACGGAGTCGATTTTATTTTGAATTCTTTATGTGTAATGTGTTAGTAATTTGGATATATTCAGCCCTGTCGTCGTAAAATTTGAGCTTCTTAGTCGTCTCTTTTTGAGGGGGGGGGGGGGGGGTTTAAGGCGTTGATATAACAGAGAGCGTTTCTAACCCCAGGCGTTAATGATGTCTTTTCATAAGTAATATCGCAAATATTTCAATACACAGAAATCAGAAATATCGCAAATACTTTAATATATGTACATCCCAAACAAATGAAAACCAATATGAATGTGGTCTGTAAATTTAGCATAACTTGTACGACTTCTTTGCATGTGTCAATGTTATATAGAAGCTAAAATTCAGAAGAAGTTATTAAGTTTATTATTCTATTTAATTTAGTAGAAATCATAGAATTATTCCCCAGGTAAGAGGTTCAATGAAAACGCTTTGTGAACTGCACTAAGGACAGAACAAGCACCGTCTCGGGACTTCACTGTCTATTACACACTTAAATCAGAATGCCGATCTCAGCTGTCTCAGCTGGTGATGAATTTTTCAAATCACTTCGTCAACATGCAATATGTTTCAGAAATACATTTGAAAAATATAAATTCATGAAAAGTTTCTCAGATATAAACATTTTTTAACATATTTTCATCAAGTTTTCAAACCACCACAACAAAAAAGCCCCACGTAGCCCCACTTTTCTTTCTTCGGGACAATGAAACTTATGTTCTTGACTAGTCGTATACAAAAAATTAGCTGCCGCCATCTGCCGCTTCATGAGTTATCCTGGATTTTGTAGAACACTATTTTTAGACTGTTTTTATCAAAAACATAATTAAATCTGAAAATTTTGCTAGTAAATGGTGTAAATTTACTTTGTTATAGTTAAGCATCTAATACTTGATGACAAAATATTTTTAACATTTTTTTTTTGTATGAAAAAATGGTCAAAATCGATTTTTTGACTGTTGTTACTAAATTGTCATATATCGTAATCCACGTCAATGATAGAGTGTAAGTGTCTTCCGAAGAAATGTCAAAAATGCCTCAGTGAACAACTTTGCAGAAGAAAGTTTTTTGCTATGACGCTCTTATCAAAAGATAAAACTGATCTAGATCAGTTTTCACTTATCTAGATCAAATATGAATTTGTCAAAATATAGTACAAGTTTTTCCAAAACACTTTGTCGAAGACACCAAACCTCTAGGGTGCATAACTAGAGTACTAGAGGTTTTGGCCGTCGAAAACAGCGATCTGCCCAATTGTGTGACGTTTGATGTCAGCGGCATGCCCGGATAAAAAATGCATTAAAAAACAATATAACGTATTGTAACAGTACCATTCAGGAGATTGGAAATACAATACAGTATATTGTAAAATGACAATAAAATTACAGTACAATATATTGTTTTGAACAGTTCACTATATGGTATTTGAAGTTTTTCCAATATTAAGTTAAGTATCGTAACAATACAAATATTGACATTTTCTCATATATAAATTCTGAAAATACAATACGATGTATTGTTAATGTATTGTTTTGAATGCCAATTTGTGTATTGTTGTACAATACACAAACAATTCAATGAACTGCATTTAAATTGCTGGTGAAATGTATAGAGTTTGTATTTAGCATAGATTGTCCTCCAACTTACCGGATATTCATGCCAACAGTAGCAAAAGAATGTTAACCCTATAGAAGTAAAGATATTTATCATGGTTGCATTCGTCCTTTGAAAAATCATAGCTACCGTCAAGTGTCTTCTACAAAACTATTTATTTTTACAATTTACACATATTTCACCCAACATTTTTTGCTTTCTGAACTTGTTTTGTTTATATCTTTCAGTCAAGTTGCATAGAAAAAAGCAACAGTTGTTTTTCACGAAAATAGGAATTTGACCAAAATTGTAAGGTATAAAAGCAATAAAAAAAAACAATACAGTGTTCTGTTACAATATATTGAACTGTTTTTGAGTTGTATGTTCAAGCAAGTATAATGTTGCTTCGACATTTAATTACAATACGCTATATTGTATCCAATGCGTTATATTGTACATTAATGGTTTAACCCATTCACTGAATAGTCCTTTTTATCCGGGCACACAAACAAACTTGATTTTTTGCTGACATATCAGTTAAAATTCAGTTGCTGGCCGCTCAGCTGTGCGGATCTCGGTTGAAGAATGTAAATTAGTCAAGCTCAACTGAGTGTGTATGTTAACGTTCTAAATAAGAACATGCTCATTTCCCTTTCGGTTCGCATTCAGTTTAAAATAATTTGGCACTATCGAGAGTGATTTTAAATATAAATTTAAATGTTCATATAAGAAAATATAAAATTGTTTAGATTCATCCCACAGAAAATAAAAAGCCTGTACGATCTTTTTTCTTATGGCGTATCGTTTCTACAAGGACAAGGATAGAACCAAGTTTTTATCTTTTAATTACAAAGGAACAATTGTGAAATGCTATTTATTGAAAAAAAAAAATCAATGTAATCGACGCTTTATAACTTTTTACATTTATAAGGTTTAATCACCGCATGACTTTCGTTACTCCCTTTCACTCTGAGTATAGATATTGTATTCACCGAAAAAAGCCAATGAATTTTAATAATAATTTATAACTTTTTGGCCTTTCAAAAGGTTGCTACCTGACCGGTGTTAACTGATATTATTGTCGCTGCTTTAATTTGTTAAACATAAGCTTTAATTTGTTAAACATAAGCTAATTGTATGAAAAATTTTAACAACACTTGGCGTTTTACTAAATGAAAAATTAAATATGGTTAAAGTGATAGTGCGATGATTCGCATTTCTAAACATTTTTCAAATTCAAATATCATTACGTTGATCACTGAAGTTTTCATGACTTCATCATTTACAAGCATGAGTGACTGGTTTTTTTTTCTCAACGGGGTTTTTGCATTCTTTTGAAATTTGACTCATTTAAATCTAATCCTCCACCTGCAGCATATTTTTCCACAAAAAAATTGTTTAAATTTCGATATTTTTGTTTGGATTTCGATATCGTTTTACCATTTTACAAGTTCTCGAAAATATTTTCTATTTTTAGAATATGTGTCTATTTTAAACATTGATCTTCTTGTTCCGGAGTTGTTTTGAAATTGCTCTGATTGACGCGTAACCATAATCCACGTAGATATCTCTAATTATTCCTGTGTTCGTTTGTAACGCAAATTAAATACTTATGTGGTAACACTAAACGCGGTAGGAATTTTCACAAGAAAGGCGAAGTCAATGATTAATTTTTTTACTGGTATGGATTGTGTAAAAATCGTTGTAGTCGACGATAGTTTGACTTAGGTCACAATGGACCAATGCACGAGTTCCCTCGTTGACGTTTTAGCGGTGTCATGCTATTTACATTTACATTCCTCTCATGTATCAAGCATTAAGTTGTTTTACCTGCAGAAGTGAACTGACCGAAATTGCTTGAAACCTACCAAGTAAATTCTCAAAAGCGGTTTAAATTGAAAAACCACTGTTTTATGATGGAATATAAAATACTTCAACATAGTTATTTAGTTTTAGGGTATAATAAATAGCAGAATATCCCATGTTCATTAATTGCATTGTGAGCATACAAAATGTCAAAAAAAAACTATTCAAGGTCAAAATACTAAGCTAGTTGGTTGAAATTGATGTGCCCTGTGAGACCCGATTATTCTATTGCCATGAAGCTTTTGCTGATATAATGAAGAAATTGTAGGCTTCGTGGCTGTGCGTTTAGTGTTACAAAGCATGTAGCCGCATCGAGCCAGGAAGTGTGGGTTCGATTTCCACTTCAGTCCTGAAAAGTTTTCGTCGGAAATGTATTTCGGCCGTTGTCTAGTGTGGTGTTTCCTTCAAAGGACAAATCGTCCACTAGAAGCCGTGTCAAAGTCTTAAAGAAATATACTAAGTATGCCTGCCAAAAAGTGTCAATTCTGGAGAAACTTGGCTGGAAAAATGATCGAAAATGACATAAATGTCATCATAAATGTTCTAGAGGTTATAACTTTCATTCTCTTATACTCAAAAACGGATTTGATGTTTTCATCCGACTCACTTCAACCGGAACGAGCTCAGCATTGACGGATTTCACGCCAACTCGACACGCGATTGGCAGCACCCCTTCAGAATTCAATGAAACTTTCTGGATGTCAAAAATATGTGAAACTTAGATACTTTGCATATTTTGTATTTTCAAAATCTTTCTAGACTAACATTTGGAAAGGGTCATTTTTTTTACTTTTTTGTAAACCCGTATTACTCGAAAACGGTAAGACATACAAAAAAGTTTTGTATGGGGGACTGTCGTGAAATTTTCTGAAGTTTTAGAAAAAAATTTGGAAAAAAAAGGAAACATTTTCTACACTGAAAAAACATATGATTCAAAACTTTAAAGTCGGTTTAAAAAAAACGGCCATTTCAGATTTTGATCATTCTTGAGAAAAAAGTTTCGTAAATAAATTTACTAAAAGTCGCCCATACATTGCAAATTAGGCATATTTTAGGGAAAAAAGTTTTTCTAACATCGAATTTTTTAAGTCCGAAATGTTTTTTTTTTATTTTATTTTTATTTAGCTTTAAATAGTCTAGTATGATCATATTTTCAAGTGATAAATGAGTTTTAATCACAAAATAGATTTTATTTGTTTTATTGGGAGTAGTTAAAAGAAATAAAACGGAATTATACAGAGTTTTTTTTTTTTATTTTTTAAATACAATTGATCTCGCACCAAACCGCTTATGAGAAAATCAACTCCGTCTAACAATCCGATGGGTTTTTTTAATGGTTGGAAAGATATCACAAAAATATTTCATTTCTAATTTGGTAAAATCCAATCTCAACAGGTGTCTGGAAAGAATCAATATTATGCTTATGGAAAAATAGTCGTGGTTTGTTTTTATTATGCATTATTATTTTTATTATTGCTATATATCTTAAAACTTAGTATCTGTACATGAATATTTACATTATTTTTGGGATTTACTGAATACATTGAATATTTTTGGTTCATCCTCTGAATTGAAATCTAACTCCGAAACTGTTGATTTTAGAGAAAAATGTTCTATGAAGAAGTTGTAGTGAACCGTTTGGAATATAAGAGAAAAATATACACTGAAAAAATATTTTATTTATTTTCATTAAAAAAAATCAAAAATAAAACTTAAATTTTAAATTACACAAAAACCCAATTTTTCTATTTTTTTCAAATTTTCACCATAGAATCTTGATAGTCACAAGATGTTTGGGACAAAGTTTCATGATGGAGAAATTTTTAATAAAAAAGTTTTTCTAGGAACAACTTTTGGTCGATTTTAAAAATATTGATTTATTGTCAAAATAAATGCGTTCTGATGATACAGTAAGCATCTTGAAATGATTCTAAGACATAATCTCTATGTGAATAATTTCTCTAGAAGTAGCCATTTTCGAATTATATCAAGTTTAATGCAAAGAATATTGTTTGAATATTAAAATAGGCCATTTTCATAAGTTATTCGTGTTTCTTCATTAATAATAATACGTTTTCAAGAGTAAAGACCATATTTCTTTCCACATACTTATTTTCATTAATGGAGAATCGGGAAAAGCTAATGAAAATGGCCTATTTTAATATTTAAATAATATTGTTTGCACTCGATATAATTCGAAAATGGCTACTTCTTGAGAAATTATTCATATAATCATCATGTCTAAGAATCATTTCAAGATGCTTACTGTATCATCAGAACGTATTTATTTTGACCAAAAATCAAAATTTTAAAAATCGACCAAAAGTAGACTCATTCTGGATGGAATTTGTCCATAGTCTTTTGCAAGACTTGCTCTTTTTGCCATTCGCTTGAGAGTGCCACCAATAGCGTCACAGGGGCCTTTGCCGTGGGATGTGACAAAAAAGTGTAACTCTGCTTCCAATCCATGTATTTTCTTGAAATTACATAAGCTGGCAATTTTTTTTTGTTTTTATAATGAGCTGCAGCTCCATCTAACATAAAAATAACTTTTGAGAAAGTTATTTTTTGTTTAACAAAATGTATCAATTTTACAATAAATAGCTGAACTACTACTGTGTCATGGGACAACACTTCTGATATTATAATGAAACTAGCATTTTCCAATTTATTTTCATTTTTATAGTAATTCTCGAATAGATGTATCGTTGCTTGGGAATTTTTCCAATGATATCCTTGAGCAGCGTTTCGTATGGTAAAACTATAATTTTCAGAAAAGTCGCTAATTATCAGTATTTCACCTGGGGGACGGACCTGGTGTAGTGGTTAGAACACTCGCCTCTCACGCCGAGGACCTGGGATCGAATCCCATCCCCGACATAGTCACTTATGACGTAAAAAGTTATAGTGACGACTTCCTTCGGAAGGGAAGTAAAGCCGTTGGTCCCGAGATGAAATAGCCTAGGGCTAAAAATCTCGTTAATAAAGTCAAACCAACCAACCAGTATTTCACCTTATTTAAAGGAGTTCATTTGAGTGCGCATCGTACCTTCGTGCTGTGCGTACACGAATTCTCTCTGCTCTTGGAAGTTTTCTTAAAAACTACCTAAAGCAATAAAACAGTACTTTTCAGTGCTACAAAAACAGTACTTTTCAGTGCTAAAATTAAAAACGGTACTTTTCAGTGCTACTAAAACAGTACTTTTCAGTACTATTTTTTCTACTATTGATCCCTTTACGATCCTTGTTTGGACCCGTGCCTTCGATTTTTCGTTGGACCCGTTGGCGAAAGCTAGCGGTGGTAATCCTTCTTGGACACCGTCTTGGGAAAAAACCTTTCGAAGGTCACGTCTTCTTTCGTTTATTAACTAAACATGGTATCAACAACAAACAAAAGGAAAGGTGAATCTCTGAATTCACTACTTCCTTCCAAAAAAGTGGGTTTTAAAACTGTCACTACACGTGTCAAGAATGGAAGAAAAAACGCTTCCCCGGAATGCGAAGTTTCTTCCAAGGGTGAAATGAATAATTGTATCGAAATGAGCAATCAGTTCGATGCTCTAGACAAATTTTCCGAACACCAAATCGAAGCAGCCTCTAGCCCAGGCTCTTTGATTCAAGTAAGGAAGCAAAGAGTGCCGCCTATCGTGGTCAGTTGTTCCGAATTTGGGGGATTTAGGCAGGAGATCTTGAACTCCATTAGGGGAATCAAGGTTTCCTTCCAAATCGCAAAGAAAGGAGACTGTCGCGTTTTGCCGGAAACTCTTAAAGATCGTGAGCTTCTTCTCAAACATCTTGAAGAGAAGAAGCACAAATTTTTTACTTATGACGACAAAACTGAACGTTTGATCAAAGTTGTCTTGAAAGGTCTCTCAAGTGACTATAAATCACCTGAAGAGATCAAAAATGGAATAATTGATTTACTTGGATTTTCCCCAGTCCAAGTAATTATTATGAAAAAGAGAACCAAATCTGGCATTGTTCGGAAAGGGATTTCTCAAGAATTTTATTTAGTTCACTTTAACAAAAAAGAACTAAATAATATTAAAGCTTTAGAAAAAGCAAAACTTTTGTTTGATGTCCGTGTGACATGGGAACATTTCCAGAAACCTGGAGGAAATTACCAGAACCCCACTCAGTGCCGTCGGTGCCAAAAGTGGGGTCATGGTACAAAAAATTGTCGCATGGATGCTAAATGCATGATTTGCGGAGGTTCTTCTCACGCCAAAGACGTCTGTCCAGTGAAGGAAGATACCACCAAATTCATATGTTGTAATTGCGGGGCTAACCATAAGTCCAATTTTTGGAATTGTCCTTCACGCAAAAAGGTCATTGAGGCTCGTGCCAGGCAGATGAAAGATAATATCCGTTACGATAACGGTCGTTTCCGGAATTTGCCTGGTAGGATATCGAACAATGCTCATTTTTCAGTTAACGATCGCTTGATCATGAATCATACCCATCAGGAAGATCATAATCATGCTCATTCACAAACAAATTTTAATCCGGCGGGTAGCCGTTCGAATCTTTCTATTTCGAATGTATCTACCCACGGTAAATCCTTTGCCGATATCGTAGCAGGAAATTCGAACTTCTCCCCTGTTCGATCCATGGGTACCCATTCTTCTTGTTTCAAATCAAATGAAAAAAACTTTACTGCCACAGGTAACTCCGCTTCTTCGTCTACCGGAAATTCCAATGGGAAATCACATGACATGTCTGCCTCTGATTTTAATTTTCTAACTGAACAATTGAATCTAATGATTGATGCAATGTTCAAAGCCACCACTATGACTGAAGCAGTCCAAGTAGGTGTAAAATTTACAAATCAAATTGTTATTGGATTACGTTTTTCTAATGGATCCAAATAATAATTTAAATATTTTAAATTGGAATGCTCGTTCTCTGAATGGTAAAGAGGACGAGCTGTTTAATTTTCTTACGGTTAATAACGTGCATATAGCAGTTATTACCGAAACGTATTTAAAACCTGGATCTAAACTCAAAAGAGATCCTAACTTTTTTGTTTATCGTAATGATCGACTTGATGGGGCATGTGGGGGAGTTGCAATCATCATTCATAGGCGTATAAAACATCAACTGTTTTCATCATTTGAAACTAAAGTTTTTGAAACTTTAGGTGTTTCTGTTGAAACACAGTTTGGTAAATATACTTTCATAGCTGCCTATTTGCCTTTTCAATGCTCTGGGCAGCAAGTTAATTTGCTCCAAACTGACTTGCGTAAATTGACTCGCAATAAGTCAAAATTTTTTGTCATTGGTGACTTTAATGCCAAACATCGGTCATGGAATAATTCTCAAAGTAATTCCAACGGCAGAATTTTATTTGATGAGTGTTCTTCAGGATATTTCTCAATTCAATACCCTGATAGCCCCACATGTTTTTCCTCTTCTAGAAATCCATCTACGATTGATTTGGTCTTAACCGACTCTAGTCATCTTTGTAGCCAACTGATTACTCATGCTGATTTTGAATCTGATCATGTCCCTGTTACATTTCAAATATCCCAAGAAGCGATTCTCAATCCTATCAGCTCCACTTTCAATTATTTACGAGCCGACTGGAATATATATAAAACGTATGTTGACTCCAATCTTGATGTTAACATTTCTTTAGAAACTAAACTTGATATTGACAATGCTCTTGAAACCTTAACAAATTCCATTGTTGAAGCCCGGAGCATTGCAATTCCAAAATGTGAAATAAAATTTGAATCCGTGATTATAGACGATGATCTTAAACTCTTGATCCGTCTTAAAAACGTGAGGAGAAGGCAATTTCAACGCACTCGCGATCCTGCTATGAAAATTATATGGCTGGATTTGCAGAAAGAAATCAAGAAACGTTTTGCTTAATTAAGAAACAAAAATTTTGAAAATAAAATTTCTCAATTGGACCCTGGCTCTAAGCCCTTTTGGAAATTATCGAAAATCTTGAAAAAACCTCAGAAGCCAATACCGGCATTGAAAGAGGAAAACAAATTATTACTAACTAATAGCGAAAAAGCTCAAAAACTTGCTATGCAGTTTGAAAGTGCGCACAATTTTAATTTAGGACTTACTAGTCCAATTGAAAATGAAGTTACTCAGGAGTTCGAAAATATTCTCAATCAAGAGAACGTTTTCGAAAATGCCTGGGAGACTGATTTGGAAGAAGTGAGAACTATTATTAAAAAAATCAAAAACATGAAAGCTCCTGGCGATGATGGAATTTTCTACATCCTCATCAAGAAACTTCCAGAAAGTAGCTTATCATTTTTAGTTGATATATTTAACAAATGTTTTCAATTAGCATATTTTCCTGACAAATGGAAAAATGCTAAGGTTGTTTCAATTTTAAAACCAGACAAAAATCCTGCAGAAGCTTCTAGCTATCGTCCAATCAGTTTGCTTTCCTCCATCAGTAAACTTTTTGAAAAGGTTATTTTGAACAGAATGATGGCCCACATCAACGAAAATTCAATTTTTGCCAATGAACAGTTCGGATTCTGCCATGGACATTCGACCACTCATCAACTCTTACGTGTAACAAATTTGATCCGTTCCTACAAATCTGAAGGCTATTCTACTGGTCTTGCTCTTCTAGACATAGAAAAAGCATTCGACAGTGTTTGGCATGAAGGTTTAATTGTAAAATTAAAAAACTTTAATTTTCCAACATACATTGTTAGAATAATTCAAAGTTATCTGTCAAATCGTACACTTCAGGTTAATTATCAGAACTCCAGATCTGAAAGACTTCCTGTAAGAGCTGGTGTTCCTCAAGGCAGCATTTTGGGACCAATATTATACAATATTTTCACATCTGACTTACCTGAGCTACCTCAGGGATGTCAAAAATCTTTGTTTGCGGATGACACAGGCCTCTCCGCCAAAGGACGAAGCCTGCGTGTCATCTGTAGTCGATTGCAAAAAAGTTTGGATATTTTTTCTTCATACTTGCAAAAATGGAAGATTTCTCCTAATGCTTCCAAAACTCAACTAATAATATTCCCACATAAACCAAAAGCTCTTTATTTGAAACCTTCAAGTAGACATGTTGTCACGATGAGAGGGGTTCCAATAAATTGGTCAGATGAAGTTAAGTATCTAGGGCTCATACTAGATAAGAATTTAACTTTCAAAAATCACATTGAGGGCATTCAAGCCAAATGTAATAAATATGTAAAATGTCTCTATCCCCTTATTAATAGAAAATCAAAACTTTGTCTTAAGAACAAGCTATTGATATTCAAACAAATTTTCAGGCCAGCCATGTTGTATGCTGTACCAATATGGACTAGCTGTTGTAATACCAGGAAGAAAGCTCTGCAGAGAATTCAAAATAAAATTTTGAAAATGATTCTGAGGCTTCCTCCCTGGTATAGTACCAATGAGTTACATAGAATATCCAATGTTGAAGCATTGGAACAAATGTCAAATACAATCATTAATAATTTCAGGCAAAAATCGTTACAATCTTCTATTGCCACGATTAATGCGTTATATGTTTAGGTTAAATTAGGTTAAGTATATTAAAAACTTTTTTTTTTCTCTTATAAGCAGGTGACATCAACTCACCTGTAAAAAAAAACTGAACTGCTACGGCAAATGAAATGTAATATGTTGTTAACAAAATGTTAATTAAATCTTAAATTTGTTTTACCAAATTAGGATGATAGTGTTGTCAAATAACACAGATCACCTAGATATAAGAAATGAATGTAATGTTTGGAATGATACTAATAAAGAAATTAAAAAAAAAAAAAAAAAGGAGTTCATTTTGTTTCGTAGAAAAGAAGACTGTTCTTTGCAAATAAAATCATGAGTTATGAGTTTATCAATTTTCTCCACAAATTACGTAACAAATTCTTCAACAGGCTTTATTATAGTTTCCAAGTTACAGCGATCGGTGGTGAGCCATTGCTGAAAAACTACATCTTCTTTGTCGCTTTGCTCTAAAAGCGAGATTAGTTCTCCTGTAATATTTTCTTTGGAATTACAATTTTCACATTCTCGAAAAAAACAATCAGTCGTTCTTACTAAAACATCGCATAACAGTTTTTCAATAATTTCTGCCTGAGAGACAATTCCTAAACTGTTAAGCATTAATTTCACATTTTCGTGGTATGTGCACACACCTTCTATGTGAATTCCTGTGCTATCGAGAAGCCTACAATGTTTAGGCCTCAGCATAGCGCCTTTGAACTTGTACTTTACTACCATTTCGATACTCAGAAACGAAGTCATTGGCTCCTGGCTTAGGCATACTAATATCATCACTATCAAAGAAATCAGTAACAACCTGTTTATCTGTTTCACTAATTCCATGCCCACTTCGATCTCCCGATAAAACAAATATAATCTATTTTGTGATTAAAACTCATTTATCACTTGAAAACATGATCATACTAGACTTTTAAAGCGAAATAAAAATAAAAAATTATTTTGGACTTAAAAAATTCGATGTTTGAAAAACTGTTTTTCTCTAAAATATGCCCAATTTGCAATATATGGACGACTTTTAGTAAATTTAATTACGAAACTGTTTGCTTAAGAATGATCAAAATCTGAAATGCCCGTTTTTTTAAATAGACTCTAAAGTTTTGAATCATTTTTTTTTTCAGTATAGAAAATGTTTTTTTTTTAATATTTTATTCTAAAACTTCAGGAAATTTCACGACAGTCCCCCATACAACACTTTTTTGTAGGTCTTACCATTTTCGAGTTATACGGGTTTATAAAAAAAGTAAAAAAAAATACATTGACCCTTTCCAAATGTTAGTCTAGATCGATTTTGAAAAAACAAAGTATGTAAAATATCTTAGTTTCACATAATCACCACACCCAGAAAGTTTCATTAAATTCTGAAGGGGTGTTGCCAATTCCTTTGTCGAGTTGGCGTGAAATCCGTCCAGCACTTTACCAACCAACACAATGTTTCCGTAGCCAGCATTACAAGGCCCCAGCCAAAGGCCCAAGCTGACAGCCAACCTTAATGCAGTGTTGCACACGCTGTGAACTAGACTATCGAAATGCATACATTTTGCCTTATGCAAGGTGGAACGGTTATTGCAATACGATAGCTTTATGTATCGTTTTAGCATCCGGCAAGGAGACCCTTTGAGTATGCATCTTTTTGTCCTTTACCTCCATCCCCTCCTGATTAAGTTACGCACCATATGCAATCATCCGCTAGATTTGATAGTAGCGTATGCTGACGACATATCGATCGTGATAACCGACATGCGCAAATTGAACCTCATTAAGCAAACTTTTCTGGACTTCGGACGGTGTTCAGGATCGCTCCTGAATTTCGACAAATCTTTTGCTGTTAACATCGGGACCCAACATAACAATGACGCTGTTTGGCCACGGGTGTGTGAATCTATCAAGATACTAGGAGTAACATTCTTCAATTCGCAAAAGCAAAAAATTGATTTCAACTGGGGCGAAGTCATAAGGAATACGTCTCGGTTGATGTGGTTGTTCAAGCCAAGAAATCTCACCTTACAGCAGAAGGTTTTGGTGCTTAACACTTTCGTCACATCGAAGCTATAGTTTCTAGCATCTGTGTTCAGCATTCCGAATCAAGCCATAGCACGCATTACTTCACTCATAGGAAACTTCATCTGGGAACGATATTCTCTCAGGATTCCTATTGAACAGCTCACCCTGCCTAAAATTATGGGTGGTCTGAAATTACATCTCCCAATGCATAAGTGCAAGGCTTTGCTGATCACGAGATTTCTCAAAGATCAACAACACACACCGTTTGCTAGATCCTTCAATTACTGCCTTAAAAATCCACCAAATGTAGCAGCGATCCCCGCTCTCTATTCCTGCTTGACGAGCATCGCCAAGGAACTCCCTTACGTGTCTGGACAACTTAGAGAAAATCCTTCGACATCTGCCCTACACAACTATTACCGTGAGAAATTAAGGAGGCCAAAAGTAGTTGAGGAATACGCAAGAGCAAACTGGAAGAGAATTTGGAGAACTATACGAATAAAAGGGCTCACATCTCTGGAACAATCTACGTACTACCTACTAGTGAATGGAATGATTCCACATGCTGAACTTCTATACCGACAAAACCGTGTACAAAGTCCTATGTGTCATCAGTGTCCAAACAGCGTAGAAGATCTAGAACATAAATTCACTACTTGCCTACGAACGAATGCATTGTGGAATTATCTTCAATCACGGTTGGAAGCAACCCTAGCTATGAGGATAGGATTCAACGATCTTCGGTTACCAGAGCTGGGAAACGTAGCCAGCGACAGGAAATATCGGGTGCTGAAGCTATTTATCGGTTACGTAAATTTTGTTTTAGATGCCAACAACGATCTCTCTGTACAAGCGATAGAATTTGTTTTAAATTGTTTGGAAATGTAAAATGTGTATACGTCTAGTTAAATAAAGTTCCAATAAATGTGTTAAAAAAAATAGCCCATTTGCCTGAGTGCATAGTTTTGGTGCTGGCTACGGAAGCATCACAATCTGACAGTCCCTTGTAATAAATATATTGATTGGCACACACAATATGCTAATCACAATTGATCTTGATTACATCGCTCATTCCCGCAAGCGCATATGACCAAATTAAAGGGCCAAACATCACTCATCACTTGATTTACAATTATTAATGTCAGAGAGCAAAAAAAAGATTGGTTTTCTACAGGGCGTTAAGATGCACCTGATCTACATGACCAGGTTTAATTGCTCCAGGGCCCGAAACGAACCAGACACTGGCTGAAAGTCTCGTAAATAAAGCTAATAATAATAATACTCCAGGGCGTTAGATTAAAAATTTCGATTGATTTTTTAACAGAGACAAATTCAATGACTGTGAGTGTTTATAAAGCTTGTAATTTCCAATTGGGCGGCTTTCAGACAGACTGAACCAAGTATTTTTTTTTGCTGGTTTCAGAAAAACGTATCCCAAGCATTCAAAATATCAAAATATTTGCATTAATTGCTATAATAATGGAACATATTTACATATTTGAAAATACATCTGTATCAAAATAGCAAAGTAAAAATCAGAATTGACGGAATTCTTAACGTATCCTTAGAACGCCAAAATATCATCTAGTCCGGTCTGTCGGAACACTAGACCAATTGATGTTCTACAGGGCGTTGAGATGTACCTGATCTACATAGAATAAGTTCAAATTACTACAGGGCGTTGGTATGGCTCATAATGTGCAGTTGATGTCCTACGAGGCGTGCCTTACAGGGCGTTAAGATGCAACGGATCTACATGGGAAAACGTAAAATTACTCCAGGGCGTTGATACAGCTTGGAATTTTCAATTGATTAATATGCACCTAATGACAGAATATTAGTTCAAATTACTCCAGGACGTGCATAGAGCTTAGAAGATTTATTGGGCGTAAAGATGCACAAGATTGACTTAGGATGAACTTTTTTAATGACGTAGATTGAAATGTTTTAATGATTTTCTACCTGATCTACGTAAGACAAGGTCATATTTGTCTGAGGCGTTTATACATCTTGCCAATTACTTTTGATGTTCCACAGGGCTTTAAGTTGTACCTGATTTACATGGAATAAGTTCAAATCACTACAAGGCGTCGATAAAGCTTATAATATTCAATTGACTAATAAGGACAACAGGGTGTTAAGATGCAGCTTTTCTACATTGAACAAGGTCAAATTACTCCATGGCGTTGAAATAGCTTGACAATTACAATTGATATCATACAGGGCGTTGATATGCACCTGATCAACGTGGAATAAAGTAAAATTACTCCAGAGCGTTGGTACAGGTTAGAAATTTCGATTGATGTCATATGGGGCGTTAGATTGTTGTTGCAAAGCTCTATCACATTACCTACATTTTTTTCACGATTTCGGGTGAAACTTTTATTTAAAAAATCAAAGAAAAGCTTCTTAGTCGTCGAATAAGCAAGACGACAGGGCTGGCTATATTGTTCGGGCAGCGTGTTGAAATACATTAAAAAACTGGATGAGGTAGCACAGGTCCACGGACTCTTACGCACATGGATTTTTTTCAATGTCTATACCCCTTGCTTTGTCAGCTGACTATAAACACAAAATACATCTACCGCTTACGTTCTGGTTCCATACATATCTCCATCTCTCGTCGGACCATTTCTCGCCGCACATTGTTTCACGACACAATAACGCTTACGTCTACGCCAAACATTCACGCGTCAAAGTCCTTGATGGCACTTTTACCTGATTGAACCTCAAACGCCATTTGAACAAACAACATCTACAACGATATTGGTCGGCAGGTTGGCATGGGAAATAACGATTTTTTTCCAGCCGCAGTCCACATCCCCATTTGGGGCCCTGATAGCCGTTGCGGCAAACACGCAGCTATTCAGCAAGACCAAGCTGAGGGTCATGGGCTCGAATCTCACCGATCGAAGATGTTTTCGTATTGGATTTTTTTTTTCGACTTCATAGAGTTAAGTAAGAGTTGAAATAAACAGTCATTACTCTATTGGCAAAGAAAGCTCTCAGTTAATAAATGTGGAAGTGCTCATAAGAACACTAAGCTGAGAAACAGGATTTGTCCCAGAAGGGACGTAGCGCCAGGAAGAAGTCCGACTTCCAAAGAGAGGATTATTGAAGGTCGGTTTTTGTCGACTGACGAACACATCGTCGACCCGTCGTAGCCAGAATGTGCCAGAACCATCATCTTCTGACAAAACGGTCCCAGATCCCGGAAATAATTCAATTATATCGATTCCCGGCCGTTCAGGGAGGACACCGGTCATCACATGCCCATCGAACACCGAGTATTACAAATGTCAAAAGCCATCTCTACCATCAATGTCGGTAACAAGTCCCGGAAGGGACGGCGCGTTCGTTTGTTCGACATCCAATTTCGGGCAGCAGTTCAGTCAATCAATGGTAGGATGTCGTCTAGAGGTGAACCTGACTTGATTTTGTCAGCGTTGGCGAAATCACACTTTCCTCGCTTTGATCTTAATCCCCGCCCGTTTGATGAAAACTTCAACACGGACCACAACGCAACGAGTTTCAATCGAACTGTAGAAGAGAAGTGGATAGGATGAGGATGACGACGATGATTGTCCCATGGGGAATGCGACGAGGGTGATGATGGTAGCGATGATTATGTTGCATGTCGAGTTTTGATGATATCCTTCCGGTTTTGCACAAACATTCGTAGGAACGCAGATAGAATAGCTTTGATGGAAATGGCAAAACTTTAAGGTTAGTGTGTGTCTATGATAATGTGGGGAAATTGTACGTTTGGCATAAAATGATAGACATAAAATACCATCGATATTAAGGTCCATCTCTTCATGATTCTGAAACTGTTTGAGTGCTTATAATGTAAGTTTTTAGAAGCGTTTTCAATACTTGAGAAGAGAATATGTTGGCAGATTCGGATGAAGATATCTTTATCCTGGAGCAAATCAACGTATGTTGAACAACCGCATTAGCACTGGGATTGATTTTCCAAAGTGATGAATGTCGAAACCGCCAGCAAGAGGGAGGGAAATATTTCGCACCTGTTTGGAAACCCTTCGTAACGGATAAGGTTTCAATGCAACACATTTGCCAGGAATGTTTCCTGTGGTATGCATCTATTGTAGTCATCACTTCTTAAGGATAAATGGGTAGACTTTGGGTGAGTAATAATTATTATCATATTCTGCACGTGCCTAGAGGGCATACACCCAGTATACGTCGTTCCAGTATGAAAATAGACGTAGTTATTTTAACTTCTTCTTCTTCTTTTGGCATTACGTCCTCACTGGGACAAAACCTGCTTCTCAGCTTAGTGTTCTTGTGATAATTTCCACTGTTATTAACTAAGAGCTTTCTTTGCCAAAGTTGCCATTTTCGCATTCGTATATCGTTTGGGAGGTACGATGAACTCTATGCCCATGAAAGTCAAGGAAATTTCCATTACGAAAAGATCCTGGACCAACCGGGAATCGAACCCAGACACCTCCAGCATGGCTTTGCTTTGTAGCCGTGGATTCTAACTACTCGGCTTAAGAAGGCCTAAGTAAGCTCTCAGTTAATAACTGTGGAAGTGCTCATAAGAACACTAAGTTGAGAAGCAGGTATTGTCTCAGTAGAAACGTGACATCATAAGGAAACAGAAGAAGCTATACCGATTTCATCAATTAGATTCAATTGCAATTGAAATGAAATCCTTTCAATAATTTCCAGAAATTTTCCCAAGGATTCGATTTTGTCGAAAAAGTACTGCTATCATCCCATTCGCACAGTAAACTCACCGCGTGCTTCACAGCCCGAAGAGCCAGAACTCCGCCAAAACTTTCGAAAACTCATCTCGGCTCTGTTCATCCAACCGAGGTACTTATGAGCCCAGCCGGAGAGCATCGCTCCAGAGAAAGTGCACCAAAACTTTGACAATGTTTAATCGAAAAACTTTCCAGCTTCGGCCTTACGGCACATCGTCGTCAGCTTAGCGATTCCCTACCCGATGGAACTTTCTCTCAGGTGCCTCCCAGATAACTGTGAAGTGCAGCGCAGGAAACAGAAAAAAAATCTTCTCTGGTGTTACTCTGATTTCTATACTCCCGTAAAAAAGATTGGGTTAACCGCTTAAAAACATACAAAAGTGTTTTGGGCATGTCTCCGGAATTAGACGAATTGTTGAAATAATATGAAAACTATTGAAAATCATTTGAAATTTTTAAGTTGTTCAAGTGCATCGTGCATAAGTTTGGGATCAGTAGAATTTGCCTTAAACACGAAACTTCAGTACAATCTTATACCAATTACAAACGCCCCAAAATTTACGTTCAAACAATCTATATACTTTTGAAACTGATTGAAAAGTTTCAGTGATAATGACAAAAGTGATTTGCATGCGTTACAGGTGATCCCAAAGTTTTGCAAGATTATACATCATACTGAGGGGGCACTCAAACTTTTGCATGATGACTTGAATTACTATTTTATTACTTTGAGATATTTTTCAGATTTTTCCGTCAAAATTAAGCAAGTTATTTTTGTAGATTATGATATTAATGAATATAATAATTAAATATAATAATATTATATAATATTATAATAATATTATTATTATTATATTATATTATATTATATTATATTATATTATATTATATTATATTATATTATATTATATTATATTATATTATATTATATTATATTATATTATATTATAATATTATTATGAACCCAAACATTTGTACGGGAGTGTGTGCGTGTGCTGGTGAGTACGCTGTGCGATGATGGTAGAAAACAGCTGGAAGTGAAAAAATGCAGAACTGCTCTGATGAAAATTTTCATTTCACCAACCGTCCGTTAGTGGAGAACCTTTGGGTACGTCACACAAGTTTCTTCATTCTGGGCAGATGGTTGCAAGGAAAAAAATCTTCTTCACACTTTGCATTCCCCAATTCCGAGCGCCACACAGAGGAGTCACGCGAAGTAATTCATGGTCAAATTTTTAAGTTTAAAAAGTTGAAATATTTGATCCCGATTATAATAGCTTATAATAAGTCGCATTTCATGAGCGCAATTGAAAAAAAATGCAAACAACATTGAAAAATGTAATGACAGTGTTGAAATGTGTATATTTTCTAGATTTTTGTTATTTACTCTCATTAAATACCGTATCACAAAAGCTTCTTGGAGGACAATCTGTTTTTTTGCATTCTGTTTCTGCTATTATATATATGTGAAACAAGTACTTGTCTCTTAGATATCGATTGCAGCTGATAAAAATTCTATCATAGAATACATGAAGATTTATTTTCTATGCATCTATAATTTTTCATATTATCGAAAGCTGGCTTAATGTTTTAGGGTAACTTTGATAATGAGTATGTAAATACATAGAAATTCACAAGTAAACTAGATAATATAATAAACCACTGTTTGATATCGTTGCAGATGGAACTGAAATGAAGAATCGTAATAAAGAACGTAGAATACATTTTCATTATTAAAATACAAAATTTATCGAAAAAGCTATATATACAATTATTTTAGGTTGAAACAAATATGTAAAACATTATTATTATACAACATATTTCGCATTAAATTATTTTTTTTAACTGTTATTGATTGGTTCCCATGTTTTCACATAGAATTCGACATAAATCAATCGATTTTGGAACTAAATTCAATGAACTACGTAAGAGTACATAACAAAATTATATCTGCACATGTTATTATGTTATAAAGTTTTTTGCGAACAAACATAGGCTGCTACAAAGTTGATGCAGGATGTTGTTAAAATAAATAAAATTATAACAAAAAGTGTATGAATAGTAAGATAAACAAAACAAAATGTGTTTTAATTCTATCAAAAACATATCAAAACAAGTTATAATGTTTGATACAATGTATCAAAATTATATACCGCCGAGACGGACGAACGGCCGGCGGAATTTTTTCTGAAGATGACCGAAATAAAGTAGGTTGAAACGAAAAATTTCTGTATCGGAAATCATTACCCGTCACCGAAAAACACCAATAAAGTGGAAACGATAATACTGTCTATTACACGGGGCACCTCATCCAGTTACAAGCTTTTTGATAAATTATATGACAATTCAAACAAAGCATGATCCGTGGTGCAATTAACAGTACAATGTATGATTTGATGTTGAACAAGGAATCAAAAATTGGATTTTTGTCGCAACGAGTTAATCTTTAAGGGGACACGGGAGACCGTGTTATTTTCCCTATCTTTCGTCTCACTCTAACAATAATCATCAAAACTTTGTGGAAGCAAATCTCGAGTTTTAGTGAACCGATGATGCTGAAAATATATCGGGTTGTGCACTACATATATAGAATCATAGTGATACATTTTCGCATCGATATATGGAGTGGTTCTTGGGATTTGCTTCTTGAAATGGATAGGGTGATTATGATGACGTCCCGTGCGGCCTTAATCACTTGCAATTAGTCAAAAAATAAATGATGATCGTAACATTTTGTGAATGCTTTGATTTTCTTCCCAAAAGAAACAATGTAACTAATTTGTATCTTCATTTAGTTAATATTCATCAAAATGTTACAAAATGTTGGAAGAATTACTTTTAGTAACAAGATTTAATGAGATCCTTCTAGAGTAGTGCTTCGTAAAGCCCAAGCAGGACAGTTCGGTTTTGCGTCATACGATAGATTAGGCTCACGGTTTCGCGCATGTTTTCGTCGCCGGAGATTTTTTTTTCCTGTTTTGGAGCGTCTTGTTGGGTAGTGCTTCGTGAAGCCCAAGCAGGACAGTTTTTACATTCAGAAATGGAATAGTGAAAAGTGAAAAATGAAAAAGTGATTTGTTTGATTTGTGTCCTCAGTACTGTTGGTTTTTGGCTGCCCTAAGTTCACCGAACCATCCGGAAGTGACAGGCAGCACATAAATTTAGAGAATCAATCCGGTGAGTTTGTTCCAGTATGATACTTTTTCTTTTGTGAGCCTTCCGGATCGTTTTTGTCCGCGTCGTGGAACTTCTGTTATTTTCGGAGTTTGATACTTATGTTCAGATTGCGCATTCTGTCCGGGCGGGTGTTACGCAACTAACAATCGGTTGTGGATGCTTTTTAACCGTTCGATGACCCTGGAGGGATCGATTCTGCTTTTCGTATAATTTTGAGCAGAAAAACCGATTGTGTTATCCTAGGGTGTTTAGTTCGAACGCGCTTCCTTTCGTTTTTCGATTATCTAAAACTACAGTACAACCCAGTACAGTTTTTCAATGGGCACAGTACAGTTTTTCAATAGGCGTGATTTTTTTTTTTTTACGCGTATCGTTATTTTATACAATCCGATGACCCTGGAGGGATCGGTTTTGCTTTTTACTGGTTATTGAGCAAAAATATAACTGCACAATCGACAAGCATTTCTCTTTTGATTGCCGACTTTCAAAAGATTAATTTGAAAACGCTTAAACAACAAATATGTATGGTCTATCGCCAGCTTTCTAGGCGAATCCTGACAATATACCTTCCCCAACCTCCAACTCCGTAGCACTTATGAGGATGTCGCTGAGTCGGTGGCCTCTCATTAAGTAAGCGCTACATCAACATTTCCTTCCCCTATCCCAAGTTACGGTAAAGATGGGCGTGGCCGGGAATAGCGATATTCATGCTTTTAGTATTCTTGTTTACGATTTGAACAAGGTATACTCCCCTGCCTTGTTCTTGAAAGTAGTCAGGATGAGGTTATTAAAAAGAAACATGAATGTTGCTAGTATCCAATCTACGAAGTATACCGTAACTACGCTAACGCTAACGCTAAGATTTAATGAGATCCTTCTACATATCGTTCATATAACATTAGGAACCATAACAAACGTTAACCATTAAGAATCAGAACTAATTAATCATCGAAGCCCTTGATAGTAGGGCATTTTTTTAAATTATCGGACAGGTTTGGGCCGTAGGGGTCCAGATAGCCGTAGCGGTAAACGCGCAGCTATTCAGCATGACCAAGCTGAGGGTCGTGGGTTCGAATCCCACCAGTCGAGGATCTTTTCGGGTTGTAAATTTTCTCGATTCCCAGGGCATAAAGTATCTTCGTGCCTGCCACACGATATACACATGCAAAAATGGTCATTTGGCAAAGAAAGCTCTCAGTTAATAACTGTGGAAGTGCTCATAAGAACACTAAGCTGAGAAGCCGGCTCTGTCCCAGTTGGGACGTAAATGCCAGGAAGAAGAAGACAGGTTTGGGCCGGAGGTTCTCCGATTTGCATGAAATTTTCACCAGAGGTAGAGCTCGTGGATACATGACCAAAAGTGAAATTCAAAAAAATTATAGTGGCCTATTTTCCCGGAAAACTCTAGATGAATTTTCACGATTTCTCTATATACCGCAATCTTTGAAAATTCATATCTCCTGAACTATACATCGTAGAACAAAAGTTTTTTAGTGAAATCGAAAGGAAATTTTCTCAGCAATCTATTAAAAATATAAAAAGAAAAACATTTCTCGGAAAATTTTCCACCATGGAGAAAATTGTCGGAAAAATAGCGAAAAAACTATCGTCTGTATCATGAAAAATTTTCAAAAAAATATTTTTTGTTTCATCAATCCATACCCTAACTTTCGTCCATAGACGCCAAAGTGGTATCTTTTACCGTTTGGCGACAGAACTGAAAAACCGATGACCACCCGCACGCTTCCCATAGGAAAATGTGTTCTATTGTGGGCCTCATAACCGTGCGCTAACGGCGGCAGTAATTTACACGCATTGTAAGTATAACACAGTAAACCATCCTTTCCTTTCCAGTCAGAAGAAGCTTTTCGTCAATCGGACCACTCTCCATTTGTCAGTTGGGTGTTTTGTGTGCCCTTCATCAGCAACGTTATTTAGTATTAAAGCTAACAGCCTCTATGAAAGCCGCACGGGAAGTTCTTGTTACAATCAATCATTATGGTAACGTTTGAAGGATCAAATCTCAAGATCCACTTTCTTTGAAAACTTATGAATATATTGTTAATATCAGTCCTACGTTGTGTTTTTTACGATACAACGGACAGCAAATCAAGCGAACGGCTTCTCTTTAACATATTTATTACCACTGAGAGGCAGCATGCCTACTCAGTGGAGAAACGAAAGAAACTACATTCTTACAAATTCAATGGGTGCGCCTTATATAAGCGCACGATTCGGCCAGACAAAACATACAATAATTATTCATTACGCGCGTACGCTTTTCAATACAGTGGCGCGCTGTTGGATTGGCGCCAACTGTAGAGGCTGCACGCTGACTGGCAGTGGAATATTCCACAGAACAATAGATAGCGTCCCTGAGTGTTATACAGTTTATTGATATTATATACATGCAAATACTATACTATATTCTTCCAAAGAACAATCAGAATTTATATCAAATATATCACTTTGTATAGAAAACAAAACTGAAAATTTATTTGCGCGTTTTTAGTTAATTATCTAATCATTTGATAAATTGAACAAAATTTGAAAAAGGCAAGAAAATTACAAATAGCACTTTATGTATGCATAATTATTAGAGTGGTTCAAAAAATCGTTTTTGCTCCACACCGCTCATTCGATTCTAGATCAAATTCTGAGTGTCCTCCCAAAATTTGAGCTCATTTGGATGAAAACTGAGACTGCACAAGCCCTTCAAAGTTTATATGGGAATAACTATGGGAAAAGCAAGCAATTCATTCAATCGGTCATAGTGTTATCCCATGTGCTCTTGGGGATTAGAGCTACGTTGATACTGTGAGATACATTCATCAGCTACAACTTTGCCGAAGACCGTTTTTAAATCGGACGCCTCAGTAATTAGTTATTGATGTATATCCAGTCACAAATTCTTCGGCAGTGCTCATTTAACTTCTGAACAGGCAACATTGCTGCACTTGGCGCGAAAGATAGCACGCACAAATCATGGCTACTATGTTTTACTGCATATATCCAGTGATGCCTGCAGAACAGCCCAATAATTATAGCCAAAGTTTTACAACTCATTCAAAAATCAATAACTAATTACCGGGGCGTCCGATTTAAAAACGGTCTTCGGCAAAGTTGTAGCTGATGAATGTATCTCACAGTATCAACGTAGCTCTAATCCCCAAGAGCACATGGGATAACACTATGACCGATTGAATGAATTGCTTGCTTTTCCCATAGTTATTCCCATATAAACTTTAAAGGACTTGTGCAGTCTCAGTTTTCATCCAAATGAGCTCAAATTTTGGGAGGACACTCAGAATTTGATCTAGAATCGAATGAGCGGTGTGGAGCAAAAACGATTTTTTGAACCACTCTAATAATTATCCTTTTTGCCGTTTTTTAACCAAGCCGAACGTTTCAATTTCCAGTGCCCATTCTGCTTCTTCGGCGAGCACTAAGCGAAACAAAAAAAACGGCATCTGATCAGTCGAACACAATACCAAAATTCGGACAAAGGACAAACATTTGAAAAGGTCTTGAGCTTTTTTTCAGAAACGTTGCTGTTGAGCCCTTTTTAGCCCGCCCACGCAAACTAACTCCACTATCTGAAAGATTGGTTTTAGCTCTTCCTGATAGTGGTATTGGTGAGCGTGATCGAGTTGAATTGGGTTCAACAGCGGCTTGCAAAGCCAATGTTTACCAATGTCGATTATGCCCTTTTGAAATGTTTGTCCAGGAATGATTGTTTACATTCTGATTCCGTTCGGATGGCATTCGGGTTTTAGTGCTAATGAGCGTTCACTGACTGGCAGTCCACATCACGGAATAATTCAGTGAGTAGGAATCCTCTCAGTAAGTTCAATGCATTCGGCGAATGGATGCTAAGTGCATTAACTCGTGCCTCGCAGATACAAGTGTATAAGGCTATCCATGAGGACTTTTCGTGATAGGACTGACAGCTAAAAGTGTGAATGCAACCGAAATGAAAGAGTAAACAAATGATGCGAGTGTTATCGGAGCTTTACATTTTCCTTTGTAATCAAAAATCACTCCGATCGCGAAACGTCAAAAGCACATGGTAAACAAAAAAAAAACAGCTGATCGCAGCTGTCTCATGGATTGCCTAATTGGTATTCACTTCTCTTCGCGTTCCTTCCGACTGTCGCTTTTACACAATCGGTTTCGACGCTTTCATGCTACACTCCGCCTAGGACGGTTCAGCTATCACTGAATGTTCGATAGCAGCAGATTTTTTGCTATTTTTCATCGGAGGCATTCGGGTGAGTGAGTGAATTTTCCCATGCTTGCTGAGGGTCAGTTCCTATTACCTACAGTGGCCCAATTTCATATTCGTACAGGATACTGATTCCACATCAAGTTAGTAAAAAACTATTAAATGAAGTATTGAGCTACAAATACTTTATCCATATTGAAGGTAATAGGTGTCATCTATTGTTTGCCAATCACAAAATGTTTCCATTTACATTCATATTGGGTTAATAAAAAAGTATTGAATTGATGTCTAAAATTCACCCAATTCCATATTCGTACACCTACCAAAATTCAAACGCACAACGTTCAAAACTAAATTTAGAAGCTCTATTTAATTACTGAAGGGCTTTATTATGATGTTCAGATGTAGTGAAATACATTTGGACAATTTATTAGAGGACATATATAAAATTTAGGTAAAATTATGATAAATGCCAGTTTTCCAATGATTTTTGCTATAAAATCCAATAATTCGAACAATATCGTTTATTTTTGTCATTGGATCCAATCTATAGATTATACTCGTAAGCTCTGATAGAAATTTAGTTAAAATATATATACTTTACAGAAATCATAAACAGTTTTTATCCCTTTTGAGTTCAGAAAATTGTTGTGCCATAAGTTCAAAACTCTTCTAAAATGATATTTTTAATCAATGTAAACCAAATTTTCATTCTAAACAATAGGTAAATGATAATTTTGAATTTGTCTGTAAAAATAATTTGAACTACGAACTTCGTTTTACAATAAAGTACCCTAAACTACGCTGTACATACCTCCACATAATTGATGTCATCGTAATATTCAATTATCTTTGAAATAATATTTAAATTATATTCAAAATAGCATTCTATTTTGCAATTTATTGATTTTATAAGAAAAATACAAAATTACTTGAATGAGCAGAGAGCATTGATACACTATTTAATAGAATATATCCTGTTGTTTTCATCATTTTAAAAACACGTTTGTTTTGCGGTTATGGCAATAATATTTATTCTATAAATCTCTATAATCATGTTTGGTAGTAAAATGTAAATTAAAATGATAACTACGCAATGTTTTGATAGGAACATTAACTATGGATTATGTATATACATTTAGGAGCCAAACATAAAGGAATTGACTAAAATTTTTGGTTTTGGATTTGTTATAAATATTATATTACCTAAGATTCAAAAGTATAAGTTGTCGATATCCACTCTTAGCTACTCTAAAACTGATTATAATTTTTTGAAACTTGTGCAATATTCGCAGTCATCATTCTTAAGGAAGTGATGTTGAAAAAAAATGCAATTTATTGTTCGACTTACCGAATATTTTAGCATAAAACATGGGAAAACTGGTATTTTCCTTAAATTTACTTAAGTTTCAAATATATCCGTTTATAAATTTTCCAAATGTATTCTATTGCATCTGAACAACACAACGAAGTGCTTAAGTAGTCATCTAGTCCATTAAAAATAAGTTTTGAATGCTGTATATTTCTTTTTTGTTAGGTGTACGAATATGGAATTGGGTCAATTATAGACACAATCTCAATACTTTTCCATTATTCCAAAGATTTAAGCAAATGAATACAGTTTGTCATTGCCAAACAATAGATGACACCTATAACCTTCATTATTGATAAAGTATATCGAAGTCCATGCACCATTTAATAGTTTTATACCAACTTGATATGAAAACAGTGCCCCGTACGAAAATGAAATTGAGCCACTGTATATAATTAAATGTTGGTCTCAATAGTACCTATAGGTTACGAATAAAGGACCAACAGACCAAAGGAGAGTGGTCCGATTGACGAAAAGCTTCTTCTGACTGGAAAGGAAAGGATGGTTTACTGCGTTACACTTACAATGCGTGTAAATTACTGTCGCCGTTAGCGCACGGTTATGAGGCCTACAATAGCACACATTTTCCTATGGGAAGCGTGCGGGTGGTCATCGGTTTTTCAGTTCTGTCGCCTAAACGGTAAAAGATACCACTTTGGCGTCTATGGACGAAAGTTAGAGTATGGATTGATGAAACAAAAAATATTTTTTTGAAAATTTTTCATGATACAGACGATAGTTTTTTAGCTATTTTTCCGACAATTTTCTCCATGGTGAAAAATTTTCCGAGAAATGTTTTTCTTTTTATATTTTTAATAGGTTGCTGAGAAAATTTCCTTTCGATTTCAATAAAAAACTTTTGTTCTACGATGCATAGTTCAGAAGATATGAATTTTCAAAGATTGGGGTATATAGAGAAATCGTGAAAATTCATCTAGAGTTTTCCGGGAAAATAGGCCACTATAATTTTTTTGAATTTCACTTTTGGTCATGTATCCACGAGCTCTACCTCTGGTGAAAATTTCATGCAAATCGGAGAACCTCCGGCCCAAATTGTCCGATAATAAAAAAAAATCCCCAGTAACAACATTCATTTGAAAGGAAGTAAACTTGAAGTTTCATACTGCAAACTAAAAACCATGAATAGTATGTTTTGCTGAAATATGTTATATAGGTATAATAATACTCTTTCGGGCTTCACAATTTTCTAAGTATTTTTTATCAATCAACGTTCAAACAAAAATCATAATATACGATAATCTCTAAAATGAGTTCAAAATTTATACGAAAAAAAAACATTTTGTTATCAAATTGTTTTGATTTCTAGAAGTTGCTAAAATAGCCCTGTTTTTGTCTTGAATGACACACTTGATTCGTTGTTCAAGCAAATTTTTTATATCCTGGTCCATTAATACTTCTTTTTTTTTTCATTTTCAGAATTATGTCAAAGGGTATCAAACAAGACTCTTCGTAATAATAAAAAAAACTGAAGCACTCAGATACAAATCAATAGGTAAGATGTAATGAAAACTACAGAAAAGCTTAAAAATCATTAAGACTTTAAGGTGAGAGTGAATCGAAGCCAAAGTTCAAATTTTCAAGAACACGGATCTGGAGAACCAAACATCCGTTTGAACTGAAAACCTAATCGATTGGTCACCACTAGCTAGTGACCAATCGATTGAGTTTTCAGCTCAATCGGATGTTTGGTTCTCTAGATCCGTGCCCTTGTTAATTTGAACTTTGGCTTCGAATCATCTTCACCTTAAGCCAAAGAATTACACACTTATTTTAAATTGGAAACGTAAAATTTTCAAAATCTTCGATTCGATTCAAAAAGTAGGCACCATTCCATAAATTTTTGCTAATTCTCAAATGTTCAATAATAATTATTTTAGTCGTATTTTGTGAGTACCCTTAACTGTGGGGTCCCGGGAGCCATGGCCTTCCTGGACGTCCTGTAAATACGGCCCTGGTGATTGATATTGAAATCATTTCAAATCCTTATTCTTCTTGTACAAATCCTTATTCATAGAAAACTCAAAATATGAAACTGATTATCTCATTTTCGATGTTGATAAGCTTTCAGTACCCAAAGATGAATCTATTACAATGGAATAAGGATTTTTAATGAATTACCAGTCGAAATAAGAAATGCAAGATGCGCCACAGAATTCAAAAGAAATTGTGCAACATGGAGTGGGGCAAAAATGTGAGCCCTATACTATGTCATGAATACAATTATAAATGGCATAAGTTTTACATAGTACCGTTAAATTTAGCTAAATATGCCTAATTGTGTGAATAAAGACATCAAAATTGAACGTTTTACAGTGAACCCTCCATGAGTCGATGTTCTATGACTCGATATCGGCTCATGGAACCATACTAAAGACAAAATTTCATGCCTACTATGATGGTCCCTTCAAACAGCTTTCCAAAGCTTTTCTGTTCCATTACTCGATATTTCCTTGAGTCGATGGTCCCTTTAGATAAGGACTCATGTATGTTTGCCTGTACTTTATTTTTGTAAAAGAAAGTTTTTATTGAGCTTTTCTATGGGGTAGCTTTTGGGGTAATTTCTGACCAAAATTTGGTGTGTATTTTATTCAATTATCATTTTATATGGGGTCAGTCAACAAAATTTTGTCCGAATGACCTGTTCCCCCGAAAAGTGATATAGTTCAAACAGATACTATAATAGTTTTAGTGGCAAGATGGTAAGCTATAAAGAACGGTGAGCAATCAAAAGAAGGATGTATTTGGTCATTTTCAACTATACACACCTTGCAAAAAATGCTGAGGACGGGGAAACTCCAAGGATAAAGAAGGGTGCATATCAGAAGACCAGTACGTTCACCACCCTAAAATGTATAAATTTTTGACAATTCTAAGTGCCAAATACTTTTCGGGGAAGCGGGCTATTTGTAGAAATGAGATATTCGGGGAAATGGCGTTCGAGGGAAAAATAGCACAACCACTCCCCAGACCGTTATCATCAGAAAAAAATCTCCATCAAATACGAGCTCACCAATCGTTTTCTATCGTTAAGCTGCATGTCTCAGCAATATTTAAAAAAAAACGTAGGGTCCGTTTTTGAGCAACGCCCTTTTGAAGTTGTAATTCTACAAATTCAAAGGATATTAGTGATTATCAAACATATTTTTTCTTTACCGTGATTACCATAATAGATATACCAAATCAGTTTGTCTAGTGATTTTAAACCTCTCACTGGAGTTTTTAATCACAAGATCAACCAAAACTATACCCTTCATTGAGGCATAATCCAGAATTAGAGAAAAGTAGGGCAAAAGTTCGAGTGGGCGAGAGTTTCTTTTTGAGATTTCAAGCTGAATTCAAAGCAAAACTAATGAATGTCATGATGGTTCGAATGCGTTTCAAGTAAGAGATTTTCAATCCAAATATCCCAAAAACGATTGAGATTTGGAAAAGTTATGGCTATTAAATAAATTAACTCATTACGCTTGATAAAGATGGACAAATTATGGGTGAAATTATGAAAAAAATCCACCTGCTCATCTGGGATTTAAACCCAGGACTCTTGTATGCTAGACGAGCGCTGTACCAACTAAGCTACCGAGCCACTTGGTGACCCAATAACTGAAATAAAAGGGGTCCGCGTGGTCTGTAGGGATTTAAATTCTAAACTTGTAACCAACTCAGTTATTGGGTCACCAAGTGGCTCGGTAGCTTAGTTGGTAAAGCGCTCGTCTAGCATACAAGTTCAAATCCCAGCCGAGCACGTGGATTTTTTTCATAATTTCACTCATAATTTGTCCATCTTTACCACGCGTAATGAGTTAATTAATTTAATAATCATGCGGACTGGATTACCGAACAGCTCAATATAAGTGTCAATTTATGGCTATTAGTTGTTTTTTGACATGAATATTGCAATATTTGGTAAAACTTTCGATGCATGGAACCAAATAAAGATAAAATATTTTTCAATATTAATGTATTTTCTTTGTGTGAAAACATTTATGAGTGTATTCAGCACACCATAAACTAGTCAGCAGAAACTGGCAACACTGCTGTCGAACTTATATTTACAATAAACAAGCCCAAAGAGGCTCTCTTCAGTTTTTACACCTCAAACGAACAAGTCTTCTTTTCGCAGAGAAAAGAAAACCCCCAAGTTCCCTATCAACTTGTGTGATTTGTGCTAACGTAAGAACAACACGACATTCACGAAACGCGACGCGAGACAAGACATAACACTTATAGTTCTTACTATCGTCAAAAAGTTTTTAAAATTACCTTTCTGTCGACCGGTTTCGGGCGCGATGTAGCCCATCTACGGGACAAGTTCCCCCTGAATAAGTAGAGGATAATACTCCAGGATTCGGTTTGCCGTGTCCGTTGTAGTGCGTGAAAGTAACACCCCTAATCCGGTCTGGTTCCGGAACATAAAATAAAATAAATATTTTATGTAATGCTGTATCTAGGCCTATCATAAGAATGCTTTGAAGTGCATTACTTTTTGCACAAATGCTTGGAAACAATTTTTGGCCCATAGTGAGGCAAAAGTTCGACCCATGTATAAACTCTCGGAAAATTGCCTGAAATACACATATTATCTTCAAATTCTTGCGAAATTTGCCTGATCCCGCGAAAAATGTCACTCAAATTCTACATTTTCAATAAGTTCTGCAAAAAAAAAACTGTTATTTTTGGGTAATTAACCCTGTTTTGAGCTATTCTTTAGATGAAAATTTAGTGTGTATTATAAAACATAAGATTACGGCTGGTATAAAGTATGCCTATCATTAAAGTATCAATATTTTGTGTTTAAGCCAGCGAACTTTTACCCCACACTAGATTCGAATTCTTGCTTCACCGGTGGGGCAAAAGTTCGTATAAGACAAACAATTTTGAAATTACTATAACTAAAATGGGTAAATATGTTGACAAAAGTTTTTGCAGCAAATTTATAGCCAATATGTTGAAGATTCACTGTATGGTATTTATTTTGTTTCAACTACTATTGTTTTTCTGGAATCTTTGATTATACCACTAAGGTCGAAATTTTGCCCCACCTTACTCTACCAAAAAAATTAAATTAGATTAAAGAGGCATCCTAATACAGAGATGGACCGATTTTGTCAGCCCCGTTTTTTGTATTTTTCAACTTTTTTGAAAAGCAATCAAGTTTTAATTTTTGTTTAAAAAAAAAAAAGCATATTCATAAGCACTTTAACTGGGTTGAATAAGATTTGGAGAAAATTTGGAATAATTTTAATGAATTCTGTGCAACTTTTAAGTTAGGTTCTCGAAAAATCGTTAATTGTACTGTGGCATATATGGTTATTATGCTGGCCCACCGTAAGCTGGAACCCCATACAAGCCGAATATGTCTTCGTACGCTTTCATTTCAATTAGTCACCTTCCGTGCCTGTCAAGCTAAGAACACCTGCCGTTTTAACCGGTCAATTAGAATAAAAACCAATTACCCTGTTTGGGCTATACATTTTTTTCCAAGCTGTTTTATATTGAACTCGCTACTTCTTAGTTAATTAACTTGTGTTAAAGTTGAAGATCTATTCGGGTTGTTTAAATTTATACGATAAGTTGAGACATTTATTTCAAATTAAGATTTACAATTATGTTGAACTCAATGTAACAAAATAAAACGGGTGCTTTACATTTATTATCATTTGCTTCTATTTTGAACTGCAACTTTTCAAGTCGGTAATTTTCTTCTATTTAACACGCTACACTGATTTTTCAATAGTAACAATTTCGATTAGTAGTGATTACAAAATCAAAACGGGAAAGGAAAAATTTAATAAGATAACCACACTCACAACTAAAAACTAAATACATAAAAATATTCTTTGAGCTATGCTTGCGCATTGTTAAATGTATAACTTGTTACAGTGTGCTGTATGTGAATTATATTGAAACGTAAGTACAAGGGATCACCCGAATATCGAGCTACATAAAATAATTTAGTTCTATTACCATACTGGCTCCGCAATGTCTGAAAGCACTTGAACCTACAAACACTTAGTGAATTTTGAGAAACTTCTACGGCGTGTTGTTGTAATTTAACATGGACTAAGTTGAAACATGAATCACAGTATTGGAATGCCTCTTTAATTGTTTTAAAATTAAATACTAATGTTATCGCCTAAATGAAGCGTAACTCGAAATTTGATCGATCTTCTGATTTGGAACTCTACCAAGAGTTTACAAATCACTATACAAACCTACTTTAATCAAGTTTTGATGGTATATGTCTTCCGATGATCACGGCAAATGAAAAACCGTTTGTATAGCACCGATTTCCTTTGAATATACTTACAACTAGGCGTCACCTCAAAACGTCCCTACCTTTCATTTTTAAATTTTACCCAGACATGCTGTTAAGCCATTGAAAACCACTGGTGAGTAAAGATTTGATGGAGATTTTCTATTGATAATAACGGTCTGAGGAGCATCGTGGGTAACTGTTATAGTTTTTTTTAATATTAATTATTCCATTTACGTCAAACTTTTGTCCCATCTTACTCTATTTCAAATTTAGCCGCTATCAGTTATAACTGTCCTGTATTCCATTTAAATTATACATTTAGGGTAAAATAGGACAACACGAATTTGCATCCCCATGTGATTCCGATGAATGAAACATTCATCATTCGACTCCTGTATGTTTTATTTTTTCATGGGATATGAACATTTTCGAGAATTTATTTTTCAGAATTCTCGAAAAATGATTCAAACAGTTTTATCTCCAAACATTATCGATTCATCGTATTCCACTACCTTCACCGCACTGTTATGTAGAGAGTGCCTTAACTACGAATCGAAACAAAACACTACTTGAGTCGATTTTACACTAGTACTCAAACGTCGTAGTAATTGAATAAAACGATGTATCATTTTGATTTTGTGCGAAATAGTAGAAACTCCTTAGTTTTTGAACTGATTGCATGCATAATTTATACGATGTACACGGCAAAAAAATGATAAAAAGAGGATTTATTAAAATCAGTTTAGGTTGCGATACTTCTTAATTCAATTTTCCAAAACCGTTTGAAAGTTATTTACGTCGATTCGAGAAAAAGGTGATTTTTGGGTCTTTTTTGCCCCTGTGCAACGGTTCGAAATTAATCCTTATAATGCAAAAGCCATTTTTAAGTCGATATAAAGGCAATCATACATCATTGTGAGCAGAACTCAAATTTGACCGTAATTCACCCAAATTACCCATGTATGCATGCTAGACCACTAGATGAAGCTGCCAACCATAGAGCACACTTCCGACGGGAATGATGATGATGCTGATGATGAACTTCTGAGCGCAGATTATAATAAGACGTTTTTGATAATGATAGCACGTGGAAGGACGGTTTTCTCTGTCTTCGTTTCCCGAACCGAGACGACAAGACGCTAAAAGCTGCAGACGGGAGAGGCTTTGCGAAGTCTTCAAAAGCGCCGTAAGTACCGAACCGTAATCCTCGAACTGCGGTGTGCGCCGCCAATGCAAAGTCCAACTTTCCCATCAAGATATGAAAAGCAGTAGCAGCAGCAGCGGAATAACTCAACCACTTTGAATTAAATATAAACTCCCGAAAGACGCTCGTGTTCCGAAATGAAGACGTGGTCCAAATGAAGTCACTCTTCTTGGGAGATAGATAGAAGCAAATGTCGGAGAACTCCGCGCTAGGTTAGGGGTAGGGCAGTAATTCCAAAATTGAAATACACCAAAGCAAATGAGATGAGAAAGATTACCCGGGAGAAAAAAAGTAAAAAGATGGAATAAATTACAATTTAATCAGAGTTGGTAGCTGCTTCAGCGATGGCTTTCGAGAGATAGCGTCTTTCAGCGGGGTTGGATTATAAAACAGAAGAGTTGGCTAATACAATTGGCGTTGGATAGACTTAAGGTTTGCAGAACGAACGAAAAGTGGATTTCAGTTACTGTGAATGTAATTTAGAATGAAGAGGATTGAAAATAGAATAATGAAAACTTTGCGTTGCGTGCTCTGTCTGATTTACCGTAGAAGAAAACCTATCAGTGGGGTGAAACACGGTACAAAAAAATGGGGGTGGGTAATGTCTGTTACATTACCGCGGGGTTCACGTAGAACTACTATGGACACAACTTCGATCAATTATGGGTCAGACTCTTACAACAGTGCGGTAGCTTTTTGCAGATGATAAATATAATGTTTTATGATAGATGATAGGTGCTGTGATTGTGAATATTCAATTACGTTATGGTTTAAGGGGGATCTGTCATTTGGTTTGGAAGCTTTTTCAGAGTTTCGGATTTCAAAGTAAAATACTTTAAAAAGGATTTGAGTTGATTATGATGTTTGAATGAGAGTGAAGTTCGAGTATGAGTGTAGTGAAAGATTATTAATAATTTGTCATGTGTATGAATTTGCAAGTGTACTAGTCTTGTATGTTTATTGATCGGATGAAATTTTTCAGTACCGTAATCCGGGGTAACATTGATCATTTTTTTTGAATATTTCTTAAATATTTGGTTCGAAAATGCAATAGTTGCAAATTTTATATTTTTAAAACAAGTACTGTCACCCATAGCTCGTGACTATATACTGTATTTTGTTTTTTGATAGGTTTAAGCATGTTAAAAAAAATGTTTTAAGTGATATTTTTATTTAGCTGATATGGGGTAACATTGATCACCTATATAAACAACGTTCGGTAATATTGAAAATGTCGTTACTTACTAAAATCATGGCCCCTGAAGCCGAATATGAAGGCCAAATGCTTACAAGTCATTTACTTTTTGAGTTATTTTGAAATTAAAAACATCTCGAACCACGGAATACGCCTAAAGGTAGGCAATTTCCTAAGGGAAAGTTACATTCTTAACAGTAATTCGGTAATGTTGCCTAATTGAACATACTTATGAAAGTTTTGACAACGGAATCGTTTTCGGCGATGTCGTTTTAAGTAAGAACCGCATTTTCCTTGCTCATATCACTTGCAGAACTTATGTGAGACATGAATGTTTGGTAGTGTCATCCTTAACCATTGAAATCATTGTTTCGAAAAGTTGTCAAATTTACGCATAAGGTAAACGCAATTTTCGCAAAAATCTTCACTTTTATCAGCTGGTGAATATAAGAAAGAGAAGCACCATTCATGATTTGGAAATATTCCATCAATAAATGATAATGCGAACTTTTTATGGGATGGATCATTCCGACCAATGTTACCCCGCTGATCAATGATACCCCGGATTACGGTAATTAACTCTTTATGGACTCATTTTGGTGGTCCTGAAAAGGACCGTTTGTCGTTCATTTTGGTGATCCTGAAAAGGACCGTTTGTCGTTCTGTGGTTCCGAGAACCAGTGTTTGGTGTTCCAGGAATGATCCAGTGATGTTCCAGATGATTGAGTTTGTTTGTTTCGTCGTCGCTTGCTTGCGTTGTTTGGTTGGATGATCGGTTCCGGTCCTGGCTCCAGCTGTAGTTCGTCAAACTTCTCCAGTAGATTAAATGTTAGATAGCTCGGGTGCTTCGATCGTTAGAATCGATAGAATCGGTCTATGGTAAGAAAAGTATGAACAATATCGACTGCACTCTACACTTATATTTTTAATAAACGTTAAATCAATACATGAACCACCTAATGTGGTCGCTTCATTTAGACGGTTTGCCAACTTTAAATTGAAATGTTTTATCATGAAGTCGACAAATTTAATATTTTCTTGTTTGGAAACGTCAATATTAAAGTCACCGGTGACTACAATAGGAGTATCTTGTTTTACATAATTGAATAAATTACGGATCAGGAACATTTTCGTATCTTGCACAGTAGTACCTGGAGAAATGTACACTGTTATTAGAAGTACTTTAATGTCCATAACCATAATCGATGCCGCACAAATGTCTCCAACCTGATCTGCTACGCCAAGCATTGCATCATACTCCTCACTAATCTTTTGAATTGTGTGAGGAACAGCTACGTTGAAGGCCGTATCCTTCTGGTAAATCGCCACACCTCCAGCTCTCACGCCTGGGCGTTTGAACTGGTTGATGCAGCTGTAGCCAGCAATGTCGACGGATGAGTGATCATCTAGCCAAGTCTCACTCAGTGCAAGGAATTCTACACTGGTCAGAATTTGGTCTGTAGCAATATCCATTGCATGAGCATTTAGGCTCTGTACATTGATACTCATCAATGTGCAGGCAGGGCCGCTGTGATCCAGTATTTCACGCAGTTCGTCTCCAAGCGTCCGTAATCGATGATTGCCCAAGCGCTGCAGCTCGTTCCTCAAGTCAACCATCTTGGGAGAATTGCTGCCTTTGGCGTGATGGAACTTGAAAGAATTGGTAGAGTTTGTCAAAAATAGTCCTTGCAGTGAAATAACCCGTGACAAACCAACATATACCAATTGCTGATCCTGGCTTTTGTCGTAGTCGTACACGACCTCGGGGAAAGTGCCACCTTGCGACTTATGAATAGTCAAAGCACAGGCACTAACCACCGGAAACTGAATGCGTTTACATTTGATTATGCCACTTAGTTTGATACTAGCCGATCGTTTTGAGATGGGTGTCCAATCGGTCTGCAGAATACCGGGTCTCGAGTAAACAGCTGGCCTCGATTTGATTCTCAATGCAGCACCAATCACCTCATTCTCAAATTTGAACCAGAGTTTCACGATGCAGTCGTCTTCATCCTTTTCAATGTACTTCAGCTCACCGATTGCACCATTTACTATGCCATCTTCAACATCAACGTTGGTAGTGATCATGTATGGCATACCAACGGACAGTCGTAGCAAATACGGTAATCCACCGGTTTCAACGACGCTCATCTTGTAGAGCTTGATGCGAGAACTTGCCAACTGGGCGGCATCCCTATATCCCGCAAATACGTCATCGGCGGTGCACTCCAGTGTATCCTGATCAGTTAGCGCCTCATTGTACTGTTCGACATCCATGTTCCGATGGTACAGTCTTATTGCTCCTGGCACATTCTGCTTGCACCATTCGACAGTACGGAATCGACTTTCGATCAATTTAGTTTCATCGGCAGTCATTTTCTGGCCGTTACCAATCTTGGTAAGTATACTGGAAAATTCAACATCAGACTGCCTCATAACTTCGACAAGCGGGAAGAAATTAAGCACTTGCCAAAGAACAGCACCATGGAAAGAGTTTCCAGTTGGCTTGTAAACGGCTCTTGCATTTACGGGTGGTAGTTGCCGTAAGTCACCGCAGAAAATGATGGTGATTCCACCGAACGGTTCGTCATAATTTCCGGTAATATCTTGCAGACGCGTATGTATAGTATTCAGCACATCCGCTCCGATCATGCTGACCTCGTCGATGATAACAGCTTTTATATTTGAAAAAGCATTCCGGTACATTTGAAGCATTTCAAAACTAAGCTTCGAGTTCTTTTGTCTTGACATTGTGATCCGGAAAGCAGAGTGCACTGTTGTTCCTCCAATAGCAACAGCTGCCTTTCCTGTGGAAGCACATGCGACATACGCGTTCTTTTGAGCGTTGTGAGCCTGACTGAAGCGGTTGATTGTCTCCATCAGGATGCGCAGCGTAAAAGTTTTGCCGCATCCTGCAGGACCTGTGAAGAAAGTTTGCAATGGCTTATTGATCTCGTTAAAACTATGTAGTCCATCGATTACATGCAAGATCAAGTCACGCTGCTCCACATTGGTAGCCCGTACCATAGCGCAGTAATCCTCTTTTGACATGACGTTGGTGCGCTTCCTGATGACTGCGTTTAGCGCTCCTGTTGGCAAATATTCGATGTCATCATCGTTTGGAATCATGGAAATCGTTCGAACAAACTCGTCATGCTTCTTGGTGGCAGCATTCTCGTGCTCTCCATCTACTTCGTTCTCACAAGTACGAAGGTACTCCTCGACAGTCTGCTCCAAATTGAGATCGCGATCATATTCCTTCCGTTTCCTTAAGATGTCCGCTTCATTTATTTCATACAGCTGAAGAAACTTTGTACCATCCAGAATATCGCAATGTTCATTTCTGAACGGTAGAAATAAGAGTACCGATTCACGCTTGTACTCTTCTAACTCGTTCATACTATAACCTCGCCACTTTAGTATTCGTGGTACGCTCCGGCGTTTGTAGCTATTGGCCCCTCTGCATGGAGTATACCAAGCTACAAAATCAGCTAAACAAATATCATCCATATCTTCACGCTCTTCGTACTTCTGGATGATGTTCTTTGTCCATATGTCGGTCGAATCCTCATCAATTTCTTCTTCGTCCATCTGTTTGAACTGCTTCCGAGATCGAACGCGTTCTTGAGGCCACATGGTTGGCACAAATTTCACTTTCCTGCTGGTTTCCGACATTGGTAGTCGAAGAAGTACCCATGCAGCTTCTTGGGCACACATCTCTACAGAATTCAGCATCTTTAAGCTGACCTTCTTCAACAAAGCTGCATAGTCCTGGTCGGGGTATTGCTGCTGCAAATTGATGAGCTCACGATGTAATCCGCTGACGCCTCGGTTCGACTTGTTCACGTATCCAGCCAAATAACATGCACATGAGTACACGTCAAGAATGAACTGCAGATCCATGTTGGAACGAAGCTTCTCTGCGATCCACGGGTTGAAAGGATTCGTCCACATCTCATTCATCGATCGTTTTAGGAAGATCGTTGGTCGCTGGATCGAGGAACGAAGTACATCGAGATAGTACTCGTAAGTGCACCTACAATCGGCAAGAAACTCCTCTAGCGTGTCAAATGCCTTGGTTTCTAAAATGTTCCGCATTTCCGAGGCACGTTTCCTCAATCGATCACGTCGACTGTCGTCGGCGGAGAGAGGTACCAATGTTCGCTCCTCGTTCATTGGCCAGTATGGAATATTAAACCGACAACGCTTTTCATTCCGTTTGTAGCAGGTGAATGTATGGCTATGAATCTGCTTATCGATCGTTTCCGATAAATGAATTGCGCTAATGGAGCAAACTTTCCTGATAAGCTCCATTGTAGCAGGCATATTCTCGGAAACCGTTTCATTAGGATCATTTGCCAGCCAAAGCATAATGTGGGCATGTGGACTTCCGCGGTGTTGAAACTCGATGCGCTTGAAGAAGTCAACAACATAGTGCTTTCCGAATGGACTGAATCTCGGCGAAGAAAGAATGCTCATCAGCACATCAACGAGTTTGTTGAAATATAAGCAACACGTAACAGCATCGTCATTGACCAGCGTTGCTCGTTGTTGGGCGTTCAACTCTTGCAACGGATCAGACAAATCGATGCCGTTATACTCACTGGAGAGCTTGTGTAGTTGCTTCAACAATAATGGCCATTGCGTTTCACTGGCACTTAACGTCAGGAACATTGTTGGCTTGCCCAGCTGCCGTATCATGGCGAAAAGGTCCTGCTTCCTTAGATACCAATACTGGACCGAGTTTGGGATTGACTTCATGAACGATAGGTTTCGTTCCATTAGTTCATCCACGAATCTTCGGTCGCTGATCTGGCCTCGTGTTATACCAACTGTTCCTATGTTCTTGAAGACGTTCTGCAATCCCTCCGCAACTCGAAGTCTTAGAATTTTCATAGCCATATACAACAAGTGGTTTGGCTTTGTTCCACGCCTGTCACTTCGTCGCAGTTCACTAGTGGCTTTCATGTACGGCGTCACACGAGTGCCAGCTCTGAAAGTCCTCGGATATCCAAGATAAATATCCGGAAAAGAAAGCTCCTCGGCGTTGTCATCGTAGACAATTGAGACTGGTTGCCGGTTTTGGGCTGGGGCAAGCTCCAGACACTTATCCTCATTCCACATAACCGTTTGTTGTTGACCAGCGAGCAATTCTGCATCATTGTTAACATCAATGAGCTCTAGCTGGATCATTTCCTCCCCTCCCGACGTGGCAGATTGAGGCCCATTGATGAAAGCTCTCAATCGCTCCTGATTGAAAATGATACCCTCCCGACGATACAATGGGGTAGTTATTAAATATTCAAGCCAAGCTTTAACAACAGACTTTTTGACGAATCCAGACAAGTAATTTGATTTATGTATTAGGTGCTTTTTGATGCACACATTAAACGCATAATCATCTTCTAACTCACGAGGAAGCACCGTAACCATCTCATCTACATCTACTGGGACATTGATCACTTGACCGATGATCGTGTAACTGCCTAAAATTTCGGATAATGTTAAACAAACTCACAATATTACGATGTATTAACAGACCTTGCGCGCGGCGCAGGCGACGAATTTGCATGAAAGGCAAACGTGGTGAGATCAGCCTCTCAGTGATTGGGTCCAATGGTGGCAGACCCGGCGGAAAAGGTGGATACTTAAAGCCGTTCGATGTAGACAGATTCGGCACAGAATTCCGTTGCAAGCTACTTCGACACGTTTGGCATACTTTAAATCCCGTAACAGAATCAAAATGACCAGCATCCAGCAACACTTTACCTGCAGCTTCGGTGATTAGTTTCAGATCGTTCAGAAACCAAAGCCTATCGCAAACACTGCATGCAAACCCGAATTGATTATCGATGAATCGTTTGCAATATTCTCGATCGGCTCTTTCCAAATTAGGATCATCTGATGTAGGGCTAGATGGACCAACCTCTGTCATATCGATCACTGTTCAAAATATAATATTGATAATTTTAGATTTTCTGACTACTCACGCTGGCTAATAAGATCAGGAGTTTGAAAAGGCTCATTCTCCATGGAATGAGGTGGAACAATTTCTGCAATGTTAAACAATAGTCAATTAAAACGTGAATCCCTAAAATTTCCAAATGATTTAATTTTCAATAATCAACACAAGGGGCAAGAAAGTGAACAATCGAGAGTAACTCTGAGCAATCCTGAGTTAATGTTTTTGTTGAAATTCAATATTTTCATCCTTGTTTTCTGTCAGACTTCGATGTTTTCACCTCTGAGACCACTTACATCAGGCAATTGTTTAAACTTTTTCGTTGGTATCAGGCAGCACTTTTGAGTAAATGTGAGTTAATCTTAGGAAATCTGAGCACATCTTCAATCAAACATTTGCTCAAATTGGAGCTGTATTCTCCCTTGAATGAACACCAACATATATTGTCAATTTATAAAAAAAAATAATGTTGTGATTTCAATTTACATAATAAAGAAATAATAGGGTACAAGCAAACTGCCACGACTACCAACACCAACGCACAATAAATCTTACGCAAGTCGATTTCCAATCGATGGCCAGCAGCTAAGAAAAATGCATGATCATCAAACTGCATATTCATAGCCCATTAAACCCACATTACCCACGAATGGAGCAAAACATTTCGTTTGTAAGGAAAGCAAAATTCTTGTCAACTCACCGTCACTCGATAGTGCAGCATCCTGAGCGATACCACCAACCGGAACCATCCGAAACCGTACTGGATCGGTGCTTCTGCCCGGCATAGGCTCCAAAACAAAACTCACCGCCGGTTCGTTGTTATCCTCCGCAACTGGAATGACGCTGGCGACCAGCTCGCTGACGACCCCGTGGGTCTCTTTTGCCTGCTTCTTCCTCAACCTGTACTGCTTCATGCGCTCAGCATTAGTTAGTAAAGGCCGGGGAGATTCTTCCGCTTCTTCCTCCTCCCTCTCCTCACGCTTCCGTTTGCGGAATTCCACAAGATGTTTCGCACGCATATACTGCGACATCTTTTCGACGAAAATCTGTTCAATCGACACTGACACTTTTCTCTTCTCACACTCACGCCAACAACTGGCACCGTAGACTTTTCAGAAGAACGCACAGAACTACTTTCCACCGCTTGGCAGACGAATCACAATTGTACAATGAATGAGGAAAAGTCCTCTCTTTTGTTCATGTCAAATAGTGTCTGAAGACCCTCCCTCTGTTGATTATCGACAATAAACTATTGAAAATATGCGTCAATCGAACGTCAAAACGGACGGAACGTTCAAACAGCGACAAAACACGCAATCGAAAATAGCGCGAAAGCATTAACCAATCGCGTGCGAGTATCATACGGAGCGACGAGGCAACAAAGCGAGAACCCCACCACTCGCCAGCGGTGAATGAAACTGGAGCAAATAAAACCAGTGGTTGTTCTGCTCTCAGCTCATTCACAAAACGAACGGCGTCACGGACAGATCATCTGGAGCAGCAAGGAAGAGCGCGTGAAAGCCACAGCAGTGTGCGAGTAGCGAACAAAGCAAAGAGTTGTTAAGAATGATTTCACTTAACAAAGAGTTGTTGAAAAATATTCCAATTAATAAGAGTTGTTTTGAAAAAGTTCACTTTTAGCAGAATTTTCTTCGGAAAATTTCTGCTTTACCAAAGAGTTGTTAATGAAATTCCTGCAGCAAAGGGTCGAGTTTCTCCCCAAGAATATTTCTGGCCAGGACCAGTCATGGAGGACAATCCATCCCGAGCACTACGGCTCCCGCGGCCACTACCGGCGACAATCGGACATTTCGACATAATCTGCAGAGTACTTGTTCAGATATACACTTTCGTTGGTGATTCTCCGTATCATGGGAACCAACTGATAACATCCCGTAGTGCTATTCATCTGTAACAGCATCCAAGCTCAATCGGCCCTTTTCAGCGCCAACATACGTTCATAAAACAGTTTATTGAATAATATTTCCTTATTTATCTATAATGATCTAAATCTCCCGGTATAATACCAAACCTGAATTGGTTCACATAATTTACCCTACATAATCACATGAATTTGAGAATTTACCCGTGTACGCTGCTACAGCGCCTTCAGACCGTAATAACACCATAGTGCTTAGCATTGTATGGTATTTCCAATATCGTCGTTGATTTATCATAATGGAGGAACACTTCCTAAATTCTCAAGTACGGAAATTGGAAAATGTATTAAAATACTGTTCAATAAACTGTTTCTTGACCAATTGTAATAAGCAACTATTGATCTGAATTGATTTTTCTACATGTTGTCTATTGTATTGATCTGGAAAATAGGCTATATGAAATTGATGTCTTGGCAAGGGATATACAAAATGAGCATTATGCTGTTAGGCGGCGTCCATTTATTACGTAACGCTAAAATTGGAAATTTTCGACCCCCTCCCCGACCCCTCCGTAACGCTTTTTGTATGAATAATTTTAAATTTTTGTATGAGCCGTAACGCTTGAGCCTACTCCCCCCCTCCCCCTAGAGCGTTACGTAATTTGTGGATGCCGCCTTATTGCATCCCGACGGCACTGCAGCAGCGTTCTCAGAACATCCTCAAATTGTCGTATTGTAGATTATTCGTGATCAGATATTGTATGATGCTACGAGATGAATTAAGAGATTTTAGCAAGTATGTGGTAAGCACATTAGGAAATATTACTAGCTATACTGTGTTTATCACGAGAAGTTCTTACTAGCTCGAAAGTGTAAATAAAATGAATCGAATCCTGTTGTTGTTACGGAGGGATTTTAACCCGAAGGTCATTCGTCACTTAAATGAACCGAATCTGTCGAAGATAGTATGTTTTACATAATTTGAATTGCAGACGATGCTCCTCCCTTTCGTATTTTTAGCCTTCTTCTGATTGACCAATCTAGGATAAGGTACATGAAGTTGATGTCTTGGTTAGGGATTTACATATCGTGGAAAATTCACATGCGCGTTCGTATGGACAGTAAAAATATCAACATTATTTGATAGCTTACAATAAATTAAAATCACGCATGTTTTGCTTTCGTGCAAATTTTAAATATTTCTGATCAATGTTCAATGTGTTCTGATTTATATACTACATTTTCAATAGACTAACATGTAGAAAAATTTCAGATCAATAGTTGCTCATTACAATTGGTCAAGAAACAGTTTATTGAACAGTATTTAAAATCTGTCACAATTTTAATACATTTTCCAATTCCCGTACTCGAGAATTTAGGAAGTGTTCCTCCATTATGATAAATCAACGACGCTGTTGGAAATACCATACAATGCTAAGCACTATGATGTTATTACGGTCTGACGGCGCTGCAGCGGTAAATTCTCAAATTCATGTAATTATGTGGGGTAAATTATGTGAACCAAATCAAGTTTTGTAGAATACCGCGATATTTAGATCATTATAGATAAATCAGTAAATATCATCCAATAAACCCTTTTATGAACGTATGTTGGCGCTGAAAAGGGCCGATTGAGCTTGGATGCTGTCACAGATGAATAGCACTACGGGATGTTATCAGTTGGTTGCCATGATAAAACGGAGAATCATCAACGAAAGAATATATCTAAACTAGTACTCTGCTTATACGACAAACCAGCTGAATATTTCATGGGTGCACAACAGCAACAGGGTAGCGGATCACAGGGATTTGGTTGAAATCTGGAAACGTAGCTCAATCTTGAAATCTTGAGCGATTTCACAAGCCAGACGCTCGATAAGCAGCTCCTCGGATCAGCCACTCAGGGGGCTCTGGTATTGGTGCATAGCGGGCTTGTTTCTTGACTGCACTACCGATGCTGAGTTTACCGCGAGTCGAAATCTAGAAGCGCGGATCGGTCAACCTAGAAATCTTGAGCGATTTCACAAACCAGATGCTGGATTGGCAGCTTGAAGATTAACAGCTCAGCAGGTTTCTAGCAGCGAAATACTTCTCGCTAAGCAAGTTCGGAAGAGCTCTTACCAGCTCGAAAGCGTAATTGGAATGAAACTGAATCCGACGAAGGAAGCATGTTTTATAACCTTAGAATAACAGAGGATGCTGCTCCCTTTTGTGCTCTTCGCTCTCTGATCGACCAATCTGGGAAATGGGTATGTGCCAATAATGTGTTGGACTTAGAATTACTTGAAAATTGCGGGGAATGCTAATGCGTGAGAAATTGGTCGAACATGAATTGCTGGAAGGGTAGACATTAACTAAATATTCAATACGAGCTATTCATAATCAATAGTTTTCTTTATTATGAAGGTAAATTTCTGATCCATGGGTGCCAAAATTATTACAATTGTTCAATGAGAATGTCTTTTCAAAAGCATTCTTAATATGTCGCAATTTTATTAGGGAGACTTACGGCTTCGGCACCATTCGACTATTATCGGCAACCAAATTTCAAACGCCAAATACACAGTATTTTTCTATCAAAACACATCAGTGGAAACATTCAGTCTGCCCGCTTCCCGCTGGCGAGATTTCCGAGACTAAACAAACGATATCGCCGGAGATGTCAAAAATTCAAATGAGCACGCCTCAAAATGCGACTGATTTGGAGCTGCCGAATAGATTCACCAGCAGTTGTTATGGGAAAGTTGCCGAAGAGAGTGGGGCTGCCGACAATAGTCACACCGACAAGGTATGTTCGCAGAGTTGTAAAAACGTTTCCAAAAGCATTTTGACAAGTCTGTCGGTGTTAATCGATAGAGGATTGAGCAACGCATAAATGTAAATAGACAAACACGGAATTTGTCTGCTGATGTCCGAGAAAATTCCAAAAGAAGCACGGCATCTGCTTAAGTTGCCGAGAATACGTAAGTTCTCCTACATGTGATAATTTTGCTAATCAAAGTGTTCCCATAAAATATGGAACATCAAAGACGCTGTTGGAAATGCCACTCTATTTTACAATCGTTGGCACTGCAGCAGCGCCCGCGATTACAGTCTCAAATTGTTGAGTCATAAATTATTCATGACAAATTAAATTTTGTAGGAAGCTGTGAAATTGATTTAGGAATATAAGAAGTCATAAATAAAGTCGGAAATATTTCTCTTTCAACTCTTTTCCACTAGTTTGATGGCCCTGAAAAGGGCCGATGGCTTTGTTAGCTTTGATGCTTTTACAGATAAATAACTCTGCGGGATGTTATCAGTAGATTGCCGTGGTCAAACGGGGAATCCTCAACTCAAATGTATAAATTTGAGCAAGTTATTTGCTTATACGACGAACCGAAAGTTTCGTGACGTGGATGGCACACAACAGTAACACCGGGCTTAAGTCGAAATCTGAAGATGGCGGCGATGATGATGGCTGGGTGAACGCAAACAAGCGGTGCACCACAAAGCGAGAATGATTCGCCCGACCGTGTTCACAGTTCGACCGCAAATTCTCCTGTGGACTGCTTCCTCTTCTTCTTCTTCTTGGCGGCGGCAGCGGTGATGACTTTGGCTTTGGACGGCATCTTCTCTCGCTCGCTCGACAGTTTGATTTGAGCGAAGCAAGACAAACGGGGAGGTCCTTCGCTATCGATGTCTGTGCCTGAGAAGCACGCCCGGTCTGAGCAAGCCGACCTGCTGCCTACTGAGATGCGATCCAAGCGAAGAGGGAAAAGCAAATGGCGTCATCTTTTCTCTAGCAGCGTAGGGACGAATGACCTTCGGGTTAAAATCCCTCTCAAACAACAACAACAACAACAACAACATTTTCTCTAGCATCCCATATTTATGGATTTGGTTGAAATCAACGTTCTCTTTTAAAACAGTTATTAAACTATTTGAACATGTATGTGGGATTCAGTAAGTAAACGAAATGAACCTTCGATGTTTTGTCTTTCGATTGAGGTGCTAATCAAGGTATTTCGTTGATCCAGCAAAAAGTTATAAACGTTCAAAATACTTCATGCCAACGTAACGCTCTTGGTTTTTTTTTTATTTTTCATGCAAAATGACCAACTTTGATAAATTATATCTCAGTTATTTATGGATCGATTTGAATGAAATTATCACAGAATATCAGACATAACTTTAATTTTAACATATATTTTTGAGTGATTTTTCCAATCACACGTTGAAAAGCAGTAACGGTTTGACTAAAATGAATTTTTTGACGTTTTTTTTTATAATTGACATAACTAAACATATTGAAGGAATAGCTTCATGGTATCTTCAGCAAAGTTGTAGATTTTGACGAGATGAATAAGTTTGCTGAAAACAGTTTTTGTGTAGGGCTATCAGATTTTGAGATAAAAAGTTTTGAATTTTTCGTCGAAAATTACACTTTAGTCATACCGTTATTACTTATAAACTCGTGATTGGAAAAATTATTCAAAAATATATGTTAAAATTCAAGATATAGCTGATGCTCTGTGAAAGTTTCATTCGAATCGGTCCATAAATAACTGAGATTTAACTTACCAATGTTGGTCATTTTGTATGGAAAATCGAAAAAGTTGCAAATGCATGTGAATAAGTTGGGGCCTTCCTTAGCCGAATGGTTAGAGTCCGCGGCTACAAAGCAAAGCCATGCTGAAGGTGTCTGGGTTCGATTCCCGGTCGGTCCAAGATCTTTTCGTAATGGAAATTTTCTTGAAACTTTGGCAAAGAAAGCTCTCAGTTAATAACTGTGGAAGTGTCATGAGAACACTAAGTTGAGAAGCAGGCTCTGTCCCAGTGAGGACGTTAATGCCAAGAAGAAGAAGAAAAATAATAAGAAGACGTGAATAAGTTCTCTGTTTATTCGACAAACCAGCTGAATATTTCATGGGTGCACAACAGCAACAGGGTAGCGGATCACAGGGATTTAGTTGAAATCTGGAAACGTAGCTCAATCTTGAAATCTTGAGCGATTTCACAAACCAGATTCTGGATTAACAGCTCAGCAGGATTCTAGAAGCGAGGTACTTCTCACTAAGCAAGTTCGGAGGAGCTCTTACCAGCTCGAAAGCGGAAATGGAATGAAACTGAATTCGACGAAGGCAGCATGTTTTATAACCTTAGAATAGCAGATGATGCTCCTCCCTTTTGTGCTCTTCGCTTTCTGATCGACCACTCTGGGAAATGGGTATGTGCCAATAATGTGTTGGGCTTGGAATTACTTGAAAATTGCGGAGAATGCTAATATGTGAGAATTTGGTCGAACATGAATTGTTGGAATGATTGACATTCCCTAAATATTCAATACAAGCTATTGATAATCAATAGTTTTCTTTATTATGAAGGTAAATTTCTGATCCATGGGTGCCAAAATTATTACAATTGTTCAATGAGAATGTCTTTTCAAAAGCATTCTAAATATGTCGCAATTTTGTTACATGTGATAATTTTTTCCTAATCAAAGTGTTCCCATAAAATATGGAACATAAAAGGCGCTGTTGGAAATGCCACTCTATTTTACAATCGTTGTGAAATGTTAAGCACTCACCCCGACGGCACTGCAGCAGCGTCCGCGAGTACAATCTCAAATTGTTGAGTCATAAATTATCCATGACAAATGAAATTTTGAATGAAGCTGTGAAATTCATTTAGGAATATAAGAAGTCGTAAATAAAGTCGGAAATATTTTTCTTTTAACTCTTTTCCACAAATTTGATGGCCCTGAAAAGGGCCGATGGCTTTGTTAGCTAAATTTGAGCAAGTAATTTGCTTATACGATGAACCAGCTGAATGTTTCGTTGCTGGAAACGTTGCTCACTCATGAAATCTAGAGCGATTACATTAGTCCGACGCTCGATTAGCAGCTCCTCGGACCAGCAACTCAGGGGGCTTCTGGTATTTGTTCCTAACGGGATTGCTTCTTGACCACCAATGCTGATTTTATCACGAGTCGAAATCTTGAAGCGCGGGTCAACAGCTCCTTGACCGATGAAATTTGCGGCGGCGATGACGATGGCTGGGTGAACGCAAACAAGCGGTGAACCACAAAGCGAGAATGGCTCGCCCGACCGTGTTCACAGTTCGACCGCAAATTCTCCTGCGGACTGCTTCCTCTTCTTCTTCTTGGCGGTGGCAGCGGTGATGGCTTTAGCTTCGGACGGCATCTTCTCTCGCTCGCTCAACAGTTTGATTTGAGCGAAGCAAGACAAACGGGGGCGTCCTTCGCTATCGATGTCTGTGCCTGAGAAGCACGCCCGGGTCAGATCTGTCGCTTGCTGAGATGCGAGCCAATCGGAGAGTGAAAAGCAAATGACGTCAAATTTTCTCTAGCCACCCCTATTTATAGATTTGCTTGAAATCAATGTTCTCTTTTAAAACAGTTATTAAACTATTTGAACAGGTATTTGGGATTCAGTAAGTAAACGACATGAAGCTTTGATGTCTTGTCTTTCGATTGAGGTGCTAATCAAGAAATTTCGTTAAGCCAGCGAAAAGTTATAAACGTTTAAAATATTTCATGCCAACGTAACGCTCTTGGTTTTGAAATTCCAATTTCACTCCTGTATAGAGAAGAAAGACGTAGTTCTACGTCAAAAATTGCCGCATGGATGCTAAATGCATGATTTGCAGAGGTTCTTCTCACGCCAAAGCGCTGTCCAGTGATAAGTTCATATGCGCCAATTGCGGGGGCAATCATAAATCAAATTTTTGGGCTTGCCCTTCGCTTAGGCAAGTCGTCGAGGCTCGTGCCAGGCAGATGAACGTTACGATAACGGTCGTTTTTCAGTGCGCATCGTACCTTCGTGCTGTGCGTACACGAATTCGCTCTGCTCTTGGAAGTTTTCTTAAAAACTACCTAAAGCAATAAAACAGTACTCTCAGTGCTAAAATTCAAAACGGTACTTTTCAGTGCTACTTAAACAGTACTTTTCAGTACTATTTTTTCTACAATTGATCCCTTTACGATCCTTGTTTGGACCCGTGCCTTCGATTTTTCGTTGGACCTGTTGGCGAAAGCTAGCGGCGGTAATCCTTCTTGGACACCGTCTAGGGAAAAAACCTCTCGAAGGTCACGTCTTTCTCGTTTATTAACTAAACATGGTATCAACAACTAACAAAAGGAAGGGTGAATCTCTGAATTCACTACTTCCTTCCAAAAAAGTGGGTTTTAAAACTGTCACTAAACGTGGCAAGAATGGAATGCGAAGTTTCTTCCATGGGTGAAATGAATAATTGTATCGAAATGAGCAATCAGTTTGATGCTCTAGACAAATTTTTCGAACACCAAATCGAAGCAGCCTCTAGCTCAGGCCGTTGATTCAAGTGAGGGAGCAAATAGTACCGTCAATCATGGTCAGTTGTTTCGAATTTACGGGATTTAGGCAGGAGATCTTGAACTCTATTATGGGAATCAAGGTTTCCTTCCAAATAGCAAAGAAAGGAGACTGTCGCGTTTTGCCGGGAACTCTTAAAGATCGCGAACTTCGTCTCAAACATCTTGAAGAGAAAAAGCACATTTTTTTAACTTATGACGACGAAACTGAACATTTGTTCAAAGTCGTCTTGAAAGGTCTCACAAGTGAATATAAGTCATCTGAAGATATCAAAAATGGAATAAATGATTTACTTTGATTTTCTCCAGTCCAAGTAATCATTATGAAAAAGAGAACCCAATCTGGCATTGTTCGGAAAGGGCTCTCTCAGGAATATTATTTAGTTCACTTTAATTAGATGGTTGGTTAAAAGATCTAAATAATATTAAAGCTTTAGGAAATGCTATATTTATGTTCGATGTCCGTGTGACATTTCCAGAAACTTAGAGGAAATGCCCAGAACCCCACTTAGTGCCGTCGCTGCCAAAAATTGAGGTACAAAAAATTGCCGCATGGATGCTTAATGCATGATTTTCGGAGGTTCTTCTCACGTCCAGTGTCCATTGAAAGAAGATACCGATAAGTTCATATGCGCCAATTGCGGGGGCAATCATAAGTCAAATTTTTGGGCATGCTCTTCGCGTAGACGAGTCCTCGAGGCTCGTGCCAGACAGATGAACGGTAATGGCCGTTATGTTAACGTTCGTTTCCGGAATTTCCTTGGTAGATTATCGAATCAGAAAGATTATAATCATGCTCATTCACAAACTAATTTTTATTCGTCGGGTAGCCGTTCGAATCATTTAATTTCAAATGTATCTACCCAAGGAAAATCCTTTGCCGATATCGTAGCAGGTAATTTGAACTCCTCCTTTTTTCATACAACGAATACCCGTTCGAATTGTTTCAAATCAAATGAAAAAAAAAACCCTGCCGCAACAGGTAACATCTACTCTGCCTCTTCGTCTACCGAAAATTCTAACGGAAAAACATCAGATAATGTACCCACTTCAAGTGATATGTCTGCCTCTGATTTTAATTTTCTAACTGAACAATTGAATCTAATGATTGATGCAATGTTCAAAGCTACCACTGTTCGCGTGCACTTTATACGGACTTTCGGACACAGTATCAAAAATCGTCTTTACATTAAATACAGTTTATTAAGACGGAAAAACTACACAGCACTTTATTGCAACGCGAACACAAAACTGTAATTTATTACCGTTTATTACGGCCACACGGCGATGTGTAGATCGCGACGGATTATTTACAACTGCCAGCTGATTGCTGGCTGGCTGGCGATCGAGAAGCGATCGGAGAGAAATTTACATAAAGACACAGAAACAGTACACGAACAAGAGGGACGGACTGACCAGATGCGTGCAGCAGAAAAAGACCACTCTACCTACGGTAGATGTGGATCACATTTGATCACTCACGATTCCCGTCGGTCGGGCAACAGTGGTTGATTGATTTTGGCTTCAACAAACACTATGACTGAAGCAGTCCAAGTAGCTATAAAATCTACAAATCAAATTGTTATTGGGTTATTGGATCCAAATAATAATTTAAATATTTTAAATTGGAATGCTCGTTCCTTGAATGGTAAAGAGGACGAGTTGTTCAATTTTCTTACAGCTAATAACGTGCATATAGCAGTTATTACTGTAACGTATTTAAAACCTGGATTCAAACTAAAAATAGATCCTAATTTTTTTGTTTATCGTAGTGATCGACTTGATTGGGCATGTGGGGGAATTGCAATCCCCAACTAACCATAAGCATCAATAATAAGCCTTAAATCAGCATCACAGATGCATACATGCTTTATAATAGCACTACAAATGCTTACACGCCTAATAACATCACTTCTACTGAATAGAAACCCTATTATTGCACACTAAGCTCATACGGTGAATTTCACCGTAATCTCAACAGCTGAACAGTTCGGTTTCACCGAATACTGTAAAAATTTACTGTAATCCGTTAATTTATTTATCCGAACTGTTCAGATGTTGAGATTTTACAGGAATCCGTAAAATAATTTAAGTGTGTGCATCATTAATGCATCTAAGACTGATGCATACAGGCATTAAATAAGCACTATATTGGTTCTTTATTCGCATATAAGGCATGTTTAAATATCCTCCAGTGTTTTGACAAATATACCATGTGCTTTGTATTTGCATATAGTGGTAAGAGGGAGTCAAAAATGAATCTTCTCACTACTACAATCGCATGTTTTATGACGGGGTAAAGTGATGGTTTAAATTGGTCATTTTTCTTCCCAATAATATTTATCTTATGTGGCCGAAGGAGCAAAGAAGCAGGATTTCAACAACTCAACAATAAGGGTGTCGCAGGTTTGAGACGCAAAATAAGGAATTTTCATCATCATAAAACAAGGATCAAAATGTGGCAATGGTAAACCCTCAAAAGGATAAAAACCACCAAAATGAATAAGTCTGATACAGAGAAGTACTATCCGAATCATTTTAATTTATTTTTGCATACTATTCGAGGTATACATTTTCATTCATTCATTTATTTACCTCGTGTACCAGCTGCTTGGCCGCATACGTGAAAGCTCTCTGGCTGCGTACGCGAAAGCACAAGATATTCGCCCTGAAGAACTGGCGAAAACAACTGACTTTTCTCACTTTCTTGCATAAGTGATGCAGAGAAGCTCGGTTATATCTTGGCATTATAGTGGCACGCTATTTCGCCTTTTCTGGCATTATAACAGCATTATATGCGCATATAAAACTGTCATGCATCAAATGATTACCCTATATGTGCATATAATGCTGTTACCGTGCCGTGTTTTTGTCATTTGAAACTAAAGTTTTTGAAGTTTTAGATGTTTCTGTTGAAACACAGCTTGGTAAATATACTTTCATAATTGCCTATTTGCCTTTTCATTGCTCGGGACAGCAAGTTAAATTGCTCCAAACTGACTTGCGAAAATTCAGACGCAATAAGTCTAATTTGTTTGCCATTGGTGACTTTAACGCCAAACATCGGTCATGGAATAATTCTCAAAGTAAAGAAAGAAAAATCCATGTTAAGTTTAGCGTGAAATCATGCACATGAAGGGAATGCCAGCCATGTCGTAAATTTACACGTCACATCGTGTAAAATTACAAAATATATCATGTAAGTTTCCGCTATACATCGTGTAATCTAGCATGGATTCTAACCGATTACGCGATAATTCGCATAAATTGACATTTTACAAGATGCGTCATGTAAATTAACCACAAATCTGGCATTCCCTTTATGTGCATGATTTCACGCTGAAATTTACCTGGATTTTTCTTTCTGTGTAATTCCAACAGCAGAATTTTATTTGATGAGTGCTCTTTAGGATATTTCTCAATTCAATACACTGATAGCCCTACATGTTTTCCCTCTTCTAGAAAATGTACAGTATCGGACATATAAAATGCACCAGAGCCGTTTTCCCATATAAAATGGTCAACTTCAGAGAGCTATATCTCCGTCATTTCTCAACGGATTCTTCTCTTTTTCTCTGTGACGAGCTACAAACTTCCTCAATTTTTGATAACTTTTGAAATAGTTGTGTAAAAACTATTGGTATAAAAATACAGATAGGTTGAATTTAAAATAAAAAACATGAAAAATGCACCAAGACGAAAAGTGATGTATCAGACATATTATGCATCGTATCCTTTCGGTGTCTTCAACACATTTGGTTCTTATCACTCAATGAACAAGTGCGCTGAATACACCTATGACGCGTAATTGTTCTGCTACATCAATTAGTGTGTTGGTGCATTTGCCCATTTTGTATGGGAAATCAGCTTTGGTGCATTTTATATGTCCGATACTGTATACCCTTCTACGATTGATTTGATCTCAAACGACTTTAGTCATCTTTGTAGCCAACTGGTTACTCATGCTGATTTTGATTCTGATCATGTCCCTGTTACATTTCAAATATCCCATGAAGCGATTCTCAATCCTATCAGTTCCAATTTCAATTATTTCCGCGCCGATTGGAATACATATGAAACATATATCGATAGTAATCTTGATGTTAACATTCTTTTCAATCAAAACTTGATATTGACAATGCTCTTGAAACTTACATTGTTGAAGCCAGGGGCATTGCAATTCCAAAATGTGGAGTTATATTTGAATCTGTAATTAAGAACGATGGTCTTAAGCTCTTGATCCGTCTAAAAAACGTGAGGAGAATGCAATTTCAACACACTCGCGATCCTGCTATAAAAATTGTATGGCAGGATTTCCAGAAAAAAATGATTTTCACAATAAATAAACAAAAATTTTGAAAATAAAATTTCTCAATTGGACCCTGGCTCTAAGCCCTTTGGAAAATTATCTAAAATTTTGAAAAAACCTCAGAAGTATAACTAACTAATTGCGAAAAAGCTCAAAAACTTGCTATGCAGTTTGAAAGTGCGCACAATTTTAATTAAGGACTTACTAGTCCAATTGAAAATCAAGTTACTCAGGAGTTCGAAAATACTCTCAATCAAGAGAACGTTTTCGAAAATGCCTGTGAGACTAATTTGGAAGAAGTAAGATCTATTATCGAAAAAATCAAAAATATGAATGCTCCTGGCGATGATGAAATTTTCTACATCCTCATCAAGAAACATCCAGAAAGTAGCTTATCATTTTTAGTTGATATATTTAACAAATGTTTTCAATTAGCATATTTTCCTGACAAATAGAAAATTGCTAAGGTTGTGCCAATTTTGATACCAGACAAAAATCCTGCAGAAGCTTCTAGCTATCGTCCAATCAGTTTGCTTTGCTCCATCAGTAAACTTTTTGAAAAGGTCATATTGAACAGAATGATGGTCCACATCAAAGAAAAATCAGTTTTTGTCATTGAACAGTTCGGATTCCATGGACATTCGACCACTCATAAACTTTTACGTGTAATGAATTTGATTCGTTCCAACAAATCTGAATTTTCACACCTTACTTACCTGAGTTACCTCAGGGATATCAAAAATCTTTGTTTGCGGATGACACAGGCCTCTCCGTCAAAGGACGAAGCCTGCGTGTTATCTGTAGTAGATTGCATTGAAAGTTTGAATATTTTTTCTAACATTTGTAAAATGTCAATCCTAATACTTCCAAAACTCAACTAAACTCCAAACTATTCCCACATAAATCAAAAGCTCTTCATTTGAAACCTTCGAGTAGACATGCTGTAACGGTGAGAGGGGTTCCAACAGATTGGTCAGATGAAGTTAACTGACCTAGAACACTAAGGCAAGTTAGCATATAGCTGACATAGCTCTACTGAATGTTTAAACCGATGAAATTCCACCAAACCACGTCAATTACCATTTCCATCCGTCTCATTGCTCTCGTGGCACTTTGCATCTACCCATAGGCCGTATAAAGTGGCAAGTCCGTCCGAAAAGGTTCCACGCTTTATCATTGCATGCACTACGGCAAAGTTTTCCTATAAATAAAACATGCAAGTTGTCGTCGTTGTCGGTTCGCATTTTGCACTGCTACCCGTTCGGAAGAAAAAAGCAAGCCAATTTGAGCTAAAATACATTGACTAATTTTCGATTTCCTTTAAAATGCATAAGCATGAACGCCAAATTTAGCTATCATAACATAATTAACTAGATTAAGCTTCTATTATTTTAATTTATCATTTTAAAATATGATTCAGAGTGTAAATTTGGTAAGCATTGTTTGAGTACCATCATAATATCATTATTTGCTATAAATTTGTTACACACCTAACTGCTCAAAAACTTTTTGAGCCCCTCGAAATGGTACATGCATAAAGTTTTTTTATATACATTCAGTATTAGAATACTTCAGTTTCATTTATGGTATTGAATTTTTTGTTTTTTGCCTCACATTACTATCTTATGAAGAACATAATACGGTCTACTGGTATATGAATTTCAATATTTTGATATTGTATTGATTTGCAATTCTCTACCACTCGGGTTAGTGGAAAAGCCCACCGCGTGGTCGAATCGGTTAGCCAACAACCGACATTTTGAAACCGGGTAGGCCTCGTGATGCCACTTTGTTCCTACAAGAAAGGATTGAAGCGGCTGCTAAGTAGAAAAGGCACCACAGTCTATAGCTTCACAAAGGCCGGGGTCCATTTAATTGAATATCGTACAAAGTTTAGCTACTATCAGCGCTTTCCATGGTCCAAACAGTTTTTCAGAGTGCTAACCATGGCTCGGCCAGAAGGCGCACATGTTTGCTACTGCTCCCGAAATGAACTATCCAAGCACAGCTTGACATCCTTTTTCCAACCTCATGTTTGATATTGGTCAGCTCGTGAGTCGTACGGAGGGTAAGGGTATGCGATATTTTTAATGATCCCATCAAATACTCAGGACCAGAACTGGTAGCAGACCTTTGTACTCTGTAGCCGGAGTAAGGTAGTCTAACCTGGCCATCTTTAACATGATTGGCCGTTTTGTTAACCTTTACGTTACCGGCCTCCGACAAGACATTTTCAATAAACTGCCATTTCGTCAATTTCCATTCGATTTTTTTGAAACAACCCTCAGTTTACTTTAAAAAGGTTTCAATTATTTGTCATAAATGGACAATTCTGTATTCGGAACCATGCCGGACATATTCCGGGTTGTACTGGGGTCACGAGCGTGCTAAACTCGGGAAATGTGATTATTATTTTATTTATTTCAGCTACAACACTAAAGTTTTTATGTAAAACGTGAGACAATGGTCGATTGTCATCATTTCAACATAATTTGAATAAGTGGAGCGTTCCGGAACATGGTAGCCGGTTCCGCCAAGGCCAGCTTGGGGACATGTCCGTTTCTATTCTATTCTATTCCATTCTAAGCGCTTGCACAGCCAGTATTGAAAAGCATCCTGGAAATACTAAAAATAATTCTTGTATTTTCTTGTCGACATTAATATTTGCAGCATATCGATAATATGACACAAACATTAAAATGGCCAGGCCTACTGTGCAGACTTGGGTTTGAAGATAATTAAAAAATTCACGACCATCAGATTATTCACGAATGAATAACATGATGAGCGAAAACTTTTCAATTTTACAAGAGAGGAAACGGGGACAACCATACCAACCGTTTCATTGAGGGGGATAGGTAATCGTTGGAAGTGGCGTAGCTAAGATAATTGATGCACACTTCATTGCTGTTTGATATTCTCGCCTTGGGATGGGACACAGATATTTCTTTCGTATGCCCTGGCTCGAAAGCCTTAGCTTAAGCGCCATTACTCGCTCTCTGAAACGAAAAGAAAACTTTTTCTAAACCCTCTTCCATTATTCAACCATTTAAGATAAACGTATGTAAAATCCCCAAATTTACTGCAATGTTGAAAGGATAAGGATAAATTGGAAATCTCTCACAAAGGTAGCAGCTCGGCTCCAATACGTATGCCACAGCATTAGCGTAATTCATCAGCTAACTCACAACAGAATGTTGACAAATTCATGCTTGAATAAATCTTTTAGCGTACACGCATAACAAACTTAATCACTTCGAACTTATTTTCACAAAACCCCCATCTGTGTCTTCTTGTCACACATAATATTAAGTATCATATACTCATAATTTACTCAAAATCGTAAACTTATCAAAGCAGCCCATCGCATTTGAATATAAGGTGCATTCCTCTTTGTGTCAACCAACAAACCATCACCTTGGTAACACATGGTGTGCATCAATTTTTCCCCTTCTGGCTGGCAGCGGGAAACCTTTTCGTTTGCCAAGGCTTTCTCTAACAGTTCATTGTAACTCAATGTTTCTTCAATCTTAAGATGTGCCTTGTTTCACTTTATTTTTCCCCAATTGATTGTTAACTCAACCGATATTTCGTTGAGATATTTCGTAGTGCAACATACGCGTCGACCATCAATTTCGGATGAATTTCCAACTACATTTTACTTGCTTCCACTGAATATCAGGCAACATACACCAATGTGGCCAATGGTAAAACACTAAATTCACTAAAATCATGGACCTATGCAGGGGTTCATGTCACCTTGGAAACTAGTGAATTTGGCACCGCCCAAACGTCAAATTAGTAAATTCGTGCATCGGTCCATTGGGAGATTTTCCACCGTTCGCGGTTAGAATGAATGACCAGCCGAAATTCGGCTGACTGTGGATCACGATAGGGGAAGTGGTGGTAAAATGAACAGGGGTGGTAAAATGATCACCGTGCCTTTTACCGAGAAAAAACAAATTTCGATGAATTTTTATCACGCACGGACGATTTAGAGCACAAATCTGCGTGTTCGAGTTAATACGTAGGTCAATTGAAGCAAAAATATCTACAAAAACTAAGATTTTGGTAAACCACGTTTGAAAATTAGAACTGACGTAACTTCTAGCTCGGAAAACTTGAGGTTTTTCAGTGAGTTGAATACCGTTATTATATGATGTCAAATCTGGTACCTTTAGAATTCTTTTTGAATGGGTTACAATCATTAAGGGATGTATTTTCGGTGGGGCAATGACAATTTTCAGAAATATTTGTTTTGCTCACGTTTTTTGCGTGGTGTTCATTTTACCACCAACCGCTGTTCATTTTACCCACATAGTGCAGGTAAAATGAACATTTGCATCGCTTTTTGATAGCGATGAAAATATGTGAAAATTTAGCTATTTTAGTCTGGATCCATGTTGCTGCTATAGGTTACATCCCTATTTTTGATGTTGTGTGATAGAACTATACACATTCCTCGTTTTTCTATCAGAAACAAGATGATTTCCTTAAGGTGTTAATTTTACCACCCCTTCCCCTACGCGGAACGAAGAAAAAGCACGCAAGCTGAAAAAATGCGTCCGTACACGCGCACAGCACACTACGATCCAGCTTGGGGACATGTCCGTTTCATGTCCAAAACATACCGTGCGACGTATCAATCTTCGTGAATTCGAGAGAACATGTCAATAAAAGAAGAAAAACTCAGATACAAACAGATGTGGCCACTCCAGACCCTGGCACAGGTTCCACGAGGGCCTCTTTGGGGACATTTCCGTTTTATGTCTAAAAACATACTGTGTGACATCTCAATCTTCATGAATTCTGAAAAACTTGTCAATACATGAAAAATAAACACGGAAATTGAAGATTTGGCCACTTAAGAGCTACTGGCACAGGTTCAACGTGGACCTCTTTGAGGACATTTCTGCTTATTGTCCAAAACATAGCGTGTGACGTATCAATTTTTGTGAATTGTAAAGTACATATCAATAGAAAAATAATTAACTTATTATCAACTGATATGGCCACTCCATAGCTCCAAGCACAGGCCTTTTAGGGGAAATTTCAGTTTTATGTCCAACGTTTCAATCTTCATGAATTCGACAGAACATGTCAATTATTGAGGATTAGACCCTGTGTTTTCACTCCTGAGCATCACGTACAGGTTCCAGAAAGGCCTATTTTATGACATTACCGTTATTTGAAGGAAAAAATATGTCAATAAATGAAGAATGACCTCGCTACCAACAGATCTGGCTACTCAAGAGCACAAGGAATAGGTTTCGCCAAAGACCTTTTTTGAAAATTTTAAAAGCATAAATAATGTAAAGTAATGTAAAGCATAATGAAAATTCTGAAAAGTATTCAAATAAATCTAGAATAAAATACATACAAACTGATGTGGCTTCTCTTCACTAATGCAGTCTTAGGCAGGATCTTTCTGAACAGATGTTTTCCATGATTTTCGAAAAATCTGTTATGCAGATCTTCATGAATACGCCAGGAATGCACTGTGCAACTAGTTACAACTCAGCTGAAAGCTGATAAGAGGACTATCAAGGAATCTACCAGAACTTTGTTTCGAACATCATCAGAAATCCAACAATAATCCTAAAAAGGTTTTGGTTAGATTTTTACCAGGAATCTATTGTAAACTTCGAAGAAAATTTTCTATTAGTTACTCAGGGTTCTCAATAAATTTGTTGATACAAACTTAAAAGGAATTCGCTTTGGAACTCCTCATGAATACACCATAAAAACAGTCTTATGATTTATGAAATCCCTTTGGCTTACTGACCTTTGGAATATTTACTGCCAATAATTGTTTTAACAGTATAAAAAAAGAACAACCCGTTTAAAGAAACGTAAACTCGACCAAACGTCGATTCCGTCAATCGTACCGCTTTTACATGAATGCAGGAATTCCACGTGCAACAGAATAAAAAAATTGCTTTGAATATGTTAAGGATTTCATCAGAAACTAAACAATAATCTAGCCAGCAATTATCTAATTTGGAACCCATTCGAGATTCCATCTATTACCCGCAAAGGATTTTCCTACAGATTGTTCGGTCCATCGATTGTGTCGCTTGCCCCTACGGGGGAGAGCGATGCAATAGAAATCAGACGTCTCCGGTTCGCGCAGTGCGAAGAAAAAGTGGTGTAATCCAGTCATAAATGTTTAGTCCATCGATTGTATTGCTTGCTCCAGCTGGAGCTGCTTGCTCCAGCTGGAGCGAGCGATGGGCCCGGAAACACCCATTAACCCAATGTACTTTCCAAGACAATTCAAGAAGATTGAGACATCGCACAGTATATTTTGGATATAAAATGGAAATGTCCCCAAAGAGGCCCTCGTGGAACCTGTGCCAGGAGATCAGGAGTGGCCACATCTGTTTGTACCGGTGTTTTTATTCTTTTCTTTTTTATTCTTCTTTATCGATCATTATCTCACGTTTTACACAAAAACTTCAGTGTTGTAACTGATAAAAACAAAAAAAATAATCACGTTTCCTAAATTTGGCACCCTCGTGACCCCAGTACAATCCGGAATATCTCCGGCATGGTTCCGTATTCAGCATTCTCCTTTTATGACACATAACTGAAACCTTTTTAAAGTAAACTGACGGTGGTTTCAAAAAAATCGAATGGAAATTGACGAAATGGCAGCTATTTGGAAATGCCTTGTCGGAAGCCGGTAACGTAAAGGTTAACAAACAGTACTGACTGACTTGGAAAACGCTGAAATTAATCGTGCTGCAAAAATAGTGCGGACAAAATAGTTAAAAATAGAGATAAAAGTAGAGTACGCTACGCGCCGATGCGACTACATTAGAATAATTCTTGACACCACTTTTTTTTTTCAACCAATCGCCAATTCAATCCAACAAATCGCCTTGTTGGTATTTATTTCAATGCAATTATCTTCTTCTTTTCTTCTTTTTCCTGACATAACGTCCTCGGGGGCCCAGATAGCCGTAGCGGTAAACGCGCAGCTATTCAGCAAGACAAAGCTGAGGGTCGTGGGTTCGAATCCCACCGGCCGAGGATCTTTTCGGGTTGGAAATTTTCTCGACTTCCCAGGGCATAGAGTATCTTCGTACCTGCCACACGATACACACATGCAAAAATGGTCATTGGCATAGTAAACTCTCAGTTAATAACTGTCGAAGTGCTCATTGAACACTAAGCTGAGAAGCAGGCTCTGTCCCAGTGAGGACGTAACGCCAGAAAGAAGAACGTCCTCGGACCCTAACCACTCGGCTATGGAAGGCCCAAGTCTATATAAAATCTGGATTTTAAATCGCAGGTCTCCGAAGTCTCTTTTTATCCGGAATAGTCTCTAAAGACAATTTTCATTACATGGGTGCTTCGTTGATTTATTCTGAGATTTCACGAGGAAACGGTTCATACTCGTGCTCCCTTCAAAGATTTCTTTTGAAATCTTTCGGGGACACCTCAAGGCAACCCTCCACAATTTATTTATTAGTTTTCACACAAATTCTTGAAAGAATTCGGTCAGAAAGTTTTCAAGGGATGCTTAGAGGAAGCTCTCCAGACTTTGCTCCAGGAAATCCAACGCAACTTTCTTCTGTCATTTCCACAGGTATTACGCTGAAAATTTTCCCTGAGAATATTCTAAAATTTACCCCAGAGCCTTTCCTACTTAATTTTGAACTAAGTTCTCCTTGGATTCAAATAGAAGTTATTCGACGCTTATCGTCCAAGCTTTGTTCCATAATTTAAAAAAAAAACTCGTTTGACGGATTTTTTTGAGGATCTCCCACGCCGGTTTTAGCAGTTATTCGCTCGGAAAGCAACTCAAAAAATCTTCCAGGGATTATTCCAAATAAGTTATTTGGAATGCTCTTAAATAAATTCGACAAGGGATTCCTCATTTAGTTCTTTCAGATTTTTTTGTAAAAATTTCTCCAGCATTTTATCGACTACTCAAGGTTTTTGTTTCATATATTTCTTAAGAAAAAAAACTATGGAGTGAAAATTTATTTTAAAGCCTGGTTTCCTGTTGAAGAATAATTTCTCGGCCTGTCTTGATGCATGGTGAAATCCTGCAAGTAATCGATCAAGAAAGCGGTTTTTTTCTGATCGCAGTACGCATTTGAAATGAAATGTCAGTTCAAACGGAAGTCGCTGTTGGAAATTTCTGCAAGAAATCGACAAGAAATATTTTTAGTGATTCCTTTTCAGCAGCAAATCAGGCTTAAAGTTTTACTACAGCATATACAATAGCAATTATCTCAGTTATTTCTTCAATGTTTCCCAGACATATTTTTCAGAAATTCCGTGTAACGTTTTTCAAGGAATTTCTTCAAAAAGTCTTGCTAAATATTATCCAGCAATTATCATTTCAATAATTTTCATAGCAATTTATAAGGAAACTCTCTGAACATATTTTTTTCAGGAATTCCTCCAAAAATTCATAAATTGATTCCCTTAATTACTCTTTAGAGAAATCATTAGAAATTTTGTTTTTCTAAGAAGGGCAGATTTCGCGATATATGGGCGATTGGTAGTAGACACAATTGTTTGCCTGTTAAAAAAATCATCCAAATGGATATTTATTCAAAATTGAATTTAAATTTTGTTTTTCTTTTTCAGTGTGGGCTCAAATGAGACAACTTTTATATGGAATTCTCGATAATTTTGAGTAAACTGATAGGATAAAATTGACTAGCTTATTGAGCTTCATTAAATTCTGAAATTGTGACTTTCACTCGTTTAGTTTTGTTTGAAAATTAAACGCTTATAACATTCATTTAAGACAAGAAAACATTTTGTTAGAAAAACTTTTTCTCCTTCGAAGAGTGCATCTCGCGATATATGGACGGTTGGTAGTGAACCTATTTTAAGACAAAATATCAATGAAATAAAAAATGACAATTTTTTATATCGTTTTTATATTTTGAAAATATAGTTTTTTGGTTTAGGCAACAAATGAGATTTTTTTAGGTATTTTTATTTGAAAATTTGTACAACTATCTACAAGTCATCCATGCAACACATTTTTTGAAGCGGTTTTTCGATTACATTCATATGAAAAAAAAAATCGTGTAAAATGTTTAGTCTCTCGAAACACTATTGCATATAACTTATTAAGTCAAGGTCTACCAATCTAGAAAGTTTCATTGAAATCTGACAAGGTGCTGCCCACATCTGTTCGAGTTGGCGGGAAATGGGTCACTGCCTTGGGCTGCAAATCTCGTTAATAAATATAATAATAATAATAATAATAATAATAATAATAATAATAATAATAAATGGGTCACTGAAACTTAAATCGGCGTACTAAGTATTATCGAGCATCCTGTTTAACAGACTGAGACAGCTCGATGAGTCATTTGTCGGTGAATACCAGATTGGTTCTTGTGAGGACCGCTCGACAACGGACTATTTCTGAAGACACTTGCAGAAAAGAAATAAGCTATAGTCGACCATGTCTGAACATGGTTTTCCTGCAAAACTAATTAGGCTGATACGTACAACTTTCCGATAAACAATCGGGACAGCTGGAGTAGTGACACTACATGGTATCAAGGCAGGTGTCAAGTTTCATGAAACATTGTCATATTTCATTTCGTTTCGTCATTAACGATGCTCGGAATTCCGTGTATTATTTTGTTTCGTGTCAACATGAAAAAAATCATAACACTTACCCTTAACGGAGAGTGAGGAATTTGCATAGACAAACCACTCCGGTTGGACCACATAAAACAAAGTTCCTTGTACCTACTACACAGGAGGTCGGCGTCACAGAAACTGTCCAACCCATCATCTTTTGCTGCCGCCGAAGCTCACACTCATCCATCCCCCAATCAATCTGGCATACATAACACTGTGGAACAAATTTTTGTCTCTAGCATCAAAAATTTTGCTATTTAAATAATTTAGTACAGCTGATTGTATTGTCGGTTTTGCAAATATCATAGCACGTCAAGTTTTAGAAGAATAGGCAACAACATGCAGAATTTGTCGAATTCAATAATCTCGCATGCAAGTTTACCAGCTTGCATGGCAATTTATTTGCTTGTTTGTCACATAATTGAATACTTTTCAAAAAAACTGTAATAGGGTTCAAAATTCAAAAAAGTTTAAAAATCCAATCTCCCAAATCTTTCTTACCATCCTTACCATTAAAAAAATGTTCTGTGAAAATTTTAGCTTTTTCGGTGATGATTTAAAGGTGGCCCAAAGACAATGTTGGTTTATATGGAAATTACCATGGAGAAATCTTGAAAAATGTCCCAAACACGCTAGTAATGGGATTTATGTACAAACTTATCATTCCATAAATAAAACTCATTCTTCAACCATAATAAATAAATTTGCTGAAGAGAGAAATTCAATCAGACGGATAGGAAAAAATATATTCATGATTTTGTTTGCCATTATTTAGCTTCATATTGGATTATGGTCCTGCAAACATCTACCGAAATCCCAAGCTAAATAAGCTCAGAAGAGATTTGTTGCTTCAGCACCATTCTTTGTTATGATTTGAAGTATGAGTTTTCACTAGAGATGCAACGTTTGTACTAACATTACATTGGAACATTTTTCGACATTTCTCCATAGTAATTTCCATATAAACCTACAGTGTCTATGGGCCACATTTAAATCACCACCGAAAAAGCTGTAAATTTCACAGAACTCTATTTTTATGGTAAAGACGATAAGAAAGATATGGGAGATTGGATTTTCAAACTTTTTTGAATTGCGAATCAAATGCAGAACCACTTGGGCGCTTCCATGATTCACTATGGCATGGGAATTTTTTCTCGGCCAACCGTAAATTCAGGTGAATTTTATCACCGTTGCACACGATATACAGTGAGAGGCAAAATAAAGTGCCCACCTTACCAGTTTTCGAATTTCTCTCATTGATTTGGTTCAAATTAAAGTTAACACACCTAAATCTTTTGTGATATTTTATTTTTGATGTTCTTTTAAAGTTGCACTTACGAAATTTTGATAAAAAAAAGAATTTTACTTAAAGAAAAAGAAAATCAATTTGTATTGAAAAAAAAGTAGTGACAAAAATAAGTGCCCACTTCCTTCTTGGCCCCAGAAAAGATGATTTAAGAAAAATAAAAAGCAATTTAATAGTTAATGTGTCCTCCTTTGGCCTTAAGGACTTGCTGGAGGCTCTTCGGCATGCTTTTCACCAGGTTTTGTAGGTGTTGTGGATCTAGTTCTTCCCAGGCGCGCTCCAAGGCTTCAAAATAATTATTTTTGTTGGTAACACCAGTTTTTTCAACCCTGGCATCGAGAATCGCCCACAAATTCTCGATGGGGTTGAGGTCTGGGCTTTGTGGAGGCCATTCCAGCGGTTTAATCCGACAAGACCGGAAAAAAGACTTGGTCTTCTTTCCAGTATGCTTCGGGTCGTTGTTCTAGAGAAATATGAATTTCTCTTCAAGGCCCGTCTGGATCAGCGAAACCTCCAGATTTTCCAGCAAGATGTTAATGTAGGAATCTGCCATCATTATTCCGTCGATTTTCACGAGGTTTTCTACTCCACTCCATGAAAAACACCCCCAGACCATCACATTTCCTCCTCCATGCTTCACCGTTCCTTGGATGTGGTGCTCTGCATCACACACGAGCCCGCCGCTCTCGGTTAGACAGCTCGAGCTTCAGGAGCGCCACATCCAAGGAACGGTGACGCATGGAAGTGTGATGTGATGAAATGTGATGGTCTGGGGGTGTTTTTCATGGAGTGGAGTAGGAAGCGTCGTGAAAATCGACGGAATAATGACGGCAGATTCCTACATTAACATCTTGCTGGAAAATCTGGAGGTTTCGCTGATCCAGACGGGCCTTGAAGAGAAATTCATATTTCTCTAGAACAACGACCCGAAGCATACTGGAAAGAAGACCAAGTCTTTCTTCCGGTCTTGTCGGATTAAACCGCTGGAATGGCCTCCACAAAGCCCAGACCTCAACCCCATCGAGAATTTGTGGGCGATTCTCGATGCCAGGGTTGAAAAAACTGGTGTTACCAACAAAAATAATTATTTTGAAGCCTTGGAGCGCGCCTGGGAAGAACTAGATCCACAACACCTACAAAACCTGGTGAAAAGCATGCCGAAGAGCCTCCAGCAAGTCCTTAAGGCCAAAGGAGGACACATTAACTATTAAATTGCTTTTTATTTTTCTTAAATCATCTTTTCTGGGGCCAAGAAGGAAGTGGGCACTTATTTTTGTCACTACTTTTTTTTCAATACAAATTGATTTTCTTTTTCTTTAAGTAAAATTCTTTTTTTAATCAAAATTTCGTAAGTGCAACTTTAAAAGAACATCAAAAATAAAATATCACAAAAGATTTAGGTGTGTTAACTTTAATTTGAACCAAATCAATGAGAGAAATTCGAAAACTGGTAAGGTGGGCACTTTATTTTGCCTCTCACGAAACCCATGCTTCAAATTAACCGATCGCCTCGGATCAGTCGTGTACATAAATTACCTTATGATGAAACATTGGAACAAACGAAGAATAAAATTATCAAATATTTCAGAAATAATCGTTGCTGTATGCAACTACCACGATAAATGCTTTCAATAATTAGGGTTAGTTAGGTTAGGTTTACTCAACAGCTTTCTCTTTATTATAAGTAAGTGAATTCACCTGTAAGGAAAATTAGTGTTGCCTAACACAGAACATGTAAACTTAAGAAACGAATTTAGTGCTTGAAATGATACTGATTTAAGAAGGATTTACTCTTGCCACTGACTGTATGTTGCGTAGAGCATAGATGACTGTATAATTCGTAGTTACTACTCCGTGATTGACGTGAACAATCGAAGTTGCACAGGGAATTAATGAATGGGGCTTGGCATTAGCTTACCATTCTTCAATGTGCACAAATCGAGAGTTCAAAATTTAAAAGTCAAGAACGGCGCCGGCCACGTCCTCACGGTCATCGAGGAAAGGAAGAAAAATTAGTTAGACAACCGTTGTTACTAGAGACCGAGTATACCTCTGCATCTCCACAGTAGTCATGGAAAGCATTTTGGTTTAGTGGGATGAGGTAAAGATCTGGGAGTCACCAATGGTTGGTGATGTGATGCATTATATCCGGAATTTTCAGCCTTTTTGGCTCACGGAGCACTTTTTGAAATAAAATTGGTGCGTGGAACACTACTTATGTTGGCCAAACTTTCATAAAGGTGAAGATCAATAGAAGTCAACCCTGAAAACTTGATCGATTGGTCACTTTCAGCTCAGTTTTCAGCTCAAACGAGTGCTTTGTTCTCTAGATTTGTGCTCGAAAAAAAATGTGAGGTTTGGCTTTGATTCATCTTCACCTTAATTAACTTAGATTTTTTTAAAACTTCTAATTCGAATATAAAAATATTTGATAATAAATCTTCGAGCTGTTTAGTAGAATACCTATAAGTAGATGAAAAAACTGAATTTAGTACTATACCATTTAATGCCACTAGAGTTTGTATCCTTTGACAGATACGCGTATTTCGACCTCAACTGTAAGGCCGTCTTCAGTGTCGTGTACTAGACTCGACTAGATTTTGTTTTTACATGAGGCTTAAACTGTGATAATGAAGCTTTATTTAGCTTTTCATCAACTATTTAAAAATTCTGCTTCAGTCTTTTGAATTGTAGTAATTTTCGAACTTTAGTTCTTCGGTCGAATAACTTGTGCACTGCCTTTTTTTAATTTCATAATTATGTGTATGAATAGATGAACCACAAGTTAAACACTCACGGAAATATTTATAATTTTGATAAAACTCGCAAAATATTTTTAGTTTTGTATGTAATTTGTTGAAATTTCAATATTATTTAAATATTTTTCCAATGAGAATAAATGTCTCGGCAAAACTTTCACACTCAGAAAGTTTCAAAATATTCGGTCGATAAATTGTTTTTTTTTTCAAATTTAAGAGTTGTTTTCCAAAATAAATTCAATGAAACCCATTTTTGCATTTTAAATTGTTTTGTATTTTGGGATTTTTTTTCCAAACAAAAGGTTTTCAACAATCCAATGAAAAAATCTCAGATGTTCAACGTTTTCGTAGAAATATCCGAGGTACATGGAAGTTCGATAATGAACGATATTTTGACACCGTATGTACATAAAAGATTCTTGAAAACTGTTTTACTTATGTCATCCACTAAATTTAATGTCAAAGCAACATATGGTGAAAATGAATTAAAAACACCTCTAAATTTTCAAGAGCACGAATTAGAGGGAAAAGAGTGGTCTTAAATTAAAATTCGGTCGGTTGTTTTGTAATCTAAAATTGTACAGGTGATATTTTTAGGTATGGCTTGGTTTGATATCAAAAAGTTGAGATATTTCAAACTATTGGTACAAATTTTTCGAATCTTACCTGGAGCACTTGCCAAGGCTTCATGGAGCGCTAAGTGCTCCACGGAGCACGATATGAACACCGCTGCATTATATAATTACGCCTTATCGGTATCGTGAAATAATTCAATAATCGTATTGTACGCCGAACAAGTGTTCGTCACTCACCCACGCAGGAGCAAGCGTCAAGATCGAAAGATCAAACACAATTCTTGTTGTCAACCGCCACATAATGGGTAAATATTCGGCAAGCCATGCTGTTCTACTCAAATGTTTCAGCAATTTGTGCTCCCGGAGGGAAACAGTTCCGAAAAACCAACTCTATTGTACAGCATCCATGTCCATTATACGTAGATCAATATTAATAATGTCATCAAACCACTGTTAATGCAGCTTCAACTCTATCTTCAATCTGGAGTTCATCGTATGATTCAATTATCATGTCAGATTCATGTTTTCTCTTACATCAGCACAAAATCCACTCCATCACTTGTAAAACTTCAAGCTCCTTCTAGCACATATGTTCCCTGGGACTTTTTTATGGAACCCATTAGTGCAATTCTACCATCCGAACAACTCTGTTTCCACACTTGAGTTTTCTTTGCAAAATGAAACTAAATCAATTTCCATTTATTCCTAATGGAAATGGACTTCTGACTCGGCTGCACATTTTGCCAAATGAAGCACAAATATGAAGGCCTCTCGCCTCTCAACCCATCGTCTTCCCTCCCATCTAATGATTTTATTTGCATTTCACTCTTGCATAGATTGGCATCAACTCCTACTACCATTACTCGATTCGCAATGGGATTCTAACCTGCCCAAAACTGTGATGTTGATGGGTATCTATCCCCTCTTATGAAGAACGAACAACGAACCGATAACACATATGGAATGAACGTTGCACGTGAATGATACCACATTTCGAGACCAGGCAAATGTAGGCCAACTGGAGAGGTCTTTCCGTCCGTATGCTCACCCAGTCATTGTAACTGGTCCCAGTGGGTGAACGAGCGATCCAGAAGAGCAGCCCAACGGGTCCATTTTGCTTCTCGTCCGAATTGAACCCTTTTTGGGGCGCACATTTATTCATATCCACTAGCCAGCTGTCCTGTGGTGGGTCTTTGATAGAAACATGAAGAACCAGTTGGCTCACATGCCTTCTCCTCCCTTTCATGGACAGCAGGTTCAGGCCTTCTTTTTTAGGGGTTCTACACTTAAACTTCGTTTTACGAAAACATATTCAAACAGGCTTAAGTAAGAAAATCATGCAAACTTAGTTTATCGATCCTACGTGTTTCGCAGACGAACTTCTACACGTTCACTTCTCTGAACCAACTTGAAGTAAATACTATCTAGACGTTTAATTTTCGAAATCGGAAAACGGTGTAAGATTTTCAACTTTCGCAACCAATCCACTACTATCATCGCTTTGTTAAATGGAAAAATAAAGTGACTTAATCAAGAGTCGAAACTAAACACTACTAGAGTGAATAGCATTTGAAAAAAATGGTGTATCATTTTACAATTAAGCTTCTGTGAGAAAATGATGGAAACTCAGAATCCTTGAACGCGTGCTGCTTGATTGGTTTTGTGGATCAGTGGGCGTAGTAGCTTCGTGATGTGCGCACATAAATTCTTTCTGCTCTCAAAAGTTTTTTAAACTGCCTCGTGCAATAAAATATGGGGCCTTCATTAACTGAGTGGTTAGAGTCCGCGACTACAAAGCAAAGCCATGCTGAAGGTGTTTGGGTTAGATTCCCGATCGATCCAGGATCATTTCGTAATGGGAATTTCCTTGACTTCCCTGGGCATCGTGGTACCTGCCACACGATAAACGAATGCGATAATGGCAACTTTGGCAAAGAAAGCTCTCAGTTAATAACTGTGGAAGTGCTCATAAGAACACTAAGGTGAGAAGCAGGCTCTGTCCCAGCGAGGAAATGGTCCTGCCAAATGAGATACAGTGCCTTCCCGATTTTGGCAACACCCGCTTTTGTCTACCTCCGATTTTGGCAACACCCGTTTTTGGCAACATTTTCTTCCCGATTTTGGCAACACATGAAAAAATATTTTCAATTGATAATTAAGCACTGAAACCTAATATTGTGAGTTAAAACAAAGTAAAAATAAGTCAAAATGAAAATGTTGGTGACCATTGCGAGCTTAGAAAGCTAATGTTGAATGTACTTATAAGTAAAACGCGCATATTTCATAGGGGAATTGACATAAAGCAGGCAAGCTGTAAAAATAAAGGCTACATTGTTTAAAAGGCATAATAATTCAGTGGAATATGATAGTAATCAACAGTAAAAACAAGTGTAATAAAGCATCAAATGTTAAGATGATTAGCTTTACTGTGTTGATCGTTAATGTTTTGTTATTGTTGTGCTTGTAATTAACGTACAAATCGGATTATGTGTGGCGGTTTGAAGATCCTCAAAATGTTTTCAAATTATCTCGTGATCATTGATTAGTTAACCCGTAGAAGATTTTATTGAATAATTGATGAATGATTTCTGTTGGGTATTTCTGTAGGAATTTCAGTAACAGTTATTGAGGAAAACATCGAGAAAGTTTGTTCATAACACTAGTTGACAATTTGGGCAAATTGTTGAGAATGGGTTTTGAAGTAGTCATTGAATAACTTCTTTAGAAGAATTCTAAGAGTGAGTAAAAAGACCATGCTCAAAATTCTTTGGACATTGTTAACATTTACAGTGGGATTCCGTTTTTGGCAACAAAGTCGAAATTTTCAGTTGCCAAAAACGGAACCGTGCCAAAATCGGAATCCATTTTTTTTATTTCGAAAATTTAATTTAGACTTGATTCCATCATCATTATGGAACTAAATGATGTACAGACTTCCGAACGGTCCATTTTGAAGTACGGTCCATAATTTCCGTAAGATAGGACTGTGTTATAAATCTCAAGACCAGTTATATAAATTGTGACAGGCGTTCTACACACTTTTTATTGCTGAAATATCTTCAATGGTTTTTAAAAGTTTTATGTATACTATTTGTATACATAGGTCATGTAAAACAATAATCCCATAAGTGAACTTTATTCAAGAACAGAAAAATTTATCAGAATAGTGTTAAAATACAGAAAATTAATTGAAAACGTATTTGCAAAAAAAGTTCTAAGTGTAACAAAACTGAATGAATTTAGCTCAAAAAACATAAAAAAATGTTCATCTTTTAAGTTTAAGTGTCAAATTTGATAATATTCGATAATTTGAAGAAACTCTTTTGAATCATATTTCTTTCATAGTAAGGCATCTCATATCAAATGATTGCCTACAGTCAAAGGGCACACAGGAAAAGCTGAAATAAATTACTGTACACCAACTATTTTTGGAATATAATATTGACAAAGCGTTCAATAGGATTTTCCATAGAAATGTGGGCTTCATAGCCGTGCGCTTAGCAGCGTCAGCCGTTTAGAGATATCATACTTCGGAGTGTGGATTCGATTCCCACCCCTGTCGGAGGAATCTTTGCGTCAAACAAAAAAATCTTCAATGGTCCAATAATAGTTCCAAGTGTCCGTTATATAATATAAGTAATGTTAATTTGCAGCGTTTGACTGAAGACAGTGTGAATTGTCTCTTAAATATGAATGAAAATTCCCCTAGAAATTATTACAAAATGGTATAGAACAGTGATGCTCCACATGCGGCACCCTATAGGGTGTTATAAGATCCATGACTCTAGCCCATCATTTGGAATAAGTTTATCATAACTTTAATTTAGAATGAGTTTTAATTGTGTTTTAGAAATTGAGATTGGGTATGAATACAAAAGAAATTCGCAGGACTCCGCTATGTAACAAGTGCCCGATAAAAATCTCCAGGTGTCCGTTGAGAATCTACAGAAACCCGTTAGAACTCTGAAGTAGTTCGCAAGGAATCCATAGAATCTTGTTAAGGAGTCAGATAAGATTTGACATCTACCCAAAAGCTTGCTAGCAATTTTGAGAATATTGCTTAGAATTTGAAAATTCTGGGGAGACAATCAAGATCTTGCCAGAAATATTCAGCAGGCCACTTTATGAATCATATGAGGTCACAAGGAATCGACAGATTTCGCACAGTATCAAGAAATACCTAATATCCGATAGGAATACCCAGATTTCACTCAGTATTTTCAGGAATTCACTGAAAATGAAAACTCTGAGAAGCCTATTTTAACGGATTCTGCAGAAACCAGTTAGAGAACTCCTAGTCCCAACTAGGGGTCATCAGGATTACGTAAGGAACATTTTGATAATTCCTTGGGGCAGTTATACTTGAATCAAATTTCTTTGATACGAATTTAATTCAAATACTCAATTTATTTTATGAAATTCCATAAAAAATGAAGAACGCGACTTTTTGCTTGGCTTGATTCTATTGCTATGGTATGTTTCTACATACGCAATGAATGTAATTCAACAATAAAAAAAAGTGAGCTGAAGGGGCAAGACGAAATTTCAAATATAAACTCTGTGTAAGTTATAGACATTTGGTTCCTCTTGTGTCAATGTTGCTTTGTTAAAACGAGCTGTTCCAAATCTGAAGAAAACTGACTTTTATTAACTGCATCACCTTCCGCCATACTCAAGTGGGCTGGTCATGAAGCGTGAATGCCTGAGAAAAGATGTTGGAATTCTATTTGAGGTACTCATAGAGATTGATGACTTTATGAAACGTTCCGACCACACGGCCATCGAATACGGTATTTCTAGAAATTGGTGAGATTTGGAGGAATATCAGCGAAAATTGAGCTCTGGAATGTAGTAAGCGTGAAGCTGGCTTGCTTTTCAAATGACTCAAACAAAAGACGCAATGACATTTCCAAAAATACAAATTTTTAAGATACCGTCGTTGGGGGTGACAATGGGTCAAAAAGGGATATGTGCGATTTATTTTTTGAATAACTATCGCAATTTAACTCCAATAAACTTCAAATTTGGTGTGTATGTACTTTGATGGTACATTAACAACTGTTCAAAAAATTGAAGACAAATATTTATTCACAACGGCACCACAAGTGAATGAAAAATGACCCAATTTCACCCCATAGAGGGGGTGACATTGGGTCACTGTAATTAAAAAAACTTGTTTTTGAGAATATGATTTCAAAACCATTCACAACTGAAAAATGTTGATAAAAAACGATGCAAACAAGACTAACAAATATCTAAGATGTTTCACAAGTATGATAAACCCACTTAAGAGAATGATTATACAGAAAATTGAAGAGCTATGAGAAAAAATATGTAAACCCAACATTTATCGTCAAGTTCATATAAATTTTCTTGGTTTTTCCCTCAAATTGTCTTCAAAGTCTCATCCCCCTTGCTGTAAAGCCCATTCAGTTTCCCCAAAGGTGTTCTGAAACAGTGATTATTTTAAACCTTCGCAAATAGTTAAATTTCGGTGCGACATTCCACGATCAATAAATTTCAGGCAGAAGTTGACGTCATAATCCCAGTATTTCAGCGATCCAACTCATTTGTACTTCCGTGAGATGTTTCTATAATATGAAAACACTGATAAATAATCAAATTTAGAAAAAAAAAACCCTTTTGATAAAAATTTACGATGTTGCTGCGCACGAAACACAGTTGCTGGTTTGAGAAGTTGTCAAAATGCGTTATATTGTTATTCAATGCACGGAATATTCAAGTAGACTTGTTTGATGTTTCAGAGATGCTGTATATAGAAAGAATAAATACATCTTAATGAAAAAAGAGAGCACCCGGCACCGTAAAATGTCAAAAAAGTGGACTTGGAATTTCATTTACTATCGTTCTTGCTTGACCCAATCTCACCCCCATTTTCAATGTTTTAGACATCGTACCGAAAAAAATGATTTTTTTGTGGGAAAATCAAACAGATTCCGAAAAATACCTGTGATGTGTAATGAAAAGACTTTCAACATTCTACTAATACAACGATAGAGGCTAGAGTACATGCGTGATACTTTGTACAGGAGAAATTTTATGTTGTAAATTTTATTCAGTTTCAACATGCAAGTTTATTGATGTAGTAAACAAAAACTACTATTTCTAAAAATGTATATTGTTATTAATTATGTGCAATAATATGTTCCCTATCATATGAATTATTAATTTTAATGATATCAGCGTTATTAGCTGAAATATTTCACAAAACATATTTTTCCGTTTGGACCCAATCTCACCCCCTAGACCCATTGTCACCCCCATCGACGGTATTGAAAAATGTTGCCACAAACGGATCCATTTTGTTGCCAAAATCGGGGGGTGCCAAAAACGGAGCATGCCAAAAACGGAATCCAACTGTATACGGATGTTACAGAATCTTACAGAAATCAAATCAAAACATTGGGGAAACATGTAGCGATTGTATTTCTACCAGAAGCATCAAATGGTGAAATCCTTAAGTAAATTCATATGCACAATAGAGATTTTGCAAGCAGTTTCTTGACGACTTCGTAAAAAAAATCTTATAAATAAAATCGCCAGCAAAATTTTCAACAATTTTCAAGTTTGAACATAACTCATCGCGTTGCTCTTCACACATTATTTCTTCTATAGCATGATTTTTTGTTTCAAGAAATATCTTCCAATCCTTCTTCTTCTTCTTGACATTACGTCCTCACTGAGACAGGGCCTGCTTCTCAGCTTAGTTTCAATGAGCACTTCCACAGTTATTAACTAAGAAGTTTCTACGCCAAAAGTTGCCATTTTTGCATGCGTATATCGTAGGCAAGTACGCCCAGGGAAGTCAAGAAAATCTTTACCGATCGGGAATCGAACCCATGCCTTCAGCATGGCTTTGCTTTGTAGCTGCGGACTCTAACCACTCGACTCAGGAAAGCCCCTCTGATAATTAATTTTACAACTCTCAGCTTGATTTTTCCCGAATCTCAGCAAATGAGCATAATGCTTGATAAAAACTCGTCATTAACTCTATTTCTGGGTGCATGGCGGTGCCAGTCTTGACAAAAAAGTTGACATCACATTTCAACCGTGATAACATTGATAGTAAGAAGTTATTTAGAAAAAACTTCCAATTAGAACCTTCTTCACTATTAAGACGTGTGGTCACCAAAATTGCGCTCTATGTTCAAGAAATCGCAAAAATAAACCCACCAGAAAGGATCCTCAACCGAACCTGTATTCATAATCTGCTACTTTTGATATGGTCTGGTTTTAAAGCACATTTGCGCTCTAGAACAGTCGCAAATGGCCACTGAAAATAATACCACGCTTGTACTAAGTAGAACAAGTGTGCTTTTCAGATGGCGCATATAATCAGTACATGTTTCTGCTTTTAAATCAAAAGCTGAACTGAAGAAGGCTCCCAGACATTTTTCACATCATTCGTAGTAATTGCCATGCATTTTCTGATACTTTTAGAGATAAGAATGATAAAAACACAAGCATTTCAAAATTCCCGAATTTGGCAACATCCCAATTTTGGCAACATAAAAATCAAGCCTTGTTGCCAAAATCGGTAAGACACTGTATTTGGAGGTGAACTTCGACATTTTCTTCTTCTTAAATTTGTCGTCCACATCGAACTTGCTCTTGCCGGTGAAAAACTACAACCCCGGAGTTTGCTTAAAATCGGCTTTTTTTTTTAACGTCGTCCATCACACAGCAGCCATATTATGTCAGCATCTTCTCGTAGAGCTTCCGTGCCCGAGTTTTAACCGTCGATTGTTGCCGCTCATCGCGGTTTGGGAAGTTATGTACCTTGTATGTATGTAGTCCAGCTCTCTTCTCTGCATTCTGGACGTAGCTCTGCGACTTGCCGATCTTTTCAGCCAAATCACGGCTTGAGACGATGGGATTTGCTTTAATCATCCGCTTCACCTTTCTCTCCGTCTTTTTGTTTTCCGGTCCCGGTTTTCTTGTAACTCCTTTCTCGTGGTCCAACGTCAACCGTTCCTGGAACCGCTTCAACACTCTGGAAACGGTTGAATGGTGAATGTTCAACATTTTTCCCAACAGCCGGTACGACAGGTCAGGAAAGAATTTGTTCTCTCGTCTCGCGTTGGTTCGAGTTTAACAGTATGTAAACAATACACATCAATGAGAAGGTGTGCAAAATTTGGTTGATTTTTACCCAATGGTAGAAAAGTTATATATGCGGTGTTTTTTTACCTAATCCGGTTATCTGGGGAGTACAGGAGATTTAGACTCTGTGGTTCTCACTCAGAATCAAAATTGAGGGAGTCCTTTACGTATCTTTAGAACGCCAAAATATCATCAAGTCCGGTCTGTCTGAACATCGATCACTTAACAATCTATTACGGTCTATTACGGTCTACTGCGGATGCACGTCTCGAGTGCGGTAAGGAGTCATGCACAAATTACGTCACGCTCCAAGGGGCGAGAGGGTTGAGCCAAGCGTGACAAGCCTTACAACATTTTCGGAGGACTCATACAAGAAGTGTGACAAAGTGGGGGGAGTGGGTCGAAAAAGTTGAAATTTAGCGTGACATAATTTGTGTACCATCCCTAACAGAGAAAAAAAGGGAAAAACAACTCTGTACCATGTTACTTTTCTATGACTTGAGCTACAAGTCCGATGTCCTCCTGGAACTACCTCATGGTATTACTTCAGGAGGCAGAGAGCTTGTTGATGCCTCTACGCCTTTGCGTCACCTCTTGCTCTATTCGATCTGGCTACAATTTGTCACTTTAACGTAACTCACATTTTGGGACCGACCACACGCCTGGGCCATGTGAGAATTTTTCGATGGATGCTGTTGTGTTTTCTTGGTGCGCTTGACTCCATTTTTCTGCTCGTCATGCTCTACGGGCGGACCGGTTGGATGCCGAGGTCGGTTTTGCGATTTCCCCGGTGGCGGAAGATCTTCCAAACCGATGCTTTCCGGGCAGATGCCAAAGTCGATCCTGTGATTCCGGTGGAGGGAAACTTCCGGTTCACAGGCGCCCCGACGATCATTTGCCGGTGCTCTTTCGTTATCTACTCATCTAGTCCCCGGTGGAGGATCTAGCCTACTCCGACTCGATGGTGGTCGGCCAAGTGTCAGGGTCAGTTCTGCAATTCCGGTTGGAGGGTGACTTCTGGTTCACAGGCGCCTCGACGACTTATTACCGATACTACGTTACGCTCGTTCTACTCGGTCTAGTCCCCGACGGAGGATCTAGCCTACTCCGATCGCGCCCGATGGTCTTCTCTCTTCAACAGACTAACTTATCGAGTGCCGAGGTTAGTCCAACAATTCCGGTGGGAGCTTGGCTTCCGGTTCATCAGCGCCCCGACGTCCCAACGACAAGCGCTGCTCTCTGCGTCTCGTTTCGCTGCTCTTTTCGCCAGTTGCGCTGTAAGCCAGACATTATTTGCACCACTATGTTGGTCATCATATTCCAAATATCGGGATCTCTTATCATTCCCTGGACCACACCTTCTACGCTGAAGTACTCACCAAAAGCAGTCGCTACCGTGTTTCGTTCTATGTTGAACCTCGGGCAGTCGAAGACAACATGTTCTGGCGTTTCTTCAATCTCCATACACTCAGGACAGAATGGTGAAGACACATGGCCTAGTTTTTGGTGTTAAGCTTTATGGGAGTATTACAATATCCGTAGCTTGCCTGTACCTACCATGCGCAAACATTCCTGGCCTACGTGGAACCGTAGAGAACGTCATCCGTCAGCTTCCAGAACCAAGAATGATAGTCGGGGACCTTAAAGCACACCATCCGGCATGGGGCGGTTTCCGCTCAGACGCAAGAGGCATAATGTTGCTTGATCTTTTTCGAGGACAGTGATCTCACTATTCTTAATTATGGCTCTCCAACATTTTTAAAGGGCTACTACTCAACAGCAGTTGACTTTTCAGCTGTTACCCGGTCAGTGACCCGGTGTTTTCACTGGAATGTCAACTCGGATCCGTGCGAAAGCGATCATCACCCCTTGCTAATCTCAGTAGTCGCCGAGGCTCCTGCCACTACTAGACGACCCCGCTGGTTGTATGACCAGGCGGATTGGGCCGCCTTTACCAACAACATCTGCGCATCAATTAGAAATCATCAACCAAGTAGCATATCCGAGTTTTCGGCTATCCTAACCCAAGCGGCAATCGTATCAATTCCCAAGACAAGCAACACACCTGGCCGTAAGGCTCTCCATTGGTGGTCCCCGGAGATTAAGAAAGCTATCAAAACGCGTAGAAAGGCTCTCTGAGCCGTTAAGTGATTGGACCTCAATCATCCAAACCGATCAGCGGCTTTGGACAGATGCCGATCTCAGCGCAACGAATGCCGTCAAGCCATTCGTGATGCTAAACGAGCTTGTTGGGAAGACTCGACAACATCAATGCTTCATAATCAATAACTGACCTATGAGCCAAGGTCAACGCCTTTAGCGGCAAACGATCCACCACCCCGCCTACTCTTCTTTTTGACGGAGACAACACAGCGGACCCGACTGTTATTGCGAACGGCCTAGGCAAATATTTTGCCAGCCTGGCTGCCTTTGCTACAACCCGGAATTTGTGCGATGTTCCGGGGCTACCGCCGGCGACATAGTAAATTTTAACGTGCCTGCGAGCAACTTGCAGCTCCCCATCAACCTACCTTTTTCAGCAAGAGAACTTCAGCATGCCTTGAGCCGAAGTAGTGGCAAAACCGCCGGCCTCGATGAAATCGGCTACCATATGCTAAAGATCTGACATCGAATTTAACCGAATACCATGACACCCGGTCGAATTTTGCCTTGGCAGGTAAGTACGATCGCCAGCGTATTCTCTCGTGATTGTCCATTTTTTCTTGGTGATTCTCCAGACTCCTTTACTCCTTGTTCCTTCAGCTTTTCAAGAAGCTCATCATCGGACATGTTGATGACATCCCTACAGCAAACAAAACCCCTAATCGAATTGAGGGTTGGATGTTCCGTGATCGTGATAGCTGTTCCGTCATTCAATTTTTCCATGGAGAGCAGCTGATCGAATTATCATTTGTTTCGTAGGTTGCTTTGTTTACCTCGGGAAAGGCTCCTTAGATTTTACCGCCGTCAAACTTTTCAACTGACCGCCTTATTTGAAATGTTCTGTTCGGAAGCGGTCCGTTGACACCGGAAATCTTGAGCAAATTTAGTTCGCCATACATTCCTTCCGGGTCCATGTATGACGGGAGGATCGCGTTGGTAAACGTGCCATCAACCCTAACCTACCCAAAAACAGCGGCTTACAGGAACACAAAACACTCGAAAAAAATACCCGCTGGGTTTTTGAATGGCCCACATGCACACGACTTAAGTGTCTTTAGCCTCAGAACCCCTTTACGTGGGGGAGGAAAAACTTTCCGCATTTTCCCGAAGAATTCGATTTGTTTACCCGACTTTTGAGACTTTGTCCATGTGTCGTACAAACTACGCCAAATTTAGTCCTCTAAATCAAATGATGTCTGTTTACAATGAGCACTGTGAAATGATTGATCTAAGTATGCTCCGGACCAAATTGAAATCATATTTTAGCTCACTAGGAAATCTTAGAATATAAGAAACTATGTAAATATGTAGTCTACAAATGATTGACGAAATAAATAAATAAATAAATAAAATAAATAACACTGAAGGGTGAAAGATGTTTGTACATATTGGTTAAACGATTAAACAAGTATGTTGACATTTATCATGGAACAAATATAAGGATTTATGACGACATTTGTAGTGACGAATCGTACATATTTTGTTTGAAAATCATATAAACGTAACATTCCCACGATAGAAAATTGTAATCATAAACACGAAACAATCTCACCATTTGGCAATCACGATTGATCTTGATTCCGTCGCTCATCCAACAGGAGCATAGAACCGAATCAGAAGACCACACACTATTTCATAAAGATGAATTTCTTGTAGTATCTAAAGAGAAAAACCTCGTTTTACGAACTGACTCAGTTTACAAAACCCCAATAAGTTCGTAAATTGAGGCTCCAGTGTACTCTGCAGAGCACAACCATGAGTAAGCTTCTCTTCTTTGTTCGAATCATCATCACATTGCCGTCGTACCCCCGAGCCTAGTGCTACTGCATCGTATCATCGCACCCGCGTTGGGTTGAGTTGAGGTCGATTGAACTCTATACCTACCCGAGCAAAAGAGAAACCGGAAACCGTCCCAGAATTATGAAACCGAAAATTTGATGGCTGTTCTACGAACGTGCTGTTAATGGCTGTGATGGGATCAGTATTTGGGGCCCAGATAATCGTAACGGTAAACGCGCAACTATTCAGCAAGACCACGCTGAGGGTCGTGGGTTCAAATTCTACTGGTCGAGGATCTTTTCGTAAACGACATTTTCTTTGTTCCCAGGGCCATACCTGCCACACAATATATACATACAAAAATGGTCAATTGACACAGAAAGCTTTCAGTTAATAACTGCGAAAGGGCCCATAAGAATACTCTGAAACATGCTCTGTCTCAGTCGGGATGTAACGCCAGAAAAGGAAAGAAGAGAAGGAATCGGTATTCGTTTTGAAAGCGGTGGAGGGTGTTGGTGTATGAAGCCTCCACGACCAGGAGAGCACATTTTAAGCGGGAGGGCATGGCCTATTCTGTTGAAGGCAGGACCCGATTCTGTTCAGAAGTAGTACATTTATGGTTGCAAACACAATGAATGTTGGTTGGTTGGTTAGTTGGTTACCCCAAGGATATGATCGAACGAACTGGGTGGTAAAACATTCCCCATTGAACGAATATTAATATCAAATAAACGTTGTGTTGAAGCGAAAATGTCTAATATCGTTTGATAGAGCGTTTGAAAGGGACGAATCTACCGCAAAGGGAGAAGACATTCCCATAAAGAACTTACCGGGCTGTAATGTTCACATTGTTTCCGGTCGAGGATGGGGTTGGGCAAGAGGAAGGAAGATGATTGGAGGGTACAGTTTTTATGATGATATGGGACTTTCCATATGGGTGGAACAGAACTTTTTTTTTTCGTGGCAGGAAACGTGATTGCCAGGATGTTCAACAGGCACGTATGAAGGCAGTGATGATTTTACGGAGGTACTTGTGTATGATTTGATTCGATCACGAAGCGATATTAATATGTTTCAGGAGTGGCTGAAGGAAATTGGAATGACCGGTAGATTATGGAGTCACATAAATTTGTACATTGAGATGAATCAATCATTAGACGATTAATGAATTAGTGAATTAGTGATTTGCATTAGCATTAAGCTAATCGCGCAAATTCGATGAGGGTCCACCCCTAAACAATTGTATAAGAATTGGATAAACAACGGAATCGTGAAAAAAAGATATTTCTCCGAAATGCGCGCTTTTTTCCAAGGCTGAAATGGTTAATGTTGATAATTGCATCGAAATAAGCAATCAGTTCGATGCTCTAGACAAATTTTCCGAACACCAAATCGAAGCAGCCTCTAGCCCAAGCTCTTTGATTTAAGAGAGAGTGCAGCCTATCGTGATCAGTTGTTACGAATTTGGAGGATTGAGATAGGAGATCTTGAACTTTATTAGGGGAATCAAGGCTTCATTCCTAATCGCAAAGAAAGAAGACTGTCCCGTTTCGTCGGAAACACTTGATCGCAAAATTCTGCTCAGACATCTCTAAGAGAAGAAACACATTTTTTACTTATAAAGACAAAACTGAATGTTTGTCCAAAGTCGTCAAATTATTTGTTACATTTTTGAAGAGATCAAAAATGGAACAAATAATTTACAAGGATTTTCTCCAAGTAGTCATTACGAAAAAGAGAACCCAATCTGGCATTTGTTGGAAAGGGCTTTCTCGAGAATATTATTTAGTTCACTTTAACAAAAGTGATCTAAATCACATTAGAGCTTTAGAAAAAGCAAGATTTATGTTCGATGTACGTATGACATGGGAAAAATTCTTGAAACCTGGAAAAAAATTTCAAAACTCCACTCAGTGCCGTCGGTGCAAAAGTGGGGTCATGGTACTAAACATTGACGCATGGATGCTAAATGCGAAGGTTTTTCTCACGTCAAGGACGTATGCCCTGTGAAGTAAGATACCAAATGAATTGTATGTGCAAATTTCGGGGCAACCATATGACTTACTTTTGGGATTACCCTTCGCGTAGATCAGTGATTCCCGAATCAGCGATTTTCAGGTCGAAGGGGGAGAAAATGCTAGAAAGGGGGCGAAAGTGAGAGCAACTGAAAAACAAAAATAGGTTCATTGATATATAATAGTTTGGAAGAAGCAGTAATATATTAATGATAGCATATACATCTTACAAAGAATTTACTTGACATCTAACTATTTCTTCGGTTGTTTACCTCTAAACGCGCTCGTTTTTAAATAATGATAGACAAATTTGACGATTGTCATTGAGACCTGAATGGTTTTTGCCAAAAATAATATTGGATGCATTTTGAAAGCAGAAAAAAAATTTAAGATCTTTTGGCTATGTTTGAAACATATTTCCAAAGTAAAGCAAAAAGTACTCATACACGCATACTAATCGGTTTTTATAGAACAAATCATTTCATTAATAAATTTATGTGACTTTGGTGGACGAAAATCGGGTTCCAATGATAAAATCGCTGAATGTCATATACTTAAATCACCCTACTTAAAAATAGGCCTGCGCGACATAAAATTGCATGTATAAAAGCTGAAAAAAAAAAATCAAAAAATTGAACGTTGCATTTCGTTGTAGTGATGAAGAGATAAAAAGTCTGTGTTTACTGATATTTTTTATGTTTTGAATGTAAAATGGACTATTTACAGAACAGCCACTCAAAACTTCGTAAATGTATTTCAACAATATAACACCAAAACGAAGACAAGAAAGCATTAAGTGAGCCGAAACTCTTTTGATGATCGCACATTAGCCAGGAAAATAGATTTGTTGATACAAAACCAGTTGATGCATATGATAGATATTGCATGACTCTTTAGTTTTAGTTTAGGATATACTTATTTTGGGGTATTTTGAGTGAAACATTATGATTGACTGCTACACCATTTAAATTTGATCAATTTTCTGTATACTTGTGATGAAATATTGATCAATAGGAGGGCGATTCCAAAATATATTGGTCTCAAGGGGGCGAAAGTCAGAAAAGTTTGGGAAACACTGGCGTAGATGAATCGTTGAGGCTCGTACCAGGCAGATGAACGGCAACGTTTTTCGTAGCTGGAGTTCCCCAGGCCGAAACTCCAACAATTCTCATTTTTCAGTTTACAATCGCTTGCTTAAAAGTTAAAACCATCAGGAAAATTATATTCATGCATTTTTGTTGTAGTGTTGGTCGGTCCTACTCTTTAAAGCCTTCCACATCAAGGTGCTGGGTGACTGGAGAGTTAAAGAGCGACTAGAAAGTTGTGTTCGAACGAAATGTACACCGATTCATGCCCTAAATTATCAGCTAGAGAGAGGATTTTTAGTACATCCTTTAAATACCTTTTTTCTATTTAATTTTGAAAGACTCCGTTTCCCTATACTAAATAAAGAATTTCCCCAAACTAAACTTCAAGTCGCTTACCGAGTAGCTAATCATTTTTTTAGAATTTTTAAATTTTACAGGTTTTCATTTGGACCCATTTGCTACCATTTGTGACTATGCGGTTTTTCGATTTCGGAAATTTGCCAAAATCGACACGGCCTACTCTCCATATCTCGATATTCTCTTGGTCTCGATATCTCCCTATCTCGATGTGATTTTCATTCCCGATTTTCTGTCCATATGTCAATATTCTCATTATCAAAGGTTATTTGACTAGTATTTAGGGATTCAAAACAATAAGCAAACACTACATTACGTTTGTTTGTTTTTAATTTTCCTGGTAACGGAATCTATGTCTCGATCTCTCTCTATTTCGTTGGCCCCTTTGATATCAAGATGTGGAAAGTCGACTGTATTTGTTTTAAACCAAAATTAAATTAAATGACTTGTCAATTCTTTTTTTTTTCTATCCCAATAGCTTATGCAAACAAACTTAGGTCAAAGAAAAAGTGTAATGGCTTCGAACTTTGGTTTAAGGTGAAAAGAGATTAAACAGTTGGATGTTTTCTAGTTTTTCATGTAAAATAAATATTGAGTGTTATCTTAAGTTTAATTCTTGCTCAAACATGTCCACTAGACATCTAAAGGCAAATTATTATGAAAAAAAACGTATCATTGCTTTGCATTTTGATTCACAGACTAACAAGCTGAACCCTTGAGTTTTTAATAGTTCTTTAGGTTAAAAATAAGTCTTAATAAGAAGCTTCATTTCTGCCCTGACGCGTTGACCAGAGTTCTACAATCAACGCATTTCCGTACAAAATACATGTAATTACCATGAATTTTTATTTACAGGCAAAGAGTTTAAAGAAATGATTTTAAGTAGTGTTTAGGTAAAATAAATTTTGAGTATGTTCCAATATTTATGTTACTGCTCATACATATTTTCTTAAATCCTTAAATGGAATTTATGTCAAAAAATTGAATGTTATCGCCTCTAGTTTGGAAGAACTAGCAAATTATTAAAAACAATGAGGGTCTCTTCTATTTTTAAGCAAAATAAGTTTTGAGTGTAATCTAAAACGTTTATTTTACGCCCAGTGGCGTAGCTAGAGTTTAGGGGGGCCGGTGCGGAGGTAGATTTGGGGGGCCCTCGAAAAAATGTTTGCAAAATATGTCTTTTATTAGCGAATTCACATGTACCTCCCATAGTTTTTAGAAAACGTTTAATATTTGTAAAAAAAAAACATAATAGTTAAAAAATAATCTGCATGTAAAAAAATACAATTTTGGTAAAGAAATAGTTGTTGTTAAAACGTCTAAATATATACACACTTTCTCAGTTGTTGGATTCTCGGTGATTCGTTTTGCTGAGGACGGCGATTGCTCTAGAAGCTTCTATATGTTTCTGTTTAAAAAGATCTTTGAATATATTCTTGAATACCTTCCTGTATGTTGTACGGTATTTTAGAGTATGGTTATTCCTATTAGATTTCTTTGAAAATCTGTGAAACAATTTGGAACTATTCATAGGTAAATATTTGATGAAATCTTTGGACAAATTCTAGTATTGCGCAAACCACTGAAAAATTCTTTGTTGTCTGGCTTTGGATAATTTAACGATCACACGAACAACGAACACACGAGCCATAATATCATCCCATTTATCCACCTGCATTCATACAACACGCATAATATTTATCGTTCGTAGAAGATAACGAGCCATGAACGAAAACAAGACAGACACACACCACCCACTGTTTGGCGCCGATCACTGTGTATCAACACTTTCAACATTCGCTGACCCACTCTCATTCTGATCACGAAACAGAAGCGAATATTTTCCATTTTTTGTTCTACGTTTGCAACCAAAGGAGTGTTCAATGATCCAATAGATTTTAATTAGGTTGTTAAAGTCTGCATCACCAGAAAATATGAAAGTTATTACCAATTATATGCAAAACATAAATCACCCGAATGGCTCGATACTTTTGTAGTCTGTGAGAGTTGCTGCTCTTAAACGCTCTCGTGCCACGTATCAAACGGATCAAAATCCAAACACTGTTTGTTGCGGTTTTCTATGCAGATCTAGTAGGCAATCAAGATAATGTGCATGATTTCATTTTCGATGTTATTTTATGAGGAACTCCCAGCAAAACTCATAGAGGTACCCTAAATTCTTGAATTAAAAAATCTTCTTGTAAAAGAAGTCTTAAAAGAAATTTTGCAAGAATATTTCAAAAAAAATCTTGAAAAAAGGCAGAAGTTCCTGGGGAAATTTTTGCTTTTATCACTTGAAGAACTCCTTGTACAGGGTGTCCGTACACAATTTTAAGGCATGCCTCTATGCAACCGAGATGAAAAAATGAGCATTCCTACATTGTTTAATATTATATTCTTAAACAACAAATTTGACCAACTTCTGATGTCAAATATTTGCAAAATCCGAGTCAAAGGTGTTGGACTGTCCCTGAGTTTTTCAGGGATCGTTTTTCCATATAAAAGAAGATGTTTTGCAAAATATTAGATTTTTATATTAGGGGGAAGTGGGACAAAATGACTCTCAATGATTTTATGTCACTAAGCATGCAAAATCACAACAACTGATATAACTTTAGTAAAAGTGCACGGATTATGTTAAAATTTGGCATGATTACTCTACGCTATATAAACTTTAAGATAAGCATGGTATATGAATTTTGAAAGTACTTCAAATCGAGAAAAACAAGTTTTTCATAAAAATTTTAGTGATTTTCAAATCGATTTTTTCTTACCAACCGAACTAGGTCAAAACACTAGATATGACGTTTTGTAAAGCAACTCATCGGCTTTTATGTGAGGTGTAATCCAGACATGCCGTGTCAAAAATTAGAAAAAATGGGTAGTGTCTTGAACTTGAGCCATTTTGTGAGCCCTTGCCTAGAGAGGTTGTATTGATGTTCTACAATCGAGCTGAAATTTACAGGAGTTGTTTTCTTATATAAAAGCAGATATTTCGCAAAACTTCTGATTTTTATATAAGGGGCAAGTGGTATAAAATAACCACTAATGATTCATTATTTTTAAATACAAAATCAATTCAACTGCTTATAGCTATAGAAAAAATGCACGAAATTTGTATGAAATTTTGCATGTTTACTTTACGTTCTATGAACTTAAAAATTGAATCTGTTGCATGCTCCTTTGAGGGTGGGCGGTGGAATCCGGATCAATTGTGTCCGGTTCGCGTTTTTCGAAAGAAAAAAAAACGAAAATAAAGTGTCCGAGTGAAAAAAAAAATCGACGCGTCAGTAGTGTTTGATCCGATGAATCTGTTGCATGCTCCTTTGTGGGTGAGCGACGAAATCCGGATCGTGTCCGGTTCGCATAGTAACCGCACTATCGGTATCGATCATTCGTGTTTATGTTCAGGTATTCATTTAAAAATATATCTTTATCGTTTACCAAAGCGAATCCTTTCCCATATCCAAACTCCCAGTGTTTTCTTGTGGAAGTGCAGAGGACTTCTCGGCTTCCATAAAGCAAGTAACACGTCAACATTTCCATCCCATTCTCAAATTGACCTGCATTCGGACGCAGCCGGCGCCGGTATTGTTTGTTATAATAATGAGAGCACCAGTACTTACACATTGAAGATGCTACTGATCCTGAGTAGCATCTGTTGGTTCCCTGTGTAAATACAGCTGTTCTTGCAATAATGGAGTAGCAACTGCGGGCGGTCAATCATGCTCATGCTCATGCTCATGCTCATTTGCTCGCCTTACTAGTGATTTTAGTGTTTTATTTTTTGTAAAAAGTTACGCGTAGGGGGGTGCCGTAGCCTCGAGGTTACGTTTTCGCGTCGTAATCGGAAGGTCATGGGTTCGATTCCCAATCCTCCCTCACAAAAAACTCCGTCCAGTCACCAGAAGACGCCACACGAAGGACCGTGTATTGGGGAATCACATCCATTCTCCGACAGTATCAGATGGTGACTGAGACAAACTGACCCTCTTTGTAGGCTGTTGCCTCACACGACACGGAAATATGGCAAAATGAACCATTAATTAGGTAACCAAGTTACAATTAGAACAATTTATAGCTTGTCCACTCTCTCATAGAAATCTATAGTTTTACAAGATATGTTTATTACTATTCAAAAAGAAATCTGCTGAAAGAATTTCTCAACGAATTCATGGAAGAATTTTCCGCTTTTTTCAATGTAACCTTGGAAGAATCTCTAAATACGTTTAACAAAATAAGTTACTAAATTCATGGCATAATTTTTTATAATTTACCAGGAGAATTTTTGACAAAAATATCATTAAATAATCAAAATTAAAATTCATGAATTAAAGTAACCCAAGGCCGTAATTAGACTCGACATTTTCGAAATAGGTATCCAATCGATTGAACAACAAGGAAAATAACTTACAAAACAAATATTTGTGGAGGTCCCTAAAATGTGGGAGCCCAATGCAACGGTCCCCATTGGCCCCTCTGCTTACTCAAAATCTAGTCCTAAAGTATTAAATCACTTATACTCAAGGGGCCCCTGAACAAAACCTATGCTTATCATGCTATTTTTTTAGTTTGGGATCATACAAATTGTCAGTTTCCTTCAAGCTAGGACGAACTTAATCAGTGTAGCTAGGGAGGTGCGGTGGGTGCGGTCCGCACCGGGCCCCGAGCTCCTGGGGGCCCCAAAATCGCAGGGCGGAGTTCTCATAACATTAAAAGTTCTACATATCTTGTTGGATACTGACAATTTGTAAGATCCTAAACAGATAATGAATATGACAATCATAATTTTTGGAGAAGACTAGGATCAGCGGGGGGACCCAGATAGCCGTAGCGGTAAACGCGCAGCTATTCAGCAAGACCAAGCTGAGGGTCGTGGGTTCGAATCCCACCGGTCGAGGATCTTTTCGGGTTGGAAATTTTCTCGACTTCCCAGGGCATAGAGTATCTTCGTACCTGCCACACGATATACGCATGCAAAAATGGTCATTGGCACAGTAAGCTCTCAGTTAATAACTGTGGAAGTGCTCATAAGAACACTAAGCTGAGAAGCAGGCTCTGTCCCAATGCGGACGTAATGCCAGAAAGAAGAAGAAGAAGAAGAAGGATCAGCGGTGTACAGGGGCCCCATGATTATCCCTTTTTTTAATACTTTAGAGCTAAGTTTAGAGTGGGTCGAGGGGCCCGAGGGACCATGGCTTTGGGCCCCTACAGTAGGGGCCTACACAAAAAAAAAGAAGAGCCTTCGATGAGGGCCGCTTTTGGCTTTACCTCCTGTAGATACTTCAGTAGGCTCAAATACCAAATATTTTTAAAATGTTGAGTCTAATTAAGTCTTTGAATTTATAAATATTTATTTCATGAATTCTTATTTCCAATCAAATCTATCTTAGTTTGTAGGCCTCCAAAATTTAAAAGCATTGGTGAGCTTTGAGCATGTACCTATTTCTTACGATCTGAACCATTATTATTGTGTTTCATTTCAGAAATGATGCAGATACCTTCTCAATATGATGAATGAGTAAAGGCCTAAGAGTGTACAGATTTTTAGATTTCAAAATATTTTCAAAATAATGAATTTTGTAAAATGTGTAAGCCAAAGATTTTGATTTTTTTAACTATTTAGACTGATGCAAATAATAGTTTTCTTTCATGTTGGAGACCACTTGGAAGGCCCAAGGCTGGGAAAAATATTCAGGGTACAAACTGGGGTGCAAACAAATAAAATACATAAAAAGGGTAATGTTAACGAATTTTAATTTCATTTTTTTCTTGAAATGTGACAGAACAATACGCTCTTCGTATTTCAAGGTTGTCCTTGGGGTCGTTGTTTTATGGGGTTATTTGAAATTAAAAACGTCAATACCCTGATAGGGTTGAACAGAGCAATGAATCTCTTTTGGTCTCGTCTTCAAAATTATCGATTTTTTTAAGGAAGCGGTGGCGAAAGAAAAAAAAATGTATCAGCCTTATCTCAAAATCAATCCTTCTGAGTTATTACAGATATTTTCCCAGGGTGGTGTCTGCTATAAAGTATACCAATGACTTGTTGAAATTGTTTTCGGAAGTATTTTGATTATTCTTACAATAATCACTTATACTGAGCAACCCCCAATCCCCCCCTGCTCCATAAAATTTACTGTTGATCGAAATTTCTTCTGGTATTATGTTTTGTATGTTGTCGGTTGACCTTAAATAATTCGTAAGGATATTTCTTTAAAAATTTCTCCTGGTAATTTATACAAAATTTTGCCATGAATTTTACCAACATTTATTTTTTGTTAAACGTTTCGAGAAATTTCGTTAAAAATACGAGTAAATTCGTTCAATAGTTCGCTAAGAATTCTTTCAGGAATGTTTGCAGAAATCCTAACATGATTTCTGCAGAATTAAGATTAACCATAAATCTAGGAAACCTTTTCCAGTGCTTTCTTGTAGAAACTCTAGAGAATGTTTTGAGCAATGCTATCAGGATTTTTTCTATTAATTTCTGAAGAATTAATCCGGGTATTAAATCACTTTGATAAAGCTAGTAATAATCTATCTGGCGTTCCTGTATGGACGTCAATTCATTAAGGGATTTAAACAAATGGCACAGGGATTCCGAATAGGTCTATTTTATTTCTTTTTAAAGGATTATTCAAGACTGCCTACAGGAATCATTCTAGGAATTCATCAAGATTTCAACCGAGAATTTCATTAAGGCGACCTTTGAGCATTTTCCCCTGAAATCCACTGAATGGATTTCTTGGCGTACCTTTGGCCAAGCCCGTGGTTTTCGCATGTATTTCTTAACCATTAACTCCAAGGATTCTTCTACGAATTATTTTACTTATTTCGAATATACCCCTCATTTATTTACTGAGATTTTTTTTCTGGTATTTATCTTACATATTTGTGAGAATTCCTCAGATAAATGGAAATCTTTTGGGATTTGTCCTTCATTTTTCTCCAGTGAGCTCTTTTTGAATTCGTTCATTACTACAAGGAGTTCTTCAAGTGGTTAAAGCAGAAATTTTCCCAGAAACACCTTAGTGGTTGTACCTGTTTTTCAAGCATTCTTTCAAATATGCTTGCAAAATTTCTTCTTTTTTTTAACGAAGTCACGTTTACAAAAAGTTTCGAAAAATTTAAGAATGCAAGGAATTTCGATAGAGTTTAAGAAGTTCCAGATTTTTACTGCAAAATAATCTGTGCATGTTTTATTTTTCATAGAATTGGACAATTTTCTCTATGAGTTTCGCTGGGAATTCCTCATAAAATAACATAGCATAGACTATTAAATCTGCATAAAAAACCCCAATAAAGAATTTATCAGTGATTTGCACAATACTACTTAATACCGTAAAATATACAGAAAGTTATCCGAGAATGTCTCTAAAAATCATTTTAAACAGAAACATATACAAACTTATAAGGCAACCGTTTCACATATAAACTTTTTTAATTCCACAAGACGTAGCAATAAAAACTACAGTTGACTCTCCATAACTCGATATTCAAGGGACCATCGACTTTTAGAATTATCGAGTTATAGAATATACCAACATAAAAAATCACAAAATCGAAGAAATAAATTTCTATATTTCCAATACATATATGATCACTTCTGTAAGAAAACAATATTATTTTGTTGATAGTATTTTACAAACTATTATTTGAAGACTTTTTTTCGAAATGGTCGAAAAATCACCTTAATTTTACTAACATTATTTTCATGTTTTTCAACTTTTATTACAACTTGCACGTATTTATTCACCTCCAAACATGAATTAGACCAAGTTTTCACAAATAAGAATGACTTTAAAATACATATCGAGTTATGGAGAGAAATTTACCTCTCACGTGACATCGACTAGTGGAGATATAGAGTTATAGAAATATAGACTTATGGAGAGCGCGATGTATGGAAATCCATCGAGTTATAGAGTATATCGAGTTATAAAATATCGAGTTGTGGAGAGTCGACTGTATTTCCTGAACGAAACTCTAGTTACGCCCTGGTATGGGTGATTTTTCATTGGCAGAGATTATTTTGACCATTTAATCACGATTTTTTTGTACAAACATTGGGTTTGAATTTAAAACATGTAACCTTCTGAGTTATTGAATCGCCAAGTGGCTCGGTAGCATAGTTGGTAAAGCACTCGTCTGGCATACAAGAGTCGTGGGTCTGAATCTCATCTGAGCTCATGAGTTTTTCGTGATGTCACTCATAATTCATCCATCTTCACCACGCGTAATGAGTTAGTTAATTTGTGTATTGAACGTTTTCGAAAAAATGTTGAAAGTACGTGTGAGTTCAGTAATAAAACAATTTTGCAAACCTCCTTCGGGGAGGGGCCCCGCACCGGGCCCCAAAGACCCTAGCAACGCCACTGAACTTAATGCTATGACGGACCGCATCCACCGCACCCCCCTAGCTACGCTACTGTTTACCCTAAACATGTATATATTGATTTTTAGACAAAAAGGTCTAAAGAGGTCTTTCTCGTAAGTTTTTGGTAAAAAAAAATTATGTGTAATCCAAAATAACTATGTCTGCTCAGATGTGTTCGCTGGACATGTACAAGCAAATTTATACTGAAAAAGCTAGATATCATCGATATAAATTTTGATTTACATGCCACCAGATTGAAAACAAAAGTGTATCTTAGTTTTTTGAGTAAAACAAATTTTGAGTGTTATCAATAATTTATATTTCTACTCAAACAAATTCACAGGGCTATTTTAGCTAAATTGATGTCAATGAAACTACATGTCATCGCATTGGATTTCGTTTTATAAGCAAACAGTATCAAATAACGAGTATTTATTATTATTTTTTAGTAAAAGAAATTTTGAATGTAACTAAACATCTCTATTTCTGATAAAACGATTTCACTACACTTCTACAATAACTTCCATGTCGGAAAACCAAATGTCATGTTTTATCATTGAATGTATTTTCCAAAATGCTCCAAAAACATTAGGTAGATGCGCCACCTGGCGAGTGAATTTCGAAACGAAATGTCCACTGAGTGGAAGACGTCAGATCTGTGAACAAGCTGTCCAAACATAATATAATTATATTCTGTGTCGTTTGAAGTTATTTGCGCAAATCACTGTCCTCAAAATAGGACGCTGGGCGTTAATGGGTTAATAAGGCCAAACAGAGGAATAAAATGGTTCTTGTGACTTGACTCCTTGGGCTCTTTATAGAAAATTTGGGTTTTAGATAAACATATACAGTGGCCCAATTTCATATTCGTACAGGATACTGTTTCCACATCAAATTAGTAAAAAACTATTAAATAAAGTATTGAACTACAAATACTTTATCCACATTGAAGGTAACAGGTGTCATCTATTGTTGGCCCGGCAGAAAAGAACGCGTCACCCGAGAGGCTGAACTTATCTCGCTGAAAATCCCGATCTGTTATTGAGCGATTAACTGAATCATCCAGAGCCATCAAGCCGTTGTTATCGTCGTCGTCGTGAAAAAGTGCCTCCATTCCATTGTGCAAACAAACAAATGGCTTTAAAGCATCAATCCTGCTCCCACGAATGGTCTCCTCTTCTTGCCTCAATCTGTGGTGCAACGGAGCATAACCGACAACAGAGAAAACGGCCGGAGGCACAATCTCCCTTCCCCCGTTTGAGTGGCAACTTCTATAGCAACATTCCGCCGACAAAGACAAACACATCATTTTGCAATCCTAACCTCCAGGGATCACTCGTTCAGGGCAATATAATCCGGTTCCCTGCGGAGAGCAACCATCATTCCAAAGAAAGGAACCCCCAGTAGTGGAAGTAAAATAAGTTGCCAGACGATTTGGGGTGATCCCCTTTAAAACAACCTTCATTTCGGAGGAACAAAGTCAATAAGCTTCCCAATTTTCCCTTTCCGGCCGCGTTTCTGTTGGGGATGTTTTTGCTGTTGCTGTTGTTGTTGGGTCGACTAGGTAACAGCCGTTCAAGTTGGGGCATTTGTTTTTGGAGTGGCTCCAAGAGAAAATTGCGGATCTGAGGAAAAATACGACCTGAAGATGATACCGGGACGAAACGGGAGTTGTCTGACGACGACGACGACGACTACGACCACTGTCATGGAAACCAGCGAAGCGAAGATTGGGTCGAGGCACGTGAAAGAATACCTATATCTCGAAGCGTTGCATAGTGGGCAAACACTGACCAAAATCAGCAAACAATTCTAAACATCGTGTTGCTATTGAGTGGAGATAGCGATTTGGCTCATTTGCGATTAGCGAAACGAAAAATTGTACCGTAAAATGGGGTGAAGTTGATCACTTTTGAGCTATTCTGTGCAATAAAATCTGGTGGGATGCTTTTGCCCACTGTGCGTTTTTCGCTGAAACAGACTGAGCCCATACTGCCTGTGGACGGTAAACAGAATCCCATCAAAAACAGCCGCCCGACGATGGCCGGGAATGCGAACGGGAAATGGTTCTCATCTTGGTCGAACTTGGCGGCTGACCTATCACGGTGGGTTTGAAACTGAAAGTATTTCGATAAAAATACCTTCCAGATGGTGTTTGCTGGTCGTGAGACCGTTTTAGGAACTCACAACAACACCTTGCGCGGAGACGGCACAGAGACAGAGCAACGGAGGGAACTAATTTTAAAACACTGAGAAAAGAAGGATGCTGGTCGGGAAACCTGGAAGGAAGTCAAGTCGAGCGAAGAAAAATGTTCTCCGGTATTAGCTTTCGACGGAGGAGTATATAAATAGCGACGTGCGCCCGTCGGAAGTGGAACAAGTGCAAACGGAACACACACACAGCTAAATAGGCACACCTACATCGTCTCTGACCAGCATCCCGCATTTCGACGCGCGAACATGGACCATGATTTGGCATCAGTCCCGAAGACCGAGGGACAAATCACGTAATATCACCATCATCATCGGTGTTGCGGTCGTCCTCGGCATCATGTACCTAGCAGGTCTGGCATGTCTAGCTCAGTGGTGCTCAATCACAGACTTCAATGCGAAAATCGGCTTCTCGACGAGGTCGATGAAATAATTTAAAGTGTGCACATGCCACATATATGGATGGCGTGGGCCGCAGTTTGAGCACCCCCGGTCTATCTCTAGCAGGACGATGCACGCCTTTGTGTGGCGATGACGTGCTGGTTGGTAAAACAAAATCTAATTGCGCTCACACTGTGGGCCCCATTCCACATTCTTCACCACCCACTCGAACTGTAGATATCCAGCTGTCGCCATCGCGTTCGCAAAGGAAGGACACGGCACTGGAATTGGACCTGACTGGACAGAAAATAAAACTGCGAATGCAAGTCGGTTTGAAGTCCTGTTTTGAAGATAGGTTGGTACGTCATGATGCTGCGTAGGAGTGAGTCGGGGCAAACGGGCTGCTCATGATGAGTCGTGAAATTTGTGGCTCCAGGGAAACAAAAATAAAAACGGTGGTGTGAACTGAAAGCCAACAACAACGATGACGACGACGACGACGATCATTGTGACACAATATTAGACTGTGTAAAATTAAGGGTAGAAAGAAGAAAACAACGAGTTCATCAGGTGCAGGAGATTAATTGGTGTCCTGGAAAAGAGTTTTTCTGAAACTCTGGGGATTTATACGTTTCGCCATATGGTTTTCACTGGATTTGTTTTTTTGTTTTTTTTTTTCAACTTAACTGAGCTTAACTGAGATAGTTGGAAAATGTAGTTTGGTTTCAATGAAATGTATGTCGTTTATCAGTATTCTGAGTTAAAAATAACCCAAGTAACCACAAGCATTATAACATTGCACGTATTCTACTGCATATCAACAACATTGATGTAACATTGCTTTTATTCGACATATTCCAAGAGTTGTCAAGCAATAAAGCATTAACTCTACATTACAAATGTATCAATGCACTAATATCACTTTATAAATTGCACTGCTGCACTAATGTTACTTTATAAATTGCTTCATTGCTTTATCGTCGTTTTAGCATTAGTGCAACTGTAAAAGGGCCCTTTTCCATTTTTAAACTACTTTAATGGTAGGCTTACGGCAATGCAGCTGCATTATATATGCAATGATATAATGCTCCATGGTTACTTGGGAAGCCAATGGTTATGGAAAAATATAAGCTTGAATGAATTCACCTAACTTTTGCTGAACTCAACACAAGAAAAACTGGTTTGTTACGAACAAAGCAATAATCATTTTAAAGTGTCAAAAGCATAACTCTCCAAATGTTATATATTATTTGTAATAATAGAAAATTATAACCAGATGTTTTATATCATAACTCTGTCTATCATTTCTCACAAAGTTAAAGAGAGAGTAAGGAAAATGAAAAAAAAAAAAAAATATGTTTGAGATTCAAAAATAAACCAAATAACAACAAAAATCAAGTTTTCCAATATAACAAAGAATAAATTTAACAGGAATGAAAGACAAATGAAAATGTTGTAGGATTCCGTCATTCATTGGGTAGGTTAAGCGTAAATAATATTGGTTTTGTTGGTTGTAATGAGAAAGCTACGAGAGTATAATGGGTTCATCGTTCAGACTTAAGCCGAGGAGGCTTATAATTGCACTTCATCTGCACTTTATTCTAATACGACCCAGCGAACCACGTATCGTAGACAAAAATCACATATTTGTACATCTAAAATCCGAATCGCACAATATGCCAACACGAAAAGAATAAATGTTAACCCAAATTGTAGATAATTTTCCACTATGATTTTATTTTTCTCTTTTTTAAGAGACTTTGCCCTGACGGGGCATTCGTCTCTGTATGAGTCATTGTCGACAATAAAATACTTTAGATCGTGCGAAATTGTATAAACTGACATATCGTATATCAATCTTGAATACAGACGACAGCAGAATGAAGCAAGTAGCGCTATATAGAAAAAAATTCATTAATATTGGCAAATAATCGGGACGGTAACTGGCTGGGCATGGCGTGCCATTGGTGCCTCGCATGGGGGTGACCCATTTCGCATGAAGACGTTTCGCATAAGGACGTTTCGCATAAAGCAGTTTCATATAAGAACAGGTAGCATTTTGAAGAAGACATATAGTTCTCATTATGCCAAACGTCCGTATGCGAAACGTCTTTATGCGAAATGTACCACCCCCGCCTCCCATACCTGCAGTAATAAAATAGGCCCCTTTGTGTGGTTCTTTGCCTCTTACCCAGCAACTCCTATCCCTAACTCCTCATGAAACTGGCCGGGGCATGAGTAACCTTAGGAAAGATCGTATAACCAACCCCGGTGGGAGCTTTGGTCGTATGTTAACTGGGAGGGGGGGGGGGGGGGGTGGTGGGTTGTTTGCTTCTGCAACCTGTACTCCATGTTAGGAGCAGCTCACAACAGCGGCTTTTCCCCATTCCAGGGGCGGCTGATCATCGACCGAGTGCCAGAGAAGAACTCTAAGCTAAACTGCGCCCTATGGGCCTCCGAACATTTAGGGTGAATGGTCCTCCGGAAATCTAGGGGGTTGGTGTCAGGCCCTGAAAGCCAACCGGAAAAACACATCAGCACAAGAACGTCAACGAGAGAATACGGACCGGAACAATCAGCAACGACGGAAATGGACTAGCGATTGGAAACTCGATACCGTAATTCAGGGTGTAGTTGATCAGTGGGGAGAAGCTGATCATTCACGTACCCACATGTATAAACTGTCAATAGAGCTATGATTTAATTTCAATTAGCACAATTCCTGTGACGTCGTATTACCCGATGCCTGCTCTTGATGTTCCTAAGTTCGGTTTGACATTAATGATAATTATACCATGGGAAAACAGATTTTTTATAAAATGTTTGATGAACTGTTGAAACAAACAATCGACTATTGACAAGGCTATATAAAGACACCATTTAAATAAACTATTTCTTACATTGCAGATATGTTCTGTAAATCCAGTTTTAAATTTGCATTGTGGATAAACAATCATTTTCTGAGTAAAAATGTATTTTTTGTGCGTGAGTTGCTTATTTCAAGGAAAATTGCATACTTTTAGGCGTTTAATGTGATGTGTTCTGAAATTTCCAACATTCAAATTCAAAATTGACCGATATAACATTAAGTTCTAAGATTTTTAGGACTTGTTCCAGATTCAGTGACCCCAAATTTAGTTAATAGCATATCTCTTTATTTAAGGAAACTTATCGCAATAATTGATCAACTAATGTTTTTTGTAATTAAGTGAACATTTCGTCAAAATTTCGTTTGTATAATTCGACAGATATCCAACCAGTACATGTTTTAAAAAATATTTGGATAATGATACATGAATTCTACTAGGAGTTATAGAACAGAATCGCTCTAAAGTGATCAACTTCACCCCATTTTACGGTACGTGGAACTGCAAATCTCTCAACTTCATCGGAAGCACACGCATACTCTCCGATGTACTGAAGATCCGCGGTTTCGGCATCATTGCGCTGCAGGAAGTGTGTTGGAAGGGATCAATGAGCTGGGAACAGCTTTTATAGTGATGGGTGATATGCAGAGGCGCGTGATCGGGTGGTGGCCGATCAATGATAGAATGTGCAAGTTGAGGATCAAAGGCCGGTTCTTCAACTTCAGAACAATAAACGTGCACAGGCCTCACTCCGGAAGCACTGATGATGATAAAGACGCTTTGCACGCGCAGCTCGAACGCGAGTACGACAGCTGCCCAAGCCATGACGTCAAGATCATCATAGGACATCTAAACGCTCAGGTTGGCCAGGAGGAGGAGTTCAGACCGACTATTGGAAAGTTCAACGCCCACCGGCTGACGAACGAAAACGGCCTACGACTAATTGATTTTGCCGCCTCCAAGAATGCGGCCATTCGTAGCACCTACTTCCAGCACAGCCTTCCATACCGATACACCTGGAGATCACCACAGCAGACAGAATCGCAAATCGACCACGTTCTGATTGATGGTCGGCACTTCTCCGGCATTATCGACGTCAGGACCTATCGTGGCGGTAACATCGTCTCTGACCACTATCTGGTGATGGTGAAACTGCGCTCAAAACTATCCGTCGTTAACAACGTACGGTACCGACGGCCGCCCCGGTATGACCTAGAGTGGCTCAAGCAACCGGATGTCACAGCGGAATACGCGCAGCACCTCGAGGCTGCATTACCGGAAGACGGTGAGCTGGATAAATTCCCTCTTGAGGACTGCTGGAGAACAGTAAAAGCAGCCATCAACGATGCAGCTGAGAGCAACGTCGGGTACGTGGGACGGAGTCGACGGAACGATTGGTTCGACGAGGAGTGCCAGGAGGTTTTGAAGGAGAAGAATGCAGCGCGGGCAGTCATGCTGCAGCAAGGAACCCGGCAGAACGTGGAACGCTATAAACGGAAACGGCAACAGCAGACCCGCCTCTTTCGGGAGAAAAAACGCCGCCTGGAGGAGACGGAGTGCGTGGAGATGGAACAGCTGTGCCGGTCTCAGGAAACGCGTAGGTTCTATCAGAAGCTCAACGCATCCCGCAACGGCTTCGTGCCGCGAGCTGAGATGTGCAGGGATAAGGATGGGAGCATTCTGACGGACGAGCGTGAGGTGATCGAAAGGTGGAAGCAGCACTTCGACGAGCACCTGAATTGCGCTGAGAGCACAGGCAATGAAAGACGGGACAACGGAGGTTAAGGATGCCATTCACCAGCTCAAGAACAATAAAGCTGCTGGTAAGGATGGTGTTGGAGCTGAACTTATAAAGATGGGTCCGGAGAGGCTGGCCAGTTGTCTGCACCGGCTGATCGGCACAATCTGGGAAACAGAACAGCTACCGGAGGAGTGGAAGGAAGGGGTAATATGCCCCATCTACAAGAAAGGCGACAAGTTAGATTGTGAGAACTTTCGAGCGATCACCAATCTGAATGCGGCCTACAAAGTATTATCCCAGATCATCTTCCGTCGTCTGTCATCTGTAGTAAACGAGTTCGTGGGAAGTTATCAAGCCGGCTTCGTTGACGGCCGATCGACAACGGACCAGATCTCTACTGTATGGCAAATCCTCCAAAAATGTCGTGAATACCAGATCCCAACGCATCACCTTTTCATCGATTTCAAGGCGGCATACGACAGTATCGACCGCGTAGAGCTATGGAAAATCATGGACGAGAACAGCTTTCCCGGGAAGCTCCCGAGACTGATAAGAGCGACGATGGAAGGTGTGCTAAATTGTGTGAAGGTTTCAGGCGAACACTCCAGTTCGTTTGGATCCCACCGGGGACTGCGACAAGGTGATGGACTTTCGTGCCTGTTGTTCAATATTGCGCTAGAAGGTGTTATGCGGAGAGACGGGCTTAACAGCCGGGGTAAGATTTTTACGAGATCCAGTCAATTTGTTAGCTTCGCGGATGATATGGACATCGTCGGCCGAACATTTGAAAAGGTAGCAGACCGGTACACCCGCCAGAAACGCGAGGCAGCAAAAGTTGGACTGGTGGTGAATGCGACCAAGACAAAGTACATGCTAGCTGGTGGGGCCGAGCGCGACAAGGCTCGCCTAGGTAGCAGTATTACGATAGACGCGGATACGTTCGTGGTGGTCGATGAGTTCGTCTACCTTGGATCCTTGCTGTCGGCTGACAATAACGTTAGCCGTGAAATACGGAGGCGCATCATCAGTGGAAGTCGGGCCTACTATGGCCTCCACAAGAAGCTGCGGTCAAAAAAGATTCACGCCCGCACCAAATGTACCATGTACCGTAGTTCTCTACAGGCATGAAACGTGGACGATGCTCGAGGAGGACCTGCAAGCACTTGGAGTCTTCGAACGTCGGGTGCTTAGGACGATCTTCGGCGGTGTGCAGGAGAACGGCGTGTGACGGCGAAGGATGAACCACGAGCTCGCCCATCTCTACGGCGAACCCAGTATCCAGAAGGTGGCCAAAGCTGGAAGGATACGATGGGCAGGGCATGTTGCAAGAATGCCGGACAGTAACCCTGCAAAGATGGTGTTCGCTTCGGATCCGGTTGGTACAAGAAGGCGTGGAGCGCAGCGAGCTGGGTGGGCGGATCAAGTGCGTATCGGTGGCGAGCGTGGGGCAGAGAGATGCGGCCACAAACCGAGTATTTTGTGGCATAAAATTGTTGATTCAATCTGGCGGGGGTTCGACTGTAACACTATCTCGTTCGGATTTAACGGCTACACAGTCTTTTCGGGGATAAAACGTTTTAGTATTAAAAAGATTGCGTAGCCGTTAAATCCGATGGAGATTGTTGGTTCAATGTTATCTGTTTAGATGTTTACTAAATAGATTTAAACAATGTTGCCCAAGTAACATTTTAAGTTTTGATAGACATATGATCCTCTTTGAGAACTTTCTTCTAAAGCTAAGAAACACTACATTGTCGACTTATATAGGTTATGTTCCACGAAACGATTTTCTCTTTCTGGCATACAATTTCACCACCCAATGCGAATGACTGAATATATCCGCAAATATTTTCCTACCAGAGTAATTTATTCCAAAATATCCTTCCCTTGTGCTGGAGTTTGCTAATAGGTACGAATAGGAATAGATGGTACGGATACATATTTGGTTTCGTACCACTTCCCTTTCCAGTACTGGCATCACCCAGTACCGAAAACGACGCCAGATTGCTTCAAGAGTCACATTGGCAAACATTCCCCCAATAGGTACCTGTAGCCACGACGGATAACTCATTTCAAGCAACTCGGTAAATCTGAAAACGGCACAAACTAGTTGAACAACTCTGGTTTGCAATACCGAAGTGGTTCCTCGCTGTCAGCTCAGTGCCTTCTCAGCGCGGGATAACTATCTCTTTGAGAAGAACGTCGCGTTCACGTCACCAGCATCACTGTAGTCGTCGTCAGTCAACTCGGAAGGCAAACACTTTACCGCACACTTTATCCTTCTTATCATCTTCTCTCAACTATATGTGACTATAAGGTAGTCCATTTTTATATGAAACAAATATAACTGTACAAATAGTAGGTTGATTTCGTTTATTTAGTTAACAACTCAATATCTTCAGTTCTGTCCCACGCTCGCCAAATCGTTGAGCTCTTGATCCACCTTGCCGTGCTTCATGTCTTTCTTTTGTCCGGCTCTCTTGCAACATGCCCTACCCATCGTACCCTTCCAGCTCTCCACCTATCATTATGGGCCACCCTACCGAGAAACCGGGAGATGCTCTGACACTGACTGACTGACTGACTGAATGGCTGGTCGTGGCACCCATCTCTGGTCCTTCGCTTTTCAACGCCAACGAGATGGCACTTGGGATATTTATCTGAATTGTTTATAGGCGTTCTCTTGTGTTTTTTTCTCTGCCTTTGTCTCAGGATCTCGAAACGAAAGGGGTTCACAATCTTCGAGCGTTTTGGATAACGCACATGGGGGAGATGGTTGTTTTTTAAGCACTTCGATGGAGGGGGGATTCTTGGGGAGTAGCTATGCTTCCTACAACGACCCAATATCTGCGGCTGTTGTCTATTGTCACTCGTTCGGTTGATGAGGATCTGGCAAATCTTTAGCATTGCCCTCCAGTTATCGCATCGAGAAGAAGTGCGAGCAGAACTGTCCTGAATCGTTTCATGGGTGGGAGGACTTGCCTTTGTTCTTCTGATGACAAAATTGTTTCCACTTGGGTGAAATCCGGAAGGAGGGGGGCGTTGTTTCGAATGCTATTTCCATCTGACATGGGTTGATAGAGTGGTTGTGGTGTTGCTACTTCTGGCTGATGGTTTGTGTCCCGGAGTCATTTCGCAAGTCAGCATGGAATTTATGGTATTTTGAGCTTAATCTTGTCGGTTGTCCCCCGAAAAACTGGATGAGCACGGTTTGTATCAAGCAAAGGAGCGACAAAATTTGATAGTTAATTCAACAAAATTTATTACTAATAATGAAATTGTTTTTTGGTGATACCAAAATGTAATGTCCTCATGTTAATGTTGTTTAATTCTTTCCCATGATGACCTGGATCCAAACTTAAAAGAGATCTTAATGTTTTTGTTTATTGTAATGCTCGACTGGATGGAGCATGTGGTGGAGTTGCTACCATCATTCATTGGCGTTTAATATCAATTTGAAACCAATAATTTTGAAACTTTGGGTATTTCTGTTGAAACACAGCTTGATGATTATACTTTCATAACTGCCTATTTGCCTTTTCAATGTTTTGGACAGCAATATAATATGCATCAAAATGACTTGCGGCAAATAACTCGCAATAAGGAATTTTTTTGTCAATTGAAAACAGCGCTCATGGAATAATTCGCAAAGCAATTCCTACGGCAGAATTTCATTCGATGAGTGCTCAGGATATTTCTCAATTCAATACCCTGATAGCCTTACTTGTTTTTCCTCTTTAAGAAACCCTTATACGTTTGATTTGGTCTTAACCGACTCTAGTCACTTTTGAAGCCAACTGATTACCCACGCTGATCATGTCTATCATGTCTCTGTTATATTCCAAATATCCCATGAAGCAATTTTAATCCTATCAGCGCCACATACAATTATTTACGAGCTGACTGGAATAAATATGAAACATACATCGACAGTAATCATTGCGATACCAAAATGTGAAGTAGAATTCGAATCTGTGGTTTTAAACGATAATCTCAAACTCTTAATCCGTCTTAAAAACGTGAAGAGAAAGCTATTTCAACGCACTTGCAGTCCAGCTATGAAATTTATCTGGCAGGCATCTGCAAAAAGAAATCATTAAACGTTACTCAATGGAAGGAACACAAACTTTGAAAATAAAATTTCTTCATTGGAACCTGGCTTTGAACCCGCTTAGAAAATATCTTAAATTAAAAAAAAAAATATTTGAAGCCAATTTTGATATTGAATAAGGGAATGAAATTATTACTGATTGATTGCGAAAACAGCTCAAAATCATTCAATGCATTTTGAAAGCGTTCACAATTGCTATTTAAGACTCACTAGTCCAATTGAAAATCAGGTTACTCAGAATTTCGAAAGCATTCTCAGTAAAGATAACGTTTTCGAAACTTCCTAGGCGATTGATTTGGAAGAAGTGAGAATTGTTATTAAAATAGTTGAAACTATAAAAACCCTTGGCGAAAATGGAATTTACTACATCCTCATCAAGAAACTTCCAGAGAGTAGCATATCATTAGATTGTTTGATATATTTAACAAATGTTTTCAGTAGGGATATTTTCCTGACAAATGAAAAAAGAAAAGGTTGTACCAATTTTAAAACTAGACAAAAATCCTGCAGAAGCTTTTAGATATCATCCAGTTTATATATCCTGCAAATAAAGAATAAAATAATATGTAAATCAATCCACAGTTCGTGAAGTCTCCCTTTTCTGTGTGTACAGCAGACAGTATTTATAACTCAGAAAACCCGTAGGTACGAACAATTAAAAGGTACCAGAAGCATAGGGTAGGATAATGACTATCACTTGAGATAGGTAGACATGACACCAATCACTTTGCTTTCCCTCATCAGTAAACATTTTGAAAAGGTCATTTTGATGAGAATGATGGTTCTTATTGTCAAAATGTCATTTTTTGACAATGAACAGTACGGATTCCGTCATTAGCTGTTTTTTTATATTCACCAAAAAGGTTTTGATGAGCGAATTTTAAAGGATAGCGCCGACAATTTTTGTTGCATGTGATTCATCGAATGAAGCGCGGTTGTTGCATCATGGCCTGATTCATTTCTCGAACGCGTGCACGGAAAAAAAATAACAATAAGATTATGCATAAATGATTATTTTCTATTCTTTCGGGATTTTTTCGAAAGTTCATCTGAGATTATAAATTGAATCACTTCAAGAAATTCTACAGCTTTCTAAGATTCTTCGGAAAATCTCACTAATATTCTCCCTGAAACCGCTCATCATCTTTTCATGAAATACTTCGGAAATTAAGCAGGAAGTCCCTCTGTTGCTCATTCATAAACCTATCTCGCGCTGATCCTTACAAAAATCCTTTCTAGATTATTCGGGTGACGCTTCTGGAATTCCTCCTGCAATTTTTTTTATGATAGTACAGATAATATTTCAGAGAATCTTCCGAGAATTCCTATGAGATTCTTCCGAAAACTCCTTCAGGGATTCTTCCAAAAATCTCTCGGAAATTCCTCCTAGTTTCTTTCGGAAATCCGTCTGAAACTATTATCGTCATCTCTCCGAACGCTTTGTGATCCGAAAATCTTCCTTCTTTTGGATTATCTTGGAAATTCCTCTTGGACTTTTACAGGAATCTTTCCGGATTTTTTTCCGGAAAATTTCCTTGGAATTTTGCCGAAAATTTTTCTATGATTGCTTTTCTGAGGGATTTTTTTAAAAAGATATGGGATTCTTCTGAATATCTTTTGAAGTTTTTTTTCAGAAATCCATCAGTAATTCTTTCGTTAATGTCCCTGGGATTTTCTTAGATTCTCTCAGGATTATTACGATTCTACTGGGATTCTCCCAGAACTCCGTCTGGAACTATACTAAAATATCTATTCTTTCGCTGTCAGATTATTCTGTTCAAATTCATGGGAATTTTCCGGGAATCATGTTGAAATTCTTCCAGACATCACTTGGGACAATCTTTTTTATGGAAATTCAAAAACAAAACAAAATTACTATTAGGATTTCTTTTAAAAATTTCTTCAAAAACCCATCCAAAAACTCTTAAGAAATTGATTGGAAATCCTCCATGCCATTTTCCTTCTTCAATTCCAACGGAAAGCCTGGTTGAGTTTTTTCCAGAAATATTTCAGGAAAAATTTCGAACATACGTATGGAATTAAGATATTCTGATACAGTCTACGTGTGATTCATAGGAAAATGTTCTTGATATTTTGATTTTTTAATTTATTTATATTTTTGATTTAATAATTAATCTTCAGAAAATCACTCTTAAATTTAATTGAAAACCCCTTAAGAAAACTTCCGGACAGCTCTCTGAGTCTCCTAAAAAATGCCACAAAGATTCATTAGGAAATCTTTCTAATACTCTTATAAAAGTTACTCTGAAATAGCTCTGGAAATTCCGTTTAAAATTCTTCAGGTAATCTTTTTTTAATTCTTCCGGATATCGCTTTGGAATTTTTCCAAAAAGAAAAGAATTCTTCCGGAGGTCTCAGTGATTTTTTCCAAAAACCCTGGATTTTATTTTAAATCTTACAGGGATTCTTCTGGAATAACCTCTGGGATTCTTTTGGATATCACTTTGAAATTCATCCAAAAATCCATTTGTAATTCTTCCACAAATCCTCATGAGACTATTTCAGATTTTTACGGAAATCCTTGAGTAATTCTTCCAGTTATCCCCCCAAAACTCATTCAGAAATCTCTCTGTGACTCGGAATGAATCCCAATGCTATTTCCGATGGAATGACAGAACGATTCACGGTATAATCCCAGGAAAACTTCCGTCAGCATCCTTGAATGATATGGTCTTTCCGGATGAATCTCAGAAGCTTTGCAGAAGAGCAGTAATCATTCCCGAAAAAAAATCCGGATAAAGATAATGATATTATTCAGCCTTCCAGTAAGATTTCCGGAAGAAATCCAGAAGTATTCCAAAGGAATTTTCGAAAGAATCCTAGGGAGGTACTCTCTCGAATAATCACACGGAGATTTCTGGTGAAATCCAGGAGGAATGCCCAGAAGCATCCTGGAAGTAATCTTGGAAGAACTTAAAGTGAAGATGAAACGAAGCCAAACCTCAAATATTCAAGAGCATGGATCTGGAGAACCGAACATCCGTTTAAGCTGAAAACTTAATCTATTGGCCACTAGCTGGTGGTGACCAATCGATTAAGTTTTCAGCTCAAACGGGTGTTCGGATCTCCAGATTTGTGCCATTGAAATTTTGAGGTTTGGCTTCGATTCATCTTCGCCTTAAGAATGAATCTTCGAAAAACATCTAGTAGGAAGTATTCAGAGGATCCTCAGAAAGATTTCCGAAAGAATCTGATAAGGTTTCCTGAAAGATTCATTCCAATATATTCGGAAGAATTCCAACAGGATTTTTGGACGATATTGAAGAAAAATTAGAGGCACTTTGAATAATTCCAGATGGATTTTCGAGAATACCCTCGAAAGATATCCGATTCTGAAAGGATTTCCGAAAACGTCTCTGATAGTTTTTGTTAGAATCCAGAAGCATTTTCGTAGGAATCCCGTGAGTATTACCGGAATAATCTTAGTACAATTTTCGGAAGAATCTCAGAGTTCTGAGAAATTCCAGAAGAATGTCTATAGGAGCCCTAGGAAATCTTTGGAAGAATTCTTTAAGAATATCCGGCAGAATTATTCGGCATCAGGATTTACAGTAGAAGCTTCCGTAATATTTCCGATTCTAAGAAATTAATTTCCAGGATTTCAAAAGAATTCGTGAAGCGATACACACGAATATCACAGAAGGAATTTTGCAAAAAATCCAAACCTAAGTTCAGAAGATTGTACCCCGTGTGGCATAAAGCCGTTTGGCATAAAGTCGTTTGGCATAATAGTCGTTTGGTATAATGACCGTTTGGCATAATGGTCGTTGGGCATAATGGCCGTTTGGCATAATTATTGACTTAGAACGAATATTGGCATTTTCGAAGATTTTACCGAGATCAACACCAGCATAAATTTTTCGTAGGTTCTCAATAAGCGTGGTGGTTGTTCATAGATATTCCAAGCTATGAATGTCAAAAATTGTAGTGACATTCGAGAGCATAACTAAATGAAACTTGGGACGGATCTTATAGAAAATCTTTTCGGAATAATAATTTTCTCCACATCCCAGAACAGAGCATCTCTGAGCTTGTTGCGATATACATATTTGGAAATAGTAAATTTACAAAGAAAGTTCGCAGTTATTAATAAAGGGAACGCTCATAGAACATTTCGCTGCAGATCAAGCTCTGTGCCAGTTTGGACGTAACATTTGATGAAAATAATTGGTAAAAGAAGGGAGAATTTATTTGCAAAACATTAAAAGCATCAGAGATCTATTATTACAGAAAAATACAAAAAATACCTACATACGAGAGCCGATTATTTTTCGTTTAAAAAGTTTAAAGCTCTAACGCAAAAAAATTTCTCACAGCATAACTCAAATAAACAACACATTTTTGAAGAAAAAAATTGTGGCAAAACTTTTGAACGATTCAATATAAATTTCAATTTTGGAAGTTTACATCAAAAACACTGTCTATTATCGAAAGAAGGGAAAATGTGTGATTAAAATAATATTTTTTTCCAGCATATCTCGAAAGGAGATCATGTGTTTTCCAAAACGATATTTTGCATATTGGCAGGTTCAAAGTAATTATTATTCTAACAGCACGTCTTGCAAGAATTTTTAAAACAGCAAAATAAAAAAATGGAACAAAATGCATAATTTATGATAAAACCAATAAAAGATTGGACGCCAAAAATTATTACGGCATAATAAAACGAAAAGACATCAAAAATCGCGTTCAGAATCAACGAAGTGATTGTGCTACTTTTCCCCGAATGTCGTTTCTTCGAATGCCAGTTCCCCGAATGCCAGATCCCCGAATGACCGGTTTCCCTAAATGACCTGTTTCCCCGAAAAGTGGTGCAGTTTAAATAGGTGCTATAATAGTCTTCAGTGGCTGGATCGTGAACGAGAAAGAACGATAAGCAATCAAAAGAAGGAGGTATTCAGTCATTCTCGGCTATACGGCAAAACTCGAAAGAACCGCCAAATAAATAAAGAAGGGTACATATCAGATGACCAGTTCGGGATAACATTCGTGGAACCGACACTGGGGGAAAAGTGGCACAACCCATCAAAGTAACTGCAGTAATCGATTTCTCTTTTCGCTGATAACTTGAGCAGATCAATGTTATCGATTGCCACTCTTTTGTCAGTTGGAAACAAAAAAATATCTAAAAATTATAGCTTCAAAGAACAGCCTATGTATAAGAGAAGATGAAATTCATTTAAATTTCTAATCAACAGTTTTACACCTATAATAACGGTTATGATGTTTAAAAAATATAAAAAAAACAGAATGTTTGAAAGAAGGATTTAATTTGTGCTACAAATCAATATTTTTAGTTCAATTTATTCCAATAGCGGAACTCTACAGAAAAAATAATATTTGGAAGAAGGGTAACTTCTGGATAAATAATAAAATACTATTGGCTATAACTTTCCTAATATGTTTCAGTTTACTCAAGAGCATATGATTGCTGAATAAAGTGACATTTTGTATCAATTGACTCCACAACAAACCTGTTATCTTCAGAAAGATTCAATAGAATCGTAAAATCGAATGTCATCTTAAGAAATTCTTGGTTTCAGACTCATTATGCCAAACAACTATTATGCCAAACGACCATTATGCCAAACGACCATTATGCCAAACGACCATTATGCCAAACGACTTTATGCCAAATGACCATTATGCCAAACGACCTTATGCCAAACGGCTTTATACCAAACGACTTTATGCCAAATGACCTACCACCGTTCAGAAGAATCACAGAGAGATATTTAGAAGAATCCAAGAAGTAATACCGGAAGGATTCTATAAAATTGTTTGGAAGAATTTAAGTGTAATATCTTCAAGTATACTGGGGTTTCAAGAATAATTTAGAGAAGTATCAGAAATAGTCCCAAGATTTTCAGAACAATCGCAAAGAGGATTAGGTGAAATTCAAGAGGAACTAGAGTAAAAATCCCAGAAGAATTTCCCAATAGATTCTTGAAATTTTTTCTCATGACAAGTTGAAGATTTTTTCTAATAATATGTACAACCATATTTTGATTTGAATCAATTTCTTGTGTAGCATTGGATTTCACTGTAGAGGCTACTCGTAGCATCAATATTGCATTAAATCTATAAATTGAATTTTTGCACATCCTAAATAAATGATTGAACTGTAAAGAAAAATTCTATCTCATTAAGGATTTTACATAAACTTGTTATTCAATGATAAATACTTGAATTATATTGTATCAACAAACTTTTGTGCGCCTTTTTGCTTTCGCTCTCCTTCACAACAACAACAACTCAGCACGATCCACCTCGGGATGGATTGGTGAGCTGTCTGGTTGTTGCAGATGAACAACTTATCGTATAGCGTGACATCGCATCTCAACTCACCAAAGAAACGGCCAGTTGAGATTAGCAACAGCCCTATTTGATATTCGATCACTCATCAACTTTTAACTGTAACAAATTTGATTCGTTCCAACAAATCTGAAGGCTATTCTACTGGTCTTCTAGAAAAAGCATTCGCAATGTTTGGGATGAAGGCTTTGATCGTAAAGTTAATAAACCTCTAACTTTCCAACATGCATTGTTATCTGCCAAATCGTACACTTCAGGTTAATTATCAGAACTTCAAGTCTGAAAGACTTCCTGCAAAAGCTGGTGCTCCTCAAGGCAGCATTTCAGGACCAATATTCTTCAATATTTTCACAACTTACCTGAGTTACCTCAAGGATGTCTGTGGAAGTACTCATAAGAACACTAAGCTGAGAAGCAGGCTCGGTCCCAGTGGGGGCGCAATGCCAAGAAAAAGAAGAAGGAATCAAAATAAAATTTTTGGTGTTCAGTATCTACTGCTAAATTATGTTGTTAAGATTATATCTTTTTCGCACTGCTCTGCATTTCCTACCTTTAGTAAGGGGTTAAACACACCGAATAACAACTAACCCGAATTCTCGCTGCTGCCTTTAAGGTTGGCGCTCACGTGGTTTGCTACCCCTAGCGCAAAACACGGACGGCGATGGCCGCTCCTGTATTAACTGTTTGTTTACAAAACACAAACAGGGATTAGTTTTCACTACTGCCTCCAGTTTCTTCAGTAGTCGTCATCCGCTCTCCCCTTTCTCGGGGGTGGTTGTTTGCGTGAGTGAACAGACTCGCCCATATGCCACCGTGTTCTCTAATGTGTTCACGGACGGAATCATAAACGTCCTGTTGATGTTATTGTTTGCTCTATACGCCCTCATCTACGACCGCTGGAAAAGGGGAGATGCTACACACCCATGTGACCACAATAGTTAGTGTTTGGCAACTGTACTACGTCAAATAACAGTGGTTGAACTGGAGCTCACTGCCGCAAGATGTGCAAAGAAACAATTTCCTAGCTATTTTATCAAGCTGGCCTCAGTTAAAATTCTGAAGTGCAACAAGCACTGAAACCAGTAAGCCATAAAAAAATCTGCTATTGCAGAAAATCTTATTTAGTACCCTGTTGATTCTAAACACCCTGACGCTTCGAATCCCGGACTCCGGCCTTAATTTACTCAAAAATTGTTCATTCGTCATCTTTTATGATTGAACAATGTAAGAGACGTCAGAATCATGCATTCTAATCGAAAAAATCGAAATTAAGTACAAACATTCCGTTAAAAATGCAGATGACCAGCTTTTAAAGCGTCCGGATATTCGAAGCAGCAAGGTACTATACCTTTCAGTTCCACCTAGAGGATACAAAATCACAGAAACACATATTTCGACCTCAAGGCGGCTTTACAGTCTTCAGGGTCGTGTACTAGACTAAAATTTAGAAATCCATTGTGTTCACACATTTTATACTTAATATTTTTATTTCCACCAATATTTGATATCCGCCGTCGTAATTGGGGTTTTGATGGGTATTTATATTATACCATTTTCAGATTTGTCGTTAGAAATTGACGGCAAAACCATACCCAAATAACCATGGAGCATCATATCATTGCTTATATAAAGCAACTGCATTGCCGTAAGCCTACCATTAAAGTAGTTTAGTTCGCGATTTTGCCGCTTGGTGGCGCTAGTGAGCATGTAAAATTGAGCATTTTCAACTAATTCTAGCTTGTGATCCATAAGAATAGAAAGTTTGAGTCTTCGGCAAAGTTGTTTAGGAAGTCAAGGGCGTCCAGGAAGCACCCAGACAACCAAAATGTACGTATAACGAAATCACGTGGAGGCTTTGAATGTGCAAAATTACTCTTATAAGATGTCGCGAAAAGGCCTTCTACGTACAAAAAGTGGAGGCGATATACATGCATATATTAAGTGATGAAAGATAGCATACAATGCGAGAGTGTAAATTTTCAACCGAACTAAACTGTGATCTTATGCGACTTGTCATATGATAATGAAAGTTGATTTGACAGCTGCTACGGATTGATTCGACTTACTTTGTACGAGTGTACGGGACGAAACAAAATGTACAAATGAACACGGAAAAATGTGAGGAAACTCATCAGTCTAATGCAGCCCACAGACGCTCAGACGGTTTGACCAACATTGACTCCGCCCCCAAGTTAGTCAAACCGATTTATGTTGCTGCAACCGTTTGACCGACTGTCAATGTTTGTTGTAGCAACACCATATTTCTTCGCATGTTTTGCATGCTCTCGGCAAGCGTAGTGAATATGTGATTGTTATTTTTTTCGATTTCTGTGGCTGTGGGGGTGAATATTTCTATGGCAATAATCGTTGTGAGAAAGAGCAGAACTTTCAGAATTTAAATACCGGAAGAAATGGATATTGAGGAGGAATATCAATTACAATTTGCACGAAGTATTCCGGCAGAACTCTAAAATTATGAGGGATCTCTATCGGGGATTATTCTGAGCAGTCATCGATATGAGAATGACTAGGGTAATTTCTTCAAAGTTTGTATCCGGAGTCTTTAGCGGTTTCCTCTAGTTATTCTACTATGAAGTCTTTCCAGAACCATTGATTATACTAGGGATTCTTCCAGAAAGTCTTCCTGGGATTCTATCAGGAATTTCATCAACAATTCTTCTAGAAATTTATCCACAGATTTACCCAGAAATTCCTCCGAGGAAATTTTTTCAGGCTGGCTTTCTTCCAGAGGTTCCTTCAAAGATTCCTCTGCTAATTATTCAGGGTTTCCTCTACTGATTCCTTCAAAAATCAAAAAAATCCTCAAGTGATTTCTTCAGTAATTTTTCAGAGTTAACTTCAAGGCTGACTTCAAGAATTCTTCCGGAGATTGCTACCACAATTTTTCAAAGATTCCTTTATTTCCTCTAAAAGTTATATCATTATTCAGGAATCACATAACGAATTATTTCAGATACTTAACAATAAATTTATAACCAGAAATTCCCATAAGGATTTCACCAGAACTTTTTTCAGGGCTTCTCCTAGGACTCCTCCTTAAATTCAACCAAAAGGTATTTCTTCAGCGATTCTTTCTTGTAATTTTCTCTACAGAGTCCTCCAGAGATTTACCCAAAAACTTCCGAGGGATTTATTCATTCAATGCTTCCTTCAAGAATTCCTCCAAAATATCCTCCACAGATGTATTTAGGAATTCCTCCATCGAAACTTCAAGAAATTCTATACAGATTATAAAAGGATTTTTTTTCCTGCGCTTTTACTAGGAATTCCTCAAGAAATTTTTATAGAGATTGCTCAAGAAATTATAACAGGAATTCCATCAATAATTCCACCAGCAATTTCTCCTATGCATCAAAACCTTTCCTTAGAAATACCTCCAAAAAATCCTTCAGTGACTAACCTAAACATTCTTCCAGAGATTCCTACGCGATTTTCGCTAGAAATTCTACAAAAACTCCTACAGAAATACATGTAGAGATTCACTTCAGGAACCCTTACAGTGATTCCACCGAAAATTTCTCCAAGGATTCATTAAGGAATTCCTCTTGAGATTCCACCAGGAAGCTTCCTAAGCAAGAAATACTGCAAAATAATTCAAAAAAAAATTTCACACACGGGATTTCACCAAGAATTCCTTTAGAAATTCCGCTCGCAATTTTTCGAGAGGTTCCCCCAGATTACGTTCAGGGTATTCTTCTAGGGAATCTTCAATAAATTATTTTATGAATTAATCTAGTGTTTCCTTAAAAGATTTTTCTTTGTATCCCTTAAGGGAACCTACGAGGCTTTCTACCTCGAATTTTTGAAGGAATTATTTCAAGAATCTACCGGATATTTCTCCAAGGATTCCTAAAGCAATTTATCCATCAATTCCTTCCAGTATATCTTGGAGGATTTTTTCCAAGGAATCCACCAGGAATTGCCTTAGAGAATCCTGTAGAAACTCCTTCAGGGATTGCTTTAAAAGTTCTTACGGAGATATATTAAGGAATTTACCCAGTGAATTTCTCCAGTGTTTTCTTTGGTGAATCCTCCAATGATTTCAGTATAAATAATTCCATGATTTTTTCCAGAAATTTTCCAAAAAATCATTCAAGGAATTCAACTTGAAGTTCAACCCTTCGTGGAATTGCTGGTCGATTCTCTTGCGGTTTTCCAGAAAAAAATAGTCATTTGAACTTGTGTTTTTTTTTAGATACCCTGGAGGAATTTCTGATAATCCTGAATAATTTGAAAAAGGAAAATGCTAGTCAAATCATTGAAGTATTTTCTGGTAGAACTTCTGGCGAAGCTGTATTAGATTTTTCTGATAAAAAATATCTAGCGAAACTCTATTGATATTCTTAACCCTGGAAGAACTCATGGCGAAATTTCTTAAAAAACACCATTCCGAAAGAAATAGTTAGATTAAATACTGGTGAAATCTCTGAAGAAACCGAAGGATTTTTTCCAGAATGTTTAAGAAGAACTTTCAGAAGATTTTCTTAAATTTCCGGTGAAATCAACGGAAAAATATTGGTGAAGCTTCTAAAAGAATTTTTAGTGGAACCCCTATGAGAATTTCAGCTCATGTCTTGAAGATTTTCCTGATGGAAATCATGGAAAATTATCTGAGCGAATTTCAGATCCAATCCATGGATGAACCTCTGGTGGAATCCTTAGAGAAATTCCTGGAGGGTTTTTAGTTTAAATGCCTAGAGAAAATCCTAGCGGAATTTTCGAAGCAATTCCTGTTGGATTCAATGAACGAATTCTCAGAGGAATCGCTGAAGGAATTCCTTTTTTGAATTCTAGGAGGAATTCCTCACAGAGTCACTTGAGGATATACTGATGGATTCCCTAATTACTTGTGAAATCTTTATAAGAAATTTTTGGTAAAATTGCTGAATTAATTTCTGAAAACCCCCAAGAATCTCTGAAGATATTTTGTGAGAAATTCCTTGAGAAATTTCCGATGGAATCTGTAGAGTTATTCCGGTGATAAAATCCTGAGACATTTCCGGAAAAATCTTAGGAGGAATTCCTGATAACCTTTGAGAATCCTTGGAGATATTTATTCCTTGAAGAATTTTTGGAGGCATCCCATCCGGGTGATTAGAGTCCGCGGCTACAAAGTAACGCCATGCTTAAGGTGTCTGGGTTCGATTCCCGGTCGGTCCAGGATCTTTTCGTAAAGGAAATTTCCTTGACTTCTCTGGGCATATAGTATAATCGTACCTGCAACACGATATACGAATGCGAAAATGGCAACTTTGGCAAAGAAAGCTCTTAGTTAATAACTGTGGAAGTGCTCATAAGAACAGTAAGCTGAGAAGCCGGCTCTGTCCCAGTGGGGACGTTAATGCCAAGAAGAAGAAGAATTTTTGCAGGAACTCCAGATGAAATCATAGGAGGAACTCCTGATGAAATCCCTTGAAGAATTCCCTATGGAATCACTATAGGAACTCCTGATGAAATCCCTGGAGGAATTCCTGATATCGTATCGCGAATCGTAACCTCATTTTCTACCTGTTCTCTGATTCTAAAAATTACTATTTTGACATATTTAGAATATAAATCAAAAAGTAATCAAAGAGTAATTTATTGAAATCGTCCTTTCCAACAAATCTCTGCTCATTGCATGCAAATTTATTGCTGAAATTCTAGAATTTATATTCGTGGGACAGGTAGATTTGAGGTAAGGGAACCGTTACTGGAAGGAACATAAAGATATTGTAAGAAGAACTCCTGATAGAATCAGGAGTCCCGATGAAATCTCTAGATGAACTCCACATGAAATTTCTGGAGGAATTCATGATAAGTTTCCTGAATTAACTTCTGATAGAATCTATAGAGGAACTCCTGATAGAATCTCTTGAGGAATTCCGGGTGAAATCCTGGAGGAATTTTTTGGAGGAAATCCTAAATATATTATTGGAGGAGCTCCTGATGAAGGAATTTCTGATGAAATTCGTAGATTAACTAGTGATGGCATCCCTAGAGGAACCCCTGATAGAATCTCTGGAAGAATTCCAGGTGGAATCTCTGAAGGAACTGCTGATGGAATTGCGGGAGAAACTTCTAATGGAATTGCTAGATATATTCCTGATGGAATCCCTGGAGAAGTTCCAGTTGCAATCGCTGGAGGAACTCCTGATGGAATCCCTGAAGAAATTTCTGATGAAACTCCTGTAAGAATCTAGAAAAATTCTTTATGATATCCCTAGAAGGAGTCCTGATGGAACAAGGAATTCCTGATATAATCTCTGTAGGAAATCCTGATTGAATGTTTGGAGGCAATTCAGGTGGAATCTCTGAAAGAACTCTGGAGGAACTCCTGATGCAATTCCCAGAAGAACTCTGATGGAAGCCCTAGAGGTATTCCAGATACTATCCCTATAGGAACTCCTGATGGAATCCTTGGAAGAACTCCTATCTATAGATATTCTTGAAAAAACTCCTAATCATTGGAGGGACTTCTGATGGAATCCCTTTAAGATCTCCTGATAAAATCCCTAGTAGAAAACCTGATAAGCTTCCAGATAGAACTCCTGATAGAATCTCTAGAGGAACTCCTCATAATATTTCTAGAAGAAACATTGATGGAATTCCTCGAAAAACATTTGATTTAATCTTTTGAAAAATTCCAGGTGGAATCTCAGAAGAAACTCTTGATGGAATCCCTGGAGGAACTCTTGATGAAATCTCCAGAAAATCTCTGATGAAAGCCCTAAAGGTACTCCCGATAGAATCCAGATACATAAATACAGATAATATAGATACAAGAGCCCCTGATGAAATCCCTGGGGGAACTCCTGAAGAAATCCTTGGAAGAATTTGTAAAGATATTCTTGAAGGAAATCTGTATGGAATCATTTAAGGAATTCCTGTTGAAATCCCGAGAAGAACTCCTAGAACTAGAGAAACAACGGACAGAGTCCATGGAGGAATTCCAGGTGGAATCTCTAAAATATCTCCTGATAGAATCCCTGGAGAAACTGCTGATGAACTCCCATGTTGAGTTCTAGGTGCAATCCCTGAAAGAATCCCTGATCGAATCTCTGGAGGAATTCCAGATGGAGAATCTATGACATTTCGTCGAATGACATTTAGTCGAAAGTACATTTGGTCAAATGGACATTTCGTCGAATGGACATTTGGTCGAACAGAATTTAATTGCTTCAAGAAGCATATGATATTTGGTCCAAAGGACATTTAGTCGAAAATTTGGTCGAATATTTCAGATTATTTTACAGAGTGATATTTTGACATTAATACATAGTGATTGAGATTGAAAGAGCGGAAAGCATGTATGGTAGGAGCTAGAGATATTATGTAAGGTTGCAGATGCAAGAACAACATGATGGAGGGCAAGAAATCTGCATTGATTTGCTGGTATTTACTGAATAAACTTCAAGCTTTTAATAAGCGACGAGTGATAATTTGGGATTCCAGTTGATCTTTCAGACTCCCAAAAAACGACATTGTTGACGTTACTTGATGTAATTTTTCTCATTTAGGTTTATTCTGCGAGTCGGATGAACCACGACGAGCTGATCTCAAATAGGAGCAAGTGAACTTTCATCACCAAAGTAGACTCGTCTAACTCACGCGATACATGGGATAATCACAGTTATCTTGTTTGATTACTTTCGATTTAATTAAAAATCAGCTTATTTAGATAGAAGTCATCAACTTCGCTATCAAACCCACATGTTTACCCAAGGAATGTGATTTAGCTGGAAGTAACAATCATAACGATAATTCACCATGAGTAGAAAACGTTTACTACAGGCGGAACTTCCAATAGATTCCGTCAAAATCGTTTCCTAAAAGCCATGGCCATCAAAACTCGCCCTCTTATTCTACGTATGAAAGTGCTTTATAAGCAGATAATTCAACGCACTCGCACTCGAAGTTGTCATAGGATAGAGATCAACAAATATATATAAAGAACGATTACATTTTTAAAGAATAATAGATTTAACAATGTTTAATATTACAATAACTGAGCAACGAAGATATTAAGGAGAAATTTTTGCAGATAATGATGACATTTTGATAGAATAAAGACTTATGTTTCCAACTTTGAACAATGAGTACCAGAAACAATTACCTTTGAACTTCTGCCAAATTTTGTAAAATAAAACGTCCCATCTTCTTATTCAAAATTGAATGAAGAATTAGTACATGTACAAGAATAATCAATCCTATACAGACACTAATATATGCATGCTAACCACACATTAAACCGTGGGCAAAAATATAGAAATATTCGTCATTGGCTTCTGATGAAAAGTATGTTTGCCCAAAATAGACATAAAATCATTCATTGGCCAAAATATATCTGTTGAACCAAACGATATTTCGTACAAAATAATGTTTTAAGGTAATTCGACCAAACGTCCATTCGACCAAATGTCCCTTCGACCAAATGTACTTTCGACTAAACGTCATTCGACCAAACGTCATTCGACCAAATGTCTTTCGACCAAATGTCCTAAAGCCCCAGATGGAATCCCTGAAAGAATTCCTGGTGGAATCCCTAGCCGAACAGCTGATGATACCCCCAGAAGAATTCTTGATGGTATTCCTAGAGGATCTAGAATCCCTAGAGCTTGTCCTGATAAAAACCCTGAAGGAACTGCTAAATGAAACCTTCGTGAAATTTATGATTGAATCTTTAGAAGTTCTCCTGATGGAATGCCTGGATGAAATTGTGTTTAATTCCCTAGAATAACTCCTGATTCTAGAGGCTTTCCTTAGACGAGTGGTCAGAGTCCGCGGCTACAAAGCAAAACCATGCTGAAGGTTTCTGGGTTAAATTTCCGGTCGGTCCAGAATCTTTTCGTAATGGAAATTTCCTGGACATAGAGTATCATCGCACCTGCCACACGATATATGAATGCGCAAATGACAACTTTGGCAAAGGAAGCTCTCAGTTAAAAATTGTATAAACTCAAGAGTAGAACTCTAAGTTGAGAAACAGGCTCTGTCTCAGTGAAGACGTAACGCCAAGAAGAAGAAGAACTCATCATTCTCAGAGGAATCACTGATGGAATCTTTATAGGAACTCCTGATAGAATCCCATGAGGAATTTCAGTTAAACTTTCGGTAGAAATTTATATAGGAATTCTAACAAAAATTTCTTGTTAAATCGTTAGACAAAATCTTGATTGGATTTCTGGAGGAACACCTGGTGGAATCATGAAGGAGTTTTGGAAGAATTCCTAGAGATATTACAAGAGAATTACCTGGAGAAATTCCTGGTAAAATTCTTGATGGAATCTCTGTAGTACAAATCCAAATACAATCCATGGATGGATTTTTTTGAAACACAGGTAAAACTGCTGATGGATTCTCTGAAGATATTTCTGGAGAAATTGGTTCAGGAATAATTAAAGATTCCTTGATGAATTTGCTAAAAAAAACGGTTAGAGATAGTTGGAAACGATATTTTACTATCTATATAGAAACAACTCAAGAGCGCGCATTTGATAGATCACTATGGCACCGACGCTGCGTAAATTCACGCATTTTGACTTTCCACCCATCTGCATCGGTAGTTCATGGGACGTCGAAGCTTCAATTTGACATGATGGCGTCGATGTTCGTGCAACATCCCTACAGACGGTACGATCGGTTCGTCAAACATTTGGCTCCGCCCACCGGTGGTTTGAGCAAAATCATACTCGTTTGATTTTGGCCGACCAATTCGTCAACCGTCAAATCGGTTTCACAAACTGTCAAATTGGTTCGTCAAGCAGCATCACACACGGTCAAACATAGCACCAACATGAGCATCAACCTGGGGGGCGGAGTCAATGTTGGTCAAACCGTCTGAGCGTCTGTGGGCTGCATAACAATTTTATCCACCGTGTTTTGCGATTTAGATGTAGTTTGCATGAATAAACGAGTTATTACATGGACTTTAATGCGACTTCTGGTTGTCTGGGCAGTTTACTCTGGGTCTGGAGGGATGACTGTACCTAAACAATGTGAATTTGAAAGAATTTCCAGAATGCTGTTCGGAAAGCCTTTGATATTTGGAGTGATTAGAGACGGAATCATATTAAATTAAAGTGATTTAGGTCTGATCACTTTTATATTCAATTGTATCATATCTGATTCATATTCTAGTGATTCTGGTATGACTTACTCCATGTGCGAGTGACTCAGTCAGGCCTCATATCCATCATATTCAAATTATTCAAATCAGAGTTTCTTCATATACAAGTGGGTCAAGTTTGATTGACTTCATATCCAAGTGATTGATGTCTAATTCTCTTTATATTTTTTCGAGTTTGATTCACTCTATATTCAAGTAATTCAGGTTTGCCTTGAATATGGAGTAAGAAACGAAATCATGTCAAATTCACTCCACGTTCAAGTGACTCAGGATTGGTTCATTTTATATTCAAAAGATACAAGTTTTTTTCTCTCCATACCCGCAAGTGTTTCACGTCAGATTTACTTCATTATTAGATTATTATCAGAATTGATTCATTTTAAATTTAAGTGATTCAGTTCGCTCCATATCCTAGTGATTCTTATCTGATTCACTAATATTCGACTGTTTCAGTTTTGATTCACTTAATGTTCAAATGATTTCAAGTGATTCATGCTTGATTCACTTCATTTTCAAATGTTTCAAGTTTGATTCACTTTATGTACAAGTGATTCAGGTCTGATAGATTTCATATTCAAGAAATTTAGGATTAATTTCCAGTGATTTATGTTTTATATGCTTCATATCCAAGTGATTCATGTCGGATTCGCTCCATATTCAAGTGATTCAGGTTTGATTCGCTTTATATTCAAGTGCTCCAGGTACGAATTACTTGATATTCAAGTGGTTCAGGTTTGATTCATCTAGAATTTTTCACTTTTTCAGGTGTGACATCATGTTCAAGCAGGTTATGGCTGATTCACTGCATTCTCAAGTGATTCATGCTTGAATCACTATATGTACGTGTTTCAGGTTTGATTAGTTCAATATCCAAGTGATTGAAGTTTGATTTTTGAAGTTAATTTAAGGCATTCAGGTCTCATTCACTTTAAATTCAAGTGTTTCAGATTTGATTAGCTCCATATCCAAGAGACTCATGTCCAATTCATTTCATATTGAAGTGTTTCAGGTGAGATTCACTTCATGTGAATCATGTCTGATTCACTTCATAGTCAAGTATTTAAGGTTATATTCACTTCATATACAAGTAATTCAGAACCGATTTACTTCTTGTTCAATTTATTCAGATATTTATATCCAAATGATTCAAGTCATGTGATACTTCATTTTTGAAGAACGCAGTACTGATTCATTTTATATTCAAATGAATCAGGTCCGATTCACTTCGTTTTCAAATGTTTCAGTTTGGATAAGCTCATATTCAAGTGATTCACATCTATCAGTTCATTCATATCAAGGGTTTTAGATCTAGTTTCAGAGACAATTAGTTCCATATCGACTCATCTGATATCGTAATTCATCTTCATATTCAAGTGAATCGTGTCTGAGTTACTGCATATTTAATTGAATTAGGTGTCATACACTTAAACTACAGTTATTTCGGTTTGTTTCGCCTCGTTATCCAATTATTAAGGTTTATTTTCAGGGTTGGGAAAAAATCTGAAATTCATTCTAGATTAGCCAAACAAAGCCAATCGCAGTCAGCGAAGCCAGTGAAACTCACGCCAATCGCTGCTGTAGGCAAAGAGCCTTGGAAATAGCAAAAAACATGTTGCTAAGGGCAACCCAAAATTACTGTAGAAAATTGTTCTATTTCCCGCTGCATTTCCCGCATTAAGTGCCTTCAATGACACTAATGATTTAGAAAATTCATGCACCCAACATAGGCTACTTGATGAGATTCACGTTTTTGAACTACTGTACTGGGAAAGCCACGTGATTTTCGCGAAATTCATGCCTACTATTGTCTGTTTCATTGACAAAAAAACGCGCCGCCAACTTTCCAACAGTCCGACAAAATCGTCGCCAGTAAACGAATCAAAGGAGGTGATTTGCCGTTATGTTGGTAAGACTGATAAAACGTCAAATTCGCTGCTGCTGGTTGGCTGGCGATGATTTTGGCGACGGTTTCACCGGCGACGATTACAAGTCGTCGCGTCCGATAAGGTGCAAAATTTACAATACTATTACCATTCCCAGCACTCTTTATTTTAATTCACGTCTCAGTACGTCAGAGCTTATTTACTCATTTGAACGTGGTTCATGTCCAGGCGTTCACGCTTAGCCTGCTCAACGCAGCCCATGTGTTAAAACTACACAGAATGAGGCAACCAATGCAGGACTCTCTGGCTGAGTGAAAATTCTGTGTAAGTCGCACTCATGCTGTGTGTAGCCGACGTGTTGGCCTTCGGCTGTGCGGGGATCGATGGAAATGGAACTGTCAATCTCTCCCGCGCGGCAGCAAACAGTTGGCCGTTGGTAAGATGGGGAGTTTCCTATGATTTTTTCAGGCGAAGAGCCGGAAGATGGTTGGAAATGTGGAAGTTTTTTCCCCATTTACTTCCTTTTTTTTTTTTTTTTTTTTTCTTTATTAGAGTGTATTTTAACGCACGAGGGCTAGTTCTACACTTAACCATTTACTTCCGCTTCGGCTATTCGAATGAAAAAATCTCTGAAAACTTGAAAATTTGAATGTTTTTTTTTTCAATGTTTTCAGAAGCAAAACAAAAATGGAAGCGAATTCCGCATTCCAAGCGTTCCTCCTCTGTGCGCATTTTACTCATTCGGTTTATTTACCACCGTTTGCTCAAAACTGTGTACAGCCCCCTTCACGCTAAACTTGTCACGCTCAGAAATGAGTGCCGAGTACACAAAATCAGCATCTCTTCATGCAGCACAGATTCTGTGCAAAGGAGGCTGTACACAGTTTTGAGCAAACGGTGGTAAACAAACCGAATGAGTGAAATGCGCACAGAGGAGGAACGTTTGGAATGCGGAATTCGGTTCCATGTTTGTTTTGCTTCTGAAAACATTAAAAAAAAACATTCAAATTTTCAAGTTTTCAGAGATTTTTTCATTCGAATAGCCGAAGTGGAAGCAAATGGGGAAAAAACTTCCACATTTGCGACCATCTTCCGGCTTTTCGTCTGAAAAAATGACAGAAAACTCCCCATCTTACCAACGGCCAACTGTTTGCTGCCGCGCGGGAGAGATTGACAGTTTCATTTCCATCGATCCGCGCACAGCTAATGACCAACACATCGGTTACACATAGCATGAGTGCGACTTACACAGAATTTTCACTCAGCCAGAGAGTCCTGCATTGGTTGCCTCATTCTGTGCACGCTTAGCCTGCTCAACGCAGCCCATGTGTTAAAACTACACTGTAAAGTGACCAGACGTCCCGGATTGTGCGGGACAGTCCCGGATTCAAGACATCTGTCCCGCATCATCGAGCGTCCCGGAAAACGTCCCGGATTCGATCAGTCGGCTTCTATCATATTTCGAAAATATTAATTGAAATGTGATAATGATTTACAAAAAACGTACAATATACCACACATTCATTTGAAAATCCAGGCAAATGAAGTAGGATTTCAAAGTTTATTCTTGCAATTAAATGTTATCATTTCATAGTCGTAAGAAGTAGTTTAAAGTTTTCCAGTTTCAGGGGACCAACATTTAGTGTATAGGGCAGATGTTCAATCTTTGAAATGTGTTAGAGCATGGAAACAGTTTCACCCCTGGCTGTCATTTCAAATTTTGAATTTCTTAAGTTTTTTTTTCTATAATTTGATAAATATTTTATAAAAATCAATTTTGTTAACTTACATACAGTCAGTGACAAAAGTTGGTTATCAAGTGCTATTTTTCTATGCACAGTGCTCATATTTGAGGCTTTGTATCTCAGCTTTTGGTAGTCCGATTAAGCTGAAATTTCAGTATCGAACTACCGAGAGACTTCAAAATTTAATTAAAAAACGATCAGTTGTGGGTGATTGGTGTGTTCTGATAAATTGTGTAACTTCTGAAAGTAAACAACTTTGCCCAACAAACCAACCACCCAAAACTTATCGTTTTTTATATAAATTTTAAAGTCTCTTGTGTACTTACCTTTGACAACCCTCTGAAACTCTTTGGAAAATAACTGCAATGTATTGAATTCACTACAGACAGAACTTCAAGTTGTTTGTAGTTCGTCATGCAAATTTCAGCCAAATCGGATAACCAAAAGCTAAGATACAGACCCTCAAATTTGTGCATTTTGTATGGAAAAACAGCAGTTGATTGCTAGCTTTTGCCATTGACTGTAAATCAATGTTGTCGAAATTAGTTTTACAATATCTATATTCATAATAATATTGAAAAAAAAGTTGTAATAAATGATCATTTTGCACCCTGTTTTACGACACCAAAAGGATAGACGTAGTGGTTCACATATTTGGAAAAAAATCTAATGATTGTCGTTTCACAACATTAGATTATAAAACCGTGATTTTCTTAGGGTATAACCTCAAAAGGAAGACAAATATCACGTATCGTGTGATGTTTTTTCCCCATTTACTTCCGCTTCGGCTATTCGAATGAAAAAATCTCTGAAAACTTGAAAATTTGAATGTTTTTTTTCAATGTTTTCAGAAGCAAAACAAAAATGGAAGCGAATTCCGCATTCCAAGCGTTCCTCCTCTGTGCGCATTTCACTCATTCGGTTTATTTACCACCGTTTCCTCAAAACTGTGTACAGCCCCCTTTGCACAGAATCTGTGCTGCATGAAGAGACGCTGATTTTGTGTACTCGGCACTCATTTCTGAGCGTGACAAGTTTAGCGTGTGTAGTTTTAACACATGCGCTGCGTTGAGCAGGCTTAGCGTGCTGTTCATGTCTGATTCATTTCATATTCAAGAGATTGAGGTTTAATTCACCTAATATTCAAGTGATTCAGGACTGACTCACTTAATGTAAAACTAGTTTGAAATGCTCAATTTTACATTTTACGCCAACTAGCGGCAAAACCGCGAACTAAACTATTTGCTCTCCGGAAGTCCTTGATCCCCTGAACAACTTTGCTGAAGACTCGAACTTTCTATCACTTGTGATTCATAAGCCAGTACTAGTTTGAAATGCTCAATTTTACATGCTCACTTGTGCCACCTAGTGGCCAAATTGCGAACCAAACTGTTTGTCTTCCGGATGTCCTCGACCTTCTGAACAACTTTGCCGAAGACCCGAACTTTCTATCTTTTGTGGATCACAAGCTAGAACTAATTTAACATGCTTAATTTTACATGCTCACTTGCGCCACCAAGCGGCAAAATCGCGCACCAAACTATTTGTTTTCGGGATGTCCTTGATCCCCTGAACAACTTTGCTGAAGATCGCTTCTTTGCAAGTCGTAAGGATCTCGAGATATAGCAATGTGAATTTACCTGTTTTGAGGTGATGCTAAACTTTTCAGGGTGATTCAATATTCAGCTGAGTGTTGCAATACTTATTTTAGTTAGTCCGTATTTATGACGGGTAGTGTAAGTATAAAAATCATTTCAAGACAATTTTACGATGTATTGATAGTTTCCAAATTGGATTAATAACTATGAAATATTTAGCAGTTAAAATAAAACGGTTTGCGTTTGCAGGAGATTCTAGTTCAATAATATTGATAAATTATCTGATTAAGGTTGAACATAACATATGAAATTGAATGAAAATATCAAAGTTTTTGACCAAAACGATGCTTTGTTGTTGTCAAAATATGTTTTTTGAAGGCTATATATAAAAAATTCTATAGGGTCTTTAGAATACATGATTGAAATAATTTTCGATATTTTAGAGAAGATACGTTGAAAGATCAACTACATTGTTCACCATGCTTTTTATTGACGATTTAGAAAAAAATATGTTGGTAGATTTTTCAACAACATTTTCTCGTATTGTTTTCAAATTACAAGATTTTGTTCAATTCAAAAAGATTAAAAAAAAATATTTCAGGGAGAACTTCTGCGAAAAAAATATAACAAATACCGTAAAACGGGGTATCTTTGATAATGCGGGTAACTTTGATAGTGCGTAACACACCACATACTAAACGAAATATCATAATTTCTGTTAATTAGTTAAGCAAAACGAATGCAAAACTAAAGAATATTAGTATGACACTTTATGTAAGAGCGGTTTTCATTTGAATCAACAACATTTGAGGCTTTTATACGAGTATTAAAAATTGACACAATTTTAGCATTTTCGAAACGCTTATAAACAATCTGTTCTACGATCACTATTTGATGAAGTTTTGAATAGTTGGCCACTTAAATTTGATAGCCTGGTTATCATAGAACTTGAATACGGTCTCAAATCTTTTAGCGAAAAGCATTTTCACAAACTGGGACCAATTTTGTAATCTAAGTCAGAAATTTCCATATAACGTTAAACGCCTAGAGGTATGCAATGCCCTACAAATGTTCGTTATTCATTGATTTTTGTTCGATTCATACTCCATTATCAAAGTTACCCCGAAACAGAAAACCAACTTTCGATTATATGAAAAATTATACATCCATTCAAAATAAATCTTTTTGCAATTTATCGACTGCAATCGATAGCTAGGATGCCAGTACTTGTTTAAAAAAAAATAAATTTTAATTCTTTGAACAAGAATGCATAAATATTCAAGTTTTCTTCGAAAAAACTATCAAAGTTACCCCGTTTTACGGTACATGGGATAGGCAAAATGATTGAGATAGGCAAAATTGTGCCCAAATTCAAATGCTTATAACTTTATGAAAAATGAATGAAATTGGATGCATCTGGAAGCAGTCGACGGAAAATTTGGTCCAGTTTTAGGAACTTCCTTGGCCATGCATATTGGCCACTGGACACCGGAGATGTTCCGGATTTTCTGAGGTCATGTCCAAATGTCATTTTTTCTGTCGCTTGTATTTTTGTGTGGTGTAAAGTTAGATAGATGTTTGCAATTTTCCTAGAAACTAGAAATAATAGGAAATTGAATGCCACCGGACGCATTAAGATTGGTTGGAAATCTTCAGAAATATGACCATTTCCGTAAAACTGGTTCCGGAAAGCATGGTCAGTCATGTTTGTATTTCCAATCATGTAAATATTATCCGGAGCTATATACAAGTGGACATCAACCTTAAAAATGATGTTTCCTGCAGCGTATTCAGAACCATTAGATGCACAGACCACTCTATAGAAGGTTCCAGGTGCCCTGGGGGAAGTGGTCAATTAGGAACATATCTGGAACCATATCAATATGGGCATCAAACTTCATGATTTTCAAAGGTTATGCTTTCCGAAGCATTTCCAGCACCACCGGCTGCCATGACCACTTTATAGTAGATTCCAGGTGCCCCGGGGATGTGGCCAATTCAAAACATGCCCGAAAACACATAAATATGGGTAAAAACATCAAGATTTTTGAAGGTGATGCTAATAGAAGTATTTACAGCGCAACTTATTTATACGACCACTGTATAGTAGGTTCCATGGGCCCTGGGGGATGAGGTCATGTTTCGAGTTGGCCACATCTCTAGGAGCCCCCCCAAGTAACAATTTAGATTCTATTTGGCTTTATTTATTTTTATGATAGTTTTATCGTAGATTTGCATATTCCTCTAGGTTTTATAGTGATTTTCACCCAGTAGAAATGATCTTGAACCGTTTTTGGTTTTAAATACTTCTTCAAGAACACTTCGGATGCATCACATAAAACTTCATTTTCAATAAGAACAAGTGACCTTGGCAACAGTTTTATGAAACTCTTGTACTTATCTGTAAGAACGCACTCGAGCGAGAGTAAGAACTCTTGGCCGATAACATCATAAATTTCTCCCCCATCAATCCACGCACTAGTATGTACATTAATGATTGTAGTATTATGAATCCTTGCGTGGATTTTCGATCTGTTCTTCACGGAAGTCGTTGTTGAACTCACGGCGCACAACTTACTAATAACGCAAACAACCAGTTCCAGTGGTCTTCCTCCCCTTGGCCATGATATAGAAGCGGAACTGGACCACTGGACACCTCCTTGCAAGGTGGACTTCTGGATGTGGTTAAATGTCCGATTGCTTTCCCTGCTCAACATCTGGGCCTTATTAAGAAGTTATCCACAGCTGGTAATACTTACCTTTAGTCGTTTTCTAGCTTTAAATTTCATGCCGTAACAAAATCTAGCATGAACTTTTTTTCTCCAAAAACTAAAAGTGTAAATAAACAAACGTCCAAATGTGCTCCTCTCGAATAAAACGAACGAATCTTATCACGTTCTTCAAGAAGATTAGTTTAACTTCATCAAGATCGCCTTAAGCATAAGAACTCTCAAGTGATATTTGTTACGCCTGCCCGAGTTCAGCAAAATTTATCACGGTTCTATGATGGTGTTGAGTAAAACTACCGCCATGATTGTAATTATCGATGCTTTAGCAAGGGAGCCATGATGGGAGAATCCATGTATGCTGGATTGTTCAACATTTTCGGGCAACAAATTGATGAATTTGTTTTTCTGAAACTGCGATATTGTCGAGGCGCATTGTGCGTTTCGGGTGTTTCATGCATGATATTCACGATGTAATAAGCGTGACAAACGAAACACAGGTAGATATCGAAAAAAAGCGGATCATCACAGATGTTTTAATTCGGATGGTGTTTTATTATTAGTTGATAATTTTATTAAGAAGTATTTATAAATTCGTTAGCCAAATCAACATGATAAAAATATTGTGATTTTAACTTGTCTTGAGAACTACTTGTGGAAGGTTTATTGATGTGTTGAGGATTGTCATAAGTGATGATTACAAGTTTTAAGAGATACTTGGCAGTTGCTCTCCAACACCGTCTCTAGTGTGGGCCACTTTAGTCTTATGAGAGGTTTATCATTGGGTTAGCGTAGGTTTATAGAATTACTGGTTTTATTTCTAGTTTTACAGAATTGGTGTAAGAGAATACTACAAGAATAGCATAAAATTAACTTTGCTACTTGGGCCTGGAATATACTATAGAGTGATTATTATATCTTGTGGTTCTGAAAATGCTCGCCATTTTCCATGTCACATGGATCTTACTGTTTATGGTAGAATGTGATTCTAAACAGATGAACGGACATGTTCCGAATTGGCCACATCCCCCGGGGCACCTGGAACCTACTATAAAGTGGTTATGGCAGCCGGTGATGCTGGAAATGCTTCGGAAAGCATAACCTTTGAAAATAATGAAGTTTGATGCCCATATTGATATGGTTCCGGATATGTTCCTAATTGACCACTTCCCTCAGGGTACCTGGAACCTTCTATAGAGTGGTCTGTGCATCTAATGGTTCTGGATACGCTGCAGAAAACAACATTTTTAAGGTTGGTGTCCGCTTGGATATAGCTCCGGATAATATTTACATGATTGGAAATACAAACATGACTGACCATGCTTTCCGGAACCAGTTTTACGGAAATGGTCATATTTCTGAAGATTTCCAACCAATCTTAATGCGTCCGGTGGCATTCAACTTCCTATTAGTTCTAATTTCTAGGAAAATTGCAAACATCTATCTAACTTTACATCACACAAAAATACAAGCGACAGAAAAAATGACATTTGTACATGACCTTAGAAAATCCGGAACATCTCCGGTGTCCAGTGGCCAATATGCATGGCCAAGGAAGTTCCTAAAACTGGACCAAATTTGCCGTCGACTGCTTCCAGATGCATCCAATTTCATCCATTTTTCATAAAGTTATAAGCATTTGAATTTGGGCAAAATTTTGCCTATCTCAATCATTTTGCCTATCCCATGTAGATGGGCAATGAGGGCAAGAACAAACATGTTCGCGCAGTGAAAGGACTCAACTTATGTATGAAATTGAATGAGATCCAATGGTAGAGAATTCATTTATCTACCCAATAGTATTTTTAGGGGCAGCGGAGAATGTCCCGAAGCGTGTTTTATTCAAGCGCAAAAATCCCTCAGGCGAAACATATCCTGGTTTTCCAACCTCAAACTTGTGCTCCTACCAGCCGGATCTCAATTTTTATGAAAGTAGTGCAATAATACAAAAAACAAACGTATGTAGAACATAGAGAATGGATATTCCTACCTTTTCCGCCTAACTGTTTCACTGTGAACCGTCTTATATCAGGAAAATGAAACATTTTTCCCCACAGCGGCATATGATGGATGCGTGAAAAATCAAATCTCTCATCATCTGACTAGTTGCGCTACCAAAGTATAGATGGCTAACAGTATGTTGCGTTTCGCGATTGGAGGCGTATACCGAACCCTACGGTTTCGGGTTTGAAAATTTGAAATTTTTCAGGTTCGGGTTCGGGTCGGGTTCGAAGGCTACAAAATTATCGGGTACGGGTTGGGTTCGGGCTTGAAAACAATCGTGTTGAATCGGGTTTGGGTAGGGTTTGGTGAGAATTACAAACAGAGTAGCATCCTGAAAGCTTCCCTATGCATCAGAAACGTTGAATTTATCATCTTTCAAAACTCGGGTTTTATTCGGGTTTTTCTTACAAAAAAATTTCGGGTTTCGGGTCGGGTTTGGGTTTGAACAACGAAATATTTTCGGGTTCGAGTCGGGTCCGGGTTAGCCTTTCGATTATTGTCTCGGGTTTGGGTCGGGTCCGGGTTTAAAGAAATAAAATAAGTCGGGTACGGGTCGGGTACGGGTCGGGTTCGGGTTTGAAAAATTTGAAACCCGACCATCTCTACTATTAAGGCTATTCGAAAATATTCAATCATCCATTTTCAACAATATCTCGCAACCCGCAAAAATGTAGGCAATAAACTACTATAATTTGAAGTGTTTTGCAGAAAATTGTGATTTCAACGAAATGAACATAATCATACAAACGGAGATGAACCAGCCATAGGGCTGAAAATCTCCTTAATAAAGATAATAATAATAATAATAATAATAATAATCATACAACTTTTAATGGCGAAAACTGCAACGGAAATCTTTTTGACGGCATCCACAAATTACGGGGGGGGGGGGAGATACTCCGTTACGGCCCAGACAAAAATTTGAAATTTATCGTACAAAAAGCGTTACGAAGGGGGAGAGGGGGTCTAAAATTTCCAATTTTATCGTTACGTAATAAATAGACGCTGCCTTTTAGGCATCTATTTATTCATTTTAAGAATTAAATTTTTTGAAAGTCCGATAGTACTCTCTGTTAAATTTCACAGTTATATAGTTTAAGATTTGCATTCTGTCAAATATTTAATCAGTGTGTATATAAAATAATGTCATAAAACTTTTCTACCAGGGTTCATTTTAAAATTTCGACAAGCATCTACTTCGAGATTTAATCCATTCGAAAAACTCTGCAGATTAAATCAATGCCATCGGAAATGGATTGAAACTGAGAAGCCCTTTACGTTTTAAACACTGATAATAAAACCAAAGATTCTATCAGGACGAGATCAAGTTACAGTGATTCATAAACAACTTTGTGGGCATCGTAGCCGTGCGGTTAATGTTAAGTGGCATCGATTCCTGCTACATTTTGGCTGTGCCATTGGGCGTTGCATGCTCGTCCGTTGTCTAGATGATACTTCCTTAATAGGACATAACCGTCCACTGAAAGTGTTAACTTGTAATTATCTTAAAAATAATTAAACTACAAACCCTACTCGGCTCTAACGGAACTATTGAAGACCTTCACTTAAATTTTTCAATTGCTTAATAATCAGTGTAATGTATAGAAGCATGTAGAGGCTATTGTATTTAAAATATTTAAACAAAAATAACTCTACACGCACATTAAGCTACTCACTGGTATGTTTTAACAATCATCAATAAATATTTTGTCAAATTATGATTATCTTAAAATGTGAGAAAACTTCTCTGCAGACGGCAGCACCCAACCTTTATTTTTAGAAGCAGTATATCAAGTGTTTCCAGTATAAATGTTATCCATTGTAAAAGTAATATCGATACTCTCAATATTTGTTCTTAAGACTATGAAAGACGTTTACAATATCAACACATCACAACTCACCGATTTCTACACGCCAGGCAGCTTTCCTGATCTCCTCACACTTCCGCAAACTACCAGCACAGTTTTGTCTTCTTCCGGTTTTGCTATCTTCCTAGCTTCTCACTTTCACCAAACTAGGCAGCTGAAGGAAAAACAACACATTCTTCCATCACCGAGATGACTTTTTCGCTATAGCTTATAACCTTCCTTCACTCCTGACCGAAAAGAAGAAGATACCCTATCCAGGACCGTTCATATCACTCAGCACTTTTCGGCACCCGACTTTCCATCAAACGCACCATTTCATCAATCGTCGTGTCGTCGTCTTCTTTGGCGGCTAGGAACGATATTCCCTAGAGTAGGAATTTAGGCGAAGTAGGAAGAAAGAAGAAAAACTTCACGCTCCACTAGACTCGAAGCAGCTTTAGCTCTGTAAGCTCTACCGGCTCTTTTTCCCTTCTGAGCTTCTCTGGATGGGTACCTAGATTGCCTAATTTCACTAATCGCTTTCGCACATCATTAATCACATTAATGGAAAACCGTTTTGCCGGCTGAATCGAACTGCCACTGCTCTTCCACACTGCACTATCTCCCTTCGACCGCACCGATGAGCTTTTGGGCTTTTTTTCAGCCTCAATGCCGCATTTAATGTGTGACGAAGCAGTATATATTTGGGCGCCTTTTGTTTTGCGGATTTCTTCACGCCCGAATCATCACTTTGTTTTCTTTTTTCTCGATGTCCTTCCTACCAAGTGGGAGAAATCTCTGAACCAGCACAATTGGATTTGGGATGAGGGCAAATTTGTATTCCAAACAAAATCATCTATTCACCACTCGTTTCAGTTTTGCTTCCTTCGTCGTTGGCACTGTTCGGATCGTCCGGGGGGAAAAAAGCATCCCAGCGTGACCGAAGAAATTTGTTACAAATTTATTACATTATGATTTATGGCATACTTTTAGGCGGGGTGAAACGCACAAAAGCGATGTTGTTTTTCCGGCCCGTCAAGGCAAAGCCAGCCACCATTCCAGTCGACGAGTAAGCACAATAGTCCACAGGCTGGATTCGAAGCTGAGTAGAGAAAAAAAGCTTGAATGTGTTTTCATTGAATGTTGTAATTTTTCATCTTCGTATAAATTTCACTGCATTAAAACGAATGACGATTGTTAATTTTCAAGCAAAGAAAAAACAACAACTCCACCCTCGGGCGCCAGCAGTGCTTCTCCGAAACATTCGAACGAAAACAACGATGTTCCGAGAAATTTCCGTGAAAATTCCACAAGTGAACCGTTCGGATGCAGACGCGAAACTAGTCGGATTCCTTCGAAGCACGTCTGTTTTTGTAACTCAACGAACGAACCATGCCACGCTTCCCTCCTGCCCGTTGCCCGCGAACGGAAGCTCTCCACTGCTGCTGCTGGCTACTACTGGCACCATTCATAGCCCACCCTCGCACCTAAATGTCGTCTACAAACCTCTCGCCGACCCTTCCGCCCTCTACGCCGCCAACAACTGCCCCAATAATTGCTAGTTAAGTAGTTACACACTCCCATGCCACCAACACCATCATCACGGAAACAGGATGCAACACTACCACTGTCGAACCGAAGCAATCATCCACCCTCGTACAATCGTCATCAACCAACGTCGTTGTCGTAGCTCCCGAGGGTTGAACTCCACAACGTGCGCCATGTGCTTCTGCGAAACATTTCAACGAACTATCCCATTATTGTGCCAAAAGGCCTGCGTTCAGCCTTGCGATCGGTGGCACACCACGAAACCGTCACAAACCGTGAGCAACACGCAAACACGGAGTCCTGACTGACTACCGAAATCGAACCGAAGAGGAACCGCGTCCGACGGGAACTGAACCAACCCCGCAATGTATGCAACAGCCAAGCCTGTATCGAGGCGAACACTGTGGGTTTACGCGTAGGGGAGCCGACATTTGACAGATGGAGCGTGTAGCTTTCGCGTGTCGGAGTGAATGTAGGCGCATGCGTCCACTCGTGCATGCTCGTTCCACATACAGGTGGTGGCCAGTCGGAGTTGTGACTGTGGCGGTATAGTGCTGTTCGGGCAGAATTGCTCGAGGATTGGTAAGATGTATGTAGGGTTGAAATATGAGATTTTGATGGTTCGCTATATAGAGTAAAGTGGGGCAAAAGTTCGAGTGGGGTAAGAGTTTCTTTTTAAGATTTCCAGCTCAATTCAAAACAAATCTTATAAATGTCATGGTGGTTCGAATGCTATTCAAGTAAGAGACTTTCAATCCAAATATCATAAAAATCGATTGAGATTTGGAAAAGTTATGGCTATTTGTTGTTTTTCGACGTGAATATTGTAATTTTTGGTCATACTTTCGTTGCATGGAACGAATTGAAGATGAAATATTTTTCAATATTTTATGTAAGGGCGTTTCTAGGCCTATCATAAGGCTGCTTTGAGGTGTATTAGTTTTTGCATAAATGCTTGAAAACAATTTTTGGCCCATAGTGGGGCAAAAGTTCGAATCAGCGGGGCAAAAGTTCGACCCATGTATAAAATCACGTAAAAATTTGCAAATTGCCTAAAATCCACATATATCTTCAAATTTAGTTAAATTTGTCTGATCGTGTGAAAATTGTCACCAAAATTTTACATTTCCACATAGTTTTGTGAAAAACTGCTATTTTTGAGTATATTACAATTAACCCGGTTTTGGGCAATTTTTTGATGAAAATTTAGTGTGTATTTTTCGTCAAACTTAAGTTTACGGCGATATTTTGTGTTTTAGCCAGCGAACTTTTGCCCCACACTAGATTCGAACTCTTGCCCCACCGGTGGGGCAAAAGTTCGAATAAGACAATTAATTTTGAAACTTTTATAACTAAAAATGGGTAAATATTTTGACACAAGTTTGTTGAGCAAAATTATAGCCAATATATTGACGCTTCACTGTATGGTATTTGTTTTGTTTTAACTGCTATTGTTTCCCTGGAACTTTGATTATACCACTAAGGTCGAACTTTTGCCCCACCTTACTCTATACCTCTTTTTGAAACTCAAGAAAAGTAGGTACATATTACTTGATGGGCAACAATTCTTGCTGTTGCGTTGAATAAAGCAGCCTTCACCATTAAACCCGGTCCTGAGCTAATCACTCTTAACCGCCCTGAGCGTTAAACGACCTTAAATCCTTCTATACTGCATGCGAGCAACATCCCTAGCCCGCTGAAGTATGCCGTGGTAGAGAGCTTACACAATAATGAATTTATTTCAAATTATAAAACGCAACGCTTACTATGCTTACAACCTCCCTTAAGCGTAAAGTTATAAAACCCCAAGTTTCTTCCTATCTTCAGTATGCTTCGGACCTGGTAACACTTTGATTAGAATGTCCGCCGATTGAAATTCGGATGCCACATAGACCAACTTGATGGTTTTGGCTTCAAGTTGCTATCGTACGTAGTAATACCTGATGTCTATATGCTTGCTACGTGCCGAGTAGCCAACTTCACCGTTCGTCCTGTGAAGCTCGCGCAGAAATCCTCACCACCACATGAACTCTTGTGTCGCTGTTGACAGAGCCATGTGCTCCGCTTCAGTTGTCGGAAGTGCAATAGTAGATTGCCTCTTCCAGCTAACAAGGCCAGCACTCTACAGGAAAGCATATCCGTTCACAGACCGCCGTGTATCGGGATCATTACCCCAATCTGCGTCGCTGTAGCCGTGGAAAACTATCTATTCGGTCCGCATGTACGTTAGCTTTTAGTGCTTCCTACCCCTCACTTTCCGTAGTTATCCTCTAGGCTACCATCAAATGAGCTGGTCCAAGCTTGCTGCAAAGGGCACATTTCCTTTGTGAGTAGCTGATTCACATCAAGGGGAGTTGGAGCAGCATTGCAGTCAACCATATTGAATGTTGCCTACAGCTTGTCGATGTACTGTTCTTGATCGATTGCCACTCGATAGTATGTAGACGCACGTGTCATATGTGGATCGCTTGAAACCTATTTGCTTGATCTTCGTGTCCAGCTTCCGGTTCTATACTCTGCTGGTCTGTTTCAGGCCGCACAGCGCCTTCTGAAGCCTGCAAACTTTCCTCGATGCATCATCGTCCTTGAATTTTTCTGGCTGTTCCATGAAGATCTCTTCATCGTCCAAATCACCCTGCAGGAAAGCGGTCACCGCATCCATTTGATGCATCACCAGATCCAATTTCGCCGCCAACGCAAGGAGGTAACGCACCGTTGCGTGGCGTCCTGATATTCCACGCCTTTTACTTGCGAACAAACCTTGATCGCAAGTTGCGCCTCGTACTGGAGCCATTCACGTTCGTCTTGACCTCGAAGACCCATATATTCTTCAACGCATTCCGCCCTGGTAGAAGATCGTCCAAGCGACATGTGGCGTTCTTGCTCAACACACTCATCTTGTTCTCCATCGCTTCGTTCCAACGATCTCAATCGGACCGCCGCGCCTCAATACTTCCAGGACGGTTTCTGAATCATCTTGGCTCTGGGGACAATTCGACTCCGAAGATTCACTGTTTCTAATGGAAGCTGAGATATACTTACCTCTGACTGAGCGCTTCCAGTCACTGTGTTCTGAAATCGTTTGCAGACGAACATCTCCTTTGTAATGTGACGGGAGCGCGATGCTGTTTCCAGCTGAGTTGCATCGTCCCGGTTGGTTGCCACAATCCTGTGAAGAAACAAGTTTCTGAGGAAGGACACTGTATGTGACCCTAAAATCAGAAAACTTGTCTGGGCGATGGCGCTCCCTCTCGCTGCGCCTCGGAGTAGGATGAACACTGTCTCGGATAAGATGCGGAGGGAGCGCGGACGGTCGAACTTTCTTTGCCTCTAGATGGTCAGCCTCTTGTTCTTCTTCTGCTTACGGTTCCAACTCCACATTCGGAACAGTGTCTTCCTCCGTATCAACTGCAACATTCAGTTCTGGCTCGTCCTCTTCATTGCTGCCAACAACCACAATGGTGTCAGCCCTTCTTCAACTTCAACGTCTTGGTCCTGGCTAGCCTCCGACAGTACGATAATAACTCGACTGACTAAAACTCCTCCTCCTCCCCTTCCTCCTCCATTTCTTGCCGTGTTGCTGGACTGCCCTTTGTCGGAGATTAGTTCGCTAGGTACACTGCCCTAGTGCCGTGGATGCAGCCTTTGTCCAGAATCGTTTTTCGAGCCCTGAATCCACCAACCATCCAATCCACCATCGTAGTCATCCGCTTGACACTGTCGACGTTGAGAAACTCCAGACGTTGATGCCACAGCTCCAAATTGCTACATGGTTTTGCGACCAACGATCTTTCTCTCGTCACGTTCTCCTTGGACGCGTGCACCACGTCTCACATGCCTTGTCAGTGAACGTACAGTCAACCCACGGCTATGGATCAACTAAGGGTCAATTTCAAGAATAAAATTTGATTAAAAACCATGGTGACGCTGCACAAAATACATTTACCTTCTTGACACTGCACAATATAGTTGTTTTGGGGAATACACCTCAAAATTTGCGACTATCTACGAAAAAATGTCGATTTCTATCAAAATTTCAAACGTTGTCCATCCCACAGATGTGGATCAGTGGGAGTACGTCGCCAAGTACTTCTTGTGCTTGCTTATAGACTGCACCCTTTTCCTTGGCGTCCTTCCTTAAGACTAGGATTATTTCACTAATCCTAGTCCGCCTTATGTTCCGCACATCTGCACCCAATGGCGATAACTTCTCCGTGCTTCGCATCGCCTTCAGAACATCGGCGCATTTCGCTTCCTCCGTAACGCTTCCTCTGATAACGAGGGCTTCGCCATAATTCCTACGTTTCGCTGTTTTCGATTTAGCGCTCTCCTTGGGCTCCATTTTCAGTTTCCTCTGTTTTTTTTTTATTTCCAACTCGTATCCACGGGTTGCTCTTGCCTTGCGCTCGTGGTTCCTGTGAATGCACTGCCTCATCTTGATCGCGGAGCTTGGCTCGTGCTAGCTTTTATGCCCTAGAGGACGGCCACGTAGGTCACTTTTCCCTTAGCAACCATACGTCTTTTTGACACGTATTCATCCCCGGAAGGTCCCCTTTTCGCATCGCGTATCGAATAATATCATCAGTTATATTCGCGTTGCCTGTGAAACACTTAGCACACTCACCGTTTCAGGCCAGTGTTACCCGACTCTACTAAAGGAATAGAATGTCACCGCTGTCAGCCTCAACGCATATTATCCAGTACATATACCGTTACTTCTCCTTAGTCGTGCGCTGCAAGTATACATAATTAAGGCCATACTGGCGTTGGTTTCAATGTGCTCGAAGCATTCCTTCTCGTAGTTTCACTAAACACTAAACGGGTGGATCCAGAATTCCGGGCTCAAGTGATGTCAGAACCAAGTTCTGAAGAGATGCAATTTGCTTCAAACTAAATGTGTCTCAAGAACTACATCTCTTTTTTGATGTGATACCAAACATTTTATCAGATTCCAATGTAACAATCATTCGAGATTAGTCAATGAAAACTGTGAGTGGTAAAGAAGGAATTTAATGTTACATGTAAATATACTCTTTGTGGTGATTCAACAGAGTGGACTCAATAAAAAGTATAAAAGAAAAACACTTCCTGGTTGTAATCGAAATTCAAATATTGGTCCAGCTGAGCCAGCAGCACTTTGTGTCGGTCTCAAAGAGAGCTTTGCATTCTCTGGCAACTCGTAAGGCAAGGCAAGACACATATCGACACATAGCCTCCCTTTTCCTGTACTCCATCCAGCAGTGTGGTTATCAGATTTAAAAGGAGATTTTCCCCGGAAAAGTTTATCTTTTGCCACATTTCAAAGCTGCCAACATCCGATACATCTCGTATCGCCCTCGATCCAGGCGGGTGTAACTCTCGAATAAAAGGGGTTTGCAAAGTTGGTTCTTTACTGCAATTGCACCACTACTGGCTGCTTTCCGTTTTTCCATCCGGGGGCAGTTCCGACACAGAACACACAAAGAAAGAAAATTTTCCCAAACTGTTAAGCAGGCACGTATGTAAATCAGTGCGCCCTCTCATCCCCGTTCGGTTTTTCCTCACTGTAAAGAAGATAAACACTTTCCGAACAGTTTGCTGGGGTGTAATGCAATGTTGATAGGCAAGGGGTGGTCCCCCAAAATGGTACCACACAATCAAGATATGACGCAGAGTTATTGTTGCACCTTTTCGGTTCCGCAAGTGATAAGTTGTTGGCTGCACTATTTTATTCCTCTGGGATTCCAATCAAGATCTCTATTCTTCGGGGAGCCTTCTACATGACAGTGCATACGAATGGAATCCAGTGGAATCGAGTGGAATTAGTAGAGGGATTTCGGAGCAGGTTCGAGCGAAAGAGTTACGGTAACGACGGCTTTAGCGAGCACGTTTCGTACATTTCTCCGGAAACTTTTGAAGATGCAGGCATTTGTTTGAAGTTGTGCCCTAGCTTGAAGTGGTTGTTAGTCTCTTTTGGAGGGGGATTTGTGTTCCTTATGGGCCGAAACCAACTGTAATGGTTTCAGTTGGAAACTGTACGACAAAGACAATTAGAGAAAACTTCTGTCACGTTTGGTTGGAAAGGATTAGGTTTTATCGCTACTGTAAGTTTTCGAAAGTGCGTGATTCTTGACTCAGACTTAAGACTTGGTGTTTTCGATTAGAATAATAACGTGAGGTGTAATAATCACACTCTCATAAGTTGTTAATTGGATCACGTTCATTTTTCTAAAGTTAGTGAAATATTTCCCAATCATTTCTTCCTAGCTAATTCAAATAACTTCGTCTCCCGTAAATTCAAGAATAATAGTATTACACTGTTACCATGGTCAACTGTTCATTTTAACCTATTGTCTGTGTTTGGGTCTTCCACTGATGATGCGTCTCCGTATTTCACGACAAACGTTGTTATCATCCGTTCACAAGGATCCGAGGTAGACGAACTCAAAACTATCCCAAAACAAAAGTATCCCCGTCTGCCGTAACACTGCTTCCTAGGCGTGCTCTGTCACGCTAGGCTCCGCCTATCAGCATGTACCGTAATCTGGGGTAACATTGATAAGTTTTTTTTGGATATTGTTCAAATATTTAATTTTAAAATGTAAATGATCTGAGTTTTATATTTTTAAAATAAGTATTGCCATCCATAGCTTGTGACTACATACTGTATTTTGTTTTTGAAGGATTAAAGCACGTTCAAAAAAAAAAATGTGTCTGGCTATTTTTTATTAAGCTGATATGGGGTAACATTGATCACTTATGTAAACAACATTCAGTGATATTGAGAATGTCGTTACGCTTCTGAAGCCGAATATGAAGGCCAAATGCTTACAAGTCATTTACTATTTGAGTTATTTTAAAATTAAAAACTCCTCAACCTCGGAATACACCTAAATGTAGTCTATTTCTTAAGGAAATTCTACATTCTTAACAGTAATTCGTTAATGTGGCCTAACTGAACAAACTTATGAAAGTTTTGACTACGGAACCGTTTCCGGCAATGCCTTTTTAGGTGAGAACCAAATTTTTCTGGATCACATCTTTATCAGTTTATGTAATGGATTTTTTCAAATAACATTTAACATTTCGTAAAATTAGTTTTAATATCGTACAGTCGAAGCTCGTTATAACGACAACTTTTATTGCGACAATAGCTCTCTATAGCGACATTTTTCAGCCCCTGATAAATATTTTGATGTTATAACTGATCTCTATAGTGATGTTTCTCTATTACGACGGTCCCTTGCGATGTCGTTAAAACAAGCTTCGACTGTAAATTGAAAATTACATACTGGGACGAAATTGTTCACTATATAATGAAGCATGTTTTAAATAAAAATATTCCCTATCTACTAAATTTGGGTTTCCTGAATCTAAAAATGATGTTAAAATTCTTACATACACGGGTTGTATCATTATTTTATGGCAAAACCAAACTTTGTACATCTGCATAATACGCCTAAATGTAGTCAATTTCCCTTGAAATAAATACGTTATTCGAGAATAAACGGTTTTATGAATAAAAAACTTTACTTGTTATGCTTTACGATTTCAAAAATAACCTCAGTAGTTCACACTTGAGCTAACACAACATTTTAAACACTCAAAGTTTGCATGTAGCTTTAGCACCAGCGGATTGTTTAGAACCGCCATTTCCAACAGTATTCTGCTCACCGTCCATCGTTGCTCTTATTGGTCTTGTGAGCTTCCCGGGAAGCTGTACTCGTCCATGGTTTTTCATAGCTCTTTGCGTCGATGGTATCATAAGCCGCTTTACAATCGATGAACAGTTGGTGCGTTGAGAGTTGGTATTCATATCTGGAGGATTTGCGATACAGTGAAGATTTGGTCCGTCGTCGAGCGGCCGTGAATAAAACCAGCAGATAAACGACGGAATATAATCTGGGATGACGCTGGGATGTAGGCGGCATTCAGGATATAAATCGCATGACAGTTTTCACATTTCCTCAGATTCTCTCCGAGCCCATTTTAATGAGTTCAACTCCAAAACCATCGCTACCTTGTTGTTTTTAAGCTGGTTGATGGCATCCTTAACTTCCCTTAATGGGGGAGCAGGTTGGTTTCCCTCATCCGCCGTGCTGACGTAGTCATTTCCTTCACTTTCGTGACCAGAGTTGCACAATATCAGTTTATCAACTTATGGCTAATGGACTAAATCTATCAATATCACTCTAGAACTATCAATATCATTTTGATTTGACAGTTAACAGCAGTGAAGCGACACCGCCCTCTAGATCATAATTACTGCAGAGTGATCACGTGGTAATTATCCAAGCTATTAATGCTTTTCGGTAATAAAAAAATAGATTCCATCCATCCATAGTATCGTCAAAAATATCGTACTGATAAGTTGCCGTTTTATTAACTCTATTTAAGATTCAACTTAACCTTTCAGTGATATCCATATCCACCATCAGTACACTGGTGATGGAATAACCTGCATGATATTTTTGGTATACAGAATGATATTAGTTGTATCGCAGTCGGCCAGTAGATATCAGAAAATTTGAAGCCTTGATAGTGACAACGGGCAACTCTGGTCTATGCCCGTGTTCTCCATGCCATTCGGGTGTTCGTCGTAGTGCTGCTTCCACCTTTCTATCACCCGACGGCCGTCCGTCAAGATGCTTCCGTCTTTATCCCTACACATTTCGGCTCGCGGTACAAATCCTTTTCGGGATGTGTTAAGCGTCTCGTTGAATTTTCGCGTTTCTTGTGAACGATTCAGTTGCTCCATTTCTTCGCATTCCGCTTCATTCAGGTGGCGCTTTTTGGTCCAGAATAGGCGAGTTTGCTGCTTTCATTTTCTTTTATATCGCTCCACGTTTTGTCGTGTTCCTTACTGCAACATTGCAACCCGGGCTGCATCCTTCTCCTCCAAAGCCTGCCTGCATTCCTCGTCAAACCAATCGTTACACATTTATTTCCAAGTACCCGACGATGTTCTCGGCTGCGTTTTCAATGGCTGCTTTTATGGTGCTGCAGCAGTCCTCAACTTTCTCAGCCAAGCTCGCCCTTTTCCGGCAACGATATGATATGATGCGCGTATGCGGTGGCGACGTTCGGTTGGGCTAGTCGCGCTACATACATACATTGTTGATGACGGATAGTTTCGAGCGCAGTTTCACCATCGCTAGATAGTGATCAGAGTCAATGTTAGTGCCACAATAGGTTCTGACGTCGATAAAGTCCATCAGTGTTGTTCAGACTCATTTCCCCGAAAATAACATTTTCCGAACTACGAAGCCACGAACTACTACAACCATGCTCTATCCTCCTAAGATAGAAAAGCAGATGCTTGAGTACTGCACACAAAATCGATCAATTTTGATCCCAGAGAGCCACAATTCAAGTTTCGGTGAAATGAAATGAGTGAGTGAGTGAGTGCGAATCATTTCACCGAAACTTGAATTGCTGCCCACCGAGATCGAAACTGTCGGATCCCATGTGCAACACTCAAGCCCAACCACCTCCCCCTCCATCTCAGGAATGCAACGCACAGTTATAACAGTTCATGGCTTCACAATTCGAATTTCGGGGAAATGAGTCTGGTCAACACTGATGTCCATCGATCAAAACATGGTCGATTTGTGATTCCGTCTGCTATTGTGATCTCGAGGTGTACCGATACGGGAGACTGTGCTGACAGTAGGTGCTACGAATGGCCTTGTTCTTGGAGGTGGCAAAATCAATCAGTCGTAGGCCTTTCTTATTCGCTAGCCGGTGGACGCTGAACATTTCAATCATTGAGTAGCCCCACAATATTTTTCAAAAGATTCTTCTACGATTAACCATTCTACAATTACGAATTAATTCAAGGAAAACATTCTCCTAATAAATCGAAAAATTGTTCGATACATTCGAACCTTGGTGTAATTTTTTTAAATATTGTGGGTCAGAATCCGTCATCAACGTTCTAGAATTTTCACAAGCAGTTTTTGTTTTCGTTCGAAATCGGCAACGTTTATCGACATGAAAATGTTTTCACTGTATTCTATTCTCTTCAACCGAAACATAATGAACATATTTTCAGCGAACAAATTTCAGTTTTAACGCTCAACGCTCCGTCATCGTAATCATCGTCATAATCGAAACTTCAAAAGCAGTTTTTCTGTTCAAAACTAAAAATTATTCGATGAAAATGTGTTCACTGTGTTTCGGTTGGAGAATAGAATACAGTGAACACTTTTACCTGTAAATTTTCTTGATTTTGAACGAAAGAACTGCTTTTGACAATTCCGAAATCGATGACGGATCCTGCCCCCTTAAGCAAAGAAACCGCTTTTGAATTTTTTATCATAACGATGGTGGGCTTTTGAACAAGTAGTGTTTGATCCTTCGACCTTGACGCTTGCTCCTGCGGGGCTGGCGATGAGGGCAGGATCAAACATATCGCACGTCGGTAGTAAAGTAGTGAAAAAGTGCGCGGTCCGTTAGTAGTGATAGTCCGTGATCTATCGATCGTGTCGCTTGCTCCTGCGTGTGCGAGTGACGAATACTTTTTCGGTGTACAATGCGGTTATTGAATTATTGCGCGAATCCGATTAGGCGTGATTATATCATGGATCGCATCACCAAACATTGGTGACCCCCAGATCTCTACCTCATCCCACTAACCTTATATCCTTTCCATGACAACTGTGGAGATGCAGAGGTGATCTCGGTCTCTAGTAACAACGGTTTCGAACTAACATTCCTTCCCTTACCCGATGACCGTAAGGACGTGGCCGGCACCGTTATTGATTTTTAAAATTTGAGCTCTCGATTTGTGCACACTGAAGCTTATTCCAAGCCCCATTCATTAATTCCCTGTGCAACTTCGATTGTTCTGGTCAATCACGGAGTAGCAACTACGAATTGGTCATCTATGCTTATGCTTATGCTTATAATGATGGTGGGCTCTTGAACATTAACGGATTACAAAGTTCATAAAAAACAACTTCCACAAAGCACTTCTTTACGAACTCCTAAAGTTTTTCTTCTGATTCAAAAAAAAAAACTACATGAATTTAACAACATATATTTTCACGGAAACAATAGTGGGTTTATTGTTTACTGGAAGCCTAAAGAAATTCCGTATTAAATAACAACTTCCAGCAATTCCTTAATCAATTGTTCCATGCATGCGTTGGAGATTTTTCAATAGTTTCTCGAGATTCCTAAAGGTTTATTGGCTGATATCAGATGAATTTTTCCAAACATTTCACCAAGGATCTATACATGAACTGTTGTTACAAGGTTCATATTTTTAAAACAAGTACTGTCACCCAAAGTTCCTAACTGTATAGTTTATTTTGTTTTTCGAAATTTTTAAACGCAATTAAATTAATCTTTTAAGTGATTTTTGATTCAGCTGATATGGGGTAACATTGATCAACCAAGTAAACAACGTTCGGTAATATTGAGAATGTCGTTACTTACTAAAATCATGGCCCCTTAATGCGAATATCAACACCAAACTCTTACAAGTCATTTACTTTTAGAGTTATTTCAAGATTAAAAACATCTTGAACCGCGGAATACGCCTTAAAGTAGGCGATTTCCTAAGGGAATTCTACATTCTTAATAATTATTAGTTAGGTTGCCTAATTGAAACAAACTTATAAAATATTTGACAACGGAATCGTTTTCGGCGATGCCATATTTAGTAACAACCGCATTTTTCTTGATCACATCGTCGGCAGAACTCATGTGAGACATGTATTTTTGGTAGTGTCAGTGAAAATGATTGAAATCATTGTTTCAAAAAGTTGATAAATTTACGCACGAGCTAAACGCAATTTTAGCAAGAACCCTTATTTCTATTAGCTCATGAATATAATAAAGAGAGGCACCATTCATAATTCGAAAATTGTAGCCGGCCAGAGAGGCTGAGCATCCGATCTACTAGGGCGTTCGAAATATTGAATAACAAATGGCTTACGCGCCACCTCCTAAGAGGACCACTTGTCGTTTAATTGCCCGGCAAAACACAAACCCCAGGGCGAGTTCAATTTTCCTCAACTACCCGAACGTTCTAGTAGATGCTCAAAGTTCTTCAAGTAATCAGAACGCTACTCGTAACCAACGCAAAGGTAATCAAGAACCCGACTTCCTACCGAACGATGACACAAGGGCGACTAGTTCTCATCACAGGCCAAACTATCTCGAAAACATCAATCTACACGTTTCACAAGCAACAACGAGGGACTGAGATTCCCAAGCAGTCCACACTTGGAGTACAACACTACTAGACCTTACAACAAAACGACCGAAACGTGAGAAGACTCTTCAGACCAGTGCACAGTGGTCCAGGAATCAGTTTTACGCGGAAAGATGCATTTTGAGCTTTAGAATGAAACATTAGACAAAAACGGTCTTCTACAAAGTTGTTTGTATTAGTTAAGCCCTTTGTTTGGTTTTATTGAAAATTAGGGTGGACCACATTTTCATAGAAATTGTGTAACTAACTTTCTTATTTGTAGAAATTATATTATACATGCTTCAGCAAAGTTATAGACCATTCAATTTCAAGCAACTTTGCCAAAAAAAAGTTTTTTTGTATCTCTTAAATTAACCGATTTAGAGCTTTTTTCCTGCAGTGACATAGGGTGGTCCGAACAAAACTGGTTTTCTGGCTCTAGAGTTTTCAATTCAAATTTCTCATCAAAGTAGTCTATGGAACACTTTTAGAGCTTTAATGCGTAATTTGGTGAGTGAAGAAACTCGCTATCTCCTTTCGTTTAGGAGTTATTGTTGTTTTTCTCTAAAAAAAATATGCCTACTTTGATTGTGAATATCTCTGATTGGGGCAAACATAAAAAATATCTTTTGACGGCATTCAAAAAACAAAATAAAATTGTATATTATATCAAAAAATTACAGATGTGTTATTTTTGTAACTCTAATAAAATGCCTTGAAAAACAAAGGTTTTTAAGCAGAAAAACTTTAATAACTTTTGAACTAAAATAGATATCATCAATATTTTTGCATGAAAAATTGCGTTTTGTTAAGTTCTTAAAGTCGTTCATAGATCGCTTTGACGAGAAATCTTAAATAAGAAAGATAGGGCTCTAAAACTATTTTGAAGATTTTCATGGTATGTATTTCTTTATTATTTTACATTTTGAGCATGAAAGTGAAATTTTAGACAAAAATGATCTTCTACAAAATTGTTTCTAAAAGTGTAAGCTTTCATACTGTGTCATTTGAAACTAGGGTGGTCCACAATATCACACATATCATATAATTAACTTTTTTATTTGCAAAAATACTGGTATATGCTCTTAGGCAAAGCGGTAGAACTTGAAATTTTGATCAACTTTGCCAAAAAAAGTTATTCTGTAGCTCAAAATTTGACCAATCTAGAGCATTTTTTCCTAATCATCGCAGGGTGGTCCAACAAAAATAAGTTTTTTAACTCTAGTTTTTAAAATATTATTTTCTCGTCAAGAAAAACAACAATAACTCCTAAACGGAAGGCGATAGCGAGTTTCTTCACTCACCAAATTACGCATTTTTTAAAGTTCCAAAAGTGTTTCATAGACTACTTTGATGAGAAATTTGAATTGAAAACTCTAGAGCCAGAAAACCAGTTTTGTTCGGACCACCCTATGTCACCGTAGGAAAAAAGCTCTAAATCGGTCAATTTAAGAGATACAAAAAAACTTTTTTTTGGCAAAGTTGCTTGAAATTGAATGGTCTACAACTATGCTGAAGCATGTATAATATAATTTCTACAAATAAGAAACTTAGTTTAATCATTTCTATGAAAATGTGGTCCACCCTAATTTTTTATAAAACCAAACAAAGGGCTCAACTAATACAAACAACTTTGTAGAAGACCGTTTTTGTCTAATGTTTCATTCTAAAGCTCAGAATGCATCTTTCCGCGTAAAACTGATTCCTGGACCATAGTGCAGTGTAACAACCAACGGGAGAACTTATTGAGACCACATTCAACTACATGAAAACTATCAACACATTCTTCAATTTTAAACATACATATATTGCCATCACATTTTACTCGGGTATCCTACTTCCTTTCCTGTTTCACCAAGCTTTCTTCTCTTCTCTCCTGAACTCAACTGTGCGGATTTCTATTCTACCTACTTTTCCTTCATGCTATCAAACTTTTCACTCTCTAAAGCTCTGCATGCATGCAAACAATTATCAGGCTTCTACTCACTTTGTCTTCTGCTTTACCGACGTCCCCCTGTCTGCTGCGTCGCGTCGCCGGTGCTGATTCACCCAAGTGAACACGATGAACAGTGCCGTAGCGTGCGGTTGGCCAGGTTGGCGACCGCCAAGGGCGCAAACCTTCAGGGGGCGCCAAAATGCGTTACGCTTTTTGTCAAATTTTTAGAAAAATTTCGAGAAAAATGTTTTTGTTAAAAATAAGAACTGTTAAACACTATCTGGAACGATTCAAGCAAAATATTTTGAAAGCATACCACAAGATGTTGAATATTCGTCAATTGTATTTTTTTAGATGTCTTTTTATTATTTTCATATTTTTTGAATATTATTTCAAATAGTTCTTAATGACAATAATTTGCAAATCAGTTGTGGCAGAAAATATTTTAGAAAATCCGTGGATATCTTGAAAATAGACACCAAACGAATATTAATACTTTGAAAATTGAAGGCTTAACAGCGGAAACCAATTATTGGCGAACGGGACTTTCAGAGAATTGTATGTATAACATTGAAATTAGAACATAAAATAGGCTATTGTTCCTAATAAGAGTAATACTTGTTTGTTTCTAGAAAAAAATCCTTGAAAATCCGTACAGAACTCTCAACATTTCAAGAAAGGTTTGTGTTTAGTGACAGCATTTTCGATTTTATTCTGTGCTGCCATTTTTAATGCAACTAGAGTCACGATTCCTAATCGGGGGTACGTGGACCCTCATTCCTAATTAATCTTGCTGAAAGGACCACCATTCAGAGCACTGTTTCCCCGTGATCATGTTAGACGGTTAGAATATAGTGTTTTAGAGGATATCTTGACAAAATTTCTTCAGATCACAATTCTTTTTTAATCTCTTTGAGTATGTATAAAACTTCTTCTTTAATTTTTACACACATTTTCTTGAGTTACTTTTATAAAAATTGTGGAAGTAAATTTTTGATTCATGGAAAAATATTAAAAAAAAATATTGAAAGATTTGCGTAAGAAGTTAAAAAACCCTCCGAAGTCGAATTCGGAAGGAAATTTCTGGATTAGGTCGACAATATAGCTAATACATTGCAGTAAAAGATTTTCTGAAAATGTATTAAAATATTATGAAAAGATGGTTTAGCAATATTCACAATAGTTCATTTAATAATATGAATTTCACTGAAGTTGAAGGTTAAAGTTGATAAATCCTGTAGTTTCTACGAATATACAGTAATTTTATAAACTATTTGTTCAAGGTGAAGATGTATCGAAGCCATACGTCAAAATTTCTAGAGCACAAATCTAAAGAACCAGATAGGGTTTCGAGCTGAAAATTTGATTCAACGATTGATCTATCGATCAAGTTTTCAGTCCGAGCGATTGCCTGATTCTGTAGATTTATGCGCTTGAAAAGTTGAGTTGTGGTTTCGATTCATTTTCTTCTTAACGAATCTTCTAGATGACCTCCAGACTGACTGACTCTCAGACAGTTCGGCTGAAGATAAATCGACGCCACACCTCATATCTACAAGAGCACCACGCTAGACCTAATCAGACAGCCATTCAAACTCAATATCTGATCTATAAGTTACTCCCTGGTAGGGGTGACCGATCGATTAAACTTTTAGCTTGAACCGCTATTTGGTTGTCTAAATTTGTGCTGTTAAAGCTTTGAGTAGCTTTGCTTTATCTCCACTCCAAATAACATTCAGTATACTTTTTTTGCAAAGTCTTACAAATGATTCAATGAATTATAAATTATAGTTAATTCCTTAGGTTGATCACGGATTTACCACGGAATTTTAAAAGTATCGTGGATGTTTTTCTTAAATGTTTCATGCAAACTTGTAAAATGTTATAAAACAGATGAGCTTTGACTTAGGGGCGCCTAAATGGTAGTTCGCCAAGGGCGCCACGGCACCACGCTACGGCTCTGACGATGAATATCTCACTCGCTTTGCTGCTGAATTGGCAAATCCGCCGTCGGCGCGTAATGAGCTTTGGCGGGAAATAAGCTCTTTCCGGAGTGCTTGGTTGACGGAGCAACTCCCTTCCAACTCCGGCCGGTAGTTGGGACCTTTAATGCTGGCGCGTGGGGTCAGCAGTGTGGTAGAATGACGTGGGAGGCTGGTCGATAGGCGCGGGGTGTGGAGCGTGAGGTAAAGCGGACGAACAAAAGCTGACAATAAAAGTCGTCGAACGGCTGTTCGGATCGGTTAGCTACATATTATAAATCGATAGCACTGAATTTTACCTTTTATCGAATTCTCCAGATCACGCACAGTACCGCACTGGCTAATTACTAATTAGCTAAATTAGCACTATACCTATCGGAAAGGAAGAAACTAACACTTATTACACTGACTTGGGACACTTCTCACGTTTTACAAACCATAGAACACACACCGCGAAACTAAAAGAAAGACTTCACGCTGCTGCCTCTTCCACGGGTCAGATTAAAGTGGACGAGATAGACTTTGGTAGATCCTCAGATAGGTCGCAAGATGGGTTTTGGTCTTCGTTCCGGAAATCATGGACCGATCTTATCAAAGACGAGTCCCGATTACCTTATGAGCCGATCAGTTGTTTTGTCCTTTTCCCTTCCAAACTTTTCGCATCTAGCTAGCCCGTTCAAATCATTTTTCGATTATGTAATTTCTTATTCTTACAACGATAAGTGCTCCAGTTGGGAGATAAATCTCAAACCAACGGATCCGAACGCATGTTTCGTGAGATGAGTAATTTGCGCACCAAGTGAGTGAACCGACCTTAAAATGAGTGAACTTTTATGCAGGATTTACTTACAAGCTATATGGATTCATTTTTGTATGCAAGATTATCAACTTATTGGATTGTTCTTTTTCAACAGTGACTGAATCATATTACTATTCGTTATTATATTATGCAATAATACTAATTAATTTAATTAATTTCGGAATACCGCTACAAAATGTTTCATCAATAAATGTTTATTTGAACTTTATTTAGTTTATTCAGTTTATTTAGTTTATTCAGATTACGGTATTTAAAATCCTGGCATTTGCCTTTAGTGAATTAGTAATCCCAGGACATTTTCACTGGATTTTTCAAGGATTTCAACTTACATTGTTCGGAGAATTTTATAGGTGAGGTGCTTGTATACCTGGATTAGTTCTGGGAGAAATGTTTGAAAATATATAGCACAATCGGGCTCTATCTCAGCTGGGCCCAGACAACCAGAAGTCGCATAAGAATTAACGCAAAAACTCGTTTACTTGTACAAACAACATCATTTTCGCACAAAACGATAACACAAATCGTTTGAATGACAAGTTTCTTCGCATAAAACGCTATTTTCTGAGTTCATCAGTGCATTTTGTTTCGTCCCGTAAACTCGTACAAAGTAAGTCGGGTCAATCAGTAGCAGCTGTCAAATCAACTTTATCACAAATTAAGTCGCATAATAGTCCAGATTAGTTCGCAATAAAGTCTACACACTCGCATTGCATGCTATTTTTCATCATATAAAATATGCACATATATCGCCTCCACTTTTGTACGCATAAGGCCTTTTCGCGACATCTTATACGTGAAACTTTGCACTTATAAGCATCGCATAACGTAAAAGGTGATTTCATTATATGTACATTCTGGTTGTCTGGGGGATGTCATGGTTTTTGAGAATTACTGAAACAATTTCCATACGAAATCAGGGGTGAAAGAACACTCGAAAGGGACTATAATAAATAAATTATAGTAGGATTTTTGTTTGAGGAAAACTGGGGATACATTCCGGTAGAACTTCTGAACAACGCTTGGATGTATTACTAATAGAATTGAAGAAAAATCCCGAATGTGATTTTAAGTGAAATTCCTAAAGTAAATCTAGATAGAAGCCTTGAGGAATTCCTTGAAATTTGGAAAAATTCCTTTCAAATCATTAGGCCAATGTAATCCTCTAATAAAACTTTCTAGTTACTGATTTTTAGCAATAATAAATATTCAAGTTTTTACTGTACTTTTAAAAATAATAAATTCTTTAATTTTTCTGGATTTGTTTTTATTTTCCGTGTAATTTACAGAAAAAAGGTTTGAAATTGTTTTAATACCACCAAGCTCTTCTTTTGATTCTTCTGCGATTGTAGGAAAATAAAGAAGGTACATTTTTCTATATTACACGTTAAATGAACCCCGGGCATTTGTAGGTTGTAAAAGAATACAATTTTTCGAACAATTTTCAAATATACAAAAACGTTTCAAAAGCCATAAAAACTTTTCTTATATGCGTATTAGGAATCAAGGTTTAAACCAAAAATTTTGATTTCCGAGCTACGAAAAAAAATACACAAAATTCCAAAGAGTTCCCCGTCTAAAGGCGGGGTTAAGAAATATTTAAAATTAGTGGTCATGGCAAACTTCGTCCTGCTATCAAGTAGCTGTTGAAAAATGTACTATCCCATTCAAATTGATAGAAAAGTTATCTCCCGTTTTTTCTACAATTCCGGAATCTTTTCTAAACATTTTTCTCACAAAAACACTTCGCAGCCCTAGATGAATACAACAGTGAAAGAATTGTGCAAATCCGTTGACCCGTCTGAATGCCATTTCGTGACATACAAACAACTTTCTATTTTTATTTATATAGAAGACTAGTGGTTCCAGCAAACGTTGTCTTGCCATCAAGAAGGCAATTCATTTTTCAACACTTTCTGAAATTCTTAAAAAAAATTCAAAATACCATCAGGGTTTTCTTCAAGTATTCCATTCAACCAAACAACTCAAAAACGTCGTGCATGCAATGCATTAAAAAGTGTAAAGATTCCTTCAGAAATATCCTAATAATGTCTCCAGAGATTTATTCATAGATTCCTTCAGGAGTTTTTCCATAAATTCCTCTAAACCTCTTAAGTAGCGATATCTCATATTCCTCATAGAATTATTCCAGTAATTTCTTCAAGAATTTCTTTAAAAAGCACTTTCGATCACAGCTGCATTTTAAGGGCGGTTCTGATAGAACTCCATTCCATTAAACCGGGAATTTCTCTAGACATGCCTCCAGGGATTCCATCAACGATTTCTCCAGGATTTTTTTCCAGAGGCTCGGATATTTCTCCAGAATACTTTCTACAGGAATTCTTCCAGATTTTTACAAACGTTTCTCTAGATATTTAACAATTTCTCCATCGATTATTCCTGGGATTTCTCCAGGGATGCCTCTAGCATAGAGACGAATGACAGTGAAGGAATTCCTCAGGAATTCCTCGCTGATTCCTGTAAGGATTCTTGCAACAATTTATCCAGGAAATCCTTCAAAGACCCCCACATTTTTTTAGAGGATCCTCTAGGGATTTTTCTAATTAAATCTGTACAAGGATTCCTCCTGAGATTTCTAAGGCATTTTTTTCAGAAATTACTTCAGAGATTACTCCAGAAAACTCTCTTTATGGATTTCTCTAAATATAGTTCCAGATTTTTTTCAAGAATTCCTAAAGAGACTTCCCCGGGTAATCTTCCACAAATTTCGGATTTTTTTCCAGTGCTTCTTTCAGATATTGCTGTGTGCGTTTGAAATGCAAATATGAAATGCGGGAACACCAAACGCGGTAAGTTTTTTCACAAGAAATGCGATGTCAAAGATTGATTTTTCTTGCTAGGGCGGCAGTGATTTGTATAATCGTTGCTAGGTGTCCTTTGATTGTTTTGTGTAACCGCATTTAGAAGACGTTTAGTCAAAATTTGCATCTCAAATGCAAACAGCAATATTTAACCCGAGATTCTCCCTGAAGTTCTAAGGAGTCATCTAGGATTTTCTTCTCCTACAGAGATTTCTCCTGTTTTTCTAGAGGTTTCTCTAGGCAGGGATTTCTTCAGAAATCCATTCAGTTACTTTTACAGAAATTCATCCAGGCTTTTCTTCAGAATTTTTTCGAGGTATCCCTCCGAAGAAAAAGTTTCAGAAAAGAAGTGTCTGCAGAAAATCGTAGATGAATGCCTGGATGAATCCTTCAGATTATTTCGGATGTGAATATTAGAGGAATTCATGGGGAAATCTCTGAAGAAATTTCTAATGCCAGTCTCAGAGGAAATCTCGGAAAAATTTGGATATTCAAAACAATTTTCCAGAAAAAAAAATCTGTGTTCCGTAATTTGGGATATGATTGATCAGCGGGGTAACATTGATCGGAATGACTCATCTCGTAATAAGTTGATATCACCATTTATTGATGGAACAATTCCAAAGCATGAATTGCGCTTCTCCTTCTTATAATCATAAGCTAACGAAAATTAGGATTTTTGCGAAAATTGCATTTACTTTATGTGTAATTTTATAAACTTTTCGAAACAAAGATTTCAACGGTTAAGGATGACACTACCGAAGATTAATGTCTCACATAAGTTCTGCAAGCGATATGAGCAAGGTAAATGTGGTTTTCACTAAAAATGGCATCGCCGAAAACGATTCCGTTGACAAAACTTGTATAAGATTACTTCAATTAGGCAACATTAACGAATTACTGTTGAGAATGTAGAATTTCCTTAGGAAATTACCTACATTTAGGCGTGTTCCGCGGTTCGAGATGTTTTTAATTTTAAAATAACTCAAAAAGTAAATTACTTGTAAGCGTTTGCTCTTCATTTTCGGCTTCAGAGGCCATGATTTAAAAAAGTAAGGACATTTTCAATATTACCGAATGTTGATTATATGGGTGATCAATGTTACCCCATATCAGCTAAATCAAAAAATCGCATAATACATATTTTTAAACATGCTTAAACCTTTCAAAAAACAAAATACAGCATGTAGTTACGAGTTATTGGTAGCAGTACTTGTTTAAAAAAATAAAACTCGCAACATTTGCATTTTTGAATGGGATATTTAAGAAATATCCTAAAAATTGATCAATGTTACCCCAGATTACGGTAAAAACCTGGAGGAATCCTTCAAGAGGTGCAGGTCGTTTGACCGAAAGCCGTTAGGCCGAGAGTTATTAGGCCGAATGCCGTTAGGCCGAAAGGGTCGTTAGGCTGAAACAACATTTGATCATTTATTACTATTTCAAATGGCTAACACATGCATTAGTGTTTTTTCCTTCATTTAATCAAAGGCTGTTCTTTCTACGTTATATTTCACATCGGATATTGTGGACTTCTAAGCAATGCAAATTATCCTGATCTAACAACTAACAATCCATTCGACCTGAAAATTCATTGGACGGCTTGTACGTAATGCAAATCATCCTGACCTATTCCTGTTAGTTACTCACTCGACCTTACGGCCCTTTAAAACTATAGGCCATTTTCGGCCTAATGACCCTTTCGGCCTAACAACCCTTTCGGCCTAACGGCATTTGGTCTAACGGGATAGAACCCTCTTGAGGAATTCGTGTAATAATTACTTGTATAATCCTAAGATAAATCCCTGCATACATCCATGAAGAAATCTCCGGAATTATTCCTGAAGCAACTTCGATAGTACTACCTAGGGAAGACTCTGCAAGTAACCTTGGAGGAATTCACGATGGAATGTCTGGAGAAATATAAATAAAAAAAAATGTTTGGACGCAAGAACATCCGAAAGGTTTTGAGCATTGAAAAGGATTTATATCCAATATACAAACGCTGTCATTTCATGATAACTCATTGGGGACACGAATGATCGCGGATGCCTCACCAGTGGCTTAAGATGCGGTATCAAGAGTTTTCTCCGGCAATTCTCCTAGAGATAGCTTCAACAAAATTGCTATAGGAAATACTTGGAGAATTTTTAAAACTACACAAAAATACATATCCTCCAGGGACTTACACTGATAGGCAAAATAAAGTGCCCACCTCACCAGTTTTCGAATTTCTCTCATTGATTTGGTTCAAATTAAAGTTAACACACTTAAATCTTTTTTGCTATTTTATTTTTGATATGCTTTTAAAGTTGCACTTACGAAATTTTGATAAAAAAAAAGAATTTCACTCAAAGAAAAAGTAAATCAATTTGTATTGAAAAATAAATAGTGACAAAATAAAGTGCCCACTTCCTTCTTGGCCCCAGAAAAGATGATTTAAGAAAAATAAAAAGCAATTTAATAGTTAATGTGTCCTCCTTTAGCCTTAAGGACTTGCTGGAGGTGCTTCGGCATGCTTTTCACCAGGTTTTGTAGGTGTTGTGGTTCTAGTTCTTCCCAGGCGCGCTCCAAGGCTTCAAAATAATTATTTTTGTTGGTAACACCAGTTTTGTCAACCCTGGCATCGAGAATATCTTACAAATTCTCGATGGGGTTGAGGTCTGGGCTTTGTGGAGGCCATTCCAGCGGTTTAATCCGACAAGATCGGAAGAAAGACTTGGTTTTCTTGGCAGTATGCTTCGGGTCGTTGTTCTAGAGAAATATGAATTTCTCTTCAAGGCCCGTCTGGATCAGCGAAATTTCCAGATTTTCCCGCAAGATGTTGATGTAGGAATCTGCCGTCATTATTCCGTCGATTTTCACGAGGCTTCCTACTCCACTCCATGAAAAACACCCCCAGACCATCACATTTCTCCATGCTTCACCGTTCCTTGGATGTGGCGCTCTGCACCACACACGAGCCCGCCGCTTTCCGTTAAACAGCTCGAGCTACAGGAGCGCTACATCCAAGGAACGGTGACGCATGGAGGTGTGATGTGATGACATGTGATGGTCTTGGGGTGTTTTTCATGGAGTGGAGTAGGAAGCCCCGTGAAAACCGACGGAATAATGACGACAGATTCCTACATCAACATCTTGCGGGAAAATCTGGAGGTTTCGCTGATCCAGACGGGCCTTGAAGAGAAATTCATATTTCTCTAGAACAACGACCCGAAGCATACTGCCAAGAAGACCAAGTCTTTCTTCCGGTCTTGTCGTATTAAACCGCTGGAATGGCCTCCACAAGGCTCAGACCTCAACCCCATCGAGAATTTGTAAGATATTCTCGATGCCAGGGTTGACAAAACTGGTGTTACCAACAAAAATAATTATTTTGAGGCCTTGGAGCGCGCCTGGGAAGAACTAGAACCACAACACCTACAAAACCTGGTGAAAAGCATGCCGAAGCACCTCCAGCAAGTCCTTAAGGCTAAAGGAGGACACATTAACTATTAAATTGCTTTTTATTTTTCTTAAATCATCTTTTCTGGGGCCAAGAAGGAAGTGGGCACTTTATTTTGTCACTATTTATTTTTCAATACAAATTGAACTTCTTTTTCTTTGAGTGAAATTCTTTTTTTTATCAAAATTTCGTAAGTGCAACTTTAAGAGAATATCAAAAATAAAATATCAAAAAAGATTTAAGTGTGTTAACTTTAATTTGAACCAAATCAATGAGAGAAATTCGAAAACTGGTAAGGTGGGCACTTTATTTTGCCTATCAGTGTACCTAAAAAATTATCACGAGAATTGTTCTGGGCTTCGAAAACTACCTTAAGGGATTTTTCCAAGAATTACTCTAGAATTTTATCCAGAAATTTCATCATCTAGGAATTTTATCAGAAATAATCCCAAAAATTCTTCCAGGGATTTTTTCAAGGTATCCCTGATGGAAATTCTGTGAGAATTCTTGAAGGAAGCACTGGTTGCGGAGTTTCTAGGGGAGGGAAAATCTCTGGAGAAATTTCTGGAAAAATAACCTCTAGATCAACTTGTGATAGAATCTGGGTTTTCTGAAGTAATCTTTGAAGAAATTCCTGAAACAACTGCTGAAAAAATCTCGGAAGGATTATCTGTATTAATTTGTGAAGGTATTCTTGGAGACATATCTAGAGTCATATGTATACTACCGTCGATGGGGGTGACAATGGGTCTAGGGGGTGAGATTGGGTCAAAACGGAAAAATATGTTTTGTGAAATATTTCAGCTAATAACGCTGATATTACTAAAATTAATAATTCATATGTTAGAGAACATATTATTACACATAATTCATAACAATATACATTTTTAGAAATAGTAATTTTTGTTTACTACATCAATAAACTTGCATGTTGAAACTAGATAAAATTTACAACATTAAATTTCACCTGTACAAAGTATCACGCATGTACTCTATCCTCTATCGTTGGATTAGTAGAATGTTGAAAGTCTTTTCATTACACATCACAGGTATTTTCCGGAATCTGTTTGATTTTCCCACAAAAAAAAATTTTTTTTTTCGGTACGATGTCTAAAACATTGAAAATGGGGGTGAGATTGGGTCAAGCAAGAACGATAGTAAATTAAATTCCAAGTCCACTTTTTTGACATTTTACGGTGTAGGGTGTTTTCGTTTTTCATTAAGATGTGTTTATTCTTCCTAAATACAGCATCTCTGAAACATCAAACAAGTCTACTTGAGTATTCCGTGCATTGAATAACAATACAACGCATTTTGACAACTTCTCAAACCAGCAACTGTGTTTCGTGCATAGCAACATCGTAAATTTTTATCAAAAGGGTATTTTTTTTCATAATTTGATTATTTATCACTGTTTTCATATTATAGAAACATCTCACGGAAGTACAAATGAGTTGGATCGATGAAATACTGGGATTATGACGTCAACTTCTGCCTGAAATTTATTGATCGTAGAATGTCGCACCGGAATTTAACTATTTGCAAAGGTTTAAAATAATCACTGTTTCAGTGCACCTTTGGAGAAACTGAATGGGCCTCATAGCAATGGGGATGAGACTTTGAAGACAATTTGAGGGAAAAACCAATAAAATTTATGTAAACTTGACGATAAATGTTGGGTTTACATATTTTTTCTCATAGCTCTTCACTTTTCAGTATAATCTTTCTTTTAAGTGGGTTTATCATACTTGTGAAACATCTTAGATATCTTTTTGTCTTGTTTGCATCGTTTTTTATCAATATTTTTCAGTTGTGAATGGTTTTGAAATCATATTCTCAAAAACAAGTTATTTCAATTATAGTGACCCAATGTCACCCCCTCAATGGGGTGAGATTGGGTCATTTTTCATTCACTTGTGGTGCCGCTGTGAATAAATATTTGTCTTTAATTTTTTGAACAGTTGTTAATGTACCATCAAAGTACATACACACCAAATTTGAAATTTATTGGAGTTAAATTGCGATAGTTATTCAAAAAATAAATCGCACATATCCCTTTTTGACCCATTGTCACCCCCAACGACGGTATCTAGAGAAATCCCTGAAGTAATGGAATGGAGCTCTATTGGAACTGGTCGAGGAAATACGGTTGTGCCGGGTCAACTAGTCAAAAATGAAATCACAGGATTTTTTTTTGAGAATTACTAAACAATGCAAAATTCGATGAACATCTCAAAAACTCATAAAAAAGCCTCTAAAAAATTTCATAACAATGAAATATTTGAAAATTTGGAGGAATTCGTAGAGAGATCTCTGGAGAAATTTCTAGAAAAAAATCTCAATGAATGTTTGTAAAAGTTTTTGAGAGGATATTTCTGAAAAATATATTGAGTTAATTGAAGAATAAAATAATAATAATAATAATCCCCACTATAATATAATTAATAATGATAATTATCCCCACTGAACCCTACGCGAGAAAAAAATGAAAAATACTAGTTAAGAAAAGTAAAAAAAATATAACAGAACAGCAATCAAAGTTCATGCCGCTGCTTCTCAGATCAATTTATTTCCAAGAGAATCCATTCATTCTTATTAGTTCGGCAAAAGAAGATTGAAATGGTAATGATAACATCTCCGATGGCTGATTATACCATTCCCGGAGCGAGCATGATAAATCACAGCACAGAAGCGAAACACAAGCTGCGTCGGACATCGCACTTCACACTTCACACCCACCGATTATGCATTATTCAGAACATGGACAACATTCTGTGCGAGAGTTGTTCGTCGAATGGTATCAGCTTGTGGGCGAAATATTTGCGCCGAAATTATCATTTACATCAAGAAATGGAAATCACCTCGTCCGATTTGTTGGATGAAAAATTTCTCCTCAGAACGAGCATCAAATCAAGCCATCCAAGTCTCTCATTCGGACGAGGCGCAAATCCAAATGGCATCATTTTCCCGTAATGGATCCAGCAACCATTAAAGTAATAACAACTACCGAAAAGCTAAACATTACATATAATTTGCAATTGGATTAGATGGACAAATTGATGTGAAGATTTGCGAAAAAGTTACACGTCTTCTCAGTGAGAATCGAACTCACGACTCCCCGATCTCTAGTTGGGGCGCGTTAACCACTACGCCATGAGAGGACTCATGAACGCAGAAGTTAACCTGAATTCGATTTCAGCTCAATAATCACGTGGTCCTCTTTCGCAAAGTGCACCTCTTTCGGAAGAATTAGATGCCCATCCAAACACAACGCTTTCTATATATATCCAATGCCTAGCCCGAGAGCGCATTGTTTTTTAGGTATAGGAATAGCACACTACACTAGCCAGCAACTGCGCTGGCTGAGGTTTCTATTGTGTGGGCTTCCAATGGGTCGCGACGTTCTCAAACGACCGGTTACGGAACATGAGTCCGTTGCTCGATAAATACTTGTTTTAATTATGAATCGTGGTTTACGGCCAACCAGCCGAGTGGAAGTTTAACAACTACCGAAAAGCTAAACATTACATATAATTTGCAATTGGATTAGATGGACAAATTGATGTGAAGATTTGCGAAAAAGTTACACGTCTTCTCAGTGAGAATCGAACTCACGACTCCCCGATCTCTAGTTGGGGCGCGTTAACCACTACGCCATGAGAGGACTCATGAACGCAGAAGTTAACCTGAATTCGATTTCAGCTCAATAATCACGTAAACCACGATTCATAATTAAAACAAGTATTTATCGAGCAACGGACTCATGTTCCGTAACCGGTCGTTTGAGAACGTCGCGACCCATTGGAAGCCCACACAATAGAAACCTCAGCCAGCGCAGTTGCTGGCTAGTGTAGTGTGCTATTCCTATACCTAAAAAACAATGCGCTCTCGGGCTAGGCATTGGATATATATAGAAAGCGTTGTGTTTGGATGGGCATCTAATTCTTCCGAAAGAGGTGCACTTTGCGAAAGAGGACCACGTGATTATTGAGCTGAAATCGAATTCAGGTTAACTTCTGCGTTCATGAGTCCTCTCATGGCGTAGTGGTTAACGCGCCCCAACTAGAGATCGGGGAGTCGTGAGTTCGATTCTCACTGAGAAGACGTGTAACTTTTTCGCAAATCTTCACATCAATTTGTCCATCTAATCCAATTGCAAATTATATGTAATGTTTAGCTTTTCGGTAGTTGTTAAACTTCCACTCGGCTGGTTGGCCGTAAACCACGATTCATAATTAAAACAAGCATTAAAGTAATGTTGGACAATAAAATCAAACAATGGCTGCGATATCTTGGTCCAATGTGCAGCTGCACCGACCGGAACAATCGAGGGCAAAGGTCTCCTCGCTAGCGCATCCATATTCATATACAGATGGGCGGGCAACGGTGAAAAATGGCGAAGATTTCACCTTCTCCTTCCGGGGTACGGTGCACTATGGGCTAGAAATCAAAATTTCGCGACAAAAATCAAAAACACTTTTTTTAACATTCTGTCTGAAAAAAAAAGTTACGTTGTCTGTGCCTTGTCCCCAAATCCAAATCGCGCTAACTTTGCGGAATTTTTGATTTTTCGGAATACTATTAAAGAATATGTAATTGTGTTTTACTTAAAAACATAAGAAAATTAAAATGATGGGATGGCTCATCGGGGAGATGAGTTGTTCTAGACAAATTTAGAAAACTAGCGAAATTTTGTAACGTAAACGCATATATCTCAGAAACAGTTTTATATACTTCCAATCATACTTTCTTCTGTGAAGTTTTACAGCAGGAAAGGGCATTTAGTTCATTATGAAAATGCTTTGGATTTTGTCACGAAATTTCCATTTCTGGCCCACAGTGCGTTGAAGCAATCGAAATCGATTCCCATTGTCATCTAATGGTCGGCGATTCGTTTTTCGGAGGCAACTTTTCCGAATCGCACTTTGGATTCCGGTGCTCTCAAGGTCTCCCTGGAGTTTTACCGGTTCGGTTGTAACAATTCAAGAACCGAGAAAGTGGAAAATCTGTCCAAATGGGTTCGCTCCGATATTGTTTTTTGTCAAATGGTTCCCTCTTGGTCCGGCCTAATGGGCTTGTAATATTTCTGCTGCAACGAAGAGGCACTTGGCCCAGGCCAAGTCGCACGACGACATTTTTTATCGTTATCTCCTGGATTGGTGAAGGAATTGAGTCGTTCCGCTATGCCATTAGAGTTTGAACGGTTGCTGCGAAAAAAGAGTGGAATAGAAACGATATGATGGCTTTTCATAATGCCATCTCCTTTGGCGTAGTTAGAGGGGGTGGGGGGTCAAAGGAATTCCATGCCTGCACCCTGAGAAATCAAATATTTGGTAAGAAATCTTTGAACTGTTTAGTGGAATATCTATAAGTAAATGCAAAACCGAATTTAGTACTATACAATTTAATTCCACTAGAGTTTGTATTCTTTGACAGATACGCGTATTTTGACTTCCACTGTAAGACCGTCTTCAGTGTCGTGTATAAGTCGGGTCTAGTACACGACACTGAAGACGGCCTTACAGTTGAGGTTGAAGTACGCGTATATGTCAAAGGATACAAACTCTAGCGGAATTAAATAGTATAGTACTAAATTCGGTATTGCGTTTACTCAAATATTTGGCTTAACTAATCAACTACTACATTACGAAATATTTCTTTATTTATTTCTCTCAAATATCGTTTCCAGAATTTATATTAATTAAACGATTATGTCACAGTAAACTTCTTGGAAAGTTCTTGCAAATCATAAATTTCTTTAGAATTCCAAGGGGCCAAGATAGCCATAACGGTAAACGTGAAGCTATCCAGCAAGACCAAGCTGAGGGTCGGGGGTTCGAATCTTATTGGTCAAGGATCTTTTCGAAATGATTTTTTTCTCGACTCCTAGGACATAGACTAGCCATGAATTGTATCAAGTGTGTACAGTTCATTAATTTATTGGTTAACATCTAAACAAATAACACTGAATCAACAATTTCACGCCAGTCTTCCCCAACGAACACCGAACACTTTGGTTCAGGCGGTTTTGTACTCTCCTTGTACTCTGTTCTCGTGTGCAACCCGAAACGCTCGAACCTGAACCTAAACCAAATATTTGCAAAGTGAACTTTGCTTCAAACGCCACATAGTACGTTGCTCCATAGACAAAAATCAAATTTTGAGTTATTTTATCCGGCGATAATAAGTATCCACAAGTGTTTATAGACAACATCCGTTAATGAAACAAGTACCGTAATCGGGGGTAACATTGATCATTTTTTCCGATATTTCCTAAATTTCTCATTTAGAAATGCAAATGTTGCAAGTTCTATACTCTTAAAACAAGTACTGGCACCCACCGCTCGTGACTATATACTGTATTTAGGGTTTCATATGATTTGAGTATGTTTTCATTAATGTTTTAAGTGATTTTTTGATTTATTCGATATGGGGTAACATTGATCACCCATGTAAACAACGTTCGGTAGTAATGAAAATGTCGTTACTTACTTAAATCATGGCTCCTGAAGCCGATTATGAAGACCAAACTCTTACAAGTAATTTACTTTTCGAGTTATTTCAAAAATAAAAACACCTCGAACAGCGGAATACGCCTAACGATAGGCAATTTCTTAAGGAAATTCAGCATTCTTAATAGAAGTTTGTTTTAAGTTGCTTATATGAATAAACTTATGAAAGTTTTGACAACGGAATCGTTTTTGGCGATGCCATTTTTAGTAACAACCACATTTTCCTTGCTCATACCATTGGTAGAACTCATGTGAGACATGAATCTTCGGTAGTGTTATTCATAACCATTAAACGCTTTGAAGTCTAGAACTTACACATCAAGACTTGTTTGGGAGTGTGCCAAGCTACTGCAGCAGTTGTCCTACCGTAATAAGATTAATCTATATTGGGTTCCTGGCCATTGCGGAATATAAGGAAATGAAAAAGCTGATCAGTTAGCAAAACAAGGATCTTCCATGCAATTTATAGGGCCTCAACCGTTATTCGGAATGGGCTCTTGTGCTCTGAAAATGCAATTAAAGAGCTGGATGAAGGCAAAAATTTAACTAAACTGGAAGAACGCAATTGACTCTCGTCAGTCCAAACGATTCATCGAACCAGACGCCTATCAAACGCTGAGGTTGTTAAACCTCAATTAACACGTCTAAGTACTTTTACTGGCTTATTGACAGGCCACTGCCCCAGCAAACGTTACCTTAAAATTATAGGTAAATTGCCAGAAGATATGTGTCGTTTCTGCAAATTAGAAAGCGAAAGCATTGAACATTTGAACACTATACCACAAGCGTTGTAGATATTTAGATAAAGGCTTGCTAGAACCTAATGAAATTCAGTACTATCATCCAAAACAGGTACTACATTTTATCCGAAACGTAGTACCTGATTGGGATGCACGCCAATAGCTGTGGAGATAGTTACTTCATATAGTAACATATTTCTACAGTACGGCGAAAACAAAGAGGATAACACCACAATAGATCAACTTAATGGTCGCAGTGGTATCATGTCCCCACAAGGAAAGAAAAAAAAAACATTAAAATTGTTGTTTCAAAAACATGACAAATTTACGCATAAACTTAACGCAATTTTCGAAAAAAACCTCAATTTTTATTAGCTTATGAATGTGAGAAAGAGAAGCACCATTTATGCTTTGAAAATGATCCATCAATAAATGATGATTCGAACTTTTTACGAGCAGGGTCATACCAATCAATGTTACCCCGCTGATCAATGTTACCCCGGATTACGGTAATCAAACGCTATACAAAGCACTAAAACTACTACAACAAGCGACGAAAGTGACAGTTGTTGGAGTGGCAGAAAAACTAAATTTTATCGCATGTTTTCAGCAATCCTCTCAACCAGCACGGAGAATGTTGAAACCAATCTACACATTCAATCAAAATCTAAAAGAGAACATGGCTGAAGGTTTGTAAAGTATATTTGATGTGACAAACACATCAATTTTTACTTTGAATATGAGGAATCGGCACGTTGAGTTGCTATGAAATCAAACTTATGAAATACTTACATGTAACACAACTGTCAAACTGTCAAGTCAAGCTGTTATTGTTTGTTTTGTGCTCCGCTTATTTTTGAGTTGTTTATGCTGTTTCAATCGCCCAAATAATATACAGTCTGCATTATACCGCTCATTGCATCCACCCACGCCACAATCAGCCACAGTTTTATCCGTCAAGCAAAGGTAGGACCCAAAAACTCGCCTCCAAAAGTAGGCTCGAGAGTGCTTAGCTGTGTACACCCAGCAATTGTTCTACCTCGCCTCGCTGCCTCGCCAAACTCCACCACCCACCGCCACCGCCCACCGCTACCGCCGCCACTCAAGCCTCATCAACCCATCCACCAATAATTGCAACCTGCCACTTCTGTCACCAAAATAATTGCAAGTCCGTATCTGCTCCAGCTACTTGCACTTAATAATTGCGTCGTTCTGCCAAAGAGCTGTATCTTCGAAACACCGTTCGCAATAAACATCGCCCTTTGCTGCTGTGTTATCAATCCACCGTTAATCCGAAAGACCCACAACAACATTAGTCTGCATTGTTTCGCACATTCATCGAGTAAACAAACAACGTACCTGCTTTCTCGTCAACCCATTCGCCTCGCTCATCATCCTCCAGCTACAAGTAAGTTTGTCTAATAGTGAGAGTCGATACAACGTCAACGTTTCTATCAGTGAATCGTACGCACACGACCCGTACTTCGAAAGGGGTTCGTCGATTGCCAATTTCGATCAGCGCCATCTGTTTGTCAGTCTGCATAGAAAACCACGGATTACGTATCAGAGGTGTGCAGCTTTCATTATGGTTGATGTGTGCGAAAGTTGTGCTCATGAGCTGACTGATCAAATCGTTGTAAAATGTAACGCATTTTGTTCGTCGAAGTTCTCCCAGCGATGCTCGAGAATGCCTGATGAGATACTACGCGCTGTGAATAGCTCTCAAAATCTGTTCTGAGCCTGCAATGCATGTACGGACTTAATGAAAAAGAGCAGGTTTCGCAACGCCATGGTATCTGTGAATGATGTCAACCACACAACGATTGATGAATTAAAAGCAGAAGTTCGTGATTATGTGTTGGGAGAAATCAAAACGGAAATAAGGCTTATTTTCAAAAATTTTGCTGACAATATGCCGGTAACTCTTATCGGAATACTTCGTTCGTTGGTGCAAGTATCAACAAGAAGCAAGCGCAACCGAGAAGATGACATCGATCAGACAAGAACACGTCCGCAGAAACTTTTCCGAGGGACTGGTGTTGCAGCTTCATCAGGAATGACTACTACTGACGGTGGTCCAACCATCCACGAAGAAGACCGGTTTTGGCTGTATTTGTCAGGAATTTCTCCTGAGGTGACTGATGATGCAGTATCCAGCCTCGTTTCCAGCGCTCTTGAAACTACTGATTCCATCGTTACGAAGCTCGTCCCGAGAAGAAAAGACATGAGCACGTTAAGTTTCATATCTTTCAAGGTAGGTCTCCACCCCAGCTTGAAAGAAAAAGCTATGACAGCGTCGTCTTGGCCTAGGGGCCTCGTTTTTCGTGAGTTCGTCGACGACACAGGTGACAATCGTCGGGGTTTTTGGAAACCGTCGATCACAACAGCAGACACAGGTCCAACTCCAGCGACGATCATTCAGTAATGTTTCCAACTTCGCATCTTTCCTCCACACTCGCCAAAGCGAAAATATCCGTGTACTACCAGAACGTTGGCGGTATGCGTAGCAAAATTCGTTCATTTTTTCTAACCTCTGTTTCACTTGACTATGATGTCATCGTTTTTACCGAAACATGGCTGTATGACGGGATACGCAACTCAGAGCTGACTGAGGAATATACGATTTATCGCTGTGATCGCAATTCAGCATCTAGCAACTTTACTCGTGGCGGAGGGGTTTTGATCGCTGTAAGAAAAACTTTGCCATGCTCATCCGTACACCTCCATGATAGCGAGCATCTAGAACAAGTAGCCGTATCCATCAAACTACCACATCAGTATGTTTACGTTTGCGCTATTTACATTCGTCCGAACAGTGATCCAACCATATATTCTACGCACTCTTCATCTATTTGCCAAATTCTTGACATGGCTAACACCGATGATTCCGTTGTTGTCGTTGGTGATTACAACCTACCCCGCTTAAAATGGCACTTTGATGACGAAGTTGATTGCTAATTGCCTATTAGCGCTTCTTCTGAACAAGAAATCACGCTCACCGAAAATATACTTGCATCTGGACTTAAACAGATTTGCGACGTTACAAATGAAAACGGAAGATTACTGGACTTGGCATTTGTGAATACTGTTGCCTATGTAGAATGCATTGAACCTCCATCTGCTATTCTACGCGTGGACAGGCATCATACGCCATTTGTTTTGAGAATTGACGTTCAGCACAATGATGAGTCTGAACCCCCACCCTCACCGTCCGACGATATTTTCGATTTTAACCGCTGTGATTACGATGCATTAATTGATGCTCCTTCTCAGTATGATTGGAATGTCATGCTACTTGGCTTGACCACGGATGAAGCCGTATCGCGTTTTTACGATACGATCCACGACCTTCTTCGACGATTTGCTCCGCTCGCTCGTCGTCATACAACCCGCACAAACCGGAAACCCTGGTGGAACTCGGAACTTCAACATCTGAAAAACGTTCTTCGCAAGGCACGGAAACGCTTTTTTCGAAACAAAACTGTTCAAAATGGACTATCAGTTAGACGTCTGGAGGATGAACTGAAGATTAAAACGGACTTGCAATACCGAATGTATTTAGGAAATTTGCAGGATGACCTAAAGGTGAACCCATCCAACTTTTGGAGATTCATCAAAAATAAACGTTGCGCCAATACCATTCCTTCCAACATTACATACCATGGACAAAGTTCGCACTCGACAGTTGAAGCCACCGAATTATTCGCTGAATTTTTCAAAACTGTATACAGTTCTCCTATCAGTACCATATCCGATGACTACCTTCAGAGTTTACCGTCATACAATATTCATCTTCCTCCGATATCCGTGACTAGTAACGACGCACTCGCCTCATTGAAAAGATTGGACCCCAAGAAAGGCCCTGGCCCTGACGGTTTGCCACCAGTTTTTCTAACACGTTGCGCCGTTCAATTAGCAACACCTGTTTCGCTCATTTTCAACAAGTTCATCGCGGAGGGAACTTTCCCTAGGGCATGGAAATCTGCCGCCGTTACACCGATCCACAAGACAGGAAGCATCCATTCTGCGGAAAATTACAGAGGGATTTCCATTCTGTGTCATTTATCGAAAGTTCTGGAATCGATTATCTACGATAACCCTTTCGGGACGAACCAGCACAATTGTGCTGTTCGGCACCCTTGACATCGAATGACTATTTCAGTCAATAAATCATTGTTTTACTAAACTTTTTCGATTTCGATTATTGAATTATCATTGATACTTGTAATCAAGCACAACAGCTTTTGTTTACATCGTGTTTAGAAAACACCAGCTCAGGGTAAACAAAAAGTAAACAAACACCGTAAGAATTGAAAAAGTTTTATCTGTCGCAACTTTTCAACTATTCGTTATTTCTAGGTATGTACAGATACGAATCGAGAGTGAAAGAGTAATTCTTTGAAATGGTGAAGACCAAATGAGAATTGATTCACACAGCAAATATTTCTGGAGGGACAAAGTGGGACCAGCACAATTGTGCTGGAGCCGGCACTTACCCGGTCGATGTTCGTTGTAGACTACCAATTTTCATTTTCAGTATTTTGATCGAATTAAGTGGCTGAATCTGGTTCTAATGTCCACAATAGTGCATAATATTGCATTAAAACATGAATGAGTGATTTCATACAAATCATAAGGATGATGTACCGTTCGAAAACTATGTAACAGAAACCCATAGCCTTGGTTTAAAAACTTTTATTTTTTATACGTCCATATTTGAAATAGATTGGGAATCACATTTAATGTTTTAAATCTCCTTTAGCAAAGTTTAAGACAAAGTAAAAGTTTAGGGGAACGTTCAAAAATTACGTCAATCATTTAGGGGAGTAGAGGTGTATGAAAGTGCGACAGTGCATGTGAGAAAAAGCGTGATGGTGGACATGGGGAGGATTTAGATTGACTTAAAAACAATGGACGTAATTTTTGAATTTCCCCTTGCTTTGATAATCGATCAATACCATGTTGACGCGATAATCCATTTTGGTGTTCTACAATGTATGCCGGTTCAATATCTGCCATAATATATATGAAATTTGACAACTGAAGCTGAAAACCTTTACTTACTATTTGCTTCCGAACCACAGAGTCCTTTAAATGGCATACTATTGATGTATGCAACCCATGCTAGTCTTCTTCTTCTTCTTCTTCTTCTTCTTCTTGGCATTACATCCTCACTGGGACAGAGCCTGCTTCTCAGCTTAGTGTTCAATGAGCACTTCCATAGTTATTACCTTTGAGCTTGCATTGCCAAAGTTGCCATTTTCACATTCGTATATTATGTGACAAGTACGATGAAACTCTATGCCCAGGGAAGTCAAAGAAATTTCCATTACGAAAAGATCCTGGACTGACCGGGAATCGAAGCCAGACACCTTCAGCATGGCTTTGCTTTTTAGTCGTGGACTCTAACCACTCGGCTAAGGAAGGCCCCTGCTGGTATTACTCGCAAATATGTTGTTTATGATGTATGAAATGCGTTTGAAATACTCTACTTAACCATTAAACAATGTATGAAGTTATGGAGTCTAGATTATCCGCTCATATAAAAAATATCGTTTCATTCCTTTTACGTTTAAAAATATATTGTCTAAATCTGGAATTTTGAAAAATGGAGTGGTGTTTGTATGTCACGAAATGGCTTCCGAACGCGTCAACCGATTTGAATAATCATTTTTCCGTTTTGTTCGTCAAGGGTTCCGACGTGTTTGTGTGTATAAAATTTCCAGGATGTTCACCGGGAAAGTAGGAAAAACGGGACTGAACGGAACTGTCATTTTGTATGGGACGATTCATAGCGGTTTTCAACAGCCTACTTGATGGCAAGACGAAGTTTGCCGGGACCACTAGTTAAATATAAAAATCTGCACTTAATTGCCGTGCGTATAGTGTTGCAAAGTAACTAGCAGTATCGATCAAAAAAGTTTAGGATCAATTCCCGCTGAAGTATTTTTTTCGTCAGATACGTATTACGATTGTGCCATTTGGCGTTGCATGCTAGTCCGTTGATTCGTGTATTGCTCCCTTTAAAGGCCATAATCGTACATAATGCTTTCCAGGAAACTTTCCACGGTAGGATTGACAGCTAAAAATGTACATGCAACCGAAACGAAAGGGAAAACAAAACTTACGAGTATGGTCGAGCTTTACATTTTCCTTAGTAATCTAACGGTCACACCGATTGCGAAACTTTAAAAGCTCATGGAAAATCAAAAAGTCTACTGTTTGCAGCTGTCTTCTGTATTGTCTTATTAGAATCATTGTCGGTGTCTATATTTTCAAATCTGGAATTTTCCAAATATTTAAATACATTAAAAAAATTTATTGTTCTATGTAATTTTTAAATTAGCTGGAATATATGTATGTAACAATTTCAAAAATCAAATTCATTCTTTAATATGGTTATTGACCTGATTTTGTCAATCCTTTTTAAATGGATTTTTGAATTCCCTGTTATATGTAAGTTATCCGTCATAGTTCTTTCAATCCTACACACTACTAAAAACTAATACAGTACTGACCCGATTTTGTCTGCCCCCGATTATGTCAGCTTTTTGACCCAATTTTTTCAGCCTATCTTGAATATATCCAAAAATTGTCTTCGTCATGTAGTACCCATTTACATTAATACTGATGACGATGTTCGATGTCATGCATGCATGGGCGTAGCCAGAGGGGGCAATGGCAATCCTCCTTCCCTCTGTACAATTGAGAGTGAAACTATGAGAATTAATCTTGTGTTTGAATTCTTCAAAGATTGTCTCCAGCACTCGTATTTATGCAGTAGTTACGTCATGGTAGATTATAAAACTTAAAAAGTCTACCAAACATCCGACTTTTTGAAAACATCTTGCCAGAAATTGTTCGAAGGTTTTATCAACAGTCCGCAATGGAGATATGCACAGCTGAGTAGTCGACAAACGAATTACATACATTCTCGAGTATCAGTAAATCGTGCTTCGTTACTTGGCAACCTTCGTTTGATTTTTCTTAGGAATTGCGGTGTCCTAAGAAAAATGCTATCCTAAAAATGTGTCATAAGAAAAAGGTATCAGGTAATTCAACGGTTAGGTAGAACTAAAATTCAGATTGATGCCGGTTGTCTTACAGGCCAGAGCAAAATTGCCGATCAAAGGGATCCTTTGGCGTGAAATTTGAGAATTAAATTGTGAGGGCCGCTTTTCTCCCCCTGATAAACAAAAAAAAAACTGACTACGCCCATGTCCCTCGTCCCCTTTAAAAGCTATGTAGGTCGTAAACGTAGTTCATAAGCAAATATTAACACGTTAAAATTTGAAAAACAGAAACAAAATGTCCCGATTTTGTCAGGTTCCCCATTTTGTCAGCGTAAATTCATCGGGGGGCTGACAAAATCGAGTCTCTACTGTATTACAATGACTTAAATTCCATTTCAAGCAAATAGACTCGATGTAAAAAATAAAATAAAGTAAATTTGATATTGGCAGCCAGATAGGCATAACGGTATACACGCAGATACTAAGCAAGATCATGCTGAGGGTCGTAGGTTAGAGTCCAGCTGATCGAGCATCTTTTCGTAAAGGGAATTTTCTCGACTTCTCTGAGCGTAGAGTATGATCATACCTGTCACACGATATACACATGCAACATTGGTCGATTGACAAAGAGAGCTGTTAGTTAATATCTGTGGAAGTGCTCATGAGAAGTTGAGAAGCAGGCTTCTTTAGCGTCAGAAAGAAGAAAAAGAAATTTTATGGTAATTATTTGCACTAAAAAACGTCCAAGTTGTCGGGCACATATGACGTAAATTTACATGAATTTTTAGGAAAGCTACTTACACAGACTGAATATTTTGACGTTTCCATTTTAGCTCTAGGAATAAAATGAATGATTCCAGTTATTTCAAATAAATAAGTTTCATGTTACCAACCTTAACAAAAACATCGTTCAAGCATCATTTGAAGGAGGGATATGTGATTTCAAAAGTGATAGTGTATATGTTAGGTAAAGTGAGTGAAAGAGGTTGGAGGGAGTCTCTAAAAAAATAATTTAATTTTCGAGTCTAGTACACGACTCTGACAACGGCCTTATAGTCGAGGTCAAATTATGCGTAACTGTCAAAGGATACAAACGGTAGTGGAATAAAATGACATAGTTCTCAATTCGGTTTTCATTTATTTATAGGTATTCCACTAAACAATTCGAAGGTTTATTATTATTTTCAATTTCAATTTTTATTGCATAATAATTTTTGAGTAAAAATCCTACATAATTTAGGAGGACATAAACAAACATAGCAAAACAAAGACGATTTTATTGAGCCAATTAGTTTTCAAGTTATTCACACATGTATGTTTACCCATTTTTATATGACTTAGACTAGTTCTTGGATAATCACGATAAACGTCATCGTCACGTGATGCTTTGAATCTTAGAGAGAATATGAAGTATTTTTATCTCTCGTACATTGTTCTCGTTCCATTTATAAAAAAAATCATATTAATTAAAGTACATTATTTTTTTAAATTTCAATGCGCATTAAAAATAACATAATTATTTCTGAATTTTTGGGTCACCCTATCTCACGAAAGAGCACCCTAATGACGAAATAAAAAAATACGGGTCCAAAATTTGTTAAAAAGGCATGACTTGAACAACTTTCGAAGAAAATAAAAAAAAAAAATTTTCGTACATCGACCGCCTTGGGGACGGACCAGCACAATTGTGCTGGTCTGAATTTAACCCTAAAAAGTTCATGGAGTGATAGAATAGCCAAAATAAAGAATGTTTTGTTCTACGAGATGATGAGTTTATAAGGTAAATTTTGAAATAATCACTCAAATATGGTCCGTCCCGAAAGGGATAAACTGTATGCAGCTGCTCAACCAATACTCTCAGAATTCCAGCACGGTTTCGTGAAAAAACGTTCGACGGTGACGAATCTGCTTTCATATATAAGCACGCTGAATAGTAGCTTGGAAAAGCGGTTACAAATCGACTCGATCTATATCGATTTCTCGAAAGCCTTCGACAAGGTTCCGCATGAATTAGCATTGAAGAAACTTGATCGTCTAGGATTTCCGGTATGGATTGTACAATGGCTTCGCTCTTATCTATCGGAAAGAACATCGTTCGTGAAAATAGGATGCCACAAGTCAGAATCGTTTCGCACGACATCGGCGTGCCTCAGTCACCTAGGGCCACTGATTTTCATAATTTTTGTCAATGACCTGTGCACTTATCTAGAGTCGTGCAAACTTATGTATGCTGACGACCTAAAACTGTACAGAATAGTAACCTCTGTGTTAGATTGCGTCGCTCTCCAATCAGATGTACAGCGGTTAGAAGAATGGTGCAGCTTGAACGGCATGGAAGTGAATGCCAGCAAATGTAAAATAATTCGATTCAACAGAACCCGATCCGATATAGTCTTTAACTACAAGCTGATGGACAAGACTCTAGAGAAGGTCACATCAATACGGGACCTAGGTCTGATTGTGGACAACAAACTACGCTTTTCTGAACACATTTCAGCAACAATCGCCAAAGCTTTCATCGTACTCGGATTTGTGCGGCGTAACGCTGCTGACTTCGAAGATGTTTATACGCTAAAAGCTCTATATTGTTCGTTAGTACGCAGCATTTTGGAGTACGCGGTCCAAGTCTGGTCTCCCTATCATGCCATCCAAGCAAACAGGATTGAACGAGTCCAGAAGAAGTTCTTGCGATTTGCACTCAGGAGGCTGCCGTGGAATGACCCGTTGCGTCTACCACCGTATGAGCAGAGATGCCAACTTATCTCCCTGGAGACGCTTGCTTCGAGAAGGACACTTTCTGAGCGAATGTTCGTATTCGACGTGCTGTCTGGCAATTTGGATTGCCCAGAACTTCTCCAAAGGATTAATTTTTCCGTTCCGTCACGTTCGCTCCGTAGACATTCTGCACTGTGGCTGCCCAGGCATCGCACAAATTTCGGCGAGAATAATCCGATAGATCGCTGTTGTCGCAAATTCAATGAAATAGCTCATCTACATGAATTTGGTATATCCAAAAATGTTTTTAAATGTTGCATCCGTAATGTTTTATAGTTTTAAGCATCAGTCTGTAGAGTTTTTTTTTTAACTGAAGACGTAGTACAATAAATAAACTTTGATTATCGATTCATAAAAAGTTCCACCGAATTCCGCCCTAAATCACGCACAGACTTGTTCCTTAGAGTGTCCTCTAAGGGGTCTGAAAGACACAGCTGCCACTCCCTGCAACTTTTGAAGATTTTCAACTATTTTTAGGTATACTACTTAACTAGCACAAATATGAAAATGAGTTGTTTCTGATAAAAAATTCGCTATGTGATCTCGGCTCAACCAGACATTACACTAGAGCAAGTTTATGCTTAAAGTAATATATTTGAATTGAAGTTATCAAGATTTTATCCAAATTTTATATTAAAAACTTAAAAATTCAAAAAAATGCGTTTTTTGCATAAAGGCGTATAAGTCACTCTTGCAGCTACGAGTGAGGAGAGACATATTTGCAAATGACTTCTTACATCATTATGGGCAATACAAGTACAAATTTCAAGGTTTTTCTTGGAAAAGAATGAAATTGGCACTTGGGACAGTTTTGCTATTATGCATATATCATATGTCATTAATGCCAATTGTAGCACTTTTGACCAGAAACAACTTTCCCTTCCATACCAATAGTTTAAGGAATCTGCTAAAAAATCTCAAACGATTTTCGACTTAATGCATTCAAAATCGTGTAAGAATTTTTTAGAAAAAAATAACTCTAGTATGTTTCTCGAATTGTTTATTACCGAAACTGTTGTAGAAAATTTTGGATAATTCATGATAAAAGCATCGTTGGATGAAACTCTGAAGATATCTTTGAAGACGTTACAAAAAAAAAACAACCACAAAGTTCCACCACAGTATCTAGAAGTATCTAGACTAAGCCCTTTAGATATTTGTTAAGGAATGCCTGAAAATAACTTTCGAAAAATCGCTGCGTGAAATCTAGTACAAATTCTTAGAAATTCCTAAGAAACACCAGAAAAAAATGTAGAACGATTATTTGAAGAAATTTCAAAAAAAAAAATCAAATCTAGCAATAATTTCTGCAACAACAAAGATACTTCTTGGACAAAACAAAGCTGGAACTGTTGGCAAAAAATAAGGCCTTTTTCATAACACATCTCTTCAAGGAATTTCAACCTGGCAAAGGCATCTAGGAACAGGCAAAAAAAATCGGCCATAGCTTTTTATTCCAGCAATATATGTTCAGGTTTTATTTCCGCTTTAATTATGTTTAAATAATTCCGCATGAATGAATTTATTTTTTAAACACTTAACTCCGTTTTACCAAGGGAAAAAAAAAGATTTTTTGTCCAATCAATTCGCCAAGAAATATCGAAGAGTGGCTCAATACCTTCCTCTACAAATTTCTCAGAAATTAGTCAAATAATATTGTGAGATTTCTTCATTATCTTGAATAATGAAGAATTTAAATTTTCCTTAGCATTTTTCTTTCCAAAAACTCATTTATTCTGTCAAATTGCTTTAAAAGTTTTTAAAGTTATTAAATAAGTTTTTCGCAAATCTCATTGAAAGTCCTTCAGATATATTTTCGAAATACATCATAAATCGCGTCAAAAATTCTCCTATGTTTTTTTCCTGTAAATTTTCCTTCAAATCCTCGAATTATTCAGGAATTATCTACGAAAAGTATTTTTGGAATGTCTTTTGCTTTCGGATTTTCAGAGGAAATTTAAAGAGCGAACATGAAATTATTGCGACACTGAAAATGTCATGCCAATTCTCTTATAATGCTTAAAATCAAACCAAAATTTTAGCGTAGTTTTATGAAAATATTTACTTTAAAAATCAGAAGAAATGTTAATCGATGGAGGCTTGGGTGTAAAATTGAAGACATTTTCGCTTGATGCCCTCCATTAAAGTCTTTACAGTGTCATCCGGTACCAGTTTCTCAGTTTTTTTTTTCCATTTCCACACATGTCCTTCTCGTCTTTAACTGTCTTCTTGCTCTTCCTAAGTTCCCGCTTCATTATTGCCCAGTACTGCTCCACCGGGCGCAGCTCCGGACAGTTTGGCGGATTCATGTCTTTTGGAACAAAATGGACAGAATTGGCCTCATACCACTCCAGGACACTTTTAGAATAGTGGCATGATGCAAAATCTGGCCAAAATAGCGAAGATTCGTCGTGCTGCTGCAAGAACGGTAACAGGCGCTTCTCGAGGCACTCAGATTTGTAGATCTCGCCATTTACTGTGCCCTTTGTCGCGAAAGGCTCACTCCTCAGTCTGCAAGAGCAAATGGCCTGCCAAATGAGATATTCGGAGGCGAACTTCGACATTTTCTTCTTCTTAAATTTGTCGTCCACATCGAACTTGCTCTTGCCGGTGAAAAACTCCAACCCCGGATTTTGCCGTCGATTGTTGCCGCTCATCGCGGTTTGGGAAGTTCTGTACCTAGTATGTATGTAGTCCAGCTATCTTCTTTGCGTTCTGGACGTAGCTCTGCGACATGCCGATCTTTTTAGCCAAATCACGGCTTGAGACGTTGGGATTTGCTTTAATCATCCGTTTCACCTTTCCCTCCGTCTTTTTGTTCTCCGGTCCCGGTTTTCTTCCAGCTCCTTTTCTGTGGTCCAACGTCAATCTGGAAACGGTTGAGTGGTGAATTTTCAACATTTTTCCCAACTGCCGATGCGACAGGTCAGGGAATTCCAGGTGTTTGGAAAGAATTTGTTCTCTCGACTCGCGTTGGTTCACCTCCATTTTCGTTGAATCGAAAAACACGACTTTGATTTTGACAGCATGTAAACAATACAAATCAATGAGAACGTGTGCAAAATTTGGTTGATTTTTACCCAATGGTAGAAAAGTTATGCTCTGTTGAATGTGTCGCAATAATTTCATATTCGCCCTTTATTGAAAAACTCCAGGCAAACTCTTGCTTTCGAAATTAGCAGATTAACTGCTCTACGGAATCTGTAGAAAAACATATTGCAAAATTAGTAGGCAGGGATTTATTGAGAAATGCATTAAGATATTGGTAAGTATCTTCTCAAATAATATCTTTTGAAATAGTTTCATCAATTCCAAGGATGGAAAAAATCGTCTCTAGCGACAAACAACACGGTATTTGAACGGTCGAAGAAGGCCGCCGCTCTTGAAGCAGCATGATTTGAGCACATTACCATGCGCGCAATTTACCGACTCGCGAACACTTAATCGCTAGCACACATGCAGTACGATGCATTATTCGCGGAGCGTAGTTTGTTGTGATATCTTAGCGACAAAAGGTTAATCGTTGTTGCTATGATCGCACGATAAAGAACAACCGCGATGCATCGTGGATTTTGTCATGATCACTAGATTTCCATCATTGATCAATTCTGAAAAATATCCTTATTTTGGAATTGAACCTTTGAGCATTTCCAAAGCGGAATTCCTAGAGGCTTTTTGGCAGAACTCTGGGGACACCAGATGTGAAAGAAGGAATTCTGCTAGATTTCAAGAATAATTTCTAGAGAGGATTCTAATGGAGCTCTTTGAGATTTTTTTCAATTCAATATTTTGTTCCAAATTGTATTAACATTTATATAATAAAAAAAAGAAGTCTATGGAGTAATTTGTAGAGTCATTTGTGAAGAAATCTCAAAAAATAAATGTTGAGGTATTTCTGGAGTAGTTTTTGAGTCAAATATGCAGACTGGATAGATTTCTTGATATTCTTTATGCTGCTCTTCTACGCCTACTTGTCCCATGGTCTTTGTAAACCATTTGAACTGTGGAACAAATATGCGTAGAACGGCAGTATAGAAGAATCCCGGAATTCACATCCGGAAAGAAATATGAGTTATTTTCAGAACCTTAAAAAATACCTGATGGAATTTCTGGAATATATTATTTTGATTAATGCATTGTAAAATTCTTTGATAAATTTGTTCAAAAAATTCTTTTAAACATCCCCTGGAAAGTCGATAATGCTGTGTAAAGTATTTTATTCTGAAAAATGCTTGGGTGGATCTCTGGTGATTTTTTCGGAATGATCCTAGGACGACAGTCCAGGGGAAAAAATAATACAATTCTCTGAAGAAAGCTCTGCACAAATTTTTCGGGAAATGTTTTAGTATTTTCGCGGAAGAGCTTATAAAAGACTAGCTGAACGTATTTCGCAAAAAAAAACTTTGGAATGGTTGAATTCGAAATGAAATTAGTCAGGCATTTTTGGAAAAATCTATATATGGAGTGAATTTTTAAGGAACATCAATATCAAATAGATATTTAGTTAAATTTAAGGAAACACTTTCTGTGAATTTTCTGTAAAAAAAACGTCGATAGTTAAGAACATCTTCCCAACTGAATCTCGTTTTATTTTTTATGAAAATCTTGTAGAAAATTAGGAGGAGTCCTGAAAGAATCATTTGATGCTTTTTTTTCAGAAAGTGCTGGATAATTTTTACTGTTAGTGCACACTCTGGTAGGTTATTTTGAAGACAATATTGGTGAAACTCCTAGGAATGATACACAAATTATGTCACGCTAAATTTCGACTTTTTCGACCCCCTCCCCCTCCCTTTGTCACGTTATTTGTATGAGTCCTTCGAATATTTTGTAAGGCTTGTCACGTTTGGCTTGACCCCCACCCTTGGAGCGTGACGTAATTTGTGCATGACCCCCTAGTACTTATTGTACTATTTATTGGAGAAGTCCTTAGTAGTTCTAGAAAATTCTCAACAAATTATTAATTAACAACTGGATGACATTTTCAACTCAATATTAATTTATGTATAATAAGTATGCTCGATTAGACAAAAAAAGAATATTTTTAGTAGTGAAAATTGAAATTTACAATTTTTGTTGCAATTATCTACTAAATATTTCATTGGGTTAACTTTATCATTACAAAACCAAAGATCACTTTCAATTTTATTTTTTGTGACTTTGAAAACAAACATTCGAAGTGAGAGTGCATTTGAGTGAAATCACTTGATAGCACACACAGTGAAATAGGTGGCCAGAATGTATAAATGATTTGTTATTGGGGAACTTGATGTCTGTTTCCTTTGCGCAACTCTCCATTCATAGACACCGAATTAGTAGTTTACGGAACAAGTTGCAGAATGATGATTTTTACGGCACGAGGCTTGCCGAGTAGGATAATTACGACGAGTGCTGTAAAAATCTAGTTCTGCAACGAGCTACGTACAACATTTTTTGCAATTTCGTAGAAGACCACTTGAGGATATCAGAAATAATATCGGAATCCATTCACCATCATTTTACAATTTCTGAAAAATTGTTGTGTAATGATTCATTACGCAACTCAAAATAGTTGCGTAATGAGAAAGCGTTGCGTAATGAATCATTACAGCACTGATTTTAGATGCGTAATGACTATTCCCGCACTGCATACTTCAGTGCAGGAAAGTAGGCCGTTTCATGACAGATTGACATGATGAGAATCAGCCTATTACGATGAGAAATTGCAAAATAAGTCATACCTAAGCAAACTGAAATTCAGTTGTTATCCAGGGTTTTCATTGCCAAGTTGATACCGAAACAAACAGTGCTAAAAAGTGCTACTTTCAGCATGCTTTTCGGTGCTGAAAAGTAGCACTTTTCAGTACTGTTTTGGTGGGTGTGAACCGAATAACTCAATCTCTTCATGTCATTTGTGCTTATTCTGCGCGGCGTGTGAGTCGTTCTCACCACGGGTGACGTGTGGCGATTAATCAAATGGAAGCGAGTCAACCCCTCACCGATTTGTCTCGCCTTGCATGCCGCACAGAATAAGTACAATTGTATCAAACTCTTGGGTTTATTCTACGACTGGCCTGAGGTGAGAATTGTCGGTGTCGAGTAGCTAGGTTACAATTATTGACTCGAGTGACGTGACTTTCCATTTTGTTTACACGGCGAGTCACTTCACTCGAGTCTATATCGGTTGTGCGATCTGGTTCCGACACAGGTTGGAGGCTGCTTGGGCACGTCAGGAGTTAATCATCAATATTAACCTCCTTTTCCCGAGCAGCCTAGATAGCCGCGTAGTGTCGGTAGTGGTTGTTTCAACTGGCTAAGAATTAACACTACGGACTGCCTGTTCCGGTGGTAAAAGTCCACCTCACAGGTGACCCCTAATTTATGGTGTGATGCGTACCGTGCCTAAGAATGAATGGTTAGGGGGGTCTAATAAAACCTAACCGCAAACGGAGCCTGTGGGGTACCAGGGCGCCCTCCACAGTATTGAGTCCTTCCTGTGCTACCCGGAGCAATGGTGCAGGTGACCTTGTGTTTCTCCGAGATAATCGGCTGCCCTTCTTCAGTCTCTATCCTGAGGCTTAATAAGGGTGGGATTATGAATATGTTGACATTTAATTTAAATTATCACCTATATGGATTCGCATTATGCGTTTTACACAGTGTATTCTGTGCTCTTTCGCCTTTGGCGACTTTAAATAGATACCGATCTGGTTTTTTCGTTGCTGGTCTTTTTCGTGCTGAGATTGCAAAAAGCTTAATCCTGCCTAGTTTGGGTAGTGGCTACGGTTAGGTTAGCTCAGATCAATCTTCAGCATAAAAGAACAGCAACGATCAATCTTTGCAGACTCATGCAAAATGTTGCAGCCCAAGTGGCGCTAGCTCAAGAACCCTACTTTCGTAGAGGGAACTTCTATCTAGGTAACCTTGTGGACCCAGTTTTTGCTATTTTCAGCAAACTTGAAACGGCAAACTCGCGCTCCATGCCCCGCGCATGCGTGCTCGTTAATAAAGCAATCGTTGCTACACTCATTTCTGAGTTAACTACCAGAGATGTATGTGCTGTCACAATCGATGTTTCTGTTGGTGACCTCAACAGGAAGTACGTCTATTGTTCGGTATATTTACCACATGATGAACCATCCCCAACGGATGACTTCAAACGAGTTGTCGTACACTGCGTAACAAAAGGCCTTCCGCTGATTGTGGGCAGTGATGCCAATGCTCATCACATCATCTGGGGCAGCTCGGATATCAATTTGAGAGGCTCCAGTCTGATGGAATACTTAAGTAGTACAGACCTTGGATTACTTAACATAGGCAATCGCCCAACCTTCATGGTTTCTAATAGAGAAGAAGTGTTAGACATAACGCTCTGCTCGAATAGAATCAGTCACGAGTTGACGAATTGGCATGTATCAGATGAGGAATCATTATCTGATCATCGCTACATCTTCTTTGAACATTCAAATGTAACTGCGCAGACTTTGCGTTTTAGGAATCCCCGATCAACAAACTGGGAACTCTATATTGAATTGGTTGCGACCAAATTTCATGGATATTCTCCGTCCATTGAAAATCCAAGTGATCTGGATGATGCCGTTGATACTACAACATCCTACATTATGGAAGCTTTTGAAGAAGCATGTCCTCTGCGGTCTGTAAAGACTACAAGAGGGACCCCATGGTGGAATTCCGATCTGACTAGACTCAGGAAACAATGTAAAAGGAGTTGGAACAGACGCCGTTCAGCTGGATCAGAGTCGTTCAAGTCGGCTCGCAAGGCTTACAAGAAGGCTCTTCGTTCTGCTGAACGATCCGGCTGGAAAAACCTTTGTACAAATGTTTCCAGTTTGAGTGAAGTCAGTCGGCTGAACAAAATTCTTGCAAAGTCTAAGGATTTCCAAGTGAACGAAATTCGCTTACCTAATGGTGACTTTACTTCTTCCGATGAAGAAGTTTTAGAATGTTTATTCAATACACACTTCCCCGGATGTGTGGACATAGCATCTACGGATGAACCAAATGTCTTTTCATGTAGTTACGAGTCTCTGGCCTCGGCTCGCAGTATCGTAACTACTGAATCGATTCAATGGGCACTTAATAGTTTTGCTCCTTTCAAATCTCCAGGAGCGGATGGGATTTATCCTGTTCTGCTCCAAAAGGGATTTGAGTCTATCAAACATGTTTTGAAAAAGCTACTTGTAAGCAGTTTTGCTACCGGGTACATTCCCAAATCCTGGCGTGATATTACTGTAAAGTTTATCCCAAAAGGAGGACGTGCGTCGTATGAGGAAGCGAAGAGTTTTAGACCAATCAGTCTGACTTCTTTTCTTCTGAAATGTCTGGAACGCATTATCGATCATCACATCCGTGATGTTTATTTGGCAAACATGCCTCTTCATGTGAATCAACATGCTTACCAATCTGGAAAGTCCACAGTGACTCTTTTACACAAAGTTGTATACGATATCGAGAAAGCATTCGCTCAGAAGCAATCGTGCTTGGGTGTTTTCTTGGATATTGAGGGTGCCTTTGATAACGTGTCTTTCGATGCCATATTGGAGGCCGCACGAAATCATGGGCTACCTACAATGATTACCAATTGGATTCATCAAATGCTCAAAAACCGACATCTCTTCTCGACATTGCGTCAAGCAGCGATTCGAAAATTGAGTGTTTGCGGATGCCCCCAAGGGGGAGTCTTGTCACCACTTTTGTGGAATCTCGTAGCAGATACGCTATTGAGGCAACTCAATAATGGCGGTTTTCCAACTTATGGATTTGCCGACGTTGGTATGTGCATAAGCACCCTATTCGACCTGATGCAAAGTGCTCTTCAGGTAGTCGAGAGTTGGTGTCGCCAATATGGCCTTTCGGTTAACCCGAATAAAACATCTATTGTTCTTTTTACGGAAAGACGAAACCGCGATGGAATCCGACCTTTACGTCTTTTTGGCACTGAGATTAATGTGACTGATCAAGTAAAGTATGTCGGAGTCATTCTAGATTCCAAACTTTAATGGACAGCTCACATTGATTTCAGAGTCAAAAAAGCTTGTATGGCCTTCGGTCAATGCCGGCGAACCTTTGGTTAAACTTGGGGCCTCAAACCCAAATATATCAAATGGATTTACACAACAGTTGTTCGACCAATATTGGCATATGGATGTCTTGTGTGGTGGCAAAAGGGCGAAGTGAGAACAATTCAATCAAAATTGGGCCATCTCCAGAGGATGTGCTTGATGGCGATGTCTGGTGCGTTCTCTACAACTCCCACAGCAGCGCTTGAGGCCATTTTCGACGTTGCGCCACTACACATATATCTTAAACAAGAAGCACTTTCTTGCTCTTACCGTACTGGATCTACTGGAGGAAAATCCAGTGAATCGTAGATCTACACACACTTCGTTGTTTCCACTTTTGGTGAATTGGGACAAAATTGTCCTTGCTCCAAGTGATCTCACAATTGCTTGTCACTTTTCTTACAGGACATTTACCACACAATTCCCTTCACGAGAAGAGTGGACGTCTTACTATTTGGAAAGAAGTATATTAAACAATATAGTATGTTACACTGATGGCTCCCTTCTTGAGGGTAGAGCTGGTGCAGGAGTATATTCTCGTGAGCTAAGGCTGAATCAGTTTTACTCACTTGGTAGAAACTGCACCGTTTTTCAGGCGGAAATATTTGCTCTTCTGTGTGGAGTGCAATCAGCACTTCAACAGCGCGTAATGAGTAAAGTCATATACTTCTGTTCAGATAGTCAGGCTGCTATAAAAGCTCTCGCTTCGGCCAACTCAAGGTCGAAGCTTGTTATCGCATGCAGAGTTGCATAATATCGGTCATATCAGCTGATGGCTGATGGACTTAAATTATCAATATCAGTTGCGAACTATCAATATCACTTTGATCTGACAACCAACAGCGGTGATGCGACATCGCACTCTAGATCACAATCACTGCAGAATGAGTGATCACGTGGTAATTCCCCACGCTATTAATGTTTTACAGTTACCAACACATAGTTTCAATTCGTCTGTATCACTATCAAGAATATCGTACTGATGAATTGCCATTTTATTTGCTTAATTTAAAGCTAAACTTGGCCCATCAGTGATATCCATAGTCTATCGCCATCAATGCACTGGTGATGGAGTAGACAGCATGATATTGATGTGATATGAAATGATCCGAATTGTATCGAAGTCGGCCTGTACAAATCAGCAAATTTCGAGCGTTGATAGTGACAGCAAGCAACTCTGATCGCATGCCGAACTCAAATTGAGGAACTGAATTCAGTCAACTCTGTAAACCTTGTATTGGTACCAGGCCATTCTTCCATCGCTGGAAATGAATTGGCTGATGAGCTAGCTCGCGATGGAGCATCGCATGACTTTATTGGCCCTGAGCCGGCTATTCCAATTTCGAAGTGCTGGGTGAAGCTTCAGATAAACTCTTGGGCGGCAACTCAGCACAAACAATATTGGAATAGTTTGGAGTCATGTCGTCAAACAAAATTGTACATTACTGAGCCATCTCCAAGGGTGGCAAAGTATTTAACAAATCTGTCAAAGCAGAATTGCAGTCTCTTGGTCAGAGCGTTGACAGGCCACTGCCGACTCAACTATCACATGGCAAATATTCAGCGTGCTGACTCATTTGTGTGTGATAGTTGTGACTCCGATTATGGAACTTCATATCACCTGATATGTAACTGTCCAGTTTTTGCGCAAATGCGATTCCAATTACTTGGTAAACACTTATTAAGTGAAACTGAATTCAGAAGACTGAATCTTCAGGACATTCTGTTATTCTTAACCCGCTGTGGTAATGAGCTATAGGCTCTCTACGCTCATGCGTTTTGCAGTGCCTTTTTTAGGGCACTGTTCGAACCCATTGTGGTATGGAGCTACATGCTCTATTTCCTCCCATCTTTCCCTTCCCTTTCCTCTCCCATCGGGTAGATGTTGAAATAGGCTCAAATATGGCGATGGCACAAATCTCCCAACTGGTGGGGAACGTGCCTTTGGAGCCGGCCTTCTGATACTTGATACTTGATACGGGTGACGTGTGGCGATTAATCAAATGGAAGCGAGTCGACCCCTCACCGATTTGTCTCGCCTTGCATGCCGCACAGAATAAGTACAATTGTATCAAACTCTTGGGTTTATTCTACGACTGGCCTGAGGTGAGAATTGTCGGTGTCGAGTAGCTAGGTTACAATTATTGACTCGTGTGACGTGACTTTCCATTTAGTTTACACGGCGAGTCACTTCACTCGAGTCTATATCGGTTGTGCGATCTGGTTCCGACACAGGTTGGCGATTCTGATGTGAGATCGGATCGTCCAGCATTTGAAGTCAGCTTCTGTATGTGCTGTCTTACCTGTTCTTCCCTCCAATTAGTAATATACATGGAGCCGCAAATTACCCCACCATTGACTTCTTTTGATGCAATTCGGCTCTTCCGTGGGATTACCCAAATTTGGTTTAACTGATATACACCTATCATTAGGTTGTTTCCATTTCTCCGTGTAGAACTGCATGATACCGATGCAGGAGCGAGAAAATTTGTGACATTCATGGCTACTACTGTATCACAGCCTACGTGATTGAAAAATACTGAATGCGTAGTTCCACGCATGACTGTATGCACATATTGATCCTCTTGAAATGTTTGTTTGTGCTTTTAGAGTTAATCCTGCTCAAACGGAATTTTTTGAAATAGCAAAAAATGTTGTATGTAACTCGTTGCAAAACTTGATTTTTTCAGCACTCGTTGTATGCCGAGTTGGATAAGGAAAGCCTCATTGGATAAATGTACAACTCGTGCAGAAAAAATCATCATTTTGTGAGTCGGAGCATGTGAACATGGATTACCTACCCCAGAAAAACTTTTAAACATTCTGCCAGGAAATCCCCCAAGCACTTTTTCAAAAGCTCTTTAGAGAAAATTTTCTGGAACTGAACTTGTTACACAGTCGCATAATGTAAGAAACTCAGGTTGTTTACGGATACTTATCCTTTATCATCCTTGTCTAAACCTAGCTACGCCCTCTATTCTTTTCTCGCCTGTTTTTATTGTACATCCCACTTATTTATATGCGGTGCATTTTATCTTAGAGCCGTTCATATTTTTATGATCGCACTGAATGCTTTTGTTTTCTCAATTTCCCCAGCTATGCCAACATCGTTTCCCATTAAAAATGATATATGCGGAACAGTTAAACAGACTTTGTTCTCACTTTCCAGAGACGTTAAAATTTTACTCCCCAAAACAAACTGCAAAATCCACCATAATTTCCCTGTGACGATTGGCTCAACACCATAATCATCGTTAGACTGCCATCATTAGCCCATTTTTGGGGGGAGTTGTTGTCTCCGCTTGTCGTCCTCCCACTTGAGCACTTGGGCCGGCTCTCATGCTAAACTATTCCCAAGGGGTCACTTGACTTTAATGACCTCTCTGGCTCGGTTCATCATGCCGTCCTCGAAGTCCTGGCCGTTTCGTCGTGTCGTTGGGGCAAAAGTCAAAAGCCGAATAGTGGCGGAAGTCTTTTTGATTATGCCGTTGCCAATGTTGTGGAGCAACTTCTTCCGCCTCGGAGCGCAGCACTGGAAGAGTCAAACAAGCTAATTTGCACTACGATGACAAAGTTGATGAAAGTTAAATAAAAGTTCAACAACGGTGGTGTCTGCTTCCGGACAGCGTGAATGAGGGATTAAGTTAAGCAAACAAGTTCATTTAGTAGGCGACGAGGAACGGTTTGCCCTAATTTTATGATATGAATCCGGTGTCTCTTGGAACATGGAAAATTGTATTAAGTAGGTACTGACAACGAACTTTACTGAATTGATTTATCACAACTACAATAAAACAAAACTTATAAACATAGTTCACAAAACTCTTTTTACAAATTAATTAAATAGAAAGATTGTTTAAAATAATATACCTATTAAAGAATATCTAACACAATCAAACCCTCAATGTGACTATTCAAAACATCTCATTCAGTTGTTTCATATCTAAGACACAGATTAACTTGAAAGTTTTTTTTGCTTGTAGATTACAATTTGATACCTACATATTCTAATTCCTAATAACTGATAATATTTTATACCTTAATTGTTTAAAGATTTCTGATTCAATAAAATTTAAACGATTTTTTTCCCATTTTGATTTGTTTATTCGTATAGTTGCCTTAGAAATCAATAACTGAATAGTTATAATTTGAAAGTAACACGGTGCCCCGACAGACCGTTATTATGAAAAATAAATTGTCCATCAAATCTGAGCACAGGGCTCGATGCCTGAGGTCATTTTGCACCTTTGGGCGAATTTAAAAAAATCCCTAAGGAGGAATCAATCACAACAAATCTTGATATGAAGTTTTCGACTGTTCAATATAATCCATATTAAAATTTTGCAATAGCACTTAAAAACCTACAAAAACGCCCAAAAAGTTGACCAAACTGTTCACAAACAGTATATAACTGTTACCGTTGTTATGAGCATGAGCATGATGACCGTACAATTCGTAATTGCTACTCTGTGATTGACCAGAATAATCGAAATTGTACAGGGAACCAACAGATGTAGCTTGGGAGTAGCATACCATCTTCAATGTACATTCTCGAGGACTCTGAAATAAGTAATTTCAATAACGGAGCCGTCCACGTCCTTACGGTTATCGGCCGAGTATACCTCTGCATCTTCATGGTTGTCACGGGAAGGAGATTTGTTAGTGGGAGGGACATGATCAGGGTTCACCTTGGTAAGTGATGCGATTCATGTAACCTCTGTTTAAAAAGCTATCTATCAATGCATCGACATCTTAAACATTGAACTATTCAAAGGTCTGAATCTCGAAATTTTATCCAGCTTTTTACGCTGGCTTACTATAAACTTTGAATTACCCCTTTCTGACATATCTTGGCAACACTATAATTTTTATTGTTGGATCTAAGCAAGCTTTTTTAAAGTTGAAATTTTTCTGTTGACAATAAAGAAATGTCAAAAATTTGCAGTTCTGATTTTAGAAAATGGATATCTATAAACTTTTTATTTACTATTTGATACTAATGCTTTGATTATTTCAGGTTGAAAAACATAAGTGGCAGAGTTAATGGTTCGGATGGTTGTTGGAGAGAAAAATTGGCATTACCAACAGTGTTGTGAAGTTAAAATAAATTTGGAAATGATTTCTCTATAGATCTATACCAGAGAGAGCTTCGAAGCATTTGGGCTGCTTGCTGCTAGCTGGGGGAGAAAGCAGCGAAATTAAATACACTGCCGCGCTGCTACGGAAGCTAAATGCGCCTAGCATACAGTGAATGGGAGATGTCGTTGCGGTGTGACCGAACACTACGTGTGCCAGTAAACTAACTTAAAAATTTGGAGGATCTTCAAAAACAGCTCAAGGAACGGCCATGGCGGTTACACTTACACGGTCAAAGTATTATGAATTTTGCTCTGTTCTCACCAAATCGTACCAACAGAACGAGAAAATCAACTATGACCCATCCCAAAATATGTCACCCAAAAAATGTAGGACAAAGCCACTTATGTTTGAATGTTTTGAATGTTTAAGCATAATGCGTGATGTATTAATTACGCTGGACATTAGTGGCGTAGACAAGGACAAGAAAAACTCCTTGAACATCTCGGTACAGACAATTTGCATGGATTACAAAATTTTGGCGGCCCGCCTTTTCTGGTCGTAATCGAAAATTCAGAACAGCCGATCTTATTTCTTTCAATTTTGTTCCTATTTCTATTGGTTTGGTGTAGCAAATTTTCCCATTTATAGATTTTTGGTCCTACGGTGCCTAAAACGATAATATAAGAATTATTTACTGATAAGTTTTTAATAAATTGCCAGCTGGTAGAAATGGTGGCCGATAATAAATACAGTGAAAATTTTTGACATTTCAATAAACAATCTAAGATCACTGCCTACTAAGATCAAACCATAAAATCTGTAGACAATAAGTGCCAAAATCAAATCACCCCCTGCAGTTTTATAGTTAGCGTAAAAAGCTGGATAAAACATGAATAAATTTTATAAAACGTGAATATGTCAACACTTTATGTGTCGAATCATCCATAGTTTATTCAATAAATACATAATAAAATACATGTCATGGTACAAATATGTTATTACAAGCATGAAACGAGCTAAGTTGGTAATCCATCCTCGACTAAACAGTCACAATCTCAGCGTCAACACGCCTAAGCAGGGATACATAATCACTCCGATGGCGCGCGAATGAAGTGCTAACTGATAAAAAAAAATCACTCCGAGCGCGTGAAAACTGAATCGGACAGCCTTGGGCCTTCGCAAAGCCCTCTATATAACTGTTACCGCTGTTATAAATAGAAATATTTACAACTGGCTTAATTTACCAGAGTGGCTTAAGTATGTTTTTACATGGCTTAAACCAGTAAGCTAAGTTTAATATTATTAATTAACAGCTTATTTTTCGATTCAAATACTAAGTGACCAGCCCACCAAAGTCTGCCGTGAAAAAAAAGGGTTGAAACTAGCTCTTATCGACTAGAAAAGTATTCTCATGGCTTATCTTCTTACTATTATTGTGCTTCATTTATTCTCAAATTCTTTTTTTTTTTAATAACTAGGGAGACTTACGGCTTCGGCACCATGCGACTATTATCGTCAACCAAATTTTAAACGCCAAATACACAGTATTTTTCTATCAAAACACACCAATGAAAACATTCAGATGATTCTTTGTTCTGTCAGCTTCACGCTGACGAGATTTCCGAGGCGACAAAAACAATTTCGCCAGAGATATCATCAAATCAAATGAACACGCCTCAAAATGCTACTGATTTGGAGCTGCCGAACAGATTCGCCTTCGGAAAGTTGCCGAAGACAATGAGGCTGCCGACAATAGTCACACTGACAAGAGATGTTCGCAGCGTTGCAAAAACGTTTCCAGAAAGATTTTAACAAGTCTGTCGGTGTGAATCGATAGAGGATTGAGCAGCGCATAAATGTAAACAAACGAACACGTAATTTGTATGCTGATGTCCGAGAAAATTACAAAAAAAGCGCGGCTTCGGCTTAGACTGCCGAGAATACGTAAGTTCCCCTACATTGTTAATTGATTTATTTTAAGTTTCAATCGGTTCATTATGGAAAACAATAATCAATTAAATTTAAACCGGTAAACTTTGGAAAAAAATACATACTTAAAAGCCACTCCGGTAAGTTAAATCAGTTATAAATATTTCTAATTATAACAAAGGTAACAATGTTTTACTAGTTGAGAACAATTTGGTCAACTTTTTGAGCGTTTTTGTAGGTTATTTCAGTGCTATTGTAAATTTTTAATCAAAAACTAAAAATCAAAATTTCTCGAGATTCTTCCTAGGGTTTTTTTTTTTAAATTGGTCTAGATGTCCAGAATGACCGCAGGAATCGAGCCCTGTGCCCAAATTTGATGGATTTTTTTTTCATAAAGCTAGGTATGCTGTTCCGCTCAAGAAAAGTAAAATTTTCTGCCCAAGAATTGGTTAAGAAATTTCCTACAGTGGGCTGCATTTGAATTGACATTTCTTTTCAACTGCGTACTGCGAACAAAGAAAAATGTTTTTTATTGAGCATTTCTTACAAGAAATTTCCCACGCATCGAGATAGGCGATTACTTTTCTGTTGAAGTGCATACTTCGCCTAATAACGGTCTGTCGGGACTCCGCACACTGGGGCAGATCGCTGTTTTCGACGGCCAAAACCTCTAGTACTCTGGATATGCATCCTAGAGGTTTGGTGTCTTCGACAAAGTATTTTGGAATAACTTGTACTATATTTTGACACATTCAGATTTGATCTAGATAAGTGAAAACTGATCTAGATCGGTTTTATCTTTCGATAGGAGCATCCTAGCAAAAAACTTTCTTCTGCAATGTTGTTCATTGGGGCATTTTTGACATTTCTCCGGAAAACACTTACACTCTATCACTGTCGTGGATTACGATATATGACAATTTAGTAAAAACAATAAAAAAAATAATTTTGACCATTTTTTCATAAAAAAAAATTGTTAAAAAATATTTTGTCATCAAGTATTAAAAGCTTAACTATAACAAAGTAAATGATGTAATTTACTAGCAAAATTTTCAGATTTAAAAACAGTCTAAAAATAGTGTTTTACAAAATCCAGGATAACTCATGAAGCGGCAAATGGCGGCAGCTAATTTTTTGTATATGACTAGTCAAGAACATAAGTTTCATTATCGCGAAGAAAGAAAAGTGGGGCCACTTGGGGCTTTTTTGTTGTGGTGGTTTGAACATTTGATGAAAATGTTAAAAAATGCTTATATTTGAGAAACTTTTCATGAATTTATATTTTTCAAATGTATTTTTGAAACAAATTGCATGTTGACGAAGTGTTTTGAAGAATTTATCTCTAAACTGGTGTTCCAATAAACATTTAAATGGAATCCAAGATATTTTGTCCCATATTTGTACCTACCTATCAATTTATCCTTCGATTTTTATTAGAGTAATAGTATTGTGCTTAATAAAAGCCATATTACAGTGAATCCACAATTAAGAATCACCCATAATTTATGAATCAGCTGCCTTTAAAAGACAAAATAACAGTAAAAAATAGCACAAAACATCACGGAAACATTTTCGCTTATAATTTATTTTGAGTAAAATTGTTTACGTGATGTTTTGTGTTGATTTTTGTTGTTATTTTGTCATTTAAAGTCAGCTGATTCATAAATTGTGGATGATTCTTAATTGTGGATCCACTGTATACGATACCAGTTTAGAGATGACTTCTTCAAAACACTTCGTCAACATGCAATATGTTTCAGAAACAGATTTGAAAAATATAATTTCATGAAAAGTTTCTCAAATATAAGCATTTTTTAACATATTTACATCAAATTCACCACCACAACAAAAAAAGCCCCACGTGGCCCCACTTTTATTTATTCGGGACAATGAAACTTATGTTCTTGACTAATCTTATACAAAAAATTAGCTGCCGTCATCTGCCGCTTTATGAGTTATCCTGGATTTTGTAAAATATTATTTTATAAAATAGTAAATACTAAAATACTAAATAAATACTAAAAATATAATTAAATCTAAAAAAAATCTAGTAAATGATGTGAATTTACTTTGTTGTAGTTAAGCTTCTAATATTTGATGACAAAATATTTTTTTACAAAGTTTTTACTAAATTGTCATATATTTTTATCCACGTCAGTGATATAGTGTAAGTGTCTTCGAAAGAAATGTCAAAAATGCCTCAATGAACAACTTTGCAGAAGAAAGTTTTTTGCTAGGATGCTCCTATCAAAAGATAAAAAGATAAAACTGATCTAGATCAGTTTTCACTTATCTAGATCAAATCTGAATGTGTCCAAATGTAGTACAAATTATTCCAAAATACTTTGTCGAAGACACCAAACCTCTAGGGTGCATATCCAGAGTACTAGAGGTTTTGGCCAACGAAAACAGCGATCTGCCCCAGTGTACTCCGTGAGTAAGTGAATACATGATTCTAACAGATTAAAAAAAATCTGTAAATACAGTTACGGGCAATAAAACCACATCAGCCAAAAAAAAAAAATGATTTTATGTTGTTACCAATGAGTATAATATCACACCAATATATGAATAGAATTATTTATTGGGGCTAGAAAAAATGAATTTCAAGCAAAATCTAAGCGGTTTCTTTACCACCGCTTAAGCCTTAAACCTAGTTTAGCTATAAACGTAGCTTACGGCCTAAGAGCCAGTTTGCGAGAAGTCAAGTCAAGGGAAGTTCTATTTATGTTCGCCGATCAGACTGACATTTTCAGGGATTGTTCTTCTATATAAAAGAAGATGTTTTTCAAAACTTTAAGGTTTTTATATTAGGGTAAAATGGGACAAAATGATTCCCAATGATTTCTTGTCACAGAACATGCAAGAACATGATATAACTATAGTAAAAATGCTAGGATTAGGTTGAAATTTGGCATGATTAGACTGCCATCATTAGCCCATTTTTGGGGGGAGTTGTTGTCTCCGCTTGTCGTCCTCCCACTTGAGCACTTGGGCCGGCTCTCATGCTAAACTATTCCCAAGGGGTCACTTGACTTTAATGACCTCTCTGGCTCGGTTCATCATGCCGTCCTCGAAGTCCTGGCCGTTTCGTCGTGTCGTTGGGGCAAAAGTCAAAAGCCGAATAGTGGCGGAAGTCTTTTTGATTATGCCGTTGCCAATGTTGTGGAGCAACTTCTTCCGCCTCGGAGCGCAGCACTGGAAGAGTCAAACAAGCTAATTTGCACTACGATGACAAAGTTGATGAAAGTTAAATAAAAGTTCAACAACGGTGGTGTCTGCTTCCGGACAGCGTGAATGAGGGATTAAGTTAAGCAAACAAGTTCATTTAGTAGGCGACGAGGAACGGTTTGCCCTAATTTTATGATATGAATCCGGTGTCTCTTGGAACATGGAAAATTGTATTAAGTAGGTACTGACAACGAACTTTACTGAATTGATTTATCACAACTACAATAAAACAAAACTTATAAACATAGTTCACAAAACTCTTTTTACAAATTAATTAAATAGAAAGATTGTTTAAAATAATATACCTATTAAAGAATATCTAACACAATCAAACCCTCAATGTGACTATTCAAAACATCTCATTCAGTTGTTTCATATCTAAGACACAGATTAACTTGAAAGTTTTTTTTGCTTGTAGATTACAATTTGATACCTACATATTCTAATTCCTAATAACTGATAATATTTTATACCTTAATTGTTTAAAGATTTCTGATTCAATAAAATTTAAACGATTTTTTTCCCATTTTGATTTGTTTATTCGTATAGTTGCCTTAGAAATCAATAACTGAATAGTTATAATTTGAAAGTAACACGGTGCCCCGACAGACCGTTATTATGAAAAATAAATTGTCCATCAAATCTGAGCACAGGGCTCGATGCCTGAGGTCATTTTGCACCTTTGGGCGAATTTAAAAAAATCCCTAAGGAGGAATCAATCACAACAAATCTTGATATGAAGTTTTCGACTGTTCAATATAATCCATATTAAAATTTTGCAATAGCACTTAAAAACCTACAAAAACGCCCAAAAAGTTGACCAAACTGTTCACAAACAGTATATAACTGTTACCGTTGTTATGAGCATGAGCATGATGACCGTACAATTCGTAATTGCTACTCTGTGATTGACCAGAATAATCGAAATTGTACAGGGAACCAACAGATGTAGCTTGGGAGTAGCATACCATCTTCAATGTACATTCTCGAGGACTCTGAAATAAGTAATTTCAATAACGGAGCCGTCCACGTCCTTACGGTTATCGGCCGAGTATACCTCTGCATCTTCATGGTTGTCACGGGAAGGAGATTTGTTAGTGGGAGGGACATGATCAGGGTTCACCTTGGTAAGTGATGCGATTCATGTAACCTCTGTTTAAAAAGCTATCTATCAATGCATCGACATCTTAAACATTGAACTATTCAAAGGTCTGAATCTCGAAATTTTATCCAGCTTTTTACGCTGGCTTACTATAAACTTTGAATTACCCCTTTCTGACATATCTTGGCAACACTATAATTTTTATTGTTGGATCTAAGCAAGCTTTTTTAAAGTTGAAATTTTTCTGTTGACAATAAAGAAATGTCAAAAATTTGCAGTTCTGATTTTAGAAAATGGATATCTATAAACTTTTTATTTACTATTTGATACTAATGCTTTGATTATTTCAGGTTGAAAAACATAAGTGGCAGAGTTAATGGTTCGGATGGTTGTTGGAGAGAAAAATTGGCATTACCAACAGTGTTGTGAAGTTAAAATAAATTTGGAAATGATTTCTCTATAGATCTATACCAGAGAGAGCTTCGAAGCATTTGGGCTGCTTGCTGCTAGCTGGGGGAGAAAGCAGCGAAATTAAATACACTGCCGCGCTGCTACGGAAGCTAAATGCGCCTAGCATACAGTGAATGGGAGATGTCGTTGCGGTGTGACCGAACACTACGTGTGCCAGTAAACTAACTTAAAAATTTGGAGGATCTTCAAAAACAGCTCAAGGAACGGCCATGGCGGTTACACTTACACGGTCAAAGTATTATGAATTTTGCTCTGTTCTCACCAAATCGTACCAACAGAACGAGAAAATCAACTATGACCCATCCCAAAATATGTCACCCAAAAAATGTAGGACAAAGCCACTTATGTTTGAATGTTTTGAATGTTTAAGCATAATGCGTGATGTATTAATTACGCTGGACATTAGTGGCGTAGACAAGGACAAGAAAAACTCCTTGAACATCTCGGTACAGACAATTTGCATGGATTACAAAATTTTGGCGGCCCGCCTTTTCTGGTCGTAATCGAAAATTCAGAACAGCCGATCTTATTTCTTTCAATTTTGTTCCTATTTCTATTGGTTTGGTGTAGCAAATTTTCCCATTTATAGATTTTTGGTCCTACGGTGCCTAAAACGATAATATAAGAATTATTTACTGATAAGTTTTTAATAAATTGCCAGCTGGTAGAAATGGTGGCCGATAATAAATACAGTGAAAATTTTTGACATTTCAATAAACAATCTAAGATCACTGCCTACTAAGATCAAACCATAAAATCTGTAGACAATAAGTGCCAAAATCAAATCACCCCCTGCAGTTTTATAGTTAGCGTAAAAAGCTGGATAAAACATGAATAAATTTTATAAAACGTGAATATGTCAACACTTTATGTGTCGAATCATCCATAGTTTATTCAATAAATACATAATAAAATACATGTCATGGTACAAATATGTTATTACAAGCATGAAACGAGCTAAGTTGGTAATCCATCCTCGACTAAACAGTCACAATCTCAGCGTCAACACGCCTAAGCAGGGATACATAATCACTCCGATGGCGCGCGAATGAAGTGCTAACTGATAAAAAAAAATCACTCCGAGCGCGTGAAAACTGAATCGGACAGCCTTGGGCCTTCGCAAAGCCCTCTATATAACTGTTACCGCTGTTATAAATAGAAATATTTACAACTGGCTTAATTTACCAGAGTGGCTTAAGTATGTTTTTACATGGCTTAAACCAGTAAGCTAAGTTTAATATTATTAATTAACAGCTTATTTTTCGATTCAAATACTAAGTGACCAGCCCACCAAAGTCTGCCGTGAAAAAAAAGGGTTGAAACTAGCTCTTATCGACTAGAAAAGTATTCTCATGGCTTATCTTCTTACTATTATTGTGCTTCATTTATTCTCAAATTCTTTTTTTTTTTAATAACTAGGGAGACTTACGGCTTCGGCACCATGCGACTATTATCGTCAACCAAATTTTAAACGCCAAATACACAGTATTTTTCTATCAAAACACACCAATGAAAACATTCAGATGATTCTTTGTTCTGTCAGCTTCACGCTGACGAGATTTCCGAGGCGACAAAAACAATTTCGCCAGAGATATCATCAAATCAAATGAACACGCCTCAAAATGCTACTGATTTGGAGCTGCCGAACAGATTCGCCTTCGGAAAGTTGCCGAAGACAATGAGGCTGCCGACAATAGTCACACTGACAAGAGATGTTCGCAGCGTTGCAAAAACGTTTCCAGAAAGATTTTAACAAGTCTGTCGGTGTGAATCGATAGAGGATTGAGCAGCGCATAAATGTAAACAAACGAACACGTAATTTGTATGCTGATGTCCGAGAAAATTACAAAAAAAGCGCGGCTTCGGCTTAGACTGCCGAGAATACGTAAGTTCCCCTACATTGTTAATTGATTTATTTTAAGTTTCAATCGGTTCATTATGGAAAACAATAATCAATTAAATTTAAACCGGTAAACTTTGGAAAAAAATACATACTTAAAAGCCACTCCGGTAAGTTAAATCAGTTATAAATATTTCTAATTATAACAAAGGTAACAATGTTTTACTAGTTGAGAACAATTTGGTCAACTTTTTGAGCGTTTTTGTAGGTTATTTCAGTGCTATTGTAAATTTTTAATCAAAAACTAAAAATCAAAATTTCTCGAGATTCTTCCTAGGGTTTTTTTTTTTAAATTGGTCTAGATGTCCAGAATGACCGCAGGAATCGAGCCCTGTGCCCAAATTTGATGGATTTTTTTTTCATAAAGCTAGGTATGCTGTTCCGCTCAAGAAAAGTAAAATTTTCTGCCCAAGAATTGGTTAAGAAATTTCCTACAGTGGGCTGCATTTGAATTGACATTTCTTTTCAACTGCGTACTGCGAACAAAGAAAAATGTTTTTTATTGAGCATTTCTTACAAGAAATTTCCCACGCATCGAGATAGGCGATTACTTTTCTGTTGAAGTGCATACTTCGCCTAATAACGGTCTGTCGGGACTCCGCACACTGGGGCAGATCGCTGTTTTCGACGGCCAAAACCTCTAGTACTCTGGATATGCATCCTAGAGGTTTGGTGTCTTCGACAAAGTATTTTGGAATAACTTGTACTATATTTTGACACATTCAGATTTGATCTAGATAAGTGAAAACTGATCTAGATCGGTTTTATCTTTCGATAGGAGCATCCTAGCAAAAAACTTTCTTCTGCAATGTTGTTCATTGGGGCATTTTTGACATTTCTCCGGAAAACACTTACACTCTATCACTGTCGTGGATTACGATATATGACAATTTAGTAAAAACAATAAAAAAAATAATTTTGACCATTTTTTCATAAAAAAAAATTGTTAAAAAATATTTTGTCATCAAGTATTAAAAGCTTAACTATAACAAAGTAAATGATGTAATTTACTAGCAAAATTTTCAGATTTAAAAACAGTCTAAAAATAGTGTTTTACAAAATCCAGGATAACTCATGAAGCGGCAAATGGCGGCAGCTAATTTTTTGTATATGACTAGTCAAGAACATAAGTTTCATTATCGCGAAGAAAGAAAAGTGGGGCCACGTGGGGCTTTTTTGTTGTGGTGGTTTGAACATTTGATGAAAATGTTAAAAAATGCTTATATTTGAGAAACTTTTCATGAATTTATATTTTTCAAATGTATTTTTGAAACAAATTGCATGTTGACGAAGTGTTTTGAAGAATTTATCTCTAAACTGGTGTTCCAATAAACATTTAAATGGAATCCAAGATATTTTGTCCCATATTTGTACCTACCTATCAATTTATCCTTCGATTTTTATTAGAGTAATAGTATTGTGCTTAATAAAAGCCATATTACAGTGAATCCACAATTAAGAATCACCCATAATTTATGAATCAGCTGCCTTTAAAAGACAAAATAACAGTAAAAAATAGCACAAAACATCACGGAAACATTTTCGCTTATAATTTATTTTGAGTAAAATTGTTTACGTGATGTTTTGTGTTGATTTTTGTTGTTATTTTGTCATTTAAAGTCAGCTGATTCATAAATTGTGGATGATTCTTAATTGTGGATCCACTGTATACGATACCAGTTTAGAGATGACTTCTTCAAAACACTTCGTCAACATGCAATATGTTTCAGAAACAGATTTGAAAAATATAATTTCATGAAAAGTTTCTCAAATATAAGCATTTTTTAACATATTTACATCAAATTCACCACCACAACAAAAAAAGCCCCACGTGGCCCCACTTTTATTTATTCGGGACAATGAAACTTATGTTCTTGACTAATCTTATACAAAAAATTAGCTGCCGTCATCTGCCGCTTTATGAGTTATCCTGGATTTTGTAAAATATTATTTTATAAAATAGTAAATACTAAAATACTAAATAAATACTAAAAATATAATTAAATCTAAAAAAAATCTAGTAAATGATGTGAATTTACTTTGTTGTAGTTAAGCTTCTAATATTTGATGACAAAATATTTTTTTACAAAGTTTTTACTAAATTGTCATATATTTTTATCCACGTCAGTGATATAGTGTAAGTGTCTTCGAAAGAAATGTCAAAAATGCCTCAATGAACAACTTTGCAGAAGAAAGTTTTTTGCTAGGATGCTCCTATCAAAAGATAAAAAGATAAAACTGATCTAGATCAGTTTTCACTTATCTAGATCAAATCTGAATGTGTCCAAATGTAGTACAAATTATTCCAAAATACTTTGTCGAAGACACCAAACCTCTAGGGTGCATATCCAGAGTACTAGAGGTTTTGGCCAACGAAAACAGCGATCTGCCCCAGTGTACTCCGTGAGTAAGTGAATACATGATTCTAACAGATTAAAAAAAATCTGTAAATACAGTTACGGGCAATAAAACCACATCAGCCAAAAAAAAAAAATGATTTTATGTTGTTACCAATGAGTATAATATCACACCAATATATGAATAGAATTATTTATTGGGGCTAGAAAAAATGAATTTCAAGCAAAATCTAAGCGGTTTCTTTACCACCGCTTAAGCCTTAAACCTAGTTTAGCTATAAACGTAGCTTACGGCCTAAGAGCCAGTTTGCGAGAAGTCAAGTCAAGGGAAGTTCTATTTATGTTCGCCGATCAGACTGACATTTTCAGGGATTGTTCTTCTATATAAAAGAAGATGTTTTTCAAAACTTTAAGGTTTTTATATTAGGGTAAAATGGGACAAAATGATTCCCAATGATTTCTTGTCACAGAACATGCAAGAACATGATATAACTATAGTAAAAATGCTAGGATTAGGTTGAAATTTGGCATGATTACTGTTTGTTTTATACATTTTAAGATAAGCATGTTATATGGATTTTGAAAGTGCTTCAAATCGAGAAAAACTAGTTTTTCATAAAACATTTAGTGATTTTCAAATCGACTTTTTTGCCAGCTGAACTTGGACAAAAAACCAAATTTGACGTTTTGTAGGGCAAATCATGGGCTTCCATTTGAGGTGTAATCTCGGAACGCCCCGTTTAAACAATTCTCATTATTTTTTCGTGGTGGTGTTTGAATTTAAACCAGTTTGTGCGTACTGCAATCTCCTTGCCAAGAGACGTCCAAAGCGGAGGATGCAAGATTCGTTTAGAGCCTTGAAGGAGATCAGCTCGGCGCTCGGAGAAGAGCCGCTATTATCATTGTGAAATCTCATCGGGCGAGGATTTCAAGTCGCTCGTAGAAGCGCCCATCGTCATCGCCACCGCAAACCTAATCGGGCGAGGTGGATTTTAACTTGTGCGCCGTCAAATTTCAGTGTCGTCAAAATGTGTGTTCGTGATACTCGAATCTAGCAGTTAAATCGGCCCTTTTCAGGGCCAACAAATATGTACTAAAGAGTTAATTGTGTAATATTTCCTAATGTGGTTATCACATACTTTCTATAATCTCTTAATTCATCTCGTAGCATCATACAATATCTGACTTGTTATGAACCAATGACAATACGGAGATTTAAGGATGATTTCGAGGATGCTATTGCAGTGCCGTCAGGATGCAATAACAGCATTATGCTTATCGTGTACATCCCTTGCCAAGACATCAGTTTTATACAGCCTATTTTTCAGATTAGAAAACGAAGAATACGAAAAGTTGCTGTCTACATCTCGAGCGTGAATAATTGTAATAGCTAAGTAAAGTTAAGTAGTAGTTGGAGCGAATCGTCGACAACATGGGCCGTCGTCGCATCAATGTTATCATGTCGAGATAATTATAAATTCGGGTAGTTAGCATTCGAAGTGATTTAATTCAGGGTAATGGCATTCGGGGGACAGCATTCAAGGTAATGGGGTAGAATCATTTCCGCTCTGCGCGTCTCCGCGGAGCTTACCAGGATCGACATCAAGGTGATGGTGTACTCCATGCCGGAATACGACAGGGTGTGTTCCATCCTGAAGGAGTCGAACGTGGAATTCTTCACCCACGACTTCCCTGGTGATAACCCATCAAGCGTTCCTGCAGGACCCGGTCAGAACAGCTGCGTGCTGTAGTCTCCGATCGGTGAGCACATTGCTTCATTCCATCTGCTTGGATCGCACGGTCCGATGGAAGATCAGGTTGCACAATGCGTCTATGCGCAGTCCCAAAAGAAACATGATCACCTCTGAACAAATCTACTCAGCGCTGAAGCAAACCAAAAACATGAAGGCCCTCGAATTTGATGGTATCTTCAACCTCATCCTCAAACATTTGAACATCAAGAACTTCTGAGCACCATCTTCAACAGATGCTTGGAATTGCACTGCCTTTCAAAGTTCCTGGAAGATTGCCATACCGATTTTCAAACCCGGGACGGATCCAACTCTACCGTCGAGCTATAGGCCTATCAGGAACATTGTCCTGTCGGAACAGTTTGGGCTTAAGAAGGGACATTCCACAACTAAACATCTTGTGAGTGTGATGAACACCATCAGAAGTAACAAAGTTGTATCCAAGTCCACAGTCATGGCTTTGTAAGACGTCGAGGAGGTGTTCAATAATGTATAGCATGACGGGCTTGTAGATAAGCTCTGTTACTTCAATTTTCCAGCTCCATAAAATGTAACGGTTGCCACGGTCCCTTGGCCAGAATATCAGGAAAAACTAAATCCACTTACGCGCCAAGCAAGTAGGCGAAATCTACTTGCATGTGGACCAGCAAGGCTTTTACCCGGTGAGACTCCTCAAGGCGAGTCGTTTTCAAATTAAACTGATTTCCGAACCAAACGTATCGCAACTTACCTTTCAAACCTTATACACGCTAACAACCCAACCTAAAATAAGATCAACTGAAAACCCGCGTCATAGTCAAACTCATTTAAACTTTCTCGACACTTGACAGGGCCTCTAGGGTTCAATAGATCAACAGCAGAAATCTAGGTAGTTCATAAAAAAACCGTATATTCCAATGTTATTAGATCCCTGAATGTGCAGTCTTGAATTTCGAAATGCCTACGCTCATGTGCTTCTTAATTTCTATTTGAATAGTGTTTTATGCGAACGATTATTATCAGCCTTACATCTAATGTTCTGACCTGCTTTGGGCCTTCCCTGGCCACTCGGGCGGCTGGGGCCGCTGGTAATATCCGGTTGGAGACCTTACCGTGGTGTATATGGTGATGGTGTCAATTGCTCACACCCGATGATGCTGGCAGTGTTGCCACATTTTTTTCCAACTCTCATCTGTGTTTTTGGCTGAAAAAATCTTTTTTATCTTAAGTCAAGCTCCAAAAATCTTGGTAGAAATCTGTGTTGCAAAAAAATCTTTTTTTATATGTTTTTAGATCAAGAAGAACCTTTGCAAATTGTTCTTGGCAAGTCAACAATTTTAAATTTGACCTTTTTTTTGTAGATGTAAAATTAAGATGCTCAATTGTTTCTAAAAATTTAAAGTACTAAAGTTTTAAGGAAAACTAAACAGTGTCATACCATTTCTGATTTAAATCTTCCCAAACCGTGTCCATAATTCGTTAAATATCCTAAAATCTTAAAAATCTTTTTTATCTAAAAAATCTGTGATCTGTGATCACAGATATCTGTAGGCAAGAAGAAGAAAAAATCTGTGTAATTACAGATAAATCTGTGTATGTGGCATCACTGGATGCTGGCTTGAGTAGTGACGAAACGCCTTAGCCAACGAAGGTCCTGCGCACGACGCTGATTGCAGTGCCGTCGGTACTGGTGGGCACTCACAGCACGAGGCTTGATGGTGTGGGGAGCGGTTACACGCTCGTATCCGCATGCGTGTGGTAGTAGAGTGGTAGAGGGTGGAATACCGTAATTTCGGGTGAAATTGATCGCTTTTCAAGGTTTTTCTTGTCTGATTTCTATAATGTAGACAATGCCAAACAACTGAATGCAGGAAAACAAGTATGAAGGTGAACCTCATTGACTCAAGTTCCGAAATTTTCTAATAAATTTAATTTTAGTGCTAAAAAATATGTTTAAAATAAAAAATCGGGAGATCTCATTTCGGGGTGAAATTGATCACTTATCAATGTCATTATTGTTAGTTTTCAAAACAACTTTACATAATAAATTTGAGCTCCCTGAATTTGAATATGCTTGCCAAATTCTTAACAATACAATATTTATAGAAATAATGAATGTTTAAATTTCAAGAATAACGCAGAAAACGCCTAAATGTATGCAATTTCCTAAGGAATTTCTTGATATATTACAGAAATTCAATTATTTCAATGAAATCAACGAATTGGTACGAGTTTTGGTCATGAAATCTAGTTTGGGAATATATCTTAAGTATCCTCACAAACTTTCAGGATTATACCATGTCCAAATCCTTATCTAGAACTAGAAGTTTATTGATGTTTGTCATCACTGCATTGTACAAGATTTTGAAATTTTACATTATTTTCATATAAATAAACATTTTTGAACGCAAAAAACTTCACAACACACAATTTGGACATACTTACGACAAACAACGTTCATTCACTGCAGGTTACATTGATATTTGTGCTCCATTAGGAAGAAATAAAATCGAGTGACACAGTGATCAATTTCACCCTACTGATCAATTTCACCCGAATTTACGGTAAGTTCACCCCTCACGTGGTGATCGTGCGTACCGTGCATTCACGTGAATCTGTCCACCCAGAAGATTCCCTTCGATGTCAGCAGAGGAGTGGGAGTCCTCCGTGCTGGCCCTAGAGTGCGCGAGGGTCGGATGCTGGCTCGACGACGAGGAAGGGGCCTACAAGCCGCCGGGCTTCGGATCCGTCCCTAGGGTAGCTAGGCTGGTTGCTGACCCCTACACCCTGACACCTTCGCTTGAAGGATTATGGTGTCCTTCAAGGAATGAAACACAATAGAAATCGTTCGCATTACAATTCGTTCACTGCACCTGTTAGCACGTAGGATCAGGTCACAAAATTTACCTTTGACTCCGAGGGAATACTGCACAAGTTATTATTTGAACAACTTTAATTTTCTAGTGTCTGTTCACCTAGGCTATGGTCTGGAAGTCAACTAGTTAGCACATTTTATCGCGTTTACTTCTTCTACATACTCACATTTTTAAAATAGACACTATCGCAAAGGCCTTTAGTTTAAGTTCAATACACTAATAATTTTTTGAGCTAAAATTTAACAATAAATTATTTTCACATCACTTGTTTTTTTCTTGTTTTATCTTTACCTTAACTACTACTATAACTCTTTTTTTTAGGTATACTGGGTATTATTTCTGCCTCCACTAATGTTTTTTTTAAATTTCTAGCTTGCCGATCAGAATTGGAATGAGTTTGACCACGATACCCCGACGCTATGCATTGTCGTACCGAAGCTAAATCTTTGGTTTCAGCGATTAACGGCTCATCACTTGTTTTTTTAACCGATGATTCACTGATAATCGCTTTAGGTGATGAGGAGTAAACAAAATTGTTGCCACACGTGAGATTTTAAATTTGATGGTTCCATCACCCACCACTAGGGCGCTCGTGTCGATAAAGAGATGCTATAATAACCCTTGCTTGTCCATTGCGTAGATTTCTGAAGATACTTGTATGGTGGAACTGAATTATTATTAACTAAAATTATGGACTAGTTCTTGAAACCACGTTACATTACCTCCTACTCCAACTAAAAAATATATTTACTTCGAAATTTTTTTTTTTGAAATTTGTTATTTAATTTTGTATGCAACCCAAAAGTAAAAACAAAAAAAAGCTTACCTTTTTCTTTTATTTGTGCCTTCTGTACTCCTTGTTCCAATATTTCGAACAAGTTGAAGGCTACATATATCCTTCTAACTCTAATAATAATTCATCACTAGTTTATTATACACTTAGTAACAAATTTGATACTTAATGATAAGTATTCAAAGGATTTTATATCTATATTAATTTAATTTGTATCACTTTTCAATTGTTCACGGAACCAATTTTTTTTTTCGTTGCGGATCACTCACATTCTAGATTTTGCCATCTTCTATCAACAAAAAAACACATCCTACTTGGAGGATACATGCAGATTACCATCCGCTACAATTGATCAACCGAATAATAGGGGTCAAAGCTCCCTTTCGTCAAGTTTCCACTCGACTAGACATCGCGGCGAATCCTACCGAACTGGAACACTTTGTTCTCTGTTTCAGATAACTATCTGAAAAAAAAAACTACCTGTACAATCAATTTACTCCTACTGACAATCAATTTACTTCCTACTGACAGCCTTTTTCTCACTATGAGTTGTTACTCTTTACTCTCACTTGCCTATCCTCGACTTCTCTTAGTGCTGTCAGTCAGTCATTCTATCGGTCGCGGATGAAAATGCTCGCGGTTCGTCGCGAAAATTTGAAAAAGTGCAACTTACGGGGTATTTATGCTACTTAATTATAATTTACGTGAGCTAGTGAAGTGCTAAGGCTAATCTACTATTCTTTCAGAGGAATTTCAGCTCCAGAAGGTAATGAAATAATGAATGTGTCGTTAAATATGTTAGGCTGATTTGGTTTTATTTTTTCAGTGGAACGGAATGGAAACTGGAGTTATGGTAGCCAGCCACCGCAGCAAAGCATGCAAGCTCAGCTGGTGCTCGGGGTCATTGACTCCATGGGGAAATCTAACAAAATTTGTTATGAAATTGCTGAGAGTGAGAAAGAAAAAAATAGTTTGAAACTTGGTTGCTGGCATTTTACAAATTTTGTTGCTGAGACGAAGTGAAAATTGGGAAGTTTTATATTAGTGTTTTCTAGCGTTTTTCGTGAAGATCTTCACGACATGGTGAAGAATTTGTCAAGGTTGGATATAAATTAGTGAAAAAACGTGAAATAAATTTAAAAAAAATGCTTATCTCGCATGACAAAGTGATATTTTGCCTATAGGTGGAAATGTGGAACTGAACTGACCTACTATGGGCTATTGAGTTTAGTTGTTGAAGTTACTCACAAAAAATGTTGTTTTGGATACCAGTGCGTCTATTCCTGAGTTTCTAACTCCTACGGAGCAGTAGTTTTCCTACATGGCGGGCGTTCAGTGACCTATGTACTCTCGGTCTCTAAGGTCTACAACGGAGGAAACAGTAAGCTGACATCTCAACGTTGGACAAGGTAAGCCTCTAAGAGTGTTTTAAGAACATGGTTTATGTGCACCTAGTACAGGTAACACCGTCACAGCTAGAACTTGGGGTCATTGACTCCATGGGGTCAATGACCCCGAGCACCAGCTGAGCTTGCATGCTTTGCTGCGGTGGCTGGCTACCATAACTCAAAATTGTTCGAAGCTGCCTTCAGCAGAGGTTCTTCAGAGTAACCAGTAGAAGCATTAACCTAAGAATGCTAATGTCGCTACTGTTCGTGTTACCAACATCTAGATTGCCACGCGCTGACAGCCTGAGTACCGGGCCTCAAAGTGTCAAATCAATTTTAACAACCAAAACAAATCATTGGCATTTAACAAACAGTGAAAACACATAACTGAAGGTATAAAAAATTAAAATTAGTTTTGTGATAACAGCGCCATTAGCGTTCTATTACTAATATTTCTATTGAGTAACCGGAGTACCACAAGGTAGCCTGCTTGATCCATTGCTCTATAGCATTTGTACATCTGATAATCCTCCCCCTGGCGATGGCTGTGTGTTCTTTTTGTTCGTAGACGACACCGCAATAGCCGTTAAAGTGAGGATGCCTACCGAAATATCAAACAAGCTTCAACGATGCCTTTTTTGCTGAATATGTTTCCACCTGGAAGATCAAGATCAATGATCAAGATCTTCACAATATAGTTGTTTTCCGGGAAAACACTTCAAAACTCACGATTATGTACCATAAAATGTCGATTTCTATCGAATTTTCAAACTTTGTCCATCCCACAGATATGGATCAGTAAGAAAGGAGACTCCGTATTATATATCAAATCGACTAATATGCAGGGAAGCCTAGTCAGTTTTCCAAAAACCTGAAAGATTTTGAAAACTTGTTTGGAAAATTCTGGATCGCTTACCTCGTATATGAAGAATTTTACAAATTATTTACAAAACCCTACAAATTCGTTTCAAATTTTATCTGGATCTTCCAGATTATTGTAGAATGGGGCATCAAAAATCTGGAATATTCCAGACAAATCTGGAAAGTTGGCAACGCTGTCCATATTATGGATCAAAACACTATAACAGCAATGTTTCTGCGAGGTAAACGAATGGTGTGCTAGTGAAAGCATACACTGAGAACAGCGTTGCAGTTGAAATTACTATATTAGAGGGTTAAATTAAATACACAACGCCACTTGATTTGTGCAGACTAAATTTGCATTTATTACAAATATTTAGTGCATTCAATTTTACCATTGCACCATTTCGACAGTAAAAATTACTATATCATAGTTGAATACTTGCAGCAGGCCAGAATCGAACCGAGGATCTTGTAATTGTCAAGCGCGGACGCTTACCGCTCGACTATCGATGCGGTTGGATCGAGAGGGAGCAAAACGCAAACAAAAAGTTTTCTTTATAGCTCAATTGTGATTGAAATAGTAAATTTAAAAACTTGTACATGGTTCTCATTACTTCAACGCTTGTTTCAGTGTACGTTTTGGCGTTTGTGGGAGTTATGAATCAACGCTTCTGGGAATACGGTTGAAATTTTATTTCCTACGGACGGAAAAAATATGCTAAAGCTTATTATAATTGATTGCAATGCTGTACAGATTTATGGTTCTAGTACGTAAAATGTGTTCTGCGTAATCGCAACTCTATTTAATGAGATATTCCCCTTTTAATCCAACTCTGGTCCATATCTGTGTGCTATCCATAACTGTGGGCTGACTGTACTTCATTGTTCTCTATCAGTTTATGTAATTGATTATTTTTATCAAATAAGATTGATCATTTCATAAAATTAGTTTTGATATAAAAAATTGTAAATGATAAGATCTCTCAAAACAGTACCAAATTTCCCCGTTTACGACATAACCATTAAAATTAGATCTGTTACAATAACTGGTCGCAGTAAAAGAAGTACCTAAAAGGAAATACACAATAATTGTGTAAAATAATTCAAACGAGGATTTTCTAGATTTTAACCTAGACTATTTGTATTGAGCCCTTCTTGTATCATTTCTAAAGAGCCATTTTCCAATTCTCATCGCTCTTTAACCGAACAACTTCATTCAGTTCTCCATCAAACCGAGAATATCCCTCAAAATTGGATGACCGGAGCCAATTACAGACCATAGGTATTATCCGCTCGTTAAGTTTAATCCACTGCGGTAGTCGTTATAGACAGCATGAATAGAGAGATATAACACCGCAACCACATCGCCATCATCAACTGTTCTTACCCTCATCGGAATCCTGTTTGGTGAATCGAGAATGGCAAGCTCTATTGCTTTCTTAGCTTCGAAAGAAGCAATCCACTGACTGCTGGAGGAAAACGGAAACGAGTGTTCCTTATTTTTATTCGCCTCCACGAGCTTGTGCTTCATATTCCGACTGAACGAGCGCCCAATTTGCAAGAAAACTTCGCTCCATACCGGTACAAAAGATCTCGTTTTATGAGGAAATATCGAACATTAGCAAGCGTATAAAAAGGCTGAACCGCATTTCCTCAGATGCTCAAAGTTTGACTGCCTATGAAAATGCCTGCTGAAACGATGCACATTTCTATGCATGCCCCATAATCTCGTATGCCGATTATTTTCCTTCTACTTGACTCGCTGCCAAAAAGCGTTTGTACCGTTGTTCGTCCTCCTCAATGTGAAAAACTTGTTTGCGGTAGATTTTATCAGCACATTTGTGCGCCTGTTGTGAAACGACTGCCAACATTCAGGCTCGCTGCTTGTCTACATTTAGGCGCAACCATACGTTCTCCCGAATTGTTGCTGCCTTGACTTGAATGGTGCAATTGTTACACTGTCAAATGGGTACTAAATTCACTCGAATGGTGAAAGCCGCCTCTTTAAAGAACCGGGAAATTGTACAATTCATTCACGTAACTTGAATTCGTTTCCTCGGGCAGGAGACAATTCGGGAAAAGCGCAAAAAAGTGCGCGTCTTTCTACTGCTGCTAGTCATAGAGCATGGGTAGAATAAAACAATGAAATAAAATAAAATTGATGCTACGTGCGGAGAATGGCACGAAGTTGACCCATCCAGAAGATCCGTTACAATATGTAGGGATTCAACCGCCCACCTTTTAGAGGAAACCATTTTTCTCGCTTGGTTTCACAATTTCCGACCGAATTCCTAATGTCAGTCGAAGCACCACCATGACTGCAGCATACACAATAGGATCAATGCCAACATTTTGAGCTCGTTTTCCGAACATAATGTACATTTCATTTTATTAACATTCGATCCCAGAGGGGGTTGTCCTGACGACTGGAAACGGTCAACCGATTTCGAAAAAAGTGAATTTTGTGACGAGGTTCGCAACTTCAGATTGAATGCGATTGCGATCGAATATTTTGGAGCAATTTCTAACAGAGTTTCAAGCGAATTTATTGCAAAAAATATATGCACGAATTTCTGGAAGCGTTTTCTGACTAGTCTCTCAGAATACGTTGTCATTGAAACTAGAAAAAAATCCTAGAAATAATCATTCAAAAATATTTGAAAACATTGTCGGAATACCTTGAAATTCTGAATAATATTCCTAATGGCAAAAATTCTACCATGGAAGAATACCTGGAAGAAATCATAAAGTTATGTCTAGAGAAATCGCTGAAAAATTCTTAAAAGAATCTCAGAAGACATTTTTAAAGAACTCCTGACAGATTTCCTAGAGAAATCCCGCGAGGTGGAACTGTATAAAACCCAGGAGGAATTCCTGGACAAATTTCTTGAAGACTTCCTGAACAAATACAATTACTTGAGAAACTCCCGAAGAATTGCCTGTGGTTGCTAGAGTTGAATAATTTATGTCAGTCAAGATTTTATTTCGTCATGCATTTATTTCAGTGTGTAATATTCGTTTATCAGTGTATAATATATTTCATCTGGTAAGAATCTTTTGAGCGTGTTCTCCTCAATTGACAGCTCGAACGAGAATGAGCGCGAAAACTGATTTGAACTTCATCGCGGGGTCGAGAAGTGAGTTTAGTGAAGGATTTTGTGGCGAACGGTTGTGCTGATTTGTACCCAGCATGCACTTATTCGGCCGATGGCGGATCCAGCCGAAAGTTAGTGTTTAAATGGTTCCGGATACTACAATACCCAGAGGAAATACTGTGGGAATTTCAAAAGTGGTTCTTGGAGAAATCTTAGAAGGTACCGTAATTCGGGGTGTAGTTGATCAGCGGGGAGAAGTTGATCATTCCTGTACCCACATGTATAGATTGTTATAAGAGCTATGACCCGATTTCAATTATCACAATTTCTGAGTTGTGGCATTACCTGATAGCTACTCTTGATTTTCATAAATTCGGTTTGGTATTCAGGGTAATTGTTTCATGGAAAAACAGATTTTTTAAGAAATGTCTGATGAACTGTTGAAGGGTTCTTCTGCAAACAATCGACTATTTCCACGACTATACAAAGCTACAATTTTAATAAACTGTTTCATACATTCCAGATATGTTTTGTGTACCCAGTTTTGAATTTGTATTGAGGATGCAAATTCTTTTTTTTAGAGAAAAAATGATCTTTTTGCAAGAGGGTTGCTAATTTCAAAGAAAATTGCCTACCTTTAGGCGTTTAATGTGGTGTAATCTGTAATCCACAACTTTCAATTAAAAAAATAACCGATTTATCAATAAGTTGTAAGATTTTTGAGTCTTGATTCAGATTCAGAGACCCCAAATTTAGTGAATAGCATATTTCTTTATTTTAGGAAACCTATCGCAGTAATTGATCAACTTCACCCCGGAATCAAAAACATCACTTTTTGATATCTAAAAAATGTTTTCGTTATTATGATAATAATTCGTCAAAATTTCGTTTGTATAATTCGTTAAACATTCAACCAGTACAGGTTTTAAAAATATTTAGATGATAATACATGCATCCCGCTAGGAATTATAGCACAGAATCGCTCAAAAGTGATCAACTTCCCCCCAGTTTACGGTACTTTTGATGGAATCTCAGGAGCTCAGAAGCTTCTGAAGGCAGAGTCTTTTAAATGGAACATCTGTTAGGGTATCGGGTTCTAAACGGTAATTTAAGATTAAAAGCCGAGACTGTGATATGGTAAAAATATACTAAAAAACGGGCTCGTGTATGTAATCTGTAATTTAAGAATCTTTTAAAGAAATTCTGATGGATTGCTTGTAGGAAACTGGATGGATTTCTTAAAAAAAACCCTGGAGCAATAACTTGAGAAGTCCTTGGAAGGACACATACCGTAATTTTGGGTGAAATTGATCATTTTTCACGGTTTTTCTAGTCTGTTTTCTATAATGTTAATAATGCCAAACAACTAAATGCTGAAAAACAAGTACGAAGGTGAGCCTCACCGACTCATGTAGCGAAATTTCCTAACAAATGTCATTTTAGTGTTAACAAATATCTCTAAAATAAAAAATCAGGGGATCTCATTTCGGGGTGAAATTGATCACTTGTCAATGCCATTATTGTTAGTTTTCAAAACAACTCCACATGATAAATTTGAGCTCTTTGTATCCGAATATGCTTGTCAAATTCTTAACAATGCAATATTTATATAAATAACGAACAGTTAAATTTCAATAATTACGCGGAAAACGCCTAAATGTATGCAATTTCCTAAGGAATTCAATGATATCTAACATAAATTCAATTATTTCAACAATATGAGCTATTTGGTACGAGTTTTGGTAATGAAGTCTGGTTTAGGAATTATCTCAAGCATCCTCACAAACTTTCAGGTTTGTACCATATTCAAATCCTTGCTTAGAAATAGAAGTTCATAGGTGTTTGTCAATACTGCACCGTGCATGATTTTGAAATTTTACATTATTTTTATAGTAATAAACATTTTTTAACGCAAAACAACTTCACAACACACAATTCGACAATAGTTACGACAAGTAACGTTCATTTACTGCAGCTTACATTGATTTTTGTGCTCCATTACGGATAAATAAAATCGTGTGATACGATAATCAATTTCACCCTTCTGATCAATTACACCCGATTTTACGGTAGGACGTTTTCTGAAAGAATCTACAATATCTTGAGAAATTTATGGAGAATTGTTTGGAGTAAATCCTGATAGAATCCACTGAATATTGCCTGGAGAAATTTCATTGAAAATAATGTAAAAATCTCTGAAGGGAGTTCAGATAGTCGTTCTGAAGGTATTCTTGGAAGTATTACTGAAAGAATTTGTGGAGAAGTTTCTGTGAAAAATACTAGAGGATACAAAGACAATTTTTTTTAATAAGACCATATACAATATCCAGGAGCAGTACCTGCAGGGGGTAAATTACTAAAAAAAAACTTATTAGACAAATTCTGTAGAAACCTCTCGAAAAATGTTTGGTAAAATTGCTGAAGGAATCACTGGTTGCATTCCTGGGAGATTCCCTGGTGCTATTCCCGAAGCACCTGGTAGGATTCTCAAAAGAATTCATGAAAAAATCCTGTTGGAATCACTGGTGGAATTCCTGAGAAAACTAGCGAAGAATAAAAAAAAATCACTGACGGATTTCTTGCAGCAATCCCAATTCAGAATTACTGAAGGAAACCTTAGCGAATTTCCTGGAAAATATCTTATGAAATCGCTGATGGAATTTTAAGAGAAATGCCTGGTAGAATTTTTGCAGGAATATCTGCAGGAACTTCTAAAGGAGTTTTTGGCGAAATTCCTGGAAAAATTACTGGCGAAATTCCTGAAGGGATTACTGACATAAATAATGGAGATATTGCTGGTGGAACCCCAAATGTTACTTCCGGAAGTTAATTCTTAAATTCTGATGAAACTGCTGGGAAATTTCTGTTGGAGTTCCTGAGGCTTCTTCTTCTTCTTGGCATTAACGTCCCCACTGGGACAGAGCCGGATACTCAGCTTAGTGTTCTTATGAGCACTTCCACAGTTTTTAACTGAGAGCTTTCTTTGCCAAAATTGCCATTTTCGCATTCGTATATCGTGTGGCAGGTACGATGATACTCTATGCCCAGGGAAGTCAAGGAAGTTTCCATTACGAAAAGATCCTGGACCGACCGGGAATTGAACCCAGACACCTTCAGCATGGCTTTGCTTAGTAGCCGCGGACTCTAACCACTCGGCTAAGGAAGTTCATGAGGCTATTGGTGGAATAATTGAAGTTATCACTGGTGGGTTTGGCAAAAGGTCACGGTTCATACAATTTTCAGCGGAATTCAATGGCAAGATTCAAATAGGATTCCAGAAAGAATATTTGGTAGAATCCTTGGAGAAATTCTTGGAGGAAGCCCTAGAAGAATTCTTGAGAAAATCCATTGATAAACTCTGAGGAAGACCGATCTCTAGAGGAATCGTTGAAGGTATTTTCTGGAGAAGTTGCGGAATGTTGACTGAAACCCTCGCGGAATCACTGATGAAGTTCTGGGAATAATTTTCTGAGGAGTCTCCGGAAGTATTCCTAGAGGAATTTCTGGAAAATACCTGAATTTCTTTCTTTGAATCTATGAAGAAATCTATGAAAGAAATCTATGAAAGAAATCTATGAAAGAAATCTAGAATCCATGTAAAAGTTCTCGAAAATATCTCTTGTCGAAATCGTCTTAGCGAAATTCCATGAGAAATACATTAAGTAGCTTAAGGACAAATATTTGAGGGAGTCCTTGTAAATATTCCAGAGTATTCTCGGAGGAATCCCAGAAGAAATTTCTGAAAAATGTCATGGTGAAATTTATGGAGGAATTACTGGAATCCATACCGCAGTTTTCGAAAAAAAATCTGATAATTATTGAGCGGGTAAATTTCCCTTGAGCAATTTTTTAAGAAATTCCTGAAGGAGTTAAAGGAATACTGTGGCGGAATCCCTGAAAAAAATTGGAATAAAGGGGGTCTCTTCGGGATTTCTTGGAAGAATCCATGGAGAATTCCTAGAAAAATCTCAGATGTACCCTTTTCGAAAATATCTAAAATATTTCACGGTGAAATTTTTGAAGAAATTCTCTGGACGAATTTTCGAAAAAATAATTGAATTATTTTCTGTTGAAATGCTCCTAAAGAAATTCGTTGAGAACTCCTTGAAAGAGCTTTTTGGAGTAATTCATGAGCAAATCCTAGAACAAATTCTTTAAAGATATTCTGGAGGAATCCTTAGAAAAAAATTCAGAAAGAACTCCTGGAGGAATCTTTTGTGAAGCTCTGAAGAAATACCATGGAGAATTCTCTGGAGGAACCCTTGATAAAATTTCTAGAAATTGAATTCCGGTATCTGTCTAGGTGAACACTTCGAAGGAATAAGTAATTCCTGATTTTTTTTCTAGAAATCCCTGTAGGAGTTTTTGAAACAGATCTGTGGAGGAATCCCTTTGAGAATTCTTCGAAGAAATCTTCGGAAAAAATACTGCAGGTTTGTGTAGAGAAATTTCTGATAAATATCTGAAATATTTCTTTGACAGATCTTTGGAAAATCCTTAGAGAAAGTACTGTTATTCCTGTAGAAGATTTCGAATTAAAATCTGGGAAATGTTCCTAGAAAAATTCGTTTTAAAAATCTCTGAAGGAGCTCTTGGAGAAATTCCTGAGGGAATCCTTGGACAAATTCCTGGAGGAATCCGTTTGAGAAATTCTACAGGGCAATTGCAAAATAAAGAAATTTCAGATTAAATTCTTGGAGGAATCTTTGGAGGAACTCCTGAAGAATTCTCGGAGATATTTTTGGAGGAGTCTCTTGAAGAAACCGTTGAGAAATTTCTGGAAAATAGCTGAAATATGTCTGAGTGAAATCTTTGAAAGAATTACTGAAATCCTTCGAGAAGTTTTCGGAGAAGAAACTCTGAATTATTTCGTGGCGAAATTTCCCTAGAGAAGTCCTTGAGAAATCCCTGAAGGATTTCCTTGTGGAATACTGTGGAGGTATCCCTGGAGACATTTGCATGATGAGTGCAGTTCGGATTCCGCAAAAAGACTTCGACGTTGGACAGCCTTACACAGAATGTGAATTACTGTCCAAAGCTCTGCAAAACTACTTTCAGAACCAGGTACTGGTTCACGACACAAACCAGGGACAGCGTAACGGAGTTCCACATGGATCCATACTTGATCCTACACTGTGGAATATTATGTACGATGGAGTGCTAACCTTGAAATTGTCGAATGGAGTCGAGGTTCGCAAATGACTTCGTTCTTGTGATAACTGGCGAGACTGCGGAGGAGATGGAGATGCTGACGGCGGAATCGCTAGACATCGTTGAATCGTGGATGACTGGAGTCAAGCTGCAGTTGGCTCATCACAAAGCGTAGGTGGTGTTGGTCAGCAACTGCTGACATTAGCAACTGCAAGGCAGGTCAGCAGTTTGAGATCAACGCCGGAGAACACGCAATCTCATCGAAGCGCTTTCTAAAGCACCTTGGAGCAATGGTCAACGACAGCCTAAACTTCAACAGCCACGTAGACTATGCCTGCGAAAAGGCAGCAAAAGCAGCTAACACTGTAGTCAGGATCACGTCCAACATTGGAGGACCAAGAAGCAGTACGAGGCGTCTTCTGACGACCATACCATTGTCCATATAGAGATACGGAGTTCCAGCTTTTGCTGCAGCGTTGGTAGCCAAACGTAACCGAGAGAAGCTGGCAGGTACAATCCGGCTCATGGCTATATGGGTGGCGAGTGCCTACTGCACTATATCATCGGAGGCAGTGTTATCGCCGGATTGATTCTCATCTGCATCATGCAAAGAAGATGGTGTGAAGACCAGACGCGATTGGAGTAAGCCAGATCCTCCGTCGGAGACTAGATCGAGTAGAGCGGGCATAGCGTAGTATCGGTAATAAGTAGGCGAAGTAGAAGTCATCCTCAAACCGGCATTGCGGAACCGACCCTGGCATTTGGCCGACCAACGTCGAATCGGAGTGGGCTGTGTCCACCGCCGGGGTCTGCTGAGTAATTCCCGAAACGGAAGCTTCTCACCACCGGAGTCGCAGGATCGACCTCGGCATTTGGCCGAACGCCATTTGGCCGAGAGGGTGATTTGGCCGAAAGCTATTCAGCCGAATGCCGTTTGGCCCAAATTGAAAACAAGATTGAACTACAGTTAGCCTGCTGTCAATGCTGAAAGAAGTAAATCCTATATGTAAGCAATTATTCCACTTCTTTGCTAGTGGTCATAGCTGCCAGCAGAGGTTTTCGCATTGCATTTGTAGTCAGTCTTTGGCAGTAACTAAAATGGTTTACGACTTATTCGTTCCCATGAAGCATCGGTTTGCTTTGATGCTTCGAATCGTACTAAGAAAATAGTTCTATCAACCACGAGTTTAAACTTCTTCTTTTCACAAAGGCAAAACAGTGAGAGTTAATCTTGGAGGAGAATAACATCTCTGCTAAGTTAACACTTGCGCTAAAAAAAATCAATAAGACTCTTTATGAGCGTATTATAATACAGTCGTAGCTCGTTATAACGACAACTTTTATAGCGACAAAAGCTCTCTATAGCGACATTTTTCAGTCCCTTGAAAAATATGTTGATGTTATAACTATTCTCTGTAGTGACAATTCCATATTACGACGGTCCCTTGCGATGTCGTTATAACAAGCTTCGACTGTACATAATTCCAATAAACTACGAAAAATATTAAAACATGAAAAACAGCCTATGATCAAAAGAAGGAAAAATCTCTTATAAAAATTTAAGCGAGTGTAGTGCAAATAATTATTATACCAGTATAACTACAAATAATTGCCGATGATTTAAAGAAGGTAAAATTCCCAATTAAAATTAAGCTTAAATCGAAAGAATAGCCTATGTTTAAAAAGAGGAAAAATTTCTGATAAAAATCACTTAAAACCATAGCATATCGAGGGTTACCCAGAAACGTGTCAACCATTAGCTTAAAGTCTTTTATTTTTTTTAAATTAATGAGTCTTGACGCGAGTTCACAACTTTATTCTGAATTAACTGATCGTTTTAATTGTTCTCTTGGAGCACTAATAACATGACAAATAAGCGACAAACATGGCGTTCGGCCTTATCATAAAAATAAAAAATTAGCTGATCAGTTATTGGGCCACACTTATGAACCCCTAGCCTTGAAGCAATTTGATTATTTGTATTTTTTTGTTCGTAATTCGGCCAAACGACCCGTTCAACCAAATGGAATTCGGCCGAGTAGTCGCAGTAGTCGCAGAGACACCGTGCCTTTGGAGGTTGTTTTGGTGATGTGTGAATAGTAAGAAATTACCTGGGAATTCTCAGAACAATTCCCTGATAAATAATTATTGTTTATTTGAATGTTTTGGTGCGTTAAAAAAGAAGGTCTGGTAATTTTTTTGATAAGACGAATGAAGTAAAGTGGCGGGGTCATCAAGTCTGAAAATGGTTTGAATTTGTTGGACTTTTTTTATCTCAGATGATTTTTGTAAAGATTCTGACTTAGGATATTAAGCTTAACAGTGTTTTTATCTCCTTGAAAATTTATTTCCTTTATTTGCATTTGCAAAAATTCGTGTAGAACTTCTTCCCAGATTCACCAATTTAAACAATTTTTCAGAATTCTCTCGGAATTGCAGGATTTGCTCAAATGACTCGTTTAGGAATTCCTCTGAGGATTTTAATGGAATTTAATTATTGATTTCATCAAAAAATTATTCAAAGATATTTCAAACAAATCTTTTAGACAGTCTTCAACAATTCCTGCAGGTATTTCTTAATTAATTTTACTTATGAGTTTTTAAAGATTTCTTCCAGATATTTCTCTAAAAATTCACTTTTCTCAGATTTACAAAACATTCCAGAACAACCTCAAGAGAACCAACATTCCAGAGGAATCCTTAAAGAAACTCTTAAAAGAACTATTGGAGGAATTTGTGGGGAAATCAGCAGGAACTACAGAAGGAATCTTTGCAACAAACTCTTAAAGAAATCCCTAAAGGAATCTTCTGCGAAAAAAAAAATCGTTGAAGAATACCTAGAGGAAACTCTCAAGAAACTCCTCCTCCTTGTAGGGAAATTTATGAAAGAATCCTATAGAGAAACTTCTAGACGAAACCCTGAATTAATTCCTGGATTATATCTTGTGAGAACTCCAGGAATTCCTTAAAAATCCACCAAGAGTTCTTTCAGGAATTCCCTCAGGAGCTCCTTCAGGAACTCCCTCAGGAGTTCTTTCAGGAATTCCTCCAAGAGTTTCTTAACGAATTCGTCCAGGTTTTCCATCAGGAATGCCTATAGGAGTTTCTTCAGGAATTCTTCTTTCAGGAGTTTCTCCACGATTCGCCCAAGAGGATTCCTCTAAACTCTAATGAAGATGCCTAAGAAGTTCTTCTAGAAGTTCCCCCTGGTATCCCTTTAGAGATTCCTTCACGAGCACCTCAAGGGATTTTTTAAGAAGTTCCTTCGCGAATTCCTCCAGGAGTTCATCCAGGAGTTTCTTCTAGGATTCCTCCTGGCATTTCTTGAGGAAGTATTCCAGGAGCTTCTTCAGAAATATTTTCAGGATTTTTTCAAAGAATTGCCTCAGGAATTTCTTCAGGACACCTTCGTCCCTAATTTTCTTCCAGGGATTCTCCGAGAGTTCTTCCATGGATTCCCCCAAGAGTTTTTTCCAGTTATTCCTCGAGAGATTCCTCTAGAAATTCATAAGGAGTTCTTCTAGGATTTTCTCCAGGAGCTCTTCCTGGTATTTTGTCAGGGATTTCTCCATAAGCTCCTCCAAGGATTCTCTAAGAAGTTCCTCTATGGATTCTGATACGAACGCGCTGTTAATTAAATCAATCAATGTAGTTACAGTAGACGGAATTAGCAATCATTATGTACATGAATCATTTGTGCGTCATTGGGCTTTTGAAAACTACTATCAGCGCGCCGCATGGCATTTTCTTGTCACTTTATGTTTAGTTTATCATCCCTACAGTAAGGGTACGTACAAAGTAAGTAAGCAGACACGAATAATCATTAAGAAAATAAAGACCCAAAATCGATAATAATAGAGCGACCCAAAGATGCGGTCGTAAATCTTGGCGACGGTGAGTCGTTGATAGTTAAGAAAATAGAATTGCGATAAGCAGACTGAGAAAGTAAAATTGCCGGGTACAGATGCAAGTGCGTCATGGCACAGTAAGACCCAGGCAGAAAATTGTAGTATATAAGACCTTAGGTAAGAAATAAAGTTAGTTCTTAGCTTCATCTCATGTGAGTCGGTCCTTGAAATCCGAAAGCACCATAACACACTTCCTCTTGTCAATGTTCGGTTCGACCCAAACATTTTGGTGGCTCCAGAGAGGAAAACTAGTTAACTCATTATCGGAAGTGTCGCGACGTTGATGGTGTTGTCGGCGCCCAAAGATCGACAAGTGTACGGGATTTATCGTGAGTGAAATTAGAACTCCGGCAGTAAATCTGTCGTTATAAAGTGAAAAGTAAAAGTGAGAAACCTCATAAGTCGCTGAGCCGCAGATGGTTGCAAGAAGTGAGAACTGAGAAGAGTTCTGAAACGTGATAAAAAAAAAAAATTTACTTCTTAAGACGCCGTGTCGCAGAGTCATAATAATAAATCAGTGAGAAGTAAGGAACAATCCAGAGTGCCCAAGCGAAATATAGTGCTAGTTGTTAAATCAGAAACAGTGATTTAAAGACAAAGTAAATAATGGCAGAAGCAAAAGTGTTTAGATTTGTGGACAATAAAAAAGGAAATTGCCGTTTGTGTGAGGAGACTGATAAGAAAGACAACATGGTATCCTGCGACGATTGTGATAGGTGGTTTTACCTGTCATGTGTGAACCTCTTAAGAAGGCCAACGGAGGAGGAGAAATTTCTTTGTCGAAAGTGTGAGTATCTGGAAAACGAAAGAGTGGGCTTATTGAATTTCAAGAAGAAGTTTGATATAGCAAATCAACTGAATGAGTCGCTGAAGCTTCAGCAGGATGTAGCAAACCACCGTGAAGGAGAGATCAATCTAAGTGCAAGAAGGCAGGCGTTAATTAAGCTTCCAAAATTCAATGGCGCAGCTCGTGATTGGCCCAAATTTATTAGTATTTTCAACGATACTACCGCCGAGGGCCAATTCACAAATATTGAAAACTTATCAAGATTAGAAGAAGCTCTGTATGGCGACGCAGCCAAGAGCGTGTCAAATTTAATGATTGGGGCTGCAAATGTACCTAAAATATTGAAACGTCTTGAGGATGTTTTTGGAAGGCCGGAGACTATTTATCAACAATTATTGCATGAGTTGATCAAGACTTTAAACTATGCAAAGGTACATATAGTTGATATAGCAAAAGCATTGGACGATCTAGTTACGACAATGGAAACATTGAATAAACCGGAGTTCTTACGCGATTATCGATTGATAACCGATATCGTGACAAAGCTTCCGTTCAACCTGCAAATAACATGGACGGAAGCACTGCAAAGAAACACTTCGCAACCAACTTTGCAGGATTTGAACAAATGGCTGCAAGCACACGCTAAGACAATGCGATTGTTAGCAGCTCCCACGCGAAAGGAACATAAAACAAGGATCAATGTTCATAACAATTCGCCCAAAATACAATGCAACATTTGTAAGAACGATCACCAAACTTACAAATGCAATGTATTAAAAAATCTCAATGTTGAACAAAGACAACAACGCGTTCAACAATTGGGATTATGTTATTCGTGTCTGAATAAAGGGCATGGCAGTAAGTTCTGCCGGAACAAACGTGAATGCAAGATTAACGGTTGTAGAGGAACACACAATCGTCTGCTACACAAAGGAGAAAAGCCGAAGGAAAATCAAGATGCTGCCGCTGAAAAAATCTAATCATCATAGCAGTAAAAAATCAACAGTATTATATCAGATTTTACCCGTCACCTTGCAAAATGGAAAGCAAGTTCTGGAAACATTTGCTTTCCTTGATCCCGGATCTTCGTTGACTCTACTGGACAAATCAGCCGCGGATAAACTTGGCCTTCAAGGACGTTCGGAGCCCTTGGAGATGACGTGGACACAAAACGTGTCGAAGGAAACGCCAAGTCAAAGAGTGCAGCTATGGATAAGCGGTCACAAAGGAAAACCATATTCAATGAAGGACGTCAGGACTATTGAAGACATCGAGCTGCCAAAACAAACGCTAGACGTACAGCGCATGAAGCGGGAGTTCCAGTATCTAGCAGATGTTCCAGTACAGAGCTACGTCAACGCCAAGCCGTTGATTTTAATTGGTATGGAACACGCCCACCTGTTATTGACAACTGAGAGAAGGATTGGCGACGAGGACTCCCCGATGGCAGCAAAGACGAAACTGGGTTGGCTGATTTTCGGCAAGGTATACAGAGGTGAGCCATCATATTCCTTTTGCATTAGAGAACGAGAGAGTAGCGATTTAAAATCATTTTTTGAAAAATTTAGTTCAACGGAAGACTTTGGTGTTAGGGCAGTAGAAAAATTACCTAAATCGCTTGCAGATGAGAGGGCTGATGCCATAATAAAAGAAACAATCAATTATGAAAATGGGCACTACTCGATAGGTTTGTTGTGGAAAACCGACACTGTCAATTTTCCCCCAAGTTATAATAATGCCCTTAAACGTTTAGAGATGTTGGAAAAAAAGTTAAGTAAGAACGCAGATGTTAAAATGTGGGCACTAAATTCATTCGATGGATTTATTAAAAAAGGATACGCCCGAAAACTTAGCTTAGAAGAAGTGTTAGAAAATCATCCGAACACCTATTATTTACCTCATTTCATTGTGACAAACAAAAATAAAATCCCGCCGAAATCCCGAATCGTTTTTGATGCAGCAGCTGCGATTCAAGGAGTTTCTTTTAATTCCGCTTTGCTTGCGGGTTCGGATACAGTAAAACCTTTATTCGGTGTTTTATTGAGATTCCGTGAGAATACAATTGCTGTCACTGGAGACATTCAAGAGATGTTTCAACAAGTGAAAATAATTAAGAAAGATCAGCATGCACAAAGATATCTTTGGAGACAATGTGAGATTGACAGATCTCCAGATGTATATGTTATGGAATCTATGATTTTCGGTTCCACATGTTCACCTGCTTGTGCGCAAGCTGTTAAAAATCATAATGCACGGCTTTTTAAAAAGGATTTTCCAAAGGCTTCTGAGGCCTCAGAAGATAATTTCTATGTAGACGATTACTTGGACAGCTTCAATGAGGTGGAAGAAGCAGCTGAAGTCGTTCAGGGAGTTATAAACATACAACAGCATGCTGGATTCCATCTGAGAAATTTTATCACAAACTCACACGAGCTTGCCAAAACTATTCCTTCAGAAAGGCTACAAGATTCGGAAATTAAGTTATTAGAAAATAAAGAAATTCCAACTGATAAAGTTTTGGGGATCTATTGGAATACTAAAATGGATTTAATTGTATTTCAACTGAAACTTGACGTATTGGAAAAAACAATGACGAAGAGAGAAGTTCTTTCTTTCGTGATGAGCATGTATGATCCATTGGGATTAATTTCTAATTTTACAGTTCATGGTAGGATTATTTTGCAAAGATGGCATAAACAATCCTCTGATTGGGATAGTCACTTGCCAGAGGAATTATCTGCTTTATGGGATTCATGGATAAAGGCTCTTAATATTGCTTCGAACACACAGGTTCCAAGATGTATGTCGTTGAAAAATGCATTGATTTATGAATTGCATACCTTTGTGGATGCTTCTGAAGACGCATTCGCAGCAGTTATATATTTGAGAAGCGTGTCTGAAGATAAGGTTAATGTTGATTTAGTTTCAGCCAAGGCAAGAGTTGCCCCAATTAAAATGTTAACTATACCACGCTTAGAATTGCAAGCAGCGGTATTGGGAACAAGATTATTGGAGACAGTAAAGAAGGAATTACGCATTAAAATTACTAAATGTTTCATGTGGACAGACAGTGAAATTGTTCTAGCTTGGATAAACAGTCAACATAGGCGATACAAGATTTTTGTAGCTCATCGAGTTGCTGAGATTCTGGAAACAACTACAGCTGATCAGTGGAAATATGTCAAATCTGCTCAAAACCCCGCTGACGAAGGTACAAAAATTATTGATAGAACATCAATATGGCAACATGGACCTTCATTTTTACTTGATCCTGAAGAATTTTGGCCTGAAACCCAAATTAAAATGAAAACTGATGAGGAATTACGAAATTATGTAAACATTCATCAAGACATCCATCCTTATTCATTTATTAAGGATGATTATTTCTCAGATTGGTGGCGATTGGTAAAGCAAACCAATATAATAAAGAAGTTTACTGATTGGATTAGAAACAAATCCGATTTCAACCGAAGTATTGATTATGAAGATTTAAAATTGGTTGAAGATGCTATATTCAGAAAGGCTCAGTGGGATTGTTATGTAGAGGAAGTGTTATCCCTAAGGACAGGGCAAGCGATTAATCAGTCGAGCAATTTACGACAGTTAAATCCTGCACTTTATGAATACGGTGTACTCAGAGCAAGAGGTCGATTGGAATCTGCAATGAGCTTACCTAAATCAGCAAGAACGCCTATTATATTACCGTATGAACATCATATATCTTTTTTGATTGTCAAATCGTATCATGAAAGATATTTGCATCAAAACGACAATGTTGTAATAGCAGCTATTCATCAAAAATTTTGGATTGTTAAATTGAGAGCATTACTAAAAAAGGTTAAAAAGTATTGCCAAGAATGTGTCATTGCCAAATCTAAACCTACACACCAAATTTTCGACCAGTCTTCCAGCAATTTTGTTTGCTGAAACCAATTCAGCAATACACCATTTTACTGATATACAGCACTTCTGAAATTGTTTACTGGAATTCAGCAATTTAACTTTTTTTTTTTTTTTCTTCCTCATCTGTAGAGCCTTTTAACCACTGCTTCCATTATTTAGGAATATTGTGGTATGACCCATATTTTATTTGGTGCTCATCAAATATCCTTTCACAATTGAGATGTGATAGACATTGGTTGATGTGTCACACTGTCCCAACTGGGCACAACTCGTTTTATAAAGTCTATTACCCTATTAGGACTACCTTGCCAAATTTCCAAGGGCTCCAACAACCCTTTTCCAAATGTTAACGTTCTTTGATTAAGCAATGCTCCGCAGTTGCAGAGTAAATGCTCAGCAGTTTCGTCTTCAGCTTGACAAAAACGACACTCAGAGGATTGTATTTTTCCTATATTTTTAAGATGATACCTACTTGGGCAGTGACCGGTCATCAGGCCAGTTATTACCCTAAGATTTTCTTTATTAAGATTCAGTATAGCCCGGGCTTTAGCTAGACTGGGTTTTATGAATCTTTTCGCTTGCTTGGACGTATCCGTGGCGTTCCAATTGGATTCTACCATGGACATTTCCCAATTTTTCAGTTTCATCCTGAGAGTGCACTCAGGAATACCACAGAACGGTTCAGGGCCGACAAAGCTCGAAGCTGCACCCTGTCTTGCTAGATTGTCGGCGATTTCATTCCCCTCAATTCCACAATGGCCGGGCACCCAGTACAATGTAACTTCGTTCCTACTGGCCAATTGCTTCAAAGAAAGAATGCATTCCCACACTAACTTTGATCTACATGTGAATGCCTTTAGAGCATTCAAAGCTGCTTGACTGTCTGAGAAAATACAGATCTTTGCAAACCTATAGTTTCTTTTGAGACAAACATTTGTACAGTCAATGATGGCTTGTATTTCAGCTTGGAACACAGTGGGACTGCGCCCCATAGCGATTACCTTGCTGATACCAGGGCCGAAAACTCCAGCTCCGGTATTGTCGCCCATCATTGACCCGTCGGTATAAAACACAATAGAACCTGCACGTAAACTTGGCCCACCAGAATCCCAAGTATAGCGGCTTGGTTTAACCACTTTAAAGGGAACATCATAGTTGGTCTTCGTTGTCATCCAATCTTCTATTGTTTTGTTATCTGAATTCAAATCGAATTCCTTGATGATTTTCATGTGACCAATCAAATCACCATCTAGTATTTTATTATAACGAATAAACTGCAAGGCATTTTTTGCAGCTTGCAGTTTAATGAATTGATGCAAAGGCAGTATATTAAGAAGGGCATCCAAGGCAACCGATGGTGTACTTTTCATTGCCCCTGTCATTGATATACAAGCAAGTCTCTGCAACTTAGCCAGCTTCTTCTGAGCGGTTACCTCATTTGTCTTGGGCCACCATACCAGTGAAGCATAACTAATTTTTGGTCGGACTATTGCTGAATAAATCCAGTTTACCATATTAGGTCGCAGTCCCCAAGTTTTTCCTAGGGCTTTATTGCAGACCCATAGGGCATTAGTACCCTTACTTATGACCTTGCTCAGATGAGAGTTCCAGTTCAATTTCTTATCCAAAGTTACACCAAGGTGTTTAACTTCTTCCGAAAATTGAATTTGAACTCCATTCAAAGAAGGCTGTATAAGCTTTACCTTTTTCCTTCTGGTAAAAGGCACGATAGTAGTTTTTGAAGGGTTTACGTTTAACCCCTCTTTCCTACACCATTTGAGAGTAATGTTTAACGCAGTTTGCAACCGATCGGAAATCGTGTTATCAAACTTTCCACGAACTAAGATGGCCACATCGTCGGCATATCCAATTACCTCAAAACCTTGATCTATTAAATTTCTGAGGAGTTCGTCTACTACAAGAGACCACAGTAAGGGCGATAACACTCCTCCTTGAGGACATCCCTTCGTAGATCTTATAGATATTTGCGCACCTCCTAGATCAGCAGAAATTGTGCGACCCTTGAGCATGGTCATAACCCATTCGATAACACTTTTATCCAAGCCCCTTGCTTCCATGGCTGAACTCATAGAGCTATAGGATGCATTATCGAATGCTCCTTCAATATCGAGAAAAGCAACCACGGCTATTTCTTTGGCTTCAAGAGATTTCTCGATTTTATTTACCAGCGACTGCAGCGCCGTAATGGTAGATTTACCTGATTGATACGCAAATTGGTATTTACAAAGAGGCATTTCTATTAAACTTGTTGACTTGATGAAGTCATCAATTATTTTTTCCATTGTCTTTAAAAGAACAGAGGAAAGGCTTATAGGTCTAAAGGCTTTGGGAGTTGTTTTATCCTTTCTTCCAGCTTTTGGGATGAAGACAACTCGAACCTTTTGCCACGCTTTTGGAATATATGAAAGCGCAACACTTGCTTTGAATATTTCGGTTAAGAGCGGACAAAGCGTCTCTTTTCCTTGTTGCAGTAAGGCTGGGAAAATATCGTCTTTCCCGGCAGATTTGAAAGGCTGAAAAGAACTCAATGCCCATTCGACCCTCGAAGGCGTGAAGATTTTACAAGCTTTCTGATAGGCATTTATCGACCATACATGTCTTGCCTCATCTGAGACCTGTTCTTCATCCGAATATGGGATCGATTCAGGGAAATGAGTTCTCATCATTACTTCCAGTGTTTCAGAAGAGTCAACAGTATAACTGCCGTCTTCTTTTTTAAGGCAACCTAGACCATTTGAATGGTCTTTTGAAAGGACTTTGTGCAGCCTTGCAGCTGCAGGAGCGTTGTTGATGGTTTCACATACCCGTCTCCAGTCCTTACGTTTGGCGTGCCTTAGTTCTCTGTTGTATTCTGTTAGGGCTTTTTTGTATTCAACCCAATCTAAAGTGATCTTTGCTCTATTGAACAACCGCCTGGATTTCTTCCTCAATCCTGCCAGCTTGTCATTCCACCAAGGCACATCCCTGTTAGATGACCTTTGTTGAATAGGACAGCTAGCATGATAAGATGAGACCATTTGGTCAATGATCCCATCAGAGGCATTTTCCAGTTGTGAAACAGTCGTGAACTGTTCACCGTTATACGAATTCTTATTCGTTAAATGAAAACGATAGAGATCCCAATTGGTTTTCTTCGGGTTTCTATAGCTTTCTGTTATTTCTGATCCAGCTTTAAAATCGAACCGGATTTGTTTATGATCTGACTAATTCTAAATCTGAGCAATTTAACTTGCTGAATAATTGTCAACACCATCAGGTTTACTGATTTTCAGTAATTTATTTGACAGATGATTGATAACCAGCAATCGATTAGAAATTTTGCCGTTAACCAGTAAAAATAATTACTGAACTCCAGCAACAATTGTACTTGTCAACCGAGAAACTTAAAAAAGAGAAAGAAATTTCTCCCACTTTCATTTGCAAATCAGCATGGAGATTTGTGAGAAAAATCTTTTGGTCGCACTTTTTTTATATATCTTTCAGAATATCTGAGTAAGTACAATATTTGATGAAATATTAATTACTGATAAATATCTTAAGGGTTTCTTTCTAGATAACAATACCGGAACGGCCAACGGGGCTTCACTCTTACCTCCCAAAGCGCAGACAATTTTGGATTATTTTTTATTGTGAAAATAAATGCTTATTGCATGTAACGGAATAGCATTTTTTATGTATTTTTTACGAACTTTACATACATTTAGCATCAATCAGAACATGGCGGCCTGAAATTGTTTTAAAAAAGCAAGAAATCCTAAAAGAGTAACAAATAACCGAGTGCTGATTATTCAGCAAATTAAAATGTATTTTGCTGGATGATCAGTAAACCAGCTGTCATTTTTATGAGAATTTGATTTGCTGAATGATCCAGCAAATTTCATTTTGCTGGATCGATTGCTGAATTTACAGCACAAAAAAAATCAGCAAAAATTTGCTGGTTTACAGCAATAAAAATTTGGTGTGTATGCCACCCATGATGGCACCCTTGCCAGATTTTCGAACAGAACCATTTTTGTATCCATTCACCAACACAGGAGTGGATTATTTTGGACCTTTTGAAGTCGCAGTAAATCGTTCGAGAGAGAAACGTTGGGGTGTGATTTTTACTTGCATGTCAAGTAGAGCAGTCCATATTGAAATGGCTGAGAAATTAGATACCGATTCGTTTATTGTTTGCTTGCGAAATTTCCAAAATAGAAGAGGAAAAATCAAACATCTTTTTAGCGATAACGGCACTAACTTTGTCGGAGCTGATAACGAATTGAAAGGGTTAGTCATGGATATCGATAAAAGAATGAGAAATGGTGATGCTGCAGCATTAGCCATAAAATGGACTTTCAATCCACCAGCAGCATCACATTTCGGTGGTGTGTGGGAGAGACTCATTAAAACGATTAAGCTATCTCTCTACAAAATGCTTAAGCAATATGGTGATCGATTACCACGTCCAGCAATTTTGAGATCTGCATTAATTCAAGCAGAATTTATTTTGAATTCTCGTCCGTTAACCCACGTTCCTGTAGAAGATTTTGACGATGAAGTAATGACTCCATTTCATATTCTTATTGGAAGAGCAGGAGAATATGTACCACCTTATGATTCGACAGCGGTACATTTAGAAAAATATCATTGGAAAAAAGTTCAAAATTATGGCAAATATTTTTGGGACCGTTGGACTAAAGAATACCTCCCAATGTTATTAAAACGAAATAAGTGGACCAATAAAGTTGAACCTATTAAAGTTGATGACATTGTCATAATAACCGATGACAAAGCTCCACCTGGATCATGGTTGAAAGGTCGTGTAATTAGTGTGAGAACAGCAAAAGATGGACAAGTCAGGTCTGCTGAGATTAAAACTTCTAAAGGAATTTATGAACGACCAGCAGTTAAGATAGCTGTCCTAGATATTCGAAAAATTAACAAGCCAGATTCCCTTCCGAAAATAAATAGTGAAACTGGTCAGCAAGGTCAAACCTTTCAAGACACGATGCAACTCTCAAATGATAAGAATTTGAGTACTGCCAATGTCCAGGGTCAACAGAATAATGATAAAGATGAGCGCAGAACACCCCACAAAAGAACTTTGCGAAATAAAAACCCTTGTAATTTTATATCGATTATGGTTTTTGTATACATGTTTTCAATGATTTTTGGTTTTGAAACTAAAGGTTTGATAGCGTATGACTGCGCCAATCCTGAAGTGAATATGACAAGCTATTCTCTTCTTGATGTTGCTTCCTGTGTTCTCCAAAAAACTAATCTGACCTCATCAGTGATATCCATACAAGTCCTGCAGCGAAACGTTAGAAGTCTAACTAAGGTTCTACAATGTAAAGTTATAATTCGAAGATCTATACGGCATTGTGGTACATTTTCGCATACCTCAGATTACCAATACGGATACTCCTATATAGTTAAGGAATTTAATTCCGAAGAATGTAGGAAAGTACATGCTTTAGGAATTGTATCACTTACTCATGATGGACAAATTAATGAGCTAAAATTAAATACCACAACACGAGGTGAAACGCTTATTGTAGGAAGTGTTACTGGAAATTCTTGTAGTGGAGGTACTTACAGTACACCCTTTTATACATGGACAGGTGCTCTAGTTTACTATGAGTACGAGATTGCACTATACGATTATATTGCAAGTATTGACCTTGAAAATGATCAGATATTTCTGAAAAATGGCTTAATGTGTACTTATTCAATTGGAACATGTCTAGATTCCGAAGAGGGTTATCTGACCTGGGACGTAGATCTTAACCAAGCCTGTGAAACTACTGAATTTAAGGTCATTTATGAAGGAGTTGTGAACAAGACCATAAGTTTGGATGGTAACATAAAGCAAACCCATTCAGTAGTTTATAGCACTATATCAGATACGCAAGTATTTTCGATAAAAACCCGAGAAGAGACTCGTATTTGTGGATACAATGGATTTACTACCGACCATCCGAGAATTTTAATTATTGAAACCGACACTATTAGATCACCATTTACGAGAAAGGCATCCACAGGAAAAAAATTAGATTTATTTACGTATTTCAACTCGAAAATAACTCTTGTTGAAAGTTATATTGGATAATCTTTAAATGATATTTATAATATGGTAATGGCTGAAATGTGTAAGTTGGATAAGGTTATACTGGAGACTAAGTTAACTTTAGCCAGATTGAACCCAAATGAATTTGTAACTAGTATAATGAAAAGAAATGGTTACACAGCAGTGGTCGCTGGTGAAGTTTTGCACGTTTTGGAGTGCAAGCCTGTTTACATTACACCACGATTTACTGATCAATGCTATCAAGAGATACCCGTCTACTACAACAATGCGACCATGTTTTTGGCACCGGTTACACGCGTTTTACAAACAATGGGAACTGAAATAGATTGTACACCGTTACTGCCTGCAAAATTTAAGTTTGGAAATAGATGGTATACAACAGATGGAAGATTACGAGAAACCACTGCTCCGACTAAATTATCAACTGATATTGTAACCAGCTGGACATATACACCATTACCAAACTTGATGGAAAGTGGAGTTTATGATTCTAGCAGTCTAGACAAAATGAGAAACATGATATACGAACAAGGTGAAAGACGTGTGGCGTCTTCTGTTGTCTATAAAGTATTAGCTGGCCAACATCCTAATACTCAAGGTTTTAGATTTGACGCATTAGTTTCGGAAAAGATAATTGATGGTGCAATAAATAAATATTGGAAAAAATTGTTATCTTGGTCGACGTGGTTGGGTAATATTACGTCAACAGCTATTGGCGTTTACATAATCATCAGAGCATTGAAATTTACGATTGATACAATTATACATGCACAAATATTGTATGATATTTACGGGTTCAGCTGGCATTTGATTGCTTCGTTTTGGGACTCTTTAACGAATTTATTGTCACACAAAAATATACGAAAAGAAACCTTGAATGTAAAGAGAGACGAAAATAATAGGTGTTCAAATGAAAATCAGGTTCCACAAAATGATCAAAATACCACTGAAGTCACAGAATTAAGTGATTATCGAGGAAGAATTTATCCAAAATTTGATTCAGCAGCTTAAAATAAGGAAGAATAATTATAATAAGCATAAAGCTCAGACGAAATTACAAGTTAAAACATCGCTTATCGACTTTTGTTATGTAAATCCAGTAGGTTTACGGGGCGCGGAATGATACGAACGCGCTGTTAATTAAATCAATCAATGTAGTTACAGTAGACGGAATTAGCAATCATTATGTACATGAATCATTTGTGCGTCATTGGGCTTTTGAAAACTACTATCAGCGCGCCGCATGGCATTTTCTTGTCACTTTATGTTTAGTTTATCATCCCTACAGTAAGGGTACGTAAAAAGTAAGTAAGCAGACACGAATAATCATTAAGAAAATAAAGACCCAAAATCGATAATAATAGAGCGACCCAAAGATGCGGTCGTAAATCTTGGCGACGGTGAGTCGTTGATAGTTAAGAAAATAGAATTGCGATAAGCAGACTGAGAAAGTAAAATTGCCGGGTACAGATGCAAGTGCGTCATGGCACAGTAAGACCCAGGCAGAAAATTGTAGTATATAAGACCTTAGGTAAGAAATAAAGTTAGTTCTTAGCTTCATCTCATGTGAGTCGGTCCTTGAAATCCGAAAGCACCATAACACACTTCCTCTTGTCAATGTTCGGTTCGACCCAAACAGATTCCTCCATATGTTTCTCTATGGGTTCCTTCAGGAGTTCATGCAGAAGCACCAGGACTTTCTTTAGGAATATATCCAGGAGTTCCATCACGATTCCTTCAGGGTTTCCCACTAGTATTCTTCCAAGAGCCCCTCCTGAGATTTCCCCTGGTAGTCCTTCAGGCATATCACCGGGATTTCCTTCTTGGATTCCTCCACGAGTTCTTTCAAAGATTCCACAACAAGTCCGTTCAGGGATTCCATCAAAAGTTCCACCAGGAAATCCTTAGGGAACCTTTTCAGGAATTCCTTCAAGAGTTCTTCCGGAAAATTCCTGGAAAATATCCAGGAGTGCACTAATGATACCTTCAGAGTTTCCTACTAGCTTTCTCCCAAAAGCTCTTCCAGAGATTCCTCCACGAGCTCCTTCAAGTATATCACCAGGATTTTTCTCATGGATTCCTCTACGAGTGCCTTCAGAGATTCCTCAACAAGTTCTTTCATGGATTTCTCTAGGAGTTCTCTAAGGGATTCTTTTAAATGTTCCATCAGGAAATCTATTCCATCAAGGAAATCTATTCCATCAGGGAATCTTTTCAGGAATTTTTTCGAGAATTCTTCCGGAAAATCCTGGAGGAATCCCTGAAGAAACCCCCATGAAAATTCTCGAAAAAATCCTTTCAGTGAATCAAACAGGGATATAGACATTTCTGGAGAAATTTCCTGAAAATGCCAGAAGACTAAACGGAAAATCCTCAGACAAATTACGGAAAAACCCGTAGATGAATGGGTGTAGAATATGGAAAGATTCATGAAGAAGTCCCTGGAAGAAATTCTGAAAAAAAAACAAATCATGATGAAATTTCTGTAAAAATCCTGTAAAATCCTACAAACCCTGTAATATCGTAAAAAAATCCTGTAGTAATCATTGGAAGCACTTTCCTAGGACAACGTGGATGAATGCTTTGAGGAATCTCTTTATTAATCCTAAAATATCCTAGACGAGGAAAACTCTAGAGCAAATTCCGCAAGAGTTCCACTAGATATTTCTTTGGGAACTTCTCTTGAAATTTCTTCAATATTTCTTCCAGAAAATCCTGAATAAATTCCTGTAGAAATCCTTGAAGTCTTGGAGGACTTCCAGCGACTTTAAGAGTATTCATCTGCACATTCCGCAAGTTATTTCTCAGGAAACTCCACAATGAATTCTTCCAAGTAGTTCACTAAGAAATACTTCAGACAACTTTTCAGAAATTTTTGTAAGGTTTCTTGGATGATTTCTTGATGGAAATTTTTACATTCCAGGAGCAAAATCTGGAGGAATTCCCTGAGAAATTTTCGGAAGAATCCCTGGAGGAATAATTGGTATAATCCCTGAATAAATAAGTAGAAAAATCCCCAGTTGAATTACTAGAATCCCCAAGAGGAATTCCCGGAGGAACTTCTGAAGATACTCTTTGATGAATTCTTGGAAGAACTCATGAATGGAGGGATTAAAAAAAAACTAACACAGGGAAAAGTTTTCACTGGAAAAATTTCGATATGGAACCCTGGGTTAATGCTTGGAGAAATACCTTGAGTAATTCTAGCATATTCTGGAGGAATCCCTGAAGGAGGAGATCCATGAAAAGTATGCTATAGGAGTCTCTGGAGAGTATCCTGGATAATTTTTAAAGAAATTTCAACAAGACTACTGGGACGAAATACTGAATTACTGCAAAAAATCCTGAATCCTTGGAAGAACACCTATAGCAAATTATGAAATTTCATGAAGAATTCTAGAAGGATTTTTTGAAAGAGTTAATAGACGAACCCCTGAAGGAGTCACTGGATAAATTCCTAGAGGAATCCCCGAAGTAATTCTGTAAAAATCCTCGGGAGGATTTACTGGTGAATTCTGGAGAATTTCATGGAAGAAATTCTTGAGAAATCCCTGGAAGAAGTTCTGGAGGAATCCCTGGATAAAACTCTGGACGAATACCTGAAGGGACTCAATTCCTGGTAAAATCCCTAAAAATAGTATTCTCGAGAAATCCCCAGAGAAATTTTTCAGGTGTTTCGCTACAGGCATTTCCCGGAGGAATCTCCTTTTTTCGTAGGAATCCGTAGAAGAATTCTCAGAGGAATACTTGAAGGATTCCCTTAGCAATCTTTGAATGAATTCTAGCCGAATTTCCTGTCGAAAATCACGAAGGAGTGCACCAAGAATATTAAAAAAAAAGAAAAAAAAACCCTGAAGAAATTCCTCGACGGATTTCTTAAAGGATACTCAGAGAATTTCCCATAAGGATTTCTGTAGGAATTTGTTAGGGAATCTCTGAATTGAATCCCATTATAAATTCCTGAAAGAATTTTTCAAGGAATTTCATAATGATCTATAACAACTTTTAAAAATTGAAAAAAAAATTCTGTGTTTCAGATATTTTGTCAAAATATGTCTTCCAAAATAATCTTAGATTTTGACGTAAGATTCCTCTAATTACACCTCTACATTTGTTTTGGGGATTCCACATGGACGTGTTCAAGTATTCCTCTAATAATCACCTCAATTGTGTCCTGGATTACCACAAAAATTACTTTGCGAAATAATTCAAAAGTTTGTCCATCATTTTCACCTCATGTTTTCAAGACATTGTCTTTCAATTCTTACAAAAATTCTTCCATAACTGCATTCATTTTTTCAGAATTGATCCAACTAAAAATACACCAAGTTCATCCAATACTGGCTCTATACCAAAAAAAAAAGCTTCTGCCTTAAATTACTGTAAGAATTGAAAAAAAAACAGGTATTAATTTTCTACAAACTTTTAAGGTTCCTTGCCAAACTCAGGTATTAAATATGCATACATTTCATCATGGATCACTATAGTATGATCATAATAATAGTATAAGCGTTGTAATACGCTATTCCATACAAACGATGGGTGAAATTTATCCAGATAATTCTTTGAATTGTCGTAAAATTTCTTCAGTCCAGAATTCATTTCAGAAAACAATCTAGAAAGATTTCGATAATTACTCCAGGAATACTACAAATTTTCTTCTAGTAGAAAAATTTCATTTTTTCATCAATTAGTACTATAAAGATAAATACTTCAAAAGTAACTTCAAATATTGCATTAGTAGGTCCACAGAGTTTATTAAAAAAAATCTAGAGAAAATATCTGAAATAATTCATAAAGATATCAAAAAATGCAAATTACGGGAAGATTTTTTAAAGAATTTATTATACCTCAACTTATGTCAGCTTCATTGAAGTTTTCTAGAAAGAATTCTGAAGAAACTCGACGAATCGTCTAAAATGTAGCTGTTATTATGTAGACGAATTTTTTATGGAAATTTTCAATGCCTTTTATCAGGAATCCTTGAAGTAATACCTTAGATAAAAAAACATTTTGAAGAAATATTAAAGAAATCTCAAGAACAATTTATTGTTGCATTGTTTTTATAAACGTGGATTTAATAAGAATTTATCAAAATGACCCTTCATTGTTTAAGTGGTATTCCTTCAATGAATTTGGGTAGTATGATTTTATATTATTTGTTGATGGACCTCTAGAGAAATTCATAAATGTGTTATTTGTGGTATTGTTAGATGAATGCTTGATGGAACCCTCGAAGGTTTGCTTTGAGGAAACCATTGATAATACTCTAATAATACGATAAATTTCACCAAAACTATAATTTCACTTCCAGATATAAAAAAATGTTTTAAAACTGATCAATCCGACAATACCTACACACTTAAATTATTCCACCGACCTCAGTAAAATTTTTCGCCGAGAACCCAACAGCTGAGAATTCGGTAATTTTTAACACCGAATCTCGGTACTTATTTTACCGAGATTTCGGCAATCCGAATTTTTTGCCGAGATCTCGGCGAACGTTACCGAGATTCGGTAAATGTTTACCGAGATCTCGGTAAAAGTTTTACCGAGAATCGTCAAATTATTACCGAGATATCAGCTGTTGGGTTCTCGGCGAAACCGTTTAAGTGTGTACACGGAACGAACACTTGCAACGCAACTTGCAAACCGAAAGAGAATTCGCTCTGCATAAAACATTGATTCTTCCGGTGGCTCTCTACGGGCATGAAACGTGGACGTTGAAACCAAAAAGCCTTCGATGTTTTCGAGCGGAAAGTGCTGCGTACAATACTCAGTGAGAAACTAGGAAAAATGGTGTGTGACGCAAACTCATGAATCATGGCAGACTTCAGAGGGTAGGTCACTTAGTGCGAATGTTGGAAGAAAGAATGGCGAAAATGATATTCAGCTGGGAACCAGGTAGAGGTAGGCGACTTCGTGGAAGACAACGAATACGCAGGCTGTACGCAGTGGAAGAGGTCCTGGCGACCCTAAACGTTCGGGGTAACTGAAGCAGTATTGCCTAAGACCGACGAAGATGGAGCTCTACAATACGCCCAGCAATGCACATTGGTCCCAGAGCCATATCTAGGAAGACAAAAATGATTGTGCCTAAACCGTCAATTTTAGATATATGGTGTCTTCGGCAAAGTTTCTCCATATTTTTCAGACATTTTTTTCAAAGATGTGAAATTAGGGTGGCCCACATGGTTTACGAGATCAGCACATAAACTTTTTTGCTGACGCATTTAGAACTACACAATGTTCTACAATGTTTTAGAACAACCGATTTGGAGCAACTTTGCCGAAGAACCCAAATTTCTATCTCTTATGGCCCGTGAGTTATGATATTTTTTATCAAAAAAGTTAGGGTGGTACTGAAAAATCAGTTTTTTCTTAATAACTTTTTATACGATAATTTCTCGCAAAAACTTTGTTCCGAGCACTTTTAGAACTTTTGATTGCGCAACTTTTTGCCGAAGAAACTACTGTTCTATCTCTTATGGTTACAGAGTTATCAGAAATTTTCTTCGACAAAATGGTTGTTTTCAAATGCCGATATCTCCGAAAGGCGCAAACGGATTTTCAATCTTTTGTAAGCATTAGAAAGATTATATTTTGCTCTGTTTATGGTGAAAAAACTGTGAGGACGTTTTTTGTTTGAAAAGATTGACAAAATTTTGAAAATAATATGTTTTTTAACCAAAAATTGTCCATAACTTGAAAAATATTCGAGATAGCTCTTTGGTGCCTTCAGCAAAAATGTGCAAAATTAAAAGTTCTGAAAGTGCTTCATATAAAATATTCATAACAAATCAACGCTCTAAGATATATTCACCATAAACCGAATTTTATATGGTGAAGACAGCGAAAAAAGAGATATTTGCTAGAACAATTGAAATAACTGTATGTAAAGTCATTTAAAATTGAATTATCATGTATTGATATCGATCATAGTAAGCGGAATCTGAGAAGTTGAAAAAGAAAAATTATTTGCTGAAGCAGTTTTCGAGTGATCAAGACCCACCTTCTGGTTTTTTACCTTAGACAAGTATTTGGGATTTATATCTGGTTCAAATTCAAGCTTCATGCATTCTTCAACAAGCGAATGCTGCCCTGACTAATTCGTTGTGGCAGATTTATTGGATTTGATTGAATTGAATGGGATAAGTTGGATGCCCAGATAGAACAATTGCAAATACTTCTATATTGCTATGGGAGGATATCACGGGAAGTAAGGTTTTGGTAATTTGAAGGAATTCTTCAAAGTATACGTTTTGTTATCGTTTAGGGTTGATAATATAATAAACGGGACCGGTATTGAACGCATGACCTTCCGCTTAGTAAGCCGAAGCGGTAGCAATTTATAACCAACCACGGCATAAGTTAGCGGGACAAACATTATGTCGCGAGAAATAACAAGACTTCGTTTATGGACTAATGTTCCTTGGATCACTGTTAACGTTCAACGCGCCGTCATCGTAATCATCGTCATCATTGAAACTTCAAAAGCAATTTTTCTGTTCGAAAACAAAAATTATTTGAAAATGTGTTCACTGTGTTTCGATTGGAGAATAGAATACAGTGAACACATTTTCCTATAAAATTTCTTGATTTTGAACGAAAAAACTGCTTTTGAAAATTCTGAAATCAATGACGGATCCTGCCCCCTTAAAACTGCTTCAGCAACTAACTTTCCCTAACTCCTAAGATTGATCTTATTTCATTACATATATTTTCAATTTTAAATGATTTTACATACCTACAGTTATTCCGGTTGTTCCAGCAAATGTCTCTTTTTTCGCTTTTTTTATCATATAAAATTCGGTTTATGGTGAATATATCTTAAAGCGTTGATTTTTTATGAATAGTTTGTATGAAGCACTTTCAGAACTTTCAATTTTGCACATTTTTGCTGAAGACACCAAAGAGCTATCTCGAATATTTTTCAAGTTATGGACAATTTTCGGTTAAAAAACATATTATTTTCAAAATGTTGTCAATCGTTTCAAACAAAAAACGTCCTCACAGTTTTTTCACCATAAACAGAGCAAAATATAATCTTTCTAATGCTGACAAAAGATTGAAAATCCGTTTGCGCCTTTCGGAGATATCGGCATTTGAAAACAACCATTTTGTCGAAGAAAATTTCTGATAACTCTGTAACCATAAGAGATAGAACAGTAGTTTCTTCGGCAAGTTGCGCAATCAAAAGTTCTAAAAGTGCTCGGAACAAAGTTTTTGCGAGAAATTATCGTATAAAAAGTTATCAAGAAAAAACTGATTTTTCAGTACCACCCTAACTTTTTTGTTAAAAAAAATCATAACTCGCGAACCATAGGAGATAGAAATTTGGGTTCTTCGGCAAAGTTGCTCCAAATCGGTTGTTCTAAAACATTGTAGAACATTGTGTAGTCCTAAGTGCGTCAGCAAAAAAGTTTATGTGCTGATCTCGTAAACCATGTGGGCCACCCTAATTTCACATCTTTGAAAAAAATGTCTGAAAAATATGGAGAAACTTTGCCGAAGACACCTTATATCTAAAATTGACGGTTTATGCGCAATCATTTTTGTCTTCCTAGATATGGCTTTGGGACCAATGTGCAATGGCATGACGCGGCGCTGTAGCCATCAAGATTTGTCTGACCAGAATATTTGAAAAAAAAATGTGAAACTATTACCTCCTGGTTCCTGATTGGATTACTTTTGTTGTTACTACCTTTTCCGGTCTTTTTTGGAGCATGATGCATCTAATGTTCCTATTTTTAAGACCTCCAATCACTTCCAGTCCAAAAATACTGAAGGTTTTCAAATTTCACTACACAAGAAAACGTATTTGACAACTTGCCAACTAGCAATCATCTCATACAAACTAGCCATCAAGACATCAAAACGTTCGAGAAGACAACCGGAAACTGTTGTGAAAATCACACATGCAAATGAGCCAATGAGATGATTGGAGATGTCTCCTTCCTATGTGAAAATAGCACATCACTCTACGAAGCTCGTTTCTATCACTAGAATTTATGTTTGTTCGTAGTCTATCTGGAGGCCGTACCTTTCAATCCAATCAAGACTGCAACAATATTGAGACGAACTCTGTCGCCACCTCATGACTATAGGTATGCGATAGATAAATATGTCATTGAGAAATAGTTTGCGTACGTGACACAATCATGATACGGCAAGCAATTTATAATCCATCGATACAGTGTGTGTGCTTCTCGGGACATTGATGCTGCTGCGAAAACTACTATCAATCTTCTTGGAACCTCTTCAAAGACACTCTCACTTATCACCCCATCGTCCACGACCTTCGCCGCCTGCAATATACCAAAGTTGAAGATGAATTCCCCCGACAAACCACAAAAACATGGAAAAGTGCTAACGACAAACCGACCAGTCGCTCGCACATGTGAGTGCGATGACGGTCTTCTATTCTAACTCTCCTAGATCTTTTTTTTTTTCGGTGAAGCTCATCCTCGTTGAGAACAAGCTGACACCCGCAAGCGCACCCACTCGGAAAACCCACATTCGCATATCGTCGATGTCGACATTCGTTCCTCCCGAGCGTGGGCAGACCGCTTGACCCGCTTTCCATCTAGCTGCAAACCCCCTCGGGGATAAGGACCGACGACGGACAGGAAATCGTAAAAGTTCATGAGCCGTTTTGTCGGTGATGTCGTCCTGGACTCTGGATCGGCTTGCGTCAGGGCTGGTAGCACTTGAATATCTTAAAATGGGGACTTTAGAGATCACTTGCTTGAAAAAGAAGACCAGAAAGAGGCCAAAGATATGAACAAAATGAGTAAAAAAGTAATTTCATAAGAATTTTTTTTAAAGATTCCTCAAGAATAAACTAATCACTTCCTCACACTTCCCAGAGGGTATTTCTAAAATTCTATTCGTGACCCTCTTCCAGGTGGTTTTATTCTAAGCATTGCGTTTTCCGATTACTTGGTAAACACTTATTAAGTGAAACTGATTTCAGAAGCCTGAACCAGATTCTGTAATTCATATCCTACTGTGGTAATAAGCTATAGGCTCTTTTTACGCTCATGCGTTTTGCAGTGCCCTTTTTATATGACTAAAGGTTGAATGACACATAATCGAAGGAAAAAAGGTCAAATGGACAAAAATGACGTAGGGATAAAGGCCAGAAGAGCAAAACTCATGCAGAAAAAAACTAAAAATGTGTCGAATCCACACTCAAAATTCAAAACCACATTAATACATATAGCGAACTGAACAATACATAATTCATAAGTTTGAAAATTATGTATTAACATTAAAAAGAGGGTAAATCTCTGATGAAAAAAGCAATTACTTTCATCGCATTAAAAAAAAAACTGGCTGTCATATACACCATTATTTGGTGAACAAAGTGCATATTTTTTTCTGGAGGAGGGCCTAGCTAATTCTTGGTCCACCAAATTAATGTCGGTCGCAATAGACACGATTTTCACAAATTTTGTAGTAAAAAGTACGCTTGTAGTAAATTGTAAATTTATTTGTTTCTGATTTTCTCTCATATTGCTTTACATCAGGGATAATTGTTAATTTCAAATTTGACCACGGAAAATAATCTCTTGAGAATTCCGCCAGAGAACGCTATCGTTTTTCTTAAACAGTTTTGAACATTTCTTCATGAAAATCTTTTACGTTCTTATTACACATAAATTCAAATTGTTAGTTGACACTATAATCCAGTAGTTCACTGACGATTTCTCCAAGGAGACTCACCAAAATTATCTTCAAGATCACCAAGCAGAGATTTTTCCAAACAATCTTCAACTTTGTGTTTCAGATTCTTCCTCCGGTTTATCTTCAGATTCCTTCAACAAATCTTTCAAAAAATCTCTTGGAAATTCTTCAAGGATTGCTTGTAAAACTTGCAGCAAAAATGGTTCAGGACTTCCTGTAGAAAAAATTAAATGATTCTTCCAAGATACCCTAAGAATTCCTCCTAGTATTCCACAAGATTTTCTTGAACAATTGAACAGGATTCAATAGGGAAAGTTTCCTTAGCAATTTTTTAAAAAAGTTCCCCTCTTATGTTTTTTTTTAATTATCTAAATATCTATTTGTTACTAGTGGTCCCGGCAAACTTCGTCTTGCCATCAAGTAGGCTGTTGCAAAACGTCATGTAATCCCCCATACAAAATGACACCTTAGTTTTCTCCCGTTTTCCCGATTATACCGGAGACTTTTCTATACTTTTTTCTTGCACGAACACGTCGCATCCCTTGTTAAGTCTAACAGTGAAGAACTTACCTCAATCCGTTGATCCGTTCTCATGTTATTTCGTGACATACAAACACCACTCCATTTTTATTTATATAGATTGGTCTCTGCATTCCTTCAAAATTCTCTCTCGGAAATAATAAATTAAAATGTCTACGTATGGAAATTTTAAAAACTTCTATCGTTCCTATGAAGTTTCTAGCGAAATACGTTCAACTGTTTTTTCAAAAATCCTTCCGCAAAAATTCTCAAAGATATTTTGAGAAATTTGTTCAGGGATTTTTCCAGAGAATCTTATATTTTTTCACCGGGGATGTCTGCCTAGGATTCTTCCAAAAAAATCACCAGAGACCCATCCAAGTATTTTACCAGAGATTTTTTACTTTAATCAGCATTAGTGATTATTTTGGGGATTTTCAAAACACATTTTTCAAAAGATTTGCAAAAAGATTATGCAATTCATTTTTGAGGTTCTCAAAAAAAAAATCCAGCAATTCCATCACGTATTTTATCAATAAGCGCTTATTATACAGCCATTCCATGAAAAACCGATCTAGTGGGTCACCGAATTCCGTGAAAATTTGCTATTTTGTTCCTTATCCGAAATAAGGATACACGTATTTTTGGATTTTTTGATTAGGGTGACCATTTCCGAAATAGGGTGACCAGAAAAATCGCGATTTTGCAAATTTTTTATTTTAAAAAAAATTATAACTTTTGAACCGTTCGACCGATTTTCAATTTTTTTGGACGAAATGAAGGCTAAAGATTTTGACTTTTCAGGAAAAATATAATATTTCACAAAAATTGTGTTTTTCACATGAAAAAACTCAATAGTTTTATAGATATAATTTTTTGAAAATAAAAAGTCAGTCATTTTTCATCGGCACACACTGTAGGCCTCAGCGCATTAGATTTTTCATAAAAAAAATCATAACTTTTGAACAGCTTAACCGATTTCCAATCTTTTTTATGGAATGAAAGCTTAAAATTTCAACTTTTCAGACAAAATTGAAAAATCTGATAAAAATATGTTAAAACGTGAAAAAGTATAGAAATTTCTAGTTTTTTTTTTATTTTCATACATTTTAATGTAAAAATTTTGTTTTTCAAAATTTTCTATTTTTCTATTTTATTTGGAAAGTTGAAATTTTAAGCTTTCATTCCATAAAAAAAGATTGGAAATCGGTTCAGCTGTTCAAAAGTTATGTTTTTTTTTTAACATTAAAAATCCAATGCGCTGAGATCTACAGTGTGTGCCGATGAAAAATAACTGATTTTTTATTTTCAAAAAATTATATCTCAAAAACTAAAAAACATACATCGCTGAAAATTTTACAATAAACGTAAAATTTTCTGAACTTTTAAGAAAAAATGAGAACAGAAATAGCTCCTTTGGTCCCGAGGCCTTCAAAACACGAAAAAACGGAAACTATTGAGTTTTTTCATGTAAAAAACACAACTTTTGTGAAATTTTATATTTTTACTGAAAAGTCAAAATTTTAAGCCTTCATTTCGTCGAAAAAGATTGAAAATTGGTCGAACGGTTCAAAAGTTATAATTTTTTTAAAAATAAAAAATTTGCAAAATCGCGATTTTTCTGGTTACCCTATTTCGGAAATGGTCACCCTAATCAAAAAATCCAAAAATACGTGTATCCTTATTTCGGATAAGGAACAAAATAGCAAATTTTCACGGAATTCGGTGACTTACTAGATCGGTTTTTCATGGAATGGCTGTATATAAGCATAAATGAAAATTTTCAAAAATTACTCCATATTTTTTTCCGAATGATAATCCAGGAATTTTTCCACAACATCTAAAAATCTGTCCACTATCTATATTTTACTGAAGAACTACTCTACTACATAATTTTTTCTTGAGTTTTCTCTATAAATTATTCTCCGGTCATATCCATATCCATATCCATATCCAATTAATAATAATTATAAACATACACAAAAATTGAAGAACTTCGTAGCAAAAAAATTGTATGATTTCAGCATAAATTTAATTATGAAAAAATTATGATTTCTCGTTGGAAATTTCAAGGATTCACTCTAGAACTTATGAAACTCATTGACGAAACTCTTGATGATGTACACACTCAAACAGAGTGTGAGAGTTCGGTAAATAAAATCACCGAACTTGATCTGTAATTTACTAAATTACAGATGTTTCGGAAATCGAGCAGTTTTTGACAGCAAAACTACTGAATTTCGGTAAATTGACATGAATCTACCATCATTTTTACTGACGCGTCTGTGATTCGTCAGTATTACCGACAACGGTGAAATATTCAACCGATGTTTCGGTAATCAACCTTTTAGTTTACCGAAATCGGTAAATCCATAAATTGACAACATCATGCTGTCGTGTTTTTTTTCTAGTGGGCCTTTGGAAGTCGCAAACATTTTGTGTAGAACTATTACGATGAAGGTAAGCATGATAGTTTTTGATTGATTTATTAACTAACAAGAAAAATTATTTGCAGTACGGCTTCTACAATCCGCCATGCATCAGCTTATTCCAATTTTGTCTGTCCCGTTTTGGTAGCGACGCAGCCAGCTTTCCCCAAAAACAACGACGGCTTCTTCATCAGACTTGCTTGGTTCGTGACCTATCCGTGTTGTCAAACGTGAATGAATATATACAAGTATTGTACAATCATGCGATGTAATAAAAATTATATATGATAATGTAAGATTTTGTCTATGTTTTTGATATTACTGATAAGTTACAGGAAAAATAACGGCGGTCATGGATTACATTTTCTTCAGTAAAAATTACCGAACAGTCGGTAGTTTTGACAAATGCGTTCGAAATTTCAAATTACCGAAATTTCGGTAATCGGTTCGTTTACCGAACTGATTACCGACCGTTCAGCTGTTGAGATTTCGGTAAATAAATTACCGACTTCGGTGATTTGAGCTAAGTGTGTACCTCACAATAAAACTTAGGTGGCTTTTGGTAGAATTACTACAAAATTTTTCGATCTTTATAAACGCGATTGGATTTACTACAAAAAATCTTGTTCTCTTTTCTTCATCTTTTATAATGGACAATGATTGACGTTAAAACAGATGAAATTTTAACTGAAGGTATTTTAATCTAACATCTTTGAAAATGTTTTGCACGAACTCCGAAGTTTTGTTTCTTACTTGCAGAATTTTTTAAAACCTAGTTTTTTTAGGGACTTTTTTTATCTTTTGTGGTAGAACTTTGGAAGATTAATATGACAAAATTGGCAATAATTTTCAAGAATATTGCCGAAGATCTTATGATATTGTTCGTAATAAATCTGTTTTGGAAATTTGTTGGGGAACTCCTGATGGACTGTCAGAAATCTGCTACTTCTAAAAATTCCTAGAATTTCCTTTTCAACACTTTTATGTATTTTAGAGATTTGTTGTATGAATTTCATCAAGAAAACTTCATGCAAAGGAAGGAGACACAACAAAATGTTGAAACAAATTATTTTTTTAAAACAAGTGATTTTTATATTTTTTTTTCTAGAAATGAATGACTACAGGATAATCAAAACCTAATGAATCAAAAAAAAAATCTCAAGAAGCTCCATTATAATCTTATTAAGAAATTGTTGTTGGCGATAGAAGACGAGAAATCTCAATTTTGTGAAACGGAGGTTTATTTATGAATCCAGTTACAAAATTCCTGGAGCACAAGAAGAAGACATTAGTTTAAAATTAATAAGATCTTTGGGGACGGACCTGGTGTAGTGGTTAGAACACTCGCCTCTCACGCCGATGACCTGGGATCGAATCCCATCCCCGACATAGTCACTTATGACGTAAAAAGTTATAGTGACGACTTCCTTCGGAATGGAAGTAAAGCCCAGGGCTAAAAATCTCGATAATAAAGTCAAACCAACCAATAAAATCTTTACCTAATACCTACTTCAGTACTTTTCGCTATCACCCAACAATTCAGAAGTTTGTAATTTTCCAATTTAAAGGGTAGTAACCTTAATAAATTTATCCATAATTAGTAATTTTACATTGTGTAGTGTCAGTCTATTCTTACCTCGCAGATTATTTAGGAAAACACTGATGTAAACTGCATAGAGTTCTCAAACTCGTAGTTCAATTCATATTTATAAATAGTAGAAATTTAAGCATAATTCACACTAGGCTAAAAATTTATCATTTTTACCCCTTAGGCAAACATTATAACTAAAATTAGATTGTAAGTAGAATCGAATTTAGTTTTTAGTAGGAGCAACGAATTTGTAGCAACCAATTTCACTCGACTTCATTTGTTTTATGCATGTACAATTCATTATTGTTCGTTATGACCTCCACTGTGACCGTCCTTAGACGGACGATCCCCCATCGATCCACCGGTGTGGCTAGCCTTATCCCTTGGTGCAGTCAGGGGTGTAATAAGGTTGCAGGTAGACGTGGCGCGATCAACAATTGTCCTTGGAATCTAACAGAATACCTTTATTGACTTCTGGATTCCCCAGAATTCTGCCAGAAAGCCTCTAAGGATTTCACCCTGGAATTGTACAAGAATTAAATTCCAGAATACGGTTCTGCCAATAAGTGATAAAACTGTTTCTTAAGAAATGTTTTGAGAAAGATTCTTTACATTTCTTTTCCTAACAACAAATTCTCACAGATTCCTCTACCGGTATACTAATTTCAGAAGCAAAAGTACTTCTGGGGTTTTTGAACAAATCTGCTCTGAAGACTCGAATGCAACAGGCATTCCAAAATTAGTTTTCCTAAACAATTCATATATAATCCCGGGATTTTTAGTAAAGTTTATAGGAAATAAACATACGTGAATTTCTGACGCTATTTGTAATGTATTTTGAAAATATTTCTGAAGGGCTTTTGCTGAATTTTGCGTAAGAATTTATAATAAATTCTTTGAGAAATTAATTTGATGGAATTCACAAAGGAATTTTTAGTGGAACTTTCAGCAAAATATCTCAGCATAAGATACAACAGAATAAGTGAATTTTTTTTGTAAAATTGCGAGGGCGAACTTTGAACTTCTTGAAGATAGAATTGTTGTTTTGAGTTTAATCCTATCATATTTCAGGATCAATTTATTTACAATATTATATTCAAGAGATTTGTTATAAATGTTTTGATGCCACTTTTCGCAATTTATTGAGAACTTTGATTATGTTTGAAATTTGTCAAATATTTTTTTTGAGTTTCCAAAGAATATATATTTTAAAGCAAAAATGTGTTAGATTTTTTGAAAATAAGTTTATTCATGCGAGATTATTCAAAATAATGCCCGAGATGAGCCAGCCTCAGGCTGCAAATCTCTTTAATAAAGATAATAAAAATAATCTTAAAAAATTTAAGCAAAACATAAGGAAGAATTTGCTGCTGAAATTTATAATCTTGGTTGATTGTGTTGAACTTTTCAACACCAGGTTAAATTCATGTTATCTATCTAAGAAAATTAGCCAGGATAAAATTCTTTGAACAAGTTTGTTATGAATAAAGCCATTTTTTTTGGCAAACAAAATTGTCTAAGTAGTTCCCTAGTCCTTTCTAATAGTTTCAATAAATATTGTCGGGCATCATAAGAAATGAAGTTTATGGTTGTGCTACTTTCCCTCGAATGTCGTTTCCCCGAACGCCAGTTCCCCGAATGCCAGTTCCCCGAGTATCCCGTTTACCCAAAAAAACCACTTCCCCGAAAGTTTTTGGAACTCATATCTTCATACATTTCAGGGTGGTGAACATACTGGTCATCTGATATGCACTATTCTTTATTTGATTGGCGGTTTTTGCGAGTTTTACCGTCCTCAGCATTTTTGGCAACATGTGTATAGCCAAGAATGTCCAAATACCTCCTTCTTATGATTGCTTATTGTTCTTTCTAATTCACCATCCTGCAACTGAAAACTATTATTGCGCCTATTTGAACTGCTCCTCTTTTCGGGGAAACGGGTAATTCGGGCAACTGGCGTTCGAGGAACCGACATTCAGGGAAACGATATTCGGGGAAAACTAGCACAATCGAAGTTTATGTATGTGGATTTCTTTAGTGAATTCTTATAAAAGGAATCATTATCACGGGATACCTCGAGTAAGGCATCCTCCAAAAATATGGGAAATCATAATGCAGTGAATATGCTGCTTTATGCTAACACATTTAAAACAGAAGTGTTTGCATTATTCAAAATATGAGAATTTCGGGAACCGCATTTCCAAGATCCTGGTTATTTAAAAGTACTGTATTTTTTTTTCAACGAAGATATCGAAAAAATTGCGCGTATCGCACACATCAACAAGCTTATAGTGGTTACCAATTGAACGACAGCCAGACGGTTAATCTTTCACCGAAGTCAAAATCGCCACAATGATACTGTGAACAACAAGCTAGGGTTTCCCACAATTGTTGTTCAAAACAGAAGAACGTTATTACTGAAGATTTTTTTTGTCAATTGATTCAAAAGATTTTGCTTCACATTAGAATCATGTAAATTATTATTTTAATTTCGTATGCATATCATTATCCAAAATTCTGTTTTTACGCCAATGTAAATATCCTGTACTTTTTCAATTCATGGAAAGACTCTGAGTTACATTGTGGCACTGTTCTTGTCTTTAGAGACGTAGCACTATCACTATCACTCTCTGATAGCTAATCCGTCTATCCATTAAATATTACTGTCCATTTAAAGTTCAATCCGTCTGAACATTCGACATTTTGCTTTTGTCCATCCAACCATACGTCGTTCGACCTTCTGTTCTTCGACCTTTTGCCATTCGACCTTTTGTACTACAACCGTCTTGCTCTCATTCCGCTTCCGATTTTCCTTCTTCCAGTGAACCCAGCCCTATTTCCTACCATCTTTCCCTTTGCTTTCCTCTTCCATCGAGTGAAATGAAATGGGGTTCTGTACCACAATCAATCCTTCTCTTTCACTCTTCCATGAAATTAGTAAATAACAAGGCCAGTAAACGTCAAAATCTCGTACAAAACAGTGCAGAGCCCCATAGGCTCATATATGGCGATGCCGCAAATTTCCCATGTGGCGTTGATCGCTCGCAAGGTATTTTAAAGGGAGGTAGTCCAATGTGTCAAATAGGGCATTCTAGCATATTGGAAAACAATATGACAGCCGGCAGGTTTGTTATGCTTCACAAGGCCAGTAAGCCTTGAGATCCTAGTAACATGTTTCCCCTCAAACCGTTTTGCTTTGCTCCTGTCAATCAACTGCAGTTTTAGCATTCTCTTTTTAAATTCGTTCTATAAATATCAGTGACATACGTTCTAAGTGAGCAAGTAGGAAGAATTGAATTCAGTAGACAATAATGAAAACCTCCTAGAAGAGTAAATATATTCATATCCTATTCCGGGAATACACAAAACACTAGAAATACATAGTAAATTTTTTTTGAAGCAATCTCAAAAACCGTTTAAAATAAGACACCATTTCGCGATTTTCGTGCTCCATTTTGTCTCTTACCGTTGCAATAAAGAATCTGAAAATAGGAATATGAATTAGTCTCCAATCGTAACCTTCTCCATAGCTCAAAACATCGTTTTCAATACATAAAAAATAAAACCGAGTAAAGCACAATGACCTCATAATGCCTTAAACAATCTGTAATCATCAATTGTACAGTGTACACCAGATTAGCAGCAATAGAATTAGTCCATGCAACGCCCATGAGTTTCGTTTAAATGCACAATCATGGTATTCTAAAACTAGAAAATGGGAATTATACTCGATTTCAACTATAAAATACGCTTACTCTATTTAATCCGAATCTTAACTAGGGTAAATGATGGCTTCGGCACCCTGAGGGTATTTTCGGAAGCACTAACTTATCGTCCTTGTTAAAATTTATGTACGGAACAAGAGTTAACTTCAATGTACTCAACATACTTCTTGAACTACAATCTTCAATGTAAATTACATCTTTCACAAAAATATTATATAACATGGGTTTTATCATTGAATGAAATAAATGCTTACGAAATTATCGTCATTCGTGAGCAGCCGAATAAAACAACACAAGAACAGCTTAAAAAAATCACCACTTTAAAAGGTCCACTTCTCCGCTTCAATGCCATTTTTTTCACAAAAGCTGCGTACCAATCACTTATGCACAATTGAACTTTTGATTTGTGTATTCATTTATTTCATTTATTTAGTTAACATCTACACAGATAACACTGAATCAACAATTTCACGCCACAATACTCGGATCGTGGTCGCATCTCTCCATCCTCGGTTCTGCCCCACGCTCGCCAAATCGATACGCACTTGATCCGCCCACCTAGCTCGCTGCGCTCCACGCCTTCTTGTACCAACCGGATCCGAAGCGAATACCATCTTTGCAGGGTTGCTGTCCAGCATTCTTGCAACATGCCCTGCCCATCGTATCCTTCCAACTTTGGCCACCTTCTGGAAACTGGGTTCGCCGTAGAGTTGGGCGAGCTCGTAGTTCATCCTTCGCCGCCTCACACCGTTTTCCTACACACCGTCGAAGATCGTCCTAAGCACCCGACGTTCGCAGACTCCAAGTGCTTGCAGGTCCTCCTCGAGCATCGTCCACGTTTCATGCCCGTAGAGGACTACCGACCTTATGAGCGTTTTGTACATGGTACATTTGGTGCGGGCGTGAATCTGTTTTGACCGAAGCTTCTTCTGGAGGCCATAGTAGGCCCGACTTCCACTGATGATGCGCCTCCGTATTTCACGACTAACGTTATTGTCAGCCGTCAGCAAGGATCCAAGGTAGACGAACTCGTCGACCACCTCGAACGTATCCCCGTCTATCGTAACACTGCTACCTAGGCGAGCCCTGTCACGCTCGGCCCCACCAGCTAGCATGTACTTTGTCTTGGCTGCATTCACCACCAGTCCAACTTTTGCTGCCTCGCGTTTCAGTCGGGTGTACAGGTCTGCCACCTTTTCAAATGTTCGGCCGACGATGTCCATATCATTTGCCGTACAGTAGCAGCTCTGGTAGATGGTATGGTTACCTCTAAACATTCGTACCATTGATCCCTTCCAACACACTTCCTGCAACGCTACGATGCCGAATCCACGGTCCTTCAGCACGTCGGCGAGTATGCGTGTGCTCCCGATGAAGTTGACAGATTCACAGTTCCACGTACCGAGCTTCCAATCGCTAGTCCCTTTACGTCGCTGTGGTCTTCGCCGATTGTCTCGGTTCGTATTCTCTCGTTGATTATTCGTTGCTTGAATTTTTTACGGCTGGCTTGCAGGGCCTGACACCAACCCCTTAGATTTCCGGAGGACAATTCCCCCTAAATGTTCGGAGGACCATAGTGCGCAGTTTAGCTTAGAGTCCTTCTCTGGCACTCGGACGATGATCAGCCGCCCCTGACATGGAAAACAGACGCTGTTGTGAGCCGCTCCTAACATGAAGTACAGACGCTCAAGGTTTGCAGAAGCAAAAGCATATGAAATTGCGATGTATTCATTATTCTCGATTTAAATTCACAGAAAAAAAGCTAACATGACTAATTAATTTATTGGAATTAGGCAACAAAGCATGCATTGGTAACAATTGAGCCTTTTAATACTTTCTTATATGAAGATTGTAGTACATAATCTTCAATATACTGAAAAACTCATAAAATATACGTCTTTTTATAGTTGGACTATTTTAGCAACACTCCTGTTGTTCTACAGGCAATCAGAGGATGATGTTTTTGTGTCAAGTCATAAGTGAATTGATTTGCAAAGGGCCTATTCTGATTTTCTCTTACACTGAGAGTTATAGAAACGCAAATAAATTTTACTGGCAAAGTTTGGATTTTGATCCGAATGAGCCGATCGAACAATATTCATTAACCAAAAAAAAATCGTGGAACATCGCAATCGGATTTTTTTAGTGTTACCATTCATTCTCTCGGTAATAACTTCATGATGCGTTGAAGAGCAGCAACCTACAGACCACAACCATATCGAGCCATTCAGCGTGTCAGCGAATAGTTTTACGTCTCCAATTTAAAAGAAAATAATCAAATTTCAATTATTTGTTCAGAATTTGCAATGTATTCTCATATTCAGCCGAACACATCAAGTCAATTTGCGAAATTTGTTCAAAAATAAATGAGGACTTACGCATTTTTGGCCAAATCTCACCGTAATTTCACCGTATATACGGTGAAATTAATTACTTTTCGAATTTAAAGAAATTTGAAAACTACTGCGCAAGTACCGTCGTTGGGAGTGAGATTTGGCCAAAAATGCGTAAGTCCTCATTTATTTTTGAACAAATTTCGCAAATTGACTTGATGTGTTCGGCTGAATATGAGAATACATTGCAAATTCTGAACAAATAATTGAAATTTGATTATTTTCTTTTAAATTGGAGACGTAAAATTGGCCCAAATTCACTCCTTCGAGGAGGTGACATTGGGCAAAATAAACTACACTCAGGAAATTTCGATAAACAAAGGAAACCCTTGCGAAAATTCGCCACAAGAAAAAGGATGGAAATTCATAAATTTACGTTCTAAAACCAAATTTTAAAACAAAAATATATTTCACGGTATTCTGACAGGCTTCAAATTTATCCCTCTCATTGACCATTATCACGTCTATCTTTTGATACTATCACTATGGATAGTGATAGGGAAACTATCACTTCTTGAGAAATGATGGATAGAAGATAGACTATATTATAGATAGATAGAAATATACTATCTGCAAAATTCTATAGCTATCCCTATCTATCCTATCATTGATACAAAAACCGAAACCAAAATCTTGTGGATAATGGGGAAAAGCTAATAGAAATAACTCAAGGTATGTCCTCATGGATATTTTCGGAACGGGCACGACGAGGGAATGGCGGAAATCGATGTCCGACGCCATTTTGAAATCCAAGATGGCGGCCAATTCTGTTTTTGCCCGGATTTTTTTACACGGCCGTGCAAAAAAAGTTTCAATACATTTTTTTTCGTCAAAACCTTATTTTTGCATTAAACATCAAGAATTGGTCTTACTTGTTTTGCACGACTTTTGAAATGAAAACTTTTTTTTGCACGGTACGCATCCCCCATGCAAAAAACAGAATCGGGTGTATGGAATTTAGTTAGTTTTCTATACTCAAGGTCCAACAATTTTTATTCTATAATATTATCAATTGATAAAGAAAAAAAACTCTATCATTGTTATTTGAGAGATGTTGTACTGTATCATCAAGAGATTGTTTTGGGATAGGAATACTATCACTCTATTCTCTATCTCTGATAGAAACCATTCTCTTAGTGATACTATCACGATAGACAAGAAGTCATAGTATCATCTGGCTGAACTGATAGTATCAGTTGTCTATCAGATAGATGATAGTATCATCGTCTATCTGATAATTTTGATTCCAGGTTACCTGTAATCGAACCTAGAACCTTGCGATCTACAGGCTCGTGCGCACTCCCCTCGTCTATCGACGCTTTGATGTGGGGTGATGCTAAAATGATACATAAAGCTTTCATATTGCAATAATCGTTCCATCTTTCTTAAGGCAAAATGTATGAACTTATATTGTCGAGATCGCCGCGTGTAGAATTGATACGCAATAAGAACAAATGAAGAGAATCGCGTTCGACCCTCCGCAACGGTCTTTGTATGAAAAAAAAAATGTGTTTGAGCCGCAACGTTTAAGCCTACTCCCCCTCCCCCTAGACCAATTTGACTCTCAGCTATTCTATTTATAACTGCAATGCTGTTCTCAGTGTAGTCTGTATTTTTCTGCATTGGCCCTTTCATCGAGTTGATCATAATGAGTGACGTTAAAATTCAGGCATTGTCAACAAATACGAAAAGTTACCAATACATAACCTAGTTTTTGTACAGTTTTGGATTGCCGAAGAGAACAATCTAACTGCCGACAATAGTAATTGCATTGCCGACAGAAGAACAAGTGCCCCGTGACTTTGGTGAGGAAAAATATATGATTTAGAGAACAAAATAGTGTTTTGTGCATAATAATTAATAAATAAAGAGTGCTCAAGTATTTCAGGTGTCTCCTGCTAATTGTTGTGCTTCATTGTTCTGTATAATTGCCTTCTTCAAAGTTCAGCTGCTTAGGCTGCCGACAATACGTAAGTTGCCCTATGTAATCCGAATTTGTCTTTTCTACAGCACCCATTTCCAATCTGTTTTCCAAAACATAATAAAACAATAATTGTGCCATGAACATCGCCTGGCAGCCGACTCGCCAGCTATCATTTTCTACCTCCCGCTTGGCTGATCGTGCCTCTGGAGCCGGCCTTCTGACACTCGATACCTCTATGACATAACGCCGACCAATTGTCCTGCCTAGAAGTTTTGACATGTTTGTTGATTGTGATGCTTGGCTCAGAATTTAAAAAATGCATTTGAGATTATTTTATTTTCAGTGGAAAATAACATACAAAATTTTATACACAGAGGAAAATTATATCGTAAAATAAAAAAACAATGTTTCTTTAAAAATATGTTGCCCAAAAACGAGATTTTAGAGGTCTCACATTAAAAACAGAAACTTGATGGAGACTTGTCATAAAATAGAACCTATTATTCTAAAACGAGCCTTGCTACCAGCCCTGGGCTTGCGTGTGGTGCATATCACTCCTTTGCCATGTCTTTCGCCCACTCGGTAAGCAGATGATGGCGACAACGAGGCGAACCGATGGCGATAAAATGGTGTTTTTGTCGACGCTGCCGCCGGTTGTGGGGTTCAAGAGGAGCCCTCCAGGAATTTGGGTGTTTGCTGCCATTCAGAGTGTGTGTGAGTGCGCTGCAGTGCGAATGCATTCCTATCCGGGGGGAGAGGTGAGATCTCGGGAAGTCTCTTGACAGGAGAAAGCTCTTTGCTTCCTAAGTGCTTGCGTGGAAATATTTGTTCGTAGAGGTGAGGGAATTTGGGACGCAACGAACGCACTTAAGCATTGTTGAATACGGTTGAATTCGTGAGTGAAGAACCATTAACAGAAATCGCTTTTATGATGTAAGATGTTACCTTTATAACATTTTAACAAGGACGAATAACCAATTTTATACTTAATATTAAAGTTAAACACAAATTTCCATGTTTAGTTCATTTTGTTGAATAACAAAGTTAAAACGACTGTCTTCTTCTTGGTATTACGTCCTCACTGGGACAGACCCTGCTTCACGGCTTAGTGCGCTTATGAGCACTTACACAGTTATTAACTGAGAATTTCTTTGTCAAAGTTGCCATTTTCGCTTTCGTTTCTCGTGTGGCAAGTACGACGATACTCTATGCCCAGGGAAGTCAAAAAAATTCCATTAGGAAAAGATCCTGGACCGACCGGGAATTGAATGCAGACACCTTCAGCATGGCTGACATTTCCTACATGTCCTACCTCTCTATCCTCACACCATTGATCCTTGCTACTATCTAATATTGAAGCTAAATGTTTGACTTTGTTTTTTTTTTTAATTTAAAACTATTTTTGAATATTGGGTTATTGTCATCTTTTTGAGAAACTGGATCTGTGTTTGGTAATGAGCTTATATTTGAACTTAAATCGCCCATTCTCAAGAACAAAAATAATGCAATTGTCGCAAAAACACACAAAAACTGCTTCCCTTGTCCCTCAACTGGTGTTTCTTTTAGCAATCCCACCTCTTTACCTCGTCTCTGTGGGAAAATTTCTCTGTCCCATCAAACCGTCGCTTCAGAGAAGGCGGTTGTGGCGGGGCAGAAGGTTGAAAAGCGCAACAGCGCGTTAACAAATTGACGCCATGCCGCGCCTCCGGTAATTTCCAACTGCAACCCTGGGCTGCATTGCTTGTCGTGTCGAGCTGTTCGCCGTCGGCCGCCAGCGCCACATTGAATGATGGATGCATTTAAATGCTTTAAACAAAGCCTCTTTCGCTTTTCCGGTTGCGAAGCCGGAACGGAAGCCATTTGCCGCGGCGAATGGGTTACGAATGGGTTACGAATGGCTCCGGGTCGAAGCGGAACAATGAATCGTGCCACACTGGCAGGAGTGCAGTGTTTCCCGACCGGTGGTACGTGGGACTCTAGGCCCGGGCCGTAGCCAATTTTCAGGGGGGAGAGGGGCGCTAAGCCATTTCAATCACATGTTTTATGGAAGTTTAATTAGTTTTATTAAATTAGTTAAATTTGTCCATAACATCAATGTTGCTGACCCGATTCACCGATTTTATCGAATCCTTTGCATCGATGTTTTTGTATCAATCGAATTGAATTTTTGTTTAAATATATGAAGTTTGAAATGAGACCAAATCAGGTGGTTTGGTAGGCAAAAGCCTCCCAGATCCGGCAAAATTTAAGGCTTATCAAGTATGTTCTTGGATTTCATCACTACTTATCGATCAACTACGGATCAGTATTTTATAAGGTCGTATTAACACTGTGAGTTTCAGTGAGATTTACAATTAAGTTCTTATAATCTGTATTCTTTTTAAATTCTTAGCCTAACCTTAAAAGGTGATAAATAACAAAACCTAATTTCATTTTCTGATAAACGTACTAAATTTCATTCTTCGAGAAGATTGTTAAACATTCAGTTTTGTTGGGACCGTTTTTACCAGCTTGATGCAGGATCGAAAATCATTTAATAGATTCAGCATTAAGGGAAACATTCCAATTTAACGAAGGATCGTATTGAAAATTATGCTTCTAAAAAGAAAGTCAGAAGCCTATCTCGATGTGTAGAAAATTTCTTACAAGAAATGGTTAATGTTTCTTTGATCTCAGTATGCAGTTTAGTTTAATGTTCAGACCAACCTTTCCAACCTTTTACCGCCTTACGACAGTATTTTGACGCAGGGACGCAATCATCAATCTACCCCCGCCTTTATTGAAACTCGTTGGATAGAATCTGTGGGGTACTGGCCACCCTATCGGAATACCCTACACGGAGAAAATGAACTACTCAAAAGTGAGTTCATTACACTCAATTCCGGGGGTTCCTGCGTTAACCTAATATTGAGTTGATGGGGTAGAAGTTGTTTTCATTTGCAGCCTTGCGAAAAAATACCTACTGGCTAAGTTCTTTTCACTCAACCGGCAGCTCAAATAACTCAACTTCCAGTACTATGCCATATACTCAAATTTGAGGTAACGCACTAAGGTTCGGTTTTTGGGTTGTTTTTCTCTTCGCTCTCTGACAACAATTAAAAGAGCGGATGAAATAGGGAGAGAAAAATAACTCAAAAGTAAGTTAAAAAACTCAAATATGGGTTCCCGACTAGAGGCTTGTAATAAAAATATAATAAAATTTTATAAGAATATGATATGCATATCATATTATGGCTCCATTATCCATAGAACATAATAAAACAGAAATCAAGCATAATGTGTTTTATTTTCCTTCAAGATATTTTTTTATTCATTTTTAACAACTTTTTAACAAAATAAATAGATATGCATTTCAATAATATACAATATTATAATTTTGATACTTTGTATCAAACATTATAACTTGGTTTGATATGTTTTTGATAGAATTAAAACACATTTTGTTATTCTTTAATGAATGTTTGAATCCTCTGAGCAGAATCTCAAATAGAGAAACTTAAAAGTAGATGGAGTACCGTGTACCTTTTCATTCCGCTCCTAAATGCTTATCTTTGACAGATACGCTTATTTCGACTACCACTTGCAGTCTTCTTCAGTGTCAGTTACTCGTATCCACTACATTTTCTACATTTTGTTATGTTTATGTTACTATTCATACACTTTTTGTTATAATTTAAGTTATTTTAACAACATCCTGCATCAAGTTTGTAACAACCTATGTTCGAAAAAAAACTTATAACATAATAACATATGCTGATATAATTTTATTATGAAGCCTTAGTCGGGTTTTCCATTTTCTCCGTGTAGTGCGCCGGCCAGTGACGAAGTGCACTGAAAATAAGCTAGAAGCTTGATCAACGTGTTTTACATGTCAATCGGACGTGTAAAACCAGTCTTTATCAACAATTCAAAACCAAATGTAAAACACGTTTTTTTTACAAAATATCGAAAACTTTGCTAAAGGATTCATTAGTGATTGCGTACACTGAAAATAATCCACATGTTCGATTAATGTGTTTCAAACGCTGATTTTCACCAATTGCGTTGATCAAACGTGTTAGGGCAGTGACTGACGTCAATTTAATTTCATTTGTAAAACACGTTCATTTGCCATAAGTCTAAAATTTGATTGGAAGGTTTCGATGGCGATATTCTTATTAGGTATCACCAAGTACCCTTTCAGGCACCTGGCTCGACAAAAATAATATGTATATAAACATATCACGCGTACGTGTTCTAATAAATCCTTGTGATGATAGGCAAACTAGTTCTAATAGTGATGGATATCGCCATTGTAAAACACGTTGGAATTGTGTGTGGATATTGCAGCCCACAGACGCTCAAACGGTTTGACCAACATGGACTTCGCCCCAGGTTGGTGAAATTCTTCCAAATTTACCTTTGAACATTTCTCCAGAAATCCTGAAAATATTATTTCAGAAAAACATCCAGGAATCTCTATTGAAAAACAAACCATAAGGGATTTCTTCAGGAAATCCGTCAGAGATGTTCAGGCATTCGTCTGGAAAAACCAGAAATTCCACGATAGATTTTCCAAGGAATTAAAAAAAAATATATCATAGATTCTTTGAGAGACAACTTCAGGAAAATTTTTAAGGCTTTCTTCCAGATATTTTTTCAGGAGAATTTGCAGAGATTACTCCGTGTAATCCTCCAGTGGTTTTTTAAGAAATTATTCTTTAAGTTTCTCCAAGTGCCTTTAGACATCTTTCCAAGGATTCATTCTTATTATTGAAGAATTTCTCCCAATTATTCTTCCATGGATTCCTCCAAACGTGTCTGTAAGGTTTCCTCAAGAGTTTCCTCCAGTAATTTCTTATGGAATTTCGTCAAAAAAACAATCAAGAATTTTTTAGAAATTCCATAAGAAATTTATTCAGCAATCATTCCACGAAATTTCCAAACGTGTTTCCAGGGGTTCTTCCATAAATTCCTGCAGGATTACTTCCTTAGCTTAGCTTAGCTTAGACTGACTACACATATCAATGGTTGCTATTCCGTGATTGACCGAAGTCAGTGAAAATGCACAAAGAATCAACTAGAAGTTTGGCTGGGATTGGCAATAATCTTCTTCAGTGTGCATAATTCAGTGCCTCTATTTATACAGGGTCAATAACGGCGCCGGCCACGTCCTTGCAGTCAGGTGGGATTGGGGGAAGGAATGTTAGTGTGTAACCTTTGCTATTTGGAGACCGTGTTTGCCTCTGCATCTCCACAAAGGTTACTGGGAAGGATGTTTGTTAATGGGAAGGATCGTTGGGTCACAGGATTCACTTTGATAAGCGATTAGACCATGATAAATAATGATTTGTGAGATATATACATGCTTATTTGTAAATATAAAATTTTCATTTGATATGAACAATTTCTATGTAGTGGAAAATTATGCCGACACTTGAGGTGACGAACCATTCAAAGTTTGTTGAACAAATACCTAAATGTAACATTCCTACAGCTGTCAGGACGAAAGCATGTGTTATTATATTTTACTTATTTGAAAAGAAACAAAAAACTTGATTGGTTGGAACATCATAGAACACTCTTATTCTTATGCCGACACTTACAGTGGCGAACCATCCAAAGTTTGTGGAATGAAGTGAACTTTTCGCAAGTCTACACTTGTAGTGTCGAACCATTCAAAGTTTTTTTTTTCAATTACAAAAATAAAGGTAAAAAAGGGTGTTCTGAAAATAAAAAAAAAAGTGAAACATAAATAATTCATGAATCAGAGTTTGTGTCGACACTCACAGTGACGAACAATTCATAGTTTGTTGAAAATTCATATTTACGTCCCACAATTGTAACGATTAAATGTGCAGTCATACATATTTTATAGATTAGAAATAGTAGCATGAAACGAGCTCACCAATTGATCCTTTATCCTTCACTGTGCAGCCACAATCCACTCTCAGCCTCACTCGTTTGCTCGACTATATAAAAGCACTCAGAAAAAAAAGGCGCGCGACCCGAAAAGGAAAAAAAAACTTGGCTTTCTTGACGCACTGCCCAGCAGCAAGCGTCAAGGTCAAAGGATCAAAAAGAACTAACCGATCACGCCACTTTTTCACTTACTAGACCGACGTACGACATGTTTGATCCTGCCCTCGTCGCTGGCCCACGTAGGAGCAAGCGTCAAGGTCGAAAGATCAGACAGAACTCCATAAATTCCTGCAGGATTACTTCCAGTGATTAAAACGGAATTTTTACAAAGATTCCTTTAGAAATTTCCCCAGAAAATCCTCCAGAGATGTTTTAAAATTTCCACTTTTTCCAGAAACTACTCCAGGTATTTCTCCATAAAATGCTCTGGAGTTTGCTTTGGGAATCGCTCAAGAATAGTTTCATAAAATTTCTACAAAGATTCTTTTAGAAATTAGTAGATTTATTTGAAGAACTATAAAACGTTTTCGATTGTTGGGCTATAAGGAGATTAGCAAGAGACTGATGTACGTAGGACAATCCTCATGAAATAAAACTAAAATAATAATAAAAATTATATAGCTTTTAGCTCACGCAAATCAAACGCAAAACTGTGTTTGCTGTTAGGACCTTAGAAACTCCATCGCTCAAAAACTCTACAAGAATCTACAGGGATTCCTTAAGATATTTTTTCCAACGTTTATTTCAGTGATTTCTCGTTTCTTTAGTTATTTCTCCAGTAGTTTTCCCTGGAACGCCTCCAGAAAGTAATTTAAACATTCTTCAGAAAATCATCCAAGACATCCTTTAGGTATTCTTCAACAAATTCCTCTAGAAATTGTAGAAGAAATTTTCTCCAAAAATTCCTTAATAAATTCTTATGCTAACTTCACTTCACTCGGAGGAGGATTTCGTACAAAAATTCCATCCGAGGTGCCATCCAGGAATTGCTTCGAGTATCCTCAGAATCGCTCAAGAGATTTCCTTTAGGAAGTCCTCCAGATTTTCTTTCAGGAATTACTCCATCAAGGAATTCCGCCGGGGATTTCTTCCAGGATTTCCTCCGAGTATATTGTCCAGGAACACCTCAGTAGATTTCTTCTTTGCAGATATTTTTCCATGAATTTCCTGCAAGAATTTCTTTGGAAATTTCCTCTAGAAATTCTTCCATGGATTTCCTCCAGGGATCGCTTCGGAGATTTTCTCCAGGAATCCCTTCGGGGATTTACTCCTGAAATTATTTAGAGGATTTCCTCCAGGGATTTACAACAAGAATTCCTCCGGGGCTTTCCTCTGGAAATTAGTCCCAGGAATCCTCCGAAAATTTGCTCCAGGAATTCCGCCGGTGATTTCCTACAGGAATTCATCCCAGAGCTTCCCCCAGATTTCCTCCGTAGATTTATACCAGGAATTAATCCGAGGATTTCCTACAGGAATTTCACCCAAGAATTATTTCGGCGATTCCCTCCAGAGGATCTGCGGAGTTAATCATGAAGGAGTTCCAGAGAAGTTCCCGGATAATTTCTGGAGGAATTCCTAGACAAACTTCATAAGAGTTCCTGTAAACACTTGAACAAAAGTCCTGAGAAAAGGATTTCCTCAAGAAAACTCCCATGAATTCCTGGAGCAGCTACAGTTCCGGAGGAACTCCTGAGGTCAAACAGGGACTTTGAACAAATTTCTGGAGAATCCATGCAGGAAATTTAGAAGAATTACCAAAGATCTTTGAAAAAAAAAACTCTTGAATAAACTCAAAAAAAAATCTCTATAAGGACACCGGAAGAAATTTTTAAGAATTCCTGGAGAAAATCCGCAGGAGTTCCTGAAGGAAAATCGCAGAAATTTTTGGAGGAGATCCGTAGGAATACTAGGAGGAACTTCGAACGCATTCCCGGGGGATCTTCAACAAATTCCTTTGTTAATTCCAGAATAACCCAAGGGGGATCTCCCAAGAGTGGAATTCACGAATGAAATATGTAGGAATTCCTGGCGCAAAGCCAGAATAATTTCTTCAATATCTCTGGAGTAATTCACGGGGGTATTTTAGAGGAATTCTAGGAGAAGCTTCCGAAGAACTCCCAGAGGATCTCAGTAATAATTTATGAAAGAATATGAATAAGATTTCTTGGAGACTCCAGTTAAACCCTAGGTGGAACTCCGGCGGTATTTCTAAGTGAAATGGGAATGAATTTCTTGAGGAACTCTGGATGAATTCGTGAAGTACTTCAAACGGAATTCCTGGAAGAACTCCGGAGTAATCCCTGGAAGAATTTTAATGGAATTTCCGGATGATTTTCAGAAGAATTTGTTAAGAATCTCCGGAGGAATACACGAAAGGATTCTCGAGCAGTCTCTGGCGGAACTCCGTCGAAATTGCTGGAGCATCTTCGGATGAATTGTATGAGAAACTTGATGGAATTCGTGGAGGAACTCGGAATGACTTCTTCTTCTTCTTTCTGGCGTTACGTCCCTACTGGGACAGAGCCTGCTTCTCAGCTTAGTGTTCTTATGAGCACTTCCACAGTTATTAACTGAGAGCTTACTATGCCAATGACCATTTTTGCATGCGTATATCGTGTGGCAGGTACGAATATACTCTATGCCCTGGGAAGTCGAGAAAATTTCCAACCCGAAAAGATCCTCGACCGGTGGGATTCGAACCCACGACCCTCAGCTTGGTCTTGCTGAATAGCTGCGCGTTTACCGCTACGGCTATCTGGGCCCCTCAAGTCGGAATGACTTCTTAAAAAAACAATTTCTGGAGCAATCCAGAAGAATTCCTGGAGCAACTCCGAAGTTATTCTATGAAATTCTTTGAAGTTCCTACAGGATTTTTTTTTCAGAGTTCCAGATGAACTCCTATAAAATATATTGGAGAATTCTTACAGATTTTCTCATAAAATTCTTTCTGAGCTACACCGGAAATTCCTAGGGATTTCCATAGTTCCACTAGGAATTTTTCAGGAGTTGCTCCAGCAATTAATCCGAAGTTCCTTCAGCAATGAAACCGATATTCCTCTTGGATTAAATTTGAATTCCTTTAGAAATTCCTCCAGAGCTGCGGCATTTGTTCAAAGCTCCTCCGGTAATTTTTTTTCAGAGTTTTTTTTTTCGGAAATTCCCTCAGACTTCCTCCGGGAAATGGTCTACACCTCTTTCGGTTATTCTTCCAGAGTTCTTCAGGGAATTCCTATAAGAATTTCTTCAGAATGCCTCCAGAATTTCTTTTGGAGCACCTCCGAGAATTCCACAAGGACTTCTTCCAGGAAATCTTCAAGAGTTCCTCCAAGAATTCCTCCCGAGTTCGTCCAGGATTTATTTTTGGAATTCCTCTACACTTTTCTTTGGAATTCCTCAAGCAATTCCTCAGAAGTTTTCCCAGGCAATCCTTTCCGAAGTTCCTCAGACTTCCTAAACTTCCTCCCGGAAATCCATCAGAGTGTCTCAAGTAGCTCATCCAAGAATTCCTCCAGGAATTTTTCCGGTGTTTCTCCAACAATTCCTCGCAAGTTCCTCCGGGGCTCAACCGGGAATTCCTCCATAGTTCCTTTGCGAATTTTTTCTAAGTGTCTTCGTAATTTTCTCCGGAGTTCTTCACCAAAATCCTTCCTTCTTCCTTTAGAAATTGCTATTCCGTTGTCTAGTGAAGTGCTTCCTTGAAAAAACAAATCATCTACTGGATGCATTAACGAGTCAGTGCCTCTTAAAAAAAAAATATTGATTGAAATGCTTCAGGAATTTCTTCGGAGCTCCACCGGTAATATTTGCAGATATCTAAGACAGCATCATTATTCTCCTTTCTCAGTCTCAATTTTGTTTTTTTTTGCCCAAGTAAAATGGCTATTTTTGCTCCTGTGTTTTCCATCCAATGTTGCAAAATGGGAATGTGAATGTTTTCTTTTCATTTCAGACATTCGAGCAATGGCGCTTAAGCCAAGAATCTTTATAATTAATCTAAAAAAAATCTCCAAAAATTAGCGAGTAATGTAGGACAAAAGTTCCCAGTCAAAAATAAATAAATACCCCATAGTGAACTATCAACAGATTGATATGGCAGCATCTTAAAATTTCGTGACAATACGATTTTTCGAATTTCTCATTGTCTCATTAAATTGTCTCGTAAATTGTTTAAATTTTGAAGAACCTTTTAAAACGATTGGATTGAAAATCTTCAACATAAATTCCTGGGAATCTGTTTTATGATTCGTTGGCGGGACTTCTGTGTAATTTTGGGATGCTCCTAAGAAAGTTACTTTGTAGACTCCTAGCTGGATTTTCGGTAGAATGATACAGATAATCTTAGTGCATTTAAAATTATATACAGGTTTCTTGATATTTTTTTTTCAATGCCTTCGGATAAGAACTTTTATGAATTACTGGAGAAAGCTTTAAGGATTATCTCTGTAATTAAAGTAAATTTAATTTGATCTTTATTTTGATTGTAAAAAAATCGGACAAATCCTATATTTTCTTAAAGTTGAGTTCAATAACTTTTGCTTCAACTTGAAAGGGGGCCGTTGCATCAAAAAGGTTGGGAACCACTGCAGTAGTGTGTACTCACAAGCACAAACCGGAAATGAAAAGAAGCATTGAGTGCACACATTAGGAGTACGGGAAATGTTTTGTAACTTTGCTTTGCTTTTGTGGTATTGATGAGCTAATCAGCCGAAGAGTATCCGATTATAACTGCCTGTTTGGGAATCGCATTTTGATTTTGTTTTTACTGTAAAGTTTGTGTTCTAGTAAGTCATATTGGACATCAATTATAAATAATGAGAAAGGTTCCATTTCCCAACGGTTGGATTCTGCAAGGTGAGTTCTTTTTCACCGCAAGCCGGTTCAAGTGGGGCGCAAAATGGGAATGCTAATTTATGTTTTGTGAGAGTGAAACAACATCAAATCCTTGCTGCGGTGCCGGTAGACTGTGAAAGACCAAGAGTTGAAGAGGGTATTTAAATTGTCTTTTGTTTGCAATTAATTTGCAAGGAAAATGTTATTCTACTGAGCGTCTAAGTGCCACAAACGGTTTGATTGAGAGCTTGAATTTCCTCCTCGGAAGATGGGTGATTGATGTAGGTTAGTCATTTTAGGGAATTTCTATAAAATAAAGGAGTTAAAAAGAAACTGAGTAAAGAAGAGCACTATTTAATAAACTAAATTTGAAAATATGAAAGCCCCAGGCGTTGATGAAATTTTCTACTTCCTCATAAACACTTGGCATTCAAGCCAAATGTATGAAATATGTAAAATGTTTTAATCCTCTTATTAATAGAAAATCAAAACTTTGTCTTAAGAACAAGCTTTTGATATTCAAACAAATTTTCAGGCCTGCCATGTTGTATGCTGTACAAATATGGACTAGCTGTTGTAATACCAAGAAGAAAGCTCTACAGAGGGTTCAAAGTAAAATTTTGAAAATGATTCTGAAGCTTCATCCCTAGTATACAGTCATCCCTCCATGAGTCGATGTTCCATTACTCGATATCGACTCATGGAACCATACTAAAAACATAAAATCATGGTTACTATGATGATCCCTTCAAACAGCTTTCCAAAGAATAGCTGTTGTTTCTTTATTGTTTCTTTATTGTTGTTATTTCCATCTGACATCGGGGTCTTAATGAAGAAATCTTAAAATAATTAATTAAATAAACGAGATCTGTACAATCGCTGTCTGAATGACTCTACAGAAGAGTTAAAATCGAACAGCTCGTGACCTTCTACAAAACATCTACTAATAGAATTCACCGGATCATTTGCTCCGTAATTAGTATTCCTGGATTCAACCTGAATAACTTGTCTGGACCGTAAAACACGCTCAGGGGCATAGAGTCGAATACGCTCCAACAAAGCTGCACAATCTTCTTCGCTACGAATTATTTTCGCTCCATATACAGCTCTATCGATTCTGCGACGTACACGTAACGGTTCAATTCCCAGCAAGGCACAACGATCCTCATAAGGTGGTAGCATTTCAGGATGTCGCCATGGTAGATTTAACAAAGCACGCCTCACGAATTTTCTTTGAACAGCTTCTATTCTTGCAATCCACACGGCTTCATATGGCGACCACACAGTAGATGCAAATTCCAAGATAGATCTAACAAGATAGCAATATAAAGCGCGCAAGCAAAGAGGATCGTCAAAATCTTTGGCCATTTTGAAGACAAAACCCAACTGTCGGTTTGCTTTATCCACGATGGCGCAATAATGCAATTTAAACGTCAATTGGCAGTCTAACAACACCCCAAGATCCTTGACTTTATCAACGCGTTCCAGTTTCTGTCCATTTATACTGTAATCGTACAGAATTGGAGATTTGCTTCGACGGAACGAGATGACGCAACATTTAGGAACGCTTATTATGAGGAAGTTTAGGCAACACCAACGTGCGAAGGTATCCAAAAGGTCTTGAAGTTCTCTGCAGTCAGCTTCAGTTCTCACTACTAAAAATAGCTTCAGGTCGTCTGCGTAAATCAACAATCCTCCATTAGCGAGCAAAATTGTCACATCGTTGAAAAATAACGAAAATAATAGGGGCCCTAAATTACTCCCCTGTGGTACACCGCATGCTGGATGAAAGGGATTTGATACAACTGGTCCAATTTTCACGCAAAGATTTCTATAGCTGAGATACGATTTGAGCCATTGACACATTCTTGCTGATACACCAAGCCGAAGTAGTTTTGCCAGAAGGATATCGTGGTTAACGGTGTCAAAAGCAGCCTTGATGTCTGTGTATACAGCGTCAACTTGCACACCGTTGTCCATAGCACAAATGCATGTCGACGTGAAATCGCATAGATTACTTTCAACTGAACGCTTTGGGTAGAAGCCGTGCTGTTTTTCACTGAGGTAGGAACAACATGAACTAAACATGACATTGTTCACGACGATTTCTAAGCATTTAGAACCAGCTGAAAGGGAAGTTATCCCGCGGTAGTTAACTATATCCGTTTTATCACCCTTTTTGAACACTGGCAACATGTGCGACGTTTTCCAAGCGGTTGGGAACTGCTGAAGATGCATCGATTTGTTAAAGATGGCAACCAGCGGTGCGATTAACGATGTACTACATTTTTTGAATATACATGATGGGATACCATCTGGTCCAGCACGATAAGACATCTTGAGTTTCTTAAATGCAATATCAACCATACCTTCATTGATATGAAACACGTCAAGATCAACCATATCTCGTGGTACGGCTCGTACTGCTTCATTGATTTCCGCTGCCGTTGCAACTCGATTGGCAAAAACACTGGAAAATTGTTGGGCAAACAGCGTACACTTTTCTTCAGCAGTGCTGGCTTCGATATCACCTAAATGCATAGTTACAGGTAGTCCGTTTTCTTTTCGTTTCGTGTTGACAAAATTCCAAAAGTTTTTCGGTTTCTGTCGTAGATCTTCTTGCTGTCTTTTAACATAAAGTTTATACAGGAAACGGTTATACCCACGGTAAATGCGACTAGCTTCGAGAAATAGACGCTTTGTGTTCATACATCTACGGCGACAGTACTGTTGTAGCAGTTTAATGCGACGGCGTTTCAGAAAGCTTAGGTATGTATTTGACCAAACCGGCTTCCTTGGTGGTCTCTTCAGCGGAACAGTTTGCATGATGCAATTATGAAGGATAGCATTGAACGAAGCAACAGCACCATCCACATCATTACTTTGATACACTCCGGACCAATCCGCCTGCAAAAGCATTTGATCCAATACATTAAAATCACCTCGACGAAAATCGCGTTCAGATAGATCGATATCTTCATAAAATGATACTGGTGGCAGCGCAGCTACAGCGAACTCGAGGGCAGGGTGATAGCGATCAAGTGGAACAACCTTTTCGATTGCCAACGAGGCAAATCCATTGGTCATAATCGAGTCAGTGCTGAATACTAGATCCAAAATACGCTCACTGCAGTTGCGATTCAAATTCCGTTGTCGTAATCCATGAAAAGCCATACCGTCAAGAAGGATTTGGCTCGACGAAGATATGTGTGATTGAAGTGGATCGACAAAAGCATAGCGGTTGTTAGTTTTCCAGAATAGGCGAGGTTGATTGAAATCGCCGAACAGGATCATAGAACTGGAACCATTTTGTAATGTGCAAATATTGGACACAGAATCAAGATGATACTGTACAAACGTCCTGTCTTGGCTTTTATCAGGAGGGATGTACAAAACGCCAATAAAGATATCAGTTGCTCGAATGGAAACTTTAACCCACAATTGTTCAACCCTAACTTCTGTAGCAATTTCAACCTGCGATGATCCAAACTTTTTGTGTACGCCGATAAGAACGCCGCCACCACGACGACGGGAGCTACTCGTAGAAGAGCGATCAACACGGAATACCATGTAGTTGTTGTTAAACAATTGACGAGATTGAATACGATCGTCCAACCATGTCTCGGTGAAAACGTAAGCGTCATAATCCAGATCAGATGTAGAAAGGAAAACGTCATCAATTTTTGTCCTTAGGCCCCGAACATTCTGATAATAAATACGTAGTTTAGCTGACAAGTCCCTTGAAGCTGAAGCCGGCGCCAATCGTCTGTCCAAAGCGGGTTCACGTGAACTGCAACTCGAAGATATATCAGGCGAAAGAAACTTGCAGGAAGACCAATACTTGCCCGTTGTCACCGGTTGGAAGACCCCTTCGTCATCCCCGACCACAGGGCCAGGACGTCTATGATGGCATGGAACGGCTGCATTCACGACTGGGTCGAGGGACTCCGGGGCTTCCAAAGTACTGTACACTGTGCGTCCTGGTGATGACGTATGGCTGCTAGATTGCGATTCGCTCGAGAGAAGTGAAGCAAAATATTGCTGTTCGCTGGAACATGAGGTATAATTAGGCAGGGCCACTGTTCTATTGCACGTATACTTGCCTGAGGGATGTTGTCGGGAGATCCCATCACAAACCAAGACCACAGGACCAGGACGACTATGATGACAGGAACAATCAGCTACAGGCACGACTGGGTTTGGCGGATAAGGATCTCCCTCAGTACTGCAGGCAATGCGTCCTGGGGTAGATGGTGTAACGGCGGCAGAGGATGCATAAAAAGTTGTCATTGTTGACTTTGCTGATCCAACGGAACAGCCGAAGTGGTTTCGACATCTTTCGCAGGCGGATTGGGATTCATGTTGATCTTTACTATTGGTGGAACGTTTTGACGTAGGACTACGTCTTTGTTTTCTATATTGGGGTGCACTTTAAAAGTACGGAAAATGAGACATGTAACGAAATTAGGGGAGATTTTGAACGTTAATAACTCAGTTGTTTATGAACCAATTATTACGATTTTAGTATCATTCGATCAGAAATGTATCTACGCATCGTTTGTAATATATCCGATAAGTGAATTTTGTTGTTAAACTATTGAAAATTTGATAAATGTTGACCCCTTTCTTATCTAACCAATCACGTTCGAGCACTTTTCGACGGTGTCGCTTCCCACTATAAAAGCAAACGGGTCCCTGCTTCTTCCCTCAGTCTTCTTTTTGCGGTCGGACTGTGAACACGGTCGGGCGAGTCATTCTCGCTTTGCTTTTGCACCCGCGTCACAGTCCAATTTGTGTCGTCGGAAGAGGAAGACGCAAGATTGATTTGCGGCGGCGATGACGATGGCTTGGGCGCTTCTCCGAGCGGCAAACTACTGCTGCTCGGAGAAGCGTCCAAGCCATCGTCATCGCCGCCGCAAATTTATCCGCGCTCCCAGATTTCGACTCGTGATCGATGGTCAAGGAGCAAGCCCGTTAGGAACCAGAAGCCCTCAGAGTTACTGATCCGAGGATGCTGCTAATCGAGCGTCGGACTGGTGAAATCGCTCAAGATTTCAAGAGTGAGCATCGTTTCCGGATTTCGACTTGTGCCAGGGAATCCACAACCCGTTGCTGTTGTGCGCCATTCACGGACCATGGCAATCAACTGATCAATCCCGCAGTGCTATTTATCTGTGACCGCATCGAGGCTAAGAAAGCCATCGGCCCTTGTCAGGGCCATCAAATTTGTGGAAAAGAGTTGAAAGAATAATATTTCCTACCTTATTACATCTTATATTCCTCAATCAATCTCAAGTTTCTTACAAAATTTAAATTGTCATGAATAATTGATGGCACGACAATTTGAGACTATTCTTGGACGCTGCTGCTGTGCCGTCGGGGTGAGTGCTTAACATTTCACAACGAATGTAAACTAGAGTGGAATTTCAGACAGTGTCTTTGATTTGGCATATTTTATGAGAACACTTCGATTACGAAAATGATCACATGTAACAAAATTGCGACATGTTTAGAATGCTTTTGAAAAGAAATTCTCATTGAACAATTTTCATAATTTTGGCACCATGGATCAGAAATTTACCTTCATATTGAAGAAAACTATTGATTATCAATAGCGAACTATTGAATATTTAGTAATTGTCAACCCTTTCATTCATGTTCGATCAATTTCTCACGCGTTATCATTTTCCGCAATTTTCAAGTAATTCTTAGCCCAACACATTATTGGCACATACCCATTTTCCAGATTGGTCGACTAGAAAGAGAAGAGCACGAATGGGAGGAGCATAATCTGCTAATCTAAGGGTATATAGCATGCTTCCTTCTTTGGATTCGGTTTCATTCCGTTTCGACTTCCGAGCTGGCAAGAGCTCCTCCGATCCTGTGCAGCGACGTCCTTCAAGCTAGCGATCCAGCGTCTGGTGATCGGTGGTCAAGAAGCAAGCCCGTTAGGAAGAAGCTGATCCGAAGCGAAAAGAGCAGCGAATCAAGCGTCGGACTTATGAAATCGCTCAAGATTTCAAGAGTGAGAATCGTTTCCAGATTTCGCCTTGTGCCCGGTGATTCACTACCCGTTGCTGTTGTGCGCCATCCACGGACCATGGCAATCAACTGATCAATCCCGCAGTGCTATTTATCTGTGACCGCATCGAGGCTAAGAAAGCCATCGGCCCTTATCAGGGCCATCAAATTTGTGGAAAAGAGTTGAAAGAATAATATTTCCGACCTTATTACATCTTATATTCCTCAATCAATCTCACAGTTTCGTACAAAATATAATTTGTCATGAATAATTGATGGCACGACAATTTGATACTATTCTTGGACGCTGCTGCTGTGCCGTCGGGGTGAGTGCTCAACATTTCACAACGATTGTAAACTAGAGTGGCATTTCCAACAGTGTCTTTGATTTGCCATATTTCATGGGAGCATTTCGATTATGAAAATTAACAAATTTGCGACATATTTAGAATGGCTATTAATGGGGGCACCCATTAATCAGAAATTCACCTTCATACTAAAGAAAACTAGTTATTATCAATAGCTAATTAGATAATATTTTGTAAATGTCAAGCATTCAAACTATTCATGTTTGATCAATTTCTCACGCATTACCATTTTTCGCAATTTTCAAGTAATTTTAAGCCCAACACATTATTGGCACAAACCCATTTTCCAGATTGGTCGACTAGAAGAGAAGAGCACGAATGGGAGGAGCATAACTGCTAATCTAAGGGTTTAAAGCATGCTTCCTTCGCCGGATTCAGTTTCATTCCATTTTCGCTTTCGAGCTGGTAAGAGCTCCTCCGAAACTGCTTAGCGAGGAGCACCTCGTAGCCTGCTGAGCTGTTGATCAGCATCTGGTTTATGAGATTTCGGCTCGTGATAAACTCATCTGTGGTGCAGTCAAGAATCAAGCCCGTTACACACTCAAATTATTTTACGGATTCCTGTAAAAATCTCAACAGCTGAACAGTTCGGTGAAATAAATAAATTTACCGTACAATTTTTACAGTATTCGGTGAAAAATCACCGGAATCCGTAAAATTTCGACGGAATTACGGTGTTTTATTTCACCGAACTGTTCAGCTGTTAAGATTACGGTGAAAATCACCGTAAGAGCTTAGTGTGTAGGCATCATTACTACTATTATTAGACAAATCGAGCGTCCAGCTTGTGGTATCGCTCAAGATTTCAAACTTAAGCTACGTTTTCAGATTTCGACTTCAGCCGTGTGATCTAATACCTGTTGCTGATGTGTGCCATCCACACCACGAAACATTCAACTGGTTCGTCTTGTAAGCAGAGAACTTATACAAATTTCTACACTTGCGTTGGGGATTCTTCGTTTAACCATGGCAATCAACTGATAAAATCCTGTAGTGCGATTCATCTAAGACAGCATCCGAGCTAACAAAGCCTTTGGCTCTTTTCAGGGCCATCAAATGTGTGTAAGAGAGTTAACAGAGTAATATTTCCGACTTAATTTATCACATTGCCAAGCAATGAATAATATTTCTCTCAAACCATAAGATCAACAAAGCGATGACTGAAGTTTTCATTATAATCCTCGAATAAATTCCTATAGATACATTGCTATTAAATATTCTTTAATTAGAATTACTTAGATTTTGCTTCAGCATGCTGAACAAGCCTCAATCACTACTATTCTTTCCAATGCTAACATATATTTCATAGGAGATTTTTTTTTTTTTTTTTTTTTTTTTTTTTTTTTTTTTTTTTTTTTTTTTTTTTTTTTTTTTTTTTTAAGACACCGACACGTAATGCTTCCAGTGGACGATTTGCCCTTTGAAGGAAGCACCACACTAGACAACGGACTAGCATGCAACGCCCAGTGGCACAGTCGAAATACGTTTTCTGACGAGAAGTTTTCTGGCTGAGGCGGGAATCGAACCCACACTCCTTGACTTACTTGACACAGGTTACTAATATAATTTCAAAATAATCATACAACCTGAAGTGAAATTTCACATTTTCATAGATAAATATGACGAACTCATCGGATAAAGATAATGTGTATTTGGGACATGATCAAACGTACACTTGGCTGCAAATCGTTATATACATAAATATTCACGAAAGTTTCGAGCACTGAAAACAGTATGAAGTCAAAACGAGCAACAAGAACGACATAAAATTCAGTTAAATTAACCATCGTGGTCCTACGTCACCAGTTCGTAAAACCCCATAGGGATGTACCCTTATAGTTTTTTGGACGATTTTCGAATTCCCTGAAGTAAATATTCTCAGGCCACGAATCGGCACAAAGTGCGATTTCACTTAGGGATTTAGCAACTCCCACTTTAAAAGAGACGAAACGCATAGTGGATACGTCCCTGACTTTAGACACCAGCTTCACCACCTTTGGAATTGGTTGTTCAATGCTGATGTTGAGACATTTCCGAACAAACTCCACAATTTCGTCATCAGTGGTACTCGGGTCAAATGCCGAAAGGTAGATCCAAAATAAGTCGTCTTTTAATTGAACAGTTTTAACTGATTCGCATAACGTTTTGCTGGTGCCACGATTATTAACAGGTCTAGTGACTACCTGGGGCGTACTAATCTCAGAGATACGTCGGCGTTTTGACGAAAACGGTGTTTTAAGGACGTCATTGTACTGGAATTTCAAAGAACCAGCTGGAGTCTTAGGCTGAGAATCGACTTTGGCCGTAAGAGATTTCACAGCTTGATTAAGTTTTTCCAGATCATCTTTCAATGAATTGATTGCATCGGTATTGGGAGATGCATGGTCAACACCACAACGCGAAGCCAGATTACGAAAGTGTCCGTTAGAGAATAAGCTAGCGCAGTCGTCACACATCCAAAAAATATTCTGATCATATTGCTTCAACGTTTCAAGCGCTGGTTGATCCACCTTTGCGCAGAAGGTATGGAAAGAAGCTCCGCAATAACCACGACAAATGATGTAATCGTTATCCGAAGTAAGTTTTTGGCAACGAGGACAAGCCATAATTACAATGAGCAGGAAACGCCGAGATGTAGGCACGATTATGTCACAGACCGTATGGATGTGTTGAAAGCAAACTTGCAAGAAAGCGATGGAATCAGCTATTTGCTGTCAGTTACAACTTCTGGTGACGATGCGGGGACGGTGTAAACAGTAACAACAATAATGCTTCAATCACTATCACAGCGCAAAATCACTACAAATAGCACACTATAGTTCATATCAACAACATAAAAACTTGAGCACAATATTCATTAAAACATAGAACTATTGGTCACAATAATAAAAACCGATTTCATAGGTAAAATATCAAAAAACAGAAGAGCTGTCGTTAAGCTTCGATATAACCATCAACAGTGATGCCAATATTATGTTCCATGACTCGATATTTCCATGAGTCGATGGTCCCTTCAATATCGACTCATGGAGGTTTGACTGTAGTACCAATGAATTCTATGTAATATCCAATGTTGAAACATTGGAACAAATGTAAAAAAAAAGTGTTTAAGGTTACAATTCATACATTTTTCTGTACTGTGGCGAATATCGATGCACCTGTTTAAAAGTCTCTTGGCCTTGTGGTAATGTCCATTACCCTAAGTAAATCCCTACTGAATGTGAAGATAATGTCAACTCTGTTGAAGAAATCTCACAGTTAATAACTATCAAAGTGCATTAGAAACACTAAGCTAAGAAGCAGAACCTATTCCAGTGAAGACTAAATGTGAAAGAAATAGAAGATCTATCATGACTTCACGCACGGGATTGACACGGACCAAAATATCGTAAAGTTATTACGAATGCAACAAAACCGCTGACACTATCACTCCTTCCCAGCTCAATTTACTTCATTTCTGAGAGCTATTTCAGGCCCCGGAAAGTATCAACAAACAAGCGCACACACACACAAACCACCGGACGCCACGCAAATATTTTGCAATAAAAGTTCCGGCTACCATTCATTCATTCGACGTCGCGTGCATAACAAACTGTCCAACTCGTCCGCACAAGTGAAACGGAACGGAAACAATAGTTCGGGGGAAGAGAACAACAGAAAATGGTGAAAGAAAAACTTTCCCCAATCCGACGTCATCACCACCACCTCCCACCTCAGGGATGGTAGCGACTGGCTAGCAAATAGGAACTTTCGAGATCTATTATAAAATAAATATATGAAAACTTGAGAATTGGCTTCAATGCATCTTCACCTCAAATGAACTTTACAAGAGTCAATTTAGATATAACTGGAGATATTCAAAAAATGTTTGGAAAAACTTTAGTGGCTTTAACTTATTGCTGGAGAAGTTCCAAGAGAAATTTCTGAAGGATATCACAGGTCCAATATATTGATAAATCTTTACAGAGAAGATTTCCTTGATTAATCCCTGGAGTAGACCTGTGTGCCGCTGCGCATCACGCCGCCGATTTTGGATTTTCATGCCGAATAATTATTTACCAAGAAGAAAAATGATTATATTTTTCCGGCAAAATGCACTAAAAGTACTTAAACATTAATTTCGAAGTTTCTATAGGAAATCTTATAGAAATTCTCTGAAAATATCTCCAGGTTTTCTTCTACGGTTTTCATAGAGACAACTTTCCGAGAATTTTCCGGAACGCTTCCTGGAAATTCCCCAGCGATCCATTCGATAATTTCTCCAGGAATTCGTCCATACATACCATCGAGGATTCGGTGGGGAAAGCATCCAGGTTTTTAGCAGTCTTCAGACAGAAGCTCTGCAAATTAAAATGAATTAATACTAGAAAGAATTTCGTCAATTTATTTTGGGGTTCAATCAGGATTTTTCCTAAGATTTCTTAATAATTTCTTCTTGAAATAACTTCTGAGATTCTTCCAAAAGCTCATATGGATATTTCCCTAGTAAATCTGGTACGGAAGAGATTCGATGGGGAATTTTATCAATGGTTTCCTCCAAAGGTTTTTCAATGGCTTCCTGGTTTCAGAATGAATTTTTCATGAATTGCTTTAAAAATATATCGAAGGAATGCTTCGTTGAAGTCCAAGCAGAAAATTCGTTTTTTTTGCGTCGGAGTCTAAGTTTTTTTTCGGTTTATTCTGCACGTGTTCTACTGGGCTGTGCCTTGAAAGTTTCATTATTCTTCGTTGTCGCAAAAGTTTTTTTAGTTCTATTTTGCACGCATTCTGAGTGCTTCTTGATGGCCCAAGCAGTCAAGCTCGGGTTTTCGCCTCGCCGGAGTAATTTTTTTTAATGTGTAATGAGCATTCTCAGTTAGAAATTGACGATCAAATTGGTGAGCTCATTTTATGCTTGTATTTTAAGTGTACAATATATTATGAAACGTATTTTTATCATGACAGCCGGAGGAATGTCACTAATATGAATTGATTTAGGAAAATATGAACAGTTCGTCACTGTGTCACTTGTAAGGACGTGGCCGGCGCCGTTTTGACTTTATAATGTTTGGAGTTTTCGAAAGTGTACATTAAAGATGGAGAGCTACTCCTAAGCCACATCTGTTGGTTCTATATGCAATTTCGATTATTCTGGTCAATCACGGAGTAGCAACTACGAATTGTACGGTCATCAATGCTTATATGCATATATGCACTTGTTAAATGCTTTAAAAATATAGCAAAGAGCTTTTCTTCAAGAGTTCCCTGGAATTTTAAAAAGAACAAACTATTAATCCTTTGAGAAAATCCTCTTTAGATTCCTGATTCCTTCGAAGATTATTCAATGATTCCAAACCTCGATTTTTTGGGAGAGCATTTAAGTTTTTTTTTATTATTTGGAGGAATTTTTACGAATTTTTTTTAGAGCACCAGGATGACTCCAAAAATCTTTCAAGTTCTAAAAAAAACTCAAGAGACTCCAGAAAAATTTGCTACAAATTTCTCCATTAACTTTTCAATGAACAAACATTGCTTCCTGGATTAAACTAAACGTTTTTCTGGATTCATCGATTTTGAATTTACGACACTTCACACCTGTGCCGACAAGACCCCTCGTTTCGACAACCTTAACAATCACAACGCTACGTTGATCGATGACAGCGTAGATGATGAGTGATATCGGGAGATAAATGACAGGCGATTAGAGGATAGAAGAAGAAAAAACCCTTCGTCATCTTGTGCCTGTGACTAGGAGACTATCATCCAAGTGAATTATAGTGAACTAGAATCTTAATTAATAGTAAAACATTATTTCGAGAAAATTAGCGTGAATTATATCTAATGATAAACTGTAAGTAACACTATATACCTTTGCTGCAAATCGAAAAAATATGTTTAATGAACGATATGTCTAAATCAGGATTGTTCGGTTGATACTGTACTTACCACATAATTCAAACACGACCCATTCTTGAAATTGATACCGGTAACCAAATTTGTAAGTAAATTCACCTTATTTAGAAAACCTAACATGCAGAAACCTAATAAAATGAATTCATTGTAGCTTGAAGCTAAACCCACTTAATCCTATGTTTGCTGTCGAGAGTTGGTGCACCCTAACCCCACAAACTTCAAGAAATTTGTGGTAGTAAGAATGGAGTATCAGGATCCCCAAAACCCCGACGCCTCACGGAACTGCCAGTCATGCGACCGTCCTGATACGGCGGAGAGCGAGATGGTCCAGTGCAGTGTCTGCAAACTGTGAGAGCCCTTCGGTTGTGCTGGAGTAGATGGTAACGTTAAACATCTCGACGTCAGGTATGTTTGCAAGAAGTGCGTGGCCAGACAGGGGCCTTCTGCCGGAGGTGCGCTGCAAGTGCCCGGCGACGATAAGTATAAGAAGAAAACTTGGAAGGGAGGTTCTAAGACGGCTTCGAAAAAGGACAGAACACTTCCCGATCCACCGAAGAGTGTGACTTCCAGTGTCCGCGCCAAGCTGTTAGAGGAAGAGTTGAAACTCGTCGCGAAGAGCAGCGGCTGCAAGAAGATGCCCTACAGGAGCAGGAGGACATAAGAAGGCGGCAGCTAGCCGAAGAGGAACGTCAGCTAGAGGAAAAGCGGCGACTAGCGGAAGAGGAAAACAAGATGCGCGAACGAAAATTATAAGAAGAGCTGGATCTGAAGCGAAAAAAGATGCAGATCAGAAAGGAGTCGCTTGAAAAACGCCAGGCCCTCATCCGGGAGGCGGCGTCGACGAGTAGCAGAAGTAATTCAATTCAGGATTCGAACGAAAGAGTGAATAAGTGGCTGAATTTTCAAAACAATGCTGAAGGATCAAGGGGATCTCTGGGGGACGACGACAATGGAGATCAACAACTTGCCGATCACGATCCACTAGAAGATCTCGCACACCCAGCAATCGAGTACCCTGATATTAGAGCGCTTACGGTCGTGTCAGACCTTCCCCGTCCTTCGAACCCGCTAGCTCATGTGACGCAAAATGCCCTGACGCACTCGTTTCCCACTCATCCACCGGTTCACACGCTAACTCAAGTGCAAATCGCCGCACGACAGGTTCTGGGAAAGGACCTTCCCACTATCGGCGGGAACCCAGAAGACTGGCCGATCTTTAAGGACTGTTCATTTTATAAAGTGGACACTTTGTTTATGCTATATCTTTTTTATTTATCGATAAAATCGTAATCGGTTTTCTGTGTATCGTTGACCTTTTATTCTAAAATGCTATGAAAATATGAAATCTTTGAAAATGCTTTTGGTTGAAGAGCTAAATAGTGTTTCCAAAAACTCTTAAAAAAAGCTGTCCGTCAAAGTTTAACATTATTTTTCGCAAAACAAAAATCCTTATTTTTATGAACAAATTGTATGTTTGTATCCTTTACTATTCTACTAAAGGTAAAGCTTTAAAAATATCAATTATATTCCACCATTCTATGACACTAGGTAACTTTAGTGATTTACCCATTTATGGCCAAATTTGCTGATACACCATCCTTTCACTCCCAGCAAAAGAGAAAAGTAAAAAGCGTGTTCAAAACTAGTTTGGATTACTAAAGAAACTATATTAGTATAAACGAAAGCTAATTCGTGAGATTAAACTACAGTCTTAAGTATAAATTTTACTGTTTATGGTAGTTTTACTAAAAAGTCTCATACTTTTAAAATCATGTACGCATATTTATCGATCTACAGCAAATTGTAAACAGTTTTCTCCGAATTTTTCAATTGGTAATCTCAGAATAACATATTATGAAAATAATATGTGAAAAATAAAATCGATTTTATTACAGCAGTGTTGCCAATTTTGATGATTGTCAATGTACTTTGATAGGTCTTCTAAGAATAAAACAATTGTGTTTCTGTTGTGCTTTGAATGTGACGTGGGGACTTACTAAGTAATTCTATGAAGGCGTAAGTTATTTTTCATATTAATACTATATTAGGACTCCCGTCAGGACGTACTTTCACACAAAAAATTCTACTCATATCAATTTCCATCAAATTTAAAAAAAAATTCTTTAAAAATATACGGGAAAATTGATTTTATTATATCTGTAATATTGTTGCTCCAAAAATAACTTGATTTTTTCCATAAGGCTTCTGATTGATGATGCTTTCGAAGAACAAGCCTTTTTTGAAAATAGAAAATATAAATAATCGAATTTTCCAGCCAATTTCTTACAATCATTGATTTTGATAACCTCAAAAAATCGACCGATCTAATCATTGTTCCATATTCGTGTGAAATTTAATTATTTTGGAGAATTTTTATTATCACAACATTGTACAATACTAGTCGAACGATGTGCAAAAAACCGATTGAAATTTCATTGATTAATAAGAAAGATAAAGCATGCACAAGGTGTCCACTTTATAAAATGAACAGTCCTTATTAGTAATTTCGAGCAGTCCACTGCCACTTGTGGATACTCAGATGCTGAAAATCTGGTCCGGCTTCAACGATGTTTGAAGGGAAACGCGCTGGAGTCGGTTCGCAGTCGACTGCTGTTGCCTGCTAGTGTACCGCACGTTATTAAGACCCTGCGTACACTATATGGTAGACCAGAACTCATCATTCGGTCACGGATGACGAAGATACGCCAGGTTCCCGCCCCTCGACACGATCGTTTGGAAACGCTGATACAATTCGGTCTTTCGGTACAAAATCTGGTCGGCCATCTAAAAGCAGCGAGCCAGCTAAATAATCTTTCGAATCCGGCATTGATGCAGGAACTTGTAGAGAAACTCCCTGGTTCCATGCGGATTGACTGGGCAATCTACAAAAACAAAAACCTTCCGGCGACCCTCGAAACCTTCGGGGACTTCATGGCCGGGCTGGTAACGGCCGCAAGTGAGGTGTCTTTCGAGCTTCCAGGTGAAAGGACAACAGCGAATGATGAAAAGCAGAAATCCAGAGAAACCGGTAACATTTACGCACATTCTGGTGAGCGAATGCCTTTTTCGTCTTCCGAAGAGCCAGCATCTGTTGCAAACGGTGGGCCGAATTCTTTTGCTCCCGTCAAAATGGGCAAGCCGTGTGCAGCGTGCGGTCGGAGTGGACATCGAGTGGCGGATTGCCATCAGTTCAAAGGTGCGACTCTAGACGAACGCTGGAAACTGGTCCAGCTGGAGGGTTTGTGCCGAACGTGCCTGAACAGTCACGACAAATGGCCATGCTGTTCCTGGAATGGATGTGGTGTCGAAGGATGTAGACAAAAGCATAACACTCTCCTACACATCTCCTCTTCCTCCCCTGTAAACGTAGGGATGTCAGCAAGTCACGAGCTATCGGAGGACCTGAAATGGCAGCTCTTTCGCATTGTCCCCGTCGTTCTCTTCAGTGGCAGTTCATCTCAACCAATATTCGCCTTCATCGATGAAGGCTCCTCTTACACTCTGTTGGAGGAATCAGTCGCTAAGCAGCTCGGAGCCAGAGGTCAGCTAGAGCCACTAACTCTCCAATGGACTGGAAATGTGAAACAGAAGGAGACAAAATCCCACCGTGTCCAAATTGAAATTGCTGGCAAGGGCAACGGCAACCGGCACAGATTAGTCGATGCTCGTACCGTAAGCCGACTTGTCCTACCTTCTCAATCTCTCAAATATGGAGAACTGGCCAATCGGATTCCTCATCTTCGTGGCCTCCCCCTGGAGTACTACGAATTAGTCCAACCTAAGTTATTGATAGGGCTGGACAATCTTAGATTGTGCGTTCCAGTAAAGCTGCGAGAAGGGGGACCGAAAGATCCAATCGGGCGAAATGTAGACCAGGGTGGAGCATCTACGGTTGCGTACCCGGTCAGTCGCCTCAAACTGCAATTGTTAGCTTTCACGTCGGAGCTGTATCGGATCCGGATCGGGAATTGAACGAGCAGCTTCGTGACTACTTTACCCCCTTTACGCCCACAAAGCAAGCCTGGTGGAACTAACCTCAGTACCAGCTAATCAAGTGTGGTACCTCCCGCTGGGTGTTGTTACGAATCCCAGAAAACCCGGGAAGTTGCGACTAATCTGGGATGCAGCGGCCAAAGTGAACAAAGTTTCTTTCAATTCCAAGATGCTCAAGGGGCCGGACTTGCTTTCCCCTCTTCCTCAAGTACTTCGTCAGTTTCGGCAGTTTCCTGTCGCGGTGTGCGGAGATATTATGGAGATGTTCCATCAGATAAAGATCCGCGCACCGGACAGCCAATCTCAACGGTTTCTGTTCCGCAACAACCCGTGCGATCCACCCCGAGTGTATGTGATGGACGTCGCCACATTTGGTTCGACCTGTTCCCCAGCCTCAGCGCAGTACATCAAGAACCTGAACGCGGAGGAGTTCTCCAACGAATACCCCCGAGCAGCAGCAGCTATCCAAAACAAGCACTATGTGGACGATTACCTTGACAGCTTTATGACAGTCCAGGAAGCGATCGAGGTCGTCAACGAGGTAAAGTTGGTCCACTCCAAGGCTGGATTCACACTGCGTCATTTCTTGTCTAACGAAGCACCTGTTCTTAAGGGAATCGGTGCCGCATGTGAAGTAGCACCGAAAAACCTGGACCTAGAGCGGGGGGAAAACTGGAATCAGTGCTAGGCATGCAGTGGATTCCATCCGAAGACGTCTTCGTGTACACATTCGGAATGAGAGATGATTTGCAGTCCATACTCGTCGAAGATCACATCCCCACTAAGCGAGGACAGGATTGTGATGAGTTTGTTCGACCCTCTCGGGTTTATCGCTTTCTTCCTCGTACATGGAAAGATCCTGTTACAAGACATTTGGGCTAAAGGTACGGAGTGGGATGAACAGATACCGGAGGATATCAATGAGCGGTGGAAGCAGTGGTCAAAACTTTTCAATCAGTTGAGTCAACTTCGTATTCCGCGGTGCTATTTCCGTTCACCTTTTCCCACAAGGCTGGATGATCTCCAACTTCATCTTTTTGTCGACGCCAGCGAGTCAGCATACGCTTGCACAGTATACTTTCGCTTGGAGACAGACGGTGACACGCAGGTGCCGCTCGTCGGTGCCAAGACCAAAGTTGCTCCGTTAAAAACACTCTCGATCCCAAGACTTGAGTTGAAAGCGGCCGTACTCGGCGTTCGTTTGCTAGACACTATTCAAAGTCAGCACGAGTTCCCGGCGAAATTCTTACTTCCACAGAGCAACAGGGGTGGAGGTGGGTGCCGACGAAGTTCAACGTCGCCGATTTGGCTACCAAGTGGGGGACAAGTCCACAGTTAACCATGGAGAACCCTTGGTACCAAGGGCCGAGCTTCATCCATGACCCGGAAGAGACTTGGCCGCAACAACGATCGACTATTTCAACGAACGAAGAGTTACGACCTGCATACTTCAATTTCGTTCATTCTGGTCCCATTGTGGACTTCGATCGGTTCAGCAGTTGGATGAAGCTCCTCCGTTCATCAGCATACGTGCTACGTTTCCTCGACAATATTCGCTGACAGAAGCAAGGAATCACTCTGCAGCTTGGCGTTCTCGACAGCAACGAATCACGGCGAGCTGAAGAAATGCTGTGGAAGCTAGCTCAGGCTGACACTTACCCGGATGAAATCACCGTTCTAACAAAATCCCAAGGCCCTCCGGATCGTCGTCACCTAGTGGTGGAGAACTCCAGCGGTATCTACACTAAATGGCCTTTTATTGACGAGAGAGGAACTCTGCGGAGTCGTGGTCGGATTGGAGCTGCACCCTACGTAGCAGTGGAAGCGAGGTATCCTGTTATTCTTCCAAAGCAACATGCGATCACCATTCTGATTGTAGACTGGTATCACCGCCGTTTCCGGCATGCAAACCGCGAGACCGTCGTTAACGAAATCCGCCAACGTTTCGATATTCCGGCACTAAGGAGATTGGTGGATAAAGTCGCAAAAAACTGCGTAGTTTGTCGCATCGCAAAGGCTGCCCCGAAACCACCAGCGATGGCTCCGCTACCTGAAATGCGTCTGGCAGCATTTAATCAACCATTCACTTTCACTGGGTTGGACTATTTTGGCCCAGTGCTCGTTAAGGTAGGACGAAGTAACGTCAAGCGGTGGGTGGCTCTCTTTACCTGCCTGTCCACCAGAGCTATCCACCTAGAACTAGTGCATACTTTGAGCACGGAGTCGTGTATCATGGCCGTTCAACGCTTCGTCTCTCGCCGCGGTTTGCCGAGGGAATTCTGGATGGACAACGCCACATGTTTCCAAGGAACCAGATGGCCATGGCTGAAAAGTTCACCTCACCGCGCACAGCCTGGAAGTTTATCCCACCTTCTACATCGCACATGGGTGGAGCGTGGGAGAGACTTGTGCGCTCAGTCAAGGTGGCTATCGGAGCAATAATGGATGCACCACGTAGACCAGATGACGAAACGTTAGAAACGATTCTACTCGAGGCGGAGGCAATGATCAACGCTAGACCTCTGACCTACGTTCCGCTAGAGTCTGCGGATCAAAAAGCTTTAACGCCCAACCATTTTTTGTTGGGCAATTCGGCTGGTTTCAAATTCATGCCTACGGAGACCATGGACACCCGTTCAACCCTTCGCAGCAGCTGGAAGTTAGCGAGATACATCACCAACGAATTCTGGAACCGATGGCTGAAAGAATATCTGCCGGTCATTACACGTAGAAGTAAATGGTTTCAGGACGTCAAGGACATTGCAGTAGGAGACCTGGTCTTAGTAGTGGACGGCCATTCCAAGAACCAGTGGATTCGAGGCCGTATTGAAGAGGTTTATCCTGGGAAGGATGGTGGAGTACGGCAGGCTTCGGTGCAAACATTGACAGGGGTCAATCGAAGAGCAGCTGTCAAACTAGCTGTTCTAGATGTCTTGGACGAATGTAAACCTCTCAATGGAATTCCGGGAGTTCCGGATCCTCACCAAGGTTTACGGGCGGGGATATGTGCCGAAAAGACCTCTCGTTTCGACAACCTTAACAATCACAACGCTACGTTGATCGATGACAGCGTAGATGATGAGTGATATCGGGAGAGAAATGACAGGCGATTAGAGGATAGAAGAAGAAAAAACCCTTCGTCATCTTGTGCCTGTGACTAGGAGACTATCATCCAAGTGAATTATAGTGAACTAGAATCTTTATTAATAGTAAAACACTATTTCGAGAAAATTAGCGTGAATTATATCTAATGATAAACTGTAAGTAACACTATATACCTTTGCTGCAAATCGAAAAAATATGTTTAATGAACGATATGTCTAAATCAGGATTGTTCGGTTGATACTGTACCTACCACATAATTCAAACACGACCCATTCTTGAAACTGATAGCGGTAACCAAATTTGTAAGTAAATTCACCATATTTAGAAAACCTAACATGCAAGAAACCTAATAAAATGAATTCATTGTAGTTTGAAGCTAAACCCACTTAATCCTGTGTTTGCTGTCGAGAGTTGGTGCACCCTAACCCCACAACACCTGAGTGCATTCGTGTAAATATTCCTGAGATTTTCTTTAGAAATTATTCCAAGAATTTTCTCGAGAATTTCTTCAAAAATTTTACTTTGTACTCTTGTAAAGGTTTCTCTTAGCAATTTCTTTATAGATTCATTTACCTCTCAAATATTTTGGAAACATACTCAAAAGAAAAATAAATGTAAATTCCAGCGTAAAGGGAATGCCAGATTTGTGACAAATTCACTGGACACATCGACTAAAATTACATCAACTTCATGGAAAATTATCCGAACTGTCACGTAATCAGCTAGAGCCCATGCTGCATTTCACAATGTATAGCGGAATCTTACATGGTGCTATTGTAATTTTACACGATGTTACGTGTAAAATTACTCATATCTGGCATTCCTTTCCGTGTGCATGATTTTACGCTGAAATTTACTTGGATTTTTCTTTCCATGTATTAGCAATACTACCAAATATGAAATAGAAAAAAAATATATAGAATCAATGTCTTTGAAATTTTTTCAAGTATTCCTTCAATGGTTTTTTTTATTATGGAATTCGGACTTCATTTCTGTCTTCAACTCCAAAGATCAATGTAAAAATCTCTGCAGAGATTTCTCAAGTAATTCATTCCATGATTTTTTTTCCATTTCTTAAGGGATTACTCCAGGAATTCATTCAGATAATGTTCTATGTTTTTTCTCAAAGAGTTCCTTAGAAATCCTGTTAAGCTACCACAAATTTCTTTAAGGAAGAAGATTACCTTCAATAATATTTTAAATGATAATTGTTAAGGAAATTTCTTTATATATCTTTGCTAGAGCTTTTCCAGGTTCTTCGTGAATTTCATCAAGGATATCAGAGAGAATTCATTCAAATATTCCTGAATGAATCATAATTAGAATATTAAGCCCTATGAACATTTCTTGCCCTATACTTTGGAAAATTTCTGCAGCAAATTATTCCAGCAAAAAAAAAAATATAACATATAAAAAATAAATAAATATATATAAAATGTCTTAATCCACTTATTAATTGAATATCTAAACTTTGTCTGAAGAATAAGCTTTTGATCTTCAAACAAATTTTCAGGCATCTGCGCGTTGTGAAGTGCTTGAACTCAAGATAAAGTTTAGTTGACCCTCGGAAAATGTAAGTAATGCAAGTCTATAACGTGATTTAACATTTCACAAACCCGAATTCAACCCGTAGAGTAAAGTGGGGCAAAAGTTCGAGTGGGGTAAGAGTTTCTTTTTAAGATTTCTAGCTCAATTCAAAACAAATCTTATAAATGTCATGGTGGTTCGAATGCTATTCGAGTAAGAGACTTTCAATCCAAATATCATAAAAATCGATTGAGATTTGGAAAATTTATGGCTATTTGATGTTTTTCGACGTGAATATTGTAATTTCTGGTCAAAATTTCGTTGCACGGAACCAATTGAAGATTAAATCTTTTTCAATATTTTATGTAAGGGAGTTTCTAGGCCTATCATAAGGTTGCTTTGAGGTGTATTAATTTTTGCATAAATGCCTGAAAACAATTTTTGGCTCACGGGGCCAAGTTCGACCCATGTATAAAATCACGGAAAAATTTGCAAATTGCCTAAAATCCACATATTATCTTCAAATTTAGTTAAATTTGTCTGATCAATTGAAAACTGTCACCAAATGTTTACATTTTCACTTAGTTTTGCGAAAACCTGCTATTTTTGAGTATATTACAATTAACACGGCTTTGGGCAATTTTTTGATGAAAATTTAGTGTGTATTTTTCGTCAAACTTAAATGCACGGCTGGTTTAAAATATGCCTGTCATAAAAGGATCGATATTTTGTGTTTTAGCCAGCGAACTTTTGCCCCACACTAGATTCGAACTCTTGCCCCAACGGAGGGGCGAAAGTTCGAATAAGACAATCAATTTTGAAACTGTTATAACTAAAAATGGGTAAATATTTTGACACAAATAGCGAAATTATAGTCAATATGTTGAAGGTTCAATTTATGGTATTTGTTTTGTTTTAACTGCAATTGTTTTCCTAAAAACCAAACCCTGAACCGACTCAAGATACACACCCGACGCGATAGTTACAAACCTTAAGCTTAAATTTAATTTGAAGAAAAGATATTTGTTGTTATTTCATAATTTTATTTATTTAATATGCAAACACTGACTGACTGGTTATTTTTCATGTTTTCAATAGTTTTCAACACATTCAACATTTCATTGTATGACATATTCAAAGACATTCCCGGTAAATTACTCGCAATGCTTTCCACTCGGTCAGGCACATTCTTGTTGGCTTCTTCAATTGAGTCGTTTCGCTTCTCGACCGGGTCTAACTCCACCACTTCGCCAAATAGGTATTCGTCCGATCTGTAGTGCTGCTCCTTTTGACGATCTGTCGTTGTCTTACTGGATCGCTTGCTGCTTTTGTCGGTACTCTCATCCTTCTCCTTCCGGTGCGAAGACTTTCGTTCCTTCCTGTTCTTATCCTTCGAAGACTCCTTCTTGTCGTTATCCTTCGAAGTCTCTTTTCTGTTCTTATCCTTCGAAGAATCCTTCTTGTCGTTATCCTTAGAAGACTCTTTCCTGTCCTTATGCTTCGATGACTTCCTTTCCTTGTTTTCCATGCTCGTCGATGATTCTTCCGATGATCGTCTCTTCTTTTGTGGCTGTTGTTTGCCCTCCTGCTTATCCGGTGAAGCCGATCGTTTGGAGTTGCGGCGATATTCGGCTTCAAGCGTTTCCGGTACGGGGAAATCTCCTCCCATATGGACGTAGGTTCGCAGTAGGACCTCCGTTCGACGAGTCCTCACGGAAAATTGGTACGTGATGTCGATCAGTTGATAACACTCTCCGCATACAAATTGCGGCAATTCGCTGTCATCCGGGGCACAGTGAGGAAAACACTCCAACAGCTGCATCCGCAAATACTGGTTTTCGTTGATGTCTACGAGGTAGCGCTTCTTCAGACAGAGACGGCACACTTCCGCCTATCACCAGAACGACTGCAATAGAGCTTACGTATGGTGAATTGTAGGTAGATTTTTCAGCACCCCAACATTAAGAGTAAATAGATTCTTCAACTGTTAAGAACTTGAAAATAGTTATTGTTCTAGTGTATGAGAATTTTTGTAAAATAAAATTCGAAATCTTTATTCACCTGGTCGAGACAAATTGTGTTTTGTTCAGTTCAATTGAATTTATTAAAATACATAGGGCGATGCCCAAATTTTCATCGTATTTGATCAGTAAAAACCTGCAATTTTCCTCGTTTTGCAGTGAATGATGCTGTTACATACCGATGCCGAACGTTTTTATTCGCCTTTCGCATTATGAAATAAGATTTTGATAAATTTTAATTCGTATGAAAATATCACTTTCCGTTGTCCCTATCCGTCGTATCCATTGTCATTTCGATCGCAATAATATTGATCCGTCGCACAACCAACAGCTCACTGTGATTTAGTGAGTGGGCAAAACACCACTTCGACGATATAAAAAAAATTCCCACAACATAATGGAACATGTAAACTTTCCTCAAAATTAATTTACCCTATCAAAATACAGCCCAAACATATTAGTCCAATTACTTTTTCAAAAGTTATTGAAGTGGTTTTTTTTAATTTGGTCTCAACTAATAACACTGCGAAACACGTTTTTGTCTCAAGCACCAAAATACCGCTATTAACTTAATTTAGGGTTGCTGAATCCATTTCCGTTTTTATAAATATCATAGCACGTCTGGTTTTCGAGATGTTAGATGTTAAAAATAAATGTAAATTTTGACTAATTCGGTTTATGGACAAAAGATCGAAAGATAAAAGGTCGAAAGGACAAAAGGTCGAAAGGACAAAAGGTCGAAAGACAAAAAGTCGAAAGGACAAAAGGTCGAAAAATATTTGCTTGGTGGGAAATTAATCCTTCTTTTAAAATACATTTTCGACCTTTTTTTGTCCCTCCGTTTTTGCTCTTCGACCAATTCGACTAATTCAGTCAACTAATTCGACTAATTCAGTCAACTTGTATGCAAGTTTGACAGCTTGTATGACAATTTAATTGCTTAATTTGCCACTGTATTCAAACTTAATGTGTATAACAATACATTTCAACAAAGCTCATTATACTTTCTACGCTCAAAAGTTATTTTTTGATGGTTTAGAAAAGTTTCGTAGTTTGTCATATAAGATAAACGAAAAATTTTGTATTGAGACTAAGAGTATGCTGAAAAAATCGATGTTATCTAAATTTTATCGTGTAATTTCAGCCAAATTATATCTTAATCCTTTGGGGCCTGATTTTTTCCAAGAACTATTATACAGTTTTTTGAACGCCTTTCATATGAAACGCTACCTGGAGGATAAGATGCAATCACAAATGATTTCTCCTACTGGTGTGACTGCGTCTGATAATTTATCATCCCAAGTACAATTGCTTGCTGGAGTGGTGGACAAACTGAGCAAGAAAGTTGATGTTCTCGCTTCGACTACAGTTGCTGGAGGTAAAACTAAGCAATTGCTAACACCTTCCTTCCGTGCGTGGCCCAAACCAGGAGCCAAACGTCCTCGTGTGGAACAATATGACTCCGCTGCCTTGACTATCGATCGTGGTACAAGAGACATCGACCTCAGTGATCTTTCGATTGGTTCGATTATGCCTACTCCAACGCCGCCAAAATTCTGGTTGTATTTATCCGGATTCCAGCCACTCATATCTTGCGATGATGTGCAGAAAATAGTGGCTCGCTGTCTGGATCTATCAGCACCGTGTGATGTAATCCGTTTGGTTCCGAAAGGCAAAGATGTCTCGAACATGTCGTTCGTTTCATTTAAAGTTGGTCTCGATCCGTCGGCGCGCGATCAAGCGTTATTGGCATCAACATGGCTGGATGGATTGGTGTTTCGGGAGTTCGTGGACCAATCAAAAAACTCCCATCGTCCATCGATCAAACCTGTGGACTTCAATCAGACTCCTGTATAATGCGCTCTATTTCGGACGGTGGGAACCCAAGGGTTCCCATCACAGGCGAGTATCCGTATTCAATATCTCCCCCACGTACACTCAACCGTTTTATGTTGCAGACGAACACCGCCGATGTAACCCTTTACTATCAGAATGTTCGAGGTGTTAGAACAAAAATCGACGATTTGCTTCTGGCTGCTATGGATTGCAATTTTCGATGTGACCGCAGCTGCATGAATAGCAATAAAACGACCTTTGGTGGTGTGCTGATAGCAGTTAACCGTCGGTTGGCTAGTACACAAATTCGCATACGTCGCGGTTTAACGCTGGAACAAGTATTTGTTGAGGTTGCTGTTGACCGTAATCATCTCATGATTGGAGTAGTTTACATCCCACCAGACCGTAGTCGAGACGTTGACTTGATTGAAGAACATATAGCTTCCGTTCGAGAACTTTGTGACCACGCATCCTTTGATGACCAGATTTTGATATGCGGAGATTATAATCAGCCTCGTCTCCAGTGGTTACTGAACGCTGATGGTGAGGTACAACTTGCTGGAAATTCATCTTTAGCTCCTGCGAGTGCTGCTTTGATCGATGGTATGGACTTTTTGAATATGATCCAAGCAAATTCCCATCGCAATCAACATGATCGAACACTGGACCTTGTATTTCGCTCGAACGACTGTACTCCAATCATCAGTGAAGCTGCGATTGCATTGTTGCCAGTAGATTTGCATCATCCTCCGCTGGAAATGCAGATTTCCATTCAATGTGAACGGCAGATTGATAAACGGTTACCTGCTGCTGACGAACCGGCTCTTGATTTTAGTAGGATTGACTACGACGCACTTCTGGATTATTTTTCTACTTTTGATTGGAGATGCCTAAATGCTTGCCGAGGTGTCGATGATATGGCTTCAAACTTCTGTTTCGTCATTCAACAATGGCTAAAAAATAACGTTCCTCACCGAAAACGTCCGTTCTCGCCTGCCTGGAGTACGTCACTGCTTCGAAAATTGAAACGTGAGAAGAATGCGTGTCAACGTAAATATCGGAAAGAGCAAACTGCGTACAGTAAGTTGAAGTTCCAACGAGCCAGTAATGCGTACCGTAGTTTGAATGCATCGCTGTACAAATCCCATGTGCTGAGAGTGCAAGCTAATCTTCGTTTGAATCCGAAAAGTTTTTGGAAATTCGTCAACAGCAAAAGAAAAGATCCGGCCATCCCCAGAAATATGGTATATGATCATGTGAAGGCAAGCTCCTCTGCTGAGTGTTGTGAGCTATTTGCGAACTTTTTTGCTTCTGTTTTCAATCATACTGCTAGTTCCACGGTGGAAGCTGAGAGTGCTTCCTCGGAGGTCCCGCTGGATTTCCTTAGTCTGACAACTTTTGAAGTAACTCCTGCAATGGTTATCACTGCTGCCAGAAAGTTGAAGAGTTCATTGTCCCCCGGACCCGATGGCGTTCCATCAGTATTGCTCAGTCGCTGTGCAGCTGTTCTGGCTGATCCGCTTTCGAAAATTTTCACTCGGTCTCTCAATGATGGTATATTTCCGGCCATTTGGAAACAATCGTACATGTTTCCGGTCTTCAAGGTTGGAGATAGGGAAAATGTTAGAAATTACAGAGGAATTACAAGCTTGTCAGCAGTATCGAAGCTGTTCGAAATTATCGTCAGTGAAGTCATTCTTAGTCAGTCGAAGCACTACGTCTCACTCGATCAGCATGGTTTTATGCCTGGAAGATCTGTCACTACGAATCTGCTTTGCTTTACTAATACATGTATAACTGCTATGGAGGAGAAAGCACAGGTTGATGTGATCTACACCGATTTGAAAGCGGCCTTTGACCGAATCGATCATAATATTCTATTGTCGAAGCTTATTCGCCTTGGTGCGACTAATAAACTCGCATCATGGCTCGCCTCCTATTTGATCGGAAGGCAGCTACGTGTTAAAATCGATTCCTGCGTTTCGACCCCATTCTGTAATTCGTCGGGTGTACCCCAAGGAAGCAATTTGGGTCCCCTATTGTTTACACTGTTTTTCAACGACGTCGCTTCTACATTAGGTGTGGACTGCAAAATCATCTACGCTGACGACATGAAAATTTATCTGGTGATTCGATCAGTGGAAGACTGCCATCGTCTGCAAAATCTGATAGACAAATTTATTGACTGGTGCCAACTGAACAAGTTAATTGTCAGCATTCCAAAGTGCTCTGTAATGACATTTCACCGCTCGAAACGACCAATTTTGTTCGACTATAGGATGAATGGATCCAGACTTCGTAGGGTTGATGAAGTGATTGATTTAGGAGTGACGTTGGACTCGAAATTGACCTTCAACAATCACTATGCGTCAATAATAGCCAAGGCAAATCGACAGCTGGGCTTCATATCGAAAATAGTCAAAGATTTCACAGACCCGTACTGTTTGAAATCACTATACTGCGCGCTGGTACGGCCAATTCTCGAAACTGCTTCGATTGTTTGGACGCCAAATGATGTTTCCTGGACATTGAGGATCGAACGTGTCCAACGACGGTTCATTCGGATGGCCCTGCGTCATCTACCCTGGCGTGATCCACTGAATCTTCCTGCATATCCTGCTCGGTGCAAGCTACTCAACATGGACACCCTTGAGAAAAGGCGTAAAATTCAACAAGCGATGTATGTAGCTAAACTTCTGAACAATGAAATTGATTGTCCACGACTGCTTTCCAAGCTAGATATTCGGGCTGCTCAACGACCTCTCCGGCAGCGATCATTGCTACAAGGCAGATTTCACCGAACTACGTTTGGATATAATGAACCAGTGTCGTCGATGATTCGCTCATTCACTATGGTTGAAGATTTCTTTGAGTTCGCTGAAACAACTGTGTGTTTTAAAAACAAGATTACTCGCTCGTCCATTTTGTAATTTCTTTGTTATTAGTTCATTCATTAAGACCTTGAAGTCAGATGGATAGTATTGGTAAATAAATAAATAAATAAATAAATAGTATTGGTGCTCAAAATGCTAAACATAACAAGAAATGATGACAAATATTTTTTTGGGAGGTGCTAGGTCTTCCAAACTGCTCTTGAGTTCATAACTTGAAGTCTATGCTTGTAATAATAACCTTGTTCATCATACAAGGTGATGAACTGTAATCTACCGTATATTCTGAACCTTCTGAGTGTTCATCAAATATTATCAGATCATTTCGAATGTTCTAGATTATCTAACTTGTCGGGATGTTCAGTACATAAGATCTACAACGCGATGAGAGTCAGGATTTAGTGGTAATAAATTAATAACCACGAAACGAAGCACTTCCGAAACATGGTGTATTCGACAAAATTTCCAGTCATAATTAGCGACATCTATTGAGAAGCATCCATAAATTATGTCACGTAAAAATATACTATTTACAACCCCTCTGCTTTTCACCTTTTGTTTGAGAACAATTTGTGAAAACGTCAGTAGAGTCTAAATGCGTAAACGAGTAGAAACACGTTTTGAATATTTGTGTTTGTCGACGAATCTTCTTCTTTTTTTTTGGCATATCGTTCCCACTGGGAGGAAGCTGGCTTCTCAGCTTAGTGTTAGTTTAGCACTTCCACATTTATTACCTGAGATCTTTCTCAGCTAATGACCTTTTTGCATGGATATATCGTGTGGCAGGCATGCGCCCATACTCTGTGCCCAAGGAAGTCAAGACTCTTTCCTTTACGAAAAGATCCGGTAATCGTCATACAAATCTCGAGCTCTACTTCTTTTTTTGCAATCGTGCAACACGACTATCCGTGTAGAGGCGTCACTACTGTACTGTCACAGACAAACAGACGTAACACTCTTGAGAAGCTCATGGTACATGCGTTTAACGATGAATTTGAATTTCATTTGACCGACGCGATCGTTCCACCAGAGGCGCTAGTGTTCGACCGCTTTGACTTTTAATAGTGTACACGTTGCTGAATGATGCGAACAAAACTTACAGGCAATTCGTGTAGTAGTGTGCGTGTTAGGCAAACGTCAACTAAAAATCCATCATGGCAGACAGTGCTTCGCGCAGATGCAACAGATGGCAGTGTGGACTATAAGACTACCCATGAGGACACTTCGCGATTGGGTTGACAGCTCAAAGTGCAAGCACAGTGAACACTAAACTTACCGAAATTTCGTTAAGCGTCATCAGTGCTTACCAATCTCCTTTGTTCCCCAAGCGATGATTGTCAAAAATTCATGGTAAACAAAAAAATTTAGCAGATCACAGCTGTCTCATGGATAGCCTTATTGTCAGTTAAGCACTTGGTACACTCTTTGCCAAGGGTGCAAATTTTTCCGCACGCATAAGCTAACACTTCAATGGAAGCTTGCGCAGTGACGACATTATTTATCTCCACTTCTTTCTCTCATTCGGCGTCGCTCCGTATAGCCGAGAGGCTTTAGAAGTTTCACGACACTCTCACCCAAATCTAGTTGAGAGTCTTCCATAGGGCACTTGGTGGCTTTGTTTAGGTGCTAAACGGCTCCATTTTATTCGGCTGGAAAATGCATCGTAGTGCGTTTTTCGTTTCAAACCGTTTCCCAGCCGAATCAAATGAGGCCGTATGGTATGTCACTAATGCACTAATGTTTACACGCCTGGAAAAAGCCAGTCAGAAAGAAAGAAGTAAACAGTTGGGATTTGTATGGCTGTGCAGTAAATTTTCTGTAACTGCAAAGCATCCGTAAATACGAGTAGATAAACATGTTTTTGTTTCTTATGTTTTCATGTCTTTTTGAAGACAGTCAAGGAACTGAAGAAAGTATGGGTTCACTTGCAAAAAACGGTTGATTCACAGGTTGTGCAGAATCTCATAGCCGGAGTTGAGGCCAAGGTGCGGGCATTTACGTATGGACTGTAAATAAAATACGAGTAAAATGGTAAAATGAAGTTTAATAGTCATTTCTCTATCCCTGAAGTTTTGATGGCAATCGGATGAAAACTCGAATTTTGCGAATAAATTTTGTGTGTGGTAATTTCATCGTGGATGACGTGCCCAAGGCAGTCAAGAATATTTTCGTTACGAAGAGATCCGGGACCGACCGGGAATCGAACCCGGAACCCTCAGCATGGTCATGATGAATACCCGCGTCTTTACAGCTTCGGCAATGGGGGCCCTATATAACCTGGTAGATTATATAACTGAACTCTATTTAGCGAAAAAAACACTGCCACAAGGGCAGATTTGAAGTTCTGAGCTCCAGGATAGTTTGGAAAAGCTTTTGAGATTCTCAGAGGTCAATAGATTCCGTTTGAGTTGAAAATATCATTATTTGCAGCGTTGCCAGATCTACGGAAATTTTCGTAGATCTACGGAATTGAGCACTTTCTACGGATCCGTAAGATGATTCTACGGAAAATGTATATTTTCTACAGAAAGCTACGGAAATTCTCATTATTCTACGGTAATTTATGGATTTTTCCAACGGAAATCTACGGAATGGCAATGCCGGGGATCTCTCCCCCCACTTACCACTTTTCGTCTACGGAATGATTTCCAAAGAAATCTGGCATCGCTGATTATTTCTACACAGAAAAAAATATTTAATTTTCAATGTGATGTAAACTGAAGTCTAGTGTAAAAATAAATCAAATTCGTGTGTTGTTACAGCATCATGTAAATTTAAATGAATATACATTCAATTTTCAATTAGAAATGGTTGAATATTACATGATCGTGTAAAGTTAAAGTGAATTCGATTGAAAAATAATGGATCGGTCGTTGAAATTTAGGTTTATTTTGATGCTCCAAATATGTGCATGAAAATAAACTTAAATTTGCAACATATTTTTAGCTGTGTAGCGCAAGCAACTACTGCTGTAAATTTCAAGAATTGAGCTTCGGGATAGTCTGAACGTCATAGAATATCCCAGGACATGAAAAGGCATGTGAAGCAGCGTTTTTCTTGACATAATAGGTATGTATTACCAAGTACGAACATCAATTGTATTTACAAAAGGCATTTTAAGCTACTTTTATACTAATTATTCTATTTGTCAGACTTCTCCATGTTCAGGATGTTCTAGGTTGCCAAGTAGGACATTAAGGCATACACCTAAAATTTTTCCCTGACAGGGAAGTATATTTGCAAGGACTTTTCCGAAGACAGTAAATTTTATTCATTGGTTCTTTTTATACAGCCATTTTCCGAATGCGGTCATAAATGAGCGAGAAAAGCTACTGGAACAAGGGTAGACCTGAAGTTCTGAACTCCAGGGTAAATTGGAGGGCCTGGAATATCACCAACGTTCCTTGAAATAGCCAATTGGTCTGTGAGAAGGTTCACTGAACATGGTAGATTATATAACTTCACTCAGCTTAGAAGGAAATATTACTGGAAAAATAGTAGACCTGAAGTTCTGAAGTCCTGGGGAAATTTTGAAGGATCTGCAACACCTCAATCGTTCCTTGAAACAGCATATTGATCCATGAGAAGGTTCAGTCAACATAGTAGATTATATAACTTCACTCAGTTTAGAAAGAAAAATTACTGGAACAAGGGAAGACCTGTAGTTCTGAACTCTAGGGTAATTTGGAGGGCCTGGAATACTCCAAACGTTCCTTGAAATATCTTTTTGATTCGTGAGAAAGCTCAGTGAACATCAAATAACTTCATCGTTTAGTAAGAAAAAATACTAGAACAATTGTAGATCTGAATTTCTGAACTCCGGGGTAATCTGGGTGGCTCGGAATACCCCAAACGTTCCTTGAAATAGCTAACTGACCCGTGAGAAAATTCAGTGAACATGTTAGATTTTATAACTTCACTCTGTTTAGCGAGATTAATTACTTGAACAAGTGCAGACCTGAAGTTCTGAACTCCAGTGTAATTTGGAGGGCCTGGAATATCCCAAACGTTCCTTGAAAGAGCTTATTGATCCATGAGATGGTTTAGTGAGCATGTTAGATTATATAACTTCACTCAGTTTAGTGAGATAAATTACTGAAACAAATGTAAACCTGAAGTTACGAACACTAGGGTAATTTGGAGGGCCTAGAATACCCCAAACGTTCCTTGAATTATCCTATTAGGCCGTGACAAGGTTCAGTAAACTTGGTAAGTTATATATCTTTACTCAGTTTAGCAAGAAAAAATACTGGAATAAGTGTAGACCTGAAGTTCTGAGCTCCAGGGTAATTTGGAGCACCTATAATATCCCAAACGTTCCTTGAAACAGCCTATTGATGCATGAGAAGGTTTAGTGAACAGGAAAGATTTTATAAATTCACTCAGTATAGCGAGATAAATTTCTGAAATAAGTGTAGCCCTGAAGTTCTGAACTCCAGGGTAATTTGGAGGGCCTGGAATACTCCAAACGTTCTTTAAAACATCCTATTGATACGTGCGAAAGTTCAGTGAACATGGTAGATTATATAACTTCATCCAGTTTAGCAAGAAATACTACTGGAATAAATGTAGACATGAAATTCAGATTTCCAGGGTAATTTGGAGGGCCTGGAATACCTCAAACGTTTCTTGAAGTAGCCTTTTGATCCGTGACAAGGTTCAGTAAACATTGTAGATTATATAACTTCACTCAGTTTAGCGAGAATAACTACTGGAACAAGTGTAGATCTGAAGTTCTGAACTCCAGGGTAATTTGGAGGGCCTGGAATATCCTAAACGTTCCTTGAAATAGCTCTTGAGATTCTCAGAGGTCGGTAGATTCTATTTGAATTTGTAATGTTATTGTTTTTAACCCAAACAATTACTGTTACGTTTGTAGATTCCAAAGAGTGTGCTTCAGGACAGTTTGGACGTCCTAGAACATCCCAGGACATAGCAAAGTAAGAGAAATAGTGTTTTCGTTAAAAGATTGATTCTGTATTATCTAGCCTGAACATCATTTATGTTCACAAACAGCATTTCACGCTTCGTATGTACTTATAGTTCAATTTTCCAAACTTCAGGATGTTCAGGATGTTCTAGGTTGTCAATTAGGTCATAAAGGCATATACTTCATATTTTTCTCTGATAAAAGAGTATATTTGGGACAACTTTGCCGAAGACAGTATATACATTTGTTCATTGGTTCTTTTTTTACAGCCTTTTTTGTACTGCGTTCATATATGACCGTGCCGGCCCTAAAGGGTTAAAGAAAAGGTAGTAGTAGAAGGAAAATAGGAAGTAGAAGAGAGGAAATGGGTGAGTGAACCCAAAATATATGTATTAAATTGAGTTTTGGAACTGTTTTTTGGATTAGTTGGTGCAGTGGCCCTCCAGTCTATGTGTGATTCGCTTTTCGGTAGTATTCGCTCTACCTGCTACCGGAGAACTTGCAACAAGGGACAGGCCTGGGATTGAACCCATGACCCTCTGCTTATGAAGCGGTAGTCAGCCATTGGACCACCAACCCCGTCCTTATGAAAATGCCTGGAAGAATAACTGTACAAATTGACGTATTGACTCTTGTAGGGATTCCAGGAAAATCCCTAGAATAATAACTTCAAAAACTCTGGAATTCCTTGTGGGTTTTCCAGTAAGAACTTCTAGAGTCTGCTGGAGGAGTCAGTGGATGAATTAGAGTAAACATATCTGGAGGAATTCCCAGAATAGCCTCTTGGAAAATATTTAAACTAATCCATATCGAAATTACTGCTGGTAGTAGCGTTGCAGTGCTCGAAGGTTTTTTGGAGCAAATTCTGGAGAAATTCTTTTAAGGAACAATTTCTGGGAGAATTGATGAAGGAATCACTAGAGGAATTTTTGCTGGATCCCTAAAAGTATAACAGAAGAAATTGAGCAATAATGTAACTTTAGAAACCATTTCGAATAAAATGGAGACGTTCGAGACTTCTGAATAAAAATAGAGACTTGCGTTCAAATCGTAATTAAGTCTGAAAAGAGACCTGCTACCAGCCCTGCCAACTACATCCCGTTCGGTTTGCTAATGGAGCACGTAGCCACCGTTTTCGATTTACTACCCCAACCTCGGGCCATCCGTAGTTTTCGGAAGCGTGATGGAAACCTGTCCAACTGTCTGTCCACCAGGACGCGAGTTTATAAAAAAAAACTGTTATTTGGATAAGGATTTTTTGCGCTCTTTTGCATACAACCTATCAAACTTTGATATGGTAGAAGCGAAAGTGTGAGGTTGATACCTGCGGTTCTCTGTCTTTTACTATTGTGTTTTTCCGACAGCAGAAATATAATGTATTTCCATACACAACAGCTGATTGTTGGTGAGTCAGTTTGATCGGTTTGGCGAAATGATTTTGAGTTGTATAAATACTCAAACCAGCATTGCGGTTGTTCCAATCATGGGCAAAAAAACTGCAATATCGTCGTGAGTTGTGGTTTTGTCTGGCAGTGGCCGGCTGGTTGTATGTTGGTTTTCGTGGTTTGCAATTGTGTCTGAACTTGTGGAAGCTTAAAGTTAGGCTCATTCAAGTGGATTGACGTTTTGTATAGGTAGCAAGCTTGTAAGCTCGAATATTAAATGATATCAGCTGAAGGATTCAGTATATTTTCCTGAAAAATTGAAAAACTCCAAGGTTCTACCAATTTTAAAACCGGACAAAACTCCTGCAGAAGCTTCTAGCTGTCGTCCAATAAGTTTGCTTTCCTCCATCAGTAAACTTTTTGAAAAGGTCATTTCGAACAGAATGATGCTCCACATAAAAAAAAACAAATTTTGCCAATGAACAGTTCAGATTCCGCCATGGACATTCGACTACTCAACGTGTAAAAAATGTGATTCCAAAAAATCTGAAGGCTATTCTATTGGTCATGCTCTTCTAGACATAGAAAAAGCATTCGACAGAATTTGGCATGGAGGTTTATTTTCCAAAATACATGGTTAGAATAATCTAAAGTTGTCTGTCAAATCATACACTTTAGATTAATTATCAGAACTCCAAGCATGGCAGACGTCCTGAAACAGCTGGTGTTCCTCAAGGGAGCTTTTTGAGACCAATATTATACAATATTTTTACATCTGTCTTATCTGAGTTACCTCAGGGATGTTAAAAATCTTTGTTTGTGGATGACACAGGCCTGCGCGCATAAAAGTTTGGAAGATTTCTCTTCATACATGAAAAAATGGAAGATTTCTTCCAAAAACTCAACTGATAATATTCCCAACTTAACCCAAATCTCTTTATTAGAAACCCTCAAGTAGACCTGTTGTCATGATAAGATGTGTTCCAATAAATTTGTCAGATGAAGTTAGGTATCTTGAGCTCAACTATCAACTCACATTGACAAATTCTGGACAGCTATGAATGTTATGTTTAGAATGATACCAATAAAGAAATTTAAATAAAAGTAGCTAAGATACTCTTCTATCTTGTTCCTGAAACATGAGCATGACTCGAGAACCCTTCTAAATATCATACAAAAAATCTATAGTCTTAAACTATTTCTTTAATTTAAATCGCCAAATTTCGGCAAGATAGAGCAATGGGCGCTACAGTCGTCTTTTCAGTCATTCAAAAACGATTCAAATTCTCTATAGTATCAAATAAATACTATTCCTTCAATCCCATGGTCCCCTTTTCTGGCCATCTTCCGTTTTCCGATTTTCCGCAAAGCAACGTAAGTAATCTGATTTCATTTTGCTGTGATGTCTGTCTTCAAAGGTAAATCTGATCCCCAGAGAAGCGTGACAGAAAGGATAGATTTGAATATTGAATTAAATCGATTCAACAAAAAAAACATGGAAATGACGATCCGTTTGCAACTCTCTTGAGTGGGTGAAATAGACGAACGGAACAGACATCGTCAAAGGTATCTGTTTATCTTGTCGGGAGGATGAGTCGGTGGAAGTGCTCCAGAGGGATCGAATAACGTTAAGGATTCAATTCATTCCGTACCTAAGCTAGCTGGATTTTGTGCCTGACTTTTTTGTTTGCTTCCAGCTGATTCGATATCAATTTGGAGCTTAACTGGAAAAGTGAAACACTTCCATTACGCCGTTTCTGATTTTTCTTCGAAGAAGGCTTTCGGTAACGAGGCTCTGTTCCTTGAAATAACCTTTGTTCCAAGAAACAAAACAAGAGTAAAAATCTCAATTTCGTCTGATATCGATCTCCTGTCGGACGGAAAGCAAGTCGAGTTATAAATATTCAAGGTCCACTTGCGTTGACCCAAATCTGTCAGGTCAGCGTTTTGTAGGCTCATACGCATCGTTATGGTTCTGTCAGTAGCAGCAAACAGCAAAAACAGCACCCAACAACAAACGACCAATTTATGCTGCACTAGTGAATAATGGTATGGTTTGGCATATGTGGCGTTTATCCTTCAAGCCCCCCAGGACCGGAAAGCTCCCACTTATGAAGCGAAACACGTGGGATGCCGTTGCACAATGGGACCAATAATGGGTAATATTTTTTTTAACGATTTTTATTTATCCGACAAAAAACATACGTAGATAATAGAGTCCTTATCTTAACTTCTTACCTAACTCTAATCCTAACTTAAGATTAGAAAGTTAGGAAAGGCAAGCACAGTTCCCATTTACAGTTGGGTGTCGTTCATGAGCATATGAAACTTATTTGAAAACAATCTTAATTTGTTCACAAAAATGTTTTTCGACTATTCCACAAGTTCTGAAGGAAATTTCCAGGAATGCTTCAGGTATTCTAGTGATTATTTCTGGAATATCTTTATAAACTTCTCGAGGGGATGCTATCAGCAATTTTTCAAGGGATGCTCAAATGAATTCTTTCAAAAATTTTGTCAAGAAAATTGTAGAGATTTGCAACATTATTACCTCCAGTAACTCTGAAAACAAATTACAGTGATTATACCAGGATTTCTTACAAATGTTTTTCCACTGATTCATTTAGCGATTTTCTCAGTTGTTACTTCTATGAGATTTATCACATATCCTAATAAAGTTCTTCCACAAAGGTTTTTTTCCATAGTCTCGGTAGCGCCGATTTTTTCATTTTTCATATGTATTCTACAAAACATTCAGCCACCATTACTTTCAGAAATTGCACAGAATTGCTTATTTCAGACATTATTCGATGAAATATTTTATGAATTTTTCCAAGAATCCCTTGAAAAATTTGACCTGGAATTCCTCATTAAGCTCCTCCAGAACTTTTTCTCAGCATTTCAACAAACTATTATTGCTGTGGTTCAAACATTTGTCTAACAATTTTTCAAATAATATTCCTAATCTAATCCTAACATCATTCAAGATTTCGCATCAAATAATCCTAAGAATAATTTTTTTAAGAATACAGTAGTATTTTCAGAGATCCTCGTAAGAATTCATCAAGGCATACGTAGAACACAAACAAAAAATTTCTTTAGAAATTCCACGCGGATTTTTCTCAAAATTTCTGCCAAATAAATCTGAATCAAACCCTTGACATTTCCCTAGTAAAATTTCTGCAAGACAGACTAGATTTTTTTTTCTTTGGGAAGTAAAAAAAAAATAACAGGAATTACTTAATGAATTTTGAATTTTGAAGATGCTCTAAACGGGAATGTTAAAGAAAGTCCTAGGGAAATCAATGGATATATTTCTTGAGAACCTGAGACTTCCTTTGAAAATTTCTCCTCGGTCTTTGTAGGGATTCCTGATGGACTCTCCGAAGTAGTTTCTATGATTATCCTCAGAAAAGCTGCAGATTGAGTTTTTGACGTTATCCAAAACTAAATTCTTGGAAGAGTTTCTTAAAAATTCTTGAAAAACCACAAAAAAAACTCGTGAGATTGTTGGAGTGAGATGTAAAAGAAATCCACAGTAAAACAAGCAGGATAACTTGTCGTAACCTCAAGGGACTCCAAAAAAAGTCTTCAAATCATTCTTAGAGAACTGTCCGTTCAAATTAGGAACTTAAATCTCATGACGTGGTTTCATGTTGGGTTTCTTTTCATATTCATGATTCATGTCTGTTTTGTATTCTTTTTGGTTCATGTCTGTTGCCGATACTGGCAGCGCTGCTCTAAGTTTCCTAACAACGCCTCTGGTTGCGTGTCTGCCCATTTGTACGTGAGTGACAAGCAAACATTTCCGCAGGCGCTACAGTCAAATCAACTAACTGTCAGCAGTCAGGTGTCAGGCGATAGTTACAAAATATCAAAAGAAGATCGGAATCAATGTTTACATGTCACTAAAGAACGTAAAAGATTTATTTAGATTAATTTACAATTAAGAGTTATTATAACGAATGCAAAACTGAAGAGTCGGTGAATTAGTTCCAGCTGAATTTGTTATTAACTATCAGTAAGTTGTACAATGAACTTTTCAACTTATACAGTATTTCAACCAATTGTTAATTATATTAGGTTAACACGAACTCGATTCGTTAGTTAAACGGATCCTGAGTAGATCCGAAACAGTAGTTGGATTTCAATCTGTTCGACAGTTTAAGGAAGACCAATTTGTAAGTAGTTTGTCAGCTTCAATCAGGTCATTTATTAATAAATTTGAATTCCAGCTTCAAGTAATCAGCGCTACTAAATCCCGTGCGTTTTCTCTGAAGAGGTCATCGAAAGAAATCCAACAATGTCGGTTCTGCATTGTTCAAGACAAAATCTTAAAAAAAACAAAACGCCCTCTAGAGAAATTTTGTGGGTGTATCGCTGATGTCTATAATTGAAAATCCCATTTCAAGGGAAAGGTTTTTCCCTCAAGTTCGGATAGACTATTTTCTTCATGTCTGATTTTGATCATTAAAGGTATTTTTAGATCATTTGATAAAAATAATTGTTTTTTTGTGGCAATAAAAAAAAATCACCGAATTTTAATTTTGTTTTTCTGATGCCGTTTACACGTTTAGAATAAACCGAAAATAAAAATATTGTTAATTTTGAACTATTCGTTAATCATTTATGCACTTTGAAGAATTTATACAACCTTCATTTTTTTGACCTGCAAAACCTGGAAATCTCAGGGAATTTCATTTCTGTAAATGAGTAGACACCCTGCTAACGTCATTACCCCGAATTCTAAATAAATCCCCGAACGACCCATCACTCAGAATGACATTACCCCGAAATACAATAGCATAAGAAAATGTCATCAATATCATCATGTCAAGATTGTATATTCGGGGAAATAGCATTTGGGGTGATTTAATTCGGGGTAATGGGGTAAAATCAGTTTGAAACATAATCTCCATATCATTTTTTGTACTCTTCCATGCTTCAATCACTATCCAAACAGTCTGCTCTTAAACTTGTAGGTATTTTCAAAATACGTGCTTTTGCTGATTGCATCTATACAACTCATGGCTACCGATGGTAAGCTTATCGTCGATCATCACCCCAAGTGTTTGACGGAGCGCTTCGAAGTGATCGTGCAGTCGCCTACACTGATCACCGCTTGCTGCACCGATTTTCGGTTGTTAACAACAACCACCTCAGTTTTGTGGTGAGCCAATTCCAGTTTCCTGGAGCTCATCCACTACTCCACAATTGCGATCGAGTGAGCGGCAGTCAATTCCACTTCTTCGATCAATTCGCCGTAGACCTCCAGCGTAATATCGTCGGCAAAGCCAACGATGACCACACCCGTCACGGTGTCTGTGTGGATGAACTTTATTACAAAAAAATAGGTAAGTCTGAAATTTCGAACTAAAAACAATTAGACTTTGCTCTTTCATTTGCGACCAAAATCAAAATAATCGGTCGGGGGGTCCAGAACATTTTTTTTTATTTTGTGTGAAGTATTCATGGATATGTGTTTTTGTACCGACACACATTGCGTGGAACATAGATACGGGACAAACTGCAAGATCAAACAATTTGAACACCTTGGCTTGGAACGTAAAGTTGTTCTTGCTCAAAAGAGCTGTAATAAGCATATATGACATATGATAAACGCATAATTGCAAAACTGTCTCAAACGTCATTTTAGTTATTGTCCACGAAAAACCTTGAAAATCGTACTTAAATTGGTCATAATGATGTAAGAAGTTATTAGGAAATATTTTTAATAGGTGAAGATGCATCGATATCAAACCTCGAATTTTCAAGAGCTTGTTTGTAGATTTGTATCTTGAGAACCTGACAATCTTTTGCGTTGAACATTTTATTGATTAGTCGCGATCAGCGAGTGATCAGTGAGTTACCGGTTGTCTGCTTCTCGAGTCCTCCGATAATTTTGTAAGGCTTGTCACGCATGGCTTAACCCCCCCCCCCCCCCCCTTGGAGCGTGACGTAATTTGTGCATGACCCCTAGATACAAAAGTGACTTATTCGCCTTTCAAACAACACAATTTCAGTTATTCGAATTAACTAGTAGAGGGCTTCGCATGTGATAAACCTTGTTATAAGGCATGTAATATACTTGCCCCATGGTGCTGAAAAATACGCTAATTTGGATAGTATTTGAGAAGTTTCAAATCTTATATTTTTTATGTTATTTTCTTAATGGCACAGTGCTTATGAAAAGATCAGATACTAACATCATGAGGCTAAAATGGGTTTGGGATTTTCGTACTTATTTGCAGTACTATAACCCCATATTAACCCATCTACCGGCAGCTTCATATTTTCAAAATATTCAAATCGCGATAACTTTTTTGTTTCTCAATATTTTTGAAAAAAATTTCCACAACTTTTCAAAAAACTCTCTTATTTTCAGAATCTGTATCAGTTTTGAGCATAGGTCATCTATATTCGGAGATCTTCCAAAATTCCTTGGGGGACCGACGCATAGCCATAACTCTCGTAATTATCTTTGGCTACAGATTTTTTCTCATATTCGGTTATTCACTTTTCAAAACTGAACTTTGATGAAAGTCTATTATGAAGAAATTAAACAAATCTGTGTAACTGTTTTTGAGCAATGAGCTTTTATATTTTTGGTACCACTCTAGCCGTAACTATATCTTGAATATTTCTTAAAACATCATATTGAAATTTCATATGGGAAGTGTCGGTCCCCCAAGGAACACCGAAATATGTTTAAACCCAGTTGACCAATGGTCAATACCGACATAGATTCCAAAAGTAGAAGAGTTTTTTGAGAAGTTGTGAAAAAATGGTGGAAAAATATAGAGAAACAAAAAAGTTATCGCGATTCAAATATATTTTTGTGCTGAAAAAATGAAGCTAAAGGGTTAAGCTAAATAATAGCAAACAAACTCATGAATATTCTGCTATGTGTCGAATTGAATTTCTCTCTTCAGCAAATTTCTTTATTATGGTTTTAAGAAAGAGCTTTTACAATGGGATAATAAGTTTGTACTTACATTACAGTACAAGCGTGTTTGGAACATACCTCAAAATTTCTTCATAGTAATTTCCATATAAACCTACATTGTCTTTGGGCTACCTTAAATCACCACCTAGAAAGCTGCGAATTTCACAGAACACTATTTTTATAGTAAGGATAGTAAGGAACATATGTGAGATTGAATTTTCAAACACTTTTTAATTTTGAACCGCCCTAATGTACATAAACACATAGATAGGCAAATTCAAACACATGTGCAAATATCTCGAAGTCAAACAAAAAAAAATACTCTGGACCCCCCGACCGATTATTTTGGTTTTAGCAGCAAATTAACGCGAGAAACCTAGACTTTATTGTGGAGAAGTTTCAGACTTACCTATTTTTTTGTAATAAACTTGTTCTACGAAACACACCGTGCCGTACATGACATTCCATAACACCAGACCCAGGATGGAACCTTGCGGGACTCCTGAGCTTATGTGAAAGCACTTCCGACCCACCTCTGTGTCATAGACTAATACCCGATTCTGGAAGTAACTCCCGAGAATCTTGTACAGGTACTCGGGTATCCCCAGACGCAGGAGCGCATCAGCAATAGCCGCCCAACTAGCACTATTGAATGCGTTCCTTACATCCAGAGTCACTACTGCGCAGTAGCGAATCCCCGTCCTCTTACGCTGGAGTGCTATCTCAGCGGTTTGTTAACCGTCAGAATAGCATCTGGTCGACCTCCCTTTCCGGAAGCCGAACTGGTTGCTTGAGGGACCATTTACACCCTCGGTGTACCTCAACAGTCTGTTGAGGATGATCTTCTCAAGCACCTTTCCCACCGTGTCTATCAGGCATGTTGGTCTATCAGGTATGTTGGTCTATTTGCCGACGGGTCACCGGGTGGTTTTCCCGCCTTTGGCAATAGTACCAGGCTCTGCCGCTTCCACACCTCTAGAAAAACTCCCTCGTCCAGGCATATCTGCATGGCAGATCTGAACATCCCGGGAGTTTGGAACTCCGTCCGGACCTGATGCCTTATTCTAAGGGATTTTGCAATCCCTGCAAGTTCCTCATCGGTTACCCTCTCCTCATCGACAGCCCCAGTCCCCAGCTGTCCTACGAAAAGAGGCTAAGGACTAGGGTTATGGCGCGGAAAAAGCCCCTCGATGATCTCCTCCAGCATCTCTGGAGATTGTTCTGTAGGAGCCATTGCACCTCTTGTCTTCACCATAACGATCCAGTAGGCATCGCCCCACGGATTCGCATTGGCACTCTGACAGAGTCCCTCAAAGCAGGCCTTTTTGCTTGCCCTTATCTCGGACTTCAGCGCGACTTTGGCAGCAGTGAATACCACCCGTCGGCAACTGCCTGATACAGTAATTGCTGAGCTGCGTCACAGTGGTTCAGGTTCAGCTGCGTTACTTGCACTGTGACTTTTCAATTATGGCTCTTTTGAAGGTCGGGCAAGTTGAATGTTTGTTGTTCACAGGCTTCGCGGAACAAATCATACACTTGGGAGGATTTTTGCAGCCTAGTGCCGTATGACCTTCCTCACCACATCGCCTACACAACTTGGTCCTATAAGGGTCTTTACAGCCTCAGGACTTGTGTCCCGGTTCCCTACACTTGAAGCAGATCACCGGTTGCTCGTGTATGGTCAATGAGCATACTGACCAACCCACCTTGATCTTCCCTACCTTAGCGGACTTATTAGTATCCGCCACAGGTAGCTGTACTAAGGCCACCTGAGTTCCTGCTGGACCTTTCCGTAGCCGAACGGCTGCGTTAGGCACCTGTACCTCGCACTGTTGTCGCAGTACCGTGACGAGCTCTTCTGCGTCAGTGATCTCGTCTAGATTCATCACCTTCACAGTCACTGCCTGTATTAGAGTCCTCACCTCGACACCCTTGCCAAGGACCTCTTCCGCCAATCTTTTGTAGGCGGCGCCCTTGCCCTCCTTGTCACGCTTGCTCGAGGATCATTTCACCTGTACGAGTGCGTCTGACACTGCGTACGTCGGCTCCTAGATCTGCAAGCTTCGCGTCACTGCGCATCGCCTTCAGGACTTCCGAGTACTTGGACTCTTCCGTCTTGATGATGATCGCATCACCCTTTTCGCGCTTGGCACCTACCCTCCTACCTTTCTTTGGCCTAGTATCCCTACGCTCCTGCACTTCGTGCTTCTTGTTTCTCTTTTTTCGCTCTACAGTTGTCCAGGGGGCGTCCTTCCCCTGATCCGCCCTAACCTGTGGTGTTTGAGGACCTCTCAATGGTCGCAACCCCCTGTTCCCATCAATCCATGAGGGGCCAGCCTTTTCGGGCCCACCCTTCTCAGCTTTCCGGGATGCCTGGCTGGGGTCCGACTTTCCGGCACTGCTACCGACTTTCGGGGTTAGTATCCGCCTAGCCTTGCGAGCGCCGCCTGGTAGCTTCCCCTGACGGCTGCCTCACATGTTTCTGCGATTGCTTGTTGTAAGCATTCACTTCTGCACTTTTGGGGCTACCCGCAAAAACGAAGCCCTCCGCCTGGGTAGACTTCGGCACCTTCATTTCCACGGGCTCTGCCACAGCCACAGTCACCATGGGTTCAGCATGGTTCTGCTTGGATGCCAACATCGACTTACGAAGTCTGAACAGGGCCTGCTTGAGGTCCTTGCTGATGTTAGACTTCGAGGACGCAAAGTCAATTATGGAGTCAAGCTGCTGTGCAGCCACGTCCATTGCAGAGAGCCCATCTCTACATTTATTGATGGCCCTCATCAACCACGCCCCATCCATAACCTCACCCGATAAGTTAGCCGGGGATGTAATATGGTGTCCAACACTGGCACTACGTGTGCAACTGCCTCCTCCTGCTTCCGCTCTCCTCAACGGAGACCTAGCTAACCCACTTCTTGCGAAGGGGTTCACTTCTCTACAACCACTACCTACGATACTACTGTGTTTTGATTTATGTTTGTACTCATTTAGAATCCCACAAGTTGCACGGGAAAAGAGTTCTACCACGCCAGAGCCCTGCATTAACGCGGTAAGGGACAAATTACTGTGAGGGGTGCCCTGGTACCCCACAGGCTCCGTAAATGATCGAGCATCTTTTTCACCCCCTCGACCACTCATTCCTTGGCACGAGTCGCTTGACACCTTGAATTGATGTTACCCCCGTTTGGTGGACTCTTACCACCGGAACAGGTCATCCGTAGTTCTATTCTAAACTAGAAACTACACAGTGTGCTATCAATGCATTTGAATACGATCATTGGTGACATTGTCCGTTCCTGGCACCATTAGGGTGCCCTTAGGGAACTTATTACAGGGTGATTACTAATTCCTGTCAGTAAAGTAATTTATCGTTGATAAAAGATGTATGTATGAATTTTGATTTCCAGTGTACATCCTGTTTTGTACATCTATAAAGTTTGTTTTGACAATGTAAAGATCAAATCTTTTTGCATTTACCTTGGTTTTTAGTCATATATGTTGTTTTAAAGGCATTGCACCTGGCATGCATGTTTTTCACATATATGTTTTTTTGACTAAACTCCGCTGAAAAGTTTGCCTGATTGAAACAGCATGTTACAACAATCTTTTAGACTTACTAGGGAATAGCATAAGAGTGATTATTGAAAATTTTAGCGAAAAAAATATATCTTTTTTGATTAAAATATATGCTACTGAACAACGTGCGTGTTAACTGTAATGCTTCTGAAACAACGCATGTGGCTGGAAATTAGGGTAAAAAAATAAATATGTTATCTGTGTATAGTGAAGGCAAATGTTATAGATGTCCCGAACTGGATATGCACTGGTAATAAAAATTCATACAACCATCTTTTTTCTATGATTACTTATTTTACTGACAAGAAATAGTAATCACCCTGTACAGTGAACTTCTTCGTTTGCACATCAAAACATGTCATGTGACAGCTTTTTCTTCATGATTTTTCATGAAAAAACTTCTTATGTATTTGAAGAGGATCACTGGCAGTAGAGGGCAGTTTTCGTTTCGTCCCCAAAGCAAAAAGGCGACAGCTTTTCCTTCATGTTTTTTTTTCTTAGGAAGGCTTTTATTACATTTGTATGTACAGCCATTCCTTGAAAAACCGATCTAGTGGGTCTCCGAATTCCGTGCAAATTTGCTATTTTGTTCCTTATCCGAAATAAGGATACACGTATTTTTGGATTTTTTGATTAGGGTGACCATTTCCGAAATAGGGTAACCAGAAAAATCGCGATTTTGCAATATTTTTATTTAAAAAACAAATTATAACTTTTGAACCGTTTGACCGATTTTCAATCTTTTTGGACGAAATGAAGGCTAAAGATTTTGACTTTTCGGGAAAAATATAAAATTTCACAAAAGTTGTGTTATTTACATGAAAAAACTCAATAGTTTCCGTTTTTTCGTGTTTTGAAGGCCTCGGAACCAAAGGTACTATTGCTGTTCTCATTTTTTCTTAAAAGTTCAGAAAATTTTACGTAAACTGTCAAATTTTCAGCGATGTATGTTTTTTAGTTTTTGAGATATTTTTTTTGAAAATAAAAAATCAGTCATTTTTTATCGGCACACACTGTAGGTCTCAGCGCATTAGATTTGTAATGTTCAAAAAAAAAAATATAACTTTTGATCAGCTTAACCGATTTCCAATCTTTTTGTATGGAATGAAAGCTTAAAATTTCAACTATTCAGACAAAATTGAAAAAGTGCGATCTATTAACCTTGGGTACCTTTTGCAGGGGTGCAGATCGTTGGGCCGAATGCCATTAGGCTGGTGACTCGCTGTGTAAACCAAATGGAGAGTCACTCCACTCGAGTCAACAATTGTCACCTCGCTATACGAGACCGAATATTCTCACCTCACGCCACTCGTAGAATAAATCCAGAAATTTCATTCGACGGCTTCTAGGTAATGCGAATTATCCTAATCTGTTAGTTATCCATTTGTCCTTACGGTTAATTAGAACTATCGGTCATTTTCAGCCTAATGACCCTTTCGGCCTAACGGCATTCGGCGTAACGGGATAGAACCCCTATTGCAGTACCAAGGGACCAAATGCAGTGCTAGAAGTGGTATCAAATCTGAACCCGAGGGGGACGGACCTGACCTAGGAGTTTCATCGGCTGAAGCGGGAATCATACCCTCATTCCATAGAACGATGCGCTTGACGACACAAACCGCACGACCCACTGGTTTTGACCGTCTTTTTCTAAAACGGGCCCACAGTGCGACGGTTTGTCGATGATTTTAGCGCTGCTTCTGGTGCACAGCACCAGAATATAATCGCAATGACAGTTGACAGGGAAGATAAATTTTTCAAACCTTGTCGCCTCTTCGGCGAATCGTTCAACCGGAGAGATGACGTTTCGCAAAGCGAACGAGACTTCTAGCAACGGGAAGCTCCTCTCCCTGCTTTCAAGCCAGAGGAGAGCTTCATCGAAGGCCTACAATATAAGCGACGCCACATTCCACGGCTGGCTGCTTGTCACCGGCAGGGGCTTCATGATAAATGTACCGAATGCGGGATGACGACACTGGCAACACTGTATTGCACCCTCGTCTGGTAGTGGTACATACGAGCAATTGCATCCCGAAGCATCGACACCGGTGGCGGAGTGACAGCGAAAAGTGATGATGATGCCACTTGCAGCTTCAGCTCCGTCCACGTCATTGTTGTTGCTGACTCTCGGTGTCCAAATGCATGCAAGGGCATCGACTCGATGGCGCGTGCATAAATTGAAAAATTGTACACATAAATCACAATGTCAACTGCGAGTCTTGGTGCATTCTGTGAGATATATGTGATTCATTCGACATACGGGTAAGGTACGTAGGAGAGGAAAAGGAGGAGCTTTCAGGGTTTTCAATACCATATTTGCCTCTTCTAGGAGTATCTCAAATCAAAAGACATTGGCTTGAATCACTTTCATTCGAAGCCGTTATCCCTCGTAAGCTCAATCAGATGTAGCGGTGGAAGTGCAACTATTCAGCAAGGCCATGCCTAGGGTAGCGGGTTTAAAAAAAAAGTTAACATTATTTAATTCAAGATCTCTTGATCGTTTAAATCATTCTTAAATACAAGATAATTTTGTTCCTATCCGCACTGGGGCGGGTTAGCGTTCAAAATTTGTCAATTTGAAACGAGCTGCCTATGCCAATGTCTTTGCGGGTATTATACAGAATACATAAACTTCTTCTAATCCTTTTTTTCAAATGCAGGTCTGTACAAAATGTATCTTAAATTTTAAAATCGTGTGATTGTTCATTATTGATCACTGTTATCGAGAGTGCACTAATGAAAGCTATCGTGAGTTTCAATACCCCCACAAGTAATCTCAAATGGATTGGATTAATTGTATCCAAGTATCCCCATGCACACCATCTAAAAGTTCAACAGATGGTAGGATAGTATATTACCCGTAAGCTACAGATATAAGGTCAACCCCGGAGTAAAACTGTTTCCACACGGATAAAAATCTGATCCGCACACCATGATTTACAAATCATGAAATTCATAAATTGGTTAGGTCATAGTATCAGGATCACAAATCATGGTTCCTGGAGTCATAATCATGATTCCTCATAAGCGTAACATCCAGTGTGAAAACACTAAGCGGCGCACTTTGCTACATGTCATTCGTATCGATCACTCCTAATTCAAGATGACGAAGCAGTTGAGTGGTAGAGTACGTGCCTCACATTCGGAAGATTCTTGGCTCGAATCTCAACGTATGCTATTTATAACTTTTTTTTTATTTTGTCGATCATAAACGGATGCGCGACTCAGCATTTTTGGAATTTGAATCATGATTCCGAGCAATCAGCTACAAAAACCTAACGCGTGTGTTGCGTTACGGCAATCTGACTCATGATATCATGAGTCCAAATCATGGTGTATTTTCATAAGACGAAAACACGCTGGAATCATGATTTCATGAGTCATAATCTTGTTTTTGGATTCTGATTTCTACCCGTGCAACGGAACAAAGACTTTCTAACTTTGTGGCCTTCCGCTTGTCCTCTTTCCGCAAAAGTTTCCGCTCCTTTCTTTTGTTCCCTTTAAAAACATATGGCTACAGTGCACTGAAGAACCATATACGATAGCAACAGCATCCGGATCGCCATAAACCTCCTCGATGCTCTCGTTCTGAGTAATACAAACGAACGAAAAACGTTGAGGTATTAACAAGTGGAACAAAACAAAATGAACGGCAATAAAATCTGCACTTGTTCTATTGAACTCGCAACAATGGCATGACTATACCGAAGGGAATGGACCAGATTAGGGTCACTGTGCATTGCAGCGCATTCGCTGCATACGAAAATCGCTTTCACTTTGCAATAGACCATTCCGCATGGAAAATTACATGAAAATGGGGGAGTTTTGGTGGTGTTAATTTCAAAACTACATATCACATTGCTGAGAAATTCATCAGTTATCTCTATGAGTAACAATTGAAATTATTCCAAATATTCATATTTTATATGAAATCTGCCCGGAAAACCAGAATGAACGTACCTACGAGAGAATCACCGTTTACGTTATGCGATGCTTAGATGTGCAAAGTTTCATGCTTAACCTTTCGATCGTCGCGCAAATTTTTGTAACACGAGTAGTCGCGCGTTGTACTTTGTACAACACCCTTGGTATCGCGAATATCTCAGGGGTCCGACCACTTAGAAAGATGACGTCTTCGGCAAATTTGTTCGGTAATTCAAGGGCTATCATTATTTTTGCCAAAAAAAATCGGGATTTTGCCACTAGGCGGCGCTAGTGAGCATGAAATTTTTGTCTCGCAGGTTCGGTAACTCAAGAACTATCATTGTTTGAGCTAGTTGTTTCAAAATTTTGCCACCAGGCGGCGCTAGTGAACATAAAACACTTATTTCGCAAATATATCAGGAGCCTGATTACTTAGAAACTTGACTTCTTCGGCAGAGTTGTTCAGTAGCTTAAATTCTTTTTTTGTTTAATCCATAAAGTTCGAGATTTTGTAAAATGATGATAGTCCCTGAGCTTCTGAATAACTTTGCCAAAGGTGCCTGCCTAAAAAGTCAAGATCTTGCAGTATCCGCAAAACAAAAATTTCACGCTCACTAGCGCCGCTTGGTGGCAAAATATCCTATTTCTTGGTTCAAAAAATGATGGCCATTCAGCTACTGAAATACTTCGCCGAAGATACTATCTTTCTAAGAGGTCCTCCTCTACAAACAAAAGTTTCATGCTCACTAGTGCTACCTAGTGGCAACATTTCGAATCAACTGGCTCGAACAATGATAGTCCTTAACTTACTAAACAACTTTTCCAAGAACGTCAACCTGCTAAATGGTCAGGATCCTAAAATATCTGCAAAACAAAAGTCAAACTTCCATGCCCACTAGTTCCACCTAGCAGTCAAATTCCGAATTACCATCAGCTAGCGCTTCACCTGCAGAACAACTTTACTAAAGACCCCAAGTTTCTATATTATCTGGATTTTGAGATATACCGATTTCAAACTGTGGTTCACTCGAACCGCATGTAGTGCGTTCATTATTATGCGACTTCTAAATACATTTGTTGATTTTACCGAATTATAAAGGGCCATACTGTGAATAAAAACTTCAAGTATTATTCTTAAGGAGATTCTTGAGGAATACATTTTGGTTTGATGTCGATAGATATCTTTGTTACAAAACGATAGCATATAAATCACAACTGTTGTACAAAGTACAACAGCGCGACAGCCCGAAGGTTAAGATGTCGTGGAACGGCCTTATACGTACACAAATGGAGGCGATTCACATGCATATTTTATATTACCAATATTTACAACACAGTAAACACAGTAGATTTGACAGCTGCTGCGGGTTGATCTGTCGTACATTATGCTTGTATACGGGACAGTTGTGGATCCACTGAAAATCACATTCGAGAGGACAAAACGATTAAACTCATTCAAATAATGTATAGAGCCTTTCTTAGCCTCTTAGCGGATGTTATCGCATCTAAAAAGCAAGGTATTTGGGCTTGACTCTTGTCTAGTCCAGGATCTTGTCGTATTTGAAATAGTGTGTTCCACACGATATACGAATGCAAAACTTTGGTAAAGCAAGCAGCTTTCATTCAACTGTGGATACGCATTCTGGAAAGAAGGATCTGTCCCAAATGGAATGTAATGCCAAGAACATAAAGAAGAAGAAAAATGTACTGTGCATGATGTGCTGTTCACTTTTTGTATTGTGTAGTATACATATAACTAGGTACTATTGTTTTTATCAGAGATTTTCCCTTCTTATATTAAAGGCTGTTCTTCATAGTTATTCGGTTGAGATTATTATTGGCGTTAGAAGAAGTGATAGCTGCTTAAACAATCACATGATTTTTCTTTTTTCATTTTATGCTGTTCTTTCGAATTATAATGTTATAACAGTTATTGACATTGTAGCTTTGAATATTTTCATCAGTTATTTTATTCTAACTTGCTTTTAAACGATTTTGTGGATTCTGTACTGGGATCCTTGAAAGCTCTAAGGCATATCTGTCGACAAGTAGTTGGTTAGCAAACTAATCTGACAGCAGCAAATTTTACCTCAAATGGGAGCTTGGAATTATATATGACTGATTTATTTACTAAAATATCAGAATTATATCAAAATCTTTGTTAGGATGTACACAATTCATATGTATTCCTCGTGATTTTCTCTAGGAATTTCGTCAAAATTCAAATATTTTTCCAAAGACTCAGAGATTATTTATAAGATTTCTGCAGTTCATTAAGTGATTTATTTCCCGTGAAATTCCTCCTGGTATCCCAATAATATAACCTGTATTTTTTCCAAATAAAACTAAAAAAATTATTCAAGAGAGTGCATCAGGAATTTCTATAAAGATTCTTTTAGATGTTTTTTCATGAGGGTCCCATGTCCTCACGTATTTTATCCGATTATCCATCGATTTCATATATATTCATAGCTCTACGTTTAGAACACCTTCAAAAAAAATTTTTTTTGAGATCTCCTAGAGCAGTGGTTCTCAATCTTTTCCGAGTCGCGACCCCCTTTGACTTTACTCAAACGTCTCGCGACCCGTTCAATAATGTTAAAAATAATTTTCGTAATATACCGTAAGGATGCCATTCCCAAGTAACCAGTAACCAGATAGCACTTTAATTCACCCTCCGTGTTGCTATGGGGCTATCATAGGGCTGAAAAGCTCTATATTAGCCGTATAACAGCTCTATAAGCCCAAAAAGGCGAATTAACGGGCTAGTGGTTTCTTGGGATCACCGCTCATGACATTATTTCTTGTAAACTGAATAAATTTCTGCAACAAAAGTTACCAAAATGTATACTACTATCAACAAGGATTATGTTAGAATAGAATTCATTCAATTTCATTTTCTAATTGCCTGGTAAAAATAATTTCACGCTGTTTAACGTGGTAAACTTAAGTTTAACATTGGTTTTATTACGGCGAAGCGAAAAATGCTTCTTGCTCAGAATAGCTTAGTAGGGTGCCGGTGCCATTAGTGGACTACCTAAGCTATAAAAAATCATAACAAAATAACGAAAAGCCTTAGCAGAAATCTTTTGGCGTCAACAGAAAGATTTTAACCTTTACTATATGGGAAAAATATAAAAAGAGTGATAAAACTAAATTTTTAACATAAAATCGCTTGAGCCACTATTGGTACACGTGTTCTAGTAGTTGCGGGAATTATACAAGGAATTTGAAACAAAATGGCAATTTTTTTACAAAGGTTTAACATTTTTCCCTCGGAACAGCAATTAATATCTTTCGAATGAAGCATAAAGATCATCTCTGGGACTTTTCTCCATTTTTATACATCACTTTTAAAAACTGCTTCCATCCATTGATCCACTACTGGAACACGACGGCAACTATTGGTGCAAGGGAGCAAATTTTTTGCGTAAACTTAATTATTTATATGACTTTTTGATGAAATTAAAAGCTGAAATTTGGCAAATCAACTAAACTAGAGGCGATCTATCCACCAAAAATAGCACATGTCGTTTTTATCGAAAAATGTACGTTTTGTTCCGTAGTCCAATCTACTGGTACATTACAACCATTGGCACCCGCACCCTATACTATCTTATAGTAGAACAAAATATTCAATCAGCCAATGGAAGTAAATTAATTCCTATGTTATCTATATATAGGACCTCATACTTAAGATGAGCGGTGAATGGCACCTTACACATGTATGATTGTTATACTTAACTGATTTTTGACAGAATTATATGTGTAGAAATGCTGTTAAATGAGCGGTGGATGGCGTCCTTACGGTAGGACATGTCTAAAATACAATTTTCAAGGCTAATAAACCCAAAATACAGATCAAAATAAATGGACATGGCATCAAAATATTGTCAAAACACTTCCCAAAAATTAGCCAAAATAGTGAATAGACACATTGGCAAAATGTCCGCTGAGGACCATGGGAATATTTAAACATCCCTCCAAGAATCAATGTTATCACTCTTTATGATCAATGATATCTCCGCTTAGAAATTTTTCAAGGTATTGTCAGGAATTCTTCAAAGATCTTACCATGAGGTCGACTTGTATGATACCTACTGGAATTTACAGAGATCATGAATTCAAGTAGAAAATCACAAGATTTTTTTCGGAATCCCCAAAGAAATTTCTCGGGGATTAGTGCAAGTATTTTTCCAGGATGTTCCATACAATTTAGATGAGATAAAAAATGATTCGGAAATCTTGAAAGTAATCCACTAATGGAAAAAGACTGGAATGAGACAAGGAAATTGACAGGAATTTTCCAAGGATCTCATTGAGAATTCAGCAAGTACCGTCGTGAGGGGTAACGTTAGACCATTGGGTGACTTTGGGCCACTATTTTACCAGCAAACCAAAACCAAAATAATAAAAACTAGGTGGCGATCTTCAACATTATGAATTTTCATTGGATTTGATTAGTATTTTTTTATTTGTTTTTTTTTATATGTTACTAAGAATTTGTGTACTTGGTGCATATATTTGTATTTTCTGCGTATAGAGTATTTTAACCAAATACGTTTTACGGATTACGTGAATCGCATTTATGTATATGCAAGTTAAAATCTTCTTGCTGAACAATGAAAACAATCTTATTTCACATTTAAAATCTCTCATGCAATTATTTAATTGCGAAAAATCGACCAAGATTCTCATCACGAGTTTACTAAGAAATCAGCCAGAAGTTCCTCAAACATTCTATCAGAGTAGAAGCGTGATAGAATTAGATAGCACTGAAATCTGATAATCAATCAAGAAAAAATAAACATGTTTGTGATGCTTCCGCGGACCCCCTGAGATGTCGTCACGGACCCCTAGGGGTCCGCGGACCACTGGTTGAGAACCACTGTCCTAGAGTATCAACTGTAGAATTAGGTTGACAGATTAGAAAAAAATATCTGAAGAAACTCCTAGTATATCCTTCGAAAATAAAATCGAGGTAATCCCTGAGGACATTTCATACTAGAGGTAATTGCGTTGGAGTGCTCAAGGATTTTCTGGAGAAAATCTTCTGAGCATCCTTTGAAAAATTAATGGAAGTATTTCTGGGAGAATAGGTAGATAAATTTCTAGAGAGATCCCTGTATGAGTTCCTGAAAGTATTCCAGTTGAAATCTTTGGATAAAGCACTAGAATTCTTGAATATTTTCCTCGAGACATGGGGATTTTTTTTATTTCCGTACAAAGTGGGCCGAAGGGTCTCAGATTTTCATGAAACTTTTTCTACAGGCAGGGCTCATCAATATATGAATAAAAAAAAATTGAGAAAAATTCTGGGTCGCTTATTTTCCCGGAAAACTCAGTTAGATTTTGTGGAAAACTGTTAACAGTTAATTTTTTTTTTATTCCTGAGAAAATTTGTTTTAATTTTCATAAAAAAAACTTTGTTTCTAGGATGCTTCTTTCTTGAGTTATGATTTTTCAAAGAAAAGGCTCAAAATGGCACATTTGCACATTTTTTACAAAATTGGCCAGAACTCAAAAACGTAAAAAAAGTACTTTTCTTTACGAATTTTCTCAACGGTGGAAAACTTTTTCCAGTTAACATTTTTTTCTATTCCTTAGAAAATTTGCTTTCATTTTCATAAAAAACTTTGTTTCTACGATGCTTCGTTATGATTTTTCAAAGTAGGTAGTGTCAGGGGAAAACAAAAAATTTCCAACTGAGTTTTCCGGGAAAATAGGCGACCCTGAATTTCTCTCAATTTTTTTTATTCATATATTGATGAGCCCTGCCTGTGGAAAAAGTTTCATGAAAATCTTAAACCTTTCGGCCCAAACCCGTACGGAAATAAAAAAAAATCCCCATGACTAAGGTTTATTTCGATACGTTGCAAAAATAAAACCTAGTGAAATTCAACAGAATAAACCATATTTTTTTATTACAGCAATAAATTTTTAATAAATTCCCTTCAATTTTGACAACATTATTAGTCATGTGTAACATGTGTATCGCACATGTTAGCAAACCCTCTTCATTTCCAGCAGATCGCAACTCTTGCGTCATGCTGAGACCCAATAAGTCAGCAACCCATTGAGCCGATGGCCGTTGCATTTGCATAAGCACTTTCTCATGAAAGTGTCGTTTTACCGGGTCAATAATTTATGACTGTACCCGACTGTTTCTAAGCTACACGTCGCGCGGCAGTGCCGACTGTGTGGTCTCTCTTTTGCTCTCTCTCTCAATCAGTGCATTGATCACTGATTGGTCCGTCTTTACATAATGACTTCAGGTACCTTCAGTACATATAGCTTAGGTTAAGTCAAGACCGACAATAAAGAATGATTCTGGTTCCAACGACCGAACTGTGCAGTCTTTTTATTAAGTTTACATGGCGACAATTGAAAGAAATAATTTCAAGTTTACATGGCGAACCGTAGACAGTCTAAGTTCTAATCCAAATTGAACTTAGTGAACTTAGTGAATTTAGTGAAAAATAATTACTAGTGAAAACGATGAGAGTCCTACTAATGCAAAGTGCAATTACGCTGCTGGCGCTTGGACTGGTGATATATTTTTACTATCAGCTCTTAATTGAATGGCAAACCAGCGCGAGAAAAGCCCTGTTGGCTTTCCAAACGTAAACCGATAATCGTTCAGTGTTAATTCCGATGCACTAATTATTAACTGGTGTAAACAAATAAAAATGGGGAAAACTCAATCCAAGAAAGCGCAAATATCTGGAGACCCCCAGGTTGCAGTGTTGAATCAACTGGAGATACACGAAGAGCTCCACACGCAACATGACTTCAAGTTGAACCTTATCCTAGTGCTAGTGACCATTCAACTGTTAATTACGCTATTCAGGCTCTATAAAGAACATACAAGAAGACAAGCCCTGAAAGCAGCAAAATCAGTGGCGGACTTAGCAAAAATATAACAAATTCTGAATGCAACGCGATAAAAATAATACGTAAGCAGCAGCTGACGGGTGTTGAGGAGACCGCCTCCACCCCAACATTTAGTGCAAAAAAAAAAAAAAATAAATATATAATACAATAAAATACAACAACTGCAGGAGAGACCCTTGTCGGAGGACCGGCAAGCGGGATTTTTAGACAACCTGGCCAAGGATCGAGAGGTATCAAAGCAGCAAAATTCATAATAACCGAAGTAAGTGGAAATTAGAGTAAGAATGGTGCATTTATTCATGATACGTGTTAATTCAATTATTTTTTTTTTAAATTTAACCTTAATATAAAAATTAATTTCGGAAAAAAATACAATATTAAACCATATCGTGCATAATCTCTAAATGAAGTCAAAATACGAAAAACTAAAACAAATTTATAACGATTTAAAGTCAAAAGTAGACCTAAGATCGTCAAATAGAATTTTAACAAAACAAGCCAATTCGGCAAAAACATTATATAACAATATAATTAAATTAGCAGAAATTGACCCTAGTATCGAAAACAAAACCATACTTGAAAAAGCCTCGAATGTTTTCAAAGTTATCCAAAAACTAGTCGAACATAAGCGACTTTCTGAACGTGTATCATTCAAAGGTGCTGTCACAGCTATAATAATAACTAATAGATTGAAACAAAAACTTAAAATGACGTCCATTCTGGAAATCATTAAAACCGCTTCCATGCTCGTACCCGAGTACGATGGAAACAGCGAAAACCTAAACAGAGTGGTGTCTGCCATTACAGCACTAAAAACATTAACTGATGCCAATAATAAAGCGGCCGCGATCCAGGTCGTACTCTCAAAGCTGTCCGGTAAAGCGAGGTCAGCTGTGGGCGATAACCCACCAGAATTAGACACCATCATTGATGGGCTAAAGACAAGATGTGCGGTGACATGCCAACCTGAGGTAATCCTCGCAAAATTGGCCAACGAGCGACAAACTTCTGAATTATTAAAGTTCACGGAGCAAGTCGAAAAATTAACTGTGCAATTAGAAAGCGCCTACATTGCAGAAAACGTACCCATTGCAACCGCATCGAGGCTAGCCGTTCGAGCGGGCACGAATGCACTTGCAAACGGGTTACGTAATAAAGAATCGCAGCTGATAATAAAGGCCGGTAAATTTGACACCCTTGCCGAAGCGATAGGCAAGGCAAACGAAAATGAAAAAAACACCACGTCGAACTCTGTCTTATTCTGCAACAGCAACTCGCACAGCCACGCTAGAGGTGGTCAACGTGGACGAAATGCTCGAGGTCTCACACCTCGCGGTGGCTATGCAAATCCTGGAAGACACAATACGAATCAGGGAAATTATTATCCATCTCGCGGTCGAGGTGGATATGGTTATCGTAATGGGTTCGGTAACAGAGGTGGAAATAATTTCAGAGGAAGAAATTTCCACCAACAAAACCGTGTTTTTTATGCGCAAGCGGAAAACATGCATGTCCCCCAACAAGTGAACGTTGGGGGCATGGCAAGCATGATGGGCAATCCGGGACAATTAGCGCAACAGCCGAACCAAGCTCCTTTACAAAACCAACAAGTTGCACTGGCGAATATCGTGAGACGTTAAAATGTTTTAACATCAACACGTCTTACGCAAATTTCATAAGTATCCAACTAACTGCCTCCGACAGAGTGTGCACTCTTCTAGTGGACACTGGAGCAGATATTTCCATATTAAAGTCAAACATAATTAACCAAAGCGAACTAGTAAACATTGATGAAACATGCTCAATTACAGGTATTACCCAACAAAAATTACAAACTATCGGAACGATATCAACAGACATTATTTGTCCCGATAACGTTCTCATTACTCATAAATTTCAATTAATCTCAGAAGAGTTCCCAATACCAACTGACGGAATTTTAGGAAGGGATTTCCTTACTAAATTCCACTGCAGTATTAATTACGATACATGGATACTCACAGCAATACATGAAAATACCGAAATTGAATTCACTATTCAGGATAGTCTTAGTGAAAATTTTGTTATACCACCCAGATGCGAAGTCCTGAGAATTATTGACTCTGGCTTACTTCACGGAAATTTCTTTTTGGACTCAACAGAAATCCATCCAGGTGTTTTTTGTGCGAAAGCTATTGTAAACACCAGAAATCACCTCATAAAAATTATAAATACAAATCCAGAAATAATCACAATTAGCAAAAATTTCCATAGAACATACGAACCGCTGGAAAATTTTGATATTTTTACTTTTGACAAAATTAATACGCAACATAGACAAGAACGTCTCTTGTCAGAACTAAAACTTGATGGAGTCCCAAATGAAGCTAAACAAAGCCTAACTAGTTTATGCGCGAAGTTTAGTGACATTTTTGCACTCCAAGATGATAAATTAACATGCAATAATTTTTACCAACAAGACATTTTGTTAAATGATCAAACGCCAGTATATACCAAAAATTATCGACTCCCAGAAGTTCACCGTAAAGAAATAGACGAGCAAGTGAACAAATTATTAAAAGAAAACATTATTCGTCCTTCAATACCACCCTACAACTCACCAATATTGCTTGTGCTTAAGAAATCAAACGAAGGTACAAATAAAAATTGGAGACTTGTAGTTGATTTCAGGCGACTGAATAAAAATATTATTGCCGACAAATTCCCCCTCCCCAGAATCGACGATATTCTCGATCAACTGGGAAGAGCAAGGTATTTCACAACATTAGACCTAATGTCTGGTTTTCACCAGATAGAATTGAAGGATTCTTCAAAACATTACACAGCCTTCTCCACTTCAAACGGTCACTATGAATTTAATAGGCTACCCTTTGGACTAAATATTTCGCCTAATAGTTTTCAACGGATGATGACCATCGCGTTGAGTGGTCTTCCTCCGGAATGTGCTTTCCTTTATACCCGAGCAGGTGAAAAAAGCTCAGCAATAGCTAATTTTGATATGGACATCTAAAAGTGATATTAACTTGATAGATATAAGAGATAAAAGATCTGAAAATGATATCTAAAATTTACTCCTAGAATATCATTAGCATATCATATTTAGCTTTTGTAAGATCTAACCAATATCAGCGAGCTATTCATTTGATCTGCAAACATCAAATTTTGATATGGCTTAGAAGTTCCAGGAATAAAATTTAGATATTATCTTCAGATCTTTTATCTCTTATGTCAATCAAATCAATATCTCGATTTGATGGTCAGAACTTCGCTTCTTCTCGGGTATAGACGATATTATTATCGTTGGATGTACTCTAAAACATCATCTCTCAAACCTTGAAAAAGTTTTTCTAAAACTTCGAGAATTCAATCTTAAGTTGAACCCATCGAAGTGTATGTTTTTTCGTAGTGATGTTACTTACCTTGGACATCACATATCTAGTGAGGGAATTCAACCCGATAAAGCGAAATTTTCAGCAATCCTTAATTACCCCGAACCGAAAAATGCAGATGATGTAAGACGATTTACTGCTTTCTGTAATTATTACAGAAGGTTTATTCCATATTTTTCCGAAATAACTGCTCCCTTGAACAAACTTTTACGAAAAGATGTAAAATTTGAGTGGAATGAAAACTGCAAAAAGGCATTTGACTATTTAAAACAAAAGCTTTTGTCACCTACAATTTTGAAATTTCCAAATTACAACGAAAAATTTATTCTTAGCACAGATGCCTCCAAAATTGCATGTGGTGCTGTTTTAGCTCAACTTCATGGTGACATAGAATTACCAGTAGCTTATGCTAGCAAAACTTTTACAAAAGGTGAGAGTAACAAATCCACCATTGAACAAGAGTTGACTGCAATTCATTGGGCAATCAACTATTTCCGACCATACTTGTATGGCAGACGTTTTACGGTGAAAACAGATCACCGCCCACTTGTTTACCTATTTTCGATGAAAAATCCGAATTCAAAACTGACCAGAATGAGAGTAGATTTAGAGGAGTTTACCTTTGATGTCGAACATACCAGCGGAAAACAGAACGTTGGCGCCGACGCTCTATCCCGCGTAATGATTGACTCTGAAGAACTCAAAAATCTCTCCGTACTGCCAATTCAAACTAGGTCCATGACTAGACAGAAAAACAACCAAAATGATAATGACACACAAACTAATTCATCTGCTACTGAGATTGATCACCTCAAAGCTTATGAATCAGTAAACAACCTTGACGCATTTAACATGCCGAAAGTAATATTTGAAGTAAACGACAATAGTCTAAATTTACGAATTTTGACTAAAACCCTGAAAAGGATCCTTGCACGCGAGCAATTATCCTACAAAAGTGGAAATGTTAATTTACAAGAATGTCTGCAGACACTTGATAAAATGGCCGCCAAAATGAATTTGAAAACGCTAGCAATGAAAAACGATGATAAAATTTTTACAATGATTCCTCGCCAAATATTTAAAAAAGCATGCAACGAAGTACTTAAAAATTTGACAATTATCATCTACCACCCAGCTCAAATCATAAATGATGAGGAAATTATACACAAAATAATCTCTGAAAACCATGACACACCTACGGGAGGTCACATTGGTACAACCAGATTATTCAACCGATTACGATCTAAATATTATTGGCACAACATGAAACACACCATAGCAAACTTTGTCAAACGATGTGTGAAATGTAGCCAAAATAAACATAAAACAAAAACAAACGAATCGTTTGTAGAAACAACGACACCAACCAAATGTTTCGATCTCATATCAGTTGATACGATTGGACCTTTTACTAAATCTAGGAATGGAAATAGATACGCATTAACAATTCAGTGTGATCTATCCAAATACATAATTGCAGCCCCACTACCAGATAAACAAGCAAACACGTTAGCAAAAGCTCTAGTAGAAAATTGCATTCTTAAATACGGTTGTCCGAATACAATCAAATCAGATTTGGGTACCGAGTATAAGAACGAGATTTTCGAAAACGTATGCAAACTGTTAGCAATACAACAAAAATTCTCTACAGCTTATCACCCCGAGACAATAGGTAGCCTCGAAAGGAACCATCGTTGTCTCAACGAGTACCTTAGAAGCTTCATTAATGAAAACCAAGATGATTGGGATTCATGGCTTAACTATTATACTTTCTGCTACAATACTACACCACACACAGACCATTCTTATAGCCCTTTCGAACTAGTTTTCGGAAAACAAGCAAACATACCGAGCGAGTTTTCTAATGCAACAATAATAGATCCAGTGTATAATCACGAATCTTACCTATTCGAACTTAAATACAAAATGCAACAGGCTTCAATCAAAGCAAAAACATTGTTAGAAAAATCAAAATCAATAAGAAATCAAAGCCACAAACCAAAAGAAAATCCAATAGTAGTAGAGATAGGAGATCAAGTTTGGTTAAAAAAGGAGAATAGGAGAAAACTGGACCCAGTCTATTCTGGTCCATTCGAAATTGTACAAATTATACATCCAAACGTTAAAATTAGGAATATAATCAACCAAGATGAACAAATAGTTCATAAAAATCGAATAATTCAAAATAAAATATAATTCATACTTAACTATAAATTTACATTTTTCAGCTCAAACACAATATTATATTAAAAATTTAGGAATGATTATACCATGTAAAACCATTCTTCTCGAAAGGGGAGGATGAGCTAGAAACTAAGAAAAACAAAATTTAAAATACAAACCATAAATCCGTAATTCAAGAATTTTGTGAAAGGTATTTGAAGTCAGAAGAAAAATGATCTTCAATCATTTTTTCCCAAACGGCGGTGGTGTAACATGTGTATCGCACATGTTAGCAAACCCTCTTCATTTCCAGCAGATCGCAACTCTTGCGTCATGCTGAGACCCAATAAGTCAGCAACCCATTGAGCCGATGGCCGTTGCATTTGCATAAGCACTTTCTCATGAAAGTGTCGTTTTACCGGGTCAATAATTTATGACTGTACCCGACTGTTTCTAAGCTACACGTCGCGCGGCAGTGCCGACTGTGTGGTCTCTCTTTTGCTCTCTCTCTCAATCAGTGCATTGATCACTGATTGGTCCGTCTTTACATAATGACTTCAGGTACCTTCAGTACATATAGCTTAGGTTAAGTCAAGACCGACAATAAAGAATGATTCTGGTTCCAACGACCGAACTGTGCAGTCTTTTTATTAAGTTTACATGGCGACAATTGAAAGAAATAATTTCAAGTTTACACATGATATCATGATTTCAGAGTGTTGTCAGCTTATGAAAATACATAATAATTTTGACTCATGATATCATGAGTCAGATTGCCGTAACGCATTGCTTGAAATCGTGAACCACATGCCTAAAATTATGAGTCGTGAATTCGCTTATGATCGACATGAAAAAATAAATAAAAAAAAAAATAGAGCGAGATTCGAACCAAGAACCTTCTGATTGAGAGTCCCGTGTCATACAACACTACCACTTCTTGATCTTGTTGAAATATGGGTGATCAAAACGAATGAAATGATGCAATGCACCCCGTTCAGTGTTATCACTCTGGATGTTACGCTTATGAGGAAGCATGATTATGACTCCAGGAACCATGGCAAACTTGCATGCAAGTTGGCTGTTATAGTAAATTATAGCTTTTTCAGCAACAAATATCTCAAAAACTAAACGTGCTATGATATTTTTGAAAAGTGCAATGGATTCAGCAATCCTTAATAAGGTGAATTGCGGTATTTTGGTGCTTGAGACAAAACGTGTTCCGCAGTGTTATTAATAATCATTTAGCTATCGTTGTTCATCTGTTGTTTCTACCTGCTTCAACATTTTGTTATTTCTCCTTCCTTAGCATGACGCTTTCTAGAGGAGCTTCGTACAAAAATTGATTCATACTCCAAAAAGCAACTACAACAGAAACTGAAGGAAGAAAGGTTAAATGTAGGAGGTTTGTAAATATGCATAATTCCTATACGTATGGCTGCTGGTTTATGAACATTCATCAGTAATTCATCAACTAATATTTTAAATAGTTCAAAAAATTCCCCCAAGGTTTGAATTCAGTAACAACTTACGTTACTTATTTTGAATTAAGATATCTTTGGCAATGTTCTTAAAAATACCGCCAATATTTTCACGTTCAACTTCTACAGTTCTACAACAGTAATTCCCTACATAAGTCCCTCCAAATAAGATATGTGTGGGATTTCTGCAAGTAGGGAAAAATTGGTTTCTACACCAATCTGTTTGCCATAGTATTATGAAACTTCTAGGTTCAGCATTTTCTAAGATGTTAAACACAAATAACTTCAGTACAAATTCATTCAGTCAAAAAATTCATCGCCATTCATTGTCCGTCAAAAAACACTAAGAAAAATGAACAAGAATTTTTGTAGTAAATCTTACAAAAACTACTAAAGCTCTTCTATGATGTGCATATTCAAAAAAAAATTGGCAAAACATTTCAATGCTCTACGGTAAGTGCTTGAATCTTGTATTTTTTTTTTTTTTTTTTTTGAATTAAATTAAGTTTGAGAAATCTAAAGAAACACTTGGAGAATTTTCTGTCAGAAAAGGCAAACGGATCTGCGGAGCACTTCTCTGAGAAATCCTGTTTAATTGCTCATGAAAATCTTGTGGAATATTAGGATAATTGCAATCCCTAGGGTAATACCTAGAAGAATCATAGAAAGTATTTTTGCAGGAAATCTTGGATGGTTCTTGCTGCGATTTTTTAAGCAATGTTTGAAAAACTTCCGAAAAGTTTTCTGAAAGATTTTTTGAAGAAAGCTGAGAGAAGTTTTAGGAGGAACTTCAGAGACAAGGTTGCTAAAAATGTTGTATAAAGAAACCTTGCTTGATCATCTTGAATTTCTGTGAGATTCCTAGAATTTATTGTAATATTTCTAGGGGAAATCCTTAGTAATTTAAAAAAATGACAATTAACAATAGGGATTTCTATGGAATAAGTATGTAGAGGACTTTCCTGGAGAAATGATTACAATAATTTCAGTCTTGATGCACTTCAGGAAAAAAATTGTTGAATAATAGCTACTAATTTATGTATAAATCCCAGGAGCAACTCAGTAAAAACTGGTCGAGAAGTTCTTGGAGTAAGTACTGAAAAAAATACGAAAATAAATCATCAAGAAATCCCCGTGGGAATTCTCACAGCAATCTCTATAAAGCACCTGGCTTAATACCAGAAAAGTTCGTGGAAGAATCACAAAATAAATTCCTCGTCAGTTCTTTTGAAGCATTCATGAAGGAATATTGCATTTTATAAATATCACTGATGTGCAACGATATGAGACAAAGTCACTAACAAATAAAAATCTATGCAAACTACGAAATTTGTTAAAATTGTGATAAGTACGGTCGGCATTACTTCTGTAAAACTAGAATTTGCTAGGCACCCTCTAAGCCCTCTCTCTTAAAAAATACTAGCTACGCAAATGGTTTTTAACACATCTTCAAAAAAGATTTGGATTATTTGACTTTGTTCATAGGCTAATAGACGACTATTTTGAATAATGTTCCATGTATTACTTTTCATATTGAATCTTTGGGATGTACCCAGTACAAACAAAAGCTTTCCTTGTGATTAAAATGGATGTGCAGAGGTTTACTCGATATCTAGTTATAATGATTATCACACTAACATTCTTTACGTTTCTAATGAACCGTGCTATATGCTCTTACATAGAGACGCAACAAACGTGTTTTAATTTCCATTTCACGTCACCGGAAGTATAGTGTATATTTTATGTTCTGCCTTCATCTATATCATATTTTGAATTATGGTTACATGAATCGCATCACTACCAAGTTGAATCCAGATTGTGTAGGTTATAAAACTTCCCACTAACAAAAGCTCCTTCCCGGGACAATCATGAAGATGCAGAAATATACTCGGTATTTGGTTGCAATGGATACCATACTGGGGCCCAGATAGCCGTAGCGGTAAACGCGCAGCTATTCAGCAAGACCAAGCTGAGGGTGGTGGGTTCGAATCCCACCGATCGAGGATCTTTTCGGGTTGGAAATTTTCTCGACTTCCCAGGGCATAGAGTATCTTCGTACCTGCCACACGATATACGCATGCAAAAATGGTCATTGGCATAGTAAGCTCTCAGTTAATAACTGTGGAAGTGCTCATAAGAACACTAAGCTGAGAAGCAGGCTCTGTCCCAGTGGGGACGTAACGCCAGAAAAGAAAGAAGAAGAAGAAGGATACCATACTAACATTCCTTTCCTTCCCCCGATGACCGTAAGGGCGTGGCCGGAGCAGTTATTGACTCAATAATGTTTGTAATTCTCAAAATGTAGACTGAAGACGGTAAGGTATTCTCAAGCTTCGTCTGGTTCGGCTCCTTGTGCAATCACGGAGTAGCCACTACGAATTGTACGGTTATCTATGCTCATGCTGAATTCTTCATTTGAGATTAGTAAATTTATTTTCAAAGTTTAAAGAACTGGAATATAACCGTTTTTTTGTTGTCTTATATTTTGTTTTTAATTCAACATGAATGTTATCTTCAGTAGAGTCAATGTCATCATTGTCAATATTTTAGTACATTCTAAATTTTTTATAGACAAAAAGGACAACACTTAAACCAGAGGCAGTCTATTATTCCATTGCACATAGAAGATCTGAACCTAGCATTGGTCTCATACAGTGCATAGGTATAGTTTCCGAATCGCGGGAATAGAACAGCTTTGAACCCAGCCTGCACCTGAAGAACGATGTTTTCTAGTGGAACGAACTTGCGAAAATTAAACCCAATCTAGATACTGACTTCCAACCAATGGTTCATGGTGTTCATGTGCAGGGTACTCCTTCTGAACGAGGAAGAAAAGCGATAATAGTCAAAAATAATTGCTTTTCTATTCAGACCGATATCGTCAAGGGTGGAACACGGAGGTGAGGATAGTAATCAGTAGAACCAATTCTCACAGCCATGAATGGGAAGTAAAATCTCGGTGAAATATTGATTTGACTCCATGGTGGAGCACACACTGAGAAGTGAAAATGGGATATTTGAGGTTAGTCTCTAGGGGGACTGAATGAACCATTACGGGAACAGATGGGGTTGTGGGATAAACTATTGAATTGCAATCAGATATCTCAATTTTCCTGTATATCAATTGTATCGGGAATGAGTTGTAAACATGTTCAGTCATTCACGAAAAATGGATCGATCTTACAATCAATTAGGTTGTTTTGCAATACAAAAGCTTGTTTTTGCTTCGATTTCTCAATTTTGAAATCATTGAACACATATTCAGTTGATGATATTTTAATTCATATGATGGTAGCTCGACTCTTAGTTAAATTTTTCGAGAGTAGATTCAAAAGTTATTTTTTACGTCTATTTCAAACGCATTTTAAAAAATTGAACCAGATAGTACAAGAATAACCAGAAATTCATCGAAAATTTGTAAACTGGACTGAATTTAATAGCAGCATAAAAAAGACCTGCAGCGAAAAGTCAGGTCGGTAACTATTGATAGTCACTAAAGTTAAAAAAGCACAGAATTTTTTTTTTCTGGCATTACGTCCCAACTGGAACAAAGCCTGCTTCTCAGATTAGTGTTCTTATGAGCACTTCCACAGTTATTAACTGAGAGCTTTATTTGCCGATTGACCATTTTTGCATGTGTATATCGTGTGGCAGGTACGAAGATACTCTATGCCCTGGGAATCGAGAAAAGTTCCTTCACGAAAAGATCCTCGACCAGCGGGATTCGAACCCACGACCCTCAGCATGGTCATGCTGAATAGCTGCGCGTTTACCGCTACGGCTATCTGGGCCCAAAAAAGCACAGAATACACTGGATAGAATACATAATGCGAAACCATACAAGTGATAATTAATATTTTAAAAACGACATATTCATAATCCCACTCTCATTGAGCTTAGGGATTAAGGATATGAATAATCGTTATTTTTACTGCTGAATGTCTTATACATTTTTCTGAAGTCGAGATTTTTGATAGCTTGACCTAAATTATTAATGAAAAATTGAATTTAAACTGTGAAGTTGTCAATCATTACAATTTCAGCTACCCACTCAAACTAAAGAGCTTCAGTAGGTACCATCCATTCTCTAATTTCAACATGACGTTTTCCTTCACCACACATCTAATGGTCTAAATGTGATGCATCTCACTCGGATGTACCAACCAGTTCACCAGTCGATTTTGCATTTTAATTGAAATGCATTATTTATCCTCCCATTAGGCGATGCAACCGAGAGAAGACCGAAAGCATCAGGAGAATAATTTACTCTGTACCACCCAGTCCCAAACCCGTACTACGTTGTTTTTCTACTGGCAGAGCGTGTTTTCTGTCACTGAACCATGTTGAAGTCTCGTATAGCCAATGGACCACAATATAAACTTTCCTCGCCGCACAGTGACGGAAAGTTGGACAAAACATCGAAAATTGATATCAAAACTTCTTTAATTTATTAAGTTAACATCTAAACAGATAACACTGAATCAACAATATCACGCTAAAACACTCAGTTCGTGGCCGTATCTCTCCATCCTTGGTTCTGTCCCACTTGATGTGCTCTTGATACAAGCTCGCTGCTCTCTACGCTTTCTTGAAGGGTTGCTGTCCAGCATTCTTGCTAGATGCTCTGCCAGTGCTACTTGTTCAAGACGACCAGCAGCATGAGAAGTCGGAGTTGTCGGAAGTGAAGAGGAAGGTCAACGAACTCTATGAGTTCGTCAAGACCAAAAGCAATGTCCAGCTCAGGATCACGATCATCATGTCCGTCGTTACAGCCACAGAACACGGACAGAAGAAATTGAGAGTTAAAGCGGAAAAGCCGAAACGGCGTTGATCCCGGTGCATGCAATAGCAGTTTCACAGGGGACTTCTAGGAGCAATCTGACCAATACACCAGGAGAACAGGTAGATCCCAAACAGCAGAGAAGCGACACTGAGTGCGTCAGCTAGCAGAATAACGGCGCACTGTGAAAAGCCAGAAGGAGAAGAATGCAGCACGCAAGGAGAAGAAGAGATAAAGAAAGGAACCGAAGACGAAAGAAAAGTGACGGTCACTTTGTAAGAGGTTCAAGGGCGATGGTCTTGTCATTGAGGCAAGCGACAAGACAACCTATGCGGCGATTTTGAAAAAAGTGATAGAGGATCCAGAACTGAAGGAGCTGGGTGAAAACGTGATGAGAATTAGGCGCACCCAGAAAGGAGATATGCTCTTTGAGTTCAAAAAACAGCCATCGATCAAGAGTTCGACCTGCCGGTAACTCGTCGCGAAGTCGCTGGGCAATGAGGCAGGTGTTAAAGCCTATGAGGAAGTGATCGAACGTGGATGAGATAAAAACAAAAAACATCGTGAGGAGTGCACTGTTGTTTCAATGGAACCTGAAAGAAGCATCGCAGTCTACCCGACTGAGGAAAGTGTACGGTTGTATGCAAATAGCGACGATCCGATTACCTGTCGCAGTAGCCAAAAAACTTGTCGAGGCTGGTAAGGTCAAGGTGGGATGGTCGGTCAGCCCGGTGATCCCGCGGGAGACAAATTCGGTAGACAGATGCTTCAGATGCATCGAATGCAAAGGTCCGGACTGGTTCAAACACTGCAGGAAATGTGGTGAAAAAGGTCACGTTGGCAGGGAATGTCTGAAGACACCTAGGGGCATGCTATGTAAATCGGAGGATGATAGCGCCCATACGACGGTGGCTTCTAATGCCCCAAATATCAGAAGGCGAAGGCAAGGCAGTAATAATGATGAAGATATCGAAAGCAGCTAACTGTAGCCAGAATTATGTTCAACATTGGAGGACCAAGAAGCAGTACGAGGCGTGTTCTGGCGACCGTATCATCATGATAGGGAGTCCTGGCTTGGGCTGCAACGTTGACAACCAAACGCTATCGAGAGAAGTTGGCAGGCACGCCGGATCATGGCAGTACGGGTGGCATTATATCGTCGACGGCCTGATCCCCATCTGTATCACTCTAGCTGACGACATCGCATGTTACCAGTAAAGGGACACAAGGAATGTGAGAAATACCATCAGATTGGATACGCTAGCAAAGTGGCAGCAGGAGTGGAATAACTCAAAGAAAGGAAGGTGGACCCACAAGCTCATTCCTAACGTGTTGGTGTGGACGACCAGAAAACATGAAGAAGTTAATTTCTTCCTGACCCATTTTCTGTCAGGTTATGGATGCTTCCGGAAATATCTGCACAGATCCGGACACGCAGAATCTCCACATTGTCCGGCCTGTCAAAATATCGAGGAGACACCGGAGCATGTTATATTCGACTGCCCTCGATTCAGAGATATACGAAGCGAGATGATGCCAGAAACCGCAAGCGTCCTAAATCCGGACAACATCGTGCAGATTCCGTCGGGGACTAGATCAAGTAGAGCGGGCGTAGGGTAGTATCGGTAATAAATCGTCTGTTCGCCTGCAAACCGGAAGTCATCCTCAATCCAAAGTTGCAGAACCCACCCTGGGACTTGGCAGACCAACGTCGAATCGGAGTGGGCTGAGTCCACCGCTGGGGTCGCGAAACAGTACCGCAATGATCGTTTGGGTATCAGGTATCAGAATTTGGGCTCAGGCGGCACGTTCCCCTACAAATGGGAGATTTGTGCCTCGCACGTCATAGCCATTCATCACTTACCCGATGGGAAAAGGACTAGGAAAACAAGGAGAAAGAAAAGGAAACTTGTAAGGGATGATAAGATTCATACAAACACCCTGGAAGGATGCTTGTAAGAATTGATGAGCATCAAATTTCACTTCTGCACCCCCGGAGGGATACTGAAAATGATTTCTAAACAAATTCTCACACTCTATGATGACGTTACATAATCTACCACAGCAGAAGATGCTTTGCCCTTTAGAGTACGAGAACCTGTATTATTTCAGAGAACACGACAAGAAACTATATGAAAACCCGTAGTTTATCAAAAAGTTTCGTCCTTAAAGGAGGATTGAATAACAATTACAAATACTGAAAAAGAACGGAGCTGTCCTTTTCAGTATATGTGTCTTTTTAATCCTTCTGAAGTTTCCAAAACAGCTTAATTATGGGAAACCATACGATTAGACACCGTTTTGATTTAAATCTTGAACAGCATTCCGGGAAATGCAGCAAATACTGCACTGGTGAAGATTATAAATTTATTAATGAATTTGTAATCAAATGACACCTATTCATTTATTATTAGCAAACTTCATTTGAGCCAGTCTTGGGTTTCCTGGTTTCCAGTTGAAACCAGATTTTCCAAGTCTGAGCTTAAAATCGAAGAATGATAAGATTAATGAAATAGGTGCCGTATGATATTGCAGGACGTTTAAATCCTTCATCAGTTCATCATTCATCGCATTCATAAAATATGCCTTTTAAGCCTTATTTGCAAACGCAATGAAGTTCTTGAACTGCTAGTTTTCCCAAAGAGAGATTATACCGGTCAAAGCAGCTTTGCGGTATTTATCTCTCTGGGTTTTCGCATAGCTTTTGCCTTTGGCGGCTAAACTAAGATCACCACTATTCATGGCCAGGGGCTTCACACATTGTAGTTCTTTTCCAACATGCAGTATTTCTCCTTTAGCACGTCCAGTAAAAGCTTTAGAAGAACTCACTGAATGCTGCACGGAACTACTAAAGGATTTAGCTAAAAGCTCAGCTATTATACCAAAACTAATATAATCGCAAAGTCAAAATAATCAAACGTCCAGAGTCAGAAAAAAATGCCTACTTCTGATCGTCTAATTATAATTGTTGTTGAACCAACAAACAAACTGTTGGCGAAAAATTGAACGCCAAAAGCTATAGAAAAGAGTCTATACAAAATCATAAACGAATTGCACTACAGGGATAAAGTCAAGGCGTACATTTTGCCATACACCTTTAAATACCCCACGTAGTACAAGAAGCTCAAAAATTATAATGCACTCTTATACTCTCATGTAGAGAAAAAATTAGTTTGTAATACATGCAATAAATCATAACGCTGTATTCCAACCAAACGACGAACATTTACTGTCATACGTTACCCATGAACATATACAGCTTTATGTTATTTTAGTGGAAATACCAAATAGTGAACAATTTGTAATTCAGGGATATTTTACCGACGCACATAATGTCATGCACCCGAAAGATACCCCATTCAAACAAGTGATCATACAAATAATTCCACTCTTCCACTCTCAAAAAGAGGCTAATCAATCAACAATACTTTCGTTCGCACGGTTATATTGATATACCATATACCCCCACAGATGCACGCTACCCTGTAGGTAGGTAGTGTCAATAGGAGATACATTGTTGAGCGCATAGTTTTGTACTTCAGTTGTCCCATCACAGCCAGCTGCGTACAGAACTATATTGCGCTATCGGGCTGTAGTTTTTACACACGGCTATAACAGAGCCCGAAAGAAATGAGTTACACTAGCACATTGAAGATAACTCAGGTCAAGCTAACTACCTTTATAAGTGAGAACACTATATGGAAGATGAGATGTTCTCATATACAAGTAAGGTGCCGCACTTTCTACGTGTGAGGTAGAAATTAACTATTGCACTAAATGACGAAGTTGCGCTTCACAAACTAGAAATATTGCTTTCACTATATTTCTATTTAGACGGGTCAGAGACACTTCAATTTTCTTCACCCGTTAACACGGTGGTAATACATTTTTTAGAACTCATTGCCTGAAGGGCAATTGAAGGATGACACCAAAATAATATTAATTAAACTGGTACCTCATACAGCAAGCGTCCACTACCCAACGGCATCACACCATGAATTAGGAGTCACCTGTTACGTGGACTTTTACCACCGGAACAGGTAATCCGTAGTGTTAATTCTTAGCCAGTTGAAACAACCGCTACCGACACTACGCGGCTATCTAGGCTGCTCGGGAAAAGGAGGTTAATATTGATGATTAACTCCTGACGTACCCAAGCAGCCGGCAAAAGTATCGGTAATAAATCGTCTGTTCGCCTGCAAACCGGAAGTCATCCTCAATCCAAAGTTGCAGAACCCACCCTGGGACTTGGCAGACCAACGTCGAATCGGAGTGGGCTGAGTCCACCGCTGGGGTCGCGAAACAGTACCGCAATGATCGTTTGGGTGCCTGTCAACCGGAAGCTTCGCAGGATCGACCTCGGCATCAGCCCGGATAACATCGATTCGGGAGATCTTCCACCGCCTGGTAAATCTTCGTCGGAGTAGGATAAATCTACAGCCGGGGATTACTCTGAGTAGTACGTAACTTATTACCGGTTTGAGTTGACAAAGCGCCAGTGAACCGGAGGCAATCCTTCAACCGGAATCGCTGGACCGACTTCGGCACTCCACCGGTCAATAACGAAGTATGAAGACACGGGTAGCCGGAGTAGGCTTGAACCCGATTTTCGAAGACTCCAAGTGCTTGCAGGTCATCATTCAGGTGTTCGTCGAAGTGTTGCTTCCACGTTTCGATCACCTCACGCTCCACTAATATGCTCCCATCCTTTACTCTGCACATCTCGGCTTGTGTCACGAAGCTGTTTTGGGATGCGTTGAGCTTCTGATAGAATTTACGTGTTTCTTAAGACCGGCACAGCTGTTCCATCTCCACGCACACCGTCTCCTCCAGGTGGCGTTTTTTCTCCCGAAAGAGGTGGGTCTGCTGTTGCCGTTTCCGTCTATTACGTTCCACGTTCTGCCGGGTCCCTTGCTGCGCCCGCGTTGTATTCTTCATCTTCAGAATTTGCCTATATTCCTCGTCGAACCAATCGTTCCGTCGACTCCGTCCCACGTACCCGACGTTGCTCTCAGCTGCATTGTTGATGGCTGCATTTACTGTTCTTCAGCAGTCCTCAAGAGGGGCTTCATCCAGCTCACCCTCTACCGGTAATACAGCCTCGAGGTGCTGTACGTATGCAGTTGCGACATCTAATCGCTTAAACCGTTCTAAGTCAGCGGGGTGGTCGTAGGTACCGTTCCACGTACCGAGCTTCCAATCGGTAGTGCCTTCACGTCGCTGTGATCTTCGCCGATTGTCCTGGTTCGTATTCTCTTGTTGATTATTCGTTGCTTGATTTTTTACGACTGGCTTGCAGAGCTTGATATCCAGAGAATCATTCCCCTATTTTTTTTTAAGGACCATAGGGCACAGTTTAGCTTAGAGCAATCTGACAACAGTTCGCGTTGAAAATCAATCAAATTGGTTGCTTGCTGGTGGTGATCAATGGGATAGATTTTCAACGCAGAGCGCTGTTGGGTTCTCAAGTCTTGTGTTCTTAAAAATTTAAGGTGTGGCTTCGTTTTATGATCACCTTAACTCTATGACTTAAAATACGCAGGTAAAATTCAGACAAATAAGAGGAATCAGCATATCAAAATGAGCAACATTTTCAGCAATTTTGGAAAATTTTCAAGGTTTTGTCCGATTTTTGTTTTGAAGCCAACCACTGTGCGCCGCATCGGAGGATCTTTTGCCACTGCGGATGTTCGTTGTGAGCGTCCGTATATAAAGTCCTTTGAGTGAGTCTCCCGTTGTGGTGCCACCACAAAGCCCAATTCCATTACTGAACCGATCCATAAGTCCAATCCAGCCCGGCTCAAGCACGATGGAAGGATGCATTATAGTACAGAGTCAGGAACAGGACACTCACTAGCTAATAGGGCGGAGAAGGTCCAGCGCTTTGGTATGGTCAGTTTATTTTGCCCCACTGACTCTCATTTTACAGATTGAGAGGTTGGTTTAAATTGGTCCTCTCATGTCGAACAAATCGTGCTTGTTCGGTTCAAATTGTTCCTTGGACTTGGACAGGCTCGTTGTGGTCCGGTTGGAGCTTGCCGGCCTTTTCCTTGTGATGGTCACAGAAAGAGGAAATGACATTCTTGGTGGTTTTCAACAGATGGCTAGAAGCTGTATGTATTGGGTTTCTCGTTCCAAGGGAAAGCTGAATCTCAGTCTCCATTGGAGCACAATCATCGATTATGATTGATGAATCGATGGGTTATGGTGAAAGCTGTTCCTTTTGTTTGCAGCGTCATTGTTGATGAAGAGATAGAGAGTAAGAAAACAGAAAATTAGAGGTTTTGTTCGCAGCTATTACCGTACATAACAGAAGTCTTTTAATTAGCTTAATGGATGGGGTTAATAAATAAGACAGCTTTAAGTAATATGTGGATAAAGTTTTCACTACATGCTAGAAACAGAGCTTGTCTAGGCCATGCAGGAAAATCAATAAGCAGTCAAAAGACGCAAAGCAAAAACGTCTGATTCCTCAAATTCTGTGGTTATTTTATTCATTTCGTTCACGTCAGTTCGAGAGGTTCAAGTTTTTTGAGCTGCCGTCACCTCGGTGGTCATCAACACGAGTTCAAAGAAACAAGGGGAAACTATGTAGAAGGTGTGGAGGGAAAGACCATAGCGCGCAAAACTGTCGGGAATCATTGGAAAGTCTAATCTGTGATTCTACGGTATTAACCCAAATGCAATCATCCCAAATTCCATCTCGCCGAATGAGACAGACCCCTGATTGGCTTTGTCCCGAAAACCTTTATTTTGAGCCAAAACATTCGGAGTAATGGCATTCGAGATTATAGACTTCAGAGAAATGGAAAATTGGGATTAATGGCTTTCAAGGACATGGTCTTCGCGGTAATGAAATAGAATTTGTGAAACCAACAAGACAAAATCGCGTTATAGAGCGCTCAAGATGTCCAATACACGGTTGCAAAAAGATCATAAAGATAATATTCAGTAAACAAGTGTAGGTGTGCGTATGGCGAGTAGACGACTGATATTGTAAAGTATTGGTTGTGGGACAAATGAAAAAACGCAGGTGGCCAAGCTCAGCAAAGGAAAAGTAGTGCAGCAGGCAAATTTGCAATCCGAGCAGATGCTGAAGTCGGTGCTGCGAGTGACTTCCGTTCACTGTCAATCCAATAATCATAAGTCGGTGTTACTTCGCGATCTACTGGACTAGTCCCCGGAAATGGACCCAGCCTATGTACTCCGACGATGGAGGAAGACTTCCGGTTCGCAGGTGCCCGACTATTCATTTGAAATTCTACCTGATACTTGAGCTAACCACATCTAGTTCTCGACGGTGGATTTAGCTCATAGCAGTGTGGAGACTCAACGTTCTTCCCGTCGTTTCTGTTGCAACGATTTGTCATTCCGTAGTGTCGATGACAAGACACTAACAAGCAGGCACCTCGCTTTTGCGTTCATTGGCTCCGCAGACTTTTCACATGTGTAGTCATCACTCACAGGTGCTTCAGTACCGTAATTTCGGGTGAAATTGATCATTTTTCACGTTTTTTCTTGTCTGATTTCTATAATGTTGGCAATGCCAAATAAGTGAATGCAGAAAAACAAGTACGAAGGTGAGCCTCATTGGCTCAAGTACCGAAATTTTCTAACAAAAATAATTCTAGTGCTAAAAAATATCTCTAACATTAAAAAATCGGGTATTGTCATTTTGGGATGAAATTGATCACTTATCAATGCGATTATTGTTTGTTTTCAAAACAAATCTACATAATCGATTTGAGCTCCCTGAATCTGAATATGCATGCTAAATTCTTAACAATACAATATTTAAAGAAATAATTAATAGTAAAATTTTAAGAATAACGCAGAAAACGCCTAAATGTATGCAATTTCCTAAGGAATTTCATTATATCTAACAGAAATTCAATTATTTCAACTAAATAAGCGAATTGGTACGAGTTTTGGTTATGAAATCAGGTTTGAGGATATATCTTAAGTATCCTCACAAACTATCAGGTTTATACCATTTTCAAATCCTTGTCTAGAACTAGAAGTTTATGATGTTTGTCAATACTGCACCATACATGATTTTGGAAATTTTCATTATTTTCATAGAAATACACATTCTTCAACGCAAAAAAACTTCACAACACACAATTTGACAATACTTACGACAAACAACGTTCATGCACTGAAGGTTAGATTGATATTTGTGCTCCATTAGGAAGAAATAAAATCGAGTGACACGGTGATCAATTTCACCCTACTGATCCATTTCACCCTACTGATCAATTTCACCCGAATTTACGGTACTTGATCCCCTCTGAAAATGTCTAGCGAGTTCAAAATAAAAAGTCTTGCAAAGTCTGGCAGACACCATTGTGTAGGTATACTACTAGACTCGAATTTAAACGGTAACAAAAAAATATACAACATAGAAAAAAATTGCATCATTTTTCATTTACATTTCTAGGGTAAATATGATTTAAATTCTAAAATACCATCGCATAATAATCAAAGTCACTAGGATAACCCCTCTACTGCCATCATAATTTTTCTACCACAAAACAATATTTTATTCACGATGATTTTTTTTTGTTTTTCAATAGTTTAGCAGTTCTGAAAAACTCTTTTGTTTTTGAAATCTGTATCGCTATTGAATCATTGGTCTCTTGGTTTTAGAAATATTATGAATTTCTTTGGGGGAACGACATTCCCCATATAAAACTCCTTTGGCCGCCATTTTGTCAAAAAAAAGGGCAAAACAATGTCAGGTTTCAAGAAGATTCTCTCAAAAATATCATAAACATCGGTTTAACTATCTTCAAGTAAACTTAAAATTACAAAATGATGTTTTTCGAAGTTTTCAACATCTCTTTACGGCCAGAGTGGAACCAAACACATGAATACTCATTACTCAAAAACGATTGCACCAATTTGCTACATTTCTACACAACAGGCTCTCATAAAACTATTGTTTTGAAAGGGGAGTTTACCAGTCATAGGAAAAAATCTAAATCCTCCGTAATTAAAGTAAGTATGGCTACCCGTCGGTCTATAAAGTCTGGCTGAATTTGAAAAAGTCTTGCAAAATGACTGGTCTGTCTTTTTGTCTTTTCCTCGATTAAAAGTCTTGCAGTGCCAGATTAATCTGGCATAATGGCAATCCTGCTCTGACTTAACGCCGACCAGTTGTTCAGTCAAAAGGAATTGTGTTCATATGTTTGGACTGAATTTTGATGCCAAACAATGAATTTTAAAGGAAATTAGTATATTCCATCATGCTGAAGGCATGGAGGGAAATGCTCGTAGATCTACGTATTCTAGTAAAACATTTTATTTGGCGTTGATATTTTGACCACACAATATATCACAGTAAGCCGTAAGTTGTGAGACGAATCCGGAAACTGATTGCGACAGAAATAAAAAAGATAAGACGGATTGAGAATACGGCAAGATGCATTTTCTTTGCATTATTTCCAAAAAGAGATCAAGGTTTATCAAAAACTTATTGTACAATGCTAAAGCCGTTTAGAGAAAGAATCGTTCGCCATCGGTTTGTATAAGCATTATTCACTGCAATACTTACAAAATTGCAGTTTTCACAGATCAATGCTTAATACGATGGATACTAGCACATCATCCTATACAATTTTAGTACAATCAATTTACACTTTTCGTTTTCGTGCTTGATTCGCTTTTGATAAATAGGAAGGGGAACGGGGGTTAAATGAACACCCTAAGCAATTTTCACGTTTTCTTATATACTTAGCTATCAGATTCTTTTTAATAGCTCATAATTGAAGAAGGATGTTTATGCAATGTAACAAGTTGAAATATTGTGATGGAAATAGAATTTTATCCTCTTCATTATAATTGAAAATTTCTTTCCATAGAGTCAATGTTCCAAACATGTGGGTAAAATGAACATCTAACGGGGGTAATATGAACATATACTGGAGGTAAAATGAACATGCAGTGGGGGTAAAATGAGCACCATTTGAACTGAACGGGTTGCGGCACGATTCTCGGCATCTGGTACATGATCAATGCATATTTCAAGACATTCCGGAATCGATGGAGCGTTTAGCTGCGACCATTTGGATGGCTATCGATGTCTGTCTTTGTATTTTCTCCGGAAAACTCTCGGTATCTGTAATAAAATCCCGAAGTATTCGCCTTGCCATGGTGTCCATATTACCCCCATCTCGAGTGGTTCATTTTACCCCCAAAGAATCAACATAATCAAATCATTAGTTCTAAGAATTTAGATGATAAAAATACTTTAAATTGCCATCTACTTATCATAAATACGTTAAAGATATGATGTGCTACGCAGTTCAATAGATTTTTGATGATTTTAGTCATAAAAACCTTAAGTTTCACGAGTGAAATTTTACATCATATGAGATAACGAACGGGCGTACTTTATTTTTGTTTACTTTTACAGCTTTTGACAGTTCTAGATTGCGCTAGAGTTGTCAAAATAGTTTCTTAGTCTGAGTATTAAAGATGGTGCTATGTTTTTTAAAGATTTATAGCATAGCCACCGTAAAACACAAACCTTTTTATTTTACCCACAGTTCCCCTACCTATTGATTATATGTCGTCTATACCGTTTTGTTTCGAAAGCCGGACACTATGACTGTTTTTACATTTTTAATAATATAAATTCAAATTTTTCTATGTTCATTATGTACAAAACTGTTCTTCAACTTAAATTGTATGTTATAGTTGTTAATATATCGCAGTAGGCTGCAATGTATTAAAAATAAAAATAAAAAACAAAACGCGTATCGATACTTCACACATTTCAGTCCTTGCTAGATTGTATCTTACAGTTGCCGTTGAAGGAAGATTTGATATAAATTGAATTGAAAACAGTGTTATTGTGCGAAATCGCGTTTTAAATGAAGAGCTAACTATTGTGTCCTATTGCTGTGAAGTGGAAATGACCAAAAATGCTCGGATTAATGGTTTTATGTGAAAAATTCTCAGTGTCCGGATTAAGAAGCATATTATTTGACTGCTTCGAAAGCCGGACGCACACGAATATTTGAAGAAAACTAAGTTTAATCCAGTTCATTGGGAACTGTTGTGTCTAGTTAACCAATGAACATTAATTTTTGAACATTACAAAGAAGAAATTGTGTTACTTTTGTATCTGATACATTAAATCAAGAGTGTTACCATGAATCAAACTATAGGTGGGGTAATGCATTGTGAATCCAGGCGCTAGCATAAGGTGAGTGAAGTAATTTTTGCCAAAACTTTGTGTACCTTTCTGGCAGCTTCAGCGTTTTTCCGACTCGAGACTTTTGTGATTACATATAGTGAACTGTTCAGAATTATGGAATTTAAAGTTGGTGTATTGAATTTTATACAAAATATGCGAATATTTAGTCAAAAAGAGGTGTCCGGGATTCAAAGCAAAAGTGTCCGAATTTCGAAGCAACCTATTATTAGTGTCCGGATTTCGAATCAAGACACATCTCATGTTTTCGCATATTTAAACGTTTTTTGCGTAACAAATCACTATTTTTATTACATCATGAAATAGAATAAACATTTAACTTCATGATAAACCACAAAAAATAAAGGATACATAAATTATGAATTATAAAAATGGTGCTTGAAGTTAACCCGGTGCTTAAGTGTCCGGATTTCAAGTCAAAACGGTAGGTACAGGCCACTACATCTAAGCAAGCCCAGCAGAAACTGATATAACACACAGTAGACACAACAAGGTAGGCTATTCCCACGTGTAAACAACGGTTTTCAATCAAAACATGTGTCGTCATTCCTATCGTCAAGCATGAGGCTTACAGGATAGTAAAAGAGAGCAAGCCTTGCTTTCTTTTGCACTCGTTCGAGTTTGCGATAGGAATGACGTCACTGCTAAATGTCATTTTTCGGAGTATAATACCTTGCTTCTTTTTACCGTGATATAACGCAGATGTCAGAATGCAGAACTTCCGAACGACCCCGACGACTTTGACTGGATAGATGAGCAGTGCACTAAGACCAACGATGGAAAGCAATATTGGAAAATGTAGCTTTGGAAGATAGTCGTTTGATGATTTTCACTACTTTAAACAACTTGGTGAGGTTGAGCAAGGCTAGAGAGTAGACGGTACATTTTCATCGGCGCCGAAAGGGTTCAGGCTAGTCTTCACTCTTCATGATTCAATCGGCGGTGGGTCGGCTCGCAAATTTGTTCCATTCGGGCATATGTTACTTCCATGGAAAAGGAAAAAACGTCTACAAGAAAGCATTTCGCTTGTGGGGATTTTTTTTTTATTATCGTACAAATTGGGCCGAAGGGTCTCAGATTTTCATGAAACTTTTTCCACAGGTAGGGCTCATGGATATATGAATAAAAAAAATGAGAAAAATTCAGGGTCGCCTATTTTTCCGGAAAACTCAGGTGGAAATTTTTTGTTTTCCCTTGACACTACTTACTTTGAAAAATCATAACTCAAGAACGAAGCATCGTAGAAACAAAGTTATTTTTTCTTAAATTTTCTCAGAAATCCAAAAAAAAAATATGAACTGGAAAAAGTTTTCCACAAAATTTTCCACCGTTAGGGAAATTCATGAAGAAAAGCTGGAAAATCTATGCCCGAACTCGCGGAAAAATTTTATTAAAATATTTTTGAGAAGGAAACTTTATAAACTTCAATTCAAGTAACTTTTAGGATGTTCTTTTTTTTTGTTTCTGAGTTATGGTCAATTTTGTGAAAAATGACCATATTAGCCTTTTCTTTGAAAACCCATATTTCAATCGAAGCCTCAGAAAAACAAGGTTTTTTTTATCGAAGCAATTGCAAATTTTCTAAAAGATCTGAAATAAACGATATGGGATTGGTTTTAATGAAGTATAAGTCGGATTGGATTATATTTTTCATGAAACATTACACCGTTAAGCTGAAACGAGTAGATTAATATATAATCCGTCGTTTCAAATAGAAACGTTAGCTTGATTGCGCCTGTACTATAGGCAAGAAAAACAAAGTGCTCGAATCAAATTTGTGTGTGTATGGGTAATATTTAAGATAAGATAAAGTGGGAGGAGAAAACGACGATCAACAGGAAACCCGGAACAGATGATGATTTGTGACGGGAAAATTTTATTTATGGAAAAGGAAATCAAGTGAGAACCGGAAACCCTGAAATTAAGAAATATATTAATAAAAAGAAAAGAACAGAAATTTCTTGGTTGGTCGGGGAGATCGAGTTGATCTTTCCCATTCGGACCGCCGAGCTGAAAAGTTATAAGCTGAAATATTAAGTGCAATGAGAAAATCCAGAGTAAAATTAAAAGTGTGTTATAATGGAAAGAAAGAGAAAAGAAAGTTTTATTAACCAAAATTCCAATTATTACAGAGTTTTAAAGATTGCAAGTAAATTAAAATTATTAAAAAATCGTGAGTCGCGCAATTGAAAGTGTAAATAATTGTAAGCTAAATTGAAAAACTAAAGTAAAGTGATTAATTATATTGAACTATATTATTTTAGAAGAGGCAAGTTAGATCGTGAGTCGAAAAATATAAAATTAGTGCGAAAAGAGAAATCGAAGAACAGGTAATGTGGTGAAAATTATTGGAATTGTGTGTTCGGTCCTCATGGATTTTTTTCTTGGTGTAGTCACAACCCGGTGGCGAATCCACCTTGGGGTCTTTGCCATGGAATCGGAATTCGAAGGTAGCTGGAGAAAGGTGTGAGTGTGGCATCAGAACCGTGAAGAATCGGATCAATCGGTGGTGGTATCAGGCGTGATTACCCTGGGTGTGCTTATCGTCTCGTGGTGGTATACCACTATAAGCACATTCGGAGAGCGTTGGTCATCGGCAGAGATTGCTCGGCCCACGTGCGTCACACGCGACACTTGAACGCTGAATCGTGGAAAGGTCCTTAGGGGGAAAGTTTTCCCAACGCCAGCGTGATCAGCCCGACTCACGTCCACGTCCCAAGATCGGAGGTCCTCCGAAATAATACCACCCACCGACGCCAGAACGAGAAACCACGCCGACACGATCTGAAATAGTATTGGAGCCTTCCCAGCGTCTCCTCTATAGCGCTCCTTCTCGACGCTCGATCGGAATCGAGCGTGCTGTCGCGATCCCGCCAGCGTCGCCGCTACCCCATGCGCCTCACCTCACCCACTTCCAAACCCGACGCCTGCATACCCGAGTTATCAGCACGGTGATACCCCACGAGATTTCGCCGACGCCAAGCCGATGTGCTACTATCGGCTCCATCGGGGTTGAACCAGCACGATCTCCATCGGTCATCTCGATAACGAAACCACAGCACGGTTGAGGTAGGACCGAATCGACATCAACTGTAAGTAGAGACCCGCTGACACATACCATTACACCACACCAAAGTAGGGAATATTTTTGTGATTAGTAGGGGAAAAGACCAGGGTTAGAGGGGTAGGAAGACTCACGTAGAACAAACAACACGAAGGGGAGTGACGTCACGAGCAGTGACCATCGAGAAGTTCGGTACCGTAGGCTAGCTCTTGCTCCGGGAGAACTTTCGATGGTTAGTCAGTAAGAAGCTGTCTCTTACAGGAGGTAGATCAGGGGACTGGATGATCGAAGCTATGAAAAAAAAAACAAATTTTAACAACAAAACGATCTTTTCTCTAGTTGGTTTTTTAACGAGAGTTGAAATAAAATTTTGATTTTCTCTATGCAACTTAATTCATAAACGGACCAAAAATTTTTGGGAAATCGTAGGAATTTTATACCGGAATTTGGGAAATTATAGGATTTTGCACTTGGGAGTGATTTTGGAGTTTTGGGAAAAACAAAGAAGGATTCTGTTGTTGGGTAGAAGCAAAGCTTGCCGGGCACTCGTGATCGGAATTCTTGGTAGACGACTCCGTCGTCTGGCGCTAAAGCCAAGGATTTTAGGACCCCTAGCAGGATCCTCCTTACAAAGCAAAGCTGAAAAAACTGTTTCTTTTCCATTCCAAGGAATTCTTTTTTTTGTCTATAGAACAAATAAGATTCTTTTAATATTTTTCTATAATATTATTTATTCTATTATTCAGTACATAACTTACATTTTATCTTAAAACTATCTATTTTTTCAACCGGGAAGATTGCCTTTGGTTGCTACCACCAGAAGATTTTCGTTTTTTTGAATTATTAAGCATGCTGTATTTTCTTGGTTTTCATGTGCATCTGAGAATTCACTCGCAAAAATGCTTCGTTCGTCTTTTGGAATAAATGAATGATATTTTTTGTTCCAGGAATTGGAACAAGGTTAGAAAATCTCTCCTGAAGTAATTTTTCAGCCTCTGAATAGTCATTTTCAGTTGCATAGATGAATTCCCAATCTTTTTTAAATTGGTCTTTCACCTTTTGCGACACAGCCCAGTCAAAAAATTGTTTGGCGTTATTAATTTCCGCTGACTTTCTAATACTAGCATCTCTAGCCATTCGCTATTGCCACCGATACCATCACGGTGTCTCTGGTAGAAAACATTAATATAAAAAAATCAGTATCGATGAAACACCCACCAAATGAAAGCTTAGGCTTTCCCCTTTCATTTGAGACCGGTTTGAAAATGTTCTATCGGGGGGTCCTGAACATTTTTTTTTTTATTTTAGTGAGAGTTACGTACCATAGGTGATCTTCTTCCACCAATAGTATGATACAATGAATCGCTTGTACCATATGATGAGAACTCAATAGAACCGTAGAAGGCCATGACAAATATTTCTGGACAAACATTTGAAAAGGGCTGGAGAGGTCTTGAGCCTTTTTCAGAAACGTTGCTGTTGAGCCCTTTTTAGCTCGCCCATACAAACTAACACCACTATCAGAAAGATTAGTGTGGGCTCTTCCTGATTAGTATTATAAGCGTTGTATTGGTATGCGTGATCGAGTTGAATTGGGCTCAACAGCGTCTTACAAAGACATTGTTTACCTATGTCGATGTGCCCTTTTTAAATGTTTGTTCAGATTTCCAGTGTTGCTGTTCAGTTGATTATAAATTCAGTAAATAGTAAAATTGTATATCTTTAATCAAAATTTATTCATTTATGCAAAACTAAAATGGTTGTAAATAGTATTTAAAATCTATATAAATAAAAATGGAGTGGTGTTTGTATGTCACGAAATGGCTTGAGAACGGGACAACCGATTTACACAATTCTTTCACTGTTGTTTTCTTGAAGGGTTCCGACGTGTTCGTGAGACGAAAAAGTTTAGCCGGGACCACTAGTTTTGAATAAAAAAAAATGTTTAGAGATTTGAAAGATTTCCAATAAATAACCATTATTTAGATTCAGTTGTATGCTACCGTCTTAAAATTCAAATATATTTTCATAAGATATTGTTTTTTATGATTAGTAATAACCAAAGCGTTTGAAAACATTTACTCATGGATCATTACATTACCAATGGTTTCACAGATTGCAAAAAACAACAACATTGGCATCAATGTTAGGGAAATCGGCGCTGCGTTATAACGCTTCATTGCTTAAGTTGTCGCGTTCTAAGGTGGTATAGCAAAAAAATGGTGCTTGTGTCGCGTGATAAGTTTATAAATTCATTGTTTTGAGTCAACATTTTGGTTTGCTGATTAGAGGTATGCCTGTTAATAATTACAATAAATATATCCCAATTTCACACCTAATAATAAATATATATATTTACACTACAATCTGTCAGGAGACCTGAAACATGAAACCGAAAAGCCATGAGAACAATCGTTCGAAGATTTGCGTATTGTGTTCAAAGAATTTGTGTCTGCAACCGTTATCAGCAATAGTGGTTGATATTATTGAACAGCACATTCTTCACGACATCAGGATTACAGTCTGGTATTGTCCTACAAAAATATGTCGAGCTTGCACGTTTATTCGTTCAGTAACCAGTTCAAACTTTAGAATATAGCACTGTATAAATATAAATACAATTTAAAATCTACCACTCGAAGCATGTAATGATGTGAGAACAACAATCTCACCAAAACTAAAAGAAAAACGTGGTAGACACAGTAATGCAAAAATTAAGTGCCAACTGAATTGATTGGTTGTCGAATCTACACGGTTTACCACCCAACTGAGAATCTTATTCAACATCTGTGCAACCTTAAAAACCCATTTGTTCGCTGATGACTTGTTTCTGATTAAAAAAAAAATATTTGAGCTCCAGATGAGCGTTGCAGTTGAGCAGCTGTCTAAGGGGTCTGGATGTTACAATCGCCCCAAACATCGCTTTCAAAATCAGCAGACCTAACCAATCAGTTCAGGGGTTTTTAGAGGTAACACATTTGCACTTTGATTTTAACGATAATGCAGAAACTGTAATAACGTAAATGTAAATGCATATAAATGCGTTTAGGGGCCTTCCTTAGCCGAGTGGTTAGAGTCCGCGGTTACAAAGCAAAGCCATGCTGAAGGTGTCTGGGTTCGATTCCCGGTCGGTCCAGGATCGTAAAGGAAAGTTCCTTGACTTCCCTGGGCATAGAGTATCATCGTACCTGCCACACGAGATACGAATGCGAAAATTGCAACATTGGCAAAGAAAGCTCTCAGTTAATAACTGTGGAAGTGCTCATAAGAACACTAAGCTGAGAAACAGGCTTTGTCCCAGTGAGGACGTTAATGCTAAGAAGAAGAACGTTCAGGGGTTAGTTGATTATGTGACGTCCAAAAAAGGGGGGTTGGCCTGGGCAGTTCGATCTGCAAGCGATGGAGAAGGGTCCTTTAATCATTTACCCTGTCGATTATCGATTATAATTCCGACGTCATCGGGACTCAAGGCCGATGTAAGGATACTGGCGTAAAAATACTGTTGCTGCTTGCTGTTGCTTCTGGCGTTCTAGAAAAATATGGCAATATTGAGAAAATGTGGAAGACACTGTTGCTCTTGAATAATTTTTGGTGCTCCATTGTTGGAGATTTGAACATCGTCAATCTGTTTTTCGTAATAATTGAAGGTAGTTCAACATTTTCTTGTCCATACTGTACCACACAAAAAAGATTTATCCAATTTAGCTGGTCATCCACGAATACTTTGTCACATACGCGTCCGCGAAATTGAAAAGTCTTGGCTCGGACCATAAACTGCCGGAGCAGTTCTTCAATTGTATATACTATCCACTGCTCGATGGATCACCCGACGAACAAATTGCCCACCACCTTCCTTGCATATGACACTAGGTGTTGTAAATCCAATTGACAAAAAAGTATAATACATTGATCCAAATAATGTCGAGGAATGGGTAAGTATCAGCAGTTTGATTGTGTGATTCATAAAGATGACCTTAAAATAATTCATTAATCACAGGTGAGGATCATCAGTTGCCAACGCCACAACAAATGTGGATTCACCAGATGAAACTGTAAGAAGCTTTTGAAAAATCGGCATGTTTTGGAAGTGTAATGGGATCTAAGTTTGCTAGCAATTGTAATTTATCGTACTGTTCTGTAAATTATCTCTTTCAAATGAAAAAATGTATTTCAGGCGCTTGATCATTCTGATCAGGTACATAAAAGTTGTTTTCAAACGAGTCTGGATGATGATTTTGCAGAAAAGTTGAGAACTTTTCAAAAACGTGGATTGCTTACCTAATAGCTCGAAGTTCCATATTTCCGCTATCATATCCCGGAGTTTTGTGAAATCACAGGAAGTGGTTTGAGCAAATACGGGAAACAAGCCAGTGAAACCGTGCATTTCGATTTTCAAGTTGCTTGGAATCATGTAAAGGTTCCGGAGAACTCCGAAGCATATGATCGACAGTTTCTTTGAGCTGTAGTAATGTACAATAGTGAGCATTTATAAGCCATACTTATTATCCGTATTTACTTTATCGATATGTCGTGTATATAAGTAATTGGTTTAAATAGAATGGTACAATGCTAAATCTAAATCCTTTTTATTAATTGGTTAACTATTCGTAGTAAAATTTCTCATGGCTACCTAGATAAGCATGAAAGAAAATGACTGTGTGAACCATAATTAAAAAATCAGTACTGAAAAAACGGCATTGTACTGTTTTGAAAAAAATGTTCAGGACCCCCCGATAGAACATTTCCAAACAGGTCTCAAATGAAAGGGCAAAGCCTATGCTTTCATTTGGTGGATGTTTTAGCGATACTGATTTTTTATATTAATGTTGTTCTTCCAGAGACACCGTGCCATCACATGGACCTTTTCCATGTGAGGTTGGGAAAAAGTGCCATTCTACTCTAATTTTAAAATCATTTTCATGGTTGCATACATTTTTGAAATATGATTTATTTTTGTACTGCTCTCCGCAACCATCAGAAAGATAAATGATTTTTCAAGCTCAGGAAATTTATTTTTCAATCTTGAAATTAGTTTTGTTTGAAAAGCATAAACTGATGTCGTGTTATGCTTTTTTATGTCCGCAATTACAACAAAATTTAAGACTTTGATCGAAGATTTGTCTTTGTAATAAATTACAAATGGATGTATTGTTACTTGAGGTCGTACAAAGTAATGGCTTTGAATGGAATCTTGTATCACGCACGAATAATTTTCCGCGAAATCCATCTGGCACATTATTTCTATGTTTTCAACCAGTGATTCCTTTTTAGCTCTTATAAATTTATTTTGTTTATCTACTTTGAATTGATGCACAAGAAACTTCTCTGTGAGATTTTTCAAGTTTTCTATAAAATCATTTACATTTTTTTCTTTGTTGATAATTTCACAACGAGGAGAAATAATCCAAAAACAATACTTAACTTCTTCAACGTTGTTTTCATCTAAGTGATTGGCAACAAAATCTCATTTCTTTAATTTACAATCCTCACAGGACCTCAAGTAACAATCATCTGTACTATCTGGACATATCATTTGACTAGTCAAAAAGGTGTTAAGTTTTTTTCTGTATTATGAACTTCAAAGCAATTAGTTTTTTTCAATGCATCAACCATGAATTTCATATTCTCATGTATCATGCAAACACAAACATTCATGGCCGATGAATCCTTTTTATAAACACATTGTTTTGGTTTAAGTTTCCAGAACGATGTGAATGAGACAGATTCCTGTTCACTCTTACAGGTTTCCAAATATTGTTTATATGAAGTATCCAAAAGGTCAAGCAAAAGGCGTTTTTGAACATTTTGGCGCACTCCATTGGATAACTTAATAGATATGGTATCTTTCAAGCCAGGAAATGGCCGACTGATATCATCCCTTAGGTAAATATTTGAAACTATGTCTTGGACATTTGATCCATGCGAGGGTCGTCCTACTTTTGAAAGTGGTTGAATCCCTAAATTGTATTTGCTTGTCAGGTTCGGCTTTTGTAACAGCTGAGTTCAAATTTAATAAAACGGAATTAAAATCCTCTGTAACATCGTCAATATTAGGCGGAAACCAAGTCTTTATTTTACTCAAAATTTGATTGAACATTTCGTCCATAGAAGCATTGCGATAGTTACTACTAGAATCATCCAAACGTGAAGATTTTACTTGAAAAGAAATTTCCAAGAATTTAGCAAGCTCTTGTATTTTTGTACATTATTTATAGAACCAACTGACTCACCCGAGGAAGGAGTTTCCTTTGGCGACGCCAACGAAGATAGTGGTGAAACTTGTTCCTCAAACGCCATTGCTTCTGGAAGATCCGTTACGAGAGCCTTCTGGTCACCGGTAATGGAGCACTTCACGCAAATTTTCATCTTTTCCGTAATCCACCGAACTCCATTCGAATGAAGCTTACTGATAAGGCCTTGGCTGATCGATCATAGATTTGTCCTTACTGATTTGTGGCCGTCCAGTCTGAAGGGGTTACAGCATAAAGAATTGTATTCGTAATATTGAACTTTGTCCATTTCAACAGCTTCGGGAAAACTTTTTTCACTTTCCAAAAATTAATAACGAGGAATATACAGCTGATAGACAACACTTGCACTTTCTCATTGCTCTTTGTTAGTTTTTTGGTAAACTTATGATTCTCAAGCCAAAGGTAAATACCTATTTGTCATATTGTCTACCCATTTATTTAACTGTCAATTTTGTAGTTACCTATCAGGAAAAAATTGCCTACATTCTGATTGAAGAAAACTTTGTTTCTATGTAGTTTCGTTCTTAAGAAATTTTGTTTATGAACTTATAAATTTGTAAATATATGGTTCAAACAGCTCATCCTAGCAATATTTGATCATGTTTTAGGAACGAAAAATGAGCGTATTGAAAAATATTGTAGGATTGGATCTTATTGATCGCTCTTTTCAAATATACTTTGTTTGAAAGCTGGAATAGCTAATCGGGTTTTCATTATTTGTTTTCATAAACAGTGAAAAATGTCCTGGGAAACTGATTCCATTTCAAAAATTTCATATTTTTGAGATAATTTGAATCCGGTTCAACAAGTCATGATGAGTCTTGAGTCATGATTTTTAAATGAAAAGGCATGTATGGCAAATCTTTGCATTTTTTTTACAAAATTGACCATAGATCAGGAACTAAAGAAAAGTACATCCTAAAAGTTACCAGAATTGAAGTTTATAAAGTTTCTTTCTTAAAAATATTTTATTAAAAAATTTCCGCGAGTTCGGGCATAGATTTTCCAGCTTTTCTTTATGAATTTCCCCAACGGTGGAAAATTTTGTGATAAACTTTTTCCAGTTAATGTTTTTTTTGGATTTCTGAGAAAATTTGCTTAAATTTTCATAAAAAAAATTGTTTCTACAATGTTTCGTTCTTGAGTTATGATTTTTCAAAGAAATGTCTTATATGACACATCTGGACATTTTTCACAAAATTGGCCATGCATTCCAAAAATTTCAGTGATTAAAGCTTATAAAATTACTTCTCGAAAATATTTTTTGGAAAATTGTCCACGAGTTCGGGCATAGTTTTTCCGGCTTTTCTTTACGAATTTTCCCATCGGTGGAAAATTTTGTGGAAAACTTTTTCCAGTTCATATTTTTTTTTGATTTTCGAGAAAATTTACTTAAATTTTCATATAAAAACTTTGTTTCTACGATGCTTCGTTCTTAAGTTATGATTTTTCAAAGTAAGTAGTGTCAAGGGAAAACAAAAAATTCCACCTGAGTTTTCCGGAAAAATAGGTGACCCTGAATTTTTCTCAATTGTTTTTTATTCATATATCCATGAGCCCTGCCTGTGGAAAAAGTTTCATGAAAATCTGAGACCCTTCGGCCCAAACCCGTACGGTAATAAAAAAAAATCCCCTTGTTGAAGATGATTGCGAATGACAATGGCTTTGCTTAAGACGTACCAAAAGGCTTCAAGTTTGTTTGTCCGAAAATCGTCACCTAAATCCATGCAGCCTTTCTTTAAGTACCTTGAAAGGAACTATGTTTTGGGCACAGCTAACGAGAACCGAAAAGTACCGCCGCGTTTTCCCCCTACATTTTGGTCAGTGCGTCAGAGTAAATTGGATGATTTACTTTGAACCACAAATGCCATAGAAGGGTTCCATAACAAGTTTAGCGCGTTATTCAAAGGAGGAGGAGATAAAAATTATTTGCGGTTCTCAAAGCATTCCAGGAAGAAGAGCAGTCTACTTCGGCGGAATATATGAGATAGGGAAAGTGTACCAGTTATGGTGTACCGATTGTAGGGAATGGTTTTCTGGGGAATGGAATTCTGGGGTTTGACTTTCTGGGAAATGTCCTACAACCCAAATGATTGTACGACATTTCCCAGAAACCCATTCCCCAGAATGACGTTCCCCAGAACGCCATTCCCCAGAATGGGACATTCCCCAGAATTCCATTCCCCAGAATAGGACATTCCCCAGAAAACCATTCCCCAGAATGAGACATTCCCCAGAAAAAAAAATTATAGGAAATTTTTGGGCTGTTAAAATCTAGGTAAATGGTGTGAACACAAATAGGTAACTGGAAAATTCAAAGAAAATCGAATTTTAGTTTTCATAGCTAAAATTTTTGTTTTTTTTTTTAACGACCAAACTTCCTGTTTGTTGCAGTCTTGTATTAACTAAATGATAATCTTCAAATTAATAAATCGAGAAATTCCAGTTCATTACAGCGCCAACTATGGTCGTAAATGTTATTAGAACCGTTTGGATAATTTTCATGTATTTGGATATCTTTCTGCTTACAAACTTCAAGCTTGTAAAAACCCCACCTTAGAGTTGATGCATGCTGCTCCGCATCCATCTTTAATTGATTAGAGTAGTTTGCTGTAAAAAGGAATAATCAAAGACAAAGGAAATTTTCTAGTATATTTATATTTCATTATTCTTCATAATTACGAAGACAATAAACCTAGATAGAACAACCAATGTTCAAAAGAATGGAGAATATGCTATGAAGGCAAAAATAAATTCCATCAATTTATTTCGTGAATATAAAGAATATTACAGCAATACAAGTCACCTAAAATACAATTAGAAAGAACAGCCAATTTTAAAAGAAGGCAGAATAACTATGAATACAAAACAAATAATTTTTCGAATAGCTTGGGTAAAGTTTAATCATGAAATATTGTATAACATACAAATGTAAGAGCAGTTTATCTTAAACAGTTTTGCTACTTTTCCAAGAATGTCGGTTCCCCGAACGCCAGTTCACCAAATACTCCGTTTTCCCGAATAGCCAAATTCCCCGAAAAGTTTTTAGCTCTCATGTCATAACTTTTTTTGCTTCAACGTGATGAACGAACCGGTCATCTGATATGCACCCTTCTTTACTGGATTGGTGATTCTTCCGAGTTTAACCGATCTTGGTATTTTTGGCAATGATCTTATAATCTCCTTCTTTTGATTGCTTATAAATCTTGCTAGTTCAGAACCCAGTCCCTAGTCTATTCTTGTACCTGTTTACACTGCATCGCTTTTCGAGGCAACGGGTCATTTGGGGAAATGGCTTTCAGTAAAACGGGTAATTCTGAGAGCTGGCATTCGGGGAAAAGAAACACAATCACGTTAAACAGAATTTTCTCCTTAAGATTTTGGTCAGGTCTGGCCAATCACGTAGTAATTTATTTAATATTTTCAAAACCACTTCATTCTAGCTGATCATTTGGGCCGTGATCTTTGGACAAAACCTTCTCACCCCATATATGACCAAATAATTTAGGGGCGGCTTCTTAGATGGTTTGTCTGAGACAAGCAAACACTTAAAAGGTTTTTTTGGACTCAACTTGTATTCGCTTGAGATCCATAATGATGATTTTAACGAAATAATATTTTGGGTGAATTGGGTCGATGTCCGGGATTCATCATCAATTCGATAAGTACATTTTTTAACGACAAAAGATTAAATAAAATTTATTTCTTCTCGCTCTTTAAAAATGTATTAAAACAATTCTGGGGAATGTCCTATTCTGGGGAATAGTTTTCTGGGGGAATGTCTCATTCTGGGGATTGGGATTCTGGGGAACGTCATTCTGGGGAATGGCGTTCTGGGGAATGTCATTCTGGGAAATGTCCTACAACCCTCAAATTATGTGCTTATTTTAAGGGATATAGCCTACATTAAGGCGTATTAGGCAGATTTTCGAAGTTTATTTTTGTAATAAAATGATCAAATACTCGAGTTGCAAGAATTTTGACATCATTGTCAGATTCAGGAGACCCAAATTTAGCAGATATGGAAATGTTTTATTCCTCAATTTGCTTTGTTATATGCAGATCAATTTCGCCCCAGTGTGTAATTTTGATTTTTTAATATTGAAACTATTTTTATCATATGTTGAACAATATTTCATGAAAAGTTGATTACATAAACTGATAATGATCAATGGAGTGCTGATTTTGCCCAAATTTATTTGACAATATTTTAATTCCGATAACACAACCAGAAGTTGTAAAATACTGATCAATTTGCCCCCAGATTACGGTAACGTTCATCTGCCTGGCACGAGCCTAGACGACTCGCCTACGAGAAGGGCAAACCCAAAAATTAGATTTATGATGGCCCCTGCAATTTGAGCATACGAATTTTGAAGGTGTCTTGGTTCGATTCCCGGTCGGTCCAGAATATTTTCGTAATACGAATTTCCTTGACTTCCCTGGGCATAGGGTATCATCGTACCTGCCCACACGATATGCGAATTCGAAAATGGCAAATTCGGCAAAGATAGCTCTTAGTTAATAACTGTGAAAGTGCTCATAAGAACACATAGCTGAAAAGCAGGCTCTGTCCCAGTGAGGACGTTATGCCAAGAAGAAGAATAAGGGATGTGTTTAAAGACAGAAAGTTAGAAGGACGAAATGTCTAAACTGATTTATTTGGTGGGAATTTTTTAGTTCTTCAGAGAAAAATTTCCACCCTTCGTTGATTTTTTTTGTCTTCGACCATCTGTCACAGATTCGGATTTTAACATGATCACTAGAATGCCATCCTTGCGTAGCCCAACGTTATCTCCTCTAACACTACAATTCATTAAGCATATTAAACCGAGGGTAACGATCTCCCCAAATCTGGCAATTCTTTTAAAACCACAATCCCCGGCTCAAAGACTCAGCCAGTAATTTAATTTCGCATCTCATTATCTACCGCGCACACACGAACCACCACAGAGTAACTCCCTCGGTAATAAGCTGGAGCTCAAGACTCGTCATCAATTTGGGTGGTCTCTCCCTGTTGCCAACACGAAAATTCTGCTTCTGCGGGTTCCGTGGTTTATTACCCTGCCGTTAACTTTAATCCTCTGCGGTGGTAGTCACTCAATTCGCAATTTGTCTTATTGTCACTTGGTTTCTTCTGGGTCGTCTCTTTTCCTCTTGGATGCCTCACGAAGCCTAAACTAACTGACGATGGTGCTAAATCATCCAATTTAACCGAGATTTACATTTTTTTTGCGGTGGGTTCCCTTCGAGCAAATTGCTAATTCACACAAAAATATGAGTCCTTTTTTTGCTTCTGTGCATAATTTTTCTCCGACATGCGCCCAATTATAATGACTTAATTCTGCGAGATGCGGGTACACTGACTGCGAATTCAACGTTAACATTCCCTTGGCACCCTGGCTGTGATGTCTTCTCTGCGAATCGAGCTGATTTCGCTTAATGAGTTGTCGGTTGTAATTTAGCATCCTTTTGAAATTTGATGTAACATGTTTACCATCGTTCGTGAGCGGAGCGTATTTTAATGAAGTACCGTAAAATGGGGTATCTTTTCAACATGACACCGACATATTGATGCTTCTTCTTCTTATGTTTGTTCTTCTTATTCTTCTTCTTCTTCTTGGCATTAACGTCCCCACGGGACAGAGCCGGCTCTCAGCTTAGTGTTCTTATGAGCACTTCCACAGTTATTAACTGAGAGCTTACTATGACAATGACCATTTTTGCATGCATATATCGTGTGGCAGGTACGAAGATACTCTATGCCCTGGGAGTTCGAGAAAATTTCCAACCCGAAAAGATCCTCGACCGGTGGAATTCGAACCCACGACCCTCAGCTTTACCGCTACGGCTATCTGGGCCCCTCATACTCATACTATTTATTTCTCATACGTTTTGCTGAACTGATGATTGACATAAATTTTGTTATTCTTAGAATAAGTTTTGTGACTCGAATTATCAAAGTTATTCCGTTTTACGGTACCAACAGTTCCACTCCGCAGCGCAAAACCACAGAACGCACTTTTTCCTCTGTTGCTACTGGCGCGAAAACAACTTCTCCATTTTTACACGCTCGTTGCGAATACACAAAAAATATGCAATTTGCACACATCAACAACAGCCCTGCAGTCGGAGGGTGCTTCGCTTCATGTTCTGCTGAGGAACTCCAAAAGAAAGAGCGCAAAGCGCGGAAATTGTATTAAAATGTTGTGGAAATTCTTTCATTCCGGAGGGCGTTCTTTGCTCCCCGACTGGAAATGAAGGAATCTGAACAACTTCCAGGAATAACACTCGTTCGAGCAGTATACAGTAGGTATAGTAGCCCATCTGATGAGAACGACGACTGATGGATGCCGTTTCCATCATACAGAAGTTAATTAAGATGCCGGTTGATGTACTGTTTGGAGGGCTTGGGAAATTAGCTGATGAATATGCTAATGAAAAATTAGCCTCACGCTTGTGTGTTGTCGTTGTATATGGCATTTGAGGTCAAATTGATGAGCTCTTAAATTTAATATGGTTGGTTTCCTTTTTTTTGTGTAGAAATACAGTATTAGACGATATCAAATACGCTTTGATAATTTTGTTTATATAAAATAAGGCAACACTTTACTAACACACTAGGGGCCCATTTCTTCAACTTCGCTTAGGCCGTAAACCACGTTTACCCATACGATTAAACCAGGTTTAAGGCCTAAGTGAAATAACAACGATGACTAAACACTACTGGGTTGAGCATATCTTACCATTATTTTGTCGTCATCTTATCGTTAAATTCCTTAAAACTTGTAGTTTCATTAGTATACACTGAATATAATTTTCATCTTTGAATTTGCGTTGATCTGGACCATAATTATGTTCAAAATTACCTTTGCAATAAGTTTAATGACGGATAAAACCAAGCTGATTGGACAATAGCTAGAAGCTTCCATTTTAAATTTGGCAAAAGAATATTCCAATTGAAAACATTTTTGAAATATTAACAACTCTCTGAAACTTTCTTGATTAGGATGTTGAAAACTACATCATCGCCTGATGCACCCCACAAACGCTCAGACGGTTTGACCAACATTGACTCCGCCCCCCAGGTTGATGCTCATGTTGGTGCTATGTTTGACCGTGTGTGATGCTGTTTGACGAACCAATTTGACAGTTTGTGAAACCAATTTGACGGTTGACGAATCGGTCGGCCAAAATCAAACGAGTTTGATTTTGCTCAAACCACCGGTGGGCGGAGCCAAATGTTCGACGAACCGATCGTACCGTCTGTAGGGATGTTGCACGAACATCGACATCATCATGTCAAATTGAAGCTTCGACGTCCCATGAACTACCGATGCAGATGGGTGGAAAGTCAAAATGCGTGAATTTACGCAGCGTCGGTGCCATAGTGATCTATCAAATGCCCGCTCTTGAGTTGTTTCTATACATTTCACTATCGTTTCCAACTATCTCTAACCGTTTTCTTTAGAAAATTCACAAGGATTCTTTAGTTATTTCTCAACCAATTTCTCCAGAAATATCTTCAGTAAATCCATCAGCAGTTTCACCTGTGATTCAAAAAATCCATCCATAGATTGTACCTGAATTTGTACTACAGGGATTCTATCAGGAATTTTACCAGGAATTCATCCAGCAAATTCTCTTGAAATATCTTTAGGAATTCTTTCAAAACTGTATCATGATTCCACCAGGTGTTCTTCCAGAAATTTAACATTTTGTCCAGTGATTTAAAAAGAAATTCCTGTACGAATTCACCTGGAATTCCTCATGGGATTCTATCAGGAGTTCCTACAGGGATTCCATCAGTGATTCCTCTGAGGTCTTCTTCTTTTTGGCGTTACGTCCTCACTGAGACAAAGCCTGCTTCTCAGCTTAGAGTTCAATGGGCATTTCCACAGTTTTTAACTGAAAGCTTTCTTTGCCAAAGTTGCCATTTTCGCATTCATATATCGTGTGGCAGGTACGATGATACGCTATGCTCAGGGAAGTCAAGGAAATTTCCATTGCGAAAAGATCATGGACCGACCGGAACTTTAAACCAGAAACCTTCAGCAAGGTTTTGCTTTGTAGCCAAGGACTCCGATCACTCGGCTAAGGAAGGCCTCTAGAATCAGGAGTTATTATAGGGAATTGAACACGATTTCATCCAGGTATTCCATCAGGATATCAGAATATCTTTACAAATTCTTCCAAGGATTCCTTCAGGAGTTCCCCCAGGGATTTCATCAGGAGCTCCTGTAGTGATTCTATCGGGAGTACCTTTCGGGCTTCTGGAGATTTCATCAGGAGTGGAAAGTCAAAATGCGTTCTGATCCTCCAGGGATTCCATCAAGAGTTCCTTCTGATATTTCACTCGGAATTCTTCAAGAGATTAAATCAGATGTTCCTCGAGGAATCCCATCAATGTTTCTTCTAGAAATATCAGGAGTTCCTCTAGGGATTCTATCAGGAGTTCTATCCGGAAACTTATCAGGAATTCTTCCAGAGATTTAATAAGGAGTCCCTTCAATGATTAGGAGTTCCTTCAAGAATATCTATAGATAGGAGTTCTTCCAAGGATTCCATCAGGAGTTCCTATAGGGATATTATCTGGAATACCTTAGGGCTTCCATTAGAGTTCTTCTGGGGATTGCATCAGGAGTTCATCCAGAGTACTTTCAGAGCTTCCACCTGAATTGCCTCCAAAGATTCAATCAGGATTTCCTCCAGAGATCATATCAGGAATATATTAAACTTTTTGAATGCTTTTCGACCCGATTTTATGAAAGTACGCAAAATTTTCAACAAAAAAGTTATATGAGAAAATTTTGCTAATTGCTACCGAAACATTTGAAAAGTTTATTATGACCATTTTCAACAAATTCACCTTTTTTTTAAAATCATAACTTTTTTGTCCATGATTTCTCCATCTTGACCCACTGTGCAAAAGACTTCATTTTTTGTCTACTTTAACATATAAAAAAATAAAAAAAATCAAAAATACGATTTTTGAGAAAATTGATTTTTAAGCTTTATTTTCGATATATAAAAAATTACAACATTTTTTTACAGTGTATATTTTTTTTCCAGATAGTCCCAACAATAACCTAAAACTTTGCGGAGGACTCCAAACTGATCGGACAAACCGTTTCTATGTTATATTATAATGACCGAAAATTGAAAATTATATCATAATTTTGTATTAAAATCGCTGAATCTTTAAAACGGTAAAAATTATCTTGATTTTTCCGTATACCTTTTTTGTTGTAAATTTTGCGTACTTTCATAAAATCGAGTTGAAAAATATTTAAAAAGTTTATTATGACCATTTTCAAAAATTCACCTATTTTCAAAAAATCATAACTTTTGCGTCCATGATTTCTCCATCTTGACCCACTGTGCAAAAAACTTCATTTTTTGTCTACTCTAACATATAAAAAAATAAAAAAAATCAAAAATACGATTTTTGAGAAAGTTGATTTTTTTTTTTGGGGTACGGACCTGGTGTAGTGGTTAGAACACTCGCCTCTCACGCCGAGGACCTGGGATCGAATCCCATCCCCGACATAGTCACTTATGACGTAAAAAGTTATAGTGACGACTTCCTTCGGAAGGGAAGTAAGGCCGTTGGTCCCGAGATGAACTAGCCCAGGGCTAAAAATCTCGTTAATAAAGTCAAACCAACCAAAGTTGATTTTTAAGCTTTATTTTCGATATATGAAAAATTACAACATTTTTTTTTACAGTGTATATTTTTTTTCCAGATAGTCCCAACAATAACCTAAAACTTTGCGGAAGGCACCAAACTGATCGGACAAACCGTTTCTAAGTTATATTTTTTTGAAAATTATTAAGGATTTTTTTCTTAGGCCCTTCTCAAAAGTAAGGCTACACGGGAAAAAATTCTGTGGTAAAAATTACTATTTTAGCTGACTACGCCCATTCTTGAAACTACCATGGAATTTCAGACCAATTTACTATGTTTACGGTACATCCCACCACATTACTGGTACATTTGACAGAAATAATTTACAACAATCTGATTTCGACAACAGACATGGCAAAATCAAGCGCATATCTGGTCTGCTGAAAATTGCCGGTGCGAGTGCTTAAGTTAACCCCCTAAAATGGTAGTTTTTACCGCAAATTTTTTTTGCGTGTAGAGTCAAAATGGCGAGCCGATGATGCAAAAAGGCATTTTTGGGCATAAAGAAAGCATGTGCAAAATTTCATCCAAATCAAAAAATACAAAAGTAGGGTAACGTATATAATTTGGACATGCATATAATTTGGACAGGCTGGTCGTTTTATGCTTATTTACAACGAGATGATGAGCAATTTATGTACGGAAAAGCATGTATTGCATTACCAATACACTATGCTACTTATTAATGATGGCCATTTTCATAACAATTACAATTTGGCTTCAAAAATATCAAAATTGTAAATTGTATCAACAGAACATCTGTGAAACCTACGAATGCAAGAGGATGTACATTTCAATAACATACATTAAACACAAGAATAGCGCTCAGAATTGGCATTCATAAAAAGTTTAAAGGTGGCAGTATGATAAAATATGTCTAAAATTTAAGCTAAGTTCATCTAAAATCTTAACATGAGTATTTAAGGCATAAATCAGGTGGTGTCCAAATTAGATTACGGTTTTTGTTCAGTTGATATGACAACCAATTTTCTTCCATATCTGTCATTCGGTTCATGGTCACATTTCATAGCACCGAAAAAAGTCATTTAATACCAGCCAATCGATCCACCCCCTCGTAACGCTTTTTGTATGAACATCGCACTTTTTTATGAGCTGTCACACCTTAAGGACACATACCCACCCCCATCAGCGTAATTGAATTTGTAAATGGGCCCGAAAATTTCCCGATGTAAGACGAGTTTCAAATGGCACACGTGCAAGTTATTTTATGCCAAACGTCCATTATGCCTAAAGTATATTATGCCTAACATCCATTATGCCTAATGTCTTTATGCCTAACGTCCATTATACCTAACGTCTTTATGCCTAATGGGGTATACTTGGTTCTTGCATCGTCCATCCTTGGCCATCCGTTCGTCCAGTACCCGAGCAAAGGCGGATAACTGGATGATATCAAATTGATAACAACTTTTATTATCGCTGTTATCATTTTGATATTATGTTATCAATGATAACCGAATGATAACAAAATTTGTTATCATTGTATCCGTGACAGACATTTTTGATAACAGGTTGATAACAAAATATGTTATCATTCATATTTTCTATAACATTTTTATAAAGCGTGTGTTATTAAACAAAGTTGACTTTTCGTCATACAAAATTCTGTTAAATTATTTGGAGCGTAAGTTTCATCCAAAACACTCATCTCTCAAAATTTTTCCCTAATTTATGACCATAATATTCAAAATTTTATGATGATGTAAATTTAGTTATCAACTTGAACTCAAAGATAACATAATTTACTATTACTTTGTTATTCGACAAACAAATTTGAGTTCTCATTTTTGTTATGTTGGCTGTTAATTCAGCCAAGGTGATAACAAAATCAGTTATCAAATGATGATAACCAGGTAACAAGATTTGTTATCATTTTGCTATTCAACTTTGCTCGGGTAGCTTCTTCATTCGCTGCTTCTCCTCAGCAGTATCATCCGAAAGTTCCTCAGCGTACTCTTGATCCGCGATTGCCATTTCCAGGCACTCCAGCAAGCCCCTGTCTTCCATCAGCACTTCAATTCTGAATTTCCAGTTGCCGAAGTTTTCACCGTTGAACAGCCAGAGTTTTTCGTCGCTCATCTTGACTTCTTCCGCAGAACTTGACCAAACGTTTCTTCAAATAAACTACTTCCGTGCTGGGCCCATAACCTATTGAAACACGTCTGGTTATGTTGGGAGTAATAGTGGAAGTAAAGAAAATTTTATTGCTCTAATGTCTAAGCCTACTACAATATGTTATCCTAGGTTGCTATGGGTAGTCCTTCGGTTGCCATCCAACCGAATCCCATGAGGCAAAATTAGTGGAATTTCTGAAATAATTTCTAGTGTAATCCTTGGAGGAGTACTGGAAGATTTATTGGTGGAATCTTTTGAAGAACTCTTGAAGGTGGAATATTTTTGTGGAGAGATTTCACTGGTAGATTCTCTGGAGGAATTCTCGAGGCAGAATCTATGGAACAATGGAGAAGTTCCCCGTGGTTTCAAAAATTCCTGGTGTAATTACATTTGAAATTCCTGGTAAAATCTCTGTAAGAATACCAGGGAGTTTCTATAGAGAAAATAGTAGTGTAGTGCCTGGAAACATTCCCGGTAAAATCTCTGCGGGTTTAATCGCTGGGAGTATTCCCAGTGAAATCTCAGATGGATGCTGACGGAATCCTACATTCAAAAACTTGTGAAATTCCTGGCAAAATTCATTATGAAGTTCCTATCAGACTTCATGGTGAGATCATTGGTGGATTCTCTGGTTGAATCCTAAATGGAAATACTAGTGTAACTCTTGGAGAAACTGATGATATTCCTGGATGACTTTTTGGTAAAATTTCTGGAGAAATTCCTGGTGGAAGGGGGACGGACCTGGTGTAGTGGTTAGAACACACGCCTCTCACGCCGTGGACCTGGGATCGAATCCCATCTCCGAGATAGTCACTAAAAATTTCAGTGACGTCTTCCGTCGGAAGGGAAGTAAAGCCTTCGGTCCCGAGATGAACTAGCCCAGGGCTAAAAATCTCGTTAATAAAGGTAGGAAAAAAAAATCCTGGTAGAAATGCCCAGAAATGAATTTCTGGGGGATTTTTTGAACAATTTCCTGATAATGTTCTTGAGGGTTCCCTGGGCAATCCGTGTAGGAATTTATTGAGTATTTTAAGTGGTAATTCTTGCTGAAATCCCTGGAGAAACCATTGAAGAATTGAAAGAAATTCCTGCAAGAATCTTTGCAATAATTTCTGAATGGATCCCTGAAAAAAATTCTTGGGGTATCTCTGGAGTAATATTTTAATGAATCCATTGACGAATTTCTGTAGGTAAGGAACGTCAAAAAAATCCTTGGAGAAAATCCTGGAAAGTTCTTGGAGATTTTTCCGGAGGAATTCCGGGTGGAATTTTAAGACGAATCTCTTAACAAATTTCTGGTGGAGTACCTTGGGGCTATTTCTGGAAAAAACTCTGTAGGAATCTCTGAGAAAAATCTTTGATAATTTTTCTGGAGGAATCTTCAGGGATATCGTAGGAGAAATTTTTGAAGAACTTCTGAAGGAATTTTACAGTATCCTTTGGGGAGGAACTTCTGAAAACTAATTAGAGAGATGTTGCGGAAGAAATTCTGTGAGGAGTATTGGAGGTGTCAAGGACGAATCTCTTATAGGAGCATCTGAAAACAATTCAATTATGCTATAACATTCCTTGAACTTACTTTTCAACCGAAACTGTTTTTTAATCAAGAGTTTCTTCATAAATTGCATGTTGATTTCCTATAGAGATTCGAGATTCCACTCGATAATTTCTCCAGGGATTCCACCTGCACTTTTTCCAGAAATTCCACCAACGATATTCATCCAAGAATTTCACTAGCAATTCCACGGCAAGCTCTTACTCATTTCGCCAGACATTCTACCAGGAATTCATACAGGGATTCCACTAGGTACTCTTGCAGGGATTCCAATAAGATTTGTGTCAAGAATTTTATATGAACATCAAAGGGGCCCAGATAGCCGTAGTGGTTAAAGCGCAGCAATTCAGCAAGACCAAGCTGAGGGTCGGGGCCTTCCTTAGCCGAGTGTCTGGGTTCGATTTCCGGTCAATCCAGGATCTTTTCGTAAAGAAAATTTCCTTGACTTCCCTGGGCATATAGTATAATCGTACCTGCCACACGACATACGAATGCAAAAATGGCAATTTAGGCAAAGAAAGCTCTCTGTTAATAACTGTGGAAGTGCTCATAAGAATATTTAGCTGAGAAGAAGGCTCTGTCCCAGTTGAGATATAACACCAGAAAGAAGAAGAAGAGAAGAAATGAATGTCAACTAGAGGCTATAAGGATTGCATTAAGTATTTCTTCAAGGAATCCACAAGTATTTTTTTTTCAGATACTTTTTTCGGGGAACACACCATGATCTACTCTAGGGATCCCAACAGGAATTCCTGTCAAACAGGTTTCCCCCAAAAATTATTTCAAGTGTTCCAAGAGAAATTGTGGAAATGTGGAACTCCTACAGAGATTTCATACATAACTCCTGTAGAAATGTCATCACGATTTCTACCAGAATATACTTATAGAACTCTCCCGAGGATTCCTCAAGAATTTTGTTTAGTAATTCCTTCAAGAATTCTTGCATGGACTTCTTCCGGAATTATTCCAATGATTTCTTCAAACAGTTGGTTTTATTTATCAGTTTTGGTTGTATTTATTTTTCTGGTGTGATCGCTAAACAAATTCCTGGTGGAATCTCTAGGGACGCTTCCAGTGAAATTCCTTGTTAAATCTCATTAGGCTTCCTGGTGAAACTCAAGGAGGAATTGCAGGAAGGCTTTCTGGAGAATTCCTGGTGAAATCCCTGGAATACCTTTGGGGAAGTTTTTTAAGAAATTGTTGGAAGAATTTCTAGAAGTATACCTGACGGAACTCTTGGCAAATCTTTGAAAGAAATGTTCACCATTTGCCTCTAATACCACAAGGGGGGAATTATTGAAAGGATTCTCGGAGGAATGTTTGAAGTAATTCCTGGAAAATTGGTGACAGAACTCCTAGTGGTATGTATGGATAAACTCCTGAAGAATCTCTGGAGGAATTCCTGGAAGAATGGCTGGAAGAACCCTTGGAAGCATCCCTGGAAGAATCCCTAAAGAGACTGTTGAAGGAATCTCTATTGAAAATTCTGGTAAAGCTTCATACAAAATAGTGGAGTAATTAGCAATAGAGTATCTGTAGAGATTTTTGTAGAAATTGTCACTAAAGAAATTCCTGATGAAAACTCTCAGGGATTCCTGATGGAATACTTTGAGGAATCCCCAACAGAAATCTAACACAAATTTTTAGTTTAATCCCTGGAGAAATGTCTGGAGAGATAAATAAAAGAATTCTTCAAGGTATTGCTGGAGATACCCCTAGTGGAATTGCTTATGGAATCTCTGGATGAATCCCATTTAAAATCCTTGGATGATTTTTACACACATACCTGCAGGAATTCCTGGATGAATCATTGGAAGCATTCCTGGAAGAATTCTTGAATAAACTTTTGAAGGGATCCTTTAAATCTCTTGAGAAACTTCAATGGACATAGTGGACATTCGGAGATTTTTTTTAAATAAATACCGGGGTAAACGTTTGGAATAAATTCTTGAAAATGTGGTTGAGAAAAGCATGATGGAATTTATGGAAGAATACCTGAATTTATTAATGAATCCTTAGAAATAAATCCTGGATTAACCTCTGAAGTAGTTCATGCAGGAGTTTCAGAAGAATATTTTAGGTAACCCATGAAGATTTTATTTTAGAATCCCTGATGATACTAAAAGAACCCGATTTATAGGAATTCATGTAGAATTTCCTGTAGAAATTTTTGTAGAGACTACTGAATGAACCTCTGAAAGTTTTCCTGGTGAAATTCCAGGAGGAAACCTTGTAGAAATATCGTTAGAGATATTCGGAAAGGAATTACAGGTATATATGTACCTGGTGGAATTTCATGAGAAATATCTAATTTTTGTAGGATTTCTTAATGAAATCTAGGAAGGCTTTCTTGATGAAATCTAGGAAAATTCATAAAGCAATATCTGGAGAAATGTTTGAAGAAACTGAAGAATTCCTGGAAACATTCCTTGGAGAATTTGTGGATTAACAGTTCATCATAAGTTTTGGGATAATACCTGGATGAATTGTAGGCAAAATCCCAGTAGGAGGAATTTCCGTAAACTTCATTGAAAGAATTCTTGAAGGATTTCCTTCAGGAAAATTCAAAATTATTTTTAATGTTTGCTTGTGATATATAAACAATATTCAAAATCTTGATGTATGTTCATAGAAAATTCCGTGAAATTTTAATTCAATTCCTTGAGCGATATTCTGTAGAAATCCCTCCCCCTCTACTTGAAAATTCCTGTATTAAATATTAAATTTCGGTACATATGTTGCCATTAGACAAATATCAATGCACGATGATTGGCTAAAATTTTGTACTAATAACATTTTTGATTAATTTGTCTTGAGGCTTCATATATATTTTCTCGCATTCACGAGAACTACAGTCAATCGAAATATGAACAAAAATATCGAAAATATTCTCCATCCCAGTCACATTAAAGTTGGAGCGACAAGATTTGATAGTTCGTCAAGCGGTCGTACGAACATACATTGGTTTGACTAACTTGGGGGCGGAGCCAATGTTGGTCCAACAGACTGAGCGTCTGTGGGCTGCATAAGTACAGCTGTTCTTGCAATAACGAAGTAGCAATCATGTTCTGCTCTACTCTTATTTCGTAATTAATTACTTACAATTTGTTTTCTTCTTTCAATGTCTGGTTTGACTGAGTTTATTTTTTTTTTTTTGAATTTCAGATAATTTTCGAAAGGACTTAGAGCCAGGATCCAAATGAGAAAATTTTCAAAATATTTTTTCCCTGATTGAGATTGATGGTTTATTAAAGTTTTTTAATTACTTTTTGCAGATCCTACCCTATAATTTCCATAGGATCGCGAGTGCCACGCGATAAACGAATGCAGGCATGTGGAATCGGTGTTGAATAGTGTTAATCTCGGCAAAAAGACCAGTATTTCGCTAGGGATTATGTCGATGGAAAAAAAACTACTATATGGCCAAGAGACCGTGAAAAGCTGTAAATAAATAGGATGTTAGTTTCTCGCTTCTTTTGCATGAGAAAAAATACTGCAATGAATCAACTTTTAACGCTTCTGATATACATACAGCACGGAACTTCTGTGCGATGAAGCTGAACAAAAGTAAAACCATCGTCCGTTGGCTGCAGATAACCAGAGGGACAATTTTCATACAAAACTTCCCAGCAGTAAGACACCCAGATGTTGGTGAAAATCCCTCCGGCTGCGAACCACTTGGTGCAGAGATGGAAAATATGTCACATTGTGAAGGGTGTCCTCTCTCATCAGAGTTGGAAGCGCTGAAAAGGCAGAAAGAAAATCCCAGCAGAACGCGATGGCAAGAAAGATGCACACTGCTGAGTGACGACTGGTTTGGCAGCGCGCTTGGGGAAAACAGACTGAACAGCTTTGCGCCGTAAGCATCTTTCATGCATCTTTCAACAATGTCAAACTCTGTGCATTTGCCGCCCATTCTACTGACTGCACGATAAAGTCGCTCTGAGCCAGCGCAGTGTGTCATCCCTTCATCATTCGTTCACTGCCTTCTTTCCCGAACAGCACAAGTTTAATCTTTTAGAATCGGACCACAAACAAAACCGTATGAATGCTTTTTAGAAACAGTTGCGTGTGCCATTGCCAGTGCAAATATTGACTGTCTGTCTGCTACCGGGAAGCAGAAGGATGTGTTTTGAAATTTGCTTGATTGGAGGAAAATATGCTAAAGGGGGAGTATTCTCATGGGTCATCATCATGATTATTGACTAGGGATGGTTTGTCCATCATCATTTCATAACATTCACATTGTAAGATTTCCTGGCAACGATAGGTTCATCAGGAAGTCTTGGATCATTGTATCTTACGGTCGTTTCTACTTACTTTAGTTTATCGCACTTAAATTTTTAGATGTAATAAAATCAGTACTTCTGAGCAGTTTTGTTTTAAATTTATTCTAAACTAGTGGTCCCGGCAAACTACGTCTTGCCATCAGGTAGGCTGTTGAAAAATGACATGCACTCTCCTATACAAATTGACAGATAAGTTTTCTCCAGTTTTTTCAACTTTTCCGAAGAGTTTTCTAAACTTTTTCTTTATACGAACACGTCGGAACCCTAGATGGATACAATAGTGAAAGAATTGCGCAAATCCGTTGACCCGTTATTAATCCATTTCGTGACATACAAACACTATTCCATTTTTATTTATATAGATAGATAGATAGATAGATAGATAGACCAAACATACAAGTTTAAAATATGCTTCATAAGTTTTGTTTTTCATTTGATCAATCTTCCCCATGCAGTCTAGTCAAACACTAGCATCATCCGTGCATCGTAAGTGTACGTAGCTTCAAAACAACATTTTCAACATCTACTTTCCCAGTCAACAGAATAATGGTAGTCTAGTAAAATTGCTCAAAAACCTTTAGCATTTCTATTAGTTTGCGAATCTCATGAATTTATTTATTTAGGCCGCAAAGTTCTACCGCAGTTGTCAATGTTATACCACAAGCTTAGGAATTGTGTTATCATTGAATCAAACCATCTAATCAAAGTATGCATGTAGTGCACGACTGGAAAAATAGCGTTTATTGATTTGACTTCTATGCCATACTAGTTCAAACAACTTACAAATTAGTTACCCAACTATTCTTACTATCCGATTGATCTAGCGCTAGTTTTGAAGTTGGGGATGCTGATGATATAGGAAAAACTTTTACGTTTGCCACCAAATATGTAAATATGTTGTACTTACATATCCGTCCGTACTAACTAGTTAAGAACTTGTGCTTTTTATCACCTTAAGCGAAATATTCACCTCAACAGAAAAGTAATCATCCATCTCAATGCGTGGGAAATTTCTTGCAAGAAATGCTCAAGAAAAGCATTTTTATTTGATCGCAGTACGCAGTCGAAAAGAAATGTCAATTAAAATGAAGCTCACTGTAGAAAATTTCCTAATCATTTCTTGAGCAGAAATTTTTACTTTTCTTGAGCGGAACAGCATACTTAGCTTTAGTCTATAAAAATTATTTCAACTATAATTTTGGAAATAATCGTAATTCTTCAAGGCATGTTTTAAAAATAGCTTTAGATTCCTAGAAAATATCGTTAAAATTCCTGTTTTCATACTAGCACATAAAATAATCTTCACCAAACTCCAACTATTTCAGATCAAATTCACGATAATAAATTCACTTGTTTAGAAAAAAGGTTGTTAATAATATTCAATAGACTTTATAAAATAAAAAGATAAGTTTTAGCTTCTTCATAACATTATCACTTATCCATGAATATTTTTGCTGATGTCATCATTGGGTGGCTGTCACCGACGTGTCATCGTTGGCTTACAACTCAACGTGTCGACATTCTTCCGGTCAGACCTAGGACAGGACGTGACAGCTCAACTGAGACTGCCCCGTTGTTTTTCAGTCAATAACCTCGACGATACAAAAACCAGTGCTACCAGTATCCTTTTTAAGCAAATCTTTTAAAAAAACCAAATATCAAGTCTCATAATTTGATTGTATCTTGTACGCATTATTCAAACAATGCAAAAGAGGATGATAGCGTATTTAAAAATCGCATTTAATTTGACACAATTTCCATTATATTGCTTTTTATTATGTATGTTTTTAATTATTCTAGCAGTGTAAGAGCACATGCGGTAAGCATAAGATCGAATATAAATAGATTTGAAACAAAAAGATTTAATGAAAAATTTTCAAACTTTCGATAAAAACTCTAATATTTTAAGTAGCAACACGGCCAACAACAAAGTGCCCTGTTGCAATTCACCTTAACGATCCCAGACAACCAGAAATCGCATGAAAGTTCATGTTAAAACTCGTTTATTCATACTAATTACATCAAACCCGCAAAACACCGTGGATAAACTCGTCAGATTGATGAGTTTCCTCGCATAAAACACTTCTTTTCTGAGTTCATTAAATGTACATTTTGTTTTGTCTCGTACACTCGTACAAAGTAAATCGAATCAATCCGTAGCAGCTCTGCCCATAACTGCATATTTGTAACATTCGACAAAAGTAGGCATTGAGTAAATGGAGTACCAAGTATGCATTTTATGGCAGTATGAGAGGAAACTAAAATTTCTAAAAATTACCAGGAACTCAAAAGTGCTTATTTGAGGCTGAGATTTTGCACAACTCTTATCGCATACTAGGTGAATAGTCAGAAAATAATTCTGATAGAAATTTCATTGCTATTACATTACGAGGCTCATTCATAATCTCAATGTGACTGTTATGCGGTTATAATTACCAATGTGACAAAACAACTTGGTATTTTTTTCGAATTTTCTAGAACAATCAAAGAGATTTCAGTAAGTTGATCGAAAGTATTTATCATTTGATGACTCTCCCCGGTATTAACTCCAATTTGTCAAAAATGTCGAATGTGACTGTTATGCAGTTATGGGCAGAGCTGTCAAATCAACATTTCTCGATTACTTTTTCAAATCGACGTAAGTAACTTCCATACGGTTTTGAGAAAATTAATTCAGAAGAATCACAACCTGTCTTCTAAAACTGTTTTAAAATGAATCACCTTTTTAACATTTTTTCGCCGTGTACATTGCTTAAATTTTCCATATAATAAGCTCGCGATAAAAAACTAGGGAGTTCCTGTTATTTCCCACAACAATTTTATTACAAAATGATAAGCCGAATTATTCAGTTACTTTCGACGTTTTTGTATCAGTGTAAAATCGGCTCAAGTAGTGTTTTGTTTTGAATCGTGGATAAGTCACTTTGTCTCTCCATACAGCAGAGCGGCGAAAGTAGTGGTTAGGTAGCGAAAGTTGAAAATCTTACTTTCGTCGTTTTGTTAATCCGGAAAGTAAACGCTCTAAAAGTGAAAAATCGAGTTGGTTTAGAGCGAAATGTGTAGAATTTTGTCTGCGAAACACGTAGAATCGATAAAGTAAGTTTGTATACTTTTTTGACTTGAGTCGGTTTGAATAAGTTTTCGAGATTTGTTATCATAAGTTAAGTCGCATAACATCACTGGTTAGTTCGGTAGGATATTTATACACTCGCATTGTATGTTATTATTCATCACATAATATATGCACGCATATCGCCTCCACTTCTGTACGTATAAGGCCTTTTCGCGACATCTTATGAGTGAAATTTTGCACATACAAAGCCTCCAGGTGATTTAGTTATACGTACATTTTGGTTGTCTGGGATGTGAAAGTAGGCCTTTGCCAAAACGACCAATGAGGAGTGGTCTTTTTTGACAGGCAATTGGTTTCATTTTTGTACTTTCACATGACATGTCTTGTCTTAGGCGCAGACTTGAGATGGAACCTGCCATAGGTCCAACAGGCGCAATTCGCAACAGTATCATCACAGTCAATTGATTGCCGTCCTCGCTGGTAGGACACAGAGCCTGTGTTTTTATGAGCACTTCCACAGTTATTAACTGAGAGCTTTCTTTGCCAAAGTTGCCATCTTCGCATTCGTATATCGTGTGGCAGATACGATGATACTCTATGCCCAGGGAAGTCAAGGGAATTTTCATTAAGAAAAGCTCCTAGGCCTATCGGGAATCGAACCCAGACACCTTCTGCATGGCTTTGCTTTATAGCCTCTAACTCTAACCACTTGGTAATGGAAGGCTGTTGAGCTGCGTAAGCTACAAATCAAGCGTGAAAAATCTCGAACATAAAATATGAGAACTTAAAATTTTCACCACGATGTGAACAACTATGCCGAATACAAACTGGAGCCACCCAACAGTGATCTGCTTGTTGACTTTTGATACATAAAATTGAAGATAATTTGTTACTTTTGCCACCTAGCGGATAAATTCCCAAAGATTTGTTGCTGAACAACTTTGCCGAAGACACCAACCTTCTAGCTCATCAGGATCTTGAGATATATAAGATTGAAGAAAATTTGTAACTAGCGCCACATAGCGGATAAATTTCCAATTAAGATTGTTACTGACGGATAGCTCTTGGTCTGCTGAACAACTTTGCCGAAGACACCAACCTCCTAGTCCATCTGGGTTTTAAGATATCCGTTGAATGGACGATGTGGCCAATTTTGGTATTCCAAGACAATCCGGAATAACTCCGGAACCACGTGGACCATATTCCCAAGTTTCCTGGATAGTAAACTAGAAGAATTTTTCGGGAAGTTCTGAAAATTTCAACAAAATTCGTCGAGAAATAAAAAAGTTATGCACATTTTAGTGTGTTTTTTGCATGTGAAAAGTATGTTGGTTGGATGAAGGTTAATTAGGGTTAACAAGACATATTCCGTTACAGTAAAAAGGGGCAAAAGTTCGAGTGGGATAAGAGTTTCTTTCCAAAATTTCTAGTACATTTCAAAACAAAACTCATAAATGTCATGGTGGTTCGAATGCTATACAAGTAAGAGACTTTCACTCCAAATATCATAAAAATCGATTGATATTTGGAAAAGTTATGGCTATTTGTTGTTTTTCGGCGTGAATATTGTAATTTTTGGTCAAACTTTCGTTGCATGGAACCAATTGAAGATAAAATCTTTTTCAATATTTTATGTAAGGGCGTTTCTAGGCCTATCATAAGGTTGCTTTGAGGTGTATTCATTTTTGCATAAATACTTGGAATCAATTTTTGTCCCATAGTGGGGCAAAAGTTCGAATCAGCGGGGCAAAAGTTCGACCTATGTATAAACTCACGGAAAAATTTGCAAATTGCCTGAAATCCACATATTATCTTCAAATTTAGCTAAATTTGTCTGATCATGTGAAAACTGTCAACACAATTTTACATTTCTACTTAGTTTTGCGAAAAACTGCTATTTTTGAGTGTATTACATTTAACCTGGTTTTGGGCAATGTTTTGATGAAAATTTAGTGTGTATTTTTCGGCAAACTTAAGTTTATGGCTGGTGTAAAGTATGCCTGCCATAAACGGATCGATATTTTGTGTTTTAGGCAGCGAACTTTTGCCCCACCGGTGGGGCAAAAGTTCGTTTAAGGCAATCAATTTTCAAACTGTTATAACTAAAAATGGGTATATATTTTGACACAAGTTTGATCAGCAAAATTATAGCCAATGTGTTGAAGGTTCACTGTATGGTATTTGTTTTGTTTCAACTGCTATTGTTTTCCTGGTAACTTTGATTATACCACTAAGGTCGAACTTTTGCCCCACCTTACTCTATAGAATGTCGCCTAGTTGTTCGAGTCTTGAACAAAAGTTTTAAAATTTCTTAACCAATGCAATTTTGCCGAGTTCAAACCAATAATTTAAAAATATTTGACGGAAAACCAATTGAAGTTTTTTTGAGATTGATCATTGCCACACTTTAAGCCTCAAGAATAAAATCTTTCTCAATCAAATGAAATCAATCTTTTTGGATTACAAAGCAAAGATTGAAAATAAAACACAAAGTTAGGAAGAAGATTACTAGAAGCCAAACCTCAAAATTTCTCGAGCAGAGAATCATCCAAGCATCCATTTTAGCTATAAACTTGAATTAATAAAAATATACTCGAGTTGTCACGAGCACCCCCGTACTGAACTTAATACACTTAGTACTAAAAAAAAAAAGATAAGTTTTTGTACACAATTACAGTCGCCCCTCTCGATATCGAAGGGACCATCGAGATAGGGAGAGATCGAGACAAAGGACAAATTTTTGATGAAAACTAGATTGAAAAACACTCCGTTGCCAAGAAAGTAATACACAAACAGACGTCATTTTGCGCTCCGAATTTGTTTTGAATCACAAAACTTTGGTCTAGTAACTTTCGATATTGGTCATATCGACATGGGGAAAGAAAATTGAGAACGAAAAATCAACAGAAACATATCGAGATATGGAGATATCGAGATATGGAAAGTGAAAATGTATGCAGACTGAAGGAACTGATGAAATCATCGACATAGGGAGAGAAAAAAAAAGCGTTCAACGCGATTGAGCATCAAATAATTGAATTGGCAGAAAAGCTCATAGGTGCTACGCTGGATGGTTTTATATCAACCTTAGCCGAATGGTTAGAGTCCGCGGCTACAATGCGTAGTATCATCGTACCTGCCACACGATATACGAATGCGAAAATGGAAATTTGGCAAAGAAAGCTCTCAGTTAATAACTGTGGAAGTGCTCATAAGAACACTAAGCTGAGAAGCAGGCTCTGTTCCGTGAGGACGTTAATGCTAAGAAGAAGAAGGTTGCTGTCGAAGTGTCAACCTCGTTTTTTTACGTTAGACTGATCGAAACTGAGAGATGCTCTAACGAAATTACTGTTCGGCATTGCACTCAAGCATGCGATCTAATTAGATCTGGCGTACAGAGAAACGTCACTATGATAACACGGAGCAGTGGATGATGCCTTCGCGCCCCTAAACAGTAGACAGCAATTTTAGGATTGACCAATAATTGCACCAAAAAGTAGTACATGGTTGCAGATAGAGATGGAGTTCGTGCTGAGGTAGTGTATGCAAAACAAAATACAACATATATATATATATTACAGCTCCTCAATCCAATGGAGAGAACATGTTAACTCAGTAACGCAGAAAAAGTTGTCCCTTCATTTATAGTTGAACTTTTGTCCGCATACATTCCCGACTGGCACTCCCCAGCTCCTATCACTTTATTGCTTTGGCCCTCGAGGAGTCTAGTAGCTGTATAGAAAGTCGAATGCAAATCGACGGACGTTTAGATTATCGTTATGATAAGGGCGATGGCACTGGAAGCGAGTCTTAATGAAATTTTTATCCCCTCCATAGTTCAGTTCCCAAGCTTCCCCGAGCTTGATGGTGTTCTGAAACGATTTCCACTCATGTGACTAAATTGTACGGGCGGATTAGCCTTTGTGCGGCAAGTGTTCGCTAGATGCGTCACTTCTGATAGGGTCCGACAGCTAACGGGGGATGAGCAAAGTGAAACAAAGTTTAGTCGCTCTCGGTTCTATTTGAGTATTGCCCCGGAACAGTTTAGATGTTGTTTACTGATGAGCAGCGTTTGTGGGTTTGGAGCTTTATTGGCAAAGTTGGAAGTGGCGAGTAATAAAAGTAAATTGGTTTTATGGTTGTGGACTGCGGGGTTTTCTGACAATTGGGTTTTATGTGGTTTTTGGGACACTTTGCTATTGCAGAAGTGCTTCGAATAAGTTTCTTGTTTTCCTCGATTTCATGTTAATATTCACCTGGTCAATATTGACAAACCTTTGATCTGAGGAATGCCCTCCGATCGGTTGCGGCATCATTAGAACGAATTATTTTACTTCATTTGTAATTTAAATCAATAATGTGTAACTTATTTTCGAAAGTCCATGAGAGTGCTGATTGGCATCCAACATCCAACATCCGCGTACTGCCTAAGGATTCATCCATAGCTGCACAAATTGAGACGAGGAGAGGCCACCGCCGTCAGTCAGTCGTATCGTTTGATGATTGATGCGTTGATTACAAGCGATGAGTTCCAGCCCTGCAGCAATCGTTCATTATGCGGTAAAAATCGGTATTAATATGCGCTATTCATAGGCAATTTTCACGCTATTCTGTTCGTTTACAGAATGCACTGAATGTTGGATGCTTTGAACAAACAGTGACTATAGGCAATACAGTTTTCCATACGCTGGTAATTGAATTATAGTTTTTACCAACGTATCCTTCTCATAAGTAAAACCTTAAAAGAATTCTGGGCTCTTAGCTTGCTACTTAACGTGTGACATTAGCTTCGAACTTTTTGGTTTATCAGTGCCTTCGGGCTGTGCGTACACGTATTCTCTCTGCTCTTGGAAGTTTTTTCTTTAACAACTACCTAAAACAATAAAACAGTACTTTTCAGTGCTACAAAAACAGTACTTTTCAGTGCTAAAATTAAAAACGGTACTTTTCAGTGCTACTAACTTTCAGTACTATTTTTCCACTATTTATCCTTTACAATCCTTGTTTGGACCCATGCCTTCGATTTTTCGTTGGACCCGTTGGCGAAAGCTAGCGGTGGTAATCCTTCTTGGACACCGTCTTGGGAAAAAACGAAACCTCTTAAAAGGTCTCGTCAAACAAAAAGAAAGGTGAACCTCTGAATTCAAAACTTCCTACCAAAAAAGTGGGATTTAAAACTGTTACTTAACGTGGCAAGAATGGAAGAAAAGACGTTTCTCCGGAATGCGAACTTTTTTCCAAGGGTGAAATGGATAATGTTGATCATTGCATCGAAATGAGCAATCGGTTCGATGCTCTAGACAAATTTTCCGAACACTAAATCGAAGCAGCCTCTAGCCCAGGCTCTTTGATTCAAGTGAGGAAGCAAAGAATGCCGCCTATCGTGGTCAGTTGTTCCGAATTTGCGGGATTTATGCAGGAGATCTTGAACTCCATTAGGGGAATCAAGTTTTCCTTCCAAATAGCAAAGAAAGGTGACTGTCGCGTTTTGCCGGAAATTCTTAGAGATCGCGAAAATATCTTGAAGAGAAGAAGCACAGCATGACGACAAAACTGAACGTTTATTCAAAGTCATCTTGAAATGTCTCTCAAGTGACTATAAGTCACCTGAAGACATAAAAAATGGAATAAATGATTTACTTGGATATTCCCCAGTCCAAGTAATCATGAAAAAGAGAACCCAATCTGGCATTATTCGGAAAGGGCTTTCTCGAGAATATTATTTAGTCCACTTTAACACAAACGAACTAAATAATATTACAGCTTTATAAAAAGCAAAACTTTTGATCGATGTCCGTGTGACATGGGAACATTTCCAGAATCCTGGAGGAAATTACCAGAACCCCACTCAGTGCCGTCGGTGCCAAAAGTGGGGTCATGGTACAAAAAATTGCCGCATGGATGCTAAATGCATGATTTGTGGTGTTTTTTTCTCACGCCAAGGACGTCTGTCCAGTGAAGGAAAATACCACCAAGTTTATATGCTCTAGTTGCGGGGCCAATCATAAGTCAAATTTTTGGAATTGCCCTTCACGCAAGAGAGTCATTGAGGCTCGTGCCAGGCCAGATAATATCCGTTACGATAACGGTCGTATCGAGCAATACTCTCAGTTAACGATCGCTTGATTAGGATCATACCCATCAGGAAGATTATAATCATGCTCATTCACAAACTAATTTTAATCCGTCGGGTAGCCGTTCGAATCTTTCAATTTCGAATGTATCTACCCACGGAAAATCCTTTGCTGATATCGTAGCAGGTAATTTGAACTCCTCCCCTATTCGTTCCATGAGTACCTATTATACTTGCTTCAAATCAAATGTAAAAAACCCTGCCGCCACAGGTAACAACTACTCCGCCTCTTCGTCTACCGAAAATTCTAACGGGAAATCATCAAATATACCCACTTCAAGTGATATGTCTGCCTCTGATTTTAATTTTCTAACTCAACAATTGAATCTAATGATTGATGCAATGTTCAAAACCACCACTATGACTGAAGCAGTCCAAGTAGGTGTAAAATTTACAAATCAAATTGTTATTGGATTACGTTTTTCTAATGAATCCAAATAATAATTTAAATATTTTAAATTGGAATGCTCGTTCTTTGAATGGTAAAGAGGACGAGCTGTTTAATTTTTTACGGGTAATAACGTGCATATAGCAGTTATTACTGAAACTTATTTAAAACCTGGATCGAAACTCAAAAGAGATCCTTTTTTTGTTTATCGTAATGATCGACTTGATGGGGCATGTGGGGGAGTTGTAATCATCATTCATAGGCGTATAAAACATCAACTGTTTTCGGCATTTGAAACTAAAGTTTTTGAAACTTTAGGTGTTTCTGTTGAAACACAGCTTGATAAATATACTTTAATAGCTGCCTATTTGCCTTTCCAATGCTCTGGACAGCAAGTTAATTTGCTCCAAACTGACTTGCGAAAATTGACTCGCAATAAGTCAAATTTTTTTGTCATTGGTGACTTTAATGCCAAACATCGGTCATGGAATAATTCTCAACGGCAGAATTTTATTTGATGAGTGCTCTTCAGGATATTTCTCAATTTGATACTCTGATAGCCCTACATGTTTTTCCTCTTCTAGAAATCCATCTACGATTGACTTAGTCTTAACCGACTCTAGTCATCTTTGTAGCCAACTGATTACTTATGCTGATTTTGATTCTGATCATGTCTCGGTTACGTTTCAAATATCCCATGAAGCGATTCTCAATCCTATCAGCTCCACTTTCAATTATTTTCGAGCCGATTGGAATATATATGAAACGTATGTTGACTCTAATATTGATGTTAACATTTCATTACAAACTAAACTTAATATTGACATTGTTATTGAAACTTAAACAAATTTCATTGTTGAAGCTAGGAGCATTGCAATTCTATAATTTGAATTAAAATTTGAATCCGTGATCATAGACGACGAAATTTTTTTTTTTTTTATCTTTATTAACGAGATTTTTAGCCCTGGGCTAGTTCATCTCGGGACCAACGGCTTTACTTCCCTTCCGAAGAAAGTCGTCACTAAAATTTTTGGTGACTATCTTGGGGATGGGATTCGATCCCAGGTCCTCGGCGTGAGAGGCGTGTGTTCTAACCACTACACCAGGTCCATCCCCCATAATGAACGTTTTCGAAAAGGCCTGTCAGACTGATTAGGAAGAAGTGAGAACTATTATTAAAAAATTCAAAAATATGAAAGCTCTTGGCGATGATGGAATTTAGCTTATCATTCTTAGTTGATATATTTAACAAATGTTTTCAATTAGCATGTTTTACTGACAAATGAAAAAATGCTAAGGTTGTTCCAATTTTAAAACCAGACAAAAATCCTGCAGAAGCTTCTAGCTATTGTCCAACCAGTTTGCTTTCCTCCATCAGTAAACTTTTTGAAGAGGTCATTTTGAACAGAACAGGCCCACATCAACAAAAATTCAATTTTTGCCAATGAACAGTTCGGATTCCGCCATGGACATTCGACCACTCATCAACTTTGAAGTGTAATAAATTTGATTCGTTCCAACAAATCTGAAGGCTATTCTACTGGTCTTGCTCTTCTAGACATAGAAAAAGCATTCGACAGTGTTTGGCATGAAGGTTTGATTGTTAAATTAAAAAAAACTCTAATTTTCTAACATACATTGTTAGAATAATTCAAAGTTATCTGTCAAATCGTACACTTCAAGTTAATTATCAGAACTCCAGATCTGAAAGGCTTCCTGTTAAAGCTGGTGTTCTCCACAGCATTTTGGGACCAATATAATACAATATTTTCACATCTGACTTACCTGAGTTACCTCAAGGATGAACAGTTCGGGTTAAATCCAGGTTGAATCAACTCACTTGTAAAAAATCTGAACTGCTACGGCAAATGAAATGTAATATGTTGTTAATCAAATCTTAATAAAATCTTAGATTTGTTTTACCAAATTAGGATGATAGTGTTTTCTAATAACACAGAACATCTAGATATAAGAAATAAATGTAATGTTTTGAATGATACTAATAAAAATAAAATAAAACAAACCGATGAAGATATGTCAAAGTCTTATTTCACAATACGAGGAATATTGCAGGTTCTTACTGATCAGAACTAAATACGATAGAAATTGACACATCACCACATGCATTTCAATAAATTCAATTAAACTGAACAAGTCACAAATTGTCTCGACCTAGTGAATGTAGATTTCGGATTTTATTTTACGAAAATCAATTTCTCATATAGTAGAACACTAACTAGTTATTGTTCTTCACAGTTGAAGAATCTGTTTACTCTAAATGTTTGGGCAGTAAACATCTTTCTACAATTCATCATACTTAAGCTCTATTGCAGTCGTTTTGGTGATAGCTACCTGCAAGAAATTACGCTAGTTCAAAATATATTTTCAATTAGTGGGTATACACAAACGGTTCGCTCGAAGCAAGGGTAGAATTCAGATACATTATAAATTGCATACCTATAATGGTAGTCCTGGATATAAAAGACAGACTTTCCATCTCTTCAGCTACCAGAGTTATAAAAGTGTTTATAGTGAGAATAACCCCAAAGTCAAAGTTTAGTGTCAATCAAAAGTGAGAGTAATTGTTATTCAAGTGATTATGGATTCCGGGCTTGCTATTCGTATTCGCAAATCTCGGACAGCGGAAGTGTGCCGTCTCTGTCTGAAGAAGCGCTACCTCGTGGACATCAACGAAAACCAGTATTTGAGGATGCAGTTGTTGGAGTGTTTTCCTCACTGCACACCGGACGACAGCGAATTGCCGCAATTTGTATGCGGAGAGTGTTACCAACTGATCGACATCACGTACCAGTTTTCCGTAAGGACTCGTCGAACGGAGGTTTTACTGCGAACCTACGTCCATATGGGAGGAGATTTCCCCGTGCCGGAAACCCTCGAAGCCGAATATCGCCGCAATTCAAAACGATCGGCTTCACCGGAAAAGCAGGAGGAGGATGAGGAACAGCCACACAAGAAGAGACGATCATCGGAAGAATCATCGACCAGCACGGAAAGCAAGGAAAGGAAATCATCGAAGCATAAGGACAGGAAGAAGTCTTCGAAGGATACGGAAAAGAAAGATTCTTCGAAGGATAAGAACAGGAAGGAATCTTCGAAAGATAAGGACAGGAAGGAGACATCGAAGGACAACAAGGACTCTTCGAAGGAAAAAGACAGGAAGGAACGAAAGTCTTTGCACCGGAAGGAGAAGGATGAGCGCACCGACAAAAGCAGCAAGCGATCCAGGAAGACATCGGAAGAACGTCAAAAGGAGCAGTACTACAGATCGGACGAATATCTATTTGGCGAAGTGGTGGAGTTAGACCCGGTCGAGAAGCGAAACGACTCAATTGAAGATACCAACAAGGATGTGCCAGACCGAGTGGAAAGCATTGCGAGTAATTTGCCGGGATTGGCTTTGAAGATGTCTTACAATGAAATGTTGAATGTGTTAAAAACTATTGAAAACATGCAAAATAATCCGTCGGTCAGTGTTTGAATATTGAATAAATAAAATATTAAATGAAATTCAACAACAACTTTCTTGTTCTTAATATTAAATTTATGCTCCTTAGGTTCAAATGGGTTTGACAATTTGATTTCTCGGGTTCGGAATCGGGTAGGGTTTGTAACTACTGGGACATCTTGTTTCGGGCCAGGGTTTGCTATTCAATTGTTGCTTCGTTGCTTCGGGTTTTAAAAAACGTGTTGAATTTGGGTTTGTATAACGTGAAATACGACCATAAATATAGGCTACCATTGCTTACATATTCTTGAGTTCAAAAACGTCATTGTTAAATGCAAATCGCGCAGATGCTCATATTTCCGAAATGTTCGAAATGTTGCAAATCAATTAATGGCTGCATAAGATGACATTCCATTTCAAAATTTTATTTTTTGTTTTGAAAAAAAAATGCATTACTCAACAACGTAACATTTGACTACAACTTTTTTCAATAAATAAAAACAATGAGATACTAAAGTTAAATAAAATATAAAGAAGATTTTCTCAAAACCATTCAAGATTGGTTGTACAGCCTAGAAATTAAGATTTTTTTGTTGATTTATTCAGAACCAAGAGAAACATGAAAACCTTATCAAATTACGTTTTCTTGTTTCAAACTTTTTAAGATTTGAACAAAATATCCATTTTCTAAATATTTTGGCTCAATTTAAATATGTTTGCAGTTTCCAAGTTTGTACTGTGTTTATTATCGCTTGCCTGGACTTTGGATTTCTACACGAAAAAAATCGAAGGTTAACGTTTTGAGAACTGAACTTGATATGTACTACATGAATATAAGTATATATGCTCGAACCAGTAGATAAATTGCAGTCAGAGTAAATGTTTCTTTAAACTGGAGCAATTTACTTACTAAACAAACGACACCAAGAGCCACCTACCAACTTATTGATTCCCAACTGCGATCACAAATGCTTAAACCAACGAATTTTCCTCCTCAACGTCTTCAAACAAACAAAAGAAAACTCTCTCTCGTAAAGAAAAGACCATTCACGCCCAATTTAACATTCTCGGTTCGTTCCAATCGGGCTCAGCTGATTAATTCCACCACCTTCGTTTGGGGAATTTTCCCTATTGAAAGCCAGATGAAAAATCGATCGTTCCATATCAATCAACCGACAAACACACGGAGGGAGGTTTTCCTCCTTTGGTTTGACCCCCATAGAGTCAGTCCATGGACAAACAATCGCTTTTTTCGGCATTGGCGGTCGACCGTTGCCGCAAGGAATTCTGATTGTGTGCGGTGTAGGCTCCCAGCTGCTCACGCATAATTTTTTCTCGGGTCAAAGTTTTACGATTCTTCTTGTTGGCGGCAACGGTTGTGGCGTGGCGTGGAATTTTCTTCAGTCAGTTAGTACACATTGGGAAAACCCATTCCGAAATTGGACAAAATTGATAACTTTCACAGAACGGATCAGGAAAAACTCCCCCAGGAGACCAGGAAAAACTAAACATTATGTACTTTGCAATTGGATTAAATGGGAAAATTGAAGTGAAATTTTCAAATAAGTTACACATCTTCTCGGTGATATTTGAACTCACGACTCGCTGTTTGCTAGGCATGGCGCGTTACCTCTTCGTCACGACCAGTGAGCATTATGGTTGGCATCACTTTTTTTATACATAATTCTTTATGAATAAATTCAATCATATAGAAGGCAGTATGAGCACTTGGCACGTCTTTTTAAGACTTTCTGCGATCAGAAATACGATGCCACAAAATTTGGATGAAAAAAAAACTAGTTTCAAGCAAGCCTCGAACGCGGGACCTCTGGTATAGGAATCGGACATCTTACCACTGTACCACCAAGTGTTACATATCAGACACGTTATTATTTGCCAATATTAATACATGTTTTGACAGTTCCGCATTGTTAATTTCGACAGAATCATAACTTAATTGATCTCTGTCAGTTCACAAATTTGTTTTATGGAATAACATTTTGTGAAATTGGCTTGAAATGGACACATTAGAGTAGAACGAATTAGGTACTAAATAACAAAAAAAGTTTTAGAATTAAAAAAATCTCTTTCTATTAAATTCTGGATCTTCTAGAAATGAATGTCCAAATTCTTACAACTCATATTTTTGACTATTTTGCATCAAAATAAACTTAGGAAATCATCTGTTGACGCTTATATGTAGACAATTACTGTTACCGGTACCGTCGAGTTGCGCACCCTATCTCAACCGGTTCCCTCACTGGATTGATAAGGTGTCACTGGTCGATGTCAAAGAGATCACGATAACAACAAAACGACGATTATATGCATAGAGCGTGGAGTGAATTATATTAAAGCTATTTTTCTACTATCTAAAAGTTATCTTACATTATAAATAATCTATTGTGCTTAAAACTAGTTTCTTAGCCTAAATTCGAACTAGTGGAGGTAAGAAGATTGAATTAACATTGAATTTATATCCTAATATGAAATTCATTGTACACCCACCCAGGAGCTAAAACTAACCTAAAAGGAAGTCAGTTAGACAGTGAAATTTGAGGAAAATTATAATTTGAAGGGCAACTGAAAAGTAAGTTAACTTATAAACCTAATAGAACGCTTAACTAAATTAACTCACGTTACAGTTTTGAAGCTACAATAAATCAGCTACCAAAAATCGGTCTAGCCTTTCGTTTCCTGTCGCAACAATTACCCTTGAAATGAACACGTTTTTCAAGAATAAAAGGTTTTCTGTTTAGAAAAACAATGCCTGTGTTTTCAAATATGAGTTCAGTATGATACTATCTTTTCCACCGTTGGGTTTGGATTTCCCCAATGTGCAGTGGTTCCCCGGCAGATTTCTTGGTTGATTGTTTACGACGCCTGTGCCCCGGATGCTCGATGAGGCGGAAACGAATGGGAAGGGCACATCAACATTCACGACTAGGTTGAGGAGGAAAATATCTTCGATCTTGAGTAAACAAAAGGGCTGGTGAAGCTTTTCGTCGTTTAAAGGAAAAAAAGAATGCATCTTTGGAGTTTGGTTAGACAATGCAGGAGACGGAAAACGCTTGAGGCTTTTTAGCTAGTTTGGAGAAGGGCTCAATTTTGTTTTATTCTAGCTCGTTTGATGGTGTGGTGAGCTATGTTTTATATTCTTTCTTATAGGAAGTCAGTTCGAAGGTTTATGGTAACCCTAGCTCTTGATCAATCGCGTTACGTTTGAAGATTACATTACAGAAAGGCGATTCTTACCGGTACCACTACGAATTTTCAAATGCACAGATCAAAAGGCTAATCTCAGTTTTGATAACTTAAATACTCAAATTGCATTGATTTAGACGGATGTTTTTGGTCCCCCTGGGACTCAACCATTCACATAAGTAAACGGTTTTGATTCATAATGATGTTCTTGATCATACAAGAACTCCATGCACTACAGTCCTTGAGATGTACAGTCATTAGCAGTTGTGTATATATAGACTATTTTTATTCATAGATCGTTTTTATTTATGTACAGATTTTTATCCCTACAGTTAACTAACGAAAAGTGCCCGTTGAACTCGGACATTCATCCAGCTTGAAAATATGTATAAGTCTACTGGACGTGTAGGTACTGCTTATCAAACTAATGGTCTTACTGATTTACTTAAAACTAGTGATGTGTGTAATATCAAGTATTGTAGTTTATTTCTTCACTGTTGGAAATAAAAAGGAAACAATTGGTACCGTAATCCGGGGGCAAATTGATCACTTTTTTACAATTTTTGGTTGTGTTACCCTTGGGAATTCAAATATTTTCAAATAAATTTCTACAAAATCAGTACTCCATTGATCTTTATCTTTATCAGTTTATGTAATCGACTTTTCATGAAATAATATATAACAAATCATAAAAATAGTTTTAATATTAAAAAATTAAAATGACACACTGGGGCGAAATTGATCACTATATAACAAAACAGGTTTAAGAATGAAAAAAATCCGTATCTACTAAATTTAGGTCTCCTGAATCTGAAAATGATGTCAAAATTTTTACAACTCAAGTTTTTGATCATATTATTGCAAAATTAAACTTTGAAAACATTCTCAATACGCCTAAATGTAGGCAATTTCCATTGAAATAAGAACATTTTTTTAGAATAAACGGTTCAATGAGCAAAAAACTATCCTTGTCATGCTGTATGATATAAAAAATGAGTTCAAGAGTTCATACTTAAGCTTACACAACATTTCAAATACTCAATGTTGATATGTACGCATAGCACCAGTAGATTGTTAAGCACCGACATTTCCATCGGTAATGCTTTCACCTTCAAAAAGTGTGAATATTTTTATGCAAAACTGAGCCTACTTATTTTCCTTAGTTATTCGACTTTACATCAATTATCTTGGTAAAGCCTCGCCAACAATAATTCGCCAATTCACTCGGTTCATGGCCGCTTCTCTCCATCCTCGACTGTGACCCACGCTCTCCAGGTCCTGGTGCACCTGGTCAATCCACCTAGCTCGCTGCGCCCCACGCCTTCTTGTTCCGACCGGATTCGTAGCGAACACCATCTTTACAGTGTTGTTGTCCGGCATTCTTGCAACATGCCCTGCCCAGCGTATCCATCCAGCTTTAGCTACCTTCATGGTACTGGGTTCGCCGTAGAGTTGAGCGAGCTCGTGGTTCATCCTTCGCCGCCACACGCCGTTCTCCTGTACGCCGCCGAAGATCGTCCTTAGCTTTCGGCGGCAAGAGCTTGCAAGTCCTCCTCGAGCATAGTCCACGACTCATGCCCATAGAGGACTACCGGTCCTATGAGCGTTTTGTACATCGTACATTTGGTGCAGGGGTGAATCTTTCTGGACCGCAGTTTCTTCTGGAGCCCATAGTAGGCACGACTCCCGCTGATGATGCGCCTTCGTGTTTCCCGACTAACATTGTTGTCAGCCGTCAACAAGGATCCGAGGTAGACGAACTCGTCCACCACCTCGAAGGTATCCCCGTCTATCGTAACACTGCTTCCTAGGCGGGCCCTGTCGCGCTCAGTTCCGCCAACCAGCATGTACTTTGTTTTCGACGCATTCACCATTAGCCCGACTCTTATTGCTTCGCGTTTCAGGCGGGTGAACAAATCTGCCACCGTTTCAAATTTTCTCCCAATAATATCCATGTCGTCCGCGAAGCAAACAAATTGTCCGGATCTCGTGAAAATCGTGCCTCGACTGTTAAGTCCGGCTCTCCGCATGACACCTTCAAGCGCAATATTGAACAACAGGCACGAAAGTCCGTCGCCCTGTCGTAGTCCCCGCTGAGACTCGAACGAACTGGAGTGTTCGCCCGAGATCTTCAAGCAGTTTTGCACACTGTCCATCGTTGCTCTGATCAATCTTGTGAGCTTCCCGGGAAAGCGCAAGGCATAAATACGATAAGCATAATAGACGTTTGGCATAATGGACGCTAGGCATAACGGACGATAGGCATAGTTTTCGAAATGAAAAATGGAATAATTTTAGCAATTGATTAGCTGAGTAGAGAAACTTAAAAGTAGATGGAGTACCGTGTACCTTTTAATTCCGCTCCTAAATGCTTATCTTTGACAGGTACGCGTATTTCGACTACCACTTGCAATCTTCTTCAGTGTCAGTTACTCGTATCCACTGAAGAAATCGTCGCATCTCTCTACCTTAAATACTAACACCAGATAAGTACCTACACAATCAATCTACCCAGGAAAAATTTCGACAGGAGTATACCTGTCATGTCTTGGTCAAAAATTGAAAAGGGGGGATAATAATAACTATACAAATCCCTAACTATCTACCTATGTATTCAAGCTCGTTTATATTTCTTAGGTACAAACTTAAACAGCCTTGACTGTCCGTTTCCTTGATCCCTATTAAGAAGTAGTGAAGGCTTTTGTTTGTAAATTTCTAAACTTTCAGCGACGTCTAGTTTCCAAGATGAAGATACGCTTCGTACGATGTTTATGTTATCGCTTGTCATGTGATGTCCATCCTGGAAAACATGTTCAGCCACTTTTGATTTAAAATCATACGCTAATCCCTTTTCTAATTCCTTGCCCGTTTTTTTTACCTCAGCAATATGTTCTTTGATAAGATAAGATAAGCATTTAGGAGCGGAATTAAAAGGTACACGGTACTCCATCTACTTTTAAGTTTCTCTATTTGAGATTCTGCTCAGAGGATTCGAACATTCATCAAAGAGTTGATTAGCTGACTTATTTGATTGTTGTAAAGGGCTTCATAGAGCTTGCAAAAGTGTTTTTCAAAAAGTGATTGCCTTAATGTCGTTTAATAGTTGTGAATCCACTGAGAATCACATTCGAGAAAAGAAAAATTATTAACGTCTTGTGGATAATGTACAGAGCCTTCCCTAGCCTCGTAATAACGTCCGCGTCTTGAAAGTTAAGTGTATGGGCTCGGCTTTTGTCTAGTCCAGGATCTTGTCGTAATTGAAATCGTGTGTGCCACACAATATACGAATGCAGAATGGCAGCTTTTGGGAAAGGACTGTGTCAACTATGGAAACGCTTGTGTAACACAAAGCTGGTAAGTAGGATCTGAGCTGTAATGCCTAGAAGATAAAATAGGAGAAAAATCGAATGTACCTGATTTGCTGCTCACTTTTTGTGTGTGGTGTACACATATAACTAGGTAGGGTCGGTGTTCCCTTAGTAGACAGTCCCCTATAGTTGCACTAGTGGCTTTTTACGGCCGTTTTGCTATGAATCGTTTCAAAATATTTTTTGACACGAAGGTCAGAAAATACCATTGATACACAGTTTAATTTTGTTCAAAAAATTTAAGAAATAATTAGTTTTGCTTAAAATTTGAGCTTCCTTGCGCCTATAGTAAACCTATTGTTCCTATAGTAGTACTATTGAGAGAAACTATTTTTTTTTATTTTACGAATAAATTGATGAATTAAGAACTTTTTTACATCAAACGAAAGCTTTTGATCCACACTTCAAAGGAAAAATATAAAAGTTTTGTAAAAATACGGTTTGATTTTTATTTTGCCAACGCCGTGATGCTAGTGCTTCTATAGTAACAGAAATTAGAAATAGTGCTACTATAGGCACATGTGTTGCTATAGTGGCAAAAGCGATAATAAATACAAACATACGAGTTTTCGTAGTTTTCATATTGTTCCTACAAAGCCAAGATAAAAAGCTTTCAGATGATGTAAAAATAATGACGCTAGCGTTATTTTTCGATTTTATACAAATATTTGTTCTTAGCTATGCGGCTATTGATACATCGACCCTAGCATTAATTTCATCAGAGATTTTGCCTTCTTTATAATGAAGGCTGTTCACCATAGTTTTCTGGTGGAGAGTATTGTTGGCAATAGAGCTGCTGATGTTTTGAAACATATATTTCTTCTTTATTCAATTAATATGCTATGCTTCTGAGTCATACCATTTCAGTAAATAATGTTATTATTTCTAAATATTCTCATTAGATATTCTTCTTTCTTTAAATCATAGGCTGTTCTTCATAGTTTTACTATCAATTCTACTGGAAATAAAAGCTGCTTGAATAATCTCAAGTTTTATGCTGTTCTTTCGGGTCATAATGCCATACTACCTTTTGCATTGTAGCTGTAAATATTTCCTTCAGAAATTTGCCTTCTAACTAGCTTTTGCATGATTATATGGATACCCTACTGAGATCCTGAAAAGTTTTAAGGCAGATCTGTTCATTTTTTTGGCTTTTATTCGACAAGTAGTTGGTACATTCGCAAAATTAATCTGACACCTGCAAATTATTCTTTAGTTTTATATCTGACAGATTAATTTATAAAAAAAATATATCAAACTCTTTGCTAGCTCGTAATCAATTTAAAATCAGCAAATAATGTTGGCTGAAGAGGGAAGGAAAGTGTCCTCACAACACTAAATTTATGAGCTAACCAGAAAATCACAGCTGAAGATGATATTACCAATTATTGTTTGACTAAAATAATGTACGACATTTCCAGAGAAATATATCACATACAAATTAAATTTACTCACGAAAATAAACAACTTTAAACACTTTGAACATCTCAAAAATAACTGATAATTTAGAAAAAATGGGTTGAGTGACATTGAAAAATACAAAAATGATCATTTGTATATCTTGCAACTTCTCCACTCTACAATTTACTAATAAGGGAAATAGTCATTTCTGACACCCACCCTTCTGGAACGGTTTGTGTTTCCATATAGCAAATGTTTTATGACCTGTAACGTCTCAAGGACACCCAGTCATCTCTTTCAGATTTATGTAATTTGTTATTGGGCCCTAAATATTTTCCGATCAAAAACTTTTTCAACACAGAAACTCAAGTGGCATGCACAAGTAGTTTTATGCCAAACGACCATTATGCCTAACGTATTTTATGCCTATCGTCTGTTATGCCTAATGTCTTTATGCGTAACGTCCATTATGCCTAACATCATTATGCCTAACGTCCTTATGTCTAACGTCTTTATGCCTAATGGGGTATACTCGATCTCCAGGTGTACCGATACGGGAGGCTGTGCTGGAAATAGGTGCTACGAATGGCCATATTCTTGGAGGCGGCAAAATCTATCAGTCGTAGGCCGTTCTCGTTCGTCAACCGGTGGGCACTGAACTTTCCAATCGTCGGTCTGAACTCCTCCTCCTGGTCAATCTGAGCGTTCAAATCTCCTATGATGATCTTGACGTCGTGGCTTGGGCAGCGGTCGTACTCGCGTTCGAGCTGCGCGTAAAATGCGTCCTTGTCATCATCAGTGCTTCCGGAGTGTGGGCTATGCACGTTGATTATGCTGAAGTTAAAGAATCGGCCTTTGATTCTTAACTTGCACATTCGTTCATTGATCGGCCACCACCCGATCACGCGCCTTTGCATATCACCCATCACTATGAAAGCTGTTCCCAGCTCGCGTGTGTTGCCGCAGCTCTGGTAGATGGTATGATTACCTCTAAACGTTCGCACCAATGCTCCTGTCCAGCACACCTCCTGCAGCGCTACGATGTCGAAACCGCGGGTCTTCAGTAGGTACATCGGAGAGTATGCGAGTACTTCCAATGAAGTTGAGAGATTTGCAGTTCCACGTAACGAGTTTCCAATCGCTAGTCCATTTTCGTCGCTGTGGTCTGTGCCGATTGTTCCGGTCCGTATTCTCTCGTTGACGTTCCTGTGCTGATGTGTTTTTACGGTTGGCATGCAGGGCATGACACCAACCCCCTAGATTTCCGGAGGACCATTCCCCCTAAATGTTCAGAGGGCCATAGTGCGCAGTTTAGCTTAGAGTCCTTCTCTGGCACTCGGACGATGATCAGCCGCCCCTGACATGGGGAACAGACGCTGTTGTGAGCCGCTCCTAACATGGAGTACAGACGCATCAGGTTTGCAAAAGCAATCCCCCCCTTCCCTGTCAGCATACGACCAAAGTACCCACCGGGGGTTGGTTACCCGATCTTCCCCAAGGTTACTCGTACCCCGGCCAGTACCACGAGGTAGGTAGGGATAGGAGTTGCTGGGCAAGAGGCTAAGGACCGCACAAAGGGGTCTATTTTATTCATGCAGGTACGCGAGGTACCAATGGTACGCCATGCCCAGCCATTTACCGCGCCAAAACTGAGCCAAATAAAAGTGAAATAGTGCAACATCATCATTAGACATCCATAAACTAGAAAACATGGAATGTCTGTGGTGCCAACGAAGTTTTCAGCATCCTTCGGAGGAAATGTTTTTTGATACCGACCTGATCAAACTCGCCAACTGATCAATCTGCTCCCGGATTACGGTACATTCCACTACTTATGAAAGTTGATCGAATAATACACAGTTAAAAAAGTTTTGATCACCCCTACATTATTGCATGACATTATCACGACTTAACAAATACATTTACATTACTGTAATATAAATACTTTGGCAAATATGACGTTTATCTGCCACGCTATCGTTTTATCGTTGGAAAATAAAAAGTAAACGAGAACGAATGCCTTGATTCCATCACCGTTTGCTGTTATTTTTGGTTCGAATTGCTTTATTTTTATCCAAAAGAGGTAAGACATGTGTCCCGTTATCTAAATATAGATATAAAAAAAAGTATAAAAATATTCTGATCTTGACAGATGACTTTTTTTATATCTATATTTAGATAATGGGACACAAATCAGCAGAGATTCGAAGGCTTATCATCTCGGACGTGAAAAAAAATGTATGTTACCGTAAAATAGCAAAAAAAGTACCAAATTTCAATCGCTGCAATTTCAAAAATGGTTAAAAAGCAAAATACAGCGGGAACGGTGGAGCGCATGCCGGGAAGAGAAAGACCTCGCAAGACGTCTATCCATACAGACCGCATAATTCGACGTTTATCTCGATCGGATCTCGACAAATCGTGTCAAGTAGACAAGGAGGACCTAAACCTGCACATATAATAATTTTTGGAAGGCTACTCAGACAGCGTGGGACGCAATACCACAGCAAACATTGAAAAATTTGGTCGAAAGTATGCCAAAACGACTCATGGAAGTTATCAAGAATCGAGGAGGACATACTAAATATTGAGATTTATAAACCACGAGCTGCAATGACACTGAATGAGAATGTTTGTCAATGGTTGAAGAAAAGGGTTTCCCATCGGGGCTCCATTTAACTGTTTATAAGTTTCATCTCTTAAAGAAAGATTGTTCTCTTCCGAGCAAGGTTTGGTTAATTTAATGTAAGTACGTACTTGTTTTATCCAATCTGTGCCTTCACTTTGACTAAGTAGCCAATCTTCTATTAGGTTTATGGCCCTTTTCCACAGGAACGCTAGGAAATAAAGATTTAACATCAAAAGAAACTAAAATTTCATCATCGGCTTTCTTTAGATTTTCAACTACTTCTGTAAAATGTTTGAAATTTATACTGAACTGTTTTACTATGGAACTTTTTTGGCAGATTTTGGAATTTCTGGACTAAATACTTTGCAATCTCGTGGGTAAAATACAAAGACAGACATCGATAGCCATCCAATTGGTCGCAGATAAACGTTCCATCGATTCCGGAATGTCTTTGAGATATGAATTGTTCATGTACCAGATGTCGAGAATCGTGCCGCAACCCGTTCAATTTAAATGGTGTTCATTTAACCCCCACTGCATATTCATTTTACCCCAGTATGTGTTCATATTACCCCCGTTGCATGTTCAATTTACCCACATGTTTGGAACATTGGCTCTGTTGAAAGAAATTTTCAAAATTATAATAATGATGATAAAATTATATTTTCATCAGAATATTTCAACTTGCATAAACATCCTTCTTCAATTCTGAGCTATGGAAAAAGAATTTGACAGCTTCATAAGCAAGGAAACATGAAAATTGCTTAGGGTGTTCATTTTACCCCCAGTTCCCCTAGTGTGTTTTGATTTATCAAACATTACTGTAGAATTTCCTTTATCTGCTCTTACCCAGATTACTTTGATGAACGAACCCCCGCGCAAAGTGTTGAATGTTTACAGCACTGTTCTGAAGTCCCAGAAGGTGGCCAATCTGGACAATTTGAAGAAATTACTCGAATTTATACCCCAAAACCAAATGAATGGCTTCCATTTTTATGTTTGGATGTCGTAGGATAAACAAAATGAATGGATGGTTATTCAACACCAAAACTAGGCATGGAACGAACTGTTTTATTTTGCCGAATTCTTGCAATTTTTGAATAGCGCTCGAACCGTTGATTTCAGCGATATAGTTTGTTCCGAGAAGTTTCATGGTATATTGAAGCACATCTTTTGATGCAAAATTTTTGTGATCAACCCACCTAGATGCGAGATAGAAAAACTTTTTTTTCTTCACATTTAGATAGAATTGGTCATTTGAAACAACTTTGTCGAAGACACAATTTTTCTATCATTTATACTTTTTGAGATATATGCCGTTGTATGTGAATGACCCCTAAAAATCTTATTTTTTATCATAACTTTTTTCCTAGATTTTTTTCCTGGCTTCGGCGCAAAATGGCGCAGACAACTCTTACACATCATGATGAGTTATGATTGTTTTTACAGAATGTTTACAAAATTTTTTGAAAAACTTGTCTAAAATCATTTTTGTTCATAACTTTTTACTAAGATTTTTTACATTTTTCATGTCTTCTACAAAGTTGTTAGATATCTTCAAACGCGTGTTATTGCTGAACATCGATGCGATGCTTTCTATCTCTTAAAATCAAATTCGTTTTAATAAGGCCTATTTTTTTTTGATAGAAAAAACCCATGTAAAGACGCTTTTAGACAAAAAATGTTATCAACTGCCGAAAGGGAAGATATGGCAGTTGTCTGCGCCATTTTGCGTCGAAGCCAGTTATAGGGGCCTTAAATACTTGAGAAATGAGTAATTCATGAAAAACTTTGTTACTTCAAAACATAGCGTAATGTTCAGCAAAAATACGGTTTTTTTCATGACAAACAACTTTGTAGAAAACACAAAAAATGTTTAAAATCTAGGAAAAAAGTTATGATAAAAAATAAGATTGTTAGGGGTCATTCCCATACAACGGCATTAAAAGCATAAGAGATAGAAAATTCGTGTCTTCAACAAAGTTGTACAAAATGACCAATTCCACAAATTTGCCGAAGACACCATATGTCTATCTAAGTCTATCTAAATGTAATGAAAAAATGTTTTTCTACCTCACTGCTAGGTGGATTGATCACAAACCATTTTGCATCAAAAGATGCGCTTCAATATACCAAGAAACTTCTCCGAACAAACTATATCGCTAGAATCATCGGTTTGGGCGCTATTCAAAAAGCGTATGAAATCGAAAAAATCCAACACAATGCAATGGTACGCCATGCCCAGCCATTTACCAACCTGAAGTGAAATGAGCATGTTCTAATTTAGCACGTTAAACCAGTAGATAGTGAACTCCCGAGACGGCGCTTGTTCTGCTCTTCGTTTACAAAGCGTTACAGTTCTATGTTATTCTTTGATTGATTGATTGATTGATGAACGATTCGATGATTTTTACTAAATTTAATTTATCAAGAAACTAAAACACTTCTTCTCCATTGAGCACCTTATATATTAAATTGCTACATGTTAAGAAGTCGTCGATCTGTACAAGTTGTGGGAAATTTACAGAGTAAATTTGTAAGTTCATGTACTTGATCTCTTTGTTCCATATTTGAATTGACGTAGAACACAGACTTAACACGTGAAGATGTATTTTGGTTTTCGTTTTCTAGATATAAATATGACCCTTCCAGTCGTCGCGCGGTTTGCCATCGTCAGAACCACCACGCTGCTGTTGTGAGCGAAAAGCGAGCTCTTTTCACCAGTGTTGTACAAAATACAACAGCGCGACGATTGAAGTGTTAAAATTTTTGTGATAATTATGTATTAAAATGTTGGTATGGGTTTTTGGCTTTCAGTTCATACAGATCATAAATTGATTTCCGTTTATAATCTGTATAGACTGAAAGTTGAAAACCCATAGCAATATAACCTCTATCATATATATGTGATACTTCTTATGGTACGACATCATAGCCGCCTGGGAGTAGAAGCGCCCTCTGAGCTTTAGCAACGCCCCTCTCAAAAAGGGACAACTAAGAAGCTCAAGTGCCTTTTTCGAGGAATCAGCTGTGTTTCGTATTATCAGCTAGTTCCTTGAGAAATGCGCAATATATGTGTTCGAAACATTGAATATCGAATGTAAGCAAAACTCTGTTTTTGAGATTTTTAAAGATCATAACCTCAAACATCAACATCACAGTCGTACCTCTAAATAAATCTAGCTGCCAGTAGTTTTGCAGTAAATGCTTCATTTATTCATACCAACACGTTGTTTGTAGTATATTCGAAAGGTGTGGTGTAGTAAAGTGACACAAAAAGTTTCCATCCGCATTCAACATAGGGGAAGACGGGGTAAGCAATTTAATTCATATGTCAAAATCAAGAATAAACAAATCCTTTTTCGAAGCAGCCAGTTCTTTTTGTGAAGCTTTATGCGTGATCAAAAAATATCACAGGTGTTTTATTTGTATAAAAATATTTATTTTTTGACGCTTGAAAAAGTGATGTCTTATCATGATTATTTTTAGCGACGGGGTAAAACCGCCCACCACGATTTTCGTACACAATTTTGCGAAAAAATATATCAGTTCCCTATGATTCTAAGAAGTATAATGTTTTATGAACTCTTTATTGATTAACGGGGATGTTGAACCATTTTTAAAGTGAATTAATTAAAAAAAAACTTAGATGTATACTTATCATTACCTTTAGACACCCATATTTTGGCGAATATGCGGATAAGGCTTGTTTTTATAACAAAATTGATTTCATTTTACTGGAATAATAATGTAAAATCTAGTTACAATTTTTAAAATGGTCTAGCCATTTTATTTGGTATAAATTAGGGGTGGCGGTCATACCTCATCATTAGCGGTCGGTTTTACCCCGCTTGTGCGATTTTCACAACTATTGCCTTATTTCAAAGCTTAATATTTACAATTCATATTTCACTTCACTGAGGCATATTTCACATTTGTGTTGATGCATGGACGGGTAATTTTTTATGTTTTTACAAAAAAATCCCTTCCAAAATGCTTAAGTGAGCATCTGCTAAATTTGGATCAAATTGAATATCGACGAGCTGAAACTTTGTTTTTGATATTTGTTATGAAAAAATTAATGTAAACATCATCCCAAATGGTTCGGAATGTCAAAAATCTTTTGTTTATGGAAAGTGCTGGGTGAACTTTTGAGAAAACCGACATTTTAATGCCAAACTGAAGGTGGTTCGTCTAACTCCGGCGAGCGCTCTTACCTCGTCTTCCCCTATAGCATTTAATATCGAGATTAATGTTTACGAAACTACATGCGTTATATTACTGTTGTTAAGAAAATTTTCCGTTTTGCGGTAGCCGCCGAGTTCTACCGCAGCTGTCAAAGTTCTACCGCAGGTTCGAAATCATTCTATCATTGAAGCAAACAATTCAATCATAGTATAAGGTACCGCGGGGCAAGTGGGAACTAAAAAAACGGTAGTTTAATCAAATGGTTCAATAAAATTTTCAAATGTCAATATTTTTCAAATCCAACAGCGCAATCACATTTTGGCAACATATTTGCTGGTGTGTGCATGAAACCGATCGAATAATTTCGAAATTGTGGAAACCTTGGAGGAAAGTTTTAGAATGAGCCATTTGACGCCTAGTTACCTCGCTAAACGGGGCAAGTGGGACACATCCAGTATCATGCGTCAATCCACAACAGTAAGTCAACCATTACAATAAAAGGATTGATAAAATTTATCTTTTTTGATAAAAAAATATTTGTTTGAATGTTTTAGTGCTACTCTCTAAGAAAATGTATGAAACGTCTACGAAAAGTTTTGATTCTGGTTTTTGTTTTGATAGTTCCCACTTACCCCGCTTACAAAGATATTTTAGGGTATGTTAGACCATCGAAAATTTCATATGAAATGAAAACAAAAAACTGGTTTATCGTAAGCAGCATGTAATAATAATTGAAGTTGTAGCTTGCTGATGGAAATTCGATTTATAACACATTTATGTTTTGCGAGTCAATGCAAGACGTGAAACGTGTCGCAAATTATCATGCAAGTTGAAAATGGCGCTGAATTGACAACTGTTACATGAACCCCATGGTAATAAAAATAACAATATGTTTTGTACTTAATACATTCCTTGTCATTGTATCTTCAACTTTCTAGAAGAATACCCCCATGAAAAACTTTTCCTAAGTGAGCTATGACGAAACGTCCCTCTTACCCCAGATTCTCACTTGCCCCGGGGTACCTTAATTGGAAGAGAAAGCGCTTTGAAAAACACCAACAAACAACAATCATCAAGACGGTATCCAAGGTATGAAGCCTACTGATGATTTACCACTGCAAATCAGTGATGTGACAGCTGCGGTAGCTTTCCGTTGAACCGTAAAACGGAAAGTTTTCTCTGAAATTGCAATAACTCAAGGTCAATAAGTAACGTTGTTTTACGCTGCATATCAAATTCAGTAAACTTTCTCAAAATGTTAACCTTTGGGTTTTTTCTCCTTTAGAAAGCTAAAGTCTTGGCGATAATCAACACAGTACAAACTTGGAAACTGCAAACATATTTAAAATGAGCCAAATATTAAAAAATGATATTTGGTTCAAAGTATTGCAAAAACCTGAAATGGCAAAACTGGAAAAATATTAAACCATAATTCGATGGCAATTTTCTATTCCTCTTGTTTTGGATATCGAATAAATCAACAAAAAATCTAGTACACGATCCAGAAGATGGCCTTTTTGAGGTCGAAATACGCGTATGTGTCAAACGATACAAACTCTAGTGGATTTAAATGGTATTAAATATATACTTATAGGTATTCCAATAAACAACTTGAAAATTGATTATCAAAAGATCTTAGTTTCTAGGCTTTACAGTCAACCTTGAACGATTTTGAGAAAATTGACCTTATATTCAATTTACTATCACAGTGTTTTTATTTTCAATTTCCCTTGTACTTGACAGTAATCGACATAATTTTTAACATATGTAACGTTTTTGAGTAATGCAATTTTAAACAGAAAAACAACGTAGTTCACGAAAATAAAGTCATATTTTTCAGACATTAATACATGTGCGAAATTTCAACCGTTTCTGAATTATGTACATCTGCGCAATTTTCGTTTTGGAATGAAGTGCTGGTATTCAAGAAAAAGTTATTTTGACTATCAGGAAATGTAAGTAATGATTGGATTTTACATTTAATAAACCCGAACCCGACCCGTAACCAACTTGATTTATGTTTTTCAAGCTTGCACCTCAAACAATAATTCAATACCAAACTTGGATTCGAAAATAAAACATTTGTTCAATCCCGACCCGAACCCAACAATTTTGTTTATGAAATCTCGAAACTTTGTGAAAACATGTGAATTAAGAAATTTAAAAGGAAGCTTTCTTACTGCACAAAACTAATCAAACCTGACCTAAACCCTCTTCAATTCCAAAAACGGCTCGCACTAGATAGTTTTGAAGCCATTGAATAAGCCCGAAAAAAAATAAAGTTCAAACCCGATCCTCCTTTTTTTCACTGATTGAACCTTAAGTTTAATTGAAAGAAAAAAACTTTGTTGTTTTTTTATGTTTATTCTTTATTTATATTCAATATTTAAACTGACTGATTATTTTGCATGTTTTCAATAGTTTTTAACACATTCAACATTTCATTGTAAGACATCTTCAAAGCCAATCCCGGCAAATTACTCGCAATGCTTTCCACTCGGTCAGGCACATCCTTGTTGGCATCTTCAAATGAGTCGTTTCGCTTCTCGACCGGATCTAACTCCACCACTTCGCCAAATAGGTATTCGTCCGATCTGTGGTACTGCTCCTTTTGACGATCTGTCGATGTCTTCCTGGATCGCTTACTGTTTTTGTCGGTGCTCTCCTTCCGGTGCGAAGACTTCCGTTCCTTCCTGTATTTATCCATGGAAGAGCCCTTCTTGTTATTATCCTTGGAAGACTCTTTTCTGTCGTTATCCTTCGTAGACTTCTTCCCGTCCTTATCCTTCGAAGAATCTTTCTTTTCCGTAGAAGATTCCTTCCTGTCCTTATGCTTCGATGACTTCCTTTCCTTGCTTTCCGTGCTGGTCGATGATTCTTCCGATGATCGTCTCTTCTTTTGTGGTTGTTGTTCCTCCTCTTCCTTCTCCGGTGATGCCGATCGTTTCGAATTGCGGCGATATTCGGCTTCGAGGGTTTCCGGCACGGGGAAATCTCCTCCCATATGGACGTAGGTTCGCAGTAAAACCTCCGTTCGACGAGTCCTTACGGAAAACTGGTACGTGATGTCGATCAGTTGGTAACACTCTCCGCATACAAATTGCGGCAATTCGCTGTCGTCCGGTGTACAGTGGGGAAAACACTCCAACAGCTGCATCCGCAAATACTGGTTTTCGTTGATGTCCACAAGGTTGCGCTTCTTCAGGCAGAGACGGCACACTTCCGCCGTTCGAGATTTTCGAACACGATGAGCTAGCCCGGAATCCATAATCACTTGAATTGTAATTCACTTATTCTCACTTCAAACACTTTTATAAGTCTGGTAGCTAAAGAGATGGAACGTTCGTCTTTTATATCCAAGCCTTTCAAGATAGGTATACAATTTAGAATGTATCTGAATTTGTCCATTGCTAGAAACGAACTGTTATTCATACCTATCAATTAAAAACATATTTTGTACTAGCGTTATTTATATCAAAACGACAGCAATAAAGCTTACAGAGGATAATTTGTAGGTAGAATTTTTGTTTTGCTGTCCAAACAATTAGAGTAATAAAATTTGGCAACCGTGTATCAACTTAATCTTGTTAATGACATAAATAGATATACTTATCATTTATGGAAAATTGATTCTTAAAAAAATACGAAAGGTGACCATCATTAGAATGATAAGATTATGTTGGAAGTCATGATGAAGTTGTCTGGGTTCCATTTTTTGGAAGTTCTGCCAGGAGTTTTTCGTAGCGAAAATGTTCATGAAATTTCAGAGAATAGAACAACATTGTTCCTGTCAAGTAATATGTAAATGCAAACAGGCTCTGTCCCAGCGGGGACGTAACACCTAGAAGAAAGTAAACGCATCATGTCATCATCATCACCATTCGGCACCACCCGATAACATCGAAGGAAGACAATCAGCATAACGAAACCCAAAAGCAGATGCTTCCACCTGCGAAATGGTCACCACTCCAAGCAGATGGTTTGGTTTTATCCTGCCAGTCGCTCGGTGGCGCCATTAAAAACCCATTACAAATAATTTAATACTCCCATTGGTTATAATACAGATAAAAAAAGCTGACAAGCATCCCATCTGCCCAACCACCGTCGTCAACCATTTGAAAAGTGATTTTCATCCGTACAAACACACTCAAATGATAGAGGGGGGATTTCCCCCCCAAGGGGATCAATGCCGAGGACATTCGCTGTTGAGTGACGTACCGTGAAATAAGGGGAAAATTATAACTTTTGAGCAATTGCCTTCTAAAAGATCGGATTGAACGCATTTAAAATTAGGTAACATTTTTTTAAACTTGTGGGTACTGATGAGGCCTTCCTTAGCCAAGTGGTTAGAGTTCGCAGCTAAAAAGCAAAGCCATGATGGAGGTATTTAGGTTCGATTCCCGGTCGGTCCAGGATCTTTTCGTAAAAGAAATTTTCTTGACTTCCCTGGCATAGAGAATCATCGTATCTGCCACACGATATACGAATGCGAAAATGGCAACTTTGGCAAAGAAAGCTCTCAATTAGTAACTGTGGAAGTGCTCATAAGAACACTAAGCTGAGAAGCAGGCTCTGTACCAGTGAGGACGTAATGCCAAGTAAATAAACATACATACTGTGAATGCACATGTATTAAGAAGTGATCAACAATATCGGCAGTCAGAGATATGTTTGCCAAATTAAGTGTAATTGTGGTAACATTGTGCTAAAAGATTATGTAGCCGGCGGGACTTGAACCCACAATTTCCATTCTGTACACGGACGCATTACCAATTATATATACTACAGCTACGCTACGGTAAACTGAAGTATTTGGCTAATGACCTTTGTAGCAAAAGTCGAAAATAAAAAAGAGAAGAAGTGATCAACTCTACACCACTGATCAAACACACCTCAAACTACGGTACACGCTTCTGACTGACTAGCTGACTGAGGCTCGCTGGCTGGCTGAAGCTGAATGACTGACTGACTGATGATGTTGCGGGCGGGGCCCAGTTTGGCCAAATTGTTCCCCGTTGTGTCATTTTGTGATGGATTTACCCCCGACTGGGGCCGTAAATAAATAATTTTGATGATGTGTGGGAGAAGTGCGGTTTGCTTATTGGATTTGGGATGTGACAGTTTTAAGGGGACATTGTAGACCCATCATGATAACGGTCGGATGGCTTTTCGATGGAAGAGAGTGGATCTGTAGCATGAAAAATGTACCTAAATTTTAGAAAGGAAATGGACATTCCCATATCAACAAATTACATTGGATATGATGCAGTAGTTCAGAATTGTTACAGGCAGCTTCAGAATAATTTTTAAAATTTTATTTTGAATCCTCTGAAGAGCTTTCTTCCTGATATTACAACAGCTAGTCCATATTTGTAAGGCATACAACACGGCTGGCCTGAAAATTTGATAGAAGATCAAAAGCGTGTTTTTAGAACAAAGTTTTGATTTTCTATTAATAAGTAGATAAAGACATTTTATATATATATGTTACATGCGCTTGAATTCCCTCAATGTGATTTTTGAAAGTTAAATTCTTACCTAGCTTGAGCCCTAGATACTTGAATTCATCTGACCAATTTATTGAAACCCCTCTCATCGTGACAACATGTCTACTTGAAGATATTTTTCGGTCCCTTGGAAAAGATTTTAATGTTACCACTATTCTCTATAACGACATTTCTCTATTACGACGGTCCCTTGCGATGTCGTTATAACAAGCTTCTACTGTATGAAGAAAATATATTCAAACTTTTTTGCAATCGACTACAGATGACACGCAGTCTTCGTCCTATGGCGGAGAGGCCTGTGTCATCCGCAAACAAGGATTTTTGACATCCCTGAGGTAACTCAGGAAAGTCAGATGTGAAAGTTTTGTATAATATTGGTCCAAAAATGCTGCCTTAAGGAACACCAACTCTTACAGGAAGTCTTTCAGACCAGGAGTTTTGATAATTAATCTGAAGTGTATTTTGGATTATTCTAACAATGTATGTTGGAAAATTAAAGTTTTTTTTTTTTAATTTTCCAATCAAACCATCATGCCAAACACTGTCGAAGGCTTTTTCTATGTCTAGAGGAGCAAGACCAGTAGAATAGCCATCAGATTTGTTGGAACGGATCAAATTTGTTACACGTAAAAGTTGATGAGTGGTCGAATGTCCATGGCGGAAAGCAAACCGATTGGACGATTGTTAGAGGCTTCTGCAGGATTTTTGTCTGGTTTTAAAATTGGTACAAGCTTAGCATTTTTCCTGTTGTCAGGAAATATGCTAATCGAAAACATTTGTTAAATATATCAACTAAAAATAATAAGCTACTTTGTGGAAGTTTCTTGAAGAGGATAACCGCTACAATGCACAGGTTTATCTGAAAGTTTATAGCAGAATTATTGAAGTTATGCAAAACATCACCACATAAGACATTGGTAATAATCCCTTTCAAACGGCATTAATAAAAATATACACACACTTATAGCGTTAGCGTAGTTACGGTATACTTCGTAGATTGGATACTAGCAACATTCATGTTTCTTTTTAATAATCTCATCCTGACTACTTTCAGGAACAAGGCAGGGGAGTATACCTTGTTCAAATCATAAACAAGAATACCAAAACCATAAATATCGCTATTTCCGGCCACGCCCATCTCTACCGTAACTTAGGATAGGGAAAGGAAATGATGATGTAGCACTTACTTAATGAGAGGCCACCGACTCAGCGACGCCCTCATAAGTGCTACGGAGTTGGAGGTTGGGAGGGATATTAGGTCAGGATTCGCCTGAAAAACTGACGATAGACCCAGAGCATTTGATGTTTAATTGTTGTTGATTTAATCTTTTGAATTTCTAGAATCAAAAGAAAGAAACAATGTTTTATTTACAGTATGAAAAATATTGTGTCGGGTGTTTACAATAATTGCGTGTTCGCCATTTACTAGGTTTACAATAAATTCACCACGATTGTAAATAGTATTTTTACTTTAAGCGAAGTATGCACTTCAACAGAAAAGTAATCGCCTATCTCGATGCGTGGGAAATTTCTTGCAAGAAATGCTCAAGAAAAGCATTTTTCTTTTATCGCAGTACGCTGTTGAAAAGAAATGTCAATTCAAATGGAGCTCACTGTAGAAAATTTCTTGACCATTTCTTGAGCGGAAATTTTTACTTTTCTTGAGCTGAACTGCATACTTAGCTTTAGGATAGAAATTCTTCGCTCCCAATTAATTATTATTAGAAACTCATGTATGCAATCATTTCTTCGTTTCAATTCTATCAAAAAACTGCTTATCATCTATATCATTCCTTTTTGACATTCTCCCTTTCGACGGGTTGCCTTGCTTCTCGATATCAGTGTCACCCGTGTGGTAACTATTGATCGTCACGCGCCGAGGGGTACTCGTCGCCACAAAGAGTTTCCGGCAAAACGTGACAGTCTCCTTTCTTTGCAACTAGGAAGGGAAACCTTGAATCCGCTAATCGAGTCCAAGGTCTCCTGTGTAAATCCTCCAAATTCAGAACAACTGATCACGATTGGCGGCACCATTTGTTTCCTCACTTGAATCGAAGAGCCTGGGCCAGAGACTGCTTTGATTTGTCGCATTAAAAAATTGTCCTAACCCTCAAATTGATTACTCATTTCGATGCAGTTTTAAACATCAACCATTTCTCACATGGAAGGAAGCACAAATGATTCGTTTCCCAACCTACTGATTGGTCGAAGATGTAAACCACCTTGTAGATCGACAATCCGGATGACCTACGTGTTGTTACACAACTTGGACTTGACACGTTGACTTGTTCGGTTATCTTTCCCCTTTTGCCAATCGAGTCACATATGATGAAACGAACCGAAAATCCCCAACCAAGTTACGGCAACAGCACCACATCATGCCATTGAGTGAGCTCCGATTTTGCAATCCACATGGTTCCTCGCTCGCAAATCGAACATCAAAGCAAAACCAATGAATCTGGAGCCCATATCTGTGCCCTACTGTGCGGTACTGAGTAGAGTATGGTGGGGCAAAAATTCGATCTTGGTGGAATAATTTCCATAAAAACTATAATGGAATAGACAAGAAATAAATACCAAACGGTGAACTTTCAACATATTGGCTTGAATTTTGCTGAGAAAACTTGTGTCCAATTATTTACCCATTTTTTAGTAACTTTTACCCCATCAGAGAGACAAGAGTTCAAAACTAGTGTTGGGGCAAAACTGAAGACTGAAAAACATATAATCGATGATATTTGGAGTGAAAGTTTAAAAATCCTCAGAAGATACTCTTGACCCACTCTAACGTTTTCCCCTTTCTACACTATTGCCAAAGTAAGCATGTAATGGATCTCGAGAAAGGAAGCTTTTGACATCCAACATGGCTCCATCATCATCGTGAGGGGAGAAAATCATCCAGGTTGATTGGATTCATTCGATTAGCCTTGTCGATGATGGAGCATTCGGGGGAGTGGGATTTTAAAAGGCCTCTGATTGGCAAAAAGGGAGTGAGTACCTATTCCATCTGATTTTAATGAATCTCAATCAGTGAGAACATTTCAATCAGCGCACAAAGTGGTTCCCATTTCAGCTTATTGAGCCTACGTCTGTGCCGGTTTAGCATTTGACGTTGGGGCTCATTGGTCGGAGTCAGAGGAGGGCAAGGAGGGGTCGTTGATGATCATTTCACCAAAATTCTCTTGTTTTTCTCATCATAATTCTCTCAGGATCTCCATCAGTAACCTCTCAAAATTATCACGTAAATCCTTTTAAGATTTTCATAAGAAGACTGATGACAATACTGATAGTGTTCTGATGAGAATCCAGAGAGGATTCTGATAAAATTTGCGTGAGCGTTTTGATGATAATGGGAAATTTCAGATAAAAATTCTGAAAAGATTTTGATGAGAAACAAAATGATTGAAATTTTCTTCAGATTCAGATAACCCTATCAGGATCGTCATTAGAATGTCTTGTGAAACTTCACAAAATTACCATCAAAATTCTCTTAAGAGTCTCATCAGAGTCACGAGAGGATTCTGATGAAACTTGAATTCATAGAAATCCTGACGACGCCCATGTCAAGGCTGATTGGACCGTGGGTGCAAATTTATCCATTTGTTCTGCTAAACAAATGCAATTTCGAGCAGTAGATTGCACAATTTAAAAGCAACTGTGCAACTGTGGAGTGAATGGTTCAATTACAAAGTTCAGCCCAGCAGTCGTTTTGCGAAGCCACGTTTTTGTTCGGATAAATTGAAGCTATCGATTGAATGCAGAGCCTGCATAGTGAGTGAGTGGAAATGAAAAACTTTTCCACATACTATATACATACGGTGTTGTACAATCGAACGTGTGAGAGTGAAAAACAATTGTGTTTTTCAAAGCGATGAGCTTCAATGGGTGTGGGAGGAATATCCACGAGGGGCTCGCTGCACAAAGGGGAAATGAACTTTCGATCTGTATGTAAATGTGCGCTGGCCATGAACCGGTAATAGAAAGTGGAGTACATATCTACATAAGCTGGTGGGGAGGGATGAACTCAAATTTCATGGCAAAAATAAGCAGGAGGTAAGTTGAAGTTGTTTGCAGAATCAATTGTACTGATAATGGCACCCTTATCCAGTGGAAATTTAAAACTATTAGATATTTGCAGATACCATTTACCCCACGAAGCATATGTTCAATTCAGCTTGTGTTTTGCTTCCGAAGTGGTAAGGGATATTGATAAAGGTTTGTTCAATTGATTTTACACCTTCTTCCTCTTCCTGGGGTTACGTCCCTACTGGGACAGATCCTGCTTCTCAGCTTAGTGTTCTTATGAGCACTTCCACAGTTATTAACTGAGAGTTTTCTTTTCCATTGACCATTTTTGCACCATTTACCATTACTGGGGCGTCCGATTTGAAAACGGTCTTCGGTAAAGTTGTAGCTGATGAATGTATCTCACATTACAAACGTAGCTCTAATCCCCAAGAGCACATGGGCAAACACTATGACCGATTAAATGAATTGGTTGCTCTTTTCATAGTAACTCCCATACAAACTTTAAAGGGCTTGTGCAGTCTCAGTTTTCATCCAAATGAGCTCAAATTTTGGGAGGACACTCAGAATTTGATCTAAAATCGAAAGTGAATGTGAGCAGTGTGGAGCAAATCGATTTTTTGAACCACTTTAGTATATAGTCACGAGTGGTAGGTACGTCTCAGGTAGGGGGACTGGGGGTAGTTTGCCCACGTTAAGGAGAACAGCGATTTTATATGTGAAAAACATTATTTTATGATCTTTTTTAATTATGGTCGGATAGACAAACATGTTTTCTACCAACTAGTAGAAACAGCTATCCATTTTAACTTTTCTGGGGTTTATAAATTATTTTTTAAAAAATGCTTGCTTAACTGCGTATGTATTGTTTTGCAGGATAAAACGCTTCGCTTGAGTTCGGCGTTAGCCATGCTGTAAACCAATGATTCCCAAACTTTTTCAACTTTCGCCCCCTTTAGGCCAATATTTATCTGGAATCGCCTCCCTGATATGTAATTCAAAAATTTGTCTTCACCGATAAATGTCTTCGACTCGCATACTACATGTACATTTAAAAATATTTTCTTGGAGATGTTTTTGAAGTTATTTTTCAATGCAATATATCAAAGAGTATTTTTTCAGATTTTTATGGACATTCTGAAGGATCAAATCCGACGCATCTCTGACATTTATTCAAATTTGTTTAAAAAAATAGTGTTTTTCGTCTTAAAATCAAGCGGTTTTTTCGTTGGAAGCCGATTTTTGTCTGCTAAATTTATCTAAATTTGATTTATACCAAAAGAAATGGTAAAATGGAGTGCCAATAACAAAAAATATTATCTTTCTGCCCTCAAAGTAGAATATTGGGCATTTGCAGTACAAATTTCAAAAAATACTCAGATACATGTTTTGTACATCCAAAATATGTCGTGCGTTTTAATTTTTATCTGTGATTTATCTGTCCGAACTTGTGAAAATCTCAAATACCGATCATTCTTAAACACGATATTCAAAAACCTGCATGCATAACATTAACATTTTGTGTTGGACAATCATCAAGTGTTGTCTATCATAACTTTAAAGTGATCTAAGGTAAAATTGTCCTGGAACTAGTTAACTTTGGAATTTATTATCCTGTTATCTTTTTCGCTCCCTTTCTGGATTTTTCGCCCCCCAAAATCTATTTTACGAATTTTCGCCCCCTTGAGCCTGAAAATCGCCCCCAAGGGAGCGAAATCGCCCACTTTGGGGATTACTGCTGTAAACGAACGCACACAATCATGCTTGTATATGGGTTGCATACATCCGGGCGTTTGTTCAGATGTTATTGTTCAATAATAGTATACATGCTGATGCGAAAAATGTGAATTTGTAAGGTTCCAATTTTTGTGTAACTCCAACGTGGCATTACGTTTGGTAGAATTTAAATTCAAACGGCTGTTTTGGTGTTATGAAATAGGGATGGGCGTTTTGCCCCCAGTGTTGATTAAAGTTTAGGTCCTTCAATAAGCTTTTTGAGGGTAAATTTAACATATGTTTTGCACGTAATACAAACTATTACAGTACACAAGCTGGCTCTCGGCAATAGTTTCAGAAATTTGGTTATTTATCGACCTAAAATATGACATTGAAAATCGTACAAAATTGCAACGAAAACAGCGAAAAACGTTTTTATAAAATTTTGTCGATTTGGTTGAGAAAAACACATGAAAACATATAAGTAAAAGCATTTTAATCCATTTTCTATGATCTAGGGTGAAAAAAATGATTCTAAAACATATCGTTTGTTCAAATCGACGGTGGCGCGTTTTGTCCCCTATAGGCATATTACCCCCAGTTCCCCTAGGTACCAGCACGGCATAAAAATGAAGATAATCGAACGAGAATGTTTTATTATGGTTGAAAAATTTGATTTGACACTTATACTCCACTGCACTGTGACGTCACGCATCAATTTGGACAGGTACTGGTCCTGTTGTTTACAGTTTGGACTTAGTACTTTTTTCGAATCATTCTTAATTTCGTGAAAGTTTGCTGCGAGGAGAGGTCAAATCCACTGCAGATACCCACGGATCGTGTTATTCTATCTTCCTACCGTGGAAAATCGTCACCATCAGCATGCTGGTGATAGAAATGCGAAGATGAAAAAATGATGGAAAAAACGACTAAGTCCGAAACGTAAACAACAGGACCAGCAGCTGTCAAATAAGTGAGGTTAGGCTCGTCATATGTAGGGTTGTCGCAAAATCTCAATTAATCGATTAGTTGGTAATCGATTACAGTTCATGAATGCCGATTATCGATAACGATTAATCGATTAGTATTTTTCGATTAATCGAATTAATCGACATTTTTTCTGTAAATATGAGTTCTTTCTGCTATAAAGTACACCGGAGTAAGCTAAAACGGGTCGGGCAAATTGAAATACTAAGTTTTAAACATGATGACAATAAGTGTTAGCAGGTTATTCGTTCCTTAAAGTTTGTTTCATTAGTTAGCACAATGTTTCTGTAGTAAAATTTTACATTATTTCGAAATTTTACATTTCATGTAACCCCAGCCGTTTTAACTTGCCTGAAATTTAATTGAAAAAAACAGTTTTGAGAATGGCTCTCAATAGATAAACACGGATCGACGTACACGATGATATTCTTCTAAAATTTAATAGAACTAATCCAATTTTTACATAATTATCTAACCATGAAGCTGAGGTTCATGACTTAGTAAATTGTTAAAGTTATTTTTTTTAAATCAAGATGAATTTCAGTACCGTAAATTCGGGTGTAATTGATCAGTAGGGTGAAATTGATCACCGTGTCACGCGATTTTATTTCTTACTTATAGTGCACCAAATTCATTGTAACCTATAGTAAATGAACGGTGTTTGCCTTAAATAATGTATACTTGTGTATAGTGAAGTTTTTTGTGCCACAGAATGTTTATTATTATGAAAATAATTTAAAATTCCAAAATCAAGTTTAGTGTGAAATTGATAGACATCCATGAACTTCTAGTTCTAAACCAGGATTTAGACATGGTTCAAACCTGAAAGTTTGTGAGGATGCTAAAAATATATCTCCAAAGCAGATTTTACGATCAAAACTCTTACAAAGTTGCTCGTTTTGTTAAAACATTTGATTTTTTGCTACAAAGTAGAGAACTTCTTTGGAAATTGCCTACATTAAGGCGTTTTTTGCGGTATTCTTGAAGTTTAATTATTGATTATTCCCGTAAATATTGTCTCGTTAAGAATTTGGCAAGCATATTTGAATTCAGGAGGCCCAAATTAAGTTATAAAGTCAATTGGGTCCTAAAATTTTTAATGAAATCTTGTTTTTATTTTATAACACGAAAAAGTATGTTACTGTAACTACTTTAGCAATTTTTCTCGCTCAAATAATGGCTATATCATGTTTAAACTTTATTTTAAAAATTTGGTCCATAAACCTTGACACTTTTGATCATGTTTGACGTTCGCTTAGTCGACAAAAACACCACAGGGGTTTTAGTTCGACCACTGGGGTTGTTCTTATCTGACATTTCGTAAGGGACACGGAAAACAAAATACACCCAAAATTTGAGTTTAAGCCAAAGGATGTGACAAAGTCTAAAAAAATACTTGTTTTAATTATGAATCGTGGTTTTACGGCCAACCAGCCGAGTGGAAGTTTAACAACTACCGAAAAGCTAAACATTACATATAATTTGCAATTGGATTAGATGGACAAATTGATGTGAAGATTTGCGAAAAAGTTACACGTCTTCTCAGTGAGAATCGAACTCACGACTCCCCGATCTCTAGTTGGGGCGCGTTAACCACTACGCCATGAGAGGACTCATGAACGCAGAAGTTAACCTGAATTCGATTTCAGCTCAATAATCACGTGGTCCTCTTTCGCAAAGTGCACCTCTTTCGGAAGAATTAGATGCCCATCCAAACACAACGCTTTCTATATATATCCAATGCCTAGCCCGAGAGCGCATTGTTTTTTAGGTATAGGAATAGCACACTACACTAGCCAGCAACTGCGCTGGCTGAGGTTTCTATTGTGTGGGCTTCCAATGGGTCGCGACGTTCTCAAACGACCGGTTACGGAACATGAGTCCGTTGCTCGATAAATACTTGTTTTAATTATGAATCGTGGTTTTACGGCCAACCAGCCGAGTGGAAGTTTAACAACTACCGAAAAGCTATACATTACATATAATTTGCAATTGGATTAGATGGACAAATTGATGTGAAGATTTGCGAAAAAGTTACACGTCTTCTCAGTGAGAATCGAACTCACGACTCCCCGATCTCTAGTTGGGGCGCGTTAACCACTACGCCATGAGAGGACTCATGAACGCAGAAGTTAACCTGAATTCGATTTCAGCTCAATAATCACGTGGTCCTCTTTCGCAAAGTGCACCTCTTTCGGAAGAATTAGATGCCCATCCAAACACAACGCTTTCTATATATATCCAATGCCTAGCCCGAGAGCGCATTGTTTTTTAGGTATAGGAATAGCACACTACACTAGCCAGCAACTGCGCTGGCTGAGGTTTCTATTGTGTGGGCTTCCAATGGGTCGCGACGTTCTCAAACGACCGGTTACGGAACATGAGTCCGTTGCTCGATAAATACTTTTTCGCAAATCTTCACATCAATTTGTCCATCTAATCCAATTGCAAATTATATGTAATGTTTAGCTTTTCGGTAGTTTCTAAAAAAATGTTTTTTGGGCTCAAACCAACGGAAAACATTAGAAAATTGAGTAAACATGTGTTTTTGGCCTAAACTTTAGCGTTTGGCACTAAAATTGGGACAGGGCTTTAGGACCCTATTTCAAAACTAACAATAATCACATTGACAAGTGATCAATTTCACTCCGAAGTGGGATTCCCCGATTTTTAATGTTAGAGCTGATTTTTGGCACTAACATCACATTTGTTAGAACATTTCGGTGCCTCAGCCAATGAGGTTCACCGTCATACTCGTTTTCCTGCATTTAGTTGTATGTTATTGATAAAATTTTAGAAAGCATACCAAGAAAACAGTGGAACATGATCAATTTCATTCAATGGAATAAACCATTAATGTACAATATAACGTATTGTAATTGAATATCGAAGCAACATTATTCTTGTTTGGATATACAATTCAAAAACAATATAATACATTGTAACAGAACACTGTATTGTTTTTAAATGGGTTTATACCTTACAATTTTGGTCAAATTCCTATTTTCGCGTAAAACAACTCTTGCTTTTTTCTACGTAGCTTTGCTGAAAGAAGTAAACAAAACAAGTTTAGAAAGCAAAAAATGTTGGGTGAAAAATATTCAAAACGTAGAAACAGGTAGTTTTTAAGAAGTCACTTGACATTAGCTGTAACGACGAATGCAACCATGATAAATATCTTTACTTCTATAAAGTTAAAATTATTTTGCTACTGTTGGCACGAATATCCGGTAAGTTGGGGGACAATCCATACAAAATACAAATTCTATATTTTTCACCACTAAGTGAAATACAGTTTGTTGAATTGTTTTTGTATTGTACAACAATACACAAATTGCTAATCAAGACAATACATGAACAATATATCGTATTGTATTTTAAAAATGTATGTATGAGAAAATATTTAGATTTGTATTGTTACGATACTTAACCACCCATACATTATATTGCAAAAATCTCATATACCATACAGTGAACTGTTCAAAACAATATATTGTACTGTAATTGTATTGTCATTTTACATATACTGTATTGTATTTCCAATATATTGAATGGTACAGTTACAATACGTTATATTGTTTTTCTATTGTATTTTTTATCCGGGCTACATTCATAATTCTGAATCTAATCCCTCCCTCTCCCATTTTTCATGATTTCTATTATGGAAATGAAAAAAAAACACATAAAACTGATCCATTCATGCAGAACATACATGAACGAGCTTTGTAGAAACTTTTTGTTTTGCTTCCCTTATTCCTGGATAATAATTTGATCGAATTTCCATTGATATTTTGTGTCATGATTCATTGTAAATCTAGGGAATAATTTAAAGAATTTGTAAAACTCGTATTTATCAGAACCACTTGAATGTTTACGGGATTGTCACAAAATTTTAGGTATATTTTGAAATAAGTTTTGGTTCACTTTTCAAGAATTTTTAATAGGGGAAAACCACTAATTTTCGACCCACAAGAAATCTGTGCCAACTTTCAGATTTTCATACAAAGTAGGCCGAAAACGTATGAATGGGTCGAAAGTTAGTGCCCGTCCGTGGACTATGTATTGCACATCGATATGTTACTGATCTTAGTCTATTCCTAAATAGTTAGCAGTACCTGATTACCAGGTTGCTAGAGGGATGTTTCGGTATACACCAGAGGTGCATTGAAACGCATAGATTCAGAGTCAGAACAAGACTGTTCTATCATTGGAACATCAGCTCCTTTTATTTAGTGGCTTGCTGTAATACATTAACACAAATAATACAATCATACAATCTTATGCTAATGGCAAAGATGCCTGGGTCGGCGGTGACAATATTTGGCAATAACAATTTGGGTTGAAATATGAGCCTAGCGCATCGTCCAAACGGACGACCACCAACGAGTAAACATGCAGTCAGCATAACATGTAGCGCACTCGAGTGCCTTGATGCAAATTGCTTACGCATGCTGACCTGACCTAGTCAATTTGTGACAAAACATTCTGTGTTGTATTTATTGCTTGGCTGATAGATGCTGGAAGGATGTTTTTGGGTCGATGCGTGTATAGCACACCTCCCCCCTTTTAAAGAATGATGTAATGAAATAGAAAGTGTAATGAAATCATTCTTGCGTTTTGCCTTCCCAGATGTCTTTGTTTGAGCTTTACAATATGTTGGTTTTCCTTAAGTTTCTAACACTTTGTCTTAACTAAATAACTTTATTTCTACACTAACCGAATTTTGCACTCCTCAGCATATAGCTGGGAACTTTCATCTACCTCGTTATTTTATTTTTTTAAGTTTCATATTTTTTTTTTTTTTTTTGTGAGAGGTTAGGCTCGGTGGGACTCTAGTTAAAGTTATTTACGCCTTAATTATTCTATTTTTGTGTACATTTACTGATTTTCCTGAAATTATGTGTTCTATTTCGCAATTTGGTTCACTGATTTTTATTATTTTATAAGGTCCAAGATAAAAGGAATCTAGTTTTCTTCTATTTTCATTTTTTAAGAAAATCATGTCGTTAATTGCAACTTTAATGGGATTTATGTTATTATCAAACTCTTTTTTTCTTCGGTATTTATGCTCCAATAATTTTTGTTTTACTATTTCATGTGACTTTTCAAGTTTAAACTTTAATTCATTACTGAATGATTCAAAGTTATAAATGGGTTCATTACTATTTTCTAATACGTCTTGCGGGAGAGAAGCCTTTCTGCCAAATATCAACTCAAATGGGGTAAAATTATGATCTGTGTGCGGGGTTGTGTTGTATGAGAATTCATAATATTTGATCCAATCATCCCAATCAGACTGATGCTCATTGGTGAACGATCGCAGATACTCATTAAGGCATCTGTGATTTCTCTCCAATGAACCAATAGATTGAGGGTGATATGGTGTTGAAAAGGTTTGCTTAATTTGGAGTAACTTACTAATCTGTTCAAGTACTTCATTGTTATATTCAGTACCTTGATCAGATCGTAGTTCGAGAAAATTGCCAAAAGTCAGAATAAAATTTTCGACTAATGCTCTAGCTATGGTGTTTGCTTCTTTATTAGGGATCGGAATTATGGATATATATTTTGTAAGGTCACATTGAATCGTAATGCAGTACCGGTTATTTTTATTAGATTTGGGTAAAGGACCAACTGTGTCTATTGATATTACTTCGAAAGCTTTTGATGGTGTTGTGGTTATGACCATTGGTTCTTTCGTATGCTTGATAATCTTATTTCTTTTGCACAATTCGCAGGCCAGGACGAATTGGGCAATAGACCTTTTCATATCGCGCCATCTATATTTTTCTCGGAGTCTTAGGTACAGTCTGAATTGACCTACATGTCCTCCAACTGGTGTATTATGATGATTGCTTAGTAATGTTTGAATTTCTTCCGGGTTATTTATAAAGATTGGTTCTTTATAAATTATAATTTTTAAAGTTTTTAATATTTTATTAGCTATAGTTTTTAATACATTTAATGGTACTATGGTAAAAATAAAATCGTTTGCCGGCAATGCTAAATTTTTCGCGCCTAGTCTTTTTGTAATTTTTTCGATTTCTGGAAGAGCACACTCGAATGCGTGACTTCCATTTCTAACGTCTTGATGCACTTGTGCAACAATCGTTTTGCAATTTTTCTTCAATATCATAAATTTCAATGTATTGCCCACTACGGCTGTGCACAGCTTCATCATTTTTCTTGTTTCCGTAGGGCGTTCAGTTTCATATGTAGAGAGGTGATCAGTCTCCTTTTTTTCATTTTCAATGCTAATATCTTTTAAATTATTTTTAACTAATTTTTGTGCCTTACGGGTCATAGACCTAGTATTAACTATCATAACATTAGAAATTTTTAATTCGTCAGATGTAGTAGCTATTCGCGATAATGCGTCCGCTGCTACATTTTCCTTACCTTTAATATATACAACATCGTAGTCGTATCCTTCAAGATCGATACGAATTCTAGTCAATTTCGAGGTTGGATTCTTGATTCCGAATAGATACACAAGAGGTCTGTGATCTGTTCGTACTGTGAATCGTCTTCCATACAAATAGGCTTCGAAATAATTTATGGCCCAATGTATGGCGATTAGTTCTTTTAGTATGGTCGGTTTATTTCTTTCTGCTGGAATAAACGTCTTACTTGCGAACGCAATAGGTCGTTCTCCTGCTTCAGAAATTTGAGATAAGACAGCTCCGCATCCTATGTCTGACGCGTCTGTCGTTAGTATAAATTTTTGGGTAAAATCGGGGTATTGTAATAATCTTGGAGACATCAGCTGTTGTCTCAACAGATCGAATGCATTTTGACATTTATCAGTCCATGTAAAAGTAACGTTTTTCTTCAGTAATTGGTTTAATGGGTAAGCTATGTCAGCAAAGTTTTCGACAAATCTACGATAATAATTGCAAAAAGCAACGAATCTTCGCACATCGTCTACATTTTTGGGAATTGGATAGTCCCTAATGGCTTTAAATTTGGAGTCGTCGGGCAATATTCCCTGATCGGTTATTTTATGACCAAGATGAGTCACTTCGGTTTTTAAAAATTTACATTTGGATTAATTTCATTTTAAATTATATTTCCTCATTCGTTCAAATACTGATTCTAAATTTGACAAATGATGTTTCAACGAACATCCGATAATAACAATATCATCTATATAGATAAATGCACGCTCAGGTGTTAGACCTGCCATGGCAATAGCCATCATCCTTTGAAAACTATTTGGACTAATATTTAATCCAAAAGGTAATCGTTTGAACTGATAGTGCCCAGAGTTGGTAGAAAATGCGGTATACTTCCTGGAATTACTGTCCAAGGGGATCTGATGAAAACCTGACATCAGATCCAGTGTGCTAAAATATTTTGCTCTACCAAGTTGGTCTAGTATACTTTCAATTCTTGGTAGCGGAAATTTGTCTGGCATAATTTTCTTGTTTAGTTGCCTAAAATGAACAACTAGACGCCATTTGTTTTCTGAATTATCCGACTTTTTCGGGACCAGCAAAATCGGGGAATTATATGACGAAACTGAGGGTTCTATAATTTCGTCTTTTAACATTTTCTGAACTTGCCTTTCGATTTCTTCACCTTGGGCATGAATAGTTTTATAGTTGGGTATATACACAGGAACATTATCGTTAAGACTGATGTTCTGCGTATAAAAATTATTGATTGACAATTTCTCATCTTCTAGGTTAAAAATATCTTCATATCGAATGATCAATTTTTCGAGTTCTCGTTTAGCTTGTGGAGTAAGGTGTTGAGTATCAATGTTTTTCAAAATTTTATTTCGCCTTGGGGTTTCATCAGTTGAGTGTGTTTTGCGTGGTACTACTTGGAAGTTACTTAGTGGTTCCATATAAGGTTTAAAATCTGTGTAAGTAATATAAACTGCTTTATCGGTGGTATTAATGAATTTTAATATTGGTTCTTTAGCTGATATGATCGTATTTCCACAAAAAATTCCTGGTTGAATTTCCTGTGAGTGTACCACCATATCCTCTTGTAAATTTTGATTTGGTATGTAACGGGTAACTTCGCATCGTGGAGGTAAAAAGAAATTGTTTTGGAAATTATCTTCAATAGGTATCAAAATAAGCTGATTGTCTACAGTAAATGACAACATCCACGGTTCGTAGTCAATTTTACACTTATATCTTGCCAAGAAATCTTTTCCAATGATTCCGTCCGTTGGAATAGGGAAATCATTTAAAACTATTTGGAATTTCTGCTGAATAGGTATACCCTCAACTAATATGTTAACGAAAGTACTTCCTAAAGAGTGAATTCCTTCATCTCCTGTACCTGATATGACGCATTTTTCTTCAGGGTAGTAAATTTGAGACGATTTTACTTTACGACTTTTAATGATAGATATATCAGATCCTGTGTCAACAATAAAAGTACACTGGGTTTCCGATAAATCTATTTTTAAAATAACGTAATTGGAGGTCGATGCATTCTCTGTAAATGTCGACCAAACTGTGTGCCTAAAAAAGTGTTGTTTTGTGCTGGTTGTTGTTGTTGTTGTTGTTGATACACTGGTTGCTGGTTAATTGGTTGTGGTTGTTGGTAGGCTACCGGCGACAATTGTTGAAAACCGGGTTGTATTGCCTGCGGTATAGGCTGCATGAAATAGGTAGAGCGTGTTTCGTATCGTCCTCTTCCTCTATTCCATTGGCCTCTAAAATTTTGTCCTCTGAAGTTTTGACCTCTAAAATTTTGTCCTTGGCCATAACTGTGTCCTTGGCTATAATTGCCTTGGACATTTTGAAATCTTGGTTGATCATGATTACGAGAAAATGATCTGTGACCAGAAGAAAAATTTCTTCTGTCACCGTTGAATCCACCACGGCCACGACCACGTTGGTTGTGATTATTGTTTGTATAGAACATTTGTGCTATCGAGGATTTCTGTCTTTCTTCAGAATAGTTTTCCTGAAGTTTTTGGATGGCTTCATTGATCTTAGTGAATGTACCGGCTCTTAGAATCAGCTTCGAATCCGCATGGTCTATTCCGTTAATCAGAGATTCGATACCACTTTTAGTAGCCATTTGCATAGCCTTGTCAGTAGGTATAGTTTCGTCAATGTAGGTTGCTGCAAGCTGTTGGGTTAGTTTCTCCACCTCTTTGCAGAATTCTTCCACAGTGCCCCTTTTTTTTAGAGCACTCATTTTTGCTTTAATGTTGTCCGAACTTATTTTCGGAGCACATTGGGTTTTTAGCTTATCCAGTGTTTCATTTAAATTTTGTGCCCCCGTTATTGACTGACGTGCAACTCCAGTCAACCTTGTTTTGATAAATTTAAAAACAGTTTCGTCTGCCGCTGTTTTCTGCGCCACTGTCGCGTCTGCAAATTCTCCATTGACGGTATCAGAGAATAATGCAACGGCATCGAGAAAGAGTTGAGATGGTCCGGAGACCCATCATAAGTTTGGATGAGGGATGTCCCCAATTTGATGTCGATATTAGGCATTTTTACTTCCCTTTTAAATGATAACCTTTTAGAAATAATAGCCGCTCTAACTACTGTTTTAAATTTAGGTTTTAATATAATTGAATTATTTAGTAGTTTTAGAGAGTCTTCAGTTATTGTTTTAAGAGTTTGATATTTTTGACATTCCGTATTCCATAAATCTGATGCGATGGAATTTTGTGCGCTTAGCAAAATAGTTTTATATTGTTTTAAAAGCTTTATTAAAAATTCTTTTTTTTGTACGATATTTTCTTGAGATCGTGGTCTTTTTATATTTTTGGTAATATTATTGAACTCTTTTGTGATACTAGCTTCAATTATCTGAAGCTCTTCTAACATTTAAAAGATATAAAAATTCTTCAGTAGATTTGAGATAATTATTATTCGCTATTATATATATAATTGTATTGTTTGTTCGTCCCGTTAACTTTCTGCACTCACCCTGTAAATTAGATTGAGGTTACCTGCTTGCCTGCTTGTTGTCCGGGTTGCTCTCTGCTGCTTCAATAGGATTGTTGTTTATATTGTCTATAATTTTCATTGCTCACTGCTGTGTTGAGCAGGCGCCTTTTCTGTATTTTCTCGATCACCGGTATTAATGTTGTTTTGTTGCTGTTGATGTTGTTGTTGTTGTTGTTGGAGCTGTAGCTCCCTCATCAATGCATCTGCCTCGCGATCGTCGTAAGTAAGTCTGATGTAATGGAAGACTTCCCCTGTCTGTGCATCGACTTGGTACACATTTGTTGCAAAGAACTGCATTTTCTTCCTTTCAATGGTCTTCCAGCAACACACAAATTTCTTCACAAGTCACTTCTTAGTACAAAATCGCTAACACGCGTCCGCCTAGGTTTTTTTTCGACGCTTCTTGATGTGTCATGAGTCCCTTGTCCGTAGTGATCACTACCGATCCAGTGATACTTGGGCATACCGTCGATGCATAACTTAATAGTTCGTCTGCTCTTACAGACCTACGATTCACTAAGCCAATGTTACTGAGGCTTATTTGTTTAACTTTGTACCGATTATACGATACTTTCTTCGCTTGTAAAAAGTCTTCTTTCATTAACAAATGGATAAATTGTTTACATATACCATTTGACACGACAATTGTACTATTTTTCTTCGTTGCCAAGTTGGCCACTAAATCTTGTAATTTGTTCATCGTTAATAAGCAACAATTAATTTCATTTCACTGTACTCTCCGTCTAACGTCCTCCACAAACGTTTGTTTTCCCGTATCACTGTCCAGCCATAATATAATATAGCTAACTGCGTTCCGATGGTCACTATCGTTAATATAAATTCTTCTCTTGACATACTTCTAAAGCACTGAGTTTTTCACTTTTCTATCGTAAGCTCACTAAGTTTGCTTAGTTTGTTTGCCTTTTTTATGACTTGCCTAGTCATTCGCCTTTGGATTTCTCCCCACAAACTTAAAACAAGTTGAATTGTTACACCAGCCGATATGAACCACTACCAGGTTGTTATGGAGTTCAGTGTTGTCGTGTGCTCTAACTGGTTGTTCACAATTTCGATGTGACTATCACCGTTATGATTCACTCGGGCTTTTGATTCCTCGGAGCCCATTCTTCGTGGTGTTTCACTAACTTGCACGGGTCTGGATTATTCACAATTATTCTCACTTGACTTTTTCCGACGATTACTGGTTCGGATTAACTCGCGGTCGCCATTTCATAGCCCGTCCGTGGACTATGTATTGCACATCGATATGTTACTGATCTTAGTCTATTCCTAAATAGTTAGCAGTACCTGATTACCAGGTTGCTAGAGGGATGTTTCGGTATACACCAGAGGTGCATTGAAACGCATAGATTCAGAGTCAGAACAAGACTGTTCTATCATTGGAACATCAGCTCCTTTTATTTAGTGGCTTGCTGTAATACATTAACACAAATAATACAATCATACAATCTTATGCTAATGGCAAAGATGCCTGGGTCGGCGGTGACAATATTTGGCAATAACAATTTGGGTTGAAATATGAGCCTAGCGCATCGTCCAAACGGACGACCACCAACGAGTAAACATGCAGTCAGCATAACATGTAGCGCACTCGAGTGCCTTGATGCAAATTGCTTACGCATGCTGACCTGACCTAGTCAATTTGTGACAAAACATTCTGTGTTGTATTTATTGCTTGGCTGATAGATGCTGGAAGGATGTTTTTGGGTCGATGCGTGTATAGCACACTGGGTCGAAAATTGGTGCTCTTCCCTTACCTTTTGAAAATATTTAGATTGACTCGGGAATTCTTAGCTAACTTCGGCGATATTCAGTTTTCTCAGGTAAGCTTTGTTTAGATTCCTTCAGAATTTTCTACCTTCTGAATTTTTTTTTCACAATTTCGCAATAAGCAAAACGGCAAAGGTTAGTAGAATGTGTACTACTAATCCATTCGTTTGTTTTTTTTTTACATTACAACTTAGCTCTCTCGGTATACTGCGCGTTTATGGGCGTTCATTCTACAAATTATAACACACAATTTCCTAGCGTTATCTTTAAAGTTAATGGAATTTGCCTCGCACGAATGCGTCAGAGTCCTGGACAAATGAATCAGTGAAAAAAAAAAATGCAAATCCATTGACCCGTTGTCATGTTAACTCTTGACCAGGACTGGAACTTTTCAGTTCTTTCCTGAAAAAAGACACCAAACTGGAATCAATAAAAACAATAAGAAACCAAACAAAAATTAAGAGAACAAAGAGAAACTTAACAGAAAATAGGGGATACGAGATCGATTTATCATAAAATCGGACACAGTTGACAACCGTTCTTCGCGCGCGATACACGTCTTTTCGCAAGCTCGTGCACACCTAGTGAAGTCGTTTCTCTTTCTTACGTTTTTCTGCTGTGATACTTTTGCATTCAATGCAAAATGCATTCACACAGAAAAAATACGCTCGTCGTGGACTTCGGTGTCCTGCCGAAAAGGCCCGCAATCGAGCAAGTGGAAGAATTCCTCCAAAAGTTCGTCAAGCTCGACATGGCGGATGTGAGGAATATACAATTGCATACCCTCAAAAGTTGCGTTTTCATCGAGATGAACGATGCCGGTGTAGCCCCGCGGCTACAAAAACAACACCATCTCCAACACTGCTTCATTCGCGAGGGATTGAAGTACTATATTCCAATCTACGTAGATGGGCCTACTACTACAGTAAGGATCCATGACCTCCCGCCGCAGATGTCGAATACCGTCATTTGGGATCATATGGAGCAGTACGGCAAAATTATATCCATCCACAATGAGGTATGGAAAAATTACTTCAAGGGGGTGCCGAACGGAGTCAGAGTAGTACGAATGAGGATGGAGAAAAAAGTGCCGTCGTACATCGTGATCAACAATGAGCGCACATTCGTCTCTTACCCAAACACAAATCCGACTCATGAAACGCAACAACAACAACAACCAGCAAACACTCCTACAGACCGTACGACGATCGACGAACACCAGCACGTTATAGCAGATGGACCCCCGGCTGCAAGCGAATCCGATGAACAGAACGACAACAACGATGACGACGGTAGTAGCGCAAATGAAACCGATTTCGAGCAAGAATCTGCAGGCAAAACCAAAAGGCGGTTGTCAACGGAAACGTCTAGCAGCACGAAAGAAGATAACCAACCAAAGCGAACGTGCAACCAGGGTGACCAGGAATGTGAGAGAACAGTGGAAGAAGAATTTATCGAATCTGAATGGAAAGTTTATAATACTAGGTCTAAGAAAAAATAATGTAAATTTAGCTTTCGACATGAATGCACCAAGCGGTGTAAAATGTCGTAAATAAAACAAAACAAACAAACATAAAATCGGACAAGGAATTTATTTAAGAGTATTTTGAAGTTTTTTTTGCATTTCTCGTGACATTACCACTAGTTTAACTTTTCGTATTACTGTATGCATTTTGTCATGATTTTCACTAGGAATTTTATCTGAATATAAATCAAATTTCCCAGTCATTTTTCTAAGGATGCCTCCAGAGGAACATAAAGGATTTTTTGAAACTATTAGGTTATTTTTTTAAATAAATCTGGGGGTAAATTTTGAAGAAATTTTAAATGACGAAAACTAGACGCACGGTAAATAGTCACATAGTCACATTGAGTATTTTTTGTTATGTATAAAAAAATATATTTTTTCCCTGCGTGCGACGCTTCGTATTTGTATACTAGTTCGTTTTAAATTATTTGGTAAAAAAAAAGAAATTATTTGAAGTGCAGTTCCCAACTAACATTTAGTGCAAATGTAAACATTCTCTAGGCCCTCTTTATACGGCTTTATGCTGAGTAAAGGCGCTGTACATACGAACGAAAGCTTCTATGCGATCTATTTACCAACAAATCTGGCGAATCTACTCAGCTACTTTTAAGCTGTGTTGGCAGCTCTTATTCATGCCGATCATTGCTCTATCTCGACAGTTATACGACAATTAGCTGTGTAACATCTTCGGAAGGCGCTTTCCCAACCATTTCGCAACTGTTGAATAATTATTATACAGCTTCGTTGTAATATCGATTAAATATTATTTTCAAGCTGTTTCACAGCTTCCGGAATTCATATCATAAGTATCTGAATTTAATGTTCCCACCACCTTGGAATCGAACTCACGATCTCTGCATCCACAAGTGTCGACGCTGTCCTTGTTGCCACCACAGTCTATATCGAAAGGCAAATAAAACACTCCGTTTTGTTCTACATCGAAAACGGTTCACACAATATTTAATAATGATCGTAAAAGATGCCATAGCCGCGCTTACACCACTTCATCAGGCTGTCAAAGGGTGCGAAACGTCAAACGCAATGTTTACATCCAACAAACTGAGTAGATGCGCCACAAGTTGTTGTTTTACAGCATACTGCTGTATGCTCGCTGTATAACTAAAGACAAAGCGTTTCTTAAATATATATTGAGCAGCATAACAAATCATATTGTATAGAAGCAGCCGGATTGATGATGGCGAGTTTTATTCCACATCATTGGGTTGCTATCTTTTACGGTGTTGAGTTCCAGCTTAGTGAAAGCAGCAAAAGCGATAACTGACGCAATTTATTCAGCTAAGATTTGTAGCTGCAAAACGTTTGCATTACAGGTGTATTAACGCTAATCGTTCTATTTTTGACAGCTTTCATTTTTTGCTGCGTTCGCTGCTTCAATTCTACTGTTATACAGCACATAGCAAATAATCTTGGCTTATAGCGCTAAAATTGTTAGTTGTTTTTTTTTTTAATGCACGGGAAATGGTAGCTTGACGGTAGTTTATAAATAAATTTCTTGATACTTTTGACCCGTGAAAATGTTCAGGCAAAACAGCTGGAGAACTTTTCAAAGAAAACAGCTGAGGAAATGTTGGATAAATTTCTAGAAATGAATCCTTTAAGGTGAAGATGAATCGAAGCCAAACCCTATATTTTCAAGAGCGCAAATCTGGAGAACCAAACATCCGTTTGAGCTGAAAACTTAATCGATTGGTCACTAGCTGGTGGTGACCAATCGATTAAGTTTTCACCTCAAACAGGTGTTCGGTTCTCAAGATTTGTGCCCTTGAAAATTTTAGGTCTGGTTTCGATTCGTCTTTACCTTAAGAATTCATTTGAAGGAATTCAATAATAAAATAAGGGAGAATATTGTTGTCTGTCTCAAGATAAATCCAATTATAGTGATTATCTGCCCATGTCTCCAAATATGAGCGCAGCGGTCACAGATCATACAGAACTTTCAACTTCGAAGTATAGTCCATGAACTAGACAGCAAGTACATTCATCGTATTCAGTGACTCCTGATATCTATCACTAATTCATAGATGTACTGCTGTCATTTTGCGTAAACCACGTGCTTTCAATTCAGGCGGGAAAGATTTTCCATTCATTTGACCTTGCGGGTGTTAGTTCGCTATTGTGCATCCCGATAAAATTCAGAAAGAGTACTTCGCTCAATTTCCTCTTCTTTATCAACGAAATTAAGGTAACACACGATAGACTCATCTTGGCATCCATAAAAAATCTATGTTCAAACTATCGTTGAAAAGAATATATTTCTGTTTTATATCATATCGGTCATTTGGTGATCTATCGGATCATATGCTTGCTAACAACAGGCATGTTGATACGCTTTCAGTTCATCTCTGTCCGGTAGAACCGATATCACATCCCCAAAACTACAAAATTGATTATCATTTATGGATAGCAAACAGTTGCACCTTAAGCACCGCCAACACATTTTCAATCGGAAGAATTTTGGCGCGCTCGAACTGACAAATCCTCCGTTGTGGTAAAACTTCTTCCGTCGACGTGATGTTGGACTGTTTTCAAAAACAGTCGAGATAAAAGCCGAGCCGGCAGAGCAATGACAGTTAGTTCGTTCAAAACTTCGCTTCGGAAGTCCAACCGGCGAACTCCAGATTGGTGCTGCGAAGTCAATATAACGGCTACGGGCGTACGACCGCCGCCGGACTCTAAAAAAACATAAGATGATCAATATTTTGGGAAAATCGAAAAATAATCGACGTCAGTTAATCGATTATCTCGATTATTGAGTGAGCCAGGTATCGATGAAAAATTAATCGATTAGTGAGTCGATTAATCGATTAATCAAAATAATCGATTAATTTGCGACAACCCTAGTCATATGCAGCGCTCTATAGACCCGGTAATCAGACTGATAGAGCGTGGCAAACTAGTAGAAGCATTAACCTAAGAATGCTAATGTCGCTGCAGTTCGTGTTACCAACATCTAGTTTGCCACGAACTGACAGCTTGAGCACCGGGCCTCAAAGTGTCAGATTAATTTTAAGAACCAAAACAACATTATGGCATAGAACAAACAATGAAAAACCATAATTTAAGGTAATAAAAATTGAAATCAGTTTTGTGACAACTGCGCCATTAGCGTTCTACTACTAATATTTCTATTGGCAAACTAGATGTTGGTCACACCAACAGTCGCGACATTGGCCTTCTACGGCTAATGTTTCTACTTTGCTATCCTTCTCCCCCCTAAGAGATCGTTCAAATATTACGTAACGCATCAGGGGGAGTACGTAGTGTTACGGTCCATACAAAAAAAATAAAATTTTCCGTACAAAAGTTGTTACATGGGGGAGGGAGGGGGTCTAAAATCAATAAATTTTGCGTTACGTAATATTTGAACAGGCATTGCAATCTCATCTGATTAGCAAGATCATCTTCTGATAATGGAACGATATTATCTGTAATCCAAGAGCGCTCTGAAATGATATCATCTCTCGATCTTGAGCATCAAGTGATAATCTTGACAGCTGTTTGGTGAATAGGCTCAATTTACCTTTTTAACTAATTATTCCTATTATGTTTTATTTTTTATTTAACCTTCCTTTACAGAATTAACAACGAGTGATTAAAGAGCAACTCGGAAATTGAGAGTGACAAAAAAAATAAATAAAAGTGGTCTGCCTTTAAATTTACAAGCGATGAAATCTGCATTTTTTATGATTCATAGTTTGGGCAACACAAGTTCTTTGCATGTACCGAAATTTCGTTTTATGTATTGTATAATTTTTCTAGTAAAATAACAGTATATGTATACAGTGTATTTTCAAGAATAACACTCATAATAATTTGGCATACAGTGACGCGTCATTTACGTCATTTGATGTAGCTATTATTCATAATTTTCATTACATTGAAATTTTGAATGAACGCATAATAATTATTGCCGTAAGGAATCATGTTCGGAATAATTTATTAAAATCTCATTTACCACGGTTATTCAATGGATTCTTTTTACAAGGGGGAAATCTGCAATCAGACACCTGACAAGGTAACTCAGGGAGTATGGGGATGCCACACCACCAACGACCCACTAAAACCAGCCCATGCACTGTAGGTGAGCATTTTTTTCTGAATTGCTCAAGTGGTGTACAGAATACACATAATGTCCTTGTCCTCAGACCCTTTTTCACCGGAACAACTTATACCGTAAAGCTGAGGAAGGGCCCAAACCGACATGGAGGTAGCTGTAGGTTTAATCGAATAAATCCTATAAATCTCTTTTTACAACTAAACTATTTTTATTTATTCTAACAATTGTATCGCATTCTATAATTTTCATTTTATTTTTGTTTCCGACTTCCCAGCAGAGGTGAAAGAAAGATGCAGCAAACCCTAAAAAGAATAATAAAAATAAAAACGAGATCGAATTTTGATAAGTTTTGTTCACTAGCCTTAGTTGTGATTGATGTCCGTTTTAGTTTTAAATTTGGCGGTTTGTCATTTCACTACCAATTAATTGTCAAATGTGTGGATTTTCGTCAAATAAATCAAATGCATGGATTGCTGAGTTCAAGATGACTGATCTGAGCATAAGATATCGACAAAAAATCGATCACAGAGCTCTAAGATGATCCCTTACAATTCGATCCATATCATGCTCGGAAGATCGAAAGATGGGATGAAATGCAATGCCTGTATTTGAATGAACCCTAATGGCCAGAATCGCAGACGAACAGTTGCTAATAACAGCTGCGGCCTAGCATTCAGCAGTTTCTCGTGGTAGTGTCGCAAAATCAACTTGGTGACCGGCCGGCAGAACCATTGGGTGTTTTTCTCCTAGATTTGCTCTTAATGGCGTAGCCTGCCTCCAAGACGGATGACCTGATCCTCGGAGATGAACGGATTGAACCATCTTAATGGTAACTTTCTTGGAATCGTTTCTCCTTTCGATAGTGCCTTCCATTCATCCAAGAAGAATTCTTTCTGAGCTAGTAGCACAACGGTGATCTCCGCCTTTTCTAACTCCTCTGATGTCAGAAATTTCGGTGGACTTCGCTGTTTAAGAAACCGTAAGCAGTACGCCGTTCGACGGACGAGTTCGGTCGACAGGGTTCTCTATGCCAGAAACGTGTCTCCATTGCTCCGAATTGGAGATGTTGTGTATTTCTGACACTCGATTGGACACATACGTGGCCCACGTGGTAGATGTATCTTGAACCCATCGCAGAACACAGGTGGAATTCGTCCAGAAGTACGGCTGCGAAGGAATTCTCAGAGAATCTCGAACCTTTTCGAAAAGTTGCGTTGATAATACATCGCCACAGAGCTCCAAACGCAGCCATACGCTTTTTCGGGAGTATCTGAGAAGCAATGGTTTATCGTGGAAACTGCACCCGAAATGACATCGCAACGATCAATCCTTATTTCGTTCAGTAGATGAAGTTGTGCGAGGTATTTCCTCCAAATCTCGCCAACCGTTGAAGGTATTAGTTGGTCCCAGTCCAGCGCACGATCGTTTACGTGCCGGAATTTCCATAAAAGCTGCATCACCATCTTTGCCTAAAGGGTCGAAAAGCGTTGCAATGATGGAAAAAACTTTCCTTTTGGAGAATTGTTGGGTTGATTTCACTGAAGGAATGTTGAACTTTAATTTTGATTGATCGCTCCTCAGCATCCAGGTAAGTCCTAGGGTGATCCAAATTGATTCTGTCCACCTCACGGATCGCTAGGTTGTCCTCAGGAAGTCCCTCCAAGGCCTTGGGACCATGGAAGCCCACTTCCTGAGTCTAAGGGCCCATTCACAAATTTCATAACGCTGAAGGGGGTGGGTGGGTGTCTTCGTACTGGTACGGTTCATACAATATTTATAAAATATTAATACAAAAAGCGTTACGACGGGGTGGGTGGGTGTCAAAAATGGCCATTTTTGGCGTTATGAAATTTGTGAATAAACCCTAAATCCACCTCTTTCCGCCATTTTGCTCTGTTGCTTACGCAGTTCGTAAGCCTGTTCCTCTGAATCTGCTCCAGTGATGACTGAGATGTTTGTTATAAGCGTGTTTGCTATAACGATTCTGATTATTACCTTATTATACGTAAGCTAGATTTAGAGTGTAAAATACAATTACATTTGTACATAAAATATATACCAATACAAAGAAGCATCGGAGGCAGACGAAGGTCTGATGAGAACAAAAATAAATCATAAGAGTCATTCGATTCTGACACCTAGCTGGAAACAGTCGACTTTATTTTCCCTTTGTTAAAGAAACCCAACAGTGTACTCTCCCCAGTTCAACCGATTTTATTAGTTCAATTTCAAGTCCCTTTTGGAGGACTTGTCAACTGGCGACGTCAGTTGAAAGCCTTTGCTCTTAGCCTACGGACGTGTTTGCTATTCGCTCGTGTGCTTCGTACGTTTTGCTCCGGCGGTAAAATGGATTGTGTTCGAAAAAACACTCTAGTAGTAGATTTTAGCGTTCTACCAGTGCGACCTGATGTCGCAAAAGTCGAGCAATTTCTGGAGAACGCAATCAAGCTAAATCTCGCGGATGTTAAGTGTATTCAATTACACAATACCCGCAATTGTGTTTACATCCAGATGAAGGATCACGACACTGCATTGCAATATGAAAACACACACAACATTAAACGTGTTTTTATGTGCAATGATAAGCCGTTCAAGATCCCCGTTTATGTGGATAGTGAGGCGGTAACAGTTCGTGTGTGTGATTTACCTCCTTCCATGCTCCACGCAACAGTCGGGGAACACATGATGAGGTATGGCGATGTCATCTCCATCCAGAACGAGCGATGGAAGAACTACTTTCCTGGCATTTACAACGGTGTGCGAGTGCTACAGATGAGGCTGAAGCAATCCATTCCGTCGTTCATAACGATCAACAACGAAATTGCTACTGTTCGCCATCCTAACCAAATTATGACGTGTAGGTGGTGCTCCAAACCTGCGCATCCTGGACAAAAATGTTTAGAAGAAAATGCTTCTAAAAACCTAAGCATTTCATTAACCCCAACCACATCATCGTCAAACGAACATAAATTCAGCGACGCTGATTTTCCCCCAATCAACAACAAACAATCGACCGAGCCATCTACCAAATCAGTACCACCTAGAGACAAACGAGCGCCTGTTGAAAACGAACCTTGCACAAAAATCGTACCTACGGACCAAGAACAGCAGTTGAACTCGATCAACAATGACGACGACGACGACGATGATGTGAACGACGACAGTTCATCCTCTCCATACGAGTGCGGCGATAGTACCTACAAGCGGAGGCTGTCAACTAAGCGAGGGAAGGAGAAGAAAAAACTTTGTGCTATTCAGGGATTGCAGGGTGACTGCGATTCCAATACCTCTGTAAATATTAACAAAAAAAAATAAGCTATTCGGCCCCGTAAAGCCTACGTGCGTTTGGGCCTGCCAAATAAATAGAATTAAAAAAAAAAAAAAACTGGCGACGAGAAAAAAAACGTGGAAGTGCTTAGTGCAGCGTGCGGACGACATCGGCTGAACAATTTATTGTGTGACGAAGCCATCAAACCCGGCGCTGGTGATACGGAAAAGCCAACGCCATCACGTAGTGCGTAGACAATCATTGCAAATCGTTGGCGGGTGCGATTTTCGGTCGACGACTAACTGCAACTGGTGGAGTTCGTTAAGGTGAAGGTTCGTTAAACGAGATTCAATTTGGTTTGGTAAGTTTTTCGTTGGCGAAATCGAGTTACCATTTTTGGTGATTTTGGTGAGCTGCGGGTTGTAGTGGCTTGATTATACGCCATTTTGAAAATTGCTTTGTGTCTTTGTTAATTACACAGAACAAATAATAATTAGAGAATTGAAAAGAAACAATTGAAAACAAAAGCATCATAGAATTATTTTATTAAGAGAGTTTTTTTCTTTTATTCCATTAGACAGTGGCCGCGGAAACAATTGGTTGACAATTTCTGCCATCGCCAATCTAGCTGATTTTTATCGGTGAATTGACTACATCATCTGACTGGTTTGCTAAACCGTTGTTTGCTGAAATTCTCCGCTATCGGCACAGGTTCAAGCTGGTTTCAATCCCCAAGACGTTAACTGACGGCTCGCACGGTTGCCTAGGGGCAAAGATCGTGAGAAGTGAACCTCTTCTTTTATCCCTGGTCGGCAAAGGCTGAAGGACTTATCTGGTGAGTGATTTTATTTCTTTTACCTTGAAGGAGTCAGCAAATGCTTCTATTTTAAGAGGACATTATTTTTTTTAGAAATAATTGTTTCATCTGATTAGTGGTAACCAATTTCAGTAGTTTCAACACCTAACATGGCCCAATCTATTAATAGCATCTTAGAACCTTATCGAAAGGGCAGTTCTTTTGGAGATTGGGTTGAGCGGTTAGGCTTTTTATTCAATATGAATAAGATTGCTGATAACGAAAAACGCGACCACTTTATTACCCTGAGTGGCCCTATTATTTTTAAAGAACTCAAATTGCTATACCCCAATAGCAATTTAGCCGAGGTTCCTTATGAAGAAATGGTTACCAAATTGAAAGCACGTTTGGATAAAACTGAATCCGATTTGGTGCAACGCCTAAAATTTAATGTACGAGTGCAGCAACCGGATGAATCAGTAGAGGATTTCGTGTTGTCTGTAAAATTGCAAGCAGAATTTTGTAACTATAATTGTAATGCTGAGACGTTTAAAAAAATGGCTATTCGTGATCGCATTGTTGCCGGTATTCGAGATAAAGCTCTTCAACAAAGGTTGTTAAACGAAGAGAATTTAACCTTAGAAACTGCTGAAAAGTTCATTGCTACTTGGGAAATTGCCAAGAACAATGCTAAAAGTATGGAATGCGGCAGCAGTGTGGATCAAATAGCGGCTTTGAAACCTTTGGGGTTCACTGGAGCTAGACTGAGTAATTTAACTGCAATTGCAGCAAGGGAAAATTATGGTACTCGGGGAGAATCTAATCGAGGATCAGTTAAAAGTCGATTAGGTTATTATCCTTATCAGAAAGACCAGAGGCAGCAAAAGCAATGGAGAAATCGAGGACAAGACAAGGAGAGGAATCGTCAGTATAGTCGTCCTGATTATTCTCAAATGGTGTGCGATTTCTGTGGTGTCAAAGGGCACATTAAGAGAAAGTGTTTCAAATTGAAAAACATGCACAGGGATGCCGTTAACATGATTAATCCGAACACTTCTGGCACCAACCCGGACGAATTCCTGAGTGAGATGGTCAACAGATTGCGTGCAGATTCAGACAGTGAGAGTGATGCGGATGGTGAGACAAACGTTCTTCAATGTATGCATGTGTCGTCTATTAATAGAATTAGTGAGCCTTGTCTTTTGAAAGTTGAAATTGATGGTATTTTATTTGATATGGAAGCGGATTGTGGTTCGTCTGTAACAGTTATGAGTAGGAAACAATATTTCGATAATTTTTCCAAACCATTGACAAAAACCCGAAGGAATTTGATTGTTGTAAATGGCGCGAGTCTGGTCATTGAAGGAGAAGTGGACGTTTTAGTCAATTTTAAGGGTATTTGCTCAAATTTGAAGCTTTTGATACTGAATTGTGAAAATAACTTTACCCCTTTGCTAGGAAGGCCATGGTTGGATGCATTTTTTCCAAATTGGAGACATTTTTTTGTAAATTCTATTTCCTCCAATGAACAATCAAATCAGATACTTGTTGATGACATCAGAACGAAGTTCAAAGATATTTTTGTTAAAGATTTTTCATCACCAATCCATGGTTTCGAGGCTGATTTGGTTTTGAAATCCGAAGTTCCAGTTTTTAAGAAAGCGTATGATGTACCTTATCGTTTACGTGATAAAGTTGAAGAATATTTAGCAAAACTGGAATGTGAAAAAGTTATCACACCGATTAAGACGAGTGAATGGGCTTCTCCTGTTATAGTAGTAATGAAAAAAAATAATGAAATACGATTAGTGATAGATTGTAAAGTGTCGATCAACAAGTTTATTATTCCAAATACCTACCCTTTACCCACAGCTCAAGACGTTTTTGCTGGTTTAGCTGGATGCAAAATTTTTTGTTCATTGGACCTTGAGGGTGCTTATACCCAATTATCACTTTCGGAAAGATCCAAAGATTTCATGGTTATAAACACGATTAAAGGACTCTATAGATACAATCGTTTACCACAGGGGGCCTCGTCTAGTGCTTCGATTTTCCAACAGGTTATGGATCAGGTTCTAAATGGAATTGAAAATGTTTCGGTATATTTAGACGATGTTTTGATCGCTGGGAAGAATTTGAATGATTGTAAGAAAAAATTGTTTTTAGTACTTGACAGACTTAAAAATGCTAACATAAAAGTAAATTGGGATAAATGTAAGTTTTTCGTTACCGAATTGGTACATTTAGGTCATGTAATTAGTGGTAAAGGTTTGATGCCATGTCAAGACAAAATTTCTACAATTGAAAACGCTAGAGTACCTAAAAATGAGACAGAGCTTAAGTCTTTCCTTGGATTGATCAATTACTATCATAAATTCATACCTTATTTGTCTTTAAAACTTTTCCCTTTATACAATTTATTGAAAACTGAAGTTAAATTTAACTGGGATTGCAAATGCGATAAAGCCTTTGAAGAGAGCAAAAAAGCATTAATTGAAGCACAAATTTTAGAGTTTTATGACCCCAATAAACAAATAGTCATAGTTTCAGATGCTTCTGGTTATGGTTTGGGTGGAGTAATGGCTCATTTGATAGACGGAGTTGAAAAACCAATCTATTTTACATCCTTTTCGCTGAATGCAGCCCAACAAAAGTATCCAATGCTTCATTTAGAAGCCTTGGCTTTGGTTTGCACAGTTAAAAAATTTCACAAATTTATATACGGCAAGAAATTTTTAGTTTATACGGATCATAAGCCATTGGTTGGAATTTTTGGAAAGGAAGGAAGGAATTCAATTTATGCTACTAGACTACAGAGATTTGTTTTGGAGCTATCAATTTATGATTTCGAAATTCAATATAGGCCATCAAAATATTTAGGAAATGCTGATTTTTGTTCACGTTTCCCTCTCGACCATGCTATTCCTGTGGAATTAGATACAGAATTAGTTAACAGCATCAATTTTGGTAGGGAACTCCCTGTAGATTTTAAAGTAATAGCTGACAGAACTAAAAACGATTCATTTTTACAAAATATTATTTCATTCATGACAAATGGTTGGCCAGCTAAAATAAACAAGCAATACATTGATGTATACGCTAATCAACAGGACTTGGAGTTTGTAGACGAATGTCTACTGTATCAAAACAGAGTTGTCATACCAGCAACAATGAAAAATGCAATTTTGAAACTTTTACACGCCAATCATGCAGGAATAGTCAAAATGAAGCGATTAGATAGGCAATGTGTCTATTGGTTTGGAATTAATTCCGATATTGAACGATATGTGACTACTTGTGATACTTGCAACAGCATGATGATAGTTCCAAAAACCAAAATCAATTCAAAATGGATCCCAACGACGAGACCATTCAGTAGAATACACATAGATTTTTTTTATTTTGAGCACCGTTCCTACTTGTTAGTAGTTGACAGTTATTCTAAATGGGTTGAAATAGAGTTGATGAGAAATGGCACAGATTGTGATAAAGTTTTGAAGAAATTAGTAGCTTTGTTTGCTAGATTTGGTTTACCAGATGTATTAGTATCAGACGGGGGTCCTCCATTTAATGCGCATGCTTTTGTAAATTTCTTAAAACGGCAGGGAATAAATGTTCTAAAAAGTCCGCCTTATAACCCTTCTAGTAATGGTCAGGCTGAAAGGTTGGTGAGAACCGTAAAAGATGTTTTAAAAAAGTTTTTACTTGATCCAGAATTTTCCCATTTGGACATGGAGGACCAGATTAATTTGTTTTTAATTAACTATAGAAACAACTGTCTTTCTATTGAAGGGGAATATCCTTCAAAAATGATTTTCTCATACAAGCCGAAAACAATATTGGACTTACTAAATCCTAAACTTCGCTACAAAAAGTTTTTGATGGAGCAAGCTGTGCATGAAGATTTAATTAAGAGTAAAAACTCAACTCCAATTGATGAGGATTTTAATTCAAAAGCTTATGGTGGTTCTCGAACAGATTCACCTGATCCTTTTGACAGTCTGACAGCTGGGGACGAATTGTGGTACAAGAATCATAATCCTCATTGCACAGCTAAATGGCTTAAAGCAAACTTTACTAAAAGGCTCTCTCGCAACACATTCCAGGTGCGAATTGGAAGCGTGCTAACCATGGCGCATCGAAGTCAACTACGCGTACGTAAGAGTGGCAACTTCCATGAAAAGCCTAATATTCGGCTGGTCCGGCCATTACCGGAGCTAGAAGCCGTAAGCCAGGAGGAGTTTCGAGGATTTACCTAAGAAGAGATCAGACGTGGACAGAAGAGAAGGATGGTCGAAAGTGTTGATAGCCCATATCTTGAATCAGAAAAATCGCCGGATGGTCCAAGGCGTTCAAAACGAAAACGAAGAGTAAACCATGATAATGATTTTGTTTATAAGTAAAAAGGTTGTGAACTCGAATTGATGTTCAAAAAAATTCTATACTCGTTGAATGTTATTATTATTCTTTATTGAATGCTCTGAATTATGAATTGAATATAATTGTCAAAACTAGATATTTGTATTCTGAACTTCCAAAGAGGGAAGGACTGAGATGTTTGTTATAAGCGTGTTTGCTATAACGATTCTGATTATTACCTTATTATACGTAAGCTAGATTTAGAGTGTAAAATACAATTACATTTGTACATAAAATATATACCAATACAAAGAAGCATCGGAGGCAGACGAAGGTCTGATGAGAACAAAAATAAATCATAAGAGTCATTCGATTCTGACACCTAGCTGGAAACAGTCGACTTTATTTTCCCTTTGTTAAAGAAACCCAACAGTGTACTCTCCCCAGTTCAACCGATTTTATTAGTTCAATTTCAAGTCCCTTTTGGAGGACTTGTCAATGACATCATCCATATATGTATGTGTCTTCACTAGCCGCTCGTGAACCGAGGGGAAACGTTGTCTTTTCGTCCATCGCCAACTGCTTGAAAGATCTTGTGGCCAAATACGGTGCCAGCTTGGTTCCGTACGGCACGGTCTGGAACACGCTAACCTCGTCCTGCAGGATGGATGAGGATTGGAGCGGCACAAGATGCACTAAAGAGGTCTGTAGTCAGGACCCATATTTGCCGGAACATCTTCTCGAAATCCGAGACAAGCTTAATCTGCTTGGTGGGGCTTCGTATAATGATTGCCTTGAGATCTTCCTGTCTCTACTATCTACTACCATATCTACTCTTCTGGACTCAAAGAAAGCGGGATCAGCCAGTTTTCATTCGCTGACTAAGTCGCTCCGTGATGAAGTTGCTCTCCGAACCCGAATCCAGAAGAGATCGAGCAAGAAATTGTCCCCTTCGTCATCCTCCACGACGATTACTACAGTTGCCACCAAAACTTGGGAAGAATACTGTTGAGCCGCACCGGAAATCGATATATCGGTGGGTGACATAGTGACAACATGAGGTGAACCCGACCCAGAAACTTCGTTGACTTCGGAAGGTTCTCTTGGATTTGAAGGATGGTTGCCCCTAGCAACCGCTGGACCTTTGCAGAACTATATTTCTCCGACCTAAAACACACCATGATGGCGACCCTTACAGTTCTAACAGTTGAATTTGGACTAGCATTCCTTGGAGAGATGGCCAATCTTGAAGCAGAGAGTGGGTTTTCAGCAGTTTTCAGTATTCCGTCAGGTCCTTCAAAGTATCCTGGTCGTTTGAAGCCGAAAATTCTTCCCATCCTCTACGGGCTACGGGCAGGGTTGCCACATTATAATCTGTATTTTTTCTTTGAATTATCTGTATTTCGGTATCCTGGAGCAAAATATCTGTATTTTAAATCTGTATCCCTGAAAATTGAATTTAACAACGAATTCAAAGAAATACCAATCAGTTGTAACTACAATGCAAAATTATCACGTCTCTGTCCAAATTTTAAGATTTTTAAAAATGTATATTTTCATTTTTGCTCAAAAATCTGTATAAATCTGCATAGTTTTGGAAAAATTCTGTATACACAATCAGTATATCTGTTTTTTCCCTAAAAATCTGTAATCTAATTCAGATTCTTGGTCACAACACATTCAAGAAAATCTGTAAAATACAGATAAATCTGTATATCTGGCAATACTGGTTACGGGGTCCAAGCGATTGGTGAGAAGACTGACGAGCAGGAGGTTCTTGTACTCAGCTGGCTGGACGGCTTGATCCAAAGTTTGCACGAATCTTTCAAACCCCTCAACAAGAATGTGCAAATCAGAAACCTACTCTTTAGAAAGCGAAGGGAGATTGAACAACGATTAGAAGCCCACTCTACGTGCTGCTAGATAGCTGTCACATTCAAGCCGACATTCCGCAGTACATAGGAGCCCAACTTGCACGGTTTCATTTGAAGTTCTCACGTTCCAAGATCCGACTTTTCAATCGTTTTCCTTTGCTCGTTTTTGTGGAACAATCCTGATATTCTACTGTTGGCTTTCTTGGTTGGTGCAGAGCCTTGAATACTTAGGTCTCCAAACCAGGGTTACGCAACATGGAGATCACGGTCATCCACAGGAATGTGTGCTGGTGAAAAAAAAAACAAACGCGCCAGTAGTGTTGGATCCGTTGAATCTGTTGCATGCTCCTTGTGGGCGAGCGACGGAATCCGTATCCATTGTGTCCGGTTCGCGTTGCGCGGAAGAAAAAACGAAATGCGCCGGTGAAAAACAAAACAAAAAACGCGTCAGTAGAGTTTGATACGTTGAACCTGTTGTATGCTCCTGTCAAGCGAGCAACGAAATCAGTATTAGGGCTGTGCACTATGTGGTTTTATCGGTATCGGCGATAACATGTTGATTCAATATCGGTATCGGCGATATATCGGATTTGGCATTATTGATATCGAACCGATATCCGATAATTTTCAAAAGAGATGTTTAAAAGTAAAACTGACAATTTTGGCTCACTTTGACTCCCACTGTTGCATTATGGAGTCTATTACTTGAATTTTGTAGTGATACGTTGCCAAACCCAACGGATATCTAAAATTTTATCGAACCATTTTCGATTACGTAATATCATAAATAAATGTTGCTCTGATTATCGGGATTGTTATCGGACCGAGAATAATTTTATCAATATCGAAAAATATCGGCCCAAGAGATATCGGATATCGTATTGATAATATTGGCCCGATAATATCGATATTTGCACAGCCCTAATCAATATCGTGTCTGGTTTGGATAGTGCGGTCATTCGTGTATATGCTCACGTATTCATTTTGAATTATATATTTATTGTTTACCAAAACGAATCCTTTCCCATATCCAAACTCCCAGTGTTTTCTTGTGGAAGTGCAGAGGACTCCTCGGCTTCTGTGAAGCAAGTAACACGCCAACATTTCCCTCCCATTCCCAAATTGACCTGCATTCGGACGCAGCCGGCGTCGGTATTGTTTATTATAATAATAAGAGCACCAGTATTTACACATTGAGGATGATACTGATCCAGAGTAGCGTCTGTTGGTTCCCTGTGTAAGTACAGCTGTTCTTGCAATAACGGGGTAGCAACTGCGGGCGGTCAATCATGCTCATGCTCACATTTCTCGGATATCTACTGTCTTAAATAGCTCTTCTGCTCCTTGTCTCGTTCCGTCTTAGAGTGCTGCTCGGTAGTTTGGACGCCTCACTACAGCAATGGAGTTGAGAGAGTTGAATCCGTTCAAAGGAGATTTTGGTGATTTGCACTACGAAGACTTCTGTGGTCGGATCCCTATCGGCTGCCGAGCTATGAAAGCCGTTGCCAACTTATTCGCCTGGAATCCCTGTCCGTCCGCAGAGATACAGCTAGAGCTTTGTTTATTGCCGATATTCTGCAAGGACACATAGATTGCCCTGCCCTGTCGGAGCAAGTTAACATAAATGTGCAGCCCCGGGCCCTTCGGAATAACGTGACGATGAGATTACTTCTTCAACGAACTAATCATAGCATGTTTGGCGCTTTTTACGGTCTGCAGAGGCTTTTCAATAGAGTTGCTGCTCTCTTTGATTTCAACTTGTCTCGCCAACTACTTCGACGAAGATTCAGTTTGTTTTATGATAGATCGTAAGAATGTCAATTTTTAATATGTTTAGTTTTAATATGACATCATTGGGGCTTTGAAGCATGTTGGTGGTACAAGTAAATAAATAAATAAATAAAAGTCAAGGAAATTTCCATTACGAAAAGATCCTGGACCAACCGGGAATCGAACCCAGACATCTTCAGCATGGCTTTGCTGTGTAGCTGCGGACTCTAACCACTCGGCTATGGAAGGCCCCGAAGATCCTACCCCATTACCCCGAATGCCATTTCCCCGATTGCCATCACCTCGAATTCCATTACCCCGAAAGTACCATTACTCCGCATTTCATCACCCCGAATGCAATTTCCCCGAAAAAACAATTATCATGACATGATGATATTGATGACATTTCCCCACGATATTGGAAATCGGGGTAATGTCAGTCGGGGTAATGGGTCGTTCGGGGTTTTGGAATTCGGGGTAATGGCGTTCGGGTTAATGTCATTCGGGGTAATGGGATTTGGGGTAATGGGGTAGAATCACCAAAGAGTTGTTTGGAAATAATTTCTTCCGAGGTTGAGCTATCACCCGTCGAGGTCACCTTCAACCGATGGTTCCGCCATTCCCTCCTATGGTCTAGGACAGACCATGTGGTTCCCCTTGGGTAGATCCAGGTTGAATTTTGGATGCATCCAAAACTAAATTCTTGGAGAAATTCTCTAGGAAAATTCATCAAACTCCTTTAGAAATATCCGAAGTAATATCTGAATATTTTGGCAGAATAAATTTGCAGATAAAGTTCCTAGAGAAAATTAAGTAATTCCAAAAGGGTGTCAGATTTTGAACAGACTGCTCTGACGCTATGAAGAATCAAACTCTTATCTCATGGCTCTTATAAGGTTTCGTTTTTGTTGATTCCTGTTTGGTCCCTTTTCAACCACTTTATGAATCCTTTTAGATCCCTTTTCTTGCAGGCAAGATGTCTCGAGTTTCCTATTTTTAAGGCACACGACTGGCATGAAAATAAGGGGATTTTAAGCAAAGGGTGTCAGTGAAAAACCACTTAGTTTTAAGAAAATCATGTTTGAAGTTTTTCAGCAAGTTTTCAAACAAATTTACAAATATAGATATATAAATATTTCTATACAAATTGTATGAAAGGCAAAAGAAAAAAAAGCCAGTCTTCTAAGGATTATGTTATTTCGTCTGTTGAGCAGAAAAGTCACCTGAATATCGTTAGAACGCTTGGAAACAGTAAGTTTCTCAACTCAAAATCAACCAATTTGTTACTTATATCCCTTTGCGTTTGAGCCCCTCAAATAAAGTAACCTTAAATTTCCAGTCTAGGATTCCATAGGGTTAACATTTTTCTCAGCTTTACGGTGTGCGAAATATTTTCCAACGTTTGTCCTACCCATGGCTTCAAGGACGTGCCTCTATAATACTACTAATACCTTCATACTTAAGTAGTGCATGCTTGAACCTTGGGGCCTTCTTTAGCCGAGTGGTTAGAGTCCGCGGCTACACAGCAAAACCCTCGCTGAAGGTGTCTGGGTTCAATTCCCGGTCGGTCCAAGATCGTTTTGTAATAGAAATTTCCTTGACTTCCCTGGGCATAGAGTATAAATCGTACCCTGCTACACGATATACGAATGCGACAATTGGGCAACTAAGTCAAAGAAAGCTCTTAGTTAATAACTGTGGAAGTGCTCATTAGAACACTACGCTGAGTAGCCGGCTAAAGTCCCAATGCCAAGAAGAAGCAGAAGATGCTTGAACCTTGCGCGACTACAGAATTAGTGCTATCATGTGATATCTGTTCTCGTAAACAAGAAATATGTAAAACTCAAACCATAGAAACCCTAAATGGAACTGAAGAAGCTTATCTACACGCATTGGCTCCGGCAAAGACCGTTTTCGTATGCATTTGTTGGCGTTGATAGAGCAAATGGAAATGAATAAATTCTCTTACGCTCGTTCCAACTGCACAGGTTGGCTACAACGGACACCTCAAGCAGGGTATGAACGATAGCTTGATGGTTTTCCTGCCACAAATAATGCATCGCTATCGGTAGTAAACCCACCATAGGAACAACATACTCACTAACGACTGATGGGAACGACTCGTGTGATTCGGATTTCAAAATGTGCGATGTGAACTGTTAGACACTGTATGCAGGATGAATAAATGTGGATCTCGGTCTTGTCGTCCGTCGTCTTCGTCGCCTTCGATGTCTTCTCAGTGAGTGCGAAATAATAGCTATTTGATGATGTTCCTCCCGGAGCGCATAGGGACCATCAACACACATTCATTTCGCATTTGCTGAAGATAGACCCACTCCAAAAGGGACATAGACATATCACCGTATGCTCGTCGTCGTTCTCGAGGTGACAATTTCGCATTAACATTATAAATGATAGTGGTTTCGTGTTCACTCCACCGGAACATTGAATGAATACCACGCCAAATATGTGCTCCAGAATGTAGCTCAGCGCTCTATTCGGAACCGGCTTCGCATTTAAATAGCTTCGATAACTATCTCCCCGAACTTTTTTGGCGTCGCTGCTAGTGTTCTCATCACGGCGACAGCGCACTCTACACACCTTCAACCATATATCAAAGCGGAAATCCCCTGGACTAGAGGCTGTCCCTTACTCTTCCCTGACATAACTCTATTCCGCCTAGGAAGACCCAAAAAGCAGCGGCTTTCGTTCACCCCATTCACTTCGTTTAAACACTTCATAAATCTTCATCTCGAATTCAATAAAGCTTCCAGCTAAAGGATCCGGCAGCAGAGGAATTTCACTAATATCAAATTCACCTTTTATAAAAGGCCGGTAATTATTCATTTCTCGCTCTAGCTCTCTCTCTCTAGACGTCATTTTCACAGACCCTTTATATGCCGCGCATTACCGCCCCTCAGTTCACCTGCCGGAACCACCCGTTCCGAAAGGGCGCGTGTGAGAATCTGCTGAAAGTCATCTCCATCACCTTTTGTGTCGCCGAGTAAGTCAAGTCAAGTTGGCGAAGAATTCACGTAAATCATGCCGCATCAACAAAGCGCACATAAAGGATCTTAAGGAATCGCCCCGCCAACCAGTTTCTACTCCCCTCTAAAGACTGACTGACGCACGGTGGGATCAATGCCAAAGAACATGAAATTTTTTGAGTATGGTGTCTACGGTAAAGTTGTAAATTAATGAAATTGGAACAAGTTTGCTTAATATTAAGGAATTCCTCAAGAAACTCTGGAGGAATCAATTCCTGAACAAATGCCTGGAAGAGAAATTTCTCCGAGGATTTTTTCAGAGAATTTATCCGGAGATTTCCTTCAGGAATTGCTCTGGGGATTTAAACCAGGAATTTCTCCGACTATTTCCCCAGGAATTCCTATAAAGATTTCAAGGACTGCTTCGGGGATATTCCCTAAGAACTCTTCTGGAAATTTCCTCTAGGAATTCCTTAGGAGATCATCAATAGCAATTTCTCTGGGGATTTGATCCAGAAATTATTCCTTGAATTTCTTCAAGAAACTTCTGTGGCGATTTACTCAAGGGATTTCCTTCAGGAACTCCTCCGGAGCTATTTTTTTCAGAAATTCTTTCGGAAATTCCTCCAGGGATTTCCTCCAAGAACTCCTGTTAACGTTTTCACAAAGAATTCCTCCGGGGATCTCCTTCAGAGAATTTCAAAAGCAATTCCTCTTGGGATTTCGTCCAAGAATTGCTACGGTGATTTCCTCTTGAAACACCTCTGGGGACTTCTCCCAGAAACTGCCCCGGGGATTTCGTCTAGGCATTCCTGCAGAAATTGCTCCGGAAATTTCCTCCAGAAAATTTTTCTGGGATCTGTTCCATGAATTCCCCGTGGATTTCTTCCAGGAAGGTTTTCTCAAGGATTTTCTGCAGGGATGGTTTGCAAGAATTCCTCTAGAGATTTCCTCCAGAGTTCCTCCGAAAATTTGTTCAAATTTACTCTGGGCATTCCTCTTTGAATTTCTTCAAAGTTTATTCAAAAATTCCTTTAAAGTTCCTCTTTAAATTCCTACAGAGTTCCTTCAGGAATTGGTTCATATTTTTTGCTGAAAATTCCTCCGGAGCTCCACCGTGTATACCTTCTGAGTTCCTCCGAGAATTCTACCTTAATTACGACGAATTTCTTTGGAGTTCGGGATTTCCTCCATAGTTCCATTAGGAATTTGTTCGGATTCATCTAAAAATTATTCAGCAGTTCCTTCATTCAGTTCTTTGGAGTCCCTGCAGGAATTTCTTTGAAGGTTCTCCAAGAATTTTTCGATTCCTCATGGAATTTCTTTTGAGTTCTATATGGAATTTCTTCGGAGTTCCTCCGAGAATTCCTTCGTACTTACTCTGGGAATTGTTTTTGGAGCTCCACTGAAAATTCTTTCGAAATTCTTCCATAGTTCCAACTGTTTTTTTTTTAATTTATCTAGGAATTCTTCAGAGTTCCTTTAGTAATTCCTCGAAAATCCTCTGGGTTCCCATCAGGAATTCATATGGAGTTACTCCAAAAATTCCCTGGATTTCCACCGGGAATTGCTCTAGAGTTGCTCAGTAAATTTATGAAGAGTTTCTACGGGAATTCCTTCTAAACATTCTCCAGGAATTCTTTTATAGTTCCGTGTGTAATTCCTCCGGAGCTGCTCCAGGATTTTTTTTTTCAATTACTTCCGGAAATTCTTCCGGACTCCAGCAATTCCTCTGGATTTAACCAGCAATTCCTCGGAACTTCCTCCGGATTCTCACCGGGATTTCTTCCAGAGTTCCTCCAGTGATTACCCCGGAGTTCTGAAGCTCTTTAGTTCCTCCGAAGTTTTTTCCAGAGAAGCCTTTCTCCATGAATGGTTCCGGAGTTCCTCCAGGAATTCCTTTGCAGTTTCTCTAGGATTTTATCCAGTGTTCCGACAGGAATTCGTCCAGAAATTCATTCCGAGTTCCTCTGCGAATTCCTTAGGAGCTCCACCGGTAATTTCTCCTAAGTTCCTAAAGAAATTCTTCCTGAGTTCCTCCAGATATTCTTCCGGCGTTCTTTCAGCAAATCTTCTTGATTTCATTCAGCATTTTCTCCGAAGTACCTCCAGAGCTCCACCGGTAATGCCTTTGGATTTTCTTCATGATTCCATTTGGAATTTTCCGTAGTTTTGTTGAAGAATCCCTTAAGGATTTTTTTCGGATTTCCCCCATTAATTCCTACACAGTTCCTTCAGCTATTTCTCAGAGTTCCTCCGGGAATTCTTTAACAGTTCCACCAAAAATCCATTCAGAGTTCCTCTGGAAATTCCTTCACAGTTTGTCCGGGCATCTTTCCAAGATTTTTTTCAGAGTTCCTCCAACAATTCCCCCGCAGCTCTTCCAGTAATGCATCCAGACGTCCTTCAGAGCTTCGCCAGGAGTTCTTTCAGAGTTCCTGCTGGAATTCCTTTAGAGTTATTTGCTCCAAAAAAGTCTTCAGAGCTCCTCCAAGATACTTCAGATTTCCTTCAAGAAATCCTTCTGAGTTTTTCCAGAACTTTTTTGGGAGATCTTCTAAAAATTTCTCCAAGAACTCTTCCAAAATTTTTGCTGGGAATTCGTTCGGACCTCCACCGGAAATTGCTTCGTATTTCCTTAGTTGATCCTCCAGGAACTCTTTTAGAGTTCCTCCATAGATTTCTCGAAGTTTTCCAGAAATTCCTCGAAGTTATTTCATATATTTCTCGAAGTTTCTCCAGGAAATCCTTCAGAGTTCCTCCATAAATCCCTTTAAAAGTTCGGAGTTCCTTTGGGGATTCCTTCAGATTTCCTCCAGAAATTCCTTTCAAGCTCTACCGGGAATTCCATGGGATTTTCGGCAAAGTATCTCCAGAAATACTTTCGGAGTTTCTGCAAAACCTGGTTGAGAGTTTCTCTTGAAATTTCTCCAGGAATTCTTCCAAAAATTTTGCTGGCAATTCCTTTGGAGCTCCACCGGGAATTCCTTCGTAGTTCCTCAATGGATCCTCCAGGAATTCTGTCAGAGTTCCTTCAGAAATTCCTCGAAGTTCCTCCAGCAAATCCTTCAGAGTTTCTCCAGGAATTCCTTTAGAGGTTAGGAGTTCCTGTGGGAATTCCTTCAGATTTCTTCCGGAAATTCCTTTCGAGCTCCACCGGGAATGCCTTCGTATTTCTGCCAAATTTTCTCCAGGAATTTTATCGTATTTTCTCCAGGAAATCTTCAAAGTTCATCCGATAAATCCTGGGAAATCCTCCAGAGTTCCACTATGAATTTTTCTGGAGTTTTTTTTTTTGAGAATTCCCCGAGATTTTCTCCGAGAAATCTCCTAGAGTTCCTTTGGGAATTTCCCAAGAGTTCCTTCTAGAAATCCTCCGAAATTCTGTCAAAGTCCTCCTGGAACCCTTCCGGATTTATTCCAGGAAATTCTTCCGGATATCCTGTAGCAAATCCTCTGGATTTCATCCAGCATTTCCTCAGAAGTTCTTTCAGAATTCCGCCGTAAATTCCTCCGAAGTTTTTCCATAAATTCATCTGGAGTTTCTCCAGAAATTGCTCTGGATTTGATCTAGCAATGCCTCGGTAATTCCTCTGGATCTCCAAAGGGAACTCCTTCCGATTTTCTCCATAGTTACTCCAGCAATTTCTCTGGAGTTCGTCCAGAAATTTCCATAGAGTTCCTACAGGAACGCCTCTGGAGCTCTTCTAAGAATCGCTCCGGATTACCTTTAGCGAATCCTGCGGAGTTCTTCTAGGATTTTTTAGATATTCTCTAGAAGTTCTTAAAGAGTTGCCCCGAAAAGTCCTTCGGTGCTCCAACGGTAATCCTTACAGATTTTCTTCGTGAGTCCTCCAGAAATTTCTTAGAAGTACCTCCAGGAATTCTTCCAGGATTCCTCCAGGAGTTTTTACGATTATTCTTTCAGACTTCCCCAGGAAATACTCCAGAGTTCCTCCAGAAATTTCTCTGAATTTGATCCAGCAATTCCTCGGTAGTTGCTTTGGAGCTCCAACGGGAACTTCTTCCGATTCCCCACATAGTTTCTCTAGCAATTTCTCAAGAGTTCTTCAATAAATTACCTTCGAGTTCCAAGAAGACCACCTCCGGAGCTCTTCTTAGAGTCACGCTGAATGTCGAAGTTCCTCTAGGATTTTTTTAAGTATCTTCTAGGATTTTTTAAGAGTTCTTCCGGAAAGTCCTTCTGAGTTCCAACAGTAATTTCTTCAGATTTTCTTTGTGGGTCCTCCAGAAAGTTTTCGGGAGTTCCTCCAGGAATTCTTTCGGAGCTCCTCCAGGAATTCTTCCGGGGATCCTCCAGGAGTTTTTCTGATAATTCTTTCGGACTTCTTCGGGAAATACTCCAGAGTTCCTCCGGGAAATACTTCAGAGTTCCTTCGGAAAATCCTCCAGAGTTGGAAATTCCTCTGCAACTTCTCAAGTTCTTCTGGAGCTCCATCAGAAATTTGTTAGCAGTTCTTTCGGAAAAGAGTCCGGAGCTCCACCGATAATTCCTTAGGAGATCCGCGGGGAATTCCTTCGGAATTCTACTGAGAATACCTTAAGAGTTTATCCGGAGTTCTTTCGGGAACTTTTTACGAGCTCCACCAGAAATTCCTCTGCAATTGCTTCTAAAATTCCTCTGGAATTTCTCATGAATCCTACCGAAGTTCCTACAGAGATTTCCCCGCGATTTGCTTCAAGAATCATGCAGGCAGTACCTACAGGAATTCTATCGGAGTTCCTCTAGGAATCCCAGATGATTCTCCATGAAACCACCCGTGAGTTCTCCAGAAACTCCTCCGGTAGTACCTCCAAAAATTGTCTCAGGAATTCCTCCATAAGTTCTATTAGGAGATCTTCCAAGAATTTCTGAGGATTGCGTTCCCCGTAGTGTCAAAATTTTCAACGGGAGCTTCTTCAAGAATTCCTTAGTCCGACACCTAAGTCGTTATTCCACCAAAAATTATACAATAAATTTCATCAGGAAATCCACTACCAAGAGATGCCATGCCTATGCAAGATGCCAAGATTTCCTAGGTCCACCAGAAATTCCTTCCTTAATTTCACGATATTTTCCAATAGGCCTCCATGGATTCAGCTTGAATGTCACCTTTTACAAAAATCACCAACAATCTCTCGAAATATCAAGCTTTTCCTAATTTATAAAAGAAATACAAAACATGGTTAACATAATTTTTAAAAGAAAAACAAACCAAAACCAACGCGCTGCTTAAAAAAACCGTTCACGTTTTTTGAGCACTCGTCCCACTGTGCGACGGCATCAAACGCGAAGGCGTGGAGGATGCGGCTTTTGAAATTGTTCGGGGAAGAGTTCCACTTCCGCACTTTTTCTTTTGACAGATGATGACACAGATGATGCTGATGATGATGTCTGTTGGGCTTGAAGGTGGATGATGATGACGCAGTGCTTTCACAGATAAGAGACCAGGTTGTCAAGAAGCGGCGAGAAAAAAAGAAGAGAAATGAACGAACGCCTGATGCGATGAAGCTAGCGTTAAATTTGAATCTCGCGCACATTTGAAATGTGGCATGGGAATAAAAGGAATCTTCGGAGCGTATCCGTCCGACCCTGCAGGGACCGAGGAAAAGGACTTCCTCTCGTCTGGGAGCCTGTCGGCCTGCGGTGAGATGGAAAAACTTTGGCAAACCATGGTGTAGGTGGCAAATGCGGTGTGAATAATTTCACATTCCAAAAGTATAGCTTATTTGTATGTAAAATTACACTGAGGCTTGAATTTAATATGAGCTGCAGCTCATTCATGATGCATTTTCGAGTAATTTGACTCTTTATTATGGTCTGACACCTGATTCTTGTTGTTGTTCCCTTTGTACGGAAGACATACGGATACCTTTCCATTATGATGTTATTTCTAACTAACCCAGGACTAGCTTTTCAGCTTGGTGTTCTATGAGCACTTCCAAACCAAACCGAAGTAACAACTTCAATGCTTTCTGATCTTAGATGTTGTTTATTGAGGTTTTAATAAAGGTGCATTCAATCATAACAGATTTGGTAAAGCATTAAATAGAGCTAAACGATCTTATAAGTAAAAACCACTTGAAATTGTTTTGTAGATGCATATAAGTGCTTCTCATTTACCGGTCATGTTTGTCGATGATAAATTGAATTTAAAAGGAGTTGTGCAGGCTTATTACGATTTTAAAAAACAGAACACATGTTTTTCCTGTACTCGAACAGTTAAGTTTTTTTTTTTTTTTTGAACAACTTTGCTGAAGATATCATTCTTACACCAAATCAAGAACATGAGGTTATCCGTTGAATAAACCATCTCTACTTCGGATCATGTAACCACCTCACCGTTGAATTTGTTTGGTTTTATGGCTTTATTTTGAAAGATTGGGTCACAATCTTAAAGGGTAGCCGAAATTGCCAACCGGTATTCTACAGCCTACATTTTTTTGGGCAAACCAAAACCATTCAAAGAATTGCCTGCACTCAGTGCCGATGTGTGCATAATCTGGTTCACTTTCCGAAATCGAGCAGCCTCAACAAGGGTAATCTCTGTTTTATGATTGTCGAAATGCTATCTATCTATTCCCGTTCATTTCACCAGCTCCGTTCAAAGCCAGCCATTGGCACATTGGATCCACTTGGTACGATGAAACCCATGCTGGCTCCTCAGGCAAGGAGCCGTAAATACGACTGATGGCAATGCGTTTCCCAGCAGGATCTTTACTCATCCGGTTGCCCCCCCCATCGATTGGCGTCTCCGGGACCAGATTCTCTGGCGAAGGTTTCCACAACAGACAGGAGTGAACGTCGCTCAGTGCCGTAGGTTGATGTGTAAGTATAGTACCGATGCCCGCTGGCTAGCGCTGGGATTTGGATTGGATTTTGGGGAAACGATGACAAATCAATTGCCATTTCCTCCCGCCGAGAGCAATGGCATGTCTGATGTGGAAGGTATCTCTGAAATAGCTAGACAACAGATGGGAATAGTGGCATTGGAGGCAATCGTTTGGAAACCCAACGTCAGCTGCATGTGCCAAAACTAGCTTGGGTAAATTGTTAAATGAATGAGGAAACTCATGCACGTAGCCAAGATTTCCAAAAGGGGGCTGGGGGACGAGAGTTGTGTTGATAAGTGACTTCAAAAGTTCAATTACCAATCTAACGTAAAAACCATTTTTATGCTCAGCCTTTGCACTCTATTGGCATGGAATGTTAAAATATGGAGAATATTTAACCTACATGAGCAGGCGAAAGAGGCTTATTATTAAAAAAATGGACATGGATAGACAAAAAGTGATATTAACTGTAGATATAAGAGATAAAAGACCTGAAAAATAATATCTAAATATTGCTCCTTGAATAACTTTGGCATATCATATGTAGATTTTTTTAGATCTGACCGATAGCTGCGAGCCGTTCATAAGATCTGCAAACATCAAACTTTGCTATGGTTCAGAAGTTCCAGAATCAAAGTTTTGATGTTATCATCGGATCATTTATCTCGTTTGTCAATCAAGTTTCAAAAAATGATTTGATTGTCAGAACTTCTCTTCTACTCGGGTACTAAGTGAAGCTCAAAACTTGTCTTGTTTCTATAAGTAAGCTTCATTTAAAGGATTGAAAAATTCCAGACTGGAAAAAAAATTTCCGAATATCTTTTGGTTGCGGTCTAATTGATCTGAAATTTTGCCACGATCAGTAAGATTCCCCTTGATCATCCCGAACTTCTTATTGTGCACTATTGTTGTACACCCCAACCTCTTTTTACAACCGTTATCGGGGGTCGTAAAAAAATCAGAATTATAATTATGTTTTTGAAAAATGCAACGTCTAGATGCAGAAATACTGATTCGAGATATTCGGCAAAGTTGAAGCATTGGTTGAGAAATTTCCAAAATGGCCGTTCAAGTTTCCATATTATGGTAATATATGGCAACACTGCTCGATTGTTTTCAAAAGAGCCAATTTTATAGGGGTGTGATACGTAAATACCAAAAAATTTGAAGGATAACGATACCGAATGTTCACCAAAGTTGAAGGAAGTGTTGCGTGCCATACAGACGACTGTGGCTGGCAACACTGATTAAGAAGAATAAAGAAAATATCATAACCATAACATTTAAGCGGAACAGAAAAATAGAATGCTTAGCAATATAGCAATACACTTCAACTGTAATCTAGTTTTTCATTAAGGGTTCAAAATTTTGTCGTACCTGGCTACACTGTTTAAGTGAAATTTTGCCACCAGGCAGTACAAGTGTGCATGCAACTATTGTTTTGCGGATACCTCAGGATTATGACCATTTAAAAAGATGGCGTCTTCAGCAAAGTTGTTCAGTAGCTCAAGCGCTAACATTATTTTAGCCAAGACCTTCGAGATTTTGCCACCAGGCGGCACAAGTGAGCATAGAATTTTTGTTTTGCGGATATCTCAGGATCCTGACCACTTAGAAACATGGGGTCTTCGGCGAAGCTGTGCGGTAACTCAATGGCTTTTATTATTGTAGTCAAGAGAATTGAGGTTTTTCCACCAGGCGGCGCTAGTGAACATAAGGCTTTAAAAAAAAATTGTTTTGGCACCAGGCAACGCTAGTGAGCATGAAATTTTTGTTTTGCGGATATCTCAGGATCCTGACTACATAGACAAGGCGTCTTGGGCAAAGTTGAGCTACTCAACAAATTTACCGAAGACGCCATCTTTTTAAGTGGTCAAGATCCTGAGATAATCGCAAAACAAAAGTTTTATGCTCACTAGCGCCACCTGGTGGCAAGATTTTGAATCTCATAGCTTTTATAATGACAGTCCTTGAGCTAATGAGCAACTTTGCCGAAGACGCCACTTTTCTAAGTGGTCAGGATCCTGAGCTATCCGCAAAACAAAATTTCTATTCTCACTAGCATTACCTAGTGGCAGAATTCCGCAATTCAATGACCACCATATGCCCTTGAACTACTAAACAATTTTGCTGAACATCATGATCCTCTATTTTGAATACTTCTTAAGATATTGATCCTTAATAAAAACGCTCGTTAATCTGAATTTCGGTCGTTAAAAAGTGATCGTAAAACAAACCGTCGGTTAAAAACGGTCGTTAAAATAGGTTTGAGTGTATTATATGATAATTTCATAAAGTACCTTCAAGAAACTTTTAAGATATACTCCATCCAGAAAGAACTTCAATATTTCTCAAGGAGGTTTTGAAGTATATTTCTTCAAAGATTTCTCCATTAGTTAGTCTTCGGGTACTTCACACTGTTCAAGGAATTTTCCGATGAATTCTTTAGAGTATTCGAGCTTATGTTTTTCTAATAGGATTCATTAGAAACTTTCTAATAAGCTTTTCTTGTATAAACATAAAGTCACAAACAAAATCAAGTACCCCCTTAATTGTAGTGACGCAAATACATGAGAGTAGTATGACGAAAAAAGCAATTCCTTCGTTGAAATTTTCGTACTTTATAGGTATCTTATATTCTGTGTGATGTACAGTAAAAAGTTCTTATCTTCTATCTTCTATTTTCTATCTTCTATCTTCTATCTTCTATCTTCTATCTTCTATCTTCTATCTTCTATCTTCTACCTTCTATCTTCTATCTTCTATCTTCTATCTTCTATCTTCTATCTTCTATCTTCTATCTTCTATCTTCTATCTTCTATCTTCTATCTTCTATGTTCTATCTTCTATCTTCTATCTTCTATCTTCTATCTTCTATCTTCTATCTTCTATCTTCTATCTTCTATCTTCTATCTTCTATCTTCTATCTTCTATCTTCTATCTTCTATCTTCTATCTTCTATCTTCTATCTTCTATCTTCTATCTCTATCTTCTATCTTCTATCTTCTATCTTCTATCTTCTATCTTCTATCTTCTATCTTCTATCTTCTATCTTCTATCTTCTATCTTCTATCTTCTATCTTCTATCTTCTATCTTCTATCTTCTATCTTCTATCTTCTATCTTCTACTATCTTCTATCTTCTATCTTCTATCTTCTATCTTCTATCTTCTATCTTCTATCTTCTATCTTCTATCTTCTATCTTCTATCTTCTATCTTCTATCTTCTATCTTCTATCTTCTATCTTCTATCTTCTATCTTCTATCTTCTATCTTCTATCTTCTATCTTCTATCTTCTATCTTCTATCTTCTATCTTCTATCTTCTATCTTCTATCTTCTATCTTCTATCTTCTATCTTCTATCTTCTATCTTCTATCTTCTATCTTCTATCTTCTATCTTCTATCTTCTATCTTCTATCTTCTATCTTCTATCTTCTATCTTCTATCTTCTATCTTCTATCTTCTATCTTCTATCTTCTATCTTCTATCTTCTATCTTCTATCTTCTATCTTCTATCTTCTATTCTATCTTCTATCTTCTATCTTCTATCTTCTATCTTCTATCTTCTATCTTCTATCTTCTATCTTCTATCTTCTATCTTCCATCTTCTATCTTCTATCTTCTACCTTCTATCGTCTATCTTCTATCTTCTATCTTCTATCTTCTATCTTCTATCTTCTATCTTCTATCTTTTATCTTCTATCTTCTATCTTCAATCTTCTATCTTTACTGCAAGCATCATGCGTATTCTTGAGAATCGAGTTGCGATACGACAAAGTCGATGAAATTTTGATTTTCTCTAGTTGGCTAATCTATTTTTTAAAACGATGCAGTATATCATAGCCGTGACCGACACGAATGCCCTGACGAGGGTAAAGTGTCGTTAATAAATAATAATAATAATAATAATAATAATAATAATAATAATAATAGCCGTGAAAAAATGTAACGTATTTTTTAAAGTCTTTAATTTACGTAAGAGGTTAATTAATGAGGGGAGTTTAGGATTTCTTAGGGCAACTTCAACGGTGGTCCAAATTATAGGTTTGGTCCAAATTTTAAGACAAGGTCAAACATTGGAGCATCCACCGGTGTTGCAAATGATGTTCCAATTTTATATTATATCAGTTTTCTGGTCTATTTTTTTCAGAACAAGCTAAATGCGTGGTCCATTTTTGGTCGAATTTGGACCAAGATTCTAGCTGTTCCAAATCTGGTTTCACACAAGTTTGTTTACCAGTTTGGATTCCTTGAAACAGCCAAGCTGGGGGGAAGCTTGATAGTCTATGAAGTGAAAAAGAATGAATCAATATTGAAGGTGGGAAAACAATCAATTCGTACATAGACACCTCCAGGAATCATCTGATTATTTCTCCGGGGAAGTCCGCGTTAAGGAATCTCCAGGACCTCTTTCAGCAATTCTGCCGAACTTACTCCGATGTGCCTACCAGGAATTCCTTCTACGATTTCCTTCAGGAATTCCTTTGGGGATTACTTTCAGATATTCGTCCGTTTCTGCAAAAATTACGGGTATATGTTTTCTTCTGAAATTTCTCCGGGGATTTCATCCAGAAATATTTCAGTTGGTTTGCTTAGAGATTCTTCTTTTTCCTCCAGAAACGGTGATTTCCAGGAACCCCACAATATCTCTAGGGATTTGCATCAGGAATTTCTGCAGGGATTTTGTCAAAAAATTACCCTGACAATTTCCTTCAGGAATTCCTCCGGGGAATTCATTAAGGAATTCCTTTAGGCATTTTCTCCAAAAATGACACCCTCATCCGAGATTTTTTTTTCATCGAATTTTTCTGAGGATTTCCTCCAGGATTTTCGCAGGGGATTTATAATAAGAATTTATCCGGGGATTTCCTGCAGAAATTTTTCAGAAGATTTTTTTCAAGAATTCCTCCGGGGATTTTCCCCAAGAATTCCCCAGGGATTTCTTCTTGGAATTCCGAAAGGGATTTTATTAAAAAATCCTCCGGGATTTTTCTCCAGGAATTCGTTTGGGGATTTTTTTTTTTTTTTTTGAGAAAACATTCTTGGATTTGCACCAGATTTTCATCTAGGAATTCCTTCAGAAATTTGCGGGGTTTTGTCCAAGAAATGCTTCCAAGATTTCAGCAATTGCTCTTGATTCCTTCCCCAATAAACATTTCTGCTGAATAAGTGTTGAACAAATCACTCTCCAGCAAAGTTCAGCTGATAAAACTGTTATTCAGCAATTCATGATACTCGAGACCAGAAACATCTCCAAGAGTTTCCTCCAGGAACTCTTCCGGGGATTTCCTTCAGGAATTTCTCTGGGGATTTCCTCCACAAATTCCTCTAGCAATTTCGTCCAGATATTCTTCCAGAGTTTAACTCCAGGGAATTTCACTTGTAATTCCGCTTAAGATTTCCACGAGGAATTCCTCCGGAGAATTCTCCCAGAAATGTCTCTTAAGATTTGCACCAGGATTTATTCCAAAAAATCCTCCGGGGAAATCCTCCAGGAATTTCTCATGGTATTTCCACCTGAAATTACTCCGTGGATTTCCTCCAGAAATATATGCGGGGATTTCTTACAGGAGTTCCTACGGGATTCCCTCCAGGAATTTCTATGGGGATTTCTACCAGTAATTTCCCTTGAGATTTCCACCAGGAATTTCTCTTGAGATTTTCATAAGGAATTTCTCCAGAAACTCCTCCTGGAATTTCCCTCTGCACTTTTTTATGGGATTTCCACCAGGATTTCCTGCTTGGGATATCTTATAAAATGTCTCCGATATTCCCTCCAGGAGTTGTTGATTTCCACCGGGATTTCGCTCCATGAATTCATCCGGGGATATCCTTCAGAAATTCCTTTAAAGATTTCCACCAAATATTTCTCCAGGGTTTTCTTCCAGGACTTTCTCTTGGGATTTCCACCAGAAAGTCATCCACGGATTGGCTCCAGAAATCTTTGCAGGGATTTTTTATAGCAATTGTTCTGGATTCCTTCCAAGAATTCCTCAGGAGATTTGATCCAGAAATTCCTCCGGGCATTTGCTCCTGGAATTCATCCGAAAATTTCCTTCAGAAATTCCTCCGTTGATTTTTTCCAAAAATCCTCCAGGGATTTTCTCCAGAGTTTCTCCAAAACCTTCTCAATAGACTTCTTCAGAATCTCTCCAGGAATTCCTTCGGAGTTCATTCACAAATTGTTTTATAATTTTTGCCAGGAATTCCTTCTGAGTCCACCGGGAATTCTTTCAGAGTTTATCCGAGAATTCTACCGTTGCTACTACGATAATCCTATTGGAGCTCCTCAGTTCCTTTTGATTTCCTTCATGGGTTCTCCAGGAAATTTTTCTCCAGAAATTCCTCGGATTTCATCCAGAAATATCTTCGATCTCCTTCAGGAGTTTCTTTGGAGAATTTCTTTTGCGGTTCCTCCGGGATTCCCCCCATGGTTCCATCAGCAATTTCTCCGGACTTTCTCTAAATATTATTTCTCCGGCAATTCCTTCGAAGTCCTTATATGGTTTTTTTAACGTCCTACAAGAATTCATTCAGAATTACTCATGAAATTTCTTTGGAGTTCCTCCGGGAATTTCTTTAGATTTCCTCTAGGAATTCTCTTGAAGCTTCACCGGGAATGTCTTCAGATTTTCTCCAGGATGCCTCCTGGTTTTTCCCGGAACTTCCCCAGGATTTCTTCAGAGTTCTAGTAATAACTCGGAACTAGGAATTTCCTCCGCGGAGAATTCCTCCAAAAATTCTCAAGAGTGTCTTCGGGAATTTCCTCTAGTTTTCGTTTGCGAATTTTTCAAGAGTTCCTCGTGTAATTCCTTAGGATTTTCTTAAGGATTTTTCTTAAGTTTCTCCAGAAATATTTCCTGATTTTCAAGACAATTCTTTTGGATTTCATCCAGAAATTCCTCGGAATTTCTTCTGAATTTCCAACACGAATTATTACAGAGTTCTCCTAGAAGTTACTCTATAGCTCCTCAAGCGTTTGCTATGGATCTCATCCAGTAATTTCTGGAAAATTCTTTCGGAGATCCATGAGGAATTCTTTTGAATATCCTGCATAATTTATCCGGAGTTCCTCAAGCAATAACCTCAGAGTTCTATCAGAAATGCCTCGGGAGTTCTTTCAGCAAAGCATACGGACTTTCTCCAGGATCGCCTCCAGAGTTTTTCTCAAAATTGCTCCAGAGTTCCTCCAGGAATTCTTTCGGAGTTTCTCTAGAATCAGAGTTTTTCCTGGAATTCCTTCAATATTCCTCTAGAAATTTCTTCAGAGTTCCTCTGGGAATTCTATCGGGGCTTCACCGGTAATCCTTCCGGAGTTCTTTCAGTAATTCTTCTGGTTTTCATATAGCATTTCCTCCAGAGCTCCACCGGAAATCTTTATGGATTTCCTTCGTAGTAGCTTTTGGATTTTTTCCGTAATTCTTTCAGGAAATTCTCCAGAGTTCCACCAGGATTTTTTTTCGGATTTCTCACATGAATTCTCTCGCAATTCTTTCAGAGCTGCTTCAGCAATTTCTCCGGAGTTTCGCCAGAAATTAATCCAGAGTTCTTCCAGGAATTAAGAGTTCCTCGAGGGATTCCTTCAGAGTTGCCTCGAGCATTCCGCCATGCATATTTCCGAGGTCCTCCAGCAATTATTCCAAACTTTCTCTGGGAAATCTTCCAGAGCTCTGCCGGTAATTCCTCCAGAGTTCCTGCAAGTTACTCCGGGCATTCCTCCAAGAATTTCTACGGAATTCCTCCGAGAATCACTTCGAAGTTTCTTCAGGTACTCCTTAGGGGTTTCTCCAGGAATACTTTTGGAGTTTTTCCAGCGATTTTTCCGGGGTTCCTTCAAAAGATCCTCCAGGAAGTCTCAAACAAAATTTAGGGAAATTCCTTTGGAGCCCCACCGGGAATTCTTTCGGAGATCCACCGGTAATTTATTCGGATTTCCTCTATAGGAAATCCTGCAGGAACTCTTCGGAGTTCCTCCAGAAAAATCCATGCAGTTCCTCTAGGAATTCTTTTGAATTTGCTCCAAAATTTTCTGCAAAGTTCCTCCGAGATGTTCACCGTAGTTTCTTCATAAATTTACCCGGAGTTTCTCAAAAAAATTAAGCATTTTCTCGAGCAAATCCTTCGGAGTTCCCCCAAGAATGTATTGGATGTCCTCCAAGAATTTCTTCAGAAACCCACATAGATTTGCTTTAGTGTTCCGCAGGGAAATCCTTTGGAGCTTCACCGGTAATTTCTTGAAGCTCCCACTATTTTTCATCCAGCAATTTCATTGGAATTACTTCAGGAATTCTTCAGTGTTCCTCCAGTAATTCCTCAAAAATACTCCGGAGTTTTCTAGGAAATCTTCTGGAGTTAATCCGAGAATCAACCTAGATTCTGCGAGAAATCCTCAAGAGTTCCTCCGGAAATTTCTCAACAGTTCAAGAATTTCATCGGAATTCCTTCAGAATTCCTCCTGGAATGCTTTCGGAGTTCCTCCTTCCTTTCTTTCCGGAATTCTCCTGGATTTCATTTAGCAATTCCTCGGAAGTTCCTCTGGAGTTCAACCGGAAATTGCTCCGGAATACTGTCAACTATTTTTCAATTTATAGGTTGTTAATTCATTTTAAATGATCTGGTTCGATCAGTTCTGATGAAATTTAACACCCAAATTTACAAGTTTAAAAGAAATATTAAAAATGCCTTTTTGCCAACCGCAAAAATGCCAAAGGCCAAATATGGTCATTATCTAACTTAGTTACAAACAAAGTGAAATGAAGTCAGATCTATACCAAACAGTTGTGTAGAAGTGGACCCAAACAGAAGTTGGGGTCATTTTTACCCGATCTGACTCAGTGTGCCACCAAAATAACTCCGAACAGGTGTACTATTCAAAAAAAAAAACAATAATCATCGGAAAAATTGACATCCAGAGCTAAAACGAAGGCAATCCATTAAGAATAGGGTCCTAAAATGTTCAATGAAATCTTGTTTTTTGTTTAATAACAGGAAAGAGTATGTTACTTCAACCACTTTAGCAAATTTTCCCACTCAAATAACGGCTATATCACATTTGAACTTTAATTCAATAATTGGATCCATATATGAACCTTGACACTTTTGATCATGTTTGACGTTCGCTTAGTCGTCAAAACCACCACAGGGGTTTTAGTTTTTACAGTGGGGTTGTTCCTATCTGACATTTCTGAAGGAACACGGAAAACAAAATACAGCCAATTTTTTAGTTTAAGCCAAGGGGTGTGGCAAAATCTAAGAAAAACATAAAAAAATGTTTTTTGAGCTTAAACAAACGAAAAACATTTAAAAAAATGAGTAAACATGTGTTTTTGGCCTAAACTTAAGCGTTTGGCACTAAAATTGGGACAGGGCTTTAGGACCCTATTGCCAAAATGGCAGCAATTTGAACTTTTTCCATTTGCTAAGCGAATACAGGTTGATAAATATGGGTGCTGAAGAAAATCTGAAAAATTCAATCACATTATAATTTACGTAGTAATTTTTTCACCAGCTAAAGGCCCCTGAGCTACGCCCATGAGGTTACTGGATTATACAATGACACCCACCAATGACACATTCAATGAAGGTATGCCGAATATTGCTGGACGAACCAACAGGACCAGAGGCAGCTTTCCAGAGGATCTCGATGAAAACACAACTCATCTGGGACAAATTTTATTGCGTTTATGCACGCTGGGTGGCTTCGGAATTACAGTAGCTCCCGGTATACCCCAATATTGGAACATAGTTTATGGCACATTCATGACTTGACAATCATTTTGGGAACGAAATCACCTCTTCCTGCATGTTGCAGTCTGATCGTGTTAATCTCGCATGCTACCGTTCCGGAAACAAGGCATAATCCCTTAAAATCATAAAATGTTTAACGTTACAGATCGAAGGTTTTAGCAAATTGTTCCCAATGATCCCGACGAGACCGAACTTGGCACATTTCCATTTGCTTAATTATGCAAGGATACAGCTGGCATTTGACAGGGGAATTTCCATTACTTACACATCCAACCGAGGCGAAAATGCTTTCTTATTCGACAGCTTTCTATGCCTTCTCCTAGGACTTCCCATGATATTCCCTTTTCAACCGTGCTCCAGTCAGTGGTAAGAAATTAATTACAAACGTGTCAATTTGTTAAATTAAAATAATGTCAAAGTGGAGCTCACTCGTTTGCAAAGCTGCCGTCATTTGCCAAATTGAGGCCTTGGAAGGGAACTTGATGGAATTTACGCTTTGCTGGAAGTACGTAGGCATTCGGTTGACACGTCTGCAGTTACGTAATCTGGAGAGTTATGTTGGATTAACATTGAAGTGACATACGATGGCATGTGTTTGTATTTACTTAAAACTCTTAAACTATCAGAACGATTCTTAATCTTATGAAAACTTTACAGCGTAGTTAGAATGAAGCATTCATTTACAAATTATAAATGAAAGCTAAAAAAGGACAATCCTATGTGGTGATAAGAACAGATGATACGTAAAGGACCACAATAACTTTTGAAATATAATTTGTTCTTTTTAATGTATTCAAATCCTCTGAGCAGAATTTCAATAGAGAATCTTAAAAGTACATTTGAGTACTTCTTCTCTTCTTCTTCTTCTTCTTCTTCATCATGGCATTAACGTCCTCACTGGGACAGAGCCTGCTTCTCAGCTTAGTGTTCTTATGATCACTTCCACAGTTATTAACTGAGAGCTTTCTTTGCCAAAGTTTCCATTTTCGCATTCGTATATCGTGTGGTAAATTCAATGATACTCTATGCCAAAAGATATCAAGGAAATTTCCATTACGAAAAGATCCTGGACCGACCAGGATTCAAACCCAGACACCTTCAGCATGGCTTTACTTTGTAGCCGCGGACTCTAACCACTCGGCTAAGGAAGGCCCCTTGAGTACCTTATACCTTTTAATTCCGCCTTAAATGCTCATCTTTGACAGATACACGTATTTCGACTGGATACGAGTAACTGACACTGAAGAAGACTGCAAGTGATAGTCGAAATACGCGTACCTGTTTGTTTGACCTATCACAATAGGTCAAACAAATGATCGCAGTGATTATACACCTAACAAGGTTTTTTTTTGGCGCGGTAAATGGCTGGGCATGGCGTACCATTGGTACCTCGCGTACCTGCAGGAATAAAATAGACCCCTTTGTGCGGTCCTTAGCCTCTTGCCCAGCAACTCCTATCCCTACCTCCTCGTGGTACTGGCCGGGGTACGAGTAACCTTGGGGAAGATCGGGTAACCAACCCCCGGTGGGAACTTTGGTCGTATGCTGACAGGGAAGGGGGGGTTTGCTTTTGCAAACCTGGAGCGTCTGTACTCCACGTTAGGAGCGGCTCACAACAGCGTCTGTTCCCCATGTCAGGGGCGGCTGATCATCGTCCGAGTGCCAGAGAAGGACTCTAAGCTAAACTGCGCACTATGGCCCTCCGAACATTTAGGGGGAATGGTCCTCCGGAAATCTAGGGGGTTGGTGTCAGGCCCTGCGAGCCAGCCGTAAAAACACATCAGCACAGGAACGTCAACGAGAGAATACGGACCGGAACAATCGGCAAAGACCACAGCGACGAAAATGGACTAGCGATTGGAAACTCGGTACGTGGAACTGCAAATCTCTCAACTTCATTGGAAGTACTCGCATACTCTCCGATGTACTGAAGACCCGCGGTTTCGACATCGTAGCGCTGCAGGAGGTGTGCTGGACAGGAGCATTGGTGCGAACGTTTAGAGGTAATCATACCATCTACCAGAGCTGCGGCAACACACGCGAGCTGGGAACAGCTTTTATAGTGATGGGTGATATGCAAAGGCGCGTGATCGGGTGGTGGCCGATCAATGAACGAATGTGCAAGTTAAGAATCAAAGGCCGATTCTTTAACTTCAGCATAATTAACGTGCATAGCCCACACTCCGGAAGCACTGATGATGACAAGGACGCATTTTACGCGCAGCTCGAACGCGAGTACGACCGCTGCCCAAGCCACGACGTCAAGATCATCATAGGAGATTTGAACGCTCAGGTTGGCCAGGAGGAGGAGTTCAGACCGACGATTGGAAAGTTCAGCGCCCACCGGCTGACGAACGAGAACGGCCTACGACTGATAGATTTTGCCGCCTCCAAGAACATGGCCATTCGTAGCACCTATTTCCAGCACAGCCTCCCGTATCGGTACACCTGGAGATCACCTCAGCAGACAGAATCGCAAATCGACCACGTTTTGATCGATGGACGGCACTTCTCCGACATAACCGACGTCAGAACCTATCGTGGCGCCAACATTGACTCCGACCACTATCTGGTGATGGTGAAACTGCGCCCAAAACTATCCGTCATCAACAATGTACGGTACCGACGCCCGCCCCGGTACAATCTCGAGCGGCTGAAACAACCGGATGTCGCCAATGCGTACGCGCAGCATCTTGAGGCAGCGTTGCCGGATGAGGGCGAGCTCGATAGGGCCCCTCTTGAGGACTGCTGGAGGACAGTCAAAGCAGCCATTAACGACGCTGCCGAAAGCGTTGTCGGATATGTGGAACGGAGCTCAAGAAACGATTGGTTCGACGAGGAGTGCCAAGAGGTTTTAGAGGAGAAGAATGCAGCGCGGGCTGCAATGCTGCAGCATGGTACGCGGCAAAACGTGGAACGATACAGACTGAAGCGGAAACAGCAAACCCGCCTATTCCAGGACAAAAAGCGCCGCCTGGAAGAGGTGGAATGCCAAGAGATGGAGTTGCTGTACAGTTCTCGAGAAACGCGGAAGTTCTATCAGAAGCTCAACACATCCCGCAAAGGCTTCGTGCCGCGAGCTGAGATGTGCCGGGATAAGGATGGGAGCATCTTGACGGACGGACGCGAGGTGATCGAAAGGTGGAAGCAGCACTACGATGAACACCTGAATGGCGCAGAGAACACAGGCACAGAAGGTCAGGACAGCGAAGGCGATGGCTACGTCAGCACAGCGGACAGCGGAAATCAACCAGCTCCCACGATGGGGGAAGTTAAGGATGCCATTCAACAGCTCAAGAACAACAAAGCCGCTGGCAAGGATGGTATCGGAGCCGAACTCATCAAGATGGGCCCGGACAGGTTGGCCGCTTGTCTGCATCGGCTGATAGTCAGAATCTGGGAAACGGAACAGCTACCGGAGGAGTGGAAGCAAGGCGTTATATGCCCTATCTACAAAAAGGGCGACAAACTGGAGTGTGAAAATTATCGTGCAATCACCATCCTAAACGCCGCCTATAAAGTGCTATCCCAGATTCTCTTCCGTCGTCTATCACCTAAAGCAAACGAGTTCGTGGGAAGTTATCAAGCAGGTTTCATCGACGGCCGCTCGACAACGGACCAGATCTTTTCCGTGCGGCAAATCCTCCAGAAATGCCGTGAGTACCAGGTCCCTACGCACCATTTGTTCATCGATTTTAAGGCGGCATACGATAGTATCGACCGCATAGAGCTATGGAAAATCATGGACGAGAACAGCTTTCCCGGGAAGCTCACAAGATTGATCAGAGCAACGATGGACGGTGTGCAAAACTGCGTGAAGATCTCGGGCGAACACTCCAGTTCGTTCGAGTCTCGGCGGGGACTACGACAGGGCGACGGACTTTCGTGCCTGTTGTTCAATATTGCGCTTGAAGGTGTCATGCGGAGAGCCGGACTTAACAGTCGAGGCACGATTTTCACGAGATCCGGACAATTTGTTTGCTTCGCGGACGACATGGATATTATTGGGAGAAAATTTGAAACGGTGGCAGATTTGTTCACCCGCCTGAAACGCGAAGCAACAAGAGTCGGGCTAATGGTGAATGCGTCGAAAACAAAGTACATGCTGGTTGGCGGAACTGAGCGCGACAGGACCCGCCTAGGAAGCAGTGTTACGATAGACGGGGATACCTTCGAGGTGGTGGACGAGTTCGTCTACCTCGGATCCTTGTTGACGGCTGACAACAATGTTAGTCGGGAAATACGAAGGCGCATCATCAGCGGAAGTCGTGCCTACTATGGGCTCCAGAAGAAACTGCGGTCAAGAAAGATTCACCCCCGCACCAAATGCACGATGTACAAAACGCTCATAAGACCGGTAGTCCTCTATGGGCATGAGGCGTGGACTATGCTCGAGGAGGACTTGCAAGCTCTTGGGGTTTTCGAACGCCGAGTGCTAAGGACGATCTTCGGCGGCGTGCAGGAGAACGGCGTGTGGCGGCGAAGGATGAACCACGAGCTCGCTCAACTCTACGGCGAACCCAGTATCGTGAAGGTAGCTAAAGCTGGAAGGATACGCTGGGCAGGGCATGTTGCAAGAATGCCGGACAACAACCCTGTAAAGATGGTGTTCGCCACGAATCCGGTCGGAACAAGAAGGCGTGGGGCGCAGCGAGCTAGGTGGATTGACCAGGTACACCAGGACCTGGAGAGCGTGGGTCACAGTCGAGGATGGAGAGAAGCGGCCATGAACCGAGGGAATTGGCGAAATATTGTTGGCGAGGCTTTATCAAGATAATTGATGTAAAGCCAAATAAGTAAGTAAGTAAGGTTTTTTTTGTCTGTTTTCTATAATTTTGACAACGCCAAACAACTGAATGCACGAAAATAAGTACGAAGGTAAGCCTCATTGGCTCATGTACCGAAATTTTCTAACAAATATCATTTTAGTGCAAAAAATATCTCTAACATAAAAAAATCGGGGAATCCCGATGTTTTCAAAACAACTCTCATAATAAATTTGTACTCTCTGAATCCAAATATTCTTGCTAAATTCTTATATATACTATTTTTTGCAGAAATAAGGAATAGTTAAATTTCAAGAATTACGCAGAAAACGCCTGAATGTATGCAATTTTCTAAGAAATTTTCTGATTTCTAAGGGACCGCCCATAAATGACGAACCATGTATTAGGTATGGGAAAATAGGCTACGATGGGGGAGGGGCGTGTCAAAAATTGGCCAAAAAATACTACGTCATTTCTGGACGCTCCCTAAAAGAAATCCAATTATTTCAATCGAATGCAGTGTTTGGATTTCGATCAGAATAAGCCGATCAAACCATTTTCGGAGAGTGTAAGAATTCGCAAACCATAGCAGTTCGTGGCACAACGCATTCGGAGAGCCCTTTGAATGTTAACATTCACTCTCTCGTTTGGTATGTGACACGAGAGCGTTCAAGAGCAGCAACTCACACAGACTGCAACAGACTGCCATTCGGGTGATTTATGTTTTGCATAAAATTGGTAATAACTTTCATAGGGTTTCGTTTTACTTCTTCGTAAGCGCTATTACAGGGTGTCCGCAAATTACCCGAACAGCAAAATATTGGAAAGATGATCTCGCATTGAAAACAATGAAAAATCAATGTCCATGTACCTTTTATAATACATCTATATGTTAACACAAAATACAACTTTCAAAAATTTCGAAATGAATGCTTGTTACTGAGATAGGCAAATTTAAATTTTTCGGAGACGTTTTTCCTGAGGGCCGCTAGTCATACTGGGGATGTGTTATCCCTAAAACCTAACAGAGATGAATCCAAATGTCCTATTATTATTTGAAGTAATCTACAGGTTAGTAGCTTCAAGTTAGACTGGAAATAGAAAATTGTACGGTTCAAATCCAGTGAGTTCTATGGACATTTATCTTCCGTCATAAAGCTCGGAAAACAGCTCCCTTTAAGACACCTCAATACATTTGGGTTGGTTTTGCAATTATTTGAAATCGGAAATGTGTCAAACTTATTTCTTAAGAATATAATAAGCCAATGTTTAAAACCATGAAAGAATATTGAATTTATTATGCTTGATTGTATAGAGCCAGGTCTTCAAAGTTTGTACGGATAATTTGCGGACACCCTGTATTCGTCTTATCAAACTTAAAATGTTCCACTACGGCGAATATTCTAACTTACCTGAACATAGATTCATTTTGCAAGTGTATTTTGTGAAAGCTGTCATTGTTTGTACCAGTGGCGCGGGAAGTGGGTAGGACAGGTAGAACATGTACTACCCACAAAAATACCTGGGTAGGACAGTCAAAGGATTGTCCTACCCACGATTTATAAAAAAAAAAAAAAAACTAGATCATTAGAAAGCATGAAAATAAATTCAACTACCGTCGTGCGGGGTGACATTGGTCCATAAGGGTGACTTTGGGCCAACATTTTTACAGCAAACTGATGCCAAAATAATGGGAACAATGTGTCAAGCTTCAAGAATACGTTACACATAGTCAATAGCTGGCAAAGTCATCCCCTAGGCCCAATGTAACCCTGCATGGTGGTATTTATCATCTGTTCAATATACAAGCCCTCGTGGTCGGTTCCTTAGACATATCTACAGCCAACCGTAAATGTTCTGAAATAAATTGCCATGAGCGTTCCTGGAAGTAATTCTTGAGAAGTTTCTGAAACATCCATAGTGAATTGTCAGAAGATTATTGAAGAATTTTTGGATGAAGTTATGGATTAATCGCATCGTCGAGCACGAGTGTGTTGGCGCTAGCGATTTCTGAAAGTGCGATCACTCTTGACTTGATGTTATCTATCAAATTATTGCTGAATTTCTTAACGATTTGTAAGACAATTCCTATAGAACTTCCACAGTTAGATCCTGAAAAATGATTTCATCAAACTCCCTCTGAGATTTGTGGCATAATTCATAAAAATATTTAGAGCAGATTATGACGATTTTCTGAATGTTTTTTTTTTGTTTTGCAGGATTGTTGATGATATTCCAATGAAATATATGAAGGAGTTTCTGGACGATGAAACATTTTTCAAAAATCTTCAGTTTCTTACGAAACCTTTGGATTTTAACCACTTAAGGGGAATTCCGGGGCAAAAAAAAACTCCATAAATTAACAGAATTTTGGCTGTTCGTCAATTTGCTATCGAGGAAATTAGAACAATCTGGCTGGTTGTAAAGACAAGCAGTGTGGTCTACTCTTGTCTAATTTGTTTAATAAAATAGATTTGAAAAGCATATTATAGGCTGATTAAAGGTTTTTTTAGAAACTTTGTCCTTTTTTATGCAAGTCTCTAAAGTCTCTTTTTAACAAAAAAAAAGTGATATCAAATGTCTCATTTTTCCTAAAACTGCTTGCATTGAATTCTGAAGCAAAATTGTACAGGCTGCAGAGAAACCTTCAGAGACTTTAACGGGTTCAACAAGCTCTTCAGTCTCAGATTCCCCTAGGAATAGCTTCAGGAATTCTCCTACAGGAATCTCTTCCGAAATTTTTCTAGATATTTATTTACCGATTCTCCCAGAAATTATTTCAACGATTTTCCAAAGGATGCTTAGAAGAATTTCCACCGAGTTTGCTCCAAAGCTACTACCTCCAGTAATTTATTCAGGTATTACCTTGATTTTCTTTTCCAAAACTAGCCTAGAATTTCCACCAGATATTTTTTCACTAATCTTTCAACTGCATTCTCCAGTTGTTCCTCAAGAAGATCTTTCTAAGATATCTACACAATTTCTCCTGAGGAAATCCTCAAAGGTTTTTTTCAGAGTATCTGAAAAACGGGTCTACCCCGTTTGGCATAATGCCATTTGGTATAATGCCGTTTGGAACACAGTCGTTTGGCATAATAGTCGTTTGGCATAATGGTCGTTTGGCATAATTTGAAAAGATACTGCAGTGGTACAGTAATATGCTGTACCATAAGATGCATCATAAAATTCCATGTTCCTTTTTTTTCAAATGACATGGAATAACTTAGGCGTTGGATATATTTTTGTTAAAAATGCGCCATAATATCCCGGACTTAATGACCCCGGAAGTCATGTATGATGCAATTCCAAAAGAGCTTTAATGGATATTGGTTTCCTTGAAAAATGATGATTAGAAGTATGTCCTATCACTAACTGACAACGGAATGTACGTTCGTGAGCAGTTTATACACACCGCTTTGCTTAATGGAAGGAATTTGATCAAATTCAATGTTTTTCACAATTATGCCAAACGGCTATTATGCCAAATGACGATTATGCCAAACGACGGTTATGCCAAATGGCATTATGCCAAACGGGGTAGACCTCTGAAAAACAATAGCTAACGGGTTTTTCAAGAAATCTTGCAAGAATTCATCCTTCTGTTCATGAGGATTCCTTCAAAAATTCATCCACGATTCATCCCAGAAATCCAAAGTTCCTTGAAGGGTACTTAAAAAAAACAATTATTTTTCTAGAAATTTATCCAGCATTTCATCTAAAACTCCTGCAGTTTTTTTCCAAACACCAGCTAATACTACAACAATTTTCCCAATAATTCCTCCGAACATTCCTACACAAACTTCTATAGAGATTCTATCCAATGTTTTTCGATTACAAAATCCCGCGAAATGCTATCTCGAGATTCGATTGATTTTTTAAGATTCTTTTAGCAAATTATCTAGGAAATCTGCTGAAACTTTCTCAAGAGTCCAGGCGTTATATTAAAGATCATTGTTCTTTAAGAGTGCCCTTGAAACTGTGAGTGCCACCAGTTTTGGATGAAACATTGGATAAAATCTTAGAGGAGTTGGAACTTTCTTGAAAAATTCCACAAAGAATTTTTGAAGGTATTCTGATGAGTCTTTGGGGAAATTCCATTTCTGTGATTCTCTTGGGTAAATGCAAGTTGAATTCTTGAGGCATCCAACACAAAATTCTTGAAGAAATTCCCTAGTAAAACTCCTTTAGAAATTTTCGTAAAGTAATATCTGAACATTTTATCTAAATGAATTTCAGATGAAATTCTAGGAGAAAATCAAATAATTCAAAAAAAAAAATTGGATTTTCAAGTGTCTGCTCTGATGCTATGAAGAATCAAACTCTTATCTCCTGGCTCTTAATAGGTTTCGTTTTTTTTGTTGGATTCTGTTTGGTCTCTTTTCAGCCTCTTTCTGGTTCTTTTTAAGTCTCTTTTTTCAGGCAAGGTCTCTCTTATGTCCTATTTTAAGGCATTCAGTTGCTACGAGTTGGAAAGCATTCTTAGTCTTGTGGTAACGAAAAAATAAACGAGTTTTGAGAAAATATACTTCGAACTTTCAATACAATTTTCCATTCTATACGAATTGTATGAGAGTCAGAAAAGCTTGTTTTCTAAGAATCATGTTATTTCTTCTGTTAAGCGGGAAAGTCACCTGAAACCATTGTAAGAATGCTTGAAAACAGAAGAATTTCCTCAACTCACTCAAAACCGACCAAAATGTAACTTTCACCCCTTTGCGTTTGAGCCCTTCAAAAAATAAAATTTCCAGTCTAGGATTCCATAGAACTAAAATTTTTCTTAGCTTCAATGTGCACAAAATATTTGCCAACGTTTGTCCTACCCATGGTTTCGAACGTGGACGCGCCTCTGGTTTGTACACTTGTACACCAAAAATGCAACAAAACTACTGTATTTCGTTAAAAAACTTCAGTGCAATTATCCACTTTTCACTTTTTCACCGAAATCGCATGCACGAACACGATTTGAAAGAAATGCTTAACGATCGACACCAGTCACACCACTTTATGATACAAGTTTCTTCTCGCCCCCCTGTGTGACTTACTTCGCCAGGCACTTATTTTCACTATGGAAAACCTTCGAACTTCTTCACTGAAGGATTTCATACCAATAACACGCTGTATAAGTTCTATAATTCACGAAATTTTATGAAATGTCCTCAACGACCGCGTAAAATTGAAAATGTAAACAAAGTTCAATCCGTCGTACTAAGAAAAAGAGTTTGTGCGCATCAATGTGTGTGCGATGCTCGACGTAACAATACGGTTCCTTTGATTGTGTTGTTTTCACTGGACTGTGAGCAAATGCCATCAGTGTACGGTCAAAAGGAATTGTGTTCATATGTTTGGGCTAAATTTTGATGACGAACAATGAACTTTCACGGAAATTAGTATATTCCATCATGCTGAAGAAATGAAGGGAGATGCCCGTAGATCTATATATTCTAGTAACACATTTTATTATAACGTTTACATGTTGTGTTATGACCACTCATTATATCACAGTGTGCCGTGAGTTGTGAGACGGATTTGGAAACTTATTGCGATAGAAATGGAAATGATATGACGGATTAAGAATTCGGCAAAATGCATTTTTTTTTTATTAATATCATTCCAAACATTACATTCATTTCTTATGCCTACGTGATCTGTGTTATTAGACAACACTATCATCCTAATTTGGTAACACAAATCTAAGATTTTATTAACATTTTGTTAACAACATATTACATTTCATTTGCCGTAGCAGTTCAGATTTTTTACAGGTGAACTGATTTCACCTGCTTATAAGAGAAAAAAAACGCATTGAATATACTTAACCTAACTTAACCTAAACGTATAACGCATTAATCGTGACAATAGAAGATTGTAACGATTTTTGCCTGAAATTGTTAATGATTTTATTTGACATTTGTTCCAATGTTTCTATAAATAAGGGAATAGAGACATTTTACATATTTATTACATTTGGCTTGAATGCCCTCAATGTGATTTTTGAAAGTTAAATTCTTATCAAGCATGAGCCCTAGATACTTAACTCCATCTGATCAACCATCTCATCATGACAACATGTCTACTTGAAGATTTCAAATGAAGAGCTTTTAGTTCATGTGGGAATATTATTAGTTGAGTTTTGGAAGCATTTGGAGAAATCTTCCACTTTTGCAAGTATGAAGAAAATATATCCAATTTTTTTTGCAATCGACTACAGATGACACGCAGGCTTTGTCCTTTGGCGGAGAGGCTTGTGTCATCCACAAACAAGGATTTTTGACATCCCTGAGGTAACTCAGGTAAGTCAGATGTGAAAATATTGTATTATATTGGTCCCAAAATGCTGCCTTGGGAAACACCAGCTCTTACAGGAAGTCTTTCAAACCTGGAGTTCTGATAATTAACCTGAAGTGTACGATTTGACAGATAACTTTGAATTATTCTAACAATGTATGTTGGAAAATTAAAGTTTTTTAATTTTACAATCAAACCTTCATGCCAAACACTGTCGAATGCTTTTTATATGTCTAGAAGAGCAAGACCAGTAGAATAGCCTTCAGATTTGTTGGAACGGATCAAATTTGTTACACGTAAAAGTTGATGAGTGGTCGAATGTCCATGGCGGAATCCGAACTGTTAATTGGCAAAAATTGAATTTTCGTTGATGTGGGCCAGAATGATGACCTTTTCAAAAAGTTTATTGATGGAGGAAAGCATGATCTTGATGAGGATGTAGAAAATTCCATCATCGCCAGGAGCTTTCAAATTTTTGAATCGGAATTTCATTTATACCACCATCCGTCGGTACCGGGCGACAGGCTTGGTCAAGGATCGTATGAGATCCAGGCGGCCGCTTTGGGCGAGGACGCCTGCAGCCGTCAAGATGCTGAGAGAGCGGCACCGCTCGATCCGGAAGATCGATGCTGACCGTCCAAGCGTGGTGTCGAGAGAATTTGACTGCCTTTTCGATAAGACTTTGAGGTCTCCCCCGGATTTGGGACGAGATGCCGATGGATCAGATGCGTGCCGCGTGCGATTCTTTTGTGAAACGTCTCAAGTTTGTCACAAAGCACAAAGGAGAGGTGCTACCAGTTAATGTACCCCAAATACTGTCAATAAACAATGATGCAATATAGGGTGCAAAACCACTTGGGCACTTCCATGATTCGTTTTGGCATGGGGGGTTTTTCTCAGCCGAATCGTATGAAACTTTGCAATAAGAAGCGCTTCATATTGAGGCCAAATATGAGCTCTATAGCTTTCAAAAAAATCCACTGCTCAAGTGAATCAAAAGTGCCAAGAATAGGATCTGGCTCCCTAAATTGACTTTTAATAGAATATCTTGTATTTTCATTTTTTAACACATTTTCAAATTGTATTCGATCTGATTAAACACCCTGTACATGTAAGCACAATTCAAATGACCCAAAATAGTGTAACCACTGTACTCGATATACTTTACTCTACTTTTGCTGGCTCTACGTTCTTCAAGACATAACCTGCGCCACAATGTTACGTCAACTAACTCGGTCCATGGCTGCAATCCTCCAATTTCTCAATCCTTCCAAGATTCTGCTCCACTTGGTCAAACCACCTAGTTCGTTGCGCTCCCCTTCGTCTTGTACCGGCCGGATTTGAGAGGAACACCATTTTTGCGGGATTGTTGTCCGGCATTCTCACAACATGTCCCGCCCATATTTAGAGAAAATCCTAGAGGAATACCTGGAGGAATTCCTGAAGGAACAACTAAAGGAATTCCTAAATGAACTCCTATTAAAATTCCTGAAGGAACTCCTGGAGAAATTTCTGAAGAAACTCGTAGAGGAATTCCTGAAGGAATTTCTGGAGGAATATTTTGAGGAATTCTTTAAGGAATACTTGCTGGAATACCTAGACGAACCCCTGGAGTAATCGCTTAAAAAAACTCCTGGAGGAATTCCTGGAAAACTCTTGAAGGAATTCCTGGAGTAATATTTGTAAGAATGTTAGAAGGAATATTTGGAGGAATACCTGGAGGAACTCGTGGAGTAATCGGTTGAGAAACTCTTGAAGGAATCCCTGAAAAAAATCCTTAAGGAAATCTTGGAGGAATATTTGAAGGAATTTCTGGATGAATACCTACAGGAATTCCTTTAGGTATACCTAGAGAAACTCCTGTAGTAATTTAAGAAACTACTTGAGAAATATTTAGAAGAATTCTTGTTGTAATCCCTGGAGAAACTACTTAAGAAAAATCTGGAGTACTCTTGGAGTGATGTATGGAAAAACTCCTAGAAAAATCCCCGAAGGAACTCCTGGATGGATTTCTTAAGGAACTCCTAAAGAGATTTCTGAAGATACTTTTGGAGGAATCCTGAAGATACTACTGGGGGAATCTTTAATGGAGCTCCTGGAGCAATTCTGAAGAACCACATGTTGGAATTCCTGAACGAACTCCTGGGAAATATTTGTAGGAATTCCTGCAGGAACTCCTAGACAAATTCCTGAATGAAATCCTAGAGGAATTCTTGAAGAAACTTTTAGAGGAATTCCTGAAGAACCGCCTGGATGGATTTCTGGAGGAATCTATGAAAGAAAACCTTCAAAAATCGAATGTAAATCCTTCAAGAATCCCTGGAGGAATTCGACGAAGAACTTCTGGAGGAATTCATAAAGAAACTTCTGTAGGAATACGTAAAAGTATACCTGGAGGAACTGCTATGCGAATTTTAAACTCTGTTAGCCACAATCACATTACTGTTAGTCTCACATCAGCATTACCAGACATCGAGACGACCGAACAAACGCTAAATAATTGCCAAAATCGATAACCCCGCAGCTACAAAAGTATCCATATCAACTACTCATTCTCAAAGTTTTAACGACATTCAGCCAAACAATTCACTGCTCAACAACTCAAATTTCCAGTACGGGTAATATATATCCAATATTGGGGTTATCCTCCATCGGGGTTTGGATGGGGATGGCTCCAAATAGCCTCCTGGGATGGGATATCCTCCTAGATCACCTCAGCGTATTTGACCACGGCCTATCTAGGTGAAATCTCTTCTGTTCAACGATCCACTCAACGCTTTTGAAGGGCCGGCTAGCAACATCGGATGATTCCTTCCTTCACCTTTAGGTCGGTCACTTTATATTCCGGAATAACTTCGCCACGCACCAACTGGATTTTACATCCGGCTTTCGTGGTATTTCGGTACTTTCTCCTCTCGCCATCGCCATTGGTACCTCGCGTACCTGAAGGAATAAAATAGACCCCTCTGTGCGGTCCTTAGCCTCTTGCCCAGCAACTCCTATCCCTACCTCCTCGCGGTACTGGCCGGGGTACGAGTAACCTTAGGGAAGATCGGGTAACCAACCCCCGGTGGGAACTTTGGTCGTATGCTGACAGGGAAGGGGGGGTTTGCTTTTGCTTTTGCTTCTGCAAACCTCGAGCGTCTGTACTCCATGTTAGGAGCGGCTCACGACAGCGTCTGTTCCCCATGTCAGGGGCGGCTGATCATCGTCCGAGTGCCAGAGAAGGACTCTAAGCTAAACTGCGCACTATGGCCCTCCGAACATTTAGGGGGAATGGTCCTCCGGAAATCTAGGGGGTTGGTGTCAGGCCCTGCAAGCCAGCCGTAAAAACACATCAGCACAGGAACGTCAATGAGAGAATACGGACCGGAACAATCGGCAAAGACCACAGCGACGGAAATGGACTAGCGATTGGAAACTCGGTACGTGGAACTGCAAATCTCTCAACTTCATCGGAAGCACACGCATACTCTTCGATGTACTGAAGATCCGCGGTTTCGACATCGTAGCGCTGCAGGAGGTGTGCTGGACAGGTTCGATGGTGCGAACGTTTAGAGGTAATCATACCATCTACCAGAGCTGCGGCAACACATGCGAGCTGGGAACAGCTTTCATAGTGATGTGTGATATGCAAAGGCGCGTGATCGGGTGGTGGCCGATCAACGAAAGAATGTGCAAGTTGAGGCTCAAAGGCCGGTTCTTCAACTTCAGCATCATAAACGTGCATAGCCCTCACTCCGGAAGCACTGATGATGACAAGGACGCATTTTACGCGCAGCTCGAACGCGAGTACGACCGCTGCCCAAGCCACGACGTCAAGATCATCATAGGTGATTTGAACGCTCAGGTTGGCCAGGAGGAGGAGTTCAGACCGACGATTGGAAGGTTCAGCGCCCACCGGCTGACGAACGAGAACGGCCTACGACTGATAGATTTTGCCGCCTCCAAGAACATGGCCATTCGCAGCACCTACTTCCAGCACAGCCTCCCGTATCGATACACCTGGAGATCACCACTGCAGACGGAATCACAAATCGACCACGTTTTGATCGATGGACGGCACTTCTCCGACATAACCGACGTCAGAACCTATCGTGGCGCTAACATCGACTCTGATCACTATCTAGTGATGGTGAAACTGCGCCAAAAACAATCCATCATCAACAATGTACGGTATCGACGCCCGCCTCGGTATAACCTAGCGCGACTGGCCCAACCGAACGTCGCTGTCGCATACGCGCAGCATCTCGAGGTAGCGTTGCCGGAAGAGGGCGAGCTTGACGAAGCCCCTCTTGAGGACTGCTGGAGCAACATAAAAGCAGCCATCCACAACGCAGCCGAGAGCATCGTCGGGTACGTGGAAAGGAGGACATGTAACGATTGGTTCGACGAAGAATGCAGGCAGGTTTTGGAGGAGAAGGATGCAGCGCGGGCTGCAATGCTGCAGCAAGGAACGCGACAAAACGTGGAGCGCTATATAAGAAAACGGAAGCAGCAAACCCGCCTATTCCGGGACAAAAAGCGCCGCCTGGAAGAAGCGGAATGTGAAGAAATGAAACAGCTGCATCGTTCTCAAGAAACGCGAAAGTTCTACGAGAAGCTCAACGCATCCCGAAAAGGCTTCGTGCCGCGAGCCGAAATGTGTAGGGATAAGGACGGAAGCATCTTGACGGACGGACGTGTGGTGATTGAAAGGTGGAAGCAGCACTATGATGAACACCTGAATAGCACGGAGAACACAGGCGACGAGGGTCACGACAGCGGAGGAAGTGACTACGTCAGCACGGCGGATGAAGGAAACCAACCCGCCCCCACATTGAGGGAAGTTAAGGATGCCATCAGCCAGCTCAAGAATAATAAGGCCGCTGGTAAAGATGGTATAGGAGCTGAACTCATCAAAATGGGCCCGGAGAGGTTGGCCGCCTGTCTGCACCGGCTGATTGTCAGAATCTGGGAAACCGAACAGCTGCCGGAGGAGTGGAAGCAAGGGGTCATATGCCCCATCTACAAGAAGGGCGACAAACTGGAATGTGAAAACTATCGTGCGATCACTATCCTGAATGCCGCCTACAAAGTGCTATCCCAAATTATCTTCCGTCGTCTATCACCAATAACAAATGAGTTTGTGGGAAGTTATCAAGCTGGTTTCATCAACGGCCGCTCGACAACGGACCAAATCTTCACTGTACGGCAAATCCTCCAGAAATGCCGTGAATACCAAGTCCCAACACATCACCTGTCCATCGATTTCAAAGCGGCTTATGATAGCATCGACCGCGAAGAGCTATGGAAAATCATGGACGAGTACAGCTTTCCCGGGAAGCTCACAAGACTAATAAGAGCAACGATGGACGGTGTGCAGAATAGCGTGAAGATTTCGGGCGAACATTCCAGTTCGTTCGAATCCCGCCGGGGACTACGACAGGGTGATGGACTTTCGTGCCTGCTGTTCAACATCGCGCTAGAAGGTGTCATGCGGAGAGCCGGGTTCAATAACCGAGGTACGATTTTCACAAGATCCAGCCAATTTGTTTGCTTCGCGGATGATATGGATATTGTCGGCAGAACATTTGGAACGGTGGCAGACCTCTACATCCGCCTGAAACGTGAAGCAACAAAAGTCGGCCTGGTGGTGAATGCGTCAAAAACAAAGTACATGCTGATAGGCGGAACCGAGCGCGACAGAGCCCGCCTGGGAAGCAGTGTTACGATAGACGGGGATACTTTTGAGGTGGTTGATGAGTTCGTCTACCTCGGATCCTTGTTAACGGCTGATAACAACGTTAGCCGTGAAATACGGAGACGCATCATCAGTGGAAGTCGCGCCTACTATGGGCTCCAGAAGAAGCTGCGGTCGAGAAAGATTCACCCCCGCACCAAATGTACCATGTACAAAACGCTTATAAGACCGGTGGTCCTCTATGGACATGAAGCATGGACCATGCTGGAAGAGGACCTGCAAGCACTTGGAGTGTTCGAACGAAAGGTGCTTAGGACGATCTTTGGCGGAGTGCAGGAGAACGGTGTGTGGCGGCGGAGAATGAACCACGAGCTCGCTAGGCTCTACGGCGAACCAAGTATCCAGAAGGTTGCGAAAGCCGGAAGGGTGCGCTGGGCAGGGCATGTTGCAAGACTACCGGACAACTATCCTGCAAATATGGTGTTCGCGTCGAATCCGGTTGGCACAAGAAGGCGGGGAGCACAGCGAGCGAGGTGGCTTGATCAGGTGCAACAAGATCTGGAGAACGTGTGCCAAAATCGAGGTTGGAGAGACACAGCCTTGGACCGAGTAAATTGGCGTAACATCGTTAACGAGGTTTTATCAAATTAATTGATGTAACACCAACTAAATAAAATAAATCCTCTCGCCATCAAAATCCTCATCCTTCACCGGGTATCGCCTTTTTTCACTCTCTTCTCTACAGTTTTCTCTCTCTTCTCTCTTCAACCTTATCCGGAATGAATCATACCACCTGCTTAGAATAGCAAATGTGCTACTCTGACAATCCTCAAGACAAGGGATAGTGAAGACTAAGGGTATAGTTTTTGAACAAGTTTATAATTTAAAGTTATTTTGCCATTGCATCTAATTAACTAAAACTCCTACCAAAAAACAACTCATATCCCTGGCAGATTATCCTACTTTCCAGGGATGGTTAATATTATTGTTTCCACTAAGTTGGTAACATATTTTACATGTTAATTTATATTCAACCTCCTGCAATATCCAAAAATGTCTCTCGTAAACGTGTCTAAAAACAGCTTTCGGCCAGCAAACAATCGGAACCACCAGATATCTCTGAAATGTAAAAGAAAATCCGATGCCTCTCATTGGAACCATCCCTGCCATTGGAATGTGATGTGATTGAATGGTGGAAGAAACAGTACAACCAAGACGTTGACCTTGTTAGCATGTGTCGAACGTTCGTTTAATGGATTGGTACAAAATTTGTCTAAGCTTAGGACGTGTTTTGGATCAACCCGCTTGTAGCAGATACTGTTCTTGAAAGTGAACGATGATTTTATTGATTCCATTTAGAGTAAGGTGGGGCAAAAGTTCGACCTTAGTGGTTTAATCAAAGTTTCCAGGAAAATAATAGCAGTTAAAACAAAACAAATACCATACAGTGAACCTTCAACATATTGGCTATAATTTTGCTGAACAAACTTGTGTCAAAATATTTACTCATTTTTATTTATAACAGCTTCAAAATTGATTGTCTTATTCGAACTTTTGCCCCACCGGTGGGGCAAGAGTTCGAATCTAGTGTGGGGCAAAAGTTCGATGGCTAAAACACAAAATATTGAGACTTTTATAACAGGAAAACTTTAAACCAGCCGTAAACGTAAGTTTAACGAAAAATACACACTAAATTCTCATCAAAAAATTGCCCAAAACCGAATTAATTGTAATATACTCAAAAATAGCAGTTTTTCGCAAAACTAAGTGGAAATGTAAAATTTTGGTGACAATTTTCACACGATCAGACGAATTTAACTTAATTTGAAGATAATATGTGGATTTTAGGCAATTTGCATTTTTTTCCGTGATTTTATACATGGGTCGAACTTTTGCCCCGCTGATTCGAACTTTTGCCCCACTATGGGCCAAAAATTGTTTTCAAGCTTTTATGCAAAAACTAATACACCTCAAAGCAACCTTATGATAGGCCTAGAAAAGCCCTTACATAAAATATTGGAAAAGATTTTATCTTCAATTGGTTCCATGCAACGAAAGTTTGACCAAAAATTACAATATTTACGTCGAAAAACAACAAATAGCCATAACTTTTCCAAATCTCAATCGATTTTTATGATATTTGGAGTGAAAGTCTCTTACTTGATTAGCATTCGAACCACCATGACATTTATAAGATTTGTTTTGAATTGAGCTAGAAATCCTTAAAAGAAACTCTTACCCCACTCGAACTTTTGCCCCACTTTACTCTATATGAACTTTGCTTGATTACGATTTTCCGCTTTGAAAAGGTGACATTGGATAAAGGGCACTAGAATTGTTTCGCAATACAAATAGAGCAAGATAATTGTCTTCCATTCATGGTTTCTGCTACTTACTATTACCAAGCTGTATGATCGACATGAAAATGATATAATGAAATAGATTCTATCTACCCAAGAAGGAGTTTTTTTATTCCCTAAAAGTCCTTATTTTGAAATTCCTTTTGATTATTTATTTAAAATGAACTGAAAGTTTTTCATTGCAGTTGTTTACAATTGAATACGCTATTACAATTCTGCATTTATATTCCTAATGTTTTTGAAACATTACGGAATATGTTTGACGATGACTCTTGTGTCTACGAGCTTAAGTTTTTTTAGACGTCGTCGGCTGGTTTAAGCCGCAATAGACATGACAACCCTAGTTGCGTATTTGACGATGCCAATGAACATGGGTCATCAGACTCAAATTTCTTTTCTAGGCATTACGTCCTCACTGGGGCAGAGCCTGCTTCTCAGCTAAGTATTCAATGAGCACTTCCGCAGTTATTAACTGAGTGTTTTCCTTGTCAAAGTTGCCACTTTTCACATTCGTATATCGTGTGGCAGGTACGATGATGCTCTATGCCCAGGGAAGTCAAGGAAATTTCCATTATGAAAAGATCCTGGACCGACCTGGAATCGATCCCATATACCTTAAGCATGGCTTTGCTTTGGAGCAGAGGATGTTACCACTAGGCTAAGGAAGGCCCCCAAGTGTGCGACCATTATCATTGTTTTCAATTTTTTGTTATCAAGAGTCAGTTGTCGAATGCATTGCTACCGATACACATATAAATTTGCAACGCAAATTCGTTTCAAATTTTCCCGTACCTAATCCTACTTTAAAATTAAATTTGCTTGTAACGCAATTCAGTCATTTTTACCTTGAAACCCATTTTTATCCTTCGCGCATCATGTGCACATTCTGATTAAAATTTCAAGAATGCAAATTGCTTCAACAGAATGAACTTGATAAACATTTTTCTTCTGAAGAACAATTCCATAGAGCCAACAAACAATTTCTTCGGAAAAATATCATCTCCGTTCACGCCATAGCAAATTGCACGTTCACTGTGGAGAACGCTGCAAAATGACTATCTTGAGAGGTAATTTTCCGCCAGACTGGGCGAAAATAACTTTTATTTTCTGCGTGACGTCAGGACGTGTCGCCATCGGTTTTGCTCCAGAGGATTTACCACCGGGTTAAAGATACGGCGTCGCGACGTGCCCAATGCGAATGGATGGAGCTATAACGTTGTAGTGAAATTGAAAGAGTTCGGTATCCCTGGCCGTGGTCGTAGCCAGGATCTCCGTTAGAATGAGTTCTTTCCAACATTGAGACTTCTTGGTTCAATTTGTTTTTTGAGTAACAGGTTAATGGTTTGAAAAATGCCAGATTGGAATATGTTCTAAAATTCAGCAAGTTTACCCTGTCCATGGTATAACAAGTTAATACAGTTCCTTTTAGGATTCCTAAGATAGATTCTACCTACATTTTTCCACAAATAACTGCCGAATTTCTGCTCCTGTTGTATCAAGCTTAATATACGCTAATTCAGTCATTATCACGTAAATGAAACTCAAGCCCACGAAATTAATTTTGTATGAAATGTTTGCATAAGTCTGCTTATTAACTGAGAACTTTCTTTGCCAAAGTTGCCATTTTCGCATTCGTATATGGTGTGGCAGGTACGATGATACTCTATGCCCAGGGAAGTCAAGGAAATTTCCATTCCGAAAAGATCCTGAACCGACCGGGAATCGAACCCAGACACCTTCAACATGGCTTTGCATTGAAGCCACGAACTCTAACCACTTCGCTAAGGAAGCTCTCAAGCGGATTTTTTTTTTCGTCGGTCAAGGGGCTGCCCATCCTGGCTACTTCAATTACCTTTGCTGTCCAATTCGGTTCGTTTTCACCTTGTCAGCAGGAAAAAAGTGTGTCTTTCCCCCGCAGCAAGCATCTTGATGGAGATTTATGATGTACAAATATGAATCTTCCTTTTCTGATGCCATCATGAAACTGAAACTAATTAAACTTTGAAATATTCATGGAATTAAAGTGATCCTGAGAGCCATCGTGTGCCACCGGTGGACGTGATATGATAATATGCATCAATCTATGGGAAATCCGTAATGAACGGTAATCGTCTTTTACCTGCTCCCGTGGTCCGGATTAAGCCGCACAACATCAAAGGCGGACGCTTTTATGCAAAGTGCCCGGATTAATTATTCAAGCTAAGCGACGGATTGTCCCCAGGAAAATTTCAATTTTGCTATCGACGGTTTTTTTTTCGTCCCTTAATGTTGGTAGTAACGACAATCGATTGGTCGTTTGGTTCAGTTTAGGAGAATCAATTTCAAATCCATTAACGTGAAGCTGAGGTAATTGCGACGGCTATAGGATTTAATAAGCTTGTACTTTGAGATTCAAAGTTTGTGTAGTATCGAAGAACTGACGACTTGGGAGAGAAATGGTTCATTCATATGAAGATGTTCAATCTGTGCAAAATAGGGCAATTCGTATTTTTTTCTTCATTGTGTTTGTAAAACAATAATCTAAACGTAAAGATCATCATATAGGAGACTTTTCATTACGACCTATCTAACATTGAGATTTTCTCCCCTCTCGCCCTCTTTCAATTACAACGATTGTACAACATTTCCCAGAAACCCGATCCACAGAATGACATTCCCCAGAAAAAAAATAAGGATTCTAGGACTGCTAAAATCCAGGTAAATGGACACCGATAGTATAGGGGAAAGCCACCAATTTTCAACCTAGCATTAGTTTTCGACCCATCCAGACGATTTTGGCCTACTTTGTATAAAAATTCTAAAGTTGGAACAATGCTTGTTGGTCGAAAATTAAAGCTTCTCTCCTACAACAGCATTTAACTTGAATTAATACAAGACGATGATAATGTTCCTATTAGGATGATTCATTCGTATATGAAAAAAATCAACTTGAAAAAATGTTTAGTTAGTTACAGCCTAAATTGATTCATTTGGATCTCCAGAAGCTACACCGGAAATTAGAGTAGAATTCGTCAAATCAAATTCGTTTAGCCCCTCTTTAGGGTTGATGAATTCTACTCGAATTCTCACAGCAGCTTCTTAGACATCCAAATGCTAAACAAATTTGGAGTATGTAACTCAAGATTTTTGTAGTCTGATCAATCTGACCCAAGTGCACACAGGCTTCGTTATTTTGTAGACTTTACGTTTTGTTCTCTCTTCTAAAAACATTATAAAAGAGAAGCGAACTCCTCTTGCGTAATTCGGTTTTATTATTCTTAATTAGATGAAGATAATAAACCTAGGACGAACAGCCAATGTTCAAAAGAAGGGAGAATATGCTATGAAAGCATTCAAACAAATTACATAAATTTGTTTTGTGAATAAAACATACAACAATACAAATCAGAAAAAAAATACAATCAGAAATAACAGCCACATAAAAAAAGGCAGAATAATTTATGAAAACAACAAAATACTTAATATTTCCCACAGCTTGGCACAAAATTAATAATAAAACAAGGTAAGAATAGCGTTTTCCGCTTTATATTTTGGTTAGTGCGTCAAAGTACATAAGGGACTGACGATGTGGTTTATTTTTAGAAGTCACCCCACTTTTTCCCCCTAGTGGTTTTTTTGTCCATACAAACATCTTAATATTTGTATGGGCCGTGATTTTTGGCTAAATCTCCCTGACTCCCTTCAGAGGTGACCAAGTGGTTTATAGACGGCCCCTTAGTTGATTTTTCTCGTTCCATAAACGCCATATAAGGCTTCAACAATAAATTCTACTTGTTCTTCAAAGACAGATATACGATACAAATGCGATTTTAAAAGCATTTCAAAAATAATTTGCAGGCCGAATATTGTGTAATACATTGAACAGATATCTAGTATATATTTCATGGTTCGATTTGTCAAGAAAATTATTCCAAGGTTGATTTAATTGAAGACAATTATCAATATGAAACTCATTTCAAGATAATTGTCCCATAGTATGTTTACCACCAGTGTGTCATAAGTATAAAACGAGTGAATAAAGAATTATTGAACAAAATAAAAACTGAAACGGACTAAAAATCATAATCCGAATTCATAATCTACTAGAATTCGACCTAATATTATTAGCATCACCCAGAATGGGCTTAAATCATGATGGAGCTTTCACGAAAATCCCGATCAGAATGTCCAGGATTTCACAAGAATCTTGTCTAGGACTCCTTTAGTATCTAAATCAATAGTCATTCTGAAATGCAGCATTGAAATCTGAGAATGCTAAAAAGTATATCAAAAAAACCATATTCAAAAGTTTATTCTAAATTCTTTTAGGGTTCTAGCAAAATGTTACATAGCGTAATATTGTAGTCTTGCCCAGAATTTGTGAAAATTATGTGTTGAATGCAATGAAAATTCTGGCAAGTGGGCCTCGTCGGCGTGCGGTTAGTGTCGTCAGTCATTAAATCGCATCGTGTCATGGTGTGTGGGTTCGATTTCCGCTTCAGCCATTGAAACTTTTCGTCAGGAATGTTTCTCGACTATGCCACTAGAGCATGCTTGTCCGTTGTCTAGTGTTAAGTAAAAATCAGCGAAGCTAAATGGCTGAAGACGGTGTCCGCGTCTTTTAAAAAAAATCTATGGACTCCTGAACAAAATTCAGTGAGAATCTTTCCAATGTTATCTGTGAAAGTCGTTTTCAGACCCCTAATTGCGGTTGGACCTTAGGTCGAACGACAGTCATTATCATGCTTCCAAAGCAGGCTTTGCAGAATTCGCTCTCATTTGAGTATGAAACACGATCAAAGCAAGCAAAGAAAAACATTCCATCTGTTGCGGTCCACGATCGTCATTGTATCGCAAGGTGTAACAAGTCTGATAAATGGAAGCAGCGAGCGAGAGCCCAAAGAGAGAGCGATGATAAAACCCATTTTACTCGCTTGTTTGCCGTTGGGGATAGGTGTTTTTCTTTACTGGCACGATAAACAATTCACGAACTTCCAGTCCCCCAGGCTTGAAGCATGTTAAGAAGGGTTTTATCATACACTACTATCCCCCCAATCTGATCAAAGTTGTAGCAGTATACGATAAACAGTCTCTCATAATGTGCAGCATGTTATCATAGTTACAGAGAGCGATACGTGAGCGATTCTCTCAATTTTCTCAGGATTCAATCCCTGTTCCAAGGAGTAAAAGCAATGTCCGAAGCTGAAAGTGTTAGATGAAAATTTGCGGATTCGATTTCTCTTTTGTTAGTGCGTGGTGTCAGAAATAAGAGGAGTACATTGTTATTTTCTAGAAAAACAATGCATTACTTTCGTCATTAAATAAATGTACGGTTTAGGAGAAAAATCTGGATCCAATAACAGATTTACCTAGTTTTCAGTTTCGAATAAATAGAATATGCTAATCCCGGGCTTCCTAAACCATGGATTTGCGGCGCCCCTCTTATCGCTGGCTTACTTGTTTGCTAGTAAAAACATTCATGTGAGCTTGCGACCAGCAGAGGTGTCTCGAATCCATATTTTGGGGAGCAAGGGTTCTCCAACCACATTTTTTCTTTCAATCTCACAATAGTCATGTTCTATCACACATGGCTAGCTTAAGCCACTACATTCGCATTCAATAAGTAAAGCAGTCAGTTTTCATTATTTAAACTCTAGCTATTCATGTTTTGATACTCACAATCCACCTTTACGTGTGGTTTTTTTTTTCAGTGTACACAATTTTGTGTTAATTGGGAGAAGTACCTGGGAAGGAGAAACCGATATAAAATTTATGTACGTCAAGGTGAGCCGAGGGCCTTCCTTAGCCGAGTGATTAGAGTCCGCGGCTCCAAAGCAAAGCCATGCTTAGGTGTCTGGGTTCGATTCCCGGTCGGTCCAGTATCTTTTCATAATGGAAATTTCCTTGACTTCCCTGGGCATAGAGTATCATCGTACCTGCCACACGATATGCGAATGCGAAAATGGCAACTTAGGCAAAGAATGCTCTCAGTTAATAACTGTGGAAGTGCTCATAAGAATACTAAGCTGAGAAGTCAGCTCTGTCCCAGTGGGGACGTTAATGCCAAGATGAAGAAAGTGAGCCGAGATTGTGCTGTCTCGAACCGTCCCTGTGAGCCCAGAGCTCAAAGAATGGACAACATGATAAAATTAGAGACACCTACAAGTTAATGCTTTCAATAAGCCTACAAAAGTTTGGCGGAAGAGGTCCTTGGCAAGGGTGTCGAGGTGAGGGCTCTAACATCGGCAGTAACTCTGAAGGTGATGAATCTAGACGAGATCACCGACGCAGGAGAGCTCGCCACGGCACTGTGGCAACAGTGCGAGGTACAGGTGCCCACGCAGTCGTTCGGCTACGGAAAGGTCCGGCAGGAACTCAGGTGGTCTTAGTACAGCTACCTGTGGCGGATGCTAATAAGTCCGCTAAGGTAGGAAAGATCAAGGTGGGTTGGTCAGTATACTCATTGACCATACACGAGCAACCGGTGATCTGCTTCAGGTGTAGGGAACCGGGACATAAAACCTGGGGCTGTAAAGGCCCTGATAGGACCAAGTTATGTAGGCGATGTGGTGAGGAAGGTCATAAGTCACTAGGCTGCAAGAACCCTCCTAAGTGCTTGATTTGTTCCGGGAAGCCCATGAACAACAAGCATCCAACGGGAGGCTCAAGGTGCCCGACCTTCAAAAGAGCCATAGCTGAAAAGTCACATTGCAGGTAACGCAGCTGAACCTGAACCACTGTGACGCAGCTCAGCAATTGCTGTATCAAACAGTTGCTGAGTGGGGGACAGATATCGCCATCATATCGGACCCATACCGAGTACCCGCCGGTAACGGCAACTGGGTCGTGGATGGATCCGGAAAAATGGCGGCGATATGGACGACGGGTAAATGCCCCGTCTAGGAGTTGGTGTCTACTACTTACGAAGGTTTCGTGATCGCCAAGGTAAACGGGGTCTTCTTCTGTAGCTGTTGTGCGCCTCCGCATTGGTCGATCGAGTAGTTCACGCAGATGCTGGACTGTATGACGACCGTGCTGACAGGGCAAAGACCAGTGGTAATAGCGGGTGACTTCAATGCCTAAGCCGTGGAATGGGGAAGCCGTCTCACGAACACATCGTCTTGGAGCTACAAAAGAGGTGGCGCGTGGACTCGAGGAGTGGTTAGTGCAAACGCTAAGCAACAGGTGGTCCAAGGGTTTGCAGTCGGCTACGTAGGTCATACCGGTGCCCTACGGTCGAAATCGACCCTTACAGCGATTAAGTGGCCGCGGGGAGAACATCCTGGTAGCGTTGCTGTCGTGGCGCCGGTCTACTGGGTTGGATCCGAGCCTTTGGTTGTTGGTAAGGGTCGGGGAAGGTGGAGGCCCTCTTCGTCAGCAATCCCAACTGGTGCTAGCTGATATGGCCTGAGCCTTCAGCAGGTCAAATAGCGGAACACGCAGTATCAGTTTTTGATACTTGCAGAACGGCTGGGCGCGGGCGTTGTGGTTGACCCTGCCCGCCTTCAGAGGACAATGGGAGTGGTAAGAACCACCCGGTAAGCTGGCAAAGCGCCAGCATGCTACCTTGGTACCTTCAGGGTCCGGGTGCCTGTTGAGCAGATTATCCCCCCATTGCTATAACCCTTTCGGGACGAACCAGCATTATTGTGCTGTTCGGCACCCATGACATTGAATGATTCTTTTAGCCAACAAATCATAGTTTTACTATTTTTTTTTTATTTCGATTATTGAATTATCATTGCTACTTGTAATTAAGCACAACAGATTTTGTTTACATCGTGTTTTGAAAACACCTGCTCAGGGTAAACAAAATGTAAACAAACACCGTAAGAATTGAAAAAGTTTTATCTGTCGCAACTTTTCAACTATTCGTTTTTTCCAGGTATGCACAGATACGAATCGAGAGTGAAAGAGTCATTCTTTGAAATGGTGAAGACCAAATGAGAATTGATTCACACAGCGAAGATTTCTGGAGGGACAAAGTGGGACCAGCACAATTGTGCTGGTGCCGGCATTTACCCGGTCGATGTTCGTTGTGGACTACCAATTTTCATTTTCAGTATTTTGATCGAATTAAGTGGCTGAATCTGGTTCTAATGTCCACAATACTGCATAATATTGCATTAAAACATGAATGAGTGATTTCATACGAATCATAAGGATGATGTACCGTTCGAAAACTATGTAACAGAAACTCATAGCTTTGGTTTAAAAACTATTAATTTTCATACGTCCATGTTTGAAATAGATTGGGAATCACATTTAATGTTTTAAATCTCCTATAGCAAAGTTTTTTTTTTCTTTACTTTTATTTGTAAGGCACTCTCTGCACTTGGCCACTACTATGCCGAGGATCATATATACAGGATCTATTTATATCCCTGTTCTTATTGCTATTTCTCTCATACCGAGCAGGTAGAGGAGAGTGCTGCCGTTGGTCCAATCCATATCCATATCGAAGTCCATTGGTGTATGGTGGTTCATTTTGCCATGTATATGTGTCGTGTGAGGCAATAGCCTACAAAGAGGGTCAGTGTGTCTCCATCCGAAACTGACGAAGGATGGATGTGTTCCCCAGTACACAGTCTTCGTGCGGCGTCTTCTGGTGGCTGGACGGAGATTTTTGTGTGGGGGGATTGGGAATCGAACCCATGACCTTCCGCTTACGAAGCGAAAGCGTAACCTCGAGGCTACGAGACCTCCCATATAGCAAAGTTTAAGACAAAGCAAAAGTTTAGGGGTACGTTCAAAAATTACGTAAATAATTTAGGGGAGTGGAGGTGTATGAAAGTGCGACAGTGCATGTGGGAAAAAGCGTGATAGTGGACATGGGGAGGATTTAGATTGACTTCAAAACAATGGACGTAATTTTTGAATTTCCCCTTGCTTTGATAATCTATCAATACCATATTGACGCGATATTCCATTTTGGTGTTCTACAATGTATGCCGGTTCAATATCTGCCATAATATTTATGAAGTTTGACAACTGATGCTGAAAACCTTTACTTACTATTTGCTCCCGAACCACAGAGTCCTTTAAATGACATACTGTTGATGTATGCAGCCCATGCTGGCCTTCTTCTTCTCTTGGCATTACATCCTCACTGGGACAAAGCCTGCTTCTCAGCTTAGTGTTTAATGAGCACTCCCATAGTTATTACCTGATAGCTTGCATTGCCAAAGTTGCCATTTTTACATTCGTATATTATGTGGCAAGTACGATGAAACTCTATGCCCAGGGAAGTCAAAGAAATTTCCATTACAAAAAGATCCTGGACTGACCGGGAATCGAACACAGACACCTTCAGCATGGTTTTGCTTTGTAGTCGTGGACTCTAACCACTCGGCTAAGGAAGGCCCCTGCTGGTATTACTCGCAAATATGTTGTTTATGATGTACGAAATGCGTTTGAAATACTCTACTCAACTATTAAACAATGTATGAAGTTCTGGAGTCTAGATTATCCGCTCATAAAATAATATCGATTCGTTCCTTTTACCTTAACAATATATTGTCCAAATCTTGAATTTCGAGACTTAGATAAGCTGATATATTAAAAATTAAAATCTGTACTTTATTGCCGTGCGTATAGCGCTCCAAAGTAACTAGCAGTATCGATCAAAGAAGTTTAGGTTCAATTCCCGCTGCAGTATATTTTTCGTCAGATACGTATTACGATTGTGCCATTTGGCGTTGCATACTAGTCCGTTGATTCGTGTGATGCTTCCTTTAAAGGCCATAATCGTACATAATGCTTTCCAGGAAACTTTTCACGGTAGGATTGACAGCTAAAAATGTCCATGCAACCGAAACGAAAGGAAAAACAAAACTTACGAGTATGGTCGAGCTTTACATTTTCCTTCATAGTCTAACGGTCACACCGATTGCGAAACTTTAAAAGCTCATGGCAAACCAAAAAGTCTACTGATTGCAGCTGTCTTATGTATTGTCTTATTAGAAGCATTGTTAGTGTCTTTATTTTCAAATCTAATAGTTCCCAAGGTATGTAACAATTTCAAAAACCAAATTATTATTGACATGATTTTGTCAATCCTTTTTAAATAGGTTTTTAAACTCCCTGTTATATGTAAGTTATCCGTCATAGTTCTTTCAATCCTATACACTACTAAAAACTAATATTACAATGACTTAAATTCCATTTTAAGCAAATGGACTCGATATTAAATATAAAATAAAGTAAATTTAATATTGGAAGCCAGATGGCCATAACGGTAAACGCGCAGATACTCAGCAAGATCATGCTGAGGGTCGTAGGTTAGAGTCCAACCGGTCGAGCATCTTTTCGTAAAGGAAATTTTCTCGACTTCCCTGAGCGTAGAGTATGATCGTACCTGTCACACGATGTACACATGCAAAATTGGTCGATTGACAAAGAGAGCTGTTAGTTAATATCTGCGGAAGTGCCCATGAGAAGTTGAGAAGCATGCTTCCTTTAGCAGTGCGCATCGTACCTTCGTGCTGTGCGTACACGAATTCTCTCTGCTCTTGGAAGTTTTCTTAAAAACTACCTAAAGCAATAAAACAGTACTTTTCAGTGCTACACCAACAGTACTTTTCAGTGCTAAAATTAAAAACGGTACTTTTCAGTGCTACTTAAACAGTACTTTTCAGTACTATTTTTCTACTATTGATCCCTTTACGATCCTTGTTTGGACCCGTGCCTTCGATTTTTCGTTGGACCCGTTGGCGAAAGCTAGCGGTGGTAATCCTTCTTGGACACCGTCTAGGGAAAAAACCTCTCGAAGGTCACGTCTTTCTCGTTTATTAACTAAACATGGTATCAACAACTAACAAAAGGAAGGGTGAATCTCTGAATTCGTGGCAAGAATGGAAGAAAGGACGCTTCCCCGGAATGCGAAGTTTCTTCCAAGGGTGAAATGAATAATTGTATCGAAATGAGCAATCAGTTCGATGCTCTAGACAAATTTTCCGAACACCAAATCGAAGCAGCCTCTAGCCCAGGCTCTTTGATTCAAGTGAGGAAGCAAAGAGTGCCGCCTATCGTGGTCAGTTGTTCCGAATTTGGGGAATTTAGGCAGGAGATCTTGAACTCCATTAGGGGAATCAAGGTTTCCTTCCAAATCGCAAAGAAAGGAGACTGTCGCGTTTTGCCGGAAACTCTTAAAGATCGTGAACTTCTTCTCAAACATCTTGAAGAGAAGAAGCACAAATTTTTTACTTATGACGACAAAACTGAACGTTTGTTCAAAGTTGTCTTGAAAGGTCTCTCAAGTGACTATAAGTCACCTGAAGAGATCAAAAATGGAATAAATGATTTACTTGGATTTTCCCCAGTCCAAGTAATCATTATGAAAAAGAGAACCCAATCTGGCATTGTTAGGAAAGGGCTTTCTCAAGAATTTTATTTAGTTCACTTTAACAAAAAAGAACTAAATAATATTAAAGTTTTAGAAAAAGCAAAACTTTTGTTTGATGTCCGTGTGACATGGGAACATTTCCAGAAACCTGGAGGAAATTACCAGAACCCCACTCAGTGCCGTCGGTGCCAAAAGTGGGGTCATGGTACAAAAAATTGTCGCATGGATCCTAAATGCATGATTTGCGGAGGTTCTTCTCACGCCAAAGACGTCTGTCCAGTGAAGGAAGATACCACCAAATTCATATGCTGTAATTGCGGGGCTAACCATAAGTCCAATTTTTGGAATTGTCCTTCACGCAAAAGGGTCATTGAGGCTCGTGCCAGGCAGATGAAAGATAATATCCGTTACGATAACGGTCGTTTCCGGAATTTGCCTGGTAGAGTATCGAACAATGCTCATTTTTCAGTTAACGATCGCTTGATCATGAATCATACCCATCAGGAAGATCATAATCATGCTCATTAACAAACTAATTTTAATCCGTCGGGTAGCCGTTCGAATCTTTCAATTTCGAATGTATCTACCCACGGTAAATCCTTTGCCGATATCGTAGCAGGAAATTCGAACTCCTCCCCTGTTCGATCCATAGGTACCCATTCTACTTGTTTCAAATCAAATGGAAAAAACCCTACCGCCACAGGTAACTCCGCTTCTTCGTCTACCGAAAATTCCAATGGGAAATCACATGACATGTCTGCCTCTGATTTTAATTTTCTAACTGAACAATTGAATCTAATGATTGATGCAATGTTCAAAGCCACCACTATGACTGAAGCAGTCCAAGTAGGTGTAAAATTTACAAATCAAATTGTTATTGGATTACGTTTTTCTAATGGATCCAAATAATAATTTAAATATTTTAAATTGGAATGCTCGTTCTCTGAATGGTAAAGAGGACGAGCTGTTTAATTTTCCTACGGTTAATAACGTGCATATAGCAGTTATTACCGAAACGTATTTAAAACCTGGATCTAAACTCAAAAGAGATCCTAACTTTTTTTGTTTATCGTAATGATCGACTTGATGGGGCATGTGGGGGAGTTGCAATCATCATTCATAGGCGTATAAAACATCAACTGTTTTCATCATTTGAAACTAAAGTTTTTGAAACTTTAGGTGTTTCTGTTGAAACACAGTTTGGTAAATATACTTTCATAGCTGCCTATTTGCCTTTTCAATGCTCTGGACAGCAAGTTAATTTGCTCCAAACTGACTTGCGTAAATTGACTCGCAATAAGTCAAAATTTTTGACGTTGGATAACGTCTTACGGCAACAAATGGGGGTACAATTCAGAAAAACGAAAAATTGAGCATGTAACGAAAAATGGTCAGGTTTTGATATCTAATAACTCAGTGATTTATCGATAGATTTTCAATATTTATCCAGGAATCGATTGGAAATTTATCTACGCGTCGATTCAAATGGAGGACACTATTGATTATTAGCAACAAACTATTGAAAAATCGTAAAACGTTGACACCTTTCTTATCTAACCAATCACGTTCAAGCACATTTTTGGGTTCCGCTTCCCACTATAAAAGCGCACCGGTCCTGCTTCTTCCCTCAGTTTTCTTTTTGCGGTCGGACTGTGAACACGGTCGGGCGAGTCATTTTCGCTTTGCGTTTGCTTCCGCCGTCACAGTTCAATTTGTGTCGTCGGAAGAGGAAGACGCAAGGTTGATTTGCGGCAGCAATGACGATGGCTTGGGCGCTTCTCCGAGCGGCGAACTACTGCCGCTCGGAAAAGCGTCCATGCCGTCGTCATCGCCGCCGCAAATTTATCCGCGCTTGCAGATTTCGTCTTTGAATTCAGCATCTGGTCAAGAAGCAAGCCCGCTAGGAACAAAAAAACAAACCCTCTGAGTTGCTGATCCGAGGAGCTGCAGCTAATCGAGCGTCGGACTTGTGAAATCGCTCAAGATTTTAAGAGTGAGCATCGTTTGCAGATTTCGATTTATGCCCGGTAATCCACAACCCGTTGCTCTTGTGCGCCATCCACGTCACGTCATTTAGATGGTTCGTCGTATAAGCAAATCGGTGCTTTTTAGGGCCATCAAATGTGTTGAAAAGAGTTGAAAGAATAATATTTTCGACCTTATTACATCTTATATTTCTCAATCAATCTCACAGCTTCATGCAAAATTTAATTTGTCATGAATAATTGATGGCATGACAATTTGATACTGTATTCGCGGACGCTGCTGCAGTGCCGTCACAACATTTCACAACGATTGTAAAATAGAGTGGCATTTCCAACAGCTTCTTAGACTTGCCATATTTTATGAGAACATATGTAACAAAATTGCGACATATTTAGAATGCTTCTGAAAAGAAATTCTCATTGAACAATTTTCATAATTTTGGCACCCATGGATCAGAAATTTTCCTTCATACAAAAGATAACTATTGATTATCAATAGCTAACCATTGAATATTGGAAATCTTTCTACGAATCGACTCCAATAATTAAAACCATTGATTTTCATGAATAAACTATTGAAAAATTGATAAATATCAAGGCATGTCTTATTTTCCATAGAAAAGCACATTTTTCTTGTGTATTCCTAGCACAGACATCATTGCTCGATACCTTAGACACTTTCGTCATGCAAAGGGAACGCCCCTTTATGTCTTCTTCTTACTCCTCTTTATTCTATCGTGTTCAAACGAAGCCAACCAAGCATCAATGAGCCCCACATCAGTCAATCGTCGACCAGCAATTGGAGAAGGACTCCTTCTTCTTTCTGGCGTTACGTCCCAACTGGGACAGAGCCTGCTTCTCAGATTAGTATTCTTATGAGCACTTCCACAGTTATTAACTGAGAGCTTTCTTTGCCGATTGACCATTTTTGCATGTGTATATCGTGTGGCAGGTACGATGATACTCTATGCCCTGGGAATCGAGAAAATTTCCTTTACGAAAAGATCCTCGACCAGTGGGATTCGAACCCACGACCCTCAGCATGGTCATGCTGAATAGCTGCGCGTTTACCGCTACGGCTATCTGGGCTCCAATTTTAAGGACTCCTATCGGAATAAATTTTACACATTCGTCGCTGCCGCTGCTTCTGCTCTAGTTCATTCCCAACCCAACCGTGAAATCGCTCAGCATGGCCATGGGCATCCAGCTAGATCATCAAATTCGTGGAGAACGCGTCTAGAAACCTTGAAAATTGCCGTCGGAGGAGTGAGCAAACCAACGAAAACAAGGAAGCACAAAATTACCGACCGCATTTCGATTTAATCGTCTTCGGTAATCTTTTGGTGTGTTTCTGTCTAACAATGGATTGACAACCCAGTTCGATCGACGGTGACTAGCCTCAACCGTCCTTTTCAGGACGACCATTTCATTTTGAAAGAGTTGTGAGAATTTTCCACCGTGAAGGATGGTGATTGGATGTGATTGATTCAGATTTTGATCAGTAATTTGCATGCTAAATATTAATTAATAAATTGTGGCACTGTAAAGGGTTGTTGTTTGAAATTGTGCTTCAATGCAATTTAAGCGCCTTCGTCATGGATACGACGAGCCAGCTGGATGTTCGGCATGATGGTGACACGCTTGGCGTGGATCGCGTACAGGTTGGTATCCTCAAACAAACCGACCAGTTAGGCCACGCTCGCTTCCTGCAGGGCGTGGCCTGGAATCGCAGATCGGTCTTAAGGTGACACGGAAGACCGTGTTATTTTCCCTATCTTTTGTCTCACTCTAACAATTATCATCAAAACTTTGCAGAAGCAAGTCTCTAGTTTTAGTGAACCGATTAAACTGAAAATTTAATGGGTTGTGCACTACATATATATAATGCTAGTGATATATTTTTCGCATTGATCATTGAGTGGTACTTGAGATTAACTTTTCAAATGGAGAGGGTGATTGAAACACCGTCCCTGGCCTTAATCAAGAAGTCCTGATCGATTTCACCGCCAGCAACAACGATTGCTGTGGCGCACAAGATTCGCAAACTCTGCACCTGTTATGATGTGGAGCTGGGCTTGTCAGATGATTATGGTGATATTTGCGCTGCCGAGATCACTATAATGAATTGTCGGGCACTAGGGTGTTTTATGTATTTTGGACAGAGCGTTACGCGTATATAATTTGGCCACCTCCATTTGATTTTGCCGTAAATGGCTAAATTTTATACGCGTAACGGTCTGTCCAAAATACTTTGATCACCCTACTGGTTTGCCTCTACATTTCTCCGGATACCATAATGAAGCAGAAGAAGTTCTTCATGGCGCGGAACTTCTTCGAGTATCAAAAGGTGACAATGCCAATCATCGTGACAGGTAACTTCAAGATCGATTTGAGCAAAGAGGAGTACACAAACTTAGCGGACTTCATGGACAAGAACCTCAACCTCAAACTGGCATCGGAATCCACTAAAGCAACCAATCTTAATGGATCATGAATGGACCTAACGTGCAACCGGTATATTTGTTTGGAGAGCAAAAGTTACCACTCATGCTTTATCTTCCATCGCCCGGTTCTATCGGTGTTGAAGTGTTAACCGAACCAACCAAATAATAACACTCAATGTCCACAATAGATCAGAATTGACATGCAACAAATAGTTTGAAAATTGATTAGATTTTTTGTCAGTACCTAGAAATCTTTCATAAGTTCGTGACGGTCCTAAATCATGAAATAGAAGAAGCTAACGTTATCCAACGTCAACTTGGCGGTCGTATCTCGGAAACAACCTCTTACTTTTTGTCATTGGTGACTTTAATGCCAAACATCGGTCATGGAATAATTCTCAAAGTAATTCCAACGGCAGAATTTTATTTGATGAGTGCTCTTCAGGATATTTCTCAATTCAATACCCTGATAGCCCCACATGTTTTTCCTCTTCTAGAAATCCATCTACGATTGATTTGGTCTTAACTGACTCTAGTCATCTTTGTAGCCAACTGATTACTCATGCTGATTTTGATTCTGATCATGTCCCTGTTACATTTCAAATATCCCAAGAAGCGATTCTCAACCCTATCAGCTCCACTTTCAATTATCTACGAGCCGACTGGAATATATATAAAACGCATGTTGACTCTAATCTTGATGTTAACATTTCTTTAGAAACTAAACTTTATATTGACAATGCTCTTGAAACTTTAAAAAATTCCATTGATAAAGCCCGGAGCATTGCAATTCCAAAATGTGAAGTAAAATTTGAATCCGTGATTATAGACGATGATCTTAAACTCTTGATCCGTCTTAAAAACGTGAGGAGAAGGCAATTTCAGCGCACTCGCGATCCTGCTTTGAAAATTATATGGCAGGATTTGCAGAAAGAAATCAAGAAACGTTTTGCTCAATTAAGAAACAAAAATTTTGAAAATAAAATTTCTCAATTGGACCCTGGCTCTAAGCCCTTTTGGAAATTATCTAAAATCTTGAAAAAACCTCAGAAGCCAATACCGGCATTGAAAGAGGAAAACAAATTATTACTAACTAATTGCGAAAAAGCTCAAAAACTTGCTATGCAGTTTGAAAGTGCGCACAATTTTAACTTAGGACTTACTAGTCCAATTGAAAATGAAGTTACTCAGGAGTTCGAAAATATTCTCAATCAAGAGAACGTTTTCGAAAATGCCTGGTCAGTCTCAGAAGTGAGAATTATTATTAAAAAATTCAAAAACATGAAAGCTCCTGGCGATGATGGAATTTTCTACATCCTCATCAAGAAACTTCCAGAAAGTAGCTTATCAGTTTTAGTTGATATATTTAACAAATGTTTTCAATTAGCATATTTTCCTGACAAATGGAAAAATGCTAAGGTTGTTCCAATTTTAAAACCAGACAAAAATCCTGCAGAAGCTTCTAGCTATCGTCCAATCAGTTTGCTTTCCTCCATCAGTAAACTTTATGAAAAGGTTATTTTGAACAGAATGATGGCCCACATCAACGAAAATTCAATTTTTGCCAATGAACAGTTCGGATTCCGCCATGGACATTCGACCACTCATCAACTTTTACGTGTAACAAATTTGATCCGTTCCAACAAATCTGAAGGCTACTCTACTGGTCTTGCTCTTCTAGACATAGAAAAAGCATTCGACAGTGTTTGGCATGAAGGTTTGATTGTAAAATTGAAAAACTTTAATTTTCCAACATACATTGTTAGAATAATTCAAAGTTATCTGTCAAATCGTACACTTCAGGTTAATTATCAGAACTCCTGGTCTGAAAGACTTCCTGTAAGAGCTGGTGTTCCTCAAGGCAGCATTTTGGGACCAATATTATACAATATTTTCACATCTGACTTACCTGAGTTACCTCAGGGATGTCAAAAATCTTTGTTTGCGGATGACACAGGCCTGTCCGCCAAAGGACGAAGCCTGCGTGTCATCTGTAGTCGATTGCAAAAAAGTTTGGATATTTTTTCTTCATACTTGCAAAAATGGAAGATTTCTCCTAATGCTTCCAAAACTCAACTAATAATATTCCCACATAAACCAAAAGCTCTTTATTTGAAACCTTCAAGTAGACATGTTGTCACGATGAGAGGGGTTCCAATAAATTGGTCAGATGAAGTTAAGTATCTAGGGCTCATGCTAGATAAGAATTTAACTTTCAAAAATCACATTGAGGGCATTCAAGCCAAATGTAATAAATATGTAAAATGTCTCTATCCCCTTATTAATAGAAAATCAAAACTTTGTCTTAAGAACAAGCTTTTGATATTCAAACAAATTTTCAGGCCAGCCATGTTGTATGCTGTACCAATATGGACTAGCTGTTGTAATACCAGGAAGAAAGCTCTGCAGAGAATTCAAAATAAAATTTTGAAAATGATTCTGAGGCTTCCTCCCTGGTATAGTACCAATGAGTTACATAGAATATCCAATGTTGAAACATTGGAACAAATGTCAAATACAATCATTAATAATTTCAGGAAAAAATCGTTACAATCTTCTATTGCCACGATTAATGCGTTATATGTTTAGGTTAAGTTAGGTTAAGTATATTAAAAACGTTTTTTTTCTCTCTTATAAGAAGGTGAAATCAACTCACCTGTAAAAAAAAAAACTGAACTGCTATGAAATGTAATATGTTGTTAACAAAATGTTAATTAAATCTTAAATTCGTTTTACCAAATTAGGATGATAGTGTTGTCTAATAACACAGAACACCTAGATATAAGAAATGAATGTAATGTTTGGAATGATACTAATAAAGAAATTAAAAAAAAGGCTTCCTTTAGCGTCAGAAAGAAGAAGAAGAAATTTGATGGTAATTATTTGCACTTAAAAATGCGCCATTCTTGTTAACTAACGTCCAAGCTGTCGGGCACATATGACGTAAATTTACATGAATTTGTAGGGAAGCTGCTTACGCAGACTGAATATTTTGACGTTTCCATTTTAGCTCTAGGAAGGAATAAAATGAATGATTACAGTTATTTAGAATAAATCAGTTCCATGTTACCAACCTTTACAAAAACATCGTTTGAAGGAGGGCTATGTGATTTCAAAAGTGATAGTGTATATGTTAGGTGAAGTGAGTGACAGAGGTTGGAGGGAGTCTCTAAAAAATAACTTAATTATCGAGTCTAGTTCACGACTCTGACAACGACCTTATAGTGGAGGTCGAATTATGCGTAACTGTTAAAGGATAAAAACTGTAGTGGAATAAAATGATATAGTTCTTAACTCGGTTTTCATTTATTAATTGGTATTGCACTAAACAATTCTAAGGTTTATTATTATTTTCAATTTTAATTTTTATTCCATAATTATTTTTGAGAAAAAATCCCATAGAAATTAGGGGGATATAAACAGAGTAGTGTTTGATCCCTTGCTCGCATCACTTGCTCCTGCGGGGGCGGGTGTTGTGAGCAGGATCAATCGTATTGCGCATCGCTCGCGTGGCATGATAAATTAGTGGCGCGGATCGCGAAGCAGGTTAGTAGTGTTTGATCTTTTGCTCGCGTCAAATTATTTATCATGGTCTAATCGCTTATCAAAGTGAATCCTGTGACCAAACGATCCTTCCCATTAACAAACTTCCCTCTCAGTAACCTTTGTGGAGATGCAGAGGAAAAACACGGTCTCCAAATAGCAAAGGTTACACACTAACATTCCTTCCTCCAATCCCACCTAATTGCAAGGACGTGGCCGGCGCCGTTATTGACCCTGTATAAATAGAGGCACTGAATTATGCACACTGGCCAATCCCAGCCGAACTTCTAGTTGATTCTTTGTGCATTTTCACTGACTTCGGTCAATCACGGAATAGCAACCATTGATATGTGTAGTCAGTCTAAGCTAAGCTAAGCATATAATTTAGGAGTATATACACAAACATAGCAAAACCAAGACGTTTTGATTGAGGCAACTAGTTTTCAAGTTATTCACACATGCATGTTTACCCATTTTTATATGACGTAGAATAGTTCTTGAATAATCTCGATAAACGTCATCGTCACGTGATGCTTTGAATCTTAGAGAGAATATGAAGTATTTTTATCTCTCGTACATTGTTTTCGTTCCATTTGTAAAAAAAATCATATAAATTAAAGTATACATATTTTTTTATTTCAATGTACATTAAAAAAAAAAACAAAATTATTTCTGAATTTTTGGGTCACCCTATCTCACGAAAGAGCATGAAAAGGTCCAAAATTTTGAATTTGACCCTAAAAAGTTCATGGAGTGATAGAATAGCCAAAATGAAGAATGTTTTATTCTACGAGATAATGAGTTTATAAGGTAAATTTTGAAATAATCACTCAAATATGGTCCGTCCCGAAAGGGATAAGGAAAAAAAACACGTGCGCGTATGCGTACCCGCATATAAGAATATCAATAGGAAATCCTTTTATCACAACGCGTTCGCATACACACGTTTTATTATGTCATCGGCCTAACCGCACGGCCATGAAGCCAACAAACTCTAGTTGCTATCCGATACGACATTTCCTATCAAAATGACTTCGTTCATAAAGGCCTATCCAATAAGAGACTTTATATAATTGAGAATAAATGATTCATAAATACTGATCAACTATTTTAAGCTTTATAAAAAAAAAACAGAAAATAAGGAGAATATGATTAAAACCACTGTCAACTTTCCCTTAGTGGACATTTCGTATCTTTTGGAAACACTCAATGAATTATTTGCATGCAATTTACTAGAAAAAAATATAGTTCCGAAACTAAAGATTTGAGAGAAAGAATGTTGTATGGAGAAGTTGTAGTGAACAGCTTAGACTACAAAAAAACAACACTGAAATTTTGTTTATTTTTTTATCATGAAAAATTGCAATATAAAACTTAAATTTTATACTACACAAAACCCCTATTTTTAATAATGTTTACCATAGAATCTTTGAAGGGAACACATGCTGCGGACAAAATTCCATGATATCAAAAAGTTTTTCCAAGGATATCTTTTGGTGGATTTTCAAAATTTTGGTTTTTGGCCAAAAAAATGAGGGGCCCAAACGCAAAGGGATGTATTAAAATTTTTATTTATTTTGAGTGTAAGACACTAAAAAGCTCTAGTGTTTTCAAGCTTTTCAACGGTTTTTTTTTGGGTATTTTTTTCTTCCAACAGAAAATATTACATAATTCGTGGAAATTTGACATGGCTTTTAGGCTTCTACACAATTTTCATGAAATAAAAATTTGCTAAAAAAATTTCAAAATTGATTTACTAAATACATTGTATTCTGTCACTTACACCCCTTTGCTTCTAACTCCCTCGAATCAGCATGATCATTAGCCTGGAACACGGTTATTTAAAAAAATAGATTCTCGCTCCAGTCCACTTTTTGGATTGCATTTGGATTGCATTGCACTTAAAGGAATAACTATAATTACAAAATTGGGTAAAATTTCCGAAAAGTATATGCTTAATAACTTTTTCCACAAGCATCGGATTGCTTCGCAGTGTTGTTCATCGTAGAAATACCTAGCTAGATCTGTGTTCAGAATTTTTATAGAGGACACCTCTGGCTATTTTTATTTGCAAAAGTAACTTTTCCCATAGTAAATCCCATACAAACTTTGAACGGCTGGCGCGTAAGTTTATTTTTACCAATCGAGCTGAAATTTTGCACAGTTGTTATGGGACCTTAATGCATTTTAAAAAGTGGACTGGAGCAGGAATCTAAATTTTTCATATAACCGTGACGCAGGCTAATGTACACCGACCATACATATTTGTTGCTTCAATGTTCCAGTTTTCCCAACTGTGCATTTGTTGATTTTGGAGCAATTTCCCATTTCCTTTGTCTGTTGCTCTTAACTTTTTAAAACTCAACCTATACAAAGGAAGTTGCCAATTAGTTTACCACCCGCATGCATTGATTCGAGCTTAAACCTCAAGTTTCGATGCTAATGAGAAGGATTACTTATTTTTTATCCCTGCAAATTGGCTGCATTTCCAAAAAAAGCCTTCCACACAAGCACAGAACAATGTTTATCTGCATTTCACCTCGTTTCTCTATCGCACCTGGTTATTTCCGCCATTCATCTCGCATTTTCCGGCGCCGATTCCCATTTCCCCTTTCGTCGTCTCGAGATTGAATAAAGCTAACAAGCCAAAGGCATTGTTTGCGTTTCTAGTGCCAGTGGCTTCGACGCTTGCTTTGGCTGCAGCAGTCAGCATCGGCGGCCACCCGCACAGACAAAGAGAACCGTGTGAAAGCAACTCAACCCTATCTGGAAACCACCTGGGAATGCAATTTGGCCCTTTGCTCCGATGCAGCAGTGCTTATGAAGATGATGATGATGATGATGATGATGATGATGATGATGATGATGATGGCGCCACACTATCGCCCTCCCCGGTTGTTGAATGTTGCACGCTATACCCAAAAGGGATTATTATGCAACTTTCATATTATCAAGATTTACTTTCACAGAAAGTGATTCTTGATCATAAGAAACAAACTTGATTCTATTTAGTAAAAATGCAAAATATTCTACCTTGTATTTTTTAGAAATCTCCCAAGTAACACGTCAAAATTTCCTTCCCATCCCCATCCCTGCATTTAGACTCGCCTACGCAGTTATTGTTTGTTTTAATAATATTGCGGGGAAATTTAAAAATTCGGATTGCTTCGCGGAAATAACGCGCACTGAGCAATCTCCGCATAGAACAAATGCACCACAGCAAGCATTGCAGTTCTTTAGAAGAGAAGGTGCATTTCATTCAAGATTTCATTGCCAGTAAGTGCGTTAAATTTTTCTCATGAACCGCAGGAACAAAATTGTTTACAATTTCTCAGGCCATCATATTTATCGAAAAATTGGGATTCACAGTCGCGAAATGTGCTAAATAAGTCCATGGAAAGCCGTTGAAACAACCCGCATAGGAAAAAACAACTTGTCTTACATTAGAAACAGTAAACCTCTTCTTTCTGAAAAGGTTAATGTACCACAAACAGTTGTTTTTATGTTCAACTATACGCTATCAAAAGTTTCAGACTATAAAATAATGTTTGAATAATCTATACTAAATTGTGATAATTTCTTACGGAGTGGTGATATTGTTAAACAATATGGGCATGAAGGCTCGTGCGATATGGTGGAAACGTGTCATCACCATTTCGAAAACGGTTTTTAGAACACAGGCACATTTCACTATATGATACTAAACATCTACAGTTTGGCAAACGGTGTAGTTTGCAGCGCACGCTTAAAAAATTCCAGAGTGGCTGTTTGAAATAATTTACGCTGTTTTCAGGTTTAAAAAAACAAACATGCATCATGGCATTTTTCGCACCACTTTTTTGTACTGAAAAATTAAAAAAAAAATGCCAACTTTTCAAATATGTCGTAGGTTTTGTGCATTTAAATTATTAAAAATCTTTATAGTGAAGTAAAAGTTGTATATCCACTGTGTGTGGTTTTTAGCGTGTCGTGTTGGTTTTGCTTTCGTAATAAAAAAAAGTAAAAAATCTGAATCGTTTGCAAATTTCAAAATAAAAGCTTTTTTTCTCAAGAATTGAAGTCTGTAGCTCAGAAATAAGTTGAAAAATCAAAGCATCTTCGTATACGCAATACAAGACCCTTGGAGTTTTCGAAAAAAGCAGCAGCTTTAGCCGGAAATTCTGTTCATCACGCTGAAAATTCCACGCAGGATCCGTCCCGTCGCTGATTAAAAACGTCATACAGGATTGGAATCGTTAACATCGTTTACCGTGCACAAAATGTTGTTTAGTTGGTAAGTTTTTGTAACTGGATATTGACTTTTTATTAATTATTATCCATTCTCCTGTAGGACCTGTTTGGTATCCAAAACCTTCGCAAAAGTGTTGTCTAACACATTCTTCCGGGGGATAATATGGACCGAAGTTCAAAAACAGATGTGCAAATGACGTGTTATTTTCAATTCGACTGATTCATGTATTATATATATTAAAATAAGTGGTATCATTAATACACCAAAATGTTAAATTTTCAAAATTGTCTTCGTTGATTTGTGTCGAATAAGAAACAAACAGAATAGTATATTACACAGGAAAAATACCATACCTAACCATAAAAAGTTTATTACACATACAGTATTTATTTTAGTTTCAATTTATATAGGTCTACCATTTCAAAACTGTTTGCTTTACAGTAAACTGGATAGAAAATGGATAGTATATCGACTGTTTGACAAACTGTGAACAGAAAAATTTGATCGAGAAAATCGACATTTTTAAATGGTTACATAACTTAACCGCCTATTCCCCACATTGTAATTTTCCTATTTACCGTTTTTCAAATTGTTAAAAACGTTTCCCGTATGGTGGGTATATTGTTTTTTTCTCAAAGTAACCTAAATCATTCAGATATTGTTGCAATTGGTTTTGGACCGTTTGGGAAACTGGACCAATTCAAACGAGAGGATATCTGTAGGATTTGGAAAAAAATAAATTACTTTCTTGTTCCAACCCTCTATTGGAACGGCGTCTATAAATGGGGCTTCTGGCAACCTCTCAAAATTCTCAGAAGCCGCCAATTCAGTTTCCCGAGGGCACCTAGTAATCCCTACCACCCAAATAACATTAGTAGCTGAGCAATAGCTCTCAGGTACATTGACTCAACCAAATCAAGAACGATAGATTTTCACTATGACAGAAGACACATTATGATTTTTGTTTATTCACTATGTATTCGATGTCAATAAAACTACATTGCTCGATGTCATGGGTAGCTTAGATAAAATCGGTGGAAAATTTCCCGGTAGATTGCTCTGAATTTTCCAGTAATCAAAATTCTTGCAACGCGTAAAAAGAGGATCAGTTCTTAAACGCTTATAATGAAATAAATTTAAACAAATTGATCAATGTCACTCAAGGTAACGGTAAATGAAAGTTGCATGATATCCCCCTTCGGGCATAGCGCGTTTGATTGCTTTGAGCGCGTTTCCATGCCATTGCCAGAGGAAAACAGATGAAAGATAGTTGTTTATGCTGACATGCCACTGTTCTCGGCAGACAAACAGACAGATAGACAGTTAGACCACCGTCTGATGTCGTTTCTCATGAGTACTGTTTCCTCCTTCAGAATGTCGGTCGTTCTGTCACACCAGCTCGTAGAAGGTTGTCAACCATTCGTTTGATGTGTGCCTCTGACCTTACATTGACGGCATTTTCCTGAAAAAAAAGCAAAATTCCTAAATACACATACTAAATCCAAAGCTATTTTCCGCTGAACTATTTGAAAATAAAAAACCTTTCAAGTAAAATACCGTTAACCGGCGACTAATTGACCAGTATTCTAGAACTTCCCGATGTAGTGTTCTCAAGAACTGAGATATTGCCGATGATTTTGGGCAAAACAACTTAAACAAATAGAAAATAACGCTCCCAGAAAAGATGATTGATGAAACAATCACAACCGATATTGTACAACTGATCGAGTTAAGAGGTCGAAATGAACTCCTCATGTAACTTAAAAACTGTACCAGATTTGCTATCAACATCAGTCGCATCAAGTGATTCGTAACAATACTCTATGAATCGATCGACCAGGTTAAAAACTACCCCTCACCGATGTTGAAGTTCTAAATTAATTGTACTACATTCTATTACTTAATGGAACGCAACTATTACAAGAATAAAAAAAAAACAAAATGATTGAATGTTTATCTAGAAAACATGTTTGAACACAGAATTATAATTGTGTCATAGTTAATTCCTAAGTATGAATCTCATTTCGTGTAGTATTATGTTCGGTAACGGAGGCTCCTGCACGTTATACATATTGCTAAGACTCACAGACAGTGATTCACAGATTATGAGGCGCGAATTCAGGAAACACTTCCCTCCATCCGAGCAGTGACAGCATTCCATACAACTACATTCGCGAAGCGAATCATCAACATTATTTATAATGATAACTTGTGCAACTAATTACGACAATGCACTTATGATCCTACCACCATCGCACCGTCATCGTCGACTGTCAGGATATGAACACCACACTCAGAGGACATGTCACAACACTCGTATTCCTGGAAAAGCACAGACACACACAATCCGAACTGAACTGAAGCATCTCAGATAATCTCAAACTGGTGATGGAACCGAACACTTTGTCTCGTCATCCTCATCGTCGTCGTTGTCGACGGCGGGATTCATTGGTTGTTTCCTGCTCGGTGTTGTCGCTAGAGCAGTGTTTTCCAAACAGTGGATTGCGAACCCTTAGGTAGACGTGACAACTTCTTAGGGGGACTGCGAACCCATAGTAAATGAATGACGATTTTCAATAAAACCAATAAATTGTTTATCTTGATTGCTGAATAAATATGAGAAATCCCTTTGCCTCATTTTTTAATACAGTGGGATACCGTTGTTTGGATGCGCCATTTTTGGCATCCTTAAATTTTAGCAGTAAATGAAATTGGATTTTGTCAACATTTCCTAAGGGGCGATCCATTAATTACGTAAGACACTTTTCGGGGTTTTTCCCGAAATTTGAGCCTTTTTGGATGAAAACTGAGACTGCACAAGTACAAGCTCTTTAAAGATTTTATGGGAATTACTATGAGAAAAGGAACCAATTCATTCAATCGGTCATAGTGTTTGCCCATGTGCTCTTAGGGATTAGAACTATGTTCATACAATAACCAGCTACAACATTGCCGAAGACCATTTTTAAATCGTACACCCCAGTAGTTAGTTATTGATTTTTGAATGAATTGTAAAACTTTGGCTATAATTATTGGGCTGATCTGCAGGCATCACTGGATATATGCAGTAAAACATAGTAGCCATGATTTGTGCGTGCTACCTTTCGCGCCAGGTGCAGCAATGTTGCCTGTTCAGAAGTTAAATGAGCACCGCTGAAGAATTTGTGACTACCGTTTTGTCTCAAATTCCGAACAGACTCATATTCCGAACACTCGATTTTTGTATGGCGATTTGGTTGAGATGTTTCGCTGAAATATGTCATCAAATTACCAAGAATCGGCAGACAATTGCAACTCAATTTTAACGTTTAAACAAACAATTTTATTTGCACATCCGACAGATAACAGTTAGACTATGCGAATAAATTAAAACTTTCACATATAACAGCTTATGTATGCCTATCAGATGCATTTGAAATCACTGTTGGCCTTAAGTGTTCGGAATATGAATCAAAACGGTAAATAAAAATCAAAAACTAATTACTGAGGCGTCCAATTTGAAAACAGTCTTCGGCAAAGCGGTAGCTGATGAATGTATCTCACAGTACCAACGTAGCTCTAATCCCCACATGGGCTAACACTATGACCGAATGAATGAATTGGTTGCTTTTCTCATAGTAATTCCCATACAAACTTTAAAAGGCTTGTGCAGTCTCAGTTTTCATCCAAATGAGCTCAAATTTTGGGAGGACACTTAGAATTTGATTGAGAATCGAATGAGCGGTGTGGCGCAAAAATCGATTTTTTGAACCACTCTAATGTAAATACCTTATCATTTCTTACGGTTTCTTCATTTGAATAGCAGTTTCACTTTAAGCCAGTCGTGTCCCGGAGTCCCAACTATGTAAATATTCTCTCAGATTCTCCTTATCGGGTTCTTATACGTACTCATTCACTGCGGGAAGGCCACTTGATCGTTAACTTTCACAAGTCATGTATCTCTACTTGCCTCTCGGTGGATTTCAAATGTATTCATTTTTTTGCATAAGCGTTCAACCGAAGTCATACATGCCACCTCTCATGCAGGTTTTTTTACCACCAATCTCATTTATCTGATTCGGCTTATCGTTTCATTTATGTACTATATGTATTTCCGCAATAATAGTTACCAAACAGCAAAAATTAAAAATATAGAAATTTTTCGTTAACCTTACATTTTCCTGGAATTTTAAATTTAAAACAAATTGTATATCTAACCCAAGCTTTTGCACAATGAATTTTATTATAATTAACAGTTTCTAGTTTCTCCGCCGAAATTTTGCATGTGCCCTTTAACCCTTCTACTGGTAGCTTCATTTTTTACCGCAAAAAAAAAATTCACATCGCGATAACTTTTATGTTTCTTGGTATTTTTGGATCATTTATTCACAAGTTCTCAAAAAACTCTTCTTGTTAAAGAATTCATGTCGATATTAATCATTGGTGATCTGGTTTTGAACATAATCCAATGTTCCTTGTGGAACCGACAGTCTCCATACAAAATGTCTTTGGTGGCCATTGATCAATTTATCAAAAAAATAAAATGTGGGCTACACATTTCCAAGTAATATGGAGCTACTCTGAAAAAATCTTACAAATCGGTTCAGTATTCTTGGAGAAATCTGAAAATTATGGTATGAAGTTTTTTGAAGTTTTGAAGATCTTTATTTGACCAGCGTGGTACCAGAAACATAAATGCTCATTACTCAAAAACGGCTGCAACAAATTGCTTCATTTTTTCAAAACATACTCTTATTAATGTATTGTCCCAAGGAATGAATATCCGAATGCGATAAATATTGGAAGCTCTCCGGTTCCAGATGACCAATAAACAATATCGACACATATTCTAAAACTAGAAGAGTTTTTTGAGAGCTTGTGAAAAATTAGTGCAAAACCACCAAGAAACAAAAAAGTTTGATTTGAATATTTTTATGGGGTAAAAAATTAAGCTGCCGGTTGATCGGTTAAAGAATATAACACTACGGTTCTAATGACACACGTATTTAAAATTTTAGTCGAACCAATGCTGAGAAAAGCAGCCATGTTTTTTATATCATAATTTTAAGTATACATTGAGGAGACTATATTCAAGAAATGTTTATGTCAAAATACCTACAAAGTAATAATAACTCATTGCCTGTCGAATGCACTATGGGCGGTTTTCATGCAGGCTGGCGGCCAAAAATATTTTTTTCCATCTCATGTCGTATTTATGAGTTTTGTGATATAAATTTGATGTTTTATTTTCAAAAACAAGTTTTCGAGACTAACTTTTGAATAGAGCCTATAGCGAAATAATAAAATTTGTTACTAATGATGCATATAAGCCATTTATGCGATTAACGTGTTGTGTAAACCATTATAAATGTTAGAACTTATTTAGAAATGATGATAAACATGATTTAGCGATATTCAGTTATTCTCTGAATTATTTTTTAGCTGTTTTTAATAGAAAATGGTTGAAAATATTGTAAAAATTCAAAAAGCACTAAACTTAAAAAGTGCAAATTTGTGCAGCTAAATTCTTCACGATCCTTTAGTTTACATATCAAAATACACTTGGAAATAAATTTTAGCCTGGGACAACTTGGGACAAAAAGTATGGGATGTGTAAAGATATAAAATCAAAAATATTTTCAGTGCATCAGTGCCCTTCCCGCATTTTTACGACTTTAAGTACGAATTTTTATTTCATTTTTATTTCTAAGATAGCTTTTTGAATAAGCTTTCAGACAGAGTATAAAGATCTGTATAAAATATTACGATTATGCAGTTTATTTAATTCAATCTGTACCTTGTGTTTGCGCTGAATACTTCATTTTTCTCAAAAACTCTAACTTTGACATACTGTATCAATTAAAATATTAAAGATCTTGTCCTGATATTCCAGGAATATCTTAATAGAAGTGTTCACTATGGAATGATGTACAAGAAAAACCTATCAGAACAAGTCATTTTTTCGATTATTGGCCACCTGATCGCCCATAGTGGAATGTACCCTAGAGAGTTTCAATTGGACAATATGGACAAAATACTTTGCAATTTTTTTGAGAGGGTAAACCCACACTTTTACACGGAGTGTAAGTGAAGCAATTATGAGAAATTTTTCTGTACCTTTCTGGCAGCTCCAGTGTTTTTCATAATTTGAAACTTTTGTGATTACGTGTAGCAAACTGTTTATAATCGTGAAATTTAGGTTGATGGGTTGAAATTTACACAAAATACGCAAATATTTAGTCATAAAGAACTGTCCGAAATTCTGAGCAAAAGTGTCCGAAGCTCGATGTAATATAGTAATAGCGTTCAAATTCTAAAGCAAAACGCATCTCTTGTTTTTGCGAGTTTAAACGTTTTTTACATATTAAATCGCTATTTTGATTGCACCATGCCAAATAATAAACATTTATAATACACAGTATTTCACGATAATAGATATCATCAATTACAAAAATGATGTTTGAAGTTAATCCGGTGATTAAGTAACATATCTTTGTAATATTGCACAAACAATATAAATTTTCAAAGCAGTCTACCAACCGATGGAGCTCTGAAAGCTTACACTTTTGAATCAAAATTAGTGTGGGAATGTGTTCTTGCTCTAAAAACCCTAGCCAACCGCAATCGAGTTAAACTATATTGGATCCCCGGGCATACGGGTCTAGAGGGTAATGAAATTGCCGATGAGCTAGCCAGGAATGGATCGGCCAATATATTCATTGGTCCTGAGCCATTCTTTGGCATATCAAACTGCTCACTAATTATTGAACTGAACAGCTGGTTGTCCAGGCAAGCAAATTATATAAAATTGGAAAATAGTTTCCAATGCGAATCAGTCTAAAAGATTCGTCACAATTAATTCGAAACAAATACAAAAACTCATTGGTCTCAACAAAAGGGACCTCAGCACCTACACCGGTCTAATAACTGGACACTATCCCAGCAGATACCATTTACAAAAGATCGGAGCCATCCAAAACCCAAATTGCCGTTTCTGTAGTTAAATGTGCGAAACCTCTCAACACCTTCTCTGCTCTTGCAGTGCACATTAGGGTGCCAATGGAATGTATGGGAAAAATTTTGCCATCGAATTTCAAAAAAAGGTAGGGCTCAAAAGTTTTGTCTCCTCGAAAAAAGTCCCCATGCAAAATTTGAGCTCAATCGGACTTCATTAAGTGGACCCCCAAAGCGGTCAAAGTTTGGCTTTTTTGACCCATGAAAAATATCCAAAAATTTTCCGAAATTGAAATTTTTTTTTTGATTCCAGATGTCTTAGAAATGCATGAAACGTCGAGATCTGGTGTTATTTGGAAAAATTTTTTTTTGAAAAAATCGACCTTTTGGGACTTAGTAAATTTTTGAGTTGGGGGAGAGAATTGAATTTGAAATGAACGATTTGAATTCAATTGCTGAGAAATTCAAGGCAATAGTATTGAAACATATCCTATATGATTGTTGGCCACTGAATGCATATGATATGTGATATTTCATTAGGGTGGTTCATTTACTTTCCATTAGGGTGGTCCTTTTTGTTAAAAAATAAAAAAAAAATAAAAAATAGAATTTTAATTGAATATTGAAGACAATAGTATTGGAACATCTCTCACATTATCGTCAGCCATTTTCTACATTTAATATGTGGTATTTTATTAGGGTGGTTCACTTATTTTCCATTACGGTGGGCCTTTCTGTCGAAAAATCATAATTTGAATGGGATATTAAAAACAATAGTATTTTATCACCTCTTTCATCATCGTAGGCCATTTCCTTCATTAGATTCGTGATATTTCATTGGGAAGGCTCACTTATATTCAATTACGGTGATTCTTTAAAAAAAATTGAGTATTTGAATTGAATAGTAAATACAAGAGTAATTAAACATCTCCTATGTCATCGTAGGCCACTGTTAATGTATAATATGTGATATTTCATTGGGGCTATTGTCCTCAGTTTTGCATAAGGGTGATCATTTAATTTGTAAATAATTCTCAATAGATCTAACAAATCAACTTTGTTTGTATAGTTTTGAATCATGATTCTTCATTGGCATGCAACTCTTCGTTAAGCTATTTTCATTAACGGTTTCTTTTGAATAGTTAAAATAAAACGTTCCAATCATCAGTGAATTCAGTGAAGCACAACTCTAACTGCCATAATCAAAATACAGATAAAAAAGGAATGAAATAATTTTTGACGTATACAAATTATGACAATAGCTTGATGGGCGACGATGAAGGGCAACAAAAGTGTTTAGTTTATATTTTCAAAAGAGATTCTCAGCCTTGGGCTCCTTCATTCCCGAAACAAAAGTACGTTGCCTTCTGCTTGCTATAGTACACGCGATTCGGTTGTGACAACGTAGGTAATTCAAGTTTTGACAATCAGTTCTCGTTTATTCTTCAAAGATGTAACAAAGTTCCTTCAAGAAATTTCGTCGGAATTTCATATGGATTTTTTCGTTGGAGTTTTCAACGGAATTTTCTTTGGAGTTTCCTTTTGAATTTTAATCGGAATTTCCTTCGAAATTCCTTTTAAAAATTTTTATTTGACTTTTCTACGAAATTTCCTTTTTTTTCTACGGAATTTTTATTAAAATCGGAAATTTATCCTGAATTTGCTTCGGAATATCCGGTGGAATTTTCTTCGGTATCTTTAGAAGTGCCCTTTTGAATTTTCTGTGGTATTTCCTTCGAAATTTCCTATGAAGTGTCCTCCGGAATTTCATTCTGAACTTTTCATTGGAATTTTCTTCGAAATTTACTTCGGAGTTTCTTTTTGAGTTTCCTTCGAAATTTGCTTTGGAGTTTCCTTCCGAATTTCTTCTAGAGTTTGTTTCGGAATTTCCTGTGTTATTATCTTTGGAGCTTCCTTCAGAATTGTATTCGAAATATTTTTTGGAATTTCTTTCGAAGCATTGGAATTTACTTTGGAAATTCCTTCGAAATTTTCTTTGGAGCTTTCTTCGGAATTTCATTTGGGATTTCTTTTGGACCTTTGAAATTTACTGCGGAATATTCTTAGAAATTTCCTTTACAATTTTCTTTGGAATTTCCACAGAGTTTTCTTGAGAATTTCCTTACAAATTTGCTTTGGATATTCCATAGAAAATTCCTTAGAAATTTTCTACGAAATTTCCTTTTAACTTCCTTTTTTCATTGCAATTTGCTTCGGGATTTGCTTTGGAATTTTCTTTGGAATTTCCTTAGAAATTCCCTCTTGAATATGCTTTGGATATTTTTCAGAATTGTCGTCGGAATGTCCTTTGGAATGTGCTTCAGAATTTCTTTTGCAATTTTATTCATTTTTTTTAAATTTTTTTTTCGGGATTTCCCTTGTATTTTCGAAAGATTCCATCGAAGTTTCCTTTGGAATTTCTTTTGGAGCTGTGATCTTTTCTTCGAAATTTCCTTAGAAATTCCTTTATGAATTTCATTCGGAATTTGCTTTGAATTTTTTTATGGAATTTCCTATGGAGTTTTCGGAAATTCCTTTGGAATTTTCCACGGATTTTTCTTCGGAATTCCCTTGGGTTTTTTTCGGAATTTCCTTTGGAATTTTCTACGCAATTTTCGTCAGAATTTCTTCTGAAATTTGCTTCGGAAATTCCGTTGGATTTTTTTTTAGTTTCCTTCGGAACTAACTTTGGAATTTCCGTCGAAATTCCCTTAGTAGTATCCTTTAAAATTCCTTTGCAGTTTTCTTTGGGGCTACTTATCAAATTTTCTTCAGAATTTTCTTAGGAATTCCTTTATTAGTTCCTTCAAAATTCTCTTTGAAATTTCTTTCGGAATTTCGTTTGAAGTTTACTTCCAAATTTGTTATAGAGTTTCCTCGGAATTTCCTTTGGAATAACCTTTGGAATTTCCTATGAAGATTTCGAAATTTTATTTAGAAGTATTGATTGGAATTTTTTCCTTTGGACTTTTTTCCGTTGAATTTTTGCGAAATTTACTTTGGAATTTCCTTCGTATTGTTTTTTCGGAATTTTCTTAGGAGTATCCTTTAAAATTTCTTTGTATTCTTCGGAACTTCATATCTCATTTACTTCAGAATTTCCTTTGGAATTTCTTCATGAATTTCTTTCAGTAAGTTGCTTCAGGAAGTTATTTTGGATTTCTTTGGAATTACTTTCGGAATTTCCTTTTTCAGTTCTTCAAAATTTTCTTCGGAATTTCCTTTGGAATTCGCTTCGGAAGTTCCTTTGAAATTTCTTATGGAATTTCCTTTGCAATTTCTTTTAGAGCTGGCTTCGGAATTTCATTTGGAATTTTCTGCGCAATTTTCGACCGAGTTTACTTTGGAATTTGCTTCGGAACATCCTTCAAAAATCCATTCGGATTTATTTTTCTGGAATTTCCTTTTGAATTTGCTTTGGAATTTCTTTCGGGATTTGCTTTGGAATTTAATTTGGAGCTACCTTCGGGATTTGATTTGGAATTTTCTACGTTATTTTCGTCGAAATTTACTTTGCAATTTGCTTCGGAATTTCTTCTAGAGTTTTCTTCGGAATTCCTTTTGGAGTTTCATGCTAAATTTGATTCGGAATTTGATTTGGAATTTCTTTTGAAGCTTTGAAATTATTTCGGAATTTTCTTCGGAAGTACCTCTGGAATTACCTTCGGAATTTCCTTTGGAATTTCCTTTGCAATTTCCTCTGGAATTTCATTCGGAAATTACTTTGGAATTTCCTTCCGTATTTCCCCTAGAATATTCTTCGAAATTATCTCTGGAATTTCATTCGGGATTTTCTCTGGAATTTCCTTCAGAATTTTCTCTAGAATTTCTTTCAGAATTTCCTCTGGAATTTCCTTCGGAATTTCCTCTAGAATTTCCTGCGAAATTTCCTCTGGAATTTCCTGAGAAATTTCGTCTGGAATTTCCTTCGTAATTCCCTCTGGAATTTCCGTTGGAATTTCCTTTTGAATTTCCTTCAGTATTTCCTCTAGAATTTCCTTCAGAATTTTCTGTAGAATTTCCTTTGGAATTCGCAAAACTAAATTGGAAAGGTCACGAGGCTCAATGCTTGATCTCTGAGATGAGTGCATCTGAAATCACGAAGTAGCAAGCGGATTTTGTATGAGACGAGGACTCCAAACTGGTTCAGCTTAGTGAAGTGTTGCATTCCGAATGAAAATCACGCAAAACTTTTCAAAAGACCTTTCTAACAATGAGAGGCTTTCTAGAAAACTCTTTTGTTGTTAACTAAGTTACCTTTACATTTTTCGTCGAACATTACGCAAATATTATGTAGTAGTCCCACCATAATCTTTCGGTCTGTAGATATTAAGGTTGAAATTTTTACAATGATACCATAATTAAGGAAAGTGGACGAGACTTTTTCGAGAAATCATGGTTTCAAACTATACGAAAAATGATGCACCCTAATGGAAAATAAGAGAAACTCCCTAATGAAATATGTTAACAGTATCCTACGATGATGTCGCATATCAAATGGAACTAGAGGCGCATGAATTCAGAGGAATTTAAAGCCTCTCTAAACAAAAATATCACGAATCTAATGAAGGAAATGCCCTACGATGATGAAAGAGGTGATAAAATACTATTGTTTTTAATATCCCATTCAAATTATGATTTTTCGACAGAAAAGCCCACCCGAATGGAAAATAAGTGAACCACCCTAATAAAATACCACATATTAAATGTAGAAAATGGCTTACGATAATGTGAGAGATGTTCCAATACTATTGTCTTCAATATTCAATTAAAATTCTATTTTTTTTTTTTTTTAACAAAAAGGACCACTCTAATGCAAAGTAAATGAACCACCCTAATGAAATATCACATATCATATGCATTCAGTGGCCAACAATCATATAGGATATGTTTCAATACTATTGCCTTGAATTTCTCAGCAATTGAATTCAAATCGTTCATTTCAAATTCAATTCACTCCCCCAACTCAAAAATTTACTAAGTCCCAAAAGGTCGATTTTTTCAAAAAAAAAATTTTCCAAATAACACCAGATCTCGACGTTTCATGCATTTCTAAGACATCTGGCATCAAAAAAAAAATTTCGATTTCGGAAATTTCATGTACCCCCCCCTTTGGAGATTTTTCATGGGTCAAAAAAGCCAAACTTTGACCGCTTTGGGGGTCCACTTAATGAAGCCCGATTGAGCTCAAATTTTGCATGGGGACTTTTTTCGAGGAGACAAAACTTTTGAGCCCTACCTTTTTTTGAAATTCGAAAAATCGATTTTCATTGGCACCCTAGTGCACATATACAACGAAGATCCAAAATATTTGGCAAGCCCTTTTTGAAGCCGCTCGATATTTGAAACGCATCTCCCGGGGAAGTGGTCGGCTTTATCAGGCTGATCGTACCAGATTGGGGGATTCACAATGCTGCAACTTAGGACTTCTGGCCATCAATGGCAGACGGCTAAAAGTTCAGTCACCGAGCAAAGTATTCCGGTGGCGTTCCCGCCCCCTCAGTGGCGTAAACGTAAAAGCAAAAGGGTATATCACAATAGTTCTAAAAAATGGACGCAGTGATCTCACACCCGACAGAAGGAGGTGGGAGGAGGAACCGATGGAGCCTGGGATTGAACTTTTTTTATGAACTTTTTTTTATAGATGTTTTAATTTTGTCACATTTTAAACTCCAAAAGATTAGTTTAGTTTTTTAGCTTTAGTTAGTTAAAATAACTTGCAGTATTCTTACACGTTCCCGTAACGCGGTTAGAACTCCTTCCCATAGTGCGTTACGGAGTAAGATATGAAAATCTGAACTCTAGTCTCATCTTGGGCCAGAAAACGAACCGATCATGTTTGATTATTTGAACTTGATTTTTGATTAGGGGCGCGCTTTCTCTGAGCTGTAAGTTTTTATGAAGGGTGTAAATAGCGATACCTTCTCATAACATTCGATTTTTTATCGATCTCTGAGGATTTAAAACGAATAATGCGACATGCACTATACACTAAGGATACGGGTAATCCACAATAGATCAAAATAATAGTCACAGTGCTTTTGAAATATTATAGTCACGAGTTTTTGAATAAAAGTCACTTATACGATTATTAGTAAAGATAAAGCTTACAAAGTATTGAACAGTATGTGAAAAATAAATTACTTGCTATTAGCAAATCAGAAATGGTATGTTTGCGTCCCAGTGAGGACGTTAATGTCAAGTAAAAGAAGAAGATGTTTGCTCTTTTTAGACTATCATCTGAATTCCAAGAATTAATTTCAACAAAAATGTAACTCTTAATCGTTCTGATTTAACGGCTACGCAGACTTTGAGGGAATAAAACAAGGTTTATTACTGAAACGACAAAACTAGTTTCCCCCTGAAGAAGACACTAACCCCGTGTCGAACCGTTGGGCAAGTAATAAATCTCGTTTTTATTCCCTCAAAGACTGCGTCGCCGTTAAATCAGATTGATACTTTCTTAGATCAAATCAACGAGTTAGGTAATTAATTTACAGAACTCGCATCGTTCGGTTACACTGCGGAACACGTTTTTGTCTCAAGCACCAAAATACCATTATTTACTTTATTAAGGGTTGCTGAATCCACTTCCGTTTTTAAAAATGTCATAGCACGTTTAGTTTTTAGGACATTTGCTGTTGAAAATGCAAAATTTGTCTGTTTTAGCCAACTTGCATGCAAGTTTACCAGCTTGTAAGGCAATTTATTTGCTTAATTTGCCACAGAAGTCAAACTTCATGTGTATAACAATACTTATCAACAAAGTTCATGATACTTTCGATGCTCAGATGTTATTTTTTGGTGTTTTAGAAAAGTATTGTACTTTGCCTTATAGGAGAAACGAAGAGTTTTGTATGGAGACTGCAAGCATGTTGAGAAAATCGATTTAATCTGAATTTTATCGTGCAATTTCAACCAAATTATATCTGAAATGGATGTTAGAGTCCTATTTTGCATGCTTGGTGGATTAGATCACATAAAAGTTTGATGAATCATACCCTAAATTTTATGTAAACATCAATAAAAAACAATGTTTTACACAACTTTGGCGACCTGTACCTAAAAATTGTGTGAAAACACATAATTTGATTCTTGAGACACGCAAAAATGTAATTTTTGTTGCGTTGTGTAATCAAAACAATTAATGAACTTTCAAAAGTTTTCATTTCAATACTCAGCTGTCAAAATAAACGAATCCCCGGCAAGAAAAACAACGAAATAGATGAAACTATGCAATTTTATCATTTATTATCGTTCACAATAAGTAAGACATAAACTTATCAGAATTTCACACACCGCGTGCCATTCCGAGGTTCAGAATCCAGAGTTCTTTTTATTGGAAAATAATCACCAGTTTACATAGTTTTTACAAACAAGATCACTGTTGTACAATGTTTTAATCATATTATTTTAGTAAACATTCAAATAACTTCCAAAATTCTTTTGTCTTTTTCTACAAAATACGTGTATAACATTTCACAAGAATCTAAATTAAAATTATGCATTAGAAACCTTTCTTCTTATCACCATTATCTTGCGTTTTTTGCAAATCTAGATTGCTGTTTAAAACTCAGTAGGTAATTTGCATTATCAACGACATGATCAAAAACAATATTTTTTAAGATAAGTGCTTTACCCTCCGGATCTTGCAGTCCTAGGCCTCCCTTTTCGAAAGGTAAATGAAGATGCTATCTACACTAATATGAAGACATTATTATGCCATATAAATATACCTGCAGCTGATTTTATTTAAGGTAAATGAATGTTCTTTGGTGGAAAAAATTGAGCTGAATACAACAATTAGACAACACAAATATATTTACAAAACAAACTCGGTGAAGAACATTTAATTTACGAAATTTATTCAGATCTAACCTATGTTTTATATCGTCAACCAATTTATTAAAGTTACTATCGATACTTTCACTCCATTTTTTAATGACTTCCAGCATTTTCAACTCATCAGTTTCTTTAACTAATTGTGGTCTCGATGGACAGTAACTTAACCTTGAAAACTTTGACTTTCCTATATTCAGTCTGATTCTCGCGAAGATGGCAAACGATTTTCACATGCAAATCAAATTCTTCAACAGTTCGTAAAACACGTTCAAATCATCTGCGTGTATTCGATTACTTTAAGGATATTACTGTAAACAAGAATCCTACAAGTGTTCGCATAAATGTTCCTTACAAGAGATTCTATATATAAAACAAACATTATCATGCTTAAGCATGATTGTCGATCCTTGTCGAACGGACGACCTTAGATGATATTCTTGGTTTAAAAATCAATCAAATAAAACTTTGGAAGAGGCTCATAATAAGGCTTATATAATAAAGACACGTATAATCTTTTGATGCAATCAATGAATTGTTCTGGGAAGTTCAACTTCTGTAGAGTTTTCCAAAGCAACGAATGTGTACTCGAACGCCTTTTTCGATATCTAAACTAACCACCAAACCTGTTTTATTTCAATTGACTTTGTAAGTATTTTCCTCAGTTTTTCAAGAATGTCTATGCTCGATTTATCTTTTATGCATGCGTTTTGGTCTGGACCGATCATATTGCTTAAAGGTGGTTGAACTCTGTTAGCTAAAATCATTACTTGTGATCCACGTTCAACAACGTTATTGGTCGGAAATTTCCGATCACCCTGTTTTGGAATCAATATTACTATTCCTTCTGAAAATTTCTTAGGTGGATTCAGTGTTCCGGATAGATATACGTTATAAAGCCTACACATCTCATCTTTCATCATATGAAAATGCTTCAAATAGAACACGTATGTCTGCCCATCAGGTCCTGATTGCATGATTTAAGTATTAACCATATTTCATCCAATGATATAGGTTCAGATAATTCATTCATTTAGTTAGTTAACATCTACACAGATAACACTGAATCAACAATTTCACGCCACAATACTCGGTTCGTGGCCGCATCTCTCCATCCTCGGTTCTGCCCCACGCTCGCCAAATCGATACGGACTTGATCCGCCCACCTAGCTCGCTGCGCTCCACGCCTTCTTGTACCAACCGGATCCGAAGGGAATACCATCTTTGCAGGGTTGCTGCCGGCATTCTTGCAACATGCCCTGCCCATCGTATCCTTCCAGCTTTGGCCACCTTCTGGATACTGGGTTCGCCGTAGAGTTGGGCGAGCTCGTGGTTCATTCTCCGCCGCCACACACCGTTCTCCTGCACACCGCCGAAGATCGTCCTAAGCACCCGACGTTCGAAGGCTCCAAGTGCTTGCAGGTCCTCCTCAAGCATCGTCCACGTTTCATGCCCGTAGAGGACTACCGGCCTTATGAGCGTTTTGTACATGGCACATTTGGTGCGGGCGTGAATCTTTTTTTACCACAGCTTTTTGTGGAGGCCATAGTAGGCCCGACTTCCACTGATAATGGCCTCCGTATTTCACGGCTAACGTTATTGTCAGCCGTCAGCAAGGATCCAAGGTAGACGAACTCGTCGACCACCTCGAAAGTATCCCCGTCTATCGTAACACTGCTACCTAGGCGAGCCCTGTCGTGCTCGGCCCCACCAGCTAGCATGTACTTTGTCTTGGTCGCATTCACCACCAGTCCAACTTTTGCTGCCTCGCGTTTCATGCGGGTGTACAGGTCTGCCACCTTTTCAAATGTTCGGCCGACGATGACCATATCATCCGCGAAGCAAACAAATTGACTGGATCTCGTAAAAATCGTATCCCGGTTGTTAAGCCCGGCTCCCCGCATAACACCTTCTAGCGCAGGGTTTCTCAAACGGTGGTCCGCGGACCCCTAGGGGGTCGTGAAGCATACTCAGGGGGTCCGCGAGGTCACTGCAAAAATTGACTCAAACTATTGAGATTCTCATTGTTCTCAATTAGAAGTAATTACTAGGATCATTTCTAAAGGATCCACTGAATATTGAGGGATTCCACGGAGGCATGCAAGTCGATTCTGATCGACCATTTCAAAAATATCTGAAACTTTGCACAGTTTTTCAGTTCCATCTAAATCGTCATTTTCCGATATCAAATCTTCAAGTTGAGTCACGACTAACTTTTCAAAAGGGTGTATGTGAAAATCGTTCAAAAATATTCAAAAAGCTGCACAGCAAAAACGGTTTGTTCGATTGTTAGACATTTAAAGAAACAAAGTTAGACAACTAAATAAAGATTCCAAAAAAAAAATACACACAGTATAAAAATTTTTTTTTGCATTAAAAAACATCATTTTTGTCACAAAAACTCAAATATCTCAAAACCCTATCGGAATACCAACGTAATTTTTTGAGGGAAAACGGTCCATTATATTAGCTATCTACCATAAAAATTTGGTGATGGTAAGCCAATAAACAAAAAAGTTATGACATTTCAAATATTTCACAAATTTTACACTCAGTGAAATTTTTTTTTTTTTTTCATTGTTAATTTTTTTAGGACCGCAGTTTGTTGCTGAATTTTTTGTTAAGGGTACCACATGAGGTTAACAAGTTGTTTTCATGATATTTTATTCAATTATTCATAACTATTATACCATCTATTAGAAAGTTAGACGCGATCCAGTGTTGTGATCTAAAGTCTTGATAGTGTCATATTTTTTATTGTACGTAACTGAAGAAAAATTCTCTCAATAGTGTTGAAACCTTTTGATAAAAGAAACCTATAAGAAATCTAATATTGAAAACAAAAGCTACAAAAAAAGTTCTCTATACAGGTATACGACTAGTTTACCTGCAAAAAGTTTACCTCGTAGAGAACAAGGAGGGTCTATACCCAGGTGATCTAGTATACGTAAAGCAGGTCGGTTTTCTCGGCGCTGGTTTTCTCCACAAAGTTAAAATCTGATTACACCTGGGTATAGACCCGCCTTGGTAGAGAATAGACTTTGTTAATCATATTTGGGAGAAAGCGAGTAACTTCAACAACATCAAAAACATGATAGGTACATACCATGAACATACTCACGAAAAAGCTAAAAATATACTACCACTATGGTTATAAAAGATTTAATTGTAAAATTTTTCTTCAGTCAAGCAAACGACACCAAACTAGTCAGTAAAAACTTAAAAGTGATTTTGTTTATTAAAATCTAACGAGCAACATGAGTAGTCGCTTTCTCAACTGTTGCAGGCCGTTTGCAGAAAAAAAAAGTGTTCGAAAGAGCTACGAAATCTCACCGAAAGCACCATAGATAAACTGAAAGCGGCTGGTTATGCTCCAATGTCTACATTGAATACAAATTTACGCATTTGTACGCCCTGCCGTTTAAACGTTGACAAACGGGCAATCTGTACATCATCGGTGGATCAGGTTGCAGGAAGTTCGAAAACAACAACAACTGAGGAATTACTAGATGCACCGACAACAACTGAGGAGTTACCAGAAGTACCAAGTGCAGATAGTCTTGCCACGGTACCATCAGCGACATCTGTTTCAACAAATCAATCAGAAGATGAGTGCATCCAGAAGGTCAACATCGAAAGCTTCAACGGAGGGATAGCTGGAATAAAAGTGACTTCGATTAAATGGACGAAGATGGGTTACGTCAATTATCCCGAGAAAAAATACCGTGAAATCAACGAAGCTGTACGAAGAAACCTCTTCAAATTAGGACCTGAGCATGTGGAAAATACAGACTACGATGAGATAATTATGAATATGAAGGAAAGGTTCTCGAATCTAGCCACGACAAGGAAAGAAAAATTATTGATTTTGTCGATGCTGCCAAGCTCGTGGTCTATGCAAGACGCCATTGATGAGTTCAAAACCAAAAGAAATACAGCAAAAGAGGCAAAACAATTCAAAAATAACTGTCTTGCAACCAAAAATGCTAGGTCGAGTACTTCATTAACAGATGAGACAAAAGAAAAAATAATTCAATATTTTGAAGACGATGAAGTAAGTAGAGCTATGCCTGGCCAAAAAGATTATGTATCTGTAAAAAAAGATGGAAAGCGTCAAGCAATCCAAAAACGATTAATGATCACTACTTTAAAAGAAGCGTATACACGCTTCAAGGAAATTAACGAAAATATTAAGATAGGTTTTTCCTTATTTGCAAGCCTTCGTCCAAGGCAATGCAAGCTTCTATCCAATTCAGGAACACATAATGTTTGTGTGTGCACAACACACGAAAATATTAACCTAATCTTACATAGTTTAAAAAGAATCAATTTATCAAAGGATATTAAAATGTTAACTGGTAGTCTTTTGTGTGAAAATACAACATCAAATTGCTATCTACGATCTTGTTCGGATTGTCCAGATTCTTCATCATTGGAAAATACTTTATTCGCTGAGTTTGAAGAAAATTATATTGATCAGTTATCATTCGAGCAATGAGTGACCACGGATAGAAACTATTGTAAAACCTGTAGATGAGTTTGTGTCATTTTTTTGCTTGAAATTAGAAAGTTTAATTCCTCACGATTTTAATAAAACAGAGCAATCCCGCTTTTTAAAAAATACGAAAAATACATTACAAGATGGTGAATTTTTAGTCATTTGTGATTTTTCTGAAAACTATAGCTTTGTATTGCAAGATGAAGTGCAGTCCCATCACTGGAACGTACAACAAGCTACAATTCATCCATTCGTTATTTATTTCAATGGAAGTACGCAAATTGAACATTTTAGTTTTATTGTAATTTCCGAAGATTTAAGACACGACTCAGTATCTGTAAATTTGTTCATTGCCAAAATGATTAACTTTTTACCAGGCATTGCAATCTCATCTGATGAATAAGATCATCTTCGGATAATGGAAAGATATTATCTTTAATCCAAGAGCGCTCTGGAATGATATCATCTTTCAATCCTGAGCATTAAAAGATAATCTTGACAGCTGCTTGGTGGTTTGGCCCAAATTACCTTCCTAACTAACTGTTCTTATTATGCTTCATTTTCCTGTTCATTTCCTTTACAGAATTAACATCGTATGACTGGAGAGCAGTTTTGGAAAATATCGTCGTGTTCGGAAATCAAGAGTGGCAAAAAATAGTCTTAGAATAATGAACAATTGTGGTCAGCCTTTGACTTTTCAAGCAGCGAAAACTGAAATTTCTGGAATTTATAGTTTGAACAACAATGTCGGGCTTGCATTATTGTTCTTGTAAAATAATAGTATTTCAGAGAATAAAAGGCATAATGTTTTGGCATAGAGTTACTATGTAAGTTCTCTTGAATTTGTTTTTCTGAATACCTACTATTTAATTGGATTAACGAATGCCCACTTATAAGCGGTTTCTTCACCACCGCTTAGGCCTTAAACCTAGTTTGACCATATGAGAAAATGTGTTTTATGGCGTAAGCTGAGGTAAAAAAATCGGCCCTTAGTGATTGGTTGAGTTTTGAGTTGTTCAATAATCAGGGAAATCCAGACTGTATGACATTTGTTTCACGAACAGTTTGTTTACATATCTTGCCATATATAGCGCACTTCACCTACGTGGTGTCCTTGTGGGATGGTTTCGAAACATTCCATGTTAGGCGGTAAACCGCGTTAATGAAAATTCGTAGCTTACGTCAATTTAGTTAAACAGCTATCAAACATAATTTTCGTTTCAGTGGATATTGGAGTAAATGAATTGTAATTGTTATCGGTAAGAACCATGTTTGAAATAATTGACCAGATTCCTAAATGCTACGGTTGTTCAGGGTACGTGAGCTAATGCGAGTCGTACATGGGGAAAGCTGAAGGTACAGTGCTGTTCTGAATAATAGCAGCGCATGTCGATTTTCATACAAACTCAACTTTGACATGCTGTAGTTTTGTTCCCTTTCAAGCAATGGAGTTGAAATTTTCTCCACAGAACTACAAATATGCCCAATTTTGTAAACACAAAATTTCAAAATTTTCTAAGCCCCTGCCGGAAAGTGATATACTAGGTGAAATTGTTCGAAAAAATAGCAGTTTTAAAAATTTGAATTTCTGCTTGACATTATAGTTTTAAATTGTATATCACTTACCATTGGAACAATCTCCTCCTACTTATCAAACCTACAGCTATACCGAAAATGTTTAAAATATTTGTAGAAGAAAAATTTTAAAATGAAAAACTGCTATTTTTTGAAAAATTTCACCTAGTGTCTCACTTTTCGGCAGGGACTCAGAAAAAACTGAAATTTTGTAGTTACAAAATTGATCATATTTGTAGTTCTGTGGAGAAAATTTCAGCTCGATTGCTTGAAAGGGAACAAAACTACAGCATGTCAAAGTTGAGCATTTTGTATGAAAATCGACATGCGCTGCTATTATTCAAAACAGCACTGTACATGCTTTATGAATAAATCACAAATATCAAAGTGCAATTATGAAGATGAATTGAAATAAAAAAAAAAACATGCAATTCTTCATGTTATCAACTAAAGATATTTTTATTGATTCCAACAACTGTATTACTTCATGTCATCACAATTTTATTTTTACTTCCGTCTTTTCTGCAGAGGTGAAAGAAAAATGTAGCAAACCCTAAAAAGTTCATGAAGATAAAAACGAGATCTCATTTTAAAAATTATTCCTCACTAACCTTAGTTGTGATTGAAGGGTTCCAACATAGCTAAGCAATTGCCCGGTTAGCTATTTCACCAAGTAAATCAAATGCGTGGATTGCTGAGTTCAAGATGATCATCTGAGCATGAGATACTGAAAGAAAATGGATCACAGAGCTCTATGATGATATCTCACAATTCGATCCATATCATGCTCAGATGATTGAAAGATGGGATGAAATGCAATGCCTATATTTCATGTCTGATGGAGCAGCATCGCAGTACAAAAACCGTAAGAATTTTTTGAGCCTATGTCAATTTAAATCAAAGTACGGAATTGATGCAGAATGGCATTTCTTTGCTACGTCACATGGCAAAGGTCCTTGTGATGCTATTGGAGGAACCATAAAGCGCATGGCCACAAGAGCAAGTTTAGCCAAAGAACGTGAGCATCCAATTAAAACTGCAAAAGAACTATTTGATTGGGCGAATCGCAGAAAAGAAGAAGATTTAACAAAATTATCATTTTGTTTTACTACTACTGAAGAGTACGAATTAACGGCATCAGAGCTCAGCGAGCAATATAATAACGCGAAAACGATCCAAGGAACCCAAAAATTTCACTGTTTCATTCCATTGTCAGAAAATAAAATTGAAGCAAAACTATACTCGAACTGTACTGATAATGATGCAAAAGTGTTCGATATTGTAAAAAAATTGAATAACAATAAATAAATAAATAAATAAGTATTAATAAAATGTTTTCATGATCTCATAACGCATACCCAAATCCAAAACTTTTAAAGTTTATATATGACATTTAGAAACTCATCGATCATACTCTAAAAAAAATATCCTGGTAAAAAAAAATTTTATTTTCGTGTAATCTGTTAATTTATTTTAATTTATACATATATACATATACATATATATTTATACATATACATAATATTTATACATATAATATACATAATACTAATGAATACATGAAAACGACTTGTTTAATTCACGCAAGGCCCTTAACAATAAAATCAGCAACAAACTGCGGTTCCCGTAATAATTTACACCGAAAAAAAAAAATTTTTTCTACTAAATGTGAAAATTGTGACATGTTTGAAATGTCATAACTTTTTTGTTTATTGGTTTACCATCACCAAATTTTTATGGTAGATAGCTAATATAATGGACCGTTTTCCCTCAAAAAATTGGTATTCCGATAGGGTTTTGAGATTTTTGAGTTTTTGTGTCAAAAATTATGTTTTTTAATGCAAAAAAAAAATTTTTTTTTACTGTGTGTATTTTTTTTGGAATCTTTATTTAGTTGATTGTGAATTTGTTTATCGGCATATCGGTCCATTTTGCTCGAAGTAAGAGGGAGCATGGAGAAGAAAGCAATGAATACTAGATGGATAGGTACCGTAAGGGAACGGCGAGAGAAATTGGATTAGATGTTGAAGAGGGCATACCATAGTTCTCACTCGAACTAAATTGGAATTTTTCACGCATTGAGTTGATTTTTAATGCTTGCGTTTATAGAAGAAGTTCAACAAGCTTTGATACCAAGCGAATCGGAGTTATATTTTATAGCTACCATAGCAAAAAACGATAAAATATAGGGTGGTCAGAATTATAACATGGGGGTCCGAATTGGAACAGGGTTGGTCCAAATCGGACCTTTTGGAGAATTTTGTTCAAACATGTCTAGCCATGTCCTGGTTGGAAATATCACAAAACTCTCTGAAAAAAAAAGTGCGCGCGCTAAATCAGGCTTTCAAGAAAACATAAAACTTTTCATGCCATCCATCATGCGGAAAAGATATGGCCAAACAACTGTTACTAGGTCCGAATTGGATCATGTTCCCCTATATATTTAAGACCCGAAAAAAGGTACTTTGCTAGATGTTTTGGGTGAGATTGACTTCTGAAGACACCTGTGTCAGATATCAGGCGAGATGTTGTCATTTCCGTGCATTTAGTTTGAACCTCTAGCTGGCTCATCTGGCATAGTGCTTATAATACGGACAAATTTCTCAATTCCGTAAGCTTTGTAGGTTGTAGCGATTTCTATAAAGTTGGAAACCACTACGCTGGAGGATATCACTGCCAGGCCAGACATAAAACGACGAATGCCGTGCTGCTGCAGTTCAACTTGAAAGCGTAAGGAAAAGTTGATAATGTCGGGATTTTGCCACCAGGGAGTGTGCTTCCCATGCCCCCCAAACGGATTTCCATGCATGGGTACAAGTTTTCAGCGGTTAATACATTGTTGTGCTTTGTTTTCCGTTTCCCGGGTACTAAGCAGTCCCCGGGTGTATTTTAGATAAAACGTTGTGCAACATCATTGTGACGCTGATGAAGGTTGGAGATTAGCATGGATTTTGGTTATACGCTTCAACGTTGATTAGTTTACAAACTTGTTTGCATAATGATATAAAAGAGGGCAATTGGATTGAAAGGTTGCCCCAAGCGGTTGATTTATCCTTTGAAAGTGCTTCAGAAAAAAAAACCTGCACTGTCGATGCCGGAGGGAGCTGAGCGTTTATGCAAATACCGTTTGGTTTGACTTCCATCCAATGGACCACTTTACCTAGAACCGTTCTCGACCAAAATGCGTTTTATCGTTCGGAAATGCGACTATACAGTGCCCGTTCAATTTTGGCGATATGCCACGAAAATTATTGTTGACATCGAGCCGTGCTAAAATCGAACGGCTGTTTTTATCAAAATTTTTATCGGCATAATGTTGTCCTCGAATTGGATTTATGTACCTATTTTGAACAAGCTTGGTGACTAACCCATGATTCGTTTTTTTGTAGGCACACTTTACTAGTCCCAAAATATTTTTTTTTTGTATAATGTAATTAATAACAAAATAAACTAATCATAATATGCCTGTATATTTATTTATAAGAAAAACTTTGGAACAATAAAAAAAGTGTTGCCAAGATCGAACCGTGTCAAAAACGAACGGGCACTGTCACCTAGTGATGACAACTGGGACGCAATAGAGCCGTGTGAAGTTGTTTTTCCAACACTTGACGTGACTCCTCCTAAGCGTAGATTTTTTTGTGACTAACTGATTCGTTCCAGTAGTAGGTAGGTACCTTCGCTTTAACGTTTTTGTGCACTTCCTTCCACAGCTCGTTTTGACTTTTCACTGTCGCAGATTGGCCGCTCGGAAAATTTGCTGTTTGTACAGGAAGCACTTCTGGGCGAAAGGAAATTGTAGCTTTTTTGAGTTACTGATGGATTTTTTTTTTGCAGCTGCTCTGCCCATAACTGCATATTTGTAACATTCGACAAAAGTAGGCATTGAGTAAATGGAGCAACAAGTGTGCGTTTTGTGGCAGTATAGGAAGAAACTAAAATTTATAAAAATTCCTAGGAACTCAAAAATACTTAACTGAGGCTGAAATTGTGTACAGCTAATATTGCATATTAGATGAATAGCCAAAAAATATTTCGGATGGAAATTACATTGCTACTACATTACTAAGCGCATGTATAATCTCAATGTGACAGTTATGCGGTTATAATTACCAATGTGACAAAACAACTTGGTATTTTTTTCGAATTTTCTAGAATAATCTCACAGATTTCAGTAAGTTGATCGAAAGTATTTGTCATTTGATGACTCTCCCCGGTATTAACTCCAAATTGTCAAAAATGTCGAATGTGACTGTTATGCAGTTATGGGCAGTGCTAGTCTTATCAAAAGGACTGTAAGCACTCTATGTTGGACACCAAGCTGAGAGATGGCCTCGGTTCAAATATATCTAGTGTCACTAAAGAGAAGAGATTCGCGCGACAAAACATCCAAAGAGCACTTCTATTAAGATTCTAAACACGTTCGGCGACAAAAATAATCTATACCTACACATAAAAATCGAATTTAGAACTCTTTCGTTTTATTCCAATGTAGGTTTCAAAACTGTCAAAATGGAAGAAAGGACGTTTCTCCGGAATGCGCACTTTCTTCTAAGGGTGAAATAGATAATGTTGATAATTGCATCGAAATGAGCAATCAGTTCGATGCTCTAGACAAATTTTCCGAACACCAAATCGAAGCAGTCTCTTTGATTCAAGTGAGAAAGCAAAAAGTGCCGCCTTGTTCCGAATTTGGGGGATTTAGGCAGATGATCTTGAACTCCATTAGGGTAATCAAGGTTTCCTTCTAAATCGCAAAGAAAGGAGACTGTCGCGTATTGCAGGACACTCTTAAAACAAGAACTTCTTCTCAAACATCTTGAAGAGAAGAAGCACAATTTTTTTAACTTGTGACGACAAAACTGAACGTTTGTTCAAAATCGTCTTAAAAGGTCTCTCAAGTGAATAAGCATCCTAAGGAGATTAAAAATGGAATAAATAATTTACTTGAATTTTCCCCAGTCCAAGTAATCATTACGAAAAAGAGCAAATTTTGAACTGTCGAATGTTGATAATAATAAATATCTTCTATTGTCACAGAACACTTAGAACAAATGTCATGTTTAAAACGGTTCTTATTATGAAATCACAAAAATTAAGAAATTTCTTACCAGCCAATGTTTATCTTGAACGACACCTCTAGAATATAATGATTCATTCATATTCATTTCTCGAATCGCTATAATTAATTCCCTTGGCGTGTTTCTTGCCTGGTTAGGCTGTAAACCAATTAACAAAGTAATTCAAAGTAATTGATTCCGACGTGCGTTCGGGATACAAAATCCTTACGGGAAAGACTACCCCACTTCTGATATCGCCAGTTTAATCCCATTCCACAAAGCATCCACCATTGCACCGCTGAGTAGATCCTTACACCAGCCGCCAGACTCAACTTGCGTGACACCGTTCCGGAAGGCTCCGAGATCGCCTTATTGGATGGTTGTTAAACCAAGTTACGACTTTTGAATCGACGTCTATAGGCTTCCACTGTTCACCGTTATCCACGCTGCTGGATACGTGTCCGGATGGGAGGCAACGGTAAAACGTGGCACACATTTCAATATTTTGTGAAATGAGCCTACAAACAAGCCGAGTTTTGCCATGGATGATGTGAAGGGCGGATAATATGGGCGGAAAATTGATATTTTACATCTAGGAATGTAGGATACTTGAATATAGGCTGGGTGATTGGTTTCTGTGAAAACTTGGCATGTGAATGATACATGTTATAATAAAGCATTTAAAAGCTTGTAGTGTAAGGGATCAAGAGGCCTTTCTTAGCCAAGAGGGTAGAGCTCACGGCTACAAAGTCATGCTGAAGGTGTCTGGGTTTGATTCCCAGTCGGACCCTGTTTCGCAATGGAAATTTTTCTTGACTTCCCTGGGCATAGAGTATAATCGTACCTGCCACACGATATACAAATGCGTAAATAATAACTTTGACAAAGTAAACTCTTTGTTAATAACTTTGAAGTGCTCATACAAACACTAAGCTGAAAAGCAGGCTTTGTCCCAATGGAAAAATGAAATGTAAAGAAAAAACATTTCGAAACTGAATACAAATTTCAGGTAGTTGTTGACAGGGTTATAAAAAATGAAACCATGTTGTATACCGCCGTAATGTATGGATTCTCAAATTGATTATTCAAGAGGAAAATAATCGGTGATCTCTGTACAAAATTTACTGCTTTCGACATTTTATCCTTTCGACATTTTGTCCCTTTCGACGATTTGGGATGCACTGTTTTAGGATTAGACGTTTTTGGTATTCGACGTTTTATCTTTTGACGTTTTGTCCCTATACCCTCAAGAATGGGTGAAAAGACGTGAAAAAACAAAACGTCGAATTCCAAAACGTCGAAAGGACTAAACGTCAAAAACAGATAATTGAAAGAAAACGACAGTACCGTGGAAGAATGATTCTTTTCCGAAAGAATAAATTATTCACTAAGTGCCAAACGCACATTTCATCGAACACGATATGATACCCTCAAATGGTCTACGAAATTGTAAATAATTTTGAACGCAATTCGTTGCAGAACTCTATTTTTCATTCGTTTATCCAACAAGGCTTTCCGATTTGTATAACGGGCAAAATCTTCTTTTTGAAACATGTCAATATTCCTTCATTGCTTCACGCAGTTGATAAAAAAACATTTTAAATTGAGCTATTCGTGGAAAATTTTTGGACGCATTCGGCCAGGGAATTTTTCTATCGTTTTTGAGCGAAACTTAGGTTTTTTTTTTGCAAAATCAAAACAAATTTTCACTCAGAATCGAAGCAACTGTTCTATTATGAATATTTCTTGTTAGTGAATAAACTTGCTAAGAATTTGTAGTTAAGCTGAATGATCTGCAAAAATTGCCTTAAGCTTGTCTAATTTAAAACGAATATAATGCAGAGTTTTGAACAAAACTCCGACTGCAATATAAGAAAACGGACGAAAGAAAAGGTCAAAATGATACCTTGTGCTCACATTAGAAGAATTTATAAAAGATTTTCTATCATAGGTTAAGCAAAAAGCTCTATGTAGAGCACAAAATATGAAATTCACAGTAGATTATAAAAATGAAATAGATAATGTGATTAAAAAACAAACCAATGAACTTCTCATACAAACTTTTCAATGCTTCCTCCCCCAGAGTAACCTTTTTCATGATAAAAATGAGCAATATGAAACAGCCCCTACAGAAAATGAATGTGACAAAATTTCTAAGCAATAACACTGCGGAACACGTTTTTGTCTCAAGCACCAAAACACCGCTATTCACTCAATTAAGGGTTGCTGAATCCATTGCCGTTTTCAAAAATATCATAGGACGTCTAGTTTTTGAGATACTGGCGGTTGAAAATGCAAAAAATGACTATTTTACCCAACTTGCATGCAAGTTTACCAGCTTGTAAGGTAATTTATTTGCTTAACCCTCTAATACCCAACCCAGCCTTTAGACGGGGTACACTTTGAAATTTTGTGTATTTTTTGTAGCTCGGAAATCAAAATGATTTTATTTTTGGCTTATACCTTGACTCATAACACGCATATAAGAAAAGTTTTTATGACTTTTGAAACTTTTTTGTATTTTTAGAAATTGTTTGAAAAATTGCATTCTTATATAACCTACAAATGCCTGGGCTTCATTTAACGTGTAATATAAAAAATCGTACCTTTTATATTTTTCTACGATTAACCTATCACAAACGAAGAGCCTGGTGGTATTAAAATCATTTCAAACCTATTTTTCCCTTAGTTACACGGAAAATAAAATACGCTCCGAAAAAAAAATTAAAAATTTAATATTTTTAAAAATACCGTAACAATTTAAATTTTTATTATTGCCAAAAATCAACAACTAGAAAAGGCTTCAAGAAAAATAAAAAAAGCTAGAGATGTTCAAAAATAAAAATTATAAAAATCAAAAACCAGAATTTAAAAATTTGCGAATAAAAATAAATAAATGCCCAAAACGTGTTTAGAACGATTTTAGATAACGAAAAATAATACTTAAATCGAAAATAAAAATTTGGGTATTAGAGGGTTAAATCGACACATAATTGAAACCTTATGTGTATAACAATACTTATCAACAAAGTTTATATTACTTTCAATGCAAAAGAGTTATTTTTTGATGGTTTTAAAAAGTATTGTATTTTTCCCTATAAGAGATACGAAGAACTTCGTATAGAGACAGCAATTATGTTGATAAAATCGGTTTGATGTGAATTTAATCGTGCAATTTTAGCCAAATTATATCTAAAATGAAAGCTAAGGTCCTATTGTGCATGCTTGGTGGATCAGATCACAAAAAAAAAAGTTTGATAGATTATACTTTAAATTGGATGTAAACTTTAATAGAAACAGTGTTTTATATAACTTTGGCGACCTGGCGTTAAAAATATGACGTGCTGAACATTTCTGAGAATGGCATCAGATTCAATAACTCCAAATCTATAAGAGACACATAATTTGATCCTTGAGACACGCAAAAATGTAATATTAGATACGCTGTGTAATATAAACCGGTTACGCAAAATCCACAAAACAGTAGTTCTTAAATAGCATATTTGAGGTACTATATGCTCTACCCGCCATAAGTATGGAATCGCATCACCTAGTATTGCAACACCCCAGTTGAATATTGCAGCACTCCCCAAAAAGTTAAGCATCACCTAAAAACAATAATATTTATGATGGAATATCTCGGAATCCATACTATCTACAAAGTTGCGGTCTTCGGCAAAGTTGCTCAGCAGCCTTATGGAGATCATTTGAGCATTTTTAATGCGTAATTTTGCCGCTACGTGTCGCTAGCGTGCATGTTACATGGTAATGTTCTAGCATGCTCTAGCTCATGATCCCGTCTACTTAGAAAGTTCGTGTCTTCAGCAAAGTTGTTGAGAACCTTGAAAACAATTTGAGGCAGCCCTGTTTAATTTACGATTTTGTCGCTACGTGGTGCTAGTATTCATGTCAATTGGCCATATTCTAACAGGATCTAGCTCATGATCCTGACCACCTAGAAAGTTTTTGTCTGCAGCAAAGTTGTTCAGAAGCTTGAAACTAATTAGAGGTTGCACTCCCGAGCAAAATTGAATAGCAAAATGATAACAAATCTTGTTACCTGGTTATCATCATATGATAACTGATTTTGTTATCACCTTGGCTGAATTAACAGCCAACATAACAAAAATGAGAACTTAAATTTGTTTGTCGAATAACAAAGTAATAGTAAATTATGTTATCATTGAGATCAAGCTGATAACTAAATCTGTATCATCATATTTTTTTTTTAATTTTATGGTCATGCATCATGGAAAAAATTGGAAGAGGTTAGTGTTTTTGATTAAACTTACCCTTCAAATGATTTCACAAAATTTTGTATGACGAAAATTCAACTTTGTTTATCAACACACGCTTCATAAAAATGTTATAGGAAAGATGTTTGATAACATATTTTTTTATCAAAATTTCTGTCACGAATACAATGATAACAAAATTTGTTATCATTCGGTTATCATCGATAACAGAATATCATAATGATAACAGCGATAATAAAACCTGTTATCATTTTGATATCATCCAGTTATTCGCCTTTGCTCGGGCTGTTTGTTACAATTTTGTCGCTACGTGGTGGTGGTTCCGGGTCATTTGGCCAAATGCAGTTTGGCTGAAATTGAAAATCAATTGTGCAATCCAGCTTTTTAAAAGCGCTAATGGCTGCCGCAAACGGCTTCGCTTGCTGGTAGGGATAAGTCGATTTGGAGTTTACCTTGGGTCGTTTAATATTGAACGGACCCAAGCCAAACGTCATGTCGACTGATCCCTACCAGAAAGCGAGCCTAGTTGCGGCAGCCATTAGTGCCCGTAAAAAGCTGGATACAGCTAGCATGCATTTGTAATGAATTTCTATGCCGAACTTCAAAGAGCTTATTCAATTCATTCTGAAAGAAGGATAAATCATCATTGATATACAAACAATTAGCTTCTAAGTGTTAGTTCAAAAAACAGTCAGTGCTGAAAGGAAACGTATATGTAAGCAGTTGTTTTATTTATTATTGCTCGCGGTAATAGCTGCCAGCAGAGGTTTTCGCATTGCGTTTGTAGTCTGCTTTTGAAACAACAGCCATTTGTTGTGTGAATTACATATGTAACTTGATAATAATAAAGCAAGTTCTAGCTCAGGGGTCATGCACAAATTACGTTACGCTCCAAGGGGGTGGGGAGAGAGAATTAAAGCTGTTGAGTAGGGTGCGGCTTATTTTTCAAAAGTTCTCAAACCCAATAATTCGTGTGCTCTACTGAATTCAAATCACATGGAAAGAGAATCCTCAAAATCTGAGCCAAAAATATTAACATTTAGGGGTGGCGCAAGCGCCTTGAAGGTGAATTTTCAAGTTATAAAAAATAATCTTCAGTGAAGTAAACATAACTTTGTTATTTTTCAAGCGATTTTAAAACTTTTAGCATCAATACCTTCAAAATTAAATTTACGAAAACTTTGTAGAACATCAAATTTGTGTAAAATCAAAACAAGTTTTAGTTAAAAGTAATTTATTCCAAATTTTTCCTCATTTTGCTAAAAATTTCAACTTTGTTTGACCATAACTTTATGATTACTCAACCGATTCCAAATCTTTTTACATGCTTTTGAAGCTATTTTAATTGTTTTCAAACTGTTCATACAACACATTTCACTAAATAAATGTCTTGAGCAAGTTATTCAGCAAAAACTGCACAAAAACACGATTTTCTAACGAAAAATGCCAGTTTTTCCAAATTTTTGCCAGTTAAATATTATCTCTAAAGCTGAAACTGGTTTTTCTCATTTGTTAAACCTTTGAGAAGGAGTTTGCAACAATTATTAAATAAGTTTGAAAAAAAACATATGTTGAAAAATATATGCTCTATTCAACTCGTAATAAAGGAAAGATGCTTAATAAATTTAAGTTTTATAGAAAAAATTCAATTTCTGGCGAAAAAACTTAAATAATCAAAAGAAATTTGATTTTTTCATTGAAAAATCATGTTTTTGGATAGTTGTTGGTGAAAAATTTAGGCAAAACCATTTTTTAGAAAAATGTGTTATATGAACAGTTTGAAAACAACTAAGTTCGCTTCAAAAACATGTAAAAAGATTCGGAATTGATTGAGTATTCAAGAAGTTATGGTCCAACTAATTTGAAATTTTTAGTGAAATGAGTAAAAAAGTTTTCATAAATTTAATTTTGAAGATAATGATGCTAAAAGATTTGAAATTGGTTGGAAAATAACAAAGTTATGTTTACTTCACTGAAGGTAATTTTTTATAACTTGAAAAATCACCTTCAAGACGCTTGCGCCACCTCTAAATGTAAATATTTTTGGCTCAGATTTTGAGGTTTCTCTTTTAATGTGATTTAAATTCAGTAGAGCACACGAATTTTTGGTTTTGAGAACTTTTGAAAAATAAGCCGCACCCTACTGTTGAGCCCAGAGTGAATCTAGATAAGAGTGGCGTCAATGTCAAAATTGGAACAGCGGCAAACTGTCATTCCCATACAAATCCGCGTTCCAATCGAGCAGGAGACCTGCTGAAACATGACGTCACTCTTGTTTACAGTCACTCTAGTTGAGCCTTACAAAATTTTCGGAGGACTCATACAAAAAACGTGACAAAGGGGGGGGGGGGGTCATAACAGTTGCAATTTATCGTGATATAATTTGTGTATCATCCCTCATGATAATATGGACAAGTTAGAAAGCTCGTGTCTGCAACAGGGTAGTTCAGACGCTTGAAAGCAATTTGAGGCAGCTCTGTTTAGTTAGCAATTTTTCCTCTACGTGGCGCTTGTATGAGAGTTGATTCGGTCATGCTCTAGAAAACTCTAGCTCATAATGCTGGTCACATAGAAAGCTCAAGTCTTCAGCAAAGATGTTTGATAGCATGAAAGCAATTTGAGACAGCACTGCACTATGGTCCAGGAATCAGTTTTACGCGGAAAGATGCATTTTGAGCGTTAGAATGAAACATTAGACAAAAACGGTCTTCTACAAAGTTGTTTGTATTAGTTAAGCCCTTTGTTTGGTTTTATTGAAAATTAGGGTGGACCACATTTTCATAGAAATTGTGTAACTAACTTTCTTATTTGTAGAAATTATATTATACATGCTTCAGCAAAGTTGTAGACCATTCAATTTCAAGCAACTTTGCCAAAAAAAGTTTTTTTGTATCTCTTAAATTGACCGATTTAGAGCTTTTTTCCTACGATGACATAGGGTGGTCCGAACAAAACTGGTTTTCTGGCTCTAGAGTTTTCAATTCAAGTTTCTCATCAAAGTAGTCTATGAAACACTTTTAGAGCTTTAAAAAATGCGTAATTTGGTGAGTGAAGAAACTCGCTATCTCCTTCCGTTTAGGAGTTATTGTTGTTTTTCTTCCAAAAACATGCCAACTTTGATTGTAAATATCTCTGATTGGGGCAAACAAAAAAAATATCTTTTGACGGCATTCAAAAGACAAAATAAAATTGTATATTATATCAAAAAATTACAGATGTGTTATTTTTGTAACTCTAATAAAACGTCTTGAAAGTCAAACATTTTTTAACACAAAAACTTCAAAAACTTTTGAACTAAAATAGATAGAAACAATCTTTTTGCATGAAAATTTGAGTTTTATTAAGTTCTAAAAGTCGTCCATAGACGACTCTGACGAGAAAATAATATTAAAAAAACTAGAGTTAAAAAACTTATTTTTGTTGGACCACCCTGCGATGATTAGGAAAAAATGCTCTAGATTGGTCAAATTTTGAGCTACAGAAAAACTTTTTTTGGCAAAGTTGATCAAAATTTCAAGTTCTACCGCTTTGCCAAAGAGCATATACCAGTATTTTTGCAAATAAAAAAGTTGATTATATGATATGTGTGATATTGTGGACCACCCTAGTTTCAAATGACACAGTATGAAAGCTTACATTTTTAGAAACATTTTTGTAGAAGATCATTTTAATCTAAAATTTCATTTTCATGCTCAAAATGTAAAATAATGGAGAAATACATACCATGAAAATCTTCAAAATAGTTTTAGAGTCCTATCTTTCTTATTTCAGATTTCTCGTCAAAGCAGTCTTTGAACGACTTTAAGAACTTAACAAAACGCAAATTTTCATGCAAAAATATTGATGATATCTATTTTAGTTCAAAAGTTATTAAAGTTTTTGTGCTTGAAAACCTTTGTTTTTCAAGGCATTTTATTAGAGTTACAAAAATAACACATCTGTAATTTTTTGATATAATATACAATTTTATTTTGTCTTTTGAATGCCGTCAAAATATATTTTTTATGTTTGCCCCAATCAGAGATATTCACAATCAAAGTAGGCATGTTTTTGAGAGAAAAACAACAATAACTCCTAAACGGAAGGAGATAGCGAGTTTCTTCACTCACCAAATTACGCATTTTTCAAAGCTCTAAAAGTGTTTCATAGACTACTTTGATGAGAAACTTGAATTGAAAACTCTAGAGCCAGAAAACCAGTTTTTTTTCGGACCACCCTATGTCACCGTAGGAAAAAAGCTCTAAATCGGTCAATTTAAGAGATACAAAAAAACTTTTTTTGGCAAAGTTGCTTGAAATTGAATGGTCTATAACTTTGCTGAAGCATGTATAATATAATTTCTACAAATAAGAAAGTTAGTTACACAATTTCTATGAAAATGTGGTCCACCCTAATTTTCAATAAAACCAAACAAAGGGCTTAACTAATACAAACAACTTTGTAGAAGACCGTTTTTGTCTAATGTTTCATTCTAACGCTCAAAATGCATCTTTCCGCGTAAAACTGATTCCTGGACCACTGTGCACTGTTTTATTAGCAATTTTGCTGTTAGCACCACAGGGTGTTGAAAAAATATCATTTTGAGAGAAATAACAAAGCATCCGCATATAAATTTGTTTGAACTACGTATGTTTAGAAGAAAGTATGATTTTACAAACGCATACACTTAGGAAAACAAATCTATACATTGTGGAATATTATATAATACAATATGAAATGATGTATTTGTTTGTATTCAAAATATGCAAATATCTAATTTGCCAAATACCAAACAGTGTTTCTCCAAATTGTTTTTGAACAACTTTCTAGGTCGGGATCGCGAGCTAGAGTATGGAATATGATCAAAGTCACATGCACACTAGCCCCAGTTAGCGGCAAAACAATTACCCAACAGTGCTGCCTCAAAATGCTTTCAAGCTTCTGAACAGCTTTGCTGATGAAAAGAACTTTCTAGACGGTCAGGATCATGAGCTAGAGTCTACTGGAATATGACCAAATTACATACACACTAGCGGCCATTTTGTTTTTGGTCAATTTATCAAAAAACATACACTATACTATGATAAGGAGCTACTCTGAAAAAAAATCATACATATCGGTTCAGTATTCAGGGAGAAGTAAGAAAATTACGATTTGAGGTTTTGGTGTTTTCAAGATCTTTATTTGTTCAGCGTGATACCAGAAATATAAATGCTCTTGATTCAAAAACGGCTGCACCAAATTGCTTATTTTTTCAACAACATACTCGCATAATTGGTGGCAAAATTTTGAATCTCATAGCTTTTATTATGATAGTCCTTGAGCTAATGAACAGCTTTGCCGAAGACGCCATCTTTCTAAGTGGCAAGGGTCCTAAAATAACTGGAAAACAAATATTTCATGCTCATTAGCGCCGCTTGGTGGCAAAATCTCGAATCTCATAGCTTTTATAATAATAGTCCTCGAGCTGATGAACAAATTTGCCGAAGACGCCATCTTTCTAAGTGGTCGGGATCCTGAGGTATCCTCTAAATAAATGTTTCATGCTTACTAGCGCCGCATGGTGGCAAAATTTTGAATCTCATAGCTTCTATAATGATAGTCCTTGAGCTAAAGAGCAATTTTGCCGAAGGCGCCATCCTTCCAAGTGGTCAGGATCCTAAGCTATCCGCAAAACAAAAGTTCTTTGCTAACTAGCGCCACCTAGTGGCAAAATTCTCACTTGCGCCGCCTGGTGGCCACTCTCTTGGCTAGAATAATGATAGTCCTTGAGCTAATGAACAACTTTGCCGAGGACGCCATCTCTCTAAGTGGTCAGGATCCTGAGATATCCGCAAAACATAATTTCGATGCTCACTAGCGCCACCTAGTGGCAGAATTCCGCAATTCAATGACCACCATATGTTAGTCCTTGAACTACTGACCATCATGTACCTCTATTTTGAATCAGTTGACTACCGCTCTTCGTGCGTGACAGAGGTCTTTCCATCGTGCGTGACAGAGGTCTTTCCATTTGCTATCGACGCAAAATGCCTTCACACAGGAAGAACACTCTCGTCATTGACTTCAGTGTCTTGCCCAAGCGGCCTGTGCTGGATCAGGTCGAAAAATTTGTGAAAAATATCGTCAAACTGGACATGGCCGACGTCAAGAACATTCAAATACACAATATTAAGAACTGTGTGTATGTTGAAATGAATAACTCTGGTGTAGCACCAAGACTACAAAAGCAGCACCATTTGCTGCACTACTTCACCCACGAAGGAAAGACGTATCACATCCCGATCTTTGTGGATGGACCTACCACTACCACACGCATTCATGATCTTCCACCACAAATGTCGAACACCATCATTACCGATCATATGCAGCAGTACGGCAAAGTAATCTCCATCGAGAACGAAGTATGGAAGAATTATTTCCCTGGACTACCTAACGGCGTCAGAGCAGTACGGATGAGATTGGAGAAGCCGATACCGTCGCGCATTGTGGTCGGCGGTGAAAACACATACGTGAGTTACCCGAAGCCAAGCGACAATACGTCAAGCAAACCAACAACATCTAATGCTCCAGAAACACACAACGAAGTTGAAGACAAGCAAACCACAACCATGGATCCCCCAACAGTTCCCGCTGGTGCAACTGACATCAACGACAGCAATGACGATGATGACGGCAGCGATGACGATAACAACGAGGACAACGATGTCGATGTCGAGCGTGACGAACGAGCCACTGAAACAGCAGAGACTGCGAAGAGAAGGTTGTCGACTGAGACGGTTAATGGAACGATGGATGAAAACATAGCAAAACGGACCTGCAATACGGGAGGTCAAAAACTCGAGTCTGAATGGAAAGTATATCATACCAGGTCGAGAAAAAAATAGTGTTTCGCGGAATTATTAAATATGTAATAATTAATTTCAATCGACACGAATGCACCATAGCGGTGTAAAGTGTCGCAAATAAAGAAAAAAATAAAAGAAATCTATTTTGAATACTTTTTAAGATATTGATCTTTTATGAAAACGGTCGTTAATCTGATTTTCGGTCGTAAAAAAGTGGCCGTAAAACGAACCGTCGTTAAAAAAACCGGCCGTAAAAAGAGGTTGGAGTGTACAAGTATATAAAGGTATTTTTTGTTAAAATTATATTTAATAAGAATAAGGATTTATGCCGACACTTGAAATGACGAACCATCTACAGTTTGTTTGAAAAATACAAAAACGTAACGTTGCCTCGATATATATGTCTAATCATAAGCATGAAACGAGCTCACCAGTTAGTTATTCATCCTCCATTGAACACAAATATCTCTTCGCACTCGCACTACGTGAACCGGACATGATTGACCTTGATGCCGCACTGCCAACGACACGAGAAAAAAAACGAGCACGTTTGCTTGGGCTTTCCCGACGCACTCCCTAACTAATCGCGCGCAAACAGAGAAAACAGGGACCACCGCACGAGAGTAGAAAAAGAAACAAACACGTTGGCTTCCCCGAAGCACTGCCTGATGACGGACCCTGCACCCTTAAAACCATTGATACCGTCGTTGGGGGTGACAATGGGTCAAAAGGCATATGTACGATTTGTTTATTGAATAACTATCGCAATTAAGCTCCAATAAACTTCAAATTTGGTGTGTATGTACTTTGAAGGTACATTAAAAACTGTTCAAAAAATTATTGAAAAATATTTATTCACAGCGGCACTACAAATGAATGAAAAATGACCCAATCTCACCCCATAGAGGGGGTGACATTGGGTCACTATTATTGAAATACCTTATTTTTGAGAATATGATTGCAAAACCATTCACAGCTGAAAAATATTGATGAAATACGATGCAAACAAGACGAAAAGATATCTAAGATATTTCACAAGTATGATAAACCCACTTGAAAGAACGATTATACCAAAAAAATTAAAAGCTATGAGAAAATATATGAGATTCAACATTAATCGTCAAGTTTACATAAATTTTCTTGTTTGTTTCCCTCAAATTATCTTCAAAGTCCCATCCACATTGCCATAAAGCCTATTCAGTTTTCCCAGAAGTGTACTGATACAGTGATTATTTTAAACCCTCACTAATAGTTATATTTCGGTGCGACATTCCTCGATCAATATAGTTCAGGCAGATTTTGACTTCATAGTACCGGTATTTCAGCCATCTAACTCATTCGTACTTTCGTGAGATGTTTCTGTAATATGAAAACACTAATAAATAATTAAATTTATTAAAAAAAACAATTGATAAAATTTTACGATGTTGCTGGGCACGAAACACAGTTGCTGGCTTGAGAAGTTGTCAAAATTCGATGCATTGTTATTCGATGCACGGAATCCTCAAGTAGACTTGTGTGATGTTTCAGAAATGCTGTATTTAGAAAGAATAAACAAATCTTAATGAGGAATGAGAACACCCGGCACCGTAAAATGTCAAAAAAGTGGTCTTGCCATTTAATTCACTATCGTTCTTGCTTGACCCAATCTCACCCCCATTTTCAATGTTTTAGACACCGTACCGAAGAAAATAATTTTTTTGTGGAAAAATCAATTAGATTCCGGAAAATAATTGTGAAGTGTAATGAAAAGTCTTTCAACCTTCTACTAATACAACGATAGAGGTTAAAGTACATGCGTTATACTTTGCACAGGAGAAATTTAATGCTGTAAATTTTATCTAGTTTCAACATACAAGTTTATTGATATAGTAAACAAAAATTACTTATTCTAAAAATGTATATTGTGATGAATTATGTGTAATTATATGTTCCCCAACATATGAATAATTATTTCTAGCGATATCAGCGTTATAAGCTGATATATTACATAAATCATAATTTTCCGTTTTGACCCAATCTCACCCCCTAGACCCATTGTCACCCCCATCGACGGTACACAACTGCTTAGGCTTGTAGATCCAAAAGTCAAGTATTCAATTTCCGAACCCCAGTTCTAGTTCGTAAATAGAGGATACAGTGTGTGCATCGATCATATTTGCATGGGAAGGCATATGTCGAAAATCAGAAATAAAAATGGGTCAAAAACTATAACATTGAGTTGAGACAAATCACAAAACAGATACTGTCTTTTGTCCTATCGATTTAAGATAAACAAGCATATTTTGTTCCCAAAAAGCTTAAAATCGGTGCAAATAAACATTTAAATGATAGTTTGTTTTGAATTCAAATGTTTTGTTTGTAAGATTTTTGTAGGATTTGCATCCCTTTGTCGATTTTATGAGTCAAAATGTAGTGTATATCTATAAGATCTATGAAAACCCATACACCATTATATGATTTGAGGAACTTCAGTTACTAATGGATTTATCCAACAGAACGATTTCAGTCAGTTATAAACTCGTTGCCGGTTAATATTTTTCTCCGATCCACACACATATGTATTCAAAAGAAGCACTGCTGCGAAAGAGAATTTCAGAAAGCCATGGAAGCAAGAACCGACAACTGGAGAACTTCATCAACAGTAGTCATTATGCGAGAAAAAAGCAGAGTCACTGCGTAAAGATTTTAATTAAAAATTATGCAACGCAAAGTGGGAAAGTTTTACATTCGTCTGTTAATTTCTCATTTCGCATCACGATGTTTTCATGGCGAGAACACAACGGCGACTGACTGACGGCATATGACAGTAGACAGGGAAGGTGGCACTTTTTATATTCGAAATATACTCGGATGAGATTTTTCGAATGCAGTGCTGCAGTCAGTGGGAGGAGGATTCAACTCTTGTTCGCACAGCTCTAATTGACACGAGAGGTAATTATTTTTCTCCGCTTCTCTGATTGCGAAAACTGTCTGACAGTGATAGATGCCGATTTGTACGTATCGCAGAATTTTTCGGTGTACGTAATTATTAATTTATCCGATGATGATTATAACTATGGTTATCTTTTATCTTAGAGACATGGAAAATCCTCATGCTCAATTGTTTTGTTTTATCAGGGCATTGCTAATACAGTATTTTTTTTCTCTTACAGAATTTTATTTCGTGCTATTGCTAGATATACTTCACTGAGTTCCCAATTGTCCGTAATATGAACCAAAATGGTACATGGTAGCAGATGGAGACAGAGGTAGGCCTTCTGATGTATGTAGGTGCTGAAATAGTGCTGAATTAGTTTATTATGGATTGTGACACGTGATAATGACGTTACCCGTGATGTGAAAAGATGTACTGCGGTTGGGAAAGAGCCTTTTACGGATTACGTAGTTAACTCTTATGAAACGAACAATCCACAAACTTACTTACTGGAACTTACCGGGTCCTGACCATTTGCTTGTCCTGTAAAATATAGGCTAAATCATAATCAAAGCCCTATCTTCCTCAGTTTGCTGCTTCTGTATTGAGCTGTGGATAGAGCTCTTGATGTACATCAATTTGTCCTACGGAGTGTTGAGACGTGTATAATTAAACTAATGGAATACATTAGACCTCGTTTATCATGTATCTCACAACATAAGATCTTCTGCAACAATAAACAAGCAACGTATCGCCAGCAATTGTTGTTGTTGATGCATTGCCACGAGTGGTTATTCTATACTCTCCACTCCGACGTCTGCATTATGATGATTCACTCGTAGTGGCTGTCACGCACTGTCTGTTTATTGAAGTGGGCGAATGTGTCTCAATTGCCAAAGGACATCCTTCCGGTAGGAGATAATTTATGCTGCAACATTGCATCTCCGATAACAAGCACGTGGAGAGAATATTAATATGTTGGTTAGCGCTGGTTCTGTAGATAGCTGCGCCCCAGCAAGTATCATAACGTATGGCTTTAATACTAATGCTTACCATAAAGCGGGATATCTTTGATAATGTGAGAGTAATTTTAAATAAGGCAGGAACCACAACATTACTAAGTTTAGCGGAAAGAAGCGAAAGAGAGAAATATTAGTGTGACATTTCATGTAAGAGCTGTTAGAATCGAAAAAAATGAGCTTTTATATTGAAACTTTAGTAAAATATAATATGTTACCAATTTTTGAAACGCTCACAAGCAATCTGTTTTACCATCATTATTTGATTAGGCTTCGAAGAGTTCCTCATATATTCACCAGGACCTACTTATAGGAGAACTTAAATTCGGTTTCAATTTTTTGACAAAATGCCTTTTTACTAATTGGAGTTATTTTTGTAATCAGTGCCAACAATTTTCAGATAGCGTTTAAGGTCTTAAGATATACAACACCCTGTTACATCACATTATTTATTTGGCTTTACATCAATTATTTTGATAAAACCTCGCCAACAATATTTCGTCAATTCACTCGATTTATGGCCGCTTCTCTCCATCCTCGACTGTGACCCACGCTCTCCAGGTCCTGGTGCACCTGGTCAATCCACCTAGCTCGCTGCGCCCCACGTCTTCTTGTTCCGACCGGATTCTTAGCGAACACCATCTTTACAGGGTTGTTGTTCGGCATTCCTGCAACATGGTCTGCCGAGCGTTTCCTTACAGCTTTAGCTACCTTCACGATACTGGGTTCGCCGTAGAGTTGAGCGAGCTCGTGGTTCATCCTTCGCCGCCACACGCCGTTCTCCTGCACGCCACCGAAGATCGTCCTTAGCACTCGGCGCTCGAAAACCCCAAGAGCTTGCAAGTCCTCCTCGAATCCACGTCTCATGCCCAGAGAGGACTACCAGTCTTATGAGCGTTTTGTACATCGTGCATTTGGTGCGGGGGTGAATCTTTCTTGACCGCAGTTTGTTCTGGAGCCCATAGTAGGCACGCCTTCCGCTGATGATGTGCCTTCGTATTTCCCGACTAACGTTGTTGTCAGCCATCAACAAGGATCCGAGGTATTCGAACTCGTCCACCACCTCGAAGGTATCCCCCCGTCTTTCGTAACACTGCTTCCTAGGCGGGCCCTGTCGCGCTCAGTTCCGCCAACCAGCATGTACTTTGTTTTCGACGCATTTACCATTAGCCCGACTTCTGAAGCTTCACGTTTAAGGCGGGTGAACAAATCTGCCACCGTTTCAAATTTTCTCCCAATGATATCCATGTCGTCCGCGAAGCACATAAACTGTTCGGATCTCGTGAAAATCGTGCCTCGACTGTTATGTCCGGCTCTCCGCATGACACCTTCAAGCGCAATATTGAACAACAGTCCATCGCCCTGTCGTAGTCCCCGCCGAGACTCGAACGAACTGGAGTGTTCGCCCAAGATCTTCACGCATTTCTGAAGGATTTGCCGCACGGAAAAGATCCGGTCCGTTGTCGAGCGGCCGTCGATGAAACCTGCTTGATAACTTCCCATGAACTCGTTTGCTATAGGTGATAGACGACGGAAGAGAATATGGGATAGCACTTTGCAGGCGGCGTTTAGAATAGTGGTTGCACGATAATTTTCACACTCCAGTTCGTCGCCCTTTTTGTAGATAGGGCTATAACGGCACTCCTCCGGTTGTTTTTCCGTTTCCCAGATTCTGACTATCAGTCGATGCAGACAAGCGGCCAACCTGTCCGTGCCCATCTTGATGAGTTCGACTCCGATGCCATCCTTGCCAGCGGCCTTGTTGTTCTTGAGCTGTTGAATGGCATCCTCAACTTCCCCCTTGTGGGAGCTGGTTGGCTTCCACTGTCCGCTGTGCTGCCATCGCCTTCACTGTCCTGACTTTCTGTGCCTGTGTTCTCTGCGCCATTCAGGTGTTCATCGTAATGCTGCTTCCACCTTTCGATCACCTCGCGTCCGTCCGACAAGATGCTCCTATCCTTATCACGGCACATCTAGGCTCGCGGTACGAAGCCTTTGCGGGATGTGTTGAGCTTCTGATAGAACTTCCGCGTTTCTTGAGAACGGTACAGCAACTCCATCTCTTGGCATTCCACCTCTTACAGGCGGCGCTTTTTGTCCCGGAATAGGCGGATTTGTTGTTTCCGCATCAGTCTGTATCGTTCCACGTTTTGTCGCGTACCATGCTACAACATTAAAGCCAGCGCTGCATTCTTCTCCTCTAAAACCTCCTGGCACTCTTCGTCGAACCAATCGTTTTTTGAGCTCCGTTCCACATATCCGAAAATGCTTTCGGCAGCGTCGTATTTGGCTGTTTCATTGTCCTTCAGCAGTCCTCAAGAAGGGCCCCATCGAGCTCGCCCTCATCCGGCAACGCTGCCTCAAGATGCTGCGCGTACGCTTTGGCGACATTCGGTTGTTTCAGCCGCTCGAGATTGTACCGGGGCGGGCGTCGGTACCGTACATCGTTGATGACGGATAGTTTTGGGCGCAGTTTCACCATCACCAGGTAGTGGTCGGAGTCAATGTTAGTGCCACGATAGGTTCTTATGTCGGTTATGTCGGAGAAGTGCCGTCCATCGATCGAAACGTGATCGATTTGTGATTCTGTCTACTGATTTGATCTCCAGGTGTACCGATACGGGAGGCGGTGCTGGAAATAAATGCTATGAATGGCCATATTCTTTGAGGCGGCAAAATCTATCAGTCGTAGGCCGTTCTCGTTTGTCAGCCGGTGGGCGCTGAACTTTCCAATCGTCGGTCTGAACCTGGCATTGCAATCTCATCTGATGAACGAGATCATCTTCGGATAATGGAAAGATATTATCTTCAATCCAAGAGCGCTTTGAAATGATATCATATCTCAATCTTGATCATCAATAGATAACCTTGACAGCTGTTTTGTGGTTTGCTTCAATCTACCTTTTTAATTTATTTTTACGCTTATTTTTCTATTGACTTCCTTTACAGAATTAACAACGATGAGAGCAATTTTTCGGAATCTTTTTGTTTTCCCAACAACTGTGATCTTCTAATATACCGTCCTATTTGGCACTCAATAATGGCGAGAAATAGTTTTGGAATATTGGTTCCAAGCAATGAAAATTTAAATTTATGAATAACACGAGCACTTTTCTTGTACCACAATGCCGGGCTTGTATTATTTTTATAATAAAATAACAGTATTTCCATGAACAAAACTCATAATGTTATGCCTCAGAGTGACCGGGAAGTTCCTTTTCAATTCGTTTAGTAAATATATTGTCCTCTTGTTCACCTCATTAGCTGAGTTTTTAGCTTTCCAGTATCAGGGAAATCCAGATCATCTGTTTCATCTCCCCCTCTATAGGTAATCGAATACACGGATTCTTTCAGGGACGATCTTGAAAGGCGGTGAACCATCTTAACAGGATTCGTAGATCATGGAATTAGATGAACTAGATGACAATTAAACATGATTTTCGTTGAGTGAGAGTTAGAGTGAATGCACTGTAATTGTTGCTGCTAAAACCATGTTCAAATCAATTGTGTGTGTTTCCATATTTATGCCACGAGTATTTAATATACGTTGTTCAATCAGATTCCGACTTGGGGATAGCGATAGGTACATTATTAGATAATATACAATTAAACTACAATTATGTAGATGAATTGAAATTAACAAACTTGCAAACCTTCTGATTAACAACTAAAATAATTTTTATTGATCCCATCAACTGTATCACTTCTAATTTTTTTTTCGGCTTCCGGTAGAAGAAAAATGTTGCAAATCCTAAAAAATTTAATGAAAATTAAGACGAGGGTTTATTTTAACAAATATTATTCACGTAAATTAGTTGTGATTGATGATTTCCGTTGCAGTTGGGAATTTGTCCGGTAGTTTTTCACTAGCAAATAAAAATAAGTGGAATTCCGTCAAGTGTGTGTGTTTCCGCCAAGTAGACCAATCGCGTGGATTGCTGAGCTCAAGATGACTCATCTTAGCATAAGATATTGACGAAAAATCGATCACAGAGCTCTGAGATGATATCTCACGATTCAATCCATATCATGCTCAGAGGATCTAAAGATGGGATGAAATGTAATGCCTGGTCTGAACTCTTCCTCCTGGCCAACCTGAGCGTTCAAATCTCCTATGATGATCTTGACGTGGTGGCTTGGGCACCGGTCGTACTCGCGTTCGAGCTGCGCGTAAAATGCGTCCTTGTCAACAACAGTGCTTCCGGAGTGTGGACTATGCACGTTGATTGTGCTGAAGTTAAAGAATCGGCCTTTGATTCTTAACTTGCACATCCGTTCATTGATCGGCCACCACCCGATCACGCACCTTTGCATATCACCCATCACTATAAAAGCTGTTCCCAGCTCATGTGTATTGCCGCAGCTCTGGTAGATGGTATGGTTACCTCTAAACGTTCACACCATTGCTCCTATCCAGCACACCTCCTGCAGCTATCGTAGCCGCGGGTCTTCAGTACATCGGAGAGTATGCGAGTACTTCCAATGAAGTTGAGAGATTTGCTGTTCCACGTACCGAGTTTCCAATCGCTAGTCCATTTTCGTCGCTGTGGTCTTTGCCGATTGTTCCGGTCCGTACTCTCGTTGACGTTCCTGTACTGATGTGTTTTTGCAGGGCCTGACACCAACCCCCTAGATTTCCGGAGGATCTTTCCCCCTAAATGTTCGGAGGGTCATAGTGCACAGTGTAGTTTAGAGTCCTTCTCTGGCACTCGAACGAAGATCAGCCACCCCTGACATGGGGAACAGACGCTGCTGTGAGCCCCTTCTAACATGGAGTACAAACGCTCAAGGTTCGCAGAAGCAAAAGCAGTCAGCATTCGACCAAAGTTCTCACCGGGGTTGGTTACCAGATCTGCCCTAAGGTTACTCGTACAAAGGGGTCTATTTTATTCCGGCAGGTACGCGAGGTACCAATGCAATGGTATGCCATACCCAGCAATTTATCGGACATCTCATGGAAATCATTAATAGAAAAGTCTAATCATCATTTGAAGTCGTCAAGCCGCTAAAGGAACGTCTAAGGCAGTTGGACATCATAAGTATGCATAGATTTTTATGGAAAAAGCTTACTAAAACGAGTTAAAAAGACAATTTACACCGTCTTCAGCCATAGGCTGCACAGTCTGAACATAACTAACATTAGACAACGGCCACACGGAACGTCCAATGGAACAGTGAAGAATTTTTCATTTGACGAAAAGTTTTCTCCGACTGGTTCGGGAATCGAACCCACACTCCGTAGCACAATACGCCTAAACGACTGACGACGTTAATTGTACGGCTACGAAGCCCATTAAAAGTCAAAACTTTTGAGCGGTAAAATTTGAAACGTTTCGTGTGAAATGTTTCCAATACAAAGTAGAGTGTCCGGAATTTTAAGCTGTCCGTAATATGATTCAAAATGGTATATGAATTTGTTTTTTGACCATTTTTAGATCGACTACGGTTGGAAATGGATTTTAAGTTCCAATACAAGTTTTACATACCTAAGTTTAAAATTTAAATTTGAATAAGTAATAGTCCGACCAATTATCATACCGTAGCTAACAAATATATTTTTTTCAGATTTTTACTATACGCACTTTCTGACTTAGAACAAATTTTGTAAAACAAAGTCGCTAAAAAACAAAGCGATTTGTGCAAGACTGATAAGAGATTCTTCAAAGAAATGTAACGTAATCAACACATTAATGATTGAATTATTCGTTAAAAAATCGCAAGCTACTCTTGTTGGATACAGAAATCAAATGTGTAAAAATCAGATTTTTATCCTCACTAGTCTTGACATGGCAGTATGGTGAAGTCGTGCCCATACTTTCTGGGACACCCTATACTATATTGTAATCCATCGCAGTTCAGAGGGGAAGGCCTTCGTGCCTCCAAAGAGGGAGACAGCGAGCATAGTCCTGACCATCAATTCTACCAATACGAAGGACTGAGTTGCAGGTAGAGTTAGAAGTAGGCCTAGTAGTGTTGGTGTTGACGTATACCTCTAACCTAATCTAAGGTATACCAACTAACATTCACTCATTTAACAAACACCATTATGGGAGTTTTATACAGCATCATGTTGAATAACATTTTAATAATTTTCATGGCCAACCTTTGTTCAGGAGTTGTTCACACAAATTTGGAGAAACTAAAGCATGTCGTTGAATTCCAACTTTATTTTTCAGTTTTTAAAACGTTTTACAAGCATTTAGTTCAGCTTTATACGACTGGTCCAACAATAATTAGGAACAAATAAAAAAACCAAAAAAAAAAGTATTTCTAGGCGCTTCAAATGTAGGGTACACAATCATCATGATATAACAACTATATTTAATAATCGACTGGACACTGGATTCGAACTCGAGACCTTCCAATCGTCAGCGGTATGCCTTGCCATCTGCGCCATCCTAGAATTGATGAATAAATCGTCCAGTGCAAAATAAAAACCTCTCATAGCTGAATATTGATCATGTTTGAGCTTCTATTCGACATCGTCTAATCAACACATGGTACGCTAATCAACAAATGAACAATCATATTATTCAGCTGCTATTTAGTGCTGGTCCAAGCTGAGTTCAGTCGGCTATTTTTAGCGCACAGTGAGAAAATTTATGTCAATGATGGTCAAAAATAATGTTTATTTACACAAAGTAAAATCAGTCTAAAATGATTTATCCAATTTAAAAATAAGATTTAGTTTGTTCAAAACTGCAATTTGAATGATTCACTAACTTAAATTGAGGTTCATTTATATTATTATTAATATTTTTGATAATTCATTATTTTACTGATATTGTATTTTTCATAAACTTATTATGCATTAAATATTTAAATCATTTGAAGGGTTCTGAGGACTATGTACCTGAATATAAAAATGTTGAAATATGCGCGGGATCAGTTATATCAGTATTCAGTTATAAAGAAATGTCATTTCAAATGTAGCTCGCTATAGAGATTTATTTAATCAATTATGTCAAAAAAAATTCCACTTTTTTTGTACGGAACAACATCCCGAGCAGACGAAAAAAGCTTAGCAATAGCAAATTATAATATGGATAGCTGAGAGTGATATTAACTTGATATATATAAGATATAACAGATCTAGAAATGATATCTCAAATTAAAAACTAGAACAAAATTAGCATGTCATATGTAGATTCTATAAGATATGACCAGCGAGCTATTCATTAGATCTGCGGACATCAAATTTTTCATAGGTTCAGTAGTGCCAGGAATAGAATTTTGATATTGTCTTTAGATATGTCCCTTTGTACATACATATTTGTTTGGTGGTATATTGTTTTTTTTTTAATTGGGGATAACGTTTCTTGTTCAGCTGATAAGTAAAACAATCTTGACTAGTCGAATGAGAATCTTTGGAAACGTTCAATAAGAGGCGATTCAACTTTTGTCCATTCTAATGCATAACGTTGAACATTGACCTAAGTTTGTGTTTAAAGGGCATCTTCTCAGCCCTTTATAGAGCAACATTTTTATTCAGCTGTCATTACCAGTGAATCAAATTGTCGTCAAAACAGACGAAAAACAAACAACAAAACAAGCTCGCTCACAACCGTGTGTCCCAACTTTTGCGGATAGGGATACAATCAAGAGCAAAATTGTCATGACAATCACAGGGCGCAACATTGTTGCAACCTTTCCAACTCTCGATTAATTAGTTATTTTAAACACAAAACCAAATTTATTTTATGGATGTTTTCAATAATATGCCAATGTTTACCAACACGCAGAAGGTTCTCTAAAATTGCAATGCGAAGCCCAGAAAATCGTTGCACTTGTGGTGATCGATCATTGTCATATTTTGTTCAAGTGATGATAAACTGATGTTGCGGAATAAAATTGTTGCAGCAAGAAGAGGAGATGGCAATGTCTTTGTTGTTGCGTGTTGGAGGACAATTGATTGACTGATCATTACCATTATTAAACAATAATTACAAGCATGCATTTGTTTGTGGCTCTGAATTGATAGTTGGGCAATGAAGAGTGTCAAAAAGTGACTATCGTGAAGATTGTCGCCAGAAGCCGTATGCTTGTGGCCGGTGCCTGACAGAACAGAAAGCGGTACATGCCAGCGAGAGCCATAGAAAAGCGAATCCACAGCATGAAGAAAACTTACCACGAAAAAATTGTGGTAGCTGTAGCTAAATATTGCATGCACCGGAATGATATGTGAAGATTTTATGCAATGATCAATGGTGCGCAGCACAAAACCGTACCAGTGCCCGCCAGGTACAATGATCAAGAAGTGAACCCAAGTAACCATAAGCACTAATAATAAGCCCTTAATCAGCATCATAGATGCGTACATGCATTATAATAGCAAAACAAATGCTTACACACCTTATAATAGCACTTCCGCTGCATAGAAACCCTATTACAGCATCATTAATGCTTCTAAGCCTGATGCATACAGGCATTAAATAAGCACTATATTGGCTTTATATTCGAATACAGGGCATGTTTAAATTCCATCCAGTGTTTTAACAGATATACCACGTGCTTTGTGTTTGCATATAGTGGTAAGAGGGAGTCAAACATAAATCTTCTCACAACTACAATTGCAGGTTTTATGACGGGGAAAAGTGATGGTTTAAATTGGTCACTTTTCTTTCCAATACTATTCATCTTATGTGGCCGTAGGACCAAAGGAGCAGGACAACAACTCAACAATACGGGTGTCGCAGGTTCGAGACGCAAAATGAGGAATTTCATCATCATAACGAGGATCAAAATGTGGCAATTGCAAGTCCTCAAAAGAATGAAAACTACCAAAACGAATATGTCTGATACGGAGAAGTACTATCTGTATCATTTTATTACATTTTTTGCATACTATTAGAGGTTTCTGTTTTCATTCAATCATTTATTTACCTCTTGTACCAGTTGCATGGCCGCATACGCGAATGCTCTCTGGCTGCGTACGCGAAAGCACAAAATATTCGCCCTAAAAACCTGTCGAAAACAACTGACGTTTCTTACGTGGTCTTATATCAGCATTAGTGGTGCAGAGAAGCACGGTTATATCTTGGCATTCTAATGGCACGCTATTTCGCCTTTTCTGGCATTATAATAGCATTATATGCGTATATAAAACTGACATGCTAAAAAATCCCGAATCCCGGGATATTTTAGAAAATCCCGGGATTTCCCGAAATTTCATGTTTAACTAGAAAATGCTGTTGTATTTTTTCAAGTTATGGCACAAAACAAGCGACATGTTTTTTTTGTGACTGTTGATGCAAGAATGTATTTTAGTTATTGCATTCAGCTTACTCTCTAATGGTGGTAAGCTCCATCGAACTTAAAACGCCAATCGCGTATTATCCTCGATTTTACTGTAGTAAAATCGAGCATAATACGCGATTGGCGTAATAATTTCGATGGAGCTTACCACCATAAGAGTTTTACAGACATTTAAGACCACTTATGCTTTAACTTGTGTTTCTCTGGTATGTTAGTTTCGTAATATTCAATAAACTATAACAGGTTTCTCTATGGTGTGTTTCAACAATTGATTTGGAGGTTTTCCAGGTGTACCTTACAGTTTTCCTGGTCTAACTTGGCTCTAACGTCTAACATGGCTGTTATGCCAATCATTTAAACAGGGCTGCCCAACCTTTTTGGCTCTTTTTCGACATAAATTGTTGATGCGTTCGCAAGAATAAACCAATATGAACAAAATTAGTCTCAAAAGAAAACTTGTTAGTATATCTGTATAATCCATGCTGAAAATTTTAAATTTTATATAAATTTGAAATTTTAAGCATGGATTAGACAAATATACTATCAAGCTTTCATTTGAGACTAATTTCGCTCTATTTTGCTCATTTCGGTTTATTCTTGCGAATGCACCAACAATTTATGTCGAAAGAGAGCCAAAAGGTTGGGCAGGCCTGATTGAAAACCATGGAGATTCCATATGACATTATTATTATTTATTTAGTTAACATCTACACAGATAACACTGAATCAACAATTTCACGCCACAATACTCGGTTCGTGGCCGCATCTCTCCATCCTCGGTTCTGCCCCACGCTCGCCAAATCGATACGCACTTGATCCGCCCACCGCGCTCGCTGCGCTCCACGCCTTCTTGTACCAACCGGATCCGAAGCGAACACCATCTTTGCAGGGTTGCTGTCCGGCATTCTTGCAACATGCCCTGCCCATCGTATCCTTCCAGCTTTGGCCACCTTCTGGATACTGGGTTCGCCGTAGAGTTGAGCGAGCTCGTGGTTCATCCTTCGCCGCCACACACCGTTCTCCTGCACACCGCTGAAGATCTTCCTAAGCACCCGACGTTCGAAGACTCCAAGTGCTTGCAGGTCCTCCTCGAGCATCGTCCACGTTTCATGCCCGTAGAGGACTACCGGCCTTATGAGCGTTTTGTACATGGTACATTTGGTGCGGGCGTGAATCTTTTTTGACCGCAGCTTCTTCTGGAGGCCATAGTAGGCCCGACTTCCACTGATGATGCGCCTCCGTATTTCACGGCTAACGTTATTGTCAGCCGTCAGCAAGGATCCAAGGTAAACGAACTCGTCGACCACCTCGAACGTATCCCCGTCTATCGTAACTCTGCTACCTAGGCGAGCCCTGTCGCGCTCGGCCCCACCAGCTAGCATGTACTTTGTCTTGGGCGCATTCACCACCAGTCCAACTTTTGCTGCCTCGCGTTTCAGGCGGGTGTACAGGTCTGCCACCTTTTCAAATGTTCGGCCGACGATGTCCATATCATCCGCGAAGCAAACAAATTGACTGGATCTCGTAAAAATCGTACCCCGGCTGTTAAGCTCGGCTCTCCGCATAACACCTTCTAGCGCAATATTGAACAACAGGCACGAAAGTCCATCACCTTGTCGTAGTCCCCGGTGGGATCCAAACGAACTGGAGTGTTCGCCTGAAACCTTCACACAATTTTGCACACCTTCCATCGTCGCTCTTATCAGTCTCGTGAGCTTCCCGGGAAAGCTGTTCTCGTCCATGATTTTCCATAGCTCTACGCGGTCGATACTGTCGTATGCCGCCTTGAAATCGATGAAAAGGTGATGCGTTGGGACCTGGTATTCACGACATTTTTGGAGGATTTGCCGTACAGTACAGATCTGGTCCGTTGTCGATCGGCCGTCAACGAAGCCGGCCGATAACTTCCCACGAACTCGTTTACTACGGGTGACAGACGACGGAAGATGATCTGGGATAATACTTTGTAGGCCGCATTTAGAATGGTGATCGCTCGAAAGTTCTCACAGTCTAACTTGTCGCCTTTCTTGTAGATGGGGCAGATTACCCCTTCCTTCCACTCCTCCGGTGGCTGTTCTGTTTCCCAGATTGTGCCTATCAGCCGGTGCAGACAAATAGCCAGCCTTTCCGGACCCATCTTTATGAGTTCAGCTCCGATACCATCCTTACCAGCAGCTTTATTGTTCTTGAGCTGGTGAATGGCATCCTTAACCTCCCTCAAAGTGGGGGCTGGTTGGTTTCCATCTTCCGCAGTACTGACGAAGGCATTTCCTCCGTTGTCCCGTCCATCATTGCCTGTGCTCTCAGCACCATTCAGGTGCTCGTCGAAGTGCTGCTTCCACCTTTCGATCACCTCACGCTCGTCCGTCAGAATGCTCCCATCCTTATCCCTGCACATCTCGGCTCGCGGCACGAAGCCGTTGCGGGATGCGTTGAGCTTCGCGTTTCCTGAGACCGGCACAGCTGTTCCATCTCCTCGCACTCCGTCTCCTCCAGGCGGCGTTTTTTCTCCCGAAAGAGGCGGGTCTGCTGCTGCCGTTTCTGTTTATAGCGTTCCACGTTCTGCCGGGTCCCTTGCTGCAGCATGACCGCCCGCGCTGCATTCTTCTCCTTCAAAACCTCCTGGCACTCCTCGTCGAACCAATCGTTCCGTCGACTCCGTCCCACGTACCCGACGTTGCTCTCAGCTGCATCGTTGATGGCTGCTTTTACTGTTCTCCAGCAGTCCTCAAGAGGGGCTTCGTCCAGCTCACCCTCATCCGGTAATGCAGCCTCGAGTTGCTGCGCGTATGCCGCTGCGACATCCGGTTGCTTGAGCCGCTCTAGGTCATACCGGGGCGGCCGTCGGTACCGTACGTTGTCAACGACGGAGAGTTTTGGGCGCAGTTTGACCATCACCAGATAGTGGTCAGAGTCGATGTTAGCGCCACGATAGGTCCTGACGTCGATTATGTCGGAGAAGTGCCAACCATCAATCAGAACGTGGTCGATTTGCGATTCTGTCTGCTGTGGTGATCTCCAGGTGTATCGGTACGGAAGGCTGTGCTGGAAGTAGGTGCTACGAATGGCCATATTCTTGGAGGCGGCAAAATCAATTAGTCGTAGGCCGTTTTCGTTCGTCAGCCGGTGGGCGCTGAACTTTCCAATCGTCGGTCTGAATTCCTCCTCCTGGCCAACCTGAGCGTTTAGATCTCCTATGATGATTTTGACGTCGTGGCTTGGGCAACTGTCGTACTCGCGTTCAAGCTGCGCGTAAAAAGCGTCTTTATCATCATCAGTGCTTCCGGAGTGAGGGCTGTGCACGTTTATTATGCTGAAGTTGAAGAACCGGCCTTTGATCCTCAACTTGCACATTCTCTCATTGATCGGCCACCACCCGATCACGCGCCTCTGCATATCACCCATCACTATAAAAGCTGTTCCCAGCTCATGTGTATTGCCGCAGCTCTGGTAGATGGTATGGTTACCTCTAAACGTTCGCACCATTGATCCCTTCCAACACACTTCCTGCAACGCTACGATGCCGAATCCACGGTCCTTCAGCACGTCGGCGAGTATGCGTGTGCTCCCGATGAAGTTGAGAGATTTACAGTTCCACGTACCGAGCTTCCAATCGCTAGTCCCTTTACGTCGCTGTGGTCTTCGCCGATTGTCCCGGTTCGTATTCTCTCGTTGATTATTCGTTGCTTGATTTTTTTACGGCTGGCTTGCAGGGCCTGACACCAACCCCCTAGATTTCCGGAGGACCATTCTCCCTAAATGTTCGGAGGATCATAGTGCGCAGTTTAGCTTAGAGTCCTTCTCTGGCACTCGGACGATGATCAGCCGCCCCTGACATGGGGAACAGACGCTGTTGTGAGCCGCTCCTAACATGGAGTACAGACGCTCAAGGTTTGCAGAAGCAAAAGCAAAAGCAAACCCCCCCTTCCCTGTCAGCATACGACCAAAGTTCCCACCGGAGGTTGGTTACCCGATCTTCCCTAAGGTTACTCGTACCCCGGCCAGTACCGCGAGGAGGTAGGGATAGGAGTTGCTGGGCAAGAGGCTAAGGACCGCACAAAGGGGTCTATTTTATTCATTCAGGTACGCGAGGTACCAATGGTACGCCATGCCCAGCCATTTACCAACCATATGACATTCTAAATCTAAATAAATTGCATAATCATAAGAGTAGATTTTTATAGATTTCTTGGTAAAATTTGAGAGTGATTGGTATTATCACCTTATGCATTAGTATTGATTTTCGACTCAGATTAACTTAAACAAGTGATCATTAACTTCGATTGCAGATAGGTAAAATTTTGATCAATGATATCTAAGATTGCAATGTTTTTTCCTCAAAGAACTCAACTTCACCTTCAAAAAACAGGTTCGGTTATTATGAAACTACTCTATAAAACTAAACATTGCTTCAAAACCAGCTCTGATTGTTCTATAGCCGTTTTGGAAGCATTTTATTTTTGTCCCGGGATCCCGGGAAATCCCGGGATTTTTAAAAATAAAATCCCGTATCCCGGGATTTTTTCGAGTCCGGGAAACAAGACCCTCTAAGGTGAATGGAGCGATTTCAGCAGTTGTTGAACGGCGGAAATAAAAATGAAGCGAGAAACAGAGTGAATATTAATGAAGACGGTCAAACTTTGGATTCGATCACAGGAGACCTTGAAGCTGTCAGCGAGCTGGAATTCTGTAAGGCTGCTGGGAAGGACGAGATCTCGGTCAAGCTTCTCAAGCATGGAAGTGAGCAGCTTTACCAGTCGATCCACCGAGTACTTCTGAAGGTATGGGAGGAAGAAGAAATGCCCATTAATTAGTTGGATCGCCTCATACGCCCAATCTTCAATAAAACGGTACAAACTGGAGTACACCAAATACAGATGTATTATCCTGCTGAATTCAGTGTACAAAATACTGTCACGCTATTTAACAGATTGGGACCTCTCGAGGTGTCCTTCGTCAAATAATACCAAGCTGGTTTTCGTGAAGGCCGCTTGACAACGGGCCAGATGTTTACCTTGCGATGGATAAAATGTTTACGCTGCGTCAAATACTAGATATCAAGCGTGTGCTAGAATAAGGGCGTAAGTCGCATGATCGATATCTCTTCATCGATCCTCTCTTCTGTGAATAAAGGTGACAAGATGCAAGTTCATTAGCATTCTTTCACCTTAGGACGCAAGATTGCATCGCTGCCATCTTGTCATCTTTATTCACAGAAGAGAGGATCGATGAAGATAAATCGATCATCCGACTTACGCCCTTATTCTAGCACACGCTTGATATATTCCTGAAGTATAACTGGCAGACTCACCATCTGTTTATTGATTTCAAGGCAGCGTACGGTTCATTGAATAGAAATGAGCTGTGGCACATGGTTTCCGGCAAAGGTAATTAGATTGATGGGTGCAACGTAGAGTTTTCAATTTTCCCGGGAATTGACTTCCCGGGAAACGGGAAATAAAATTATCATTTACCGGGAATTCCCGGGATCCCGGGAAACTCTAAAAACATAAAAGTTATACTAATTCGATGAAGTTTTTTGAAATAATTTCTTATTTTATGTATGTTTTATTTTAACCCATTGCATTTGCACGATTGGTTCTCTCTTTTAATGAGTAATTTATTTATGTTCCTCCAAAAATATTTCCTTCTTTTTTTGCTAGGCTTTTTAACAAAAAAGTTTATAAAATTAAACAAAATTATATGTGGAGGTATCGTATGAAGTTCAAATAATATTTACCAACATTTAATAAATCTTTACAAAACTAAAATAAAAAACAAACAAGTAGAAACCTTGAAAACTTTATAATTCTACTCAAATCGTGAAATAGATTATTCGAAAATTTCTTTATATTGTATTGCCAACTAGTTGTCCCGGTAAACGTTATATTGCCAACCAGTAGGCAGTGAAGTAAGCCATGTAGAAAACACCTATAAAATGTCAGTGAAATACATCCCGTTTTCTTCCATTTTTTTGGTTGGTTTTCACCAATATTTTAACTCACAAACACATCGTATCTCTTCTAGTGAGGACATTGTTTGGTCTGATATGAAAAGTAAATTGTGCGATAGTTTTCAACTGAATATACATGGTCCATTCTGTATTTTAATAGAGCTTCCCGGGAACTACAGAAATCCCGGGAAATACGGGAATCCCGGGAAACAGAAAATCATTTTCCGGGAAACGGGAATCCCGGGAAACGGGAATCCCGGGAAATCTCAATTCCCGGGAAATGTTCCTGGGATTGAAAACTCTAGTGCAACGCTAGATGGCTCGAAGTCAAGTGTTCGAATTGCAGACGAGGTGTGCCAACGGATTGTGCTACTTTTCCCCGAATGTCGGTTCCCCGAACGCCAGTTCCCCGAATGACTCTTTTCCCCGAATGCCATTTCCCCGAATTACCCTGTTCCCCGAAAAGTGATACTGTTCGAATAGGAGCTCTAATAGTTTTTAGTAGCAAGATGGTGAACTATAAAAAACGATAAGCAATCGAAAGAAGGAGGTATTTGGTCTCTCTGGACTATACACATGGTGCCAAAAATGCTGAGGACGATAAGACTCCTAAGAACCGCCAATCAAATAAAAAAGGGTGCATATCAGATGACCAGTACGTTCACTTCCCTGAAATGTAAAAAAATATGACTATTATGTTTGCCAAAAACTTTTCGGGGAAGTGGATTATTCGGGGAAACGGGATATTCGGGGAACTGGCATTCGGGGAACTGGCGTTCGGGAAAACGACATTCGGGGAAAAGTAGCACATCTCGTCTGCAATTCGAACACTTGACTTCGAGCCATCTAGCGTTGCACCTATCAATCTAATTACTTTTGCCGGAAACCATGTGCCACAGCTCATTTCTATTCAATGAACCGTACGCTGCCTTGAAATCAATAAACAGATGGTGAGTCTGCCAACGATATACCCCTTATTGGAATCGATCGCAGGTCAGTGGAGGACGCCTTTGTGTCTCTAAAGAGGGAGATAGCGCGGATAGGCCTGACCATAAATTCTACCAAAACGAAGTACATGGTTTCAGGTAGAGATAGAGGTAATCCTAGTGGTGTTGGTGGTGACATAGTGGTTGTTGGGGATGTATTGGAAGTTGTTGAAGAGTTTATGTACCATGAAACACTTGTGACATGTGACAAGGACGTTTCCCGCGAAGTGAAAAGACGAATTGCGGCTGCGAATAGAGCCTTCAACGGATTACGATTCCAACTTAGATCCCGCAACTTGCAAACGTACAAACTTTGGAGCCATGATTCTATGCAATTAAGCAGAATAAATTCAGTATTCTTGCATGGTTTAATGCATTGACCTGTTATATTCTTAAGCAGTAAGTTTGATACATTTCCAATATCAAATATTTTTAAAAGCAAGCCAAATGTGTTGAATGTCTTAAAGAGAGTTGTTTTTCGAGTTTTATGGCGAAAGAGAAATGTCCATAGAACTCATTCAATTTTAACCGTATAAGGTTCTACTTCTAGCCTTACTTCAAGGCAATAACCTGTAGAATTCTTCAAATAATAATAGGAAATTTAGATTCGTCTATTTTAGGTTTCAGGGAGAAAACATCTCAAGAGTGACCCGCCGCCCTCAGGAAAAACGTCTCCGAAAAGATTAAAATTGCCTATCTCAGCACGAAGTAATTATTTCGAAATTATTTAAAATTATATTTTGTGCTGACATATAGATGTATTGAAAAAGGTCTTTCCCATATTTTGTTGTTCGGATAATTTACGAACACCCTGTAGAAAACTAGAAATGTGGTATGGCGCAGACGCCTAAATCACGAGCTGTATCAAGTGTACGAATATTAATAGGCGTGTGAAATACGGCAGACTTCAGTGGGCTGATCACTTAGTGCGAATGTCGGAAGAAAACATTGCAAAAATAAAATTTGGCATGGAACCAACTTAGTGGAAGACCACGAATACTCTGGCTGTACGTAGTGGAAGAAGACCTGGCTACCCTAAACGTTTGTAAAGAGACAAACCAGCCAAGGGCTGAAAGTCTCTCTAATAAAGAAAATTCATTCATTCAACGTTCAGGCAACTGAAAATAGGTAATAAGCACAAACAAAACTAATATTTTTTTTTTCTATTTTTTTGAATAAAAGAAAATTTAAAAGAATGTCGACCACTGTATTTTGAAGATCGTGTTATATAACCTCAATACAGGTCTAAAACTTAATTTACCAATTTAACCCAAAACCGAAAATCGGCTTTTGACTGTGTGAAAAACTATAGGTACATTCAAAATGAATCATCATGCAATTTTTCATCAGCAAAAATTTTTTTAATGTGACTAACTAAAATAGTTTCACCAATGCAGAAATAAACAGATTTTTATACAAAAAATAACTATCAAATAACCCATTTTAACAGTGCATAAAAACTAGTAATAGAATTCAATTTAATCCGGACTATACCTCGATACCAGAACTGCACCATTATGAAGTGCAACTTTCCCACAACAACTCCATTTAAAATGTTTCTCTAATAGTAACTTCCGAGCAAACTTTCAACCAGCTCGGGTTCAATCCGTTTGCTTTCCTCTCCATCAGCTATCAGTGAAAGGACGATTGAACACGAGAAACAGCAACCACATCGTTTCATTATTGCCGCATGTTTAAATCATGAGAAAGTCAGACTTCCATCAGCAGCGTGAAAGCAAACCACGCCATGTTGGAAATGTTAACAACTCTTTTCCCGTTAGCGATCTGTGCCAGCGAGTGCCAGCTCGAGTAAATTAAAATGCACTTTTGGTACAACGAAACTTTTCACCAAAGCATGGCAGGACATGGAAAAGTTTCACTCTCCGAACGATCTAACAACCGATTTCAAAAGCTTCCCGAGGGGACAACCCCCGTAGTAGAAAAAAAATCATCTCAATCCACCCGTTGCCAGGCTGTAAGCAAAATCAATCACGAGATATGTACACTTTTACTGTTTGAGACAAACTTCCGCCAGAGGGACAAGCGCGCCGTGACGAAAACTTGTTCTTGACACAGCTGGTGATGTGTACCTACCCGCACCCAAAAAAACTTTTTCGGGAACGTAGCAGAAGTTTATCGATTGCATAACATCTTTTGGGGTGCCTTTGGATCTCGGTTTGACATCACAACTTCGCGGCTGGGTCGAACTGGTGATATGGGTCTGATGGTTGATGTTTGTGAAAGTGCACAAAAATGCGAAACAACTTCAATTTAATAGGGTGTCAATAGGTAGAAGTGACCCTCGCATTTACAAACCGGTAATGGAAGAAGACTTCATAACAGATAGCGCTATGATACCAACATGAATCTTATTGAATATAGTATTCCTGTCCATAGTTTCTTCACTTTTCACGGAAAAGTGTTAAATTGTTATTTGTTGTTTTGCTTTGTATTTAAGTAACAACATTTTCGGTATCATTTAATAAAATACAATTTCAAAATACAAAAAAGCAAAACTTTCTACGCAATTCGGGTTGTCATGTCTTTTACGGTTCAAGCCAGCCGACGGTGTTTTGAAAAAACCTTTGTAGACAAAATTGTGAAAAATAATGGAATCGTTCTGGTGGGCTTCCATCCCAGGACTCCCAATACGCTAGACAGGGCGCGTTGATCAACTACGCCACAGAACAGGCAACGATTCTGCAGCGTAATAGCCAACCGGCACACATTCCATCGTCGCTCATATCAATCTCGTGAGCTTTTCGGGAGAGCTGTTCTCGTCCATGGTTTGCCATAGCTCTACGCGATCGATACTGTCGTATGCCGTCTTGAAATCGATGAAAAGGTGATGCGTTGGGACCTGGTATTCACGACATTTTTGGAGGATTTGCCGTACAGTACAGATCTGGTCCGTTGTCGATCGGCCGTCAACGAAGCCGGCTTGATTCCTTCCCACGAACTCGTTTACTACAGGTGACAGACGACGAAAGATGATCTGGGATAACACTTTGTAGGCCGCATTTAGAATGGTGATCGCTGGAAAGTTCTCACAATCTAACTTGTCGCCTTTCTAGTAGATGGGGCATATTACCCCTTCCTTCCACTCCTCCGGTAGCTGTTCTGTTTCCCAAATTATGCCTATCAGCCGGTGCAGACAAATGGCCAGCCTCCCCTGACCCATCTTTATGAGTTCAGCTCCGAAACCATCCTTACCAGCAGCTCTATTGTTCTTGAGCTGGTGAATGGCATCCTTAACCTCCCTCAAAGTGGGGGCTGGTTGGTTTCCATCGCCTGCAGTACTGACGAAGGCTTTTGCTCCGTTGTCTCATCCTTCATTGCCTGTGCTCTCAGCGCCATTCAGGTTTTGTCGAAGTGCTGCCTCCACCTTTCGATCACCTCACGCTCGTTCGTCAAAATGCTCCCATCCTTATCCCTGCACATCTCGACTTGCGGCACGAAGCCGTTGCGGGATGCGTTGAGATTTTGATAGAACTTGCGTGTTTCTTGAGACCAGCACAGCTGTTCCATCTCCTCGCACTCCATCTCCTCCAGGCGGCGTTTTTTCTCCCGAAGGAGGCGGGTCTGCTGTTGCCCTTTCCGTCTATAACGTTCTGCCGGGTCCCGTGCTGCAGCATGACCGCCCACACTGCATTGTTTTCCTCCAGAATCTGCCTACATTTCTCGTCGAACCAATAGTTCCGTCGACTCCGCCCCACGTACCCGACGTTGCACTCAGCTGCATCGTTGATGGCTGCTTCCACTGACGGAGAATTTTGGGCGCAGTTCAATCATCACCAGATAGTGGTCAGAGTCGATGGGTCGATTATCGACCCATTATCGATTGACATTGTCGACGGTAGGTCCTGACGTCGATAATGTCGGAGAAGAATCGCTGTGCATAAAATGCATCTTTATCATCATCAGTGCTTCCGGAGTGAGGGCTGTGCACGTTTATTATGCTGAAGTTAAAGAACCGGCCTTTGAGCCTCAGCTTGCACATTCTATCATTGATCAGCAACCACCCGATCACGAGCCTCTGTATATCACCCATCACTATAGAAGCTGTTCCCAGCTCGGGTGTATTGCCGCAGCTTTGGTAGATGGTATGGTTACCTCTAAACGTGCGCACCATTGATCCCTTCCAACACACTTCCTGCAACGCTACGATGCCGAATCCGCGGTCCTTCGGTTCCTTACTGGAAGGAAAGTATCGGTGGTATGTCAAAACAGGATCCACACTTTTCCAAAATGTTGCCTTAGCTATACACCAGTCCGTGGCGCATACTTTCGTTCTACTCAATACGGCTATAGCCGCAAAAGTTCACCTGCCTTTTCGTCACACAATCGTGTCCATCTACCTTCAAAATTCCGGAATTTCAAATCTAGAGGAACAACTAGTGAGTCTTTTCGATCAACTGGAGAAACCCTTGCTCGTTCTTGGGGATTTTAACGGGCATCACTACGCATGGGGCTCACCGAAGACTGATGGAAGGGGTGTCGCCATACTGAACACGGCTGAGCAACATGATCTTATCGTGATGAATGATGGTTCGCCTACATTCCTGCGCACCAACTGCAGATCGTGCATAGATGTATCTCTCGCAAGCAGTAATATCCTTGCCTCTCTAAATTGGTACATTCACTTGAATCCAATGGGAAGTGATCACTTCCCAATTGAAATTCAGCACATTGCACCCCCACCAGAGACAACCCGTTGTTCAAAATGGAAACTCAACGAAGCAAACTGGGAAGGATATGAACAAACCATCACATCTCTAATAGATCCCAACCGCGAATATCAGCTTGAAGAACTATCGAACATCATAATTAACGCTGCAACGAAGCAAATCCCGAAGACCAGTAGACCCGGAAGAAAAGCTTCACACTGGTGGTGCGATGAAGTGAAAACTGCAGTGAAAGCCCGTAGGAAAGCTCTAAAGGCGTTGAAACGTATTCCCTCGGACCACCCCAAAAACGATGCAATTCATGCCGAGTACAGACGACTTCGAAACGAGTGTAGAAAGACAATCAGAGAAGCAAAACAGAGGTCTTGGGAGAAATTCCTTGATGGTTTTGATTGTGAGCAATCAACGAGTGAAATATGGAGGCGAGTCAATGCACTATCTGGTCGAATGAAATTGTGAGGGATTGCTATTTGCCAAGATGATATCATATCTCTTGACCCAACGTTCGTGGCTAATAACATTGGAAAATACTTCGCTAAGATTTCATCACTTGCTGAGTATGACGATAGTTTCCTTAAATTCCAAGAAGATGAGAACTGCACGCTATCGAAAATTATCGTTCCAAACGATGAGGAAAAAAACGACTTCAACCAGCCTTTCACCCTGGAAGAACTTCTTTTCTCTTTGGATGCCAGCAACGGAAAATCGGCTGGGCCAGACGGGATAAGTTATCCGTTACTAAAACGTCGACGTCGAGATCTGCCATTATGAGGTAAGATTGCGTTATTAGAAACGTTTAATGCTATCTGGAAAGCCGGAATTTTTCCCCCAGACTGGCGTCACAGTCTCGTTGTTCCGAACCCAAAAAACAGGCAACGTCAACTAACCTCCAAGACTTTAGACCGATTGCACTAACTAGCTGCATCTCAAAAGTTTTGGAACGCATGGTTAATCGCCGACTAACAACAGTTCTCCAAGAAAAACAACTCCTAGACTTTCGACAGCACGGATTCCTCAAAGGACGTGGCACGGGATCGTACTTGGCATCGTTCGGACAGATATTACATGACGCTCTCTCCAGCGGACTACATGTTGATATAGTTGCATTAGACCTCTCTAAGGCCTACAATAGGGTCTGGCGACCCTCAGTATTGCGTCAGCTCATCAACTGGGGCATCGCAGGAAACATGGGGAAATTCATTAAAGGCTTCCTGGATAGACGAATTTTTCAAGTGATCATCGGAAACACTTTGTCAGAAAAATTCATCGAGGAATCAGGCATACCGCAAGGATCCCTACTAGCCGTCTCTCTCTTTTTGGTGGCTATGAACTCCGTCTTCAACAATCTCCCCGATGATATATTTATCTTCATGTACGCCGATGACATAGTTCTTGTAGTCGTTGGTAGAAGCCCCAAACTCATACGGCGTAAACTCCAATCAGCAGTGCGTAAAGTCTCGAAGTGGGCAAGTTCCTGCGGAAAAATGTGTAATTTCACATGTTTGTAACTTTAAACATCACCCTTGAACAAACCCAGTAATTGTCGATGGATGTGAGGTTGCGTTCAAAAAAGAAACAAAAATCCTAGGAGTTGTCGCCGACAGAAAATGCAACTTTGCTTCGCATTTTTCCTTCGTGAAAAAAGACAGCGAAAGCAGAATACGCCTAATTGAAGCTATAAGCGGAAGGCACTCAACTAACAACCGGAGGTCGCTAATGAATATTGGTCGGAGAATAATAATCAGCAAGTTAATGTACGGCCTAGAAATAACAATCCGTTCAGCAACGCTTATGATCCAAATGTTTAGCCCTATTTACAACACAATGATACGTTTCACTTCTGGTCTACTTCCAAGCTCTCCGACTTTGTCCACAATGGTTGAAGCTGGAATACTCCCTTTTGAGTACACCCTAACTGCAGCAGCAAGCAACAGAGCGATAAGCTTTATCGAAAAAACATACGGCGCACAAAGAGACATTTTTATCCTCGATGAGACAAGAAAGTTGTTGCAACAATATACTAATTTTGACTTTCTCGAAATAGCCACACTCCACCGAGTCAGAAATCGACGATGGGATCGTCCTGATCCCAAAGTTAATTGGTCAATAAGAAAAATCCGGGCAGGCGAATCACCGAAAAAAAATCAGGCGATTTTCAACGAAATAATTGAGAATAAATACGCTACACACTGCAAAATCTACACAGATGGTTCACGCACAAATGGAAAGGTTAGCATTGGTATATTTTCACCAATAGGAAACTTCGCACGCAGATTACCCGACCAATTTACCGTCTTTTCGGCAGAAGGTGCGGCAGTTTACTTTGCAATCAAGAAGTGTACAACCATCCCCAACGCATCGATCATCTTTTCTGATTCCGCTAGTACATTGGCTGCATTAGAAAATCCGCAACAAAAGCATCCCCACACAACCAGAATGTACATATAACGAAATTACGTTTGCGTTATGCGATGCATATATGCGCAAAGTTTCACGTATAAGATGTCGCGAAAAGGCCTTATACGTACAAAAGTGGAGGCGATATACGTGCATATTTTATATGATGAAAAGTAGTATGCAATGCGAGTGTGTATATTTTATTGCGAACTAATCTGTACTCTTATACGACTTAATTTGTAACAACAAAATTGATTTGACAGCTGCTACGGATTGATCCGACTTACTTTATATGTTTATGCGGGACGGAATGATATGTACATATGAACCCATAAAAAAGCGTTTTATGCGAGGAAACTCGTCGGTTAAACGATTTCGCACTCCATGTAGTGCGGGTGTGATGCTATTTGTATTATTAAACGACTTTGTTCGTAAACTGTTATGCGACTTCTGGTTGTCTGGGTCCCCTTATCCAGGCTGTCGAAAACTCTATTCTACCCAACACGACTCTTTGCTGGGTCCCAGGACACAGTGGCGTTAGAGGAAACGAGGAAGCAGACAAGCTTGCTAGCATCGGGCGTACATCAACCAAATGGAATCTCGGAATACCTAGGGCAGATATGAAATTAGTAATTCAGGATGCACTACAGGATGCATGGCATCGAAGATGGGAATCCTACAATGGTGAATTTCTGAGAAAAATCAAAAATACTGTGTCATAATGGTCAGACAGAAAAAATCGGAAAGAACAGAAGATGTTATCTCGTTTAAGAATAGGGCACACAAGAGTTACACATGCAGACTATATCCAGTTCAACTAAAACAACTTGTGAAACCTGCTCAGTCCCTCTGACTGTTGAACACATTTTACTAAACTGTCAAAAATATGCTGATATACGTAACAATTTGAACCTACAAATAGTATAAGAACCGTGTTAAGCAATGATGTAAATGAAGAGGAGAAATTGTTCAATTTTTTGAAAGAAACCAAACTGTTCAACGAGATATAAAAATTAGCTTTAAACGTTTGAAGAGGCGAACCAGCTGGGAAAGCTTAAAACTTCTATAATAAAGATAAAAAAAAGAAATAAAGATTATAAGTTTATACCCATGGTAAGCACATTAGACTACAACACTTTTATTTATTTACTATAATGTTTACATTGCCCTTTAGATAGGTTTGAGATAGGTTTCAAGAAGTTCCAATTGAAAGCTCGTTGAAAACCGCATTTTTGAAAGGGGTTGTTTTTATGCTTACCAAGGCAGGCAATCCGAGGTCTAGAGTATGCAGTTTGCGTATGTATCAATGATGCATTATTTTTGATCAAGTGAGCACAGGAGCAATTGAATTAAAAATGCGTGAATCGTTCGCGAAGTATTAATATTTTCAAAGCATGCTTTTCAAAATATCTGTGCAGCAATGATGATCTTTGAAGACTGTGCGAGTACTCCCGATGAAGTAGGAAGATATACAATTCCACGTAGGGGAAAAGCACTTATTTTCGACCTACGAGAATCCTGTGTCAATTTTCGGATTTTCATACAAAGTAGGCTGAAATCGTATGAATGGGTCAAAAATTAGTGTTGGGTCGAAAATTGGTGCTTTTCCCCTACCGAGCTTCCAATCGCTAGTCCTTTTCCATTGCTGTGGTCTTTGTCGATTGTCCCGGTTCGTATTCTCTCGTTGATCATCCCTAAAGATTTCCGGAGGACCATTCCCCCTAAATGTACGGAGGAACATAGTGCTCAGTTTAACTTAGAGTCCTTCTCTGGTACTCGGACGAAGATCAGTCGCCCCTGACATGGGGAACAGACGCTGTTGTGAGCCGCTCCTAACATGGAGTACAGACGCTCCAGGTTTGCAGAAGCAAAAGCAAAAACAAACCCCCTCTTCCCTGTCATCATACGACCAGAGTTCCCCCCGGGGTTGGCTACCCGATCTTCCCTAAGGTTATTCGTACCCCGGCCAGTACCACGAGGAGGTAGGGATAGGAGCAGACATCATGTAGAGCTTGAGATCAGCTTGCCATGAGCGCACAAAAATAATCGCGCGCTTGAGCGCGTGCTATAGTGAGACACATTTTTTTAGATCTAATGTAGCAATGTACTAGCTCAAACGATCACATCTGCACTGGCTCATGCGCCGTCAAATGAGAAAATCTTAATGTGACAATGCATTTGAGCCTCGCAGGTTAAGGTTTCAGAAGCAAGGAAAAGGGATTAAACTATGGATTAAACTACAGGGAAAAACTTCACACAGCTGCCTCTTCCACGGGTCAGATTAAAGTGGACGAGATACAGTTTCGGAGATTCTCAGATAGGTCGCAAGATGGGTTTTGGTCTTCGTCCCGGAAATCACGGACCGATCTTCTCAAAAGACGAGTCCCGATTACCTTATGAGCCCATCAGTTGTTTTGTCCCTTTCCCTTCCAAACTTTTCGCATCTAGCTAGCCCGTTCAAATCATTTATCAATTATGCAAATTCTTATTCTTACAACGACAAGGGATCCAGTTGGTAGATAAAACTCAAACCAACAGATCCGAACGCATGTTTTGTGAGATGAGTAATTTGCGCACCAAGTGAGTTAACCGACCTTAAAATGAGTGAACTTGTATGCAGCATTTACTTACTTATATGGATTCATTTTGGTTTGCAAGATTATCAACTATTAGGGTCCTAAAGCCATGTCCCAATTTAAGTGCCAAACGCTTAAGTTTAGGCCAAGAACACATATTTACTCAATTTTTTAATGTTTTCCGGTAGTTTTAAGTCTGAGAAACATACTTTATGTTTATTTTAGATTTTATCGCACCCCTTGGCTTAAACTCAAATTTTGGGTGTATTTTGTTTTCCGTGTCCCTTCCGAAATGTCAGATAGGAACAACCCCAGTGTTAAAACTAAAACCCCTGTGGTGTTTTGGTCAACTAAGCGAACGTTAAACATGATCAAAAGTGTCAAGGTTCATTTTCGGATCCAATTTTTAAATTAATGTTTAAATATGATATAGCCGTTATTTGAGCGGGAAAAATTGCTAAAGTAGTTGCAGTAACATGCTCTTTCGTGCTATTGAATAAAAACAAGATTTCATTAACCATTTTATGACCCTATTGCGTTGTACGTTTTGAACAGTGACTGAATCCTGTTACTATTTGTTATTTGGTTCTGTAGGAAAACTAATTAATTTCATTAATTTCGGAATACCACTACACAAACCGTCCAGCGTTGCACGTATCAGTCTTATTAGTTTCACCGAAAAATCATGTTCAGGCATTATCTGCCACAGCTCATTTCTTTTCACTGAAACGCACGCTGCCTTGAAATCAACAAATAGATGGTGGAAGGTAAACATCTGGTCCCCTGTTGAGCAGCCTCTCGAAACCAACTCTGGTATTCATCGACAAAGGACTTCTTGAGTGATCTTAGTCTGTTAAGGCTGGTTTGCTACTGACAAGAAAAGGAATCGCCTATCTCGATGCGTGGAAAATTTCTTCCAAGAAATGGTCCAGAAAATCACATTTTTCTGATCGCAGTACGCAGTTGAGAAGAAATGTCATCTCAATCTCTAGGAAATTTCTTGACCCATTCAGTCAAGAAATTTCTTTACTTTTCTTGAGCGAAACAGCATACTTAGCTTTAAAAACGATGCGCGACTGAATTAAGTACGCCGAATACAGCAGGGTAATCCTCCACTCCAGTCTGTGCCCTTTTTTTGTAGATTGGGCGTATAAGGCAATCCAACCAACCGGTGGGCATTTCTGCGTCCTTCCATACCTTCAAAAGTAGGGGGAGATCCCCCAGTGCACCCAATACCGGACAAAGTCGAAACATTGAGAAATCATGGTCCAATCAAGATGGTGTATTAGTAGAAAAGAAAGCTATTATGTAGACTAATGTTTGTGTAGAATAACACATCCAGGAAATATGCATCCCTTTTAAAAAAGTAGAAAAGTTTAAAAATCTTTAAAAAAATGACGTATCTTCTTAATTTTGAGCCTATTTAGTAATTATTTTGAATATGAAAAAATACTTTGGATCCCGCAAGCATGATCGAACATAATCCTAATTTGATAGTATGAATGTATATTGTACCATAATTGAAGTAAATATGGACAAATTACAATTTTGGTTAAGCACCTCTTCTTCTTCTTCTTCTGGCGTTACGTCCCCACTGGGACAGAGCCTGCTTCTCAGCTTAGTGTTCTAATGAGCACTTCCACAGTTATTAACTGAGAGCTTACTATGCCAATGACCATTTTTGCATGCGTATATCGTGTGGCAGGTACGAAGATACTTGATGCCCTGGGAAGTCGAGAAAATGTCCAACCCGAAAAGATCCTCGACCGGTGGGATTCGAACCCACGACCCTCAGCTTGGTCTTGCTGAATAGCTGCGCGTTTACCGCTACGGCTATCTAGGCCCCAGAGCAAGCACCTCCTGTCCCTCAGTTTCGGACAGCTTGATTTGTTATATGATATCTTTGTAATTATTGCATCAGTGGCTCAAAATACTTTCATTTTTCATGGGCTCCGTCGACCACGGTATCGAACATGCAATAAAATTAAGAAGAATGAACATTCATAACACCATCGTAAAATGTGCTATTTTTCATCATATATGAAAGAGGTTTTTGATAGGCATCTTGCAAATTAAGAAAAACTCAAATTATTTTTATAACTGTTGCAATTGCATTGAATTGGTAATTATAAACTATTTCTATAGTGTACACATTCAATGATGTTCAAATTTACAGAATTCGAGGCATTTCCAGATCGTGTCCGGTATTGGGTGCCACCTTTCAAGATCGATCAATTTGGTACTAAAATACATCATCAAAACTCAATGTCAAAATTCATATTTATATTTTCAAATTTATTTTTGTACACTATAAAAATGAAAATATTTATCATAAATGGGTAACACGAGCCCATAAAATCAATATTTTTCGAATTATGAATTGAGTGGCTTAAGTGTCCGGTACTGGAGGATCTCCCCCTACTCGCTTGGTACAGCTGCTCATTTCCGTGCTTGAGAAGATATACCGGGATCTCGTCACTTCATTTCCATTTTCGCTGTTCAACAACTGCTGAAACTGCTCTTTCCACCTGGCAGCCATAGCCCTTTCATCAATCAGCAAAATCACCTCTCGATCATTGCACATGGCGGGCACTGGTACGGTAATGTGCCACGCACCATTGATCGATGCATAATCATTCCGGTTCGTGCTATCTTGAGCTTCAGCTACCACATCTTCTTCGTACTAACTTTTCTTAATGCGGGGGATTCGCTGTCCCGCTCTCTGTTCTGTTGGGTTCTTGCGGCATCTGGCGACATTCTTCCGGTCTATCACTCTCTGGTTAATCAATATTGGTGCTGTTTAGTGGAATACCTGTGAGTAAATTAAAACCTAATTGTAATTTTATGGCTTTCTCAGTCTAATAAATTAAAACGGCTTGTTTGGCTAAGCCCGACGTTTCGGTCCCGTGTATTGGACCTTTTTCAAGAGATAACTAAAATTGAATACATAGCTAATAGAAACATATACACATTTTACATTACACAAAACATACGCAGTCAACCGTCTCTCGTCACCTAATGTATAAATTTTTAGGAGAGATGGAGCTTTTTGTAGTGCCCTGATTTGTTAGAAAAAATTACAAATATATGAAAACATTACATAGATTACAAATATTACAAATGTTTGTTTCTAAAAGACTCACATTTAACATTGGGTGTTAAAAATCTAGGTGGTGGGACTGACTACACTACGCACTACTCAACGATAACACAATTCGCAAACTGACTATTGTCAACCGTAGATTTGAAAATATGGACGGATATGATTTGGTCGATTATTCGGTATGCTCAGTGGTATCTAGTGTGTGTTGTGTGTTACGGCGGGATAGTTTTCTACCACTAAGTGTGTTTTTCACTGTGTGTAGAATCCCTGCGTAAGTAGTGTGGAGTCTATCTACATCAGTACGGAAATTGACTGTGTGAGCTGTATTTTGAATGTGGCACATTTCTAACATCGGCAAAGCTGTTGATCGGTACGTACGATCAACTGTCTTCGTGCCGTCTAGGTTGAAAGTGTGTTGTTCCTGAATCATGTGTTGGATTAATCCGGTATTTGCTTGATGTACATCGAGATTTTGTTGTGTTTTGGCTTGAGCATGTGATAGTTTGTTTATATTGGATTTATGACCGCTCAATCGTTTTTTTAACTGATTTGTGGTCATTCCAATATACACCTTATCACAGTTAGTGCATGGAATACTGTATATGACATTATGTTGTTCTAGCAGAGATTTGACATTCTTTTCTGTTCTAGTTGTTGTTTTGACTGATGCATAATCTTTTTTCAGGATTCCGATGATCGAGGTTGTTAGGGTTGGGATGTTCGGTAAAGACCTATATGCTGTGGGTGTTCGAGTGTCGGTTGGAGAATTCGCTGATGTGTAGCTGCTTGGTAGAGGATTTGATGATGTTTGGCTCGGTGAGGGTGGCATTTGTGGTGGCATTGGAGATGGCATTGGAGGTGGTAGCGACGGTGGCAGTGGTGCTGGTTGTGGGATTGATGTTGGTTGTTGGAGCTGTGGGCGGTTATCGAACGGTGGTGATCGTTGTGTTTCGGTTTCGGCGATGGTGGTTTGGGGCAAACTTCTGATGTTCATGCGATTCATCAATCGGTTGATCAATGACGATGGATAGTTGTTTTGTCGCAAATTTTGGAAAATGATGTGTTTTTGCTGCTCAATTGGTATGCAGGTAGACAGAAGTGTGACTCGTTTGATGAAGTTGGAAGCTACATTAAGCTTCATGGTGGTTGGATGATACGAATGGAAATTCAGCAGGCGGCCAGAGGATATTGGCTTCGAATACCACTTGGTTTTTAAGGTGTTATCGTTGATGTTGTGGAGTACTAACATATCGAGATATGGTAGTTTCCCATCTTCCTCCAATTCCATAGTGAACTGTGAGTGCTCGTCATATTGATTGAATATGCTTAGGATTCGCTCGACTTGTGATTTGTGTAGAACGAGGAACAAATCGTCTACATATTTTTTCAACACCGGGGGGTGTATCCTATCTTTTTGATGACTGTCTCTAACAGATCTTCCATGACGTAGTCAGCCAGTATTGGAGACAGTGGGCTACCCATAGCAGTGCCAAATATTTGATGGTAGTACTTGTCTCTAAACTTGAAGTAACTATTATCCAGACACAGTTCTACCATTTCTAAGAACAGATCTAAATTGATGTTGGTTCCTTTCTTAATGTCTTTCCATCGGAAGATGATGCTACGTATGACGAGGTCCTTTGGCATGTTGGTGAAGAGGGAGACAACATCAAAGGATACCATCACACGATCTGGCGGGATAGTGGTTGTGTTGATTTCCTCTGCGAATGAAAAGCTGTCCTTTATATTGAAGTGACCGGTGAAGGTTGCTTGAAGAATATTAGCGATGAATTTCGATAACTGATATGTTGGGGCTGTTATGTTCGGCAGTACTGGGCGCAGTGGTAAATGCCATAAAATTACAATTGTCCTCCCAGTCGCAACACCATCATTAAAACCTAATTTAGTACTATACCATTTAATTCCACTAAATTTTGTATCATTCGACAGATACGCGTTTCGACCTCAACTTTAAGGCCGCACGGGACGTCATCATAATCACCCTTTCCATTTCAAGAAGCAAACCCCAAGAACCACTCCATATATCGATGCGAAAATGTATCACTATGATTCTATATATGTAGGGCACCACCCGACAAATTTCCAGCTTCATCGGTTCAATAAAACTCGAGATTTGCTTCCGCGAAGTTTTGATGATTATTGTTAGAGTGAGACGAAAGATAGGGAAAATAACACGGTCTCCCGTGTCCCCTTAATGTCGTCCCTAGTGGTGTGTACTAGAATCGACATCGAATGTAGTACACGACACTGAAGAGTACCTTGCAGTTGAGGTCGAAGTACGCGTATATGTCAAATGATACAAAATCGTATGGAATACAATGGCATGGTAGTGATATTTCAGTATTATCTCGCCGCTTTCTTAGTCAAAGTTTGTTATCACGTGCCTTCCTGAATAATCAAAATTTAAATCAATTATATGCAGCACCTGGATTAGATCATAAGAAACACCTTGGCATAGATTAAAATGTTGCTAGGCATTCGGTAGAATTCGAAATATGTTTGGAACCAACAGGTTTGTATTAAATGCGATTTTTAGAGATTTTGTCGATGGTATCGTAATTCTATTAGAACCACATCAAAGTACCTATCTCTTTTTTTCGGAAAAGATGGTTGAATTGGTTATTCAAGACTATGCTTATGTTGAATAAATCTTCTCTACAGTGAGCTCGTCCGTATTTTTTGTAAAGACTCCAATATCCTTCTCACACTACACCCAAACGGCAATCAATTCCGAAACACTCCATCTATCGTCACCATTGTTTACATCGTCAACATTAATCAAGACCGCTTCAACAACAACCCGTTTGTTTGCCATCAATAGGAATACGAATCCATCGAAACGACGACGACAGCTGTTTCCTCCAAGACCAGATACTGGATACCGTTCCACCATTCATCCCAAGATCCAACCATTTCCATCTCGTCAAGGCGAATGATGATGATGATGATGATGGTGATCCACAATTCATCTGGAGCTTACTTTCCGCGTGGGACAAAACAACCGGAGCCCTTTAGTTTCAGTACGTTTTGATAGCGAACAAATTTCTTGTCTATTTCGTCATTTGTTTGCGCTCCGCCTCGAACCGGTAACAACAAAGCTTCGGGAGAAGAGAAAAATGCCGCTGCTCAATTCGAACAACTCGTTCGATTTTTTGTCCTTGTTGGCGCGCCCTCCACTCGGATTCCAACTAAAGGATGCTAATTTACTGTCTGTACCAGAGCCGGTGCTAATGGTTATGGTCCGCCTTTGGGGTTTGCTTGGGTCATAGAAACATTGGAACCGTGTCTACGGTGTCCACTATTTGTTCATAGTACCTGTTTACAAGGTAACAGATTCAGTCACCAACACATCCACGTTAGATATGATTTTTAAAACTTTTTAGTTCTATACTTCAACTATTTTTTGCATATAAGTATACACTGAGAGGCAAAATAAAGTGCCCACCTCACCAGTTTTCGAATTTCTCTCATTGATTTGGTTCACATTAAAGTTAACACACTTAAATCTTTTTTGATATTTTATTTTTGATATTCTTTTAAAGTTGCACTTACGAAATTTTGATAAAAAAAAAGAATTTTACTCAAAGAAAAAGAAAATCAATGTGTATTGAAAAAAATAGTGACAAAATAAAGTGCCCACTTCCTTCTTGGCCCCAGAAAAGATGATTTAAGAAAAATAAAGAGCAATTTAATAGTGAATGTGTCCTCCTTTGGCCTTAAGGACTTGCTGGAGGCGCTTCGGCATGTTTTTCACCAGGTTTTGCAGGTGTTGTGGTTCTAGTTCTTCCCAGGCGCACTCCAAGGCTTCAAAATAATTATTTTTGTTGGTAACACCAGTTTTGTCAACCCTCGCATCGAGAATCGCCCACAAATTCTCGATGGGGTTGAGGTCTGGGCTTTGTGGAGGCCATTCCAGCGGTTTAATCCGACAAGATCGAAAGAAAGACTTGGTTTTCTTGGCAGTATGCTTCGGGTCGTTGTTCTAGAGAAATATGAATTTCTCTTCAAGGCCCGTCTGGATCAGCGAAATTTCCAGATTTTCCTGCAAGATGTTGATGTAGGAATCTGCCGTCATTATTCCGTCGATTTTCACGAGGCTTCCTACTCCACTCCATGAAAAACACCCCCAGTGCAACTTTAAAAGAATATCAAAAAGAAAATATCACAAAAGTTTTAAGTGTGTTAACTTTAATTTGAACCAAATCAATGACAGAAATTTGAAAACTGGTAAGGTGGGCACTTTATTTTGCCTCTCAGTGTATCTATATGAGTTAATTTTGCATTTTCAATTGTTTTGAAGCATTTTTCAACTGAAGTATACTTTATTTCAAACTGATTTTTATCCAGTTTTTTGTGTGTTGAATATATTTATGGTAGACTACATGTTTATCACCCTTATTCATTGAAAATTTATGAAAAAACGGTACTTCCATACATTAAAAGTTAATAAAAACAGTTGATTTTTTCACCAATAGATAAATAGTTATGGGAAACCATTACCTTGTATAAACGTACTTTGATATGCGTCAAAGCCTCGCGTTTTCCATCATGGAGAAAAAATAGTCAGTGTATCCTTCGGCCAACAGATTGAAGAGAACATCGCTCAATCAACTGACGGCAAACAAACAACGTTTTCCATTTCTTCCATTTTTTTTTTTGTTCAGTTCCGCGTTGCGTTCTCCGGTAGGTGGCCATTCGACGACAGCATGGAGATGGAAACATTCATCAACGACGAATAAGTCAACATCGAGAAACAGGATGTTTGAAGAGTTGTCAGCAAGCGCAATTACATACACACAACTGCTCGTTCGCTGTGTAAGGCTATGGAGTTGCACAACGATGGCTGTCCTTGTCAATGAATAAAGAGGATCTCACGGGATGTCCAATTTCGCTGTCCAATTGGCTTAGATCCAGTTGTGAGACCGCTATGAACTTAAATTAAATGACTTATCTCTACCTATAATCTATGAAATTTGGTCAAATTATATTTAATTGAATAACATTTAGTCATAAGTACATTTGATCGGACATCTCGTCGAATGGACATTTGGTCGAAAACGATTAATTCTAATAGAAAGCATATGACATTTGATCGAACCAACATTTCGTGGCAAAAACCTTTGGTCGAAATTAATTAGTATGGACACAAAGTTTTTCTTTTAATCCGATTATCGTCCAGAGCAGCACACACAGAGTGATTGCATAATTGGAAAAGTACTATTTTACCGACAATTTATTGAACGGATCAAGAAAGATTTGAACGACAAAAGAAAGCTAATTTATTGTAAGTAGATTAAAATTACATAAGTATATTTTTTTAAGGTGACGATAAATCGAAGCCAAACCTCAAAATTTCAAGAGCACAGATCTGGAGAACCAAACATCCGTTTTAGCTGAAAACTTAATCGATTGGTCACTTGCTAGTGGTGACCAATCGATTAAGTTTTCAGCCCAAACGGGTGGCACCGTCAGGTGCTCGGTTCTCCACATTTGTGCTCTTGAAAATTTGAGGTTTGGCTTCGATTCATCTTCACCTTAATTGATTTGAATAAATTATAGTTTGGGCGTTGCTGAAAACCAGTCAGCCGCTATGCAAAATTTGGGTTCCTTTCGGGAACAATTTCAAAGCTTCAATTCAAAGCCAAGAATTTGAAGCCGAAAATCCAAAGCCAATAATTTAAAACAATAAACCCAAAATCAAAGCTTACTCCATAGACCAAAAATTCAAAGTCTTACAAAAAACACAAAGAAAATAATTGTTTTCATTCGCATTTGATTGAATATTAATTTGAATGAGTTTTGGATGCAAGAGGATCTTCATTCGATTGAATTTATATTCGATTGAATTAAAACTCAATTCAATTTTAATTCGATTTGAATTCAATTTGGTTGTATTAAGATTCAGTTAGATTTTGAACTAAAAGATTTGAATTCGAATAAATTATAATTCTATTGAACTTTGACTTTAAATCGATTGGATTCACATAGGATAAAATGAGTTTGGTTGGCTTTGGATTCGATTCAATTCATTCGATTGCACAGTGGTCCAGATAGCAAGTTTACGCGGACATGAACTTTTCGACGTCATTTTGTGGTTTTAGAGTATAGGTTGCTTCCCAAAAGTGTCTCGAAATTAGTTGTACTACAATTCGTACGAAAGGGATTTTTTTCTGCACTAGTCGCATAGTGTCCTTTACGTCAACTTTTTAATGTTAATAGATAGCAAGTTGGTATCAAAATTCAATACAACAAACTTTGTAGAACAAACTTTTTCTCTATCTCTTATACTTTCTGAGAAAATTGACTTTTTATATAAAAAAATGAAGAAAATCATTTTTTCACTCATAAGTCATTTGTTTACCAATTTTAGCAGCCTACTATGTTCTACAATGTTTTTGGTACTATTATATTCTACAACTTTGGTGAATATACCACAGTTGTGTTTCTTCTGGTTTTCTTATGGTAGGAGATATTAATTTAAAATCGTACCGTATTACAGGCCAAATAACTCGCAAAGATGCACTTGAAAATGAACCTACCTGTCACACCGTGGCTCTACACCCCTTAAAGAGTATTTGAGTGAAATTTGGTGAATATATTATGTTTATACAGGGTGATTACTAATTCATGTCAGTAAAGTAAATGATCATAGTTAAAAGATGGATGTATGAATTTTAATTTCCAGTGTACATCCTGTTTTGCACATCAATAAAGTTTGTTTTGACAAAGTAAAGATTAAATATTTTTTTCATTTACCTTAGTTTTTATTCATATGTGTGTTTTAAAGGCATTTCACCTGGCTCCGCTGAAAAAAAATTCTGATTGGAGCAGCATGTTATCACAATCTTTTAGACTTACTAGGGAATAGCATAAGATTAATAATGGAAAATTTTAGCGAAAAAGGTATGTATATTTTGTTAAAATATATGCTTTTGAACAGCGTGCGAGTTAACTGTAATGCATCTAAAACAACGCATGTGGCTGGAAATTGAGGTAAAAAAAATAAATATGTTATCTATGTATAGCGAAGACAAATGTTATAGATGTCTAAAACTTGATATGCACTGGTTATTAAAATTCATACAACCATATTTTTTCTTTGATTACTTATTTTACTGACAGGATATAGTAATCACCCTGTATATATTTTTAAGACTATTTTCAATGACGGGTGATTTGCAATTAAAACACATTAATTAGTCATCTTTTTTATAAAACACACAAAAGTCATGGCCGCCGCGATTCAGCATGAAATAATCAACACCTGTTTAGATTTTGTAGAGTGTACTATATTTGTTAAAAAGCATAATTTTCAAAACTTTTTCAATAATTCTTGCGCTTCTTCGTGCAATTCCGAATACTTCTGTGCGATTCGACGATTTGTCAGTGAGATCACTGGATCTGATGTGAGTAGCAATCGCAATTGTATTTTTTTGACATGGTTACTATAACTTATTTCAATACTTTAACTACTGTAATTACTGCTTTACATAAATCAAAGACTCAAGATAAATAAATTGAATGCCTCTCAACTCTTGCAACATATTACCATTTATGACTTTTAATACGGCATGATTTTAAATTAAAATCTTCTTTGGGACGTAATGTCAGGAAGAAGAAGAAAACAATAAGAAAACGAGTAGAAATACAACTGTGGTATATTCACCAAAGTTGTAGAATATAGCATTACCAAAAACTTTGTAGAACATAGTAGGCTGCTAAAATTTGTAAATAAATGACTTATGAGTGAAAAAATGATTTTCTTCATTTTTTTCATATATAAAGTCAATTATCTCAGAAAGTATAAGAGATAGAGAAAATGTTTGTTCTACAAATTGTTTGGAATAAAATATGCTACAACTTTGCTGAACATACCAACTTACTATCTATTAACATAAAAAGTTGGCGTATAGGGCACTATTGCGACTAGTGCAGAAAAAAATCCCTTTCGTACGAATTGTAGTACAACTAATTTCGAGACACTTCTGGGAAGCAACCTATACTCTAAAACCAGAAAATGACGTCGAAAAGTTCATGTCCGCCTAATCTTGCTATCTGGACCATTGTGGATTGGTATTTAATTTGATTCATTTGGATTCGACTAAATTTCGAATCGATTGAATTTGAATGCAACTCAACTTGGATTCGATTGGATTTGGTTTTGGATTTGATTGAATTTGGATTTAATCAAAATTGAATTTGGCTTTTAATAAGATTTGTATTCCATTGAATTTTATTTATTTTCAAATTGGTTGGTTTTAAATTCGAATAAATTTGGATTCGATTGCATTAACGTTAAATTTTATTTGGATTTGATTGGATTGCAATTCGACTCAATTATGATATATCTGGTATTGGAGTCCATTCAATTCAGATTTGATTGGATATAGATTGAAATGAATTTGGATTCATTAGGATTTTGATTCAAATTGATATGAATTTGTTTTTGATTTGGATAAGGGTCAATTTTGACTCGATTAGATTTGAATTTAATTGGATATGGATTCGAATGGATTTGGACTTCCATTCTAATTGCTTGAAATTCGATTGAATTTCGGTGCAATTGAATTTGGATTCGATTATGTGACTTTATTAGATTTGTATTCGATTCAATTAGGATTTGATTGGGGTGTGATTCAATTAAATATGAATTCGATTATATTTGCATTCGGCAAGTTTAAGACTTTATTGGACACAGATTCTATTTGATTTCGAATTAATTGGACTTTGTTTTGATTAGATATGGATCCGGTTGAGTTTAAATCCAATTATCAATGGATTTCATTAGAATTCAACTCGATGCAACTTGAAAATCACAACTTCATGAAGATTTGATATCGCGGGCTTGAATTGTACAAACATTCATCACGCTGTACAATTTTCAAAGATTTAATCATTAAATCACTGTTTCAAGCCGAGTGTTCGGAACATAAGTCATGTTCGAGATTCAAATCGTACACTTCAGGTTAATTTTCAGAACTCCAGGTCTGAAAGACTTCCTCTAAGAGCTGGTGTTCCCCAAAGCAGCATTTTGGGACCAATATTATACAATATTTTCACATCTGACTTACCTGAGTTACCTCAGGGATGTCAAAAATCTTTGTTTGTGGATGACACAGGCCTCTCCGCCGAAGGACGAAGCCTGCGTGTCATCTGTAGTCGATTGCAAAAAAGTTTGGATATATTTTCTTCATACTTGCAAAAATGGAAGCTGCAAGCTGAAGCTCTAGCTCGAGGTCCTTAAATTTATCTCAGATAAATTTATTTGCGGAATTATACATTAGAATACGATTTAGTCGTGCTAATCGGGATTGGAAACAAAGTTTTAGAAATATGATCCAGAATGAACGCAGTTTTCGGCATTTGAATTTTAAAGCTTTCCATATTTTTACGTAAAAGTAATACTTAACAAGTTTGAATAAACATTTTTATCGACACACCTTAAAGTTAACAGTTAGACTTTGCACAAATTAGATTTTTCTGCTAGGATTTTCACAGATATCAGCTAATTTATGCCTATGAGATGCATTTGAAGTAACTGTTGGCCTTAAGTGTTCGGAATATGAGTCAAAACAATATAACGAAAACCGAAAAAAAAATACATTTGATTAATATTCGATTGGATTTGGGTTCTTTCAGATTTGATTGGTTTTGATTTCAATTGAATTTTGATTCAGCTGAACTTGGATTCGATTGGATTGGGTTTCAATTCAATTAAGATTCGATGTGGTTTGAAATCAAACCAATTTAGATTCGATTGTTTTTTTTATATCTTATCAAATATATTTGATAGATTTTATTGAATTTATATTCGATTGAAGCATGCTGCTTGCAGTAGATATTGTACTTAAAATAATTGAATCTCTTTATTTCATTCGTTGATGTAAAATCTAGCGTTTTCTGTGAAAGCAGCAGTGCATCAACCAATTCTCTTCAAACATTTTACCGAGCAGTGCAAACGCAGCTTCAGAGCGAAATTTCAATATTGGCCCAATTATCCAGGTCCCTTTGGTACGCCGTGGCAAACGAGGAGGGACTCTACACTGCTCGTTACCGGAAGCCGAATTGAGCTGAATGCAACTTTCAAATTTGCGTGGTTGGTCCCTTTGTGGCAAGTGGGATGTGTTTTGCGAACCAGCTTGATGAATAGTCCCATTAATTTACTTTTAAATGATTTCCCTGAACTGGAAATTGATTTCACTTCAGTTCGGTTGGTTGCAACAGACCTGAGGGGGGTACATTGTGGGTAGCCGCCTGTAAATGATTCTCATACATGATTCAGGGATCCCCGCTGAATGTTGATGGGGGTCAATGCCAACCTGCTGCTGCCAAATGATGACTTCGTTTGAATGCGAAATGGATGCAATGAATATTTGATCGTCATTAATTTAAATTGGCTGGTGAGCGAGGTGCCGTCAATCATGGGAGATAGGCTTTTTTACTCGGATGAATAACTCCGATGCCAGCCGGTGTAACAGAAAATGAAAATCCTTTCATTAACTGACAAATTGTCTTCTGATCAATTCGGAATTCAATTCGAAAGCGTTCCTGCGATATTTCGGATAATGGGCTAATTATTTTGATCCCATCTGCGCTCGACTCGCGTCAGCTCTGTTTCTAGGGATTTTCGCCGTATTGCAGCGGAATGAATGATGGGAACAATATTATCATGCCCTAGGAAAAAAAAATAATCAGCATAAGTTCAACTTGCATCAAAATCAGCAATCAGTTCGATACTTTTGTTGACTTTTCCAAACGCCAAATCAAAGCAGCCTCTAGCCCAGGCTCATTGATTTAAGTGAGGTAGCAAAGAGTGCCGCTTATCGTGGTCAGATGTTCCAAAATTGGGGGATTTAGGCAGGAGATCTTGAACTCGATTAAGGGAATCAAGGTTTCCTTCCAAATCGCAAAGAAAGGAGACTGTCGCATTTGCCGGAAATTCTTAAAGAGCGCAAACTTCTTCTCAAACATATTGTTGAGAAGAAGCACTATTTTGTTTTATTTATAACGACAAAACTAAACGCTTGTTCAAAGTCGTCTTGAAAGGACTCTCAAGTGACTATAAGCCACCTAGAGATCAAAAATGGAATAAATGATTTACTTGGATTTTCCCCAGTCCAAGTAATCATTATGAAAAAGAGAACCCAATCTGGCATTCTTCGGAGAGGGCTTTCTCAAGAATATTACTTAATTCACTTGAACAAAAAAGATCTAAAAAATATTGAAGCTTTAGAAAAAGCAAGACTTATGTTCGATGTCCGTGTGACATAGGAACATTTCCAGGCGGTACCAAAAGTTGGGTCATGGAACAAAACGTTGCCGCATGGATGCTAAATGCATGATTTGCGTAGGTTCTTCTCACGCTAAGGACGTCTGTCCAGTGAAGGAAGATACCGACAAGTTCATTTGCGCAAATAGCGGTGGTAATCATAAGACAAATTTTTGAGCTTGCCCTTCGCGTAGGCGAGTCGTTGAGACTCGTGCCAGGCAGATGAACGGTAATGTCCGTTATGATAACGGTCGTTTTCGGAATTTCCCTGGTAGAGTATCGAACAATGCTCATTTTTAGCCATTCGAATCTTTTAATTTCGAATGTATCTAACCAAAGAAAATCCTTTGCCGATATCGTAACAGGTAATTTGAACTCCTCCCCTTTTCATACTACGAGTAACAGTTCTTATTGTTGTAAATAAAATAGAAAAAATAACCCTGCCGCCGCAGGAAACTTCCACTCTGCCTCTTCGTCTACCGAAAATTCTAATTATAAATTCTGTCTCCCTCTGATTTTAATTTTCTAACTGACCAATTGAATCTAATGATTGATGAAATGTTCAAAGCCACCACAATGACTGAAGCAGTCCAAGCTGGTATAAATTTACTAATCCAATTGTTATTGGATTACGTTTCTCTAATGGATCCAGTTTATAAATATATTTTCAATTGGATTGCTTGTTATTTTAATATTAAAGAGGATGAGTTGTTTAATTATCTAACGATGAACAACATACAAATAACAGCTACTACTGAAACTTATTTGAAACCTGTGTTCAAACTCATAAGAGAACCAAACTTTTTAGTTTATCGTAATGATCGACTTGATGAAGTATGTGGGAGAGTTGCAATCATCATTCATAGGCGTATAAGACATCAACTATTTGTCGTCATTTCAAACCAAATTTTATGAGAGTTTCTGTTGAAACACAGCTTGATAAATATACTTTAATTGACTTAAAAAAAAACTTCGCTCTTATTTTTGCATACGTTCGAATGCTCTTTCGATCGAAACCCGTTATGTATTCCCGTTTACGCCATCAAAATCAAGTGGGCCACGGATTCGAATGAAAAGGATTCAATCGAAAGATGGATCCGCCGTAAACGTGAATGAGAGGGATAATGATCTGATGCAAGCAAAAATTGGTTTAAAATTAGCTATTAAAAATTCCAAATTAGCAAAAAAAACGGCAATAACAAATTAAAAAACAAATCATCATTAAACAATTCTAAAGTTTCTAAATAAAAGCTGAAAATAAGTACTATTATATTAAAATTTTCCAAAGAACTACCAAAAATAGTACTTACTGTACTCTACATACACTCCGGTGCAAAAGTTTGAGCTTACTTCCTAAAAACATGCAAAAAAGTGTATCTGGGATTATACGTGTAATTGAAACTTTCTATAGCTTATTCGAAAGGCAATGAGTTAATATTACTCCGTAGCTTTTTGGACCGATTTTTTTTGTTTACTAAATTTTTACTTTAGGCATTTTTTGAAAAAAAAAATACACTGGTAAAATTTGGCTTATTTTCTCAGCATTGAATCGAGCATAATTTTAAAACCAGCACCGTCATTAGAACCGCAATTTATGAAGAGCACTTGCCAATTTTGGCATACAGATCTAAAAACTATTTAAAATCATTAAAACAGTCATTCAGGTCATCGTGTTAAAGTTTGGGTTAGCCCCTCAGTATGTTTTTTCATATATTGAGGTATCAAAAAGTTTCAAAAACCTGGCCTGTAGAGAATTAGCATTGTGTGGGATAGATATGGGGGAAACGGCTCATTTTAGTGAACGGTTCCGATCCGAATCATTTATTCTAGTGAACCTGATCTTTCGAACGGTTCAATGGCTTGCAAAGAAAGAGCGAACGGATAATAGAGCGGTTCATTCCTTGTTGCGCGACATGCGTCATACCTTTCGTGTCTTTCGCTCTCTCATTCTTCTTACGTTCTTCCCCAGAAACTCACGATACACTCGGCCGCTTTCCCCTAACCGAACCAAAAGACAAGCAAAATGCTGCTCAAGTGGGCACCTTTGCTCTCTATCCCTTATCTGTTCGTATGCACATGGGCGGTGCAAATTAGTTGTTTGGATGTATATGTGGAGAGTGTGGAGTTGCAGCAAACTGTGTTTGCATGCTTGCCGTGGCGTGCAAAGCAAGGAACGTGTCAAGTGTAACAATAAAGCATAGAAAAGAGCGATTCATTGTTTTTCTGTGTCACTTCACTCGTTCTTTTGAGTGATCCTGATCTTTTGAACAGCTTCTATTCTTTTTGCCCATCTCTCGCACTGCGGGATTCACTTGCGTGCCTATCCACTGAAAACTAGTCCTCACTTTCGGCGGAGTTTGCTCTTGCATATTGCCCTTCCACTTCCTTCGTTTCTTTGTCTCCTTCCGTCGTTCATCTTCTGACGGATTCCATGTCAAATCGGTCAGTCACAGAACTCGACCATCTTCGATTTGGATTAAATTTTGCACATGTTTTTGGTATGGTAGAATAAGTGTTTTCCATAGAAAAATTGATCATTTTGACTCAAGCGTAACTTTTGAAAATGGCCTATAAATGTTTGCATGCAACTTATTTGAAAAATTCTAACTCCGAAACTGTTGATTTTAGAGAAAAATGTTCTATGAAGAAGTTGTAGTGAACCGATTGGACTATAAGAAAAAAATATACACTGGAAAAATATTTCATTTATTTTCATACAAAATTCAAATATTAAACTTAAATTTTAAATTACACAAAAACCCCATTTTTAATATTTTTTAAATTTTCACCATATAATCTTGATAGTAAAAACAGGTTTGGGACAAAGTTTCATGATGGAGAAATTTTTAATAAAAAAGTTTTTCTAAGAACAACTTTTGGACGATTTTCAAAATTTTGATTTTTTGTCAAAATAAATACGTTCTGATGATACAGTAAGCATCTTGAAATGATTCTAAGCCATAATGATTATATAAATAATTTTCTAGAAGTAGCCATTTTCGAATTATTTCGAGTTTAATGCAAAAAAAATTGTTTAAATATTAAAATAGGTCATTTTCATTAGTTATTCGCGTTTCTCCATTGATAATAATTCGTTTTCGAGAGTAAAGACCATATTTCTTTACATTTGCTTATTTTCCTTGATGGAGAATCACGAATAACTAATGAAAATGGCCTATTTTAATATTTAAATACAGTTAACTCTCCCTTACTCGATATTGAAGGGACCATCGAGTTAGGGAGGTATCGAGATACAGAACACATATTTTTCAAATTTTCAACTTCTTATTATTTTGTCAAAATACATTCAGAATAGTTACTTTCTCGTGAAAAACAAAACCATTTTACCACATTTACTTTTGTGACATTTTTTTACCGATCAGCAAAAATTAAAAATTTTAGCACCCAGAAATTGGCAGTAAGCTTTAATTTTACTATCAATTTAATCATAATTTGATTATTATGATTAAATTGATAGTAAAATTAAAGCTCATGAAATTTATTAACGTTTGTAGGACATTTGGAACTTTTCATAAAAATATCGAGATAGAGAGGTAAACTTACTTGGGAAACTGAAACAGATAGCATCGAGTTAGGGAACATCGAGTTAGAGAGGTATCGAGTTACAGAGGTATCAAAGCATGCTAGATTGAAGGGACCGCGCATTCCATCGAGTTACGGGAAATATCGAGATACAGAATATCGAGTAAGGGAGAGATGACTGTAATATTTTTTGCATTAAACTCGATATAATTCACAAATGGCTAATCTAGAGAAATTATTCATATAATCATTATGGCTTAGAATCATTTCAAGTTGCTTACTGTATCATCAGAACGTATTTTTTTTTACAAAATATCAAAATTTTGAAAATCGTCCAAAAGTTGTTCTTAGAAAAACTTTTTTATTAAAAATTTCTCCATCATGAAACTTTGTCCCAAAACTCTTTTTACTATCAAGATTATATGGTGAAAATTGAAAAAATATTAAAAATGGGGTTTTTGTGCAATTTAAAATTTAAGTTTTATTTTTGAATTTTTTATGAAAATTAATAAAATATTTTTTCAGTGTATTTTTTTTTTCTTATAGTCCAAACGGTTCACTACAACTTCTTCATCGAACAATTTTCTCTAAAATCAACAGTTTCGGAGTTAGAATTTTTCAAATAAGTTGCATGCAAAAATTCATAGGCCATTTTCAAAAGTTCCACTTGAGTCAAAATGATCAATTTTTCTATGGAAAACACTTATTCTACCATACCAAAAGCATGTGCAAAATTTAATCCAAATCGAAGACTATCGAGCACGATTTTTATTTTTTTCGACTCATTCTGCATGGAATTCGTCTTCTTCTTCCTTTCTCGCTCCCTTCTCCTCCTGAGTTACCTCGGCTTCGGAGGTTGTCTCCAGTATCGGTTAGGGAGACGTGCCCCGACTATCTTCGTCTTCTTTCGTCGTCGGGCTGAATCGAGTTCCGAAATCGGTCAAACGATTCCGGTTGGGGTTGACTTCCGGTTCATTTGCGCCCGACGACCCAATTCCAGGTACTGCTCTCTATCTCTTGTTTCACTGCTTTTCCCATCAGTTTCTCTGCAAGATAGACGTTATCTCCACCACCATATTGTTTACCAGATTCCAAAGGTTAGAAACGCACACCATTTTGCTTACCATCCTGTCCGCATTGAAGTCCTGACCAAAAGCAGCCGCCGCCACGCGCTTCGTTCCATGTTGAACCTCGGGCATTCGAAGACAACATTTTCCGGCGTTTCCTCTCTCTCACTACACACGGGAAACATTCGGAATGAGTCTGTGGGTCCACCTACCTTTCTCAGAGGCTTCCCATTATTGCTGCCACTTGACCAACAAGCCGATACCAGGCGTTGCAGAATTCGCTCTCATTTGAGAATGAAGCACGATCAAAGCAAGCAAAGAAAAACATCCCATCTGTTGCGGTCCACGATCGTCATTGTATCGCAAGGTGTAACAAGTCTGATAAATGGAAGCAGCGAGCGAGAGCCCCAACGAGAGAGCGATAATAAAACCCATTTTTCTCGCTTGTTTACCGTTGGGGATAGGCGTTTTTCTTTACTGGCACGATAAACAATCGACGAACTTCCAATAACAACAGTGTCCCCCAGGCTTGGAGCATGTTTAGAGGGGTTTTATCATGCACTACTATCCCCCCAATCTGATCAAACTTGTAGCAGTATACGATAAAGAGTCTCTCATAATGTGCAGCATGTTATGATAGTTACAGAGAGCGATACGTGAGAGATTCTCTCAATTTTCTCAGGATTCAATCCCTGGCCGATACTCGCCAATTTCCTCGCCTGTCTAGTGCCTCTCCGCTGATAACACTCGATGGCTTCTCTCAGGATAATGCAAATCGGAATCAATCACCCCGGTGATCACATATACTGCCTCCAACGATATTGTTCTGTATGCGCTCGCTACTCTCATGGCTATGAGTCGGAACGTGCTGTTGAGCTTGTCTCGATTGCGCTCAGTTTGCAGTGCTGCACCTCAGGCCGGAACTCTCTATCTCAGTATCGAGGATAATACGCTAGTCAGAAGACGCCTCTACTGCTTCTCGGACCACGAGCGTTCGACATGATCCTTGTCTGAGTGACCGCTGTGATGCTATGACATGTTCCCCGATGGTAATCTCAGCGTGTGGAGCCGCTTTGCGATTGCTGACCGTTCCCCGTGCCTCCGTAGCTAGCACTTCCAATTCCTAAAGCGTTTCGCCTATTACTATTAGGACGCCGTCATCAGCAAAGCCGATGATCTCGACGCCCATGGGTGATTCCAGTGATAAAAACCCGTCGTACATCGCATTCCACAGAGTCGGACCCAGTATGGATCCTTGTGGAAATTCCACCGTTACTCTTAACTTCTTTCGACCGGCGTCGGTTCGGTTGCATACACCAAAACCCTATTCTCGAAGTAGCTCTGCATAATCCGGTACAGATAGTCAGGAACCCGCATTCAATGCAGCGCTGTAGTGATATTTAGGATGACCCATTCCAAGAGTTTGCCCAGTTTATCTAGCAAGCATATAGACCTGTATAATGATGGATCACCGGGTGGTTTTCTTGGCTTCGGTAACCGCACCAGCTCCTGGATCTTCAATATATCTGGGAAGGGACCTTTCGATGCATTTCTACATCACCTTCTGGAACTTATCCGGGTACGCTAGGATCGCCCCTTTAAGTGCCACATTCGGTATTCCATTCGGTCCGGGGGTCTTTTTCACCTTCAATGGCTCCTTGTACCACTCAGACTTGCTCAGCGTTATCTCGCGTTTGAAAGCAGCTCTGGCTACTTGGAATACGACCTTCCACTCCTCTCCTACGTTCTACGTTCCTTGTTATTTGGTAACGCCACCTGGGTTTAAAGCTAGCGGAGGGCGTTGAGTGCATCGACCACGGCATCGACCATGGCATTGTTGTATTACATGCTCTCTCCACCGCTTTTATCAACCCTACAGCATCCAAGTTCAGGGCTTCGCTGTTGGTGCGAAGTGCCTCAACGAAGAGATCTTTGTGGAAGCCTGCCGGTCGCCATTTGTTCTCCTTAGCACTGCCGCAGTGTTCCGCTGGCTAATCCTGTAGCGTATCGCCTGGTGATCACTATGGGTGTACTCTTCGCTTACCCAACAGTTCATGTTGCCCACCAGTAATGGGCGTCTTTCCGAAACATGCTAACGATGCCTTCGTTGCACAATCGCACGTCTAGCTCCAGAAGATTGTAACCTCTGGCATTGGTTACTCTGCTATCCCACTCCACTGGCCATGCATTGAAGTCACCTCCAGTCAGCACTGGTTTTCGACTTACAAGCTCGTCGCTCAACTCCTCCAACATTCTACTGAATTCTCCGACCGTCCATCTTGGAGGGGCGCGTAGCAAAAGTAGATTCCGTTGATTTTGACGAATACGAACCCCGTGTTTGAGCTGGCAACCACCTCCTGGATAGGAAACCTACCCGTCACTTGCATAGACGCTGTGCCTGTGCTATCCGCCTCCCAATAGGCGTTATTGAGTGGTACTCCATACGGTACAGCTATTATCGCAACGTCGCACTCAGTTTCTGTAGTCGACTGCCACAACAGGTGCCTTGCGGTGTCGCAGTGGTTCAGGTTGATCTGCGTTACTTCCGTTACTGTTAGGCTGCGATCGCTTTTTGGTACACGCGGCAATTAAAGCTGCCCGTCGAATGGGTGTTTCTCTCGTTCGATGAGTAGAGCAAGCACCTTGGTCGATTCTTGCAGTCTTTTCCTCTTTCTCCACATTTCCTGCACAATTCGCCGCCGCCGGATGTCCAAAGTTCATGCACTTGAAGCATCGCATCGGTGGCATATCTGCTCGTGTAACGAGTCTCAGTGCCTCGACCAGCCAATTGTCATCTTGTATTTCTCCATCAGTTGGTTTGCCGTGTCAACAGGTAGCCGAATCGTCACTTACAGTGTGCCGTCGTACGACTTCCTCAGACGGATTGCCATGGCCTCCTCTCCAAGGCTACTTTGCTTACACAGCTCCTCACCCACCTCGTCTACGATTGTTGTCTCGTCCATCTGCACTCAACAACTGCTTCCTGAGTAAGTACTCTTACGTCCGTCTCGTTCCCAAAGATTTCGCGACTAGCCGAGCTCTTGATCTCTGGGTCACTCTTCAGCTCAAACAGTTCAAACTCCCCTTTCTCGGTGCACTGCGTTCTAACCACGTTTTCTCCGAGATCCTTCAGGTTTGCATCGTCCAGAAGTAGCCCGTCATTCGTTTTGGCATAATACTCATTTTTCATTGACTTGAAAAAGTATCACTGTACGCGCCAACATACATGAAGTATGCTGATACTTTTTCAGCTGAGTCAGTGCAAAACCAACTGATATTCTTTGATTCGAAATCGTGTGATGAATTAGCAACAATCATCAACGGTGCGTACAAATTTCACTCACGGCCTACATCGCCTTAACCCCACAGTTTGGTGTATTGTGCAAAAGTTTAGGGTAAATAAAATTTGCATAAAAACCAAAATTCTGTAAAATCTAACACCATTAATATAAGCTCCATTATCAACGTTTGAATAACCCATACACTATTGAAATGGGTTTGAAAATGGCACAAATATTGGCGAAAATTATTTTAATTCCCCTCAAATGCTCTCAAACTTGTGCACGATGACTTCAATGATTGTTTTGATGATTTAGAATACCGTTTTTTTTTTTCAAATTCCGAACATGACTCATATTCCAACTTTTATAGCGATTTTTCAAGAAAATCTTACAAATTTCTTCACAATTCTTCCATAACTCAAGTCCTATATATTTAAAAGTTATGAGAATATCAATTTTTACCTGTGAAATTGTCACTGTTATTTTTAATGATATTTCGAACTTTTCTACTGCTAAAAAAGTTCAAACTGTCTCATTACACATCTCAAGGATCAAATTATGTCTCTAGCAGATTTCGGGTTGCTTAATCTAAAGCCGTTCTCAGAAATGTTCCAGCAAATCACAATTTGAAATTTTAACTATGATTTATCAAACTTTTTGTGATCTAATCCACCAAGCATGCAAAATAGGACTTTAACTTTCATTTCAGTTAAAGTTTGGTTGAATTAATCCTCTTATACCCAAATTTTTATTTTCGATCTAAATATCATTTTTAGTTATCTAAAATCGTTCTTAACACGTTTTGGGCAATGATTTATTTTTATTCGCAAATCGATGAATTTTGATTTTTATAATTTTTATTTTTGAACATCCCTATCCTTTTTCATTTTTTCTTGAAGCCTCTTCTAGTTACTGATTTTTGGCAACAATAAAAATTCAAGTTTTCACGGTACTTTTAAAAATAATAAATTTCAAATAATTTTTCTGAAATTATTTTTATTTTCCGTGTAATTAACGGAAACACAGGTTTGGAATTATTTTAATACCACCAAGCCCTTCTTCTGTTATAGGCTAATAGTAGAAAAATATAAAAGGTACGATTTTTTATATTACACGTTAAATAAATCCCAGGCATTTGTAGGTTATATAAGAAAACAATTTTTCAAACAATTTTCAAAAATACAAAAAAGTTTCAAAAGTCATAAAAAACTTTTCTCATATGCTTGTTATGAGTCAAGGTTTAAGCCAAAAATAAAATCATTTTGATTTCCGAGCTGCGAAAAAAATACACAAAATTCCAAAGTGTACCCCGTCTAAAGGCGGGGTTGGGTATAAGAGAGTTAATAAATTCAGATGTAATAGATTTTTTCAACATGCTTGCAGTCTCCATACAAAGTTCTTTGTTTCTCTCATATGGAAAAATACAATACCTTCCTAAACCATAAAAAAAAACTTTCGATGGGCGAAAGTATTATGAACTTTGTTGTAAAGTATTGTTATACACATGAAGCTTGAATTCTGTAGCAAATTAAGCAAATAAATATCCATACAAGCTGGCGAACTTGCATACAAGTAGGCTGAAAAAGTCAAATTTTGTATTTTTGACAGCCAATATCTCAAAAAACTAGACGTACCATGATATTTTTGAGAACGGAAATGTATTCAGTAACCCTTAATTAAGTGGTATTTTAGTGCTTGAGACATGAACGTGTTCTTCGTAATTCCCTTCTTTAAATGCCTATTAATTCGGTTGCCGAATGAAAATCGGCTCATTCTTTTTCGTGTGCTCATCGTTCCTCAAATGTTGAACGGGAGGTAACCCACTTCCCTTAGATGCAGCGAGCCCGGCAAGAGCGAAGACAATTTCACGGTTCGGATCATTTCCAACATATAAATTGGAGCATTTTATGATATTAATAGTTTCCACTTTGTCGGGAGGGCGCTTCGTCTTTCATTCTTTCGTTCAATTTTTTTTCTGCTAAGCGTCCTCTATCAGATGATCCAATTCTTTTCGCTTTTCTAGCAGAATGATAGTCGAGGAGAAATCCCCCGCTCATTGAAGACTTTCTTCCGAAAAGCTCTTAAAACTGCATAAATTGTTCTCCATGCTATCTCTTAGAATGCGCCGTTTGAAACTGAAACGAATCGATTGGATTGAACGATTGGTGGAAAGCCCTGCCATCAACGACTGTATCAACCGCATAAGGACTGTATCAAAAAGTAATAAGCAATATATTTGACCATTCCGGAAAAGTTAGGTCGATCTCTATAGCTTTTTTATTGTTCTCAATGCTGTATATAAGTGCTGATTAAAATTCCAGGCACTTCAATTTTCTGACATTTCTTTGCATGGTAATCATTTTACACGAAATGTTTCTAAATTTTTCGGTCAAAAGTTTTCTCTTCGAAAGTTTGTATTAATATTTTCCATACATATATTTGCAAATCTATATAAATAAAAATGGAATGGTGTTTGTATGTCACGAAATGACTAACGAACGGGTCAACGGATTTGAATAATTCTTTCTCCGTGTTGTTCGTCAAGGGTTCTGACGTGTTTGTGTGTATAAAATTCCTAGGATATTTACCGGGAAAGTTGGAAAAACGAAAGTGAACGGGACTGTCATTTTGTATGGGGTGATCCATAACGTTTTTCAACAGCCTACTTGATGGCCAGACGAAGTTTGCTGGAATCACTATTTTAAAATAGTTGATGTAAACATTTAAAGTTATGAACAATAACAAAATTTGTAAGATTTTTGTGTTTTTTTTTTTTTTTTAACATCGTTGAAATACATTACCTAACAATTTTGTATTTGTACTTGTATTTGTATTTAAAATAATCCATCTGACAAATTAGTCTTAGGATTTATCGGAAATTTCGGTACAAATAAATGCGTTTATATTGGAGAACATGAGATGGGCCTTCCGTAGCCGAGTGGTTAGATTCCGCGGCTACAAAGCACAGCCATGCTGAAGGTGTCTGGGTTCGATTCCCGGTCGCTCCAGGATCTTTTCATGCAAAGGAAATTTATATGACTTCCCTAGGCATAGAGTATAATCGTACGTGCCACACAATATACGAATGCGAGAATGGCAACTTTGGCAAAGACAGTTCTCAGTTAAGTTAATAACTGTAAAATTGCTCATAAGAACACTAAGCTGAGAAGCAGGCTCTGTCCCAGTGAGTACGTTAATGTTAAGAAAGAGAAGAAGAAGTTGTCGGAGAACAATCATCTTGAATGTTGATGATTACTTTTCGATACAGTCCTTATATTGTATGTGATACTGAGTCTGTCTCGTGAAAGCGTTCCTGTATGTGACGATCGCGCTTTTCTCGTTTATCTCACCCAGTCTTACCATCAGTCCGGAAAAGCAGGATTTGAAAATGTATTCAATTCGATTGAATCGCTTTGGCGTTTCTGTTTGTGCCTTTCCGGAAGTAAGTTATGAACTTCTTCCAACTTGGCAGCTGTGCCAATTCCGAACTTAACAGTTGAGACCCCGGCACAGAACCATTGGACCACAAAGCCAAATGAAAAGTGATAGTTTGCAGGCAGTGTGGAAAATTGCTGATGTTTGAACTTATCTTCTACTCTCGTTTGGCCTGTTTTCGATTTGCCCATGAGGTTTTTTTTCTTTGGAGAACAATTGAAGCGTGACGATAATATTGAATCGATAGTGTTTTTTTTTGGGTAATTGTATAAGCGATGTGGGATTTGGCATAAGTACAGGTTCTGTACTACAGGAAGCCTTTCTTAGCCTGATGTTAACAGTGTAGCCTTGCATGAACATTATATTTTAATACTTTATTAGTATTATTCTAAACATTACATTCATTTCTTATATCTAGGTGTTCTGTGTTACACAACACTATCATCCTAAATAAGCTTTTATTAACATTTTGTTCACAACATATAACATTTCATTTGCCGTAGCAGTTCAGATTTTTTACAGGTGAGTTGATTTCACCTGCTTATAAGAGAAAAAAAAACCCGTTTTCAATTTACTTAACCTAACTTAACCTAAATATATAACGCATTAATCGTGGCAATAGAAGATTGTAAAGTTTTTGCCTGAAATTAATAATGATTTTATTTGACATTTGTTCCAATGTTTCAATATTGGATATTCTATGTAACTCATTGGTTCTATACCATGGAGGAAGCTTTAGAATCATTTTCGAAATTTTATTTTGAATTCTCTGCAGAGCTTTCTTCCTGGTATTACAACAGCTAGTCCATATTGGTACAGCATACAACATGGCTGGCCTGAAAATATGTTTGAATATCAAAAGCTTGTTCTTAAGACAAAGCTTTGATTTTCTATTAATAAGGGGATAGAGATATTTTACATATTTATTACATTTGGCTTGAATGCCCTCAATGTGATTTTTGAAAGTTAAATTCTTATCTAGCATGAGCCCTAGATGCTTTACTTCATCTGACCAATCTATTGGAACCCCTCTCATCGTGACAATATGTCTACTTGAAGATTTCATATAAAGAGCTTTTGGTTTATGTGGGAATAAGTTGAGTTTTGGAAGCAATAAAAAAACTAATAAGAAATCTTCCATTTTTGCAAGTATGAAGAAAAAATATCCAAACTTTTTTGCAATCGACTACAGATGACACGCAGGCTTCGTCCTATGGCGGAGAGGCCTGTGTCATCCTCAAACAAAGATTGTTGACATCCCTGAGGTAACTCAGGTAAGTCAGATGTGAAAATTTTGTATAATATTGGTCCCAAAATGCTGCTTTGGGGAACACCAGCTCTTACAGGAAGTCTTTTAGATCTGGAGTTCTGATATTTAACCTGAAGTGTACGAATTGACAGATAACTTTGAATTATTCTAACAATGTATGTTGGAAAATTGAAGTTTTTTTAATTTAACGATCGAGCCTTCATGCCAAACACTGTCGAATGCTTTTTCTATGTCTAGAAGAGCAAGACCAGTAGAATAGCCTTCAGATTTGTTGGAACAGATCAAATTTGTTACACGTAAAAGTTGATGAATGGTCGAATGTCCATGGCGGAATCCGAACTGTTCATTCGCAAAAATCGAATTTTCGTTGATGTTGGCCATCATTCTGTTTAAAATAACCTTTTCAGAAGGTTTACTGATGGAGGAAAGCAAACTGATTGGACGATAGCTAGAAGCTTCTGCAGGATTTTTGTCTGGTTTTAAAATTGGAACAAACTTAGCATTTTTCCATTTGCCAGGAAAATATGCTAATTGAAAACATTTGTTGAACATATCAACTAAAAATGATGAGGATGTAGAAAATTCCATCATCGCCAGCAGCTTTCATTTTTTTGATTTTTTTCAATAATAGTTCTCACTTCTTCCAAATCAGCCTCCCAGGCATTTTCGGAAACGTTCTCTTGATTGAGAATATTTTCGAAGTCCTGATTAACTTGATTTTTAATTGGACTAGTAAGTCCTAAATTAAAATTGTGCGTGCTTTCAAACCGTATAGCATGTTTTTGAGCTTTTTCGCAATTAGTTAGTAATAATTTGTTTTCCTCTTTCAATGCCGGTATTGGCTTCTGAGGGTTTTTCAAGATTTTAGATAATTTCCAAAAGGGCTTAGAGCCAGGGTCCAATTGAGAAATCTTATTTTCAAAATTTTTGTTTCTTAATTGTGCAAAACGTTTCCTGATTGCTTTCAAATCCTGCCATATAATTTTCATAGCAGGATCACGAGTGCGCTGAAATTGCCTTCTCCTCACGTTTTTAAGACGGATCAAGGGTTCAAGATCATCGTCTATAATCATGGATTCAAATTTCACATTTTGGAATTGCAATGCTTCTGGCTTCAACAATGGAATTTGTTAAAGTTTCAAGAGCATTGTCAATATAAAGTTTAGTTTTTAAAGAAATGTTAACATCAAGATTAGAGTCAACATAGGTTTCATATATATTCCAGTCGGCTCGAAAATAATTGAGAGTAGAGCTGATACGATTGAGAATCGTTTCATGGGATGTTTGAAATGTAACAGGGACATGAGCAGAATCCAAATCAGCATGAGTAGCTAATTGACTACAAAGATCAATAGAGCCGGTTAAGACCAAGTCAATCGTAGATGGGTTTCTAGAAGAGGAAAAATATGTGGGGCTATCAGGGTATTGAATTGAGAAATATCCTGAAGAGCACTCATCAAATAAAATTCTGCCGTTGGAATTACTTTGAGAATTATTCCATGACCGATGTTTGGCATTAAAGTCACCAATGACAAAAAATGTTGACTTATTGCGAGTCAATTTTCGCAAGTCAGTTTATAGCAAATTAACTTGCTGTCCAGAGCATCGAAAAGGCAAATAGGCAGCTATGAAAGTATATTTACCAAACTGTGTTTCAACAGAAACACCTAAAGTTTGATTCTACCCCATTACCCCGAATCCCATTACCCCGAATGCCATTAACCCGAACGCCATTACCCCGAATTCCAAAACCCCGAACGATCCATCACCCCGAATGACATTACCCCGAATTCCAATATGATGGGGAAAAGTCATCAATATCATCATGTGAAGATAATTGTAAATTCGGGGAAATAGCATTCGGGGTAATGGAATTCGGGGTAGTGGTACATTCGGGGTAATGGAATTCGGGGTGATGGCATTCGGGGAAATGGCATTCGGGGTAATGGGGTAGAATCATTAGCTGTAAAAAAATTAAACAGCTCGTCCTCTTTACCATTCAGAGAACGAGCATTCTAATTTAAAATATTTAAATTATTATTTGGATTTATTAGAAAAACGTAATCCAATAACAATTTGATAAGTAAATTTTACACCTACTTGGACTGCTTCAGTCATAGTGGTGGCTTTGAATATTGCATCTATCACTAGATTCAATTATTCAGTTAGAAAATTAAAATCTGAGGCAGACATATCACTTGAAGTTGGTTCATTTGATGATTACCCATTAGAATTTTCGGTAGACGAAGAGGCGGAGTAGGAGTTACCTGTGGCGGCAGGGTTTTTTCCATTTGATTTGAAACAAGTAGAATGGGTACTCATAGTACAAATAGGGGAGGAGTTCAAATTATCCGCTGCGATATCGGCAAAGGATTTTCCAAATTAAAAGATTCGAACGGCTACGCGACGGATTAAAATTAAATTGTGAATGAGCATGATTATAATCTTCCTGATGGGTATGATTCTTGATCGATAACTGAAAAATGATGAGCATTGTTCGATACTCTACCAGGCAAATTCCGGAAACCACTGTTATCGTAACGGATATTACTGTTCATTAGTGTGGGACAAAATTTAGATTCTCGCTCCAGTCCACTTTTTGGATACTATATTCATATACTACTTTTCATCTGCCTGGCACGAGCCTCGACGACTCGCCTACGTGAAGGGCAAGCCCAAAAATTGGACTTATGTTTGCCCCCGTAATCGGCGCATATGAACTTATCGGTATCTTCCTTCACTTGACAAACGTCCTTGGCGTGAGAAGAACCTCCGCAAATCATGCCTTTTGCATCCATGCGACAATTTTATGTAACATGACCCCACTTTTGGCACCGACGGCACTGAGTGGGGTTTTAGTAATTTCCTCCAGATTTCTGGAAATGTTCCCATGTCACACGGACATCGAACATAAGTCTTGATCTATCTATAGCTTTAATATTATTTAGATTACTTTTGTTTATTTGAACTAAATCATATTATTGAGAAAGCCCTTTCCGAACATTGCCAGATTGAGTTCTCTTTTTCATAATGGACTGGAGAAGTACCGTTTTATTGCTTAAGGTAGTTTTAAAAACTTCCAAGGGCAGAATAACTATGCGCACTGGTGGTCATCTATACCCTTCCGAATGACATCATTATCAATGAGATACGAAAGCGTAGCCAAACCAACCAGAACAAAAAAAACAACAAATTTTCCCCAATAACAATAACCATTAGCAAGGGGTGAAAGGCTACCCATCGTCGCCAGCAGAAGCTCATCACCATAAAACAAATGAGATTGAAAAGGATAACTGCCCAAACCGTCTTGTAGCGTAGTGTAACATCCACCCGACAGCATCCGTAAATAACCATTTTAATCAGATAATGGCGACTCATGAACCCTCTTTTCCAGATGGGATATGCAGATTGAGCTCTCATCCAACTGATGTAATGTCAACAGCATCGAGGGCAGAAGATGGGGGTTTGATGACATTCCCTCCGGCCCTTGCAATCACTTTTTGAACTCGTTCCAAAATGGATTTGAATGGCTCTATTTTTGCCATCCCTTTTTCCCTCTTTTGGAAATAGAGTACCTATTTGCGTCTGAAATTTGCAAATCTTGGCCCCAGGGGATCTGGAAGTCTTCCTTCGCTGAAAAATGAAACAGTTGTAATTCAAAACCACAACTTTAGGTTTCTGATCCTCTCTCGCGGTTTGAGCAAAGGAAATTGCCTAGCTTATTCAAGTCTGATTCGTAGAGATCTGCCATCCCCATGGAATGGATGAGCGTCAAGTATGACGCTCGAGGGCAAGACGAGACGATGATTAATTCCTGGAACAATATGTGGGGCATGTTCAGCAGACACCACACGCGAAAAGCTGGTGGTGGAGAAACACTGCCATCAGGTTTGTGAGCCACCGCTGCTGCTGCTGCTGCTACTGCTGTTCTAATGTGTCCTGGAATGTGAAGCTCAACCCGCACATCAACATAAACCCGCTCAGCTCATTGCATATTCAAAGATAGTCTGCGCCATGATTTCGGCGTGGTGAACAAACACACTAGCGCGATGTGTGCTTTATAGCAGGTTATACGAAACCGAAATATGGTTCACATATTTCATGTTGGTGGGATTTTCGGCGAGCGAGATATGTCGCGTGAAAAGCCGCTTGATTAGATTCTGAGCTCGTGTCTTGTGGCCAAATAAAGTCCTATGAGAAATCGTGGTGGCGGTATATTGGCATCAATATCTGGAACCATCCTGCTGAATTTGGATTTTCCCTTTACACTAGATGGTTCGATCAATGCATAGTTTCCCTTTTATTGCAGCAATACCATATTTCCTTACAGGATATTTATAGTGATCGTTTTTTTTTTCGATTCATTCTATTGTTCTGTACTACTGTATTAAAAAAATTGTCATGGATTTTTTACATAAAAGTGGGTCATTATGTATCTTTATGCAGGGACCTTCCTTAGCTGAGTGATTGAATCCACGGCTACAAAGCAAAGTCATGCTGGAGGTGTCTGGGTTCGATTGCCTGTCGGTTCAGGATCTTTTCGTAAAGGAAATTTACTTGATTTACTTGGGAATAGAATATCATCGTACCTGCCATACGATATATACGAATGCGAAAATGGAAACTTCGGCAATGAAAGCTCTCAGTTTATAACTGTGGACGTGCTCATAAGAACACTAAGCTGAGAAGCAGGCTCTGTACCATTGAGATCGTAAAGCAGTATCCCTTTCAAACCATCCCTATCTATTACATGCACTCCATTAAATCGCTCAATTGTCATATGCTATGTAATGTTACACCACTTCATAGAAACAATATTTAGAGAATGTAGAAGATCGAAATATCCAACGATAATTGAATAATGCCAATAAAACGATATCTCCACAAAGCAATCATGCTGCCACCCATCCAGACTTCCGCAGTCGAGGTGAAGAAGTGAACTCAAATCATAAAAATCACGCTCGACAAATATGTATGTATGGCAGCAGTGCTGGTGATGGCAAGAACCATTCGCTCAATTTGCACTTGAATTTTTTATGAAGTCGTTGTTCTCAGTCTGGCTGGCGCCGGTACTCGACGACGACGTGTTTGTCATCATCACCGAGCTCTTCATCATAAGGCTCGGAAGATCGAAACATTTTGCATAGGTACGGTGAAGGTGATGAGAGACGTGGGAGATGATTTATGCACTTGATTTCTTTCCCCGCTGTGGGATTGAATTGAGTGACATGCCCGCTGAGATGTGAAATGTTTCCGTTCCGTTGTATTTTGATTTCTGTTGCTGAAGTACATGGTGGTGTGCGAAACAAAAATGTGACAGAAATTACTCTGGACTGTATCGTTTCTAACAATGTTTATTGTGAATAAAAATCGGTAAAAGGGACATTAATTAGGAAAGGGACCCAGATAGCCGAGGCGGTAAACGCGCAGCTTTTTAGCAAGACTAAGCTAAAGGTAGAGGCCTTCCTTAGCCGAGTGGATAAAGTCCGCGGCTACAAAGCAAAGCCATGATAAAGGTATCTGGGTTCGATTCCCGGTCGGTTCAGGGTCTTTTCGCAATGGAAATTCCCTTGACTTCCCTGTCATAGAGTATCATCATACCTGCCACACGATATACAAATACGAAAACGACAACTTTGGCAAAGAAGGCTCTCAGTTAATAGCTGTGGAAGTGCTCATAAAAACATTAAGCTGAGAAGCAGACTCTGTCCCAGTGAGGACGTTATGCCAAGAAGAAGAAGAAGCTGAAGGTTGTGGATTCGAATCCCGCCGGACGTGGATCTTTCCGTGATGGAAATGTTTTCCACTTCTCTGAGCATAGGATATCTTCGTACCTGCCACACGCTATACACATAAATAAATTTTCAATCGGCAAAGAAAATTTTCAGTCAATATAAGTGGAAGTTTTCATAAGAACACTAAGCTGAGAAACTGGCTCTGTCCCAGTTGGGATATAACGCCAGAAAGAAGAATAAAAATTTCAGGATGCTCGACATCATTCCTCCAACTCTTAATAAGCAATAATTATTTCAGTGGTGCATTTTGAACTGAACGCGAGCCAAAAGTGAACCGAGCCCGAGCCAAATTTGCACTTGAACGTAGTAGTCAATGAACTTACGAGCAAGTGCTTTCCGTTGCTCAAGAACGGCCCGTTCAGTTCACAATAATGATTGGAGCTCCCACTTGAGGAATGAATGTATTAATCGTCGTAATGTATCATGAATGTAGAAATCATACAGCCCTTGATATTATGCACATCAAAAACATAACTTTGACCTGGATTTTGTCGTAAATCAGTCAAAACTGCTTGCGTTCATTTTTCGGCTCGCACGGGTTCATATTTTTGAACTGCTCAATGTTCAAGCCTACTTGATCGCTGCGTTCAACAAAATGAACTGGAACGCGAACTGAACGCGTTCAAATGCATCACTGAATTATTTATTTATTTATTTGAATCTACACCAATAAACTCAATAAAACCTCGCCAACAATATTTCGCCAATTCGCTCGGTTCATTGCCACCTCTCTCCATCCTAGATCCACGTGCTCAATGTCCTGGTGCATGTGGTCAATCCACATAGCCCGCTGTGCCTCCGCCTTCTGGTTCCGATAACAGTAATATCATCTTCATAAAGCTGTTGTCTGGCATTCTTGCAACATGTCCTGCCAAGTGTATCCATCCAGCTTTGGCCACCTTCTGGATACTGGATTCGCCATAGAGTACTTAAGATGAGCTCGTGATTCATTCTTCGCCGCCACATACTAGGGTGTCCAAACCCATCTTCGGATACTGGGGGTATTTGAAGTAAACCCAAATAGTTTCTTGATGAACGGAGGTCTAGATGGAAGAACAATCGGATGCTTGGTATCTTCGCTCTCGGATGAATTCCCTAATCGCCCTCCAACACGAATAAGATCCTGTGCCACCTGTGGATGGAACCATCGTAACGGCGATCTTTTCGCTACAGTACCACCTGATGAAAGCGACTTCCACTCCTCTTTAAACATTTCCTGCTGCACATGCCGAATGATCACACGTTCGGCCTCACGTAACTCTTCCGTTTAGAGAAAACCGCACCGTCGCTTGCTAGGTTCAACCTTCCTTAAAATGTCTAGGGGAAGTGGTGGCAAAATGAACAGGGGTGGTAAAATGAACACCGTGCCTTTTACCGTGAAAAACAAATTGATTGACTTTTTATCACGCACGGACGATTCAGAGCATAAATAGTAGTGTTTGGGTTGATACGGAGGTGAATTGAAGTGAAAATGTCAATGAAAACCAAAGAGAACCACGTATGAAAATTAGAACTGACGTAACTTTTAGCTTGGGAGGCTTGAGGTTTTTCAATGAGGTCAATATCGTTATGATATGATGTCAAATCTGATACTTTAAGATTTATTTTTGCATGGGTTACAATCATTAATTGATATATTTTTGGGAATGCAATGAAAATTTTCAACAATATTTGTTTTGCTCACGTTTTTTGCATGATGTTCATTATACCACCAACAGCTGTTCATTTTACCCACATGGGTTGTAGGACAAAAGGTCGAAGGACAGAAGATCGAAGGACAAAAGGTCGAATGGACAAAAGGTCGAATGGACGAAAGGTCCAAATTGTACCGTTGAAAGGATTATCGTACACTCAGTTGCTAACATTTTCATCACAAATTCCTCCCTTCTCATCTGAAGTTTTTCCTTCTTTTAAATGATAGCTGTTCTTCAGAACTATCGTTTGAAGCAATAATTTGTATTAATGCTATTATTTTATGCTTTACAGTGTTTATGAGCATTTCAATTGCATTTATAAGAAAGGATTTTCCCTGTTTTGAAGTTTTGCTGTTTTAGGGCAATGCATTAGAGTTTTATCTGACTGTTGATTTCGACTGATTTAAATTAGCATCAGGGAAAAATAATCATCCTTTTCCTGGAATTAGGTCCCAACTAGGGTAGAGTTTGCTTCTCAGTTACACTAGCATTTACTGAGAGCTTTTCTGATAATTTGATCATTTTTGCATTTGTGCATCATGCTTTTTATTAGGAGATGATCTGCAACCCGAACCGTTAGAAGATAATTCAAGGAATGCAGGTGTGATGTCGCACCACCGACGATCTGAAATCTACCCATGGAATGGAGGTTTACAGAAAACACATACATTACTTTTGGACTCAGACTCATTTCTCTTCCGAGCCACCTGATGGGTTTACTTCGAGGAGAGGCTATTTCATATAGGGAAAGTGTACCAGTTATGGACATAGTGGTTCCCTATTTGGCCATATGCAAAATTTGGAGAATTTTTAAATTTTTAATCTTTTTGAATGTTTTAACATCAAGACATAACCTATATTTTTCTGCTAAAGCGAAGTATGCACATCAACAGAAAAGTAATCGCCTATCTCGATGCGTGGGAAATTTCTTGCAAGGAATACTCAAGAAAAGCATTTTTCTTTAATCGCAGTACGCAGTTGAAAAGAAATGTCAATTCAAATGGAGCCACTGTAGGAAATTTCTTGACTATTTCTTGGGCAGAAATTTTTACTTTTCTTGAGCGGAATAGCATACTTAGCTTAAAAAACGAAAATATTTTCAAAATGCGAAGGCATTCAAGATATTACGTATGGCGAAATAGGGAACCACTATGGCCATAACTGGTATACCTACCCTAGCACTTTAACATATGCAGCAGAAAAAGCCTAGGCAAACTGCTTCTCCTAGCCGCCTTTAACAGCCTAGCCTGTTATGTTGCCTGCTTATTCAACCAAAATGAAAACAAACTTAGTTATCAAATGCTTGTTGTCTAATAACTCAACTTGCTATCGTTTTGTTACTGAACTTTGCTCAGGCTTCTCCACATCTTCGATTATCGGAATGGCTGATTGTGTTGCCCAGGACACCGGATCGCTTCTGGCAACAGCCCAGTAAACACACCATCGTATAGGATGGGATATAAGAGTACAGATGTGGAGGCGATATACGTACATCGTGCACGCAGCCTTATGGCGCATGTACGTATATCGCCTCCACATTTGTACTCTTATGCGCTATCGTATACGAGTTTGTGTTTACTGGGAGTTTAGGGTTGAACGGCAACGATCAGAGGTTTCTTTGTTTGGAATCGGTCAAGCCAGCATGAAGATGAAACAGAAGGTCGCAGTTACAATAAGATCAAGAAATTCTGGATTCTCGAGAAGGATGGAGTTCCTGTTATTGCCACGGGTGACAGCGAATCTTCCAATTAGCCAATGTGGACATGGCTGGATGGGAAATCCCGGCCGGTGTGGAATTGGCAGACCCAGCCTTTTCCACATCCAAGACTGTCGACTTAATTCTAGGAATCCAGCACTTTTTCACCATTTTCAATACCGGAAATGAAGTCCTGCTAGGCAAAGCTCTCCCCACTCTAAATGAGTCGGTGTTTGGATGGGTAGTGTCCGGATGTGTGGACGGATCACACGATACCCATCGCATAACCTGCAATACGGCGATTGGTTTGGAGGAGCTACTGACTCAATTTTGGCCCTGCGAGGAGATCGATTCATCCAATAATTATTCCCCGGATAAAGTGCGCTGTGAGGAACAGTATATTCAATCTGTTTGAAGTTGTTCGGACGGTCGATACGTAGTCGCACTACCAAAGGATGAAGCCGTTTTTGGAAGGCTTGGCGAGTCAAGAGATATCGCTTACCGACGGTTTCAAAGCCTGGAACGTAGATTACTAAGAGGTTCAGCGCTGCGTAACCAATACAACAAGTTTATATAGGAATACCTAGAGCTAGGTCATATGCGCAAGGTGGATGCGTATTCGGAAGGGCACAACAAGATTCGTTGTTACCTACCCCAGTAGTAAAGGAGGAAAGCACCACGACGAAGGTTCGAGTGGTGTTTGACGCGTCGTGTAAAATGTCAACAGGGACGTTGCTTAACGATACGTTACCAGCGGGACCGGTTATTCAGGATGATCTTCGGTCAATAATCCTTCGGAGCCGAACAAGGCAGATCATGGTGATTTCGGACGTTGGATGTTCCGGCAAATTGGAATCAGTGAAGAAGACGCATCACTTCAAAGCATCCTGTGGCGCACGGATCTTAGTGAAGAAATTAATACATACGAATTGACAACGGTCACGTACGGTACAAAACCTGCCCCATTCCTCGTTACCAGGACACTGAAGCAGCTTGCTTTGGATGAGCAACCCGACTACCCAATAGTGGCGAAGACGAAGCGAAGAGTATTGCCGACCATCGTCGCTCTTTGGTCAAAAAAGTTGAAATTTGGCGTGGGTTGTCCGACACTTGGCGGCAAACCATTCCGCGGTCAACCAATTCGCGGTATACCATTTTGCGGTTAGTATCATTTCGCGGTTTACCGTTTCGCGGTTTGTACCATTTCGCGGTTACCATTTTTCTTAGATTATAAGGTATAAGAGTCAATTCTCCATAAATCGATACTGAAAAGACAATCGAGTTAAGGAGCTATCGAGTCAAAGAACACTAAACCAGTATAACTGCGATCCATCGCAGTTAGTAGTGAAACCAGCATTTACTATGGTTCACTAACTCGATTATTATTATTATCTTTATTAACCAGATTTGCAGCCCAAGGCTGGCTAATATCGAATCTAACTCGATATCGAGTAAGGGAGAATTTACTGTATTTTGAATGGTGTCCAGCAATTTGACCGAGTGTAATTTGGCCAAATTGCGAACTTAAAATTAATCAGCTACAACGCTACTGTTTTTTTTTTTTTTTCATAATATGATCAGTATTTTTCTTTTTATTTAAACATAAGCTATTCTATTGAGTTTTTTAGGAAAAATTTCTTTTGTTTTCAATGACAATTTTACCTTGAGTCTTTAGCAGCTTCTTGTAGTTATATTGGTTTAACGAGGATTTGTATTACCCTTGCTTACAATTTCACAAGAGATTTTTCCTTCTTCTGATCATAGGCTGTTCTTTCAAAACTTGCTTTTCTCATAATTATTGCTATTGAAGGTTTTAACACGTTCATCAAGAGTTTTTTTTTCTTCTGTCTTTAAAGTGAATACTAACGTGATATACAATTACATTTTTATTCGAGGTTTTGCCTACTCTCATAAAAAGTATATTCTTTCAATTTAGGACCCGTTTTTTTTTTAAATGCAGTTATTTCTATATCAATGGTGAATTGTCCATCTTTAAGCATAATTTGTCCAATGCAATGTATCTTTGGAACTCATTGGTAACACGTATACTTTAGTTTACTCTTTTTATCGATCAAACGGTGTTCGGGCAATTGACCCATTCGGTCAAACGTCATTCGGCCAAATGACCCGGAACAACACATATGCATATGTTTTTGCTTACTTCACTGTTATATTGTAACTACTAACATTTGATTGGGGATTTTGCCTTTTTTTGATCAAAGGATTTTCGTACGTGTTGCACGATTATTTGTTGGCAATATCACTGATAACATTTGCATAAATGATTTCCCTTCTTTTGAATACAAGTTGATGGCAATACATCACAATGTCGCTTGAAATCATTAATCACAATCATTTCTAATTTATTGGAAATATTTTAAAATGCAAGGAATTAGGGTCTTAGATGCGCTGAATCACGGCTCTTCACGGTACATTCCTGTACAAACCGCGAAACGGTACACCGCGAAATGGTACTGACCGCGAAACGTCATATCGCGAAATGGTACACCGCGAAATGGGTTTACCGCGAAGTGGATTACCGCAAGATGTTATACAATCTTTGGCCAAAACCAAACCAAAATGTATTAGGAATAATCACAACTAGTTGAAGGAAAAAGCACCCAGTGCAAACTTAGAAGCATGCACGGTTTCCCAAGCTTCCTCACATACATATGGCCGAACCGCAACAGAAACTTTTTCCAGAACCTGATAGCAAAAGCTAATCTAAGTATCATTGACGTGCTCTATCGATGCGATCCTATAATAAAAAGATATGCGAATCGTGTATTTGCGCTTCCTGCTTCAAAAATAATTAATTACACAGCGTAACAAAAATGACATTTTTGCGTGTCTCAAGAATCAAATTATGTATCTCTAGTAGATTTGGGCTTGCTGAATCTGATGCCATTCTCAGAAATGTTCCAGCACGTCACAATTTTTAGCTACAGGTCACCAAAGTTGTGTATAAAACACTGGTTTTATTGATGTTTACATAAAATTCAAACAATGATTTATCAAAAAATATTATGATCTAATCTACCAAGCATGCAGAATACGACTTGAACTTTCATTTCAAAAAAATTGATTGAAATTGCACGATTAAATTGAGGTTAAATCGATTTTTTCAACATGATTGCTGTCTCCATACGAAGTTCTTCGTTTCTCTTATATGGCAAAATACAATACTTTTCTAAACCAACAAAAAAAAACTTTTGAGCATCGGAAGTATGATGAACATTGATGATAAGTATTGTTATCCACATGAAGTTTGAGTTCTGAGGCAAATTGAGCAAATAAATTGCCATACAAGCTGGATAACTTGCATGCAAGTTGGTTAAATAGTCAAATTTAGCATTTTCAACAATATTGGCTGTCAAAAACTAGACGTGCTATGATATTTCTGTAAATGGCAATGGATTCGCAACCCTTAATAAAGTAAATTGCGGTATTTTGATACTTGAGACAAAAAACGACACTTTGCCTTTAAAGTAACAAATTTTCAGAGCACACGAAAACCCTTAAAAAAAACTCGAGTGCGAAGTCAAGAACTTTGGCAGACATTATGTTTTGATTTCGAAAACACGTTACTACCAAACTTCAACTAAAAGTGCTGATACAATAATTCATTTTTGCGACAACAGCGCACTATATAGTGATTATCTACTTCTACTACTATTTAGTGGTCACACCTTAGACATGCCCCATATCAACTGCAACGATAGACAGTAGACTAGATGTCCCGGGCCCCATCCATTTGACAATCCAATCGAGCCCAATCACCTTAGAAGATGTTGTCTCCATCCATGTAGATGGGCTGGGTAGTGGTTTTTATTGGTAATCAATACGCTTGGTATTATTTAGAAATAGGTGACTCACTCACAAATCACTCAAAAGAGTCGACTCACGAAATTTGACGAATGAATCATGATTTGGATAGTCAATTTATGTCATATGCATTACTGTCACCAACAGAAAAACAAGTGTTGTTGGGATAGACCTGGTGTAGGGGTTAGAACCTGGGATCGAATCCCATCCCCGAGATAGTCGTTTTTGACGTAAGAGTTAAGGTGACGAAAGGGAAGTAAAGCCGTTGGTCCCGAGATGAACTAGCGCAGGGCTTAAAATCTAGAAAAAAAAAGATAGAAAAAAACAAGTGTTGTTGCTTAGGTAACTAATAAGATGCTCATCAAGCTAATACAGAGCCTTAAACGAGCAAAGCACCGGGCTTGGTCTTGATAACAGATTAGAAACCCAACATGTTCCATACCACATTGCAGAAGTGCATAGACCCTGATAGCTGAAGGTGCTATCACAGTTGACAGATATTCAGAACAAAAATCTTCTGAAAACTTGTGTAAAGATTCAAACTGAAGTATGTTGATGTCACTAGCGCCGCCACACAGCGTATTACGTCAATCAGTGGTCAATATAAGTATTGTGACGATTTCGGATAGGGGAAGACAGGGTAAGACCGCCCGCCTAAGCAATTTAATTTATATGTCAAAATCATGAATCAACAAAAACTTTTTCGACGCTGCATGTCGTTTTTTGAAGCATTAGGCATAATCAAAAAATATCACATTGTATTCTTGAAAAACAAAAATATATTTCTTGAAGCCTAAGAAAGTGATGTCTTATCACGATAATTTTTAGCGCCGCCCACACACGGGGTAAAAGCGACCACCACGATTTTCATACACAATTTTGTGAAAAAATGTATCAGTTGCCTGTGATTCTAAAAAGTATAATGTATTCTGAATTCTACATTGATTAACGAGGATATTGGATCATTTTAGGGCTAATTCATTTAAAAAACTAAGATATATACTTATTATCATATTGAAACAGGGGATTTTTTTTATTTCCGTACGAGTTTGGGCCGAAAGGTCTCAGATTTTCATGAAACTTTTTCCACAGGCAGGGCTCATCAATATATGAATGAAAAAAAAATATAGAAAAATTCAGGGTCCCCTATTTTTCCGGAAAACTCAGTTGGAAATTTTTTGTTTTCCCCTGACACTACTAACTTTGAAAAATCATAACTCAAGAACGAAGCATCATAGAAACAAAGTTTTTTTTTTTATAAAAAAGAAAGCAAATTTTCTCAGGAATAAAAATAAATAAATGGAAAAAGTTTTCCACAAAATTTTCCACCGTTGAGAAAATTCGTAAAGAAAAGCCGGAAAAACTATGCTACAACTCGTGGAAAATTTTCAAAATAATATTTTTGAGAAGGTTATTACATAAGCTTTAATCGCTGAAATTTTTGAAATGGTTTTTTTTTTTTCGTTTTTTGAGTTATGGCCAATTATGTAAAAAATGTGCAAATGTGCCATTTTGATCCTTTTCTTTGAAAAATCATAACTCAAGAAAGAAGCATCGTAGAAACAAAGTTTTTTTTATGAAAATGAATGCAAATTTTCTCAGGAATAAAAAAAATATTAACTGGAAACAGTTTTATACAAAATTTTCCACCGTTGAGAAAATTCGTAAAGAAAAGCCGGAAAAACTATGTTCCAATTAGTGGAAAACTTTCAAAAATTTATTTTTGAGAAGGTAATTTCATAAGTTTTGATCGCTGAAATTTTTGAAATGGTATATTTTTCGTTTTTGAGTTATGGCCAATTTTGTAAAATATGTGCAAATGTGCCATTTTGAGCATTTTCTTTGAAAAATCATAGCTCAAGAAAGAAGCATCGTAGAAACAAAGTTTTTTTTGATGAAAATGAAAACAAATTTTCTAAGGAATAGAAAAAAATGTAAACTGGAAAAAGTTTTCCACAAAATTTTCCACCGTTGAGAAAATTCGTAAAAAAAGCCGGGAAAACTATGCTCCAACTCGTGTAAGATTTTCAAAGAAATATTGTTGAGAACAGAATTTTATAAATTTCAATCACTGAAATTTTTAAGATGTAGGGGAACTTACGTATTCTCGGCAGCTTAAGCCGATGCCGTGCTTCTTTTGTAATTTTCTCGGACATCAGCAGACAAATTCCGTGTTTGTCTATTTACATTTATGCGTTGCTCAATCCTCTATCGATTCACACCGACAGACTTGTCAAAATGCTTTTGGAAACGTTTTTAGAACGCTGCGAACATCCCTTGTGAGTGTGACTATTGTCGGCAGCCTCAATCTCTTCGGCAACTTTCCCATAACAACTGCTGGTGAATCTCTTCGGCAGCTCCAAATCAGTCGCATTTTGAGGCGTGCTCATTTGAATTGATGACATCTCCGGCGATATCGTTTGTTCAGTCTCGGAAATCTCGCCAGCGGGAAGCGGGCAGAACAAAGAATCATCTGAATGTTTCCACTGATGTGTTTTGATAGAAAAATACTGTATATTTGGTGTTTGAAATTTGGTTGCCGATAATAGTCGAATGGTGCCGAAGCCGTAAGTCTCCCTACTACTTTTTAATTCCTGCGTTTGGTCATAGCTTTGTGAAAAATGCCCAGATTACTCGTACAAGTCTTTTCGTTCGAAAATCATAACTGAAGATAAAAGCGTCACAGAAACATTTTTTTTTTGTCAAATCGGAATCAAATTTTCTCAAAACTATGAGATTTTTTGAAATGGAATAAGTTTCCCAGGACATTTTTCACCAATAAGGAAAATAAATAATGATAACCCGAATTTATACATTTATGGTGTTTACAAATTTATACATTTATAAGTCTATAAAGCTTATTTTCAAATTTATAAGTTTATAAACTAAACTACTTAAGAACGAAACAGCATAGAAACAAAGATTTCTTCAATCATAATGTAGGCATTTTTTCCAGCTACCTGTTAGGTAATTACAAAATTGACAGTTAAATCAATGGGTAGACAATATGGCAATTAAAGCGTTGAAATGGCTGGAGAATCATAAGTTTACCAAAAAACTAACAAAGAGCAATGAGAAAGTGCAAGTGTTGTCAGCTGTATATTACTCGTTATTACCGAAGCTGTTGAAATGGACAAAGTTCAATACTACGAATACTATTCGTTATACCAATACCAATCCCATATCTTTTTTTTTTTTTCATATGTTTTAGAAAATTTGCAATTGTTTTGATATAAAGTCTTTGTTTTACCGATGCTTCGATTGAAATTTGGGTTTTCAAAGAAAAGGCTTATATGGTCATTTTCCACAAAATTGGCCATAACTCAAAAACGAAAAAAAGTACATTTCAAAAATTTCAGCGATTAAAGCTTATGAAATTACCTTCTCAAAAATATATTTTTGAAAGTTTTCCACTAATTGGAACATAGTTTTTCCGGCTTTTCTTTACGAATTTTCTCAACGGTGGAAAACTGTTTTCAGTTAATTTTTTTTTATTCCTGAGAAAATTTGCTTTCATTTTCCTAAAAAAAAACTTTGTTTCTACGATGCTTCTTTCTTGAGTTATGATTTTTCAAAGAAAAGGCTCAGAATGGCACATTTGCACATTTTTTACAAAATTGGCCATAACTCAAAAACGAAAAAATATACCATTTCAAAAATTCCAACGATTAAAGCGTATAAAATTATCTTCTCAAAAATATTTTTTTGAAAATTTTCCACGAGTTAGAGCATAGTTTTTCCGAATTTTCTCAACGGTGGAAAACTTTCTCCAGTTAATATTTTTTTTATTCCTGAGAAAATTTGCTTTTATTTTCATAAAAAACTTTGTTTCTACGATGTTTCGTTCTTGAGTTATGATTTGCCAAAGTAAGTAGTGTCAGAGAAAAACAAAAAAATTCCAACTGAGTTTTCCGGGAAAATAAGCGACCCTGAAGTTTTCTCATTTTTTTTTATTCATATATTGATGAGCCCTGCCTGTGGAAAAAGATTCATGAAAATCTGAGACCCTTCGGCCCACTTTGTACGGAAATAAAAAAAACCCCAACACTCATATTTTGAAAAAAAAAAAAAAATGCGGATTTGGTTTATATTTTTAACAATTTTTTTTTTTTTTTTTCATTTTACTTGAATAGTACTGTACAACGTAGTTATAACATTTAAAATGGTTCAGACATTTTATTTGGCATAAATTAGGGGTGGTGGTCTTACCCCATCAACAGTGGTTGGTTTTACCCCGCTTGCGCAATTTTCACAACTAAGGCTTTATTTCAAAGCTAAATATTTACAATTCATAGGTCACTTCACTGAAGCATATTTCACAGTTCTGTTAAAGCATGGACAGGTAATTTGTTACGTTTTCACAAAAAAATCCCTTCCGAAAACCTTAAGAGAGCATCTGTTAAAATTAGATCAAATTCAAATTTAATGTAAATATCAATCTGAATGTTTCGGAAAAATCTTGTGTTTTTGGAAAAAGCTTGGTGAAATTATAAGGAAAACGCCATTTTCATGCCAAACTGAAGGTGGTCCGTCTTACTTTGTCTTCCCCTACTTTTGAGCTAACGAATCGCTCGATGAAGTACGTGTCTCGGAAATGATTTACATGGTTGATATCTGGATGGAAGAAATAAGCATTAGCCCGTCATAAAACCGAAACGATCAGTAACCGTAAGACAGAACCAGAAGACAAAAAATACAGTTACCCCACAGTTATGGATCAACTAAGGGTAATTTTTCAGAACAAAATATGATTAAAAAACATGGTGACGCTGTACAAAACAAAATTACATCCCTGGCACTGCGGAATATAATCGTTTTTGAGAATACACCTCAGAATACCCGGTTATTTACGAAAAAGTGTCGATTTCGATGGAAATTGCAAACGATGTCCACCCCACAGATGTGGATCAGTGGGAGAGGAAGATCCGTATTATGGATCAAATCGACTCATATTATGGATCAAGACACTATAACAGCAATTTATCTGCGAGGTAAACGAATGGTGTGCTAGTGAAAGCATACACAGAGAAATATTTTTACCTAATTTTTGAGTTTACTTTACCCAACATTAAGTATATCGATTATAGTTTCAACCCAAAATCTCTCGGTTTTTTCTTTCTCCCACACGAATGTTGTCAAAAATAGAGAGAGCTGCATCTACCTAAGGGGGGTACTTTGGCCCAATAAGCCAAATTTGGGTAAATGCAACTTTTTTTATGTTTGGGTCGAAAGAACTCAATTTTGCGTTAAATCAACCCAAAATTGAGTATATTTTTTAAATGGAATTAAAGCCAAACTACCTAGTGGGGACCTTGGAAATTTAGCCAAAATTGAGTTATTGGGCTCAACTACGGAATTGCGTTGAAACAACCCAAAATTGAGTTGAATTCCGTCTCCGTGTACGTTTTGGCGTTTGTTTCGGAATCGTCTTATCTTTGATTCATAACTGTGGTAGGGTTTTGTTCTTCTTCGTCGTAGGCGCTACTTTTTGTCGTATCAAACTTTAAATGTTCCACTACGGCGGATATTCAAACTTACCTGCAACATAGATTCATTATCCAAGTGTAATTTTGTGAAAGCTGTTATGGTTTGTACACTTGTACACCAAAAATGCAATAAAACTACTGTATTTCGGTAAATAACTTCAGTTCAATTATCCACTTTGCACTTTTTCACCGAAATCGCATGGACGAACACGATTTGAGAGAAATGCTTAGCGTTCGACTGAGCCACACCACTTTCCAACACAAGCCCCCGTGGGTGACATACTTCGCCGGGCACTTATTTTCACTATGGAAAACCTTCGTACTTCTTCACTGAAGGATTTCATTCCAATCACACGCCGTAAAACTTCAATAAATCACGAAATTTTACGAAATTTCCTCAACCACCGCGTATAATTGAGAATGTAAACAAAGTTTTATCCGTCGTACTGAGAAAAAAAAAGCTTGTGCGCATCAATGTGTGCGCGACGCTCGATGTAAAAATACGGTTTCTTTGATTGTGTTGTTTTCGCTGTACTATGAGCAAATGCCATAATTGTACGGTCAAAAGGAATTGTGTTCATATTTTTGGGCTGAATTTTGATAACGAACAATGAATTTTGAAGGAAATTAGTATATTCCATCATGCTGAAGGAATGGAGGGAGATGCCAGTAGATCTATGTATTCTAGTAAAACATTTTATTATAGCGTTGATATGTTGTGTTTTAACCATTCAATACGCACAGTGAGCCGTAAGTTGTGAGACGAATCTGGAAACTGTTTGCGACGGAGTTGAAAACGATACGACGGACTGAGAATACGGTAAGATGCATTTTCTTTGCATTATTTCCAAAAAGAGATCAAGATTTATCAAAATGTTATTGAACAATGCTAAAGCCGTTTTGAGAAAGAATTGTTTGGCATCGGTTTGTGTCAGCATCATTCACTGCAATACTGGGAAAATTGCAGGTCTCACTGATCAATGGATACTAGCATATCACCCTATGGGTTTCAATGCCCCCCACAGTTATGAATCGACGCTTCTGGGAATACGGATAGTATTTTATTTCCTACTACCGGAAAAAATATGCTTAAACATATTATAATTGATTGCGATGCTGTATCGATTTATGTTTCACGTTAGTAAAATGTGTTCTGCGTAGTTTCAACTATATTTGATGAGATACTCCCGTTTCAATCCAACTCTGGTCCATATCTGTGTGCTATCCATAACTGTGGGGTGACTGCACAGTTGTAGAATTCAAGACAGACTTCCGCATGTTGACAAGATCTGTTTTGATGAGTAAATGGCAGCTTGAGTGGGATAGTGCGATAAAAAGTGGTCTCATTGATTGATTCCTAACGCGTGGGCAAAGAAGAAGGACGAAAAAAATAGACTTTCCATTTGACACAATGCCTGTCCTGCCATGAGTTTTGTGCAATTTGGATAATTTTTGTTAATATAAATTACAGAGGACATGACCGAATGCTAATGTTCATGGTACTCGATATTTCAATTAGAAAACGCAACAATTTGAATACCACATCCTTGGATTCTTGATCGAAACAAGCTACCGATGGAACGAAAACATTCCACTGTATCGCATTCGTTTACTGGTGAAGCTAGAAATATTGATTTGAAAAATTTTGTCACATTCATTTGAGAACGCATTAAATCCTCCAGCAATAAAACTCTCCCAAGAATGTCGGTTTCACTTTAAATGCGGTTTTGCAATAGCCTTCAATCTATTTCTTTGCTGGTATCAAAACTTCACCTTGTAATGCGAAACATTTTACGCCTTGCTTTCTATCGTCTTTCCAGATTCATTTCGTCCTCCAACAGGGCAAGGTTAACTAAGTAGCATCTTTTGCTGGCATCTTACCGGTTGGTGTCATCTAACCAAAAGAGGTAATACCGTCTTGTTGGACGGGAACCAACCGGTCGATACGAGCGCTCGGATCTTAGCAAATTTAATACCAAACCTAATGCCGATGATGCTTTCTGGCAGCTTGCTACTGTACTCGACACGACACAACAGAGTGTGGGTGCGGTAAATGGAAACCACGGATTGGTGTCATCGTTAATTAAAATTTCGGTAAAGTAGCTTATAAGACCAGGTATCCGGTCGAAAACAGCTCCTCAGTTAGCTTGCTCGAATACGGCAGTTTATTTGCACCAATAAAAATAAGACTGTCATATAAACAACTTTAGTGATATCGGTTAAACCACAAATTTTCTGCCATAAAGTGGAACATTCGAAATAAACCATAAACTCATAAATCATATAGAATGTATCCATGAATTGAATTACTTTTTATTGAAGGGATTTTCTGCCGTAGGCAGGTTCATCCCCAGAAAATATGCAATTTTTAACATATAGAACTTAAATTGCACCATAATTTTCAAACAAATTTCTCCATATATAAGGCACATTAGGGCTGTTCAAAATTAAATAGAAATGAAAATTCAAGCTCTCATACTTATCATAAAAATATTGTTCTGTGAATTTTTCAGCTTTTTCGGTGGTAATTCAAAGGTGGCCCAAAGACGATGTTGGTTTATATGGAAATTACCATGGAGAAATTTTGAAACATATTCCGAGCACGTTAGTACAGTAATGTAAGTACAAACTTATTTCGATTTTTGTTTCAGTTTCAGTTTTTGATTTTCTAAGGACCATTTTCATATTCTTATAGCCGCAAAAACCTTTTGCCCTCAAATGCCGTTTGTCTGCTAGCACAAGCATACTCACAATGGGAGGTAACAGCTGGATGTTTATTTGGGGAGAGGGAATCATCCGTGCATAAATACGAATCCTGTAGTTTCTACATCGAAGCCATTCCGAAGAACAATAGATCTACCACCCATGGAGGTATTTCAAATTTAATTGAAAACGGTCAACCGGTGCTGCTTCGAAGCGTTCCCGTTCCTGGCGTAGCACCATCAGTTAAATGGAATCACACTACTGATGGTTCACCGAGCGAATTTTGCATGCACAATTTTATAAAATTGCACTGTAAGCCTCGGTACAATAGTAACAAAAAAAGCTAAATGGAATTTTGTTGAAAGTGATTGGACCCACTCCCCGTTCCAATTGATGTGTCACGTTAAATCATTCCACATTACGGCGGAAATGTTTTATCTGTAGCGGAGTACGGTTTGTGCTGTCCTAGGTACAAAAATAAATGCAAAGCTCAGCAAAAACTTTAATTGAAAAACGATACAATTAGCGTTGCTGAATGACTTTACTGTCACACTCTGATGCGCAACATTTCGTTTCAGGGTGGCAGGGTAGATTACTTATGTATTTAATACAAAAAAGAGAAATAAAGTATGGTGCACAAAAAGTTTGACCTTAGTGGTACAATCAATATTTCCAGAAAAAAAAATAGAATTTAAAATTGAATGAATACCACACAGTGATCCATCATCATATTTTGTTAAACAAACTTACATTTACCCATTTTTAGTTATGACGGTTTTAAAATTGATTTTCTTAAACGAAATAAAGAGCTTTTGATTTATGTGGAAATATTGTAAGTTGGGTTTTGGGGGTATTAGGAGAAATCTTTAGATCTTGCAATTATGAAGAAACAATATCCAAACTTTATTGCAATCTACTACAGACGACGAAAAGGCCTGTCCTATCCGCAAACAAAGATTTTTGGCATACCTGGGGTAATTCAAGTAAGTCAGATGTGAAAATATTGTATAATATTGGTCCCAAAATGCAGCCTTGGTAAACACCAGCTCTTAAAGGAGGTCTGTCAGACTTGGAGTTCTGATAATCCACTTCAAGAGTACGATTTGACAGATAGCTTTGGATTATTCTGACAATGTAGCAAGCCTTCATGCCAAACACTGTCGAATGCTTTTTATATGTCTAGAAAAGCAAGACCAGTAAAATAGCCTTCAGATTTGTTGGAACGAATCTAATTTATTACACTAAAAGTTGGTGAGTGGTTGAATGTCCATGTCGGAATCCGAAACTGTACATTGCACTATGGGACAGTGACGCAATCAATTAAAAACACCACTTCTCTGGAATTTTGACATCCGTTTCATCAAGTATTGCTCTATGTTGCCTGAAAATTTGAGCTTGCGATTTTTTGCGTTTTTGGAGATATTAAGGTTCATAAAATGCTCTATTTTTCAGGTTTTTTCATAATTTCTCAATTTTTATGCGTCGTATTATTAAAATTTTTCCACCAGAGCTTGCGTTTGTTATTTATTTATCAGCAAAAAATATTATATGACATGGTTCTTAGGAAAAATGTCAAATTCGGGGAAAAATCGTTTTTTTACTATTTTTTTCTAATTTCACCAATAACTCGAAAACAGTAGGCTGTGGAATTTGACGTCTTCGAGAGAGTTGTTTATTTTATCAAAATGAACATGCCATGTCTCTAGAACGTCACAGTAAAAAGTTAGATTGTGGCGCCACCTATGCGGACGATTTACGAACTATCCGTTTATGTCAGTAGATGGTTCTCGTTGTTACAAAAAACTTTACCGAAGACACCAAATACCGGAAACGCTTCGTTACGGAGTTATTAATTTTGTCCCGCCAGATTGCGTCCCTGACCCATAGTGCATTGGCAAAATTTAAATTTTCTTCGATGTGGATCATCATTCTTTTCAAAACGACCTTGAATGAAAAAAGGTTACTGATGGAGGAAAGCAATCTGATTGAACGACAGCTAGCTTCTGCAGAATTTTATTCCGGTTTTTCAAATTGGTACAACATTGACATTTTTCCATTTGCCACGAAAATATGGCAACTGAAAACATTTGTTAAATATATCAACCAAAAATGATAAGCTACTCTCTGGGAGTTTCTTGATGACGATATAAAATTTTCCTTTGATATTCTTGATCAATTTAATAATATTTAATTCTTTTTTTTTCTGCAATCAAAAGTAGGCTACATGTTGACACTTAAATCTATATACAACAACATCTTGAAGAGTTAAAGTATATTCTTAGGTTACTACGCAACATTGTTAAGTCTATTGTTTCGCAATGTTTATTATATAAACTCATAATTCGATTTAATGGAATTTTTTTTTGCATAATTAGTGCGATGATGATTAATAGAAAATAAGTTACGATTCCTGAATAGCCGAGAAGGAGTATACAAATTTAAACTGTTTAGTAGATTAGGAGCATCAATACGATGCGAAAAAATATTGCTCACGAATGAAACCATAGCGAATTCGCAACGATTTTTCTATGTCATAATATCAATGAACATAAGTCTTGATTCATTAGATGGAAGAGGAAAGGAAGTCCAGCCCAATTTACGAAGAGCATATAACATAAGTTGCTTTTGAACTGATTCAATGCATCTTAATAAAAGGAGACCATTCAATACAACGATACTTTAATATAGACCTTACGTAAGCAACGTATGGGTGGTAAATGACTGGACAATGCGTACCATTGGTACTTCGCGTACCTGCAGGTATAAAATAGACCCCATTTGTGGTCCTTGGCCTCTTGTCCAGTAACTCCTATCCCTACCTCCCCGTGGTGCCGCCTGGGATACGAGTAACCGTAGGGAAGATCGGGTAACCAACCCTGGTGGAACCTTGGTCGTATGCTGACAGGGAAGGGGGGCTCCTCTCTTCTGAGGGTGTAGCTTATCAGAGCGTCTGTTCTCCATGTTAGGGGCGGCTCAAAACAGCGTCTGTTCTCCATGTTAGGAGCGGCTGATCATTGTCCTAGTGCCAGCGTGGGACTCTAAACAGTGCTGTGCACGATGATCCTCCGGCGAGACAGGGGGTTGGTGCAGGCCTTACAAGCCAGCCGTAAAAATCATCAGTACAGGAAGCATACAATGTAAATTCGGACCGGAACAATCGGCATAGACCCAGGCATCGAAAACGGACTAACGATTGGAAACTCGGATCATGGAACTGTAAGTCTCTCAATTTCTTGGGAAGTACCCGCATTCTTTCTGAATTATTGAGGGTCCGCAAGTTCGACATCGTAGCGCTGCAGGAGGTTTGCTGGAAAGAATCGACGGTACATACGTATAGGGATGGTTATACCATCTACCAGAGCTGCGGCAATAGACATGAGCTGGGCACAGCTTTTATCGTGATGGGCGAAATGCAGAGGCGCGTGATTGGGTGGTGGCCAATCGACAACAGAATGTGCAAGTTGAGGATCAAAGGCCGTTTCTTCAATATCAGCATAATCAACGTGCACAGCCCTCGCCTAGCAAGTGACGATGACGATAAGGACGCTTTCTACGCGCAGCTGGAAAGTGAATACGACGGCTGCCCAAGCCATGATGTCAAAATCGTTATCGGAGATCTCAACGCTCAGGTTGGCCAGGAGGAGGAATTTAGACCGATTATAGGGAATTTCAGCGCTCACCAGCTTACGAACGAAAATGGCCTTAGACTGATTGATTTCGCCGCCTCCAAAAACATGGCCATACGTAGTACCTACTTCCAGCACAGCCTCCCGTATCGGTACACCTGGAGATCACCCCAACAGACTGAATCACAAATCGACCACGTTTTGATTGATGGAAGGCACTTCTCGGACATTATCGACGTCAGAACCTATCGCGGCGCAAACATCGATTCGGACCACTACCTTGTGACGGTTAAAGTGCGCCAACGACTCTCCGTTGTGAACAACATTCGGTACCGACGCCCGCCCCGGTACAATCTGGAGCGACTCAAGCAACCCGAAGTCGCAACTGAATACGCGCAAAGCCTTGAGGCAGCGTTGCCGGAAGAGGGAGAGCTCACCGAAGCCCCTCTTGAGGACTGCTGGAGTAGTCTCAAAGCAGCCATAAACAACGCAGCGGAAGGTGCCATTGGGTTCGTGGAAGCAAATCGACGGAACGGTTGGTTCGACGAGGAGTGTCAGACGGTTTTGGACGAGAAGAATGCAGCGCGGGCGATGATGCTGCAGCAAGGCACCCGTCAAAACGTGGAACGATACAAACAGAAGCAAACCCATCTATTCCGGGATAAAAAGCGCCGCCTGGAAGAGTTGGAGTGCGACGAGATGGAGCAGCTGTATTGTTCTCAAGAAACACGAAAGTTCTACAAGAAACTGAATGCATCCCGCAAAGGCTTTGTGCCGCGAGCCGAAATGTGCCGGGATAAGGATGGAGGTATCTTGACGGACGAAAGTGAGGTGATTGAAAGGTGGAAGCAGCACTACTATGAACACCTAAACGGCGCGGAGGAGGAAGATCAAGACAGCAGGAGGAATGGCTTCATCAGTACGGCGGATGAGGGAGACGTGCCAACTCCCACAATAGGTGAAGTTAAGGATGCTATCAAACAGCTCAAGAACAACAAAGCAGCAGGAAAGGATGGTATTGGAGCGGAACTTATTAAAATGGGCCCGGACAGGTTGGCCACTTGTCTGCACCGATTGATAGCCAGGATCTGGGATACAGAACAGCTACCGGAGGAGTGGAAGGAGGGAATAATATACCCAATATACAAAAAGGGTGACAAGTTAGAATGTGAGAACTATCGAGCGAGCACCATTCTTAATGCAGCCTATAAAGTGCTTTCCCAGATCATCTTCCGCCGTCTATCGCCACTGGCAAGCACATTTGTTGGAAGTTATCAAGCCGGATTTGTGGACGGTCGATCGACGACAGACCAAATCTTTATGTTGCGGCAGATCCTCCAAAAGTGTCGCGAATATCAAGTCCCTACGCACCACCTATTCATCGATTTCAAAGCGGCCTATGATACCATCGACCGCGAAGAGCTATGGAAGATTATGGACGAGAACGGTTTTCCCGGGAAACTGACTAGACTGATCAAAGCTACGATGGATAGTGTACAGAGCTGTGTGAAGATATCGGGTGCTTTATCGGACCCGTTTGAAACACGCAAAGGACTTCGACAAGGCGATGGACTTTCCTGCCTCCTGTTCAATATTGCGCTAGAAGGTGTTATGAAACGGGCGGGCTTCAACATGCGGGGCACGATCTTCAATAAATCCAGCCAGTTCATTTGTTTCGCTGACGACGTGGACATTGTCGGAAGAACGTTCCAGGTGGTTGCTGAACAGTAAACCAGGCTGAAACGTGAAGCAGATCGGGTTGGATTGAAGGTAAATACGTCGAAGACGAAATATCTGCTGGCTGGAGGAACCAAGCGCGATAGAGCTCGCATAGGCAGACGCGTGACGATCGACGGGGATGAGTTCGAGGTGGTGGACGAATTCGTCTACCTCGGATCATTGATAACGTCGTATAACAACTGCAGCAGAGAAATTCGAAGACGTATCATCGCCGGAAGTCGTGCTTACTATGGACTCCACAAGACCTTGCGGTCTGGTAAACTTCACTTCCGTACTAAGTGTACCATGTACAAGACGCTAATAAGACCGGTAGTCCTCTACGGGCATGAGACGTGGACAATGCTCGAAGAGGACCTGCAAGCGCTAGGAGTTTTTGAACGACGTGTGCTTAGGACGATCTTCGGCGGAGTATGCGCAACTCTACGGTGAACCCAGAATCACGAAAGTCGTCAAAGCTGGAAGGGTACGATGGGCGGGACACGTTGTGAGAATGCCGGACAACAATCCTGCAAAAATGGTGTTCAACTCAAATCCGGCCGGTACAAGACGAAGGGGAGCGCAACGAGCTAGGTGGTTTGACCAAGTGGAGCAGGATCTTGGAAGTGTGGGGCGATCGAGGAATTGGGGGTTAGCAGCCATGGACCGAGTTAGTTGGCGTAACATTGTGGCGCAGGTCATGTCTTGAAGGACGTAGCGCCAGCAAAAGTAAGTAAGTAAGTAAGCAACGTATGGATCATTGAAGTTAAAACCAAAAGGTTTAATAAAACCGAGCATTTTTGTTGCTTGACACGGGCGTAGCCAGGATTTGCATCAGAGGGAGGCGAGTGACGTCAATAAAATATTCACGAATTCCATGCAAAATGATCATGACCCTTTTTGCATGAAACGTTAAACTTTGAAGGTCTACCTCATCCTATTCCTCTCACAGTTTTCGAAGTGGAGTTCAAAACGTGTCTTGGTTCAATTTGCTGTCTGAGTAATGGGTCCATAGACGCTTTTTAAAATTACGGAGTGAAAAATGCCTGGAAATTCGTTCGAAATTATAAAGTTCTCCAATGAATTCCCAAAACTAGATTTTACATGCATTTCTTAAAGGAATGACTCCCAAATTACTCAAGGCATCTCAATATCAGAAATAAAATCTATCTCAAAAATTGTCTATGGAATCATGTAGAGGATTTGGTTATGGTTTTCCTTCAGGTGATTTGTAGTCTTTAAGAGCTTTTTCCAGAAACTCATCAAGGTAATTTTTCGAATTGTTTGCTTTAAATATACAAGTAGAACTCATTACTTAAGATCCACACTAAAATTTATTATGAGATTCCTTCATAAAGTATTCTAATGATTTTTTTCCTGAATTCACCCAATATTGTTTCAGGAGTTCAACTAACAAAACATCTAATTTACTAAAGTATGGCTACAAATAATTCCTCTCGAATTCATTCAGGAATTACACTCGAAATTTCACTTAAAATTTATTCAAGGACATTGTATTCCATGACTCGATTCAAGATTAACCTAGTAACTCTTTCAAATTTTTTCTAAGATTTTTTCTTGGGGTATACGCAAGATATTTCCCATAATATTACTCTTAGTAATTTTGCTGGGACTCTGCCAAACAATTTTCATCAGTTCTATATAAAAAAAAGTATAGAGTTCTATGGGGACGGACCTGGTGTAGTGGTTAGAACACACGCCTCTCACGCCGAGGACCTGGGATCGAATCCCATCCTCGAGATAGTCACTTAAAAAAATTTCAGTGACGACTTCCTTCGGAAGGGAAGTAAAGCCGTTGGTCCCGAGATGAACTAGCCCAGGGCTAAAAATCTCGTTAATAAAGATAGAAAAAAGAAAAAAGTATAGAGTTCTAACCTGAAACAACAAAATTATGAGCCTTGATATTTGAATTTGTTCATAAGATTGGCTTAAAAAGGATACTGGTAGCACTGGCTTTTGCATCGTCAAGGTTATTGACTGAAAACAACGGGGCAGTCTAAGTTCAGCTGTCACGTCCTGTCCTAGGTGATAATAAATACTTGAAAAACTTTTCTTAGTACTTCCCAAAAGATAATTTGAAAGAATTTCCCCAGAATTTCCTATACACATTTCTCAATAAATGTTCCCAAGAATGCTCCGAAAATTCATCGAAAAGTTTCTTATGATATTCCTTCTATAAATACTCTAGACATTCCTTCAGGAAATCCTCCAAGAATCTATCCAGATATTTTTCTTAGAATATCCCTTGCAAGAAACAATATGCAGAAATAATCCAACGAATTCTGCAGAGAAAGTTTTAGTGGTCTAAAAGGCATTCATAGATATATGATTGTAAACCCGAAAGGAAGCATTATAAAAGTCCTAAAATCTCTGAAACAATATTCAAGCATCTGTGGAATAATTCCTGTTTGAATATTTGGAGAAATCCTCAGAAAAAATCATAAGATTTTTTCTAGGATAACTACAGGATTATTTCCAGGATGAAGTAATTCTTAAATCAATCCGAAGAGACGAAGGGATTCCTAAGTCTCATTAAGAATTATCGAACAATTCTTAAGAGATTATAGAAATATTTGACAAAATTCGAAAAAAAAACTGCCTAGGAAACTTTGTGCAGGAATCGTTATTGAATCTTTTTTTGAGAATGCTTGAAAATAAATATAGCAGAAATTCCTACACAAGTTACGATTGTGGGAGGTACTCTGCAAACTTCTTAAAGCTTATTAGGTATTTCTAGAGAAATTTCTACGATTGTGTCCAAACTATTGAAAAAATATTTATTTTTTAATTGGCAAGAACTGGAAGAATCTTTGAAAGAGCTCTTGGAGAAGCTCTAAGAGATATTCCTGAATAAATTTTTGAGTCTTAGGTTGAATTTCATCAGATCAGAAGAATATAATAAAAAATAATGAATTGGAACTCTCTGAGGAAACCTTGAAGGAGATCATGAAGTTATTCATAAATCTCAAGCAATTTACTAAGAAAAAGAAAAAATACTAAAGTGATTCCGAAAAATGTATCATTCCTTAAATGGATTTCCGTAATAATCTTCTGACTGAGTTGGAGAGAAATCGCATTAAACATTTCTTTAAAAATATGCTGAAGAATTTCTTAGGCGAATTATTGGAGGCATCCCTATAAACTTCCCTGTAAGTCTTTCATGAAGCCTTGTGTTTTGAAGAAAGTTCTGGAAGCACTACAAACATTGATTTTTCATTTATTTAGTTAACATCTAAACTCATAACACGGAATCAACGTAGGCGAGCCCTGTCGCACCGGTGCGCCGCGGTGGAGCCGAACCTACTAGCTTGTACCTCGTCTTGGACGCATTCACCCCCTGTTCGACTTTTGGTGCCTCGCGTTTCAGTACAGATCTTGCACCTCGTCAAATGTTCGGCCAAGAATGTCCATATCATCCGCGAAGCAATTACATTGACTGGATCTCGTAGAAATCGTACCCCGGCTGTTAAGGCCGGCTTTCTGCATAAGCACTACAAATATCCATTCCCAAACAAAAACCTTCAGTTATTGCTGAATTCAAAAAATTCGAGGTATTCCAAGAAAAGGTTTCTGGAAAAACCTTGGAGTGATTATTCATTAAATCAAAAGAACAATTTCTAGGAAAATCTGAAGAAGAATTCTTGAGGAACATATAGAGCTATCTCTTATCCAGTTTTATATTCTATTAATTCCTGGAAGAATTTATTTTAAGATAACTTGGCATATCTTCTTGAATTCCGTTAAATTCTGTTATCAGTTACAGATACATTGAAGGCTGTTGATAAAATCTGGTGAGATCTTGAGCAAGAGCCCAATTATTTGTGAAGTAGAAAAATTCTTCAAGAAGTCAATCAGAATGCAATTATTTTTTAAATATAAATGCTGAAGGAAACTTCCTAAAAAATTCAAACATTAGCTCAATTACCGTGGAAATATTTTTTTTTTTTCATCGGTCAGGAAGAGGCAAAACGAAGCCGAATTCTCTTAATGATTTTTAAAAAGATCTTTCACAGTCTGTTTTTGAAAAGGACTCTTAGATTTATTACGTTTTTTTAAGGGCTCATTTTTTATAGATATGAATGCTGAAAACAATCTTGGGAAAATTAAAACAGTACATCCTTCGTAGCAAACTTTTTAATTTTGATTTTTTTTTCCGCTGGTCAGGGGGAGGGGGTGCAATGGCCTCCCCTGCTCCCTCTGGATACGGCCATGTTGCTTTATATTGTCATGATTGATAAAAGTGAGTCTAAGTTCTTGTGTGTTTCGCCTTCTGCTAAAAGTCATTGAATTATATATTTTAACATTTATTGAGGATTTTGCCCTCTTATAGACTTACATCTAAATATTTTTTTCACACCAAAATATTCTATGTTTGCTATATATTGGATGGCGTCTTAGCTAACAAAACCAACATGTAACGCATTTGTAACGCACACTGTTGGATTGTGTATTGAATGCAAGGGGCGTGCTTCTGCTGTACTGCCATATAAACAGACGTGTAAATATTTATTTTTCCAAGTAGAAAATTTGCATGAAAATCTATTCGTCATCAAAACGTACAATAATTGAAATAGGCTTTTATTGCACCATTCATCGAAATAAATATTTCACTCCGATAGATTTCAATGTTGGGCATACTAGATTTCCATGAATAACTTCATATTGTCGGCATAGATATAAACATTTATATGCTTAAGAATGTAGGAAATATAATTTACAAAAAATATGAAAAGCAGAAATCCTAGATATGAACCATGAGGAACTCCTGAAGTAACGTGGATAGGTTTTTTTAACCATTATATCTCACTACTTGTTGCCGATTTGTTAAATACGACTGTATCCAGTTCAATCATCTTTGAACCTATTTTTCCTAACTTGAAGAGTACCATACACAGAAATAAAAAATCTCAAATTTACATTGAGCTTGAGCTTGATTGGCCGCCCGTGGTTGCTACTCCAGTATCGCCAGATCAGCTGCACTTACACAAGGAACCAACCGAATGACTGCTTGGGACTAACAGGCATCCTCAGTGTATAAGTACCGCTTTCAAAGTACCTTAGCCCTCTGGAGTGCCAACCGGCACATCAGGATGGATGCCAGTAAAATCCTGATTATGGTATACTGGTCACGGCGCAGAACAACGGAGAGGACACGGATTACGGATTACACACCACATTGCGACACAGAGCTGACAGTCGTGTTATTCTATTCCCCGAGTAAGGATGGGTGATACCAACTTGAAACGGCGAGTAGGCTAATGGTGCGATTGCCCCCGTCCCGGTAAAACCTTGGCAGGCCTCTGGATACGTTCGGATCCCGTCCATCGTAAGTGATGAGTACTAGGCTCGGATGACTAAACCCCGATCTACGCCGATCCGGCTCTGAACACGATTCTCATAAGGGATCGTGTCAACCCTTGCATGGCCTCCCTGCTTGCAAAGATAACCATGGGATCATGAAAGGCGACTACGTACGGCGGGAAATGATAGCGGCCCAGAGGGGGGACCCTGAAGAATGGAAGAGAGTATAATTGAGATCGAAGAAGGCGCGGCGAACCCTTTCGCTAAAGGTGGCTTAGTACGGTCACCACCATCGCAGCTAGGGCAACAGCAGCGCAATCAGGAGGAGCAGCAGGTACAGCGACAGCTTCAACAGCAGCTGCAGCAGCAGCCTCGAGAGCAGCAGCAACAGCTTCAGCAGCAGCAACAGGCTCAGGTCAGGGCATGGTCGAAGGTGCCAAAGCTACCGAGAGTTGTAGCAGCCAAGAAACTGGTGGACGAATTGCACGAGTTCGTCGATAAAAGAAGTAATGTGCACAAAGACATCAAGACTTTGGTGTTGAAGATCCAAGGAACCCTTGGACTAGCTGTCAAGGAATGGGCGGCCGTTGCACAGAAAGTGGAATCGACTGAGAAGGAGTTGTCGGCGGCCAAGACTGCCTTAGAAATAAGGCAAGTGCCGATTCAACAAACGGCGATGCCAATTACTTTTGCGAGGGAAACCAACGCAAAGAGGGACAAATCCCAGAGGACGGAGAGCGTGCCCTTCACACCGAAGAGGCCAAGAGCATCACCAGGAGATGCAAGACCGGGTGGTTCCAAGAAACACAAGGACACCCGCGTCAACGAGTCAGGCCCAGCGAACGCAGCAACCACCAAGGAAGGCAACGATACCCCATGGGAAATCGTCAAGGCGAAAAATCGGAAGACGAAAACCAAGAGCAGGTCCGAAAAACAAAGCCTCTTCAAGGGCCGGAAGAGAGGCGAGGCGCTTATAGTCAAGGCAAACGATGACTCGTACGAGAAGGTTCTCCGTGCAATGCGGACAAACCCGGAGCTCGAACAGCTGGGTGCAGACGTGCGGAAAGTCAGGCGCACCCGCACCGGAGATATGATCCTGGAGCTAAAACGAGACCCGATGGCCAGCAGCTCTTCCTACAAAGAGCTCGCCGAGAAAGCCATGGGTAACACGGTAGAAGTGAGAGCCGTGTGTCCGGAGGCAGTCCTTGAATGCAAGAACTTGGACGCAATCTCTACGGACGACGATGTAAGGGTTGCCATGAAAGAGCAGTGCATGCTAGGAGAAGTGCAGATGCAGATCCGCATAAGGAAGGGGCCATCCGGAATGCTAATAGCATCAATTAGGCTTCCGATTGAAGCGGCCGTCAAGGCACTTAAAACGGAGAAGATTAAAGTAGGCTGGTCGGTATGTCCACTGAGCGTCTCTCAGAAACCGGAAGCATGCTATAGATGCCACGAGTACGGCCATCTGGCTAGATTCTGCAAGGGGCCGGACAGAGGTAATTTATGCAGAAGGTGCGGAGAAGAAGGCCACAAGGCGCAAGCCTGCCGGAAGCCTCCAAAGTGCATGATCTGCGCTAACGGAGATAATAACAACCACGTTACAGGAGGCCTGCGATGCCTGGCCTTCATAAAGGCGACTGCTACCAAACCACAGTGGAGGTAATTCAAATTAACCTCAACCACTGTGACACAGCACAACACTTGCTGAGGCAATCTGTGGCGGAGTACAAGTGCGATGTGGCTATCATCTCGGAGCCATACCGTGTCCCGGCCGGCGATGGGAACTGGATAGCAGACAACGCAAAATCAGTGGCGATATGGACGGTGGGAAGATATCCTTTCCAGGAAGTGGTACATCGTGCAGATGAAGGCTTTGTTATAGCCAAAATTAACGGAGTCTTCTTCTGTAGCTGCTACGCACCCCCGCGATGGTCTATTGACCAGTTCAACGAGATGCTCGACAAGCTGACTGAAGTGCTCACAGCCTGCAGACCAGTCGTCATAGCCGGCGATTTCAACGCGTGGGCCATAGAATGGGGCAGTCGCTTCACCAACTCAAGAGGGAGCAGTCTACTGGAGGCCTTGGCAAGGCTAAACGTCGATGTTGCCAACGATGGTACCACCAGCACATACCGTCGGGATGGTCGAGAGTCAATTATTGACGTAACTTTCTGTAGCCCTGGGCTGTCAGGAAGTTTGAACTGGCGAGTGAGTGAGGAGTATACGCACAGTGACCACCAAGCGCTTCGGTACAATATTGGTAGCGGACGGCAGTTGGAAGCACGTGCGATCCCTTCGAAAGAGCGGAGGTGGAAAACGTCGCAGTTTGACAAGGAGGTGTTTGTTGAGGCGTTGAGATTGGAGCGCAATGCTCAACACGCTACTGCGAATGAGTTGACAGCGGCATTAGCACGAGCGTGCGATGCAACCATGCAGAGGGAAGGTAAACCGCGACATGGTCGCCGCCCAGCTTACTGGTGGAACTCGACGATTGCCGACCTGCGTACAAGCTGCTTTCGGGCTAGGAGAATGATGCAGAGAGCCCGCAACGACGCTGAAAGAGCAGATCGAAGACCAGCGTACAAGGCGGCGAAAACCGCTCTCAACAAGGAAATTCGGCTCAGCAAGAAAGCCTGTCTGGAGGAGCTCTGTCGCAACGCCAATTCAAACCCGTGGGGTGACGCCTACAGAGTTGCAATGGCGAAGTTGAAGGGCCCAGCTGTACCACCCGATAGGTGTCCGGAGAAGATGAAGACCATCATTGAAGCGCTATTCCCCCGGCACGAACCGACGAGCTGGCCGTCCACACCTTACGGAGCTCAGGATAACGACGAAGAAGAAGCCCAGGTAACGAACGATGAGCTGATCGCGGTGGCGAAAGCCTTAAAAACCAGGAAGGCTCCGGGACCAGACGGTATCCCCAACGTAGCTCTGCAAGCAGCAATCCAAGAAAACCCAGATATGTTCAGGATCGTACTGCAAAAATGTATCGAGGAGGGAAACTTCCCCGACATTTGGAAGCGACAAAAGCTGGTGCTGCTGCCTAAACCAGGCAAGCCTCCTGGAGATCCTTCAGCATATAGACCGATATGTCTGCTGGACACAGTTGGCAAAGTGCTGGAGCGAGTAATCCTAAACAGGCTTACGAAATACACGGAGGGAGAAAACGGCCTGTGTGACATGCAGTTCGGCTTTCGGAAAGGTAGATCCACCGTTGATGCCATCCGAACGGTCGTGGAAGCTATGGATACGGCGCGGAAGCAAAAGAGGAGAGGAAATCGGTACTGCGGTGTGGTCACTCTAGACGTAAAAAATGCCTTCAACAGTGCCAGTTGGGCTGCGATCGCCGAATCGCTGCACAGATTGGAGGTCCCCGAGTATCTTTGTAAGATTTTGAGGAGCTACTTTCAAAATCGTACACTGATCTACGAAACAGACGCTGGGAAAAGGTGCACGACAGTCACAGCGGGCGTCCCACAGGGTTCTATTCTTGGCCCGACTCTCTGGAACGCTATGTATGATGGAGTGTTGAAGCTGAGCTTCCCCCGGGGTGTGAAGATCGTCGGCTTCGCGGATGACGTGGTGCTCGTAGTCATCGGCGAATCACTAGAGGAAGTAGAGATACTTGCTACCGAAGCAGTAGACGCCGTGGAAGAATGGATGCGAGGGAAGAAGCTTGTGTTAGCCCATCACAAAACCGAAGTTGTGATGATAAGCAACCGAAAGGCAGTGCAGAAGGCGAGAATCTCGGTTGGACAGTGTACCATCGACTCAAAGCGGGAAGTCAGACACCTGGGAGTGATGATCGATGATCGGCTGAGCTTCAACAGCCATGTCGATTATGCATGTGAGAGGGCCGTGAAGGTGATATCAGCTCTATCCCGGATCATGCCCAACAACTCAGCGATCAGCAGCAGCAAGAAGCGACTACTGGCGAGCGTGTCGACGTCGGTACTCAGATACGCTGGCCCCGTGTGGGTGACAGCACTGCAGACGAAGAGGAACCGCTCCCGGCTGAACAGTACGTTCAGACTGATGGCCATGCGTGTGGCGAGCGCGTATCGTACGATAGCATCGGAGGCAGTCTGTGTGATTGCAGGATTGATCCCTATAAGCCTTCAACTCGAAGAGGACAGCGAGTGCTACAGGGACCGACGCACGCGGGGAATTCGGAAAAGAGCCCGGGATGAAACCATGAGGAAATGGCAACAGCAATGGGATAGCGCTGAGAACGGTAGATGGACCCACCGTCTAATTCCGTGCCTGTCGACGTGGGTAAACAGAAAACACGGAGAAGTGAATTTCCACTTGTCGCAGTTTTTGTCTGGCCATGGCTGTTTCAAGAAATACCTCAATAGGTTTGGACACGCAAGATCGCCGTTATGCACCGGGTGCGGCGATGTTGACGAAACCCCTGAGCACGTGGTCTTCGAATGTCCACGCTTCGAGCATGAGCGAGCCGAGATGACATCCGTCGTCGGCAATGACGTTAATGTGCACAATATCGTCCAACGAATGTGTGCCGACGAAGAGAAATGGGACGCGGTAAACAGAACTATCGTTCAGATGATGTCTCTTTTACAACGAAGATGGCGAGAGGAGCAGCGGCACTCTACACAGCGGACAGCACATGGCTCTGAATCGTTGGGGCAGCCGGAATCGTCGGACCGACCTTGGCGCTTGACAACTCAGCCTGTTGAAGAGAGCATATGAAGGAGACCAACGGGCGCGACCGGAGTAGGCTAGATCCTCCGCCGGGGACTAGACCGAGTAGAGCGGGCGTAGCGTAATATCGGTAATAAGTCGTCAAGGCGCCTGCAAACCGGAAGTCATCCTCCAACCGGAATTGCAGGACCGACCTCGGCACTTGCCGACCAACATCGCGTCGGAGTAGGCTATGTCCTTCCGCCGGGGACTAGCCGAGTAGATCGCGAAACAGCTCCGGCAAATGGTAGTCGGGGCGCCTGTGAACCGGAAGTTTCCCACCACCGGAATCGCAGGACCGACCTCGGCATCAGCCCGGTCAGCTTCGGAGTAGGTTAAGTTCACCGTCGGGGACTAACTGAGTAGAACGCGTAGTTGCACCGGCAAATGGTCGTCGGGGCGCCTGTGAACCGGAAGTTTCCCTCCACCGGAATCGCAGAACCGACCTCGGCATCAGCCCGGAAAGCATCGGTTCGGGAGATCTTCCGCCGTCGGGGAAATCTTCGTCGGAGTAGGATAGATCCACCGTCGGGGACTATTCTGAGTAGTCCGTAGCGAGTCACCGGCTTAAGTCGTCGGGGCACCAGTGAACCGGAAGCCATCCTCCAACCGGAATCGCTGGATCGACCTCGGCACTTCACCGGTCAGCAGCAGTGATGCGGGAACAAACGCGTAACGTTATCGGTTTCGGGAGACATTCCTACGTCGGGAACTCTCCGCTGGAGTAGGCTAGCTCCACCGTCGGGGACTATGCCGATTAGCGATCGTGACAACCACCAGTTTTGGGTCGTCGGGGCGCCAGTGAACCGGAAGCTACCCTCCAACCGGAATCGCTGGACCGACCTCGGCATCCAACTGGTCCAACCTGGAGAACTCGAGAATCGGCGGATTAACAGCAGGCGCAACAGTTGCGCAGGGCTCTGGCGAGATGTCAGCCCCAAACACGTCGCAGCAGAGCAACGAAGCGTAGCAATGACAGAAGCGGTAGTAGAAACATGGCCCTGGCGCAATGCCAGCAGTACGAAGAGAGCAAGGGAAGTACAGGAGCGTAAGAAGCAAGGAGCAGTGCAGTGCTTAGCACAATAGCCTCCCCCATGAAGTAATGCCAAGAGGCAGTTCCGGGGGGAATGGCTCGTGGGCGAAGGTGGACTTTAGTCGGTATAAAGGAGTCCGACACTCTGGCGCACGATGGACGAATTCGATATGACTAGCCTCCATATCGAACGTGAAACGCTGGGTTAGTTCGTAAATGTAATTTACCACCTTCTAAAACTAAAAAAAAAAAAAAAAAAAATAAAAAAAAAAAAAAAAAAGTGTATAAGTGCTGGTGATCTTCTATTTTAGGCAGGTATCAGGTATCAGAAGGCCGGCTCCAAAGGCACGTTCCCCACCAGTTGGGAGATTTGTGCCATCGCCATATTTGAGCCTATTTCATCATCTACCCGATGGGAGAGGAAAGGGAAGGGAAAGATGGGAGGAAATAGGAGTGGGGTCCCTTGAAGAGGGAAGATCGCATAAGCGAAATGAGAGCATGTAGCTCCATACCACAATGGGTTCGAACAGCGCCCTAATAAGGGCACTGCAAAACGCATGAGCGTAAAGAGAGCCTATAGCTCATAACCACAGCGGGTTAAGAATAACAGGATGTCCTGAAGATTCAGGCTTCTGTATTCAGTTTCACTTAATAAGTGTTTACCAAGTAATTGGAATCGCATTTGCGCAAAAACTGGACAGTTACATATCAGGTGATACGAAGTTCCATAATCGGAGTCACAACTATCACACACAAATGAGTCAGCACGCTGAATATTTGCCATGTGATAGTTGAGTCGGCAGTGGCCTGTCAACGCTCTGACCAAGAGACTGCAATTCTGCTTTGACAGATTTGTTAAATACTTCGCCACCTTTGGAGATGGCTCAGTAATATACAATTTTGTTTGACGACACGACTCCAAACTATTCCAATATTGCTTGTGCTGAGTTGCCGCCCAAGAGTTTATCTGAAGCTTCACCCAGCACTTCGAAATTGGAATAGCCGGCTCAGGGCCAATGAAGTCATGCGATGCTCCATCGCGAGCTAGCTCATCAGCCAATTCATTTCCAGCGATGGAAGAATGGCCAGGTACCCATACAAGGTTTACAGAGTTGACTGAATTCAGTTCCTCAATTTGAGTTCGACATGCGATAACAAGCTTCGACCTTGAGTTGGCCGAAGCGAGAGCTTTTATAGCAGCCTGACTATCTGAACAGAAGTATATGACTTTACCCATTACGCGCTGTTGAAGTGCTGATTGCACTCCACACAAAAGAGCAAATATTTCCGCCTGAAAAACGGTGCAGTTTCTACCAAGTGAGTAAAACTGATTCAGCCTTAGCTCACGAGAATATACTCCTGCACCAGCTCTACCTTCAAGAAGGGAGCCATCAGTGTAACATACTATATTGTTTGATATACTTCTTTCCAAATAGCCAGACGTCCACTCTTCCCGTGAAGGGAATTGTGTGGTAAATGTCCTGTAAGGAAAGTGACAAGCAATTGTGAGATCACTTGGAGCAAGGACAATTTTGTCCCAATTCACCAAGAGTGGAAACAACGAAGTGTGTGTAGATCTACGATTCACTGGATTTTTCTCCAGTAGATCCAGTACCCATAAACGGTAAGAGCAAGAAAGTGCTTCTTGTTTAAGATATATGTGTAGTGGCGCAACGTCGAAAAGGGCCTCGAGCGCTGCTGTGGGAGTTGTAGAGAACGCACCAGACATCGCCATCAAGCACATCCTTTGGAGATGGCCCAATTTTGATTGGATTGTTCTCACTTTGCCCTTTTGCCACCACACAAGACATCCATATGCCAATATTGGTCGAACAACTGTTGTGTAAATCCATTTGATATATTTGGGTTTGAGGCCCCAAGTTTTACCAAAGGTTCGCCGGCATTGACCGAAGGCCATACAAGCTTTTTTGACTCTGAAATCAATGTGAGCTGTCCATAAAAGTTTGGAATCTAGAATGACTCCGACATACTTTACTTGATCAGTCACATTAATCTCAGTGCCAAAAAGACGTAAAGGTCGAATTCCATCGCTGTTTCGTCTTTCCGTAAAAAGAACAATAGATGTTTTATTCGGGTTAACCGAAAGGCCATATTGGCGACACCAACTCTCGACTACCTGAAGAGCACTTTGCATCAGGTCGAATAGGGTGCTTATGCACATACCAACTATCAGAGCTAGATAGTCGTCGGCAAATCCATAAGTTGGAAAACCGCAATTATTGAGTTGCCTCAATAGCGTATCTGCTACGAGATTCCACAAAAGTGGTGACAAGACTCCCCCTTGGGGGCATCCGCAAACACTCAATTTTCGAATCGCTGCTTGACGCAATGTCGAGAAGAGATGTCGGTTTTTGAGCATTTGATGAATCCAATTGGTAATCATTGTAGGTAGCCCATGGTTTCGTGCGGCTTCCAATATGGCATCGAAAGACACGTTATCAAAGGCACCCTCAATATCTAAGAAAACACCCAAGCACGATTGCTTCTGAGCGAATGCTTTCTCTATATCGTATACAACTTTGTGTAAAAGAGTCACAGTGGACTTTCCAGATTGGTAAGCATGTTGATTCACATGAAGAGGCATGTTTGCCAAATAAACATCACGGATGTGATGATCGATAATGCGTTCCAGACATTTCAGAAGAAAAGAGGTCAGACTGATTGGTCTAAAACTCTTCGCTTCCTCATACGACGCACGTCCTCCTTTCGGGATAAACTTTACAGTAATATCACGCCAGGATTTGGGAATGTACACGGTAGCAAAACTGCTTACAAGTAGCTTTTTCAAAACATGTTTGATAGACTCAAATCCCTTTTGGAGCAGAACAGGATAAATCCCATCCGCTCCTGGAGATTTGAAAGGAGCAAAACTATTAAGTGCCCATTGAATCGATTCAGTAGTTACGATACTGCGAGCCGAGGCCAGAGACTCGTAACTACATGAAAAGACGTTTGGTTCATCCGTAGATGCTATGTCCACACATCCGGGGAAGTGTGTATTGAATAAACATTCTAAAACTTCTTCATCGGAAGAAGTAAAGTCACCATTAGGTAAGCGAATTTCGTTCACTTGGAAATCCTTAGATTTTGCAAGAATTTTGTTCAACCGACTGACTTCACTCAAACTGGAAACATTTGTACAAAGGTTTTTCCAGCCGGATCGTTCAGCAGAACGAAGAGCCTTCTTGTAAGCCTTGCGAGCCGACTTGAACGACTCTGATCCAGCTGAACGGCGTCTGTTCCAACTTCTTCTACATTGTTTCCTGAGTCTAGTCAGATCGGAATTCCACCATGGGGTCCCTCTTGTAGTCTTTACAGACCGCAGAGGACATGCTTCTTCAAAAGCTTCCATAATGTAGGATGTTGTAGTATCAACGGCATCATCCAGATCACTTGGATTTTCAATGGACGGAGAATATCCATGAAATTTGGTCGCAACCAATTCAATGTAGAGTTCCCAGTTTGTTGACCGGGGATTCCTAAAACGCAAAGTCTGCGCAATTACATTTGAATGTTCAAAGAAGATGTAGCGATGATCAGATAATGATTCCTCATCTGATACATGCCAATTCGTCAACTCGTGACTGATTCTATTCGAGCAGAGCGTTATGTCTAACACTTCTTCTCTATTAGAAACCATGAAGGTTGGGCGATTGCCTATGTTAAGTAATCCAAGGTCTGTACTACTTAAGTATTCCATCAGACTGGAGCCTCTCAAATTGATATCCGAGCTGCCCCAGATGATGTGATGAGCATTGGCATCACTGCCCACAATCAGCGGAAGGCCTTTTGTTACGCAGTGTACGACAACTCGTTTGAAGTCATCCGTTGGGGATGGTTCATCATGTGGTAAATATACCGAACAATAGACGTATTTCCTGTTGAGGTCACCAACAGAAACATCGATTGTGACAGCACATACATCTCTGGTAGTTAACTCAGAAATGAGTGTAGCAACGATTGCTTTATTAACGAGCACGCATGCGCGGGGCATGGAGCGCGAGTTTGCCATTTCAAGCTTGCTAAAAGTAGCAAAAACTGGGTCCACAAGGTTACCTAGATAGAAGTTCCCTCTTCGAAAGTAGGGTTCTTGAACTAGCGCCACTTGGGCTGCACCATTTTGCATGAGTCTGCAAAGATTGATCGTTGCTGTTCTTTTATGCTGAAGATTGATCTGAGCTAACCTAACCGTAGCCACTACCCAAACTAGGCAGGATTAAGCTTTTTGCAATCTCAGCACGAAAAAGACCAGCAACGAAAAAACCAGATCGGTATCTATTTAAAGTCGCCAAAGGCGAAAGAGCACAGAATACACTGTGTAAAACGCATAATGCGAATCCATATAGGTAATAATTTAAATTAAATGTCAACATATTCATAATCCCACCCTTATTAGGCCTCAGGATAGAGACTGAAGAAGGGCAGCCGATTATCTCGGAGAAACACAAGGTCACCTGCACCATTGCTCCGGGTAGCACAGGAAGGACTCAATACTGTGGAGGGCGCCCTGGTACCCCACAGGCTCCGTTTGCGGTTAGGTTTTATTCAGACCCCCCTAACCATTCATTCTTAGGCACGGTACGCATCACACCATAAATTAGGGGTCACCTGTGAGGTGGACTTTTACCACCGGAACAGGCAGTCCGTAGTGTTAATTCTTAGCCAGTTGAAACAACCGCTACCGACACTACGCGGCTATCTAGGCTGCTCGGGAAAAGGAGGTTAATATTGATGATTAACTCCTGACGTGCCCAAGCAGCCGTCGAAAACAATGGCACCTGTCACCAGGCTTGATAGAAACTCCTCTGCGATGCAAAGAGGAGGCGATTTTGCCGTTTTTCTGAGGAGAAAAAAATAAACTCAAAATTTTCAACACAGATCCTCAAGCGATTCGAGTGAGAGTGCAGAAAAATGCGAGGATTTTTTCAGACACTCTCTCTCTCTCTCGTTGCGATGCTCACCATCACTCACACTTCAAACGAACTCCCGAGTCTGCCGCCCGAACAGACAGTCCTCGGGGAGTTGTGAGAGCACCCTTTTTTGATGAAATTTTACTCGTTTTTTTTTGTGCTGCATCTTCCTCGCTCATTTTTCGTTGCCTCGCTGCTTAGCATTTTTTGGCTCCCTCGCAAAGAGGCACTGGCAGCACGCTGCTCTAGAGTATGTCACCGAACTCTGATGATGTTGAGGAGAATTATCGAGCCTGCCTGTCACGTCAGAATGCAGACCAATGAGGGGAAGGGGGAGGAATTGATGATGCATTGAACTGGCTCCCACGTAGACCGTATATTCCACTGCATCTACGCCAGTTCATGCGGGAGTTGAGGGAATGGATTGGGGGAAAGGCATGGCAGAGAGGTTAGCTTTTTTTGTGGTTAGCAGACTGCCTATTTATCAGGCGTAAGAAAGGCATGCGCGTGGAAGTAGAAAGCGTTAAGGAAACGGTTTCTTGTCCGTCTCTGGTTTGCTATGAACGAATAGTTTGAGTGTGATATATTTAGAATGGAAGATAGAAGCAAGTGAGAGATATACAACTACAAAGTACGAGGAAAGGGACGGGCCTGGGATTGAACCCATGTCCTTCTGCATATGAAGCAGAAGCGGTTGCCATCAGACCACCAATCCCGTCAAAAAAAAATTTCAAATTTACATTGTACCTAAACTTTTATGGTTATCATGTAAAACTAGTTATGACTAAATATTCAACGATGAATAATTTAGGCTGCTGCATTGCATTCAGGCATGCTTGCAATCTTGAGTGAAACTGAAACATTTCATGATCTTGCATCCAACATTCGCCAATATTGTATGTACTCTTGCATCTTGAAAGTGAAATTGCAAACGAGAATGCTCGGTTTATATGATTATACGCTGAACAATCTGTCAAAGATAATGTAACTGGATGTATCGAAGACTTGGTCATTCCATGTGCATTATGTATGATTGATTTTTCAGCGAAAATTAGGTAAACCGAGCTGTTTCGCTTGCAACGTTCTTTGAGAGAAGTCGTTTTGTGTACAATTTTTAGAATTTTACTGACAATGTTGGATACAATCGCTGTGTTTGTAGAACTTATCATTGAATAATACATTGAGCAGTTCTCACTGAAACCAGGCCGCCATCGGCACCCATCGTTAGAATTCCAATTTTATGTCACTGATCGCTAGTTTTCGATAAAACTTAAGGGTGGTCCTTTCTGTTTTCTCAAATTGGTGGACCCCTCGTACGCCAGCTAGCTGAACAGTTTGCGAAAAAGCCCATTTTTTGATAAGTCTTGGGTATTTCTTCACGGGATATGTCTCATATTTCGCTTGGAACACATAGCAAACTTAGTGGCATCGTATAGAGAAAGGATATAGCTTTCATTTAAACTTGAAAAAATTTTGGCGGCCATTTTGGATTTGGCGGCCCTGATTTGTAAATAGGTAATGCGAATGATTTTTTACGAAATTTTAGAAAATTTGCTGGATTTAAGTGACATATTAAACAGACAAAACAAAGGAGATATAATTCAACAATAAGCTTCTTCATAAATATTGGAGGAATATCATCAGGTCCTGCACTTTTCGTAGTATCAAATCCTTTCAAGTGTCTTTTTTACAGATCCTGCCACACCTTCATCCAACTTTCGCCAATATGTATTGCATGCTTCCTTGCATCTTGAAAGTGAAATTGCAAACAAGAATACTCGATTTACACGATTCTACGCTGAACATTCTATCAAAAATAATGCACATGGATGGATCGACGGAATATCATTCCATGTGCATCATTTATGATTGAATTTTAAGCGTGTAAATCATGTGAACCGAGCCATTTTGCATGCAACATTCTTTGAAAGAAGACGTTTCGCGTTTAATAATAAGGATTTTGGTTACAATGATGGATATAATAGATGTGTTTATAGGTTTTATTGTTGACTAATGGCATGATTGGAGCTAAAATTACGGTACGTGTAAATTTAAGATTTTTTGGTGTGCATATAATTTCCATAGTATGATGGAATGTGCGTTGAAATTGGCATCTCCTCACGTTTCTAAGACAGATCAAGAGTGGAAGTGCTCATAAGAACACTAAGCTGAGAAGCAGGCTCTATTCCAATGGGGACGTATTACCAAGAGGAAGAAGCACTGAAAAGTATTGTTTTATTTAAATAGTTTTAAAAATTTTCGAGAGCAGAAAGAATTTGTGTACGCACAGCACGAAGGTACGATGCGCACTGAATTTATGCATTTATCACTAGCCCTTTATTATTCTAACGTATTTGAGAAAATCTAAGAAAGCATCCTTTGAAGCGAGATACGCTTAAATTTTGTCTTTCATTCAAAATCTGTTATATATTTAAAACGTAAGCTTACGTGAGCATAAGTTCAACTTTATGCTTTTGTGTGCCTTCTTCGCTCTATTCATTTGTATGACGTAATCTTGCACGAACACACTGTCATCAGTCTATTATCCGTGGGAATCCAACCATGAAAGACAAATTTTATCCGTTGGAAATTTTCCCGCCCTCCCTTGGGAGCCACGTTGCCACCGATGGGTTGCCAAATAGTTTTCTTTCTACAATATGCCTGCTCATCAAACGAAAAAAGGGGGACGACGGTTTCAAACGTATTCATTAAAATAAAACTTCTATGCGAGAGCATCTTTCGAATTTTCCATCCCAGCAGCTGACGGTGCATATCACATCCATATGTATCATCGTGTGCCACATCGTACACATACTGATCTGCAGAAACAGGAGAGTTGGTGTCTGAATATTGGAAAACTTTTCCCCCTGACAACGGGTCCTTGGTGGCAGTCGGTACTGGGTTTGATGTTAATCGTAAAAGTTGTAAGCCTCTTCCATCCGTTCATATCATTAACGGAATTGGATGATATGAATACTTATGAAAGTTTGCCTTTTGAACTTTCGCTAGTTGAAATTTAAAGTGAATCACGCATATTTGCATACTATGAGCGAACTTTTTATGTTGAGACTTTCCCGCGTTCTATTGTTATTTCTTTAGAATAAGAAACTTTTTTATCTGAGTGCTCAAATTGACATGTTAGCAATAAATCCACTTAAGTATATCAATACCACTTCACGAAGCTACATTCTCCACAAAATGAAAGTAAGCACCATGTGACCTCTTTTCGAACCCATATCAAAATCACGATAAGCTTCGAGACATTTTGATATTTCCCATTCAGCTTACCCAATAGTTCTGAAATTTACATGACCAACCCCGGTTGGCCTGAATACGAAACTGGTGTGGAAAAAGAAACCAAACGAGCCGGCACTTCAAGCGAGGAAAAGTGAAAATGGAAAATTTTCACCTTTTCGTAGAATGAATATTTTTGCGACGCGAACTTATCCCTCTCGAGGCAACCCACCTTTTATCGGGACTTTCTCCTTTATGTGAGGGCGAAGATATCGTCGTCGCACAGTGGCCCAAAGCTGAACAAAAAGTAACTAAAAAAGTAACAAAAAAAAGTTTGCCAATTCCTTCACGAATCTCTTGATATCTCTAGTATTGAATAACCATTCCCCAAAGTTTCAGACCGATAGTTGTGCAGGGGTTAAACAAAAATGTTAGGATTTATTAAATTTTCTCCAAATTCAAATATATATAACTGTCTTAACCCGTATTGGCCAGAGTGAAAGCAAAATATTAAAATTCTTACCGCTCAGCGAATACTATTCGGATACGAATAGATATTTAGTCAGTATACTGGCTCACATATCTAGTTCCTAGAAGTGGCCAGAGGAACTCGGGAATATTCATGTGGCCGAAATTATTCCAGTGGGTCACTGGGTCAAATCGGGTATAAAAGTTCGATTTTTTGGGACATGCAGTTAGCTTTATTTATTTGTTATGGCAATCATTTTAATTTGCATAAATCATTGAAATCTGATAATCAACATCTCAAATGAAGAGTTTTTCATCGTTTAGAGAGTACCAGATGTGACTACTCGGACTTTTTTGGATACTAAACCGTTTCAATTCTCTTGAAGAAGAGATCAAACATAGTAGTTCACTGAAATGCGTTCCTAAAGGCGAACACGAAATTATTGCGACACATTCAACAGGGCACAACTTTTCTACCATTGGGTAAAAATCAACCAAATTTTGCACACTTTCTCATTGATGTGTATTGTTTACATGCTGTCAAACTCGAAGTCGTGTTATTCGATTCAACGAAAATGGAGGTGAACCAACGCGAGTCGAGAGAACAAATTCTTCCCAAACACCTGGAATTTCCTGACCTGTCGCATCGGCAGTTGGGAAAAATGGTGAACATTTACCATTCAACCATCTCCAGAGTGTTGAAGCGGTTCCAGGAGCGGTTGACGTTGGACCACGGCAAAGGAGCTGGAAGAAAACTGGGACCGTAGAAAAAAAAAGAAGGAGGGAAAGGTGAAACGGATGATTAAATCAAATCCCAACGTCTCAAGCCGTGATTTGGCTAAATAGATCGGCATGTCGCAGAGCTACGTCCAGAATGCAAAGAAGAGTGCTACCTTACATACATATAAGGTACAGAACTTCCCGAACCGCGATGAGCGGCAACAATTGACGGCTAGAACTCAGGCACGGAAGTTCTACGAGAAGATGCTGACAAAATATGGCTGCTGTGTGATGGACGACGGGGCCTTCCTTAGCCGAGTGGTTAGAGTCCGCAGCTGCAAAGCAAAGCCATGCTTGCTAGAAGTGTCTGGGTTCAATTCCCGGTTAGTACAGGATCTTTTCGTAATGGAAATTTCCTTGACTTCCCTGGGCATAGAGTATCATCGTACCTGCCACACGATATATGAATGCGAAAATGGCAACTTTGGCAAAGAAAGCTCTCAGTTAATAACTGTGGAAGTGCTCAAAAGAACACTAAGCTGAGAAGCAGGCTCTGTCCCAGTGAGGACGTAATGCCAAGAAGGAGAAGAAGAAGAAGAAAAAGAAGTGATGGACGCTATTTTGACCACATTTGGCATCATGCCACTATTGTAAAAGTGTCCTGGAGTGGTATGAAGCCAATTCTGTCCATTTTGTTCCAAAGGACATGAGTCCGCCAAACTGTCCGGAGCTGCGCCCTGTGGAGCAGTACTGAGAAATAATGAAGCGGGAACTTCGGAAGAGCAAGAAGACAGTCAAAGACGAGAAGGACATGTTAAGAAAATGAAAAAAAAAACTGAGAAACTGGTACTGGATGAGACTTTAAAGACTTTGATGGAGGGCTTCAAGCAAAAATGCCTTCAATTTTACACTCAATGCTCCATCGATTAACTTTTCTTTTGATTTTTAAGTAAATATATGTATAAAACTACCTTAAAATTTTGGTTTGATTCTAAACATCATAAGAAAATTGGCATGACATTTTCGATGTCGCAATAATTTCGTGTTCGCCCTTTATAATCTTGATACAGATATTTAGATACAAATTGGCTATTTCATCGTAAATTTGAGGCGCCCAGGGACCCGAAAATGATCATTTGAAGTATTAAACAAACGCATATGGTTACAAGACATATGGTTATCCAATTCAATCGTTTCTCAAAAGTTTTACGCTGATGCGTTTTACTTAAAACTCGTTGATATAGTGGCCACATTATAGACGATTCCGGAAAATATCTGTGACTTGAAATTTGCCTACCAACAGGGGCACAAAACCATGGCACCCTTTTCACCCAATCTGACCCAGTGACCCACCGGAATAACTCCGGCCACAGAAACATGTTCGAAATCCTCTGACCACTTTTAGAAACTAGATATGTAAGCCATTGCTGGGGTAAATTTTAACCATTGCTATTATTTTTCCTACAAACTAGAACTAATCTGAAGACGGATGCCAATTCTGAGCGAAATCCGTTGAAATACGCCGGAGAAATGGTCCTTTTGGACGATGTCTGAGCAGTTGTAAGCGTCTGGGTTCTCTATTGACCAGCCCAACACAGCCTGCCGTGTTTTATGAGCTTTACAATATCCACTTCTTTATGTACTTGGTACAACTCATGATTCATGCGACGTCGCCAGATGTCATTTTCTTGTTTACCGCCGAGTATTGTTCGCAGTAATTTACGCTCAGAAACTCCAAACGCTTCCTGGTCGACCACTCTAACGTCCAGGATTCATGGCCATATAGAACAACCGGAAAGATTAGTGTCTTATATAGCACGAATTTGACCAACGGAAAGAATCCGGATTACCCTCAACAATGAACGACGGTTCATCGGTCGCCGACTCCATCGGTGGGATTGCCGACATGTTTCGCTCACAATTCAGTCGTGTTTTCACCAACGAACACCTCGATTCACATGATGTTGCCCTTGCTATCAGGAACGTTCCACGTCTTCCAGGTTCTGGGCAACTATGCATCATAAACGATGATATGGTTATCGCAGCTAGTAAGGAGATTAAATCGTCTACGGGATATGGACCGGATGGTATACCATCACTTATTATAAAACGGTGTGTGGACACGCTTGCAAAACCGTTAACCGCAATATTCAATCTTTCCTTGTCAACCGGTGTCTTCCCAAACTGCTGGAAACATTCATACGTATTCCCAGTTTTCAAAAAAGGCTGCAAAAGTTCGGTTTCAAATTACCGAGGTATAGCCGCTTTGAGCTCAATCTCTAAGCTATTTGAGGTGATTGTGCTACGTCAGTTAGTTCAGAGCTACGCACACTACATATCAGAAGATCAGCACGGGTTCATGCCCAAACGTCCGACGACTACTAACTTGACATGTTTCATTTCTTTCGTGACTCGCCAAATTGAAAGTGGCCAACAAGTTGACGCCATTTATACGGACCTTTCCGCGGCATTTGATAAAATGAATCACCAAATCGCCTTAGCTAAACTCGACAAACTTGGCATGAATAATACTTTACTCACTTGGCTTCGATCCTATTTAACTGGTCGTAGCATGTCGGTAAAAATTGCAGATTATGTTTCGTTGCCCTTTCCTGCTTGGTCCGGCGTTCCACAAGGCAGTCACCTTGGCCCATTCTTGTTCCTTTTGTATATGAACGATGTCAATTTCGTCCTCAAATGTTTGAAGTTGTCATATGCTGATGATGTAAAACTTTACTACACGATAAAGCAGCCACAAGATACTGTGTTCCTGCAACGACAACTCGAAACATTTGCTGAATGGTGCCGCTTAAATCGAATGTTGCTGAATACTTCGAAATGTTCGGTAATTTCGTTTGGGCGCAAACAATTTATGATCCCGTTTGCCTACGCCTTGGCAGGTGAGCAACTGCAACGCGAATCGACTATCAAGGATTTGGGAATTATGATAGATTCCAAGCTGACTTTTAAGGACCATGTTTCATACATTGTGTCGAAGGCTTCTGCACAGCTAGGTTTCGTGTTTCGATTCGCCAAAAAAAATCAAGGATATCTACTGTCTGAAATCATTATATTGCTCAATAGTACGCCCTATATTAGAGTACTCTTCGGTTGTCTGGTCACCGTATTATCAAAATGAAATTCAGCGCATCGAAACTGTTCAACGAAAATTCATCCGTTTCGCTTTACGTCATCTCAGATGGAGGGACCCATTAAACCTGCCTAGTTATAGCAGCCGCTGTCAATTGATTAACCTCGACTCTCTCGAAGCAAGGCGCAACGTTGCCAAGGCCTGTTTTATTGGCGATTTTCTGCAAGGCAACATGGATTGCCCTGCGTTGCTCAACATGCTAGACATCAATACACGGCGCCGCAATCTCCGAACGCACTCGTTTTTCAACCTTTCTGTCACTCGTACTAATTATAGCCTTCACGAACCAGTCCGAAGCATGTGGCGTTTATTCAATCAGTGTTATTTTGTATTTGACTTTAATGTATCGCGTGAAAGAAATAAGTGTAATTTTAGACGTGTCTTATGTTAGTAAAAATTTGACTTCGTCACTTTATGTCTTAGTTTTAAGAATTTTGTCATTGGGGTGACCATTTTACCTGTTGACTAATAATAAATAAATAAATTTTGTCTTCGTCTGAAGGCTACGGGACTTCAGTTGATTACGGAGCCCGTAAACAGCTCTATTCGCAGCTGCAAGACGCCTTTTCACCTCGCAAGCAACATCATTATCGCACGTCATTAAGCCCTCTACCGGCAGCTTCAATTTTACCGGTAAATATTCAAATCGTGATAACTTTTTTGTTTCTTGACACTTTTGGACCATTCTTTTCACAAACTCTCAAAAAACTCTTCTAGTTTTAGAGTATGTGTCGATATTGATAATTGCTCGTCTAGTTTCGGAGTTATTCCAAAAATCCTTGAGGGACCAACGCGTAGCCACAACCCACGTAAATATCTCAGGCTACAGAATTTTTATCGTATTCGGATATTCACTACTCCGAATGATACATTGATGCGAGTATGTTGTGAAAAAATGAATCAATTTGGTGCAGCCATCTTTGAGTAATGAGCATTTATGTTTCTGGTACCACGCTGGACAAACAAAGATCTTAAAAACTTCAAAAAACCTCATATCGTAATTTAAAGACTAATGGTGATAAGCTCCATCGAAGTTAATACGCCAATCGCGTATTATCCTCGACTTTTTGATAAGTGCTATATGCACCGGCCCCTCCGCGAAAATATACCATTAGGTGGTTCAGGGGAGATAAGGGTCTGAGGCCAAGGGTACTATCGGTGAACTCTGTATACCCCTTGAGCAATTCAACAAGAATTGTTCATGTGCATGGGCTGGTTTTAGTGGGTCGTCATAGGTGCGAAGCAGAGGACTTCGATAAGGCCATGGTATTTTCTGTTGTGTAACGAGCAAGCAATTTCATCTGTTTCGCTGACTATGTGAACATTATCGCAAGAACTGTCCAGATGGTTGCTGAGCAGTATACCAGTCTGAAACGTTAAGCAGATTGAAGGTAAAGGTTGGATTGAAGGTAAATACGTAGACGTAGCATCTGCTGGATAGAGAAATCGACCGCGATATAGCTTTACCGTCGTACAAAGTATACCATATACAAGACGATGGTTGTTCTATAAGGGCGTGGCACATGGATAATGCTCGAAGGGGACCTGCAAGCACTAGGAGTTTTTGAACGACGAACGGCGGAGCGACGTATAGAGGAGAAGAATGAATAACGAGTTTGCGCAGCTCTACGGTGAACCAAGAATATTTTGAAAGACGTCAAAGCTGGAAAGTTACGATGGACGAGGCACGAAGCAGCCATGAACCGAGTTCGTTGGGGTAACATTGTGACGCAAGACATGTTTTGAAGGACGTAGCACTAAATAAAGTAATTGTCCATCATAGTTATAGAGGTTATAAAAATCCTCTTTGCCATAATCAGTTGTAGAATAGATTATGAAACCACAAGAATTCGGATAGCCTTTGAAAATAAGGTTTTGACATTGGTTCAGGAGCCAGGAACGATTTGAGTAGAATTATACTGCTGTGAATTGCAGGTCAGCCCTATCTGTACTTTCGTCAAAATTTTGTTGATATTAGTTTTCAGCATATCTTCCATATCAAATCGAATTGTCCCATTATCAAAAGTAATCGCTTATCAATCCTACTTCCCAAACTTCCGCATCATGTAACACAAAAATAATCGTATTTTGGTCAACTTTATATTTTTGTCGGAAAGGTATCGGAGTGAAAAGCATACTGGGAAAGTTGCATTGAGATTTGTAAACTTCTAAGCCCATTTTCTCAATGTCTACTTTTACAGGTGGGACTGACTTACGCTTTGAGACAATATACTTTTGCCAACATTTGTATGGAGTGGGCCACTGTGCGTCTGTTGGCGTCGTTGTCGCAGCCGTACTATAATCGGTGTCGGATAGGATGATACGAAATATGATAATTTCCCCTTTGTTTCACTTAAGCGGCTCACCAGGGAAATGGTATCGTGTAACGGAGAAGCGATTCCCTCTAAGTTTCTTCGGAGCATCCTATTCATTCATGCAGGTGGATAAATGGACGTGTCGTACGACATAAGCTCGAAGAACGCTGCGTTAAACTGCTGAGAGAAAATTTAAAACTTATTCCTTCTGCTTCAATGAAAGGTGTATTTGATCGGGATTTAAAGTTGTCAAACCTTAAACAGTTTGTAGTAACGACAAAAAAAATTGACACAAGCAAATAGCTTTGCAATTTTCAACCGATTAAAATACACATTACAAAAACAGGGAAAACTAATTCCACATGCAAACACCTGACACGTGCACCGGGATTGGATCCCATCTGCAGAGCAAACAGTCAACTCAATTTACTGGTGTCGTTGGAACACCGTCAGGAAAGACCAAAAGGTACGAGGTAGGGACCACCGATGGAGTGAAATGTGTGTCAATTTCGATGTAGATCTAGCATTAATTTTACTTGCAACTCTCTCCTCTCATGCAACGTTACATGCATGTTCCAAATAAATTTACACATCATTCGCTAAAATGCAGTTGAATTAAATTTTCTATGCTGTTTCAATTTCCAAAGGGCACTTCCAAATCGCACTCGAATGTAACTAATCCTATTGGATTACTTCCTGCATTTGATGGATCTGTAATTTGTTTGGAAGAGGATTTGAATATGCACTCTGCCTTGAAGTTCAAATAATTACAAATGCATGCGATAGATTTACGTTCCATGTACACTTCTCCGACCTCTTTAACGTTAAAAGAAAATTGTCACAGATGAACAAACATAACACTGACGAAATTTCCATCGACCAAGCTTCAAACGGTCACGTGTATATATTCCACTTCGCAGCAGAGCCACCAGTTTAGCACCCACAGTCTCCCATTCAATTGTACTCGGACCAAAGATATTCTTCTAAGCTCACGGTTCGTTGGATGTCATAAAGTTTCGCTTCAAAAAGATGCCTTGTTTGCCCCTCCGCCACGATTTCGTCGGAACGTAGAGACTCAACCAAATTAGTTCGGTGCTCAGCATTCCAAAGGTCAGACATAATTTCAGTTCTAATTATGTACGAGTTCGGTTCGGGCACTAGATACTGGTTTGATCTGGAAGTCGGGTTCATTTGTTGCAAAAGACGACGAGCGGGGTGGAGCCCGGAAACGATGTCGAAAGTGATGACATTCTTGGAAAAACAGTGCTGACACGTGGTGAACTTATCAGCTGTGGCATGCAGTGTGGCTTGGAAGGAAGTCAAATGACATCTGATGTAGAGGAATTTCAATATTTGTATGGAATGGCGTTTAAGGCGTGCTTTCTTAGATGTTATGTGACGATTTTTTTCGGTCAGGTTGTGAGAAATGAAGATTGAATCTTCTAAAAAAATGTATAGAACTATGTTATGTGAAGCATTGCATTTCTTTCATTTGCTGTTGTCTCAAAAGGGTTTTTTTTTTAATGTTTCCCTAAAGTTCGAAAGATTATTCGAATGATCTTTGTACCATATCAATTTGTTTTTTTGGTTTATTTTTATGATAATTACTTTGAATATTGTTTGAACAGATCAAAATAGTTTTGTTTGACACAAATTGGTGAGCACCTGGCTCAGCGAGCGGTGACCCGGATAAAAACGTACAATTCAGTGAATGGAATAAATTAATCATGCACAATACAATGTTTTGGATTTTGGCGTCTAAATCCAAGATTACCACCAGACTTTTTCACTTATATCGAATGAAACACCAACGAATGAAAACTTGTTTCTTTGTAGTACAAAACATGATGTTTGCATTGACTGCACTCGCCATAAACGTCAAAATCGTAGAACATGATTAAGAAAATCGTTCATATCATAGGGTCACTACCATTGCTCACCTAGTTTTTGTAGTCTCTCTTATGCATTTTTTTCTCACCTTTCTGATGGTGATCTCAGAATTCAAAATGGGGAAAAACGATTTTTCTTACAACATTCAAGATGACTTTTGTAACTTCAAATGAAAGCTATATCCTTCCTCTATACGATGCCACTAAGTTTGCTGTGTGTTCCAATGGCAATATACATATCACACAAAAAACACCTAAGATATATCAAAAAATGGGCTTTTTCGCAAATTGTTAAGCTAGCTGGCATACGAGGAGTCCACCAATTTGAGAAAATCGAAAGAATTACCCTTAAGTTTTAGCATTTACTAGCGATCAGTGACCTAAAAATGTAATTTCAACGATGGGTACCGATGGCGGCCTGGTTTCAGCGAGAATTACCATGACCCCACAGTTATGGATCAAATAGTGTGGAGTCCAACCTATAACATTCAATAAAACGACATGGAAAACGTAAAATTGTAATTGAAAAGCACCAATTGAATCGTTTCAAATTGTAACTTCGGTTAGTAAACTGTTTTGAGTGTAATATTTACATAGGATTACATAAAAATTAAAAATTGCAATTGTTTCTGAAAACCATATTATGGATCAATTTTCATATTATGGATCAAATTGTGACATATTACGGATCAGTGCGCAAAATCAAGAGATTTTCTACTCAATGTATCTGTATTGCATGATTCGGCGAAAGTTAACAATGTGTCACATATTACTGCAAAAAATAGCATTGTTAGAGCTGGAAACAAGGGTAAAATGTCCTTTTTTGTGATATACTGCATTGTAGTAACTGAGGCATGAACTGTTTTCGCTCCACAGCAAGTTTTCCACCCATTTTTGTCTGCTAAACAATGAAATTTACCAACCTTGATGTTGTATTAGTTTTATCCTTAGTGCTATTGTGTGAAAATGTCGAATCCAATGCTTAAAATGGTAGAAATCTACATTCATTGGTAGTGATCCATAACCGTGGTAAACAATCATTTCCTGGTCCATATTATGGATCACTAGTTAGAAGTACTAATATTCGGTATTTAGAATCAACAATCAAGAAAACTGTTTTCTAAAGATGAATTCACACTAAATCGAAGCGAACGAGCATGTTTTATGCTATAACATATGAATTTTACCACTTGTGGGAGCTTATGAATGCTGACGGCACTTCTTACAGAAAACGACCATATAATGATAGCTGTGTGGTACCAACTAAACATTTGACAAATACACCGTTATTAAGCGGTTGAATGTTGTACTTAACATTACAAATGCTAGAAGACAAATAGTATAACATGGGAAAAATATGTTTTACATCAACGTTTATGTTTTGAGCGAGTTATCCGATGTTGAACGCCAAAGTGATCCGTCACTGTGGGTGATCCGTAACTGTGTGGGTATGGTACTCATATTGTAAAAGACACGACCTTGAACGTAGACAATCCACGCACACTCTCCCCACGCTCAATAGATTGTAAAGGCTTTTTGTTCTCTCTATAAAAGACCATGCGTCCCCATGATCGCTTTCTTTAACCGATCGTACACGGTCGATAAGTATCACGAAGCCGTGTAGTAATAAATTAGTGATAAGTGAAAGTCCCGAGTTTCATTTCTGCACGGCATTACAAATTGTCGGTGACATGTGAAACGGAAAACGCGTCTGCAATTCAGAAACTATCGTTAAGTCGGTGGATCGATTGCACACGTGAGAGGAGGAAGTTTAATCTCACTTTTTAGAACAACATCGGTTCAAATTAAAAGGCCGGCTCCAAAGGCAAAAAAATGCGTCTGAGATCAGTGATAAGTGTAGTGTCTGAGTGGTGAAAACGGGCAATTAATGAAAGAAGGCCAAGGAAAAAACCGGGTACTTCGGGAACACTGGGAGTGGTAATAATGTTGATGCCGATGTTTGGACACATGGAACCATTTGTGGTTGCTGAAATGTTCGTCGAATACGTCTGTCGGCTAGAACAGTTTTTCTTGATGAATGAAGCGCCCGATAATAAGAAAGTTCTGTGCAATTGAGCGAGTTGTCGAAAGCGGGGGTGACCCATTTCGCATAAGTATGTTTCGCATAATGGACGTTTCGCATAAAGCAGTTTCATATAAGAACAGGTAGCATTTTGAAGAGGGCATATAATTCTCTTTATGCCAAACGTCCATTATGTGAAACGTCCATCCATAAAAATTATGCGAAATGTCCTTATGCGAAACGTCTTTATGCGAAACGTCCCTTCCCCGTCGAAAGCACTTAACCCCAACGGTCAATTTTGTTGCTGAGCGTTATAAATTCCGAAAATGTGAGCGGCCTCTTCAAGTCACACCATTTCGGAGTTTATCATCGATCTCAAGGCCCAATCCCAATCGTGCGAATACAATGCATCCCTACATGAAGGCGAAAGTAATCCAAAATTGCTGCCCCCTACCGGCGGCCATGCCAGAAGTCGTTCAAAGAAAGAAGTAGGTCCCACAACCCGGAGTTGTGTCCAGCCAAGCAGTGGACGTGCTCCACACATAGAAAGCTTGACCACGTGTCCACATTGTGTCGATCGTCGAGCCAAAAGCCGAGCAACCAAAATCGAGTAGCAAAAATGATGGATATCGTCGAAAACTGGAAGTTGAACTGGTTGTACTCATCGAGTGAACCTTCGGAGTGTGTATTTAGCTGTAGTGGAATTTCCGTTCTTCGGGAGACTCAGTATAGTTGAGAGCGAATATATATGCCTGCCATTATGGAGCTTCGAATTGAGGGAGTTACAGTGAAATTTGAAGTTGATACAGGAGCGTGTGATTCAGTGATATCGAAAAATACGTATCAAGATAGGCTTTCACTCATCAAATGGTGAAGGACTGTCAAGTGCTTTCAAGTGTCGGGTCAAAACATCAAAAGCCATCCTTTTGCGGAGTGACCAAAATAGGACTCGGACACGTGGAGGAACGGACTGGAACAAGAACTCCACTCTCCACCATGCAATCCAATGCCCAGAAATCAGAGTGGTGATTTAGTGTCGCTTTATTTTTTGTATCTCAACTGGAGATGAATAAGAGCTTGGTCGTTCGAATCTTGATATCCTGGTTTCTGAATGGAGCAACATGGTGAGTTTATTCTATCAGTACTAGTAGACCCATGGGTTGACCAATTGGCAACAAATTTCACAAAACTTTGCCTCGCTAAGATGTTGAATCCTAATATTTTTCTACACTAACCATTTTGTTTTTCTCCTCATCCGTATCAATGTTTTGTTTATTTTCCTTGTCACTCTTGCGTAGCAACATACTCACTGACAGCTATGCTTATCCTAGGGGGTACGCAGCCAGATACGCCGTCGTCGCAGGGTTGTGAGCCGCGGTGTGAACATATCCCACCCTGTAACTCTGGTGTAGAGTCCTTGGGCTACACCGGATTTACTACTGCACCTCCAGCACCGCCAGCTTTGTCGCCGGCCTTCGGAACTTACCCTCCGCTATCTTGAGCATGGCTTGCCAGATTCGTCCATCCGATCCCGGGTAGACCTCAGTCACGATGCCACGGATCCAGCTCTTCTGCACGGCTCTGTAAGCGATGTACACCAGATCACCACAGGCTAATGGAGGCGACTCCGAGTACCACCTGGTCCGTCGGTTGATCGGTGGCAGATATTCAGCTACCCAGCGAGCCCAAAGCTGGTCCGCTAGATGCTATGACCACTTGGAGCAATCCCAAAGTGCCTCGCCTTTGCTGGTTCGTGAAACGGTTTGTTCCACCTCGATTGCACCGACACCACCAACGAAATGGTTCGGCGTCAATGCTTCTTCCGCTCCTGGTTCTAGGCTGACGTACGTTAGCGGCCGCGAGTTAATCAGGTCTTCGGCCTCAGCGATCGTCGTCAGCAATACTTCGTCGGTTATCGTCCGACCGTCGTCGTTAAGCACGCTTTTACTAAGCGAATCAGTCGCTCCCAGACTCCTCCCATGTGGGGTGCGCTAGGTGGGTTGAAATTCCACAGGGTTTTGGAATCCATGGACTCGTCCCCGCTAGCGGCTTGAATCTGCTGCACGATAGTCTTGAGTGCAGCTTGAAAGTTCGTGCCGTTATCGGAGTAGAACTTCAGCGGTTTGCCTCTACGGCACACGAATCGTCGTATGGCCATCAGACAATGCAATGCAATGCCGATTGGTTGTTCCTTCTACCGTTACCCGTCGAAAATCGAATTGAGCACATGTCGGTAACTGAAAATAACCTACATTTCTGCACGACATTATATTAGCCTGTACACATCATTAGTAACAAGGCTCAATATTTCACTCTAGGTTCTATCCAAAAGTTCGTCTCAAAAACTTGTTTTTAAAGCCAGTTATCAAATTTGTATCACAAAATTAATAAATATGATAAATAACGACAAACATATTTTGGTCACCAGACTGATGAAAAATGCCTAGAGATGAGCCATGATTTGCAGATGTTTGGGAGGATAGGAGCGTCTTGACGAACGGACATGAGATGATTGAACTGTGAAAGCAACACTTTTATAAATACCTGAATAGTCGGTCCAGGATCTTTTTGCAATGGACTTTCCTGGGCACAAAGTAAAGTGTCGCACGATATATGAATAAGAAAATGGCAAATTAGGCAAAGAAAACTCTCAGTTAACAACTGTGGAAGCGCACAACACAAAAAATCCGCGAAATTTAGCCTCCACCGCGAAGTTTGGGGAATCCCTCGAAATGACGCAAAGTTAGTCAAATTTGGAGAATTCATATGAAAATCACTGTAAATTCCAGTTTTTTGCTCATGAAAATAGTTTATTCATCTTGATTTCTAAGTTTCACCAAACATTTTATAACTGTTTAGCTTGAACTTGGATGTTTTTTTGGCTTGATAATTTCGTTTTAAATTTTGCTTTACCACTCTGACATTAAACTTATCATCTTAATTTAAAAAAACTATATTTGAAGAATATATCCGTGATTGTTATACATAAAATGTCTGTCTTTACTGAAAATGTGTATTTGTGGGTAAAATAATGCCAAAAATATGGAACCGCGAAAAAGCCGCGAAATCTTGGATTAATCGGCCAGGCCACACGCAAAATTACAAGAATTTTGCCGCGAATTTCCATTCTCCCTACTCATAATTTTGACAAATGAAACGGATTTGGATCTATCACGATGATCTTTTTATTTTTAATTTCCCATGGTTCACCTTGATAGTTATTGTACATGTTTAATTTAGTTGCATTAAGTTGCCAAAACTTTATTTCGAAACTCAGGTTCACAAACTTGTTTGGAAAGTGGAAATGACTAATTTGAAATTGAACTGTGTCCATTTCAAATGATGTCCCACATGTGCAGCATTCTTTATCGAATATTAAGCATCTTTCTCTCTCAATTTATTACAACACACTCAGCCACCGAAAGCAACTTTCAGCAAAACTCCACTTCGCCAACAGCACACTCTTATCGCCATGTTTCCATTAGCAGTAATAAACGAATAAAACGTCTAAAATTTAATTACGACTCGTTGTAAAAAGATGCAAACTTCCATCCTGGCTGTCACTCAGACCGGGAGCCGTCTCTTGTCGGGCTAGAATTACCGCAAACAGTATCCTCTTTCACATCAAGTTGCAGCTTTACATGGGACAATTTTATGCGGCTCTTATATTCTACCGGGGAAAAATATTATCATGACTTACGAAAAGGATAACCATCATATGTGGACCTTGAGGAAAACCTAAGACTTATCAAGAAAATGGGTCCTTTCGTGGTGTAGGGATAACGCGCTTTATCTAGTGAACAGGAAGTCGTGAGTTCGGTTCTCACCGGAAAGGCGTGTAACTTAATCGCAAATTTCACATCAATTTGTCCATTAAATCAGATTGCGAAGTATATGTAATGGTTAGTTTTTCGGTAGTTGTTCAAATTTCCACTCGGCTGATTAGCCGTAATTTATAAATCATAATTTAAAAAAGTAAGAAAATTGTCATTTTTTGCACCAAATATAAAAAAACGATCTTTTTTCTAGGTTTAGCTTATTCTACCGAACAGTGATACTATTGCTTATACTTGATTACTTTATTAGTTGCATTTCAATGCAACGCAGAGTGTTCCCCTTGTTTAAAAGCTTGTTAATTTGGCTGCTATACTCCATCCTGTACATCACATCACCTATATGAGCCCAACGGCAGCAGCTTCAGCTCAATGAAAGTTCTGTTAGCCACTTCCGCCTTATGCTTTTTGCTGTTTTAGTTTATTTTTTTCATCCCTACCTCGTGGAGATGGTCGGAGCAGCAGCACTAGGACACAGGACTTAATTTGTGTGTCGAGCAGTCAGTAGAATTTTCCAGAAGGCGGTATTACTGCTGCTGTTTTGGCCTGGTTTTCCCATCATCCACTAGATAGCTTGCGGAGTCTTTCAGGACTTTTTCCCCCATTCAGGGCCCGCTGGAAGAACGATGAAAGTGCTAGAGGTTATAATAGACTTCACCTTCAGTTTTTCCTGTGTCCTGTGTGAAAACTGTCTCCGTGGTTTTTCTCAATTTTATTCTATGCTTTGGAATTCTACCGTCGAGAACACCGACAATGCAATAAACGGTGGCAAGGTAGTAGCAGCAGCTCTTCTGAATAGAGGATAATAATAAACTATTCGCTCTTACCTCATAAACTAACAAATTTAAACGAGATTATGGTTTCCAACGATGAAGGCTACGGCAAGGGGAAGGCAGATTTCCAAGAGGCCATTTATGTGAGGACGTCTCACAAGCGATAAATTGCGTTTTGTAGCTTTTCCCGTTCTGCACCAACAGTTCTGATAAAATTCTCGTTATGTCCGGCATAATGGCATTACTTGCGCCGGCCACTCATTGAAAACAGGAGAACATAATGGAAATATAGATTCAATAAATATTAGAAAAAATATACCACTATCATTTTCTTTTTTCCTGTCAAGAAAATATCGGTGGAAGTCCTCTGAAGATATCCTAGTTGATATTGTCTTAAAATGAATTGTTTTACTTTTCCTCCCGAATACCTCATTTCCTCGAATAGCCCAGTTCTTCTAAAACTTTATAGCAATCATAATTGTCAGCTTTAAACCTTTATTACTAAAATGCTAATATTTTTGGTTATATAGCTCCAATTTAAAATCTATTAAGAAGTAATTAAAGCTAAACAAATTCTTCATCGACGATCAGAACATAAGATTTCTGTTAAACTAGCCAGTTTTACAGTATTAATGACATTGTTAACGTTTTTATCAATTTTACAGATTTAAAAAAAAATAACAAATTCAAAAACTTCATGAAAGTCTGAGGTTTAGGGACAAAATGTCGAAAAACAAAAACGCCGAATCATAAAAAAGTCGAAAGGAACAAAACGGCGACAGGACAAAACGTTGAAAGCGATGAATTTTCAATATTGTTTGCCAGACTTGGCATATAATGATTTTTTTTTTTTTGTTCAATTTCCTTCTTTTCAACGTTTTCTCCATTCGACGTTTTGGCATTCGGCATTCTGTCTTTCAACGTTTTGTAGGGACAAAATGTCGAAACACAGAACATCGAGATACAGAACTTCAAATGCCAAATCGTCAAATCCTAAAACTTCGAATTCCAAAACGTCGGAAAAGACAATAAGTAGAAAGTAGTATTTTTTTTTCAAGAAATTTTCGTTTTCAAGAAACTTTTGTTTTCTTTCTTTTTTTTTCTTTTCGACGTTTAGTCCTTTCGACGTTTTGTCCCTTCGACATGTTGTCCTTTTGACGTTTTAGCATTTGACGTTTTGGCATTTGACGTTTTCTCTTTCCACGTTTTGTTTTTCGACATTTTGCCCCAATATAGGTTTATACATGTTAGTCTCCAGGAATCTAAACCATTAAGCCCTCAATAATTTCAGATTATGTATTCGAAACGCGACCATTACATTTAATTCAATTATTGTGCTCCCAACCAAAACCGATCAGCGGCGGACACAACACCAACTAATCCATTACACACATTCGTATAATAAATTCAATACATCTCATAAGTCTAGGGATGTCTAATTCATTATTCTGACATACATTAATAAAATTGTCGTAATGCGTTCATCGGAAATGAGTGGAGAGAATAAGGTCATCACCTTAACTTATTGTCGGTATATTTCCGTTATATACACACCTGGATTACGTCGTTATATATACGTATTCTTCTACTAGATAAGACGGGCAAGTTGTTGGAGAGTTTGATCCTCAACAGGTTAGTACCGTATACGGAAGGTGCGGACAGTTTGTCCAAGAACCAGTTTGGTTTCAGGAAAGGTAAATCTACTCTGGACGCTATCCAATCGGTCGTTCAGACAGCTGAGGTGGCGTCCGATCAAAAAAGGAGCGGCCTCCGTTATTTTTTTTTTTTTATTTTTTTGTTTCATGTCGTCAATCAGAAGTAGACCATGTTGTTACAATTTTAAACTTAATATTATATAGTTTGAAACGTTATTTTCTTAATTTTGTTCGAGTTTTGATTTGACATAATTTTTTGTTTTAGTTCCGATTCCGTCATAGTAAAGTCAATGGATTCGCAATGTGTATTGTAAACAGACATTATTTGATTTAAAGGCTCAAATTTGGCAAAATTTGTGCGGTGATGGTTTGTATAAAAAATACTACGACTTCGCAGTTGTCTTGAAGGAGCATAAAAATTTAATTTTGACAAAAGTGTCATCGAGTCAATACGATGCGAAACTATATCATTTACGAACGAGACCATTGCAAATTCGCGACGTTTCTTCAATGTTCGAATATTAATGAGCAAGCATCGTGCTTCATAAGATGGTAGAGGTAACCTTATCCAACCTAATTTTCGAAGTGCGAACAACAGAAATTGTTTTTGAACTGATTCTATACGATTTTCATGGGTTGATGAAAATGGTGACCAAACTATGTTACAGTATTCTAAAATTGAAGGCACATAGGTTATGTATAATGTTTTTATAGTGTATGGATCGTGAAAATTATAGCTTAACCGTTTTATAAATGCTAGCATCTTGTTTGCCTTGTTGATAATTGTATTATAGTGATCTATAAAAGTAACTTTGGAATCTAAAATCACTACTAAATGTCTTATTCTTACGTATTTTTCTACTAGTTGATTCCCTATGTAGACTGTTGTGTTAAGTATACTACGCATTCTACTAAAGGATATTGAATTACATTTTTTTTACGTCAATTGGAGAAGGCTTTTATTGCACCATTTGTAAAACATATCAATTTCATTTTGAAAAGTATGTATATCTTCATCGTTTGCTATTTAAAGAAACAGTTTCATGTCATCAGCATATATGAGAGCTTTCACTTTTTATAAACATGAAGGAAATGTCGTTAACGTATAAAATAAAGAATAATGACCCTAAATGAAACCCTCGAGGAACTCCCGATGTAACTTTAAATGGAATAGATTTTACTCCTTTGTATCTAACTATTTGTTGACGATTAGTAAGATAAGACTCTACCCATTTAAGAAGGTCCGGTTGAAATCCTATTTTTCTAACTTAAAAAGCAACATTGGTATGTCAATGCGATCGAAAGCTTTACTGAAATCTGTATAGTGAGCTGCCACGTGATTACGATTATCCATGGCTGTCAAATGAATCAACTCCAGCAAGTTTGTGCATGTTTAGCGTCCTTTTAAAAAAAATGCTGAGTATGAGTTATACTGTTTTTCACCATCTATATAAATAAAAATGGAATGGTGTTTGTATGTCACGAAATGGCTCACGAACGAGGCAACGGATTTGGATGATTCTTTTTCCATTTTGTTCGTCAAGGGTTCCGACGTGTTTGTGTGTATAAAAGTTCCAGGATGTTCACCGGGAAAGTAGGAAAAACGGGACTGAACGGAACTGTCATTTTGTATGGGACGATTCATAGCGGTTTTCAACAGCCTACTTGATGGCAAGACGAAGTTTGCCGGGACCACTAGTATTGAATAAAATTTTATTTAATATTGCCTCGAAAATCTTAAGAATACATGAGATAATGCAAGAGCTTTTCCATGTTTCAGGGAAACTACCTGATTGCAAAGACATATTGTAGATCCAAAATAGCGGAGATGCAAGTACGATTGATAAAATTTTCAAAAATACAGGTGGAATGCCGTCAGGTCCAGCACCTTTGGAGACATCTAGACGTTTTAGTGCATCTACGATATCATGTACTTTGATTTGATTGACGCAAATGTCTTTTGAGATTTCCGGAAGAAATGAAAAATATTCACGATCTCCATTTTTTTCTGAATAAGTAGTGTAATCGTCTTGAAAAAATGTTGCAAAAAGATTGCAACTTTCTTCAGGATTCACACTAATTTTATCATCAAGGTGCATTTCAGATGGAAAGTTGTCAGATTTGTTTTTTTTTTGTTTTATCGTAATTAAAGAAATTCTCAGGACATGATTTCAATTCACGCTCAGTTCGTTCAATATACTCTTCAAATGCGGTATCAATGGCAAGATTTAATTGATCGCAAATATTTAAATAGTTAATTAAATTTTCATCATTTTAACATTTTTTTGTATATTTTATGTGCCTTTTTCTTACGATTCTTTAAAATTTTGATTTCTTTACTAAACCATATAGGGGACTTTGAGTTATGAATCCTTCTTCTTTTATTAAGGGTAAATAGTCATGTATTATTTCGTTTAAAATTTTGTAAAACATTTTAACGGCAGATTCAACATTTTCTTCGTTTCTTATCACATTTTGCTAACTTAATTGATTGATTTTCTGTCTTATATTGTCATAATTTGCTGAACGATAATCATGAACTTCTTCAAAGTCGCAATCTATAGGTCTCTTATTTCCATGCACGAATAAAGAAAACTCAATTGCTGTATGAAAAAGTTCGTTTTTCCATAAGGGAGTCAATGATTATACCACACAGAAATCTTCATCAGTATTCGTCATAAGGAGATCTGAATATCAGTTCTGCTGATTTTCAACGTGGTCAATATGATTTAGACCTAGACTTGCCAATGTATAACATATAAATTGCAAAGCCTCATTTTCTCCAAAATGTCTCATAAACTATTTTACGAGCGTTTTTCGGCGGAAAATACACAGACACAAACACATGCATTTCGCCTGCTATGTGTATTTTCACCCATACATGCTCGAACTCTTTAAATTTAGTGGTTTCTATGATTTGTACACTAGGTTAGCAATGTAGATACAGCAATTAAGACTCCTACTCCTGACTTCTTCTCAGACGTTTGACAGTCACGATCATTCCTAAAAATATTATCTTTATTTCCAAAAATTTCTTCACTATTCACAGTTTTATCCCAGCTAGTTTCTGTTGCCAAAATAACTGTGTAAGGACATGTTAAAATTCTACTATGGATTTCTTTCATCTTAGAAGCACTTTTAAAGTTTTGGCAATAAACCAAAACTTCTGTACCTAACTGTGAAGAAGTTTTAAAAGTAGTAGAACAATCTGATTTACTTAGATTAGTTACCTCTTCATCTTGCAATTCAGTACTTGTTAAATTTGAAGATATATTTAGATCTAACACGTTATTGTTGTTTCCTTCATCTAGGGAGAGCGTCAGTTTCGTTGAAAACACGAGTACCTAGTACATCCACACGATTTGCACGATGCAGTTGATGTTGAAAGACAGCTCGGCTCCATCCAGTTTGTTGGTTGGTGGGTGGCGGGAACATGACGTTGTTGACCATTGCAGACTGGATAGGGGTTTAGAGTTTCCCCCCTTTGAAATTGTATAGGTGGATAGTTCGTTGGCGGTCTCGCGAATCGATCCTTTGCTACAGCCAGAAGCTCCCTGCCAGGTGGAAGGAAATTGTTTCCTTTTCGACATCTGTTTATGAACACCTTTGGTTTTTGGCTTTTGTCATGATGACACTTTCCGTTACTTCTGCGCCTGAAGTGACTGGCGTTGTAGTTAATAAAGTTTGGTCAAACATGTAACGGCTTTTCTTTGTTGTTCATTTTAGTATTTGTGGTGTTCATAGAAGTGTTGAAGCTTTTCTTTGCTTTCTTCCGCTTTTGGGCATTTTCTTTGTCTTTTTGCTGTAGTGCACGGCATTGCTGACGTTTGTCATATTCCGTCCAGTTCGAACGCCAAACTTTTTTAGTTCCAAGTAAACGCCAACCTCTTGTAATAGGCTTGGCGGTGACTCATCTTCCACAAATCGGGCAGTGCCAATGCTAGCGTTATGTTCATTGCAATGAGCATTTTGCTCATAAAACGATTATTCTAAAAAAATGAGCTCATTTCAAGGGAAATTGCCTACATTTAGGCGTATTCAGCAGATTTTCAAAGTTTAATTTTGCAATAAAATGACCAAAAACTTGAGTTGTAAGAATTTTGACATCATTTTCAGATTCAGGAGACCTAAATTTAATAGATACGGACATTTTTCATTCTTAAACCTGCTCTGTTGTATGGTGATCAATTTCGCCCCAGTGTGTCGTTTTAATATTTTGATATTCAAACTATTTTTATGATATGTTGAATATTACTTCACGAAAAGTCGATTACATAAACTGATAAAGATTAAAGGAGTACTGATTTTGTCGAAATTTATTTGACAATATTTGAATTCCCATGGGTAACACAGCAAAAAGTTGTAAAAAAGTGATCAATTTGCCCCCGGATTACGGTACAGATCTTTTTTAATTCATCAGTCAGATCCACCGTTAACGCCTCTACAAAATCTTCAATATGTTGTTTTGAAGATTTCATTAAAATATTTAAAAGACCAGTTAGATGTTTTTTAGTGCAATAAAATCGTTGCTGGGCATATCATTTATATTTCCTGAATATTTTTCGGCCACACGCGATAATGCCGATACAGCATTGGATACGCTCGACGATGTGCTGCTGTTAATGCACAGCACTGATTTCTTGAGCTGAAGCTCAATTTGGTCAAATAATTCACCCATTGCGCTGAGCTTTTTTCAGATCAGCAGCTATTCGAAGATTGGCGTCAGTTTGCGCAGTAGAAGCATTAACCTAAGAATGCTAATGTCGCTGCTGTTCGTGTTACCAACATCTAGTTTGCCTCGAACTGACAGGCTGAGTACCGGGCACCAAAGTGTCAAATTATTTATAGAAACATAAACAACGACAAGGCATTGAACAAACAATGAAAAACCATAATTTAAGGTACGAATAATTAAAATCAGTTTTGTGACAACAGCGCTACTAGCGTTCTACTACTAATATTTCTATTGTTTGCGCCTTAATTGAATCAATTAGCTGCTGCTGTTGATGCAGCACTTTGCGGGTGTCAATGCCAGTTTTCAAATTATGTTGACAATCGTCACATAGAGGAACCATGTAGGACGAGATAAAACACTCTTGGTGCCGTTGTACTCCAATGCACGCCACGTGGTAGTTTTTGGAACAAAACTCGCACTTCCATAGGAAGCGATCGTCACTGATATTAGGGGGATTGGGTGTAAAATGCGCCGTTGGGGTAAAACGCGCCACCATTGTTTTGAACGGACGACGTGCTTTGGGACGCTGTTTTTCGAACGATATAAGAACAATTCTTTTCAAACTATCACCGATAATCGACTTGTGCACTCCCATAGTTTGTATTCCATGCGAAAAAAGTGTTGAATTTATCCTTAAAAAGCGTATTGAAGGACTTAAACTTTAATCAACTCGTGGGGCAAAACGGCCACCCATTTTTCATAACACCAAAACAGCCGTTTGAATTCAAATTCCAGCAAACGTAATGCCGAGATGTAGTTACGTGCCAATTTGAACCTTACAAATGCACATTTTTCGATTCAGCATATATACTATAACTGAACAATAACATTTGATCAAACGCCCTTATGTATGCAACGTATATAACAAGCACGATTGCGCATGCGCACGTGCATTCGGATAACGCCGAGCTCAGGTGGCGCGTTTTACCCCGCAAAAAATAAAAATGCAGATAAGCAAGCATTTTATAAAACTTGATCAATTAACTTCAGAAAAAAGATAATGGATGGCTGTTTCTACTATTTGATAGAAAACATGTTTGTCTATGAGATAATGATTAAAAAAGAGCTTATAATAATGTTCTTCATAGCTAAAAACGCTTCCTTCCTTAGAGGGCGCGTTTTACCCCCAGTTACCCTACAGGTTTTTACACTACACTGCATTTTTGCCGGTCGCACGCGATGTTCGTCAATTAAAAATAAATTAAATAAAAATAATCACGGAGCACTTAAGAAAACGCGTCTACCTCCGACGAACAAGGAGGGAAAAAAATCGCCTCTAGCGACAAACAACGCGGTATTTGAACGGTCTAAGAGGGCCCACAGTGCTTCGTCCCTTGGACAAAAGTCAAAAAATCAACTTTCATATTCGACCGAATCAAGTAGGCCATGATGTTAACATATGTTTTGAGCGTGTAGAACAGATATTAGAAAGTTCGTGCAGTTTTCAAAACAAACCAAAACACCACGTGTTGACAAGTTGTTTCATCGTTCTATATTATTCATTGTTTTCGTGTCAATCCAGTCCCTCTACAATTCGCTTCATTCCCATACTTATTATATTTTCAAAATGAAAATCGTTATGGACCGTATTGAAACAAGTAAGTAGGAGGCATTCCATTCAATTTTCTGTGAGATAATTTAGCAATTGTTGAAAAAGATGCTTCTCAGGTACATGCTTTTTAATATAGAAGAAAATTAAAACACTTATCTTCTTTTTGCCCATACAAAAAAGTACCTCAAAGTACCTTTCTGAAATCCACTTTAAAATAAAATTTGAAGTATTTTTTAAATTCTGGAAGTGATTCCAGCTGCATATGTTTGCCAATTGTACGTCATCTTATGATTTTTAGGATATACTGCCACAACCATCAATAAAGATTGTTTCGAGTAGTACTTTTCTGCCACTCCACCCAATCGGAAAAATCATGTTCTGAATTTCATGTACATATGTTATGGCTCTGTTTCTTTCTCCAAGATATTTGAAAACGAGCTAAAGACGTTTTGCAAATTTTATTGTTGCAAAATAAACCAAAAGTGGGCTAAATGTGGAAGATCATACAAAAAACCAGTTCAGCTCCCGCGTATTCAGGAAACTGACGATGCAGATATTTGCAGCTCGGCTGCAAAGGCTGGCATGGGGCCTCACAAACCGTTCAATGAATGTTCAAGAAAAACTTAAAAGGGACCTGTTGCAGGTCTTATCAACGAAGAGCTCGCATTCGCTGACAATTTATCAAATTCTTCGAGTGGGGATCAAGTACAGGTCATGACTGCAGCACAGGCATTAGCTTTGAACATTGATTTAGATCTGTCGGAACGAAAGTACAATTTGCTTCGAACCACTTTGAACGAATTACATCCGAACTTGCTTCCTAGCCTTTATGAGCTAAAGCAAGAGAAACGATACATAATTCCAAAACCGATTTCTGTATCAGAAATAGCTGCTACAGTCGATCTACAATAGCTCATGAATGGTACTGCATCCAGTATAATGAAGGATATTTCGTTGGAAGCTTCTACTGCTGTAAAACTGGTTTGCAAGTGGGGCTTCGATGAAAGTTCAGGACACAGCATATACAAACAAACAATTTCGGAAGCTGGAAAATCGGATGAAAATTTGCTGACCGGAACCATTGCGACGTTCCATTGAAAATGATCGAAATAAAAGAAAATAAAACCCTTTGGTCATACGACATTTCAATTTTATTTTGTAGCAATAATTCAGTTCTCGGATGATAAATAGGTCGTAAATAAATTGTGTTGCTAATAAAAAGAAACTTTATTCAACCTTTTTTATTGGATTTCATTTTATTCATTGGAATAATCCGTACTTCGATATTTTAATAAAAAGTTGGTTATTGAGACACTTTTATGTTTACGCATGTCACATACATCGTTCATGCGAACGACTCAAGTACTTTTTCATGCATTTTATTTTGAATATTTCTTCCAAGCGAGCACTGTTTTATGGTGTCAAATGTAAAATTTGACTTATAAGCCACTCATGCCATTACTGATGTAATATGTGTCATTTATGCTAATAATGAGTTATTTTTTGTGTATAACTAGATACTCCTCAACATCTTAGGGCAAAACCGCATAAAACATCCCGTTATGACTTTTGTCCCCAAGTGCCATACGTTCGAAGCACTGTGGGCCGTCGCTCTTGAAGCAGCATGATTTGAACACCTCACCACGCGCGCATTGTACCGACATATGGAGCATCCGATGCACTGTTTGTCGCGGGACAAAGAGTTTATCGGATGTTGTTACAAGTAGCGATCAATTTGAATCATGACGCATTCGCGCTATTATTTTTCGCTAAAATCATGCCAGAATGATTTTAGACTCTCAAACAATATATCCGAAAGGAAATCAACAATAAAAAATGGAACAATCATCAGAATGATAGAACTATGACTCGCGAACACTTAATCGCTAGCACACATGCAGAACGATGCATTAATCGCGGAGCGTAGTTTGTTGTGATGTCTTAACGACAAAAGGTTAATCGTTGTTGCTATGATCGCACGATAAAGAACAACCGCGATGCATCGTGGATTTTGTCATGATCACTACACAGTTCGAACGAAACGTGTAAATTTCTGAGACATATAATGCACATAATTGGAGCGTGGAATATCATGGATATTTACATGATATGTTATGTAAACTTCAATTATATGTCATGTAATCTAGCAGGATCCTGAGTGACATATAACACATTTTTACATGATTTCAGAATTAAATTTACATGACGCCGTGTTTACATGGCATAAATGAAGTTTACATGACGTGTAATCTTCATTATTTTTAACTGTGTAGATTTCAGGACTAGGTGTGATTTGAACTCGTGGCCTCTGGAGCGATAGCTACACGCTCGAGCTTTCTCGGCTGTCTCACTTTCTTGGAAAGCGGATGACAAAAGTTGAACACTTTCTGTGCCAAATAAGTGTATCACAGAATCTCTTCGACGGTTGGCGGTTTCATCGAGAAGTGATTGAAAAAGCAGTCAACAATGCGGAGCGTTCTCTCGGTCGCATGATTGTTGAGCATGGCTGGGTTTGTTTTGTGGCAGATTCATGTAAATTTCTAGCGAATGAAATATAGTTGGAAGGACCCTGATTGGTTGACAGATGGTCATATTTGCTTCAGCTGTTGGCCAACGTTTGTAATTTTCAAATGCCTGCTACAATTTTCCGTCGATGTCCGAATTGCGTGCTGCGTAATATTCACAAATTTTTGCTGTGAATGACTAAACTGATTCCGCTGAACTGATTACTGCGCGGTTGTCACTCTGGATGTGCAAAATGCGTTCACAGCTCAAGTTATAGAGCGATAGCCCTTGCACTTCATCGCCTCAAGGTACCGGTGCAGTTGAGTAAGCTTTTAAAAAGCTATTTCGATGGTAGGATTCTACGTACTGAGGTTGCCACTGCCGACGGGTGTTAAGTTTGTTGGCTTCGTCGACGACACCTTAGTGGTCTATGGCGAATCGATGGAGAACGTAGAGTTGAGAGCAGCGCGCTCTATCCTCTTAGTTGAGTGAGGAATGGATGAACTCTAGGAAACTAGGACTGGCCCGTCACAAGACTGAGGTGGTGGTGGTCAGCAACCGCAAGTCCGAGTAACGGGCGCTTATCTCGGCAGCTGATTGCACCATAAATTCCAAGCGATCCCTTAGGCATCCTGGAGTAATGATCGATGACAAGCTCAGCTTTGCTAGCCACGTTCAATATGCATGTAAAATGGTACCTACGGCTAAAGCGGCGCTTTCGAGAATAATATTTAACAGCTCTGCTGTAATTACCAGCTAACGCAAGCTCCTGGAAAGCGTGGCGCTATCCATACTAAGGTATGGAGGACCAATCTGGTCAAAAGCGCTTAGAACGAGCAGAACCCTAAAGCGGCTGTAAAGCACGTATAGAATCATGTACTTAAGAGTAGCCAGTGCATACCGAACGGTTTCTAAAGAGGCCGCCTTCATCATAGCCGAGATGACGCCCAACGGGCTCATCATCAAGCAAGATGTTCAATGCTTCCACCAAAAAGGTACCATAAGAGTTCGCAACGCGTGTAAAGAGGAAACGCTCAGAGGTTGGCAGCAGGAATGAGATAACTCCACTAAAGGTAGATGGACCCATCGGCTAATACCAAATGTGTCAGATTTGTATAAAAGAAGTCATGGGGAAGTGAACTTCCACTTGACGCAGTTTCTGTCAGGACATGGTTGCAACAGGCAGTACCTGCATAGGATCAGGCAATCAGAAGCTCCTGCATGCCCCAATTGTGCTAGTGTGGAGAAAACAGTCGTGCATGTCGTGTTCGATTGCCCCCGTTTCATTGTTATGAGAGATCGCATGCTCACTACATGCGGAGGGGACACGTCCCCCGACAATATAATCCAGAGAATGTAGGTGGATGCCGAGTGCTGGAATGCAGTAACTACGGCTGTCACTCACATTATGCTATATTTGCAGCACCTATGGCGCACCGATCAAGAGTCGGCTGCAGAGGGTTAGCCATGCCCAGGCTGGTCCCATGTAACATTGTTTAAGTCGGCTTTGTGAAGCAGTTTCCCTAGGTTACATCTTCTACATGTGTTAAGTGCTATATGCACTGACCCCTCCTCGAAAAAATACCATAAGGTGGTTCAAGGGCGATAAGGATCCGAGGCACTCTGTACACCACATGAGCAATTCAGTGAGAAATGGTCATTTACAGTGCATGGGTTGGTTTTTGTGGATCGTCGTTGGTGCGGCATCCCCACACTCTCTGAGTTACCTGCTTCAGGGGGTCTGTTTGCAGATTTCCCCCTTGTGAAAAAATGGGACCAAAGAACAAATGTTTATTGTATACTACATTGATAATCACTCCGTTATCAGGAAAATAATAAACAACCAGTCATCATGTCCAATCCCTAACATCTAGTCTACAAACCTTTGATTATCAGCATACCGATATACGGTATGCCAGATTGAAATTGTATGCAGGATGAAAGGACCAGAGAAATCATCGACATAGTGAGAGATATCGAGATGTATCATCGAGATATAGAGAATCTTCTGTGATTCTGTGATTTTTAATTTTTATGATAAATTCCATTAATTAAATTAATTTGGTTAAAAAATGTGTGTATCTGAGCCTATAAAGTTCATTATTGTACAGGTACAGGTACAGTTCATACAAACCAGGTAAGGAAAACTCTAGAAAAATGAATAATTTCACTTAAAACTCCAGTTTCCATTATATATTGCTGTGTCACTTCTAATTGTCTATGATGGTGGGTTACAAATCGTTACAAGATTTAGAAGAAGCAAAAGCTTTTGCAGCATAAAAGCTTGAACTTTGAAGTGTGAAACATAAATTGTATACAATAAAGTTCAAATATATGTATATTGCATGCAATAACAAATTGCAAGCAATTTCTTAGGAAGCTTATCCTAGAATTATGTGCGGAAACCATAGAATATGAACGATTTTGGAATGGTCCGAACGTACGATTGAACATCTTAAAAATTATAACTTGTCATTATTTTTACGACTGTCAATTGAATTGCAACCAAAAGAGAAAGACTAGCTGAACAGTAACACAGAATGTCGGTCAGAATGAAAACTTTCATTATTCCAAAGATTATGCAGACACCATCAATGAACAACCATGCGTTTCCTTTTGTAATTCAAAAGCACGTTAAAAATAACGCTTTGGAGGCGAACCAGCCTGTGGCTGAAAGCCTCACTAAAAAAGAAATAAAAAATAATAACGCTTATTTTCATTTAACATACATTCTAGTGTTGAACATGATCCAAATCGACTGTAGCGATTTGACGGTCTTCATCATTTTCTTCTCGCTGGCATTATGCTCCAAATAGGACTATAGGCTACTTCAAACTTAGAGTTCTGATTAGCACTTTCACACTTATTAACTTGGAGATTTTTGGTTAATCATTCATTTCTGCAATTGTATTCGTGTGGCAGGCACAAATATAATTAGTCTATGCTCTGGTAAATTGATAACATTTCCAACATGGATAGATCTTCGAACAGCGGAATTCGAGCCCGCCATCCTCATCATAAACTGAACAGCTGCGCGTTTATCGTTCCGGCTATTTGGACCCCATTTAGTAGGCTTTACATCAATCATCTTCTTCTTATTCTTGGCATTACGTCCTCACTGGGACAAAGCCTGCTTCTCAGCTTAGTGTTCTTATGAGCACTTCCAGAGTTACTAATTGAGAGCTGTCTTTGCCAAAGTTGCCATTTTCGCATTCGTATATCGTGTGGCAGATACGACTATACTCTATGCCCAGGGAAGTCAAGGAAATTTCTATTACGAAAAGGTCCTGGACCGACCGAGAATCGAACCCAGCCACCTACAGCATGGCTTTGCTTTGTAGCCGCGAGCTCTAGCCACTCGGCTAAGAAAGGCCCCTTACGTCAATCAATGCAAGCTAATTTCTCGTTACATAAAAAAATCAGTTTCGATTGCTTCTCTCCTCCATTTATTCTTAAATAGTTAAAATCGTGACGAAAAGAACGAATAAATAACTGACTCATGCATTTAAAACACGGCCACATATACGAAAAAAAAATCGGTAGTGTCCAAACACTTTTTCCTCTGCTCGCAAAGAATGAACCATTAATAACTCCCTCTGCACCGAATAAGGCACTTTTCTTCATGCATCTTCCTCCGTCTTACATTCCAGCCACCTTCGAAGCGTTGAAAATCTCGATCCAGTAACCGTCCGGATCCTTGATGAAGGCCAGCCCCTTCATGCGGCCATCTTCCGGACGCTTCACGTACTCGACCCCAAGCCGATCGAACCGTTCGCAAGCTTTCTCCACGTCCGGTACCATGATGCCGATATGGCCGTAGCCTCGCGGGTCCGAGTTTCCGTTGTGGTACTTCTGGTCCGGATCGGACTCCGTGCCCCAGTTGCTGCAAAAGGTAGTGGACGTTCAATTGTTGATTTGCGATAGTGGTACATGAAATTGAGATACTCACTGCGTTAGTTCGAGAGTTGCCTTGCGACTCATGGCCCATTTAACGCATTCCTTCCGGTCGGCAGGTTGTTTGGCGATGTCTTCATAGCTGTAATAAATGGTAGAGTTAAGCATGGTCAGGTTTAGTGAAGTAATGTAATTGCACAAACTTATTTACCCCATGAAATACAGAGAAAATTGTGCTTCCGGGAAGTCCAGCTTACACAACAGATTCATCCCCAACACCTCGTTGTAGAAAGGAATTGACGCACGCGGATCCTTGATCCGATACATGGTTTGTTGGAAAAGGAAGTCCTGCAATTTTAAAAGGAATTTTATTGAGACACGAATAAAATAGTTGGTCATCGAAACTTCGTCATCTTGTCAACCCATTCCTGTTCTATAATGTATGGCCACCAGACTGATGCAAGGTTTTGCTCCCCTATGCTTAAACGGTGTCAATTGTAATGAAAATCAATTTTCAAAAGTTCAAAGTGATTTGAAATAAATTTAAAGTTTATATGGAAATTACTATGGAAAAGGTCAACTTTTTGTGATTAGTCCTTCATCTGCTCATCATGGAATTTTTCGGAAAATTAAACAAACTCTACTAAAGTTAAATTTTCCCAGCTACAACTTTGCCGAAGTCCACACATTGATTGGATTGTCTGGATAATTTGTTATACTTGAAAACAAAGTCTAAACCTTGCTGAGATGACCATTCAATAGGGCTCTGCACAAAACTCAACCTCTCTCTTTCACTCTTTCGTAAATTGTGTAAACAACAAGGCCAGTAAATGTCAAAATCCCATACAAAATCAAAACAGTGCAGAGGCCTATTACTTTCAGAGTAGCGTGCACCCCCGTTAATTTGAACGGTACCTCATGCAAACCATCGGGGTTCATTTTTAATTTGAACATCTAGTCACCCTAGAAACGTGTTTCTGGTTACCTCTTTCACTGTTTTGTTTTGATTCTGTGTTCCGTTCCACAGTGTTCCATCTCACTTCACTCCGTTCCATGAGCTAAATGACGTTTGAACCATTTTTAATCTGAACGATGTTTGAGCGGGGTACAGATTAAAAAGTGTTCAGATTAAATGAGGTCAAACCAACGGGGGTACCCGGTAACATTGCTTTTTTGCTGTAGAACATAGTAGCCTGGATTACTTTGATCTATTCTATCTACCAGGAGCACCCCTCAAAGTCAAATTTATTCCGAGTCATTTCAAACTTTAAGAGGATGCTATTGTCTGTTTCATTCGTAATAAAACGCGCCGCCAACTTTCGAACAGACTGAAAAAATCGTCGCCAGCAAACCAATCAAAGGATTAGCTTTTGTGTTGGTAAGGCTGGTGAAACGTCAAATGGCAGAAAATAAATCAAAGAAGGTGATTTGCCGTTGTGTTGGTAAGACTGGCGGAACGCCAAATTTACAGCGGTTGCTTGGCTGCCGACGATTTTTGCATCACTCCAATGGCCACCCAACGTTCTAGCATGGCCACCTAATGGCCACCCAAGAGTTCGAGCAAAAAAAACACACAAGGAATGTCCTATGTGTTTTTTCCACGATTTTTTCAGATATTCAACCATATGCTTTGAAGAGATTCCTCTGAGAGTTTGTACGGGAATTTCTTCATGAATTATGTTCGTACTTTTCAGTGCTTTCTTCGAGAGCTGCTCTACCAGTTTTTACTAGGTTCATCCTGGAATTTCCACGGGGAATCATTTCCAGACTTCCTTATCACACCAGAAAATTTCTCGAAGAATCTTTATCGAACTGCTTAAGAAATGTCATGTGTTCATTAATAATTTGCTTAGGATTTTTAGGAATTTCTAAGGATTACTAAAAAAGAAGACTCACCAAAACCGTCTTCGAAATCAGCAAGTAAAGATTCATTCCACGAATTCTTCAGAGAGTTCACCAACAGTTTTTACAACTTTGCTTTTGAAGTTCTTTTTAAAGTTAAACTTGTCGCATTCGTTTAAAACTTTCTCGATTTTTTTTTTATTATTTTTTTTTCAAAAATGCTTAACTAAGAAATGTTTAAATAATTCTAACATTCCTATAAAGTTCCTGGCGAAAAACGTTCAACTGTTCTTTCAAAAACTCTTCCGCGAAAATACTGAAAGATTTCCCGAGTAATTTGTTCAGGGATTTTCTTATTATTGCTGATAATAAATCTTCGATCTGTTTAGTGGAATACCTATAACTTATATAGGCTATAAGTAAATGAAAAACCGAATTTAGTACTATACCAACAACACATTTAAGACCTCCATGTCCCTTGCAGTTGCCCAAAATTTTATGGCTCATAAGGTAATCTAGAATACCGTGAAAAGTGTACTGCGATCTGTCAAACTTGGGTACCTTTTGCACCAAGATTAATTTATTTATTTATTTCGTCAATCAATTGTAGACTATATGTTTGCTTAATACTATGTTGTATTATATCTCAGGGAATTAAAATATTGCCTAAGCTTCGTTCGCGACATGGTCAAATCAATTTCTGTGTAATGCTGGTTATAAAGAGACATCATTTGATTTATTGGGCCGAATTTGGCATAATTAGTTCGATGATTGTTCGATGTGAACAAATTCCGATTCCTCAACTGTCTGGCGGGCGTGTAGAAATTCAAACTAGATAAGAGATTGGTGGAATCAATACGATGCGATACTATATCATTGACAAATGAAATCATGGCTAATTCGCGACGCTCCCTTAAAGTCTGGATGTCAATAAGCATGCATCGAGCCTCGTATGATGGCAGTGGAAACGTTGTCCAGCCTAATTTGCGTAAGGCATATAAAAGAAATTGCTTCTGTACTGATTCGATTCTATCCTCATGTGTTTTCATATGTGGGGACCACACAATACTACAATATTCTAAAACTGATCTTACATAAGCAATGTACAAGGTTTTAATCGTATATGGGTCCCGAAAATTGGAGCTAAAACGCTTAATAAAGCTTAGCATATTGGTTGCTTTATGGACAATAGTATTATAATGGTCAGTAAATGTAAGTTTAGAATCTAATATAACACCTAAATCTCTAATCTTATCGCACCTTTGAACATCTTGATTTTCTAAAGAGACAGTAATCTGTGGTGTATTACGTTTTCTGCTATATGTGATTAGATTACATTTTTTGACGTTTAATTTAAGTAAACTTTTACTACACCATTTATCAAATATACTTATTTCATTCAGATAAATGTCGCTCTCTTTTTTGCTATTGATTTCCATAAAAAGTTTCATATCGTCAGCATAAATAAGAATTTTAACATGTTTTATCACATATGAAATATCATTAACAAACAATATGAATAACAATGGGCCTAAATGTGAACCTTGGGGAACTCCTGATGTAACATGAACAGTTTTAGATAGTTTTCCCTCAAATCTTACTATTTGTTGGCGATCTGTTAAATACGATTCAATCCAGTTGAGGAGTCTCATTGCAATTCCCATTTTATTTAGCTTGAAAATCAACATAGGAATATCTAATCTGTCAAATGCTTTACTAAAGTCGGTGTAAAGTGATTCGACGTGGTTACCTCTATCCATTGCATTTAAAGTGTAATTTACAAATTCCAAAAGGTTTGTTGTAGTAGAACGACCTTTAAAGAAACCATGTTGAACATTACTTATTCTATGTTTTATTTGGCTAAATATTTTTTTATTAATGATTGATTCAAATAGTTTTGGAATGGATGAAATAATAGCAATTCCACGATAATTTCGAATATCAGATTTTTTACCAGACTTGTAAATGGGTATAAGAAATGACCTTTTCCATTCTTTTGGAAATCTGCCCTTTTCAAGTGACATGTTGAACAGCCAGAATAATGGTGCTGTAAATTCATTGGCTAAGTTTTTCAGTAAAGCAGGTGGGATTCCGTCAGGCCCTGATCCTTTGGAGGAATCTAAATTCTTCAGTCCTGTTAAAATGTCTTGTACCTGTATTTGACTAACGCCTACATCGGTTGTAAAATCAGGAAAACTAGAAAAGTGCTCAAAATCACGGTCATTATCCGAGAAGTTTGTATAAGTCTCTTGGAAAAAATCAGCAAAGCGATTGCAAATGTCATCTTTATTATCTGCTACTTTATCATCCAGTGTCATTTTAGATGGAAAGTTGTTAGACTTCATCTTAGTTTTAACATAATTGAAGAAATTCCTAGGGCAAGATTTTAAATCATTTTCAATTTTTGTGTTGTACTCTTCAAGTGCAGTGGATATGGCTTGATTAAGTTGGTTGACAATATACAAATAATTTACTAAACTTTCTTGAGTTTTTTGTTGTCTGTAAATTTTATGAGCCTTTTGCTTACGATTTTTCAAATTTTTTATTTGCTTATTGATCCAAACAGGATTTTTTGACCCATTCCTACGACGTCTCCGCAAGAGTGGAACTTCCATCTGAATAATTTCCGACAAAATTGAATAAAAACCCGTCACTGCATACTCCAAATCTTCCTGATTTTTCAAAACGGATTGCCAATCTATTCTATTCAATTTCTGTTTGATGCCGTTATAATTGGCGTTTTTATAATCAAAGAAATTCTCAAAGTCATAGTAGTCGGAATTATGATAATTATGAACAAAGATTGAGTACTCGATAGCTGTATGAAACGCTTCATTTTTCCATAGTGGAGAAAGAGATTCGTTCACACAGAAATCTTCCATTATGTTTGAGAATAAGAAGTCCAAATAACAGTTTTGTCGGTTTTTCACATGATTGATTTGATTTAAACCTAAAAATTCAGCTCTTTCAAAAATAAGTTGTAATGATTCGTTTTCACCAACAACCGGCAGCAGAACATTTTCGTTTTCGGAATCACGAATAAAATCAGCATTACGCTGATTAAAGTCGCCATAGATATGCACTTTGAATTCTGGAGAAAACTGCGACAAAATTTCTTCAGCGGTTTGAAAGAAAATTTCATATGATAATTTGCAAGCATGGTCGGGCGGAAAATACACAGAAGCAAATATATGTGTTTCACCGGCGATATGTGCTTTTACCCATACGTGTTCAAACTCTTTATATTTTGATGAAACAATTAATTCTGAATTGAATTTCGAAGATATTGCAATGAGAACTCCCCCACCAGACATTCTTTGGGTAAGAACCAGATCGCGATCATCTCTAAATACATTAAAATCGTTACCAAAAACTTCTTCACTCTTATTTTTTTCGTTCCAACTAGTTTCAGTACCCAAGACAACCGAGAAGGATGAAGTTACTATTCTTTTATAAATTTCGTTCATTTTCGATGCACTCCTCATGCGATTGAAATTTTGGCAATATACCAAAATTTCGGTAGCTTCTGAAGAAGTTTTTGGAAACACACCCCTTTGCACAGCATTACTTGAAATTCCAGATCCTTCATTAGACACATTGTCAATATTTAAAATATTACCTAGAACAATTTGTTGAATATCACCCACTATTGGATCGTCATGGTCTACGTCTGGAGACTGCGTCAGGTTGAGCGTAAACGGCTGAGAAGTCATCAGGTCCTGGTGAGCATCGGTTTCCGCACAATTATTGTCGTCATAATTTGCTTCCTGTGGAGAGAGCGTCAGTTCTGGCGAAAACACGTGTGTCTACACGGGCACTCTACGTAGGATGATGGAGTTGAAAAAGTTCCTTGTGGCATGTTCCGTGAAGTTGTGGGGGCGCTTGGTTGGTAGGGATTCATGGTTTCCCTTTTTTCAAATTGTATCGTTGGTTGGTAGTTTAGCGGTGGACGTGAAAACTGATTTTTTGCTGCTGCAAGTAGCTCACGATCGGGTGGAAGGTGGAAAGAGTTTGCATTATTAGCAGTGGCATTCCTGCGATTGCCGAAAACAGTACGGCGGGAGTTCATAGAATTTAAGCGGAGAGGGGTATTGACAGAACTGTTGTTGTAAACGTTGTTTACATTACCACCCAAACTGTTGGTTGTAGCATTGCGTGTCACGTTCCGCTTACGTCGCCTTCTGGCCTTGTCGGCCTGCTTTTGCTGATTCAATCGGTGGAGTTGGCGTTTGTCGTATTCCGCCCAATTCGCTTTCCATACTTTCCTCGTGCCTAAGAGTCGCCAGCCAGAGTTGTCTTCTTTGTTTTTATTTGATTCAGAATTTAAACTGGGCGGTGAGCCTGCGGTACTGGAACTCGAATAAGAGTTTACATCAGCAGTTTCAGCCAACTCTTGTAATAGGCTTGGCGGTGACTCATCTTCCGCAAATCGGTCTTTGCCAATGCTAGCATTGTGTTCGTTGCAATGAGCAGCCATCTCAATGGTTAGGCTACTCAAAGACTGAACCTCGGTACAGATCTTTTTTAATTCATCAGTCAGATCTACCGTCAAAGCCTCTACAAAATCTTCAATATGTTGTTTTGAAGATTTCATTGAAATATCTAATAGACCAGTCAAATGGTTTTTTAGTGCAATCAAATCGTTGCTGGGCATATCATTCCTATATTCTGAATGCTTTTCGGCCACACGCGATAATACCGATACAGCATTTGACACGCTCGCCGATGTGCTATTATTAATGCACAACACCGATTCCTTCAGTTGATGCTCGATCTGGTCAAATAAATCCCCCATTGCACTGAGTTTTTTAAGATCGGCGGCTACTCGAAGATTGGCGTCAGTTTGTGCTCTAATTGAATCGATTAGCTGCTGCTGTTGATGGAGCACTTTGCGGGTGTCAATTCCAGTTTTCAAATTATGCTGGCAATCGCCGCATAGAGGTACCATATATGATAAAACAAAATTCTCCTGATGGCGTTGCACACCAATGCATGCCGCGTGGTAACTTTTAAAGCAGAACTCGCACTTCCATAGGAAGCGATCGTCACTGATATTGCATGATTTAACACTGCACTGCATTTTTACCGGTCGCGCGCGATGTTTGTAAACAGCAAAGAAAAAAAAAAAAAAAATTAAAATAACTACGCAGCGCTTAAAAAATGCGTCTACACCCGACGACTGACTGAACTGAATGAAGGTTCAGTGATCTAAGCAGTCAGTGGGTGCGAAGTGAGGTCAGCTACAGGGGAGGTGAACGTCACAGCTGGCGAGCTGGCTAGCTGGCGAGTATGTTTTCATGTATCGTTTCTATGGGAATGTTAAGGATTGTTTACCACAGAAAACAAATCCTACCGGTAAGTGAAAATGTTCTCCCCAATTTTTGAGTAACGTTTACCTTCTTCGTGTGTTTTAGAGGATGTAAAATGCAAGTGTTTTATTGATTAAAGTAAGGAAAAGCTACTAGGATGCTACATTTCTTCTATGACTAGTAAAATTAAAAGCCGAACGGAACGAGATGGAGTGTGGCTGTAAAAATGTTTGGAGGTACGTCTTGAGTTAGCACCTTCAAACCAAAACAAACTCGCCAGCTGTCACCTGGTATTTTAAAATGGCGAATTCAACATTCTGACACATTGAAATACCTCCCTTCTAGATACCTTGTTTTGCACTACCAAGGGACCAAATGCAGTTCTAGAAGAGGTACCCAATCTGAGCCCGAGTTAAACGGACCTGACCATACCTTTTAATTCCACTAGAGTTTGTATCCTTTGACAGATACGCGTAATTCGACCTCAACTGTAGACGGCCTTACAGTTGAGGTCGAAGTACGCGTATCTGTCAAAAGATACAAACTCTATAATACGTATAAGAATTCTGTAATTTCAAAACTCCTTTAATTTACCTTTTTTATGTTCTTTAAAGTGTTGCTTTTTAAAGTATGGAAAGATTTTTGTACGAAGTTCCTCTAAGCGTCATGCGAAGGATGGAGAAACAACAAAATGTGGATGCATGTAGAACAATAGATGGGCAGGTTGTGCTACTTTTCCCCGAATGTCGGTTCCCCGAATATCGTTTCCCCGAACGCCAGTTCCCCGAATGCCATTTCCCCGAACATCCCGTTTCCCCGAATAACCCACTTCCCCGAAAAGTTTTTGGAACTCATAATTGTCATATATTTATACATTACAGGGTGGTGAACGTACTGGTCATCTAATATGCAGCCTTCTTTATTTGGTTGACGGTTCTTACGAGTTTTACCGTCCTCAGCATTTTTGGAAACATGTGTATAACCCCGAAAATGATCAAATACCTCCTTCTTTTGATTGCTTATCGTTCTTTCTATTCACCACCTAGAACTATTCCAGCGCCTATTTGAACTGCTCCACTTTTCGGGGAAACGGGTCATTCGGGGAAATGGCATTCGGGGAACTGGCATTCGGGGAACCAACATTCGGGGAAACGACATTCGGGGAAAAGTAACACAATCCTTCTTTAGAAATTATCCTTGTAATCTATCCTTCCATGACTTCTGGTTCTCTAGAATTCTACCAGAAAGCCTCTAGAAATTCCGCCCTCGCATCACAAAAAATTCAAGTCAAGAATATGGATTCTGCCAATAATTGGAATAAATATTTCTAAAGAAGTGTTTTAAAGAAGATCAATATAAATTTCTCTATGAATATCTGTTAAAACTTAAACTCAGTTTTGGTTTGGTTTGTAGATAAAAATTCTTTATTTCGTCTGTCAGGTCATTATTGGTAGTCAATGTTCGATAGCGATGTAAATAATCCAATGTTTATAATTCAATATGATTCACATGATAATCCAATAGCATTACTCGCAACACTGAATTCAAGTGAGAATATTTATGAACCTATCTGCAGCAGAACATTTATAGCGCCCGCATACAACCTCGTATGCAAGTTCCCGTTGGATCTCGTTTGGGCATTATTGGAATAACATGACATACGTCATCAATCCTTCAATGCTGGATTGTTATTATTTTGATCGAATCTGATCATCGCGATCTCCTCGCGAATAGTTCCGCGATATTTCAACATTTCCCCTCAATCCGGACATTAAGGATGTTCAGCAGTTTCCTATGTTGAGCAGCTGGAAGTCCTTTGGTGAATGCATCAGCTGGTTGATCCACCGTCGAGATGTATTCTATCTTTGGCTTCCTGCTCCTGACGAGTTCCCGGATGAACATGAACTTCAAATCAAGGTGTTTCATTCGTTGGTGACTTCGAGGTTCTTCAGTGAAGTTTATGCATGGAATGTTGTCTTCCATGATTATGAATGGAGAACTTTCTATGCCCAGTTCATTCAGAAGGTTTGTTAACCACAATCCTTCTTTAGCAGCTTGACAGAGTGAAATTAATTCAGCTTCTGTTGACGACAAACTAACCGTTTGTTGTCTTTTGGTTGACCAAGACACAAGATTGCCGAAAACAAGAAACGAATTTCCAGAAATGGATTTTCGATCATCGATGTCGTTGGCAAAATCGGCATCAGCAAAACCCAATAAAACGTTTGAGTGTTCTCTATTGCTGAATACGATTTTTGTGTTCATGGTTCCTCGCAAATAACGCAAAATGCGTTTCAATCCTGTCCAATGTGCATTTGAAGGGGAAGCTTGGTATTTGCTTAGGATATTTACTGCAGCACTGATATCAGGGCGTGATACTAATGCTAGATATTGCAAGCAGCCAAGCAATTCTTTGAATGGATGTGATGTTAATTCATCATCATTTGACTTGACCCATCGTACATTCGGATCTAGTGGAGTGCTAACTGGTTTTGATTCGGACATTCCAAATCTTTTTAGGATTTTCTCTGCATAACCTGCTTGAGATATTTCCATGATTTGGTTCTGATAATCTCGGTTTATGTCCATACCCAAAAAGTGTTTCACTTCTTTTAAATCTTTCATTTGGAATAGCTTCCCAAGTTCAGATTTTATCCAGTTTAGTTGTGATTCCTGTTTTCCAAGAATGAGTATATCGTCTACATATAAAATCAAAATCAAATCTTTTGCTCGAGACGTATACACACAACAGTCACTCTTTAATGGAATAAAACCCAGCTTTTTAATTTCGTCATCGAATTTCCTGTTCCAAGATCTACTAGCTTGTTTTAAACCGTACAAACTTTTCTGTAGACGTACGATTTGAGAATTACCTATCTCATCGTTTGGAAGCTTCATGAAGATCGTTTCCTCTAAATCTCCATAAAGAAAAGCTGTCTTAACATCCATTTGATGAATCAAAAGTCCATTCTTATTTGCGACTGACAAAATTGTCCTAACGCTTTCCATTCTGGCTACTGGAGCAAAAGTATCCTGATAATCAAAACCAGGTCTCTGTGAGCAACCTTTTGCAACTAGCCGTGCTTTATAGCGGCCATCGTCTTTCACCGAAAAAACCCATTTCGAATGAATAGCTTTTTGGTTCCTCGGTAAACAGTTGACCACTGTCCAGGTTTTATTTTCATGAAGAGAATTTAATTCTTCATCGATGGCAATTTTCCAATTCTCCCAGTCCTCCCGTTTCTTCAATTCGGCTACTGTTTCTGGAGCATCTTCATCGAATGTTGCAGAAGCTATCTTGGCAGAACTCGGTTGGAATCTTTGGGGAACTTTTCTTTTCCGTGTACCACGTCTTAGCTCTGATTGCTGCTCATCGATACCCTCATCCTCCTCAGCATCCGCGAAAACCTCATCAGACGTCTCGATTATTACAACTTCTTCTGCTTCCACTTCTTCCTCAGGCTCAGGAAGTCGAATCACCTCTTCTTCATCATCTTTGTTTGTTTTGCTCTCATCTTCGTTGCAGATTGAAATTTCTTCCTCCTTATCTTCATTTTCGCAGTGTTTCTGCTCCCTCACAACAATTGGTAGATGAACATCTTCGGTTGTTGTATTACTGCGAACAATTGATTCATCAAAGACAACGTTTCTGGATATTTCAATTACTCGGTTGTTTTTATTCCACAACCGATATCCGTTATTCGCATAACCTACGAATGTCAATCGTTTTGTCTTCGAATCAAGCTTGTGACGTTTCTCTTTCGGAATTTGCTTGTAAGCATGGCTACCAAACATCTTTAGATTACTAAGGTCTGGTTTCCTGCCATTCCACATTTCAAAAGGCGTCTTGAGTTCAACAAGAGCATTTGTCGGAGACCTGTTAGTGACGTAAGCAGCCACATACAATGCTTCTCCCCACATTTCTTTCGAAAGTTCACTTTGATGGAGTAAAGCTCGAACCTTCTCCATTAGCGTTCGATTTATCCTTTCACTTACTCCGTTCTGCTGAGGAGTATAAGGAACGGTAAAAATCATTCTGATACCTTTATTCCTACAGTAGTCTTGGAAATCTTTGCCAAGATATTCTCTACCGTTATCGCAACGCATTTTAGACAACTTTTGACCAAAGTGAGCTGTTGCCATTGCCTCGTATTCTTTAAAACGATCGAATACGTCACTTTTTCTTTTAATGAGATAAACAACAGTGAAATGGGTAAAATCATCGGTAAAGGTGACGAAATACCGATACCCATCGTAGGTGGATTGCTCCATATACCCGCATACATCTGTATGCACTAATTCAAGTGGCCGACTTGATCTGGGTAATTGCATAGAAAGAAACTTCTTGCATGATTGTTTGCCTGCTAAACAACTCTCGCAAACTTCATACTGTTTGACTAAATCATTTGATGAAATATCTATTCCATCAACCATATTGTTTTTGAGCAGTTTTTCAAGCCCCGAAAAACTAAGATGACCGAGCCGTTTATGCCAATCGGTTAGACTTACCTTCCTTTGACTAAACAACGCTGCTTGGTCGACAGTATGCTCCAAAAACATATCAACGCAATACAAACCATTTTTATTCTTCCCCTCAGCGATAACCTCGCCTTTATCTTCAATTCGAACCTCTTTATCCTGAAAAGTGACCCTTTTCCCCATGGAATTAATCTTTCTGACTGAAAGGAGGTTTTCTTCGAGATTGGGAATGAAAAGAACATCGTACAATTCAATACGTTTTATTTTGTTCAAGCCAACAACCGATTTCAATGTTACCTTTCCTTTCTTCACAGCCTGTAGGGTCTCCCCCGACTTTGCTGTGCTGATGGTAACCGGTGTTGCCAGCTTCACCGCTCTCTGTAACAATTTTTCGTCGTTCACCATGTGGCTTGAAGCTCCAGAGTCCACAGCAAACGATACCTTCCGAGATTCCTTCTTCTTTTCTCCTGCTAGCATCGCATGACCTTGGTGATGAACAAACCGCTTCTTCTTCTTCTTTAACGCCGGGCATTTATTTTTGTAGTGTCCTGGCTTTCCACACCCAAAACACTCAATTACTCTTCTGGTCGTTTTTAGCGCCACGTCTGGCACCACTGGCTCATCATCGACCTCCATCGTCTCGCTTTGCTCCGCATCCAACAGCATTCGTTTTATCTCCACTAACGGCTTCTTGCAGAGTTCATCGCACGGCAAAACGGTCAATGCTCCCTTGACGTGCTGATATCGCTTCGGTATGGCTATCATCAGAGCGGCCATCTTCTCCGATTGATCCATTCGAGTACCCATCCGATCTAGCTCCCGGATTATCGTCTCGTACTCGTCGAACAAGGCCGAAATAGAAGTATGTTTTCTATTTTTGATCGAAAACAATCGATCACGCATGGCAATCATAACGCCCGTTCCAACTTTTTGGTAGGTTTTCACCAATAGATCCATAGCCTCCTTTGCGTATGAGACTCCGATTAGCTTGTTAAGGACGTCATTGTTCACCCACATAACAATTTCATCCAGAGCGTTCATGTCGTCGTTGATTCTCTTACGCAGCTTTGCCTTTCTCACTTCCTCTTGGGCTTCCGAATTACCCGCCACGGGAGTGGCGTATTCTTCTTCGTACGGAGTACGAACCAACGTATGGAGGAGGTCCATCATAGAGAGGTGGTGCTCCATCCTCCACTTCCATGCCGCAAACATCCTCTCCGACCCATCGAAGATATGGGCACGGTCTCGTACAGCAACGGCGGTATACGGCAGCTGCCGTTCGAAGGCTCCTCTCTCGGTCCGATTCTCAACCTCCTGTCGCTGGTTTGCAGGTTGACCACCTGCCTTGACTTCGACATCGTTCACAGACATCTTTCGATTTCTTCAAAAAAACTTGATCGTTGAAGAAAAATAAATCTTGCTCAGTTGACTACTGGGCCCATAACCTGTTAAAACTTAAACTCAGTTTTGGTTTGGTTTGTAGATAAAAATTCTTTATTTCGTCTGTCAGGTCATTATTGGTAGTCAATGTTCGATAGCGATGTAAATAATCCAATGTTTATAATTCAATATGATTCACATGATAATCCAATAGCATTACTCGCAACACTGAATTCAAGTGAGAATATTTATGAACCTATCTGCAGCAGAACATTTATAGCGCCCGCATACAACCTCGTATGCAAGTTCCCGTTGGATCTCGTTTGGGCATTATTGGAATAACATGACATACGTCATCAATCCTTCAATGCTGGATTGTTATTATTTTGATCGAATCTGATCATCGCGATCTCCTCGCGAATAGTTCCGCGATATTTCAACAATATCTTAACAAATCTTTTCCCCTTCCCAGTTATTTTGCTACATGTTTCTCTACAAATTTCTTTGCTGCTATTCTAATTTCGAGTTTTCAACCAATTTCCTCCGTAGATTCGAAGGCAAGGAACATTTCAAAAACAAGTAGATGAAAAAAACCGAATTTAGTACTATACCATTTAATTCCACTAGAGTTTGTATCCTTTGACAGATACGCGTATTTCGACCTCAACTGTAAGGCCGTCTTCAGTGTCGAGTCTAGTACACGACACTGAAGACGGCCTTACAGTTGAGGTCGAAATACGCGTATCTGTCAAAGGATACAAACTCTAGTGGAATTAAATGGTATAGTACTAAATTCGGTTTTTTTCATCTACTTATAGGTATTCTACTAAACAGCTCGAAGATTTATTATCATTTCAAAAACAATTTTTTTTTTCCAATTCTCGAACTATCCGGGGATTTGAAGCAAAATTTCTAGAAAAAATACATAGAAGAATTTTTAACGCAATTTGTGAAGTATTTTGGAAAAATTTCTTAAGCACTTTTGATGAACTTTACGGAAGAGTTTGTAATAAATTTTTTGGGAAAACTATTGAAAGAAATTCACCGAAGAATTACTAATAGAACTTTGAGCGAAATATCTCTGTATTAAATTTGACAGAATTAATATTTTTGGATGAATTGCGAGGGAAAACTGAACTTTGGAAAGACTAAGTAACATGTTCAGATAAATCCGGGCACATTTTCCGGAATAATTTTGCAAATAAAAAGTAGACATAGAAGCAATGGATGTCCACCAGGAGGAATGTGCTTTGGAAATATGAACAAGTCTTACAGTATTATTTGACTAATTTCGAAAAGATTTGCATAGTTCTGAAGCCACCCTTAAATATTCCTTTAGGAATTTGATTAAACTAAAATTCTCTTAAGAAGGTTCCAGTTCATTTGGACGAAAGGGTCATTTGACCGAATGACATTTGGCCGAAAGTGAAAACCATATTGAACTAAGTTTGAGAGTCATTCAGAGCTGAAACAAAGAACATCCTTAATGTAACAGGCTTGATAATGCTCCTCAGCATCATTAGAGTTCGGTGAAATACTCTAGAGCAGTGTGCTGACTTTGCTTCTTCGCGAGGGAGCGAAAAAATGCTACACGCTAAACTTATCACGCTCAGAAATGAGTGCCGAGTACACAAAATCAGCCTCTCTTCATGCAGCACAGATTCTGTGCAAAGGGGGCTGTACACAGTTTTGAGCAAGGTGTGTGCATTTTACTCTGTAGCCAGAGTAAGGTGTACTGACTTGGCGAGAGTGGGTTGGAAGCCATCTTTCTTTTGCTGGCCGTTTTGTTTACAAACATTACTGCCTGGCTCGGATGATGCTGAAACTGAAACACTAACTGTGCTGCCATCAGTGTGGACGAAATTGTCAAAAATGAAAAAAGGAGTAGAGAACACAAGGAGCAGGGGTGACCAGAGTAGAATAATTCTTGACCACACTGTTCTCCAACCAATCAGGAGTCAATGTCTCGACTACCTGTCTCAGATGTATGTAAACAAAACGGCCAGCCCTTCCTCACCTACCCTGTCTGGTTTTCTCTACAAAGTGAGCATAATGGATCACCTTAGAGAATTGAACCCGCCTTGGTTTTGAGCAAACGGTGGTAAACAAACCGAATGAGTGAAATGCGCACAGAGGAGGAACGCTTGGAATGCGGAATTCGCTTCTATTTTTGTTTTGCTTCGGAAAACATTAAAAAAACACATTCAAATTTTCAAGTTTTCAGAGATTTTTTCATTCGAATAGCCGAAGCGGAAGCAAATGGGGAAAAAACTTCCACATTTGCGACCATCTTCCGGCTTTTCGCCTGAAAAAAACACAGAAAACTCCCCATCTTACCAACGGCCAACTGTTTGCTGCCGCGCGGGAGAGATTGACAGTTCCATTTCCATCGATCCCCGCACAGCCGAAGGCGAACACATCGGCTACACACAGCATGAGTGCGACTTACACAGAATTTTCACTCAGCCAGAGAGTCCTGCATTGGTTGTCTCATTCTGTGTAGTTTTAACACATGGGCTGCGTTGAGCAGGCTTAGCGTGGTAGTTTTTTCTTCTCAGAAAAACGGCAAAATCGCCTCCTCTTTGCCTCGCAGAAGAGTTTCTATCAAGCCTGAATGTAAGCAAGTATTGACTTCTCTGCTAGCGATAATAGTTGCCAACAAAGGATTTCGCATTGCGTTTAGAGTCAGCTTTTGACAGTAACTAAAACGGTTTACGACTTATTCGTCTTTCTGCAGGATCGGTTTGTTTCGATCTCCTAAATTCTACTAAATACATTATTTCATATTCTAGCAACCTCAAGTTTAAGCTTCTGGTTTGCACAATGGAGAAATATTGAGCATCTTTGACGTAAGTGTTCATCAAGTCGTTCGGTTTACTGCTATAAACAAGCAACGATGTAGTGCTCAGTTCACATGTTGCAATCCTTATATTGAAGAAGAATAACATCTCACCCATGTTTAATCGAATAACTATGAAAAAATACTTTTCTTTTGAAAAACAGCCAATGATCATAAGAAGGAAAAATCCCTTATAAAAATTTAAGATAGTGTATTGCAAATAATATGTACCGTCAGACGGGGCTACTTTTGATTCCAGGGGCTACTTTGGACACACACGTTTTTGATTAATTTCCAGCATAAATACTAATCTGAGCCATTTTGTGTTTTCAGCACTTTTATTAACCAATATATGCTCTACAATTAGGCATGAATAGTTTTTGGAACAACATCAACAATAACAGGATAAACAGGAAAATATATCAAGAAAGTCCAAACAAACATTCACAAACTGCAAAACATTTGCTATGAAAACATTGTTTGAATTTTCCACATATCGTGGAAAGTAGTTGGGACCTTCACAAAACTATCAAATCGCAATGTTTCAAAGAAATTTGTGATTGTTTTATGTTAAAAGTTATTGTTTTATAAAAATAAATGATCAGATGTCTTAATTTTACGACTCTTATTTTATCATAAAATGTTGGTTTCTATATTTTACAACACAATAAAAAATAAACAAAAGATTAAGAAAAGTGAATAATTATAAAACATATAAAATTCAATTAATAATCATTTGAAAATATTTTTTGGTCATATTCAGGTAATAATCTGCTGTACAAAGCACTGGCATCCTTTAACTGATAAAATTAACTACTCTCACGCCATCTCAAAACAATTGAGAATCGAAATGCGTCTAACAAAAGCAAGCTTTTTATTTTTTATGATCTTGTGAATCATTATTCTTAAAGCTTCATTGATTGCACTTTGAATAAAAATTACTTTAAAGTACAGGAATTAATTCGATTTTTCTACACATCGTTCATATAACATTTTGAATCAGAACGAATGTTTCTGTACAAATCTAATTATTTACTTGGTAGTTACACCATTTGTTTGCACCAACTTTAACAATCAAGCATTATTAGCTGACTTTGAAAAGGAAGTAAAGTTGAAATATCATCATGCAAACTAAAAATAATGAAAAGCATGGTTTTCTGATAAGTATTGTATAGATATGTGTAGTTTTTCCGAGTTTTACCATTTTCTAAATTATATTTATCACTGAAAAACATTCGAAAACATCACAATGGACGATAATCTAAAGCATCAGTTTGAAATTTATGCTGAAAAAAAAATTTAATATCAAAACATATTAATTTGTGAAAGTGTCCAAAGTAGCCCCTTTTTTGTCTTGAGGGTCACATTTTTTTCGCTATTCAAGCAATGTTTTTATTTCTTGATAGACTTGCCTCATATTTTGCACATTGATTACATACATATACAACTTAAATATATACAAGAAATATCGAAATCTATCCATTATTCTCAGAGCTACAAATCCTCAAAGTTGAAGAATGTGGAAATAATGTCAAAAGAAGCCCCGTTTGACGGTATATCAATATAATAACAAAGAACTGCCGATAATTTCAAGAAGGTAAAATACCCAATTAATAGATTTCTGATCTAGAGGTGGTTCACATTCATCTTCACCTTTTCATGTTTTCGACGTTCTGGTGAATGATAAAACACTGTTTTACGAGTCTTATACATGGTGTCAAAATCTATCATTATTGAACGCCTATGTACTTCGGATGTTTTTACTAAAACTTTGAAAATATTCCATTTTTTGTGGGACAGTTTAAGCTGAAGAATTGGGGTTTCTTTAATTGGATGGAAAACAATTCTTAAAGCTTAGGAAATCAAATTTTTTCCCGACAGAATACTTAGATACTTTAAGGATGTGAAAATTTTGTCGGGAGACTTATCTTCGTCGAAAATAATCTGATATTTTTATACCGTGATACAAAATTGAGAATTTTTTACGATGTTCTTCAAAATTGTGAATATTTCCGAGCGTGCTGAACTTGAGGTTAATCCATTCACACATTGATAAAAACCTAATTAAAAATATTTCGCCACAGAAACTCGCTCAGTTGTTCGAACTAAAAAAAATCAGAAATTTCCTAACGAAAGCGTTTCTGCAATTTTCAAGCCATGAAATTCTAAAGATTTGACAAAAAAGCAAATATATTTCCATTTAGATGCTTTATTGTCACAGTTTAAGTCCGAAATGAAAATACTTGCTCAATCAAAATTACAAGTTCAAAAAAAGCGATTCATATTTCCCTTAATGAAATTTAGGGTCGATTTAAGCGTGTGAAACAGTCCAAATATCAAACGGACCGGTGATGACGACCAGGTGCTCCGCGCAACAATTTCAAAAAGTGCTCCGTGAGCCAAAAAGGCTGGAAACCCCTGGTTTGAGCAATATATTTATTTATGCGAAAATAAATAATCAAAATCGAAGAGAGCTAGAATAAAACACTATGGTCGATTTTGTTACATTTTTTTCATACCAGGTTAAATGTCTTCCATTCATCTGAAGAAAACTTGGCCATGCCAAAATTCCTTGAAAGTTAAGCCTTATTTTTCAACAAACATTCCCGCTATGTATTGTCTGAGAAATTCCTTTAGTAATTTAGTCTATTTTTTTTTTCAATTATTTTGCTCAGACATTATACGAGTTGAAGTTAAGGTGATAATCCGTCTCCAGATCCGTGCTTTTGAAAATTTGAACTTTTGCTTCGATTCAACTTCACCTTAATGTATGCATTTCTTTAGTGAATTCTCATAAAAGAAATAATCATCATCACCACACATCTCGTGCAGGGTATCCCCCAAATACATGAGAAATCAGAATGCAGTGAGTATGCTGCTTTATGCTGAAACAGCATTATTTGGATTATTTAGTCGGGGCCCAGATAGTAGCAGTAAACGCGCAGTTATTCAGCATGACCAAGCTGAGGGTCGTGGGCTCGAATCTCACCGGGCGAGAATCTTTTCGGGTTGGAAATTTTCTCGACTTCCCAGGGACTCTATGCCCTTCGTACCTGCCACACGATATACACATGCAAAAATGGTCATTGGCATAGTAAGCCCTCAGTTAATAACTGTGGAAGTGCTCATAAGAACACTAAGCTGAGAAGCAGGATCTATTCCAGTGGGGACGTAACGCCAGAAAGAAGAAAAAACGAATTTCCGTAATCAAACTTCTGTTTTTTTGTACCACAGTATTTTTTGTAACGGAGATATCGAAAAATTGCGCTTATCGCCTAGCTAGTTTTAACAGGAGGCAGTTGTCACGCGATTCACCAGTCAGATCAGAACTGCCACGCTGATGCTGTATAAGATAAGCGAGATTTCCTCACTATAGTGTTGTACAACATAAAATAACGTAACTACTGAAGAAATTTTTGTAAAGACATTGGTTCAGAGATTTTTGCTTCATGTTAAATTGTTATTTTTTCTTTATCATCAAAAATTCTGGGGGCCTGGTGGATGATGCTGGAGATGGCCAGACCATCCCTGTTCCTACGCCAATGATCGCCAAAAATAGCGAACACTTTCTGAGTAGAATGCGAAATTAATTAGAATTCATTGCCGCCTCTACATAATCTAAGCTATTTAATTGCGTCACAAACACGGACGCTTGATCAACGACCGATATAAGCGAACGCATTCTATTCCTTTCATCGTGAGGGCGTTAGTCTCGATATCCATTGAATACAAATTTGCTGCTGCGCAAACAAAAATCTGTCTCGGGATTGGATTTTGCCGGCAGTCAATGCTAATGCTAAACAACAACAGATCAAAGCACTGCACTGCAACGAATGCAGTAAAAGAGATCACGTAAATGTTATCACTAACACCATTGAATCTTTTAGTAGCTCACAAAATGTGGAGAACGCACAATTATATCAAATTGTTAAATGACCACACTGTTTTGTTATCATTGATAACATGTCTAAACAAATGTTTGGAAAAATGATAACCAAATATAGTCAAATATGAATGATAAGAAGGAACTTTGCTACTTGTTGCATCGAACGACCCACTTCAGTATCAGCTGCAATCATGGAATGTTCAAAATATGTTCTGAACTAATAATTTATGCAACTGGACATTGACAAGGTGGCATAAAAACTGGTCATTATTCAAATCAGAAAATGACCCAACTTTACTCCTCCGGTTCGAAGTTCTATTTTAAACCCCCGACCCCTCTGAACTCACCTTCGTTTCGGCATCGGGAAGCTTCAGCAGCTCCTTTGCTTCCTTGTCGGTCAATCCCTGGGCTTCACCCATTGTTCTGGCGATGGCACTCGTACGGATCAGAGAGGCACTGTGTTATGTAAAATGTTAGAAATTTGTATTGCTTCTAAAAATCCAATGGGAAAAATCATGGAAATGAAATGAAATGGTAGAGATTCTTCCGCTTACCACGTATTATAAAACAGTCGACCAACAGTGAGTCGCACCATTCGGCAAATGATGACAAAAAGCGAAATGCAACGTCGAGGAGCGTGTCTGTTGCTATTTACTGATAGGGGAGAATGTGGGAGAGTAGAAAACGCCGCTGACAAGTGCTAGAAGAGGCTTGGCTGTACTGTGTATATATGCGATATGCATGTTCAAGGGACCCATGTGGTGAATTTTATCGTAAACGAGGGACATTGTCGATGTATGTAATGATTTAACGGTAAGGTAGAGTAAAGATTAATTCTGAAAATATATTGAATAAATTTAAAAAAAATACTATTTTTGTTGATTTTTTTAGTTTCTTCGTTATTGTTATTTTGAACACTATACTAATATGTATCTAGATTCTCTGTGTTGAAGGTAATCCTAATTTAGTACCGTAAAACGCAGTATATTATTTCTGCATTCCGAATTGAAGATTTTTTTTTCATATTTTAAATACAAATGCTGTTATCTCTGTTATCGATTGCAGTTGGTTTATTTTAGGTGTACCTAAAATTTTTCATATAGCCGAAAGTATATGTTCGGGTTTGAACTTTGATAATGTGTATGTTAACACATGGAAATTCATACACAAACTACTGTTTGACATCATTGCAGTTGGAACTGGATTGGAGACCGTTTATAAAAAAACGTGGATTAGACTTTAAAAATAGAAGAAAAACACCTACACTGCCCATACTGCATAACAGTCACATTCGACATTTTTGACAAATTGGAGTTAATACCATGGAGAGTCATCAAATGATAAATACTTTCGATCAACTTATTGAAATCTGTGAGATTGTTCTAGAAAATTCGAAAAAAATACCAAGTTGTTTTGTCACATTAGTTATTATAACCGCATAACAGTCACATTGAGATTATAAATGAGCCTCGTAATATAATAGCAATGATATTTCTATCAGAATAATTTTTTGACTATTCACCTAGTATGTGATATGAGTTGTACAAAATATCAGCCTCAAATAAGCACTTTTGAGTTCCTAGTAATTTTTAGAAATTTTAGTTTCCTCCCATACTGCCATAAAATACACACTTGGTATTCCATTTACTCAATGCCTACTTTTGTCGAATGTTACAAATATGCAGTAATGGGCAGTACAGAAGTGATTTTTCAACATTGATGAACAATCAATTGAAAAAAAACAGTCATATTTACGATTTCTATTAATTTTAACATTTGTTAACGAGTCCCAATAAACAGTAACACAAATAACATATAAGACATTTATTTTTATTCCTTTCAATTAAATTTTCTTCTGTCCAGTCATATTTATTCAAATCATTCGACAACATTATAATTACAACATTTTCAATTGCATCGTGAGACAGCAATTGTATTTCTGTTTTGTGATTTGTTTTTGAGAAACTCGGATAAGATTTCGGATAAATTCCGTGGAGAATTCATTCCTTGGAACGAAATCCTTCAACAAAGTATTTGAAACATTTCTTCTGAAAACGGTAGTTTACATATTCAGTAAAATATACAATTTTTTATACACTTACCCCAAGGTACCTTATCTTATGAAGTTTAAATATTTGAATATGAAGCCTTGAGCATTCTCGATTTCAACGAAAACAGGGTAGGTAGCTGAAGAAAAAAGCGGCATAAACAACATTTTAGCTAACAAAGTTATTGTAACATTAACAAAGATACCCCATTTTACGGTAACACAAAATAAGCCACTGTAAACATTAAAAAAAATATTGTTTTTCATTTTCCGCAAAATTTTAAATCTTTTAAAAGCAAACTTAACAAACCGTCAATTCGGGTGAAATTGATCGGTAAGAAGGAGTTGATCACCGTGTCAAACGATTTTATTTGTTACTAATAGTGTACAAAAAACAATGCAACAATGAAAATCAAGTTGTGTTGTTCCATCGGTTGATTGTTGGTTCCTGTATCGCTTTCGGAGTTATTTAGTTTTTCGTGGAAATTGCTCCTACAAATTCATGCAACTTATTTATAACCACGGATCTGACTAAGCTGTAGTTTTTTCGTCACCAACGTTTCGAGAGTAAGCTGTTTTGCCGCGAAAAAGTTATAGTTTTTAGATCAACGAAACCGCCATGGAGTGCAAAAAGTGCTTAGCTCGAGTCGTAACAAAGGCAGAGCCTTTCATCTATTGTAACGGACTGTATACTACACTTTTCCATGCAAATTGCGTTGGACTGAACAAAACTGACCTTGCTGCTGTGTTACCCCCCAAACGTAACAGCTTATGGTTGTGCGATGATTGTTTGACTGAATTCGTGCATTGGAGAGCTAAACGAAACGTAACCTGTGAAATATCCTAAAATCTTTTTTTATCCCAAAAATCTGTGATATGTGATCACAGATATCTGTAGGCAAGAACAGGAAAAATCTGTGTAATTACAGATAAATCTATGTAAGGACTGCTCATTTAAGAAAGTGGACACCTAAATATTAGCATTTTGGTGTAAAAATTCCATAAAAACAAATAAAATTTTGTTTCAGTGTGATCTCAAGTGTTTATTTTGACAGCAGACAAAAGTTGACATAAAAAAATTATAAATTCTAAACGATGGGTCGAATTGACATGGCGACTCTCAATTTTTTTCTGCACAAATGGTGTACAGAAAAACTGCCGTTCCGAGATTTGGCTTAAATCGCGAAGTGTCCAAATTGAATTTTTTCAACGCTCTGGCCAAAACAGATATTCCTGACGACGTACGATACATCCCAACAGAAAAAATTGGGAAATATGATTTGGTATGGCAAGCAATTTGCTCCTGCGGTATGAAAGTACTACATATTTCACGACGGGTTCAATCAACGGCGAAAATTACAGAACTGAATGCATTAAAAAATGGCTTCTGCCCATCTACTGAAAGCATACCATGCCTCCATTGTTTTTGCCAGACCTAGCATCGGCTCACTATGCTTCAGCTACTTTGGAAATGCTCAAGAAGGAATAAGTCGAATTTGTACAAAAATGATCGAATCCATCAAATTGCTCAGAACTACGCCTCATTGAAACATATTGGGCAATAATCAAACGGCATCTTAAGAAGGATGGAAGAGAAGCAAGCTGCATCGATTTTTTCAAGAAAATGTGGTCAGCAGTTCAAAAAGCAGTTCGAAAAGTTCCAAAAAAAGTTGTGCAGAATTTTATGGGAGGTATCAAAAGAAAAGTAAGAGCATTCTCCAGCAATGCTCAATAAATGTTCAAATTTATGTGAATTTGATCGAAATTACGTTGATTTCCATGTATTTTAGGTAAACTCATGAATTTGTTGGAAAATAAACAGTTTACTGTAAAAAACACGTGTCCACTTTCTTAAATGAACAGTCCTTATGTGGCATCACTGGGTCCAAAATATATTAGTTACCCTTTAATCAGTTTTTTTTAACACAAAATCGAATTTGTTTTATGGAAGCTGTTTGACAATGTGGCAATGTTTACCACCCAGTGAACCACGTATCGCACAAGAATGTGCATAAAAAATCACATATTCGTACGTCAAAAATCAGAATCGATCAAAATGCCAAATAAGGCGTTATCAATAACAACACAACTTGTAGGTGAGTGATTCCAAGCAACAGCACCAAAATTTGGTAAATTTTTTAATTCATTTTTTTCTATTGAGCTGAAACTTTGCACAGTTTTCCAGTTCCATCTAAATCATCATTTTCCGATATCAAATCTTCAAGTTAAGTCACGACTAACTTTTCAAAAGGGTGTATGTGAAAATGGTTCAAAAATATTCAAAAAGCTGCACAGCAAAAACGGTTCGTTCGATTGTTAGACAACTAAAGAAACAAAGTTAGACAACTAAATAAAAATTCCAAAAAAAATACACACAGTAAAAAAATTTTTTTTTGCATTAAAAAACATAATTTTTGACACAAAAACTCAAATATCCCGCTTTTTAAAAAAAATACGAAAAATGCATTACAAGATGGTGAATTTTTAGTCATTTGTGATTTTTCTGAAAACTATAGCTTTGTATTGCAAGATGAAGTGCAGTCCCATCACTGGAACGTACAAAAAGCTACAATTCATCCATTCGTTATTTATTTCAATGGAAGTACGCAAATTGAACATTTTAGTTTTATTGTAATTTCCGAAGATTTAAGACACGACTCAGTATCTGTAAATTTGTTCATTGCCAAAATGATTAACTTTTTACGCGTTGATAAGGATAAAGAAATCAGAAAGATGTATTTCATGTCTGATGGAGCAGCATCGCAGTACAAAAACCGTAAGAATTTTTCGAGCCTATGTCAATTTAAATCAAAGTACGGAATTGATGCAGAATGGCATTTCTTTGCTACGTCAAATGGCAAAGGTCCTTGTGATGCTATTGAAGAACCATAAAGCGCATGGCCACAAGAAAAAAATTATTTTCGTGTAATCTGTTAATTCATTTTAATTTATACATATACACATATACATATAATATTTATACATATACATAATATTTATACATATAATATACATAATACTAATGAATACATGAAAACAACTTGTTAACCTCATGTGGTACCCTTAACAAAAAATTCAGCAACAAACTGCGGTCCTAAAAAAAATTAACAATGAAAAAAAATTTTTTTTTCACTAAGTGTCAAATTTGTGAAATATTTGAAATGTCATAACTTTTTTGTTTATTGGCTTACCATCACCAAATTTTTATGGTAGATAGCTAATATAATGGACCGTTTTCCCTCAAAAAATTACGTTGATATTCCGATAGGGTTTTGAGATATTTGAGTTTTTGTGACAAAAATGATGTTTTTTAATGCAAAAAAAATTTTTTTTTTACTGTGTGTATTTTTTTTGGAATCTTTATTTAGTTGTCTAACTTTGTTTCTTTAGTTGTCTAACAATCGAACGAACCGTTTTCGCTGTGCAGCTTTTTGAATATTTTTGAACCATTTTCACATACACCCTTTTGAAAAGATAGTCGTGACTCAACTTGAAGATTTGATATCGGAAAATGACGATTTAGATGGAACTGAAAAACTGTGCAAAGTTTCAGATATTTTTGAAATGGTCGATCAGAATCGACTTGCATGCCTCCGTGGAATCCCTCAGTCATTTCTGTTTCATTACTCGTTATTTCCATGAGGCAATGGTCCCTTCAGATATCGACTCATTGAGGTTTGACTGTAATGTAACTTTACTTTGTTATTGTTAAGAAAACTGAAAAACATTTTTCGTACAAAAAATGGACGAAATCGATTTTTTGATGTTTTAAATAAAGTGACTCGGGGATGAACCAGCCTAGGGATAAATTTCCCCATAATAAAGAGTCAATCAATCAATAAAGTGTCTTACAGCGCCATCCACGTCAGTGATAGAACATAAATGTCTTTGAAACAAATGTCAAATATGCCTCAATGAACAACTTTGCAGAAGGAAATTATTTGTTGGAATGCATCCTTTGAAAGATAAAACTGATCTAGATTAGTTTTAACTTATCTAGATCAAATCTAAAAGAGTCAAAATGTAGTACAAATCAGTCTAAAATACTTTGTCGAAGCTACCCAGACAACCAATAATTACGTACCGTAATCCGGGGTATCATTGATCAGCGGGATACATTGATCGGAATGACTTATCTCGTAAAAAGTTCGCATTATCATTTATTGATGGAACATTTCCAAACCATGAATGATGCTTCTCTTTCTTATATTCGTAAGCTAATAAAAGTGAAGATTTCTGCGAAAATTGCGTTTACCTTATGCGTAAATTTGGCCACTTTTCGAAACAATGATTTTAATGGTTAAGGATGACACTACCAAACATTCATGTCTCACATAAGTTCTGTAAACGATATAAGGAGGGAAAATGTGGTTTTTACTAAAACGGCATCGCCGAAAACGATTCCGTTGTCAAAACTTTCATAAGTATGTTCAATTAGGCAACATTACCGAAATACTGTTAAGAATGTAAATTTCTCTTAGGAAATTGCCTACCTTTAGGCGTATTCCGTGGTTCGAGGTGTTTTTAATTTTGAAATAACTCAAAAAGTAAATGACTTGTAAGCGTTTGGCCTTCATATTTGGCTTCAGGGGCCATGATTTAAGTAAGTAACGACCGAACCTTGTTCACATAGGTGATAAATGTTACCCCAGACCAGCAAAATCAAAAAATGGCTTAAAAAGAAGTGTAAGAATATTGAATTTATCGAAGATATATTGGAAATATTAGAGAAATAGGATTGTTACTGTAATTAAATTTGAATTGAAATAGTAAGTAGAAAATTTGTATTAATTAAACCTAGCTAAATTCTTATTAAAGCCGTAGAAATTGATGCTGTAGTTGGATGAACTATTGATGCTGAAAGGATTCTATTAAATAGCGCACAATTGGTTTCATACCGGTATACATTGTAGGGAGATTGGATCGTTCGAAGGCAGTATTTGTAATTCGAAGACTAAATTCGTAAGTAGTAAAAGAAACTTATAACCTTGTAATGCGAAATTTAATGAATATATTTTTAGTTTTGAGTGTGTCGGAAAGCAGTACTTCAAGAGATAGTTTTATCGATATGCTGCCCCGAACTCCTCCCAACAGGCGATATACGTACATATATTATGTGATGAATAATAGCATACAGTGTATAAATTGCGTAATTGTATAATGCGAGTGTATAAATTTTTCTACCGAACTAACCTGTAATCTTATGCGACTTATGATAACAAATGTTGATTTGACAGCAGTTGCGGATTGATTCGACTTACTTTGTATGAGTGTACGTGACGAAACAAAATGTATAAATAAACTCAGAAAAAAGCGTTTTATGCGAGGAAACTCATCAATCTGACGATTTTATCCACAGTATTTTGCGGGTTTGGTGTACTTATAAGATATTTAAAAAAACTATTACTGCAACAAACTTGAAAATTTTTCAGAATGCTTGTTACTAATGAATTTAAGTGTATTCTCTCTTAGAAAATGAAAATTGGATTGACGAGTTTTTCAGCCAATTTCTAATAATCAAAAAATAATCACCCTAAAGTTTATTCCGGTTAAACTTTATTATTTTGTTGGTTGTTTCATTTCTACAATATCATACAATATTCGTCAAATGATTTACAAAAAAAACTGATTGCGATTTCATATATGAATTAAAAAATGATGTTCTCGTTCTCACCTAGTCTATTATTAGGTGAAGAATGCATAGCCATAAAAAATTAATTTGGGTCCAATTGACGCTTACGCCGACTATGCTAATAGGGGAAGGGGTGATAAAATGAACACCTTAAGCATATTATCTAGTTTCTGTATAAGAGGCGAATGAACATGGCTGTTTAAAGCCTCTATAATAAACAAAAAAAAATCTAGATTCTGATAGAAAAATAAGAAACTTTTATGATTCGTTCGCACAGCATCATAAATAGGGATGTTATCTATAGCAGCGACATGAATTCAGACTAAAATACCGTCAAACGGGGCTTCTTTTGACATTATTTCCACATTCTTCAACTTTGAGAATTTGTAGCTCTGTGAATAATGGATAGATTTCGATAATTCTTGCGCATATTTAAGTTGTATTTGTAAGTAGCCAATGTGCAAAATATGAGGCAAATCCATCAATAAATATAAAAGTTGCTTGAATAGCGAAAAAAATGTGTCCTTCCAGACAAAAAAGGGGCAACTTTGGACACTTTTAGAAATTAATACGTTTTGATAGTAAAATGATTTTTCATCATAAATTTCAAACTGATTCTATTGATTATCATTCATTGTGATGTTTTCGAATGTTTTTCAATGATATACATAATTTAGAAAATTGTAAAGCTTGAAAAAACTACACATACCTATACAATACTTTTCACAAAAACATGCTATTCATAATGTTTAGTTTGCATGATGATATGTCAATTTTACTTCCTTTTAAATGTCAGCTAATAAATAGTGACTTATGCTTGATTGTTCAAGTTGATGCAAACGAATTGTGTAACTACCAAGTACTGCGATGAATAATTAGCTTTATACAGAAATATTCGTTGTGATTCTTAATTTGTTTATTTATTTATTTATTTATTTATTTATTTGAACATCAACAGGCTCCTAGCCCCAATGATGTATTAATTGTTGTCGTTAACATTAAAACAATAAAAAAAAAAACACACAATCTTACTGTCTACCTTAAAGAGTTAGAAAACCTATGGCGTAGCAAATCACGGGACACATTGAAATCAAAATCAGTTGCCACCCTATTGAATACTCTTTGCAAGCCAGTAATTGCACTGTTCATTCCGTAATTAGTCCTGGAAGTGCGAGGACGCAACAACGCGTTGTTCCGCAACAGTCTGGGCTGGACGTAGAGATTTATCTGCTGCAGAATGTAAGGGCAATCAACACGGCCTTGAAGAATGTCGGATACTAAAACAGCCTTGGCGACATCTCTACGAGTGCTGAGGGTGTCCATACTGATTAAACGACACCGGTTCTCATAAGATGGGAGACGAAGCGGGTCATGCCAAGGCAACAGACGAAGAGCAAAACGGACAAACCGTCTTTGAATTGACTCGATTCTCAAGACTCCATTTTGGTAGTAAGGACTCCATACGGTTGAACAGTACTCCAAAGTGGACCGAACTAATGCACAGTATAGCGTCTTTAAGCAGTAAATGTCCGTAAAAGATTTAGTGAGACGAAACATTAAACCAAGTGATTTGGAAGCTTTGTCCACTATATATGTTGTTTAAATGTCAATTTAGAATCGAGAATCACACCTAGATCTTTGATTTGATCTACTCTACTCAAAAGCACGCCATTGAGGTTATAACTATAGGCCATAGGGTTCTTCGAACGAGAAAACGTTATTATAGAACATTTTTCAGGATTCACAGTCATACGATTCACATTGCACCAATTGGCAAAGGCAGTCAGCTGTTGTTGCAGAAACTGAGCATCAGCGTCAGAGCGGATTTTATAATAAAGCTTAAAATCATCCGCAAACGAAAGTCTTGGTCCTTCGAGCACATTGTTGACATCATTGAAATACAGAAGAAACATCAATGGCCCTAGATGACTACCCTGCGGGATTCCAGATGTCATTGCAAAATCAGCGGAGACTGAATCATCTATCATAACTTTTGAACGGCGATCATATAAATAGGATTGAAACCAACACAATAAACTGCCGTGTATGCCCAACTTTGCCAGCTTTGCTAAGAGAATTTGGTGGTTGACTTTATCGAAAGCAGCAGAAAGATCCAGGTAAATCACATCAGTTTGTGCATGTTCGAGCATACTGTCAGTCACGTAGGAAGTTAAACATAACAAGTTTGACGCAGTTGAACGTCCTGGAATAAAGCCATGCTGGTCTGGACTCAAGACTTGCTTGCAATGGAAATATAGCCGATCCATAACGACAAGCTCAAAGAGTTTAGAGACTGCACATAACGCAGAAATTCCACGGTAGTTATCGATGTCCTTCCTATCTCCTTTTTTGTGTACTGGAAACATATAGGCGCTCTTCCAGCAGGATGGAAATACTCCGGTCGAAAGTGACAGATTAAAAATCCTTTGCAGGGGTGCAAGCAAGCTGTCTATGCAGTTTTTCAAAAATACCGACGGAATTCCATCAGGTCCTGAGCAAGTTGATGCTTTCAGTTTACGTACTGCTGTTAATAGATTCATCATCGGTGGCCACATTCGGCATGAAAAGTCCTGTGGTCTGTGTGTTGGCAGATGCTAACGATATCTGTCTATCTGTGAGCACCTCCTCAGAGAAAATGTTGGAAAACTTCGTTGCAAACCGGTCGCATATAACTTGTGGCTCGGAAGCAATCGTCTCGTTCCACTTCATCGAAGATGGTAGACCATTCACATGACGCTGCTGTTTGGCATTGGGGGCTTCCATCATGCTTCGTGATGTGCGTTCCGTTGTTGAAGATTCGTGAGTATTCGGATGATGATCGCTTGTGTCATGTCTGCGTGGCTCGCGGGAATTCGTTACGCAGACCGTCGTGCGTTCAGTTGAACTTATTGGTCTTATTGGCTTCGTGGTATGCGTGTCACTAACATTGGTTCTGTGAATTGAACAGGATTCAGCGTACGAAGAAACTCTATTATTTGAATACTTGCCTGAGCTAGCAAGCTGGAAGACCCCCTCACCAATTCCGAACACAGGAACGGAACGACTTGGACGGCCGGACCAAGCAGGAACTAACGAAGAACGGCTGGGCTCGACTGTGTCGGGTGGCTTGGGGGCTTCCATCATGCTTTGTGATGTGCGTTCCGTTATTGGTGTAAAGGTGTTTGACGATTGGCAGGAGATGACACAATCAATGGTGTCCCGGTGACATGAGGTGTTCCATCGTCCATTCTTGGAATTTTTGCTGGTCCCCAAAAATCCCGTTCCGTAGACATATTTTCGAATGCACGGAAGTAGATACCCCTGGGCCAAACAGCAGGATCCAAAGCGGTATTTTTCAGCTTCAAATCCAAGCCAATTTTAAACGAAATAAACGCAAATTGTTTCAAATCTGCATCTTTGCGTACCAGCTTCCTCACATCAATTGGGTCATCAGTTTGCAAACAGTTTTTCACCAACTCCGAAATATCATCTTCAGTGACGTGGCGGGCAATCCTTGACAAATACAGCCAGAACTTTTCGGTGGGCTTAGGTACCGTTTCTACAACGATTTGTTCCTTTTCGACCGATTTTGTTCCCACTACAAGCTTGTCATTGGGACGAGATCTAGGCGTTTCCTTTACATGTTCGCGAGTTCGTTTGGTACTTGGCCACGCAGAACGAGTTGTATTAAGTCCAAGATTTTCTTGCGTAGGAAGTTTATCCACAATCGATTCCGTCAATTCCTTCGTTTTCTGGAGATCAAATTTCAAATCCGCCAGAGACTCCTTGATAGCTTCAGAAACCCCGGTCACAATTTCGTGTGAAGTAATTGGAGGGTTGGCTTTTAGTAGGTTGAGGTGATCAACACATTTATCACAAAACCAAAGGACATTTTTGTGCTCATTCATGAAGTCCATATTCGAGCGTTTTAAGCCGACGCATTTCAGATGCGCTGCTTTATCGCACAATTTACATTGTAGAAACTCGAAAGTTTTGATCGGCGTAGAGCACTGGTAGCATTTGGTATCCATTTCCACTCTCTTCGTCGACTCGAACGATGAATGATCGATAAAGATTGCAACTATTCGTCCACAGATGGCGCTGATTGCGGAAACACGAAACGATGACGTCAGGTATGATGGCAGGAAGAAATTCGTTCCAAAAACAATTGTCCACTGAACGATGCAAATAAAACACGATTTATTGCAGGCAGCTTCCACAAAATCAAATTCGAGATAGTTTGATAAAAAACAGATGTAAACACGATACGCTTAATACACTCCCGTCAATTTTGCGTTCGAATGTAAACGAAAAATAGTCAACACAAATAGAGTGAAAAAAAAACTAATGCGATAGACACGAATCAGAGGTACTCACTCACATGTTATATGAACGATATGTAGAAGAATCTAATTAATTCATGTAACTAAAAGTAATTTTTATTCCAAATACAATCCATGAAGTATAAGAATAATGATTCACAAGATCATAAACTATAAAAGTTTGCTTTTGTTAGATGCATTTTGGCTCTTAGTAGTTTTGAGATGGCGTAAGAGTAGTTTATTTTAGCAGTTCAAGGATGCCATTGCTTTGTATAGCAGATTCATGTAAAATATGACTGAACAATATTTTTTAAGGATTATGTTGTGAGTTTACTGTTTATACGAGTTGAAATATATATGTTTCACAATTATTTACTTTTCTTAATCCTTTGTTTATTTTTTATTGTGTTGTAAAGTATAGAAACCAACACTTTATAATTAAATATGAGTCGTAAAATTAAGGCATTTGATCATTTATTTTTCTAAAAAACAACTTTCAACATAAATTTATCACAAATTTCTTTGAATCATGACGATTCGATAGTTTTGTGATGGTCCCAACAACTTTCCACGATATGTGGAAAATTCATACAATGTTTACATAGTTAATGTTTTGTAGCTTGTGAATATTTGTTTGGACTTTTTTGATATATTTTCTTGTTTATCCTGTTATTGTTGATGTTGTTCCAAAAAATATTCATGCCTGATTGTTGAACATAAATTAGTTAATAAAAGTGCTGAAGACACAAAATTGCTCAGATTAATATTTATGCTGCAAATAAATCCAAAACGTGAGTGTCCAAAGTAGCCCCCGGAATCAAAAGTAGCCCCGTTTGACGGTAGCTAAATTTTCACATATTTTTTATTGCTAGCAAAAAATGATTCAAATGTTCATTTTACCTGCACTATGTGGGTAAAATGAACAGCTGTTGGTGGTAAAATGAACAGCATGCAAAAAACGTAAGCAAAACAAATATTTTTGCAAATTTTCATAGCATTCTCGAGAATAAATCCGTTAAGGATTGTAATCCATTCAATAAAAAATCCAAAGGTATTAAATTTGACATGATATCATAACGATATTCACCTCTTTGAAAAACCTTAAGACCTCCGAGCTAAAAGTTACGCCAGTTTCAATTTTCAAACGTGATTTTCTAAAATCTTTGTTTTCGTTGATGTTTTTATTTCAATTGACCTCCGTATCAACCCGAACACTACGATTTATACTCTAAATCATCCGTGCGTGATATAAAATCATTGAAATTTGAAAAAAATTGAAAGGCACGGTGTTTATTTTACCACCACTTCCCCTATTGCCCATTGTGCATTTGTTTATCATGTGCACGAAGATGCTCTATGCTCTGTGGAGTCGAGACAAGCTGCAGAATTAAGGTCACGATTTCGGCTGATCGAAATACTGTGCATAGGTCAACTGACTAATTCAGATAAATTCACTGATATTTCGCAGAGACGATTACCATCGTTTATTTTGCTCCTCCGGGAAGTATTCCGAATGGCCACCGTGCAAATACTAAATATGCGACCTTTACCTTTACAGCAGTAATTTTTCTTTTTGTCCAACGGTTCTTGTGCCAGGTTGCTATCAGCACGCTGCCGTTGACGTCGTATGAATCAGGCTGCTAAATTTCACACGAACTACCGGAAGAAAGGATCCGGCGCCATCGACTATCTGACTGGAATGGCATTTTGCGACGGCGCTTACGACGGTTTTGAAACGATGACGGAATAGATTCCGTCATAATCTCCCCGGAGGTACGATACATGCATCACTACTGTTGATAAGGCGGGGCTAATTGAATGACGCATACGGTAGATCAATTACACGGATCACTAAGATAGATTGGACTGGTTTAGATTATCATTATTTTTTATTTACAAAATGTATGTCAAAGAATTTTAGATTAAGTAAATGTCGCTTCTCTGTAAGTTACAAGCATGGACATATCCAGGGGGAAAGACAGAAGGGGGTAGTCTTGAAATATTAGGCAAAAGATCTTGCGATGAATATGCAAAAAAAATATTACGAAACTCAAAAGGTTTTTACTAAGCATCAGTCGTGTTATCTCAAAATGAATTTATCCGGGATTGTTCGAAAAAAAACATAAAGATATCCGATTAGGAATAGTTCCTCGTGTTTGCCATGAATTTCTTCTGAAATTCTGAAATTCTCAAAAAATGACAAACTTTCAACTCGCGAACGATAAATGTTTTCTAAATTTGAAATAAATCTACCGAAATCTTAAAACTGAAAATCCCCGAAAATTATAAGATTTATGAAAATTATTATTATTATTATTGCGACGGACATTATATCCCCAACATCAGGAAGTGCTAGGCTCCCCCCAGAAAAAATCCTAATTACGTCGATGCGTATATCCCGTATCAATAACTGGCCAGGGTAAAATTGCTAGTCAATAGAAGATCAAGTCATCAAATTTTCAGAGTTTTTCAGTCTAAAATTTTCGAAATCGTTAAGCAATCAAAAAATTGAACTTTTTGGATTCTACTATCTTGCTTACCATGAAAGTTGAAGGAGAATAAATGTTCTTCATACTTCAACGTTTTGTGCAAAAAAAACAGAGGTTGTGTACAATGATTGCTTTTGTGGGACATTCGTGAATGAACTTTTTAGGTCGCTTCCCCCTATAATGGAAAGTCAGGCTACAACCATGGTTACAGGTCCAGTCATTTCTAATTATCATACCCAATTGAACATGATAGAGAACCATAATTACTAGCTAAACTGCAACAGTGACGTCATCTTCTGATGAGCGTGTCATTACAATGTTTCTAACCCGCCGTTGATGACCCAAGCAAGAAGAAAACGATGACGTCTTGATTCGCGTGACAGGCTCACATCTCTCACTGTTCACATTTGCCAGGATTCCAACTAGGCCAAGCGACAATAATCATTAATATAGGTACCAGCACTGCTAAGCTGGCACATCTCACGAGAGCAGACCAACACTCCATCTGTTCGCGTTGATCGGTGGTCACGTGCTACGAAGCAGCATTTTTTGTACCTGCAATCAAACGATTCTATTCGCAAAAAGGGGGCCTTCCCTAGCCTATTGGTATGGTTCGATTCCCCGTAGGTTCAGGATCTGTATTTATAGAAATTGCTCAGGGAAGAGCACAGAGATAATGGCAACTTTGACAAATGAAGCTCTCAGATAATAACTGTGGATGTGCTCATAGAACACTAAACTGAGAAGCAGGCGCTGTCCAAGTGGAAACGTAATGCCAGGAAGAAGCAGAGGATTATTCGCAAAAAGGTCGGTAATCGATATCGGTCCCAGTGGGACGGTTGACGATGTGAAGGACAATAGCTAGTTCTGAGGAAGGCGTGACCTTAGGTGAGTCACAATGATATCTACAATCCTTGACATTTGCTGATATTATTTCATATGCTATTCTATACCTATAGCAAAACGTCAACCACTCATTAGTATCAGCCCATCGTTAACCTAGTTGAATCATAGTGAATACCAGGCGTGATTAGTATTCAGTACGTCGGTCATGAAATATTTCTCAAGCTGAACATAGAACGAAGCAAAACCTTGATTTTTCAATACCTACCACAAATCTGATTTTCCATACAGTTGGGAAATGTTATCGACTGGTTGCTTGCTGACAATGACTAAACGAACAAATTACCATCTTCTTCTTCTTGGCATTAACGTCTCCACTGGGACAGAGCCGGCTACTCAGCGTAGTGTTCTGCACTTCCACAGTTATTAACTGAGAGCTTTTTTTGCCAAACTGGCCATTTTCGCATTCGTATATCGTAAGTTAGGAATTTATATACGACTTCTTGAAATATTAGAGGAAAATCCTAATAAAATTTCTGAAGACATCACTGAAGAAAATTTTGAAAAGAATTTAATGGAGAAATGTTTTTGAAAGCATAGACGTATTTTCAGGGCAAAAACATCTTGAAATTTCTCCACTAATCTTTGCATAAAACTCATCACTAGTGGCAGTCCTATAAAGTAGTATAATGGTGCCAAAACTTTCAGATGCTTTCCTCTCCAAACTGATAGCAAACAATTTCAACAATAAATTCCTCAAAGCTTGTATATATCCGCGGTGCGAAACACAACTACAAAACTACCCATGGATACGGCAAAGAATCTCCTCTCTTGAGACGTACCCGGTGTTGTTTTGATCAGATTGAAAGCGAAATGCGAAAAATCAAAATGGAAAATTTTTCATTCAGTTGATTATTTTGGTTCTTTGGCACGTGCGACTCAATGCGCCAGCCGGTATTATCCAATGAATGACAGTGTCATTTACTTGCATAAATCGGATACGGACATCTGTTTCCGCTACATATCCACACAAGTTGATGCATGCGGAACAATATTTGCAGCGCTGATAAACAGTTCAATTCAGCACCAATTTCAGGATGTATTTGTAACCCATTAGCAGAAGCAGTCTTAGCAATTTAAAACAACATTTCAACATTTGCGTTAGCATCATGAACCTCAAACAATCTGGAAACAGTTGCTTCCCATAGTTATTTTTTAGTTATTCTTTTCTACATGGCCTTATGTTCCCACTAGGTTAGAGACTGTTTCTAAGCTTAGGTTTCTATAAGTAGGGAAAGTTTACCAGTTATGGCCATAGTGGTTCCCTATTTGGCCATATGTACAATTTCGATAACTTTCTAATTTTTAATCCTTTCGAATGTTTTAACATCAAGTTTTATCGTATATCTAACTGCTGAAATACAAAAAAAAAACCTTTTGAAATGTGGAATTATTCAGATTATCACGTATGGCGAAAAAGGGAACCACTATGGCCATAACTGGTACACTTACTCTATGTCCATATTTATGAGAGCTTTCATTGCTAAAGTTCCCAGTTTTGCATATCTTTCTCTGAGTGCTTTTATATAGCCGAGCAAACGAGTGAAGCTGAAAGTGGATTGTTGCTGCTCAAGGATGATGGATCAATTGGTGAGCTCGTTTCATGCTACTATTTCTAATCTATAAAATATGTATGACTGCACCTTTAATCGTTACAAAGGTGAGACGTAAAAATAATGTTTCAACAAACTATGAAAGGTTCGTCACTGTGAGTGTCGACGTAAACTCTGATTCATTAGTTATTTATGTCTAATTTTTTTTCAAAACACCTTTGTTCCCGTAGAGCAAAGCCAGTACTGCTTTTGAAAGCGTTTATTTATCGTCGTTGATATGCTTCAAACTACAAAAGTAATACATTTAGTTTTTATAATGTAGCAACGTATTTCAACTTACAAATCAGTTTGCTTGATAATCTTCGTTGATACTAAACGGCTACCGTGGACGAGTGATTTTTCTGCTAAAGTTATTATAGTGATATAATTTAACTTCTAGCTCATTTAATTCACATTACTAACCTTTAGTTCAAACAAATTACTCCACGCACTCGTTTAATAGATAACAATTCAAATAGAATACTTTAGGTTATTATTTTAGGTTTTATAATTGAATTCAACTTATGAGAATGCACAATTTGCTTTAGAAATGACTTTCAGTTTTGCGATGACATATCTCTTCATTCCATGATAGGCGATTCCTCGGTCTATGTATAGGTCGTGCTTGGCAGTGTTACCGATTCTGTCGCAACAACCTTTTTCCTTTTACCTTTATTTTTGTAATTAAAACAAACTTTGAATGGTTCGACACTACGAGTGTAGACTTGCGAAAGGTTCACTTTATTCAACAAACTTTGAAAGGTTCGTCACGTCAAGTGTCGGCATAATTTTCTCTACATAGATATTGTTCATATCATATGAAAGTATTATATTTACATACTAGTGGTCCCGGCAAACTTCGTCTTTCCATCAAGTAGGCTGTTGAAAAATGTCATGAAACCTCCCATACAAAATGACATATTAGTACTCTCCTGTTTTACCAAATTTTCCGAAAACTTTTTCGTCACACGAACACGTCGGAACCCTTCAAGAAAATAACAGTGAAAAAGTTGTGTCCCGTTCTCAAGCCATTTCGTGACATACAAATACCACTCCATTTTATTTATATAGATAAGCATGTTTATATCTCACCAATAATTATTTATAATGGTCTAATCGCTTATCAAAGTGAATCCTGTGACCCAACGATCCTCCCCATTAACAAACATCCCTCCCAGTTACCTTTGTGGAGATGCAGAGGCAAACACGGTCTCCAAATAGCAAAGGTTACACACTAACATTCCTTCCCCCAATCCCACCTGACTGCAAGGACGTGGCCGGCGCCGTTATTGACCATGTATAAATAGAGGCACTGAATTATGCACACTGAAGAAGATTATGGCCAATCCCAGCCGATCTTCTAGGTGATTCTTTGTGCATTTTCACTGACTTCGGTCAATCACGGAATAGCATTCATTGATATGTGTAGTCAGTCTAAGCTAAGCTAAGCTTTATCAAGTGAGAGGCTCAATTATGTTCTATGATGAAGGATGACAGAAGATTGCGAAAAAATCCTGACCGACTGGTTATCAACCTTAGATACCTTCAATATGGCTTTGTTTGGTCGCGGACGTTACCACTAGGCGATTATCATCCTAATACTACACTTCATTTGCCGCAGCAGTTCAGAATTTTTACAGGTGAGAAATTCTCGCTGGAACCAGACCGCTATATACACTCACCCTTAGAATTTCAATTTTATGTCACTGATTGCTAGTATATGATACAATTAATCGGTTTTGATAGTCATTTTTTAATTTGTCCGCCATCTTTTATTTATTCAGAAAACTTGTTTATTGACCATTAGCGCTCGTTTTGAATTCTGAGATCACCATCAGAAAGCTGAGAAAAAAAACTAAGTATGAAGGCTACAACAACTGGTTGAGCAATGGTATTTACCCTATGAAATGAACGTTTTCCTAAATCATAATCTACGATTTTGACGTATATTTCGAGAATGCACTATGGGCCAGAGACGCAATCTGATGGGACAAAATTAATAACTCCGTACGAAGTATTTCCGGTATTTGGTGTCTTCTGCAAAGTTTTTTTTTTTGACAACGAGGACCATCTGCTTGCATAAACTGATATAGGGTGTCCCAGAAAGTATGGGCACGACTTTACCATACTGTCATTTCGAGACTAATGCAGATAAAAAAATCTGATTTGCACACATTCTATTCTTTAACTTATCAAGAGTATATTTTGTATTTTGAGCGATTTTTTTCGCTACCTGTTTGTTGATGGTATTACATTTATGGGAGCTCTTCAGTTTTGCACAAATCGCGTTATTTTTGAACGAATTTATTGTACGAAATTTGTGCGACTCAGCGTACGTACAATGAAAATCTAAAAAAAAATATTTATTTATCATTTTCGATACGATAAATGATCAGACCATCAATTATTTTATTGGAAATATTAGCATAGGTACATGAATGTGAACAGAAACAGAAAATCCGATTTCAGTTGTGGCATTCAATTCACATTTTTCTTTTCGACATTCGTTTGATCGCTCGTGTTGTGCATGTTTATGGAAAGCGCTGCCGAATATCAGCAAAAACGTGTCGACTACAACACTGAAACTCACTATGTTAAGGACTATTTTTTTTATAAAGTGGACACTTCGTGCATGCTATATCTTTCTGATTGAAAGTTATTGAAATCAACGATTATTAAAAATTGGCTAAAAATTCGAAAATGTATATATTTTATTTCGTTAAACGGCTTGTTCTTCAAAAACACCAACAATAGCCTCCTGAAAAAAATCTAGTTATATTTGAAACAACAATTTTTCAGATGTGAGAGAATAGTAGTTTATGGAACATGTTGCAGAATGATGATTTTTACAGCACGAGTCGTAAATTTATCCTACGAGGATTGTCGAGTAGGATAATTACGACGAGTGCTGTAAAAATCGATTTCTGCAATGAGTTACGTACAACATTTTTTGCAATTTCATAGAAGACCAGGTATCAGAAATAATATCGGAATGCATTCACCATCATATGACAATTTCTGAAAAACTGAAAAAAAACTGAAAATCAGGGGGGTTGTGTACAAGACACGACCGTATGACGTTAACTACGCCAAGTGATTTTCTGCATTTGAATTTTAGTCGATTGTCATAGTTGCAGCCTTTCTTTAGTTCAAACTAAATATCGTAACGGTCGCAACATTATAGATTTTCAATTGACACCCAGTATATTGCCGTAAGACGTAGTTAACGTCAATATATTGCATTTCAACGGCACAGCAGCAGCGTCCTCGGAAACATCCTCAAATTGCCGTATTGTCAATTATTCGTAATAAATCAATTATTGTATGATGCTATGAGATGAATTACGAGATTATAGCAAGTACGTGGTAAACACATTAGGGAATATTACACAATTAACTCTTTAAAACACATTTGTTGGCTCTGAAAAGGGCCGATTGAATTGTTGAATTTGCGTAACACGGACACATTTTGGCGGCTTTGGTCGATTTTCTTCAGCCATCTCGAACAAATTAAAGAATATTACACAATCAACTCTTTAAAACACATTTGTTGGCTCTGAAAAGTGCCGATTAAATTGATTTTGACGGCGCACTGGTTGCAATCCTTCTCGCCCGGTGAGATTTTCGGTGCTGATGACGATGTGCGCTTCAACAAGCGCCTTTGGTCGATTTTCTTCAGCCATCTCGTACAAACTTGCCGCCGCTTGGTGATCGGACACACTTTGACGGCACACTGGTTGCAATCCTCCTCGCCCGATGAGATTTGCGGTGCGGATGACGATGTGCGCTTCAACAAGAGGCTTTGGTCGATTTTCTTCAGCCATCTCGTACAAACAGCTTGCCTCTGGTAGCGAGGAGCTGAGCAGGTTTGGAGTAGCTCTTACCATCTCGAAAGCGGAAACAGAATGAAACCGAATTCAACGAAGAAGGGATGCTTTATACCCTTAGAATAGCAGGTGATGCTCCTCCTTTCAAATTCTTCGTTTTCTTATCTGGGAAATAGGTTATATGAAACTGATGTCTGGGTAAGGGATGTACAAGATTAGCATTATGCTGTTATTGCATCCCGACGGCATTGCAGCAGCGTCCTCGGAAACATCCTCAAATTGCCGTATTGTCAATTATTCGTAATAAATCAATTATTGTATGCTGCTATGAGATGAATTAAGAAATTATAGCAAGTATGTGGTAAACACATTAGGGAATATTACACAATTAACTCTTTAAAACACATTTGTTGGTTTTGGAAAGGGCTGATTGAATTGTTGAATTTGCGTAACACGGACACATTTTGGCGGATTTGGTCGATTTTCTTCAGCCACCTCGTACAAACTTACCTTTGCGCCTCGATTCCTGCAGCGCCAATTCTGGAAGCGCGAGTCCATTGAGAAATCTTGAGCGATTTCACAATCCGGACGCTGGTGTTTTGCCGCCGCTTGATGATCAAGAGCTTGCCTCTGGTAGCGAGGTGCTGACGGCGCACTGGTAGAAATCCTCCTCGCCCGATGAGGTTTGCGGTGGCGATGACGATGGGCGCTTTAACAAGCGGCTTCAGTCGCGGCGGCGGGTTGTTGTTCCATTCGCGTTCCATCGAAAACTGAATTGAGAATGCGAAAGGCATTCGATACTTGCTCGCCGACCATGTTCACAGTCTGACGGCAAAAAGAAGAATGAGCGACGAAGCAGGAATCGGTCTGCTTTTATAGTGCGAAGCGGAACGCAAAAGAAGCGTGGAAAACTGCTTGCACGTGATTGGTTGCGTAAGAAAGGGGTCGACATTTTCCCAATTTTCAATAGTTTATTGTCAATAATCAATAGTTTTCTCCATTCGAGGAAATTGTTGTGTACATTTCCAATCGATTGATGGGAAAATATTGAAAAACTATCGATAAATGACTGAGTTATTAACGTTCAAACTCTTACATAATTTCGTGATGGTCGCAAAATTTTAGATTTTCAATTGACACCCAGTATATTGCCGTAAGACGTAGTTAACGTCAAAAAACAACTCAAAACAGTTGCGTAAGGAGAAAGCGTTGCGTAATGAACCATTACAGCACTGGTTTCAGTTACGTAATGACTGCTCCCGCACTGCATACTTCAGTGCAGGAAATTAGGTCATTTAATGACAGATTGGCGTGATGAAAATCAGAATATTACGATAAGAAATTGCAAAATAGTAGTTTACGGAACAAGTTGCAGAATGATGATTTTTACAGCGCGAGTCTTAAAATATTTTTTCAAAAACAAATTTTACCGACCGAAGGTATCTGAATTAAATAGAATTTTAAGGTTTGAAGCACGTCCTGACGTTTATATGAAAAATAACTTACGTCTTCATAGTGTTACATATTTAGTCTCCACAATACATATATTTAAAGCACAATGGAGAAAAAATATGTTATATTCAGAAGAACTCTCAAACAGGGCTATTAAGTATTATGACTGGCTTGCGACACTGACGAAACAGGTATTTTCACTGTCATTACTCAAAGCTATATTTCATGTCCTCACTTCGTCAAGTCGCAATGACGGAGCTCCCACGAGAGCAATTTAGATGCTGTTTCGCTACTAAAATTTCTATCTCATTTTAAAGAATTTCGGGAAGTAAATGTGTTTGATACGATGATACGTCCATGATTTCAGCGACATAAATAACAATTATACCAGATAATGAACTAAAAATAGTCAAGTTTGCGATTCCGTCACAGGCCGTAGCGATGGAAAAAGGAAAGAAAATTTGGAGAAAATCTTTTCCATTGGGCGGTATGATTAAAATGTAGTAAAGTTGAGTTCATTACAATCTCGGTAAAAAACGCTACATGTGGAACACGAGTGGAACATGTTCGTGTCATTTTTCTTTCTACACCTTTCGAACATACTACTAACAACACGTTGCTATGAATAAAGGTAGAATTTACTACAAAGCTTCAGAGGTTGCTATACATGCTTTGAGATTGCGGAATTGAATGATATAATTTACTTTTGAGTGAAAGCCATGGGAAAACGAAATGAGTTTTGGTATTTCGGTATTTTGAGTTTTGCTTAGGATGTTTGAGGTTACGAAAACATTTGCCCCGCCAATTCTGAAGTTCCAGTAAGATTACCGGCCGTAGCAATTTGTAATATCCGTGTGATTTCTAACATTACGATAATAATGTAATTTTCTAGGAATTTTGAAATGTCGGTGGGATTTCAGATATTTATAAAGTAATTTTGAATTTTACGTGAAAATTCTGACATCTTAGATTCTCAGATTTTCTTTGGAATTCTGGAATCCCTTCCTGAATGTCGGTAAATATTTTCTAGAATCCAATGGGATTTTTTTGTGAAATCGAAAAGAATTTTAATAATTTCGATAGGAACCTCCGTGTTTTAGGAAAGATTCTCAGAAATTCTAACGACTACCATCGAGTCACTACAATTCCTATAAAAATCTCTTTATTCTACATTCTAGAAATTCCAAGGATACCATCAGGAACCCCACCGAAACAACGGAAATATCACAGAAACACTTAGAATTTCCGGAATTCATCATGCTGTTAAGATAACACACGGGGAGCTTCAAAATTCTACTGCAATTTCACCAGAATCTCAGTTCTGGTGCTGCAAAATATGTGGTTCCTAGTTTGATAGCTGTAATCTTACGATCTCGTCATAAATTTTAAGCTAAAATTCAATAGTTCGTCAAACGCGTTGGCGTTGGCGAAAACCGAAAACCACCCAGAGCATTATTTGATGTACCATCATGATGAAATCATGGGAGCTTGGTTCGTAAAACGAAGTTTTGCCTTTTGGAGTGTACTCGTATGAAATTTAATTGTAGTAGTTAGAGAATTTAAGATTTTTTACCATCATTAACATATTACACTGCGGAACACGGTTTTGTCTCAAGCACCAAAATACCGCTGTTAACTTATTTAAGGACGTCTGAATCCATTGCCATTTTCAGCAATATCGTAGCACGTCTAGTTTTTGAGATATTAGCTGTTGAAAATGCTAATTTTGACACCATTTCAGCCAACTTGCATGCAAGTTTGCCAGCTTGTATGGTCATTTATTTGCTTAATTTGCCTCAGAACTAAAACTTCATGTGTATAACAATATTTATAAACAAAGTTCATAATACTTCCGATGCTCAAAAGTTATTTTTTGTTGGTTTAGAAAAGTATTGTATTTTTCCATATAAGAGAAACGAAAAATTTTGTATGGAGACTGTAAGCAAGTTGAAAAAATCGATTTAATCTAAATTAAACCATATAATTTTATCCAAATTATATCTGAAATGCAAGTTAAAGTCCTATTTTGCATGCTTGGTGGATTAGATCCCAAATTTTTTTGATAAATCATTGTTTAATTTTTATGTAAACATTAATAAAACCAGTGTTTTATGCAACTTTGGCGACCTGTAGCTTAAAATTGTGACGTGCTTGAACATTTCTGAGAACGGCATCAGATTCAGCAGCCCCAAATCTACTAGGGACACATAAATTGATCCTTGAGACACGCAAAAATGTCATTTTTGTTACGCTGTGTTATTGATATATTGGGCTCTTAATCAGGCTAGTGCAGGTTAAGGTCTTCTAAGAACTCTTTGGAGTTTGGGCATATGATTCTTCCTGAGTTAACGGAGACCAATTTATCATTTCTATGTAGAAAAATGTCTCACAATACTGGACCCTAGAAGATTATTGTATTTTGAAGAAGCGTTTGTATTCTCAGATCCGAATTTGGTAACTAAGTGAGTACAACAGGTGTTATAGTTCGTCCAAAAACTTCCTGGAATATATACCTGCAATGTACTGGCGTATTTAGCGATCCTTTGATGTTATTGCACAGGCCCTTATCTATTCATAGCAGTAAAATGAGCATTGTTTTAATTTGTACCGATATCGTAGGTCCTCCAAGGACTTCATCAAATATAGGCCCTAGGATCTACGACCGTAATAAGTGATTAGAGGTGAGTTTTTAAATACTCCAAAGACCCCCAACCATTCATGTGAGTAAACGGTGTATTGTATATCGAATATAGGTCTTAGGATGTACAAGCGTAACCAGTTATCAAAGGATGCTTTTTTGATATATGGCACAGGCCCTTATCTATTTATAAAAAAAATAAGTATTGTTATAATTTGTACCGATATCCTAGGTCCTCCAAGAATTTCATTGAAAATAGGCCTTAGGATCGACCAGCGTGATCAATGGTCTATCGATAGATTTTTAATATGGCACAGTCTCTCAATCATTCATTTAAGTCATCGGAACATTTCATTGGTTTGTACGGATGTTTTTGGTCCTCCAAGGACTCCACTCAATATAGGCCTTGGAATCTACGACCGTAATATGTGATTAGAGGTTAGTTAGCGTTAGCGTTAGCGTTAGCGTAGTTACGGCGTAATATGTGATTAGAGGTTAGTTTTCAAATACTCCAAAGACCCCTAACCATTCCTGTGAGTAAACGGTGTATTTTATTAATTTGTGCGGATGTTCTTGGTCCTCCAAGATCTCTATTGAATAAAGGCCTTAAATGTCCGATTGCTTTCCCTGCTCAATATCTGGGCCTTATTAAGAAGTTATCCACAGCTGGGAATACTTACCTTTAGTCATTTTGCAGCTTTAAATTTCATGCCATAACAAAATCTAGCATGAACGCTTTTCTCCAAAAACGAAAAGTGTAAATAAACAAACGTCAAAATGTGCTTCTCTTGAATAAAATAAACGAATCTTATCACGTCCTTCAAGAAGATCAGTTTGTCTTCATCAAGATCGCCTTAAGCATGAGCATGAGCATGAGCATAGATGATCGTACAATTCGTAGTTGCTACCAGAGTTGGGAAAAAGTTCTGAGATTCACACTACAGAAGGCATGCGTAGCGAATCACAGTCACCGGAGCCAGTGAAACTCATGCGTATCGCTGCTGTAGGCAAAATGCCTTGAAAATAGCAATACACCCGTTGCTAAGGGCAACCCAAAACTACTGTAGAAAAATTTCCCGCATTTGCAGCCTTCAATGATACTGTAAGGAGGGCCTTAGTGGGGCCTCCAAATTCCTAGCTTATGCGCCAGACGATCTATGTTCGTCTGCTAGGAATTACAGATCGGTTTGCCCAGCTAGCCTAGTTATCCAACCCCACTATCAGACCGACCTTCGAGATTCGATCCCAACAACCTGTCAGACCAGCCAACAATATTCCCAAAGATTCAATCGAAGTAAGATAGTTCAATTAAAATTAAGTCCAATTATATTAGTAAGGTAAAATTTGAGTGGTAAAAATTTTATTCAGCGAAATTATTCTAAGTTTGCATGCTAGGCGATCGCGTTTTCAAAACATAATTTATTAAATCTTTCAGGGGCATTTCGTTTCTGTCTTGTTCCTAACTGATTGCTTTTGATCGATTTCTACAAAGTGCCTCCTAACAGTGACGTCACGTTTTCTGGGTTTGAATTTCAATTTTGGTTGTGTGATTTGGAGATTCTTATAGGATTTCTCTAGCCTAACAATGGTTTAGCTCTCGGTACGGTTAGAGTATTTTCGCAAGGTGTTCGGTTTCCAATCGGGTAGTTACAGTCGATCTGCCGATGCGTCGCCGCCACTCCCCCTCCACGGGATGGCTTGAGGGGAACAGTGCTTGCTCGAGCAATAGACGATGACCTTCGTGGTGGTGATGTTTTCCGACGGTTTGCCCCGGCAGAGGGGAGTCCCGCCCCCCGGCGCCGCTGGGTGTTCTCTGAATGTTGGTGGTAGTCAGAGCCGAAGCACGTATTTAGCGTCGTCGTCGAAGCAATAGCGACGTTGAGCGAAGGGACACCGACGTTGTTGTCGTGTGGCAGGATGACACAGATCTAGACGATGGGAAGCCCGTGAGCAAAAGGATCAATCACGCTGGCGTGGGAATCTTTCCCTTGCTAGACGCTACTCGCAAGAAGTGAGGAACCACCGTGATGGCAGGTGGAAAGGCGAGGCCGAGATTTGTTCGTTGGCCGACGCTCTCCAAGTGGCCTATGATGGCGCGGCGCCACAAGACGATAGGGCGCACCCAGGCGGACTGATCCAGCTTCCTTCCACTACATCCACCGAATTTCTCTTTAACGGTGGGGTGCCGTATCTTGGATAACCCCAAATCGGCTGGCCGCCGTCGCACACGAGTTTTCGTTTCTTCCCTTTTTCCACAATGTTGTATTTTCTCCAGTTTTCCTCACGATTCACTTTAGTTGTTACCTAATTAATGATCGGTTTTGATTCTCACACGACTCACGTTTTGATCAATTTAGGAAACGTAAAGGTAGCACACCTCTGAAAAATAGATTAACAATATTATTCGCTCACGATCTCACATCACTGAATATAACTTTTACTGTCTTTCTGACTCGGCGGTCCAGCAAGGAAAGACCGAGTATGTATTCCGTCCCCTATAGGAGACCTCCTATTTCTATTATTCAATGGTATTCTAATACGTAATATGATTTCCGGTTTCTTGATTCCTTATTATTTGTAATGAATTATATTTCTGGGTTGATCGAGTAGCTAGCCTTATTCAACACTTATTTATTCACCCAATTAGCAAACTGGCCGCCCTGCTTGATTCGAGCACTTGCATTTTATAGGTAAAACTTATCGTTTTTCTTTGAAACGATCGTTGCTCGTTTCAACACTCCTGTAGGTGAATTCCGGCGCACATTTTCTTCGAAGAGAAGAAAATTTCTTCCATAATCTACCAGCAAGAAAATTTTCTTTTCTTCGAAGAAAATACGCGTCGGAATTCGCTTACTGATTTAGAAAATTAATGTACCCAACATAGGCTACTTGATGAGTTTCACAATTTTGAACTACTGTATTAGGAGAGCCACGTGATTTTCGCAAAAACTCAAGCCTACTACTATTACCCTTCCCAGCACTGGTTGCTACTCCGTGATTGACCAGCACTATCGAAGTTGCACAGGGATTTAATGAATGGGGCTTGGGATTAGCTTACCATTCTTCAATGTGCACAAATCGAGAGCTCAAATTTTAAAAGTCAATAACGACGCCGGCCACGTCCTTACGGTCATCGGGGAAGGGAAGGAATGTTAGTTAGACAACCGTTGTTACTAGAGACCGAGTATACCTCTGCATCTCCACAGTTGTCATGGGAAGGATATTGGGTAAAGATCTGGGAGTCACCAGTCACGCCTAATCGAATTGATGATGATGATGATGATGATTATTTAGCCACCATCAGTGCAAGGATTACCTATGGCTGCAGAATCATACCGGGGTGGTATGATCTACCTGATGGTTTGTTGTAGCAGGGCTAGTTAATATCTTTGAAGACCTTTGGAAGACAACACTAAGGCTGTTTTCTCATGACCAGTCACGCCTAATCGAATTCGCGATAATCGTAATGTACGCCGAACAAGTGCTTATCACTCGCCCACGCAGGAGCAAGCGACACGATCAATAGATCAAACACTACTAACGATCCGCGGCGCTTTTTCTATTCACTACGCGAAGGAGGCGCGACATGTTTGATCCTGCCATCATCATCCGCCCCCGCAGGATGTTTAGGATTGTCATAAGTGATGATTACAAGTTTTAAGAGATACTTGACAGTTGCTCTCCAACACCGTCTTTAGTATGGGCCACTTTAGTCTTATGAGAGGTTTATCATTGAATTAGTGTAGGTTTGCAGAATAACTGGTTTTATTTCTAGTTTTATAGAATTGGTGTAAGAGAATACTTCAAGAAGCAATTTGGTGCAAACGTCTTTGAGTAATGGGCATTTTTGTTGCTGGTACCATGTTGGCCAGATCTTGAAAACTTCAAAAAACATCATATCGTAATTTTCATGTTTCTCTGAGAATACTCAACCGATTTGTGTATGTGTGTTTTTTTTTCAGAGTAGCTCTTTATTGCATGGCATTGTATAGTCTACATTTTGTTTTTTTTTTCGATAAATTGGCGTAAAACAAAATGGCCGCCTAAGACATTTTATATGGAAAATGTGGGTCCCTCAAGAAACATTGGAATATCTTCGAAACCAGATCACCAATCAACAACATCGATACGGATTGTTAAACTAGAAGAGTTTTTTTGAGAACTTGTGAAAAAATGGTACAAAAATACCGAGAAACAAAAAAGTTATCGCGATTTGAATTTATTTCTTGCGGTAAAAAATGAAGCTGCCGGTAGTAACCCCTCTGAGGTTTTAGTCAATTGGATTCCAAAATGGCGTCGGACACCGATTTTCCTCATCCCTTCGTCGTGCTCGTTCCGAAAATACCCATATTGTATGGGTTCCAGACGATTTTTTCCAACCAAAGGGATTGGATTTCAAAAAGGCGTCGGACGTCGATTTTCGTCATCCCCGTCGTGCTTGAAAATACCAATATTGCACGGGTTTCCAACGGTTTTCCCCAACCGGAGGTAAATCCATTACATAATTTCCCACATAATTGTCTAAACTCAATTTACACACAGCGTAAAAAAGTGACTTAAATTGAGTTTGCATTAAACAAGATTTCGTAAATTGAGGTTTTAGTGTAAAAGCTCATGTTCGAAAGCAGTACGTACTGCATGTTCGAAAGGCTTTTTATTCATACCAGAAGTGTAGTAAACTTCCAGCCCTGCCTCAAAGCCTTATGAACATCATCAAAATTGGCAACACTGCTGTAATGAAATTATATTTTCCGTGTGTAATTCTCATAATTTGTCATTCTGAGATTACTGATCAACATGTTTGAAGCAAAGTGTTTATAAATTTCTGTTGATCGGTAAATATGCGTATATGTTTTTGAAAGTATGAAATTTTTCGAACATAAAGAGTACAACTTATACTTTAGAATGCGGGTAAAACTCACGGGTAAGCTATATAGTATACAATCATAATTTCTTTGGTAATGTAAACCTATTTTGAACACGCTTTTTACATTACTTTATTGCTGAGAGTAAAAAAATGTATATTAGCAAATTTGACCGTAAACGGATAAATTACTAGAGTGGCCCAGTGTCAAAGATTGGATAATTGATGGTTTGAAAACTCTAGCTTCAGTAGAACAGTAACAATACAGTGATTTGTTCAGAACAATATATTATACTGTAATTATATTGTTATTTTTATAATATACTGAATTGTATTTTCAATGCTTTCAATGGTACTATGTATTACAATAACTTTTATTGTGTTGTATTGTATTTTTTATCCGAGAGCACTAAGGATAAAAAAACTACAACATTGTTATTTTCACCAATGGTTGAAAAGCTTCGTGTAGAGCGAAAATAGTCTCAATTACTGCAGTGCAATATCACCAAAACAAATCTTCATATAGAGTTTCAATTGTTATCCCTGAGATGAATATGCTGAGAAAATGGAACTCCAGCCCAAGAGTAGAATAGCATCGCGGTACACGTGTTACAACTTCCTGTTGCAAATTTAAAATTACCTACATCAGCATCCCTTAAGGCCCAAGTAAAATGGTACAAAGGTCAAAGCTGAAAAAGCAGTTTTTTCATTTTAAACAAACAAATCGAAGACAATAAAAACAGACAGCTCTTATGTTTACCAAATAAAACAGCTGCATGTTTGTATTTCTTTCGATTTTTTGGTGTAAAGGGAAAAAACTGCTCTTTCAGTTTTAACGTTTGCACCATTTTTACTTGTGCCTTAATGAAATTGCCGTTGAAAAACTAATGAACAAACGGACAGGTCCGACTAAAGTAGTGATTCATTCATGAAATAAAACAATACCCTAGTGACCGATACCTTGTGGACCACATCAACCTTCACCGGTAAACTAAAAGCATGGTGGCATGTACAGGTAGGCTACAGCTGATAAGGGCCTCGTGTCCGGCCATCGCCGGTGCTACTGATGGTTCAGTGTAACTCATAGCTGACCTATATTCGCCGGCTGGATATCATGCTCCCACTTTTTTTCACTACTCTGTGAAAACTATCGCAGGTGCATGATTTTCAACTGAATCCGTAGGGCCGGGCCAGCAGACCCTTCGCTTTGATAGAGGGATCTGCATTTTTCATGTCATCCCATGTATAGAGAGCCTGCCCTTCGAGAGCCGAACGGCGGCGGCGGTTCCATTGTTAGTAACACGAACTCCTAGTCGGCATATCGTGTAAAATCCGGATTACCATTGCATCGGTGTTGCGGAATGACAGCAGCAGCCGTCCGATGATTTCCGATGATGGCGAATGGACGTGACGAGTTTGACGGTGGCACCGAATATCTATCGGGAACCCGTTGACGTCAGGCGTTAGGCTGAAAATCGAACGGATTTCTGAGGGTCGCTATCAATTAGGAGGGCAGTGCTGTTCCGCAACCGATGCATAGTGGTTCCATTTGATCTAAGCGGTCATAAATAATGTTGAATAATATTGGATGAAAAGCACCATCAGAAATCGCCGAATCAATCCTCTAGTCACCTAAGTCACCGTAACCAATTTATTGGAACACCTCTCATCGTGTCAACATGTCTACTTGAAGGTTTTGAATAAAGAGCATATAGGCACCGATGAAACTTAGATTACCTGACACGACCCTCGACGACTCGCATACGAGAAGCTAATCCCAAAAGTTATACTTATGGTTGCCCCGCAATTTGCGCATACAAATTGTTTGGTATTTTCCTTCACAGGACGGACGTCATTAGTGTGAGAAGAACCTACACCAATCATGCATTTAGCGTCCATTCGGCAATGTTTTGTGGCATGACCCCACTTTTGGCACCGACGGCACTGAATGGAATTCTGTAAATTTCCTCCAGGTTTCTGGAAATGTTCCCATGTCACACGGACATCGAACATAAGTATTGCTTCTTCTAAAGCTTTAATATTATTAGGATCATCAGTGAATTAAATAATATTCTTGAGAAAGCCCTTTCCGATATTCTTTTTCATAATGAGTACTTTGACTGGGGAAAAGTGTTCAGCGGTCAAAGCAACGGGAAACTCTTGATTTTTTCACATTGTTTTTTAGCCAGGAAGTTGTGCTCCATCGTTCTTGGCCATAGTATAAGTATCCAACAAAGACGTGAATAAAATTTAAGTTTCTTCAGGCCGAAATTTATTTCCAAAAACGTATAGAGAGCATAAGAAAATTTATTTTTCGATTTTTGCCCACTCGCACTACCACTGTGCGGTGTGAAGGGCGAAAAAAGTCGGTGAAAGTGATACGCATTTCATATCGGATGGGGCGCCCTGTTTGTTTTGCTTTTCGCTGGAAATGTGGGCCACCATCATAGCCCATATGAATTAATTAATGAATTTTCAGGTTAAATCTGCACGGACCGGATTTTTTCCCCTTTCTGTTCGAAAACAGCGAGTTTTTGTTGTCGTCAGACCAACCGGTCGTTTACTGGAATAGTCGGGTTTAGTAATGTGTTTGGATTACGCGCGCGCGTACCTTCAGAACTCCATATCGGATGTTGTCGGGCGCCGTGCACTATTTGCATATCGCTTTATTTGTGGAAGAAGCTTTATCTTAAATGCATGCAAGTCTATTAGCGGCGTGGATCGAATCGAAAAGTACGGGGGTAGCCAAATGAGGAAGAAAACAAGGCTAGGTCGTGGGGATTAAGAATGTTTGCCCAGCGATTAAGGTGTTGTCCGTTGACCCAGTTGACCTTTTTTTATTTTGGAAATCTTTGAAACCCCATCTCCATCCATCGTGGCTTTTCTGAACAACAAATTAAAATTTGCCAGATTCCAAGTTTCAAATTCCAAATTCCGAATTCCTTACAATGCACATTGGGTCAGACCGCAATATTAGGAGGAAAATATTATTTTGACTATGAAGATGATTTTTTTAGAACAAAGGTGTCGTCGGCAAAAATGTTACAAGTGATGAGGACTACATTTTGACATTTAGTAACATTAGGGTGGTCCAAAAAAATAATGAAATTTTTTTCAACTTTTATGCTTTTCAAGTTAGCGCTTTGAAGTGTTCTAGAAAGTTGGTGTTTGTATAGTTTTGAACAACTTTGCCGAAGACGCCAACCTTGTAAGTCTACTGTAGCCCTTGCTATGGCGTTTTCAATGATACATGGTAGGGTTGTCCATAAAAAAATGATATTGATACTGGATTGCAGTGGACATTTTAAGCTGTATTAAGCCGTTTGAAGACATTTCAAGCCACATAACGGCCGTTTTTGAGCCGTTTAATGCCATTTTTAACCATTTTAACCCATTTATTGTAATACAAGGAGCCGTTTTTGGCCGTTTTAAGCCATTTTAATTCTTTTTTTGCCATTTTAAGCCGTTTTCAGCCGTTTTAAGCCGTTTCTAGCCGTTTTTAGTCGTTTTTAGCCGTTTTTAACCGTTTTAAGCCGTTTTAAGCCGTTTTAAACCATTTTAAGTCGTTTTGGCCATTATAAGCCGTTTTAATCCTTTTTAAGCAGATTTAGTAAGCCTTTTCAAGCAGTTTTACGCAGTTTTAAGCCTGTTTCAAAACATTTGAATGCATTTTAAGCCATTTTAAGCCGTTTTTAGCCGTTTTAAGCCATTTTTGGCCGTTTCAAGCCATTTTAAGTATTTTTTGTCCATTTTAAACAATTTAAGCCATTTTAAGTCGTTTTTGGCCATTATAGGCCGTTTCAATCCTTTATAAGCATGTTTAAACCGTTTTTAAGCCTTTTTAAGCAGTTTTAAGCAGTTTGACACCTGTTTCAAAACATTTGAATGCATTTTAAGCCATTTTGAGCAGTTTTAAGCCATTTAAAGCCGTTTTAAGCCAAGTTAAGTCGTTTTTGGCCATTTCAAGGCGTTTTTATTTGCAGTTTTAAGCCGTTTTTAGCCGTTCAAAGCCATTTTAAGTCGTTTTTGGCCATTTTAAGACGTTTTTAAACGTTTTAAGCCTTTTTTGGCCGTTTTATGCCATTTTAAGTCGTTTTTGACCGTTTCAAGCTGTTTTAAGCCGTTTTGAGCCGTTCTGAGCCGTTAAAAGCCTATTTTGGTCATTTTAAGCCGTTTTAAGCCATTTTTTGGCCGATTTTAGTTTTATGCCGTTTTTAGCCGTTATAAACCATTTTAAGTTGTTTTTGGCCATTTTAAACAGTTCCAAGCCATTTTAAGCCGTTTTTGGTTATTATTATTATTATTGTTTATTAACTCAATAATTTTGAAAGAGGGAAAAGCCCCTTTGAGTGATTTCCTTTCGAAATCTTTCTCAAAAGGGCACAAAACCTCTTTATCTTTTCTTATAGAACGTTATAAAATAAATATTAAAACTACAGGCTCATTCGGAATGGATCCATCACAGAGCCGAATCATCCGGAAAAATCGTCATATAGGTCCTCCCACGCGTATCCACGATGCCTATCGACAACACAAATGGAGGCCAAACTTGTTATATCTGAAAATAAAAAAGAAAAACAAAGCAGCAAGTATCAAACAAAACAAGAAATTCCACACAAATATTGATATAACAATTTCAATATTGGTAGGTTATGATTTCCCAAAATGTCTCGGACAGATACAGGAATATCATAACCCAAACTACTGATTCTGTCAAAGAATTGCTCTCTAGGTAAATTGAACCGAGAACATCGAAATACAATATGATCTATATCTTCATATGTTTCATTACATTCACAAATATTTGAATCTATAATATTCATACGGTATAAATAACATTTACAAATGTAATGGTTGGACATTAATCTAGAGAAGGTACAAATAAAATTACGTCCAACCGAAAAGTATCTAAACCAGGGATATACCTTTACCTTTGGACAAATGGAATAGCAATATCTCCCTTGGTCACTTGTATTCCATGAAATTTGCCAATTATTTAGAGTATATTTTTTTTAAATTAGAAAAATATTCAAAGTGTTGTATATCACGATTGAATATTATACCACGCGAAACATCCAATTTCGCTAATAAATCAGCTTGTTCATTGCCATAAATATTACAATGAGCTGGAACCCAAACAAATTTAATCATATATCCTTTAGAATATAAATTATGCAATAACCCTTTTATTGACAAGAGAATATGATGGGTTTTAAAATGAAATTTACTAGAATTTAAAGTTTGCAGACAACTAAAACTATCTGAACACACCACGAATATGTTAGGTGCATAATTTTTAATTAAACTGCATGCAAAATATATAGCAGTCAATTCAGCTGTGAAAATTGAACAGGGAGAATCTAATTTATAAAAATGGGCCAAATGAAAATTATACACTCCAAACCCTGCTACATTTCCAATCAGAGAACCATCTGTAAAAAATATTTGATTATTATCCACCCCAATCAATTTGCGTTTAAATAATATATTAGCATAATTTGAATGAACGTGATAAGGAATTTGTTTTAATTCTTCGTATAAAGAAAAATCAATGTAAGGACAAAAGGAATGAATATCTATACTATATTCATGAAAACCTGGTGAAGAATTTGGAATAATGTTTTCTGAAGAGCAATAAATGAACGATTTCAACATTCTATTACTAGAATTTATTTCAAATAAGGATTTTAATATATCAATTAGCGGATGATTAATTGAAAAACAATGTATTAAAAATTTACAGTTCAATTCAAAAATACGATTTTTCAGTGGAATAATACCAGCAAGTATTTCAACAGATTTGGTATGAGTAGAATTCATTAATTTTAAACTAATTCTCAAACAACGAAGTTGAATTTTTTCAAGTTTGGAAAAATGTGTTTGTACAGCACTTCCAAAAGCAAAACAACCATATTCCATTACTGAACGAATAGTTGTTTTATAAAGTGTTATCAATTCATTTGGATGAGCACCCCACCATGTACCAGTAATCATACGAAGAAAATTAATTCTTTTAGAACAAATTTTTTGGACATATTGAATATGATTATTCCACGTCAATTTCGAATCAAACCATATACCAAGATATTTATAATCAAAAACTTGTTCAATTTGATGATTATCAAGAAACAAATCAATATGAACTGGAGAATGTTTGCGAGAAAATAATATAAATTTTGTTTTTTGAGCTGAAAATGTAAAACCATTATTATGTGCCCAAGTGTGAATATTATCTAAAGAATTTTGCATATAGTGACGAATAATTTCTCTATTCTTGCCATTGATAAAAATGACATTATCATCCGCAAATTGAACAAAATAGCATCCATTAGGAATAATGGAAATGATGTCTCTGGTGAATATGTTATATAAAAACGGGCTTAAACAAGAACCCTGAGGTAAACCGAAATAGCTATAACGGACCATTCTTGAAGATCCGTTATGGAAAAAATGCATTATTTTGAAAGAAAATAAATTACATATAAAATTAGAAATGATGATAGGAATTTTACAATCGTTCATTTTATTAAACAATAAATCAATCAATACAGAATCATATGCACCAGAAACATCCAGAAATGTTGAAACTACATCCTGTTTTTTATTGAACGATAGTTCAATTTGTGAAGCAAGTAAAGCAATACAATCTCGAGTTCCACGACCTTTTCTAAATCCGTATTGAGATGATGAAAATATATTATGTTTCTCAGCCCACAATTCAAGACGATTTAAAATCATTCTTTCCATCAGTTTACGGAGGCACGATAATAAACTAATAGGTCTTCTACTTTCTACTAATGAAGGATTTTTATCAGGTTTAAGTAAACTAACTACTTTAATAGAACGCCATTCCATAGGAAAAATATTCTGAAACAAAAATGAATTATATAAAGAAAGTAAGTGTAATTTACCATCAATCGGTAAATTTTTTAAAACAATAAATTTAATGTTATCAATGCCAGGAGCAGTGTTGTTAGTAATAGTTAATGCCAATTCCATCTCCTCAATTGAAAATTTATTGCAGAGATCAGGATAATAATTGTAACATTGATGTTTTTTGAATGTGATGGGGGTAGGAATGAAATCTGGACAAATTTTAGAAGCGAATTGATCAATCCAATCTTCTGAATATTCCAAAATAGATGTAGAAGGAATATTATAATTCCTTAAATTTCGAGCAACTGCCCATAATTTAGTTAATGATGTTTCAGAATCAAGATTTTCAATAAAAGTTTTCCAATAATTTCTTTTTTTAAATTTTATAACTCGAGTAAACTGAGCTTCAGTTTTACAATAGAAAATATAGTGATCCCTAGATCCAGATTTTCGAAATTTTTTGAATGCATTTGATTTATTTTTAAGTGCTAAAGTACAATCATGATCCCACCAAAAACAAGGAGGTCTTTTTTTAGAAGGACCTAAAAATATTTTTTTGCTCTGAGATTTATGTAAACATTGAATTAAGATTTTTGAAAAACTGTTATAATTTTGAAGAGGTGGAAGCGAATTATCAAAATTGATAAGAGCTGAAGAAACTAAATCTGAAAATTTATTCCAATTAACATTTTTAATGAAATCATGAACAAAAGGTTCATGCTGAAACTGATCACGCGAAGGATCATGAATTGATATTTTAATAGGTAAATGATCACTACCATTTGGATCATTAATGATGGACCAAGAAGATCTTATGGACAAATTATTTGAACAAAGCGACAAATCTATACAAGAATGATTAGCAGGAGGGACCGCAACTCTAGTGAAAGATCCATCATTCAGAATATTTAAATTTAATTCATCAATTAGATTCATAACTAGTTCACCTCTACCATCAGTTATGTCACTACCCCAAGCTAAATTATGAGCATTTAGGTCACCAAGAACATAAAATGGTGAAGGAACATTATTCAATATTGTTCTGAGGTTTTGTAAGCTAAATTTTGCTTGGGGAGGAATATACAAACATACAATTGAAAATTCCAAACCTTTATGTTTGACTAAAATAGCCACATATTCAATTGGCGAATCAACAATAAAATTCAAAAATTTAAATTCAATGTTTTCACGAATCCCGATCATAACACCCCCATAAGCTATGTTACGATCTTTACGAATTATATTGAATGAAGGAATTCGAAAAAATTTAGTATCAATCAACCATGTTTCATTTAAACAAAATATATCAATATCAAAATTTGCTATTAAAGCTTTAAGTCTATCAATTTTTGGAATGACACTACGACAATTCCATTGTAAAATATTCAAGTTACTATTTTTGAATGAAGCCATTAGGAACAAAACAAGGAACTAATGAGGGGTCCAAATGAATTCAATTTTTCAAGAATTTTTGCTAAAAAGGGTAAACATTTTTCAATGATTTTTTTCCAAAAATCATTCAATCCCAAAAAATTCACAATATCTTCCAAAATATTCAAAATACTACCCTCATCACCATCATGCTCATAATTATGAGATTTATTATTGTTCTTGTTAAAGTCATTATGATTACCAGAAAAACCAGGAGTAGTTTTCTGAAAACCAGGAATATTTTGAGTTGAGCTTGAACATTTGATTGGAGGAAAATTCTGATCATAAGAAGTTGAAGGTTGTGGATTTAAATTATGGTTATGGTTATTTGATTTATTTATTCTTTTTCTTTTAATAGGTGGTTTATATACAAAATTATTAGGTTCCTCATTCAAATTAGGGTCATTGTTTTGAGATAAAGGTTCAAACATATTTTTAGTTGAAAACACATCAGAAGTTTTAATAACTTCCGAATAAGTTGATTTATTTTTATTTTTTATTTTTAGATTGAATTGTTTCTGATGTGCTATATAAACCGAACATTCTTTCAAAAATTCATGCTTTTTGCCACAATAAATGCAACTATCAGATTGTTTTTTACATTCAGATGGAGAATGTACCCCACCACATTTTAAACATTTTGGTTTATTGGAGCAAAAATGTGATGTATGGCCAAAAAGAAGGCAACGATCACAATGCATGATTTTTGGGTAAAAGAGCCTAACGCGAAATTTAACATTATCAATGTCCACATAATCAGGAAGGACAGATCCTGAAAATGTTAATTTTATACAATTCGAATGAGTATATGAGGAACCTTTATCGGAAAAAAGTAATTTAGATAACCGAACACATTCTAAAATTTTTACAGGGGAAATCGTTTTATTTTTGAATACACCAGAGCCATAATTTAAAACATCCTCACAATCTAATGACTCGTCATAAATTATACCATTTATTTCACATGAGTCGCATGGAGCATAGACTCGATATGAATTAAAAAACAATTTGGACTCTAATAACGCATTAGCGTCCTCACGAGATCCAAAAACGACCCGCAATTTGTCAAGAGAAATCTTTTTGATTTCTTTGACAGATTTATATAATTTATAAACTTCTGATGAAATTAAAAGAACGTTAATAGGTTTTTCTTTTTTACGGAAAAACACAACAAAAGGACCAAGATATGTAGAAGGATAGGTTTTAATGCGAATGGGTTTAACCGTAGATGAAGATTTGTCAGAATCTTTATCTACTACAGAAACTATATCCCCGTCAGTTTCCATAATGGAAAAATGACGGGGACGAAATTCAACTAAGCAAACACCGAAAAAATAATAAAATGAAACACTAATCTAACTAAAAATGAAAACAAATACTTAACAAACGCCAATAAACTTCAGTGACACCAGCAACAGCACTCAAAAACGACAAACGGCTTGTATCACCAACAATAACCAGGAGTCTTGCGATTTGAAGTTTTGCAGCACACTTATTCCTCTGTTTACGCAATTCTAATCAGCAACCAACACGCAAAAGCAATCACCTTCAAAGGACAATACTTCGGGGTAGAAATTCACCTGAAACGAAAAAAAATGACAAGCGCAGAAAAAAAAGACCTGTAACCCGGTCAAGGCCTACTTACCGAAGATGAAGCCGTTTTTGGTTGTTTTAAGCCATTATAAGTCGTTTTTGGTCATTTTAAGCCGTTTCATGCCATTTTTAGCCAATTTTGGCCTGTTTAAGCCGTTTCAAGCCATTTTTAGCCAGTTTTGGCCGTTTTAAGCCGTTTTAAGCCGTTTAAAGCCATTTAAAGTCGTATGAAGCCGTTTTTAATCGTTTTTAGCCGTTTTTAGCCATTTTTAGCCGTTTTAAGCCATTTTAAGCCGTTTAAAGCCGGTTTAAGTCATTTTAGGTCGTTTTTGGCATTCCAAGCCGTTCTTAGCCGTTTTAAGCCATTTTTAGTCGGTTTAAGCCGTTTAAAGCCATTTTAAGCCGTTTTTAGCCGTTTTAAGCCGTTGTTCCCGCGGATACGATCCGGTAGGGAATAATTAATACGGAGAGATACGTTCTAGTTCACGATTTAGTTCCAACTGATATTTACAACTTAAGCGTGTCCTATTTAGGGATCGTTCAAATATTACGCAACGCAACAGGGGGAGGGAGGGGGTCTCACATAGTGTTACGGTCCATACAAAAATTTAAAATTTTCCATACAAAAGATGTTACATAGGGGAGGGAGGGGGTATAAAATTGGCAAATTTTGCGTTACGTAATATTTGAATGAACCCTTATACTCCGCTCTTCCCTATTTACTTGCATGGAATATTCCAGAAGCGTATTGTTGTTTACAATAATGTGTTGTGTTATACAACCTATTTGTACTGCAGAATCTTCTGGAACTGTCAGAGAAGGATACAATGCGAAGGTAAACAATAACAATGCTTTTTCCATGTTGTGATCAGGAATCTCGAAAGGTAAGTTGATTATTCTGTGTTTTAACGATTTAATACTAATTGTTTTATGTTTCTATGTATGCAGCATGAATGAGTGTATGAGGAATTATTTCAGGTGAATAAAGTGTTGCCAGTATGGCGAATTTGTGGTGTGTTTGTGGCCTCAACATGAGGCATGTTCGTCCACCGGTGTGGTGCGACAAGATGCACCCCGGTGGCTTGTTGTTTGCCACAACAGCTGTTTTTGGCCGTTTTAAGCCATTTTAAGGCGTTTTTGGTCAGTTTTAGCCATTTTAGCCATTTTTAGCGAGTTTTGGCCGTTTTAAGCCGTTTTAAGCCATTTTGAACAAGTTTAAGTCGTTTTTGGCCATTTTAAGCCGTTTAAAGCTATTTAAAGCCGATTTAAGCCGTTTTTAGCCGTTTTTACCCGTCTTAAGCCGTTTTTGGCCGTTTTAAGTCATTTTTGGTCATTTTATGCCGTTTTAAGCCATGTTTAGCCAGTTTTGGCCGTTTTAAGACGTTTTAAGCCATTTTTGGCCGTTTTAAGCCATTTTAAGTCGTTTTTGGTAATTTTAAGCCATTGTTAGCCGTCGGACGAGTAAAGTGAAAAAGTGTCGCGTTCGATTAGTTCTTTTTGATCCTTCGACCTTGACGCTTGCTCCTGAGGAGTGCATCAAGAAAGCCCGAGAAGTCATCTGTTTTGTTCCTCTCGGGTCGCGCGCCTATTGTCTCTGAGTGCTTTTATATAGCCGAGCAAACGAGTGAAGCTGAAAGTGGATTGTGGCTGCTCAGTCAAGGATGACAGATCAATTGGTGAGCTCGTTTCATGTTACTATTTCTAATCAATAGAATATGTAATATACAATGGCGAGACGTAAATATGATTTTTCAACAAACTATGAATGGTTCGTCACTGTGAGTGTCGACATAAACTATGATTCATGAATTATTTATGTTTAGCATTTTATTTTTCAAAACACCCCTTTCTTTTTACCTTTATTTTTGTAATTAAAAAAAACTTTGAATGGTTCGACACTACAAGTGTAGACTTGCGAAAGGTTCACTTTATTCAACAAATTTTGGATGGTTCACCACTGTAAGTGTCGGCATAAGAATAAGAGTGTTAGGAATGTTACATTTAGGTATTTGTTCAACAAGCTTTGAATGGTTCGTCACCTCAAGTGTCGGTATAATTTTCTTCTAAATAGAAGTTGTTTATATCAAGTGAATATATTATATTTACATATAAGCATGTTTATATCTCACAAATAATTATTTATCATGGTCTAATCGCTTATCAAAGTGAATCCTGTGACCCAACGATCCTCCCCATTAACAAACATCCCTCCCAGTAACCTTTGTGGAGATGCAGAGGCAAACACGGTCTCCAAATAGCAAAGGTTACACACTAACATTCCTTCCCCCATTCCCACCTGACTGCAAGGACGACGGGCTGCATTTGACGTTTCGTGACAGCGGAATCTGGGCTGCATATGACGTTGATATTTTTCCTCTTCGCGAGTCTCTCTCAGGTCAGGACCATTGAGTCAAATCCAAATATCTCGGAGCGCGATTTTGATGAAAAAGTTCGGTGCTGCACGCAGTACTGTACAATGAATTAGTCTTCGGATATTGAAGCCTCCGATCATACCATGTTTGCAGACAACCAAATTGGAAACATAATTAGAGAAATGTGGCCATATTCCATATCATGAAGCTTTTGATCAAGTGATCACGGATGTTTTTTTCATGATTTATAATTTACACCAATTCAGCCCAATTTAGAGATTTTGGGCTATTATGTTTCGCTTCATAAGAGCGAATGGAAGTACATATCACCAAAACTTTGCCGTACTGTAAAGTAAAAAGGGATGAACTTGTCAAAAATATGATGATTTTTTTTCCTTTTGAAGTTTACATGAAATGCAACATTCGAGTTAAAACAAAATTCATTTTTGTTTAAATATAGGTATCCAATTTATTCCAGTTTGTGTATGTTTCAATTCTAAATGGGCCACACCTTAAGGTCGAAAGTTATTACAGTGGTGGAAAACTTTCCTTCTTTCAATAAATATTTTCGATCTGTTGTCCCTTTTTTCCTCCTCTTACACCTTTTGTCATTTCGATTATCTGCCCTTTCGACGTTTTCTCTTTCGATTTTTTTGTGAAAAAATGTTGGATTATATCATATTATGAAAGAATCCAAATAAATTTCAGCCCATGGTGAAACAATTGACGTAGACCCAATGTCTGAGCTGTTCCAGGTGCAAGTTGTTATCCCGACCGTCCCAAAATTCCCAATCCGATAAAATAAAGCTTCAATTGCTCCACTGGTCACTTAGTGGTATCAAATTCCCGCCATACCCGGCCAAAGGTGAAATGATGAAATTTGACTCTATACCGAACGATACTGATTTATTGCCGATAAGAAACCCGGTTGTGATTGCCGCTCTTGGATTAGCTTTGCGGATTACCGCAGAATAGAAAATTTATTGCTTTTGATTTTCTTCCTTGTCAAAAGCAGCCGACTGTTTGATTGCAATTGTTGATACCGATTTACTTAGCCATGGCAAATCACAGCTATTTCATGTTAATACATGATAATTTTGCATAATCAATCAAACGTATAGTTTACTCTTACTCTTCACTAAGTTCTCTTGACACTTGAGAAATAAATTATCACATAATGCCCTTCAATGAAGTTACTTTCTCTGACAACCACATGAAACAAATCCTTCTTTCTGATTCTTGGTAATTCCATCGCTACCATTAATTGATGACTAACATAAATATAGCGTGATAACTGTTACTTTCACTTTCAGTATAATTCCACAGCTCTGCTCAACCCCTGTTCGGAAAAGTGAAATGACTAATCCAAATGCCTCCCGAAATTCGATAGCAATATTTTCCACTTATAAAGTATAGTGTTCCCGTTGGGAACGATTAGCCTCCACCATAGAATGCAACAAATGGCAAATCATGAGGGGGCGGGCGCTCGAGTCAATTCGACAACAGCTCACGATGAGATGCAAATGAGTGGAAGTGATTAAGTGGGATGATTTATTTATCACGCACGGTTTAAGAGTCACTCATCTCAGCCGCATAAGCTGCCGTAGAATCGGGGGGACTCGTTTCTGAATTAACGAGTTAATTTATTGTGAAAATGATACGAAGCTATTTGCTTTTCATGGTTATTAGTGCATTTTGGATGAAAATGTATGGACGAGGCTTTCTTGTGCTGAGTCAGTAGAGGGAGACCATATAGAATAATAGCTGGAACTGCATCCCAGTCAAGACGAAAAAAATTCTAGAAATTTTATCTAGATCATGGCTGCTTGGGTACATCAGGAGTTAATCTTCAATATTAGCTTCCTCTTCCCGAGCAGCCTATATAGCTGGGTAGTGTCGGTAGCGGTTGTTTTAATTGGTTAAGAATTGACACTACAAATTGCCTCTTCCGGTGGTAAAAGTCCACCTTACAGGTGACCCCTAATTTATGGTGTGATGAGTACCGTGCCTAGGAATGAATGGTTAGGGGTCTAAATAAAACCTAACAGTAAACGAAGCCTGTGGAGTACCAGGACGCCCTCTGCAGTATTGTGCCCTTCCTGTGCTACCCGGAGCAATGGCGCAGGTGACCTTGTGTTTCTCCGAGATAATCGGCTGCCCTTCTTCAGTCTTTATCCTGAGGCAAAATAAGTTGCTATTTAATTTAAATTATCTCATATAGGTTTCCCATTATGCGTTTTACACAGTGTATTCGGTGCTTTTTCGCCTTAGGCGACATTCAATAAATACCGATCTGTTTTTTTTTTTTCGCTGCTCGTCTTTTTGTGCTGAGATTGCAAAAAGCTTAATCCTACCTAGTTTGGGTAGTGGCAACGGTTAGGTTAGCCATCTGCAGCATAAAAAAAGAAACGATCAATCTTTGCAGACTCATGCAAAATGGTACAGCCCAAGTGGCGCTAGCTCACAAACCTTACTTTCGTAAGGGGAGCTTCTATCTAGGTAACTTTGTGCACCCAGTTTTTACTACTTTCAGCAAACTTGAAATGGCAATTTCGCGCTCCATGCCCCGCGCATGCGGACTCGTTAATAAAGCAATCGTTGCTACACTCATTTCTGAGTTAACTACCAGAGATGTATGTGCTGCCACAATTGATGTTCTGTTGGTGACCTCAACAGGAAATACGTCTATTGTTTGGTATATTTACTACATGATGAACAATCCCCAACGGATGACTTCAAACGAGTTGTCGTATTCTGCGTAAAGGCCTTCCGCTGATTGTGGGCAGTGTTGCCAATGCTCATCACATCATCCGGGGCAGCTCAGATATCAATTTGAGAGGCTCAGTCTGATGGAATACTTAAGTAGAGATCTTGGATTACTTAACATAGGCAATCGCCCAACCTTCATGGTATCTGCTAGAGAAGAAGTGTTAGACATAACGCTCTGTTCGAATAGAATCAGTCACGATTTGACGGATTGGCATGTATCAGATGAGGAATCATTATCTTATCATCGCTACATCTTCTTTGAACATTCAAATGTAACTGCGCAGACATTGCGCATTAGGAATCCCCGATCAAATTTCATGGATGTTCTCCGTCCATTGAAAATCCAAGTGATTTGGATGATGTCGTTGATAGTACAACATCCTTCATCATGGAAGCTTTTTAAGTAGCATGTCCTCTGCGGACTGTGAAGACTACAAAAGGGACCCCATGGTGGAATTCCTATCTGACTAGGCTCAGGAAACAATGTAGAAGGAGTTGTAAAAGACGCCGTTCAGCTGGATCTGAGTCGTTAAAGTCGGCTCGCAAGGATTACAAGAAGGCTCTTCGCTCTGCGCGAAACGATCCGGCTGGAAAAACCCTTTGCACAAATGTTTCCAGTTTGAGTGAAATCAGTCGGCTGAACAAAATCCTTGCAAAATCTAAGGATTTCCAAGTGAACGAAATTCGCTTACCTAATGGTGACTTAACTTCTTCTGACAAAGAAGTTTTAGAATACACACTTCCCCGGTTGTGTGGACATATCATCTACGGATGAACCAAATGTTTTTTCATGTAGTTACGAGTCTCTGGCCTCGGCTCGCAGTATCGTAACTACTGAATCGATTCAATGGACACTCAATAGTTTTGCTCCTTTCAAATCTCCAGGAGCAGATGGGATTTATCCTGTTCTGCTCCAGAAGGGATTTGAGTTTATCAAACATGTTTTGAAAAAGCTACTTGTAAGCAGTTTTGCTACCGTGTATATTCCCAGATCCTGGCGTGATATTACTGTAAAGTTTATTTGGCAAACATGCCTCTTCATGTGAGTCAACATACTTACCGCTGTGACTCTTTTACACAAAGTTGTATACGATATCGAGAAAGCGTTCGCTCAGAAGCAATCCTGCTTGGGTGTTTTCTTGGATATTGAGGGTGCCTTTGATAACATGTCTTTCGAAGCCATATTGGAAGCCGCACGAAACCATGGGCTACCTGCAATGATTACCAATTGGATTCATCAAATGATCAAAAACCGACATCTCTTCTCGACAATGCGTCAAGCAGCGATTCGAAAATTTAGTGTTTGCGGATGCCCCCAAGGGGGAGTCTTGTCGCCACTTTTGTGGAATCTCGTAGCAGATACGCTATTGAGGCAACTCAATAATTGTGGTTTTCCAACTTATGGATTTGCCGACGACTATCTAGCTTTGATAGTTGGTATGTGCATAAGCACCCTATTCGACCTGATGCAAAGTGCTCTTCAGGTAGTCGAAAGTTAGTGTCGTCAATATGGCCTTTCGGTTAACCCGAATAAAACATCTATTGTTCTTTTTACGGAAAGACGAAACCGCGATGGAATTCGACCTTTACGTCTTTTTGGCACTGAGATTAATGTGACTGATCAAGTAAAGTATGTCGGAGTCATTCTTGATTCCAAACTTTCATGGACACCTCACATTGATTTCAGAGTCAAAAATGCTTGCATGACCTTCAGTCAATGCCAGCGAACCTTTGATAAAACTTGGGGCCTCAAACCCAAATATATCAAATGGATTTACACAACAGTTGTTCGACCAATATTGGCATATGGATGTCTTGTGTGGTGGCAAAAAAGCGAAGTGAGAGCAATCCAATCGAAATTGGGTCATCTCCAAAGGATGTGCTTGATGGCGATTTCTGGTGCGTTGTCTACAACTCCCACAGCAGCACCTCGAGGCCCTTTTCAACGTTGCGTCACTACATATATATCTTAAACAAAAAGCACTCTCTTGCTCTTACCGTTTTTGAGTACTGGATTTACTGGATCTACTGATCCAGTGAATCGTGGGTGGGTGTCCAAAATCGACAATTTCAGCGTTATGAAATAAATGAATGAGCCCTTTGCAATTTCTCATCGTAATAGGCTGTTTTTCATCACGCCAACCCGTCATTGTCGTATTGAGGAACTGAATTCAGTCAACTCTGTAAACCTTGAATGGGTACCTGGCCATTCTTCCTTCGCTGGAAATGAATTGGCTGATGAGCTAGCTCGCGATGGAGCATCGCATGACTTCATTGGCCCTGAGCCAGCTATTCCAACTTCGAAGAGCTAGGTGAAGCTCCAGATAAATTCTTGGGCGGCAACTCAGCACAAGCAATATTGGAATAGTTTGGAGTCATGTCGTCAAACAAAATTGTACATTACTGAGCCATCTCCAAGGGTGGCGAAGTATTTAACAAATCTGAAAAAAAAAAACAGAATTGCAGTCTCTTGGTCAGAGCGTTGACAGGCCACTGCCGACTCAACTATCACATGGCAAATATTCAGCGTACTGACTCATTTGTGTGTGATAGTTATGACTCCGATTATGGAAATTCGTATCACCTGATATATAACTGTCCAGTTTTTGCGTAAATGCGTTTCAAAATACTTGGCAAACACTCATAAGTGAAACTGATTTCAGAAACCTGATTCTTCAAGACCTTCTGTTATTCTTAACCCGCTGTGGTAATGCTATAGGCTCTCTTTACGCTCATGCGTTTTGCAGTACCTTTTTAAGGGCGCTGTTTTAACCCGTATAGGCCTGAGTGAACGTAAAAATGCTAAAACCCTCACCGCTCAGCGAATTCTTAATGGATTCGAATGATTTTTTGTCAGTATACTGGCACACATATCTAGTTTCTAGAAGTGGCCAGAGGAACACAGAAGTATTCCTGTGGCCGGAGTTATTCCAGTGGGTCACTGGGTCAAGTCGGGTGTAAAGGGTACTGTCCGTTTGTGCCCCTGGAGGTAGACAAATTTCAAGTCACAGATAATTTCTGGAATCGGCCATAATGTGGCCACTATATCGGAGAATTTAAAAAAAATATCAGTTTAAACCTTTTGAAAATAGATTGAATTGGATAACTATGAGTCCTGCATTTGATTGATCCTACAAATGACCATTTCCATGTCCCCGGGATGCCTCAAATTTACGATAAAGTGACCAATTTGTATCTCAACATCTGTGCTAAAATTATGGGAACGCATTTCAGTGAACAATTAAGTTTGATTTCTATTTTTCGAGAATTAAACCGGTTTAGTATCCATTAAATCTATAGCCGGTTCTTCCGGGTATTAAGTCCAAGTGGCGGTATATTTTAAACGGTAAAAAACTCTTAATTAATAATGTTGAATATATGACCTTAATGGTTTATGCAAATTAAGATGATTGTCATTGCAAATAAATAAAGGTAACTTGGCACGTCCCAAAAAATAGCCCTTTTTTACCCGACTTGACCCAGTGACCTACCGGAATAACTCCGGCCTCAGGAATATTTCCGAGTTCTTCTGACCACTTCAAGAAACTAGATATGTGTGCCAGTATACTGTCAAAAAATCATTTGAACCCGTTAAGAATTCGATGAGTGGTGAGGGTTTTAGTATTTTTGCTTTCAGTCAGGCCTATACGGGTGTTGGGGAGGGAGTCACATTTGCCGCGATAACCAAAGACTGAGAGCAGCATTCTCGATAGCAGCTTCAATGCTGAAATTCAATTTATTTCTCCTTAAAATATATTTCAAATCTAACTTAATATATACATACATATTGGTATTTTTACTCGCGCTGTCTTCAAACTGAGCTCCTACCAACAGTGATAATCTATACTAATAAGCTTTTTCATTGTTAGTCCGTGTTGCCGGTTTCACAGAATCTTTTATCGCCAACATTCTCCCACCCGTGAAACAGGTAACAGGTCTGACATTTAATTGCCACATTCACATGGAATGACAACGGTACAATATTAATCACTAAGAACGCCAAAAACAATCGTCGCAGTGCGTGTAGCTTTCGAACTAAGAGAGAGAACAAACGCTCCCACCTGGATCGAAGATCACGATAACGTATACTCTATCTGATGTTAACGCCACTATTCCACAGACTACATAATTGATTTTTATTGCGCATAATAGAAATTGGATGGTTATTTCGCAAAAAAAGAATGTTGATGGTGCGCTGCTTTTCAGGCACCAATTTCTCAACCTTTAACGTTTTGGGCATATTTACACTTTGAGAATCTGTGTTCTCGACATGGCAAACTTCATTCTGACCACTAGACACTGTTTTCACAGTATGTGGTATGGCTGATGGTACTACCTGTGACGATAGTATATCGTTATTATGCACCTCTACAGATGCCGCGATCGAATTTGAATGACGTGCTGATGTTCGTCGAGCAGGGATAGGTGCACTGCTTTGTTGCTCACTAGTACAGGCGAGTTGAGCGGAAGGTTTTCTGAGTGAATGACCTTCACTAAATTGCCTTTTCACTGCATCCATCTTTTGGGAGAACTTCTGCCGAATTTTCTTAGCAGCTTCCTCGAACTCTGCATCGATTTCAGCAAGCCGACGCTCATATTCTTCATCAATACGCCGTTCTTCATCCTCACAATATTTCCGCCATAGCTTGCCTTCTGTTTCTATTTGCTGAAGCCGCGGGTCCATTGTGCTCTTACTACTGCAAATGATACCACAATATCATTGAAGTTTGTTGGGGAGGGAGTCACATTTGCCGCGATAACCAAAGACTGAGAGCAGCATTCTCGATAGCAGCTTCAATGCTGAAATTCAATTTATTTCTCCTTAAAATATATTTCAAATCTAACTTAATATATACATACATATTGGTATTTTTACTCGCGCTGTCTTCAAACTGAGCTCCTACCAACAGTGATAATCTATACTAATAAGCTTTTTCATTGTTAGTCCGTGTTGCCGGTTTCACAGAATCTTTTATCGCCAACAACGGGTAATCCAAGGAGTGCTTCAAAAATTTCTTAAGATGTATTTTTAGAAATCTCTGGGAATCTGTTTTTATGGAGATTTCTTCTCGAATACCGGAAGGCATTATCCAGGAGTTCGCCTTTAGGCATACTGTAAATTGTTGCTCCAGCATTTGTTGTTTAATGATAAAGTGTAATGTTTAGTTTTAAGGTAGTTGTTCAAACTTCCACTCGGCTGGTTAGTCGTAAAATTAATGGTAATTAAAAAGTATTGATTAACAGTTTTTCTTCATGTGATAAACTGCCTACAAGATTCATCGTGTGTGTGAAGTAAGGACTTTTTTTTGTAAGCAAAATAGCTTCTTGAAATCCTCTTCTAAACCTACAAGACTTTTCAATTCCATAGAACCATTTGAGATGTATCCGGATCGCCAAATGGATGAAGAAGGTAATTGGCAAGCACATGTCGTACAACGAGGCTTGCCGAGTTGGATAGTTACGACCTGGGAGGAAGGCACAGATACTACACACAAAATATGACACAATACTTTTCCAAATCGCAAGCGGGAGCTAGCTCACCAACGACAATCAAGGCAGGCTTGGGAAAAACAGCTAGTTTTCTTTTTTTGTGTACCTTCGATCTTTCTGGACAAACTTGGAAAAAGGGCCATAGTTTTATGTGCATTTAATTTTAATTTTGATTGGAAAAGAGTAAAAAAGATGCGTGTTTCAATACTTTATATTCGATCAAATTAAAAGGTGCTATCGTGGCATTGCTTTAAGGTGTGCAGGAATTGATTTTCAACCGATTTTTGTCAACTTTGTTGAAATGCACAAATATGTATAGATCAATTACGCGCTTTTATCGTGTTTGTTCATTCTTTAAGATCTGGGCTCACAGTGATAGTTCGTGACAGCATAATCTCGGCTCACTATGACGTACATAAATTTTGTATCGGTTTCTCCCTCCCAGCTTACGACGAGTGCTGTAATGTAACAATCAAGTTCAGCCTATTACGATGAGATATTGCAAAAAAGATATTACGTATCTGATTCCAGTTACATAATGACTCATTACGCAGCTATTGTTCTTACACAGCTGTTCAAATTTTTATGCAATAATTTTTAGAAATTGTAACAATAAAATCTCCACAATTCGATATTGAAGAGACCATCGAGTTAAGGAGGTATCGAGTTACAGAATACAAGACCAGAGCAACTACGTTCCAAGGGACCATCGAGTTAGCTTTGAAAACCAACTTTTACTATGGTTCTCTAACTCGATATCGAGATACAAAATGTCGAGTAAGAGAGAGTTGACTGTAATTCTAACTAACATTTAATGCAAATGTAAACATTCTAGAAGCTTTCTTTTTACGGCTTTATGCAGAGTAAAGGCGCAGTACATACGAACAAAAGCTTCTGTGCGATCCTTTTAACTCAGCTGTTTTCAAACTGTGTTGGTATGGCCATGGCTATAGTTTGCATACCGATCATTGCGTTGTCGCGATTGTACGACAACACGGAAAAAATCCGTTGCCGGATTCATGAACAAAAAGTCATGAAATCATAAATTTTTATGTTGAAAGCATGTATATTTTTAAAGAATTTGTGTGCTCCGGGCGTTACACAAATCTACCTGTCACTTTTTTCATCTTAGTCAACGCTTCTTTTGCGTCGGTTGCATTTGCGGTGGTGTTTTCGAGTGAAATATATTGCGGCGCTTATATTAAATCCACATCCAGCGGCGGCGTTAACGCGCAGAAGATATGCGCGCAATTCAAACGCAACGTCAAAATTCAAGTAGGCTTGGATTTTTTCGTTCTTCAAGGACGCAAATGTTTCAAATTTTCTAAATCTGAAACATTTGATGATTTTCATTATCACTGCGACGGTATATCGACATTTTCAGATAATCGCATTACGTGGATTTATCTTGCAGAGCACAATAAAATGTGTGTGTGAAAAGGATTCCAAATTGTTTCACGACCCAAATAATCCATCGGTGCTGTTGGTTAACTTGCAAGCTTTCATCGTTAAGCGAATTTATTGCTTGACAAGCTCGGCGGATCACACAAGCAGGATGTTCAAGTTCCACATTCTATCTCCGCAGAGTGAAGAAGTGTCTCATCACCAAACAATCGTTCAGCATTTTGTGCGCCCGGAACGATTTGCTATTTAAATTGATGTTTGAAAAAACATTTTGCGTACAAACCTAAACACTGGATATTCGCGTTCTTGCTAGAGATGTGGAGTTCTTGGTGGAACTTGTTACCACAGACAAACAGACGTAACACTGACGAAATTTCCATCGACCACTCATTTAATGATCATTTCAAATTCGCTATGTTACAAATCTCACAACCAGAGGCGCGCGCATCGTTTTTCTTCGCGTTTGACGTTACACACTACCGTCATCTGCCGGTCTTGTTGCACGAAACACCTTTTAATGCAACATGCTCACTAGATGCTGATGGTGTAAACTGGGCGATGGATTTTGAAGATATTTGTTCTAAGTGTTACGTCTGTTTGTCTGTGTTGTTACGGTTGACATTTGTTAAATGTTTTTCACGTTTTATTCATCTTCAGTGAAGCGGTTAACAACTCGTCTCCCCTGGGTAAAGGGCTGGAGGTCCAAAGACTAATCCGACACGCTTTTTTACGAAACTACCGACGCAAAGGTCGAAACTATTACAACTTTCATGTTACTTGTTTACCTAGGGGAACTTACGTATTGTCGGCATCCTAAGCAGCTGAACTTTTAAGAAGGCAATTATACACAACAACAAAGCACAACAATTATCAGGAGACAACTGAACTACACTTGAGCACACTTCATCTATTAATTATTATGCACAAAACACTATTTTGTTCTCTAAATCAACTATTTTTCCTCACCAAAATCACGAGGCACTTGTTCTTTTATCGGCAATGCAATTACTATTGTCGGCAACAAAATTGTTCTCTTCGGCAATCCAAAATTGTACAACAACTAGGTTATGTATTGGTAACTTTTCGTATTTGTTGACAATAGGCCTTTTCACAAGACGTTTAAAATCAGCTGATTCGGAAGCTGTTTGACAGTTCTTCTTCGGAAATGACAGCCCCGTGTATGCACCGCTCTTCGGCAGATGTTAACAAATGCATACATGGAGCTGTCAGATGAAAAGGCCTATGCCAAAAATTGAACGTCATTTATTATGTTCTACTCGTTGAAAGGGCCAATGCAGAAAAATACAGACTACACTGAGAACAGCATTGCAGTTATAATTAGTATAGCTGGGAGTCATATTGAATACACAACGCCACTAAATTTGTGCAGACTAAGGCGCCGTCCACAAATTACGTAACGCTCTAGGGGGAGGGGGAGTAGGCTCAAACGTTGCAGCTCAAACACAAAATTTATTTTTTTTTTCATATAAAGACCGTTGCGGAGGGGGGAATGGTCGAACACGATTCTCTTGATTTGTTCTTATTGCGTATCAATTCTACTCGCGGCGAGCTGGACTATAGAAATTCATACATTTTGCCTTAAGAAAGATGGAACGATTATTGCAATACGAAAGCTTTAAGTATCGTTTTAGCATCACCCCACATCAAGGCGTCGTTAGACGAGGGGAGTGCGCACGAGCATATTGATCGCAAGATTCTTGGTTCGATTCCAGGTAACAGGCTTCAAATTTATCCCTCTCATTTACCATTATCACGTCTATCTTTTGATACTATCAAATGATACTATAAATATGAGTAGTGATAGGGATACTATCACTTCTTGAAAAATGATGGATAGAAGATAGACTATATTATCTCTATCAATTGATAGAGGGACGGAGATACTATCAGCATTTTTTCATCACAGATGGATCAAGCATATCTTTATCATCTATCTTTAGGAAAAAATATACTATTTGCAAAATTCCATAGCTATCCCCATCTATCCTATCATTGATACAAATACTGAAACCAAAATCTTGCGCATAATGGGAAAAAGCCAATAAAAATAACTCAAGGTATGTTCTCATGGATGTTTTCGGAACGGGCACGACGAGGGAATGACGGCAATCGATGTCCGATGCCATTTTGAAATCCAAGATGGCAGCCTACGGTTTGGTAAAATCATTGAAAACTCATGCAATACGGGTATTTCCGGGCACGATGAGGGGATGACGGAAATCATAAATCATTCATAAGTCATGTTTTTGTTCATGTTATAATATAATTTGAGATAATTTATTCTTATCAGGAGCCCTAATGTTCCTTAAAAATAATTTCTGGATACGCCACTGCATCATATAAGTATGATAACGAAACAAGAAAATATTAAGGTTCTTTTATCGCGAGTTATTTTTATCTTTTAGTGATTCGATTATCCGGAGGATTCGATTATCCGGAGTGAAAGAAAAACCGATACTCCGGATAATCGAGTCCGACCTGTATAGGAATTAATACTTACGTTACAAGTGATAAATACTACCATAATGTCGAAAATTCAACCCGGAGGCATAAGAAAAACATATGGCTTGCTTCAAAATAAGTCTTTAGTTTACTTTCTGAACATTCCAAAAAATATTTTTTTTTGATATGTTTGTGTTGATAAAAACGAAATAAATTGTGAAAGATTTCGGAACGTGACAAAAACGGAACATATCTGTATTGCATGAATTTTAAATTATTTTACCAAACCAGAGCCATCTTGGATTTCAAAATGGCGTCGGACATCGATTTCCGTCATCTCCTTGTTGCGCCTGTTCCGAAAATGCCCATATTGCATTGGTTTTCAATGATTCTACCAAACCGAAGGCCGCCACCTTGGATTTCGAAATGGCGCCGGATATCGATTTCCGTCATCTCCTCGTCGCGCCCGTTCCAAATATGCCCATATTGCATGGGTTTTCAACAATTTTCCTCGACCAGATGCCGCCATCTTGGATTTCAAAGTGGCGTTGAGCAACGATTTTCGTCATCCCCTCGTCGCGCCCTTTCCGAAAATGCCCATATTGCACGGGTTTTCAATGATTTTACTAATCCGGAGGCCGCCATCTTGGATTTCAAAATGGTGTCGGATATCGATTTTTGTCATAACCTCATCGTGCCCGTTCCAAACATACCCATATTGCATGGGTTTCCAACAATTCTTACACTCCTGAAGCTGCCACCTTGGATTGCTAAATATGGAATTTAGTTAATTTTCTATAACCATCGTCCAACAATTTTTATTCCATAATATTATCAATTGATAAAGATAGAACCTTTATCATTGTTATTTGAGAGATGTTGTACTGATCATGTTTTTTTTAGGATAGAGATACTATCACTCTATCCTCAATCTCTGATAGAAAACATTCTCTCAGTGATACTATCAGGATAAGCAAGAAGTGATGATACTATATCTGGCTGAACTGGTAGTATCAGTTGTCTATCAGATAGATGATATTATCATTATCTATCAAATAATTTTGATGCCTGCCAGAGGTTGCCATGAAATATATTTTTGTTTTTAAATTTGATTTTATAACGTAAATTTATGAATTTCAATCTTTTTTCTTGTGGCGAATTTTCATAAGGGTTTCTTATGTTTAATTTGGGCAAATTTTACGTCAAATTTCAATTATTTGAATTGAACTATTCGCTGACACGCTGAATGACTCGATATGGTTGTGTTCTGTAAAGGTTGCTGCTCTTGAACGCTATATCATCAAGTTATTACCGAGAGAATGAATGGTAACATTAAAAAATTCCGATTGCGATTTTTTTTTTGGTTTATGAATATTGTTCGATCGGCTCATTCGGATCGAAATCCAAACTTTACCAGTAAAATTTATTTGCGTTCCTATTATTCTCAGTGTATGAGAAAATCAGAATAGGCCCATTGCAAATCAATTCACTTATGACTTGACATAAAAACATCATTCTCTGATTGCCTGTAGAACAACAGGAGTGTTGCCAAAATAGTTCAACTATCAAAAGACGTATATTTTATATGTTTCTCAGTATATTGAAGATTATGCACTTTAATCTTCTAATAAGAATGTATTAAAAGGCTCAATTGTTACCAATGCATGCTTTGTTACCTAATTCCAATAAATTAATTGATTGTGTTCGATTTTTTCGGTGAATTTAAATCGTGAATAATATATACACCGCAATTGAATATGGTTTTCTGGCAACCTAGTCCAGTAATAAAAAGTGATTGCCGAGGAAATAAAAGTGCATTAATTTCAATTTGTGATTTAAAGCATAAAATTAAGTATTTTTGAGTGCTTTAGATACAAATCAAAAGTTCAATAGTGCATAAGTGATCGGTGCGTAGCTTTTGTAAAGAAAGTGGCATTGGAGCGGAGAATTGCACCTTTTAAAGTGATGAGTTTTTGTAAGCTGTTCTTGTGTTGTTTTATTCGGCAGCTCACGAATGACGATAATTTCGTAAGCATTTATTTCATTTAATGATAAAACCCATGTTATATAATATTTTTGTGAAAGATGTGATTTACATGGAAGATTATAGTTCAAGGAATATGTTGACTACATTGAAGTTAACTCTTGTTCCGTAGATAAATTTAAACAAGGACGATAAGTTAGTGCTGCCGAAAATACCCTCAGGGTGCTGAAGCCATCATTTACCCTATGACAAATATAAACTGAAACCTTGAGATTGACGTATAATGATTGTTTTCATGAACTGAGTTCATGATTCCATTATCCTGCTTCATGATTTCATGACTCAACTTGCCACTTTTCAGCAACAAAATCGGAATCATAAATGGCATGTATCTAAATTCATGAATAGTGCTTATGTTTTCATGAATTTCATTTCCAGCATGGTTCCAGCATACATGCTTTATGATTTCATGATTTAAATTGACACTTTTCTTCGTTAAAGAATTAAAAAGTAACGCATTGCTGGCGTTACGGTAAGATGATTCATGATTTCATGACTTTTAGTCATGGTGTATTTTCATAACATAAAAATACACGTTCCTCCCGAAATCATGACTCTTTTTCCTTGTTTGGAGTGCCGCATTTTTACCCGTGAAGAAGTTACAACATGTTCAGGGAGTCACGATGAACTGATAGTAGTCATTGTATTTTCCAAGGTCACACAACAGGCATCTAGCATTCACGCTATATGTATTGTCCATAATTTTGTGTTCTAGAAGTGTTCAACAAATCCGAAATAAAAAAAAATACAGGGGATAGGTAAATTTTTGCCTAAATTCAAATGCTTATAACTTTATAGAAAAAATGATGAAACTTAATGCATCTGAAAGCAGTGGACAGCAAATTTGGTCTAGTTTTAGGAACTTGTTTGACCATGCGTATTGACCACCGCACTGCGGAGATGTTCCGGATTTTCCGAGGTCATGTTCAAATGTCGTTTTTTTCTGTCGCTTGTATTTTTGTGCGGTGTTAAGTTGTATATATATGTTCACAATTTTCCCAGAAAATCAAACTTATAGAAAGTTGAATGCCACCGGACGCACTTAGATTCGTTGGAAATCTACAGTAATATGACCATTTTCATAAAACTGGTTCCGAAAAATATAAGTAAGTCACGTTTGTATTTCCAATCATGTAAACATTATCCAGAGCTGTATCCAAGTGGGCATCAAATGATGCTTCCAGCAGCATATACAGAACCATTACATGCACTGACCACTCTATAGTAGGTTCCTGGTGCCCTGGGGGAGGTGGCCAATTATTAACATATCTGGAACCATATTAATATGGGTATCAAACGTCAATAGACCATTTCCGTGAAATTTTTTTAATGGCTTATATGCTTTCTGTCAATTTATTGAACAAACTTGCCCAAGAAACCCATATGTTTTGAAGCCCCCAACTATTGAAAACCAGCAAAAAACTGGCGGCACGACTTTACACCCCACGGTCTCCTACAAATTATTTCTCTCCGATTTTTATCAGATCCATTTTTCTCCTATGATTTTTGTCTCCACGTTGTGGTGAATATTTGATCAGCTGATTGGGGTCAATCATGACAGATACATTTATTTATGTTTTCATCCGCCACTTCTACCGTGGCTGGAATCAACAAAACAAACCCGGAAACCATCTTGGTGCTGCTGCTGGTCGTCAATGTTTTTAACTTCGGTTCCACCGCCGGAATTTTAAGGTCAACTGTGCGCGCAAATAATATTATTTTCCCGTTTTTATTTGCCTATACTCCCCGAGCACTTTCCATCGTAATTATTCTACTAATATGATGAAGAGATCCAGCACGACGAAATCTTTCACGACAACGGTGGGTATTCTTTTCATTACTATCGCCTGTGGCTGCTGTGGTGCTCCGCTTGGATATGAGAATGGTCCTGCTCTCTTCCGGTTTCGCGGTTGGCTGAGGGTGGCGAAAAGAATTTCGCTGATATCCGGAAGATCGCCGCTGATCGAGATTGCAAGAGGTCCTTGATTGGCTCATCATTCTGTTTGGATTCCTGCAGCTTCCATTGGAATCGAGTACCGAAATCGTAATCGAAACAGTATGCTGTCGCACGGTGATATCTTCGTCCCCAGTTTGCCACCGGGGAGCAGAACCCTTTTCGAAAACTATCGCGGAGCACGGCACAGTCTTCCGGCGCGTAGATGAAGGGAATATTCGTTGTGGTCGTGGAGGATTTTTCGGGAAGACCTTCTCCTTCTTTTAATTTGCATTAACGTCCCCACTGGGACAGAGCCTGCTTCTCAGTTATGAGCACTTCCACAGTTATTAACTGAGAGCTTTCTTTTCCAAACTTGCCATTTTCGCATTCGTGTATCGTGTGGCCATTACGATTATTCTCTTCCCAGGGAAGTCAAGGAGATTCCCATTACGAAAAGATTCAGGATCGATCGGGAATCGAACCCAGACACCTTCAGCATGGCTGTGCTTTGTAGCCGTGGACTCTAACCTATTGGGCGGGACGGGAGTGGAAAAACGGGGGAGTATGTGTGCTCCATTGGCCATAAGCAGCAGATATAAAACGGTAATTGCTATCCGTTGTGAGTCTCAGACCATGTTGTCGTGTCGTCGTGTGCTTGATTTGACTTTGACATTTTGTTGTGTCTACAAACACTCAACACAGGGGTGAGATTGAAAGTTGTGGAAAAATCTCCACTTTGTTTACCCACAGGGTTGAAACAACTGTGCCGCACTACTAAAAATGTGGTGAATTCTCTAGTTTTCAAAAATGTATAATAAAATCAGGGGTGCATATAAATTAGATCTGAAAGCGTAAAAAATCATTAAAAACAATCGTCTTTCGAATAAAAATATAAAAATAGGGGGTAAGGTCTGACGGAAATGGTCTATTTTCAAAGGTAATGCTCCCGGAAGCATTTCCAGAATCACCGGCTGCCAGGCCACTATATAGCAGGTTCCAAGTACCCAGGGGGATGTGGTCATGTTCCGAATTGGTCAATTCTCTAGATGTCCCTGGATTCAACTATAGAGTGTTTATTACATCTTGTGGATCTGACAATGCTCCAAATTCTCCAAGGCACGTGGGACCTACTGTTCATGGTAGACGGTGATTCTAAAACTGCTTCCGGAAGCATGCATTTTATAAAATATTAGAGTTTGTTACCCATGTTAATATGATTCCGTACATGTGTGATATTGGCCACTTACATTGGAATACCTCGAATCTACAAGGTGTCCGTAAGTTATCAGAACAATAAAATATGGGGAAGATTATCTCTCATTGAAAACAACACAAAAATCAAAGTCATTGTACCTTTTCAGTTACATCTGTATGTTAACAAGATACATAATTTTTAATAATTTCGAAATGATTACTTCGTACTGAGATATTTATATTACAATTTATTGGAGAGGGTTTTCCTGAGAGTCGCTAGCCATTTAAGAGATTTTTCTCTCAATAAATTCAAAAATAAGTGAATTCAAAAGTCCAATTATTGTTTGAGGTTATCTACAGGATCTTGGCTTCAAGAAGTAGAAAATTATTCGGTGCAAATCCTGTGTGTTCGAAGGACAATTCTCTTCGATCATAAAGCTCGAAAAACGGCATTCGATACGACCGTTCAATACATTTGGCTTGGTTTTACAAATAGTCGACATCAGAAATGTCAGAACTTCATTCCTTATGAATATAATAGGTCAACAAATAGATCCATGTAGGAATACTAAATTTGAATAACTTGGTTGCATAGAGGCATGTCTTCAAAGTTTGTACGGAAAATATGCGGACACACCTATAAAGTGGTAAGAGCTTTCTTCTTTCGGAAGCATTTCCTTCCAAAATCTTGATATTTGATACTCATATTAGTGTAAAGTTGTCCGTTGTTGTTAATTAAACATGTCCGAAGTTTTGGATTGACCACATTCTCCAGAGCATTATGCTGTTATTGCATCCCGACGGCACTGCAGCAGCGTCCTCGAAAACATCCTCAAATTGCCGTATTTTCGATTATTCTTAAAAAACAGATATTATATGATGCTACGAGATGATTTAAGAGATTATAGCAAGTATGTGGTAAACACATATGGAAATATTACACAAATAACTTTTTAGTACACATTGGCGATGGCGGCCACAACCATCTCACTCTCCTGTGGACTGCTTCCTCTTCTTCTTCTTGGTGGCGGCAGCGGTAATGGCTTTGGCTTCGGACGGCATCTTCTCTCGGTCGGTCGACGGTCAGTTTGATTTGAGCGAAGCAAGACAAGGTGGGGGGGTCCTTCATACTCGTATGGAAAACGAGTTTGTAAACTTCTCAGTCTATTTTATCAATACCGATGTCTGTGCCTGAGAAGCTCGCCCGGTCAGAGCAAGCCGATCTGTTGCCTCCTGAGATTCGATCCAAGCGGAAAGTGAAAAGCAAATGACGTCAACTTTTCTCTAGCACCCCTATTTATAGATTTGATCGAAATCAACGCTCTATTTCAAAACTGTTCTTAAGGGGGCAGGATCCGACATCGATTTCGGAATTTTCAAAAGCAGTATTTTGTTCAAAATCAAGAAAATTTACAGGAAAAAGTGTTCACTATATTCAATTCTCCTACCACAACACGGTGAACACATTTTCGTCGAATAATTTTCAGTTTTGAACAGAAAAACTGCTTTTGAAGTTTCGATGATGACGATGATTACGATGACGGAGCTTTGATCCTTAAACTATTTGGATAGGTATGTGGGTATCAGGTATCAGAAGGCCGGCTCCAAAGGCACGTTCCCCACCAGTTGGGAGATTTGTGCCATCGCCATATTTGAGCCTATTTCATCATCTACCCGATGGGAGAGGGAAGGGAAGGGAAAGATGGGAGGAAATAGGAGTGGGGTCCCTTGAAGAGGGAAGATCGCATAAGCGAAATGAGAGCATGTAGCTCCATACCACAATGGGTTCGAACAGCGCCCTAAAAAGGGCACTGCAAAACGCATGAGCGTAAAGAGAGCCTATAGCTCATTACCACAGCGGGTTAAGAATAACAGAATGTCCTGAAGATTCAGGCTTCTGAATTCAGTTTCACTTAATAAGTGTTTACCAAGTAATTGGAATCGCATTTGCGCAAAAACTGGACAGTTACATATCAGGTGATACGAAGTTCCATAATCGGAGTCACAACTATCACACACAAATGAGTCAGCACGCTGAATATTTGCCATGTGATAGTTGAGTCGGCAGTGGCCTGTCAACGCTCTGACCAAGAGACTGCAATTCTGCTTTGACAGATTTGTTAAATACTTCGCCACCTTTGGAGATGGCTCAGTAATATACAATTTTGTTTGACGACACGACTCCAAACTATTCCAATATTGCTTGTGCTGAGTTGCCGCCCAAGAGTTTATCTGAAGCTTCACCCAGCACTTCGAAATTGGGCTAGTCCAGGGCCAATGAAGTCATGCGCTGCTCCATCGCGAGCTAGCTCATCAGCCAATTCATTTCCAGCGATGGAAGAATGGCCAGGTACCCATACAAGGTTTACAGAGTTGACTGAATTCAGTTCCTCAATTTGAGTTCGACATGCGATAACAAGCTTCGACCTTGAGTTGGCCGAAGCGAGAGCTTTTATAGCAGCCTGACTATCTGAACAGAAGTATATGACTTTACCCATTACGCGCTGTTGAAGTGCTGATTGCACTCCACACATAAGAGCAAATATTTCCGCTTGAAAAACGGTGCAGTTTCTACCAAGTGCACCAGCTCTACCTTCAAGAAGGGAGCCATCAGTGTAACATACTATATTGTTTGATATACTTCTTTCCAAATAGCCAGACGTCCACTCTTCCCGTGAAGGGAATTGTGTGGTAAATGTCCTGTAAGGAAAGTTACAAGCAATTGTGAGATCACTTGGAGCAAGGACAATTTTGTCCCAATTCACCAAAAGTGGAAACAACGAAGTGTGTGTAGATCTACGATTCACTGGATTTTTCTCCAGTAGATCCAGTACCCATAAACGGTAAGAGCAAGAAAGTGCTTCTTGTTTAAGATATATGTGTAGTGGCGCAACGTCGAAAAGGGCCTCGAGCGCTGCTGTGGGAGTTGTAGAGAACGCACCAGACATCGCCATCAAGCACATCCTTTGGAGATGGCCCAATTTTGATTGGATTGTTCTCACTTCGCCCTTTTGCCACCACACAAGACATCCATATGCCAATATTGGTCGAACAACTGTTGTGTAAATCCATTTGATATATTTGGGTTTGAGGCCCCAAGTTTTACCAAAGGTTCGCCGGCATTGACCGAAGGCCATACAAGCTTTTTTGACTTTGAAATAAATGTGAGCTGTCCATAAAAGTTTGGAATCTAGAATGACTCCGACATACTTTACTTGATCAGTCACATTAATCTCAGTGCCAAATAGACGTAAAGGTCGAATTCCATCGCGGTTTCGTCTTTCCGTAAAAAGAACAATAGATGTTTTATTCGGGTTAACCGAAAGGCCATATTGGCGACACCAACTCTCGACTACCTGAAGAGCACTTTGCATCAGGTCGAATAGGGTGCTTATGCACATACCAACTATCAGAGCTAGATAGTCGTCGGCAAATCCATAAGTTGGAAAACCGCAATTATTGAGTTGCCTCAATAGCGTATCTGCTACGAGATTCCACAAAAGTGGTGACAAGACTCCCCCTTGGGGGCATCCGCAAACACTCAATTTTCGAATCGCTGCTTGACGCAATGTCGAGAAGAGATGTCGGTTTTTGAGCATTTGATGAATCCAATTGGTAATCATTGTAGGTAGCCCATGGTTTCGTGCGGCTTCCAATATGGCATCGAAAGACACGTTATCAAAGGCACCCTCAATATCCAAGAAAACACCCAAGCACGATTGCTTCTGAGCGAATGCTTTCTCGATATCGTATACAACTTTGTGTAAAAGAGTCACAGTGGACTTTCCAGATTGGTAAGCATGTTGATTCACATGAAGAGGCATGTTTGCCAAATAAACATCACGGATGTGATGATCGATAATGCGTTCCAGACATTTCAGAAGAAAAGAGGTCAGACTGATTGGTCTAAAACTCTTCGCTTCCTCATACGACGCACGTCCTCCTTTTGGGATAAACTTTACAGTAATATCACGCCAGGATTTGGGAATATACCCGGTAGCAAAACTGCTTACAAGTAGCTTTTTCAAAACATGTTTGATAGACTCAAATCCCTTTTGGAGCAGAACAGGATAAATCCCATCCGCTCCTGGAGATTTGAAAGGAGCAAAACTATTAAGTGCCCATTGAATCGATTCAGTAGTTACGATACTGCGAGCCGAGGCCAGAGACTCGTAACTACATGAAAAGACATTTGGTTCATCCGTAGATGCTATGTCCACACATCCGGGGAAGTGTGTATTGAATAAACATTCTAAAACTTCTTCATCGGAAGAAGTAAAGTCACCATTAGGTAAGCGAATTTCGTTCACTTGGAAATCCTTAGATTTTGCAAGAATTTTGTTCAACCGACTGACTTCACTCAAACTGGAAACATTTGTACAAAGGTTTTTCCAGCCGGATCGTTCAGCAGAACGAAGAGCCTTCTTGTAAGCCTTGCGAGCTGACTTGAACGACTCTGATCCAGCTGAACGGCGTCTGTTCCAACTCCTTCTACATTGTTTCCTGAGTCTAGTCAGATCGGAATTCCACCATGGGGTCCCTCTTGTAGTCTTTACAGACCGCAGAGGACATGCTTCTTCAAAAGCTTCCATAATGTAGGATGTTGTAGTATCAACGGCATCATCCAGATCACTTGGATTTTCAATGGACGGAGAATATCCATGAAATTTGGTCGCAACCAATTCAATGTAGAGTTCCCAGTTTGTTGACCGGGGATTCCTAAAACGCAAAGTCTGCGCAGTTACATTTGAATGTTCAAAGAAGATGTAGCGATGATCAGATAATGATTCCTCATCTGATACATGCCAATTCGTCAACTCGTGACTGATTCTATTCGAGCAGAGCGTTATGTCTAACACTTCTTCTCTATTAGAAACCATGAAGGTTGGGCGATTGCCTATGTTAAGTAATCCAAGGTCTGTACTACTTAAGTATTCCATCAGACTGGAGCCTCTCAAATTGATATCCGAGCTGCCCCAGATGATGTGATGAGCATTGGCATCACTGCCCACAATCAGCGGAAGGCCTTTTGTTACGCAGTGTACGACAACTCGTTTGAAGTCATCCGTTGGGGATGGTTCATCATGTGGTAAATATACCGAACAATAGACGTATTTCCTGTTGAGGTCACCAACAGAAACATCGATTGTGACAGCACATACATCTCTGGTAGTTAACTCAGAAATGAGTGTAGCAACGATTGCTTTATTAACGAGCACGCATGCGCGGGGCATGGAGCGCGAGTTTGCCATTTCAAGCTTGCTAAAAGTAGCAAAAACTGGGTCCACAAGGTTACCTAGATAGAAGTTCCCTCTACGAAAGTAGGGTTCTTGAACTAGCGCCACTTGGGCTGCACCATTTTGCATGAGTCTGCAAAGATTGATCGTTGCTGTTCTTTTATGCTGAAGATTGATCTGAGCTAACCTAACCGTAGCCACTACCCAAACTAGGCAGGATTAAGCTTTTTGCAATCTCAGCACGAAAAAGACCAGCAACGAAAAAACCAGATCGGTATCTATTTAGAGTCGCCAAAGGCGAAAGAGCACAGAATACACTGTGTAAAACGCATAATGCGAATCCATATAGGTGATAATTTAAATTAAATGTCAACATATTCATAATCCCACCCTTATTAAGCCTCAAGATAGAGACTGAAGAAGGGCAGCCGATTATCTCGGAGAAACACAAGGTCACCTGCACCATTGCTCCGGGTAGCACAGGAAGGACTCAATACTGTGGAGGGCGCCCTGGTACCCCACAGGCTCCGTTTGCGGTTAGGTTTTATTTAGACCCCCCTAACCATTCATTCTTAGGCACGGTACGCATCACACCATAAATTAGGGGTCACCTGTGAGGTGGACTTTTACCACCGGAACAGGCAGTCCGTAGTGTTAATTCTTAGCCAGTTGAAACAACCGCTACCGACACTACGCGGCTATCTAGGCTGCTCGGGAAAAGGAGGTCAATATTGATGATTAACTCCTGACGGGCCCAAGCAGCCTTTAAAAAATAATTTTCAGTTTTGAACAGAAAAACTGCTTTTGAAGTTTCGATGATGACGATGATTACGATGACGGAGCGTTGATCCTTAAACTATTTGGATAGGTATGTGGGATTCAGTACGTAAACGAAATGAACCTTTGATGCATTGCCTTTCGATTGAGGTGCTAATCAAGGAATTTGGTTTGCAAAACGTTATAAACGTTTAAAATATTTCATGCCAACGTAACGCTCTTAGTTTTGAAGTTCCAATTTCACTCCTGTATAGAGAACAAAGACGTAGTCCTACGTCAAAAAACATCAAGTCGAATTGAAAAGCAATCGCATATCAGTCCCACAACAGATTTCCGCACCGTTAACATAGAAATGGACCGTGTTTTGATTATCTTTATATTTTTCTCGGAAAACGATAAGAGTGAAAAGGAAATTGTAAAAGTTTAAATAAGATTCAAATATGTTTCAATCTTCTGTTAGTTTTTGATACTCGTATGGAAAACGAGTTTGTAAACTTCTCAGTCTATTTTGTCAATACCTACTTTTTACAGATGGGACTGACTTGTGGTTCACGGCAGCATAGTAGTTCCCTGTAATTCCCATACAAACTTTGAAAAGCTTGTGAAGTCACAGGTTTCATCCAAAAGAGCTCAATTTTTGTAAAAAACACACATGTGAAAATGGTCAATCAGTATGGAAAGTTCCTAGTTAATCACTGTAGAAGTTGAGAAACAGGCTCAGTCCTAGTAGAAAAATAAAATAGAAGCGATTGGTACAGGACCGAGTACATGTATCAAGCAAGTAATTTTAAAAGTTTACCTGGACTTTACTGTTCTGTAGAAGACTGGTTATGTTTATGGTAGGAATGGTGACATAAATTCGGTAGTGTTCCGTATAATCCAAGACGTCTTATTAGTTGATAACTTTTCAATCAAATTATTAAATCAGTGACAACAAAAATTTCATGTTAAAAAATTAATCGAAATATCGGTCAACATTTCTTCCACTCATCGAAATTAATTCCCACGTCGCATCGACTTTAATGAGAGAGTGCACCGTCAAATTGTCACGTTCGAGCATCATTTAACACATACACTTTATCTCCCCTAGCCTCCCTGCCTACCAATATACTCCATTATCCTCATCAACGCTATAAATGCAGCCTCCTCCTCATCAGGCGTGACGGGAAGCTGGCGTCAAGGTCAAATTACAGCTCGCAATAAGTCCAGACCGACAGCAACCGGATTTTGCTAAATGATGCATTTTATTTCATTTCACCCGAATTCACCCAACTATACAATAGGTAGGTAACTGTTCTGCCAATGTTTCTCTTGTTCTGGGTTTCCTTATTCTATTTCTGTTGTTGCAATTGCAACGAGACAAAATTAGGTCTTTCGATTGAATCGATTTACGGTAATTTGATACATTAGCTACTACCGTCGTTATTGGTGCCTCTCGTCGAAATAGATGTTTGGTTACCATCCGAAGATTAATTCAAAAACATTGGTAGAACTAATCGAATGATGGAAGAACTGTCAATCGAATACCATCGACAAACTGTTCGAAATAAAAAAAAAATAACTCTAAGTTATTAAAAAAGTTTTTCACATACTTTCTTACGTTAATTGCTTTATGAGGTTTAAGGGGACAGAATCCGTCATTGATTTCGAACTTTTCAAGATGAAGAAAATTTACAGGAAAATATGTTCACTGTATTCTATTCTCCAACCGAAACACAGTGAACATATTTTCATCGAATGATGTTTAGTTTTGAACAGAAAAACTGCTTTTAAAGTTTCGATGATGACGATGATTACGATGACGGAGCGTTGAATGTTAAGGTAAAATCGATTAGAACACCCACTATTATTGGTATACTGTGAGTCATGATAAGCATGACATAAGAAGTTGATAATTTCTTAAAAATGCGCACAACATGTAATATAATTGAATTACTATATTGAAAATTGATCAATTTTGAAAAAAAAAAGGAAACGGTACAGTTATCAATATTTTTTTTTAATGTTAAAATTTATGAAGAAACGTATAATAAGTTCAAGGAATCAATTGGTATCTTCTTGTACCGAGATCTCGGTTAATGTTTACCGAATCTAGAGTTCTTTCGCCAAGATCAAAGCTTGAGATCTTGAGCTTGATTTGTCATCCGTGGTTGCTACTTCAGTATCACCAGATAAGCTGTACCGTAAAATGGGGTATCTTTGATAGTGCGGTGCCCGCCACATACTAAACGAAATATCATAATTTCAGTTAATCGGTTAAGCAAAACGAATGCAAAACTAAAGAACATTAGTACGGCACTTCATTTAAAAGCTGTTTTTATTTGAATCAAGCACAATTGAGGCTTTATATACAAATATTTAAAAAATTATACGATTTTAGCATTTTCAAAACGATTGCAAACAATCTGTTCTACGATCACTATTTGATGCAGTTTTGAGTAGTTGGTCACTTATATTTGACAGCCTAGTCATCATATAACTTGAATATGGTCTCAAGTCTCTTAGCGAAAAGCATTTTCACAAACTGGGACCATTTTTGTAATCTACGTCAGAGTCTGTGATACTCCTGACCACGGTCCACGTGGCGAACACTGTGATTCCGAAATTCCCGGACACTCAGTTGTAGTCGTTTACTCACCAAACGGATTTGTCACAATCTCTCCACGGTACCATATCTATACACTGATCAAAAACTAATCATTTTAATGTTAATGCTAACCTCTGTGTCAAGGTGTTTACATTCCAATAACAAGGTTTACACATATTTTCTAGCGTAACATATCAATTAGGTTATCTTAATAATGCAGGGCACCACAGAGTCCATCATTGGCGTAAACAGGGAGGGGCTTCCTGATTGATCCTGATGAAAAGCAGAATTTTAAATCTTTGTATTTCATTCGAGATATATTTGATTGGGTTGAATACGTCATCTTGGCAATATAAAACGTCGCAGCGTTATACTATATACTATTTTTCCATAAAAATGACATTTGCTAACAAAGTTGATCAATCGATGTTGAACCATATTCAAGTTTTTATATACCGACCTTTGTATGAAAATGCTCCACTATAATCGGTTCACAAATATTATCGAAACAAACATTGTAAAGTTATCTAAAACCGAAATCCAATGTAAAACTTTTATCTCTCATGATAAGGGGCCGTGGCCCCCCCTCAAATCTGATGGCTATTTACGCCCATGGAGTCCATATAGCGTTAAACGCCAAGAGCTATGCAACGCTATCAATGTTTCGTAATTCATTCATTTTTTTCGATTTGTACTCTATTATCAAAGTTACCCCAAAACAGAAAACCGACTTTGGATTATATGACAAATTACACAGCGTAACAAAAATGACATTTTCGCGTGTCTCAAGAATCAAATTATGTGTCTCTAGTAGATTTGGGGCTGCTGAATCTGATGCCGTTCTCAGAAAGTTCCAACACGTCACAATTTTTAGCTACAGGTCGCCAAAGTTGTATAAAACATTGGTTTCATTGATGTTCACATAAAATTTCAACAATGATTTATCAAAAAATATTATGATCTAATTTACCAAGCATGCAAAATAGGACTTTAACTTTCGTTTTAGATATAATTTGATTGAAATTGCACGATTCAATTGAGGTTAAATCGATTTTTTCAACATGCTTGCAGTCTCCATACGAAATTATTCGTTTCTCTTATATGGCAAAATACAATACTTTTGTAAATCAATAAAAAATAACTTTTGAGCATCGGAAGTATAATGAACTTTGTTGATAAGTATTGTTATACACATGAAGTTTGAGTTCTGAGGCAAATTAAGCAAATAAATGCCCATACAAGCTGGGAAACTTGCATGTAAGTTGACTGAAATAGTCAAATTTTGCATTTTCAACAGTCAATTTCTCAAAAACTAGACGTGCTATGATATTTCTGTAAATGGCTATGGATTCAGCAACCCTTAATTAAGTAAATAGTAATATTTTGGTGCTTGAGACAAAATCGTGTTCCGAAGTGTTATTCTAAATAAATCTTTTAGCAATCTATCAACTGCAATCGATTGCTAGGATGCCAGTACTTGTTTTAAAAGTATAAATAATAATTCTTTGAAACAACATGCATCAATATTCAAGTTTTCTTCGAGATTACTATCAAAGTTACCCCGTTTTACGGTACTTACACAAGGAATCAACCAGATGACTGCTTGGGACTAACAGACACCCTCAGTATATAAGTCTGGTGATCTTCTATTTTAGGAAACAATGGCGCCTGCGGGAAGGATAGGGGATAAGGTAATTTTGTAGCAGAGAACCTTGCTTTTGGTTAGCTGCCTATGTATCAGGTATAAGGAAAGGCGTGTTATTATGATGGCAGAATGGAAGCGTAGAGAAACGGTTCTTTGCCCGTCTGTGGTTCTAGAGATTGCTTTGAACGAATGAGTTTCAGTGTGATAGATTAAGAGTGGAAGACAGAAGCAAATGAAAGGAACAACTACAAAGTTCGAAGAAAGGGACGGGCCTGCGATTGAACCCATTACCTTCTGCTTATGTAGCAGAAACGGTTACGTGGCCTGTGGCGTACCAGTTATGGAGGAAACATTTCGAGGGCAGTTTAATGGGGGAGAGGGGAATCTCTGAAGGAACTTTCTGAGTGATTCCGGGAGGAATTTCAAAATAAACTGTTGAAAAAATTCCAGGAGAAATTGCTGAAGAAACTACTTGTCAAACTTCACTCTTAGCGGAGCTTTTAAGATAAAATTCAGAGAAAATTCTAAAGACACTTCTAAAGGAGCTTCCGAAGAAACTTCTTCCAGATGTTCCGGAGGAACTCCAGGGGAAATTTGCAACGGAATTATCAAGAAAACTTGTGGAAGAACTATGAAGCCGTCGTAAGCCGAAAAGTTAGAGTCCGCTGCTACAAAGCAAAGCCATGCTGAAGATGTCTGGGTTCCATTCCCGGTCGATACAGGATCTTGTCGTAATGGAAATTTCCTTGACTTCCCTGGGCACAGAGTACCATCGTACCTGACACACGAAACACGGATGCGAAAATGGCAACTTTGGCAAAGAAAGCTCTCAGTGAATCCGTATAGGCCTGATGAGGAACGCAAAAAATCTAAAACCCTCACAACTCAGCGAATTCTTAATGGATTCAAATGATTTTTTTTTTGTCAGTTTACTAGCACACATACACTACCCGTCATAAATACGGACTCACTAAAATAAGTATTGCAACACTCAGCTGAATAATGAATCACCCCCAAAAAGTTTAGCATCACCTCAAAACAGGTTAATTCACATTGCTATATCTCGAGATCCTTACGACTTGCAAAGAAGCGATCTTCAGCAAAGTTGTTCAGGGGATCAAGGACATCCGGGAAGAGAACAGTTTAGTTCGCGATTTTGCCGCTATGTGGCGCTAGTGAGCATGTACAATTGAGCATTTTGAACTAGTTCTAGCTTGCGATCCATAAGAGATAGAAAGTTCGGGTCTTCGGCAAAGTTGCTCAGGGGTTCAAGGACATCCGGAAAGCGATCAGTTTAGTTCGCGATTTTACCGCTAGGTGGAGCTAGTGAGCATGTAAAATTGAGCATTTCAAACAAGTTCTAGCTTGTGATCCATAATAGACAGAAAGTTCGAGTCTTCGGCAAAGTTGCTCAGGGGTTCAAGGACATCCGGAAAGCGATCAGTTTAGTTCACGATTTTGCTGCTAGGTGGCGCTAGTGAGCATGTACAATTGAGCATTTTGAACTAGTTCTAGCTTGTGATCCATAAGAGATAGAAAGTTCAGGTCTTCGGCAAAGTTGCTCAAGGGTTCAAGGACATCCTGAAAGCGATCAGTTTAGTTCACGATTTTGCTGCTAGGTGGCGCTAGTGAGCATGCACAATTGAGCATTTTGAACTAGTTCTAGCTTGTGATCCATAAGAGATAGAAAGTTCAGGTCTTCAGCAAAGTTGCTCAAGGGTTCAAGGACATCCGGAAAGCGAACAGTTCAGTTCGCGATTTTGCCGCTAGGTGGCGCTAGTGAGCATGCAAAATTGAGCATTTTGAACTAGTTCTAGCTTGTGATCCATAAGAGATAGAAAGTTCAAGTCTTCGGCAAACGCGAACTAAACTGTTCGCTTTCCGGATGTCCTTGAACCCCTGAGCAACTTTGCCGAAGACCCAAACTTTCTATCTCTTATGGATCACAAGCTAGAACTAGTTCAAAATGCTCAATTGTACATGCTCACTAGCGCCACCTAGCAGCAAAATCGTGAACTAAACTGATCGCTTTCCGGATGTCCTTGAACCCCTGAGCAACTTTGCCGAAGACCCGAACTTTCTATCTCTTATGGATCGCAAGCTAGAACTAGTTCAAAATGCTCAATTGTACATGCTCACTAGCGCCACATAGCGGCAAAATCGCGAACTAAACTGTTCTCTTCCCGGATGTCCTTGATCCCCTGAACAACTTTGCTGAAGATCGCTTCTTTGCAAGTCGTAAGGATCTCGAGATATAGCAATGTGAATTAACCTGTTTTGAGGTGATGCTAAACTTTTTGGGGGTGATTCATTATTCAGCTGAGTGTTGCAATACTTATTTCAGTGTGTCCGTATTTATGACGGGTAGTGTATCTAGTTTCTAGAAGTGGACAAAGGAAAGCGGAAATATTTCTGTAGCCAGACTTATACCGGTAGGTCACTGGGTCAGGTCGGGTGAAAACGGTACTGTGCGTTTGCGCCCCTGGAGGTAGACAAATTTCAAGCCACAGATAATCGGCTATAATGCACTATGGGCGATCAGGTGGCCAATAATCGAAAAAAATACTTGTTCTGATAGGTTTTTCTTGTACATCATTCCATAGCAAACACTTTTATCAAGTTTTCCTGAAATATAAGGCAAGGCAATCTTTTATATTTTAATTGATACAGTATGTCGAATTTGGAGTTTTTATGAAATATGAAGAATTCAGTGCAAACACAAGGTACACATTGAATACAATATACTGCATAATCGTAATATTTTATACAGATCTTTATACATTGTCCAAAATCTTATTCAAAAAGCTATCTAAGAAAATAAAATGAAAAAAAACTTGTACTTTAGGTCGGAACAATGCGGTGAGTGCACAGAAAGAAACATATTTGATTTTATGTCGAAACTTTACACATCCCATACATTTTTGTCTCAAGTTGTTCCAGGCTAAAGTTTATTTCCAAGGGTACTTTGAGATGTAAACTAAAGGATCATCATCATTTCTTTGTAAGGTCTAACATTTATAATGGTTTGCACCACGTTAATCACATAAATGGCTTATATGCATCATTAGTAACAAAACCTATTATTTCGCTATAGGCCTTATTCAAAAGTTAGTCTCGAAAACTTGTTTTTGAAAATAAAACATCAAATTTGTATCACAATTTGTATCTGAACATCTGCGCCAAGCCTATGGAAACGCATTTTAGTGCACAATTATGTTTGATTTCTACATTTCGAGAATTGAAAGAGTTTAGTATCCAACAATTCTATAGCCGGTTCTTCCGGGCATTACGTCCGAATGGCCACATCCGAAATATTTTAAATGGTGCAAAACTTTCCATTTATGATGTTGCATATCAGATCTTAATGATTTATGCAAATTAAAATGATTGTCATTGCAAATAAATAAAGACAACTTGGCATGTCCCGAATTTTTACCCGAACTGACCCAGTGATCCACCGGAATAACTCTGGCTTCAGGAATATTTCCGAGTGATATAGATATGTGGGCCAGTATACTAACAAAAAATCATTTGAATCCGCGTAGAATTCGTTGAGCGGTGAGGGTTTCAGTATTTTTGCTTTCACTCAGGCCTATACAGGTTAATGCTGGAAAAAAACTGATGGTAATATTTTTGGATTGTTTAAGGTAGAATTCATGATGAATCGTATTCGAGAAAAAATGGAGGATTTCATAAATTATGAACATTTTGAAATGCTTAGTTCCTGGAAAAATAAAAAGAAATAAAAAAAAGTCCTTAAAAATGTTATATGAATTACTCTTAATACAGTATGGCCCATAAAAAAATGCGAAAATTGTTTGAACGTGAATATAGCATCCACCGGCGTTATTTTCATTGTTTTTAATAGTAAATGTAATTTCTGATTATTGTAGTATAGTCTGACACAACTTCGCTATCCAGGACAATTTTAGTCATATTTGTCTTACTGTCCTAAATAATGTAATAGAGCAAATAAGTTCAAAAGGTTTTTCCTCCCAAAGCTAGAAACAGCGTCTGATTGTCGTATACTCTGGTGATAAACTTTCCACCTTCAAAAATCACACTTTATTGTTGAAAATTTTAGTTTGTTTGGTATCAGAGGATGCAGTAGTTCTTAGAGAACTTGTTCTTCATGATCACAATAAAATATTTTGTCAGGGTCATAGTTTTGAGGCATTTGCGTCTTATAAGTTTGATGCCTTTATTTTTTTGTTAATGTTGAATTAAAAATAAATACGGAGGCCTATAACAGATTTTTGGGGATACAATTTGTTCCTTCGGATAGAGACAATTTATATCAATACTAGCTCATAGGTTTTGAACAAAACGGAGCCGCTTATCACACTTATATGAAGGTCCACTCAAAGCTCTCCAAAATGACCCGTTTTTTCGAAAATATGTTTAAGTCTCCAATCACCCAGGTATGAACCGATTCTATCATTTGATATGGACGTATGCTAGAGACAAGGCCTGTGAAGAATCTCACGCCATCGTTGACGTTTTAAAAGCTTCCTTCACACAGATAATGAACTCGACGTCCGCATGATAAAATTTGAAGGTATGCTTCAAGTTCCTCTCCGCTAAGGTGAAAGTAACAGATAAAAATCATGTCCAAAGCGAAAAACTGAGTCTAAATAGATTAAACAATACAAGTAACGAGTAATATTTATGTTTCATTCATATTTCCCATGTAAAAACTACCATAAAACATGGAATGGCGATTTTCGCATTTTTTTATGGGTTATACTGTACTTTGAAGAAATCTTTAACCAAAAACCCATAAATAATTGAAATGTTTGGAAGGTCATACAGTTAACTCAGATTTCAGACAATGTTAGATTTAGGTGCGCCCTGTTCAGTAAGTTCGTTCCATATTCTAGTTTGTTTTCCAAAGCTACTGCTCGATTAGATATATTTAGTCATGGCCCAATCAGGGTCGCATTTACTGGGGCGTCATATGTTTTGAAAAAAAAAATCATTGTTTTAATAATGGGATGGTACACAAATTATGTCACGCTAAATTTCAAATTTTTCGATCCCCTCCCCCCCCCCCCCCCCCCTTTGTCACACTTTTTGTATGAGTCCTCCGAAAATTTTGTAAGGCTTGTCACGCTTGGCTCGATTGTGAAGAAATTTTTCTCGGCGAAATTTAAGACTAAGTTCGAATGCAAGTTGTGCATCTGCAGATCAAGTATTTGGACTTAACAATTTAAATATTTATTTTGAAAATGACTCAATAGATCACACTGCAAGCTTGGTAGTGTTTATGTGAAAGATATCTAGATTGAAGAAGACCAAAAGACATCAGACAGCAAACAAAAAAAAATCCTAAGCTAAAATCACCCAGAATATAAAAGTATGATTCTTCATAAGAGTGATTTAGATATTTTGGCTCCCTCTTGCTTATGATGAATCGAAGCCAAATTTTAAATTTTCATGAGTACAAATCTGGATAACGAATTATTTGTTTGAGCTGAAAACTTGATCGATGGGTGACCAATATTCTTCTTAAGTAGATGTTTGATTCTCCAGATTTTTGCCCTTGGAAATTTGAGTTTTGGCTTCGGTTCACCTTCACCTTAAACCATTTTTATTAAGATATACGGCTCCACCCAATTATCCCGAATGCCACTACCCCGCAAGCCATTACCCCAAATGGGTCATTACCCCGAACTCCACTATCCCGAATGAGCCATTACCAATAGTGTGAAATATAGTGCAGTATCTATTTTTGGGGCAAAAAGTGTTGACGATACTATAATAAAACATTGACCGGATGTGTCTCTAATGCGAACTGGTAAACTTTACCGTTTTCTCTAGGATTTTCGTGATCATTTAGGTATTTTCCCAAAGATTCAGAGATTTCTCCAGGAGTTCAAGAAGTGATTATTTCACGTGGTTTTCCTCCGAGAATTTTGTTTCGGATATCTTAAGAATATAATCAAGATTTTCCAAGGATAACCGTATAAAGTAACAACTGTACAATTCGGTTGAAGGATTAGTTAAAATAGCCGGATGATCTCCTAGTATAGTCTTTGGGAAAAAATCGAAGTAATCTCTGAGCAAATTACTGGAGCTAGTATCGTTCGAGTGCTCAAGGATTTGTTGTAAAAATATTTGGAGCAAATCCTGTAAGCATCCTTTGAAAAAACTGGGAAGAATTTCTGGGAGAAGTGGTAGAGGAATCTCTAGAAAAAAAAAATTAGAGGGATCCCTGTATGAGGCTCTGAAAGTAGTCAAAATGAAATCACCTGAATAATTTTTGAAGTTTTTACATGGGACAGAAGAACTTGCTGAACAGCCTTGAAGAACTTGCTGAACAGCCGCGTTAAAGTCTTTAAATTAAATTGAATCTCTGGAGCCTGTAATATTTTGCATCAGGATTCACTGCAACCAGAATAAGGAAAAGAGGCCATTTTGATTGAAACAGAAACCTTACAGACTTTCTATTAAAAATAGGGACTTTCTAGAAAATTTCATTAAAATAGAGACCAAGTCTTTGGCAAAAGACAGTCCAATTCAAAACTGGGGATTTTTTTATTTCCGTACGGGTTTGGGCCGAAAGGTCTCAGATTTTCATGAAACTTTTTCCACAAGAAGGGCTCATCAATATATGAATAAAAAAAATTGAGAAAAAATCAGGGTCGCCTATTTTCCTGGAAAACACAGTTGGAAATTTTTTGTTTTCCCCTGACATTTTTTACTTTGAAAAATCATAGCACAAGAACGAAGCATCATAAAAACAAAGTTTTTTTATGAAAATGAAAGCATGAAGAAAATGAATTTTCTCAAGCATAAAAAAAATATTAACTGGAAAACGTTTTCCACAAAATTTTCCACCGTTGAGAAAATTCGTAAAGAAAAGCCGGAAAAACTATGCTCCTACTCGTGGAAAATTTTCAAAAAAATATTTTTGAGAAGATAATTTCATAAGCTTTAATCGCTGAAATTTTTGAAATGTACTTTATTTTCGTTTTTGAGTTATGACCAATTTTGTATAAAATGTGCAAATGTGTAATTTTGAGCCTTTTCTTTGAAAAATCATAACTCAAGAAAGAAGAAGAAAAAACTCAAGAAAGAAGCAATTAATGTTGCCACCGATACCATCACAAGACCAATTTAAAAAAGATTGGGAATTTATCTATGCTACTGAAAATGACTATTCAGAGGATGAAAAATTTCTTCAGGAAAGATTTACTAACCTTGTTCCAATTCCTGGAACAAAAAAATATCATTCATTTATACTAAAAGACGAACGAAGCATTTTTGCTAGTGAATTCTCAGATGCATATGAAAACCAAGAAAATACAGCATGCTTTGTTCTTAATAATACAAAGAAACGAAAATCTTCTGGTGTTAGCAACCAAAGACAATCTTCCCGATTGAAAAAATATTATTAAGATTAGTATTAAGATGAAAATGTAAGTTATATACTGAATAATTGAATAAATAAAATTAAAAAAAAATAATAATAATCTTATTTGTTCCATAGGAAAGAAAGAATCCCTTTTCAGTGTAATAAAAAATTGAGTCAGAAACATTTTTTTTTTCAGTTTTTCTTAGCGGTGTAATTTTTCATGAAAAATATCATCCATTCCGACTTAGGGGTGTATTTTATAAGTCGAGTCGATCAAATTGTTGTCACTCGAGTTTTTCGACAGTTGTCACTCTATGTGACTGGATTACTATGGGAGTCGACGGGTGACATCTGAAATATGCATGCTTGCTTTGATCGACAATGAATACAGACGAGTCACATGAATCTGCTCGATTTACAAAATAGGCCCCTTATACTTCATTAAAACCAATCCCATATCTTTTTTTCAGATGTTTTAGAAAATTTGCAATTGCTTTGATAAAAAATCTTTGTTGTTCCGATGCTTCGATTGAAATATGGGTTTTCAAAGAAAAGGCTTATATGGTCATTTTCCACAAAATTGGCCATAACTCAAAAACGAAAAAAAGTACATTTCAAAAATTTCAGCGATTAAAGCTTATGAAATTACCTTCTCAAAAATATATTTTTGAAAGTTTTCCACTAATTGTAACATAGTTTTTCCGGCTTTTCTTTACGAATTTTCTCAACGGTGGAAAATTTTGTGGAAAACTGTTTCCAGTTATTTTTTTTTAATCCTGAGAAAATTTGCTTTCATTTTCATAAAAAAAAACTTTGTTTCTACGATGCTTCTTTCTTGAGTTATGATTTTTCAAATAAAAGGCTCAAAATGGCACATTTGCACATTTTTTACAAAATTGGCCATACCGTTTTGATTCATACTACGGACACTTAAGGCCTCTTTGAAGTGTATGTCACCTAAAAGCATATAAATTAAATCAATGTCTATGATTCCTCAGCGTTATCATGCTATCAGGACACTTACCTTTCGAATGGTAGGTTAAGATTTGAATTGCACAACTTCAATATATTTAAATAAATAGAAATGTGTGCCCTCTTCACGATTCTTATTCCGGAAACCACCTCACTTTTGCTTCTTATTCCGGACACTTTGATTCAAATTCCGGACAGTTCGTTAAATCGTTAAATAAACACTACCAGCCATAAGAAAAACGTCAAAACTAGTTAAGCATTGTAAATTTTCATGGATTGCTATGGAAAAATCATATTAAAACGAGTCTCCAAAATGGGAACTTTCGAACGGCAAATTTTAAAACATTTCAATGGAAACCTTTCCCATACAAAGTTGAGTGTCCGGAATTTGAAGCTGTCCGGAATTTGAATCAGAACGGTAACTCAAAAACGAAAAAAAAGTACATTTCAAAAATTTCAGCGATTAAAGCTTATGAAATTATCTTCTCAAAAATATTTTTTTGAAAATTTTCCACGAGTTGGAGCATAGTTTTTTCGGCTTTTCTTTACGAATTTTCTCAACGGTGGAAAATTTTGTGGAAAACTTTTTCCAGTTAATATTTTTTTTTATTCCTGAGAAAATTTTCTTTCATTTTTTATAAAAAAAAACTTTGTTTCTACGATGCTTCGTTCTTGAGTTATGATTTTTCAAAGTAAGAAGTGTCAGAGGAAAACAAAAAAATTCCAACTGAGTTTTCCGGGAAAATAAGCGACCCTGAATTTTTCTCAATTTTTTTTTATTCATATATTTATGAGTCCTGCCTGTGGAAAAAGTTTCATGAAAATCTGAGACCCTTCGGCCCACTTTGTACGGAAATAAAAAAAAAATCCCCAACTGTTAAATAAAAATGGTTGTTCAACAATTTGAATATTAGAACATGAAAGGAATAAGCATAACTTGAAATATGAAAAAGGAAATCATCAAATAATTTTTTTGTTGTCTCATTCATCAAAACAATCATTAAAGTTGACCTGTGAATATATTAAATCTACATATACACAAAATACTAAAGAAAACATTAGTTACACCAATTTAAATTTGGAGCATTTATAACCTTTCTAAAATAGATTGACTTCTGATAGTGAAAACCTTACAAATAACATTACAACTATCTAGTCTATTCTAAGTATCAAAATGATTTTCTTGAAAAAAGGGCCCTCACAAGACAATGGCCCCGAGGCCCCCACATTCGTTTATCCGGCCCACCGAAGTAACAATTTCACAGCAATTTGGCATTCGTGTGGATTTATTAATGTTTTATGACAGTTACATGAATGCTATAGTAGCTAGAGGCGACATTTAACGTTGCTAGAAGATGCAGTGCCCGATAGTTTGAAATAAGAAACATATTCATACTGGATATACATATCCTGTGCTGAATGGAGAACGATACAAGCGAAAAAACATTGCATAAATTGCAGCAATGTGTAGGACTTAATCATTGCGGGTTTTCCGATTCCTTTTAGCGTGTATTATTTGATTAACTACCCCCAAACTACCCATGACTGTTCTCAATTAGCTATTTCATAAAAAAAAACTAACACCTCATATTGCAATCATCTGAAGGCAAGAAACAAACTAATTGATTACTCACTCCTTCGCCTCAGCAGCACGTGAAATCATAATCAAAACAATCCTTTTCTCTTCAGGACCTTCGCAACATGTGCTTCCATGCTTACTCTCGCACCGCATCAACAAATACTCTCTGTTTTCCCAATGTTCAATCGCTCCACGCGTTTTCCACTCTCTTTCTAAATTCCCCATTATCACTCTCACTGCGAGGCTGCGAGAGCAGTTGCATTCTTCGACCAATCACCATCCGCTCTCTCCCGAACCGCTCTCAATTTCGGTTTGGCGCGCTTCTTCCGAACGATTCTGATTCGTTGTCGGTCGGTTCTGAAATGCGAGAGAAAAAAAACTGGAGAGCGGTTCCGCCGCCTCTCACGCGTGTGAATCAAGGCTTATTTTGTGTGCACTGCAACGAACGAACGTAAAAAAATCGCCTCAGCTCGCAGAAGAAATTCAGCTTAGCTGCGGTGGCGGCGAAAATTTCAAGTTAAGTAACGACTACCAGCTCGGCTGCGGCAACAGTTCAAGCTCAAACCGCAAACTGGTCACATCGTGCGAAAGATAGTTCCGACGGATTTCGATTGATTTATCTCAAAGATTAGAACATACCGGCGGCGATAGTTACAAGCGTGATTGGAAAGTGAAACTCGAAAAGTTTGGTATTGTGGAGCGGAAAACGCGTGAACGAGTTTTCCGAAAGGAAACGTGGACATCGGTGTCCTTGGGACGAGATCATAGCCTGTCAATATAGTGACTAGTATAAAAAGCGATGCCGCCACAGAAATAAATCAAAAATTTGAGTGTCGTTTTTTCGGGGAGGAAAATTACAAGACGAGAAGATCGAGTGCAAGTGCATTGGCGCATTCGCATGCAAATAGTGAAACGAAGAATCGAGGGAACAAAGCAAATAAATAAAATAGCAGTGCGGAGGCAAATATAAGCAGATAAAATTAAAACATTTTCCTGACAAGGTTCGACCGACGAAGTAAAGGCGGCCGAGGCGAAAGGAAGACGCTCAAGAATTCGGCCTTTGGGTGATATTTGTAAGACCGTTTTTTGGAGGCATATGCAGTTTTATGAGGAACAGCACGAGAGGTTCGATCGTTATCAGCGAACGGCAAACGTGTAGGACGAAGCGTGTCCATATCTCAGGTGGGAAGAAAATAAATACAGGTCCGTGATTGTTTGTACGAGAAGCAGTGCTATTGGGAAGAAGTAGAAAATTGTGGTGGTGAGTTCAGAACAAGTGGTTATCGAGAAGAGATTGTTTCGTGCTGCTGAATGCCGTTTAACGCATAATTGTCCAATGTTGCAGAATATGCAAGCGAGAAAAACATATTTGTTCCTTGAATCGGCAATGCTTGTGATGAATTGAACAAAATTAATTGCAGTAATGTAAAGAATAGGGTTTCATAGACACAAAAAACGGCATTAATGGAACAACCCAAACTGTGCTACGAAATCCAAAGCTAGACAATTATGCCCAGGAAATACAGCGTTTTGGGAGCATTTCTACGCATAACAGTCCCACAAATTGTAGTCACCAATTTTATGTTGAGCATACTGCTATAAATTTCTGTTCTAACGAATAGGTTGTATCCATAGAAGAAAATGTGTATCCCCAAGACTATGTTGACTCAGTTCATGAAGGCTCAAGTGACTTATGCCAATCAGAGCCACACGTTGAGTGGGTGAAGAAATGTGATGCAATAGTTTGGAATCTGTAGCAAAGCTGTCCTCATGTAAGATAACGTGAAAATGAATAAGTTAGTGATTAAAGGATTGGATGAGTAAGTTAATGAGTAAATGAGAGTGAGTGAGGTTGTCCTTCAAGGTATATGAAGGACTTTTTATCTGGTTCTTAAACAAATTTAAGCAATTTCAAGCAAAATCATTTTTGTATTCTTTACAAGAGTATTGTATTCTTCACACCTGATCCAACTACAATGATTACACTAATAATGCCCGTTTCCATTTAAATTACATCTGAAATAAAGTGACTAATAATCATGACTAGGTTACCGATAATAGTGTGAACAGATTACTACACTTATGAACAAATTGGTGGGTTCTTGCCAGAGCGTTAATGATTAATCATAAATTTAATCATGATTAATGATTAATGATTATGATTAATCAAAAATGTTAATCATTAATCACAAAAAATCAAGAATTAATCATTAATCACTAATCATAATCATTGCAATATTATGTTTTAATCATTAATCACTAATCATAATCATAAAGATCGCTAATTTTATTCAGTAATCATAATCTTAATCATAAGTCAAACATTTAATCAATCATTAATCAATCATTGAACAAAATTTAACAAATTTTCCACATTGCTTTCTAATATATAAATAAATTTTACATTTCTTATATCGTGTGACAAGAACAATGACAGTTTATGCCCAAGGAGGTTCCAAATTCAACCAAGCACAGAATGGCTTTGCTTTGTATCCAAGGACGTTACCATAAGAGTAAAAAAGACCCTTAAATATTTCCTCCATGTACAGTGATCCCACGCAGTTGAATCACCCACAATTTATGAATCAGCTGATTTCAAAAGACAAAATTATTATCAAACTTGTCACAAAACATCATAGAATTATTTTTACACATAGTTTCTTATCAGTAAAAATAATTCTGTGATGTTTTGTGACGAGTTTGATAATAATTTTGTCTTTTGAAGTCAGCTGATTCATAAATTGTGGGTGATTCAACTGCGTCGGGTGACTGTACGACGGTGCATTTGCTTAGTTGTATTTGATCCGAATCCAAAGACCCGGTTGGAAGCATGTGAGTGGTACCATACTACATGAAGAATTTCTGTTTATAGGGGCAGATCACCAAAATTTGACCTTGCGCTAGGTTTTTAGTCGTTCATAAGATTTCTGTATACTTTGTATGAAAATCGGAAATCAGTCCTTTTTGCCTAGTAGGTGATATTAATAGTTCCTCGCTGTCTTTGTTCACGTTTGATGTTTGAACTCTAACATCGCCTGCAGATATTCACTGAATATAGCAGAGCGTTAAGATAATCTTGATTCAACATTTGATAATTATATACGAAAAATCATGCTTAAAACTTTTTAATTTGAATTGTTCTCTTCAATAATGAATAAAGCCATTCATTTTCATGTTTATTACTCATTCGTTGTGTAGGTCAAAGCGCTAGATATTTAAATTTTTGAACCCCGGAGAAAGTCCTCCCCTATCTGTAATGCTTTGTGTATGAAAATTTTCAAAATTTTGTTTGAGTCGTACCGCATGAGCCTACCCCCTCCTCCTTCGAGCTTTACATGATTTGTGGACGGTGCCTTAGGGAGATGCCATTTAATCATTATTTTGAATAATAATCATTGATTAATGGTTAATTATTCAAAGGCCAATAATCAAATGACAGAAAACAATAAATCTGATATAAAAATCGTTTGAGCTTCGTTACAGCCAATTTTTAATCTATAACCGTTTTCACTGATATCTAGATTCAAATTAGAGGGTCTTGTTTCCCGGACTTGAAAAAATCCCGGGATTCGGGATTTTATTTTTAAAAATCCCGGGACAAAAATCAAATGCTTCCAAAATGACTATAAAACAGTCAGAGCGGGTTTTGAAGCAATGTTTAGTTTTATAGAGTAGTTTCATAATAACCGAACCTGCTTTTAAAGGTGATGTTGAATTTTATTAAAAAAAAAAAAAAAAAAAAAAAACAATGCAATCTTAGATTTTATTAATCAAAATTTCACCTATCTGTAATCGAATTTAATGATCATTTATTTAAGTTAATTTGAAAAGCAAATCAAACGTGATGCATAAGGTATAGGTGTAGGTAATACCAATCACTCTCAAATTTTACCAAGAAGTCTTTTAAAATCTACTCTCATGATTATGCAACTTATTTAGATTGTTGTATCATATGGAATCTTCATGCTTTTAAATGGTTGGCATAACATCCATGTTAGACGTTAGAGCCACGTTAGACCAGGAAAAGTATAAGGTACACCGGGCAAATTGAAACAGCAACGGGAAGATAAAAAAACGATCCATCAAATCAATTGTTGCCAAAGGAACAAACTGTAGATAAATCTGTTATAGTTTATTGAAAATTACGTAACTAACATGCCAGAGAAACACAAGTTTAAGCATAAGTGGCCTTAAATCTCAATAAAACTCTTAGAGAGTAAGTTGAATGCAAGAACTTAAATACATTATTGCATCAACATGCACAAAAAAAACATTTGTGCCATTATTTGAAAAAAAAAATACAACAGCATTTTCTAGTTAAACATGTAATTTCGGGAAATCCCGGAATTTTCGAAAATATCCCGGGATTGGGGATTTTTAAGATTTCCCCGGATTTTTGTCCCGGGATTCCCGGGACAAGACCCTCTAATTCAAATCAAGGAAGGGCGGAAATTCCTTTGAAACATAGTTTGAAAAAATATTTTTCCAGTTTTTCATAAAGATCTCGTTAGAAAATCCCTACTAAAAGTTCAAACTGATTTCGCACAACATTTCTCAAAGAATTGGGCTGTTTAGTGATTAAATATTTACAGTGATTTGTAGCTAGTTCGGAAGATCACATTTTTCTAAGTACATCACAATTTTATTGCGCTTCAATATCCTTATATTGATATTATAATTGATTTAAAAAGTTTAGTTCCAGGGCACGGAAGATTTTGAAACCTTGGGTTCTGGTTCAAACTTTAACGTAGATTCAGAAAACACAAAAAACTGGATACACCTAAACAAGCCAATTCTTCCGAAAAATTCAATATCTACTTCAATAATTCCCTTGAGAATGAATTCAATGGCTTTTATTTTACTTTACAAAAAAATACAGAAACTCGTTAGAAAGGCAAGCAAATGCCATTAAACTTTTATATGTACAATAAACATATTATCTTTGGGTTTGGTCGCCTTACTAATTCTACACTGTTCTTTCTTTTATAAAGTGAAGTATTAAATTCAACTAGTTTTTTACCAATATTTTGAATACTTTCCCGCGGAAATCGACAAACCTTACATACCGGCATATGTTCAAGTTTATCTATAACGCTTGAAACATCCGTTTATGGCGAAGTAGGTCGTAATTGAAATTTGTACTGAGCGTTTATGATTGTGGCTAATTCGTCTAACGATTGCGAATTGAAGAAAAACACTTGGTTTTGCACTGACATAACTGAGAAGGTATGATGACTGAGTTTTATCACTTTAAAATTGCAAGCTGCAATATCAACATGGCTGTCAAAACGAATGACGGGCTACTTAGCCTTAAAACGATGTGTCGCAAGCTACGCTTCACAAAGCCACATTCGCCACATAGTTAATGAATAACGATTAATCAAAGAGTAATACCGGGTACCCCCGCTGGTTTGACCACATTTAATCTGAACACTTTTTAATTTGTACCCCGCTAATTTGCACATCGTTCAGATTAAAAATGGTTCAAACGTCAGTTTGCTCATGGAACGAAGTGAAGTGAAATGGAACATTGCGAAACCGAACGCAGAATCAAAACAAAACAGTGAAAGAGGTGACCAGAAACACGTTTCTAGGGTGACTAGGTGTTCAAATTAAAAATGAATCCCGATGGTTTGCATGAGGTATCGTTCAAATTAACGGGGGTATACGGTACAAAAAAAAATAAATGATATGAGATGCCCTAACCACCTTTAAGTATGCAACGAATGTATCACACTCTTGAAAATTTATTGGTACACATATGATTAAAAAAAAATGGGAAAATTGATGTGAAATTTGCGATAAAAGGTTACATGTCTTGCGGTGAGAATCGAACTCACGACTCCCTATTCACTAGATAGGGCGAGTTACCCCTACACCACGAGAGAACTCATGGACTGAGAAGTTAACGATTTCAACACAATAATCACGGTCCTCTTTCACGAAGTGAACCTCTTTCGGAAAAATTAGATGCTCATCCAAACACAACGCTTTCTATTGTTGAATGCCTAGTAACCGAGAGTAGTTATTAGGTACATATAGAAAGACTACACACGTGCTGGGCGAGATTTGCATAGTGCGGGCTCACAATGGGTCGCGACGTTCTAAATATAAATAAGATAGATGATAATTAAAAAAGTATTATATTAAAATTAAAAATTTTGATCAAATTTGACATCAGGCACGTAAGGGTTAATCATAATCATTAATCATAATCACTTTTCATACTGAGTTTAATCATTAATCATAATCAATAATCATCTAAAACTTTAATTTAATCATTAATCATATTCATTAATCATACTTTGGCTTAATAATCAATCACAATCATTAATCATGGCTTCAAAATTTTTAATCATTAATCATAATCATTAATCAAGATAAAATTGAATTTAATCATTAATCATTTAATTAATCATTGCGACCCGTTAATCATTAACGCTCTGGTTCTTGCCATGATATTTCATATTATAATGATGATTAGTGGCTTCAAGTGATCTTATTGCAAGAATCTCATCGTATTTTTGGATATCTTCGGTGGCTTATTGGAGGGATTAATTGATACCCTAAGTGCATATTTTGGTAAAATCTTTGACAGATTTTAGTTATTTTTTGTCTTGGGACATTTTTGTCTAACTAGGAGCTTCAGGTAGAAATCTCAGGAAATTTTTAAATGGTATATGGAGAAATTATTCAAAAATTCTTGGTGGGATCCATCATTATTTTCTGGCAAGATTTTCCCGCAGATTACTTCTCAGATTTTTGATTGTAAAAATCATCGCAAACCGCCTATACATTGGGATGGCCCATGATGATCAAATTCTTAATCTTAAATATCTTACCCCTTAATATTTTTATCCATTTTAATCCATAAAAGCTGCTGTCAAAGTTTGAGCGAGTTCCATCAACTCTAAGGGGACCAAACGAGGCTTAAGTTTGTGTGGAGAAAATCGACCAAATATATAGGAAAACCATTTCCTGCGTTCTTGGTCATAAATTTCTTTCGTTAGTGACTTGAAGATTTTCCTATTGAAACGAAAAAAAAACTTCAACAAACCGGCATTTTTTCGCAAAGAGACAAAAAAGTTATACATGGGGAAACTGAAATTTAGTTCTTGCCGGCGTGGAACAAGCAGAAAAAAAAAACATGTTTTGGACCACTGTAACCGAAATAACGACACTCTGATGGAGTGCTTCGAGAAGACAGTTAGTTTTCGGGTGAGCGGAGAAGTTTCTTCAGTTTTCGTGCGTTTTTTTCTGAGCAGAGTGTTCTGTGAGGGCCCAACCAATCGAGTTCACTTTACACGCGTCTTCAATGTGATTTAATTAGTATATCAGCTTATGCGTTTTTTTTTTCATATTAATGACACTTTACACCATAGGGTGCATTTGTGTCAGACTAGGATTATGCGTTTTGAATTGACGGAGCTGAAGCTAATATTTCTTTCCCCAATCCCACCTGACTGCAAGGACTTGGTCTGCGCCATTATTGGCCCTGTATAAATAGGGGCACTACATTATGCACATTGAAGAAGATCATTGCAAATCTCAGCTGAACTTATAAATCATCAAGCAGAAATTTTGCACATTTGGGACCCAAATGCAATCCAAAAAGTGGACTGGAGCGAGAATCTATTTTTTTTTTCTCATATAACCGTGTTCCAGGCTACACACATTGTGTAGTCAGTCTAAGCCAAGCACAGTAACTGAAACAAGGACACTTTGATCCCAAAATAAATAATACGAGTTGAATATGTATAAGGCGAAGTGTTGCCAAATCATGTCACAATTTTGAATTAAAGAAAATGAGTCGGTACTGCACTTACGTAACTGATAAAGTATCTGCATACTTTCTACATGTGAGGACACATAATGATTCTTTTCTGGATCATTGGTAGCTATTCAGACTGAGTTTTATTAAATTGAATTTGCGAGCTGCAATGTCAACATGGCTGCCAAAACGAATGACAGGCTACTTAGCTTTAAGCATCGATTACACTCATAAAACATCCACTATTTTACAAAGTAAATCAACGTAAATCATTTTGTGTTTAGTAGACCACATTCACCTAATGGAGCAACATTCATTGACTTGTCCAAATTTATTCAAAATCTCGTGAAAAGAAATAATTTTTGTGAAAATTTCACTGCTATATATTTAATTTCGCCAGGGTGTTACTAATACAGTGAATCTCGTGGGAAATGGCCAATTTGGGAATCTAAGTTAGGGATGTAGCCCAAACTGGTTTCGGTGGCCTTTATTGACCAGAGATGGGCATCTGACAAAAAGTGACCCGGAAAAGAACGAACCGATTCTCTTCCCCTATTCTACTTCGTTCGTTTCTCGGCTTTATTATAACGCTTGGCACGTGCCTTGCTTTGCACGCCACGGCACCAGTGGTGGAAGTGTTTGCATCACAAAGAACCTTACGAATGTAAGATGCGTTGACAAAAGATGTTATACCAACGCAAAAGAAACATAACACAATCACAAACAGGTTTGGTGTGAGTAGGTTCGCACCCGATTGGGATGGTACACAGACTATGTCACGCAAAATTTCATGTTTTTCGACCCCCTCTCTCCTCTTTGTCACGCTTTTTGTATGATACCTCCAAAAATTTTGTAAGGTTTGTCACGCTTGGCTGGACAACAACATCGAAAGAGACCGTCGTAATAGGAAAAGTCACTTTAAAGTATAATTACGACATTATATTATTTTTTGAGGTACCGTAATCCGGGGGCAAATTGTTCACTGAGGCGAATTTGATCAGCTCGATACCAAAGCACATTTCCTCCCAAGGATGCTGAAGGTTTCTTTGGCACCACGAACATTCCATGTATTCTAGTTTATAGATGTCTAACGATGATGTTGACGTATTTCATTTTTATTAGGGTCATTGCCTACATTTAGGCGTATTAGGCAGATTTTCAAAGGTTAATTTTATTTCCAAAGTTTAATCTCCGCATGACTTTATCATTATGAGCTTTTATTGGCTTTTATCGGTGAAAGCGATACTACTCAAAGTGGAAGGGAGCAAGGAAAGTAATGATTCAATATGATGGATAGAATCGCAAGCGAGCGATGAGAGAAATGAATAGAAGTTGAAAACTAACAGAGGGCCATATATGAACAACACAATCGAAGCGACAAATCGTTGCCTAACGTCCTGGTTTTGAACGGCTAGATGTTGTAGCATTGGTCACTACTAACACTAGACAGGCAAAAATTTGTCGCCTCGACCTGTTAACTATATTGTTCGGCGGATGTTTCAGTTCTATCGGTCGATGGCATATTTTCGGGGATTCATATGAAAGTCGCGTTACTTATTGGATTTTTCGCGCCTCGTCTCATATGCCCCTCATTCACCCAAGTAATCTTGATGATATGTACAGGAAAGTCAGTGCTAGTGAAAAAGCGAAAGGCGCTATTCGGTTTAGTGCAAGAACGATTATACTTTTAATATGGTTTTAAACTCGATATCGAGATACAGAATATCAAGTAAGGGAGAGTTGACTGTATATATGATTGATCCATTTATAAAAGTTTAAATATATATCAAAATCTTTGCTAATGATGCAGGCAAAGGCAACAATCAGTCCGATTTATTTTACTTAAGTGCGTTACTAACAAAGAGTTTGATGTAAAGTGAATTTTTTAGACATGATTTCTGATATCAGGCTATTTCTGATATCGGACTATTCTTGCGAACGCACCAACTATTTGTTTTCAAAATTAACTGAAAATTTTGGGCAGGACTGCTGTAAAGAAACCCTTTTTATTGCTTTAAATATACGCTTTTTAAAACTGTAAAGATGTATTGTTTCCTCAGTAGTTTAGCAAAACTGCACAGTGAGGAAATATGGACCCAAATCGACACCTAATTCTTGGCCATTTATAAGAAAAATGGGGCAAAACGGGCCCTTACAGTGGTTTCAAGTGGATGTTATGTATTCCATAGTATTCTCCAGTTGATTTTATTTTCAGGTAAAAATATTTAGTTGGCTGCTGTCTACTACAATGAACAGTTAATGAAAAAAAAAGCATTTTTTTGGGCAAAGGGGTCCTGTATTCCCCGAATGATTCTACGCCGGAAAAATATAATTTGAATAATGGCTATCAGCGGTGAATACTCTTAAATATCAAAATATTAAATTTTAGGGCAAAAGCCCGTTCAGTCATTGGCACTAGATGAAATGTGTTCCTTCATACTACTTATATTATTCTTCATAAGTAAAAATACATTCAGTTAGCAGCAATCAGTCGCAACTGTTCTCTATCCCAGATGAATATCATTCGAGGGTAAAATGGGGCAAAACAGGAACTTCCACACGATTCCGAGAACCGCAATCAGCCATCAGAATTAAATACCGATTTGGGCCCATATTTTCCCATTGTGGATTGCAGGACATTCCAAAAGAGCTTTGTAGGATTGGAAGGCCGTGTAAACCACTTTATGCCTCTTGAGCACCTGTCAACTCATTGGAAATTCTTCGAAAGTTTCTAAACTCCCTCCTTTGAAAGAAAATGGAATTGATGTGGACTCTCATCAGGTCACTTAAGAACGAATTTCATCGACTACAGCCCACTTTATGACCCAAACAGCATATGTAGGTGGATCATTTTTTTCCAATATATTTGGTCGATTTCCTTCATAAAAATTGAAGCTTGTTTAGCCATACACCGCCACTTAAAGTTGGCGGATTCCGCTCAAACTTCCATAGTAGCTTCTCAAAGTTCAAATATTTTGAAGGGTCTCACTTAAGATTCCTTAAGTTTGAGCATCATAGGCCTTCCCAGTGTTTATGCTCATTGGCATTGCTGTAACTATTCGGATATATTGTAAAGGCCATAAATTCGGATTAGACCCTGTCTATAAAACTTTTCGTAAACTCAAGCATTTTACTCTTGTTTACTGTGTGTTGTAACGTTGCCCTTCCTCTAAATAGTGCTGATTTGGGCTCTGGCCAGAAGCGGAATTGATTTTCATCATATTCAATAATGCACTTGTCCCCATTATTGTGAAGAACAGGTTGTGTTCCACATAAGATATAAGCCCAACGGTGACAGTTATGCGTAGAAATGGACAAAATGGGACAAAATGAATTGGTGTATTTTTCATAAAGTTTCCGAACAAAGTTTGGAAGTTTTGTAAGCATTTCCTAACACTATATACGTATAAAAAACTAATTGGTAGCAAAAAGAGAGAACTGACAAAAAGTAACATGGGACAATTATGCGCATAACGGCAGTGCAGTAGTTGTAAAAAGAAACCAGACCAAATTTACATATCGCGTATTTTCCTAATCCCAATTCAGAACGGTGTAAATTTGTTCGGCGGCATACGAATAGCGAGTTTGCTGAAAAATCTACCAACCTTCATTTCATCACCGTGAGTGCATTTCTCAACGCCAGGTTCTGCCTCCTACATTCGACGCTGGAACGCACAATTTAAAAGTATAATACAACCGTCGTCAGCACACTCGTAGAAATTATACTTTGGGTGATCACGCAGCTGCTGCCAGTTCAATGTAGTAGATAGCTACCTAACTACTGACTTCAGCAGTACTTACTTGCGGAAACAACGATCAATTAACGCTAATAACCGTACAACCAAGCTACGTCCCGAATACACCAACCCTCCCATACTATGAACTATGGGTAAACCGGTGCGAAACAGGCAAACTCCGGACACCGGTGGCATTTACCTGCATCCGGCCGATCCGACGACAGATCCAACTCCCGAAACGGCGATGGCCAAACCGTGCGTCAACTTCAGGCGAACTCAGCATCCGGCACTTCCGTTGCCCCATCACAGACACTCCCACCGGTATCCGCACCATTACCAGCATCCTTCGAATTCAGTGACGTCCACGGGGTGCAGAACCCACTTCGGACGACTCCTTAGTAGCAGTTGTCTATCGAAATTCCTGATTTTATTGTTCCTATCGATCTGTGATAATCGAGCGTGTAGGACGCTCCCAACCCTAACAGAGGCCGCTTCCGTAGACAGTAGCACCAGAAGCACCGTTCCCCCCATTCTAGCCACCACCGGCAGTAGCAGTAGTAGTAGTAGTAGTAGTAGCAGTACCCCTAGCAGCAGCAGTATCCAGACTGCCGAAGTTTCAAGTGATAGTGAAAGTATGGCGCCGTCGGCGTCGTCGTCGTTCAATCGAACCAAACTGCAGGAGATCGTCATGGAGGGACTCGGCCTGAGTGAAATTCCAGACGTTCGCGCGGTAAGTAACCTACAGCATACGGTTTTAATTGTTACGTAGATAAGACGACGATAATCAAATGAATAACAGTAGCAGTGGCGGGTGAGGTTCGGTGTTTCCTAAATAGAGATATTGAAATGGGAATTAAATTGTTTGCATCCGGTTAGCTGGTTGAACAGAAAGGAGTCACAGCCTTGGGGCGATCACTCGATTTGGACATTTTTTTGTCTGATTCTCAATTGAGATTAATGGTGTTTTGCTTCGAAATAGTTATGTTTTGTTTATGTTATTATGTTTTTCAAAATTTACAGATTCAGGGCTAGTAGCGGCTGGGCAGCGAAATACTATTGTCTTCGGTAAATAATATCCAAAATCCAAATAGTGAACAAATAGTAACTTTAGACTAAGAAGTCATTTATTTTCATTTATTCAAGAAATTAAAACTCTACCATCATAGAATATACAGTTTCGAAAAAGCAGCACTATAAGCGCTTAAGTTCAAAAAGTGTGCTGATATTTTTTCAGCTTTGCCAGTGCAAAAGCAACTGAGTTTCATTGCTTTGAAGTCTTGAGATGAACAAGCCTTGGGGCGAAGTAGGCCGTCATTGAAATTTGCGGTCATCTATGATTGTGACTAATTCATCTCACGATTGCTATTTAATAAATGTCGGTTTGTTTTGCACTAAAATATCTAAAAAAGTATCAGCATACTTTCTACATGTAAGTGCGAATAGTGATACTTTCCTGAATCTATATCAACTATGATAACTGAATTTTATTGCTTTGAATTTGTGAGCTGCAAAGTCATCATGGCTGCTTTCAATGACAGCGTACTTCGCTTTAAAAGATACTTCCAAACTACGAGAATAATTTTAATAAATGCCTATCTAATCTAATCTAATCTAAACGCTTGCACAGCCAATATTGAAAAGCATCCTGGAAATACCAAAATTTCTTCTGGTACTTTTTTGTCAGCATTAATATTTACAGCATATCAGTGATATGGTACAAATATTAAAATGGCCAGGCCCACTGTGCAGACTTTGGGTTTGAAGATAATTGAGAAATTTACGGCAATCAGATTATTCACGTATGAATTACATTATTAACGAAAACTCCTCAATTTATAGAAAGGAAGAAACGGGGACAGCCGTACCAACTGTTTCATAAAGGGAGCTAGTTAAAATCGTTGGAAGTGGCGTAGCAAAGAGTGTTAAGGTGAAGATGAATTGAAGCCAAAGTTCAAATTTTCAAGACCTAATCGATTGGTCACCACCAGCTAATGACCAATCGATTAAGTTTTCAGCTCAATCGGATGTTTGGTTCTCCAGATCCGTGCTCTTGAAAATTTGAACTTTGGCTTCGATTCATCTTCACCTTAGAGCTCACTCCATTGTTGTTCAATACCGATGGGCACAGGCATTTCTCCCGTATGCCCTGGCTCTAAAGCCTTGGCTTAAGCGCCATTACTCGCTCTCTGAAATGAAATGAAGAAACAATCTAGTTTGTAGTTGCGAGCCCTCCCCGTATTTTAAATGCACATGACGACAATTCAATAAACAAATCTGGGTGAGAGAGTTCCTTTTATTCTTCATGGGTTATAACATGAAGAATAAAAGGGAACTCTCTCACCCAGATTTGTTGTGTTTCGCAACATCCGTTCATCTTGGAGAAACAGCTCCTCCCAGATCGGCGTTTACTGAATCTTCCACTTACACGAGCAACTATTTACCATTATACCACAAATCGCTCGATAGTGTAATCATTTAATTGAGTAACGACAAATATTTTCTCCATAACGAACACGAAACGTGTGTGGTACTGAATGAACATTGTCATAGATCTTGTCTTCCAACCCTGTTATGATGGTTAACAATCAAAAGCATACTGTTGAAAGAACTCCGAGAATGTAACATCGGATCGAACATCAAACGATCTAGTAGGCATGGTACAACTTCGACGCCTCACTCCTATAGTAATGTCAGAATGGAATGCAAGGTTCTTCGTGGTGCTCCCGCTTGCCAACAACGATTCTGAGCTTCACATTTGGCGATCCTGCCAGGAGTTTTAAATAAATTTTCGTTTTTCCTGGAGAGCCTGGATTCGATAGCAAGCGGGAGTGTCCACTAGGAAATGTGTTTGTGTCGAGTGCTTCTTAAACCGCGTGTGAAAATATGTATTCAGAGTGATTGTAGAGTGAAGTTTGAATCTGATAAAAAGGCATCTGTAAGTAAACAGCAATGTGGTATTTTCTATGAATAATAGAAAACTGATTGAAGAGGAAATATGACATTAATATGCATTAGCCGCTTCACTACTCGCTGAAGCAGCAATGTTTCTCTCTGTTCTTGTTGTTGCTCTTATTGAACACCAGCATCACCTCAACTATTTGAGTTGCGCGATGCAGGCTTTGAAGTGAATATTTTGTTTTGCATTTGAATTCAAACAGATTGCTTCGATGGAAATATTTGAATGTAATAGAAAGTGTTTCATCTATTTTATCCGATTCAAAGATGATGATCATTTCGAGCTGATTCATCTAAGTTATGAAGTGCGCATTCTGCTTTTATCAGGGACCTATTTTCTGCATAGGTTGAACGGAAAAAAGAATAACGTTAGGAACTGAACAATTTTTTATTGCAGAAGTCAATTGGACATATCCGTACAAAACGTGTATAAAAAAATATCGTATAATTAAGCATAATTTGTTAAAAAATGTGATTTTGCAAAAGAGAAGTGAAGTGTTAAAGTTATTAGTGGTTTTCATGAATATTAATCAATTTGTATAACTTATCAATTAGTAATTTCAATAAAAAAAAAACTCTCGTAACATTTATCAACTGTGCAAATTTCTATATAAATAATAATAAAACTTCGCTTTGGTTGTATGTGATCATTTCATCGTTTCTTCTGTGATGATACACACATTTCTATATCTTATCTCTTCTGCTTTCAAATAAAAAACAAAATAATTTCAATAAAATAAAATAGAGTGAAAAATGAATGTAAGTGTGTGCAAATATTCCTAACCATGGGCGATTTTGAATTGGTGTTCTAAAAGTAGATTTTTCGTTCCAATTAATCGATTTGTTGATGTTGAAACAACATGAAATCCTAATTCAAAGGATTTGATTTATTTTGAGCCGTTGTTCTTGTAAATTTGCTTACGAGTGAAGAAATCGAATCGATTTGAATAAAATCTATACAAAGGACGAATTGAATTTTAATCGATTCAGTATTATCGATGTTTTGGTCAAATTTGAGCTATAATGCACATGATTGTTTTCTTTCCTATTTGCTTCAGTACATTGTGTATCCCGTAATGTTTAACGAACAAGTTAAGTGTGAAGCATACTGAATCGGTGAAATTTGTGAATTTTGTGTCGATAACCGGTGAAATCCAAACTATTCAAATCTAATTAATTCATTATTATTCCTGAATAAATGCCATGTTAAAAAAAAAAAATAACATGTTTGAAAAAAATATCCTTAACGCGACTGGTGGTTGCTATGAAAAAATGCCCTTAACACAATTGGTGTATGCAACGCAAAAAAAAATGTCCTTAACGTGACTGGTGATTGCAATTAAAAAAATATTATTGGTATTTGGTTGTCTTTAACGCGACAGGTGGTTGCAATGAATATGTTATTAACTGATGTTATTAACTCGACTGGTGGTCGCATACTTGTTCCTAGCAATCAATGTTATTGATATTGCTAGCGCGACTGGAGGTCGCATATTTGTTCTAAGCAATGGTGGTGTATACTTACTACCGCGACTGGTGGTCGCATACTTGTTCATAGTAACTGCTATTGATGTTGTTAACTCGACTGGTGGTCGTATACTTGTTCCTAGCAAGTATTATTGATGTTGTAATCTCGACTGGTGGTCGTATATTTGTTCTATGCAATGGTGGTGTACACTTGCTACCGCAACTGGTGGTCGCATACTTGTTCATAGTAACTGCTATCGATGTTGTTAACTCGACTGGTGGTCGTATACTTGTTCCTAGCAAGTATTATTGATGTTGTAAGCTCGACTGGTGGTCGTATATATGTTCTATGCAATGGTGGTGTACACTTGCTACCGCGACTGGTGGTCGCATACTTGTTCATAGTAACTGCTATCGATGTTGTTAACTCGACTGGTGGTCGTATACTTGTTCCTAGCAAGTATTATTGATGTTGTAAGCTCGACTGGTGGTCGTATATATGTTCTATGCAATGGTGGTGTACACTTGCTACCGCGACTGGTGGTCGCATACTTGTTCATAGTAACTGCTATCGATGTTGTTAACTCGACTGGTGGTCGTATACTTGTTCCTAGCAAGTATTATTGATGTTGTAAGCTCGACTGGTGGTCGTATATATGTTCTATGCAATGGTGGTGTACACTTGCTACCGCGACTGGTGGTCGCATACTTGTTCATAGTAACTGCTATTGATGTTGTTAACTCGACTGGTGGTCGTATATTTGCTCTAAGTAATGGTGGTGTACACTTGCTATCGCGACTAGTGGTCGCATACTTGTTCATAGTAACTGCTATCGATGTTGTTAGCTCGACTGGTGGTCGTATACTTGTTCCTAGCAAGTATTATTGATGTTGTAAGCTCGACTGGTGGTCGTATATTTGTTCTATGCAATGGTGGTGTACACTTGCTACCGCGACTGGTTGTCGCATACTTGTTCATAGTAACTGCTATCGATGTTGTTAACTCGACTGGTGGTCGTATACTTGTTCCTAGCAAGTATTATTGATGTTGTAAGCTCGACTGGTGGTCGTATATTTGTTCTATGCAATGGTGGTGTACACTTGCTACCGCAACTTGTGGTCGCATACTTGTTCATAGTAACTGCTATTGATGTTGTTAACTCAACTGGTGGTCGTATACTTGTTCCTAGCAAGTATTATTGATGTTGTAAGCTCGACTGGTGGTCGTATATTTGTTCTATGCAATGGTGGTGTACACTTGCTACCGCGACTGGTTGTCGCATACTTGTTCATAGTAACTGCTATCGATGTTGTTAACTCGACTGGTGGTCGTATACTTGTTCCTAGCAAGTATTATTGATGTTGTAAGCTCGACTGGTGGTCGTATATTTGTTCTATGCAATGGTGGTGTACACTTGCTACCGCGACTGGTGGTCGCATACTTGTTCATAGTAACTTCTATTGATGTTGTTAACTCGACTGGTGGTCGTATACTTGTTCCTAGCAAGTATTATTGATGTTGTAAGCTCGACTGGTGGTCGTATATTTGTTCTATGCAATGGTGGTGTACACTTGCTACCGCGACTGGTGGTCGCATACTTGTTCATAGTAACTGCTATCGATGTTGTTAACTCGACTGGTGGTCGTATACTTGTTCCTAGCAAGTATTATTGATGTTGTAAGCTCGACTGGTGGTCGTATATATGTTCTATGCAATGGTGGTGTACACTTGCTACCGCGACTGGTGGTCGCATACTTGTTCATAGTAACTGCTATCGATGTTGTTAACTCGACTGGTGGTCGTATACTTGTTCCTAGCAAGTATTATTGATGTTGTAAGCTCGACTGGTGGTCGTATATTTGTTCTATGCAATGGTGGTGTACACTTGCTACCGCGACTGGTGGTCGCATACTTGTTCATAGTAACTGCTATCGATGTTGTTAACTCGACTGGTGGTCGTATACTTGTTCCTAGCAAGTATTATTGATGTTGTAAGCTCGACTGGTGGTCGTATATTTGTTCTATGCAATGGTGGTGTACACTTGCTACCGCGACTGGTGGTCGCATACTTGTTCATAGTAACTGCTATTGATGTTGTTAACTCGACTGGTGGTCGTATACTTGTTCCTAGCAAGTATTATTGATGTTGTAAGCTCGACTGGTGGTCGTATATTTGTTCTATGCAATGGTGGTGTACACTTGCTACCGCGACTGGTGGTCGCATACTTGTTCATAGTAACTGCTATTGATGTTGTTAACTCGACTGGTGGTCGTATATTTACTCTAAGTAATGGTGGTGTACACTTGCTATCGCGACTAGTGGTCACAAATTGGTTCCTAATAAAAGTGATGTTCTTATGCATGCGCGACTGTATCTATAGAATAAGATATGTAAGCCCAATGATGGCTAGTAACTTAGTAGATATGTTATATCAAAACAAGTAACAACAGTCAAACAAGTCTTTGAGTGAGTATTTCTGTGAAAGTATGGTGGATTGAATGTACAACAAGATGAAAGTCAAACACTGATGCTACTCTGTTGAACGCATATATGTCAGTTTATTAATAGCAATATTTTGTCCAAAATTCGTCTTAGATATGTCATTTCATATAATTAGCTTGCCGTTTCTAATGTATGGAACGACATTCAACCGATCAATAATTTCAACGCCGTTCTGATTGCGTGGGTATCCTACAGCGGAAAAATGTTTCAAAGTCGCATTTACAAGTGAACTGTTGAAATATGAAACAGTATACATCGGTGAAGTTCTTAGCAATGTGAAATATACATCCTGAATTCCTGAAAGCTTTCGTGATGACGGAAACGATGTGAAAACTCATCACTTCAAACTTTTTTTTCCTGAGAAGAGGGAGGATGTGTGGTACTGAATGAACATTGTCATAGATCTTGTCTTCCAACCCTGTTATGATGGTTAACAATCAAAAGCATACTGTTGAAAGAACTCCGAGAATGTAACATCGGATCGAACATCAAACGATCTAGTAGGCATGGTACAACTTCGACGCCTCACTCCTATAGTAATGTCAGAATGGAATGCAAGGTTCTTCGTGGTGCTCCCGCTTGCCAACAACGATTCTGAGCTTCACAAAACGTATATCTCATTTGAAAATCTGTCAATTATATAAAAACAATTTTCAGATGCTTGCACGATTTGTCTGCCCATCCAAAACTACAACGGCTGATGTGTTGCCATGGAGTAGTACCATAGTCACAAGTCGTACCCTCTCATCATTCCATCTTGTCGCTGTTGTAAAATCCTAATTTTCACTTTTATACACCATGCATAATTATTTCTGATCAAACACAATTATTATCTATTGATTTTGTTGACATTTTCACATTATTATAAAAGCAAAAATGAAATCAAATCGCACAAACCCATTTTGGCATGAACACAATTCAACAACTTAGCCAAATGCAATTCAGATGAAATGTCACTGTCTTTCCTCGGATTCAAACTGCACACTTGTAAATTGTTGAAAAACGGGCCAAATATTCTACAAACTGATCGTGAATTGTACTTAACCGCAAGCCGTTTCACCATCAGCCGAATCGCGATTTGATCATCCGAATCGAAAAAAAATGCAGAACGATGAAAAACGCGACAGAAAAAACAAAAGGAGTCAACTCGCGCCACAGCCTGCTGCGATCGCATTATTTTAAGAAATGCCTATAAACGAAAGTTGCGCATTGTTCAATAGTTATCCATCCGAAAAAAAATCTCAGTTAATAACTGTGGAAGTACTCATTGTATACTAAGCTGAGAAGCAAGCTCTGTCCCAGTGAGGACGTAATTTCAAGAAGAAGCAGAAAAAGAAGAAGTTCAAAAGATATGGAGTTTTAAACCATGACACCATTGTGTCTCTTAAAAAGCATTTCAGTTTATTAACAAATTTGATTTAGTGAGGTCATGTGTAAAAACTGTGATATACGTTATTTATAAAATTAACAATTTTACTTAAGTCAGTTATGCAAATAAAAGAAAAATGTTGAAATTATAATTTTCTCGGACATCACATTGGACAAACGCATTAAGACTATGCACTTTAATTGTTTAGGGATAGAAGGTTATTGAAAAGCGGACTAAAATATTCGAAAAAAATGATAAAAATTGATATTTTCAAAAGGCTTAAAATTTCAAGTGCGGAAATACACGGAAGAGTATTATGCTGTAACTGATAGAGACCATAATACATTTTATGTAAGTTTCACACTATGGTCGAAACTTTCCAGGATATTGCCGTATAAGGTAACTTTTTCAATACTGAAGTTTACGAAAAATGGCTAAAAGCTTATACATGTTTTTAATTATGAATCGTGGTTTACGGCTAACCAGCCGAGTGGAAGTTTAACAACTACCGAAAAGCTAAACATTACATATAATTTGCAATTGGATTAGATGGACAAATTGATGTGAAGATTTGCGAAAAAGTTACACGTCTTCTCAGTGAGAATCGAACTCACGACTCCCCGATCTCTAGTTGGGGCGCGTTACCACTACGCCATGAGAGGACTCATGAACGCAGAAGTTAACCTGAATTCGATTTCAGCTCAATAATCACGTGGTCCTTTTTCGCAAAGTGCACCTCTTTCGGAAGAATTAGATGTCCATCCAAACTTAACGCTTTCTATATATATCCAATGCCTAGCCCGAGAGCGCATTGTTTTTTAGGTATAAGAATAGCACACTACACTAGCCAGCAACTGCGCTGGCTGAGGTATCTATTGTGTGGGCTTTGCACTTTGCGAAAAAGGACCACGTGATTATTGAGCTGAAATCGAATTCAGGTTAACTTCTGCGTTCATGAGTCCTGATATACAATCAACTTGCTATTAATTTTCAATCAAACACAATCAATTTACTATAAATTTCCAGGTAAAATTCAAAATCATCTTGTTTCGAACAATTTAATTTTATTGAATCAACTTTTATTGTCGAGCACTTTTTCTAGAAACGTCGTTTTGGCGATGCATTGTTTTTAACAAAGCTGAGGGAATGAAAAGGTTTTACCTTGAAGTGTAGTATGGAAATTACAAGAATAATATTAAATCAATCAAGTTTCTAAGTTGCATAATGTTTTAACAAGTGATTAATAAAACTCAAATCACAGACAATGCTTGAGGTTCTTTTTAGATCCACGTTTCACTCTTCTTTGGTCTTCTAGTTTCTTCACAAACTCATATTGTTCTACATTTTCTTAGGAATATTCTTGCCGAGTACTAAGGAAAAACATATTTCAGCAAACCTTATTTGAAAAACAATATTATTACAAAAAGTCGAACGACTTTCGGTATAGTAAATGAAAAATAATAAAAAAAACATTGATTGAAAAATCGATTCACTCAGCGTCAATGTGCAATATAGTAAGAAAGCATATTACAGAGTTGGTGAGAAAAATAAGAGTTAAATTTCGTAAAATCTTCGATGAAAATTTGAGAATAGTGTCTCCCTGAAAAACAATTTTAATTGAAATGTATGAAAAGTGGCTGTGACTAAGAATCAGATTTTTTTTTTCAAAAAAAATGTGGAAATTATTAATTAGTAGAATTTTTCTTTTTCATGGTAGGCTAAGTGTACTCTTAAGTACTCTTTTACGGAGTTTAAGAAATGTACTCTTTTCAGTGAAAGCAAATATGGTAACCCTAGTCCAGGCATTGCAGAATTCGTTCTCATTTGTTTTCGAAGCACGATCAAAGCAAGCGAAGAAAAACGTCCCATCTGTATCAGTCCATGATCGGCAATGTTTCGCAAGTTGTAACAAGCTGTAGCAGAAGATGATAAACAAGCTCTCATGATGTGTTAATGATCATGATTGGTACTTACTCTCAATTTTATCAGAATTCAATCCCTGGCGACGTCCTTTGGCTGTATAAATGATCGTATAATGTTCCTAACTTTTGCTCTGCTTTGTACGCGTGTACCCTAAGTAGCACTTTGTGTATGTTCCGATGAAGTTTGTTAATTGCCTATAGCTTCCAATCAACCTGAGAACAGCTTCTATCCCGGTGGGACGTGAAGCCAGAAAAAGAAGAAGCCCAACATATCCGTCAAACCTTGATTTACTTCAACCCGTAGCGTCTTAAAATCGCACAGACAAGATCACGACATCCTGTCGCACACTCCATCGGATCTCATTAGATCAGCATAATCCCTGCGCGCTGCACTCCGCTTCCACACCCGTAGCGCGGTATATATCGCTTACACTTTACCCATTAGTTCGCATTATTAAATTAATAGCATCCATGTTCTAAATTTATACTCTACCAACATCAACTACAAGTTAGTATATGGCGATGAGGCGAATAGGTCGATGCTTCTCAGTGCTCAGTGCTCAACATTGCGTGTACCGGCTGTCATATTCATACATCCGAACAGATTTGGAAGGTTTAGCTGCGTCTTCAAACATGTTCACATTTGAGACCGATCGTTTTCAACGCATGGATTGGAAATGACCGCGGGAAAATCGTCACAACTTGGCGCGGTCGTTCTATGTGTATGTAGGGTGGACTTGGATTTGAAGTGAAAACCAGACCACCATAATGAAAACAGCATAAACGCATCGTGGCCTTACGATTCGAATCATTCCGTATGAGCGCATTTGGATGTTCTGGTGCTGCCTTCGCCAGTACAAGCGGAGAAAACTATCTCAATCATTACTGTATTGAAATTTTATTTATTTATGTTTTTCTGAAACGATGTAGTTAGGCACTAGGGCTACAACGCAAGTGGCTGATTTATTTGAGAGATCAAAACCAAAGACATGAATATTACCGGCTTGTTTGGGCACGTTGCACTGTGTTTTATTTTCTCGATTTCATGCGCTTTTTGAATAGCGCCCAAACCGTTGATTTTAGCGATATAGTTTGTTCGGAGAAGTTTCTTGGTATAGATGCGCTTTAAATCTTCTGTCGAAAAAAGTTTTGTGATCAATCTTCCTAGCACCTGCTAATTTTTTATTTTTTATTTTATTTAACAGTCAATATCAACAGACTTCAAAAGCCCTAATGATAGAATGAACTAAAATTAAAAACATTTTAAAACTTAAATATACTATTCTGCGAAATGTGACACAAAGCGCCGACGCAAAGTTGACCGAGGTAGGTGAAAATCGAATGATGCAGAAACTCGGTTGAAAACGCGCTGAATTCCACCAATCGCACCGTTCAAGCCATAATTAGTTCGATGAAGCGGCGTTCTCAACATAACACTGTTACGCAAGGCTCGCGGTTGTACGTTTATGTTGATCTGCTGTAGTAAATAGCTGCAGTCTATTCGGCCTTGCAAGATGTCAGCAACCAGGAGAGCTCTTGACGTATCCCTACGAACTCGAAGCAGCTCCAGACCAATCAGCCAGCAACGATCCTCATAACTTGGCAGACGGAACGGGTTACTCCAAGGCAGTTTGCGCAAGGCGAATCGAAGAAACCGTCGCTGGACCGATTCAACTCTTTCAACGCCGTTGTTATAATATGGATTCCAAACGGGAGAACAATATTCCAGAATCGAGCGCACCAACGATCCATACAGTGATTTCAGGCAATGAACATCGGAAAAATGTTTTGTCATCCTAAAAATGAAGCCTAAAGCCCTAGATGCTTTATCTATGACGTATGACATGTGTTGTTTGTAGTTCAGCTGCGAATCAAGGATAACTCCTAAGTCTTTTATGTGAGTTGTACGTTTAATTGTCGTGTTGGACAGCTCATAGTCAAAGTAGATGGGCTCTTTTTTCCTTGAAAAAGTAATCACCGAACATTTCTCTGGATTAACCAACATACGGTTGATGCTGCACCAGTTCGCAAATATTCCGAGTTGTCGTTGTAGGAAATGACAATCATTTACAGACTGGATTCGCAGGAAAAGCTTGAGGTCATCAGCATACGAGAGACGTGGGGCTTCGAGAACTAGGTTCACATCGTTAAAATATAGCAGGAAGATTAAAGGTCCTAAATGGCTGCCTTGTGGTATCACAGACGTGGCAGGAAAGGTTTCTGATGTGCAATCGCCGATGGTGACCATCAGCTGGCGACCAGAGAGGTAGGATCGAAACCATTGAAGTAATGTACCGCTCACCCCCAGTCTGTGTAGTTTAGCAATAGCAATACTGTGGTTCAGCTTATCGAAAGCAGCTGACAAGTCGGTGTATATGACATCTGTTTGCATCCGCTCAACCATGCTTTCGGTAATAAACGAAGTGAGACATAGCAGATTGGTGGTAGTTGACCGGCCAACCATGAACCCATGTTGGTCGTCACTCAGATACTGTTTAGAATGCGATAATAAAGGTTGCATTATGATAAGCTCAAATAGTTTCGATACAGCGCTCAGAGAGGAAATGCCCCGATAGTTGTCCATGTTCCGTTTACTACCTTTCTTATGCACCGGAAACATATGAGCTATTTTCCAACAAGAGGGAAAGATTCCACTGGATACAGAGTTACGGAATAATCGATGCAGTGGCATGAGCAGATTGGAGATATGCTTTTTGAGAAAGGCTGATGGAACTCCGTCTGGACCTGGGTTGAAAGATGGCTTCAGTTGTGATGCGGCAGTCGAGATCATCTCGACGCTGATGTCGATAGTACTCAGAGTCTGAGCATACAGAGGAACATTAGTCGCCGCAATAGCGATCTGACTATCAGTTAGAGTTTCGTCGGTAAACACATCAGCGAACTTGGAGGAGAATAACTGGCAAATCCGCTGAGGATCAGATACGGTTAAATTGTTCCACGTCATTGACGAAGGAAGACCGGTCTCTTTGCGTTGTTGGTTAACGTACTTCCAAAACGACTTCGGATGCGACCTGAGTTTTCCTTGAATATTTTGTTGGTAACAAGAATAGCATAAACGACTAATCCGCTTGTACTCATAATTCAGTCTAACGTATTGAATTTTCAAGGAAACGGTGCGATATTTTGTGTATCTCCTAAGAGCGGCTCTCTTGATTGTTTTGAGCTGTTTCAATTCACTTGTCTGCCACGGAAGACGATTTAGCTGTTGACTTCTTTTTGGAACATGTCTGTCTATAACATATCCCAGAACAGCTTAGCTTAGCTTAGCTTAGACTGACTACACATATCAATGGTTGCTATTCCGTGATTGACCGAAGTCAGTGAAAATGCACAAAGAATCAACTAGAAGTTTGACTGGGATTGGCCATAATCTTCTTCAGTGTGCATAATTCAGTGCCTCTATTTATACAGGGTCAATAACGGCGCCGGCCACGTCCTTGCAGTCAGGTGGGATTGAGGGAAGGAATGTTAGTGTGTAACCTTTGCTATTTGGAGACCGTGTTTGCCTCTGCATCTCCACAAAGGTTACTGGGAGGGATGTTTGTTAATGGGGAGGATCGTTGGGTCACAGGATTCACTTTGATAAGCAATTAGACCATGATAAATAATTATTTGTGAGATATAAACATGATTATGCCGACACTTGGGGTGACGAACCATTCAAAGTTTGTTGAACAAATACCTAAATGAAACATTCCTAACACTCCTATTCTTATGCCGACACTTACAGTGACGAACCATCCAAAGTTTGTTGAATAAAGTGAACCTTTCGGAAGTCTACACTTGTAGTGTCCAACCATTCAAAGTTTTTTTTATTACAAAAATAAAGGTAAAAAGAAAGGGGTGTTTTGCATAGCATAGCATAGCATAGCATAAACTGACTGTACATGTCAATGGTTGCTACTCCGTGATTGATCGGAACTGGTAAGAATTGCACTACGATCCAAATGAATAAGGGATGGGAGTTTCCGCTTACTCTCGAAGTGCAATTTTAGCAGATCTAATATTATTGATCAATAACGGCGCCGGCCAAGTCCTTACAGTCAGTTGGGATGGGGAAGGAATGTTAGGGTGTAATGATTGTTGCTTCTAGAGACCGAGAATACCTCTGCATCTCCACAATCACCACGGGAAGGGTGTTTATTAGTGAGGAAGGAAAAGATCTGGGAGTCACCTCTGGTCGGTGATGCGATCCATGGACAAGGGGGAAATATACGACTTGTATTTAAAGCTAGTTTTGTATTTTTGTCTCGAGAAGTTTTTGGAAAAATTACGTCAACATCTATAATGTCGAACAATTCAAAAGACGTTTTTATTAATGACGAAAACTGAAAATTACATGTATATATTTTAACTTATATGAAACAGGAATAATGCCGACACTTGTAGTGACGAACCATACATAGTTTGTTTGAAAATTACATATGAGTATTACTGTGCATTTTGTCTCGATATGGTAGAAGTTTTAGAAAATACGTCAACATTCACAATGTCGAACAATTCAAAGGATAATTTTTAATAATGTCAAAAAGAGAAAAATATATGTATATTCAAATTGTATAAGAAAAAAGCATAATGCCGACACCTATAGTGACAAACCATACAAAGTTTGTTTTAATATTACATAAAAGTTACGCTTTCAAGAAAATATGTGTTATCATAAGCATGAAACGAACTCACCAGTTGGCCATCCATTCTCGACTGAACACAAAACTGACACTGACAGCAAAACTTCTTGGCGTCCCGAAAATAAACCGTCTTGCTTGGGCCTTCCCAAATACGTACCCAGCAAGACGCTCCAAAACAAAGGGAAAAAAAAAAATCTCCGGCGACGAAAACACGCGCGAAACCGTCAACAAACTCTATCGGACGACGCAAAACCGAACCGTCCTGCTTGGGCTTCTCGAAGCACTACCCAGCAAGACGCTCCAAAACAGGGGGAAAAAATTCTCCGGCAACGAAAAACGCGCGAATCCGTCAGCTAAATCAATCGGACGACGCAAAACCGAACTGTCCTGCTTGGGCTTCACAAAGCACTACCCAGCAAGACGCTCCAAAACAGGGGGAAAAAAATTCTCCGGCAACGAAAACGCGCGAATCCGTCAGCTAAATCAATCGGACGACGCAAAACCGAACTGTCCTGCTTGGGCTTCACAAAGCACTACCCAGCAAGACGCTCCAAAACAGGGGGAAAAAATTCTCCGGCAACGAAAACGCGCGAATCCGTCAGCTAAATCAATCGGACGACGCAAAACCGAACTGTCCTGCTTGGGCTTCTCGAAGCACTACCCAGCAAGACGCTCCAAAACAGGGGGAAAAAATTCTCCGGCAACGAAAACGCGCGAATCCGTCAGCTAAATCAATCGGACGACGCAAAACCGAACTGTCCTGCTTGGGCTTCTCGAAGCACTACCCAGCAAGACGCTCCAAAACAGGGGGAAAAAATTCTCCGGCAACGAAAACGCGCGAATCCGTCAGCTAAATCAATCGGACGACGCAAAACCGAACTGTCCTGCTTGGGCTTCTCGAAGCACTACCCAGCAAGACGCTCCAAAACAGGGGGAAAAAATTCTCCGGCAACGAAAACGCGCGAATCCGTCAGCTAAATCAATCGGACGACGCAAAACCGAACTGTCCTGCTTGGGCTTCTCGAAGCACTACCCAGCAAGACGCTCCAAAACAGGGGGAAAAAAATTCTCCGGCAACGAAAACGCGCGAATCCGTCAGCTAAATCAATCGGACGACGCAAAACCGAACTGTCCTGCTTGGGCTTCTCGAAGCACTACCCAGCAAGACGCTCCAAAACAGGGGGAAAAAATTCTCCGGCAACGAAAACGCGCGAATCCGTCAGCTAAATCAATCGGACGACGCAAAACCGAACTGTCCTGCTTGGGCTTCTCGAAGCACTACCCAGCAAGACGCTCCAAAACAGGGGGAAAAAATTCTCCGGCAACGAAAACGCGCGAATCCGTCAGCTAAATCAATCGGACGACGCAAAACCGAACTGTCCTGCTTGGGCTTCACAAAGCACTACCCAGCAAGACGCTCCAAAACAGGGGGAAAAAAATTCTCCGGCAACGAAAACGCGCGAATCCGTCAGCTAAATCAATCGGACGACGCAAAACCGAACTGTCCTGCTTGGGCTTCACAAAGCACTCATGTCTGTCTATAACATATCCCAGAACATGTGAAAAAGTAAGAGCAGCACTATTCGCATCATCGGTGTCAAAGATGACATCCCAATCAAGACTAGTCAGCACGTCGGTTATGCTACGATGGTCAGCCTTCCGGAAGTCGTACGATACGGGTTCAGGGAAATCAATAAAGTCCCTGTCCAGACACTTTGGAATGTTAACTATCAGCGGAGGGTGGTGGGACACATGCTTAACCAAAGGAACAGGAGCCTCGGAAATAAATGGAGCTGTGTCCTGGGTACTAACGAAACAGAGATCCAAGCTGCGTTGGTTTTCATTCAATACGTGGTTGATTTGAGAGAGAGTCGATGCACTGTAGCTATCGAGAAGATGTATGGCCGCTGGATAGAGTACAGACTGCCGGCTATCCGGAAAGAGAAAACCGCCGTGAGAAGGTTTCCACGAAATACCAGCCAGGTTGAAATCACCCAGCACCATGAGCTCATCGAGTGGGGACGACATTTCAACTACTGAGGAAATCGAGCGACAATGTGTTCGAACCAGATCAATGTCTCGAATACGATCGGGGGGACTTTTTATACTCTTTGAGATACATGCCGTTGTATGTGAATGGCCCCTAAAAATCATATATTTTATCAATACTTTTTTCCAAGATTTTTAACATTTTTTGTGTTCTCTACAAAGTTGTTTGTCATGGAAAAACCCGTGTTTTTGCTAAACATATCATCGCCCTATCTTTTGAAGTAACAAAGTTATTCATGAATTACTCTTTTTTCAAGGGGTAATTTAGGCCTCTATAACTGGCTTCGGCGCAAAATGGCGCAGACAACTCTTACAAATCATGAAAGTACCATATTTACCCTTTCGGCATTTGATAAAAACTTTTGTCTATAAGCGTCTTTGCATGGGTTTTTACTATCAAACAAATAAGCCTTATTAAAACGAGTTCGCCTGATAATTCTTTTACTTTAAGAGATAGAGAGGTGTGATGTTCAGCAAAAACACGCGTTTCAAGATGTTGAACAACTTTGTAGAAGACATGAAAAATGTTAAAAATCTTGTAAAAGAGTTACGAATTTTTTACATTAAGTACACGAATTTGTATGAAAAAACTCGTTTAAAATCATTTTTGTTCATAACTTTTTACTTAATTTTTTTTCATGTCTTCTACAAAGTTGTTCAACATCTTAAAACGCGTGTTTTTGCTGAACATCGCAACCCTCTATCTCTTAAAGTACAAGAATTATCAGGCGAACTCGTTTTAATAAGGCTTATTTGTTTGATAGTAAAAACCCATGCAAAGACGCTTATAGACAAAAGTTTTTATCAAATGCCGAAAGGGTAAATATGGTACTTTCATGATTTGTAAGAGTTGTCTGCGCCATTTTGCGCCAAAGCCAGTTATAGAGGCCTAAATTACCCCTTGAAAAAAGAGTAATTCATGAATAACTTTGTTACTTCAAAAGATAGGGCGATGATATGTTTAGCAAAAACACGGGTTTTTCCATGACAAACAACTTTGTAGAGAACACAAAAAATGTTAAAAATCTTGGAAAAAAGTATTGATAAAATATATGATTTTTAGGGGCCATTCACATACAACGGCATGTATCTCAAAAAGTATAAGAGATAGTAAAATCGTGTCTTCGACAAAGTTGTTTCAAATTGCCAATTCTACAACTTTGCCCAAGACACCATATGTCTATCTAAATATTTTGAAAAAATAGTTTTTCTATCTCACTGCTAGGTGGATTGATCACAAAACTTTTTTCGTCAGAAGATGCGCTTTAATATACCAAGAAACTTCTCCGAACAAACTATATCGCTAAAATCAACGGTTTGGGCGCTATTCAAAAAGCGCATGAAATCGAGAAAATAAAACACAGTGCGTTGGGAGTTAATCATCAATGATAACTTCTTTTCATCTGACTTACTTCAGTTATCTCAGGGTTGTCAAAAACTTTGTTTGCGGATGACACAGCCTCTCCGCCAAAGGACTGCGTGTCATCTGCAGTAGATTTCAGAACAGTTTGGATATTTTTTCTTCATGCTTTCAAAAATGGTAGATTTCTTCTAATGCTTCCAAAACTCAATTTATATAATTCCCACATAAATCAAAAGCTCTTTATTTGAAACCTTTAAGTAGGATGAGAGAGGTTCCAATAAATTGGTCAGATAAAATTAAGTATCTAGGACTCTATGATCCTACAAAGTGAATAATAATTTAAAAAAAATCATGTCCTGGACGGTACACGTGTCTAGCAGATCATAAATCCTGATTCTTTCGCAATTGTTTTCCACGAAACATAGCTGTCTCGAAAAACATCCATCTCCATGCCCTTAAACCTCATTTTATTCTTTTCGGTGAATCAACATGTGTTTTAATTACTTGACTAAAGCATATTTTTTTTTTTTGATTCCTTGCTTAGCGCTTGTACGAGTCGGTTGACTGATTCCCGGTCTCATCGCACGGCACTTTTGCAAAGTACTTTTTGACCTTTTTCCCCCACCGCCCGCGTGGGTTTTTGGTTCAGTAGTTTCGTAATAGTTCCAAGTACGACTAGTTTAGTGCAATATTTGTGCTTAGGCGATCGCGCTTTGCGAAGGAAGCGAACTAGTGTAACTAGTATCGTTCCACCGCAATAAAAAAGTCATCACAACCAGCTCTAAGTGATTGATTTTTTTCCCCCGCACCGAGAGCAACATCAAAGCAGAAGTCACTCTGCTACCTACGGTGCGTGAACGTTCTCCTGCTGTACATCGAACGTAAACGGATAAGTATAAATTTGTATACCAATTCCATATCCATTGAATTGCTATCACATCTCCGAATAAACAGTGTTGAGGTCAAGCTTGTTTTCGCTTCTTTTCTGTCTCTCTCCCGGTTCGATTGTTTCGACCGAATAGGGGAGTAGGGTACAAAATAGTCCACTGATCGGTAAATTTTTTTTTCTTGATTTTTTTTTTTATTCTGCCCGTATAGGGGAGGTGTGTACATAGTAGCCCATTGATTAGTTAAGTTTTTTTTTCTTTTCACATTTTTTTTTGTTTTTTTTTTTCATTTTACTTTTTTTTTTGTTTTGTTTATTTGGTTGCGGTTGAAAGTTTTCCCGCATGGACGAATCGGATGGAGGCAATACGCCTCCTAAAGATCTTGTTGCTAGAACGCGGTTTTATCAACCATCTTCGGCAGGGCCTTGGGTTGTCTATTTCCGGCGCAAAAGTAAGATTTTGAATGTGCTCTCGATCTCTCGAGAGCTGACGCGTAAATATCCTGGGACCGTTATTCATCAAGTAAAACAATCCAAGCTGCGTGTAACTGCACCTAGTTACAAAGCAGCAAATGAGATTGCTCAGCATGAGGCTTTTACTGTGGAATATTACGTCTACATTTCTGCACGAGAGGTAGAGGTGGAAGGGAAAATCGTTGACGCGAGTCTAACATGCGAAGACATAAAGACTGGCAAAGGCGTTTTTGATAACCGGTCAATTCCTGATGTGGCTATACTGGATTGCAAACAATTGCAATCAGTTTCCATGGAAGGAAATAAGAAAGTGTTTTCGCCGTCAGCCTCGTTTCGAGTGACTTTTCCTGGTTCCGTCCTCCCAAAATTTGTTTGCATTGATAGTGTTTTTTACCCAGTGCGCCTATATGTGCCGAAGGTATTTAATTGTACCAACTGCAAGCAGCTTGGTCATAGTGCTAGCTTTTGCGACAACAAGCCCCGTTGTGGCAAATGCAACCAAGCTCACTTAGAAGATGCTTGCACAAAGGAAGCTGAAAAATGCTGCTACTGTAGCAAGGATCTGCATGACTTGCAGAAATGCCCGGCATACAAAAGGCGCATTCGAAATGAGAGTCGCTCCATTGTGAAGCGCTCCAAGAAGACGTATGCGGATATGGTGAAATCTTTAAATCCGCCAGCAAAAGAGTCTTCATCAGCCATCCCAGTTGGTAACTCTTTTCAAGAGTTGTCTTCCGACGAAGCGTACGACGACGAAACCGATGGGGGGGATTCTTCGGAGGTACACGCACCCGGAAAAAGAAAGTCTCCATCTTCTCCGGGACTGCGCCGTAAGGTATTGAAATCTTCCCTCAAAAGTTTGCCTAGTTCCAAAGGAGGTGGGGCAAATTTGAAAATGCCGAAGCAACAGGTCTTTGATGCATCCGTTCCGTGCTGTAGCAAAGATTTGCCGCCCCCGCTTCCACCGATTAAATATACTTCAAAAAGAAGCTCTAGACAAGATAGCAAGAAAAAAGCTACTGAAGTCCCTCGCTCTTCCTCGAAAACCCCCCGGGCCAAGCGAGGACTGATAACTTTTAAGGCCCTTGTGGATCGCATATGTGATGCCCTCGGAGTTTCAGACTCATTCAGAGGCATACTCGACCTTTTTCTCCCCGCAATAGAAGAGTATCTCAGGGAATTGACTATCTCGTGGCCCCTCCTTGCTTCGATCATATCTTTCGATGGATAATTCATCGAGTGAGGTACAAGATATGATCACTGTGCTACAGTGGAACTGTCATAGTCTAAAACCTAAACTAGACACATTTAAGTTTTTGCTTCACAATTCCGATTGTGAAATATTTGCACTTTGTGAAACATGGCTTTCTTCTGAAGATGATCTTAACTTCTACGATTTTAACATTATACGCCAGGATCGAGATGATAATTACGGGGGAGTACTTTTAGGGATCAAAAAGTGCCATACATTCTACAGAATCCCAATCCCGACCCATCCAGGCATAGAAATCGTTGCTTGTCAAATAAACGTAAAGGGTAAAGATCTTTGCGTAGCTTCTGTTTATATTCCTCCAAGAGTTTCAATAAACCGCCGTCATCTATGGAATGCAGTCTCCATGCTCTCATCCCCAGTTTTAATACTGGGTGATATGAACTCACATGGTACTGGATGGGGCGAATCTTATGACGATTGTAGAGCGGCTATTTTCTATGATTTATGCGACGATTTCAATTTGAACATTTTGAACACAGGTGAAGTGACACGTATTTCATCCGACGGCAAAGAAAGCCGCATTGACCTGTCTTTGGGTTCAAGTTCACTATCATTCGATTGCATGTGGAAGGTCATCGATGATCCCCATGGTAGTGATCACTTACCCATAATAACGTCCATCAGAAATAATTGTGAAAGGTCAGAACAGTCAATTCAGGTTCCTTTTGACCTCACTAGGAATATCTATTGGCAAAAATTTGCATCAGCGGTAACTTTCGGAATCGAATCATTCAACTCCCTCCCACCGTTGGATGAGTATCGATTCCTAACAGAATTGATTTATAAAAGTGCATTAGAATCCCAAAAACAACGAGTTCCAAGTGGATCCTTCAAAAGACGACCAGCCACACCTGGTTGGGATGATGAATGCACTCAGTTGTATCGAGAAAAATCTAATGCCTTTAAAGCTTTTCGTAGATATGGTACCTCAGAACTTTATTTAGAGTACTCGAAGCTCGAAAAAAAGCTGAAGAATCTTATCAAAGCGAAGAAACGTAGTTATTGGCGGCGTTTCGTTGATGGCCTCTCACGAGAAACTTCAATGTCGACGCTTTGGAGAGTGGCTCGCAACATGCGAAACCGCTCATCCGCAAATGAGAGTGATGAATACTCCAACCGTTGGATATTCAACTTCGCAAAAAAGGTCTGTCCAGACTCAGTTCCAGCTCATCCGCCTCTCTGGGAAACTCCAAGAGACGATTCTTTGGACAGGCCATTCACTATGCTGGAATTTTCTATGGCTCTTCTTTCATCAAACAACTCCTCTCCGGGACGCGATATGATTAAGTTCAATCTTCTTAAAAATCTCCCCGATATCGCTAAAAGACGGTTACTTGACCTATTCAACTCATTCATGGAGCACAACATTGTTCCACCTGAATGGAGACAGGTCAAAGTAATAGCTATTCAAAAGCCTGGGAAACCAGCGTCTGATCATAATTCGTACCGCCCGATCGCTATGTTATCATGTTTAAGGAAATTGTTAGAGAAAATGATCCTATCCCGACTCGATCACTGGGTCGAATCAAACAATATGCTTTCCAATACTCAATTTGGCTTTCGCAAGGGTAAAGGAACAAACGATTGTCTAGCGTTGCTTTCATCAGATATTCAATTAGCATTTGCCGACAAGGAGCAACTGGCATCAGTTTTTCTGGATATTAAGGGCGCATTTGATTCAGTTTCCATAGAAATATTGTCAGAAAATCTGCACAATAGTGGCCTTCCTGGACTATTGAATAATTTCTTGTACAATTTGTTGTCAGAAAAGCACATGAGCTTCACTCTCGGCCAACTGACAACTTCCAGAATTAGCTATATGGGCCTTCCCCAAGGCTCATGTCTAAGTCCCTTGCTTTATAATTTTTATATTAAAGATATTGACAACTGTTTGGAAGAACCATGCACGCTTAGACAACTTGCAGATGATGCTGTGGTCTCTATGAAGGGCCCACGAGCGGAAATCCTGCAAAGACCATTGCAAAATTCCCTTGATAATCTATCCACTTGGGCTAGAAATTTAGGGATCGAGTTTGCGCCGCAAAAAACTCAACTGGTTGTATTTTCAAGGAAGCGGAATCCAGCCCAACTAAAGCTTAAGCTTTTGGGAACAGACATCGACCAGTCTTTGACTTCAAAATACCTTGGGGTCTGGTTTGATTCTAAAGGCACTTGGCAAACCCATATTAGGTATTTAATGGAAAAATGCCAACAAAGGATCAATTTCTTACGAACAATTACCGGAACATGGTGGGGTGCTCATCCGGAAGACCTCATAAAACTCTATAAAACAACCATTCTCTCTGTTCTAGAGTATGGCTCTTTCTGTTTTCTCTCAGCAGCAAACTGCCACCTTATCAAATTGGAACGAATTCAATATCGTTGCTTGCGTATCGCCTTAGGGTGTATGCACTCAACACATAATGCGAGCCTGGAGGTACTGGCAGGGGTTTTACCGCTACAGAACCGATTCTGGGAGCTCTCGCTAAGAATACTTATTAAGTGTGGAGTGAGCAACACACTCGTCATTGAAAACTTCGAAGAATTGCTCAAACTGAATACTCAGTCAAAATTCATGAGAGTTTATCTCTACTACATGTCATCTGACATAAGTCTTTCATGTTATAAACCTCCACGTGTACGCTTCACCAATGACAGTTCCTCTGTTGAATACGATCTGACCATGAAACAAGCTGTTCATGGAATTCCAGATCAACTTCGATGTTTAACTATTCCACGTATTTTTAACGCAAAGTACCAAAATGTCGATTCCTACAGGAGATATTTCACAGACGGGTCCCGTATCAATGGATCCACTGGCTTCGGTGTCTTCAATGAAAACTCTTCCGCCTTCCGAAAACTTCAGGAACCTTGCACGGTTTACGTTGCTGAGCTGGCAGCAATCAACTTCGCTTTGGGGATGATCTCAAACATGCCCACAGACCACTTCTTCATCTTCTCGGATAGCCTCAGTTCTATTGAGGCACTCCGATCGATGAAACCTGTAAAGCATGCATCTTACTTTCTTACAAAAATAAGAGAGCAGATGTGTGCACTGGTCGAAAGATCATATAAGATTACCTTTGTATGGGTCCCCTCACATTGCTTAATTTATGGCAATGAGAAGGCGGACTCTCTCGCAAAGGTGGGCGCTGAGGAAGGTGAGATATATGATAGAAGAATTTCACACGATGAATTGTTTCACTTAGTACGTCAAAGTTCTCTTCACGGTTGGCAAAGCGATTGGCTGAATGGCCAACTGGGACGGTGGTTACATTCCATAATTCCTAGAGTTTCCTTGCGAGCGTGGTGGAAAGGTTTGGATCTAAGTCGAGATTTCATTCGCGTGATGTCAAGACTTATGTCCAACCATTACTCGCTAGATGCACATTTGCACAGGATTAACCTCGCGCTGAGCAATATTTGTAATAGGTGTGGTTATGGTTATGATGACATCGATCACGTAGTTTGGAAATGCCCGGATATGGACGCCTCCAGAGCGCAACTTTTGGATACCCTTGCGGCCCGAGGTAGACAACCCTATGTTCCTGTTAGAGATGTGTTGGGCACTCGCGATCTCATTTATATGGTCGCAATTTACGATTTTCTTCGCTTGTCCTGTATAAAAGTTTAATTCTCTTGTGCTCTCTTCTCCAGTTTTTTTTTTCTCTGTGTTTTGTCCCCTTCATGTTGGATTGAGGATCCTGGCCATCCGGCAGACGAATACCGGCAAGAAATTGGTACCAACGCCATTACACGTTACCACGAGTTACCACGATATACCTCCCGGATGAGCTGCAGAAAACCCTAAACCCAATCCTCACCATGTCCTTCCTTTCAAAAATTGTGACCATTAACCTCGAGTTGCCACGAGTACCCTGGCTCCATCCCATACTAATTTTGGTATGAAAAAGTGAATTATTTGTAAATAATACAAAAAAAGGGATTTCGGCTCCGTAAAGCGTTAAACGCGATTGAGCCTCAAATAAATGAACTAGATAAAAAAATAAAGCATATTTATCTAATAAGACCCTGCGGCCGTTCGCCGTCTCTTTGCCACTTTTGTTGTCAATTCGATAATTGGGTCTCGACGTCTCCCGGTGATATCTATATCTGCATATATGCCTATAGGCAATCGTTAGTCGCTGCAGCCAGCAGCAGTGCATGCACCTTCTTATTGATATCGAGCAACGCCGCGTCTGACTCGCGCTGGGCAGCCACAGAACCGTTCCTAGATGATGAATTTAATTTTAATTATGCATAACTGCCGTTTGCCGTGACAAACACGTGAACGTGTTTGTGCTCTCCTCGACTCTCGACATATACACCTGTATAGTAATCCTATACTCGTTTCGTCACATGTTTCGAATGGAGCAGAGGCTGCGAAGGTGGAGAGTGCTTTCTAATTATAATTGAATAAAATCAAGAAAACCCGAGGAAAATATATTAGATTAGCTGGATTGCCACATTTCTCGGGATTTCCTAAAACCACCAGGTCATTTGACGGAAACCAGACGAGATGGAAATGAACCGGCTAATCGAATCAATTCAGGATTAGCCGAATCCATCTGCGAATAAGTAATGCCACACACGTAAGTAAATTCACACCTCCGTTGTCATGCCGTTTCGCGGATACCCGGCTGTCCGGTTAAAAGCTAGATCGTGCCAGATTTACGGGGACATCAAGCGCCACTGTTGGCCAGTATGATGGTGGGTGAGCGTACAGTTGGAGGGCAAAAGGAACGCGTATTTGAAGCCGGTCAATCATCATCAGATCGATGATGTCCACGATGACGACGGCGTTGTCATGCTATTCTGGGGCCACGATGCTACGACAAATCATTACGGTGCTCCCCAGACCGATATTATCAGAATAATAAATCTCTGTCAAATCTGTGCTCACCTGTCGATTTCTACACGCTTAAATTTAGAAATTTACATTGGTAAACGGATTCGCCGGGAACCCAACAGCTGATATCTCAGTGATTATTTGCCAAATCTCGGTAAAACATTGGATTTGGATTGTTGAAATTTCGGTAAAATAAGTACCGTAATCCGGGGTAACATTGATCAATTTTTGGGATATTTCATAAATTTTTCATTTGAAAATGCAAATGTCGCAGATTTTATTTTTTTGAAACAAGTACTGGCACCCACCGCATGAGACTATATACTGTATTTTGGTTCTCAAAAGATTAAGGTATGTTTAAATAAATGTTTTAAGTGGTTTTTTGATTTAGCTGAGGGTAACATTGATCACCCATGTAAACAACGTTCGATAATATTGAAAATGTCATTGCTTACTTGAATTATGGCCCCTTAAGTCGAATATGAACACCAAACTCTTACAAGTCAATTACTTTTTGAGTTATTTCAAAAATGAGAATTCCAATTTTATGTCACTGATCGCTAGTTTTCGATAAAACTTAAGGGTGGTCCTTTCTGTTTTCTCAAATTGGTGGACCCCTCGTACGCCAGCTAGCTGAACAGTTTGCGAAAAAGCCCATTTTTTGATAAATCTTGGGTATTTCGTCACGTGATATGTCTCATATTTCGCTTGGAACACATAGAAAACTTAGTGGCATCGTATAGAGAAAGAATATAGCTTTCATTTAAAATCGAAAAAATTTTGGCGGCCATTTTAAATTTGGCCGCCATTTTGAATTTTGATAGAAAAATCGTTTTTTCAGCATTAGCGCACCGCTAGTTTTGAGTTCTGAGATCACCATCAGAAAGCTGAGGAAAAATTGCGTAAGATAGGCTACAGAAACTAGGTGAGCAATGGTATTTACCCTATCAAATGAACGATTTTCTAAATCATGTTCTACGATTTTGACGCATATGACGAGTGCAATCAATACAAAAAGCTTGTTTGTACTACAAAGAAACAAGTTTTCAACCTTTGTTGTTTTATTCGAGTCGAGTAAAGAATAATAACATTATTTTAAGTGAAAAAATCTGGCGGCCATCTTGCATTTGACGCCATTTTGATTTTAAGTAGAAGAATGAATTTGTCACCTTGATAGCACTCAGCATGTCAAATTTTGTGACCACCAATAGGAAAAGGTTACGTATACTCTTCTTCTTATTATTCTTCATTTTCCTGACGTTACGTCCTTACTGGAACCAAGCCTGATACTCAGCTTTATTAGTTATAAATCCAGGTTATTAGACAGGAATTTTCTTTTATAATGCGATTTCTGACAACAGAATAATTCTACGACATATCTTTGAATTCAGTAATAATGAAAAAATAAATTCAATAAATGAAAACCGGACAAAAACATTGATTGTATTAAACAAACATTTTTGTACCATTCATTGAATGAAGTTTATAGATTGGGCAACGGGACATTAGTAAGTCTTGTTGTAATTTTTTTTTTTTTTTTTTTAAGACACTGACACGTTAATGCTTTCAGTGGGCATTTATGCCCTTTGAAGGAAGCACCACACTAGACAACGGACTAGCATGCAACGCCCAGTGGCACAGTCGGAAAACAGTCCTTACGAAAAGTTTATCGGCCTGAGGCGGGAATCGAACCCACACTCCCTAGCACGTTGCGGCTAAATGCCTGGTGACACTAACCGCACGGCTACGAAGCCCACAAATATCTGTAGTTTTAACGTAAAACATTGACAAAAGTGCATTAATTTAAAATGGAAATCTTACATTTTGAAGCAAAAAAACATCCTTGATTTTCTGAACCATAAAGTATCGTTTTTACTACCGCCCAACATGCATGTGAAAAATAGCGAAATTGAGAGATGAGAAGCAGGTTTTGTTCTAATGTGGACGTAATGCCGAAACGCAGGTGTATTATTTCGAGGTTGGAAAATCTGGCGGCCATCTTGGATTTCGACTTGGTTTTTAACAGTTAAATGATGTTTTACCATCTCAGTGTTCATCATGTTTAATTATGAGGTCTCCGTTAAAAAATAACAATCAGATTCTATTTTTCTTATCTTATCTCAGCTGTTCAACTGATTGTTCATTTCTATCAATGGTTTAGACCAAATAAATGAAACAAATAATGCTATTTTTCAACTCGAAGATATGCAGAAGAATCATTCAGGTAGCAAACAAGCGTTAAAAAATCATATATGATAATTTGTTTTTGAAGCTAGTTAAGCTGAGGGGCTGGCTCTGTTCCAGTAGGGACGTAACGTCAGGAAAAATAAGAACAAGAAGAATAATAAGTGTAACGGTAGCATTAAAGTTCAACATGCTGAGTGCTGACAAGGTGAAAAATCATTCCCTTACTTAAAACCAAGATGGCGTCAAAATCCAAGATGGCCGCCAGTTTTTTTTACTTAAAACAATATTCATATTCTTTACTCGACTCGATAAAACACCAAAGATTGAAAACTTGTTTCTTTGTAGTACAAAAAAAGATTTTTGTATTGATTGCATTCGCCTTATGCGTCAAAATCGTAGAACATGATTTAGAAAATCGTTCATTTGATAGGGTAAATACCATTGCTCACCTAGTTTCTGTAGCCTATCATACGCAATTTTTTCTCAGCTTTCTGATGGTGATCTCAGAATTCAAAACTAGCGGTGCGCTAATGGTGAAAAAACGATTTTTCTATCAAAATTCAAGATGGCGGCCAAATTTAAAATGGCCGCCAAATTTTTTTCGATTTCAAATGAAAGCTATATCCTTTCTCTATACGATGCCACTATGTTTGCTTTGTGTTCCAAGCGAAATATGAGACATATCACGTGACGAAATACCCAAGATTTATCAAAAAATGGGCTTTTTCGCAAACTGTACAGCCAGCTGGCGCACGAGGGGTCCACCAATTTGAGAAAACAGAAAGGACCACCCTTATTTTTTATCAAAAACTAGCGATCAGTGACATAAAATTGGAATTCTAACGATGGGTGCCGATGGCGGCCTGGTTTCAGCGAGAATTGCTCAAATAAAAACACTTTGAATAGCGCAATATGCCTAAAGGTAAGCAATATCCTAAGGAAAATCCACATTCCTAGAAGTATTTAGTTGATGTTGCTTAATTGAATTAACTTATAAAAGATTTAACATCGGAAACGTTTTCGGGGGTGCCATTTTTAGTAACAATCGCATTTTCCTTGCTCATACTATTTGCAGAACTCGTGTGAGGCAAGAATCTTCGGTAGTGTCAACCATAATGGTAAAAATCAATGATTCAAAAAGTTGACAAATCTACGCATGAACGAAACGCAATTTTCGCAAAAACTTCAATTTACCTAAGCTTATAAATATGATAAAGAGAGGCCCCATTCATGCTTTGAAAATATTTGATCAATAAATTGTTACTATTTGGTTACTAATTCTACTAATTCACTTTGTAATTTCAATATAAATTTTAAGAATAAAAATAATAAGAAAAGAACTGAAAACTAGACTAGAAAAACAAAGGAAATTTAACACTAAGAAAAACTTCAAAAAACTTCAATTCAAAATTTAAAAAAACTAATTAATAAGCAAATTTTTAAAAACTATTTACACTTAAGCCCTCTCAGGGTCTATCCGGGAGAATCGTTCAGGGGCAGACTCACAACCCTCACTTGCTGCGCGAGAAAAACAAAGTAATCACAACGAAAGATAGAGAAAAGGAATTGCACTGGTATTAAATAATTAAGCTTAAACACTGTAACTTTGAAATTTAAATTTTAAACAATAAATTTATTCATTTTGGGGGGGGGGGTGAATTCACAGGATATTACAGGATGCGCACATCTAATTTCACCTGATTACCACGTTTTGCGGACTTACTCGACCTCTGGGTGCTCTGATGTCGGTAACTTCGTGTCTGGGCCACTTGAAGCCGGATCTGGACGCCTTCGTTCCGCTCAATTACGCACTCGGATGACGTCTCCACTATTTCGGCACTGGTATGAGAGATCGGCGGTTGCACTCACGACACGGTTAGGAATTTAGTTCCAAAAGATCTCCTTTCCTTGGCCTGCATATCCTTTTTATATCGGTCAGGATGATGCAGTGAAACCCATGGGTGGAACATTTCCCGGGAGAGATTTGTTTCCGCACAGTTGGTACAGGGCGCCATGATGCAGTGCATAAGGAAGGAATGATGATGTAGGGTTTTATAGGAAGGGGATTTGAATTCAAATATTTAAATTATGTTTATTTACAAATTGTTTTTTCTTGTTTTTTTTTTTAACTCATTGATTTTATATTAAGGGTAATTGATTTTTTTAGGATAGGGAATATAGGAATACTATTTACATGTTTATATATACATTTAAACTAATGTTAAGCATAATTATTTACAAAAAAGGAGAAAAATATAACAAAACGAAAAAAGAAACATACAAAAAAAGCAAATGCATGATTGTGACCTATCACATAGGTAACAAAATGATGATTCGAACTTTTTACGAGGAGGATCATACCGATCAATGTTACCCCGCTGATCAATGTTATCCCGGATTACGGTACCAAGATTAGGTATTGAAAAATGCCGGATTTTCAGCTGTTGGGTTCTTGGTGTTTCGTTTCGCTAAGATCGGTGAAATAATTTAAGTGTACATGGCAAAAATTTTTGACAAATCGCAGGGTTCATTTTTTAGCTACGCCCTTTTGATGGTGTAATTCCAAAAATTCTAAAAAAAAAAACATTTACGCGGTTTTTCAATTTCAGTTATTATCAGAACAACCATAAATTTTGGTTCAAAGTAAGTTTGTATAAGTTTTCCTTACCTCTGGGAGGATTTTTGGAATAATAATCAACAAAATATTGCGTTACACTGCACTATGGTCCAGCAATCAGTTTTACGCGGAAAGTTGCATTTTGAGCTTTAGAATGCAACATTAGACCAAAACGGTCTTTTACAAAGTTGTTTGTATTAGTTAAGCCCTTTGTTTGGTTTTATTGGAAATTAGGGTGGACCACATTTTCATAGAAATTGTGTAACTAACTTTTTTATTTGTAGAAATTATATTATACATGCTTCAGCAAAGTTGTAGACCATTCAATTTTAAGCAACTTTGCCAAAAAAAGTTTTTTTGTATCTCTTAAATTGACCGATTTAGTGATTTTTTCCTACGGTGACATAGGGTGATCCGAACAAAACTGGTTTTCTGGCTCTAGAGTTTTCAATTCAAATTTCTCATCAAAGTAGTCTATGAAACACTTTTAGAGCTTTAAAAGTGCGTAATTTGGTGAGTGAAGAAACTCGCTATCTTCTTCCGTTTAGGAGTTATTGTTGTTTTTCTCTCAAAAACATGCCTACTTTGATTGTAAATATCTCTGATTGGGGCAAATATAAAAAATATCTTTTGACGGCGTTCAAAAGACAAAAAAAAAATAAAATGTATATTATATCAAAAAATTACAGATGTGTTAATTTTGTAACTCTAATAAAACGTCTTGAAAGTCAAATATTTTTTATCACAAAAACTTTAATAACTTTTGAACTAAAATAGATATCAACAATCTTTTTGCATGAAAATTTGCGTTTTGTTAAGTTCTTAAAGTCGTTAATAGACGACTTTGACGAGAAAATAATATTAAAAAAACTGGAGTTGAAAAACTTATTTTTGTTGGACCACCCTGCGATGATTAGGAAAAAATGCTCTAGATTGGTCAAATTTTGAGCTACAGAAAAACTTTTTTTGGCAAAGTTGATCAAAATTTCAAGTTCTACCGCTTTGCCGAAGAGCATATACCAGTATTTTTGCAAATAAAAAAGTTGATTATATGTTATGTGTGATATTGTGGACCACCCTACTTTAAAATGACACAGTATGAAAGCTTAAATTTTTAGAAACAATTTTGTTGAAGATCATTTTTGTCTAAAATTTCATTTTCATGCTCAAAATGCAAAATAATAAAGAAATACATACTATGAAAATCATCAAAATAGTTTTAGAGCCCTATCTTTCTTATTTCAGATTTCTCGTCAAAGCGTTCTATGAACGACATAAAGAACTTAACAAAACGCAAATTTTCATGCAAAAAGATTGATGATATCTATTTTAGTTCAAAAGTTATTAAAGTTTTTCTGTTTAAAATCCTTTGTATTTCAAGGCATTTTAATAGAGTTACAAAAATAACACATCTGTAATTTTTTGATATAATATACAATTTTCTTTTGTCTTTTGAATGCCGTTAAAAGATATTTTTTATATTTGCCCCAATCAGAGATATTCACAATCAAAGTAGGCATGTTTTTGAGAGAAAAACAACAATAACTCCTAAACGGAAGAAGATAGCGAGTTTCTTCACTCACCAAATTACGCACTTTTTAAAGCTCTAAAAGTGTTTCATAGACTACTTTGATGAGAAATTTGAATTGAAAAATCTAGAGCCAGAAAATCAGTTTTGTTCGGACCACCCTATGTCACTGCAGGAAAAAAGCTCTAAATCGGTCAATTTAAGAGATACAAAAAAACTTTTTTTGGCAAAGTTGCTTGAAATTGAATGGTCTATAACTGTGCTGAAGCATGTATAATATAATTTCTACAAATAAGAAAGTTAGTTACACAATTTCTATGAAAATGTGGTCCACCCTAATGTTCAATAACACCAAACAAAAGGCTTAACTAATACAAACAACTTTGTAGAAGACCATTTTTGTCTAATGTTTCATTCTAAAGCTCAAAATGCATCTTTCCGCGTAAAACTGATTCCTGGACCACTGTGCACTGTATTGAAGTGTAATTGTCAAAAATAATAATTTCAAATAGAAGAACGCACTTCCTAAATACCTCTAATTGTCTATCACTAATGCGTTCAAACACTTATTACAATTACATGGTATAAATGTAGATACTTTGTAGAAGGCATCGAACTTCCATTTCATACGGATTACTATAAATATCGTGTTACCTGTGAGCAGACTTGACACAAAATTCTCAGTGATGCAAAATGAGGCGATTTTGAGGTTTTTATGAGAAGTACAAATTGAACTCATAATTCACAACACGAATCCTCAAACGATTCGAGTAAGAGTGCTTCCAACTGCGAGCATTTTTTCTAGTATTCTTTCTCTCTTGCTTCCTTGCTCACCCTTACTCACACTTTTAAAGGACTCATGAGTGACCGGTCCGATCAAAATAGGCCTCGCGGAGTTCTGATGGCACTCTTTTTGATGAAACTTTCCTCCATTGTGTTTTGTGTCACATCTTCCTCGCTCATTTTTTGTGTTTTGCCTCGCTGCTTAATATTTTTCCGCCTCCACACAAAGAAGAACCATCATCGTCGTATTTTTTTTTTTTTTTAATTAAAACATTTTTTTATGTCTTCTACAAAGTTGTGTGCCTATCAGAAATACATATTTTGCTGAACATTGAAACACGTTGTATTAAAACATTAATTTCAAAATACTTAGTTTGTTAGGCTTGGTGCGAATCTATGTAACAACCGATTGGACTCTTCAAGACAGACGTTTTTAGTATGATATGAAACTCAAATGAAGTACTTTCAAAATTGCATACAGTTAACTGTGACATTTTGCATCTCAATCGGTGAGTTCATTTAAAAAAACTAAAGAAAAAGGTTTATTTAATATCTTTTAGGTTAGTAGAGATAGCCAGTAGCATTGTAATGGAAAGTTTGATTTTGGGAACCATTTACAGATAGTGTATATATCTTGTAAAGTTTAAAAGATAGAATCATTGCATCTTCGACAAGGTGTCTCGTATCAATATTGGCTACAACTTTGCCAAACACACCAGTACTAATTTTTCTCACTTTTAACTGGATTACTTACTAAGCCACGTTAGTGCCAATTTTTTTAATTCTATTTATTATAGCTTATATAAATCAAGACACTTCTCTGAATAAACTTTGTTGAATAAATTGACGGTTCAGGAGCTATTCTATTTCGACCACGAAATCAGCAAAAAAAATCACTGTGCAGCAGCACCTATGGTCGAGAATGTAATTGGAAATGTTTTTTTCCATAGTTTGATCAACTTTCTTCATACAAACTTCAAACAATTTAAGCCCCCTCTTAGAGTTGATGGATGCCTCTCAAATTTTCTCAGTAGCATCTGGGGGTGTAGTTGAAGATTTTTAAGAGTTGATTTCTTTTTTTGATATAAACTTGAGTCACTTTAATAAGAACCTAAAATGTTTGATAAAGCCTTGTTTTCATTAAATAACACGATATGACGTTCACTTGACAATCACAATCACACACTTCACAATCAAATTGCAACACACAAAAATATTTGGCAAAATTCACATTTTAACCGATCATCTTCAAACTCACAGGGAGTAAAATTAAACATGTTATGAATATTTTCCCCTGTTTGTTTTATTCAATTTCAATTCCATACCCAAATGCACGAACTTTTCTCCTCACACTACTAATAAGGTCCTGTACAACACTTTTTTTCTTTTTTGAATGAGGGAAAGCCTGTAGGAGTGAAACACTATACGGAGATCCATTTTTTCTTTCCGATCGATGGTTAAACGTTCGTGGTACCGATTTAAAACACGAGACATCGTAGAATGTACTATTCCCAGCTTTCCGCGGATGGCATGAGGTAGATCCGGATTTTCGAGGTACGTGCACAACATTTCTTTGCGCTGCTGCTGTTCTTCCGAATCCAACTTCACAACGATTGAACATCTGCTACACGGAGCCGCAAATCAATCCAACTTTGACTTCTTTTGACGCAATTCGGCTCTTCCGTGGGATAGCCCAATTTTGGATTAACTGCTATATACCTATCATTAGGTTGTTTCCATTTGACAGCGGCAAAACAAACAACTCAGTGCAAAAAAATTCTACCCATCGTTAGCTTTCGAAGTCTCCGTGATGGGTTAAAACAACTTAACGTTAGGTAAACTCTAAAGAACCCAAATTTGGCTTATTCCATTGAACTTTGACGCTGGGTCGGAGCGTCTCTCTCTGTTTTTGACAACATTGCTGTTGCGAGAGAAGCAAAACAACCCAACCGTGGGTAAAAACTAAATGCAGTTTACCCAAATTTGAGTAAAAAGAACTTATTTTTGGGTATTCTGATTTCTCCGTGTAGTGACACTTACACAGCGTAAACAAATACACATTGAACAAATTACACCCAAAATTTGAATAGAAAATACTCAACGGGTAAAAAGTTACAGCCATTTAAAAATAGTGCAGTTTGATTCCTTACACCTAGATATAAGAAATGAATGCAATGTTTGAAATAACACTACTGAAGATATAAAAAAAAACATAACTGTCAATGAGCTGTCTCCTCTCTCTTAGTTGAAGACATGCCTTTGAAGTTTGCACGGAAAATATGCGGATCATGAAGCAATACATCCTTTTGATGATATAAGCCCTTGAATTCGAAAATATCACTTTTAGAGTTTAAGGGCTTTTATCATCAAAATGAAATAACTTCAAAACGGGCCTTACGATATTTTTAAATAAATTTTTCCAAGGCGTGCAGTTTAGAAATTGGCTCTCAAACACAGAATTGATGAAAACATTTTTTTTTCTGAAAATAACGGTCAGGGGAGCACCGTGGCACCACATTTTTACCCTGGGATGAAAACTCGGTGAATGGGTCATCACATTCCGGTTGCAGGTTGCACGTTCAAAGTGTTACATTCCCCATGCCACCCCCTTCTGAATGCCCCACTTTTATCGCATGCCATTGTCACTTCAAACTTTTCTGTTTTCGATTTCTCCAGTAATGGAATGCACACACACAGATTGATGGCAGGAAATAAACGCTGCCTTCGCTGCATCGATTTTCGTCCTGCTTCCGTGCCGAGCTCGCTTTTTGTGTGAATTTTTCATTACAATTGCCTGCCGCACGGGATGCACTTGAACTTGCAGCCCACTTGCACATATTTTTCCAACTTCTGTGAAGCACTCTCTCACTCGGTTCTGTTCTCCCTGTTTCTCTCGGTCGCTCGTTCATGCATCATGCACCGATAACGATGTTAAGAGTCTTTCCGCATAATTATAATTGATAGGTCCCTGCTAGCTCAGCAGCACCGCCCTCGACAGTTGATTCCTTAGCCGCTGTTCGAACCAGCAGGTGCCAAAGTGTATTGCAATTTTCCACCATTGCTCCGAAAAATAGTCAGTTTATAAGCCAAATCATGGCCGCGGAGGAGCCGTCAAGTGTCGTTTAAATCATTGATCCAAAACTGTTGCCAATTGCATGGTTCGTCGGCCTGCCGGCTCCGTATGGTGCATAGGGGTCCAGTTTTTATAAAAATTGGCAAAATTTGCCTAAAAATTACTCTTTTGGACAAATTAAAAGCTTTAAAATGTATGAGAGACCAACAAATTGACCGAAATAGGGTCTTCAATTCTAAATTGTGCTCAAAACATTTGTCATAACTAGAAACAGGAAAAAATTAACAATGCAAAATTTTTGCCATGATATTTTAAATCTGGATCACTATGATGTCGGTCCCATTTGATTTTGGCTCATGAATGCATTACACACAGATTGGGCCTATAGTTGCAGCTACAATTTGGCGGATGGGAATCGGATTTTCCAACGGCAAACTGAGCGATGAATGCACCCCCTAGAACCACCCGTACACTATCGATTGTTCTAGTTTGGTTTAACAATTCCACACACCCACACATGGAAATGGCGGTGTTCTTGAAAATTCACCAAGCATTTTACTTAATAATAAGATTCTTGACATTCCGTAGCATTTTGGGTGATACAGTCTACTCTCCACATCTCCCATCGAGATAAGGAGATATCGAGACATAGAACACATATTCAATGAATACTACACTCCATTACTAGGAAAACTGAAAACCAACAGACGTCATTTTGTATTCGCAAACTGTTTCGAATCTCCAAAATCTAGTCTAGTAGCCTTTGATAATGGGCATATCGACAAATCGGGAATAAAAATCACATCGAGATAGGAAAATATCGAGATAAGGAGGATGACGAGATATGGAGATTGAAAATGATTGTGCATATGAAGGGACCGAAAAGGCATCGACATAGGGAGAGATATCGAGATGTAGAACATCGAGATGTAAAGAGTCGACTGTAAATTACCATCGAGCAGAAAAATTAAATCAGGTTCTAGGAGATCAACCAATATTTATATCAGGTTTTTCAGAACAAATATAGAAAACAATGCTTTTGCTCATCGATATTAAATTTGTTCTAAATTTAACAGATTCTCACTTAATGATTAAACAGTTTATTTTTTGGCATAAATCTCCCAACTGGTGGGGAACGTGCCTTTGGAGCCGGCCTTCTGAGAATGATTAAGCAAGGGAAATTTTAGTAAAAACACAACAAATTACCCGTTCTTGCATTAAGGTGAAGATGAATCGAAGCCAAACCTCAAATTTTCAAGAGAACAAATCTAGAGTACCGAACACCCGTTTAAGCTGAAAACTTAATCGATTGGTCACCACCAATCCCTGACATCCCTGGGCATTAAAGGTCATCGTACCTGCCGCATTATATACGAATGTGAAAATGGCAACTTTGGCAAAGAAAGCTCTCAGTTAATAACTGTGGAAGTGCTCATAAGAACACTAAGCTGAGAAGCCGGCTCTGTCCCAGTGGGGACGTAATGCCAAGAAGAAGAAGAAGAAGAATTCATATACATCATAAAAAAATCTATTTTCTTAGGCCATACTGTTACAGTAAAACAAACAAATTGATGACTTGTAATCCAATAACACCTGTTATCTAATCAATGTAATACAGTAGAGACAAATTACAAAACTAGCAAAAAACACGAAAAATAATGAAAATCAACACTGAAAATAAGATAATTTATTTATTTTCCCCTCCAGACTTTTTGAAAGTTTTGAAGGGGGGGGGGACAAAAGTAAAATTTCTATTTTGTTCCGGCCAATGAATTGTATTCCGGGAAAAGTCTGACAATTTCTTGTTAAAGGGTATGGATATGTTTTTATTATTTTTCCTTTGAAGCTTATATGTAATGCAACATTTGAGTTAAAACAGAATAATTTTTTGTTGAATAATTTCCATATTAGTCCTATTTGAGTATATTCCAATTCTAAATGGGCCATACCTTAAGGCCTTGCTAGGCCTAACATAAAGATGATTTGAGATGTGAAAATCCAGTTTTGGCCAAGGGGTGGATCACTTGTTCGATGCACATCTAATGTACATCAAATTGCATTAAATGCATTTTTTGCGACATATTCATCAACTTAGCCCTGGACCGTACCATAGTATCATGCTATAGTAACACATCATTGTTTGTTGTGAAACTTTCTATTCTGAACTTTTTTTTTTCAACTAATCACAAATTTTATTCGTTTCAGTTAATCAAGCTGTACTTTGCAACGAGAAAATATGTTAGACGTAGAGGCCTTCATAGTGAGGAAAACATGATTGAATGCAGTCATACATTGTCCTACCCCCTGTGGATTAATAAGGATTGATAATCCTTCTCGAGAAACTTATAGTCTTTGGCTTACTGGTAGCAAATTAAAATCCACATCGATACATTAATTAAGAACAACAAAAAACACATAAAATTTCTTGTCCCTATGACTTGTTTTATTTCCTATATCGCCATGCGGGGTGACATTGGGCCTAGGGGGTGACTTTGACCGCCCTTTTCGATGCATCTCATGGCTAGTACGGGAGTCAAACAACTAATCCATGACCATCCAGTGGCTATTTATAACGTATTCTTGAAGCTTACCACATGGTTTTTCCTTATTCTGGTTATAGTTTGCTCTAAAAAACTTGGTCCAAAGTTACCCTTATGTCACCCCGCACGACGATACCTGGTGGGGAATCTTGGGGACGGTTCTAAGGAACTATTAGCTTTTAAGGTTGGTATTCTCCTCCTTCAGCTTCGCTTGCAGAATGAATACGTTTGGATTCGATCAAGGGACGTAATTTAAGGTGAAAGGGCTGATTTGTGTATGAGTCGTCGAATCACAGATTTTGTCTTGAAGACCTTGTCAATATAAAACTCGTTTCTGTGTACCCTGCCACTGCAAGGTCTAGCATACATACGGTACTGAATGTTCAAGGACATTAGCGGTTAAAGTATTAGGATTATGCTTATTTCACATAGGATAGTGAAGCTTAAAGTGCCAATATCCGATGCTCCCCGAAGAGTCCCAGCAGCTGGTCAGAGGCTTCTTCGAAGCGTCCAAGCCGTCCAATAGTAGAGTTTTCCTGATTAAGGCCGGCATAAGAAACTAGCGCCTTCGCTTGGCTTATGAGTAAGCATGTGGCACCGTCCACTTTCATTCAGAATGAAGGATTATCATGGTCGGTTACGACACGAGATCATAGAAAGTGTTTTTTGACTGAGCAGCAGCTTTTCTTGAACTTGTGGAAGAAAAATGAGTTTGACATTCCGACAAGGATAGCTAATCAACATTGGAGCAAGCCATGAAAGGTAAATTTGATGAGTGTGCATTTAAATGCATTTGAATGCACGAAATAATTTTGCATTCATCAAATGCATTAGAAGTGATCCACCCCTTGGTTTTGGCCCACAGTGGGACCGACTGTCTGCGCGAGATGAGCCACGCATAATAATATTCGACAACTGAATTGCTACATGCTAAGTTTGAAATTACCTTAATAGCTTGAATTATGTTTGCTTCTCATCTGCTACATCGGAATCATTCTCATTAGGCACTAAAACTTCATTTTCCGCTGCCCTGGATTCTTTTGAATTCTCGCAACAGGCATCTTCTTCCAAACCATTTGTTTCATGCTCCATAGCTCTTCCTTCAATACTTGAACTGAATTCTTCCAAATTCTCGCTACACGCATTTTCAACCGAACTATTTGATCCAGGTTTTGAAGCACTACGGTCGTTAAATTCGCATAGCTGTGGTCCTGAAGAGCCGGCGACGAATAGAGAGGGAGTGGTCTGAAAATGTCTGGGATGGATTCCTCATCTGAATCAGGGTCCAAAGTAAAGGCATCGATGGTTGGAACAGCTTCTTCATGTTTGACCTTCTGTCCTTTCAAATTCAATTTGAAACAGGATTCTTCGAAGTGAGCCTGTAGAACATTTGATTCACACAAAGCATGAGTTCAGTTGATATCAAATTTGAAATCCAATAGGCAGTACTCACGCTACAAATTCGGGAACTTGGTTTGATAATTATATCCAATTTACAGAACTTCTTCCACCGAGATTTTGTATATTCCTCGGTAGGGAAACGGAAAAACTTATGTTGAGGGAACTTTACACTGTTCCGGCCACAATATTTTACTAAGCACTTCATTGTTAACCTTCTGCTGATATCTCTGCCGCGCACTGTTTTCAATCACTCGAATAAGTCACGCATGAGCTCGCTGGAAAAAATGACAACACGCACAACAAATATGAGGCCTTTACGCAACGCCTACCTTGACAAATTTTTCTGGTTCTGAATTTGCTTGCAATTTTACAGCTCATTTTGTGTGTAGCTGACTCGCGAAGAGGAAAAATATCAACGTCATATGCAGCCCAGATTCCGCTGTCACGAAACGTCAATGCAGCCTATCGTTTCTCGATAAAAATTTCTGCCCAAGAAAGGGTCAAGAAATTTCCTACAGTGAGCTCTATTTGAATTGACATTTCTTTTCAACTGCGTACTGCGATCGAAGAAAAATGCTTTTCTTGAGCATTTCTTGCAAGAAATTTCCCACGCATCGAGATAGACGATTATTTTTGTGTAACCTTCTTCATTGTGCATACACAGACAACCAAAATGTACGTATAACGAAATCACCTGGAGGCTTTATATGTGCAAAATTTCACTAATAAGATGTCGCAAAAAGGCCTTCTACGTACAAAAGTGGAGGCGATATGCGTGCATATATTATGTGATGAATAATAACATACAATGCGAGTGTATAAATATTCTACCGAATCAACCTGTGATCTTTTGCGACTTAACTTATGATAACAAATGTTAATTTGACAGCTGCTACGGATTGATTCGACTTACTTTGTACGAGTGAACGAGACGAAACAAAATGTATAAATGAACTCAGAACAGAAGTGTTTTATGCGAGGAAACTCATCAAACTGACGAGTTTATCCACGGTATTTTGCGGGTTTGATGTAATTAGTATGAATAAACGAGTTGTAACGTGAACTTTCATGCGATTTCTGGTTGTCTGGGTAATTCAGTGCCTCTATTTATACAGAGTCAATAACAGCGCTGCAAACTGAATGGTCATGTCAAAAAGACGGATAAAATACTGTGCGCCAGGTAATGATCCGTATCCCGGGAAAAATCGGCCAATTTCTTGTAAAAGAGGATGAATTTTGTTTTTATTATTTTTCCTTTGAAGCTTACATGTAATGTAACATTTGAGTTCAAACAGAATTCATTTTTGTTGACTAATATCCAAATTATTTCAATATGTGCATGCTCCTATTCTAAACGGGCCACACCTTATCTCGCGAGCTCCTTGCTTTTCCTCCAAGCATCTTGAAAATAATCTTCATCGTCCCAATGAAAAACGGCTGCAAATTCGTTTTGAGAGAAAAGCAAGTGGCAGCGTCTAATAGAAGACCTGGCTGTATGTTGAATATTACGGTTATTAAGAAAATTTTCCGGTTTGCGGTAGCCGCCGAGTTCTACCGCAGCTGTCAAAGTTCTACCGCACGCTTCGAAATCATTCTATCATTGTAGCGAACAATTCAATCATAGTATGCTTGAAAGAAAAAAACGATGTGGAAAATAGCAACAAACAACAATCATCAAGACGGTATCCAAGGTATCATTGTAGCCTACTGATGATTTACCAGCACAAGTCAGTGATGTGACAGCTGCGGTAGCTTTTCCTTGGACCGTAAAACGGAAAGTTTTCTCTAAAATTGCAATATATGATCGTACGATTCAATCGAATGATGACTTGTTGCTCATTCCTGCAAGAGTTGATCTCCTTTCTAATCATGGCCTAACGCAAAGGCCGACAGACGCAATATGTAGCTTTGTCTCAAGGTCATATAACCTATTTTAGAGCGTTATCGTGATTGTCAAATCATCACCTTTAGGCAATGAGAAGTCCCCAATGGTGTAGTTTTCCGTTCGATATCAAAATGTAAACAAACAACAAAAAGCCTAACTTTACATAAACTGACGATCACAGTTGGTTTAGCCATATCTGTGGTTTAAAAAAGGAAATTATGGGAGAAGAATCGAAGTTTATGATACGAACCCAAGTAATCAAATGGCACTTAAATTCGCCCTGTGTGCAGGGTTGCCACATTAAAATCTGTATATTTTTCTAGGAATATCTGTATTTCTGTATCCTGGAGATAAATATTTGTATTTTAAATCTGTAATAAAAAATTGATATAATCATGAGAATTAACAGGAAAAACAAGAAAATACTAATCATTTGTAACTTAAATGCAGAATTGTCACAACAGGTCACAACTCAGCTTGAATGTTAATGTTTTCAAAAATATTTATTTTCATATTTGGTCAAAAATCTGTATATATCTGTATAATTTTGGAAAAACTCTGTATACAGAATCTATATATCTGTAATTTTGCAAAATATCTGTAATCTGTATATACATATTCTTGGTCATCAAACATTCGCGAAAATCTGTATATGAGGCAACCCTGCCTGTGTGCTAGTACGGGGCTATTATAGAGCTGACATTGTATAGATTGGCCGTATTAAAGCCTTATAAGTTGAAACTGGCGAATCAGTAAACTAGGAATGTCTGACAGTATGCTTATTATTATTATTATTATTATTATGATCAAATCTATCGGGGCTTCCTTAGCCTTGTGGTATCGCAAATTGGCATTTCAGTGCCATCGATTTAATGAATCATGAAAATTAAAGTCCCAGAACTGCAGCAACTGCGTTCGTTCAATGATCCATTTCAACTCTGTTCTAAATAAATTGAAGTTATAAATCTAATTGTCTATGACATAAGATCAATTTAAGAACCTAAAACGGAATTTCTTCTGCAACATATTGAGCAATAGGAACCGCCATCGATTGGTAGCGTTTTACACAAGTCATCATCTCTAAATTACGCTTTAGCCAATACCTTTTAGCATTTTTCTCATATTCGTACTTCTTTTGGCATCAGCATCAGCAGATTGCAACTATAGGCGGATAATTATGCCTGTCGAATCCGTAACTCTCCGCATGAGTGTATCTGTAGTTTAATGGGATGTCCATTTACCGACCAGATCGAACGTCCAAACTTGGCCTACGGGGTTCGTCTAGACTCCAGACACACACATCTGTCGCCGATGCCAGAACAGAGCCAACTCCACGATGAGATCGAACTCAACAAGTAGGTATCGTAAACGCTATGATTAATGATTGTTTGCAACAACTCTTCCCCGTCGCGTGTGGTTCCGAGGAACTGGCCAATGGCCACCTGCCGATGAGGACCACCGTTGCGTCGTCACTGTCACATCGATTGACAAGTGTGCTGTACTCTTCCCAAAACATCGCCGCGAGCTGATCTCCGTTGGTCAACATGATGATCAGCAAACAACGCATGATCGCGAATCGTTTGTTTGAAAAACATGATTTTTTTTGCTGTGCAGAGATTGTATCTAATGCAGTCATAGCATTTTTTTGATATCATCTATTATAATGGCAAATAACTTCAGCTTTTCAGTTTCTATGGATTACTTCTATCATTTTATTGTCTAAAAAACTTTTGCCCCTTCCCAACGTTCTGAATCGCTTCATCCGATCGCGAAACGAAACTAAGAGAGTAGATTGTATGAAAATTTTCCCGCCATAAACGATTTTAGGGGCTGCATGCGTGCGTTGCGTGCACGTCGGGTGGCATTTAGTTGCTCCAGCTAATGATCTGTGGTGCACCAACTCGACGAGTCGATCATTACGTGCCGGCACCTACTTTCGGCCGAGCACGGCGATGTTAACACTCAACAGGAACGATCGTAAACAAACTCAGCAAGTGCAGCGTTTGGATGTTCGGAATTGCAATACACACAAGTGTAGGTACAGATCTAAGTAGGCACGTTATGCGTGCATTGGCATGGCCTACTGGGAAAAAAGAGTGTGCGACGGTGTGCATTTTGAACAGATTCTGTGAACGTCTGCTAAATGTCTCTATACACTTTCATTATTCCCACACTCTAAGAACCAATCATGCTAAATTGTACTCATTTTCCAAAGATCTTTTCTTCAATTCATTTATTAATATTATTTCAAGCATTACCTTCATTTATTAAATTACGTGCATAATTGCATAATTTGTTCTCATTTTATTTTGAAGCAAGATCAAAGCAAGCAAAGAAAAACATCCCATCTGTAGCGGTCCATGATCAGCAATGTATCGCAAGTTGTAACAAATTTGATAAATAAGGGCAGCGATTGAGATACCCAAAGAGAGAGCGATGATAAAATATATTGTTTTTTTTTTTTTTACTGGCATGATAAACAATCCCCAAATATTCGATAGCAACAGTGTCCCCCAGGGTTTAGAGCATATTTACATGGATTTTATCATGCACTGCTATTCCTCCGATCTTATCAACAGTGATGGAAAGTAGCGAACACTTCTGCTGAACTAGAACAAAACAAACTCAAATGCTCGCGAGCGTCAGACTGCTGATTCACTCACATCCGTCGTGCTTTCGAGTAACCGAAGAAAAAGTGATTCGTGAACGTGTTTGAAGCTGTTCAGAGTCAATTGTTCTTTTGGGAAAGAAGCTTCTTCCCTTTTGAGATTTCTAGTTTTTAAGGGTTTTTGACTACAAACAGGTAGTTTACCGTCGTTTTGATGGTTATACAATTGATTTGTCTGTCAAAACTGTGTAGCATGCATTTATATTAATCATTTGACTGTGTAGCCCGCTAAATATGAAGGCTACTGCTTTATTGACGCGCGCTCCGAGCGTAGTGAAGGCACATGCCAAATATCACATAAGTAGGCTGCGACCTACATCGCACCATAGCAACAGTCCCTCTCCATTTTCGGACTTGACAGTATGTATACGAGTAAGAAACATTACTGCTTGAAGTTAAACATTGGTCCTATGCTGAGAGAGAGGAGACAGCTAGCTTAGATTGCGAGCTTCCAAAAGTCAAGGGAACCTGTCACCTACTGTCACTGGAAAACCAACACATTCGGAGGGCAAACGTGAAAATGCGTCAAAATTCAAGTAAACGTAATTAAAATTTCTAGGTGTTTTTCGACGATTTCTAATTTCTTCGTGATGCGAACTTTTCCACCACTGTTTATCCGAGCTGTAGCTGTTTACGATAAACAGGCTCTCATAATGTGCTTTAAATCATAATTGTTACAGAGAGCGATAAGTTTTCTCTCAATTTTCTCAGGATTCAATCCCTGGTTAAGAAAAAAATAACCATCATCGTTTCACAAACTTTCAAACCCATTTTTTTTTGCTAAAAATTGAAGCAATGTTCAAGAGAATCTATGATTACTTAAATTATATTTACTTGTGGGCTTCGTGGCCGTGCGGTTAGTGTTACCAAACATTTAGCCGCATCGAGTCAAGGAGTGTGGGTTCGATTCCCGCTTCAGTCCGGAAACCTTTTCGTCAGGAACGTATTTCGACTGTGCCACTGGGCGTTGCATGCTAGTCCGTTGTCTAGTGTGGTGCTTCCTTCAAAGGACATAATCGTCCACTGGAAGCATTAACGTGTCAGTGTCTTTTTAAAAAAATCTTGGTATCTATAATGCGGTGATAGATTTTCATGAGGATTTCTTTGAATTTAAGTGAAAAAACTGGTTTTCAATTTTTGCTAATTATTGATTGATGGATTCTTGAGCCTTAAGACTAATTAGGCAGCAATTTCATCCTAATGAGATAATTCTGAAATATCTGAACATGTTGCTAAAAACATATCAACATCAGTGTGTATCGAACTCTCGTGCAATGTGTACAAAATTGCTTTCTCCTTCTTTTTACAGATTTTTTTTTATTATCCGTTTAATTGATCAAAAAATGTTTTCCTATATTTCTTCAGAAACTTTTTCTTGGATTGCTCCAGGATATCATACTAGGATTTGCTAGGATTTTTTTCCTAAAGAATTCATTGGGAATTTGGACAAGAGTTTCTGTAATTATAATAACAGAGATTCTTCTAGGAATTACTCCTGAAATTCCAAGGACACCTGTAGGTATTCTTCCAGAGATTACTCCAAAAGTTTCTCCAGAGTTTCATACATGGATCCTGAAAAACTACTTCCCGGATTCAGCTATTCTTCTTAAAATTCCTCCTGAAGTTCCTTGAAAAATTACTTAATTCACTGTTTCTTGCAGAAATTCCATTACAATTTGTTTTTAGGAATTTGTCCAGGAATTCCTTATGTGATTACTCCAGTTATTTTCAAGGCATTCCTCCAAGGAATTTCAGGAGAAGTTTTCAGTTAATAGGTTCCTTTAGAAATTCTTCGTAAAAATCCTTCAAAAACTCCTTCTAGGGTTGCTCTGGGCATCCCTTCAGAAAGTTGTTCAGAGATTCTTCCTTAAATTCCTCCAGAGTAACTTGGGCATTTCCATGGTTCACTTCGGCATGTGGGGTTTCTATCGGCCGAATTGTCCAAAACTTTGCGATAAGAAGCACTTCAATACGACGCACTTCTTCTTCTTCTTCTTGGCATTAACGTCCTCACTGGGACAGAGCCGCTTTTCAACTCTTATGAGTGTTGAGTGTTCTTATGAGCACTTCCACAGTTATTAACTGAGAGCTTCCTATGCCAAAGTTGCCATTTTCGCATTCGTATATCGTGTGGCAGGTACGATGATACTCTATGCCCAGGGAAGTCAAGGGTATTTTCATTACGAAAATTTCCGGGACCGACCGGGAATCGAACCCAGACACCTTCAGCATGGCTTTGCTTTGTAGCCGCGGACTCTAACCTCTCGGCTAAGGAAGGACGCACATTGTGGTCAAATATGAGCTCAGTAGTTTAGAAAAAAAAACACCATTGCCAGAGTGAATCAAAAGTGCCAAGAATATAATCCGGCTCAATGTTGCTTTAGCTTTTCTCCCAGAGATTCTTGAAAAGATTTTATCAGATTTTTGCTTCCTGTCATGCCTGGAATTGCCCAAAATATCGTCCGATATTTCAACAGAAACTTAATAGGTTTCTTCTTAAACTGATCATTCAGAAATTGGTCAGAAGTATGTGTAGTTGTGGTAACAGAAATTCTCCAAGGAATTACTCCTGAAATTCCAAGAATACCTATAGAAACTCTGTCCAGAAAGTTTCTTCAGAGATTCATACATGGATTCCTCGAAAAACTCCTCCACGGATTCTTCTGAAAATTCACCCTGAAATTGCTTCAAAGATTCCCAAAATCCAAAATCCCAAAATCAAGAATCATTGGAAAAGCTCTTAGGGAAGTCCCTGAAGAAATACCTTTGGGTTGGGGAACCCATTAACCTTTGCCTTCGATAACCCTATTCCGTAGATGGCTCTTCAAGTTAGTTTTCCTCGGAGAATCTTCTCCGGTCGTTTTCATTGGGTCACAGGCAATCGAAATTCTTGGACACCTCAATAACTACACCCGCGAAATTTACTTAGAGACGTTTTACAAAAGCCCTACAATTATTTACGACACGACTGAACATTTATTTACTAAAATTCTAACAGCTGCAGCCCTGCATGTAAAAGTTATAGATGTTCCAAGATCATCCGCGTTAATTTATGTTAAGCAGGAAGAATAATAGAATACTTCGTATCTTCGCGCTCTGCAGAATGACCTAACCGTCCTCCAATTCGGATGACTTGATCGTCCGAAATATATGGATAGAACCTGGGAGGGAGATACCTATGGACCGATGCACGAGTTCACAAATCTGACGTTTGAGCGGTGCCAAATTCACGCGTTTCCATGGTCACATAAATAACACGGCACCGCTCAAACGTCAACGAATGAACTCGTGCATTGGTCCATACGAAATTTGTGTATGTCAAAGTGAGCCGAGATTCTGCTGTCACGAAATGTCATTGTGAGCCCGGATCTCAAACACTGGACAAATATGATAGAAGCGCGTAAATTATCAAAGCATATTTTTGCATTTCATCAAGGATGACAAGATTCAAATGAGAATCAATTCAAAAATATTCAAAATAATGTCACGATAACACCTTTTATTATGATTGAATACAAAGTGTTGAAATACGCATATTTTTACATTTTCGACTAAAATGAATATTGAATGCATAGAAAACTGTGGCCCTTTTTCCATGTTAAGCTAAGTATGCTGTTTCGCTCAAGAAAAGTAAAGAAATTCCTTAACTGAATGGGTCAAGAAATTTCCTACAGAGAGACCCATTTGAAATGACATTTTTTTTAACTGCGTACTGCGATCAGAAAAATATGATTTTCTGGACCATTTCTGGGAAGAAATTTTCCACGCATCGAGATAGGCGATTCCTTTTCTTGTCAGTAGCAAACCAGCCTTTAAGCTAAGTATGCTGTTTCGCTCAAGAAAAGTAAAGAAATTCCTTGACTGAAAGGGTCAAGAAATTTCCTACAGAGAGCCCCCTTTGAAGTGACATTTCTTCTCAACTGCGTACTGCGATCAGAAAAAAGTGATTTTCTTGACCATTTCTTGAGAGAAATTTTCCACGCATCGAGATAGGCGAGTCCTTTTCTTGTCAGTAGAAAACCGGCCTTTAGTCCGGAAAGATCGAAGAAAAAGAAAACGAGCGATTTTCATCAAGTCTGCCTTGATTGTCATTGGCAAGCTGAAGTTATCTTGCAGTTTGAAAAAACTTAGTTTAATATTTCGTGTGTAGTATCTCTACCTCCCTCCCAGGATAGAACCACTGCAGTGGAGATTTCCTCGACACGGTTTGCCTTTTAGAGAGAGAGCCTTCCTCTCATCATTGAAAACTTTTTGTTGTACACGTCGTACGATGGTAAATTCTGCCCTTCTGTTTGTCGTCTTTCTTCTTCGGCTTCATCTGATGACGTTTTGATAGGGGAAACAAGCCCGCAGTCTGAACTTTCCTTCAACCAATCTCCCTCCCTCCCACCAGAGACGATTGTGAACAATATCTGCTGGAGATATCTCTCTTTAGATCAATCCGTAGGGTTCTGCTTGCCTGATACGTATCGCCATTTTGGTGGATCCGCAATACCTTCGCTCTCCAACATAATCAGTGGTAAAATTGCAGAAGAGACTCTAACATGTGTCCTAAGATGGTTTTTGGAGGAATTCCTGATGGAATGCATGGAGGGTTTCCTATAGGAATTGTAGAGACAAACACTGGAAGTGTACATGGAGGTCCTTGCAATAATTCTGTGGGGTTCTTGTAGAATCTTCTAGAGGAATCCTAGTAAAAATTTCTAGGAGAAATTCCTGGACATCTTTCCAACAAAAAAAAATATTAATGTATTTTTGATAAACTTTGGAGGACTTCTTTCTCAAAAATACATTTGAGAATCCCAAGAGAATTTTCTGGATTAAAGTGATCAGACGTCCCGGATTGTGCAGGACAGTCCCGGATTTAGGTCCCCTGCCCCGCATTACGAAGCGTCCCGGAAAACGTCCCGGATCCGATCAGTTCAACAATCATAATTTTAGACACACAATAATTGAAAAAAAAAATAGAATTTAAAGACAACAAAACATACAATATAAGACACTTCAATGTAAATATTGATACAGATACAAAAAAATGAGTTTCGTTAACTTGTACTAAAATTTAAAATACGAGTTCATTCTTTAAGTTCTTGAAAATCGGAGGAGGTGCTATCGACTGAGGGAACTGGCAGTTATTGGCGTTGCAGTCAGTAGAAATCAAAAGCTGCGTTTCAAATGTCCGACGTTTCGATGTATTTAACACCTTTTTCAAGGGTTAGAAACAATAGCTTTTTCGTCAGGTGGCTCTAACAGTCACATTCAAACAAATTTATGTCACAAAACACTTCAGTTCAGTTCAGTTTAAGGGTACCCAAAAGAGCATAGGACAGATTTTCAATCTGAAAAATGTGTTTTGATATGTTGATAACTTCGATCCAGATTAACACATTCAATTTTTATTTCTTTAAGGTTATTTTATAATTTGTTATATGTTTCATTAAAAATCAGTTTAGTGAACTCAATTTTTTTATTTTATTAACGACATTTTTAGCTCTGAGCTAGTTCATCTCGGGACCAAAGGCTTTACTTCCTTTCCGAAGGAAGTTGTCACTATAACTTTTTTGTCATAAGTGACTATGCCGGGGATGGGATTTAATCCCAGGTCCTTGGCGTGAGAGACGTGTGTTCTAACCACTACACCAGGTCCGTCCCCAACTCACATAAATTAATTTTGTCTAAATTTATTTGACAATATTAAAATTCATAATAATATTACAAAAAGCTTAAAAAAAGCGATCCATTTGCACTTAGGTTTTCTTCACCAATAAATTGACGAAGTGGTGACACATAAGTGAAATAAAGAAGTTTTTGCAATTTTTCATCGTAATAGGCTGTTTTTCATCACGCCAATCTGTCATGAAACGGTCTACTTTCCCGTACTGAAGTGTGCAGTGCGTGAATGAACTAATTTACAATGACATCACGCTTCTTCTTCCACCGGGAAGAAAACCTTTTACTGCGGGCCGTATTTACAAAAAAAGAACGATTTCGTTGTGCATTCATCCGCTTCATGTTCATCCAGTGAACATTCGTTGTCCAAATGTTGGCATTTAGAACAGAAAAGAAAAAGAAAGTCGAGGATAAAAGAAGACCGTGGATGAGTCCATAGTCATTACGCAACTGAAATCAGTGCTGTAATGATTCATTACGCAACGCTTTATCATTACGCAACTGTTTTGAGTTGCGTAATGAATCATTATACAACAATTTTTCAGAAAGTGTAAAATAATGGTGAATGTATTCCGATATAATTTCTGATACCCTCAAGTGGTCTTCAACGAAATTGCAAAAAGTGTTGTACGTAACTCGTTGCAGAACTCGAACTCGGGAACGAAAATCACATCGAGATAGGGAGATATCGAGATAAGGAGGATATCGAGGTATGGAGTGTGAAAATGTATGCAGAATGAAGGGATCGAAAAAATCATAGACATAAGGAGAGATATCGAGATGTAGTACATCGAGCTATGTTTCTGTATTTTGGTATTGCAGTCGACTCTCCGACTGCAATACCAAAATACAGAAACATAGCTCGTACTGTGTGATAATACAGGATACATTTTATATATTATAACATTTGTCCCGGATTGGAGCAAAATATATCTGATCACTTTATTCTGGATGTATCCTTGGAAGAAATCTCTGGAGGAATTCTAAGCTGTTATGCATGTAGGATTTCTTAGAGGAATCCCAGGAAAAAATTTTAGTAGAATGTTCAGAATGAGTTATGAGCCAAACCATAAAAACAATTCCTGGAAGAATTCGTGGAAAAATAAATCTTGAATGAATTTTCTAGAGTAAACCCTAAAAGAAAACATAGACAAATCTCAGGTTGGAACTTTTCAAGGAATCGCTAAAGTCATTCAGGAATAATTCATCCAAACATTCATAGAGAACTCGCTGTAGAAATTCTCGCAGTAGTTCCTAAAACAATTCTGTGGGGGAATCTCTACATAAAGCCACGCGGGAAATAATTGCAAAATTCCTAGCTAAGCTACCGGAAAAGTTACAGTTAATTGATCTATTAGTGTCCGAATTATGGCTCGACAATTTTAAAATACAAGGTTCGTTTCGGAATTTTTAGGGGTTGAGAAAATCTCAGTGCAGCGCTAGCGATTCTTAGCGTGTAGAAACAGTAAGTTTAGAAAGAGGATGCTGTGGTTGCTTTGATGAGCAAATGCGAAGACAGATCATGATGGCGTTTAGCATATGAAGCAAGCAAACCAAGCCAACGAACGGCAATTTCGTGGTTTGTTTTGGTTTTATCGTACCGCCAACAGCGGCATGGCTAGAAATTCATTACAGGGAAAACTACTTAATCCGTTATTAGAAGGAGTGAGTATGATAGAAAGACAGACGTTGGCAACGCCAACCAAATTACAAAGCCTACTGTTCCAACCATTTCCAAACCATGCAGTCGACGATCGTGATCTCGCATTGATCCAGTAGGCGACCTTGTACGATCCATCGACCGAGACACATGCCGAAGAAACGCCCTCTTGGCAGTTCGGAAACTGCGAAGCTCGGCTGTTGGCAGTTCGGAAACCTACCGCATGCGCGCCGCGGACATTGCCTCCCGGTCACCTTACAACGGCACAGGTATCACTTTACTGTCCTCGTGAATGTCATTGTTTACAAACAAGTACACGTCACTCTGACTGACTAGACCGTCAGACAGGCGACTCGAGGCAACATCACCGACCGCAAAATCAGGCCACGCCAGATGGGGAGAACCCCCACCGGGAAGATTGCACTCGGAGCCGAGCTGTCGACCTCGTGTGTTCCCTAAGGGCTCGTCACCCGTCACCGTATACTATCTATCTGGCTGTGCAAATTGCGCTTAAACGTTCCAGTTAGCAGACGCGAGCCATGAATTAGATTTGCATAATTGGAGCTAATATTAGGAGCAAACAGCCATACATCAAGCCAGTTAGCACCGGCTTTTTGTTGCTGTAGCCATATGATTCGCGCAATGCAGCGCGCCAAAGTGACAAATCGTTAAACTGATTTATCGCTTTGCACACGTTTGACAGGGCCCGGTTTCGATTAATTGGACGCCTTTCGTCCCTGTTTGGGTTTAGGCCGCCCCGGAGCAGCAGCTGCGCGGCATCAAAGATCGACGCTGACGCTTCTTCTTCTTGTTTGTCGTATGTTACATGCTTGTCAATAAAAATTAGAAAATTCTACCACCATAAAAGTGTACCGGTTTGACATTCTCCGGAGCAAAACAAGTCCCGGGACTTTATTGGCCTGGCCGAAGATGTGCCTGCGCAATGAGGCGGCAGACTTGTTCAAAATAACACTAGGCGACAGAATCTAATATTTTTCTTCACGCACTTTGACCTGTTGCATCGGATTTAATAGATTTTGACCCGCTTATTTAGAATCTGTTTCGAAAATTTTCGTAACTCGTAGGGTAACTCGGTGTAATACGCCCTAGCAGGGCAATACGCCCCTTTTCATTTTCAAGGGATTGAGGCTTCTTTCACACGTAAATATGATTACATATCATGAATATTCGCAAAAAAAAAAAGGATGTTGCGCATATATGTTCTTTGAAAAATATAAACAATCAATAGAAATTCTAAAAATATCGAAAATCAGGTTTTTGGTTTAAAAATTTGCTTTTGATTAGCAAGCCTCAGGGTGAATGAAGCCCATTCTTTACTATTGTACTTAACACAAAAACTTTTACCGGAAGACGACTGCTAATGGACCCTTTAAAGATTAGCATGTGGTGGAATTCTCCTTGGAAACATTTCTACAACGCTGTAGACCTTTTTTCTATGAGAGGGGCATATTGCCCGGGTTGTTTTGAAACGTAAACATTGGAACCGTTTACAAAAAAAACATCTTGTACACTTTTTTGAAGCAATCTGGAAAGAGAAAGTTGTGTGCAGAGCATGGCCAACTAAATAAGCAACACATTGACATAGAAAAGTTTAGAAGTGATACATTTGCTACTGCGATAGAGCAGTTTTTCCTTAAGGGGGGGGCGTATTACAGCTTTTTACCTTACTGTTTTTTGAAGAAAAATTTTATTTTGAAGTAAAGTTTATAATCCCAAATTCTTATATTTTTATGGAAATTTTACAGTTTTGTTCCACAACAATATATTACATAAGCTCACCGAATGGTAAGACATTAAAATGTGTGGATAATCAAAACATTTTTTCAAAAACTGAACTTGTTACGAAAATCCAAAGTCAATGGATCAAAATCAATTCGTGATCAAACGTCAACATCCCACCGCAAAATCGCTAGTGTTTGGAGGTGATTTTAACCTCCAAATTGCGAAATCATCACCTCCAAGTTAGTTCTTATACCCTCCGTTATATGAATTATGATGGCGCGTCGATCGTCGCAAGTTTCTCGTTAAACAGTCAATAGCTATGGTAAATAGTCAAAGCGCGTGAACCAGTGTTGCCAGGTGTTCCCCACTGATTATCCATATGTATGGACGATTGTCAACGCTACTGTTGTTGTCGTATGGATAAAGATGAGCAACACGGATTGTAAATTAAAATTAATCCATCAGAAACGAGTGTTTTGACGAGTTGCGACTTCTGATGCCGGGTGGGACCGAGGAGGGGGGGAAAACAAGGCATAAATACAGCAAGCGTAGGTCCGCCTGATTCCAATTTGCATGTGTTAAATATTTTCTCACATTAAAAGGAGGAAGAGGAGAAGGAGGCCGTTGTTGACAGCGACACCAATAAGTACGTGATCGATTAAGGAGGAGTCGAATTATAATGCATGCAGTAGTGCTCTCCATTCCGCGCACAGTAGGCCGATGGTGACCGGGAGGAGAACTGGAGCAAGTACCCCAGCAAGAACATTGGTGGGAATGAAATGCGAATTATTGCCTGCCGTATAGCCTGCTGCGCTTGTTGCACCGAATAATTCGACACTTATTGCTGCCCGCCGCAAGTGGATGTTTTGTCGTTACCGATTATCTGCGGATAAACACGACGGGCGCGGACAGGATGTGTAGGATTATCGGATGAGTCCGATTAAAAAGGGGCTACAACGGAAGTCAGAGCTAGTTTTTTGAGTAGGTTGACCTTGTTTGTTTGAATTTGAGGAGGTGCTATTGTATATATGTTATTCTTTATTATTTCCACACCAAAGTTGTCAGCGTACAAGAATGCACTTTCAAGAGAGGTACGGGCAATGTATTCGTATCGAATTTCCAGATAGGGTTTCATTGCTAGTAACGGACCCTTTATTAGATGAGAATCATTCTTGACGCTTTCAATTTTTTTTATTCTTTATTGGCATCATTCCAAACATTACATTTATTTCTTATATCTACACAGTACCAAAAAATAATGTGATTTACGTCTTTTGGGATAAAAGAAGCGAGCCGAATGCTGTAAATTTGTGTCCAATTCCAAATACGTTAGTGTCTGATTCGGGAAATGTCGATCACAGCTCCATCGTTTTCGTGTCCTTTAACATGTAAAATTACATTTTTTGTTCAATACATCTTCAAGGACACGTTTTTGTGTCGTTCCATCACTTACATCATGTGTCATTCAGTTATAACCAGAATTACGTCCAGAGTAATTTTCATTATTTTTAAGAGTGTAGGTGTTCTGTGTTAAAAGAAAACACTATCATCCTGATTTGGTAAAACTAATTAAGCATTTATCAACATTTTGTTAACAACATATTACATTACATTTGCCGTAGCAAGTTCAGAATTTTTACAGGTGAGTTGATTTCACCTTTTTATAAGAGAAAAAATGCTTTTCATTAACTTACCCTAACTTAACCTAGAAATATAACGCATTTATTGTGGCAATAGAAGATTGCACCGATTTTGTCTAAAATTATTGAGCGGTTCCACGCGAAATCGTCCATATAATGCTGAAATTTGACATGTACCATTCCGATTTGGATGAAACTGCGCAGATGTATTGAGTATATGAGACGAAAATTATCTCATATAATTGGGGATCGTTTAGAATCGAGAGTAACTTCTGATAAGGGCGTATGTATTTTTGGCACCACCATTTAAAAAAAAGGACCTCGGAAACCGTTTGTTATAGAGAAATAGTGTCTGAGGAGGGATGGTAGACAATCTAATAGGCTTTGTAAAAAAAAATATACACTGAAAAAAATACTTTTATTTTCATGAAAAAATCGAAATTAAACCTTAAAACACAAATTGCAATAAATAGGTAACTTCGATTTTTTTCTGTAAAATTTCAATGTAAAACCAGATGTTTTAAGCACAGTTTCAACATGGTGCAATCTAAAATAAAAAAGTTTTTCTAAGAGCAACTTTTGGTGCATTTCTGAAAATTCAATTTCTGGCCGTACAAAAGACGTTTTGATGCTGTAATATGATTCTTCATCCAAAAACAATTCAAAATGCTGATAACAATGATCTTCCTAAAACTAGCCGTTTTCAAGATATTTAGGATTCAATTATATTAATATCATAAAACTTAAGAAAATACGCCCGTTTCATAAGTTACTCCAGATGCTCCACCAACAATGTTACGTTTATCTCTTTCCACATTAATATCCCATGTTTTAAGGGCAGTTTCAACATGGTGCAATTTAAAACAAAATTTTTTTTCTAAGGGCAACTTTGTCCGGTCATGATTTGCCAGCATGGCCAGGTATACGCTTGTACGGGTAAGCAAAATGAGAGGTACTTCGAGTAAGAGAAAATTGAGAGTGGGGAGATAGAAAAGTTCGATAGAATCCGCTATAAAAGGCAGGGAACGATCAGGCTCTGGGCATTCTTGTGTAGATTGTGGTCGAGATGTGACGTACGGTCACGACACCTAGATAGGAAACGCATATAAAAAATCTAGTTCAAGCACTAAGAGAACAAAGAATTCGTTGAAGTATCTATGTATCGCTATGTACCCGCTAGTGTTTCGAGCGAAACAGAGAATGTGCCCCGAGCGAGCCGAGCGCTTGATCAACTATTGTTTTCATTGCCTCCGTATTTGTCTTGGGTTGTTTGACGGATCATTTTGGAGGGATTGGTGGCGGCTAATAATATTGTTACATATTGTTATTGTTACTTCTCAACAATTCGTTTATTTGTGTAAGTGTCAAAGATAAAGTTGATGGGATATTATTGCGCATTTCATTCACCACTGGACTCCGCAGTCAGTTTTTATAAGTGAGGGAAGGAAAATAAAAGTGCGATTCTGCATCCAATCTTGTTGATGTCTTCAGCGCACTCATTCATTATAAATCGTAGAATAAGTGCGCTGAAGACACCAACAAGATTTGATGCAGGATCGCACTTTTATTTACATTCTCGCACTTATGAAAACTGACTGCGCATTCCAGTGGTGAACGAAATACCCAATAATGTGGGAAGAGATTAACGTAACATTGTTGATGGAGCATCTGGAATAATGCAAGAAACGGGCGTATTTTCTTAAGCTTTATGATATTAATATAATTCAATCCCAAATATCTTGAAGCGGTTACTTATAGGAAGATCATTGATATTTGAATTTTGAATTGTTTTTGGATAAAGAATCATATTGCAGCATCAAAACGCCTTTTCTATAATCAGAAATTGAATTTTCAGAAATACACCAAAAGTTGCCCTTAGAAAAACTTTTTTATTTTAAATTGCACCATGTTGAAACTGCCCTTAAAACATGGGATATTAATGTGGAAAGATATAAACGTAACATTGTTGGTGGAGCATCTGGAGTAACTTATGAAACGGGCGTATTTTCTTAAGTTTTATGATATCAATATAATTGAATCCTAAATATCTTGAAAACGGCTAATTTTAGGAAGATCATTGTTATTAGCATTTTGAATTGTTTTTGGGTGAAGAATCATATTACAGCATCAAAACGTCTTTTGTACGGCCAGAAATTGAATTTTCAGAAATGCACCAAAAGTTGCTCTTAGAAAAACTTTTTTATTTTAGATTGCACCATGTTGAAACTGGTTGAAACATCTGGTTTTACATTGAAATTTTACAGAAATTTTTTTTAAAAAAAATCGAAGATACCTATTTATTGCAATTTGTGTTTTAAGGTTTAATTTCGATTTTTTCATGAAAATAAAAGTATTTTTTTTTCAGTGTATATTTTTTTACAAAGCCTATTTGATTGTCTACCATCCCTCCTCAGACACTTTTTCTCTATAACAAACGGTTTCCGAGGTACATTTTTTTAAAATGGTGATGCTAAAAATACTTACGCCCTTATCAGAAGTTACTCTTGATTTTAAATGGTCTCTCCACCAGTGGAAAAAAGTTATTCTATTATATCGACACTATGTGCAAAATTCCATTTGAATCCAAGGTAGTCGAGTTTCATCGTTTACCGATTTGGCGTGGAACCGCTCTATTAATAATTTTGTTAGATTTTTTTTTTTTTCAACAGGGCTGGCCAAACAATTTGTTTGAATATCAAAACCTTGTTCTTAAGACAAAGTTTCGATTTTCTGTTAATAAGTGGATAAAGACATTTTTTATATTTGTTACATTTGGTTTGAATGCCCTTAACGTGATTTTAGATTATAGCATGAGCCCTAGACACTTCACTTCATCTGGCCAATTTATTGAAACCCCTCTCATCGTGACAGCATGTCTATTTGAAAGTTTCGAATAAAGAGCTTTTGGTTTATGTGAAAATATTATAAGTTGAGTTTCGGAAACATTAGGAGGAATCTTCCATTTTTGCAAATATAAAGAAAAATATCCAAACTTCTTTGTAATCTGTAACAGATGACCCGTAGGCTTCGTCCTTGGGCGGAGAGGCCTGTGTCGTCCAAAACAAACAACGATTTTTGACATCCCTGAGACAACTCAGATAGCTGCGCGTTCATATACTGAGTTAACCTTCGGGTTGTCGCGCTGTTGTACTTTGTACAACAGTTGTGATTTATATGCTATCATTTTGCAACAAAGATATCTATGGACACCAAACCAAAATGTATTCCTCAAGAATCTTCTTAAGAACAATACTCGACAGATTTTATTTACAGTATGACCCTTTATAATACGGTAAAATCAACAAATGTACATGGAAGTCGCATAATAATGAACGCACTATGTACGGTTCGAGGAAACCACAGTTTGAAATCGTCATATCTCGAAATCCAGATAATATAGAAACTTGGAGTCTTTAGTAAAGTTGTTCTGGAGGTGAAGCGCTATCTGATGGTACCTCATTTAATTTGGAATTTAACCGCTAGGTGGCACTAGTGGGCATGGAAGTTTTACTTTTGTTTTGCAGATCTTTCAGGATCCTGACCATTTAGAAGGATGTCGTCTTCGGCAAAGTTGTTTAGTAAGTTAAGGACTATCATTTTTCGAGCTAGTTGATTCATAATTTTGCCACTAGGCGGCTCTAGTGAGCATGAAACTTTTGTTTGCAGATATCTCAGGAGCCTGACCACTTAGAAAGATGGTGTCTTCGGCAAAGTAGTTTGGTAGCTCAAGGGCTACCATTATTTAAGCCAAGAAATACGATATTTTGCCATCAGGCGGCGCTAGTGAGCATGAAATTTTTGTATTGCGGATACTGCAGGATCTTGACTTTTTGGACAGGCACCTTTGGCAAAGTTGTTCAGAAGCTCAGGGACTATCATTATTTTAATAAATCTCTAACTTTAAGGATTAAACAAAGAAAGAATTCGAGCTACTGATCAACTCTGCCGAAGACACCATCTTTCTAAGTGATCAGGCTCCTGAGATATTTGCGAAACAAATGTTTTATGCTCACTAGCGCCGCCTAGTGGCAACATTTTGAATCAACTAGCTCAAACAATGATAGTCCTTGAGTTACCGAACAACTTTGCCGAAGACGCCATCTTTCTAAGTGGTCAGGATCATGAGATCTGGGAAACAAAAGATTAATGCTCAATAGCGCCGCCTAGTGGCAAAATCCCAAATTTCTTGGCTGTAATAATGATAGCCCATAAGCTACTGATCAATTTTGCCAAAGACGTCATCTATCTAAGTGGTCAGACTCCTTATATATTCGCAAAACCAAGGGTGTTGTACAAAATACAACGCGCGACTACTCGCGTTACAAAAATTCGCGCGACGACCGAAAGGTTAAGAACGGTCCGATTTAAATTCTCTCTTACTCACGTATGAATTACGTTGAATCGCTTCAGTATGCAAAAACATACAAATCGTCGAGCAACGAAACACTGTCAAACAAACATGATTTGCAATATTGACCATCCGCCCCCGTTCGGAATTCCGGTTTCTTTTTTCCCCAATATTTGTTCACATCCGGACACGACTGCGAATTGATTTGCACCCGGACAGAGGGAATCCCACTGATCCGAGCGGCGACGAACCGAAGAATTTCTGGAATGTTAAATACCGACGACAACGGCGCCTCTCATCGCATCGCGCGGCACCCGGGAAGAGTGGAAAACACATAGCTCATTTGACCCCCGCTGCCGCCCGGCCTCTTATCTTCCCCTCGTTGTGTTCTGTGTGAATTTTCACCTCTCTCGCTCGCGTCGCTATATCGTTAAAATCGGAATTGATCTTCACGTCTATCGTCGCGCGGCAGTCGATCTCAGCATTAGGGTGTTCCAGAAAAAAATCAGTGTCCAAAAAGTGATGGTGCTCAACCTTACAATGAAAGATATGCTTATTTGTTGCATTTTAGTATTTAGAACAAAGCCACTTTTTCAAACATGTTTAGAGGTTTCAACACTCTGAAAATATTGAAGTTTGCACGAAATGTATGAAAATTACATTTCAATATTTTTTGTAGGGAGTTGTTGACCATTGTGCAAAGCATTGGGGTGGTCTAGCTTAATAATAATTCATAGTTAGTCTGCCTTACTAACGGATGAAAATCGGATTCCCAAATCATGATTTACAAGTCATGAAATGAGGTTAAAACAAGATAAATTTTACGGGATTTGTGATAGTTTTGAAATTTTCGGTTTCTCATACATTTGATTTTAGGGACGAAGTTCGCCGGGTGACAACTAGTTTAATTATAATTTAGCTGGTTCGTCATTTAAATCTGCATCCTAGTTCATAACTCGTTCAAAATTCAAATGGAATTACCAAAATAAAGTTAAATTTGCATATCTATCTTGGGTTTATGAGAAAAAATTTTGGATTACAGACTTATTGTTTGTAATAATAGTGTTGACACAGGTGACGGGATTTGGAACCATCCGTTGAGCAAAACTCGAATTTTGTTTCACATTTGGTAGGTTTAGTTCACTAGTTTTAAGGACATTTTACATGATTAGTTGTAAGTAGCGTAAGTTGGTTAGTGTACATAGGGTAACGTACATAACTTGGACATGCATATAATTTGGACAGGCAGGTCGTTCTATGCTCATTTACAATGAGATGATGATGTACGGAAAATCATGTATTGCATTATTAATACACTATGCTACTTATTAATGATGGCCATTTTCATAACATTTACAAATTAGCTTCAAAAATATCAAAATTGTCAATTGTATCAACAGAACATCTGTGAAACCTACGAATGCAAGAGGATGTACATTTCAAGAACATTCATTAAACCCAATAATAGCGCTCAGAATTGGCATGCATAAAGAGTTTAAAGGTGGCAATATGATAAAATATGTCTAAAATTTAAGCTAAGTTCATCTAAAATCTTAACATGAGTATAAAAGGCATAAATCAGACGGTGTCCAAAATAGATTACGGTTTTTGTTCAGTTGATATAATTTGGCCATCTGATGAAACGCACTGGAATGTCGCATAAATGCATACTTGCAGGCGTATTTCGTGGATCTGACGATATAGAGGTCCCCAAGCAAACTGCCACGAACACCAACGCACAATCAATCTTACACAAGTCGATTTCCTCAGAATGAAAACGTATCGATGTTTGTTTGACGTTGTTGAGCTTTCGGTCAACTGTAGGCCAACAAGGAAATGGTTGTTTTGCAGCGATTCTGTTTATATTTGGATTCTCACTGCAAACAAAAGCAATGTTGTGACAGTTCTCACTGCAAACAAAGAAATTTTTGTCAACATTGCACTACTACGCAGGCAACTGGATTGGTTTATTTGCTTGCGTTAAATGAAATTATCGATTATCAGTAATTTACACATCCAATAAGCGACAAAATGCATAAGTCACATGTAAACTTTTAAAACATTATGATATGAACGTATTTTCAAGAAACAATTGTATGGATATTGAGATAACGCCCCTGTCCAAATTATTTTCACATGAGGGTGTCCAAAATGTATATTTGACGTCCGAAATGTATAACAACCAGGCCGCTAAAAACGCTATTTTGGCAGCTAATACTAAAGTTTGTAAGCTTTTTCTCCCCAGAAGCTCAAAATACAATGAGACATTAAGCATATAAGTATCATAACGTAATAAAATAATACACACTTAGATTAACTTACTGGGGTCGGTAAAATTTTACTGGGTTTTGGAACTACCGAAAAAGTCAGTAAAATGAAAACTGTCACCACGCGTAATTGAAAAGCAAATTTCACCATGTTTTATTTTTTAACGATATATGATATTAAAAGAAAGCTCTCTGCAAAATTTCAGTAAAAAATCTCTGTTTTTCGATTTCTGACATTTTTTTTAGTTTACTGACTTTTTCGGTAGTTCAAAAACCCAGTTATTTTTACCGAACAGATTAAGTGTGTAGTATCTAAGGCAGTTAATCGATCGCCGTTTCCAGACATATTCTTAGCCTGTCCAAAATACATAATTTATATGTATGATTGATTTTCTTACATTTTCAGTCCTCTTTCGTGTTTTAACTCCTGTCCAACAAACTAAAATTAACAATTTACTTTTATGTAGGGTAAACAGGTATAATACGCCCCCCTAAGGAAAAACTTTTCTATCGCAGTGGCAAATGCATTACTTCTATTGGTTTTGGAGTCAAAGTGTTATTTACTTAGTTGGTCATGCTCTGCATGCAACTTTCTCTTGCCAGGTAGCTTCTAAAAAAAATACAAGACGTTTTCTGCAAACGATCCAAATCTTGACGTTTCAAAACAAACCGGGCGATATGCCCCTCCCGTAGAAAAAGTTCCGCAACGTTGTAGAAATGTTTCCAAGGAGAATTCCACCACTTGCTAAGCTTAAAAGGGTCCATTAGCAGTTGTCTTCCGGTAAAAGTTTTTGTAATAAGTACAATAGCAAATGACGGGCTTCTTTTACAACGAGGCTTGCCTATCGGACCCAAAATTTTACGCCAAAAAGTTGATTTTTCGATATTTTTGGTATTTCTATTGGTTGTTTATGCTTCCCAAAGATCTGATATGCGCAACATCATTTTTTTCGCGGATATTGAGGATATGTAATAATGTTTACGTGCTAAAGAAGCCTCAATCCCTTGAAAATGAAATGGGGCGTATTGCCCGGTTGGGGCGCATTATACCAATTTACCCTAGTTCATATTCTCGTCCAACTAGCGTGTGTGATTGCTATGCTGTCTCGAAATATACGGAATGTGATATGTATGGTGTTCATAGCCTTGTTCATAGCCTAATTCTCTCGTTGGACGGTCGATCACTCAGCCGTTGCTGGCGCTCGCCCCGCAGCTAATAATTCGGAAGACTGGGTGCCGTCCTGAACATCCACCGAACCGTATTGCTCCGTGTCCTCACGAGCAGTATCTTCTACTTATAGGACGGCTAACTTGGCTACTGGACGTCGTAGAGCTCCGGTTGCAGTTTTTTACATTTGCGCTACGACACCTGCCGTCTCGTCCAGGGAACATGTTGAACTCGTCCCCTGTTTCGTGACCGCAGCAGCTATTCGCTGCGTACTGCTTTTTGTTTCTTCATTCTGTACTCAATTTCTAATACACCATGTCGTGACCGCAGCAGCTATTCGCTTCCTCGACAATCCAACTTCCGATGGCCGCAGTAAGGAGAACTCTGAAAAGCTCACTGCGGCTTCTTGATGATATGCTGCTATCACTCGATGCTCCGACGAATAGAGGGCGGTGCCACCCGCTTACTCATCGTCGGAGTGGAATCTCCTGCTGCTGCTGCCAATTCGTCCGTCCGTGTTAACAATCGTCGATAGTGACTAGAACGCACAATGCGTTACGCTTTTATATGCTTCGGGGTGTTCAATTTCCGAATCTGTTCTTGACAATCGCTCAGTTGTTCGATCAGTGGGCGGTCGCAAGACGAAGAGATATGTTTGACGAAAAGCAAGCGTTCTGCTTTTCGTTTCTTCATTCTGTACTCAATCTCTAATACTACACCCTGATCCATCCATTCCACAGTCGTTCTTCCACAATCATTAGTAGGTCACCGGCCGAGACTGATTTACTCTCAACAAACCACTTGGTTCGGTTAGGGATGGTGGGCAGGACCTTTTTCACTCAGCGAACCCAGAAGTGGAGCAGTACAGGTTGGTACAATGCCCAGCTAGATCGCAAAGTCAGCTTATCATCCGAAAGCTGACCTGAAGGTTGATTTACCCCACTAGTACTCAGCTACAGAAAGCAGGTTTGCGTAAGCGCCTCGTGCTCTGCAGTCTCTAGCGGCATGTAGATTATCCGCCTCGAATGTACCACCGTACCACAAGCTCTGCTTCGACAAGAAGAGTCACCAAAGTTTCTTCGTTTGGTTTTTGTTCGGCAGACAACGAACGAACCACATGTTCCCAAGCCCCGCTAATGTGGCGAAGCTAGTGGGTTGAAGCGATATTGGGTGATGATATTTGTGTACGTGGAAGCCAGATCACTGTTGATGCCCTTAACCTGCTCTCTCAATTCGCCGCTGACTCCGACAAGGTTAGTCCCTCTATCGCTATACCTACATCTCGGAAGGTTCCCCCCTTCCGTGCTATGAAACATTGTATAGCCATCTTGCAGCATTCCATAGATAGGCTGGACACTAGCTCCAGATGGATTCCAATCCAACCCTACGAAACTGAACGGCTTGAAATAAGGAGTCTCACGTGCTTCTTGAAACGGATGGAGTTGCCTTGTAAATCCGGCACCAAGAACAAATCTTCCGAGACTTTCGAAAAGCTGCTCACTAGAGTGGTTCAAAAAATCGTTTTTGCTCCACACCGCTCATTCGATTCTAGTTCAAATTCTGAGTGTCTTCCCAAAATTTGAGCTCATTTGGATGAAAACTGGATGAAAATTTGGATGCACAAGCTATTTAAAGTTTATAAGGGAATTACTATGGGAAAAGCAAGCAATTCATTCAATTGGTCATAATTTTTGCCCATATGCTCTTGGGGATTAGAACTATGTTGATACTGTGAGATACAGTAATCAGCTACAACTCTGCCGAAGACTGTTTTTAAATTGGACGCCCCAGTAATTAGTTATTGATTTTTGAATGAGTTGTAAAACTTTGGCTATAATTATTGGGCTGTTCTGCAGGCATCACTGGATATATGCAGTAAAACATAGTAGCCATGATTTGTGCGTGCTATCTTTCGCACCATGTGCAGCAATGTTGCCTGTTCAGAAGTTTAATGAGCACTGCTGAAGTATTTGTGACTGGATATCAATCAATAACTAATTACTGAGGCGTCCGATTTGCAAACGGTCTTCGGCAAAGTTGTAGCTGATGAATGTATCTCACAGTATTAATGAAGCTCTTATCCCCAAGAGCACATGGACAAACACTATGACCGATTGAATGGATCGGTTGCTTTTCTCATAGTAATTCCCATATAAACTTTAAAAGACTTGTGCAGTCTCAATTTTTATCCAAATGACCTCAGATTTTGGGAGGACACTCAGAATTTGATCTAGAATCGAATGAGCGGTGTGAAGCAAAAGCGATTTTTTGAACCACTCTACTGCTCACATCTCCGACATATGGAATCTCTGCTGCATTTCGTTCACCGCTGTCTCCCCATTGCTCTCCATTGCGCCGATGGTGACGTAGTGGTTTTTGGGTAGCACAACAAGATATTTAAAATCATAGAGCGCTTCAGAGAAACAGGAGATCCTGCTGTCCATTAGAACTACATCACATTCGTCCAGAAAAGTAGATAGCTTGTTGAGTTTCCTTGTTTCCTCCAAACGCTGACGTTGATCCGGTTGAAGTAACTGATTTTTTTGCATCTTGATGATCTCATCCGCAAAAAACTTAGTACTGTGCTAGCCGAAAAATCGTGTTTTACGCTCGCTGGAGTTCCCCTCGAGTAAGAATACGTGAATCCTTGGTGGTTTCGTCAAGCCTTCCACGTTTAAGCTGGTTGATGAACCGATGAGCAAAGATAACAGCTCACAGACAACGTTCCCATTTGTAAAAACGACAGAACTGTACTATCTTCTGTTCCGCACTTGCCTGATGAACATGGACGTGCCAGCTCTTCTGCCATTTCACCAGGAAGCACCTTCGGTTTGTACCACGTGCGCGGCGGGTCGTATAAGAAGCTGCTGTTGATCTGGAGCTCTTCTGTCCACTTCGTCGCTTCATTTGCAACTTTCAATCACGAGGGTAATAACTCGGAAAATAACACCTCGGAATGCGAATAACTGGATGCAATTCCGTCCCAATAATTCGATCCACCGACGCCATTTACGCACGGAGAAAAAATAATGGTAAACGCAACCAAATTTTACTTCGATTAAATCGAAATCTTAGGTTGAATTTTGCACAAACAAGTATTGCTGTGTGCGTTTGAAATGCAAATATCAAATGCGGGAACACCAAATGCGGTAAGATTTTTCACAAGAAATGCGATGTCAAAGATAGATTTTTATTACTAGGGCGGCGGTGATTTCTATAATCGTTGCTAGGTGTCCTTCGATTGTTTTGTATTACCGCATTTAGAGGACGTTTAGTCAAGATTTGCATCTCAAATGCGAACAGTAATATCTAGTTCAATTCAACATTATGCGTTTGTTAAAACAACCTGGGAAACCAGTTCATCCCTAGAACGCGTTTCGAGGTCAAAGCAGTAGGGGGTTTGAAGCTTTTCTGTTGTTACTCTGCGGAATCCCCGACCCAGGAGAGGACTTTCTTGGAACTAGACATCCAGTTCCGTATATGGAATCCGGTCTTAGTGTGGACCGTTTTGATTTGCAGCGCAAAATCTATTGTCTCTTCGATGGTGTCTAGACTACCCAAATAGTCGTCCACATAATGATTGTGGAAGATTACGGCAGCTACCTTGGGGTACTCGGCCCCGAAATCTCTAGCGTTCTGATTCTTGATGAACTGTGCTGAGTAGGATGAGCAAGATGCACCAAATTCATGACGTACGTATCGGGTTCCTTGGTGGGATTGAGCCTGCATATCTTCGGGCCTGATCTGAAATTGGTGAAACATTTCCCGTATATCAGCACTGGGGCCTTCCTTAGTGGTTAGAGTCCGCGGCTACAAAGCAAAGTCATGCTGAAGGTGGCTGGGTTCGATTCCCGGTTGGTCCAGGATCTTTTCGTAATGGAAATTTCCTTGACTTCCCTGGGCATAGAGTATCATCGTACCTGCCACACGATATACGAATGCGAAAATGGCTACTTTGGCAAAGAAAGCTCTCAGTTAATAACTGTGAAAATGTGGCTTTGTCCCAGTGAGGACGTCATGCCAGGAAGAAGAAAAAGAAGAAGAGAAGAACATTATGACAAATAAGATAATATAAGAAGAAGAGTATTTTTTTAAACATCTGCACAAATGTGATTATTTTTCATAAACCTATCTAGCAGGAGCCTTAATTGATTTAAGTTAATTCATTCTACAAAAATGCTATAAATAAGCAAATCTTTCATTCCAGGGTTTAGCCACCATGACTTTTCGAACATTTTTCCTGGAACACCCTACTCAACATCGTGTTTTCGCCAAGTAGTAAAAATATTGTCGCGCTCTCTATCGTCCTCCCTCGTGATTTGAGTAGCTCATCGCACTAGGCGATGGAGGTGCGCGCAGTAATGACGACAACAACGAAGACCGACAGATGAGATTCTTACTAGGTCTGTTCTTCTGAACGGGTCTAATGAATTATGACATTTAAGAGTTGTTTACAGCTCATCATTTTCGGGCATAAATAATGATCTTTTAAAAACGAATATCAAAAATAACGATTTTTTGATTTGCTACTCAAAATTAATGTCTGAACAGCATTCCTAGGAAACCATACGTCAGATCGCGATTTCGAATTTAATCGGTCATCTCCGGTTCGACAGCATCACGAATAAATCCGGTTAGAAAATGCGTGTACAAACGAACATAGTGCCGTAAAAACTGACAATTCGTGGGAAACTCTACACGGGTACCTAAAACCGCATGGCTTCGCGTGCTACAATTTTGAGAGAAACGTCATTAACAATAATATGTTAACAACTCGCGACTCGGGTAATAAACCTCAAAACGTAAACCGGTAGCTCGTAGCTCCGAAACAATGACTTGTTGGCTCACTTTGGCAGCAGTCGCGGTCAACTTGCCACTCAGCAGTCAACAATATCGAGCCCAGATTGATGGGAGTGAGAAATTGTTTATCAATTTACCCACGATCGCTCATTAGCGCACGGCGCAACGCAACCGAACCGAGCCGAACACGCTAATGAGTGATGACGCGAAAATTATGACGTTCACTGCAGTCATTTGGCAGTCCGATCAAAGCAACCCGCCGTCATAAAAACAGGTGAGTGAAGGGTGATGACGATAACGCTGGATGAAACGAGAAAAAAAACGTGATTGATCTACTTGGAGGTGCTACTGTTTTTCTAAAAACTGTCGAATAAAGTGGCGCATTTTAGTAGCCCTAAATTTGTTCATTTGCAAATTTGAACATAATCCGCAAACTCTATTGCAAATCTTGCAGTATATCCGATAGTGTTGCCAACAAGGGGTGGATCACTTCTAATGCATTTGATGAATGCAAAATTATTTCGTGCATTCAAATGCATTTAAATGCACACTCATCAAATTTACCTTTCATGGCTTGCTCCAATGTTGATTAGCTATCCTTGTCGGAATGTCAAACTCATTTTTCTTCCACAAGTTCAAGTAAAGCTGCTGCTCAGTCAAAAAACACTTTCTATGATCTCGTGTCGTAACCGACCATGATAATCCTTCATTCTGAATGAAAGTGGACGGTGCCACATGCTTACTCATAAGCCAAGCGAAGGCGCTAGTTTCTTATGCCGGCCTTAATCAGGAAAACTCTACTATTGGACGGCTTGGACGCTTCGAAGAAGCCTCTGACCAGCTGCTGGGACTCTTCGGGGAGCATCGGATATTGGCACTTTAAGCTTCACTATCCTATGTGAAATAAGCATAATCCTAATACTTTAACCGCTAATGTCCTTGAACATTCAGTACCGTATGTATGCTAGACCTTGCAGTGGCAGGGTACACAGAAACGAGTTTTATATTGACAAGGTCTTCAAGACAAAATCTGTGATTCGACGACTCATACACAAATCAGCCCTTTCACCTTAAATTACGTCCCTTGATCGAATCCAAACGTATTCATTCTGCAAGCGAAGCTGAAGGAGGAGAATACCAACCTTAAAAGCTAATAGTTCCTTAGAACCGTCCCCAAGATTCCCCACCAGGTATCGTCGTGCGGGGTGACATAAGGGTAACTTTGGACCAAGTTTTTTAGAGCAAACTATAACCAGAATAAGGAAAAACCATGTGGTAAGCTTCAAGAATACGTTATAAATAGCCACTGGATGGTCATGGATTAGTTGTTTGACTCCCGTACTAGCCATGAGATGCATCGAAAAGGGCGGTCAAAGTCACCCCCTAGGCCCAATGTCACCCCGCATGGCGATATAGGAAATAAAACAAGTCATAGGGACAAGAAATTTTATGTGTTTTTTGTTGTTCTTAATTAATGTATCGATGTGGATTTTAATTTGCTACCAGTAAGCCAAAGACTATAAGTTTCTCGAGAAGGATTATCAATCCTTATTAATCCACAGGGGGTAGGACAATGTATGACTGCATTCAATCATGTTTTCCTCACTATGAAGGCCTCTACGTCTAACATATTTTCTCGTTGCAAAGTACAGCTTGATTAACTGAAACGAATAAAATTTGTGATTAGTTGAAAAAAAAGTTCAGAATAGAAAGTTTCACAACAAACAATGATGTGTTACTATAGCATGATACTATGGTACGGTCCAGGGCTAAGTTGATGAATATGTCGCAAAAAATGCATTTAATGCAATTTGATGTACATTAGATGTGCATCGAACAAGTGATCCACCCCTTGGTTGCCAACCATTACGAAAAGATCCTGGACCGACCGGGAATCGCCTTCAACATGGCTTTACTTTGAAGCCGCGAACGTTAACACCTGTCTAAGATAATAGTGCTCTGATCCTTGAATTGATGGACATTTTAAATATGCATTCAGAGATTAACTTTTATACAGTGATAGTATAACCTTTCCGTAGATTGTTGTTTCTCGAGAAAAGCAAAAGGCAAAGTTTAGCAGGTGACGGCCTCATCCTTCAAGAAGCGCTTTTGGCACAAATTGGCTGTGCTGATACGACAGAAAACGACAACACCCAACAGCTTCAATATAGAGTGTGTATGAATGAAGGAATCCCCTTAGCTGGTTTAAGGAACAGCACACACGTCGGCTGTCAGTAAGCGGAAACTGGTTTCCGTGATATCTCTCTCTTGTCGTCGCGAAGGAAGAGCTCCAATGCGATATCGAATTTATCGGGGATGATAACCGCGCACGCGAAACACGAATGGCTAATTTGATGCAATACTTGTTTTCGGTTGACCCGCGACGGACGGGGATACTTTTCTCCTTGGGCGAAGCCAGTTTGGAATTTAAAATTGCGACCGTCGTCGTCCCCGATCTTGGTCGTGGAATTCTTTCGGAAAACGTTTTGTCAACGATTATCCATTTTGTTTTTTTGACAGGAGAATGAATATTCAAATGTGACGCAGATAAAAATAACCTTTATTTATTTGTACGACCTGAGGTGGGGCTTAAAGTGTCGTAAAATTTTATGGAAATTTTTCATTTCTTAGCATTGGTAATGTTTTATTGAAACTCTCGAAGTTGAGGAAAAAGCATTACTAAAAAATCTTTGAAAACCGTAAAAAGCCCTCTAAATTTATTTGTTTGGATTATATTGCAATACCAAAAAGACGAAGAACCATTCATAAGCAATTACCACTATCGTAACTAATCATACACGCAAACCATAAGTGCAAAAATGCCCACAATTCCAAAATTTACGACCAGATCCACCACATCTTAAAGCATCGCGCAGATTGGTGAGCACTCACCGAATCTCCGTGCCAGTTAATTTAAATCTCATTAACCCTTTTTCAACTATCTTTCTTGGCGCACATCCGCGTGTGATCATCGTTTGCCGAATGGGGATTCCCTCAAATTACCCACCTATCAAAAGTAAGAAAAATCACATCATCTGAGGCCCGGACACCGACCATGAAACAACCGTGAAGCTAGTGACAATTCAAAATATTTGCTCAACTCATCCGAGCAGGCTGAGGGATGGTTGAATATCACGAGATATGCACAGCGCATTGCGTAGAGATCACAGCAGGCGATAAACGAAACGAAAGTCAACGCTTTCTAGATGTGGTGACAACAATATTGTCACTGACTGACACTCCGGAACCATATCATCACCGTGCGCTGACAGCGGTCACGTGTGTATGATATAGACGCGGTGTATCGACATTATCTTCAGCATGAAATCACAAAAAAGTCATAATGTTTCAGTCAGCCATAACATGATATATAACATGTAAATCAGTGAAACTCTTTCAAACATGTGGAGTAATAGATGAAAGATCCTAGAAACCTGTAAAACAACAATAGCGCAATGCAAACTGAATAACATAGTGAACCACGTGCTCCAGGTTTGATGATTGGCTACCCGAATACAAATTAACAAATTTTAATTTATTTAAACTTCTTCAAACAGCGTACAACTTATGTTGTGCACTATGATCCCTAATTTATTTGTTAATGAATTTATTTGTTGAATGTATCAGCTAATTTAAAGCATTTATTGTTCTAACTGAAAACTCACAATAGTTTTTACTGCAGAAACAAATTCTTTATGGTTCTTCTGTTTTCCAGAACTGTTTGTAGTTGGATGGAAATACAATCTATCTTCAGTTTCATCTTGTTGTAAGAAAAGTAGGAATGATACCTTCAAGATTTACTCATCTTTGATGCTCTAACGCAGTAATTTCAACAAAGCAATAACAATTGAAATGATGGTATTGACATAGATAATTGTAACGAACAATACAATGTTATTATCTCAAGAATTTCCCATTTTAGACAAAAAACATCCAATAAAATTACCACAAATTTTATTGTTTCAGTCTAAATTAGGTATGGATTTTTTTTCAAAATTATTTTATAAAGATACATGTCGACTCCCATGTTTGATTGTAGACATGCCCAATTACAATTAATTTAATGATACAAACAATAGAACAGAATTTATATTTCGTTGTAAAGTATGGCATTGTTACAATAAAATCTTTTGTCTTTCAATATTACTTTTCATAAGGGTATCACTGTTATGATAGTGCCGCAGTTATGCTCACATTTATGTCATGTCGATCACACACATGTGAGGGAACATAACAATGCGAACGAACATAAAGGCAATCGGAATCAGTGTCTGTTGGCTGAAGTATACTTCCCGCCATGTGGCACGCAACGATACGGAACAGAACAGCTGATTTTGTCACCCGTCATGTGGCAATTGACATTCACTATCTAGATTGACTGCTTACATTTGCCAAATCACGATCATCGTATGTTACATTTACATTACTCTTTAGTTGAATGAAAGAATGATACGATAGAGATTGTTCTGAGGTCATGCAGAACATTTCAAAAATTTTACTTCAAAATCAGTAATTTACCAGTTTGCAGAGCCGTTGTCCTGTCCTGGGCCAATTGCTTCCAGTCGCCCTGAACGTTAAGTGCCCTTAACTGCCCATAACAGCATATTTGTAACATTCGACAAAAGTAGGCATTGAGTAAATTGAACACCAAGTTTGCATTTTATGGCAGTATGGGAAGAAACCAAAATTTCTAAAAATTACCAGGAACTCAAAAGTGCTTTTTGGAGGCTGAAATTTTGTACAGCTCATATCGTATATTGGGTGAATAGTCAGGAAATAATTCTAATATAAATTTCTTTGCTATTACATTACAAGGCTCATGCATAATCTCAATGTGACTCTTATGCGGTTATAATTACCAATGTGACAAAACAACTTGGTATTTTTTTCGAATTTTCACAGATTTTAGTAAGTTGATCGAAAGTATACATCATTTGATGACTCTGCACGGTATTAACTAGAAATTGTCAAAAATGTCGAATGTGTCTGATATGCAGTTATGGGCAGTTAAGTCCTGCTCAAAAAGTCATCGTGTGCGCGGCCTACCACGAAGTCGGCGGCCTCGTCCGGGTTCTCTGTTAAATATTATTTATCTTTACTTGTCGATCTTCCGACATACGGGCAACAACGTGAGCTAATTTACCGCCAAGTATTCTTCACAGCACTTCACACCCCGAAAGCTCTCCGGTCGACTTCCTTCAATGTCCAGGATTCATTGCCATATAGGAAAACCGGGAAGGTCAGTGTCTTTTATAACGCGAGTTTTGTTTTCGTTTGCAGGCCACGGGACTTCAGCGACTCGCAGCTGCAATACGTCTTTTCACCTCGTGGGTAAAATCACTATCATACGTCACTAGTGTTCGAATATATACCAATTCTTCCGCCACTTCAAATTTTCAAACCACCCAGCATCATTTCACTACTAACACGTCCGGACCCACGTTGACCACTAGCTGTCATGTACCGTAAAACGGGGTATCTTTGATAATGCGGGTAACTTTGATAGTGCGTTACCCTTCACATACTAAACGAAATATCATAATTTATGTCAATCGGTTAAGCAAAACGAATGCAAAACTAAAGAACATCAGTATGACACTTCATGTAAGAGCTGTTCTCATTTGAATCGAGAACATTTGAGGCTTTATATACGAATATTAAAAATTGATACGATTTTAACATTTTCGAAACGCTTACAAACAATCTGTTCTACAATCACTATTTGATGTAGTTTTGAATAGTTGGTCACTCATTTTTGATAGCCTATTTATCATAGAACTTGGAAATGGTCTCGAATCTTTTAGCGAAAAGCATTTTCACAAACTAGGATCATTTTTGTAATCTAATTCAGATATGTCCATATAACATAAATACATAAATGTTCCGTAATTCATTAAATTTTGTTCGATTATCAAAGTTGCCCCAAAACAGAAAACCGACTTTCGATTATATGAAAAATTATATATCCATTCAAAATAAATCATTTGGCAATCGATAGCTAGGATGCCAGTACCTGTTTAAAAAATATAAAATATGACTCTTTGAAACTGCATGCATAAATATTCAAGTTGTCTTCGAAAAAACTATCAAAGTTTTTATAATAATATACCGTAAAACCCCGTTTTACGGTACTTCGTTTTTGTGGTGTTGATCGTGAGTCCGATCCTCGCTGTCTCCCTCTTGAAAGACACGAACGCCTCTTCCACTGCCCGACGGTCGATCCCGATGATGACAATATCGCCCGTAAAGCCGTGTGAACGTGTGATAATGGTACCGCTTGTCTGCACACCGGCTCTCCTGATAGCACCTTCGAGCGTTACGTTAAACAGCAAGTTAGAAAGAGCTTCAATCCATCAAAGTTTACAAACAATTACGAAATCTTGGCCCCCATCCGTACACATGATTTCGATCCATCAAGCGTTGCACGAATCAGTCTAATCAGCTTCGTCGGAAAGCCATGTTCGGACGTAATTTGCCACTCGTTTCTCTTCACTGAACCGTACGCTGCTTTGAAATCTACAAACAGATGATGTTCGCCACTTGGGTGTTGCCAGGTGTGCTTACGAATATCCTTGCGTGAAAAGTAGGTGGTTCTGATGACCAACTCCCTGGTGACAGCAAAGTTCACTAAACGTAGGCCGTTGTCGTTGGTAACGGAGTGAAGGCTCTCCGTACCAATGATAGGGCGGAAAATGGCCGCTCAATATGGAGATCCGCTCGTTGATCGGCTTCCACCTAATAACGGGCTTCATCTGCTTCCCGATCACTATGAAGCCGACTCCGTGTTCAGCTTTATCGTCACCGCTGTAGTAGATGGTATATTTGAATGCAGTGTTAGCGACGAAGTCCACTGCTCTGAATTCACGTTCTCCGAAACTTAGCCACCGCATTTCCTGAATAAGAGACACGCAGACGCCAACTTTTCGTAATTCACGAGCCAAAAGGCTCACTCGTCCAGGTTAATTCAAGGTTCCGACGTTCCAGGTACCGAGTTTCCAATTATAGTCCTTATTTCGTTGCAAGGTCGGTTGCCGAAAATAACGTTCATTTCTACTTCCTTCTTCATTTTTCGTGGTGGATAATGAATTCGGTAAACTACCATACCGAGGTCGCTCTACCTACATTTCATCACGTTGATGTGGCTGCCATCTTAGGTGTAGCTGACGTGATACTATATTTCATACTCAACCGCTGGATGCCAGAACAGACGCTGTTTGAGCCGCACCTTCTGGTGTACAGACGCTCGGAACGTACCTCCTCACTCTAGCTGATATCAGAAGGACAACAGTGCCCAGGCTGCAAAAACCTGGGAGGGAGGCACCGATATTACACACGAAATATGACACAAAGTTATTTCGCATTGCAAGAAAACTCCAGCTTGCCAACGACAATCAAGGCAGACTTGATGAAAATCGCTAGTTTTCTTTTGTTGTGTTCCTTCAACCATTCTGGACAAACATGGAAAAACGGCCAAAGTTTTCTGTACATTTAATGTTCGTTTTAATTGGAAAAAGAAAAAAAATGTGTTCAACTTCATATTCAATCAGGATAAAAGGTGTTATTGTGACATTATTTTTGAATAAGCATGAATAGCTTTTCAATCGATTTTTTGTCACATTTGATAAATTGCTAAAATACGTTTTAATCAATTACGCGCTTTTATCATGTTTGTCTATTGTTTTAGATCTGGGCTCACAGTGACAGTTCGTGACAGCAGAATCTCGGCTCACCTTGACGTACACAAATTTCGTATTGGTTTCTCCCTCCCAGGGAAAAACCAATACAAAATTTCTCTACGTTACAGTGAGCCGAGATTTTGCTGTCACGAACTGTCACTGTGAGCCCGGATCTTGAACAATGGACAAACAAAATAAAAGCGCGTAATTAGCCAAAGCATATTTTTGCATTTCATCAAAAGTAGTAAAAATCTAATTAGAATCAATTCATGTACATTCAAAAGTAACGTCACGAGTGCACCGTTTACTCCAATTGTATATAAAGTATTGGAATGAGGCTCTTTTTACTGTTTTCAATAAAACTAAAAATTAAACGCATAGAAAACTGTGGCCCTTTTTCAATGTTTGTCCAGAAAGATCGAAAGTGCACAACAATGAAAACTAGCAATTTTCACCAAGCCTGCCTTGATTGTCGTTGGCAAACTGGAGTTATCTTGCAGTTTGGAAAAAAAATTGTATCAAATTTCGTATGTAGTATTACGGTTGTTAAGAAAATTTTCCGGTTTGCGGTAGCCGCAGAGTTCTACCGCAGCTGTCAAAGTTTTACCGCAGGCTTCGAAATCATTCCATCATTGAAGCAAACAATTCAATCATAGTATGCTTGAAAGAGAAAACGCTATGAAAAATAGCAACAAACAACGATCATCAAGACGGTATCTAAGGTATCATTGAAGCCTACTAATGATTCACCAGTGCAAATCAGTGATGTGACAGCTGCGGTAGCTTTTCGTTGCACCGTAAAACGGAAAGTTTACCCTCAAACTGCAATATCTGTGCCTCCCTCCCAGCTCAACCCTTAGCTGGCGGTCTTCGTCATCATTTGACCCGTGGAAGCGTGAGGTAGAAACTTGTGAGGACCAGAGCTGTGTTGGTCGCTTATTCCTGATTGTCGACTCACCCGTTTGCAACCATTGAACCGGTGGGGCAAAAGTTCGTTTAAGACAATCAATTTTGAAACTGTTATAACTAAAAATGGGCAACTATTTTGACAAAAGTTTGTTCAACAAAACTAAAGCCAATATTTTGAAGGTTCATCGCGTGGTATTTATTTCTTTTCAACTGCTATTGTGTTTCGGGAAATTTTGATTATACCACTAAGGTCGAACTTTTGCCCCACCTTACTCTATTGTATCCAACTTTTTACGTTAGCCTGCCATACATTTTGTATCACTCCCTTATGACATTTCTTGCATACACTATAAATGTTTTGGCTTGATCATAGCTAGCTGGTGAAGGAAATTAGTTATGTTGACAACAAAATGTCAAACCTGCATTCTTGTGTTTTAAAATATAGATATTTTTCTACAGCCCATTTCAATCTAATCGTTTTTCTTTTTTAGTTTGATGGGCAGCAGTTGATCAATAGAGAGTGTATGGCATTTATTATAATTTGTTCTGAAAAAGTTATGTTCGTGGTTTTGTACTGCGCTGCAAACTGTTTCTACAAAGCTTTAATTTGAGATCTTTAGTCACCCGAGAGTTTGATTTGTGAAGAAATTTTGCGGTTAATTCTAAAAATGTATCCTATTTTCTTCAGATATTTGTCTGGACATACTCTACGCGATCTCTGTCTGGGTTCGATTTCTAGTGTTTTGTGAAGGTGATATCCGGAAGACCATCATGGACAGGAGCTATTTGTATCTATATTCCCTTCTCTGTTACTTAACCCAATATGTGGGCTGACTTTCATCTTGCCATGGATAAACTCAAATCAGGTATTAATTTAGAACACCATATCACATTGGCATATTGCATCAATTGTATTGTCAGTAAGATTTACAAAATTCAATCAACCAATGCAAAATTTTCTCTATTTTCTCTTAAAATCTGTCTTTGGCGTTAATATTGGCGCCGACAAAGCAAATTCATGCAATGACGTAGCCCATTTTTAGTGTCCACGACCTTTGCTTCCCAAATATGTTTAAATTTATTCTTTTTTTTTTACTGATCAGCATAGCTTGCAGTACATAATTTGAATTATTGAAAAAAAAGCATTCTGGGTTCACGACTTTGCACCGCAGTGACATGGACAATGCTTGTATTGTCACATTGATTTACCTGTAATGTTGAAGTGTGTATGGCGTATTGAATTTTTACAGGCGTCAGATTATTTCTTAGTCCTCGGATTCCTAAAACAAACTAAATGAAATAATCAATTTGATAAATAGTTCTTAGAAAATATAATCCAAACCAAACCAAACCGTAGTGAAATTATTTGACAGCTCAATCAACAACCTACAATTTCAACTTACTTAGATCCAGCAATAAAATCGGTAGGCAAGAATTGTAAAAGTCGAATCACCCTTCGTTGTTTTATAGCTAGCGTAAAAAGCTGAATATATTCAGCAAAACTCAATCAATCACAACAGTTGAATTTTTCAAGACTAATGATTTATATAAGAAAAAGCAAAGTTTTCTCTAAATAAAAAAATATGAATTTATCAGTACACAAACAGTTTTGCTTTTAAATTTATGGTAAGGTCAAATGGTTGATGGTCAGTGTAAAACATACTTTTGAAGAAGTTGGAGGAAATTATTACCATAAAATTCATCTGAAACCTTGCTCAGGATTATTTAAGGGTAAGGGTTGTATTCAAAATTCCATTATGATTTTTTGAATATGAGTATGTATCCTTCTAAGAATTTTATCAGAAACCCTTCCAGTTATCTGTCAAAATGATATCAAAGATTATCCTGTTCAAGATTATGTGAGAATCCTGCTAAGGGTTATGTGAGAATGCGCTCAAATAGCTCAAAAAATTGTAACAACTGTACACATGAGATCCTGCCCAGACAACCAGAAATCACATGAAAGTTCACGTTACAACTCGTTTATTCATACTAATTACATCAAACTCGCTAAACACAGTGGATAAACTCGTCAGATTGATGAGTTTCCTCGCATAAAACACTGCTTTTCTGAGTTCATTTGTATATTTTGTTTCGTCCCGTACACACGTACAGAGTAAGTCGGATCAATCCGTAGCAGCTGTCAAATCATCATTTGTTATCATAAGTTAAGTCGCATAATATTGCAGGTTAGTTCGGTAGAATATTTATACACTCGCATTATATGTTATTATTCATCACATAATATATGCACGCATATCGCCTTCACTTTTGTACGTAGAAGGCCGTTTCGCAACATCTTATAAGTGAAATTTTGCACATATAGAGCCTCCAGGTGATTTCGTTATACGTACATTTTGGTTGTCTGGGTGCACAGAATTCTGTGTAACTTGTTTCCAATATTGATGCTAAGAATTCTCCTGAAATATTTAACGGAACTTTATTGCAATCCAAAAGTTCGATCATTGTGGGATTATCAATACATCCAGAATAACTATATCAGGTTCAAACAAACAAATACCACACAGTCAACTTTTAATCTAATGCATATATTTTTACATTTGGGGGCCTTCCTTAGCCGAGTGGTTAGAGTCCACGTCTACAAAGCAAAGCCATGCTGAAGCTGTCTGGGTTAGATTCCCGGTCGGTCCAGGATCTTTTCGCAATGGAAATTTCCTTGACTTCCCTGGGCATAGAGTATCATCGTACCTGCCACACGATATACGAATGCGAAAATGGCAACTTAGGCAAAGAAAGCTCTCAGCTAATAACTGTGGAAGTGCTCATAAGAACACTACGCTGAGTAGCCGGCTTTGTCCCAGTTGGGACGTTAATGCCAAGTAGAAGAATATATTTTTGCTGACCAAACTTACCAAACTTATGTCATATTGTTCATTAATTTTAAGTTAGGGTAGGTGTACCAGTTATGGCCATAGTGGTTCCCTATTTCGCCATGCGTGATAATATAAATGTCTCAACATTTTTAAAAGTTTTTTGTGTTTTAGCAGTAAGATTAACGATATATCTTGATGTTAAAACATTCAAAAAAATTAAAAATGTGAAAGTTATCCGAATTTCGCATATGGCCAAATAGGGAACCACTATGTCCATAACTGGTACACTTTCCCTATAACAATTTAAAAATTGATGGAAGATTGGCTTCCACCGGGCAAAAGTTTGCACCGACTGTGAGGCATAGCATTGATAAATTTCGTTTGAACTCGGTAGACTAGATAATCATCCGCAATCACATTTTAACTGCCTCTTCCCTCACCTACCTTTCAACGTCATGTCGTCCCACAGTGCACCGATGCAGTCTGTCGATGGCAGTCAGATCGATAACCTCATTTTTTCAGTTTTGAATGAATGACGATAGGGTAGGTGTACCAGTATTCGCCACCCTAAGGAAATATATTTGTATACATGAATCCAAAAACAAATCGAAAGCTTTCAATATATGTTTAATAGGAAAAATATAAGTGCTGATCCGAAACTTAATTGTTATGGTCAAAATCGGGGTGGCGTATACTAGATTACATGCACAAATACGCGCATTGTTTCTTCATTTCAGTTCCTGAATTCGTCAGGCACTTTATGGCAAAATAAGGTACAAAGGAGCAAACATTTCAAAGAAAATTTTCTTCTATTATTTTTTTTAGCTAAATTGGCTTGTTCAGAGGAACTCTGGTTTCCGAATCTACGTTAAAAACTGAGCCAGAATCAAAATTTCATAATTTTTCGTGCCCTGGAACTTATTTTTAAAACACGTTTGAATTTAGTATGGAAATCACGTTTGAATCACCCCTCGGCAAATTTTACTTCGGAACGAGCTGTCAAGTCAATTGAAATATCATTGAGTCGACGAAATGAAAACATTTTCAATCATTTACTATATCAAAATTAAGATATTAAAGCGCAATCAAATCGTATTACACTTAGAAAAAATGTGCTCTTTCGATCAAGCTACAAAAAACTGTGAATTTTTAATAACCAAACAACCCAATTGAGGATTTTCCTTAGCCGAGTGGTGAGAGTCCACGGCTACTAAGCAAATCCGTGCTGAAGGTGCCTGGGTTCGATTCCCGGTCAGTCCAGGATCTTTTCGTAATGGAAATTTCCTTGACTTCCCTGGGCATATAGTATCATCGTACCTGCCACACGATATACAAATGTGAAAATGGCAACTTTGGAAAAGAAAGCTCTCAGTTAATAACTGTGAAAGTGTCCATTGAACACTAAACTGAGAAGCAGGCTCTGTCACAGTGAGGACGTAATGCCAAGAAGAATAAGAATAAGAAGAAGAAGAAGAAGGATTTTATAGAATGTTACTATATCATTTTAAAGGAATTCAATGAAAACTAAACAGTTTTATCCCTATTCGTATCGTTAAACGGTATACGACCCGGTGTGGCGAATACCGGTGCATCTACCCACCGTTCGGCTGTATCTGCCCATCAATGCCCGTTGCACCAGAAGTGTGTATCATTAATGGTCGATGGACTCGTTCCACGCGTTTGAAAAGAAGGCTCGTTCCCGTATCACACATAACCTAATTTGGATCTGGGCCGGGCTAACTAAATACTACGATATCCGATGCCGATTTGTACCACGTGCTGCGACTGCATATCATAGACCAGTATTGTGCACCTACCTGCACGAAGTGCAATGTAGGTAGTTCCCATCGGAAAGGGTCCCCACCGTCCATGTGTCGTATAGTTGATAAATGTCCAGGAGCGAAGCGGTAATTAAATTTCTCTTGGGCTTACGGCGTACTACTGGCATGGATCACCAATCGAAATCGATTAAATATGGATGGGGGAATTAGGTGAAAAATGACCGGCAATATTGTACTTTAATGTAGCGATTGGTCCATTTGAGGGTGAAACAGCTTGAAATCTAAAGCCAATTTTGTAACAAAACTTTGAATTTGTGCTCGCATAGGAGGTAGTGCCTTTGATAACACGAGTAGAGGCACAAGTCGACCATTGTGACAGCCATCTTTGGTTTCCAAGATGTTTCACCTTAAAGCCATTAAAAGAATCAAACCAAAATGTAACCTGATACGGTTTTGATTCATATTACGGACACTTAAGGCATCAATAAAGTATAACTAGTCAAAGAACATATAAAATGAATAATTTCGTATGATTCCTCAGCAAATAGCTTTGAAAACACTTAACATTCCACTGATGGATAAAGATTTCTTTTTCGCAAACTTGAGAATCGCTGTGTTGCATAGCATGTGTAAGTTAATTTGATGCATTTCGATTAAAATTTAGTATGTTTAAGCTAGTGATCTGATAAAACATGTAATCATATCAAACTACATTGAGAAGAGAATAATACTCTACATGTGAAATATCTGTCACATGTGGCAGGTTGTGTAGGCAGTGACCCACCACGACGAAGTAATCAACTAGCGCGCTTTTTGACACGGGCTCGTATTAAGGAGTTAAACATTTTAGCGCACTGCCAAACGGTAATTGCCTTGGAAGAAACGCGAGACATAAAGACGCCCCCCAGATCGCGGCTTGCGTGGTCCGGCCGAAACGATCCGACAGAGCAGATGGCCCTCCTAAGTAAAAGGTGTGAATCTACTGCACCTAGGCATTTACTTCGCTGTCCTACGTGGTCAGCAAAAATATTTTGATTATCTTCACGTTCCACCTACAAGTTTTTTATGGGGCACACAGAAAGCGCCACGGTGATCCGTGGTCAAGGAAAAATGCCAAAAATTCGGCGGTTTCCGAAAAACAAAATCTGCCAAAATAACATCTGATCGCAATCGCACTTGTTTACGTACGCGCCTTCGTTCGGTTCGTATTGGCGTAACTGACCATTGGAGGTGGGCGCGATCTGATATGTTTCTCCACGCAGAGAGCCGGTGTGAAGTGAGTCACAGGTGGGGGTATGCGATATTTTAATATATTCCGTCAAATACCGTTCAAAACGTGTCCATTTTTCTCGGTAACATGAGACATTTCATTTAAAAAAATTTTATTTCATAATTGAGTAAAACGTGTTTAATTTATTTTTGCGAATCCTTCCATATAATTTTTATAGCAGGATCACGGCTACATTGAAAATTCCTTTTCACGTTTTTAAGACGAATTTAAGATCACCGTCTAGAACTACGAATTAGAATTTTACTTCTTATTTTTGTACTGGCCCCTTGTTTCAACAATGGAATTTGTTAATGTTTCAAGAGCATTGTCAATTTCATGTTTTATTTGCAAAGAAATGTTAATATTACTATCGATGTATGTTTCATATGTATTCCAGTCGGCTCGTGAATAATTGAAAGTGGAGCTAATAGCATGAGCATGAGCATGAGCATGATTGACCGCCCGCAGTTGCTACTCCTTTATTGCAAGAACAGCTATACTTACACAGGGAAGCAACTCGGGATCAGTATCATCCTCAATGTGTAAATACTGGTGCTCTTATTATTATAATAAACAATACCGGCGCCGGCTGCATTCGAATGCAGGTCAATTTGGGAATGGGAGGGAAATGTTGACGTGTTAATTGCTTTACAGAAGCCGAGAAGTCCTCTGCACTTCAACAAGAAAACACTGGGAGTTTGGATATGGGAAAGGGTTCGTTTTGGTAAACGATAAATATACAATTCGAAATGAATACGTGAGCATATACACGAATGACCGCACTATCCAAACCAGACACGATACTGATTTCGTTGCTCGCTCGACAGGAGCATACAACAGGTTCAACAACGTATCAAACTCTACTGACGCGTTTTTTTTTTTTTTTTTGTTTTTCACCGACGCATTTCGTTTTTTCTTCCGCGCAACGCAAACTGGACACAATGGATTCGGATTCAGTCGCTCGCCTACAAGGAGCATGCAACAGATTCAACGGATCCAACACTACTCTATGCGTGAATTCTAGTAGAGAAGTAGAAATACAAAAAAAAAATACAAAAATATCCTAAGAGCACTCATCAAATAAAATTCTACCGTTGAATTGCTTTGCGAAACATTCCATGAGTGATGTTTTGCATTAAAGTCAAAAATGACAAAAAAATGACTTTTTTCGAGTTAATTTCCGCAAGTCAGTTTGAATCAAATTAACTTGCTGCTCAGTGCATTGAAAAGGCAAATAAACAACTATGAAAGTATATTTACCAAACTGTGCTTCAACAGAAAAAAGTTTCAAAAACTTCGGTTTAAAATTACGAAAAAAGTTGATGTTTCATACGTCTATGAATGATGATAGCAACTCCACCACATGTTCCATCCAGTCGATCTTTACGATATACAAAAAGTTTCGATCCAGGTTATACACTAGACTTCCATGGGTCTTCGGAGAGTTTCCTTTGGCTTCTAGAAGTTTCGTTTGAAAACATTTTGAAATCCATATGAAAATCTCTAGAAACTTTGAATTTGTTTGACAATTTTCGACTCTGGAATTGTTTGTAAATTTGGTTAACGGACATTTTGAGATAGGGACTAAAAATGTTATATTTTTTAAATTTCATACCGTGTACCTATAGTCACAGGCGGCCCACATCTCGTCGAACATCGGAACCGTCAAACAAAAAAGGATTTATGTTCCGCGCCCGGTGTTGTTGAGTTGATACGGCAGCGGAAAAATAGAACCACAACCGGAAAAATCCGCAAAAAAATATGAACCCGATCTATTTGTGTCCAGTCATGTGGCTTTGCTTTGTGAGTATTTTCGGATTGGTCCATGATCCGATCCCGAGCCGGATCGGTCGGATTCCTCGGATGTTTGCGGTCGGTGGAAACTATGCCGGGTTTATTTATAAAACGCCTTGGGATGATGATTTTCCAAAATAGCGAATAAAAATGGGTGTCTAATTTGGTCCGGCCATTAGCGGGGTTATTAATAAACAGTAACTAACCTAGAATATGTATCAATGGGCGGAGAACTACATCGGGTGTGAAGTAAATTCTATTTGTTTACGATTAGAGATCGTCGGGAAGATTGAGACGGCTGATGAGGCGGCTTCTGAAGAGACGGAATGCTCACGGTGGTTACGCATTTCGCGATGGATTGTTTTGGTTGCGGTATTTTATGATCATCGGAAGGATAATTTATGTGAGTTGGTCAGTTGTTCTGTTTTGGCAAATGATCTTATTGCGGAGGAACATGAAACACGCAACAGGTACACGGGTTGGGCAGTATTTACTACAAAGTGGGTGTTGCACGAATTTCCTAGCGATGAATCAGGAGCTCGGCAGGTTAACTATTATGTGTCCATATATGGTACTACGCCGAGCCATATAGGCGATTCAATACTTGAAAATTGAGCCGTAACTCGGATGTGATTCAGATCTTTATATGAGGACATGTACATAAAACAAAAAGTTTTGAAGATCTGTTGAGAGCTAGTCCGCTATGATCACACAGATTATATTTAGCGAGGCTAGCGCATTCACAATTGTGGAATATACTTAGAATCCACTACGATGGGAAGTAGCAAGATAATTGATCGCAGTAATCGTTTTAGACGTTCATCTGTGATACACACTGTCATGTTGTGGATGTTGGCATCCCTCCTAACTAAGGCGACTGTCACTTGCAGACTAGCTGGGAAAGTTGTGTGAGCATCGTGTGATCGGGTGATTCCTTTCCCGTTGATAATTGAAACTCCACAAAGGCGATCCTACCAGTTTTCTGCTATTTCGCGGAAAGATACCTGGAAATTGTTTTCACATTTAATGGGGAGAATTACCCTGCAGCGCTGCTATGTGAAAAAGAAAAGTTAAAAAATGCAGCGGTTCTCCGTTAGTTCGATAAACAAGTGTTGTGTTTGGAGTTCCCCGTATAGAGCGCTGCATATGACGAGCCTAACCTCACTTATTTGACAGCTGCTGGTCCTGTTGCTTACGTTTCGGACTTAGTAGTTTTTTCCATCATTTTTTCATCTTCGCATTTCTATCACTAGCGTGCTGATGGTGACGATTTTCCACGGTAGGAAGATAGAATAATACGATCCGTGGGTATCCGCAGTGGATTTGACCTCTCCTCGCTGCAAACTTTCACGAAATTAAGAATGATTCGAAAAAAGTACTAAGTCCAAACTGTAAACAACAGGACCAGTACCTGTCAAAATTGATGCGTGACGTCACAGTGCAGTGGGCAATAGGCCTTTTCATGTGACAGGTCCGTCTATGCATTTTTTTACATCGATGAAGGGCCGGTGCAAACACGAGGCTGTCATTTCCGTAGAAGAACTGTCAAAGAACCGATCAGCTGATTTGTGAACAGGCCTATTGTTGTTTTGCTCTGAGCAAATGTCAGATCGGAAGCTTACAGCGTGTTGTTTTTCATGGGTAAAGAGGAACCCCGGCCAATATCCGCTGCCGAAAAGCTAGAGTTCGTTGATCTCGTTTTTTTGCTATATGTAAATGTCAGATCAGATGCTTACAGCGTGTTGTTTACCGTGGGGGAAGAGAAGCCCCGGCAATGTCCGCTACCGAGAAGCAAGAATTTGTTCATCTCGTTGCTTTGCTATGAGCAAATGTCAGATTGGAAGATTGATGCCTAGTTGTTTGCCGTGGGAAAGAGTAGCCCCGACAATGTCAGCTGACAAAAACAAGAGAGGTACTCGCGGCTCTTTATTGCTACACCAACGTGTCGCTGGTTCGAAAATGTAAATAATCATACAAAATAACGACCAAACAATGATGAAGGCGTAATCAATTTTCTCAAACACATCCATTTTGGGAATTCAGCAGAATTTGCTGATTAAATTATCGACAGCACACTGCAGTAGCACGTAGTAAATTACTGCTTGCAAACAATATTCTTCAAGCGCATTGACTACCTGTAATTTTTCGAACAATGAGTTTTAATTTTCCGCGTTAATTTAGCTTAGCGCTTAGCGTAGCTAGCGCTTAGCTTAACTTAGCGTAGACTGACTACACATATCAATGGTTGCTATTCCCTGATTGACCGAGGTCAGTGAAGATGCACAAGGAATCAACTAGAAGTTCGGCTGGGATTGGCCATAAACTTTTCCAGTGTGCATAATTCAGTGCCTCTATTTACACAGGGTCAATAACGGCACCGGCCACGTCCTTGCAGTCAGATGGGATTGGGGGAAGGAATGTTAGTGCGTAACTTTTACTATTTGGAGATCGTGTTTACCTCTGCATCTCCACAAAGGTTACTGGGAGGGATGTTTGTTGATTGGGATGATCTTGGGTCACAGGATTTACATTGATAAACGATTAGACCATGATAAACAATTATTTGTGAGATATAAACATGCCTTTGAATATAATATTTTCAATTGATATGAACAATTTCCAAGTAGAAGAAAATAATGTCGACACTTAAAGTGACGAACCATTCAAAGTTTGTTGAAAAAATATCTAAACGCATCATGAAACGAGCTCACCAATCGATGCTTCATCCTTGTCCGAGCAGCCACAATCCACTTTCAGCTTCACGTAAAGTAACAATCCGACGACACAATGGAAAAAAAACTCTTGCTTGCTCGGGCTCTTCAATTCGCAATGCCCGGCAAACGTGAAAACTGAGGGAAAAGAATCAAAACCGGCGACGAAACGAAAAAATTTCATGCTTGCACGAATCTTCAACTTGCACTGCCCGCAAACGTAAAAACCGAAAAAAAAACGAACCAAAACCGGCGACAAAACGAAAAAAAACTCATGCTTGCTCTGGCTTTTCAACTTGCACTGCCCGGCAAACGTGAAAACCGAAAAAAAGAACCAAAAACCGGCGACGCTACGAAAAAAAAACTCAAGCTTGCCCGGGCGCTTCAACTTGCACTCAATGATTTTTAATTTTCCGCGTGAAGCCTTAAAACTGGTTCTGGACTTAGGTTGGTGGCTTTCCAATTTTACTCCCATTTGACAGCCGCCCTCCACCCTTGGATGAAAAGCAAAAATGTATCAATTTTGTTGTTAGGTGGTTTGCAAATGCCGAATCAGAAACTTAGAGCGTATTGACTGAACCGCAAATGTACTAATATTGTTTTATGTATGTGACCCCACAATATCCTTTGGAGAGAAGATGAAAGTTCGGGGAGTATACTTGTGTTTTTGTGCGAAATGTCAAATTAAAAAAAAACAGCGTGTTGTTTGCCAAGGCTTGGTGATATAAGTGTTTGTATTTCTCTTCCGCGACAAAGTAAATTTTGCAAAATAAAAATGTGAAATCCGCTGACAGGACAGCATGTACAAATCGATAATTTTATTTGAAATTTGAGCAATGGATTCAGACAGCTGGATTAGCAGGGCCTTCTTCTTTCTGGCGTTACGTCCCAATTGGGACAAAGCCTGCTTCTCAGCTTAGTGTTCTTATGAGCACTTCCACAGTTATTAACTGAGAGCTTTCTTTGTCAATTGACCATTTTTGAATTTGTATATCGTGTGGCAGGTACGATGATACTCCATGCCCTGGGAGTCGAGAAAGTTTCCAACCCGAAAAGATCCTCGACTGGTGGGAATCGAACCCACGACCATCAGCTTGGTCTTGCTGAATAGCTGCGCGTTTAACGCTACGGCTATCTGGGCCCCTAATTAGCAGGGCCTACTGGTGGAAAAAACACCAATCATGTGCTCGTATCATGTTTCCTAAGAATAGATATCAATTTGAGTCAACGAAGACACGGTGCTGCCATCTAGAAAAAGGTTACTCGATGCGTGAAGTGTCGAAAATTTTATCCTTCTTTATATAAAATTAACTACAAGGGGTCATGCACAAATTACGTCACGCTCCGAGGGGTGACAAGCGTGACAAGCCTTACAAAAATTTCGGAGGACCCATACAAAAAACGTGACAAAGGGGGGGAGGGGGTCAAAAAAGTTGAAATTTAACGTGACATAATTTGTGTACCATCCCCAATAGCTATTTAAAATCTTTTCAGTACATGTTGATAGACTTTTGATGGACTACATTATAGATAGTCTAATCCAGTACACTTAACAGAATTTAATTAAATTGCGTTTTGAATTTTTAAAAAGCATTTGAAAATTGACTTCCTATGCTTTGCCATGTTAACTATTCGAAGCTTCACGCATTGGCTCAGGTATCAGGTATCAGAAGGCCGGCTCCAAAGGCACGTTCCCCACCAGTTGGGAGATTTGTGCCATCGCCATATTTGAGCCTATTTCATCATCTACCCGATGGGAGAGGAAAGGGAAGGGAAAGATGGGAGGAAATAGGAGTGGGGTCCCTTGAAGAGGGAAGATCGCATAAGCGAAATGAGAGCATGTAGCTCCATACCACAATGGGTTCGAACAGCGCCCTAAAAAGGGCACTGCAAAACGCATGAGCGTAAAGAGAGCCTATAGCTCATTACCACAGCGGGTTAAGAATAACAGAATGTCCTGAAGATTCAGGCTTCTGTATTCAGTTTCACTTAATAAGTGTTTACCAAGTAATTGGAATCGCATTTGCGCAAAAACTGGACAGTTACATATCAGGTGATACGAAGTTCCATAATCGGAGTCACAACTATCACACACAAATGAGTCAGCACGCTGAATATTTGCCATGTGATAGTTGAGTCGGCAGTGGCCTATCAACGCTCTGACCAAGAGACTGCAATTCTGCTTTGACAGATTTGTTAAATACTTCGCCACCTTTGGAGATGGCTCAGTAATATACAATTTTGTTTGACGACACGACTCCAAACTATTCCAATATTGCTTGTGCTGAGTTGCCGCCCAAGAGTTTATCTGAAGCTTCACCCAGCACTTCGAAATTGGAATAGCCGGCTCAGGGCCAATGAAGTCATGCGATGCTCCATCGCGAGCTAGCTCATCAGCCAATTCATTTCCAGCGATGGAAGAATGGCCAGGTACCCATACAAGGTTTACAGAGTTGACTGAATTCAGTTCCTCAATTTGAGTTCGACATGCGATAACAAGCTTCGACCTTGAGTTGGCCGAAGCGAGAGCTTTTATAGCAGACTGACTATCTGAACAGAAGTATATGACTTTACCCATTACGCGCTGTTGAAGTGCTGATTGCACTCCACACATAAGAGCAAATATTTCCGCCTGAAAAACGGTGCAGTTTCTACCAAGTGAGTAAAACTGATTCAGCCTTAGCTCACGAGAATATACTCCTGCACCAGCTCTACCTTCAAGAAGGGAGCCATCAGTGTAACATACTATATTGTTTGATATACTTCTTTCCAAATAGCCAGACGTCCACTCTTCCCGTGAAGGGAATTGTGTGGTAAATGTCCTGTAAGGAAAGTTACAAGCAATTGTGAGATCACTTGGAGCAAGGACAATTTTGTCCCAATTCACCAAAAGTGGAAACAACGAAGTGTGTGTAGATCTACGATTCACTGGATTTTTCTCCAGTAGATCCAGTACCCATAAACGGTAAGAGCAAGAAAGTGCTTCTTGTTTAAGATATATGTGTAGTGGCGCAACGTCGAAAAGGGCCTCGAGCGCTGCTGTGGGAGTTGTAGAGAACGCACCAGACATCGCCATCAAGCACATCCTTTGGAGATGGCCCAATTTTGATTGGATTGTTCTCACTTCGCCCTTTTGCCACCACACAAGACATCCATATGCCAATATTGGTCGAACAACTGTTATGTAAATCCATTTGATATATTTGGGTTTGAGGTCCCAAGTTTTACCAAAGGTTCGCCGGCATTGACCGAAGGCCATACAAGCTTTTTTGACTCTGAAATCAATGTGAGCTGTCCATAAAAGTTTGGAATCTAGAATGACTCCGACATACTTTACTTGATCAGTCACATTAATCTCAGTGCCAAAAAGACGTAAAGGTCGAATTCCATCGCGGTTTCGTCTTTCCGTAAAAAGAACAATAGATGTTTTATTCGGGTTAACCGAAAGGCCATATTGGCGACACCAACTCTCGACTACCTGGAGAGCACTTTGCATCAGGTCGAATAGGGTGCTTATGCACATACCAACTATCAGAGCTAGATAGTCGTCGGCAAATCCATAAGTTGGAAAACCGCAATTATTGAGTTGCCTCAATAGCGTATCTGCTACGAGATTCCACAAAAGTGGTGACAAGACTCCCCCTTGGGGGCATCCGCAAACACTCAATTTTCGAATCGCTGCTTGACGCAATGTCGAGAAGAGATGTCGGTTTTTGAGCATTTGATGAATCCAATTGGTAATCATTGTAAGTAGCCCATGGTTTCGTGCGGCTTCCAATATGGCATCGAAAGACACGTTATCAAAGGCACCCTGAATATCCAAGAAAACACCCAAGCACGATTGCTTCTGAGCGAATGCTTTCTCGATATCGTATACAACTTTGTGTAAAAGAGTCACAGTGGACTTTCCAGATTGGTAAGCATGTTGATTCACATGAAGAGGCATGTTTGCCAAATAAACATCACGGATGTGATGATCGATAATGCGTTCCAGACATTTCAGAAGAAAAGAGGTCAGACTGATTGGTCTAAAACTCTTCGCTTCCTCATACGACGCACGTCCTCCTTTTGGGATAAACTTTACAGTAATATCACGCCAGGATTTGGGAATGTACCCGGTAGCAAAACTGCTTACAAGTAGCTTTTTCAAAACATGTTTGATAGACTCAAATCCCTTTTGGAGCAGAACAGGATAAATCCCATCCGCTCCTGGAGATTTGAAAGGAGCAAAACTATTAAGTGCCCATTGAATCGATTCAGTAGTTACGATACTGCGAGCCGAGGCCAAAGACTCGTAACTACATGAAAAGACATTTGGTTCATCCGTAGATGCTATGTCCACACATCCGGGGAAGTGTGTATTGAATAAACATTCTAAAACTTCTTCATCGGAAGAAGTAAAGTCACCATTAGGTAAGCGAATTTCGTTCACTTGGAAATCCTTAGATTTTGCAAGAATTTTGTTCAACCGACTGACTTCACTCAAACTGGAAACATTTGTACAAAGGTTTTTCCAGCCGGATCGTTCAGCAGAACGAAGAGCCTTCTTGTAAGCCTTGCGAGCTGACTTGAACGACCCTGATCCAGCTGAACGGCGTCTGTTCCAACTCCTTCTACATTGTTTCCTGAGTCTAGTCAGATCGGAATTCCACCATGGGGTCCCTCTTGTAGTCTTTACAGACCGCAGAGGACATGCTTCTTCAAAAGCTTCCATAATGTAGGATGTTGTAGTATCAACGGCATCATCCAGATCACTTGGATTTTCAATGGACGGAGAATATCCATGAAATTTGGTCGCAACCAATTCAATGTAGAGTTCCCAGTTTGTTGACCGGGGATTCCTAAAACGCAAAGTCTGCGCAGTTACATTTGAATGTTCAAAGAAGATGTAGCGATGATCAGACAATGATTCCTCATCTGATACATGCCAATTCGTCAACTCGTGACTGATTCTATTCGAGCAGAGCGTTATGTCTAACACTTCTTCTCTATTAGAAACCATAAAGGTTGGGCGATTGCCTATGTTAAGTAATCCAAGGTCTGTACTACTTAAGTATTCCATCAGACTGGAGCCTCTCAAATTGATATCCGAGCTGCCCCAGATGATGTGATGAGCATTGGCAATCAGCGGAAGGCCTTTTGTTACGCAGTGTACGACAACTCGTTTGAAGTCATCCGTTGGGGATGGTTCATCATGTGGTAAATATACCGAACAATAGACGTATTTCCTGTTGAGGTCACCAACAGAAACATCGATTGTGACAGCACATACATCTCTGGTAGTTAACTCAGAAATGAGTGTAGCAACGATTGCTTTATTAACGAGCACGCATGCGCGGGGGTCATGCACAAATTACGTCACGCTCCGAGGGGTGACAAGCGTGACAAGCCTTACAAAAATTTCGGAGGACCCATACAAAAAACGTGACAAAGGGGGGGAGGGGGTCAAAAAAGTTGAAATTTAACGTGACATAATTTGTGTACCATCCCCAATAGCTATTTAAAATCTTTTCAGTACATGTTGATAGACTTTTGATGGACTACATTATAGATAGTCTAATCCAGTACACTTAACAGAATTTAATTAAATTGCGTTTTGAATTTTTAAAAAGCATTTGAAAATTGACTTCCTATGCTTTGCCATGTTAACTATTCGAAGCTTCACGCATTGGCTCAACTGTGGTAATAAAACCGATTATTCTCAAAAACGAATTGTTTTTAGGGAATAAGCATATTTAAGCATATTAAGCTTATTTCGCATTTTGCCAATTTCTTTAGTTTAGCTTTACAATATAATGGTAAAGAACACAAGAATTTTAACTATTACCATACTGAGTGCCGACGAATGGTGGAAATGTTCGCATCACGAAGCACCTCACGAGTGTAAACTAGTGATCCTTTATAGAGAGATAAGCGGAAGTAAACTGGAATGATTTGGCAACAGACCATCAGTGCTGATTGTGCTCGGCGTCGATAATAATATTGTAACACGGACATGACTTCCTCATTGCTAAAAAGTGTATTTTGTTTCGTTATAGATCTTTGAGCTACATATCCAAACTAATAAACAGCCGAAAAAATCAACAACTAATAATCGCATTGACAAAAATTTAAAAAATATATATTTCATTTTTTTGCTTTATGCAAAATTAATTTTACCGAAATAATTTCAAGCGGATTACATTACTCTTCAAGAAAAGTTCAAAACAAACATAACGCATGTTCAATACTCCACTGCACTGTGACGTCACGCATCAATTTTGACAGGTACTGGTCCTGTTGTTTACAGTTTGGACTTAGTACTTTTTTCGAATCATTCTTAATTTCGTGAAAGTTTGCTGCGAGGAGAGGTCAAATCCACTGCAGATACCCACGGATCGTATTATTCTATCTTCCTACCGTGGAAAATCGTCACCATCGGCATGCTGGTGATAGAAATGCGAAGATGAAAAAATGATGGAAAAAACGACTAAGTCCGAAACGTAAACAACAGGACCAGCAGCTGTCAAATAAGTGAGGTTAGGCTCGTCATATGCAGCGCTCTATTGGCTTTCACAGCTCTCGCTGCTCGATTGGCTCACACTTAGACAGAAATGTCAGCTTCCGCGAATCTCTCTTATAAAGGATTACTAGTGTAAACCAACCAACCAACCAAAATAAACATGATAGACTCGCGAACAGGCTTGGTGTGAGTAGGTTTGCACACGCGTGATCGGGAGAAATACCGAAAGATAAAGCGAAAAGGTCGCGACTCGCGAGTAACCGAACAAGGAGTAACTTATTCTGGTTTGGACAGAGAAATGAATTGTACATCCATCAAATTGACAAAAAACTATTAATTTTGCAGACAAAAACCCCTGAAACCATAAAATAAGGGAAATAGCTATTTTCCCAAAAGCACAAAAGACTATGAACAGCTCCAACCGCGTTCACGAATCACATGCATTTTGGACTCGGCGAAGGTTCCGGATTTAGGATTAAATTTTCTTGGAATACCTTAAGTATTTCAAAATGGAAGTGAACTATTTTACAGAATGTTTCACCAGTTCCAGTTTGGAGACTGTTGCATACAAATGAAAATCTCTTTGATGAAGATCTATTCGCAAAGAAATCTGTCGGATCATTGATTTGGAAATGCTTGTAAAACACCACACTGAGAGGCAAAATATAGGTGTAACGCGCCCTATCTAGAGAACAGGGAGTCGTGAGTTCGATTCTCATCGAGAAAACGTGTAACTTTTTCGCAAATTTCATATCAATTTATCCATTTAATCCAATTGCAAATTATATGTAATGTTTAGTTTTTCTGTAGTTGTTAAACTACCCCTCGGCTGGTTAGCCAAAAACCACGATCATAATTAATTAAACAAGCAATCGAATGATGGCACAGATAGAGAATTTTGCAACTTTGATATCAGCACCCGGCCAGCGGCCGTCCTTAAAACTATTGGCGTTTAGAATAGAAATCAGTTTTGAATTATCCCTCGGCAAAGTTTAATGCGGGACGAGCTGCCATTATGTTGATTGAAATGTCATTAAGTCTAGATAATATAATCATTTTTAACAAAATATTATATCAAAATTAAGTTATCAAAGAACAATGAAATTGTGTTATACCTACAAAAAATGCTCTCTTGATCAATCTATTAAACTGTAGCTCTATCATCATTAAACAACCCAAATAAGTTGACACTATTTTAACTCCTACCGATAACACTGCGGAACACGTTCTTGTCTCCAGCACCAAAATACCGCTATTCACTTAATTAAGGGTTGCTAAATCCATTGCCGTTTTCAGAAATATCATAGCACGTCTAGTTTTTGAGATATTGACTGTTGAAAATGCAAAAAAAATGACTATTTCAGCCAACTTGCATGCAAGTTTGCCAGCTTGTAAGGTAAAATATTGGCTAATTTGCCACAGAATTCAAACTTTATATGTATAACAATACTTATCATCAAAGTTTGAAATACTTTCGATGCTGAAAAGTTATTTTTTGATGGTTTAGAGAATTGTTGTATTTTGGCATACCATGCCCACACAGTTATGGATCACCCACAGTGACGGATCACTTTGGCGTTCAACATCGGATAACTCGCTCAAAACATAAACGTTGACGTAAAACATATTTTTCCCATGTTATACTATTTGTCTTCTACCATTTGTAATGTTAAGCACAACATTCAACCGCTAAATAACGGTGTTTTTGACAAATGTTCAGTTGGTACCACACAGCTATCATTATATGGTCACTTGCTGTAACAAGTGCCGTCAGCATTGATAAGCTCCCACAGGTGGTAAAATTCAAATGTTATAGTATAAAGCATACTCGTCCGCTTCGATTTAGTATGAATTCATCTTTGGAAAACATTTTTTTTTTGATTGTTGATTCTAAATACCGAATATTAGCACTTCTAACTAGTGATCCATAATATGAACCAGGTAATGATTGTTTTCCACAGTTATGGATCACTTCCAAAATATGTAGATTTATGTTATTTTAAGCATTGGATTCGACATTTTCAGACTATAGCACTAAGGATAAAACTGATAAAACATCAAGGTTTGTAAATTTCATTTTTCAGCAGACAAAAATGGGTGGAAAACTTGGTGTGGAGCCAAAACAGTCCATGTCTCAGTTACTTTAACACAGTAACCCAAAAATAATGGCATTTTACCCTTGTTTCCAGATCTAACACTGCTATTTTTTGCAGTAATATGTGACACATTGATAACTTTCGCCAAATAATGCAATACAGATGCATTGAGTTGAAAATCTCTTGATTTTGCGCAGTGATCCGTAATATGTCACAATTTGATCCATAATATAAAAATTGATCCATAATATGGTTTTCAGAAACAGATACAATTTTTATTTTTTATGCAATTCTATGTAAATATTACACTCAAAACAGTTTACTAACCGAAATTCCAACTTGCAACGATTCAATTCGTGTTTTTAAATTACAATTTTACGTTTTCCATGTCGTTATATTGAATTTTATAGGTTGAACTCCACACTATTTGATCCATAACTGTGGGGTCATGGTATAAAAGAAATGAAGAATTTTGTATGGAGACTGCAAGCATGTTGAAAAAATCGTTTTAATCGAAATTTAATCGCGCAATTTCAATCAAATTATGTCTGAAATGAAAGTTCAAGTTCTATTTTGCATATTTGGTGGATTAGATTATAAAAAAGTTTGATAAATTGTACTTTAAATTTCATGTAAACATTAATAAAACCAGTGTTTTATACAACTTTGGCGACCTGTAGCTAAAAATTGTGACGTGCTGGAACATTTCTGAGAATGGCACCAGATTAAGCAATCCCAAATCTATAAGAGGCACATAATTTGATCCTTGAGACACGCAAAAATGACATTTTTGTTACGCTGTGTAATATAACAAAAGCTTGTGAAATAGTGATAAATTTGCCTCCGCATTACGGTACTGGATGGATTTAGGTGCCACGCAATAATCACGGTGCTATAAAAATAAGTACATATGACGGATTCCATGTCAAATCGGTCAGTCACAGAACTCGACCATCTTCGATTCGGATTAAATTTTGCACATGTTTTTGGTATGGTAGAATAAGTGTTTTCCATAGAAAAATTGATCATTTTGACTCAAGCGTAACTTTTGAAAATGGCCTATAAATGTTTGCATGCAACTTATTTGAAAAATTCTAACTCCGAAACTGTTGATTTTAGAGAAAAATGTTCTATGAAGATGTTGTAGTGAACCGTTTGGACTATAAGAAAAAAATATACACTGAAAAAATATTTTATTTATTTTCATAAAAAACTCAAACATAAAACTTGAATTTGAAATTACACAAAAACCCCATTTTTAATATTTTTCAAATTTTCACCATATAATCTTGATAGTAAGAAGAGGATTAGGTCAAAGTTTCATGATGGAGAAATTTTTAATAAAAAAGTTTTTCTAAGAACAACTTTTTTCCGATTTTCGAAATTTTGATTTTTTGTCAAATTAAATACGTTTTGATGATACAGTAAGCATCTTGAAATGATTCTAAGCCGTAATGGTCACATGAATAATTTCACTAGAAGTATCTATCTATCTATCTTTATTAACGAGATTCACTTGAAGTAGCCATTTTCGAATTATATCGAGTTTAATGCAAAAAATATTAGAATAGGCCATTTTTATAAGTTATTCGCGTTTCTCCATTTATAATAATACGTTTTCGAGGTAAAGACCATATTTCTTTCCATTTACTTATTTTCGTTGATGGATAATCACGAATAACTAATGAAAATGGCCTATTTAAATATATAAATAATATAGTTTGCATTATGGCCTATTTAAATATATAAATAATATAGTTTGCATTAAACTCGATATAATTCGAAAATGGCTACTTCTAGAGAAATTATTCATACAATCATTATGGCTTAGAATCATTTAAAGTTGCTTACTGTATCATCTAAACCTATTTATTTTGACAAAAAATCAAAATTTTGAAAATCGACCAAAAGTTGTTCTTAGAAAAACTTTTTTATTAAAAATTTCTCCATCATGAAACTTTGTCCCAAACCTCTTTTTACTATCAAGATTATATGGTAAAAATTAAAAAAATATTAAAAATGGGGTTTTTGTGTAACTTTAAATTTAAGTTTTATTTTTAATTTTTTTTTTATGAAAATAAATAAAATATTTTTTCAGTGTATATTTTTTTCTTATAGTCCTACAACTACAACTTCTTCATAGAACATTTTTCTCTAAAATCAACAGTTTCGGAGTTAGAATTTTTTAAATAAGTTGCATGCAAAAATTCATAGGCCATTTTCAAAAGTTACACTTGAGTCAAAATGATCAATTTTTCTATGGAAAACACTTATTCTACCATACCAAAAACATGTGCAAAATTTAATCCAAATCGAAGACTATCGAGCACGATTTTTATTTTTTTCGGCTCATTCTGCATGGAATTCGTCATATCAAGAAACACTCATTGTGTATTAGATCGCACAGTCATTATTTTATGAATGGTCAACGTAAAGCACCGAAAATAAAAATGAATCAATCATATATCCATCTAGGAGTTGTCTTCGCGTAGCGTGATGCGATCATCAGTTGTTGACCGTCGTCACAACTCAGTACCAGGGCAATGAAGCGTTCAGTCGAATTTCATTATTCCATAAAAAGAGGCTGAGCAAATACTCCGCATTCATCGAAATTTCCAGTGAAGTTGAAATAATAGGTACCGTGAAATGTGGTATCTTTGATGATGCGGGTAGCTTTGATAATGCGGATCGAATATCACATTTCGTAATAACTTAATTTTCAGTCAAGATTAAGATCAGTCGCCTGAGAAGCTCGGATATAGTAAACCAGATTTGGCTGGCTGCTCCTAACGATGATCTTTTTGCTATCTTTACCATACATTTACATTTTAAGAAGTAATTCGTGACCTTTAAGAGTTTCCGACAAACCGCGGCAGTCATCTTTCTTTGCGACTTTGAAAAGAACCTTAGTTCCCTTAATGGAGTTAGAGACCTCCTGCCTAAATGCAGCAAATTCGGAAATACTGATCACGATTGGAGGCACGCTTTGCTTTTTTACTTACATCAAAGAGGCGGGGCAACAGACTGCTTCGATTTGTTGCATGAAAAAATTATCTACAGCATCAGGCAGACAGATTTCGATGCAATTTTCAAAATAATGCATTTCCGTAATTGATCGCAAACATTTCAAAATAATTTTGCATAGGGGCGGTTCATTAATTACGTAAGACAATTTTGGCGGTTTTTCGACCCCTCCTCCCCCCATGGTAAGATTTTTTGTATGAAAATTACAAATAATTTGTATGGCGTGTAAGAAATCTCAAACCCCCCTCCCCCATAATCCCTTACGTAATTAATGGACCGCCCCATACTTTAGATGCAATAACATCATAACTTTATAACGATTGCAATAATCGATTAGGTATGTACGTTTGTAGACTTGTCGCATCTTTATGCATTCCAACCGGATGCAAACGCTTCATAAAATTCGCGCCAACACAAAAGTAATCGGTCAACATTCTCGATTTCACTCTTCGAGATCAACAACAATATTAACATTCTTTCGCCGTTGATTGAGTTATCAAGTATCAGGCTATACGAGCGTCAAAGCAGTACAACAATCACAAACACATTCGAAAACGACTTACATCTTCAATTAACCGGAAAATTATTGACACTAACGATTAACACGCAATACCTCCCGATGAGGTCTTCCTGCCTCGTCTAGATCTTCATATCGCAGGCGTCGTCGACACTAGACTGCAAGCAAACAGACGAGAGAAAGAAAAAAAAAAACAGTCATCAGGAAATTCCTGTCTAACTCGGCCCTAGATTCTCGTTCCATAGAAAGCCCAGTTTGATCATGGCGCTTATCGCAGGACCTCAATACATATTGACGCAAGGGAAAATAGTGAAAAAGTGAACAAGGATAACCTACCTGCTGAAGTGACTTTGACGCGCCGGCGTTAAGTGGATGTTGAGATAAATCTTTCCGATTGTTGTTGGTTTGCAGGCAATCCATTAGCGAAGTTGAAAAGGCGAACAAGTGATGATAATATAGTTTAAGTCAAATGTTGTGTAGAGGATCGGTGTGAAATGTTCAGTTTTCGGTAAAACGCCAATTCAATCAAGTGTCTGATAATAAGCATTACAACGGATTTAGACGATACCCTTTTTTTCTATCGATTAGTTTCGTAAAGTGTTCCAATTCTCAGGAAATGGCTCAAAGAAAGCCATTTCCTGAGAATCCTAAAGTCCTGTCTCAATTTTGGTAGCAAACGCTTATGTTAAGGCCAGAAACAAATATTTACAAATGTTTTCAATATTTTTCATTTGTTTAAGTCCAAAACATTTCTTTTCGGTTTTTGAGCTTTTGTTACACCCCTTGGTTTAAACTTAAATTTTGAGTGAATTTTATTTTCCATGTTTCTTCCGAAATGTCAGATAGGAACAACCCCAGTGTTAAAAAGTAAAACCTCTGTAGCGATTTTGTGGACTAAGTAAACGTCAAATATAATCAAGAGTGTCAAGGTAGACCCATTCTTTAAAATTAAAGTTGAAACATGATAAAGCAACAAACAAACAGACGTAACACTCAATTCCATTTCTATCCAAATGGTAGATTTTACATGCGATCTTCTATAGAGAATGTTTATGTGCGCACTGTTAGAAATTATCTATACAAAACGTATGGATTTTACCAATGATTACGTGTGGATTATTTTCAGTGTGGGTAGTGTCACTACTGTTCTAAGATACACCGATTCTTCCACCACTTCAAACTTTAACATTTAACTTTAACTACCACGTCCGGGCCTACGCTGACCACCAGCTATGTATTTCGTTTTCGTGGCGTGAGTCTAATTCTTTTTAAAAGGCGTCTTTTCGACTGCAGTGTTAAACTGATTCAGCCCATCTAACGATGACGAAAGTTCATCCACCATCCATACACACGATTTAGATCCTTCGAACTTGACAAAGATCAGTCTAATAAGCTTCATCGGAAGGCAATGTTGAAGCATAATTTGCCACAACTCGTTTCTCTTTACTAAGTTTTAAAAGAGCCAAACAGATGTCGAGTCTGTAATCTGTACTTCCAGAATGTATTTAATATTTGATATTAGATTGGTATTCACCATTGAAGAGCTCCTCTAGTGTTTTCAATCCATAAAACAGAGTTCCACACATGGTTTCCTACGTCGGATTGAGGATTTTTCTTTGTATGTAATTGACGTATTCCAGTCGATGCACTTTCTCATATAAAAGAAAAAAAAATTTTTTTTTGCTCCCGTATCTTAAAATTATACGATGTAGCAGTTCGTGCAGCTGCTCAATTCCGTGTTTGAGATGCTCAGTAGCCTTGTTCTTCATTCCTTCCTTCACCTTCATGGTCATTAGAGGCTGAACAGCCTGCCAATCGTTTCAGATTTTATTTTTTTTTTTCTCACAGATAGACTTCCCTTATCTTCGTTTAACAATTCTCGTCAGTCTAAGCCAATGACGCACTTCTTTACAAATCTGTGCTCTAATCGAACAGGAGACCTGTCAAAACTGAATTATGATATCACTCTTGTTTACAGGCACTCTAGCTTTTTGGAAACGTTCTTACAACGCTTCGAACGTCTCTTGTCAGTGTGACTATTGTCGGCAGCCTCATTCTCTTCGGCAGCTTTCCCATATGAACTGATGGCGAATCTGTTTGGCAGCTCCAAATCAGTCGCATTTTGGGGCGTGTTAATTTGAATTGATGACATCTCTGATTATATTGTTTGTTCAGTCTCGGAAATCTCGTCAGCGTGTAGCTGACAGAACAAATAATCTACTGAATGTTTTCATTGGTGTGTAATGATTGAAAAATACTGTGTATTTGGTGTTTGAAATTCGGTTGCCGATAATATTCGAATAGTGCCGAAGCCGAAAATTATCCTATATATTGGCGATTTCTAGATTTATAAACGAATAGTGATCTGAGTTGATATTTGGACCTCAGGAAGTTCTAACATCGCTGACATCCGGAAAGAGTCGACCATCAACAAGAACGTGTTCGATTTGATTGCAAAGTTCGCCAATACCAACTTTGAAACTTCCTGACGGGCCCATTTATTTACGTTTTATCAAACGCCACATTTGGTAAGAGCTCATTCAATAATGGCGCTGGTGTCTATGCAACATGCTTTTCAATCTTTCCATGTAAAATTAATATCTACAGGTGGAGAAGAATTTATTTTACCTACTGGTAACATTAATCAACGGAAAAACGGCAAGCCCATTTTGATCTACACCTTACTTGTTCAATCCACGTTGAAACTGATTGAGTCGACATTGATAAAATCCATGGTGAAACTGGTTGAGTCGACATTGATCAAAACATTGAAATGTCATTCAAGTCGGTGTTGCCGTTTTGCCGTTCTTGCCGTTCTTGCCGTAATGCCGTTGCATTGTGTTTGACCCTTTACGAAAGACGAAAGAAGTTATCTATTTCGACATAGGCCTTTTCATGTGACAGGTCCGTCTATGCATTTGTTTACATCGGTGGAGGACCAGTGCATACACGAGGCTGTTATTTTCATAGAAGAACTGTCAAAGAGCTTCCCGATCAGCTGTTTAGGAACGTCATGTGAATAGGCCTATATGCGTTGACCAGCAGCGTAGCTAGAGGTGTGCGTAGGGTGCGGTCCGCACAGGGCCCCAAATTGTGGTAAAAATTTCATTTAACATTATGACATTGATTTCAAGAAAACTAACACGTAAACAAGCAGATAAAAATTTAGATTGAAAGTGACCTTGATCAGCAATGTGTAGAGGCCCCATGATCAATGTTCTTAGTGATTAGAGCAGCATAAATACCTATTCAAAATTAATTCTTGTAATTCAGACGGATCTACTTATATGTACGGGGCCCATAATTGTATACGGAACTGATTTGGAGGTATGTTACAGACCATATTCTTAAACTAGATTTCCCCAGTTGTAACAATAAAAGATCTTCCGAAGTTTCCTACAAGAGTTTTCTCTAGAAATAAAAAAAATCGTTCTATAGTTCTTGAAGAAATTTATTTGAGGATTTTTCCAGGAATCCAGTTATCCTTTCAGGTAGTATATTATTTTCTTCAAGTATTATCCACATTTTTCCTAGGAGTTGCTCCTAAAATTCCTCCTGGGCTTATCCGAGTATATATAATTCATACTCTTCCAGGAATTCCTCTTTAAATTTTTCCTGCGATTCTTCATTTTTTTTTCGGGAAATTTCTCTAAAGATTTTTCCCACATTTCATGCGAAATTACTCCTGCAGTGGAAGCACTGCAAGCAATTTCTCGTGCATTTTTTCAAACAAAATCTTCACGGCTTCTTCTAAAGTCCATTTTGATCTACAGTAAATATTCAAGCAATTACAATCATCTTAGCAATGCACTTATGAAATCCTTCGAGATGTTCTCAAGAGCCCAAGAGTTCTTTCAGAGAACTTTGTGGGAGTTCATCAAGGATTACTTTCAAACTAAATCAAGTTTCAAGTTACTTTCAAACTAAATCATCGATTTTTTGAAAAATTCCACCAATAATTTCTGAAAAAAAATCCTTGATCTCTTTCTGGAGAAATTCCTGAACAAATTACTGGGGAAATTTTTTGAAGACATCTTTCAGAAATTTCTCTATAATTTCTAGAATGATTCATAAAAAAAAAATCTTAGTAAAAATCACCGGAGTAATTATTGAAGAAAATTCTAAAAAATCCCTGGTGAAAATAATAGTTGAAACGTTTAAGAAAATGATGGTAAAATCATTGGATACATTCCAAAAATTTCTGAAAGAATCTTTGAAGAAATTCATGATGGAATCTCTAAGGTAACTTCTATGGTTACCCTCAGAAAAATTCCACGTCCGTGAAAATCACAAAATGAACTTCTGAAGAAATCATCGAAGTTCATTTGGTAATTCATTTTAAACAAACATTGGGCAAATTTATCGATCCTTAAGGCATTACATTCATCAAGAATTTCAAAATCAATCCCGACTAAAAAAAACAAAAAAATGAGGATGAGTAAATGTCCCAACTTTCTTAGAACCTAATTAATTCAGTAATATATCATTGTTTTCTTGTGCTACTTTGGCAGCTAATATTTCCACTTCCATGTCAATTCACTGGAGGCCCTCTCGATAATTTTCAGTAAACTAACGTGTTTCTGAACAAGAATTAAGTAAAGAAGAAATATAGGCTCATATATATATATATATATATATATATATATATATATATATATATATATATATCAACATTAGTTCCATGACTTTAGTCTTAATTCTACAAAAGCTATTCGTTTAATGTTTATTTCAACAGTCGGTTTCCATTAGCGTCTTACATTTAGACGGCGATTACCTTAATTTTGAGGGCCCCCAAATCGAATCCCGCCCTGGGCCGCAGAAACCCTTGCTACGCCACTGGCGTTGACGTTGTCGATGACAATTTTCACGTTATGTCTTCACGTCTTCTCGAGATGCTTGTAATGTCACAGATAACAGATTAAAACAAGAATCTTTTGAAAGCCTGTGTAAAGATTAGAACTCGTAAGGTGCAGAGCTGCTTGGGCATGTGGGTTTTTTTTTCGGCTAAGAAGCGCATTAGTACGACACACATTGTGACCAAATATGAGATCTGTAGCATTCAAAAAACCCCAGTGCCGAAGAGAATCAAAAGTGCCAAGAATAGGATCCGGCACTATACGTTGAAATTACTAGCGCCACTTTTAAACAAGTTGCGCCAATCAGTAAATATGCATATCATCTAGATAAGTTTGAAATCTTCTTCCATTTTTTTAAACATCTAAATTAGTATATTGAATAAAAGAAATCGATCATGCTGCTTAAGCCCTATTAAAGAAACAATGTCGAAAAACGTCAACAAGTTGGACGTTTAATTCCAATAATGCGATAAGAATCGGGTGGGCTGACTTTCCCATTCCGGGTGGCGCGATAATTCTCAATCTTGGCATTATCTTTCGCCATTACGTTAACTGGTAGCACCTTATTGTTTGGGGCTATCGATTTTGCTTTCACAACATGCTTTGCTTATTTTGTCATTCGTCATTCCTAACATATGTACGTTCACTGGCTCAAAAAATTCTACCGATTCATGTTAACATCTTTTTCCAACAAATCGTTCCTCAAATCCCGAAAACATCTGTTTTCGATCATCAATGCATTGCGATTTAACTTGCCATGGATATCTTGGACCCGATAAGCAATGCGTTCATGAGAACCTCAAAAACCGTCCATTTCTCCGGTCAAAACGCCCTTCTGTAAAACACAATTAACAAACACCAAAATAAACATTTTCTCTGCACCACGTTCGTTGTTCTGGGTCTGTGGATGCATTTCAACTTTCACCTAGAAGAATTTACGATCCAGTGCAGAATTACAGACACTCGGGAGAAACAACAGTGCAGACGGGTCCTTGAGAACGGAAACCGCTCCCAGCAGCGTTCGGTTTCGTTCCGTTCAAGAGAGTGGGATTAGCCGTACTTACAGGCGGATTAAAGTCTCATCTCAAGAATATGAGTCGCTCCTCGGAGGCAAATTCCATTCCACATGCGCAAAGTGCTACTGGCTCGGCGGTAATTTGTCACGCTATTGCAAGTTTCATGCTCTTTGTCTGTTCCTTCGACGAGTTACTATGGCTGGAACGCATTATTGGTTGTCGTTTTGCTAGGTAAAGAGATCCTGCATTATCGCCCATCGGCCGCCTTGCCACAAAAACTCAAAAACACAGTAGGCCGAGGCTAGGGTTACCATCTTTCCTGATATAGCATCCCAGGATTGAGCAGGAGATATCCTGATTTTGAATTGTATTTGAAGTGTCCTAATTGATTTTTGATATTCGAGTATATATTCTGATTTTTCGGGCTAAAAGTTATTCTATGTTTTACTTCAATGAGCATAGGGTTACCAGACGTACTCTTTTTAGAGTACATTTTTTATATACTGTTTTTTTTTCTTCAAAATTTGTGTAATATTCATTTTTTGTTAGAGGGGCCCAAGTGTACGGATATAACTGTCGATTCGAAATCAAGTTACCTTTTGAAGAATCCAGATTAACCTCTTTTTCATAACATAGGCGTTCAATAGATTTTCGTCAAATATACTAACCCCTCGATAGTTTTGCGTCTGTTTTACTGACAATTTGATTCTACTAGTATTCTAGTCGTTTGAGCTGTGTGTCCTTATCTTCAAACTCAACCGGATGGTCACCCTTGCCGAGGCATGTGCGCAAATTTCAAACTTTTACGATCGGCACCCGTCAGAAGGCGACTCCTGCTGCGTTTGCTTTGCCGATGCTGCAGGGTTTATTTTGCCGATGCTGTCGTAAATGCTAATTTCAATGTCGGGGACCACCTTCGACGAGAAGATCCTTTTCCAGAAAGGAGAAGTCACAATAGGTGCAGTCGCCTTAAGTCCGAGGTGTGGTTCCCAATAGTCCGATCACTCCGGTTCGGACTTGACATTTATTCGGAAACTTTTACGGGGCTTACCCGAAATCTGTTGAAGTTCGAGAGGTCACAAAGTATCCATCTGCTTGGGAATTGGGAATCACCCGAAGTTTGCCGACTTCTTTTATCTTGATGTGGCGTGACACTGGTCAATGCTACACTGAAGTAAAACATCAGCTTGGAATCGAATGATTTGCTTTCGCGATATAAACTCAGTTTGTATATATCCTTATCCTGATGGGGAATAATATTGATTGATGGATAATCAACTTCGCTACCAAAGAAGTGTGACCTATTGTGAGTCTTCTCCATTTGGACTGATGTATTTCTCTCAGTGTGGATAGGTGTTTCATTTCAGTGGTGCGCGCTGTAACACTCCGGCAATGATTGATGATTGATGGTCTCCGCCTGTCACGTGAAAGTGTTGTGTGTCATGTGTCTTTATGTTTTTGTCTAGTTGGGTTCGATGGTTGGGAATTCCTTCTTGAAATCGATTTAGCCACTATACTGTAACACTGGGGGCCTGCGTGATTTCGCCAATCGGCATGTGTCATTATTATTTGGGGAAATACCTACGACTCAATCGCATGCGTGAAAGGTTGTGTTCGTATTACAGCGATCGGAAATGGTGGAAATATAAATGCGCAAATCAGAGTTATCAAAAAAGGGGTGCGTCAAATTGGCTTCATAAAGAAGCATTAACGAATTTCAGTTCAATGACTCTGACAAGAGTCAGGTTCTAGAATATACTGAGAGAAAAATAATCATCGTCGTTTTCGAAAACAATAAATTCGGGTTCTTAGCTCAAATTGCAACAATATTCTCTATCTAGATTCTAGAAAGCAATATATAAAACTTTTTATTATCATTCATTTAAATTTAAACGAAAAAGACTGTTATCTTTTGTCCTAAAATTTTCTATGAAAATTTGTTTATATGAAATAACACGACAGAGTTAAACTGCCCATAACTGCAGATTTTCCTTTTCGACATTTTTGACAATTTCGAGATAATACCGTGCATTTTCGAAAGCATTTTGTGAAACACGAAGGCTTGGTTGTGTCATTTCGATGGTGACAAACAACTGCGTTGCTTCGTTCTTCTTTCCACACTCATTCGATTCATTACCAGATTGAAAGCAACGAACAAGAAAGGTGAAAAAAAAATTCTTACTCTTTTATTTCACCTTTCTTGTTCGTTGCTTTCATTTCTTGTTCGTTCGTTTCATTTGATTTAATTGATATCTAACAAAATATCTGAAATTTAATTTAACCTTTTTTTTTGCAATAGTCATGTATGCAATTTGTTAGGAAATAAATTAAAATAGAGAATCTTTGCGGGCCACCCCGTCATTCATTTGAATTAATAAGCTCCTAAAGTTGGAGACTACCGATTGAAAGACCAGCTCGCTGTGGAGAGGCTCTGATTTATGACGCGCGTTGCACAAGCAGCACGAAAGAAATGAGAGACTTCGCTTGCTGCGATGAAAGGAAAGGTTGATCGTATTGAAACGATACAGTAGAGTTTCAATTGAATGGCAAGCTAGAGTCAGTCAGTTAGGGACTGAAAATGCTTTCAATGAAATGAAAATGTACGGCCCTGCTTTTGACCAACTTATTGAATTCTGCGAGATTTTACTAGAAAATTCGTAAAAATACCATGTTGTTTTGTCACATTGCTCATTGTAGCCGCATAACAGTCACACTGAGATTATACATGATCTTTTTAATGTAGTAGAAATGAGATTTATTTTCTGACTATTCGCCCAATATGCGATACGGTACTGACTCGATTTTGCCAGCCACTTTTTACGGAGAACTGTTTTGCATTCACGGTTTCGTTATTACATTTTCTCCAAATCTTATTCAACTCAGTTTGAGTTATATGCGTCCCCAGACAACCAGAAATCGCATGAAAGTTAATAAGTTATTCATACAAAATACATCAAACTTGTAAAACACGGTCGATAAAATCGTCAGATTGATGAGTTTCCTCGCATGGAACTCTTTTTTTTTTCATTCGAACATTTTGTTTCGTCCCGTACACTCGCACAAAGTAAGTCGAATCAATCCGTAGCAGCTGTCAAATCAACATTTGTTATCATAATTTAAGTCGCATAAGATCACAGGTTAGTTCGGTGGAAAATTTATAAATTCGCATTGTATGCGATTATTCATCACACAATATATGACCGTACATCGCCTCTACGTTTGTACGTAGAAGGCCGTTTCGCGACATCTTATAAGTGAAATGTTTCACATGCAAAGTCTCCAGGTGATTTCGTTATACGTACATTTTGGTTGTCTTGGTCATGTATATATGAGCTATACAAAATTTCAGTATACGGCGTCGTCAAAACCCCCACTAGGATTTTATTTTTGACACAAAATGTTGCTATTTGATATTGTGAAAGATACACAAAAAAATATAATATATATTTGAAGTTAGATGCCTTTCCCCATACAAAATAAAAAAGGAAAACTTCTGCTGGTCAACTGTGAACAAGAGCAAAGCAGATAATCCATTGAGAAATCATTCGCTAGGTGACGCCAGTGTTGTTAAAGTCACACTCAAATCTCAAATAATGAGCTCTCTTGCGAGAGCAAACTCATTTGAGATCTGCTTCGCAAAACTCACGCATGAGATTGTTAGAATATAGTGTAAATATAGAATAAGTGCTTTACGTTGAATATCTGTGGAACAAGCCAATGAGTCAAACCGATGAGTCAACTCATTCATGATGTTTTAGCTGCTGAGATGCGTGTTCTACACCTCACGCTAAAAATATCTCATGCATGAGATACGAGAATTTAAGAATTTTCGAATCCTGGGTGACGCCAGCAACAAATTTTATCTAATCATGTGTATCTCAAGATTTTGATTAGGTAGAAGGTTGGTGTCTTCGTCAAGCAGTTCAGTAGATGAAGGGCTATTTGGCGGTAAAAAGTCTGATTGAGAATTCACTCGCTAAGTGGCGCTAGTAACAATTTTTCTTTAATCGTATGTACCTCAAGATCCTTATCAGCTAGAAGGTTGGTGTCTTTGGCAAAGCTATTCAGCAGAACAAGAGCTATCTTGTGTGATTGGAAATACATCCGCTAGGTAGTACAAGTGAAAAAAAATCCGTATTCCTCGATATTTTGAGAACCCTTTTAAGCTATAAGGTTGGTGTTTTCGGCAAAGATATTCAGCAGATCAAGGGTCATATGAGTATGAGCATGATTGACCGCCTGTCCATTATTGCAAGAACAGCTGTACTTACACAGGGATCCCTAGGGATCCAACAGGATCAGAAGCATATTCAATGTGTAACTACTGGTGCTATCATTATAATACCAAACAATAACGACGTCGGCTGCGTCCGAATGCAGGTCAATTTGGGGATGCGAGAGAAATGTTGATGTGTTACTTACCTTCAGAGCACTTATTCTTTGGATTCCGAAGAATAAGCCCGCTGAAGTCAGATGCAATTGCGCGTAATTTTATTAGCGTTTCTGCACTTGTAAAAACTTCTGCGATTCCAGTGGTGAAAGAAATGTGCAATACCTACACGGATGACCGATAGTGTTATTACTACGCGACTGATTACTGATATATACTGATATATATGTATGTATCTCAACAGCTAGAAAATTTGTGATACTGAAATTGGCCATTCAACGAATATCTCAAAATCGCAATGAGCTCGATGTGTAATGACTTCGAGTAACTTATTTAGTAGATTATGAACTATCAGTTAGAATGCAGAGCTGTTCAGCAGCAAGGGCTATCTGACGATGTAAAATGCAATTGAGAATTTAGCCGCAAGGTAAATGTTTAAATGTTACAATTCCCAAGTAACACAACATGTGTCATACAAATCACAATGACTTCAATATGACTACTGAAAATGTTCAGTTTCATGGCGATAAAACTGTTATTTATACTTATATATGACTGGAAAAGCGCAGAAGGTTGAGCTTGTGCAACATATTTTTGCTGTGAAAATTATGTATCATATGAATTAAGGTATACATTAATATGTATTCTACTTTGTTTAACAAACCTTAAGCGCAACAAAATGCTGATAACACTTGGTATTGTAGATGTATTGGTATTAAAAATGTAAATATGCAAACATTGACAAGCCTTCAATTTTAATTACAGAATTAAGGCTGGAGTAAACTGTTATTTAACAGTAAATTCATGTGCGATCAAAATCAAAATTTTGCTTTGAAAAAATGAGCCTTTATGAATCGTAATACATTGTATTACATCAGACTAAGTAAATATTTGAAAGTAGAGATCATCACATTTAATAAATAAATTCATTGATTTCGTTTTCTACTTTAAATACATCATTTTTACTAAACTATGTTTACTATCTTCAAAACTTGGGATTAAAAATCTCATCGTTTTAGTAAATATTTAAAGTAAATAAAGATGTCCCCTTTGATACACTTCATGACAAATGTATTGAGAAAAGTAAAAAATTTCGTTTCATTTTTTCATCAAAGACAGTGTAAAGCTTTCCGGAAAAACTAGTGTGTTACCTTTTTGTTAGCGAAATACTCGCATACAAGGTGACTATAACGTGTATTCCAAGTATTTATTTTTTCCTACTTTCTACTCAAAAACTGTGGGCGAGTTAAAAAATTCCGTTGAATATTATTCGTACTAAACAGTGACATACAACCATTACACCATATGCATTTATCTAAATTTATTGATCGGTATTTAAAGCATGAACCATTCACTTAAAATTATTCAGTGAATACCATGTAGCGAATTTCTTGGCCGGCAGTGTATCATCCATGCTATCAAAAGTAATAAATGTCGCTTTTGTTGCATTTGTTTGATAGACTACTAATATAACTTAAATTTGACTGAAAATAAACATATTTTGTTTATACAGAACATGATTGGAAATAATATGTATTATAACATATATGTGACAGATATATGACAAATTGAGAATGTTCGTTTTTCGTACAAGTCTAAAAAAAACTAAATAAAACATATAACCAAACTTATGTTTTCGTAAACATGAGAAGATGGCTATAGAACACAATATGGTAGAAATATTCCGAAAAAATGGCAGATTTGTATTGCAAAACAAATTACAAGCCTTAATAGAACATCGTCATTCAAGTTTAATTTTGAAAGGTTTAACAAAACAAAACGACGACTTACGAGAGACATCACATGTTTCAAAAACTTTTTAGCAACTGTTGTACAACAAATTGCATATTTTTAAATTTGGATTTATGTTTTCGGTGTTACTTGGGTTATCTAGATGTACAGGAAGCTCCCTATCAAAAAATGGCAATTATGATTAGAATTGACAAAAAAACGGTTAACAGCGTAAGAGAGAGAAATTGTGTTACAATCCACAACTCGATCTTGATGGGACCAGAGAGTTAAAAAGGTATCGAGTTACTTATACAACACAAAACCAGTGCAAATGCGATACAAAGAACCATCCAGGCTGCCATGAAAACTACTTTTTGCTTTGGTTCTCTAACTGGAGATCTTGAGATACGGAATATTGAGTAAAAGAGAGTTTGCTGCATATGTAGTGTAATACGTCCATGAAAGGTTGTTATCGTGCGAGTGTGTTGTGAAAAAATGAAGCAATTTGGTGCAGCCGTCTTTGAGTAATGAGCATTTATGTTTCTGGTACCGCGCTGGACAAATAAAGATCTTGAAAACTCTAAAACACCTAATATCGTAATTTTCAGATATCTTCAAGAATACAGAATCGATTTGTACGATTTTTTCAGAGCAGCTCCTTATTACTTGGCATTGTATAGTCCACATTTTAAATTTTTGTTGATTAGACCAAAAACAAAATGGCCGCCAAAGACATGTTATATGAAGAATGTCGATCCCCCAAGGAATATCGGAATATCTTCAAAATTAGATCACCAATGATTCATATCGACACGGATTCTTAAACTAGAAGAGTTTTTTGAGGTCTAGTGCAAAAATGGTGCAAAAATATCGGAGAAACAAAAAAGTTATCGCGATTTGAATATTTTTTTAGCGGTAAAGAATGAAGCTGCCGATAGAGGGGTTAAAGTAGTTTAACATAAGTAACTGATTTTCTCTAATTCTTTGTATCTCAAGATGTACAGCATATCAAGAGTTATAGAGTGGTAGATTTTCTATTCTGCGTTCTCAGAAACATAGCCATCTTCGACTGACCTTGGCCGTTTCCCGTCCGTCCTGCTGACACTTTCATGTAATACTTCCATGGAGTCGGAACGTATTTTTCAACCGATGATCATCCATCGATCGACGTGCGTCTGTTGCGGCAGTCAAGAGATGGGCAGAAACATCCATAAATAAATTCTATTCAAAACGAGAGGTGACACAAGGTTATGCGTACCTACTTGACAAGAAGAAAAAAAAGCGTCGTAAGTAAGCATAATCACGCAGGTACATTCCATGCCTCTCAAGGGTCCTCACTCGCGCAATAAGTGTTAATAAAATATTTCCAGTGAGGTGTCAATAAACAAGCTACAAAGGCTGTCAAAACTTTACGATTGCATAGGGCAGGCTTTTATTGTCAAATTTTTAGCACCTCTTCATCACACTGATGAAGCGTTGAAATTAGGTGCTTTTCGGATCATCCATCGTCAGGCACGGGTAAACATTTAGATGTTCCTCATCTCCCTGTTCCCCCATATGACTCAGTATGGTGATCAAGATGAAGATACACACGTGGACACGCAGCACTTACTGGATTACTACGATCCGCATATTTACGATAAATGGCTCGCAGCATCGCCCTTTGATTGAGATCGCCTGCTTTGATGAGGCGGCCTCCTTCGATGGATATTCACGATGGGCGATTGAATTTCAACACCTCTTCTTCTGATGGGTCATGATTTCCGATCAAGGTCTCTCGGGTTTCATCAATAGACGTGTCTTTGATTTTCCTTCTATGCCTTCGGAAGGGATAGGACTTATAAAAATGCGCCGCTTTGCTTTCATAGAGTGTGTAGACGATGGAAGAACGATGGAAAATGCCGTCAAAGCATTTCCGAAAAAGGGGAAGTGAGCGTGAAACATCTGTTTTGGACCCCAGCCTACGAACAGCACACGCGCATTGCATTTACGTCGATCGTTTGTTGTTAGCCCTATTACAACCATTTGGGCCGTTTTCGTCTATACAAACAGCACACAGCCACGAGGGCTCGCTTTTTTATCTCATTGGCTTCGTATGTGATTTGGGTGGTTTATCGGAGATTAGTCAAATAAACGGGTGTTAGATCTAGGTCGACCGGGCTGGGGTGATTTTCTGGGTCTTCGGCTTTTAAATGTAAGGCAAATAAATCACACGCACCCATGACAGGGTCAATGACTGTTGTGAGGCATGCACACACGCCCTCGCGAGCCATCGTCGATAGCCGGCTTCGGATTGGAGTGGCTTTTTGATGGGTTGAGCCGTCTTAGAACGACATTAAAAAGTGTTGATTTTGAGGCAAAAGTTAATAAAAAAAAAATCGAAACGATGCTACTTATTTGGTTAGGGAAGTGTGTTTGTTCAGGGGTGCTCATTCTGTGATATATTGTTTACCGAAAGCCGGAAGTAATGGTAATCCTTATATGAAACTACCGAGCACGTACTGTAGTGAGAGTCTTCCCTGGGAGCTTATACACATATTTTATGGTTTCATTGAATGCTTAACATTAGCTAGGACTGAAAATTGTTCATTATGGGAATCATTCATGATGTAAAAAGTTAACGTCTGTCAGACATCAAGTTTAATTTTTGACAGATTCAATGACATTCTGGAGTAAGTTTTGAGGGAATTTACTATGTCCTATACCATGAATTTACTTTCTAGCCATAGAAGTTAAATCGAGACTGAGGAGGCCCCCCACGTTTCTGTAAGAATACCATTTTCTGTAACTTTATAAATTCTAGGATGAAGTTTTACAATCACTCTTTACATCTTGTTTTGACCTAACTTCCCCATTATATCATTCAAACCATTCAACACATCATTCGGCAAAATTATCGCCACTTGTTTCACAATGGTTTACTGTTTGTTTGCAAGTGATATTGCAGACACATGCCATGTCAAGCCGAACCGCTTAAGCGCATTAATAATGCAACACCTTTCTCAGTTGCGCCGCACTACGGCCTGCACGGTCTAATCCACTGTGTGAGAATTGCAATGTATGATACTCTGAGTTGGGCTAATTGTACGCTGCAAAAGCGTCCATCATCAGACCGCATTAGTTGCGTTTGTTCAACAGATGCCACCACGGTATCTACCAAACCCAGTAGGCCTAGGCTTAGCTTCTAAAAAGCTGCCCATATTGGTTGAGGGAAGCTGAGAGAAATCCGTTTACCTACACAAAAACTATGTGAAGCGACATCTGCGCAGGTTGCCTACTGTGTGTGCGCGACTATACTTGCACCGAGATAAAAGGTAATCTAAGCCGCAGCGAGCCCACTTGAACGAACAACTCAAGGTACATAAATTTACATTTCAAAGTAGAAGAAAAACACTGTCATAATTGTTGTCACTGCTGCCGCTGCCGCCACTCAGAGAATGCACCAGCCAGCAGACTCTCTAATGAGTAATGTTCGCAGCGATTGCCGCCCCTTTCTCACCATTCGAAGATCGTTTGGGTTCGAATATTTAACTTGTTTGCATTTCATAATTGAATAATATCACGTGATTAAGTGCTAAACTATCACAAATTCATGAAACCGATAGATGAGAAATTATTTTGTTTTTATGAACTATCCAAAATTCCATCCCGCACGGTAGGCTTACGGTTGAGCAGCAGTCGATAGATATCAATTAGTAGCTCGATTGATGTTTAAATTAACCAACCCTGCTGCTGTTACAACGTCCACGGGTTCCGATTCGTCAAGGGTTGTCCCGCGTAGAACGGTCCACTGGACGAAACAGCGCACAATGGTCCGAATCGGCAATTCAGAAGAAAAAAGTAAGACTGCAAGAAGGACTCCATGGTGGAAGAAAGAAAAAATGTAGAGGTAGGTGGAACAGACGCCGCGCCGTTCATCTGGATCAGAGTCGTTCAAGTCGGGCTCGCAAGGCTTACAAGAAGGCAATGTGATATAACACATTGACAAGAAGGCTCTTCGATCTGCCGAAAAACTTTGCTTTGGCTGCTTTGTTTCCAGTTTGAGTGACGTCAGTCGGCTGAACAAAATTCTTGCAAAATCTAAGAATTTCCAAGTGAACGATATTCGATTACCTTATGGTGACTATACTTGTCCTGATGAAGAAGTTTTACAATGTTTATTGAATACATATTTCTCCAGTAATGCCTTGAGTACCAGGTCCCTACGCACCATTTGTTCATCGATTTCAAGGCGGCATACGATAGTATCGACCGCGTAGAGCTATGGAAATCATGGACGAGAACAGCTTTCCCAGGAAGCTCACAAGATTGATCAGAGCCACGATGGACGGTGTGACGAGTTCGTCTACCTCGGATCCTTGTTGACGGCTGACAACAACGTTAGTCGCGAAATACGAAGGTGAATCATCAGCGGAAGTCGTACCTACTATGGGCTCCAGAAGAAACTGCGGTCAAGAAAGACTCACCCCCGCACCAAATGCACGATGTACAAAACGCTCATAAGACCGATAGTTCTCTATGGGCATGAGACGTGAACTATGCTCGAGGAGGACTTGCAAGCTCTTGGTTCTTCGGCGGCGTGCAGGAGAACGGCGTGCGGCGGCGAAGGAAAACCCCAAGAGCTCAAGAACTCAAATTGAGGAACTGAATTCAGTCAACTCTGTAAACGTTGTATTGATTCCTGGCCATTCTTCCATCACACAGTGGGGAAAAAATAACAAACCGACAAAGAATTCTGTATCTTCTGAATGCAACAAGTAATCCTTGAGAAAATACCTATATCTTATGTAAAAATTTCTAAGGCATTGAATGAAAGTGGTTCTGATGACCGCACGCTTTGTTATCACGCCCATTTCAATCAAATTCCCCATTTTATCAAATTTGTCATATAATTTGTCTTATTGTATGCATAGAAACCGTTTGTTTGTTACATAACACATGAATGAAAACTGACCGCACGGATCGGTATCAAGCCCAATTTACCCTAATTCCCTAATTTATATATTTAATTTTTCGATAGGATTACTCATATTTTTAAGCGATAACAGTCTGAGTAAGTGAGCGCAGGAGTTTAGGCTGACCACACGGATCGTTATCATCCCAAGCAGCGCACTTTGTCATATTAAAATTACAGAAATTTGTGTGTAACATTTTCAGAAAAAAACTAAAATACTAATGCAACGAAATATTTAACAGCTGTGTAACGGAAATAGGAGGACGAGACAATATGTAACAACTGAGGCAAATTTTCACTAGCCGCCTTTGAATTGCAATCGTCCAAGTTGCGACAATTGAGCAATAGACCTACATAACATGTTATGTTTCAAAATTCTGAACAAAATGTTATAAAAACACATGTCGTAAAACTTCATTTTAGGTTCACTGAAATTTGCAAAACCAAAAAAAATGAAGCAGGAAAATGGTAGGCGCTAATTTTCTTAAATTATTTATACTTATTTTCGCACATATGTTAAATAAAATTTTATTACGATTTAAATTTTATCGTGAACATTTATATGATATTTTGGTATAAAGCATGCGGCTCAAAATCATGAATCATTTTTCGATAAGCTCTGTACCTTCTCACAAGCACTAGCTTCCAAAAGGTGTCAATCCTCATTGAATTTCTAATAATCAAAATAAGTAACTGTAGAATTGTCATTGTTTGTAAAAATTTCTCTGAAGAAATCTGCTTTTTTCTATCTAAAGTGACGTAAAATACGAACGAAAGCAAAATTCCATATGCTTCATTGTATCCAAAGTGTATTTATCTTGCAACTCTTTTAATTTTTCTTAAATGATGAATAAGTTACAAGTGCTACTACGGGTGCTCGTTTCACCCGAAAACTCCATTTTCATCAGTTTTTTTGTCATATGATTTATCATATTATATGCATGGAAACCGTTTATTAACTATTGACATAACGTTTTCTAAGCGACAATAGTCTAGAGAAGGGAGCTCATGAATCAAAACCGTACGACCGTACGGTTAGGTGTCAAGCTCGTTTTACAAGAATTCCACAATTTAACAAGTTTTTGATAGGATTTTTCATATTTTATGCAAGGAAACTGTTTATGAGCTGTTTAAATTACGTTCTTTAGACGATAGGAATGTAAATAAGTGAGTACAGAAGTTGGACCTGACTGCACGGATCGTTATCATGCCCATTTTACCCAAATTCCCCTTTTATATCCGGTTTTTCATATGTGTTACCATATTATATGTAGGGAAAGACGATTAGCTGTTAACGTAATGTATTCTAAGCGATATTCTAGAGGAGGAAGTGCATGAATTAAAACTGTTCACACGGATTGGTATCATGCTCATTTTACATAAATTCCCCAAATGATCAGATTTTGTTTAGGATTTCTAGCACTCGTTTCCTTCGATTATAGCCCAAGCAACCAATAGTTCGGATTATACTTAAGCAGTGCACTCTTCAGTTCACTTTTGGTAATAATTTAGTTTCGGTGAAACTTTTTCGCTGATTAAGAGAAAACTACGGATATAAAATGAACTTGATTCTCAGAAGAGTAACTCATGAATTCATCTACAACCTGAAAGTTCAGAACAAGTTTGAATTGTACTTGAAGGTGAAAATCAAACTGAAACGAACTTTATGTGAACTGTAAAGTTCAGTTAATTACTCAAAAAGTGAGCTGATTAAGGTGATTATAAAACGAACCCAAACTTCGAATTTTCAAGAGCACAAGACTGGATAATCTGACAACAGTTCGCGTTGAAAATCAATCGAATTACTTGCTTGCTGATGGTGATAAATGGGATAAATTTTCAACGCGGAGCGCTGTTTGGTTCTCAAGTCTTGTGCTCTTGAAAATTTTAGGTTTGGCTTCGTTCTATAATCACCTTAAGCCAAAACATTCCCTTTTATCTGAACTTTTGGTTGCTTGGAAATTGCCTAGAAAACATAGGAGAAGGTATCGACCGTGATTGTTTTTATTTTATTTGCCTAGAAAACGTTAATAATAAATTTTACGGCTCACGAGAAATCTTACCAAAGCCTGATAAAATGGGGATTTTGGATAAAACGAGCAAGATAAACTCACTTCTTTAGGCTGTTATTGCATAGTTCATTCTCAGCTTCCCTGAATATAATATGAAAAGTCAAGAGACTGGAAAATGGGGATTTTGGGTAAAATGATAATGATAACTAAATTGAATTGAATTCAATTCATTTTACTGGATCCGCGTGATCTGTGGGGATTTGAATTCAAAACTTGTAACCGAGTTATAGGGTCACCAAGTGACTCGGTAGCTTAGTTGGTAAAGCGCTCGTCTAGCATACAAATGTGTCCAAAGCCCAGCCGAGCACGTGGAATTTTTTGTATAATTTCACCTATAGTTAATCCATCTTTACCACTCCTAATTAGTTGATTTCTTTAATACTGGAATAGTCACATTCGTTAGCTTAGTAACCACATGCAAGCATGGGAAAATTCACTCACTCACCCGAACGCTACCGATAAAATATCTGCATATCTGTGGTCCACATGTTACTCTCTTGACTACCAATGGCTGTTACGAAGAGATCATGAATTAAACGAGAACTTCTCTGAAAACATCATAGTCTAAAATCAACGAAAAAACTTTTTTTCCTGCTAAATTATCGATTCGGACCATTGTGCACCGTCGTGTTTACCCATTGCAACCATAATCGCTACTTTGTGGCGCTGAGCAATTAATCATAAGCCAGACGTGAACGGCACATCTCAATTAAGTATCGCCCCGCGTCGGCGTATCTCTCCAAGGCTACGGCGGCGCAACAGGTCCTAGTGTCCGTGAATTCCGGTGAAGTCCAATACCTATAGGTCGATGTCTTTTCCGGCTACCTTTGATGAGCGGTGGTATAACTGCGTTTGACTACTTTTCACGCGCAATTTGAGCCTCGTTACATTTTATCGGTTTTCGTCGAAGCAGGCGATAAATTTAACTGCATGCAGGCCCAAAGTAGCTACCATTGATGAATGTTACCTTAGGGCAGTAATTTTACCATTACAGGGAATCCATCAAATGGACGCATCATCCAGTAGGTGTAGGTAGAACGCACTTTACATTGCACTGATCAACTGCGGAGATGGAATGTGGGACTGTTCCGGTGGAAGAGCTATTAAAAAGGTAAATTGCGACCGATGGTTGTAAAACTGATCAGTGATTGTTTGTGCACGATACGTAGGAATGCAGTCAGTACACCTAAATGGCCCTGTTAATTACCTCTCATAAATGATGATTTATTTCGAATCGATCTCAATGTACTGCGTACATATTTTTGAGTGAGTAGGAGGAGTCCCAGGTTTGATGCATCTAGTGAGCATGCCAAGAATATCCCAAGAAACACTTGGAATATTTTCCATAATTTATTATGGATCTCTAGCTGGATATCGGGATACAAAATATCGAGTAAGGGAAGCTTGTCTGTATAAGTATAAATTGTTAAAATTCAATTATAGATGGATCAAAAAACTAGTTATAAAAAGCGAAAAAGAATTTAATGATTTGACAAAATTTATGATACCACAAGTATTTGTTCAATACATTATCAAACGCACATTTTTCACAAGAAAATAATTGGCGCCACCTTACGGGTTGCTCGTAAATGTAGCGAACTATTTATGGGGAGTAGTTTCTGACCAAAGTCTGACAATCATATATACACTCATGTTCTGCATGTATAAGTGTTTTCAAAGAAAAGTGTTGAATGTTTTGTGTCAAGAAATCAATTTATGTGGGTTATAAACAACCCCTCATTATCGTTCATTTGACATTCGTACATTATAAGCATATTTTTTTCCAAAACAAAGACTCGTAACTTAAAAAAGTACATAAGAGTCGTCTGGTTTGTCTGACCCGATGAATTATTAAGATACAACCAGAATCAGCTGACATTGGCGGACTCATTGTTCCGCATGTGGCGGATCGTAAATAAACTTTGTTTTTCGATTTCAAAAATATCTGGAGGCGCGAACAAAACAGGATCACCAGAAAAACAGGCTAATTAGTATAGCTTGTTTGCGCGAAGTGCGGTGCTTTTGTAGTCCATTTCATAATATTTGGCGAACCCCCAGTGACTGACAATTCATCTACAGTCAACTCTCCCTTTCTCGATGTTTCGTATCTCGATATCGAGTAAGAATCTTATTTAATATGGTTTTCATGACTACCTCGATGGTTCTTTGAATCGCAGTTGCACTGGTTGTATGTTCTGTGACTCGATACCTCGGCAGTCCCTTCAATATCGAATTATGAAGAGTTGACTGTACTTCTCATAAGAATGATAATGACTTTTGATGTAGTAAAGTAGGCTGTGAAGTGACTTTCACTTGGAAGTCAAATTGAACCTGCAATGAAACCTTCATTAGTCGATGTTTCAAGACTCAATAGACACATCAAAGATGCCTGCGAATAAAACTACCTGAATACAAAATTTTATGATTACTAAGTTTATTTGTATATTGAACTACAGCTAATCTGCCGTGTACTCATGTGTCCTTAATAATATATGGCATAAAATAAAATAAAAATCTGAAGAAGCATCTGAACATCTGAGGAAGCAAATTTACCAGAAAATAGCATTGAGAGAGTAACATTGTCGAAGATAAATGTAACTATTCATAAACCATAATCGCTTTTTCAAGCAACTGAAACGATTCAATCACATCTCAATTTCGAAGCCCATGTTTACTAACCAAACTGCTCCAAGTGCAATGCACTCTTGACTCAAGAAGCCTGTTGACTAGCCTCCAGCTACTATTCTTGAGACTTCTTCACCCATGTCCCATAACTGCGAAAAAGCGATAACATCATCCAGAAGAGATCTGCGCGTCTTTCCGATGCACTGTGAAAGAACAGCATCTGCCTCTTTCGTCGGCTGCAGTGTGTGCACTGCACTTTCCGAATACATATGCTGAGATACATCGGAATCGTGTGGTACGGGGGCAATCCAAACAAAAATCAAACTCCGTGAAGACATCGTTGTTGCGAAAATAAAAAGACGCGACACCTTTTCGTCACCTACCGTAAATTCGGGTGAAATTGATCAGTAGGGTGAAATTGATCACCGCATCATGCGATTTTAAATCTTACTAATAGTGCAAAAAATCAATGCAATCTACAGTAAATGAACGTTGTTTGTCTTAGATATTGTCAAAATGTGTGTAGTGAAGGGTTTTGCGTCAAATAATGCTTATTTCTATGAAAATAGTGTAAAATTCCAGAATCATGTTTTGTGTGATATTGATAGGCAACCATAAACTTCTAGTTCTAGTCGAGGATTTGAACATAGTGTCAGCCTGAAAGTTGGTGAGGATGCTTAACATATATCCATAAACCCAATTTTACCATCAAAATTCGTACCAATTTGCTAATTTTGTTGAAATAATTGAATTTCGGCTGCATGTTAGAAAATTCCTTTGGAAATTGCCTACATTTAGGCGTTTTCCGTGGTATTCTTGAAATTTAATTGACGATTATTTTCATGAATATTGTCTTGTTAAGAATTTGGCAGGCATATTCGTATTCAGGAGGCTCAAATTAAGTATGTAGAGTTTATTTCAAAACTAACAATAATCACATTGAAAAGTGATCAATTTCACCCCGAAATAGAAACTACCGATTTTTTATTTTAGTGATTATTTTAAGCACTAAAATCACGTTTGTTAGAAAATTTCGGTACATGAGCCAATGAGGTTCATCGTCGTACTTGTTTTCCTGCATTTAGTTGTATGGCATTGATAACATTTCAGAAATCAGACCAGAAAAACCGTGGAAAATGATCAATTTCACCCGAAATTACGGTATATAGCTCATACAGTAAGAAGGTAAGAAGTTCAACGTCATTCTCTACCAGTGTAAAATACAGTATCGGACAAAAGTTTTTTTTTTTCAACTTAACTCAAAACGTAATCGGCTACTTAAAACCTGTGAGAGAAGAGACAGCTGGCTTAGATTGCGAGCTCCCAAAAGTCAAGGGAACCTGTCACCAACTGTCACTGAAAAACCGAAACATTCGGAGGGCAGAACGTGAAAGGGCGTCAAAATTCAAGTAAACGTAATTAAAATTTATAGGTGTTTTTCGATGATTTCACATTTTAAAAAGTAGAATACCTGAATATAGGTATTCTCGGCAGTCTAAGCCGAGGCCGCGCTTCTTTTGTAATTTTCTCGGACATCAGCAGACAAATTACGTGTTTGTTTGTTTACATTTATGCACTGCTCAATCCTATATCGATTCACACCGACAGACTTGTTAAAGTCTTTCTGGAAACGTTTTTGCAACGCTGCGAACATCTCTTGTTAGTGTGACTATTGTCGGCAGTCTCAAAGACAAATTAAAGACCTCCATGTCCCTTGCAGTTGCCCAAAATTTTATGGCTCATGAGGTAATCTAGAATGCCGTGAAAAGTGTACTGCGATCTGTCAAACTTGGGTACCTTTTGCACTAACGAGGGACCAAACGCAGTTCTAGAAGTGGTACCCAATCTGAGCCCGAATGTGACGGACCTGGTCTCATTCTCTTCGGCAACTTTCCCATAAGCGAGGCAAGCGAATCTGTTCGGCAGCTCCAAATCAGTCGCATTTTGAGGTGTGTTCATTTGATTTGATGACATCTCTGGCGAAATTGTTTGTGTCGTCTCAAAAATCTCGTCAGCGGGAAGCTGACAGAACAAGGAATCATCTGAATGTTTTCATTGGTGTGTTTTGATAGAAAAATACCGTGTATTTGGCGTTTGAAATTTGGTTGCCGATAATAGTCGCATGGTGCCGAAGCCGTAAGTCTCCCTAGTTGTGTGTTGACGAACTGCTATTGATTTGTTTGTATTTATATCCTTTTTAATCGTGAACCATATGAAGTAAATTTGATTTTGACCAAAATAAGTTCATCTGGCCGTTGTGCACTACCCAATAATTGGAAAAGCAGGCTAGAAAACATGTCAGCTGTCAGTGAGCTGTCTCCTCTCTCTCAGCTTAAAACTTTCAGTAAAAAAAATACAATTTATAGTCACGAGCTTTGGGTGCCAGTACTTGTTTTAAACAATAAAAAAAGATTTCGAGCTAAATTTTGAAGAAATATCCAAAATACTGATCAATGTTACCCCGGGCTACGGTTCACAAAATTGAAGGAATAGCTCAATGGTATTTCAGCATAGTTGTTGATTTAGACGAGATGAAGCGTACTTAAGACAGTTGTTGTGTAGGGCTCTCATATTTTCAGGTAAATCGTTTATAATTTTTCGTCCAAATTTTCACTTCAGTCGAATTGTTATTACAATCAACTCTCCATTACTCGATACTGAAAGGACCATCGAGTTAGGTAGGTATCGAGTTAGAGAACACAAAACGAGTGCATAAGTGATCAAAGGGACCATCGAGGTAGCCATGAAAACCAACTTTTACTATGGTTCTCAAACTCGATATCGAGATACGGAATATCGAGTAAGGGAGAATTAACTGTACTTTTTAACACATGTTTTAAAATAAAATAAAAAATATATGTTAAATGTCAAGTTATATCTGACTATCTCTAAACAAATTATTCAAATCCATCCATACATAATTGAGATCTAGCCTATCAAAGCTGTATTGTATGAAAAAATCGAAAAAGTCGCTCGTTTATGGTCCAACACTGTACAAAAAGGGCGGATGATGATAGGAAACGCAAGTGCCTACTGTTAAAATATTTACATTCATTCATATCCGAGCTTTTCTCCTCGATCGTTTACCTATGGCCCAGTCAGTGATGCATTCGGTAGCCACCACCACCGCCACTTGAGGACATTATGTAAGTCAGCGGCGAGCCGGGAGTGTGTGAAAGACGGTCAAAAACAAAACGCGTCTTGTTCTTCCTCAGACGATTGGCTTGGCACCAAGGAAACTACTCTCCCCTGAGATAAAGAAAATGATCCCCCGCGGCGCGGTTAGGTAGGACGCATCGGAAGAGAAGGGAAAGCAATTAGCTTCCTCGTAGGGCTGATTACCTCCTACGTGGTTATTAACTCTTGCTGTCGTCGTGGCGGCATATGATCTGTGAAACTTGGGGTTTCGCTCTTAAGAAGGTTATGTGGGAGAAAAGTTCAATACGCACACATTCTGGTCACTTCTTAATGCCTTCGATATTCTTTAATTCATAAATTTGCCTTATGAAACAAAAAACGTTTTCACTGCAACCTGGAATCGAACCAAGAACCTTGTGATCAATAGGCCAGTGCGTACTCCACGCACCTATCGACGCCTTGATGAGGAGTGATGCTAAGCGTTCGCTATAATCGTTCAACCTTTCATAAGGCAAGATGTTTGAATTTCGACAGTCCAGTTCGCTGCGTGTATTTTAAGTTAACTCATTAATCTATGAAGTAAATCAAAAAAAAAAAGAAACACCATCTGGTATAAACAATAAAAGAGGCGGATATGGTAAACGATTAAACTGTGCAAAAATGTATAGGTGGAATTCTAAAAAAAAATAAAACTCAACTGAAATGCTGAGAAATATTGATTCTTATAAATGTATTTCCCTTGAAGCTCAATTCAAATGCTGCAACATATTGTGCAAAGATTTTTTGTACGTTTTTTGCTCCTGCACGCTCAAAAAAGCGTTCTGGAAAACGTGAACTGTCAAAAATACACCGTGAACTACCATTATTGGTCACAGATACATGATCTAGTTCACGTTGTATTTTTGCTTGTTGACGAGTTCACGTCTGCTGTTCACGGATACGAGAACGGATTTTTTTTCTGTGTGGAGATATTCTATTCAATCTGTGCGGCGAAATTCTAAGTGAAACAGACATTACTGAACTAAATAACATAATTTCTGTTAACCTATTAAGCAAAAATAATGGAAAAGTAAAGAGTGTTGGTATGACATTTCACGTCAGAGCTATTTTCATTAAAATCAAGAACATTTGAGGCTTCATATTCATAAAAAAAATTCAAAAGTTTTCAGCTCATATCAAAAACATTGTTTTTTAATTGAGGCCAATTCGGAATCAAAGTCAGAAATTGCCATATAACATTTATTACCTAAATGTATGCAACGCCATATATACTTTACGTAATTGTTTCAGGTTTGTTCGAATGTCTATTTTAGGATAAAATACGTACAGCTTATATAGCATATTGGGCTGGGTGAATAATCAGAAAATAAGTCCGATGAAAATTTCAATGCTACTACATTACGAGGCTTATATATAATCATAATGTAACTACAATTGCCAATGTGATAAAACAACTTGGAATGTGTTTTCTAATGTTTTAGAACAATTTCACAGGTTACAGTAAGTCGAAAGTGTTTATCATTTGATAACTCTCCATAGCATAGCATAGCATAGACTGGCTGTACATGTCGATGGTTGCTACTCCGTGATTGATCGGAACTGGTAATAATTGCACATAGTTTGCTCAAAAATTACATAATAATATTGCTGTGCATTTTTGTCTCGAAAAGAAAAGTCTTTGGTAGAAGTTTGAAAAAATACGTAAACATTCATAATGCCGAACAATTCAAAAAAATTTTTATTAATGTCAAAAAGCTAAAAATATGTGTATACTGAAATTTTATAAAACAGGCATAATATCGACACTTGTAAAGACGAACCATACAAAGTTTGTTTGAATATTACATAAAAGTAACGCTTTCATGAAAAAATGTGTTAACATTCGCAAAAAAGAGCTCACCAGTTGGCAATCTATCCTCGACTGAACACGAATATCTTTTCGCACTCAAACAGCGCGAACAGCAAAACTTCTCGGCGTCCCGAAAACGAACCGTCTTGCTTGGGCTTTCCGAAGCACTCTGTCGTGCACTGAAAACCTCTCCTCGCGAAACTACTTTATAGACTTTGTTTATCATTTGATAACTCTCCACGGTATTAACTCGAAATTGTCAAAAATGTAAAATGTGACAAATATGCAGTTATGGGTCGTATTATAAAAGTTTAATGCACATTTTTATTAATTTCAAATGATGTTTGTCGTATTTGTTTTAACTTGATACACTTTCGTAAATGATTTTTTGAAGATATTTTGTACCATCAAACGGGGTAACTTGCAAAAAAATTCCACTTCAAAGCTATATGGATGATAAATTTGAGACAAAAACCATCTGTTACCCTATTCGCCACGTAAAGAATACCACGCGATATTAATTGTATCAGTATTTGGTTTTCTGAGATCAGGAGAGACGAAAAATATACAGTTTCAATGCTACCCCTGATGTCCCAATTAACATTTAGTGCAAATGTAAACATTCTCTAGGCCCTCTTTATACGGCTTAATGCTGAGTAAAGGCGCTGTACATGCGAACGAAAGCTTCTATGCGATCCTTTTACCAACAAATCTGGCGAATCTACTCAGCTACTTTTAAGCTGTGTTGGCAGCTCTTATTCATACCGATCATTGCTCTATCTCGACAGTTATACGACAAGTAGCTGTGTAACATCTTCGGAAGGCGCTTTCTCAACCATTACGCAACTGTTGAATAATTATTATACAGCTTCGCTGTATTATCGATTAAATATTATTTTCAAGCTGTTCCACAGCTTCCAGAATTCATATCATAAGTATCTTAATTTAATGTTCCCAACGTTAATCTGCCACCGCTTGGAATCGAACTCACGATCTCTGCATCCACAAGTCTCGACGCTGTCCTTGTTGCCACCACAGTCTATATCGAAAGGCAAAGAAAACACACCGTTTTGTTCTACATCGAAAACGCTTCACACAATATTTTATAATAATTGTAAAAGATGCCATAGCCGCGCTTACACCACTTCATCAGGCTGTAAGGGTGCGAAACGTCAAACGCAATGTTTACATTCAACAAGCTGAATAGATGCGCCACAAGTTGTTGTTTTACAGCTTACTGCTGTATGCTCGCTGTATAACTGACGACAAAGCGCTTCTTAAATATATATTGAGCAGCATAACAAATCATATTGTATAGAAGCAGCCGGATTGATAATGGCGAGTTTTATCCCACCCCGAGGAGGAACAAATAACTCCCCAATAACTTATGCATACCATTTTTTGGTATCATACCAAAATTAGGTATTGTTCAGTTGTCAATACCTCAATTTGGTATTATAATGGTATTGAAAAAAATCTTTAAAACAATTTAAAATACTTCATTGAGGTATTAAACAGCTATTGAGGTCTGCTGGAGGTATTGAACTACAATTGAAAAATTTCATTTTTATATGAAAATCCATCAAGTATTATTGAGGTATTACAATACCTGATCTAGTTATCAGTTTGGTGTTCGTAGAATATGCTTGAGATATTATTTGAGGTATTTTACCTCTTATGCAGGGCTAATTCATACCTCATTCAGGTATGTAGTATTGGAAATTATCTGGTATGGAATACCTCAATTTGGTATTCAGTAGTTATTTTCTTCTGCTCGGGACATCATATGGTTGCTTTTTTTTCGGTGTTGAGTTACAGCTTAGTGAAAGCAGCAAAAGCGATAACTGACGAAATTTATTCAGCTAAGATTTGTAGCTGCAAAACGTTTGCGTTACAGCTGTATTAACGCTAATCGTTCTATTTTTGACAGCTTTCATTTTTTGCTGCGTTCGCTGCTTCAATTCAACTGTTATACAGCACAAAGCAAATAATCTTGGCTTATAGCGCTAAAATTGTTAGTTGGGGTGGGGTGCAATACACAGTGCTACCTAAGGTACACTATTAAAACTTAACCTATATCGTGTTCTTATGATCATTCAATAAGTTTCTACAAAAAAAAGTATGACAATAATCAGAAACAGGCTACTCTATTCTTACAAAACTAATTATTATTGATTAAATTACGAGTATTAAACCAATTTGATTGAAAACTCCATTGGCATTCCATTGGTTGTCCACACGGGGAAATTCTTCCATATTATGAGTCTTGACAGTTATTGGAAAACCATTAAAGTTGTACTTCACATAACTTATTTTTTATTCATATTTAAAGCAAAGCGGCGTATCGCATATTGATATGTATGTCCTAAAATGGCCTCTGTTGGTGTTTTGACATAACTTTTATCATATTTCATGCATAAAGCTCCCAATGCCAGATCCACAAGTTAACTTGTATGAAGATTTTCAAAATGATTCATAATTTTCATGAAGAAAATAAAACTAAATCGAATAATAATGCGATTCACGTAAATTTTCTAATATGTAGTACCAAACGTGTACTGAATTGATTGAGGTACACAAATTTTAATGTTACTGAACAAATATATGTTCAATTTTGCCCTTTCATGTGTTTGCGATGACAAACGGTAAGCAAATATCAAACAATTGAGATCATAATTGCTATTGCAAGTTAACCTACAAGGGTAGTCAAAACCGTTTTTGAATTTTTATAGTGTTTATGCATCAAATTATCAAAACTTTTATATTGTCAATTTGTACACTACTAAGTACTGTAACTGAAAGCAAATGCCTCGAATGACATATTTCTACCGTTTATTTGGTACGATGAACGTTTTCAGCAATAATTTCATACAATCCAATGTGCAATAGGATTTTCATCTCCAGCAAACCAACCAAAACAGAAACAATACCCAAACCCTCGCCAAAATCTTCTGTTGTATACCTAAGGTCAATAAATGGCGGAATAAATTATAATAACGAAAACGAAACGACAATTCGATTACATGTTAAAGTGTTTCAGCCCTGTTGCAAGTTACCCCGTTTGACGGTACATCAAATCTGAAAATCGATTTAAGATTGCCTGAAAACCTGTAGGAATTCACAATGAATCGTTATGCAATCCGTAAACTGCAACTGTGCTTCTTTTCGCAAAGTTTCAGACATTTCGACATGAGAAAAACCCCACATGCCAAAGTGAATCATGGAAGTGCCCAAGTAGCTCAGCACCCTACTAGTTTGAAAAATACAAAAATATAAAATATTTCAAACAGAATGTAAAGATTTTCTCCCTAAGAACTATCAAAGATATCCCGTTCTACGGTACGAATAAAACTGGACAAGAGAGAATTTAGAGAAGGGCCATTTTTCAGAAACGTTGCTGTTTAGGCCTTTTTAGCCCGCTCAAGGAAACTAATACTACTATCATGAAGATTATTGTGATAGCTCTGCGTGTCCAGATTTTAGAAAGTCAGTAGCATTCTAAGTGGCTTAATTTTCAAACATCAGAATCACTTGTTACGCTGATGCTGAATAAACGAGGTTTTCCATCTCTGTTGTATAAAATACAACAGCTCGACCACAAAGTGTTGAAAAGCCGTTATATCAAATGTTGATTTTGACAAATGGCATTGTCCCCAACAGCATTATGCTAAATTTATGTAGGTATATCAAATGGCGAAAAAGACAAGTAGTATTTATAACGATGTGCTTTTGCTGATCATGAAAACTGGCTGCTATTTATGTCAAATAAAATGATAATTCACTAGAATTTGTATCTGATAAATTAAGCTTAATGGAATTTATCAAGAAAAGCCATTTAACCAATCATAAGGCACTGTTAAATGTTGCGACTCCATTTGATGATAGGCACGCGTTGCTAAAATATGTATTTCATTAGACGTCAATCTTTCTTAATCTCCATATTTGGTAGAAATATTATGCAAATTATTCATGTGATCGGTGCCACGCTTGGCTACGAAGCTTATTTGTTTTGATAGCAAAATTGGATTGCAAAAGTCCTACCTATTTTGAATAAAAGCAATGGGAAAATAATGTTTTAAATTTAGTCATTCGTAGATTCTAAAGCTATTAGTATACGGGGCCAAATATGTGGCTGAGATTCGACAGCCTAGCTCAAACATTCGTTTGACGCTAGAGAAATACTGACAGTGTCAAACAATTGTTTGAATTAAACACCGTCTACTGATTGGTCCTTAATAAAGGTTGATATCGTGCTGGTGTTCATAATATAATGTTTGTTATGTGTTATAAATTATGACTTCAATATGGTTCTTGAGGGCCTCTTTCCCACTTTAAGTCAACTTCAATTATAGTTGTACAGCTATGCTAGTTTTATATGCACAATTCATTTCACGTCAAATCGTATTCCGAGCTCTCTCAAATTTCAATATGTTGTGGATGTGTAGACGTTCCTTAAGTAAGCCATATAATGGGTTCCAAATACCCATTTTTATGAGCAGCACTGAGTTGTCAGAAAAATGGTATTTTTTAAATGTCATAAAAAGGGTACTTTAGCCCCATAATGAAGCTTCTAATTAATTGAAAATAATGGGTAGATAATACGCATGGCATTCTGAAGAGCTGCACCGCCATTTTCCATTTGCTGTTGCGGTTCTGTTTGTTTTAAGTAAAATACATACTTTTTTGGTGCGGGAATTATCTGTACTATTGTTATCTGGAGTGTATAATGCTATTTGAAGAGCTATTGGCAATCATATTCAAAAATATCTACTAAGGTAAGTGCTTTCTGACGCTGTTTATGTTTGGGTTACAAGTTCTTTAGTTTCACCGTTTTTTTTCTACAGACTCCGGATACGGATGAGGCGGATGTGGCACAATAATTTCCAGAGCCGATTTCCCCGATTTCAAATATACTGGGATGGAGTACCTAGAGACAGAGTATCCGGAAAGTGTTCCGTATAAAGAGCTATCAATGGTCCAGTGGTTATTTTAGATAACCCGTTGGAGCATATACGATCGGCATTTTATAATTTAAAATATATATAATTGTGATAAAGTGCGACCATAAGATGTTACATAAAAATATTGAAATTTTAATTTGTTATATTCTTTTACATGTGCATTTTTTTTTCAAATTTTCGAGGTTGATCAACCGAATCCAGAGCAATATCGACAAAAAATGAGGTTATTTTACCCATTATTCCAAAACCAACCAAGAGTTAAAAATACCCATGTTTTGAAGTTCATGTCTAATACTCTTTAATGAGTAAATCGCCTTTACTCATTTAATGGGTTAAGCCACTTTAGTTGGAAATGGGTACGAAAGTACCCATTAATGGGTACTTCCGAGTTAGCGTGTAAGTATGCAATAAGCCATTTTACGAGACGTTTCGGAACAGCTGATCGCCGAAACGGCGTCAATTGACAGGAGACCTGGGATTAAATCCAGCGTGATTTTTAACAACGCCTCATCTTACCAAATGGGGGACATGGAGAAAATGACAAAAAAGAGATCCAAAAATGTTCGTTACTGCAACATTACACCTAGTTGTTGTATCAGCTACCTCTTTGTTACCCAAATTGCACATAAAAAGGCACTTTTGTGATTAGAAATATTTTAATAATTTTTCTCCATTTAAGTTTTCGCCTGGATGAAAAGCTACGCTAGAAATGCGCACAGTCATCAACCATCATCATCGCGAAAACTGACGCCGATGATTGAAAAATCCCAGGTCTCCTGTCATTTGACCAGGCTTCGTAAAATGGCTTATAGTTTTTTCCAGAATTTATCTGGACTATCACTTGAAAACGGCCAAACTTTTTTACACGTTTTTTTTTAAATAATGTAATCGAAAACGGCAACTGTTCCTGCACTACAAAAAGAAAAAAGAACGACTGTGAGCAGACTCTGCTCATCCAGTAATCACGCTCTTTTTACATTTCTCGATTACTTTTTCAAATAGACGTAAGAAACTTCCATACGGTTTTGAGAAAATTAATTTAGAAGAATCACAACCTGTCTTCTAAAACTGTCTTAAAATGAATTCCCTTTTCAACATTTTTTCACCGTGAACATCGTTTAAATGTTGCATGCAATCAGCTCGCGTTAAAACACTAGGTAGTTCCTATCGTTACCCACAAAAATTGTATGACAAAATGATAAGCCGTTTCATTCAATTACTTACGACGTTTTTGCATCAGTGTAAAATCGACTCAAGTAGTGTTTTGTTTTGATTCGTGGTTAAGTCACTTTGTCTCTCCATACAACGGAGCGACGAAAGTAATTATTAGGTTGCAAAAGTTGAAAATCTTACTTACGCCGTTTTGTAAATCCTGAAGTTAAACGTTCTAAAAGTAAAAAATCGAGTTCATATAAAGCGGAACGTGTAGAATTTCGTCTGCGAACACCTAGGATGGATAAAGTAAGTTCGTTAACTTTTTGACTTGAGTCTATTTGAATAAGTTATCGAGATTTGTTTTGTTCTGGTTCTCCGATGCAAGAATCTGTGAGCAAATCGGTCGCTGTTGGTTTGTGAGCGTGTGAGCGTGGATCCTGCTTAATGTTGGTTTATTTTGCGTAAATGGCATGATTCTTTCCACCACTGCTAGATATGGAATTCTAGATAATTTAAGGTGAAGATGAATCGAAGCCAATACTCAAATTTTCAAGAGCACAAATCTAGAGAACCAAACACCCGTTTAAGCTGAAAACCTTATCGATTGGCCACTAGCTGGTGGTGACCAATCGATTAAGTTTTCAGCTTAAGCGGGTATTTGGTTCTCCAGATTTGTGCTCTAAAAAAATGGGAGGTTTGGCTTCAATTCATCTTCACCTTAAAGTAATCTGATTGACTCTCTCATTGAGCTTCATTGAATTCTGAGATGATTGTTTAAAAATGACAAATTTAAAACCTTCACTTAAACAAGAAATTTTTTTTCCCTTTAAAGTGCCCATCTTGCAATGTATGGACGGTTGGTAGTAAACATAATTAATTATCTTGAGTAAAAAAAATCATCCAAATAAAATATGGACATTTTTTTAATCGACTTTAAATTTTGAAAATCAAATTTTTTCTTAGTGTAGGTCACAAATAAAACGTTTTTATACGGAATACTCGATAATTTCAGATTAACTGATTAGTCTAATTTTTTATTATACCAAATTGATTCGTTTATTGAGCTGTTGAATTCTGAGATAATTGTGGCTTTCATTTGTTTAGTTTCGTTTGAAAATATCACGGTAAAAAATTACTTACGACAACATATTTTTATAAGATTTTTTTTTGTGAGAGTGCCGATGCTTGGATGGTTTTAATAATTAACTATCTTGAGACAAAATTTCATTACATCAAAAAATGACTTTTTTTTAAATCGACTAAGTATTGAAAATCCTTGTTTTAGTGGCCACAAACGAGTTTTTTCCAATATTTTTATTCAAAAATTTACAACAGTTTTTGGCAGGAGTTGTCATTTTTCGATTATTTTATTTTGAAATAATCGGGTCCAAAGTTTGGCCTTTTTTCAAATAATAGCCCCGATAAAATTTGTAAAAACTATGTATAGAAAGTGGCTCACCCAATTAACATTTAGTGCAAATGTAAACATTCTCTAGGCCCTCTTTATACGGCTTAATGCTGAGTAAAGGCGCTGTACATGCGAACGAAAGCTTCTATGCGATCCTTTTACCAACAAATCTGGCGAATCTACTCAGCTACTTTTAAGCTGTGTTGGCAGCTCTTATTCATACCGATCATTGCTCTATCTCGACAGTTATACGACAAGTAGCTGTGTAACATCTTCGGAAGGCGCTTTCTCAACCATTACGCAACTGTTGAATAATTATTATACAGCTTCGCTGTATTATCGATTAAATATTATTTTCAAGCTGTTCCACAGCTTCCAGAATTCATATCATAAGTATCTTAATTTAATGTTCCCAACGTTAATCTGCCACCGCTTGGAATCGAACTCACGATCTCTGCATCCACAAGTCTCGACGCTGTCCTTGTTGCCACCACAGTCTATATCGAAAGGCAAAGAAAACACACCGTTTTGTTCTACATCGAAAACGCTTCACACAATATTTTATAATAATTGTAAAAGATGCCATAGCCGCGCTTACACCACTTCATCAGGCTGTAAGGGTGCGAAACGTCAAACGCAATGTTTACATTCAACAAGCTGAATAGATGCGCCACAAGTTGTTGTTTTACAGCTTACTGCTGTATGCTCGCTGTATAACTGACGACAAAGCGCTTCTTAAATATATATTGAGCAGCATAACAAATCATATTGTATAGAAGCAGCCGGATTGATAATGGCGAGTTTTATCCCACATCATATGGTTGCTTTTTTTTCGGTGTTGAGTTACAGCTTAGTGAAAGCAGCAAAAGCGATAACTGACGAAATTTATTCAGCTAAGATTTGTAGCTGCAAAACGTTTGCGTTACAGCTGTATTAACGCTAATCGTTCTATTTTTGACAGCTTTCATTTTTTGCTGCGTTCGCTGCTTCAATTCAACTGTTATACAGCACAAAGCAAATAATCTTGGCTTATAGCGCTAAAATTGTTAGTTGGGACTTAGTCTACACAACTAAAAAGTTTAATTAAAATATGAGAGGGTGTTGCCAACATCTGTTCGAGTTGGCGCGAAATGCGTCACACCTTTTATCTGCATTAATTCCAGCTTGAGCACTGTGGTTACTTGGTCATACATCTCGTTTTCACTAGAAATGATTTTCAATGTTGGTTCATGATGATATCACGATGCTGTCGTTGGGGCTCCTCGTTGGATCGACTCAAGCGTCAACTAATTTGAATCTACTCGCCAGGTGTGATAAGGGACTGTAACGAAGAAGCTCACATTACGTAAATGTATCAATCGGGAAAGATACCTATATCGACTAGCTGCTGAATATCAAACAGGATCAGCTGTACGTACGTAGCCATGCTAATCGCTACTAATAGATGCAGTAGATGTAAATATCACCATAGATCGGCAATGTCGCTCCTGTCCGTGTGATCATAGTCCAGTCTGCTGTCTTCATATTTGTACATCCAGAAGAGAAAGAAAGAATCTAGAATAATCGAGACACATAACTTTATCCAATGATCATGGATATTTAAGAGATTTATTTCGTGAATTCATTCTTAGATTCATCCAGAAACTTTCCAAAAAGAGCCCTCAAAAAATCATTTTTAAAATAAATAATGAACCAATCTTTGACGAAAGTCCTTGAGCAATACCTGATGAACACCTGCAGAAGAGAACTCATAAAAGGGTCACTGAAGAAACTTTTGGGCCCTTGATTGGATTTTGTCTTGGATTTTTTTAGATGAATTGCTGGAATAATCATACCCTGGAAATGGTTTCAACAATTAGTACAAAAATCAACGTCGGAACTTCTAGAGAAAATCTCTTAGGAACTCCTGATTTTTTTTCTGGAAGAAATCTTTAAACATCTGCGGAAAAAATGGAAAAATCATTTTCTGGATAACATCGTGCGAGAATCCCTGAAAGAATTTTCGCAACAATGCCTGTGGGCTTCGGTATGGAGGCTCCAACTGCCAGAGCAGTGGTTCTAGTAAGTAATACCGATACTTGCCCGCCGAGAAGTAAGATTGTCCATTGTCCATGAAAGAAAGAGCACGTAACATTTGAAACAAATTTCACATAACACTGTCTCGTGCAACAAGACCTGCAGATGGCGGTAGTGTGAATCGTCAAACACGAAGAAAAACCATGCACGCGCCTTTTGTTGTGAGATTTGTATTTGTAACATTGCGAATTTGAAATGATCGTTAAATGGACGATGGAAATTTCGTCAGTGTTATTGTCTTTTTGTCTGTGGAAATAAGAAGATGCCATCCATATTGTTAAGTTTGATACAAGACAAGACGAAAACGCTGTTAGTGGGTTAAAGAGTGTTGGCATAATGTTCTGGGAAATAATTATGAGGTTATTTCGTCTGACAAATATCAGAGAACAAAAGAAAGATGAGGCGTTAAAGAAATTTTTAAAAAGATGATTTTGACACCACCTTGCTTAGAAAAGGCTAACGCACTTCCATTGAACTTTGCTTGTATTGAAATAGTATTCAAGTTTATAAAATGAGACCTGCTCCCAGCTCCGGAAATACCATAATTATTTATATTTTCGTTTCAACCATAACATATTATGTTTGAATTAGAAGAAATATTGTTATAATTCTTGTTTTACTTTACTAACGAGCCCGTTTCTTTTTTTTTACATTTGGGTTTATTCTGCTGTAATCCATTGGTCGAGAAACTATCCCTCAACGGTTGAAGTTTTAGACTTGACAGGTTTTCCCCACGTTTTATATTCATGTACCCAAACCGATATTTAAAAAAAATATGATCAAGTCTATAAAAACGCGATATTTAATATTTAATAAATCGTTAAATTTAATGTGTTAAAACATTCAAACAACAATAAATATTACGAACATTTTCAACACATTAAGACAATAAATATATAACGTCAGAAACTATCCATAAATTCCACAGGTTCATAATTGTTATAGCCGCTCTTCAAAATATTGAATCCATGCAGCTTCCAGAAAAGGTCGAAGAAGCAAAACGAACCATCTTAACGACAAAATTCGCATAAATTACCTCAAATCAACCGGTTGGAACTCGCGTCGGTATGTCCCATTCCGCTCCAATCAAAAAACAGCAACGATAAACCGTCCAATCACGATCATTCTGGTTTCGCAAGTAGTTTCGAACTTGAAAATGCAGATTCTTCCAACAGTAATTAGCATAAAACAAACGATCTGACACACATCACCCGCAGTTCGGGTCGGCATCCGTTTAGTGTCCTCTTCTTCGGCTGGATGTCTTCCCATATCAAAGTCAATAGTCAAGCACGTCAACGCGAGACTGCGTGACGTCCAGATCACCGCCATCCGCCACCATTCGCTCGTAATGCACTATATTTGATAAACAGCACAATACCGCGATGACCCCGGTCTGATGTTTGCCTTTCCCTCCTTTCTTTCTCCGACTCCCCGCAGATGAATGTCAGTCAGCAAGAATATGAAACCAAATATCGAGAGTACCTGGAACGAGTAAATCGACGCAACAGCCTCCGGCGATTGCTGAACCACCAACAACAACGACAGCCGGAGCACTTTGAGACTGATGGCTACGACGACTTCGCGGACGAGGCTGGCCTAGCCGAGCAGCGCTTTCTCTACAGTTTCCCGAATTCAGGTGAGATTCTTAAAACTGTTAAAGGTCTTTTCTAATACTGTTCTAACACGCACTCATGAGATATCCATGTAGCCAATAAGCCATATTGTCAATTTATGGCTAATATAACGTGAATAAGCCATGGGGTAAGACACTCATTAATATTGGTATTAATATCCGTTAATACGGATTAATATATATTATTTTTATGATATCATCGAGATAGCCACGATTTTCCTAAAGACATCTGACAGAAGTTTCTTGAATTTAAGTCAATGTAGGGGGCTTATAAACAAGCGGCTAGAGATTGTGGATTGTATGTCTTGCGGATCTGACATACCGCAGGAGACAAATTGCATCGGAATCGGGTTGCGGAGTGGTCCGGTAGTATGGGGAATATCCTGGTCTGCAGAGACCTGTCATGTATATATTCTGGTATTACTCCAACACATATTATGCTTCAGGAACATCTTTTCTTATTGTCGACCACTTCCGTTGAACACTTAGGGTAAATCGCCAAATGTTGAACGGTTAAGATAGACGTTTTTATGCTATTTGATTTTAATGGAAATTCTGATAGAAAGGTTGCTAAAAAAAGCATTCAATACTGTAGGCGATTGTTTAACATTATTCCTGTTACATTTTTTGGCACTGTAATGTCCATTTTGAAATAAAAAAAATATATATTTAGAAAGATAGTTCTATACCCAATTGTTGAACGCATACATAACCCATCTTATCCTAATGTTGAACGATTGTCGCCAAATGTTGACCGCTTTACTCCCGCTTTCATTCAACTTGCAAGTTCGCGCTCCTCGTCGGTTGTGAGGACAGGGTAAGGTCCGCGAAGCACTTTCCCTGACTACTCTGGGCTGAGACGGAAGTGAATCGTCCCCTTCGGCACTCCATAGACTTTAGCGGCTTCTCCTAATGTACATTACCTTCGACATTACAGCATCAATCGCGAGATTGAGGTTATACTCCGGATAAATCGGCAGCCGATGCGTAATTTCAATCATGATGTAAACAAACAAACGGTGATGACATTGATGCCATAGTGAAGATAGTGGAATTCGAAAAAGATTCAGGATATAGCCAGGGATGCAATTAATTATACTTTACTGAATTGCGTTTTTCATCATTGAAACAGACAGCATTATAGGATTTTTTATAATAATTATTCAACAGATATTTTAAGCAATAAACAATACTATATTGTGTAATGCAACATTCCATTTGAATATAGGTGTTTGCTACGAAAATTAAAAATCTGGCAATACTGTTGATGAAACCAAGACGGTCATGTTATGCTAGTGTTCAACAAATGGAAAATGTACGTGAAACGAAAGTGCAATTGAAAATGTTTTTATGTAATTAATAGGTACGAGTAAATTGTACGGATGTTTAGAAAATAACTAAAGTAGACTTTTACTGATATCGTGAATAGGTGCTTAACCCAATAAACGTAGTATGTTTCACTACACAGCTTATTTCATAGCAGCTCCAGCTTAAGTTTTTTTCTAAGAGAATTGCAATTTTCGTTTCACCTACCGATAAAAAAATTCAATCAATATTTCGTTTAATAAATTATTGTGCTAATTAAATTTGTTGTGTCCAATAGTACAGCTAACTTACAAAATAATATGTATAATTTATTGAAACTGTTTGAAAATGGTTCAATTTCCTGTTTTAACATGGTTTTTACAGATCGTTCAACATTTGGGTACCGATCAACAATTAGCGAATTACCCTATATAGGCTATTTTTACTAAGAACACAAAGCTATCATTTGGTTATGCATGATTTCAATGAATACGGAATTTGTTTGAGTGGAGAAAATCTATGCGGGCTTCTCTCGGCGGTATCTAGATTTAGCAAGTAGGTACATGAAACTCCAATAACATATTGAACATATTTTGGTTAAAAGGTTATTCTGATCCATTCACTCATAAAATTGAATGTGATCATCATCAGAGCCATCATCATGTCCATGACCATATGGAGCTGAGACGAACTGACAATAAACACAACTTGTTTTTCATATAAATAATCAATTTGCCTTGGCAACTCTGGCAACAGGAAAAACAGCAAAACTCCATGCATACTTGATAATCTTCTCAATATCAATATTAATATCATTAATAAATATTAATATTTCAATACTGGATCTAGTGTCCTGCCCCATGGAATAAGCCGTTAAATAGCACTATATAAGCCATGTACATTAGAGTGGTTCAAAAAATCGTTTTTACTCCACACCGCTCATTTGATTAGAGATCAAATTCTTAGTGTCCTCACAAAATTTGAGCTCATTCGGATCAAAATTGAGACTGCATAAGCCCTTCAAAGTTTATATGGGAATTACAATGGGAAAAGCAAGCAAATCGTTCAATCGGTCATAGTATTTGTCCATGTGCTCTTGGAGATTGGAGCCACATTGATACTGTGAGATACATTCATCAGCTACAACTTTGCCGAAGAACGTTTTCAAATCGGACGCTTCAGTAATTAGTTATTTTATGTTTGTGTGAGTTGTAAAACTTTGGCTATAATTATTGGGCTGATCTGCAGGCATCACTGGATATACATCGGAGATTCGCTGGTTGGAACACGACTGCCTTCCATCTAGCGAATCCGATCCGTTAGTTGGAACAACTGACAGCTGGTGAAAATGCTCCACACTAACGCATCTGGAGAGGAAATCGTCACGAAACGCATATATACATACGCATTTGTTCTGTCAAAGTCAGTTTGACATTTTCTGTTGACATTTGAGTGCTTTTTAGTTGGAATATTTTCCAACCAGCGAACATCCAACCATCGTAGCGGACCACCAACGAGCGAATCCCCACTGTATGCAGTAAAACATAGTACCCATGATTCGTATGTGGCTATTTTTCGCGCCAGATGCAGCAATGTTGCCTGTTCAGATGATAAAATTTAATTTAATTTAATTTAATTTAATGAACACTGTAGAAGAATTTGCGATTGGATATAAATCAATAACTAATTACTGAGACGTCCGATTTGAAAACAGTCTTCGGTAAAGTTGTAGCTGATGAATGTATCTCACAGTACCAATGTAGCTCTAACCACATGGACAAATGCTATGACCGATTGAACGATTTGCCTGGTTTTCCCATAGTAATTCCCATATAAACTTTGAAGGGCTTGTGCAGTCTCAATTTTCATCCTACTGAGCTCAAATTTTGGGAGGACACTCAGAATTTAATCTTGAATCGCATGAGCGATGTGGAGCAGAAATGATTTTTTGAACCACTCTAATGTACATACAATACAAGTGATCTGACTGGAAATACGGCTTACTATTACGAGTAGAAATTAAAATCATAAAATCATGATTATGACTCATGATATCATGATTCCAGCGTGTTTTCGTCCGAGAGTAAATTAAAAAAAGAGGATTTATTCTTTAAAAAAATCTAAGAATTCAGTATTTTTTATCAAAAACATAATGTTTATTCTTCAAAAAAAAAAACGTCAATCCATATTGGAGAAGAGGCCCTGTTCAGCCATTGGACGCAGCTTAGTCGCCAAAGAAGTCTCAAAGTGCGCTGGACGGTACTGACGTTCATCTTCCGGATACAATTTTGAATCCTCGTGGTGACTCCAAAAATCATGATTTGCAGTCATTATATCATGATTTGTAGTCATGTAGTGGAATATCAATTCGAGTAAGATATACAGGGGAAGATGTAGTGTTTTGAAGATGATCTTAATAAAGGATTCTTTTTTGTTTCATACTTAAATTTCTCATCAATATAAAATTTCACTATGTTACCTTGCTATTTCATCTTACCCCAGCCGTCTCAACTTGCTCCTGTGTTCCTTAATCTTTGGATGAGTCCCTAGATACATGAATCTCTGAGAGAAATTCCTTGAGAAAATGCACGAGGAAACAATGAACATATTTTTCGAGACATCTATTCCTGGATTATTATGATGCCATTTATATAGAGATGCCTGAAATGTTTCCAGAAGGATTTTTCGAAATAAGCTCAAGTGAATTTTTTAGAACAATTGTATGCACACTTGAAAAAATCATGTAATTTTGTGACACATGCCACCGCCATATTACAGCTTTCAATTGTCACTCGTGGATTTATAAGCAAAAGTAGTAGGATTCACACCAGGGTTTTTCACATGGTATTTTCCACGAATTGTTGCTAAAATTCAAGCTACATTCCCATTATTAGCCTTGAAATTATTTGAGATTTTTTTCAAGATCCCAAGGTGGCAATTTCTGAAGGAACTTCTACGTGAGTTCCTGAAGGTTTCCTTGCCGCAAAACCTGAAAGAAGCCATAAATGCATATGGAATCTGTAGACCTCTCCAAATTCTCATAAGGAAAAAGTAGACATTGAAACAATAGCGCTCAAAGTTAAAAAATGATCTTCTATGCAAATGTTCATAATTTTGTAACATTTCTGCATAACATATTTATTTAGAAACACCGTTTAAAAGTGCTTAAAATATTATGGAATCTTCGGATTTTTGCATGATTTCCAACAATTTTAGATCAATACACTAGATCCGCATGATTTCCGCTGTCTTATACAGTTCTCGAATGAATGAATAGCATAGCAGAGCATAGCATAGACTGACTGTACATGTCAATGGTTGCTACTCCGTGATTGATCGGAACTGGTAATAATTGCACTGCGATCCAAATGAATAAAGGATGGGAGTTTCCGCTTACTCTCGGAGTGCAATTTTAACAGACCTAATATTATTGATCAATAACGGCGCCGGCCAAGTCCTTACAGTCAGTTGGGATGGGGAAGGAATGTTAGGGTGTAATGATTGTTGCTTCTAGAGACCGAGAATACCTCTGCATCTCCACAATCACCACGGGAAGGGTGTTTATTAGTGGAGTAGGAAAAGATCTGGGAGTCACCTTTGGTCGGTGATGCGATCCATGGATAAGGAGGAAAAATACGGTTTATACTTAAAGCTAGTTTTTAGTTTTGTCTCAAAAAGTTTTTGGTAGAAGATTTGAAATAAACGTCAACATCTGTAGTGTCGAACCATTCAAAAGAAGTTTTTATTAATGGCGAATAGAGAAAAATATATGCGTATATTTTAAATTATATGAAACAGGAATAATGCCGACACTTGTAGTGAAGAACCATACATAGTTTGTTTGAAAATTTCATAAAAGTATTACTGAACATTTATGCCTCAAGAAGAAAAGTCTTTGGTAGAAGTTTCAAAATAAACGTCGACATTCATAATGTCGAACAATTCAAAAAATATTTTAAGTAATGTCAAAAAGTTTCTATGATAATTAAAATTGTATAAAACAGGCATAATGCCGACACTTGTAGTGACGAACCATACAAAGTTTGATTGAATATTACAAAAAAGTAACGTTTACATGAAAAAATGTGTTATCATAAGCATGAAACGAGCTCACCAGTTGGTAATCCATCCTCGACTGAACACGAATATCTTTTCGCACTCACACAGCGCGAACAGCAAAACTTCTCGGCGCTTCGAAAACGAACCGTCTTGCTTGGGCTTTCCTAACGCGAACCGAAAACCAAACTCCTGGCGTCCCGAAAACGAAGCGTCTTGTTTGGGCTTTCCAAAACACTGCCCAGCAAAACCCGCGAACCGGAAACCGAACTCCCGGTGTCCCGAAAACGAAGCGTCTTGTTTGGGCTTTCCAAAACACTGCCCAGCAAAAGCCGCGAACCGAAAACCAAACTCCCGGCGTCCCGAAAACGAAGCGTCTTGCTTGGGCTTTCCAAAACACTCCCATTATAAAGTTCTCGAATGAATGAATAATTTTTTAAAATTTATCATTTTTCAAACCGATTTTAAATTTAAAAAAAATGCGAAATATCTAAGAGCTACTGGATTTGGCACTGCAGTCTTGGGAGGAATCAAAAAGATGTTTGTAGATTTTTCTCGTCGTTTCGACGCAGAATCGAGGCTTTTTTCTGAAGAGACTGTAATTAGGGGATCGTTATTTGCTTTGTGACATGTTATGTGTGTTCACTTGCATTCTAATTAATCATTTTTCGTGTGTTTCAACATACAACATACAAGTGTGACTTCGAAAAAATCATGTAATTTTGTGTCACATGACACCGATATATTAAAATTACGTTTTATTTCAATTGTCACTCGTAGTTTTATGAGCAAAAGTAGTAGGATTTACACCAGGATTTTTCACAAGTTCTATATTCCATGAATTATTGCTAAAATTCCCATCATTATCCATGATTTTTTTTTAGATTTTTCCCGACGTTTCGATTAAGAATCGAGTTCTTCCGTTCGCAGCCCATGTACAAATTCCAAAACATTGGCACTAACAGTTATATGATGAAATACAGGAAAAAACTACTAATTAGAATGCAAGTGAATAAACATAGCATGTAACACAGCAAATAACAATACCCTAATTACAGTCTCTCCAGAAGAAGCCTCGATTCTGAGTCGAAACGTCGGGAAAGATCTTGCAACATCATTTTGATTCCTCCTAAGACTGCAGTGTCAAATCCAGTAGCTCTGTTATATTTTACGATTTTAATTTGTTTTTTGTGAGTCGGAAATCCCTTCAGCACTTTATGCAAGAATTTCCTCTAAAATTACGTCCAGGAGCTCCTCTATGGACACGTCCGGTTATTTTTTTCAAAAAATGTCTATAGCAATTCCCCTCCCCCTCATTTCTGAGGGAGAACTTCTGGAAGAATCAATCAGGGTATCTACTCGTTTGTCGAAATGAAATTACCTGATATTTCCAGGTTTTTTCCATTGATTTACAGAATATTTCCAGGTTCAAGAAATACTTTGACCTTGTATGGCTAAAACAGTGACAAATTTTAATGTTCTTCTTCTTCTTCTTGGCATTACGTCCTCTCTGGGACAGAGCCTGCTACTCAGCTTAGTGTTCTTATGAGCACTTCCACAGTTATTAACTGAGAGCTTTCTTTGCCAAAGTTGCCATTTTCGCATTCGTACATCGTCTGGCAGGTACGATGATACTCTATGCTCAGGGAAGTCAAGGAAATTTTCATTACGAAAATATCCTAGACCGACCGAGAATTGAAACCAGACACCTTTAGCACAGAGAAACAGACGTAACACTTAGAACAAATTGCGATCAAAATCATAGTCGCAAAAACATGTACACCCAATGCTAAAAACACTGTAGTTGGCCGATGGACCAACAGGTGGCGGTAGTGTGTAAATGTCAAACACGAACAAAAACGACGCGAGAGCTGTGGGTGGTCGATTGACCACCTACCATATATTCGAATCGATCGTTAAAAAGTTGGTCGATGGACAGTGATGAGAGTGTGACGTCTGTTTGTCTGTGCCTTTAGCATGGCTTTGCTTTGTAGCCGCGTACTCTGACCACTCGGCTAAGGAAGGCCCCTAAATTTTAATGTATAAACACATTTAATAGCAATTTACACAATTCTAGAAAAAAAAATGTTCACGCATGCTGAAGCTATTCCAATATTCAATATTTCAATATGAAGGTGCTAACAATACCAACGTTTAAGTTTTATTTAAATGAATTTTATTTGCCAAAAGACAGCTTCATGGGCGCAAAAGCAAACATTTATTTGGAGAAAAAAGTTAAATAGGGAGGCCCTTATTTAAGTTTAAATTTTGACTCAAACTTTTTTGTTTGATGAGATTTGTGGCTGTGCTCTTTTAGAAAATGTTATTTTGAACAACTTTGTCGAAGACACTTTTGATCTAACTCTTCATTAGAGCTAAGTAAATTGAGTTTTAAAGTTTTAACTTAGTCAAAATTAAAACTTAAATAAGGGCCACCCTATTGAACTTTTTTTATAGAAGATGCAAAACTCAATTACGAATAACTTCTCTGAAGACATCGAGCGTCTAAAATCGACAAGAACAGATAAAACACTTTTTTCCTAACTACCGAAAAGCTAAACATTACATACAATTTGCAATTGGATTAGATGGACAAATTGATGTGAAGATTTGCGAAAAAGTAACACGTCTTCTCAGTGAGCATCGAACTCACAACTCCCTGATCTCTAGTTAGGGCGCGTTACCCCTACGCCATGAGAGGACTCATGAACGCAGAAGTTAACCTGAATTCGATTTCAGCTCAATAATCACGTGGTCCTTTTTCGCACCTCTTCCGGAAGAATTGCACTTGTTGTTAAACTTCCACTCGGCTAAACAAGTACTTTTTTCCTGCTAAATTGTCGATTCGGACCATTGTGCCGTAGAAGCTCCAGAGCTCCATTGGTTTTCGACGAACTTAAGACAAACTGAATCAGATAAATATAATGTAATAGTTACATGATTCTATACACATCAGATTAACCCAACACTCAATTAACTGTTTCAATAGTCATTTTTGTATTGAAAAACAAGTATTTTTTTTGGACTAGTTTCGAATAATTTAGCCCATTTGCAACTCTATTTGTTTAATTTATTATTTTTTTTACAAAAACGCTTTTTTCATAAATGAATAGTCGCTCTTTTGCTTTTCTAAAATCAAATATTTTCCAAAAGTTTGAAGCAGTTAGCGACAGAATGTCTTGATAATAGGAAATTAGAAAAACTCTTTTCTGAAAAAAGAGACTGAAAAAAAAATAAAACGAGACCTAACAGTAACCAGATAAAAAGAGTTTGATACGACCAGACATTTCTCAGAGAATATTTTTAAAACTCTTTTCTGAAAAGAGACTGAAAAAAAAATAAAACGAGACCTAACAGTAACCAGATGAAAAGAGTTTGATACGACCAGACATTTCTCAGAGAATATTTCTAATACTTGTTTTGGAAATTTCTCGTAACATTACGACAAATAATTTCTTCAGGTTTGATGAATGGATAGATAACTTCACTTGAGAGATTTTTTGTTTCTTCAGAAGTTCATTTAGTGATTATTTCCCATGAAATGTTTTCAAGATTTTTCCTAAGAACTTTCCAGAAAAAAATCTGGATGTCTCAAAATAAAACTTAAGTTTTTCCAAATCCACAAATAATACCTCAGGGATTCTAACAGGAATTCTATCATGTATTATTTTTCATATTTTTTCAAGAAAGCCCTTAAACCTCCATGATTTTATGCGGTGATTATTTCATCGGTTTTTCTAGAACGGATGTTCTAAACTCTCGTTTAAAACATGTTGAAATATTCAACCAGAAGCTACTCAAGTTGTTTTCAAGGATTTCTCAGGATTTTCTACAAAATTGTCCTTCAGAATTTCTTTAAGATTTTAACAAGAAATTTCTCTATGGATACCTTCAGGAATTACTCCTAAGATTTCGATGGGAAGTCATCCAATAATTCAAAGAGACTTCACAAGGAAGTTTTCAAAGAAATAATGCAAGCATTCTTCCAGGAGTTTTCCATGCATTTCTCCAAGGAAATGTGAATAAAATTTTCCATTAAGCTGAGAAATCGTTGTTATAATACCCGGCAGGATTTTGTGCAGGAACTCCTTCTTCTTTCTGGCATTACGTCCCCACTGGAACAGAGCCTGCTTCTCAGATTAGTGTTCTTATGAGCACTTCCACAGTTATTAACTGAGAGCTTACTATGCCAATGACCATTTTTACATGCGTATATCGTGTGGCGAAGATACTCTGGGCCCCGTGCAGGAACTCCTGGAAAACATAGAACGAAATCCCTACAAAAATATCTAGGATTGATTGGAGGATTTCTTGAAAAAAAAAGCTTCAGTGTTAACTGGTGTGGAGCCTTAAATGAACTTTTAAATATACCATGGGAATTCATTGAAAAATGTTTGGAAGAACTCCAGTAATTCTTAGATAAAATGCTGGAGACATGCTTAGAAAAAGTCAAGGGAAACTCAATAATGAAACACAGGTTGAATTTAAGATTTTTTTGAAATTTTCTGAATATATTCACTCGAAAAACCTGTCGAGGAATTTTTGGAACAATTTCTTGGAATAACCGTAGATAAAATGGCGTAGAAATTCTTGTCGGGTTTCTTGGAAACAAAAAATCGTCGATCGAATTTACTAAAAACTCTAATCTAAACCTAACCTTTGCGAGTTTTCTTTGAAAAAATCTGTGGAAATCTTTGGAAGATCTCTTAGAGTAACGAGTGGAGAATTCTGTTGAAAATTTAGTGAAAAAATATCTGGAGGAAGTCCTTGGATAGTCTTTGGAAATTTGTTCAAAGTAATCCCTGAGAAAATTACTGAAGGTAGTAACGTTGAAGTGCTGAATCAAATTCTGAAGAAATTCTTTTAAGCATCCTTTGAAAAATTACTGAAAGAATTGGTAAAGGAATTTCTTGAAGAACTACTGGAAAGAGTCCAGTTTAGTTTCTGATAGTATTTTAGATGAAATCCCTGAAGCAATTACTAGGATAATTCCTGAAGCTGTTCTTGAGAAATATGGGAATAAATTGTGCATCATAATTCTCTGCAAGCGAGACCATTTTTGTTAAAATAGAGACTTCAGAGACCTTTGATCAAGAATAAAAACTTTTCAGAGATTTGCATAAAAATAAAGACCAATTCTCTAAAAAGGAATCTACTACCGATACTAGATATGTTAATCCTCTACTAAATATAGAGATACTGAAAACGTTAATCATGTTTTGGTAAGTCGATAAAATTTCATACTCAAAAGGATCCTTATTGAACAGCTCAAATTGCGATATTTCAGTGAAACATTTCAATTAAATTCCCATACTGAATCGAAATGTTCGGAATACCATTCTGCAGGAAATTTAAGACAACACAGACAAATCTTTAGAGATTTTCCTCTAAAAAGCAATGCAAAACACTTAAAAGAAATTACTCGACTTTTCTATATAATCCGACAGACGCATACTCTCAATGAATTTTAAATGATTAATTTCGGGTCAACAATTGATTTAGCAATTCTTTCAATTGGGAACCGTTAACTGAACCCATTTCGCTTAAAAAGAAAGAGGCTACCACTCATATTGTTACGTTTAATACAAAATGTTGAGTACAGCTAATGCTCGATAACTGGGTGCTATTTAACTGGGCTGCTTTTTAACTGGGTGCTCGCTAACTGGGCTGTAGGCCAGTTAAAAAACAGTTAAACGTCAAAAACTTTCACCATCCCGTAACTGACGAGGGGCGTGCAAATGCAAAATAAGGTTTCGGCATTATTTTTTTCTATTATTATTCTTTTCGGTGTTTTAGGAAGCGAGTCACCGAGGAAGATCCTACGCCATATTTTCTGGCGAGCGACTCGTGTGATCCACCTCCTCTTTCGAAATCGTCGATAATTTTAACTTTTTCCACCAACGTAAGGGTTTTTTGTTTCCGTTTGCGGTTGGTGCCCGGTGGGATGTCCATTGCAGGAACGAAAACTGTTTAATTCACCTCAAAATTTACAAGACGGTACGATTAAAACGCGAATTCAATGACGGATTGACACGAACACGACGCGATTCCAAAACCGAATGACGCCAACCAAAACTTTGCATCTGTGCGTTGGAATGGCAGTCCAGTTATCGAGCACTGCTCGCTAACTGGAAGGTACTCTCAGCCCAGTTATCGAGCATAAGCTGTAATTGTACAGATTCGATCATATGGCAAAAATGCTCGTTTTTACATGAAACACGTGAAATAACTTTCTAACTCGTTCGCTGCGTATATGGAAAATCTATGCCCTTGCCTAAAGTTTTTAGGTTGATTCAAGGAAGAAGTTTATTGTAGATTCCTGGCATTAATTTAATTGATAAGAATATAAGAAGCAAACTCTATTAAAAATATTATTCATCTTTTTTCTTTCAGATCACAAGCTGAATCACCAGAATCTACGGCGCAAACGGTCCTTGAACAACAACTACGATCTGGTCTATATCCGGTTTGATATACCAACCAGAAACGCTAGTACCGGTGAGCTCACCGGTCTAAATTCACCTTCCATTTACAACAGTCCCTCCAGCCAGCATCACCATCACCATCAGAGGCACCACCAGTCCCAGTCGGAGCTTCCACCAATCTCACCGGAGAACATCGAAGAATCATCACTAAACATAATGTTAACCAGAAGACAAAACAGCGAGCACAGCACAAATACGAACAGTAAACATCAACAGCAATCCTTGCCTGCAATTGCCATCGTTGAGGATCATGTCCCAGGGCAGCACCGGAGGCGCGCGGGAAGAATCAAATTCAAACATAATAACGGCATTGGGGGTGGCAGCAGCATGACGGAAGGTGGCAACGCCGGGCACCAACGATCGGGAAAAAGTGTCAATTTACACATCTACCAACTGGTCGAACCCTACGAGCGACACTGGTTGACAACGAAAACGATCGGCGTGGCGGAACTTGCGCTCAACGACAAAAAGTGGTTCCAATTACCGTTGGACGAAGCCGTGCGCACGTGGCTTGACGGGTCGCGTAAGAATCTCGGACTGGAAATCTACTGCGAAAATTGCTACAACAATGGCATTTTCGTCATTCATGATTCATCGCCGTTCTTCACCAGCTACGAAGAAACCCCCGTTCTTAACGTGGTCGGAAAACTGGTTCAGCGCGAAAAGCGCTCCAAGGTGCATCAGCGTTACAAGCCGACGATGCGCGATTATCTCTCGCCACCGAAACTGACCACGTGTACTCCGAACAATAAACGTTGCTGTCGCCATCCGCTGTTGGTAGACCTCCGAGACATCGAAGGCTTCGAGTACATCATCCAACCGAAACTTTTCGATGCCGGATTTTGTCGAGGTCGCTGCCCATCGAAGTTCAATCCTGCGAGTCACCACGCGCTGATCCAAAGCTTACTGCACGAACACTACAAGTATGATGTCCCAAAGCCATGCTGCGCTCCGTCCCGAATGGATCACATCGATGTTCTGCATGCCGACCCGAAGAACCCCCAACGACTGAAGGTGACCACTTGGAGCAACATGAGGGTCATCGAGTGCGCTTGCTCGTGATTCCACATCGAACCCCAACGAAGATGACCAGGTTTTGCATTTATTCTGGGTTATGAACCAAAAACAGTACGAACAACCAGAAAACCGATAGTATTATTTATCATCAACGAACCATAGAATTTACCAGAGACAACAAATCAGCCATTGAAAGCCAAAATTCATACAAATATAGAAGCAACCGAAGCTAGACCGAGATCTTTCCGATAAGTTTTAGGACCCACAGGTCACAAGTGAGCTGTTCCATGTGCTGCAAAATGTTGAAAGTTCCCTGAATGTAGTCTCCTTAGCTGCTAATTCTTGCATCTGAAGTATTTATAAATTTATTTATTTAGTAGAAATCGTTAAGTTCTCGAAACTCGAACACTCAGCCACCATGCCAAAGGATACCGATTAAATGGCTGAGACTTAGGATAAACTTTTCCCGACATTTTTCGGTAGGAGGAAACCCCTTCCCCATAATACTGAGTTGTAAATAGTGCGATCCGATCCCCCCACCATGTGTACAATTTTAATTTATTGATCCTTTCGTATTTTATAGATTGTTCTCGTATTTCCTAAGTGATGTAAGATCGTTCATATTTATATCCAGAAACTCTAATGAAAGCTATATTTTGTACCTTTTTGACGATGCAAATGAACAAAGTGAAGTCTACTTATTATGTCATGCCATCCCAAGTAACAGAAACGAAAATATGTTTGAATAAACACTGTTTATAGGTCTCGAACAAATCTAGAGAAAGAAAGAAAACCAATGCTAGATCGTTTATCTTTTTATATCCGAACTGAACTTCTTACAATTTCTAATGGAGTGCTCACTAGACTGATGCAAATTTTGAAATTTTTGCTCCCCTATGCTTAAACTGTATCAATTATGATGGAAATCATTCTCCCAAAATTTGAAGTGATTTGGAAGAAATTTGGTTGTGCACACGCCATTTGAAGTTTGTATTGGAATTACTATGGAAAAGACAAACCTTTTGTGTTCAGTCCTCTAACTTTCCCATAACATAATATGGCGAAGAGATAGAGGGCTGAACACAAAAGGTTGGCGTTTGCCATAGTAATCTCCATATAAACTTCAAATGGCGTGTGCACAGTCAAATTTCTTCAAAATCATTTCAAACTTTGGGAAGATGCTATTTTCCATGATAAAAATCGTTTAAGTACAGGGGAGCACAAATTTCAAAATTTGCATCACTCTAGTGCTCACACACCGTTCTCCAGCACACCGCCACAGATGGACCTATCTTCTAAGCACTCGTCGCTCGAAAACTCCAAGTGCTTAAAAGTCCTCCTCCAACATGGTCCAAGTCTCGAGACCTTAGAGAACCACAAGTTTTATTAACGTATTTTGCATTGTACATTAGATGCGGGATGAATCTTTCTCGAGCGCAGTTTATTCTGGAGTCTACAATAGGCACGCGCCTTCATATTTCTCGAATAACAACCTTCAGCAAGGACTCGAGAAAGACGAGCTCATCCACCACCTTGTATCTCCGATTATCATGACATTACTCGCATACTTGACGCATTCACCACCAGTTTGGCTTCTGTTGCTTCACGATTCAGGCGGATGAACAAATCGGCCACCGTTTCAAAGCTTTTCCCAAAAATATGCATTTCGTCCGCGAAGCAAACAAACTGATCGGATCTTCAAGCGCAATATTAAACAGCAGGTACTGAAGTCCATCACCCCGTCGTAGCCCCAGCGGGATTCAAACGAACTAGAGTATTCGCCTGAGATCTTCATGTAGTTTTGCACACCGTCCATTGTGGTTCTAATCAAAATTGTGAGCTTCCGGAAAAGCTGCCCTCGTCCATGATCTGCTATAACTCTACAGGTCAATACTGTAGTATGGCGCCTTGAACAGGTGGTGCGTAGAGACCTAGTTGGCATTTCTGGAGGATTTGACGCATGGAAAAAATCTGATCCGTTGTCGACGGCCGCTGAAACTATCTTGATGACTTTCCATAAATTCGTTTGCTATAGGTGATAGACGACGGAAGATAATCTGGGATAGCACTTTGTAGGCGGCGTTTAGAATGGTGACTGCACAACCATTTTAACACTCCAGTTTACCGCCCTTCTTATAGATGGCGCATATAACGCCTTGCTACCATTCCACTCCTCCGGTAGCTGTTCCGTTTCCCAGATTCTGACTATCAGCCGATGCAGACAAGCGGCCCACTTCTCTTGGCCCATCTTAAGGTGACACATCTCGGAATCCAAACATGGCAGGTACAATGGCCGGCTTGTGCCCTTACTCACGATTTCAAAGGCACTAATCTGCTGAAATAATGAACGTACAAAGTCAATCTTCTTATTTTAAGCTTTCTGTTAGTGCACAAAGCTAAAAAAGAAATTGCACTGTAGTTTGATGCTTCTTTCGAGAGATTTGTGCCTTCAAAGTTTCGGTACATTATTGAATTTTGATTCCAAGCTGTTTCACCTTAATGAGTTCGGCTCCGATACCATACTTGCCAGCGGTCTAGTTGTTCTTGTGCTATTGAATGACATCCTTAACTGACGTAGCCATCACCTTTGCTGTCCTGACTCTCCATGCATGTGTTCTCTGCGCCATTCAGGTGTTTATCATAGTGGTGCTTCCACCTTTCGATCACCTCACGTCCGTCCGTCAAGATGCTCCCATTCTTATCCGTGCTCTTGTCAGCTCGCGACATAAAGCCTATGGGGGATACGTTGAGCTACTGATAGAAGTAAGTAAATGAAAATCCGAATTTACTACTTGATTTATTTAGTTAATATTTAAACAAATAACACTGAATCATCAATTTCACGTCACAATACTCAGTTCGTTGCCGCATCTCTCCATCCTCGGTTCTGCCCCAAGCTCGCCAAATCGTAAAGCACTTGATCCGCCCACCTACCTTGTTGCGCGCCACGCCTTCTTGTACCAACCGGTTCCGAAGCGAACACCATCTTTGCAGGGTTGCTGTCCGGCATTCTTGTAACATGCTCTGCCCATCGTATCCTTCCAGCTTTCACCACCTTTTGGATACTGGGTTCGCCCTAGAGTTGGACGAGCTCGTAGTTCATCCTTCGCCGCCACACACCGTTTTCCTGCACACCACCAAAGATCGCCCTAAGCACCCGACGTTCGAGGACTCCAAGTGCTTGCAAGTCCTCAAGCATCGTCCACGTTTCATGCCCGTATAGGACTACCGGCCTTAAGGCCTTAATTATGAGCATTTTGTACATGGTACACTTGGTGCGGGTGTGAATCTTTTTCGACCGCAGCTCCTTGTGGAGGCCGTAGTAGGCCCGACTTCCACTGATGATGCGCCTCCGTATTTCACGGCTAACGTTATTGTCAGCAAGGATCCAAGGTAGAACACCTCGAACGTACACCCGTCTATCGTAACACTGCTACCTAGGCCGTCCCTGTCGCGCTCGGCCCCACCAGCTAGCATGTACTTTGTCTTGATCGCATTCACCACCAGTTCAACTTTTGCTGCCTCACGTTCCAGGCACCTTTTCAAATGTTCGGCCGACAATGTCCATATCATCCGCGAAGCAAACAAATTGACTGGAACTAGTAAAAATCGTACCCCGGCTGTTAAGTCCGGCTCTCAGCATAACACCTGCACATTTTTGGAGGATTTGCCGTACAGAAAAGATCTGGTTCGTTGTCGTCAACTGATAACTTCCCACGAACTCGTTTACTACAGGTGATAGACGACCGAAGATGATCTGGGATAATACTCTGTAGGCCGCATTTAGAATGGTGATAATTCGAAAGTTCTCAAAATCTAACTTGTCGCCTGTTTTGTAGATTATTACCCCTTCCTTCCACTCCTCCGGTAGCTACTCCCTTTCCCAGATTGTTCCTATCAGCCGGTGCAGACAAATGGCCAGCCTCTTCAGGCCCATCTTTATAAGTTCAGCTCCGATACCATCCTTACTGTAGTAACCGAACTGCAATCAACCCTATGCGTTCGAAGCTCAGAATTAAATTTTATCCTGCGCAAAAGCACCTAATGACCACTACTCTCAAAATTACTTTTATGACTGAATGTCTAGTTCAACTCTCGACCGCAAGCCATCCCGATCAACTGCTTTCTCTTTCTCGCACCTATTATTTGGATTCTCTTTCATTCCATCTACCATTCCCTCATGCCGTTCACAGGCATCATTCGTATGCAGAACGATATGTTAACACACACAACCACAGTCCCTCATCGTCATCATTCATTCCATTCCTGTCGAAGAGCTTTTCTGACACTCCTGTAAACTTTCGGCTACCAAACTGTACACGCTCAATGAATTTCAACAACTTATTCAGCTCATTCACTACACACTTACCAGCAGCTTTATTGTTCTTGAGCTCCCAAAAAGTGGGGGCTGGTTGGTTTCCATCGCCGCAGTACTGGCATTTCCTCCGTTGTCTCGACCAAGGTCCGGACCTTCATTGCATGTGCTCTCAGCGCCATTCAGGTGTTTGTCGAAGTGCTGCTTCCACCTTTCGATCACATCACGCTCGTTAGTCAAAATTCTCTTATCCTTATCCCTGGACATCTCGGCTCGCGGCACTAAGCCGTTGCGGGAGGCGTTGAACTTCTGATAGAAGAGGCGAGTCTGCTGTTGCCGTTTCCGTCTAAAACGTTCCACGTTCTGTCGGGTCCCTAGCTGCCTACATTCCTCGTCGAATCAATCGTTCAGTCAACTCCGTCCCACGTACCCGAGGTTGCTCTCAGCTGCATTATTAATGGCTGCTTTCACTGTTCTCCAGAAGTCCTCAGGAGGAGCTTCACCTAGCTCACCCTCTTCGGTAATTCAGCCTTAAGGTGCCACGCGTCCGCAGCTGCGACATCCGATTACTTAAGCCGCTCTAAATCATACCGGGGCGGCTGTCAGTACCCCATTGAACATTTGACAGTTTAACAACCTACTAAATCGATTCAAAAATCGGTCGATTGTTGCACCGACGCTTATGGAAGTTTAACACAAGGATCAACCGAATATACCGGTCAGTGCTTCCGGAGTGAGGGTTGTGCACGTTCATTATGCTGAAGTTGAAGAATCGGCCTTTGAGACTCAACTTGCACATTCTCTCATTGCTCGGCCACCACTCGATCACGTGCCTCTGCATATCACTTATCACTATGAAAGCTGTTCCCAGCTCGTGTGTGTTGCCGCAGCTCTGGTAGATGGTATGATTACCTCTAAGCGATCCTTTCCAACACACTTCCTGCAACGCAACGATGCAGAATCTGCGGCCCTTCAGCACGTCGGCGTGTGCTCCCGATGAACTTGAGAGATTTACAGTTCCATGTACCGAGCTTCCAATCGCTAGTCCCTTTGCGTCGCTGTGGTCTTCGCCGATTGTCCCGGTTCGCATTCTCTCGTTGATTATTTGTTGCTTGATTTTTTTTACGGCTGGCTTGCAGGGCCTAACACCAACCCCCTAGATTTCCGGAGGACCATTCTCCCTAAATGTTCGGAGGACCATAGTGCGCAGTTTAGCTTAGAGTCCTTATTTGGCAATCGGACGATGATCAGCCGCCCCTGACATGGGGAACAGACGCTGTTGTGAGCCGCTCCTAACATGGAGTACAGACGCTCCAGGTTTGCAGAAGCAAAAGAAAAATCAAACCACCTTAACCGTAACTTGGGATAGGGGAAGGATATGTTGATGTAGCACTTACTTAATAAGAGCCACCGACTCAGCGACACCCTCATAAGTGCTACGAAATTGGAGGTCGGGAGAGGTATATGGTCAAGATTCGCCTGGAAAGCTGGCGATAGACCGTAAGCATTTGTTGTTCAAGTTTTTTAAATTTATTCTTTTGATTGCCGGCAATAGCCAGCAAAAAGCAAAACCGATCACTCCAGGGTCATCGGGTTCAAAAGAAAAAAAATACGCGTAAAACATGAAAATATGGAGCCGCCGTTCAGAAAAAAAGGAAAATGATAAAAAACGTGTTTGAACTAAAATCCCGAAGACAATATACTAACGATAATAATAATATGAAAAAAAAAACAAAATCAAATTGATACGTTTGACAAAACAAAAATAATTACCGTAAAATGGGGTGTTAAGGACTCGTGGGGTTTTAAGGGATTGAACTTTTTCATCAAGTTTGACAAATCACAAAAACGTCGAAAGTCGATACATCATTCATCTGAAATGCTTGATTTGTTCGGAGGATTGTGAGCTGCATTGTGTGATAGGGGATGTCTATTAAAATAAAGTATTGTGGAGTCTAGATATTGAAAACGATTCAAAACATTTTTGTTTGAATTTTAGGTGAAGGTGAAATACATTTAACTACAAAACTATGAAACAATATTAAAAAAATATGTGAGTTACTTGGAACATAAGTATATTTAATTAAGATTACAACTCAGACAAAAACTTTTAAAAATGTTATCCATATTTCGACTTTTTATGTTTTTTTGTGGAAAAAGTTTCTTTTCTACTTATTCCAAGTTACAAAACTCATTCGATTTATGCCGTAATATATTACAATATTCTTTTGGCTTGTTCCGTGAAGCAAAACTGCATTGTTAAAGTTAAGGAGTCTATTTTGTTTGTTACTGAATATCACAAAATTGTCTAATATCGAAAATCGGTAAAATTGGTAAAAAAATCTTGATAACAACGTATTAAAGTAGTAAATATGGGATTTTTCTTGATACTATTTCCAAAACTTGTTCAATCACACTGGTATAATGTTTGAAAAGTTTTAATGATTCTTTTATTTCGAAATGGTTTTGAAGCCATTGATCCTTTTAGTGGTAATCCTATGAAGTGGTAAATAATAATAATATTTTGTCATTTATCAGTCTATAAATGACGAGTTGCGCGAAGAGTGAAATCAAATCTACCTATTGAACTTTCAAACTGTCTGTCTACCTATCGAGCAGACTGTAGTAACCGAAAACGCGAATCAAGGACAGCACGTCTTTTCGCCAACAAAGTCGTTCACAGAATCAAATGCAGTGAAAACTGGTCTACTTTAGTTGACAACAATACAGAATTTATTTTCTTCTTTCAATAACCCTGGCAAGCTTTATTATTTTGAAAGGTAATTTTTGATTGATGTACTTTATTACGAATCTACATATGCATTAAAATGGACGCTAGCCACATCCATTTATGTATGAGTGGATTTTCAATAAAGTTTCAGATGATAAAGTTTTTGATTACATTTGGATTGGATTTAGACTGGATTGAATTTGGATTGGATTTGAATTGGATTTGGATTTGAATTGGATTTGGATTAGATTGGATTTGGATTAGATTGGATTTTGATTGGATGATGATTTCAAGTCATGATAAGGTTCCGATTGAATAGAGTGGAGAAGAAGGAGAATGTAGTAATAATGATGTACTTGAAAAAAATAATTAATGATTTAATAAAACAATTCGCAAGTGTATGTCTGAAAATCGCTTGCATCGAGTTCTACTTCTTGTTGTAACAACGGACCAGTTATGTGAGCGAACGAAGATGAACCGCGATACATCCGAAATCTGACACTCTCAAGTATTTTCAGACATACACTTGCGAATTGTTTTATTAAATCATTAATTATTTTTTTCAAGTACTTCACTACACACTACACAGACCAACAAAAATGTGGGATATCTTCGAAGACGAAGAAGAACAATCATTCAAAGAAGCCTCTTCGCGTAACTCCATGTATATAGACTCTGTCTTTTCTGTGCTCTTTTTGAGAAACTTCGCGGCCTCGTCGGGCACTAAACGCATTGTGTTATAGAGTGAGCGTTAGATTTCCGCTCCATACTGGAACATTTTTCTTCTTCAGTATTTTTTCGACCATGCCACTGGGTGTTGCATGCAAATACTGGCCATTTCCCCCATTAAAACTAAAAACACAGACTGTGCTAAAAACTTGTTAAAATTACCTCCATATAATAGATTATTTATACAGTTTCTCTGAAGAGCTTAGGCCGGAACAAATCTTAAAATCTTCTTTTGTCACTTTCCATCAAAATGTGTCGAGGGGGGGGGGGACAATAAATAATAAAATGGAAATTCAGGTACAGGAATAAATAAATAAAAGGATAAATTTTTATTCTACAAAACCATGTTTTTGCATCATATACCTACCCGCCAATCAAAATGTTTTAAACTATTATCACGTATTTTTTTATTCTTCATAAGGGATGGTACACAAATTATGTCACGATAAATTTCAACTTTTTTGACCCCCCCCCCCTTTGTCACGTTTTTTGTATGAGTCTTCCGAAAATTTTGTAAGGCTTGTCACGCTTGGCTTGACCGCCTCCCCCCCCCCTTGGAGCGTGACATAATTTGTGCATGACCCCTTATTAGAATTTTCATACCAAAAATCTTAATTTTTTTACCCATAATCTTGAGGTTTTAAAATATTTAATTAATGAAATTAAAATTAATTGGTTGTAAACTAGATACAATTTTAGGAACACTACAAAAATGATCCACTTAGAACTTGAAATTAAACTTAGATTGTTTTTATTCGATATAACATGTATGTTATATACTTCTGGTCGTAAAAATATTTCATTAGATTTGAACAAAATTGGTACTTTGGAATATATTGCGCTTCTAAGCCCACTTGTGTCATGTTCTATGCAAACCAAATAAATATGATTTTATTCTTTAAAGCTAGGTATGCTGTTCCGCTCAAAGTAAAGTAAAAATTTCTGCGCGAGAAATTTTCTACAGTGAGCTCCATTTGAATTGACATTTCTTTTCAACTGCGTACTGCGATCAAAGATAAATGCTTTTCTTGAACATTTCTTGTAAGAAATTTCCCACGTATCGAGATAGGAGATTACTTTTCTGTGGAAATGCATACTTCCCTTAACAAAAAATAGATTCATAATGTTTACAAAACACAATGAAGACAAGGTAGAGTAAGACTTTTGATATACGCAGCTTGTGGATGATGATTACGCTTTCAATATTTATACAGCCAGAAAAATCCATTAGGAAAACATGTATTCAAATAAATTTTAAGAATTAAATGCTGCATTGATTTAACAAGATGTTCTTGGAAATGATAATTCAAAGAATTCACTAAAATATTATATTCTCTAAAGCTACACTCTTACAGTAAAAAATGGTGTAAACCTGGGAGGGAGGCACCGATACTACACACGAAATATAAGACAACGTTGTTTTGAACTGCAAGATAACTCCAGCTTGCCAACAACAATCAAGGCAGGCTTCGAGAAAATCGGTAGTTTCCTTTTGTTGTGCACCTTCGATCTTTCCTGACAAACATGAAAAAAGGGCCACAGTTTTCTATGCACTAAATATTCATTTTCATTGGAAAAAGTAGAACGATGCGTTTTTCTATGCTTTATGTTCAATCAGATTAAATGGTGCTCACGTGACATTACTTGCGTTATGTGCATGAATTGATTTTCATTCGATTTTTATCACTTTTGAAGAAATACGAAAATGTGTTTTAATCAGTTACGCGCTTTTTTCATGTTAGTCCAATGTTTGAGATCTGGGCTCACAGTGACAGTTCGTGACAGCGGAATCTCGGCTCACTATGACGTACAGAAATTTTGTATTGGTTTCTCCCTCCCAGGTGTAAACATTATTCTAAAGCCTGATTTGCTGCTGAACAGGAAATGCTAAAGAAATTTCTCGCCGATTCCTTGCAGAAATTTTCTACAGCGACTCCCGTTTGAACTGACATCTCTTTTCAACTGCGTACTGCGATCAGAAAAAAGCGCTTCCTTGATCGATTCCTTGCAGGAATTTTCCATGCATCAAGATAGGCCAAAAAATTACTTGTCAGCAGCGAATCAGGCTTAAACGAAAACCGTCCAAGAAAAATCCCAAACCTATTAGCATTAATAAACAGATTTGATACTTAAAATCCAATAACACTTGTTATCTCGCGTAATATTGTAAGGACGAGATACAAAAATAGCAAAAAACACTAAAAATAATGAAAACCAACACTGAAAATAAAACACTTTATTTATTTCCCCCCTCTGACTTTTTGAAAAATTTGAAGGGAGGGGTGACAAAAGTAAAATTTCAAATTTGTTCCAGCCTTATTTGATTCGCAAACTGCAAACATAAAGGTTTTGATTCAGTTGCATTCAAGTATAAAAATCATTTCAAGACAATTTTACAGTGTATTGATAGTTTCCATATAGGTCAATATCTATGAAAGATTAAGCAGTTAAAATAAAACGATTTGCGTTTACAGGAGTTTCAAGTTCAATGATATTGATGTATTAAGGTTAAACATAACTTTTGAAATTGAATGAATACATCAAAGTCATTGACCAATGGACCGATGCACGAGTTCACTAATTTGACGTTTGGGCGGTGCCGAATTCACTGGTTTCCATGGTCACATAAATAACACGGCACCGCTAAAACGGCAAATAGTGAACTCGTGCAACGGTCCATAGTAGTTTACGGAACAAGTTGCAGAATGATGATTTTAACAGCACGAGTCGTAAATTTATCCTACGAAGCTTGCCGAGTAGGATAATTGCGATGAGTGCTGTAAAAATCGAGTTCTGCAACGAGTTACAACATTTTTTGCAATTTCGTAGTAGACCACTTGAGTGTATCAGAAATTATGTCGGAATGCATTCACCATTATTTTACAATTTCTGAAAAATTGTTGTATAATGATTCATTACGTAACTCAAAACAATTACGTAATGAGAAAGCGTTGCGTACACTGAACGAAAGATCCCGACTTATTTTGAATGATTCATAATTCACTTGGTTGCAAATATCCACATTCGTTATTTTGAATGATTTGATGGAATATGATGCATCCACCGTCATTTCAATAAAAATCATTCAGTTCATTGATGATTTTCAGTATATGGAGTATATGGAGCTTATGGAGGATTTTATTTTCTTCCATGTCCCAAATCGAAAATCATTCAATTTTTGTTCAAAACATCATACGGTAAGCTAATGATGCAAGATAGCAAATCATCCTTGTCAAACGTAGTAAAAACGTGGCGACAACAGCGTGGTTGGTTTGGTACCTCTTCATGAATATTACAGGTAATTGCATATTTCCATAAAATTATCCAAAATTATCTTTGCTTATTTGCTTCTAGCTTGTCTAAGGATCGACTCTACCCAGATGTTTCTATTTTCATCATCGATTTTATGGAGTTTCGGCGTGGTATCTGTTCCTACAGGAGATTCCGAACTAATATTAATAGATTACAATTAAAGTGTTTGATTTGATCTGCATATATGAATAAAACTAAACAATTGTTCATGGAACCACCACGATTAGCGATTATTTATTTTGGTTTTGTATTATTTAATATTAACTATCATATAGAAGGGGTTGTTTACATTCGCGTAAGATAATCATTCAATGTAGCGTATCTTTTAAGTGGATAAAAACCCTTCCAAGATTGTATGATTTTCATCCGATGCTATTTGTAAACAGATGATTTCAACAAAGATGAAAATCATCCTAAATGTGTCTGATAATAGGTATGGGGCTCGGATGAAGCAAAAATCATTCAATTTAAGGCGGGAGATTTTGTTCAGTGTAATGAATCATTACAGCACTAATTTCAGTTGCGTAATGACTATTCCCGCACTGCATACTTCAGTGCAGGAAAGTAGGCCGTTTCATGACACATTGGAGTGAAGAAAAACAGCCTATTACGATGAGAAATTGCAAAAAAATATTTTTTGCAATTTCTCATCGTAATAGGCTGTTTTTCATCACGCCAATCTGTCATGAAACGGCCTACTTTCCTGCACTGAAGTATGCAGTGCGGGAATAGTCATTACCTAACTGAAACCAGTGCTGTAATGATTCATTACGCAACGCTTTCTCATTACGCAACTGTTTTCAGTTGCGTAATGAATCATAACACAACCATTTCTCAGAAATTGTAAAATAATGGTGGATGCATTCCGATATAATTTCTGATACCCTCAAGTGGTCTTCTACGAAATTGCAAAAAATGTTGTACGGAACTCGTTGCAGAACTCGATTTTTACAGCACTCGTCGTAATTATCCTACTCGGCAAGCCTCGTAGGATAATTTTACGACTCGTGCTGTAAAAATCATCATTCTGCAACTTGTTCCGTAAACTACTAATGTTTTGTTGTTAGCAAAATATGGTTTTATTTACGAAACTCAAATTCCTTAACACCACATTTTGCATTTTCGTCGAAAAGCACATATTTTCACGATTATCTCAGAAATCTGTCATAGGATCCTCATAATTGGACCTTGCATTTGATATACTCGACGAGAGAATAGGCCTATTCACATGACGTCTCAAATCAGCTGATCGGGAAGCACTTTGACAGTTCTTCTATGAAAATGACAGGCTCGTGTTAGCACCGGTCCTCCACCGTTGTAAACAAATGCATAGACGGATCTGTCACATGAAAAGGCCTATGGTAGGGCTGTCCTCTGTTCAATTATTGACGCACTGGAAGTTGCTTGAAATTCGAGTCGAATTTTTTTTTCATCCGTTAAACAAGCGCAAAAAAAGATCCGGAAAGCGTACAAAAAAAAACGTTTCGAAAGGAAAACATGTTGTGAAATCTAGATGAAAAGTTTAACAGGAATTCGATTCGTATCATAATGGAACAAACTCACCGGATTGATTGATTCTTAGAAATCATGAGTTGCCCATAACCTTCGGACGGTTCCTTACGAAGCTTGAAGCAGCCAGAAACTAGCTGATTCACAGTACTGACAACACAAGTCAACGACACTACTTTTCTATTTTTCAATATCACTTCTGTGAATACAGGGTAGAAGCATTAGATTTCGCCCCCCTAAACCATGCAATCGCAATAATAATTAATTTCTGACTCTATTAACCAATATCAATTAATGTGATTGGGCTTATGCAACTAATCATCTATTATTTTACGTAGATCAAGCTGCAGAGTTATCCAAAATAAAGTTTTACCATTGAAAAAAAGTATAATTTTTGGATTGATGGTGTGCTTTAATCTTCGCCCCACCCTTGCTCTAATTTTCGCTCCCATTAATTGAAGTACAGTTTTTCGATACTTTAATCAAGTACTTATTATCTTTCTCACTTTTCATCTTCACTGGTACTTATCCTGTCTATTTCCACTATGTCTTCTTCTTTTTGGCATTACGTCCACACTGGGACAGAGCCTGACCCAAGTAAGCACTAGCCCGATAATTCGCCTTTTTGGGCTTATATGGCTGTTACACGGCTAATATAGGGCATGTCAGCTCTATAAAAGCCCTATATTGGCACGGAGGGCGAATTTAAGTGCTGTCTGATTACTTGGGGATTCTCAGTTTAATTTTCAAAGAGCACTACAACAGTTATGAACTAAATGGTTTCTTTACATAAGTTGCCATTTTTACAGTCGTATATCGTGTGGCAGGCACGATGATACTTCATGAACAAGAAAGTCAAAGAAAAATTCCAATTACGATAGGTAATCGAACTCAGACACCTTCAGCATGGATTTGCTTTGTAGCCGCCTACTAACGAAGGCCTACTGGTCCTGATTTCCATTATGTTTTGTTTTTATTATTGCAAAGTGATTATTTATGTTGTTGTAGCATTTATGTGAAATATGTTGTTATTCCCAGGAAGCCGAGAAATTTCCCAACATGAAATGCTCCTATGTCAGAATGTCGGAATCAACCCCGAAATGTCTGAATTACCAATCTTGCAATACGCTCACTAGGCTGACTAGAAATCTTAATACTACCATGTATTGCAGCATATATTTCGCATCTTCATAATGTACAGGATCTTCCAATATTTTTAAAATTATTATATCAAGTACCGTTATTTCGGGTGAAATTGATTATTTTCAGCGTTTTCTAAAATGTTAGCAGTGCCAAAAACTGAATGCGGGAAAAAGTACTGCGGTAAGCCCAATTAACTCATGTAGTGGTAAAAATATTATTGAAAATTAAAAATCGGTAGATCCCATTTCGTTTCCATTCCATTCTTGCTGAATATGATGGGTTATTTGATTGACAATATTAAGTTCAATTTGTTTTTCGTCACAGACTATCAGTATAATAACGAGCAACAAATATCATATACTGAAATGAATTTTGTTGCAGAAACTACTGAATCCATGGTAAAACTAAGAACTGCACCAACGATTTTCAACCGACTACATGAATCTGTTAACTCTTTTGAAATATAGTCAACATCATTATGCAAGAAAATTTATTCGGTTTATTTAACCAGAGTTGCAGTATTTATGACTTTTATATCCTGTAAATAAAGAATAAAATAATATGTTAATCAGTCCATAGTTCGGGAAGTCTCCCTTCCGCGCCAACTGCAGCCAGTACTTATAGCTCAGGAATGCCGTAGATACGAACAGATAGAAGGTACCAAGTCAAAAGGTATACTTAATACTACTTGAGATAGGTAGACATGACAATGACTAGAAAAAACTTGAATGTGCTGTACGGTAGGTGTCACGGATTGAAATGCTTCGTAGTGAATGCTACTATGGACATGATCACATTTACTGCACTGCTTAGGATTTTTACCAGATTATAGTAAACTAAACAGATTTTAGTAGTCGGTTGAAAATCGTTGGTGAAGTTCTTAATCCTACCTAATTCTAGTGGTATCGTCCGCGTCTACAAAGTAAAGCCATGCTGAAGGTGTGAGTTCGATTCCCGGTCGGTCAAGGATCTATTCGTAACGGGAATAATATTGACTTCGTTGGGCATAAAGTATTTTTATGCCTACCACAGAATACACAAATACGAAAATGGCAGCTTAAGAAAGAAAGAAAGCTCTCAGTTAAGGTGCAAGAGAAAATGACACAAAAGTCAGAACTGAAAAAGCAGTTTTCTCCTTTTAAAACAACAAATTGGTGAAAATGAAAACACACAGCCTTTTTATTTGGCAAATAAAAAAGCTGTGTGTTTTTATTTTCTTCGATTTGTCTCTTTAAAAAGAGAAAACTGCTTTTTCAGTTTTGAATTTGCACAATTTTTACTTGGGCCTTAATAACTGTGCATGTGCTCATATGAACACTGCTGAGAATATATAGCTGAGAACAGGTTCTGTCCCAGTGGAATCGTAATACCAAGAAGAAGGAGCTATTCGGCACATTCAGAAGATCCTTTCTGTAACCTGTAAACAGGTTCAAAATCAATGAGTTTTTGTTTTTTGAACAATTTCGAGGAGGGGCGAAAATTAAGGTGAAGGTGAATCGAAGCCAAAATTCAAATTTTCAAGAGCACGGATCTGGAGAACCAAACATCCGTTTGAGCTGAAAACCTAATCGATTAGTCACCAACAGCTAGTGACCAATCGATTAAGTTTTCAGCTTAAACGGATGTTTGGTTCTCCAGATCCGTGCTCTTGAAAATTTGAAGTTTGGCTTCAATTCATCTTCACCTTAATGCACGCACCACTGAAAGAACTTTACAGGTAGTTTTGCCAGGGACGAAGATTAGAATCGTACGAAAACGTGCTTGAGTTTTCGCCACCCTGAAAAAATAATTGTAATTGCTGGAATAGTTGAAAAAATCTATTCTTGCTGATACATGTCTTATCATAACTATTTATTTTTTACAGATGAAATAATTACCTTAATATGTTTTCCTTGCCCTTTAAAATAGACGCTTTTTTCAATGAACGGAAAAAATAGCGTTTCATCTCTACAACATTTTTATATGCGCTGATTTGGCGGTTGAGAAGATTGCTTTAATTAGTAACATTTGGAAACTATGTACATTTTATTTCAAACTTTTATATAAGTTAAAATGTAAAACATTTTTATTTTGTTACAATCCAGAACAAGCTAATGTTCTATCAGGGGAGCGAAAACTAGGGAGGGGCGAAGATTAATGCATCTACCCTAATTATTGTATTTTTATATAACTTGAATTAGCTTTTTTTCATTTTGACGGTAATAAAACATTTTCGCGTCCAATTTGGAGCACGGTACGCTTCCATCTTCTTAGTTCATAATTCCCCTTCAATTCGTTCATAAACATTGGCTAATTCAATGCCAGCAATATTCAATATCCACTCAGCGACAGACTCCGATTTTCACTAATTTTTGAACTGCACAGCACTAGTTTGACCGAAAAGAAACCTCGACCTTGGATCGATCCCCAACTGAACACCTGAGTACGCTACCATCCGGGTGGCATAGCTCCAGCCGAATCAAAGATAAATTTTGAGACATCGTATTGCGCAGGAATGACAAAGGGATTCTCGAAGAAATAAAAACGTGAATTGTACGAAAAGTAAGAGCAGCAGCTGAGCGCACAGGCCAAGACCACGAAAAGAATCCTAAGTCAGTTCAGCGGACGATGGAAATCAACAAGTCTCCATTTTGAGGATAGTGAAGGATGGCATACAACAGTCTATAAAGGATAGTATCCGAGCTGAACTCATTAAAATGAGCACGAAGCAGATCATTTGCATGCACTTATCAACCTTGTTAGTTTCTGTGGAACACCATTTTTCAATCCTCATTAAGTCGAACTTACATCGATGGCTACAGAGCGTAGCGTTATGCCATTGTCGATATCAAGATGTATTTTAGAACCGCATCTTCGTCAGTATTGGGCAATACTTTTCCACTTGCCCAGTACATTCAGGGTTCCATTGCGTGTTTGCTTCATTACACTTGATATAACTCGTGATCCACATGTCTGAGCCGCACACTATTTTCTATTTTCCTGACAAGTATTGTTCACAGCACTTCACACTTTAAAACATCAAAGGCTACCGGAAATTATGTCACACGTCACAAGTGTTTCAAGTTAAGCACCATCGCTACTAGGCCTATCTCTGTATCTACCTGCAACCATGTACACTGAACGAAATCTCCCGCCATAGATTGAATGATTTTTGCCTCATCCGAGCCCCATACCTATTTTCAGACACATTCAAGATGATTCTCATCTCCGGTGAAATCATCTGTTTACAAATCGCACTGTATGGAAATTATCCTATCTTGAAAATATTTTCATCCTTTCAAAAGATGCTCGAGTTTGAATGATTTTCATACGTCAATGTAAATAACCTTCATTACATGCTTGGTAATAATAAAAATGATACAAATCGATTTCCAACAATAACCAAACGTTTATAGTTTTATACACATTATATTTTATTGTAAATTAACCATATCACAAATTCACATTAATCCAGGAATTATTGATCTCATGGCCGCATGAGCCGCAGGCGTCGACACCTGCATGAAGCGGCTGCTGATGTGACTCCAGAAATGTAACTAAAGCCCTTGGGATACACGATTTGTGGTTTTTGTACACTTGAATGCGAGTTCGAATGTAATAAACATAATTTCTATAGAAATAATTCTGGAAAAATCCTTTATAAAATGAAATTACCTGTGAAATCCAAAAGACAAAACTAGGAACACCACGCTACTTCAACCATTTTAGGTAAACATTCCATGAACAATTTGACGTTTAGGATCGTTAGTTTTCCGTATGATATTTCACACGATAGTTGAATGATTTTTGATTAGGAGCATGGTAGAAAATAAAATCCGTCAGTTATTGGATGGTATTCATTTGTGTTGTCTTAATTCAACTGTCTACTTATTGTCATACGGAAATATAATAAAAGTCATATTAGAATTGGATGATTTTTGTTCAGATGCATGAGGATGCATCATATTCCTTAATAATCATTCAAAATAAGGAATACAAATATTTTTAGCCTTGTGTATTACAAATCATTCAATGTAAGGCTGGAGCTTTCGTTCAGTGTACATAATTCTCGATGAACTAATAACCAGGCCCTATTCTCGATAGCTGGTTGTTCAGAGGCACGAAGCCTTCATCCACTACCTTGCGACCGATTCCAATGCGACTACAAAGCCAAGAAGCATACTAAGTCAAGTACTGCCTTCGTGAGCGATAACGATAAACAATTGTTTCCTAATAATTTAAATTATTTCAGATATGTAATAACCAATCAAAATGTTTATCGAGTCCATCATCCGCGGACGGATGTTAAGTTTATTGAAAGTGTTTTTAAGATACCAAAACAACGTTTGATGATGACTATTGAGCACACGTTCTTCGTATGTTTTCAATTCTCGAAGTATAAAACAAATATACAGAGACGACAAGCAATATATCTGACATTGAAGCCTTGAATCAACCGGATACTAACGTTACAAAAGAAGAGTCCCATTTATGTTTCCACATTCACAAATATCTATGTGTATAAAACGATCGCGTTGAATGAGTACTGCGAGATATTCCGATAGAACACCTAAATCGACGTATGTACAAAGATTAGAACGTCTGACAGTGTTTCCTCTAACAAAACTTATACTAAAAATCTGACTTCAGAACGATTTAACAAAAATCAAATCAAGCCCGCAAATCAGTACAATCGGAAACGTTTCAGCGGTGCGATTTCCTCGCGGAAGCCATCAGTTTCACCAGTTGACTGCCATTGCTGGAACAAATTCTGGAACAATATGCCATCGAGGTAGCATTCGTCCTGTAATGGGAATTCAATTTGTTAAAATAGGCATCGAACAATCGTCATTTACCGGGGAACCTACCATAAAAGTATCATCCAACCCCGCACCGTAAAAACTATGCTTTACTAGTGTGCGCATTTTTATGTAGACAAAGTACAAATGGAACGCACGAAGGTTTATATTGTTCGGCAAAGTTTGCGCCTGTGGTGCCTCTCGACGACAGCGATAAATTCCCAGCAGAAATATATCCGCTTCGTGAGGCTCCATCATGTTGAGCTGGAAACAATACAAAGAATTAAAGCCAAATAGGCCAAAGTCGTTGAAAAGGGTCTACTCCGTTTGGCATACAGTCGTTTGACAGATCTTATAGCATTTCCTCGAATGCCATTACCCCGAAAGCCAATACCCTTAATTTCATGTGTAAGTGCAGCTGAACCAGAACTTATGTTTTTCAAATTACTAAGATTGTTTTATTGAAAAATGGAGTTGCTAAGTTATTACAAAATTAAATCGACTTCGTAATGCCTTATAGCACTTGAGCCTGCACATAATAAGTTAATTTTGGTAAGTTCTTCTTGAATTGAGTAATTTTACATAATTGAAAACATTCCAAACCGGCTACATTTTCAGCTTCATCAGTTCACTAAACCTCGAGATTTGCTTCTGCAAGATTTTGATAATTGTTAGATTGAGACAAAAGATAAGAAAACAACACGGTCTCCCGTGACACTTTACCAACGGCCAACTGTGTGCTGCCGCGTGGGAGATGATTGGCAGTTCCGTTACTCAAAATTTCATATAAAGATTTTTTGAAAATCTGCCCAGAGGTGTAGAATGTGTATATAAACCCTCTGGCGTTTAAGGTTTGCCGTGCCTGTAAATACTTGATGCAGGAATTTTTGAGGAGCATCATGATGCATTACTGATTTTCGCGAAAGTGTCGCATTCGGGGAACTAGTTTCCGGGGCAATGGTTTTCAGGGTCATGTGTCATTCGGAGTAATGTTTTTTGGGGAAATGGTATTTGGGGTCATTCAGCATAACGGTCGTTTGGTATAATAGACATTTGACGTAATTCTCAAAAACATTGCCTAACGGAGTAGACCCGAAGAAAACTACTATACCTTCACCATATAGCGCAACGTCAGACTGTCCTGCAGTTGTGAGCGCTGGTCGGTTTTCCAGAAAAACTCCAGCGCCGACCGATCCAACTCCATACCAGTGATGAACTCCAGCAAGCGAATGTTAAAATCCGGCACTGTCGCAGTTGGCCTTTCCGCCATCAAAAACTCCAACGAAGGTACGATAATTTCTTCCGGGTATTCTGGCTCCAGTTCAAGGACACCGTACGGTTCTTCGTGGCTTCGCTTGATATTGACATAACGCATCAAGGTGGGGTCTTTTTTGTGCTGCATGATTACTCCACTGATACGTCTGTAGAGCGCCATACAAACTTCGAAAAAATCCACATCATATTCTTTCCAATAACGGTAATCGACAAACGTGATCGACACGGTAAACTTAATTCCATGGTAAATGTCGTAGTTAAACGAGTCTTGCTTCTTCAGTTGCATACTGACCGAATCGTTGTTCTGCTCAGTGGACAACGTGATCTTGCTGATGTCATAACTTTCGCAAACCGCCTTGAACTCATCGAACTTTTCTATATATCTCTCTTCTCCGAAAAGATCACGTGCGATCTTAAGATAGTCTAGTTCCTGCAAATTACCAGCAGTCTTTCTGACATACGCAACCAGGCTTACGAACGATCGTTCATTAATTTTCATTCGTTGAGTGAAGTTACGGAATGTCGCTGTGGCATAATACCGATCCGAGAGAGCTGCCAGCAGTCTCATCTGTTTGGCGGACAAACGCAGTGATCGTCTAATAGTCAAAGGATCATACTCCACCGTCATCATAGATTCTACAGTACAGTCCACCAACGACCAAAGTTTGTACCGGGGGAATGCCAACCCACTATACATCAACAAGGCAAAGTGCTTAGATATTATAGCGAGGGCGTCGTTGACCGAAGCCACTTTCACAATCTCTTGATGACGAGTGTTGTCCCAGGCCCACAGAATCCGTCCATATTTCCTTGCGATTTTCACCACTGATTCAGTCCAGATGCGCTCGATTGGGATGAAGCGAGCATCTTCGGCCACTCGACTGTAGTGATCGTTGTCCAAGTAATCAATGATTGCACACTGCAGATCGTAGCGCCAGTCCTTGCTGTTGCCCTTAGAATCCTCCTCGTCCGGAATGATTTGTCCGCTGGTATCGAAAAAGGCACCGTTGGTAACGAAAATCAGCTCAGCGCCCCAGTCCTTCATGTTCGCCACGAAGCGTTCCAGTCGCTGGACTCGCAATCGGGAAATACCGCAAAGATCCCCCATCTTCACTTTGGTGCTCGATCGCGACAGGTACCCTTCAAGCTGGTCATAGTACATCAGATCGATGATGATCGTCGGACTGGGAGATGGTGTAGAAAATTAATTGGAAGAAGCAAAATTTAAAAGATCGTAGGCGTTTCATTAGTCAATCAAATTGCTCGCAGTAGTAAATTAGTAATTAAGGTGATTGGTAAAATCGGATTTGCTCCAAACCGCTTATTCGATTCTAGATAACATCCTGATTGTCCTCCCAAAATTTGATCTCATTTGGATGGGAACAAGCCCTTCAAAGTTAGTATGGGAATTACTATGGAAAAAGCAAGCAGTTCATTCACAGGGTGTCGACTACCTGGAAAAACCTGGAAAGTCAGGGAATGTCAGGGAATTCAATTTTTGACCTGGAAAGTCAGGGAATTTAACTGAAGGTCAGGGAAAAATTTCCGTACTAGAACATCAAACAACTTGATTGTCTGCATGCCAACTTATTCATTAGGCCAACATAACAAAACAATAGTTAGTAATCATGGTGTTTATATTCAATACGATTAATGAAAGTCGTAATCAATCTTAAAAAATACCGGAAGCTATAACAAATTACCTGTAACGAATTATCTTGAAAAATTATAAGTATTCTAAGATAAAATGAATTAATTTTGTAAAAATAAATCGGAAAAAAAAATCTTTTTAAATATCCCTGCAATAGTCCTTGAAAGATCAAGACTTAAAAAATTATCCAACAATTTATAGAGAAGTCTGGAGGTATAATTAGTAGCGATAGGGGTAGTACTGGGACTTTTAATCTGCCCTAAGCTCTTGCCCAACATTTGCTTTTATAAGCCTCTATTACATTCATCACACAGACGTTCCTAAGCAATGTTGCTCAAATGGTCACTGTGTACCCTAGCAGCAATCAACCCTTGCCGTAGTTTTGCAGTCGAAGTGATCGTTCAGCTTTGAAAATATTAGCCTATAGAAATCGATTATACTACTTACGCCCTTATTCTAGGACACGCTTGATTTGTGATAGAACCGTTAGCGGAATCTACTAATCCACTCACCTTTTGCCTTGACTCTTGCTTTCTTGGATTCGCTGCTCGATGGACACTTTCGAGGTGAGTCCATTGCGGTTCAGGTAATAAGCGAAGGTTGTACTCATTGTGTAGTACAATGGCCACCACGGTTTAAATATTAAGTTACGGTTTTTTGAACTTGAAAATGAAGTTAAAAAACAAGGAAATTGAACAATTAAAAAAATGAAAATACTGCAAGAACACAAGTTTTCAACAACGAAATAAAACGTGCTCACTGTCCGCGTCACTTCAAGACTAACAATTCAAAAGGCCTCATCTCCAAAAAGTAAACAATGAGAAAAATGCAATCTTGTTTTGTCAAACAATAAATCAAATTTAAATTATGAATTTAAGCATTGTATGTTATTTTATCGTACAGAAAGTCGATAGATAAACTGATTTATAGCTATGAATATTCATTACTATCATTTTAGCACAAAATCCTGCTAAAAAAAACGAGTCAAAGAAAATGAGGCTTTTATTTCACCAAAAGCTGTGCAGCCCTTTTCATTTGTGGCCATAGACGCGGGCCGACGCTGATGAGGCCTGTGAGTTGACGCCTTTGTTTACTCTAAAATGTGTTGAGGCCTTCTAGTTGTGGCTTGTTTTTTCATCATCTTCTGATGTGGCCTTTTGTAAATCATTTAAAATTGATGATGAAATAAGAAATTTGAAGTGTAGAAGAGTGTTAAGTGGTGAAGTAAAGTGCATGGAGATCCCTACAGCAAGAGAAGATTCGTGCGGTCGATTAAATATGTGATCGATTTAACCATTCGTCATCCATGAACATTATGTATGTGCTACGCGAGTTTGTCGTCGAGAAAATGTATGGAAATATTGATTCAATTGAAATAATATTGCAATTGAACGTTATTTTTCATGCAATTGAAACCAAATCGTGTTTTTGTTGATAATTTGTGAAGTACAGACAGGCTGACACAGGTATTATTAGGTAGTATGATACAAAATACATCAGTCTACCGGAACCCTAAAGAAAACTTGATAATGTTTGCTGTCTAGACAACAACTGTGTAAAATTATACAAGGAGCAGTCGCTCCGTAGTATAACCTACATCTCCTTAGTGAATTTGGAACGTTTTTCGCAATCTACATTGCAATTTTGATGTTTGTTTAATAGGCCTCAACTCGGTTTCCGTCAGATATAGAAATGAGGCCTTTTTGAGAAAAGGCCGCATTTGCGATGAATATCCCTGTTAGCGGAAAATGAGATGGGGCCTTTTAGAAAAATGTTATTTTTTCAACTTTTATGCATATTTTTAAATGATTATTGTATGTTTTAGTAAGAATAGGCTCTTATACACTAAAATCAGTAGAAAACCGATTTGTTTACATTTTGGACTTGAGGCCTTTTCAATTGTTGGTCTTGACTTTTCGATAGAGTGAGAACATTGGGGGGCGATTCCGAACTTGACATCATTTTCCGCACCGTTCCGTTTGTACCCACACGGAAAAAATACTCGCGTAACATTACTAAAGGACCTATGTACAAATGAGAGATTCTCTCCTCTCTCGTTCTCTTTCGATTATAACAGTGGAACACTAAAGATTTTGGGAAGTTTTTCACTATAGATCGAAAGTCAATTTCCTTGACTAGCGTTTCATACAAAAAACGCAACAGAAGAGATTAATGTGACTCAGTTATTAATGAAAGAGAAAGTAAACAAAGAGAGCCTCTCAATGATAGATAGGTCCTTTAGTAATGTTTCGCGAGAATAGAACTCAATCCATATACACGCTAAGATCAGATTACCTAAAAATGGGTAGTTGAAACACACATTTATGGGTTTTGGCCAGTACGCTGATCATAAGTACTGTGCAAAAGGATAGGACAAGAAACGGTCAAGGAATGATTCCGCAACCGAAATTACTTGAGCTGTACGCTGCTGAGAAGTAGAGCTGATTTCATAACGTCGGTAACGTCTGCTGTGCAAATCAAATGGAGCTGTCACTTTTCCGTACGGAAAAATGTGCCGCTCAATTATTCCGCAAGTAATAGTGACATTTCGCTCATAGTGAATCAGCTGTCAAAATTACTTTGGTAAAAAGGAGAAATTTTACTTGAGCGCTTTACGTTTCAGGTGCATACTACGCATTTTAGATGTAAAATTTATCCATAAATTATACCAATAATAATTAGTAAAGTTCACCCCTATTATTAATCAACTCTCTTAACCCAAATATGGGTAATTCCCTTTACTCATATTTGAATGAAAAACTTGACTTAATCAACCGATGGTTAGACTGAACCCTTCTTACATTTCCATACAGGTTTTAGATAATATTGCTGTTTGCGTTTGACGTGCAAATCCAGTCTAACTGAGCTTCAAATGCGGTAACACAAAGTAACCAAAGGGTAGTTGATGCATATCACCGCAAACCTAGCAAAGAAAATAAAATTTTGACTTCGCCTTCCTTGTTGAAAATCTTACCGCATTTGGTGTTCCCACATTTGATATTTGCATTTCAAACGCACACAGCAATAATTATTCATCATTCATTTGGAACCTTGTACCAGTATAACTAAACTTTAGAATGTTGTGACTATGTTCTATCTGCCCTACTAGTTTAATGGTTTGCGAGAAAGTCCTGGAAACTGCACGCCAAAAGGCGGATATCAAACTTTATTACTTTTCATACGCTTTTAATCATAGTTTAAGAGGGTCTATAAATCCATGTTGCCATCCTGTAAAATAATATCGAAAAATGAAAAATTGATGTCCTAAAATGATTTTGCCAGCGATTATTTAAATACATGTGCAGGTTTAAATTAAAAAAGAAGGGGATTTTTGAGATTTTTGAATAATTTGATTTTTATCTCTGTAATTTATAATTCGCGATTGCAATATGATTGTGAATGATGTCAGAGCTTTCAATCGACGGAAAAAGAGCTTAAATCAGATTAAAAATAGCTGAGAAATTGATCAAAATGTAAAAAGTTGAATGTTTTTAGAGAAAAAATAAATTTTCCAGTGCCTTAGAAAATTCTTCCATTGATATCTCTGAAACTAGTTATTCGATTTCAATGAAAATTCGAAGGGTTATAAATAAATGTCAGAGCTTTTATTAGCCGATAAAAAAAAACTTCAATCGGTTAAAAAATGGCTGAGAAATGGATCAAAATGCAGACAGTTAAAAATGTTAGAATATGCTTTTTCTAGTACTTCACAATACTGTTTGAATCATAAAGGCTGGTTTGCTACTGACAAGAAAAGGAATCACCTATCTCGATGCGTGGAAAATTTCTTCCAAGAAATGGTCAAGAAAATCACATTTTTCTGATCGCAGTACGCAGTTGAGAAGAAATGTCACTTAAAAGGGGGCTCTCTGTAGGAAAATTCTTGACCCATCCATTCAAGGATTTTCTTTACTTTTCTTGAGCGAAACAGCATACTTAGCTTAAAGCTAAGAAAAGTAAAAATTTCTGCCCAAGAAATGGTCAAGAAATTTCGTACAGTGAGCTCCATTTGAATTGACATTTCTTTTCAACTGCGTACTGCGATCAAAGAAAAATGCTTTTCTTGAGCATTTCTTGCTAGAAATTTCCCACGCATCGAGATAGGCGATTACTTTTCGGTTGAAGTGCATACTTCGCTTAACTCTGTAACGATATGTCCGATCGCAATGAAATTCAATAGCGTTCTATGGGAATGTTGTAGCTTTCAGTGTTTAAATCGCTTGACAAACAGCGGAGATAATTGAGTGACATTTTTTGTAACACACAAACGCACATACACAACGACAGGTATGAAACCGACGCCGGCCCGAAGGAGTTAAAAATAACTGCGGGAGTCCCACAAGGTTCCATACTGGGACCAACGCTGTGGAATGCGATGTACGACGGGGTCCTATCGCTGGAGCTACCCAAGGGAGTCGAGATTGTCGGCTTCGCCGATGACGTCGTCCTGACGGTAATAGGCGAGACGCAGGAGGAAGTAGAAATGCTGGAAACGGAGGCAATTGGTCTAGTCGAAGATTGGATGGAGGGAGTCAAGCTGAAGATAGCCCACCACAAAACAGAGGTGCTACTAGTTAGCAACTGCAAAGCAGTCATGCACGGTAAGATCACCGTTGGGGGACATGCCACAGCATCACAGCGTAAGGCCACAGACAAACAGACGTTACACTCTCATCATTGTCCATCGACCACCTTTTTAACGGTCGATTCAAAAATATGGTAGGTGGCTAATCCACCACCGCAGCGCTCGCATCGTTTTTGTTCGTGTTTGACGTTTACACACTACCGCCATTTGTTTGCTGTCGGCCAAACGCACCGATTTTAGCATTGGGCGTACATGTCCTCGTGACTATGATTTCGATCGAGATTTGTTCTAAGTGTTACGTCTGTTTGTCTGTGGTAAGGCGTTTGGCACTAAAATTGGGACAGAGCTTTAGTACCCAATTGGGTCCTAAAACTTTTAATGAAACCTTGTTTTTATTTAATAACACGAAAGAGCATCTTACTGCAACTACTTTAGCAATTTTTCCTGCTCAAATAACGGCTATATCATGTTTAAACTTTAATTTAAAAATTGGGTCCATAAATGAACCTTGACAATTAAGATCATGTTTGACGTTCGCTAAGTCGACAAAAACACCACAGGGGTTTTAGTTTTAACACTGGGGTTGTTCCTATCTGACATTTCGGAAGGGACACGGAAAACAAAATACACCCTAAATTTGAGTTTAAGCCAAGGGGTGTGACAAAATCTAAAAAAATGTTTTTTGGGTTCAAACCAACGAAAAACATTAGAAAATTGAGTAAACATGTGTTATTGGCCTAAACTTAAGCGTTTAGCACTAAAATTGGGACATGGCTTTAGGACCCTATTGTCTAACGTAAGAAACTGGTACAAGTGGCTTAAGTGGAGCAACCCATATTGCCACGGATTTGGAATATGCGTACAGAATCATAGATCTGAACGAGCGTGCCAGCTGGTTTTGACACGAGAACTCGACCAGCTGGAGTATGAGAACAATGACGATGACTGTAAACATCGGATGACCAGCTGGTTTTGTTGTGTAAACAAGACCAGCTGGTGAATCGAGAACAAAGAGAAAATGATAAACACTGAGCCGGTCGGAGAAAAGGGTTCGTCCACAAATTTCATAACACCGAAAAGGGCCATAAACGGTACCCACCCACCCCTCGTAATGCTTTTTGTATGGATGTTCTACAATGATGAGCTGTAACATTTCGAGGACACCCTCCCCCTTCAGTGTTATGAAATTTCTGAACAGGCCCAAGCTCTCATGAACTTCAGGATAATTGCATGGGCGGCGGTGATCGAAAAGGGGCAGTGAAATTGAAGGCGAAATCTGAGAAAAACGAAATTTAGATCACTAAAAGTCTAAAGGCTGATCTACAATGATGTGACCGACAATGCGGCGTGGCGGGATTTGACAGTTAACCCATACATTTTCTATCAAAACCAGCCGTTGCCACTCCCACTATTGTAGCTCAGCCTTAATTGGTAAAAAAAATCGTAATACACGTCAAATCCAAAAAAATGTACATGGGCCCTATATTCACAAATTTAATAAACCTGAAGGGAGTGGGTGGGTGTCCTTGTGATGATACAACTCATACAAAATTGGTTGAATAGTCATCCAAAAATTGATACGAACGGGTGGATGGGTGTCGAAAATTGCCATTTTTGGCGTTTGAAATGGGTTGTTTAATTTTGCACAACACATAGTGATGCACACTTCTTTCGGTCTTGTCATAAATATTGACGATATAGACAAATATTGCTAATGGCTTTGGAAGTTGGATTTTTCATGCACTTTACCCATCACACTTTTTTCTTGTGCACACACAGTTGCCAGAAAACAAAATGTAAATATGTCAATTATTAAACTTTTTATATGAAACACTTTGAAAAGTCCATGCGACTGGCAACCCTTCTCATCTGTTTGACAACAATAAAAAGAAGTAGCAAGTCAATATCAACAAACTTGCTTTTCTGTCCTCGACCGTAAACAACGTTCCTGTGTTTTTGATTTGTTTTGAGGTATTTATATAAAAATTGTGGTAAAACAGTTTGGTTTCATACGAATACTGGTGATTTTGATACTTTTTATAGCTCAATGGAAGACGACGTCGAAAGTGATTATGATAACCGTGCGGAAGAAGTAAACCCATTGGATGACGTGAACTTGGAGGACGATTCCGACAACTACCCAGTTGAGGCCCTGGACGAAGAGGATCATCCCTTGGTTCTTCCCTTGGATTATGATGACGGAACGGAAGATTCCATGCTCAGATACGACGAGCATGATGAGCCGATGGATAAATCTGTTACCGCGAACCAAAAAACCAACTTGTCGCTGTGTGCCTCTTTCTTCAAGCGTCGATTTGTTGGTGAGACATCCGGCAGCCTCGTAGCATCCAAAATCATTTCCGGCGATTCCGTAAAAGAGGTTTTAGAAGGAATGTGGACGATTGTTAAGACAATCATTTGCCGTGAAGTGATTTTCATCGATGAGGATGGAAGCCAGACACCGAGGTGGAGCGACGATGAGCCGACGGTAGACGACATGCAAAAATTCGTCTACTTGCAAAATCAGCGCAATCGACGGCGTGTGAACATCGATCAGATAAGCAGCAAATTGCTTATCAGCTGGCGTGGCAAGGATATACGAGTACACGTTCACATTTATTCGACGGCTGTTTCCTGTAAACAACTATGGGAGCTGGTTGACAAGCAGTTAGTGAAGTTCCAACATACTGACCGAGCAGGTGCACCCAACAACCAGTCTCTTTCTCAGCTAGCTGATAAACTTCGAGAGCTACATGGCAGTCACTTCACTGGACACGCGAGCTCATGGAAACTATGGGCAAACTATATCCACACGGTGCCAGCGCATGAAAGAGAAATGAGAAAATCGGAGCTACCACCACATTCCATCATCAAATTTTTCAGATCTGTTCCAATCTCGGAAGCTGTTAAGTTAGAAAGCACTCGACAGGGATTATCTGTCGCACGTACAATCAACGATGCCTTTCCCACGAAACTTGCAGAGTTGGAAGAAGAAGCTGACCAGTTGATTGCTCTGGGACAGAGGGTGAAACATCGCATAGCTGCCCTACGAGCGCGCTCTTTGATTAATTGCAGTCTGGTATCAGCCATGCAAGAATCTACAAGACCGGAAGAAAACGAAATCAGTCGTTCGGTTGCTGAAAGGGTAACGGATATGCTAGACGTAGACCACATGTAATAAAAGCAAATCGATTTTATTTAAGTTTTATTTGATGTTTTTGTTGAAATAAATGGGAAAAAATCGTATAATATCGAATTCAATTTCTGTAATAATTTGATGATCACTTATTCGTCATTTTGAGACAATCCAATTGAAGGATCAAAGGTGCCACCAGGTAAATAGCCACAATGCTTGAAAATTTTGGAAAAATTGTAATTCTCCAGTGCCATGAAAGTTTCAAGAGCCAGCAATGATAATTTTTCGTTTTTGTTTTCAACATATGCTTTCCTTATTCGTGATTTTGTCATTCCAAACATCATCTCTATGGGATTGAAGAACGGGCAATAAGGAGGCAGAAATACTGGTATGATGCCCACAGATCGTAGGTAAAGGATGATATTGGGATCGCAATGGATCCTGGCCCCATCCATTACCCACACTGAATTGGCTCCAGGATATCGACGTATTTGATTGTTCTTCAAACAAAACTCACGACAACAATCAAAAAATATTTTCCTCGTGAATGTTCCTTCCGTTTCAAATGAATCTAGAACTCCGTGAACACCCAGGAAACACAGGAATGAGGCTCTAGGGCGGCGCACAAATTCCCCACGAAAAACTAGACGTTTCCCTTTAGCTCCATAGCCGCGGTTCCTCAACACACCTTTGTTGTCTATCGATACCTCATCAAGGAACACTAAATGATAGATGTCCCAATCGAATGAGTTCATTTCTACGCAATATCGAAGAATTTCGTACTCTTTAATTTGAATAGCCCTGCGTTCTAATGCCTTCCAAGTAAGTCCTTCAGCGTGCAAAATTCTGCAAATACTGGAACCACTGATTTTTACTTGAAAATGTTGGTAGAATAGCTCTTGACATTCTTCCAGGTACAGCACCGGATTTTGATGGTACAAGGCCACGATCCATTGCCGATGTTTCGCACTGAATTTTCGGAATACTTGGTGGCGTTGCTTGGAAGAAATTAAACCAGTTTCCTCGTAGGCATCTATCCAGCTACTGATGGTTGATTTGCTCTTCCGGTATATTAGGGCAAGCTGGATCCTTGTTATTCCGAGAAAATAATAGTCATAGAGGCAATGATACTTTGTATTCGTGCTGGCGTGTTTATGCTGAACATTCTGGAGGATTGCGTTGACCATTTTGAGGACAGAATGTTTTATTTTTTCAACAAAAATAGATCGAATGGTTTCAGAACCAGAAAATTAGAAACAATCAAAACAAAACAGTCAGTTCAGACCATCAAACAACAGATGTTCAATTTTGACATTAGTCGATGTCAAAATTGTGTCAGATCAACATGGTTGCACTTATGATCACACTTCTGTAACCGTCACACTTCCATACTGTGCGGTTCGATTTGGTGGGAACAGCGCAATATTGTATTTTTAATTCAGGTAGGTAAATTCTATAAAACCAGAATTTGGCTTGATCCACAGACAATCGATGCTGGGTCGATGCGTCTTTCTCTCTCTGTTTTTAACAACAAAGCTGATGCGAGAGAGGCAAAACAACCCAACTGCGACTAAAAACTAAATGCAATCCGCTTTTAGCAAATTTGAGAAACTTATTTTTGGGCAGTCTGATCTCAGCGTGTATTATTCGGTAAATTTATGTTTTATCATGCGGATTTTTATTTCCGTGTAGTCATCGAATGTCACTTGCATCGATGATGATGATGGTGGTGATGCGATTGTTGTTTACCGACAAGGAATTTTTCACCTGCAGCAGTCGCGAATCAGGATTTTTCTTTCACCAGTTTTCCCATTAGGATAAGCTTCCAAGATGCCCCTGTTCGATACAGTGCTTCAAGAAAAGCCAGCAATCGTGCTGGAAATGGGATACGCCTTCACCAAGTAAGTAAAATGTTGTTTTTTTTTTTCATGTTTTGCGGAATACTGATTTCGTGTCTTCGTTCGTAATATGTCATTAGACTGGGATTTGCTGGCGAGCCCCATCCCCGTAGCATCATTCCGTCGGAGGTTTTGGACCATAAGGCGAAGAGTGCCAATCAAACGATACCCAACAAGCGGCTGTTCGACTACGGCAACGAATCGGAGCTGTATGACCAGATGGTCGAGTTCCTGAAGGGCATCTTCTTCAAGTACGTGCTGGTCAGTCCAAAGGAGCGGAAGGTGGTCATAGTCGAATCGGTTCTGTGCCCCACGCAGATACGGGAAAACTTGGCCAAGGCACTGTTCTGCCATTTCGACGTTTCGTCCATATTCTACGTTCCGACGCATTTGGTGATTTTGGCCACGTTGGCTGTGGATACGGCACTGGTTGTGGACATTGGATACAAGGAAGCGGCCGTCGTTCCGGTTTACAGTGGAGTGCAAGCCGTGTTTGCCTGGGAAGCCCAACCTTTAGCCGCCGAAGCCGTTCACGAGTACATCAAGGGAGAGCTCATATTGAACGGCGTTGAAGAGCATTTACTGACGGATTATGTCGTTGAGGACATCAAGGTGCGGACATGTTTTGTAACCACAAAAGAGCGCGCTTCGAAGTGGCGTGCTGGGGAAGAATACCAGACTTGCCCGGACGTGGATTATCCCATCAAGGGGGACGAAGTAATCAAAATCTCCGGCATACTTAGAGAGACCGCCTACGAAGTGCTATTCCCAGAAGACAACGACCATCTCAATTTAGCGAATATCATACTCAACTCGATTCTAAAATGCCCGAAAGATATGCGAAAGACCCTGGCGGAGAACATCGTTCTAGTCGGCGGAACAACTATGGTGCTAGGGCTAGCGTCCCGTCTCAAAGACGAATTGATGGCCTTGCTGCGGTCGGATCAGTACAACGATAAGCTGTTCTTGAAGACATTTAAATTTCACAGCCCGCCAGCGAAAGCAAATTTCACCGCTTGGCTGGGCGGATCCATTTACGGGGCAACGGATCTGGTGCTCTCGAAGTCGATTGCGCGCGAAGCGTACAGCAAGAACCAGCAGCTGCCGGACTTTACCAACTACGATGAAACGCGCACACATGGAAGGGTTTAGGAGGGGTATCCTCAGTATCGATTTAATCTAGACATTCATATTTTCGTATTATTGAATTAATAAATTATTATTTAAAAATACTCACCAAAAATATTTGGATTCACAACTTCATTCTAAAAAAGTGTGATGTAAAACTTGGTAAACATGTCAAAAACAAAAGAGGTGTTTCTCCAGAATACACGCTTTCTTACAATGACAATGGATAATGTTGGAAATTGCATTGAAATGTGATTGCTCAATGCTTTAAATTAGACCAGGCCTGCCCAACCTTTTTGATCGTTTTTCGACATAAATGTTTGGTGCGTTCGCAAGAGTAAACCAATATGAACAAAATTAGTCTCAAATGAAATTTCCAATTTTAGCGTTACGTAATAAATGGACGCTGCAATATTTCCCATGATTTTTTTCAGTAATTTAATTTCTCTTCTGGAATTTATACATAATTTACACCAGTGGCACGGGAAGATGGTAGGACATGTACTACGCACGAAAAAAACGGGGTAGGACGGTCAAAGAATTGTCCTACTCACGATTCAACAAAAAAAAAATCAGCAGAAAGATTAAAAACAAACTGAAACCATTTCTCATCTCATCATCATCAAAAAATTTCAGGAGAAACTTTAATGTATATTGATTAAAGTTTCTCCTGATTTTTTTTTTTTATATTAGCCGGGTCACATGCGGTTCAAACAAAATTACAAAAATTCACAGATTGTTTGCTGTATATCCATTTGTTATCTGGAAATATATGAGGAAATCAGAAACGTTGCTGGTTGTAAGGGCAAGCAGTTTTGCCTATTTTTATTTTATAAAGTTGATTTAAAAAGGTTATAAATATAAAGGATATTCATTTTTTTTTTTCAATTAATGATAACTTAAGTTGATCGAATGAATAATGCCAAAGATAGGACTAGTATAGGTGTCTTCTTAGAGACTTGGTCTCTGTTTTAATGCTAGTCTCTAAAAAGCCTGTATTTTTTATTGAAGAGTCTCTAAAATATCTTTCTATCTATCATTCCTCGAAAAATTCCCGAAAAAAAAACTTTCAAGGCTCAAGCTAAGTAGGCTGTTTTGCTTAAGAAAAGTAAAAAAATCCTTTATCTGAATGGGTCAAAAAATTTCTTACAGAGAGGCCTATTTGGAATGAAATTTCTTCTAAACTGCCTACAGCGATCAAAGAAATGAACATATTTGAAAGCAGATCGAGATAAGCGGTTACTTTTCTTGTCATGAGATAAGCGATTACGTTTCTTATCAGCAAACCAGACTTTACTTGAGGAAATTTCAAATAATTTCGGGAGGAATTTCTTTAGAAATCTTAGATCTAATCTCCAGAGCAATTGCTAAGATATCTTTAGAGAAATCCCTAGGTGAAATCTTATATAAATCCTGAAAAACCAGTTTAAAGGAAATCTCTAGGAATTTATGGTGAAGTTATTGATTGAATTTTAGAAAATGTTTTGACTGGGAATATTGGAGGTTCACTGGAACATCGTTGGAGAAAATCTTGGAGGAATTAGGACTTTCTTGAAAAATTTCTCAAAGAAATTTTGGAGGAATTCAGATGATTTCTGCAATAAGCTTTGGAGAATTACCATTTCTGCAGTTCCCCTTAAAAAATCCATATTGAATTCTTGAGATATCCCATAGAAAATTCTTGGGGAAATTCCCTAGGAAAATTAGTGGATGAATTCATTGGAAAATAATCACTAAATAAATTCTTTTAAAAATTTCTTGGGTAATATCTAAACATTTGGGCAAATACCTGTATAAATTTTTGATGAAATTTCTAGGGAAAATCATGAGAAAACACATACAGTAATATTTGTCGTAATTTCACTAGGAATTCTAAAAACAGTATTTAATCTTAGACATATGCCTGCTCTGATACTATGAAGAATCAAACTCATATCTCCTGACTCCTATTAAGTTTTGTTCCGAAAAAAAGTAGGAATTGTGTTTCTTTTTTTTTTCTATTTAGCGAAAAAATCACCTGAAATTATCGTTAGAACGTTTGAAAACAGAACAATTTCATTCACTCAACTCAAATCCGACCAAAATGTCACATGTCCTTTGCGTTTGAGCCCTTCAAATATAGTCACTTTCATTTTTCAGTCCAGGGTTAATATTTTTCTTTGCTTTACTGTGCAAAAATATTTGCCAACACTTGTCCTACCCATAGTTGCGAACGTGGACGCGCCTCTGATTTCCACTAAACCAGGAATTTCACTAAGCATATTTCCTGGCATTGCATTAAGCAGAAATTCCTCAAATAATTGCTCCAAGAATTTCTCCAGATAATTAGAGGTCTTCAGATAACTGGAACTAGTTCAGTTATTTTTTCTGTGTCTTTTTTCCCAAATATTCCTTCTTTGAATATTCTAGGGATTACTCCAGGTATCACACAAAAAAAAAATCTTAGGCATTTCTCTGGAATTCTATCAAAGTTTTATCTAGAATTTTCCCCAGAAGTCATTTCAAGAAGTTCTTGAAAAGTTACTTAAAAATTCATACTGCATGTAGAGATTTTCAGAATTTGGAAATCTTCAAGAGTTTCAAAAATTTAACCGGAAGTAACTACCATTATTTAATAGTTCAGAGATGTTTTCAGGATTCCACCCAATGCTTTCTTCGGGTTTTATTCTTATAATTACAATTTATCTATAAAGTTCTATAAACAAAAATACATCATCTGAATCCAACTGAAACTTCTCAAGACAAATAATTGTTGGATTACATTAATTATATAAGGGAGAGAAAAAATCCTGAAAAAAAAAACCTTGCGAGTAGAAGAGGATTGAAGATAGAATTTTGAAACGTGTATGCAGGGTGACCAGCGCACCGGGAAAAAGCCATGAATTTCAAATCACCTGGAGAAAACCGGGAAATATACGGGAATTTCAATTAACAACAGTAGGCGAATTCCGGCGCGTATGGTGAGTAATGGAAGCAAATTTCTTCTCTGCGAAGAAATTGTTCGCCGGAATTCACCTACAGATAATATTCTAATAAACACAATCCCTATAAAATTATTTAGAGGGTTTTTTACAATAGCTTCAAATTCGAATCTCAAGCTTGTCAATAAAGTCAGGGGATACTGTATAGAAACAGAATCTTTATACAAATGTTGTCAATTGGTAAATATTAAAAAAAAAGTCCAAACGACGACTTTAATTAGATAAAAAAATTAAAACCTTTCAATGTTGAAAAATCTTGTGAGGGGTCATGCACAAATTACGTCACGCTCCAAGGGGGGGGGTCAAGCCAAGCGTGACAAGCCTTACAAAATTTTCAGAGGACTCATACAAAAAACGTGACAAAGGGGGGGGGGGGGAGGGGGTCGATAAAGTCGAAATTTAGCGTGACATAATTTGTGTACCATCCCTGAATAGCGATGTTTTTCATGCCGTTTCTTGAATAATTTCATGGTCCATAATACGCAAAGGGTTCATAACCGGCAGCGACTCCCTAGTTCGAACAAATCTGAAGGCTGTTCAAATGGTCTTGCTCTTCTAGACAAGAAAAAGTATTCGACAGTGTTTGGTATGAAACATTTGATTTAAAACCTAAAAACACGGTGTCTTTGTGGTGTAACTTTATTACAAAAAAATAGGTAAGTCTGAAATTTCGAACTAAAAACAATTAGACTTTGCTCTTTCATTTGCGACCAAAATCAAAATAATCGGTCGGGGGGTCCAGAACATTTTTTTTTTTATTTTGTGTGAAGTATTCATGGATATGTGTTTTTTTACCAACACGCATTGCGTTGGACATAGATACGGGACAAACTGCAAGATCTAACCATTTGAACACCTTGGCTTGGAAGGTAAAGTTGTTCTTGCTCAAAAGAGCTGTAATAAGCATACATGACATATGATATACGCATAATTGCAAAACTGTCTCAAACGTCATTTTAGTTATTGTCCACGAAAAACCTTGAAAATCGTACTTAAATTGGTCATAATGATGTAAGAAGTTATTAGGAAATATTTTTAATAGGTGAAGATGCATCGATATCAAACCTCGAACTTTCAAGAGCTTGTTTGTAGATTTGTATCTTGAGAACCTGACAACCTTTTGCGTTGAACATTTTATTGATTAGTCGCCACCAGCGAGTGACCAGTGAATTACAGGTTGTCTGCTTCTCTAGACTTGTGCTTTTGAAAATTCGAGGTTTGGCTTCTATGTATATTCACCCTTGAAACCATTGATAACCGAGTGTGTAGCTCGTTGTTATTAAGCAGATAAACGGACCAAAATAAAAACTGTCACCGCTGGGAGACAGAGCAGACAATGCTTCGTCGTAGCATTGTGAAATAAAGTGTAAATCTATTCGTTTGCTCAGTAAGGGCTTATTCACAAATTTCATAACGCTTAAGGGGGTGGGTGGGTGTCCTCATGATGTTACGGCTCATACAAAATTTGTAGAATGTTCATACAAAAAGCGTTACGAAGGGGTGGGTGGGTGTCAAAAATGGTCTTTTTCGGCGTTATGAAATAAATGAATGAACCCTAATAACAAGCTATGGCTTTTAGGACGAGATCATAAATTATGCGAGATTTCTCTTTTTACTCGTTACAAAAGTGACTTATCCGCCTTTCAAACAACACAATTTCAGTTATTCGAATTAACTAGTAGAGGGTTTCGCATGTGATAGACCTTGTTATAAGGCATGTAATATACTTGCCCCATGGTGCTGAAAAATACGCTAATTTGGCTGGTATTTGAGAAGTTTCAAATCTTATATTTTTCATGTTACTTTCTTTATGGCACAGTGCTTATGAAAAGATCAGAAACTAACATCATGAGGCTAAAATGGGTTTGGGATTTTTGTACTTGTTTGCAGTACTATAACCCCATATTAGCCCCTCTACCGGCAGCTTCATTTTTTCAAAATATTCAAATAGCGATAACTTTTTTGTTTCTCAATATTTTTGAAAAAACAAATTCCACAACTTCTCAAAAAACTCTCTTATTTTCAGAATCTGTATCGGTTTTGAGCATTGGTCATCTATATTAGGAGATATTCCAAAATTCCTTGGGGGACCGACGCATAGCCATAACTCTCGTAATTATCTCTGGCTTCAGATTTTTTCTCATATTCGGTTATTCGCTTTTCAAAACTAAAATTTGATGAAAGTCTATTGTGAAGAAATTAAACAAATCGGTGTAACTGTTTTTGAGCAATGAGCTTTTATGTTTTTGGTACCACTCTAGCCATAACGAGATCTTGAAAACTTCTTAAAACGTCATATTGAAATTTTATATGGGAAGTGTCGGTCCCCCAAGGAACACCGAAATATTTTTAAAACCAGTTGACCAATGGTCAATACCGACATAGATTCCAAAAGTAGAAGAGTTTTTTGAGAAGTTGTGAAAAAATGGTGGAAAAATATAGAGAAACAAAAAGTTATCGCGATTCAAATATATTTTTGTGCTGAAAAAATGAAGCTGCCGGTAGAGGGGTTAAGCTAAATGATAGCAAACAAACTCATGAATATCTCTTCTGCTATCTGTCGAATTGAATTTCTCTCTTCAGCAAATTTCTTTATTATGGTTTCAAGAATGAGCTTTTACAATGCGATAATAAGTTTGTACTTACATTACAGTACAAGCGTGTTTGGAACTTACCTCAAAATTTCTTCATAGTAATTTCCATATAAACCTACATTGTCTTTGGGCCACCTTAAATCACCACCTAGAAAGCTGCGAATTTCACAGAACACTTTTTTATAGTAAGGATAGTAAGGAACATATGTGAGATTAAATTCTCAAACATTTTTTAATTTTGAACCGCCCTAATGTACATAAACACATAAATAGACAAATTCAAACATATGTGCAAGTCTCTCGAAATAAAAAAAAAATACTCTGGACCCCCCGACCAATTATTTTGGTTTTAGCAGCAAATGAACGCGAGAAACCTAGACTTTATTGTGGAGAAGTTTCAGACTTACCTATTTTTTTGTAATAAACTTGTTCTACGAAACACACCGTGAAAAACCTTTAATTTTTCAACTCACATTGTTAGAATAATTCAAAGATATCTGTCAAATCGTACACTTTAGGTTGATTATTCTGACTTACTTAGGCTTACCAAAAGGATGTTTCAGAAAGGAAAAAAAAAATACTTTATTGGTTTTGAAAATGGAGGACATTTTAAAATATTGTCATACTAGGGAAAGTGTACCAGTTATGGCTACAGTGGTTTGCTATATGGTCATATGTGTTTTCTAGAAAAGTTTCACATTTCTCGCATAACTTCTGATCTCGCCCTAAGAGCCATTGGTAACCATGTGTGTAGCTCGTTGTTACTGAGCATTTGAATGGATTTCCATGCTATTTAACAACGCTATGGGGAAGAAAAGATCGTTATCTACCTGCCCGTGATGTTGGTTTGGATGCTTATTCTTTCTTCTGCTTAGAAACAACGAGCTACACACGTGACTACCAATGGCTTTTAGGGCGTTATCTCAGAGTACACGGGAAAAAATTCTGTGGTAAAAATTACTATTGTAGCTGACTACGCCCATTCTTGAAACTACCATGGAATTTCAGACCAATTTACTATGTTTACGGTACATCCCACCACATTACTGGTACATTTGACAGAAATAATTTACAACAATCTGATTTCGACAACAGATATGGTAAAATCAAGCGCATTTCTGGTCTGCTGAAAATTGCCGGTGCGAGCGCTTAAGTTAACCCCCTAAAATGGTAGTTTTTACCGCACAATTTTTTTGCGTGTATGCGAGATTTGGAATATTTTTGAATGTTTTAACATCAAGATATTTTTGACATCGAACTACTTAAACACACAGAATGATTAAAATTTTGAAGTGAAGATAATCAAATTATCACGTATGGCGAAATAGGGAACCATTATGTCCATAACTGGTACACCTACTCTAGAGCATGAAAAAACAAGAATGCTATTGAAAACTACTGATCATTTAATCATTTATTCAAGAAACTACATAAAAGAAATAAGTTTCGAGAATGCAAAACAAATTATATAATCAATATCGTAATACATTCATAATTTGAATAAAATCAATATAAATTGAAAACCTCCAAAAACCTACTAATGATCGCTGAACCGTATCCAAAAGGTCTTTGTTCCCTGAACATGCTCAGCCATGAAATGAAACTGAAAAATGTGTTGAACTGTCCTTAATCTTCATTGAAAACATTATAACAAAAAAGTTAATATGAAATTCAGCATTTTTTTCTCTTTGTTATTGAGATTTTTAGCCCTAGGCTGGTTCATCTCATGTGCTTAAAAAGAAGGGGGAGATTGTTCAGGAAAAAAGGAAACCTGGCTAGAAACCAGGGGGATGGGAACTGAAAGTTTTCGAGAATACATAATTGTTTTTTTTTCTTATGGCGAATTTCGAATTTGTGCTGTTGTATCGATTTCCGTTTCATATCTGGGTACTTGCGAGGTCTGTGTCTGTTTCCGTGTTGCTTTTTCGGCATTCATTGTTGCAGTTGAGGATATCTCTCGGGAATCCTGCAGATTTTGAAAGTGAAAAGATTCTACAGGTAGCAGTCGGTACCTATATTGCGTCATAAATTTTCTCTTCTTTTAAAAATTTAAGCAGCTTGGCTTGTCTTTTTTATCTCCACTTAGTGCTGTTTGAACACACACAATGTTGTGTTCTTACGAAGAGAGCAGGACAACACGCAATAAAATGTTCGACGGAGTTGTGGGTGTGGCCGGTTTCGCAAGCTATTCTGAATTCGTCCCCTTTGGCTCCCATATTATGGGAGAGTCTGGTATGTTCCGTGCGTAATCGAGAAAGGACAATTTGGTCCCTCCGTGATGCTAGGTCGTCCCATCGTTCAACATTAGGTTTGATTTTCCTCGCAAAGGTTGTTTGGTCTTGATGCCAACGAAGAGACCATGAGTCCCAGACCACATTCTTAAGGTGATTATAGAACAAAGCCACACCTCAAATTTTCAAGAGCACAAGACTTGAGAACCAAACAGCACTCCGCTTTGAAAATTTATCCCAGTGGTTACTACCAGAAAGCAAGTAATTTGATTGATTTTTAACGCGAGCTATTGTCAGATTCTCCAGTCTTGTGCACTTGAAAATTTTAAGTTCGGCTTCGTTTTATAATCACCTTAACCCAAAGCCTTATGTCGCCCGCCGGAGCTTTAGGTGTTAGTAGACGGCTTAGTCGACCCCGATTTGCCAGCAGGTCCGCCGGTTCATTACCGTGTATTCCACAGTGGCCGGGTACCCACATAAAAAATTCAGCATTCGATTACTATTAAAAAGGAAAACATTTTCAGCCCAGAGGAGGACGAGAGGACATATGATCAAAAAGGAGGACATATCCTCCCAAACGATACCATCTGGTAAGCCTAGACATAAACCAATAATATCAAAATGTTATGATGAAAACAAACGTTTAATCTGCGCAGATGAATTCGTTGTCAATTATTAAAAATTTAATTTTAGCATCATGTTTTTGATGATAGTATTTCCTATAAGAAATGAATGTAATGATAATAAAAGAAATATTTTCTTTCCAAAAACAAGCTGAGAAGCATTTTATACATTTATACTTTTTTTCGTTTATTCCGGTAATTCCACTAAGTTTGGATAACCATCAATATTGTTAGTTTAATGCCTAGTTACTTTTTGCCCGGTATGCACAAACAGCAGTGTCCGTAGTTAAATATTATTTTTACAATCATAAAAGATACAACAAGAAAAGAAGGATAACTTCGCAAACGAGCAGGCTCAAATTTTGAAGTGCTTCTCTGCTGTATCGATGGTCAGCTACATGCGATTTAGAACCACTGAAACGCCGTAGCCTCTATGTTGGATTCAGTCCCTGCTGGAAGGTAAGTTGCTGTTGCTTCTTGATCTCGTCCTGCATCTCCATGGCCATTTGCTTGTACTTTTCCGCTTTCTTTTCGTCCTTTGTCGTCCCATCACCTTTCGCGTACATTTGACTAAGATTTGCACAGGCGTACATATTCCGCAACTCGCAAGCCTTGTACGCAAACTCGAAGGCTTTATGCATGTCCCGTTCCACGACATAAGCCCCTTCCGGAAGCAACGATGCGCTACTGCCCGGTGAAAGCTTCTCCTTCTGTTCCAGCTCTTCCTTAACTTTAGGTGTGTTGAACTCGTCTTTCAGGACACCGGAGATGTGCATGCCGGACAGGTAAAAGCAGGCATTGGCATTGTTCATACTGCATGCCTTCTTCAGATACTCAAACGCCTTCGGGACGTCCCGCTTCATATCCTTGGGGATGGATTTGGAAACTAGGAGCAGTCCGGAATGTAAGCACGCATCCGGATCGTTGAGTTCGCATCCCTTTTCATAGTAACTGTAGGCCTTCACCGGGTCTCCCTTATCCGAGGCACGGCCCTTGCCCAAGAAGCTATAGTTTCCGTATTTAAGACAGCTCTTCGCATAGCCATAGTCATCGCAGTTGGACCGGTACACTTTGGCGGCTTTATCGAAATCCTTCTTGATTCCCTCAAGATAATCGCCCAAAAGATGACACACTACAATTACAAGAATAGAACAATAGATTACCATCGGATGGGAGTTCGCTGACCTTTCCTACCAAGTAAAACACGAAACCCCTTTTATCTTCTTATCGCATTAATGCGAAGAAAGGTGTTGTGTAATATTGTTTTTGCTCAGCTGAGATGCCTTCCACTTGACTTACCGTCGGCTTTTTTCTCTGAATAGCACCCGAATCGATACTCGATCCCCAACTTCTCCAGGTATTCCTTAACGTCCGATTCGTTCTTCAGGTCGAACGACATTTTGCGAACCTGTAGTTATCCACTGCAAATTTTATAATTAAAATTATTTTCCTATGTTCTACGGTCAAAAACGTGAAACGATCCGACCGCGATGATTGTTTTGCCTGGACCTCGCTCTCGCATGCGATCATGCGATGCGCGAACACGATGACGGCTGTCAAAACCTACAAACCCATTTACACCCACCGCACGGTGGCCGCATATTGTACACAATTTGGTCAAAAGTATTATTGCGCTGTTCACACCTAAGATTAAGATCGGACCACTGGGTATAAAACTGGATTCAGTTTATGATCCAGTCGCTGATTGGATTCTATAACATTCCCCAGAAAACCATTCCCCTGAAACTCATTTCCCAGAATTCCATTCCCCAGAATCTCATTCCCCAGAATGTATGTACCATTCCCTAGAATTTCACTCCCCAGAAAACTAATCCCCAGAATGGACCATTCCCCAGAAAATTATATACCTACTTTGAAGTTTTGAAATAAAACCTAGTTAAAAATTACTTGAAAATGAAACTCCATACAAAGTTGTTTACAAGTACATGAGAAGATTAGCATTGGTGCTGCTAATTATGAACACTTTACGTATAATTTAAATTTCATTTGCAAATGAACCATCACAGTAGTTTCACTTTTATTGACACTTATGAAGACTGATAAATCAATCTAAGGGAAACACAATATCCAATATTTATTTAAAAGAATATACAACTCATCACTATTCTGCACTAAACAGAGCTACACCCTTCTTTCGGTATAATAGTTTCCAACTGTATAATTTCACATGTATGTTCAGTTTTTTTTTATGAAATATAGTGATGTATCCAGCTGTTCATCAATGTTTTAAGAAGATGCATCATATCTTACCTTTTGGGGCTACCTTGAATGGAATAAAGACGATCGTAGTTTCATATTATACGTTTCCGATATAATTATTACGTAATTTCGGAAAAATAAAAACGTACTATTCTGCACATTAAATTCTTACGTCCTTCTTTACGTCAAGTCTAAATTACAAATGACTTAATTAATTTTGCACAAAATAGTGATACACCCTTCTTTCAGTCTTATCCTGTTGACTATATAGACAAAATGTTCCGTGAGAATACCAAATGGCAAGAAGGCATTTGGCATGATTGATTAAACTTTGTCTGTGATTAAATGATCAAGGACCATTTGACATAATGGTCATTTGTCCAATGACTATTTGGCATAACATGAAGAACATCCTTTTTGAAAAAAGAGAAGGTATGGCTGGATGGCAAATGGCTTAATACCAAATCATCTCCATCGATATATTTTGCCTATATCATTAATGGAATAATATTGAAAGAAGGGTGCATCACTATATAAGCAAAAATAAACATATAATTTGTATATTTTATGGAAATTTACTGAAAGAAGGGTGCATTATTATAATATGCAAAATATTCATGAATAGGGGAATTAGGGGCATAATGGACACATTAGGCAAATGCTTATTTTACATTGAATGGAAATATGTTTCAGTTACTCTCGGCTGGTGTCCAAGTTCGTAATTATTATGATGTGCTGCATCCATCCACGGTAAAAAAAAATCTTATCAAATGTCAGAAAAACGAGATAGAAAATTGGGCCCAAAACACGACTGATGAAAAGGTATCCGGATAAAATAAACACTTTCGTGGAATTCAGTGAAAACTTAATTATTAATGGGTGTCAAAACGTAGTGATATGTAAAAGTACTTCCCCCTTACTCATTAGCAAGAAAAAACTTCTCTAGGCTCGTTACTTTGCTCTAAAATTAAATTCTTCCACTGCTTTTGAAGCTGAGAAAAAAATAAAGTAGAACTTCAGAGGACAAATGAAGCAAAGCATAAACTTCTATACCGTCAAAAAGTTCATATACAATACATATTTCGTACAGTTTATAATGTTTTGAATAAGGGGTTGTTCATTTCGCCCCGTGTGCTCATTATGCCCCTAACCCCCCTACCTACATACAGTGGGGATTCGCTCTTTGGGGGTCCGCTACATGGAATGACTCGATTGTTGGAAGTTCACTGGTTGGAAAATATTCCAACTAAAAACCACTCAAATGTCACCAGAAAATATCAAACTGACTTTGACGTCTGAGTACCGTCGCATGGAAGATTCCATATATAGATCAAATGCGTATGTGCGTTTCGTGACGATTTGCTCTCCAGATGCGTTAGTGTTGAGCATTTTCACCAGCTGTCAGTGGTCGGGTCGGATTCGCTAGATGGAAGGCAGTCGTGTTCCAACCAGCGAAACCCCGCTGTATTTGTTTTGTCACATCCAGGCCCATGGCACGGGACGACTTTTAGCATAGTCAACATCTCCATGTGTTTACTCATTTTCGGGTAATTTGAAACGAGAGTGCAATCAGAATGCGAAGTTTTGTTTAATATTTATGATCCATAATCGAGCAAGAGTCACAATCAAATCACTGATTGCTTGCTAGGAGGCTTGCAGGATGCCTTTTAATGTTTGCTCTCCTTCCAAAACCATCGAAATGTTGAATGTGCTTCAACTTTTTGGCACATTATTAGCTGATTTAACAATATAAAAAATTGATAAACAAACCATAGCAAACAATTAAACAAAACAATGGTCTTTATTTTCACAGTTCTTACAACTGACAGTGAGCGATATTCACTTATCGCCCGGGACATCCTGGCTACGAAGAACACTGTGTATCGATATATGGTTGTCATGGGCCTGGTCAGACCTTAGCCTGTCACATAAGTGATTCACGCAAAGCAAAAGTTAAAAAAGATAAAAATGGATATTCATATAGCTTTTTGGGGAATGAGATTCTGGGAATGGTTCGTTCTGCACTGAAATCAAATCTCCATTATATTTTATGTGCAGAAATCAAATAGATGCAAATTTTTTACCTCGCAGTAGATTTTATGTGCCGCATATCAATCTTATTTGATACCAATGGAATAAAATGTTCATGCAAATATTTTTCACTTGCATTGTAATGCATTATGAAGGTCACGTTGTTACAACCTATCAACACAGACAAACAGACGTAACAGCTAGAACAATTATCAATTCAAAACATACTCACGTGAACATTTACGCCCAATGCTTCATTTGGCCAACCGTGAACTAGGTGGTGGTAGTGAGTAAACGCCAAACTCGAACAAAAGTGAGGCGAGCGCCACAAGTGGCCCGTCGGCCTACTACCAAATATTAGAATTGGGCGCTATTCTGCTGTTCGATGAAAATAATTAGAGTGTTACGTATGTTTATCTGTGCTATTAAGGTTGCAAATTGAATTCAAGAATAGAAATTCGTAGAGCAACGGACACAAAAATATGTCGCCTTCTGTATCATCATTTTTTAGAGGTAATCCCATTTTTATTATACGTTACTAAGCATTTATGGTTCCTGTTTTCCAACAGATTCCGAGAAGTAACAGGACTGCACTGCCGTTATACGCATAATTGTCCCATGTTACTTTTTGTGCATTTTGACTTTTTGCCATCAAACAGTTTATTTTTACGTATAGTTTTAGAAAACACTTACCAAAAATTAACTTTGTTCGGAAAATCAATGAAAAGCAAGCCAAGTCAATTTGTCCCATTGTTGAATTTCTACGCATAACTGTCCCACTACTGTATTTCTACGCATAACTGTCACACTATACAATTCGCTGCGCTAATCTTGAACAAAATATTCAGTTGTGAGTTTTGAATTAGCTGGTGTTTGTGAAAATCGTTTTGAACATCTACTTACGTTGGCTTTACATCCCATGTGGAACACAACCCGTGTTATGTGCATTGTGGGATGCATTCGTCATTCATGCGTCATTCATCACGAGGAGTACTGAATTAATCCCACTTGAAGAACCAGTAATTACTTTAATTTCGAGTCCATGGCTTGCGAAAAATCAACTTCATGATTTAGCAAACCAAGTCCAAATAAAAATAGTTCGACCATTTTTGGAAGACTAGGCCATATGCTGGGTTGGTCCAAATACTGGTTCACTGGTGGAAGTGGCCATGATATTGGCGAATCTAAAAACTGGCTTGCGACATATCAATTTGCATGAATTTGCAAATTAGGTCTACAGGTGGTTCGAATGTATTTGAATGACTTGACCACATGTCGGATTGTTCTGAATTCCCGGTTTCCTGGGGGAAATGGCCTCTAGACTGTCGGTTCTGAAACCTAGCTGGCAACATCAAACTTCATAAATTCACAAATCAAGGCTAAAAGAGGTAATTCAAAGGTTCCTGGATGACTTGATAACATGCCAGGTTGGTTTGGATACCCTGTTCCCCAGAAGAAGTAGCCATTATATTGGCGGTCTTGAGACCTATCTTGCGACATATCAAACTTGATGAAGTCAAGAAGAAGTCAAAGTCAAGTCAAAAGAAAAATAGGATGACCTGGCCACATACTGGGTTATTCCGCATAGTTGGCTCTTCGGTGCAGGTTGCAAATATGTTGGTGGTTTTAAAACTTAATATGCGATGTATCAAACATATCATGATATGTATTGCAAACAAAGTCCAAAAAAATGTCAAATCGTGTGAAGATTTGTGTGAATTTTGAGTTAAATATTTACTCAGCAGAATAACCTTGAATTCGCAGATGATTTTCTGTCAAGCCTGCAGCTGGAAGAGTCGATTTAGGAATTAATTACATCTTATAAACTCTCTTACTTACTCATCCACTCTTTCTTTCACTAACTCATACATTTTCTCACTATCACTCATATAGAAAACTTTGCTTCCCATCACAAACTATAAAATCGTTTTTTTTTTTTCTCTTCCCCACACGTGGCTCCGTTTGGCACATGTCACTTGAGCCTTCATTAGGTGCCTTAACATAGTCTTGAGGATATACGTCCTCTACATACGGTACAATCTATACGTAAGAACGGTCATCCACAGCAGTATGCTTAGCACATAATTGGTTACTACTCTCAGTGGGACTGTTATGCGTAGAAATTCACCAAAAACCCCGTATTTCTAGGCATAACAGTCCCATTTTGAATTTCGTAGCCAAATTTACTTCATTCCCATAATAAAAACTCTTGACTCTAATAAACACGCTATTCTTTATACTATTATGAAGATTTCAATTCAATTTAACACACACCTGGTCAATATGAGGCCTAAATGTGTTAAAATCTTTAAACGCGTTTTCTCGATTACATATTTTGGAACATGGGACAATTATGCGTATAACGGCAGTGCATCGGATTAAACTCTACGATGGTGAATGCCATGAACTGCCATGGAATCAGTGCCACTTTTTTCACAAGTGTCGGATTGTTTCGCGATCTTCGGGAATATTCTGCATCGTATAAATGCCTATCGAGGTATGTATTCAGAATTTTTATTGAGGTCAATAGGCGGCCTTTCTTTGCGATTTTTCTTTGCAAAAGTAAGTTTTCCCATAGTAAATCCCATACAAACATTGAACGGATGGCGCTAAAATATAGTTTCTCCAATCGAGCTGTAATTTTGCACAGTTGTTATGGGACCAAAATACAATTCAAAAAGTGGACTGGAGCGAGAATCTAAATTTTGTCCCACACTATTGGTCACTATGCACCGCCACCACCCACACAGTTACCCACCACACGGAAAAACGGAACAGACCGAAACTGGAACACAATCTTGAGTTAACTGAAATGTCCATGTCTTTTATTTTAGAGTGATTTTGTTTTTGTTGACAAGATTAAAATCACGCAATCTTCGCAACAGCAATTTCCATAATTTCCTGCTAAATTTTTCAAAGAAAAAATAAAGATTAGTTTTAATAATGATGGCTTGGTAATAGTGGTACATTACTCCCAACTATGAATTTAATCCCGGAACATCTCAACTTCGACGAAATCTGCCGTAGTTGCATGACGAAAAAGGATTGCATGCGACCTCTGTTTGGTTCCAGTTTGGACTCGATGCTGATGACTGTGGCAAACGTTACGGTAAGAACACAGTGAATTACTAATAAAGCAGGGCTGGTAGCAGATCTCTTTTATCACTGTTTTAATGAAAGTAAATATCTAAAAATCTAATCAGCGATTTATTTTTATATCTGAAAAAAGAAATTTCATCAGAGACTACTATTTTATGATGTCATTAAGAAATACTTCCCGGCTTTTTCCCTAGAAAATTCGTGAGAAATGTCTGTAGTAATTCCTGAAAAATCCTTAGAAATCAGTGGAGACATGCCTGGCAAAAAACCTGTTTAAAATACTTCCGGCAAATCTCTAGATTAATTTTCGATGGAATTCCTAGAAAAAATACATAAAGTAAAACAAGCAGTAATACTTGTCGTAATGTCACGAGTACTATTATTTATTTAGTTGGTGTTACATCAATTGATTTAATAAAACCTCGTTAACGATGTTACGCCAATTTAGTCGGTGTCTCTCCAACTTCGATTTTGGCCCACGTTCTCCAGATTTTGTTGCACCTGATCAAGCTACCTTGCTTGCTGTGCTCTCCGCCTTCTTGTGCGAACCGGCTTCGACGCAAACACCATCTTTGCAGTATTGTTGTTCGGTAGTCTTGCAACATGCCCTGCCCAGTGCACCCATCCGGCTTTCGCAACCTTCTGGATACTGGGTTCGCCGTAGAGCCTAGCGAGCTCGTGGTTCATTCTCCGCCGCCACACACCGTTCTCCTGCACTCCGCCAAAGATCGTCCTAAGCACCCTTCGTCACGAGTACTAATTGAGATTTAAACAAAAAAAACTTACAAATATACTTGAACGAATGTCTAAAAAATCCTTATAAAAAATATTTTCTCCTAGTTTTTCCTTCCGGTATAGTTGATTCTTTTTAATTCCTGTTGGATTTCTTTCAGGTCCCTGTTTGATTATTTCAGCCTCTTTTTAATTCCTGATTGGTCTCTTTTTTGCCTTAGGGCTTCCAAGTTCTTATTTTCAAGACACTCAGATGCTACCAGACCAAAAGTAGTGAATATTAAGATATTATTGTCGCACCACCACCAAACCGGATCGCGCCAGTGTGACTCGCGACGCGCCTTAGCTCGCCGCATTTTTAAATCATATTTTTAGTGTGGCGCTGGATTCTTACGATTTTTATGAACCCAGCGCACTATTCATATATTAGTCGCGACGCTCGGGGCCCAAGAAAAAATGAATTTAAAAAAAGTGTTGGTCTTGATTTCTACCGGATCCATAATACAAAAATTGCTCCGCAGGTATCCCTTGACGATGGATATCCCGCCCAGATGTGTGTCCAGTGTGTGCTGCAGGTCAGCCGGGCGTTCACTTTCAAGCAACAGTGCGAGAAAACGGATACCACTTTGAAGGAGTATCTCAGCCGAAGAGTGCTAAGGCAGTTGAGCGACGACAAGGAGCTCGAAGTATTGGAAGATGATGATGGCCCAGAAGACGAAATACAGATCATTTCCATACCCTCGCAAGACCAATCGCTTGGGTTTCAGTTTGGCGGCCGACATCAGGATGAGTGCGTTTTGGTATTAAGTACTGATAGGGAACCGGACGATCTAGATGGAGAGAGGGGAAATGTTTCTGCGGAGATGGAAGTGTCGGAACATGGCGTGGAAGGAGAATGCCAACAAATTAAACTTATCACGTCCTCGTTCGACCACTCTCAGGATATGCTCGGATTCGCGACAATAGCTTTAGATGAAGACATTGAGGATGATGATCATTTTGGTAATCATGTTGATTTTATTACAAATTTTCGGCATATCGATTAAACGTAATATCCATATTCTTTTGCAGATGAGACATACGAGCATGAAACAGAAGAGGCGACTCCATTTGAGATTGATATTAAGCCGACTCTGTACATGACCAATGCTTTCAAATGTGATGACTGCCACGAAGAATTTAAATTCAATGAGGAATTGAAGGTATGTATGTCCTGTAAGGATTATATTGGAAATAAGTTGAACACATTTTTAATAGTCCCAAACAAAGTTTGGTCCAACTTATGAACAATTCCATCATTCTAAAAGTTGTTGACAAATAATATGGAAGTCTAAAGAATAAAGTTACTTTCTTTTGCTTACAAAAAACGTGATCGATGCGATTTTTATCAGACACTGGTAGACCAGAAGTAAAGAGGACCAACAACAAAAAATCAATAAGGCTTATAGACAAATGAGTTAAGGAAATACAGGAAGAATCAGAACATTAGAATCATGAAAAATGATTTAAAATTTTCGAAGAAATTGATTATAGAATTTCCTAAAGGGAATTTTTAGCAGTATTCTTCTTACACGTTTGAATTGTTTGGTTCTAGGCTATTCCAGCCTAAGGAATTGTACTGCTTTGAGGTTTCGAAGTTTACATGTACAAGACAAACACGTGTCAAATGTACAAATTTAAATTGAAACTGAGGGAAATCGTGTGCTATAGATGTTGTAGTGACCAGCCTCTTTACATAGTCTATTTTACACACTTTCCAGATCACGTTTTTCTTCGATTTTCTAACGAATTAGACTAAATTATTAACACATTTCTTCCATCATTATAAAAGCACGTTTATTCTTTAATTTTCAGCATAGTCAACTTTCGTTCGTTGCACTAAACCTGTAGCCCACTTAGTGAAAGACTCACTAATCGGGCTGAGTTTCGAGCTGTGAAATAACATAGAACAAAAGTAAAACAGAGCTACCAGCATTGATAAATTGCGTCTTATATCAGAAAATGACGTTTGCCTTCGTTTTAGGTGGGCTATAGCCCAACTAAGAGGAGCCCAACTAAGGGGAGCCCAATTAAAACGTAGCCGACTTAAAGATAGTGCAACGAACGAAATTCGACTGTACTAGCTAACAGTTCGTTGGCTCACGAACATACCTTGTTTTAACTATACCATATAACCACAGACAAACAGACGTCACACTCTCATCGCTGTCCATCGACCAACTTTTTAACGATCGATTCAAATATTGGGTAGGTGGTCAATCGACCACCCACAGCGCTCGCGTCGTTTTTGTTCGTGTTTGACGTTTACACACTACCGCCACCTGTTGGTCCATCGGCCAACTACAGTGTTTTTAGCATTGGGCGTACATGATTTCGCGACTATGATTTTGATCGAGATTTGTTCTAAGTGTTACGTCTGTTTCTCTGTGATATAACTATATATCCAGGTTTTCCAGGTTTTGTCTTAATATATGTCTTAATATATACGAATGGTTTATTTTAGAACACTAAAAACTTTTTTTTGGATGATAAGCGGTAAACGTGCAGTTATTCAGCAAGACCAAGCTGAGGGTCGTGGGTTCGAATCCCACCGGTCGAGGATCTTTTCCAGGGTGTCTACTACCTGGAAAAACCTGGAAAACCTGGAATTATCAGCGAATTTTATTCAACTTGGAAAAAACCTGAAATTCTCAGGGAATTTCGATCACAATCAGGGAAATTATTTTGAAGCAGTAATTCATGATAGAATATGTTCACGACAAAGGATTTTTGCGTTATAACCCAGAGCTATCATTAATTGCCAGAAAACTATCTTCATTCGAAAAAAATTCGGCTGCGCCGCTCTCCAAAAACTATATGAGCTGTTCAGTGAGAATTCTTTCGAGTATGAAATTTCATCAGCTTATCAAAACATGATTGATGTTTTCAATGTAGGTATCTAAATTTATTCGGTAAAGGATTAACATATCTAGGGCTGGTAGCAGGTTTTTTTTATATACAAATTTGTGGAAAGTCTCTAAAAAGTCTCTATTTTTGATAAAAGGTGTCTGAAGTCTCTATTTTAACCAAAATAGTATCTAAAGTCTCTTTTCTTTCCTTATCTTGCTTGCAGATGACTGAGATGCAAAATTTATTCTCGTATTTCTCGAGAACAGCATCAGGAAATATCCTTGTGGTTTCTCCAAAAATTTTATTATGAATTCTTCAAGAAATTGCTTCAGCATTTTTTTTTTTTTCATAGGATGCTTACAGGAGTTCCTCCATAATTTGCTTCAGGAAATCCTGAAGTTTCCCACAGAATTTCTCCCAAGAAAACTTGACAAGAATTTCAACGCCATTTCGTCTACGGTTATTCCAAAGAATAGATCCAAAAGCTCCTCGAGGGGTTATTCGAGTCAATATACCGGGTACCCCCGTTGGTTTGACCCAGTGTTTGGATTTCGATCATAATAAACCGATCGAACCATATTCGGAGAGAGTTACAGTTCGCGAACCATAACAGTTCGTGGCACACCCCATTCGGAGAGCCCTATGAATGTAAACATTCACTCTCTCGTTTGGTAGGTGGCACGAGAGCGTTCAAGAGCAGCAACTCTCACATACTGCAACATTATCGAGTCGTTTGGGTGATTTACGTTTTGCATAAAATTGGTAATAACTTTCATATTTACTAATAATGCAGCCTTTAACAACCTAATTTTAATCTATTGGACCATGGAAATATTCGCCTCTGTTTCTTGATCAGAATGAGTGTGGGTCAGCGAATGTTACAAGTGTTGACACACAGTGATCGTGGGTGGTGTGTGTCTGTCTTGTTTTCGTTCATGGTTCGTTATCTTCCAGGAATGATGAATGTCATGCGTGTGGTATGAATGCAGGCGGATAAATGAGATGAAATTATGGCTCGTGTGTCAATGATCAATTTTCCAAAGCCTGGTTTGACCACATTTAATCTGAACACTTTTTAATCTGTACCCCGCTAATTTGCACATCGTTCAGATTAAAAATGGTTCAAACGTCATTTTGCTCATGAAACAGAGTAAAGTGAAATGGAACGCTGTGGAATGGAGCGCAGAATCAAAACAAAACAGTGAAATAGGTAATCAGAAACACATTTCTAGGGTGACTAGATGTTCAAATTAAAAATGAGCCCCGATGGTTTGCATGAGGTACCGTTCAAATTAGCGGGGGGGCCCGGTATTGAGAACATTTCAAATAATTTCCTCAATTCGACCTGTGTTTCATTATTAAGTTTCTTAAGAGTTTTTTTTTCTAGGAATTTCTCCAGCATTTCATCCAAGGATCACTGGAGTTCATCCAAAAATTTTTCAATGAATTTCTAAAAAAATCCCCATGGAATATTGAAAAGTTCTTTTAAGGTTCAACACAATTTAACACCACAGCAATTTTTTCTATGAAATGCTTCGACTGTAGGAATGATTATTCCTACACAATTTTCTAGTAATTTCGTCCAGTGTTCCAGGAGATCTTGCGCAATATTCTGCGAGATATTATGATTTTTCTTTTTTTATTATTATCGTAGCAATAATCTTGGAAATCTTCTAAAAGTTCTTCAAGAGTAAGTCTTCCTGAAAATCCTCTTTAATCAAGGGTGGCCTAAGAAATTACATAAGTAACTGTAACAGAAGATACCCATAAATTTACGTCAAGGATTTTTTTAAATTCTCAGCTTTCTGGGAAATTACATTCAAATTTCCTTGGTGAAAACTTCTGGAAGAATGCTTGAGAAAATGGTTTTGAAAACTTCCTTGAGAAATATCTTAGAATTAATAGAAGAATTTCCGAGAAGAAATCCTGAAGGTATCTTCAGAGAAATTTGTAGTCAAAATCTTATAAAAATTCTAAAGAACAATTTTGTAGAAAATCCTGAGAAATCCTTGGAGGCATCTGGAGAAGTTTCTAGTTGAATATTACAACATGTTTTAAACGGGAGTCTTGGAGGATGTTCCAGAATAAACTAATTGGAGAATCACCGGATAAAATCCTCGAGGACTAAGGGTTTTTTCACAAAAAATATCTGAAGGAATTTCTGATGAAAGCCTTGTGGTATTTTTTGTGATAATGTTTGGAAAAATCTTGGTTCTATTTTGAGATATAAAAAAAAAAAACAAAATTTTTGGAGGAATTCCTTAGGAAAATTTTTGGAGAGTGAATATTTTAAACATAGATATGAATCAATCCCTTTTGTAATGTCGTCATAATACATCAATGAATGTTTGTCCTTTACTGGCATATACCAGATGTCTGGTATGTCGTCGTAATGTCGCAAAAAAAAAATATTTGAAAAAAAAGTTTTAAACATATTTTCAGAGAAATGTCTGATCTGATTAAACTATTTTGTCCTGGTTCCTGTTAGGTTTCGGTTTTTGATTACTGTTTTGTCTCTTTTCGATCTTTTTTTAATTACTTTTTAATCTCTTTTTTACTGGAAAGAGAATTCTAAATTTCATATTTTCAAGAAACTCATTCATTTTTTAAATAATTGGAAAATATTGGAACTTGAACAACAATCAATTCGAAATACATCCGTGTTTACATCGATAATCCGTGTTTCTATCATAGAAAAATGGATCCGGGATCCAAAAGTTTTACGAATTATTTGTGTTAATTTAGATTGTAGATATATTGCCACATATCCAAATAAAGTTTAATTTAGCGCCCATGAAGCTGTCTAAGTTATCCAAACGACCGATGTAAATGAATGGTACATAATCTGTACAAAAAATACTTTCAAGAAGACACATACTGATGCACTTGAAAGTTCCGTTCATTAATTTGTTTTAGACATATAAAATTACAGTATTTCTTGAACCTGGAATCATTTTTATAAAACCTGGAAAAAACCTGGAAATATCAGGTAATTTCATTTTGCTAAACGAGTAGACACCCTGTTTTCGGTTTGGAAATTTTCTCGACTTCCCTAGGCATAGAGTATCTTCGTACCTGCCACACGATATACGAATGCAAAAATGGTCAATTGGCAAAGAAAGCTCTCAGTTAATAATTGTGGAAGTGCTCATAAGCTCATAAGAACACTAAGCTGAGAAGCAGGCTCTGTCCCAGTTGGGACGTAACGCCAGAAAGAAGAAGAAGGTATCCTTGAAAATAAATTTATCTAACAATAAATTTCAAAGTATGTTTTACTTTAAGAGGAAAATAACCATCATCGTTTTTCAAATTATCGAAACCAGTTTTTTGCTCAAATTTTGAGCAATGTTTTTGAAAATCTATCATTGCATTGCACTTGCTATGTGTATAGCAATGATAGATTTTCACGAAGATTTTTTTAAATTTGAATGAAAAAACTGGTTTTTAATTTTTAATGATTGTTGATGATTGAATGATGGAATCTTGAGCCTTAAAAAAACAACTATCCGTTTTGTTCTTAACGAGTACACATAGGAAAAAAAATGATGATTTGTATTTAGTTGCCACAAAAATCAAGAATGTTCATCAAAATTTGATTTGATTTAATGATCTGAAAGTGCTTTTAATCACCAAAGTTTAATCATCAAACCCACAATATTTTTCTGGAGAACGTTTTGTTTTTTTTTTTCCTATACCGTGACATGCCCTATTACCGTTGGGTTAAAGAATTTTAGATTTCAGTCAGAAAAAAATGTATGATTATTCTCAAGTTTTTTAGGTTTTATACAGTAGATCGTTTTATATATTTTGCACAAAAATATTATTCGTACTAGGTATTTTGAAAATTTTAACCATAGTTACAGTTGCTATTGTTAAACATACCATTGTTCAAATACCGCGCATCTGATCCCGACTGCCGGGTGGTATTTTGAAACTCTCTCAAATGAACGAACGAAGCGTTTCATAATAAAAAGTTTTATATCAAACAATGTCTTGAAGTTTGTATGATTAATTCAGGAAATAAAATATATATTTTACTCAGCCATTTTGGAATTATAGCTGAAACACGGTATTTGGAACTCAGAAGCAACCGTCCCAACTAACATTCACTCATTTAACAAACACCATTATGGCAGTTTTGTCCAGCATCATGTTTTATAACATTTTAATAATTTCCATGGCCGACCTTTGTTAAAGCATTGTTCACACAAATTTGGAGAAACTTTAAAGCATGTCGTTGAATACCAACTTTATTTTCAGCTTTTAAAACGTTTTACAAGCATTTAGTTCAGCTTTTATTCGGCTGGTCTAAAAATAATTAAAGACTAATAAAAACAAAAAAATATTTTTCTAGGCACTTTATAAATGTAGTGTGCACTATTATTATGATAGTATAACAATCTTATTTAAAAATCGCCTGTATACTGAATTCGAACTCGAGACCTTCCAATCGTCAGCGGTATGCCTTGCCATCTGCGCCATCCTAGAATTGATGATTTTACCGTCCAGTGCAAAATATAAACTTCTCATAGCTGAATATTGACCATGTTCGAGCTTCTATTCGACAACGTCTAATCAACACATGGTACGCTAATCTACAACTGAACAAGCATATTATTCAGCTGCTGTTTAGTGCTGATCCAAGCTAAGTTCAGTCGGCTATTTTTAGCGCACAGTGAGAAAATTTATGTCAATGTTGGTCAAAATAATGTTTATTTACACATAGTAAAAACAGTCTGAAATGATTAATCTAATTTCATTATAAGTTTTAGTTTGTTCAAAACTGATTAATTAACTTAAAAATTTTTATAAATAATAGTTTGATTATTTTTTTATTTGTATTTTTCATAAACCTATTACATATGCATTGAAGTAAAAGTTTGAATCATTTGAAGGGTTAGTCCTCAGAAACCACCTGAATAGAAAAATATTCGAATATCTTGATGCGATTTTTATTTTCGAAAATGGCCAAGTAAATCATTTTTCTTAGAGCGCAGTATTTATTCAGTTGTGAAGAAATGTCATTTCAAATGTAGCTGGCTATAGAAATTTATTTAATCAATTCTGTCAAAGAAATTTCCATTTTTCTTGTACGGAAAAACATCCCGAGCAGGCGAAAAAAGCTTAGCAATAGAAAATATAATATGGATAGCTAAAAGTGATATTAACTTGATAGATATATGATATAAAATATCTGGAAATGATATCTAAAATAAACTACTAGAACAAAATTGGCATGTCATATTTAGATTCTGCAAGATTTTACCAATAGCTGCGAGCTATTCATTAGATCTGCGTACATCAAATTTTTCATAGGTTTAGAAGTTCCAGGAACAAAATTTTGATATTGTCTTCAGATATTTTATCTCTTATCTCAATCAAGTCAATGTCACGCTTTGTTTGTCAGTACTTTGCTCCTACTCGGAATACTTAGCTTAAATGTTTATTTTTGTTTTTCACAATAATTCTGCATTTCTGGAGACTGACCATGTTTATTTTCAGAACAGCTATTTCAAAAGTTTTAAGAAAGCATAATTTATGAGCTTTGAAATGCATTCGGAACTCAACACGAATCTATATTTTGTCCATTTTATGAAATTTAGCTATAGTGTGATCGCTTTTACAAGGCTTATTTATTGCTGAACAATGTGTTTGTTAATCGTCATTTTGGCCTCTATTGGATCAACTGTTCTTATAATATACTGAAGCTGAATTAGGATTTTATAAGATACTTATTCAGCTCTTATTCATGCTTATGTTAAACATGTGGGAATAGCTGAAGTGCGACGCAAGTAAAACGTTAGTTCGTCTTCTGAATATCCTTTTATACATATACATTTGTTTAGTGGAATATTAGCTTTTTAATTGGGGGAAACATGTCTTGTTCAGCTCATTTGTAGAACAATCTTGACTAGTCGAATTAGAATCTTTGTAAACGTTTAATAAGTGGCGATTCAACTTTTGTTCATTCTAATGCATAACGTTGAACATTGATCTAAGTTTGTGTTTAAAAAGCACCTTCTCAGCTCTTTATAGAGCAAATTTTTTATTCAGCTGCCATTACCATTATTGAACAATAATTAAACATGCATGCTTGTTTGTGGCTCTGAATTGTTAGTTGGGGTGCCCTAATACCGTGTGTTGGCTCCAGGCGAATGTATTCTAACATTTTTTTTTTGTTTGTGTGTACAACTTTAGTTCAATTTTGTCATGGCTTCCTAAAGACTACTTTTTATGGTAAAGTTTGTTACAATTGTTTAGAAAAATAAATATAATATGCCGAAAATCCACATAATTCACAAATACACGGTATTAGGCAACACACGGAATTAGAGCAGGTCACGGTACATGATATATTAGGGAAATCAGGGCTGATAGTAAATGATCAAATTACAAATAAGAAGTTTAGATACCTCTAGCATGAAAAAAAAGAATTATGAATACTAAAAGAAACCCAACAAGAATCACGAGATGAGAGTTTAATTCCTAAGTTGAACAGACCTAAGTATATTTCTAAGACCTTTTTTTGGTATTTGTTGTTACATCTCTTCGAGAGTTTGTTTTGAGATTTTTCATTAACTTACTAAGTAATTCTTCCAAGAATGTCGCTTTAGATACCTCCAACAAGTTAGTTTAGATTTTTTCTACGGATAACCACAGGAATCATTTATCCAAATATTATTTCATGGATTTTCCTAGAACTTCCTACAGCATTCCCATTTAGAGCATCTTCAAGAATTCGAAATTCCTGGTGTAGTGGTTAGAACACACGCCTCTCACGCCGAGGACCTGGGATCGAATCCCATCCCGAGACTTATGACGTAAGAAGTTATAGTGCCAACTTTCTTCGGGAAGTAAAGCCGTTGGTACCGAGATGAACTAGCCTTTGACTAAAAATCTCATTATTAACGATAGAAAAAAACTGGAAATTCCTCCATTTTTTTTTTTGAAAAATTTCTTAATGAAGTCTTCAAATATTTGTTGCAGTCATTCAAGGAAATTTCAAGGAAATCGTTTAGATTGTTTTGCAGATTTTTTTTTTAAATCTGGAATTTGGAAATAAAACCTTAGAGTAACCTCAGATGAAACTTGTGTAAGTTCTAAGTACGTCTTGATGAGTTCTTACGAGGATCTCTGAAAGACCTCCTAAATTTTTGATTAGACTTCATATAATATTTTTGATAGATTGTTAAGATATCTGAAAAAAACATTAGAATCTAAATATTGTCCTACAAGACGTTTTGAAGAAATTACATGAAGAAATTCGTACCTAAACTCTGGATCTTTAATAAAAATTTGAAGAATCCATGGAGATCAGGAAATTTTATTTGAAAATTTATTAGAGAAATGTTTTAACCGCTCTAGGTTTTTTTGGACCAAAATATAATAGTTTCCATGGGTTTTTTGAGCCTCTAGAATTTTGCACCAGGATTCACTGCAAGCAAATTAAAAAAGATACTTTAAAAATAAATTTTATTTAAATAGATACTTTAGAGACCTTTACCAAAAATAGAGACTTGCACTTAAATAGTGATCAAGGCTCTAAATAAATTTGCTTACCTGTTCTATTTTTTGTACCTATTGTATTTGTTGCTCTTTTCCTACAAAGTTTATTATTTTTGCATAACAGGCAACACAAATATTATAAAAATAAATTGAATGTTTTAAAATTTTTGCTCATGAACGGCACCCAACTGGAACTGTACTTGCTTTTACCAATATGGCAATCTTAAGTTCTATACCTTGTCCAAGTATGTTTTATGCTGATTAATTGAACATGTCAACTCGCGTTTCGATAGCGGTGCATCCGATTTTTTTTTGATTCAGGAGATTTTATGTCCCAAAAACGACTTAGTCTACCATGTATTACTGTTCAATAAAAAAATTTCCCTGAGTGTAGCCGAAACTCCCTGAGAATCACAGGTTTTTTCCAGGTTGAATAAAATTTCCTGATAATTCCAGGTTTTCCCGGTTTTTTTAGGTAGTAGACACCCTAAACACTCTGTTTCGAGGCTCTCATAATCCCAGACTATAGACATGCCCTATATCAACTGCAGTGATTCGCAGTAGACAGGATGTCCCGGTCCCGATCTATCGTGCCTATTCTGCGCGGCTTGTGAGGTGACACGAGTCGAATTAGGTGACAATTGTCGACTCGCTCCCATTTGATTAACATTAGTCGTCTCGCGACTAGGCGAGTGCAAGTCGTCTCGACTCACACGCCGCGCAGAATAAGCACATATCTCACAACCCAATCGGGCCCTCTGTCACCATAGAGAATGGTGTATCAATCTTTGTCGACAGCTTAATCCCTACCCATTTAAAATTCAAAACATTACAACAGTGTACTTCCCTAGGCAGGAGTAACCTAGAACTAGAAAATTTAAATATGCTATTAACCCCTCTACCGGCAGCTTCATTTTTTATTGTCAAAAATATTTTCGAATCGCGATAACTTTTTTGTTTCTTGATATTTTTGCACCATTTTTTCATAAATTCTCAAAAAACTCTTCTAGTTTTAGAATCTGTGTCGAAATTGATCATTGGTTATCTGAATCCGGAGATATTCCAAAATTACTTGGGGGACCGATGCGTTAACCATAACCCACGTCTATTTCTCAGGCTACAGAATTTTTATCGTATTCACTCCTCGGTATGATACATTAATACAAGTGTGTTGTGAAAAAATGAAGCAATTTGGTGCAGCCGTCTTTGAGTAATGAGCATTTATGTTTCTGGTACCATGCTGGACAAATAAAGATCTTGAAAACTCTAAAAAACCTCATATCGTAACTTTCAGATTTCTCCAAGAATACTGAACCGATTTGTATGATTTTTTCAGAGTAGCTCCTTATTACCTGGCATTGTATAGTACACATTTAATTTTTTGATAAATTGACCAAAAACAAAATGGTTACCAAAGATATTTTATATGGAGAAAGTCGGTCCCCCAAGGAACATTGGAATATCTTCAAAACTAGATCATCAATGATTAATATAGACACGAATTTCATAAACAAGAAGAGTTTTTTGAGATCTTGTGAAAAAATGGTGCAAACATATCGAGAAACAAAAAAGTTATCGCAATTTGAATATTTTTTTAGCGGTAAAAAGTTAAGCTGCCGGTAGAGGGGTTAATAAGAGCAACGGCCTCTCTACCGTAATCGATCGGTCGAGATCCGATGAATTTCCTGACCGGTAAGTGATCGGTAGGTAGCGTGGTCACGAAGCCAACTTCTTAAAATAACATCTCTCTCGCATTGATGTCTACATGTAACCGACGATTCATGTGTCAAATGTACATCTCATACATCCGAAAGAGGTTTAGACTGCGAAATGATGATAGCATGTGCTGTTGGGTAATCGAGTTTCAATCATTGTAAAATATCCAGAATACCGCGTATTGATCTTCTTCTTCTTTTCTGGCGTTACGTCCTCACTGGGACAGAGCCTGCTTCTCAGCTTAGTGTTCTTATGAGCACTTCCACATTTATTAACTGAGAGCTTACTATGCCAATGACCATTTTTGCATGCGTATATCGTGTGGCAGGTACGAAGATACTCTATGCCCTGGGAAGTCGAGAAAATTTCCAACCCGAAAAGATCCTCGACCGGTGGGATTCGAACCCACGACCCTCAGCTTGGTCTTGCTGAATAGCTGCTGAAAAACCGCGTATTGATAATAGATCTTTTTTGGAAGATATGTACTTCTTGATTTATCCTAATCAAAACTTATTTAAAGAAGCTTATCAGTCTATCGTAAACTGTATATAATTGGAGATAGAGACTCATTATAAAAATTTAACCAAAAACAGCTTGGAGATTTAGGGACCTCCATGTTTGAACTTATTTCCGATATAGTCCTTATAAAAAAGACATCGATTTATTTGTGTTTGTATAATTTAATTTCCTTTTCGAAGGAACATAAATTCACTTGTAAGGTTATGACAAGCAGCGCTGCACAGTTAGCCAGGGAAAGTAAGTGTCCTAGCCCCGTTCTACTACGATTCGAATGCACCGTTTGTAGCAAACGGTTTTCGAATTCCAGTAAATTGAAGGTTCGTATTCTATCCAATTCGACGAAGAACCATCCTCATTTCAACTGTTCATCCCACAGCGCCATTCTAGAACTCACCTGGTCGACAAGCCTCACGTCTGCAACATCTGCGGAATGTCGTTTGCCGAAAGTTCCAACCTAACGAAACACCATCGAAAGCATACCGGAGAGCTGCGCAATGTGGTTGGCAAACCGAATCTGTGTTCGGTGTGCGGCAAACGTTTCAAGTGGGCCACTTCCCTTTCCAAGCACATGAAACATCATACGAAGCAAAAGCTGTTCACCTGTCCATATCCCAACTGTGAAAAGTACTACGTAGAGCAGCGTTCGTTGGACATTCACATCTACTCGCACGACGGCCAGAAACCGTTCACGTGCAGCTATTGCAACAAGGGATTTACGCAGAAGTGCAACCTGGAAAAACATGAACGGGTCCATACCGGTAAGGTTGTTTAAAATGAGTAGGACGATGACCATATACTCTGACGTTTGCAATGTTTTAGGTGAAAAGCCATTCAAATGTAACGTTTGTCACAAAAGCTTTGCCCAGAGTGGGTATTTAGTGATCCACCAGCGAATCCACAGTCAGGAGAAGCCGTACAATTGCGATGAATGCGGTAAGTTGTTTTGGAGATGTACTAGACTAGACTTTAGTCGATTATCAGTTACTTTCATTTACTACTGGTATTCCACTGAATAGCTCGAATATTTATTACTATAATATCTATGGAAGTGTTCACATAGAACACTAACCTCTGAGCAAAAAAGGTTAATTTTCTTCCTTCTCATGCTACTTTTAGGGAAACAATTTGCCGCCTCCAACGCGCTAACGGTCCACTTGCGCTCGCATAGCGGTGAACGTCCTTATGGTTGCGATCTGTGTAGTAAACGATTTTCGCGCCAAGAAACGCTCACTATTCACAAAACTAGGAAACACACGAACGATGCCTCACACCCGTGTACAATATGCGCGGAAAGGTTTTCTTCCACCGAACAACTAACGGAGCACCTGAAAAGCCAGCATGGGGATCGCTGTTACCATATGTGTCCATCTTGCGGAAAGGTGTTCGCATCAATGCAAAGTCTGAAGGTATAATAATAAGTAATTTAAATTTTATAACTATAGGTATAATTGATCATGGGTTTTCGTTTTAGAATCATCAAAAACTACACCTCAAAGAAGGTGTCATATCTGAGGATCATCCGCAACCGATGATACAGTTTGTAGTCGAGCAGGAAATCGTAACCCAAACTGTAGACCTGGTCGCACTGGAAAAGACCGTTGATTCTTCAACGGTAGTGGAAAGCTAGCATAATCAGTAATTGTACCCGTCCCTTACATGCAATGCATATTGCTATGATTGTTTTTCGTTGACAGTTGCAATAATTGTTAAGTGCTTGTTCTATTACATTAAGAAGCCAGCCAAATTTTGTGTAGAAATTTCTTACAAAGCAATTAAAACCTTACGAAGTTACACAAATAAAATCTGCAAGAAATAACATGTTTGGTCACGTGGTCAAATTGCCTGTATCAGGTATCAGGCCGGCTTAAAAGAAACGTTCCCCAAGTTCTATGGGGTTTCCTCTATACATAGTACAGTTATAGAAATTGTTGATTACTAAATTCAATCGATTTTGTTAACATTTTCCGATGTAACATGACGAAGGGCGATGAGTACTTTCTACTGAATTGAAAAAAAGCGATTAAAAGCAGTCGCCCGGCCGAGTAATCAGCTAAAGAGAAAATCGATGAAGAGAAATCGATAATTGCAATTACGCCATTATGAGTCATAAGTTATGATACTAAACGTGAGAAGTAAACGAATCAAAAACTGAAAACAAATTAATCATGAAATTTGTAGCGCTCCATTAGTTCATGGTATAAGGAAGTGTTCCTTCCCATCATACAGGATAACGAGGTTATCGTGGTCTAAGGATCTAGCTGCCTTCTATAGAAGATTTTGAGGAGGTTTCTACACATAATTCAATAATTGAATGTAATTGAACATACAATCAACATTTAACATTTTATGCAACGAAAGTAATCGTAACACTATGCCCTTGGTTATGTTCTAAAGCTACTCTATTACCAGAATTTTCAAACTTCGACATATTTACTAATAGACGGTCATACTCAGGCAGCAACTGTTAAGGAAATTTCTCAAAAATAAAATTCTTCGGTGCATAATGCGCTGCTTTAAATGTAATGTATTTATTCGTTAGGTCACCCTCATGATGTCAGTGCAATAATGTCCCCCCTTCAGCCACATTCATTGTAAATAATCTGTTTTAGAAGTTTTAATCTTTACTTTTAGTCACTATCAGTTGTCTCTTACGAATAAACTAATTTGTTCGAAAGGGAGGATATCCCTTTTCCAAAAAAAAAAATCGTAGGCAAAACAAGAAATCTTCTGTGAGATAGAACTACGTGATCTATGATGTTCGTTTAGTTTAAGAAAGATAGAAATAAAGAAATGCACTTCTCTAAAGAAACGAAAAACTAATAGTACGACTGACATCCCCCACATCCGATAAAGCGTTCATGTGAATGGATGTCGTGCCAGATCGTCCGTTGCTAAAGATAGAAACCGAAAAAGCTTGTCTATCTTGATACAGAACACAATCTGATCCTCCCTCAACCTAGCTTAGCAAACAGTCCGGAAGTGGCCTTGGTTTTGTCTCCGTCGGCCGCTCTCAGTTCGCTAATGACCATCTGCCGACTGAAGCCCATCGATTCCAGCTCGACCACATCCATCTCGGTGAATCGATCCGTGGGCAGCAGCACCAGTGGGACGTCTTCCGTCGGTTGCTGAGGTGGCTGCTGTGCTGGACCTGAGGAAGTCGGTGAGTTGTTGCTGCTGTTTCCACTGCCGGTGTTGTTGTTTCCACTGCTGGTACCGCTGGTCGAGGCTAAAATTCGAAGGGAGTCAGTTAGTAATCACAATTTGAAGTGATTGTTTAGAGTTAGTTGATTTCAAGGGGATTGAACTATAATATCAGACGTAAATCAACGCACGAGTGATATTATACACTTACGGGATCGTCGCCGCTTCAGCTGCGAAATGCTTCCGGTTGGTTGGTTCACTTCATTGGAGTTTTCTGTTATTCCACGTCAATTTTGAAATTTCGGAACACGCCAAACGTTCCGAGTCAAAGGGCACATATAACGAATTTTGCAGACGATTATTTAAATATTGAGTTTCCTTTTCTAAATAACAAGTAAATTCAAATTGATGATTCTACCATGATGATATAAAAGTTTAAAAATGAACTAGCATTTTTTTTTTTAATAATAGTTTACCCCATTGTCTAACATATCTCGCCAACGCTACATCATCTTTAAACGAAGCTTATTGGTACAAGACTATTACTTAACAAACTTTAAACTACGTGATCGATCAAGGCGGAAGGATGATCCTAGTACCATACTGAAAATATTACTCTTGTAATTTGTAGCTTGTAAATTCCTGTTGTTTATTGGGTTTATGGACAAAAGGTCGAAAGACAAAATGTCAAAAGGACAAAAAGTCGAAAGGACAAAAAGTCGAAATTGATTTCAATGGTGGTAAATTTTTCCTTCTTTGAAAACAGATTTTCGACCTTTTGTCCCTTCTTTTTTATGCTTCGACCATTTGTCCTTTCGACCTTCTGTCCTTTCCACCTTTTGTCTCTCGACCTTTTGTCATAGATTCACAGACGTTTTTAATGGCAACACAAGTAGCATCATCGTGGTGGCGCTTTTATCGCTAAGTTCCCATGGCGATGTCAGTGGAGAATATGAAACATTTTACGTTGTGTGGCGGTGCTAGTGTTTTCAACGTGTTTTATTTGGAATATTTACACACGTTTTCAGAAGATTTTTGTTCTAGCATAAACATCTGTGATCTGTGGTAAAACTTATAAATAAATCAATTTCAGCATACCGCTCATATTTGTTGAGAGTCAAGCTAAAAAATATACACGAACTCATTTACTTTATAATTTTAACTCTACGATTACCCACTTGTCCCACGGTACCTTATTTATAAATTTCTTCAACTAATCTTCCACAACATTTCTTAACTCTAATCTAAAATTTTTGTTCAGGATCTCTTTGAGATTCAAACCAGACATTTATTTAAGAACACCTCTAGGAATTACTCCAGTCTAGGGATTTCTATTAGAATATTTCTAAGGACCTGTTCAAGGATTTTACTTCGGAAATTTCCATAGGTAGTTCTCAAATATTTTATTGAACATTTTTCCAAGAATTCTTCAGGCGATTGAACAGAACACTTTTCAAAAAAAATCGTAATGAACTTTTTCAAGGATTTTACAATAAGTCGGCCAGATGTGGATTTGTAGATTCCGCTTATCAAATTTTCAGTAATTACTTCAGAGATCTTTTTAATGCTTGCAAGAGCACAGGAGTTCATTTTGGACTCCTTTCAGCAAAAAATATGAAAAATCTTTGTAGGTGGATATTGATTGATAGCGTGAGAAAATTAGGGTGATCTCGATCATCTCACTATGCGAGAAAGCGATTGCTTTGGTCAATAGTACCGCCACTAATTACTAAATTCAGCAGTATTTTAGCAATCGATAGTTGCAAACCGATAACTTTTCCCGTTATGCAACTGTGAATTTCAACCATTTTGGACTATAGTTTGTTCAGGATAATAAACCTTCCATAATACTGCGTTCAATAAAATATTCAACATTCGATTGTGTTGTTCATATATGGCCCTCTGTTAGTTTTCAACTTCTATTCATGTATCTCATCGCTCGAGCGATCGCTTGCGATTCTATCCATCATATTCTTTCATTACTTTCCTTACTCCCTTCCACTTTGAGTAGTATCGCGTTCACCAAAAAAGCCAATTAAACGCTCATTAGAGAATCTGCCGTTAAAAAAAATCAGGGTAGGGTGATGTGCTAGTATCCATCGTATTAGGCATTGATCAGTGAGAACTGCAATTTTCCCAGTATTGCAGTGAATGATGCTGATACATACCAATGCCAAACAATTCATTCTCAAAACGGCTTTAGCATTGTACAATAACATTTTGATAAATCTTGATCTCTTTTTGGAAACAATGCAAAGAAAATGCATCTTACCGTATTCTCAATCCGTCGTATCGTTTCAACTCCGTCGCAATCAGTTTCCAGATTCGTCTCACAACTTACATGCTCACTGTGTGTATTGAATGGTTAAAACACAACATATCAACGCTATAATAAAATGTTTTACTAGAATATATAGATCTACGGGCATCTCCCTCCATTCCTTCAGCATGATGGAATATACTAATTTCCTTTAAAATTAATTGTTCGTCGTCAAAATTCAGCCCAAACATATGAACACAATTCCTTTTGACCGTACAATTATGGCATTTGCTCACAGTACAGCGAAAACAACCTAATCAAAGGAACCGTATTTTTACGTCGCGCGTCGCGCACACATTGATGCGCACAAGCTTTTTTTTTCTCAGTACGACGGATAGAACTTTGTTTACATTCTCAATTATACGCGGCGGTTGAGGAAATTTCGTAAAATTTGATAATTTATTGAAGTTTTACGGCGTGTGATTGGAATGGAATCCTTCAGTGCAGAAGTACGAAGGTTTTCCATAGTGAAAATAAGTGCCCGGCGAAGTAAGTCACCCACGTTGGCGGGAAGAAACTTGTGTTGGAAAGTGGTGTGGCCCAGTCGATCGCTATGCATTATTTCTCTCAAATCGTGTTCGTCCATGCGATTTCGGTGAAAAAGTGCAAAGTGGATAATTGAACTGAAGTTATTTACCGAAATACAGTAGTTTTATTGCATTTTTGGTGTATAAGTGTACAAACCATAACAGCTTCCACAAAATAACACTTGGATAATGAATCTATGTTGCAGGTAAGTTTGAATATCTGCCGTAGTGGAACATTTAAAGTTTGATATGACGAATAGTAGCGCTTACGACGAAGTAGAACAAAACCCTAATTATGTTTAAAAAAAATTCAACGTCTAGATGTGGAAACACTGATCCGAGGTATTTAGGCAAAGTTGAAGCATGGATTGGAAACTTTCCAAAATGGTCATTCAAGTTTTCATATTCTGATAACAGATGGCAACACTGCTCGATTGTTATCAAAAGAGTCAATTATGTGGGGGTGTTATGTGCAGATGCCAACACGCAGAGAAAACAATTTTAATATCAAATATATTCTGAGTCATTACAACAATATTTCTGTATTATCTGCCGGCTTATAATTGCTTTTCATTATTTTAATAACTACCATCATTTTGGTTCAACAATTTTTATTTTTGATTTTGACAGCTGGATTCAATACGGTTCAATAAAATTAATTTTTGATTTAAAAATTTATTTTTTTGAAACAACAATATTCTTGTATTGAAATAAAAAATTTATTTTTTGAAACAAAGTTTGTTCTTTTTTGATTCTGTAATACATTTATTTGAAATAATAAAACCTGTTTATTGATGCCAGCCCCCTTCCCCTACCATCCTACTATTATGCTCTTGTGACATGAAGACAATCGACTGTGGTGTGGAAAATCAATTAATTTATTTCAATTTCCATCAGTTAAAATTCACAATGATGAACAAATCTAAAAATGGTCATAGGTATGTACCTGCGCCGCTTCCTAGTATCCAATAATTAAATGAAATTGTTCCGCACCGCAAACGACGAGATGGACTCATCAGCTCAATTTCCTTCGGCTGATATAGTTTCAGTGTTTCATGTAGGAGTTAACTGCAATAATAAAAATGACTAATTTAATTCAACACTATAGAAAATATTAGTCATAACTTACCAAAAAAACACTTCTATCATGAATTCCGATGTTTCGAAATTCAATAGTTAGTCGATTTATTACACTACTGCATTGTAATTTCTCCGCGTTGGTCTTTTTCACTTTTACAAAAGATCGTAAAACAAAATGGCAGATCAGATCTTTTTTTACCAGTATCAACAATCAAACGCACTGAAACAACAAATCCTCAATTTAAAATGAAGTATTTTTGTCGTTGTTTCAAAAATAAATATGATTTGAAATGCTGTCAGAAAACTCAATAATATTTCTGTTTCGTTTCAATGAAAATCATTGCTGCTTCAACGCAATTCGTTTAGTTGCAACAAATTAAAAGTGTTCATCAAAAATAACAAGAACAATTATTGTTTTAAACAGCTGGTAATTCTCTGCGTGAATAAGTTGTAAAGATAACGATACCGAATGTTCTCCAAAGTGGAAGGTAAGGCCGAAGCACAAATGTTAATATGGCTGGCAAAACTGTTTGAAAAGAATTAAGAAAGGAAAGCTGGGAACACTGCTCAAGTGAAATCATTCAAATCAATTGGGCTTATTCTACGACTGGCGTGAGGTGACAATTGTCGGTGTCGTATAGCGAGGTGACAATTCTCGACTCGAGTGAAGTGACTCGCCGTGCAAATCAAATGGAGAGTCACTTCACTCGAGTCGAGAATTGTCACCTCTCTATACGACACCGACAATTGTCACCTCACCCCAGTCGTAGAATAAGCCCAAATATATCAATTTTCTGCACGTTATTCAAGTCGAATCTTGGCCTAAGTTTAAGTATTTATTCTGTGTTACTCATTGCATTCACAAAACCGAAACACAATCATTTGCTTTACGCTGGCAACACTGATAAAATGGTTCGAATTAGTCTAATACAGTCTGGTCTCCTATGAGACACATGGATGAGGGGCGTTATAGGAGACCCAGGGATTATGGGATTTCAATTTGTGGAGATTTTTGAACATGTCGTATGCATTATAGATAGATTGCACTGTACTGTCTTCGGAGAAGTTTTAGTACTCAGTACGATCTACCTTTAGGAATTGGTAATAATTCTTTTAGTTGAGAACTTGGCCGGTAGGGGCGCTTTTTCGAACATGCTTTATGTGAACCTTGAGGGATGCAAATGTAACCTTTGGAACATATGATATCTCTAGATCCTGATGATTTGAAAGGTTGGTGTCATGGGAAGAGTTGTTCAATAACTATAGGGCTAACATGCGGTGGTAATTGAGCTACGAAATTCCGCCACCAGGCAGTGCTAGTGTGCAGAAAACTTTTGTTTTGCGGATATCTCAGCATGCTGATCACTTGGAAAGATGACGTCTTCGGCGAAGTTGTTCAGTACCTCAAAGGGCTTCAAGCCAAGAGGTTCGAGATTTTGCCATCAGAAGGCGCTAGTGAGCATGGAATTTCTGTTTTGCGGATATCTTAGGATCCTGACAACTTAGAAGTATGGCATCTGCGGCGAAGTTGACTAGTAGCTGAAGGAAACAACCCATGACAAATAGAACAAAGCGAATATACAATAAGGCACTATAGCTCTAAACGTCATTTTTACAAAGTTGAGACCACAATTTTCGGACGTAATCCTGAGAACAGTTGTTGCAAAATTTTATGCAAGATTATTGCAAAGTGAGGGCTAGAATTCATAATCAATCCTGAGCAAGATTCATAGCAGCTATTTTTGCCATTTTAGTAACTTTTTCCACTGACTGAATATTTAAAGATTTTACGAAAAGTTGGTACTTGGACACCAAAATAACTTTGGCCCGCCACTTAGTACTATTTCCGAGATTTGACCCGTAACAATAAAAGGTTGGGCAGATCTGCTTTAGAGATTTTCTATTGGAGACATAGTGCTTTTGGAGACTAGTATCCAAACAGTGACCAAGACTCTGAAAAAAAACCTACTACCAGATCTATTATTATGCTTCAAACAACTACTCCTTCGTGGTCAATCAGAACAATAATACTGTTATTTACATTTATCTATCTAGCATTTGATTGACGTTACTGCTAGTTTTAGATTGATAAGATCACAAATTCAATAGCTCATGCATTATAATTCCATTCATGATATGTGTCTACTAGCAATTTAAAAACTCAATTCCGAATAAATGAACCCCAGAGACTAACCTTGATCCTGTTGGCTCTTGACGACCGCCTCTTTCAGTGCCATCTCCTCGGCGATTCGTGCCGATTCCGCTAGAGCTTTCTGTTCCTCTTCGGGGCTTCCGGTCAATCGGGCGCACTCTGGCAGTTCTCCCTCCGCTAAAAATCGTGTCTCGGTGCCGGTCGTTCCAATTTTCAGAATGTTATGTTTGAGATCGATGTTGCACTGGAATGAGATGATTTCGTTTTTATAAACTATGCTATTGAGCTTCACATTGCAACGTTACCTGATGTCTTTTCAGCATGTCCAGTCCCAAAAGCATGTCCATTGGTTGTTCCTCCAGCACCGAGAAACTTGAGGTAAGAAAATCATTCTCAATCTGAATCTGCACCATGTGAATACGGCCGATGATTTTCTGCACGCCGACACCTTTGGCAATACCGGCCCATCTGGTGTCCACCAGGCGCATAATGTTACACCGTTCGGCTGCAGCAGCGCTCATAATAGTGGCCTGGGCTCCCGAGTCAATGAATGCCTTCACCGGATGTCCATTGACGCGGCAGTTGATGTACAGCATTACAACCGTACCGAACGTTTCCGGGTTGTACTCCATCGCCGCTTCCATGTTAGCTTCGATGTTCTTCTGCTTTATCTCCTCGGCAATCAAACGTTGAGCTTCCGCGTCGAATGGGCTCGCTTGTAGGATTCTCAACCGCTGTTGTTGCTTCTCCATGCGTTCCTGAATTTGCTTCCGCAAAACCGTTGCAAAGGTTTCCAGATTTCCTGAGAGCAAAGCTTCCGCCAAGCGGGGATTGTTCTGCTTAAGTAACGCCAGCTGATCTGGATTGGAAAGGAACATTTCCCGCACCACGGCTGGGTCATCTTCCGGGGCAACCGTAGGCGAGGGCCGATTATTGTTCAAAAGCCCGGAATTTCCACTGCCACTGCTGGTGCTGGTACTGTTGGTAGCAACTGCCGATGGAATTTGAATCGAACTGAAGTCCAAACTAGCCAATCGAGATGGTTCTGTGGGTGAAATGTAGGTACATGAATGGATTAATTCGTGTTTAAAAGTAGAAACTTTAGAGACCTGATGCCTGAACAAAGAGACCAAACAATAATCGGTAAGAGACCAAACAGGAACCAGGAAAACTACTTGTCTTTACGACAATAATTACTGTTCATTTTACCGTATGTATTTTTCTAGAAATTTTATCAGAAACGGAGTCAGATATTTTACCAAAGTTGCTATCAGGCATTACTTCGGAGATTTCTTCTGAGGTTCATTTGATACTTTCAGTGATTTAACCTGGAATATTTCTAAGGATAACCATAGACATTACTCCGAAGCTTCTCTCGCAAATCTTTTCAAAAAGTCCTGCAGGAATTCATCCAGCGATTCTTCTACCGATTTCGATAAGATTGCGTCCAAGATTTCCGGTTAGAATATTTTCAAAACTTTAAGCAGTTATGTCTCCAAAGATGTCTTGTTCTGTTCGTCTGTTCTTCTTTTCTAAGGATTTCCTCTAGAATTGTTGTTAAGGAATTTCTCTGAGGATGTTATCTATACTCCTAAAACAATAGTTCTTAGGGTGCCGATAGCAATGATCGTGAATGTACTAGTAGATTGGACAAAGGAATAAAATGTATATTTTCGATAAAAATAACATGTGCTATTTTTTGTACGTAATAATGCCTCTAGGTTTAGCGATTAGGTAAATTTCAGCTTTTTATCTAATCAAAAAATCATATAAATAATTAGGTTTTCGTCATCGTTGTTTTCCACTAGTGGATCAACTGATGGAAGCATTCATTCATTCATTTATTTGTATTACACTGTAATTACAATAAAACCGCGTCAATAACTTTACGCCGTACAACTTGGGTCGCAGCTGCCTCCCTCCATCCTCGGATGTAGCCCACACTCGCCAGATCATGCAGCACCTGATCAGCCCATCGTTCGCGCTGTGCTCATTGCCTTTTAGTACCTGCCGGATCAGGGGCAAATATGATGTGCAGTAGGGTGCGGCTTATTTTTCAAAAGTTCTCAAAACCAAAAATTCGTATGCTCTACTGAATTCTAATCACATTAAAAGAGAAACCTCAAAATCTGAGCCAAAAATATTGAAATTTAGAGGTGGCGCAAGCGTCTTGAAGGTAAATTTTCAGGTTATGAAAAATGACCTTCAGTGAAGTAAACATAACTTTGTTATTTTCCAACCAATTTTGAAACTTTTAGCATCAATACCTTCAAAATTAAGTTTATGAAAACTCTATAGAACATCAAATTTGTCTAAAATCAAAAATAGTTTTAGTTATAAGTAATTTATTCAAAAAATTTCCTCATTTTTCTAAAAATTTCAACTTTGTTTGACCATAACTTCATGATTACTCAACCGATTCTAAATCTTTTTATATGATTTTGAAGCTAATTCAATTGGTTTCAAACCTTTCATACATCACATTTCACTAAAAAAATGTCTTGACCAAGTTTTTCAGCAAAAACTGAACAAAAACATGATTTTTTAACGAAAAATGCCAGTTTTTTTAATTATTTGCCAGTTAAATATTATCTCTAAAGCTGAAACTGGTTTTTCTCATTTGTTTAACCTTTGTGAGTGACTTTGCAACAATTTTGAAATAATTCTGCAACAAAAATATTTTTGCGTATGTAAAAATATATATGCACTATTCAACTCGTAATTAAGGCAAGATGCTTTATAAATTTAAGTTTAATAGAAAAAATGCAATTTCCGGCGAAAAATTTTAAATAATCAATAAAAATTTGATTTTTTCATTGAAAAATCTTGTTTTTGGGTAATTTTTGTTGAATTATTAAGGTGATTATAGAACGAAGCCACACATCAAATTTTCAAGAGCACAAGACTTGAGAACCAAACAGCGCTCCGCGTTGAAAATTTATCCCATTGGTCACCACCAGCAAGCAAGCAATTTGATTAGGGTTCAACGCGAACTGTTGTCAGATTCTCTAGTCTTGTGCACTTGAAAATTCAAAGTTTGGCTTCGTTTTATAATCACCTTAAGTCAAAACCATTTTTTAGAAAAAAGTGTTGTATGAACAATTTAAAAACAAATAAATTTTCTTCAAAAACATGAAGAAAGATTCAGAATCGATTGAGTAATTATGAAGTTAAGGTCAAACAAAAATGATTTTTTTAGTAAAATGAGGAAAATTTTGGATAAAAGTATTTTTAACTAAGACTAGTTTTGATTTTAGATAAATTCGATGTTCTACAAAGTTTTTACAAATTTAATTATAAAGCTATTTATGCTAAAAGTTTCAAGATCGATTGAAAAATTACAAAGTTATGTTTATTTCACTGAAGGTCATTTTTCATAACTTGAAAATTCACCTTCAAGACGCTTGCGCCACCTCTAAATGTTAATATTTTTGGCTCATATTTTGAGGTTTCTCTTTTAATGTGATGAGAATTCAGTAGAGCATACGAATTTTTGGTTTTGAGAACTTTTGAAAAATAAGCCGCACCCTAATGTGCAGGGTTGTTGTTCGGCATCCTTACAACGTGCCCAGCCCAACGCATTCTTCCAGCTTTTGCTACCATCAGGATGCTAAGTACGCCGTATAGTACAAGGAGCTCACGAACCATCTTCGCCGCCACACACCACCAAAGATCGTTCAAAGCACCCGACGTTCTAAGACTCCGAGTGTTTGCAGGTCCTCCTCGAGCATCGTCCACGTTTCATGCCCGTAGATGCCCACCGGTTTAAGGCCGCACGGGACGTCATCATAATCACCCTATCCATTTCAAGAAGCAAATCCCAAGAACCACTGCATATATCGTTCAGCATGCACCTTGCTTTTTCTACGAGCGTCCGATTCATACGCTCGGCAACTCCGTTCTGCTGAGGCGTGTACGGACAAGTTTTTTGATGTATTATACCGTCTCTTCCCATGCACGCTTCCATCGCCGAGTTGACATATTCTGAGCCATTGTCCGACCTCAAGACTTTCAAGTTTCTTCCAGTCTGCCGCTCTGCCATGGATTTGAAGTTCATAAACACATCCTTAACGCTGCTCTTCGACATCAAGAAGTAGACAAACACCTTGCGACTGACGTCGTCAACGAATGTTAGAAAATAACGACTACCACCAAACGAGGGCTCTTCTATTGGTCCACAAAGATCGGTGTGTACCAAATCCAGCAATCCTTCTGCTCTCGTTGTGCTTGAATGGAAAGGATCTCGAGCTTGTTTTCCTGTAGCACAGGTCACACAATCAAATGTCTTCTCCGTCCGCAGTTCAATTCCATCTGCCATGGTTTCGAGTTTCTTCATGCTCTGTTGATTCAGGTGTCCTAGCCTCCTGTACCAGACTTTCGTTTCCGTTGTCATCAGCGATGTTTCCGGTTTCTTGCAGTTGAGCCGGTACAAACCATTCATCTCGGTCCCAGAAGCAATCACATCTCCATCTTCATCACAGACTTTACAAGAATCGGAAGTGAACGTCACCGTCAAACCCTTCCGACAGATTTTGCTGACTGAAAGAAGGTTTGTTGCCAAATCTGGGACGTGTAGAACCTCCTGTACTTCGATGGGTCCTTCTTGAAGTTCAAGGTTCACCACTTCTTTCGCTGAGGACATCATACACTGGTTATTCGCCGTCTCGATGGGGTGCGCAAAGACTTCTTGCTTCGTGAAATTATCTTCGCTTTTCGTCATATGGGAGCTAGCTGCAGAGTCGAATTACCATTCTTCTGCGCTGCCCTTGCCAACAGCCATCATCGCGCACAAAGCCTTGCTCTTCGGTTTTGAATTCTGACCTTGCTTCTGCCGCTGAGGACACTCCGCTGCGAAATGTCCAAGCTTGTTACAAGTGAAACAGGTTTTATCCTTCCTTTCCACCGCGCCCTTGGGTCTTCTGGACTTGTGAGGGTTGTGCTTCGTATAAAGTGCGCCTTCTCTTCCGGAAGATGTAATAGGCCACTTGACGTCTTGAAGGATTTTAGCCTTGACCATATCAGCTGTCAACGCCAAGCCGGACGCTTGCAATCCCATTACCATCGGATGATAGTATTCTGGAAGTCCTTTCAACAATAACGAAACCAGCCACTGCTCATTCACTTCGAACCCGATCTCGCTAAGATCGTGAGCCGTGGACACCAAGTTATCGACATAGTCTTCCACGGTACTGTAGTTCTCCAGCTTCACCGACGTCAAGCGGTCCAGCAATCCAAATCTTCGAATCAGCCCGTCGTCTTGAAATGCCTTCCGGAGTTTCTCCCATGCGTCCTTAGCACTGGTCGCGGTTTGGACATGACTGTAGTTATTCTTCTCCAGCGTTAAGCAAATTGTTGCCAGCGCTCGCTCACTAGCTTCCGGATCAACTTCCTCGCCATCCGCCGGTTGAACAGCTCTCCACGTCCCTTCTCTTATCAGTGTCATCTTCATTGAGAACGCCCATGATGAGTAGTTCTGACGACCCTTCAGTTTTTCAATCGCTGGAAGGCTCACTGCATTCCCGTAGGCACGAACTACACCACCGGCTCGCACGCCGTCTCCAGATCCGGCCGCAACACCGCCTCTAGTCGTATTCGTCCTACTGCTTGAATTCTGCTGCTGGTCTACATCCCTCGGAATCATGACGCTTCTTCAACGATCAAACTAATCTTGAGAACAGGGACAAACTTTACTTCAAGCTACGGCCACGTTCTGGGCCCATAACCACTTGAGAGTTAATGAAAGAACGTCTGGTTTGGTGTAAGCTTGAAGGTGGAATGAAAATTTATTATAACTGCTTATACCTGCTAAACAATCAGGTTGCTAGGGTTGACTATAGTAACTCCGGGAATAGTGAACTACTTAGATAACTTCGTTATCTCAACACAATGTTCTTTAAAATTTAATCTTTCTGCGTGTTTTTAAACACTAATTGCTTTCCAGTTAAGTGAACAAAATAATTAAATTACATGATTCTATGAGATAATTTCACAATCTAAAATAGGGTGCTCATATCATCTTATCGATAAAAAATCGACACGAAAAATTACAAATTTTGAAAAATCATTCATTCATTCGTAAACTTTATAGGACAACGGAAATCGTGCGGATCTAAACATTGTTGGAAATAGTACAAAGAACTGATAATTCTATAATATTTTCTGCACTTCTATCGAATTTCCTTAAGGTCTCCAAACTGCCCCACATTCCCCTATACGAAATTTACAAGTATCAATGCCACGTTAATGAAAAGACCATAACAAATGTTTATCTTTGTTTCATGTGATGGTCATAAAAATATAAGAAATAAAACTAAACGGCTCATACAAAAATTTACTTTTTTTCATACAAAAAGTATTATGGAGGGTGGAGGGGGTTGTAAATTTTCTATTTCAACGTTACGTAATGAATGAATTCTGCCTTACATTGAAATTAATGTTAATTTTATTGCTTCGCGAGTGCGCGGAATTAGGCGTTCTTCTGCGCGGAATATGGAAAACCGTTTCAAAAGTGCGCGGAATTAGGCAATTTCTACAAGTGAACTATTTCAAAATAATCTCAATTATAAATTATGAATACAGTCTAGTTTATGTTTTTCCCATAATCTAAATTGGATTTGCTAGCGATCTACTCATAAAGCTTTTTTATTGATGCAATACCTTTTTTTAGTTAACATTTTTTTTTTGTTTTTGTTTTTTTTTTGTATGGTATTCAGTTGGAGCTGCCTGACAGCTTAACTTGTCAAGGCTGAACCCTCGGTCTGGCTTTTGCCAAGTTTCCCCTCTACCAGGACCAATACTCAGACGGACTAGGCAATGGCGCCCACATGAACACTGTTTTTTTATTAGTATTGTGACGTGGTAGTTTTTGAAAAGTGCCCATATTCCCTTGCTTCTGAGAAAAGGAAGCATTGTGAAAATCAGCAGCTCCATCAGAATTTGTTTGAAATAGTTGTGTAGCAGTGTCATTACTAATACTGTCTAGTCGAAATGGTTTTGAATAATTTGTCATTCAAGTGCTATTCTGATTACTCCTGTCTTTTACGTAAGATTAGAGTCTTAAATGTCAATTGTCGTAAAATTTTAACAAAATTAGGCTGTTTGTTAAAAGTGTTTATTGGCCATTACGTTCATATATCCTTAAAGAAAAAAGTCGCTTTCCTTGTCTGTTCAACAATTTTTCGAAACTAGCAAGTGTACCCTAATGGTCGATCTCAGCGTCTTACTTTCCTTACTTATTCATTTTATAGTGAATATTGAAAAGTAAAGTTACCTTAGGCTTCTATTACAGTCTCCTACATGATTCACTTTTCGGTGGCAAATGCAATGCTTCACAACGCCTACTTTCTACTTGTAAATTTTGCGAAAATGAAGCTGGAATTAGATTATTTATACCGCTGTTACAAAAGAGGTATTTCTTATTATGGCAATGTAAAAACCATATTAAAATAAGATTGTCGCCACTTATTTCTACTCAGTGAATCTACTAGTCATTTTCCTAAGAGTTCCTATGTATTCCCTACGTCGTATATGATAACGATGTATCTAACTAGCTAATAGTAAGAGTGGCTACGGATCATTCTGGTTAGCAAAAGGCAAACTGAACGTCACCAATAGTATTAATGTCCACTTCGATTAGATTAATTATTTGAAATGGGCATCAATTCTATCAATGACGCAGAATGTCCGTTGGATCACATCCGAGATATTATTGCGTCTATGCCATATGAATTATGACGCGGCTTTAAGCAAAAAGTGCCAAAATGTGATACCACCACTACAGGTTACGCCTTTGGTTTCCATCATATGGGCTAATGGATTATGCCCTCCCATCGCGGCAAGGTCGCATAACCAAGGGGAGGGACCTTTTTTTAGTTAACAATTTGAATCGTTTTATTCCTTAACTGCGCTGAATTACGGCACTTTACGGTACGTGATTTTTCACGTACCAATGACGTTTGGATTATTTTGAGTGTATGAATTCTATTCATCTATGAAGCTATCCAATCAAGGATTGTTGCAGAATTACGTAATAGGTTTCACTAGCGATGCTTTCCTCGAATACCCTTAGAACGACTTCTGCGAACTGATAGGATATTTTTTTAATGATTTCCAAAAACTTCTCATAGATTTCTGAGAAAAATTTCACTACAGGTCGGACTCGGTTATCCAGAGAATCGATTTTTATTTCCACTCCGGATAATCGAATCACTAAAAGAAAAATTAACATCTGCGATAAAAGAACCTATATATTATCTTTTTTTGTTGTTTTATTTTTATGATGATATCTTGAGAAGAAAACGAAATTTGAGTAGCATTCAAAACCCCCTTCTTACCTACGTCCAAAACTGTTAAACCATTCATACTAAATACAGCAATACTAATTTATCTAAAATTTATGCATGAAACTGAACAACAAGAACATCAAAAAAACATACTCAATTGAGTCTAAAATTCCGGATAATCGAATCCAGGATAATAGAGTCCAAGTAGTATTATGTATTCTAGTAGAGATTTTTTCTAAGGCTTCTTCAAATTGTTTAGGGAGTCCTGCGAAAATTCCCTTTAGTTTCCAAGTGCAACATACAAATATAATCTACTTCATTCTCAGATTAGTGTTCTAAGAATACTTCCACACTTTACCACAAGGCTCACGAAGTTCTACTTGCTCTCAGTTAATAACTGTGGAAGTGCTCATTGAACATTAAGCTGAGAAGCAGGCAGCCAGTAATGGCGTAATGCCAAAGAAGAAGAAGAAGAAGTAGAAGAGACCCAAGGGAGCGGAATTCTGCGGTAGTAATATAAAGAGACCGTACCCAGCCCTGAATTCATTGGAGGTTGAATTCAGTGCCCGAAATGTTCACAACTATATTTAGCAATTCAACGTTGGTTTTGAAAATTCCATTCCAGTTTTGCATTGTCGATCTGAGCTTAGCAGTCCGTATGTACCAGATACTACCCGCCCTCGCAAAAAATGCGCGTGATTAATGCACATTTCGCACTCAGAAATAAACACTACGCAACGAAAATGTATAGAACTGCAATACGGCGAATAGGTATAGGTAAAAAGGGTAACGACCTCCCGATCGTATTTGCGCTTCAATTTGACCTACCTGCCGTTGGTTGTCTGACACGGGCCGCCTGGGAAGCCTGCTGGGCAGCTTGCATGATGTGCTGCAGCATCACCACGTCCCCATCCTTGATGCCCAACTGGGTCAGCGTCTTCTTGTCGTCTAGCAGGGGTTGTCCGTTGAAGGAAATGACGATCTCCGAGGCCGGAAAGCCACTCTCAATTTCGCACAGCGCCTTGAAGTTCTCCAGTTCCATGTCGTCGGAAACCTCCAGCGGAAAGGTGTAATCCGCCGGTGTCGTTACGGTGACTCGCATTGTTCCTGCACCTGAAGCCGTCTCAAAGCCAAGCAATTTTGCCCGCAAGGATCACAATCAGCTCAGTCGCCAAAGGACGCTTCGAGAGTACTTGCGTAGGGAATCTGTAAATAAGCATCAGAATGAATAGACTCAATCTTGGTTGCACGTAAGCAAAATATCCCACAAAATGATCGCGGCGAAACTCTGCTCAGGGCTGGTAGCGACTAAGTTTCTTGAAAATATGAAATTTAAAGACCTCTTGTCTAAAAAAAGACAGGAGAAGTTTGGTTCTTCATAGCATATTCAACCAAAAATTTCTTCAGAGATGCCTCCAGGAATTAGTTAAGATTTAATACAAAATTACTGCTATACATTTTTCATGACTTTCTTTAGAAATTCATTAGAAATTCGTTTAGGTATTTACCTAAAAAAATCAAATAGGAAGCCGGATCCTATTCTTGGCACTTTTGATTCTCTCCGGCATTTATTTTATTTTATTATTTTTGTTTTTTGAAGGCGGCATCCACAAATTACGTAACGCTCTAGGGGGAGGGGGGAGTAGGCTCAAGCGTTACGGCTCATACAAAATAAAACATTTTTTTCATACAAAAAGCGTTACGGAGGGGGGAGGGGGTAACAAAATTCCTATTTTGACGTTACGTAATAAATGGACGCTGCCAAAGCACTGAGCTCATATTTAGCCACAATATATACGTCGTATTAAAGTGCTTCTTATTGCAAAGTTTCAGACAATTCAGCCGAGAAAAACCCTCCATGCCAAAGTGAATCATGGAAGTGTCCAAGTAGCTCTGGACCCTATTTCTCCGAAAATAACATCTTCAAAAATTCAACCAGAAACTTCTCCAGAGATGTCTTCAATTATTTCTTAGGATTCCAAACAAAATTACTGCTAGGCATTTTTGGGGCCGTCCATAAATGACGTAGCATTTTTTCACTGATTTTTTACACCCCCCTCCCCCCTCGTAGCATTTCGTCACAAATGCTGATACTCCTCCTTTGAAAATACGTAGCATGTAAAGCACCCCCCCCCCCTCCTATCATTTTTTTACTTGTTTTCCGATTTGCTAAAACAAAAAAAAAAGGATTTAAGAAGGGGTACAATATATATATATTTTTTATATATTGAACAGAAATTTCGTTATTTCAGAGGACTGTGTTTTTTTCAATTATTCGTTTTTAATCCTCTAATACCCAAATTTTTGTTTTCGATCTAAATATTATTTTTCGTTATCTAAAATCATTCTAAACACGGTTTGGGCAATGATTTATTTTTCTTCGCAAATTTATGAATTTTGGTTTTTGATTTTTATTATTTTTATTTTTGAACATCCCTATCCTTTTCAATTTTTTCTTGAAGCCTCTTCTGGTTACTGATTTTTGACAATAATAAAAATTTGAGTTTTTACTATACTTTTGAAAATATGAATTTTTCATTTTTTTTCTGGAACATTTTTTATTTTCCGTGTAACTAACGGAAAAACAGATTTGAAATCATTTCAATACCATCAGGCTCTTCTTCTGTGATAGGTTGATCGTAGAAAAATATAAAAGGTACGATTTTTTATAATACACGTTAAATGAATCCCAGGCATTTGTAGGTTACATAAGAATACACTTTTTCAAACAATTTTCAATAATACAAAAAAGTTTCAAAAATCATAAAAAACTTTTCTTATATGCGTGTTATGAGTCAAGGTTTAAGCCAAAAATAAAATCATTTTAATTTCCGAGCTACGAAAAAATACACAAAATTCCAAAGTGTACCCCGTCTAAAGGCGGGGTTGGGTATTAGAGGGTTAAGAAATAGATTTCGTCATAATTATCCAAATTCAAATCCATTAAGCAATCAGTGGTCAGATATAGAAAAAAAAATACGCTTGTTATATTTGGAATGTTGAGAACATCTTAGCGATTATTTCAAATTATTCATCTTTTTTAATATTTCAGCCAAACTTCATTACCGTTTCCCATACTGAAATAATCTTACACAACCTATATTGATACAATTAAATAATACAAATAACCTTTCTTAAAATTACCGAGTTATTAAGAAAATTGATTGATAGGGCAATTTCAATAACACTCAAATCTGTTGTCCTCATTAATATTCAGGCTACTCCATCAAGAGCATTGATATATCAAACCAGAACGATTAGTTGATGGTCTCCTGTTTTAATCGAATATTTGCCAAAAAAAAAACATTTTGTTTTCTTTTGGAGAAATAAAGCTCCATTAGAAAATATGCATAAAACTAAAACGGTTTATTTCATGTTATATCAACAAATGGGAAAACAATGCTTTCCATGTCGTTCAAGCATTGATTTTTAATTATATACTATTCACATAATTATTAGAAGCTTTAAAATATCTGTTTATTGCATTTATCAAGAAAATATAGAATATCTTAGAATCCTTTCAATCTTTTCATATGAATGTCTTGAGGCTGAATCATCATTTTATAACCCAAGTTTATAAGTCAAATAAAAAAAGTGTCACAAAAATATAATTGTTTGTCATTTTTTTCAGCGACTTGATTTTAAATGCTACGTCCACTAGCTAGGACCCCTCCCTCCCCCTCGTCACACATCGTCACAAGTTCGTGAAGACCCTCCTCCCCCCTAAAAAGCTACGTCATTTATGGACGACCCCTTTTATGATTTTCTTTAGGAATTTCATTAGAAATTAGTTCAGGTATTTGTCCAAAGATGCAGATGTTGATTCGAAGATTTCTTCAGGAGTTCGTTAAGTGATTAACTTCCATGTAATTTATCCAAAATTCCATTAAGACATCCTCCAAGACTCCCTTTTAGAACATCTTCAAAAATTCAACCAGAAACTTCTCCAAAGATGCCTTTGGATTTTTATAGGATTTTCTACAGAATCACTGCTATGCATATTTCATAAGTTTTACTAGAAATACCATTAGAAAATAGTTCAGTTATTCGTCCAAAAAATTCAGAAATCGCTTCAAAGATTTCTACAGGAGTTCATTTAGTGAACAATTCCCAAGGAATTCATCAAGATTTCCTTAAGACATCTTCCAAAACTCCCGTATAGAACATCTCCAAAAGTTCAACCGAAATCCTCTCCAGAGATGCCTATAGGTATTTCTTAGGATTCCCTACAAAATTACTGCTATGCATTGTTAATGATTTTCTCGAGAAAATGCATTAGAAATTAGATCAGTTAGGTATTTGTTCAAAAATTCAGATGTTACTTCGAAGATTTCTCAAGGAGTCAATTTAGTGATTAATTTCCAAAGAATTCATCCAAGATTTCCTTAGGACATTCTCGAGACTACCTTTTAGAGCACCTTTAATAAATCAACCAGAAACTTCTCCAAAGATGCCTCCATCGATTTCTTAGGATTCCTTTCATAGATGACATGGTGATTTTTTTTTGTAAATTCATTAAGAACTGCAGGAGTAGTCCCTGGATGAAATTCTTGGCAAAATGTTAGAAAAAATCTAGAGGAAGTTGGGATGAATCAAAGGTCAAATTTCTTAGGAAATTCATGGAAAAATCCCTAATAAAAAGAGACCTGCTACCAACCCTGTCTTCTGTATACGAAAACAAAGAATATTTTTCGTTTGTGATGACGAATTTTTTAATCCGCAGCAGCACAGCCAGAGAGGACATTCGCCTTTCATTCCTTTCCCTTTTCCCGCGCTGCACTCCCGTCCGGAACCGTCTACCGCTGTCACTTTTTCTTCTACTTACTTTCGGATGCTTGTTTTCCAACTGGCCAAATTGGGAATGTTGTTTTTCTCCGTCGGAACAGTGGCAAATCGGTATCTTGGTTCGTTTCGCTAAAACCGCACAATAGCTTTGCAATTATTCGAACCTCTAAATGCCAATTTATTCAGGAAAATGGTCTTTTTGGCGACCGAAATGCAAATTATACGATGTCACCGTTAGCTTACCAGACACTTCACTAAAGAGCAGAGCAGAGCAATGACGGTCGGAGACGACGATGGCCGATTTTTCGATGATGATGCGACGTCGAAGCACCAACACGCTCAAAACATTCGGATGTCAAAATAAAGAGCACAGTGAAGTCCTGTTTTATGGTACCTGCCGGTGGCGTCCCGGGATTCTTGTAGGATTTTTTGACGTTGGATAACGTCTTACGGCAACATATGGGGGTACAATTCAGAAAAACGAAAAATTGAGCTTGTAACGAAAAATGGTCAGGTTTTGACCGCTAATAACTCAGTCATTTATCGATAGATTTTCAATATTTATGCATGAATCGATTGGAAATTTATCTACGCGTCGATTCAAATGGTGGACACTATTGATTATTAGCAACAAACTATTGAAACATCGTAAAACGTTGACCCCTTTCTTATCTAACCAATCACGTTCAAGCACATTTTTCTGTTCCGCTTCCCACTATAAAAACGCACCGCACCCTGCTTCTTCCCTCATTCTTCTTTTTGCCGTCAGACTGTGAACACGGTCGGCGAGCAAATTTCGAGAGTCATTCGCGTCCTCAGTTCAGTTTTCAATAGGACGCGAATACAACACGCATTAGAACCGAAGAACCACGCATTTCGGAGCCGCAGCAACTGAAGCCGCTCATTTGAGTGCACCAGCCAGCATAATCGTTTTCGGCCAGAAATCCGTCGCTACCAGCCAGTGCTCCGCTGTCATTGCCATGCGGGAGGCTAGCGCGGTCATTCTGGTTCATTAGATCGAGTGGCACAGCCGTCACTGTCCGTGTAATATTCCCTAATTTGTACGAGATGGCTGAAGAAAATCGACCAAAGCCGCTTGTTGAAGCGCACATCGTCATCCGCACCGCAAATCTCATCGGGCGAGGAGGATTGAAAATAGTTCGCCGTCAAAGTGTGTCTGTGTTACGCAAATTCAACAATTCAATCGGCACTTTTCAGAGCCAACAAATGTGTTTTAAAGAGTTGATTGTGTAATATTCATTAATTTGTTCGAGATGGCTGAAGAAAATCGACCAAAGCCGACAAAATGTGTCCGTGTTACGCAAATTCAACAATTCAATCGACCCTTTCCGGAGCCAACAAATGTGTTTTAAAGAGTTATTTGTATAATATTCCCTAATGTGTTTATCACATACTTGCTATAATCTCTTAATTCATCTCATAGCATCATACAATAATTGGTTTATTGCGAATAATTGACAATACGGCAATTTGGAGCTGTTTCCGAGGATGCTGCTGCAGTGCCGTCGGGTTGCAATAACAGCATAATGCTAATCTGTACATCCCTTACCCAGACATCAGTTTCATATAGCCTATTTCCCAGATAAGAAAACTAAGAATATGAAAGGAGGAGCATCATCTGCTATTCTAAGGGTATAAAGCATCCCTCCTTCGTTGAATTTGGTTTCATTCTGTTTTCGCTTTCGAGCTGGTAAGAGCTCCTCCAAACCTGCTCAGCTCCTCGCCACCGGAGGCAAGCTGCTGTACGAGATGGCTGAAGAAAATCGACCGAAGCCGCTTGTTGAAGCGCACATCGTCTTCCGCACCGCAAATCTCATCGGGCGAGGAGGATTGAAACCAGTGCGCCGTCAAAATGTGTCCGTGTTACGCAAATTCAACAATTCAATCGGCCCTTTTCAGAGCCAACAAATGTGTTTTAAAGAGTTGATTGTGTAATATTCCCTAATTTGTTCGAGATGGCTGAATAAAATCGACGAAAGCCGCTTGTTGAAGCGCACATCGTCATCCGCACTGCAAATCTCATCGGGCGAGGAGGATTCAAACCAGTGCGCCGTCAAAATGTGTCCGTGTTACGCAAATTCAACAACTCAATCGGCCCTTTTGAGAGCCAACAAATGTGTTTTAAAGAGTTATTTGTATAATATTCCATAATGTGTTTACCACATACTTGCTATAATCTCTTAATTCATCTCATAGCATCATACAATAATTGATTTATTACGAATAATTGACAATACGGCAATTTAAAGCTGTTTCCGAGGATGCTGCTGCAGTGCCGTCGGGTTGCAATAACAGCATAATGCTAATCTGTACATCCCTTACCCAGACATCAGTTTCATATAGCCTATTTCCCAGATAAGAAAACGAAGAATATGAAAGGAGGAGCATCATCTGCTATTCTAAGGGTATAAAGCATACCTCCTTCGTTGAATCTGGTTTCATTCTGTTTTCGCTTTCGAGCTGGTAAGAGCTTCTCCAAACCTGCTCAGCTCCTCGCTACCAGAGGCAAGCTGTTGTACGAGATGGCTGAAGAAAATCGACCGAAGCCGCTTGTTGAAGCGCACATCGTCATGCGCATCGCAAATCTCATCGGGCGAGGAGGATTGAAACCAGTGCGCCGTCCAAATGTGTCCGTGTTACGCAAATTCAACAATTCAATCGGCCCTTTTCAGAGAAAAAAAAAGGTAAGTTTTAAAGAGTTATTTGTATAATATTCCCTAATGTGTTTACCACATACTTGCTAAAATCTCTTAATTCATCTCATTCCATCATACAATAATTGATTAATTACGAATAATTGACAATACGGCAATTTGAAGCTGTTTCCGAGGACGCAGCGTAGTTAACGTCATGCAATCGGGTCTTGTACACAGCCCCCTTTGATTTTTGTATAGAAATAAAAATAAATTAAAATATAAATTGTATAACGCGTGAGAAATCTGAAACCCCCTCCCCCCATGAACCTTTATGTAATAAATTGATGGCCCCTAAGGATATTATTTCCATCTATTAAATGTAAGGACTAAAGAATATGATTATCTCTGGGATTATTCATAAGGAACGGTCGCATTTCCCAAGTGATCCATTTCATTCATAATTTTCTTGTCAATTATCGCAGTCATGATCATTGATTAGTTGCGAGTTTGGTGATGCATTCCCTATTACGGACATCATTTTCATACTACAAACAGATCACCCAAAACTCTTTCTCTGTTTATTTGGAGAGCAAAAGTTACCGCCCATGCTTCTTCTTCCATCGACCGGTTCTATCGGTGTTGAAGTGTTAACCGAATCAACCAAATAATAACACTCAATATCCATAATAGATCAGAATTGACATGCAACAAATAGTTTGAAAATTGATTAGATTTTTAGATTTCTAGGTAAATCTTTCATAAGTTCGTGACGGCCCAAAATCAGGAAATAGAAGAAGCTAACGTTATCCAACGTCAACTTGGCGGTCGTATCTCGGAAACAACCTCTTACTTTTTATACAAAATAAATTTAAAATGAAAACAAACTAGGTACGCTTCATACACTGAGCTCAATCTTCAATTGGAATTTATGTGCAGGGCCCATAGATTTTTGCAATCAAGCTTGGCACTTGCAATTTACCAGTCAGGCAGAAAAGTTTTGTCACGCTTATTTTTAAATGCAGCGCACACATGAAGTAAATGCAGGTGCAACTTATTTCAAACAGTCACGCTAATATATTTTATTTTTTTGTTCTTCATCTTTCTGTCGTTACGTCCCCACTGGGACAGAGCCTGCTTCTCAGCTTGGTGTTCTTAGGAGCACTTCCACAGTTATTGACTGAGAGCTTACTATGCCAATGACCATTTTTGCATGTGTATATTGTGTTTATTTATTTATTTATTTATTTATTTATTTATTATCGTCAATCATAGTAGACTACATGTTAACACTTAAATCTATATACTGCTATATTGATCGTTGCACGAACTTTTAGATTCTAATGAAATTATTCAAGGGTAAGATACAATTTGCACACCCACTAACATCAGCAGGCGTATGCTTTGAAACCTGTTTATGACGTTTCAAAATAATTCAAAGCAATCAAAGAGATTGCATCATAACTTCTTTATTATTATGATTATTCGAAAGCGACCAGCATTCAGTAAGCTATTGTTTGCTGGATCCAGAATGATCATCATCAAAATGGTCTTCGGAATCAGATCTGTTTCCCGCAAGTTCAGGGCGTAATCGATTAGCGATTTGGTGTTCCTCCTAACAAAAGATCTTCGGGCCCATTTACAAATTGCATAACGGTGAAGGGGGTGGGCAAGCGTTTCTAAATGTTACAGTTATTATAAAAAATACAAAAAGTGGAGGTGGGCGGGTGTCAAAAATGGCCAATTTAGGCGTTATGAAGTTTGAGAAAAACCCTTGCATTAACTTCACCTTAGTCGCTATCTATCGGTTCACCCGAGTACTCCACGTTGAGGGACGAACTAAAACTTTCATCGTTAACTATAATTTAGTACTGGAGCATTTTTCCCATGGCGTTTCTGGCAATGTTCGGGTTGCATTCCTGGACGGAGTGAATTTAGTTAATCGGTGGATAAGTCAATTATAAAATGCTAACCGTTCGCGCAAAATCAAAACAAAAATAGAAAAGTTAGTATCCAAGCACGTTGTCAAGCGGTAATGTGAGTGTATGTGCGAGGTGTGCAAATGTTCACTGTGCAAAAATTTTCTGCACAGTAGTCTAATAAGGTGCAAAATGCTCAATATCTTACAGAGTTAAAGTATATTCTTAGGTTACTACGCGACATTGTTAAGTCTATTGTTACGCAATGTTGATTATATAAACTCATCATTCGGTTTAGAGGAGAAAATTTTGCATAATTAGTACGACGGTTATTAATAAAAAACAAGTTACGATTCCTCAATTGCCGGAAAGGAGTATAAAAATTTAAACTGTTTAATAGGTTAGGAGAATCAATACGATGCGAAACAATATCGTTCACGAATGAAACCATAGCGAATTCGCGGCGCTTTTTCAATGTCTGAATATCAATGAGCATGCATCTTGATTCATAAGATGGAAGAGGGAAGGATTTCCAGCCCAATTTACGAAGAGCATATAACAGAAATTGCTTTTGAACTGATTCAAGACGTTCTTCATGCGTCTTCATAAAAGGAGACCATACAATACTCTAATATAGACCTCACGTTAGCGACGTACAAAGTGTTGATAGTGTATGGATCATTAAAGTTAAAACCAAAGCGTTTGATAAAACCGAGCATATTTGTTGCTTTATGTATAATGGTGTTGTAATGATCGATAAAAGTGAGTTTTGAGCCTAAAATTACGCCTAAATCTCTGACCCTATCGCATTTTTCAACGATTTGATTTCCTAAAACTACAGTTGTTTCTTCTGTGTTTCGCTTACTGCTAAATATAAGGACTGTTCATTTTATAAAGTGGACACCTTGTGCATGCTGTATCTTTCTTATTAATCAATGAAATTTCAATCGGTTTTTTGCACATCGTTCGACTAGTATTGTAAAATGTTGTGATAATAAAAATTCTCCAAAATAATTAAATTTCACACGAATATGGAACAACGATTAGATCGGTCGATTTTTTGAGGTTATCAAAATCAATGATTGTTAGAAATTGGCTGGAAAATTCGATAATTTATGTTTTCTATTTTCAAAAAAGGCTTGTTCTTCGAAAGCATCATCAATCAGAAGCCTGATGGAAAAAATCAAGTTATTTTTGGAGCAACAATTTTAAAGATATAATAAAATCAACTTTCCCGTATATTTTTAAAGAATTTTTGTTTTAAATTTGATGGGAATTGATATGAGTAGAATTTTTTGTGTAAAAGTACGTCCTGACGGAAGTCCTAATATAGTATTAATATGAAAAATAACTTACGCCTTCATAGAGTTACTTAGTAAGTCCCCACGTCACATTCAAAGCACAACAGAAACACAATTGTTATATTCTTAGAAGACCTATCAAAGTACATTGACAATCATCAAAATTGGCAACACTGCTGTAATAAAATCGATTTTATTTTCCACATATTATTTTCATAATATGTTATTCTGAGATTACCAATTGAAAAATTCGGAGAAAACTGTTTACAATTTGCTGTAGATCGATAAATATGCGTACATGATTTTAAAAGTATGAGACTATTTAGTAAAACGACCATAAACAGTAAAATTTATACTTAAGACTGTAGTTTAATCTCACGATTTAGCTTTCGTTTATACTAATATAGTTTCTTTAGTAATCCAAACTAGTTTTGAACACGCTTTTTACTTTTCTCTTTTGCTGGGAGTGAAAGGATGGTGTATCAGCAAATTTGGCCATAAACGGGTAAATCACTTAAGTTACCTAATGTCATAGAATGGTGGAATATAATTGATATTTTTAAAGCTTTAACTTTAGTAGAATAGTAAAGGATACAAACATACAATTTGTTCATAAAAATAAGGATTTTTGTTTTGCGAAAAATAATGTTAAACTTTGACGGGCAGCTTTTTTTAAGAGTTTTTGGAAAAACTATTTAGCTCTTCAACCAAAAGCATTTTCAAAGATTTTATATTTTCATAGCATTTTAGAATAATAGGCCAACGATACACAGAAAACCGATTACGATTTTATCAATAAATAAAAAAATATAGCATAAACAAAGTGTCCACTTTATAAAATGAACAGTCCTTAATGAAATTACATTTTTTAACATTTAACTGAAGTAGGCTTTTACTACACCATTCATCAAAAATAGATATTTCACTCAGATAGATGTCAATGTCGTTAGCATACTTAATTTCCATGAATAACTTCATATCATCGGCATAGATAAGAATATTTATAAACTTAAAATGTAGGAAATATCATTTACATATAATATGAAAAGAAGAAGTCCTAGATGTGAGCCTTGAGGAACTCCTGATGTAACATGGATAGGATTCGATTTTTTACCATGATATCTCACTATTTGTTACCGATTTGTTAAATATGATTGTATTGCGCTCTGCAAGATAAATCCACGTAATGCGATTATTTGGAAATGTCGATATACCGTCGCAGTGATAATAAAAACCACCAAATGTTTCAGATTTAGCAAATTTGAAACATTTGCGTCCATGAAGAACGAAAAAATCCAATCCTACTTGAATTTTGACGTTGCGTTTGAATTGCGCGCATATCTTCTGCGCGTTACCGCCGCCACTGGATGTGGATTCAAAATGAGCGCCGCAATATCCAGTTTAAAGATGGTTTATCAAATCCTATTTTTTCTAACTTGAAGAATAACATAGAGATGTCAATGCGATCAAATGCTTTGCTGAAATCAGTATACAGAGCCTCTACATAGTTACCATAGTCCATAGCATTCAAAGTATAATTGGTGAATTCTAGTTAATTTGTAGAAGTGGAACGGCCTTTAAAAAATCCATGTTGTGCATTTGTAATTCTGTTCCTGAATTGCCCAAACAATTTTCTATTAACAATGGAGCTTTGGAAATTATAGCAATTCCACGATAATTACGAATATCAGTTTTCTTCCCTGATTTGTAAATAGGTACTAAGAATGATTTCTTCCAGATTTTAGAAAATTTTCCGGATTTTAGTGACGTATTGAACAGCCAAAATAAAGGAGATGTTAATTCAACAGCAAGCTTCTTCATAAATACTGGAGGGATTACATCAGGTCCTGCACTTTTTGTGACATCTAATCCTTTCAAGCCTGATAGCCTTGTACACTTATCAGGTGTCATTTGAGGGAGCAGAGAAGAATGAAAAATAATTTAGGTCCCGAATTACCCGGAGAAATTCTCTGAAAAAACACTGAAGGAATTTCTTAATGAAATACCCGGAGAAATTACTGGACGAAATCTCACAAGATTTTCAGGACAAAATCCCAAGAGGAATTTCTGGACAGTTCCCCGGAGGAATTGCTATTGGAAAGCTCCTGCTATTGGAAATTCCTGGAGAAAATCCTCGGAGGAATCCGTAGATCCTGATTAATTCCTGGAGCATATAGCCAGAGGAGTTTCTGGAGGAAATTCTCGGAGAAATTGCTACGAAAATCTCCTGAGGAATTCTTGACGAAAATCCCTGGAATAGTTTTTGGGGATATCTCCGGAAGAACCTTCGAAAACTCCGGAGGAATCCCTGGGGGAAATCCTGCAAGGAATTCTTGGAGGAAATCCTCTAAGGAATTCCTGGTGGAAATCCTCGAAGGAATTCCTGGAGGAAATCCTCGAAGGAATTCCTGGAGGAAATTCACGAAGGAATTGCTGGAAGAATCTCGTGAGAAATTATTTGTGCAAATTCCCAGAGAAATTCCTGAAGGAAAACTCCGCATAAATTCTCTGAAAAAAGTCCCCGAAGGAATGTCTGAAGAAAAATCCCGAAATATTCTTGGAGGAATCCCCGGAAAAAATCTGGACGAAATCCCCAGAGAAATTTCTATTGGAAATTCCCTCAGAAATTACTGGAGGAAATCCCCGGAGAAATTCTTGGTGAAAATCTCCGGAGGAATTTCTGGGAAAAATCCCTGTAGGAATTCCTGGAGCTAATCCCCAGAAGAATTGATGAAGGAAATCTTCCAGACTCGTGAAGCTGCAACCAGAATTTCTTCTAAATTGCGCAATGTGCCTCATTTCGAAACGGGAACTTTTCTGTAAAAGGAACAATAGATCAGTTTATTAGAACACCGCAGTTTAACAATTTTACAACTTACCGCATGTTATTCAACTTTTCTCCTTTCATGTGTTTTAGAATCCACCAGGAACAGTCTCGATTGAAGGAAACATGTGGCTTGAAAAATGCTTTCGACGCACATTCTCATTGTTCCATATTCCATCTGCAAACTAAAATATTTAGTTAAATAGTTTTTTTAATCGAAAATTAAGTAAACTTACCGAAAAACTTGCGAAAAGTTAGCGTTTTGTCCTATTCTGCAAAATGGTTGCCTCGTGTCTGACTTGTTTTGGATGTTGATATTCACGAGTTCATTCTCCATATAGGTGTTATGTGTGAAACCACATAAATTTTTGCCATGTGTGTCTACACATATTTTTGATTTAATAATAATTTTGAATGAACCTTGGATGAATTCTATTCATATTAATTTAATGTGTGAGATAGTTTTTAATAATTATGTGTCGTTACACATATAGAAATATAATGAAATTTTTGCAGTGCATGCATCAAGATAGGCCGAGAAATTACTTGTCAGCAGCGAAACAGGCTTATGTGTGAAACTAATAGGTTTTTGATATGTGCATTCACAAAAATTTGTGATTCACAATAATGAACTTCCAAAAATTCAATTTCCCGGGAGTCATTGATGCTGATGCCCTTCTTCGTTTCATCACCCCTTGTAACATGTGTATGTGTGCGTCCAAGCGCGTGTCGGTCAATCTGTCACCAGTCCAAGCAAGTTTTCTGCACGACGCGTCGTGTTGTTTATTTTTTGTACGTTTCGGAAATAATTTCGGTCGATTTTGCAACATAAAAACATCTTAATTCCGAGTGAAAAGCGGCAAAAAAATGTCCAAACGCACCGCTTCGGAAGTTGCCGAAGAGGACAACTACCTGGACGATCTGGTAAGGGATAAGCAGAGCAATCGGCCGTCCACCAGCAAACATACGCTCGATTCGGACGAAGAGGACAGCGGCGAGGATGAGGCTCAGTGAGTATGATTTCTGATTGCCAGCGATTGGGAAGATGGATTATTGTTAATATTCGGATTTTTTTCCGATGTGCCCTTGCAGATACAATGTTCTGGACGGGAACGATATCGAAGGCGAGGAGGATGGCATTTCCCGAGTGGACGATGAAGTTAAAATCACCCCTTTCAATATGAAGGAGGAAATGGAGGAGGGACATTTCGATGCGGATGGGCACTATTTGTGGAAGAAAGGAGCGGAAATTCGAGATAATTGGTTGGATAATATAGATTGGGTCAAAATTAAGAATGACCCAAACTATAAGGAGAAAAAAGAGGACGAGTTGAGAGGACTGGCAGACTCGGACTCGGATGATGAGGAAGACGAGAAAGCTAAAGGATTTGATTCCTCAAAAACCTATCAAAATATTCTCGATATGATGGAACCGAAAGAAACTATAAAGAAGGCTCTTCAAAGGATTGGCAAAAAGACGGCAAAGTTAACCACCGCACAGCGTTGGAAGATGAAAAAGGCCGGTACTTTGGATGATTCAAGCGAGAAGGTTACGCGTTTGACCGAACTGGCCAATGAAATTCTCACGCGGGAAGGCAACATGGACATTTACGATGAAACCTACGAGATGATACAGAAAAAGGTCAACGATTCCAAGCCGGTTCCGGAGGATGAGCTGGACATGTATGCCGACGACTTCGACAGTAAGGAGAAGAGCAAACTAAAGGATGATGATCCTAAGGATTCTTCAGGTGTCGATCAGCCTTCCACATCCACCAGTCAGGAACGGGAAGAAAAGCCCCTGCTTATGTGGGAGTACAAAGAACAGCAAGAGGCAGATCAAATCCATGGCCCGTTCAGTACCGAGCAGATGCAAAAGTACGCCGATGAAGGGCGGTTTAGTAGCGGTGCGTTTGTAAGAAAGGTAGGTGCCGAGGATTCTCGCTTTTACTCTGCTGCCAGAATTGATTTCGATCTGTATTTGTAAGCGCGAAAATACAGCTCATTCAAAACTGTACCTTGTACAATGTTTGGCTCCATACGCCACGAAAGAAAGCCTGTTGGATAAAGAAAAGTTATACGGTTTAAAATATATGCTATGCTGGTTTGTATGGTAGTTCAAAGATCAGTTTTTGCAATACTTAATGTATTCTTGATCAGATTGAAAACTTCCTCCATATTTTTTGGAGTTCATTGGGGTAAAAAATAAAATTACACATTGCTTGTAAGACAATCACGATCATAATCTGTTTAAGCATTATTAAAAGCAATTTTTGGTGCCAGAATGACTCATCGACATATATTTTAGCTAAGAAGGGAATAACATTCATTATCATTCATAATCAACTAAAAGCTAGTAACATTAAACCGTCATCTGCACTGCCGTTATATGCATAATTGTCCCATGTTACTTTTTGTCATTTTTGAGTTTTTGTAGTCAAGTACAGTAAACTTTCGTTCGTTTCACTAAACCTGTAACCTCACTAGTGAAAGACTTTCACTAATCGGGCTCTGGGAGGGAGGCACCGATACTACACACGAAATATAGAACAACGTTTGTTTGAACTGCAAGATAACTCCAGCTTGCCAACAACAATCAAGGCAGGCTTGGGGAAAACCGCTAGTTTTCTTTTGTTGTGTACTTTCGATCTTTCCTGACAAACATGGAAAAAGGGCCACAGTTTTCTATGCAATAAATCATAATTTTCATTGGAAACAGTAAAACGATGCGTTTTTCAATGCTTTATATTCAATCAGTTGGAAGGTGCTCACGTGACATTACTTACATTTTGTGTATGAATTGATTTTCATTCAATTTTTGTCACTTTTGATGAAATGCGAAAATGTGTTTTAATCAGTTACGCGCTTTTTCCATGTTAGTCCAATGTTTGAGATCTGGGCTCACAGTGACAGTTCGTGACAGCGGAATCTCGGCTCACTATGACGTACAGAAATTTAGTATTGGTTTCTCCCTCCCAGATCGGGCTGAGTTTTTAGCTGTCAAAATATTGAATGCCAGGGCTACCAATATTGATAAATCGAGCTTCATGTCAAAAAGTGGCGTTTGTCTTCGTTACAAGTAGGCTATAGCCCAATGTAATGGATTTTACTAAGGTGGCGCAGATGATTGATGCGTGCCACTAGTCCTCTCTTTTATTCTCCCGCTGTTCTTGTGCAGCGCAAATAGTGACGTCACAATTTGCGCTGCATAAGAACAGCGGGAGAATAAAAGAGAGAACTAGTGGCACGCATCAATCATCTGCGCCACCTCAGTAAAATCCATCACATTGGCTATAGCCCACCTAACAGGAGCACAATTAAAACGAAGCCCACCTAAAGATAGTGCAACGAACGAAATTCGACTGTAGTCTATTTTAACCCATATTATTAGAAAACAATTTCATAAAACATACTTTGTTCGAAGACAACATAAAAAAAATATCCAAGTAAATTTGTTCCACAGTTGAATTTCTACGCATAACTGTCTCGCTACTGAACTTCTACGTATATGTGTCCCACTATGCATTTCTCAGCACCAATTTCAGTGCTAGCTACTCTGCCCATAAACGCATAATTGGCTTGTTTAGGGGTATCCTGTTTTTTACATATTCTGATTCTACGTTAAAAACTGAGCCAGAATCCAAAGTTTCATAATTTTCCGTGCCCTGAAACTATTTTTAAAACCCGTTTGAATTTAATATGGAAACCGCGTTTGAATCACCCCTCGCCAAATTTTACTTCGGGACGAGCTGTCATTATGTTAATTGAAATGTCATTGAGTCGACGGAATGAAATCGTTTTTAATCATTTACTTTATCAAAATTAAGATATAAAAGCGCAATAAAATCATGTCACACTAAGAAAAATGTGCTCTTTCGATCAAGCTACAAGAAACTGTGAATTTTTCGTCACTTAACAACCCAATTGTCTCATGTGAATAGGAAATTCAGCAAACGTGAGAAATTTATGGGCAGTACTGTGTATGTGTAAAATCGTTTTTATATCATTTTGTTACTTTGGCTTTACATCCCATGTGAAACATTATCTGTTCCACACCATAGTGTTATAAAACTATTGTACAGAAGATAGATAAAGTGATTGAAATAGGTAAAATTTTGCCTAATTCAAATGCTTTTAACTTTTTGAAAAAAAAAATGGAGGGGTTGTGTGCAAGACACGACCGCAGTGTGGACGTTGGATAGCTTTAGGCTGGTTGAAAATGGTCTGAATATGAACCTGCTCTTGAATGTATACCGATTATACCGAAATTGATTGGAGTGAAATATTGATATTTATTATAAGACATATTATTCAAAACAACTCATATGCAAACTCTTGGTAGCCCTGAAAAGGGCCGATTGTGTCATATGCTAAATTTCACTTGTACTGATTTCATAAATCACTGTACGTGCTGAAACTTTCAAAATGTTCGAAAGCAATCTTTTGACTTCGTATAAACAGAGAAAGAATTTTTGTGTGATCAGTTTTCAATATGAACATGATGTGTGTAATAATGAACGCATTACAATACATGCAACCATTTACTGATCATGACAATGTTTTGAGTCAAAATTTTATGGAATTTTTTCAAACTGAGGCTGCTCTATTATTGAACCCAGAGATTATTGTTATGATCCTTATAGCTTATATTCGATAGATATGACCTAGAGCTGCTTCAAAATAAAACCCTTAGCCGCTGTTATGTAAGCAATTCGGATGAGCTTATAGTACGCTGACAAATACGCCAGTGTTGAGTTGGAATTATATTAAAGCAAATCTTTTTGAAATCTCACACAAAATAAATTACGTGTACGTTACATTATTGAAAGCTAGCCGTACACAACCTCGTACGGTGTGTGATAAATTATTGTTTTATTTGACGGAAATAAGTTGCATTAGTCGGATATTATTTATATTAACTCTTTTGTGAAATGGTCTACTGGCCCTGAGAAGGGCCATTTTGTAGAACGACAATAAATGATAACGAAATTCTGTCAGTACTGTGTCTACATAACAATGGCGCGAGAACCCAGCTATGTTTGTTGCCTTAGTTTAGATGATTCCATCACATTGCCAGCAGCAACAAAACGACAAGAAATGGGTAACTACTATGTTAGGTGGCGTGGACGGCAACAGGAACAGGTAGTGATCGCAGGGCATTGGAAGGTCATGTCAATCTTGAAATGTTAAACGATTTCACGAACCGGAAGCTGAATTGACAGGCTCATGATAGGAAAGTATTCCACGCGCAAGTGGCTTTGGCTGCAAATCTATCGCGTCAAATCCGGAAGCCCATCTATGCGCTGATGTCACTGCTAGTCCTTTGCGTAAAGGGCGACGGTTGTTCCGCTCGATCCGATGCACAAAATGGCCGCGCTAGTCTCCCGCATGGCAATGACAGCGGAGTACTGGTAGCGACGGATTTCTTGCGGCAAAAGATGATGCTGGTGCACACAAGAGAGCGGCTTTTGTTGCGGCGGCTCAAATATGCGTGTTGCTACATTCGCGTTGAAAACTGAGCTGAGGACGTAAAAGTCACTCTCGACTTGCTTGCCGAACGTGTTCAGTCTGACGGCAAAAAGAAGAATGAGGGAAGAAGCAGGACCGGTGCGCTTTTATAGTGCAAAGCGGAACCCAAAAATGTGCTTGAACGTGATTGGCTAGATAAGAAAAGGGTCAACAATCAACGATTTTTAAATAGTTTGATGTCAATAATCAATAGTGTTCTCCATTTGGATCGACGCGTAGATAAATTGCCAATCGATTGATGGATAAATATTGAAAATCTATCGATAAATGGCTGAGTTATTAGCGGTCAAAACCTGACCATTTTTCGTTGCATGCTAAATTTTTAGTTTTTTGGAATTGTACCCCCATATGTTGCCGAATTACGTTATTCAACGTCAAAATAAAAAACGATGAAATTGGATGTATCCGGAAGCGTTCGAAGGCTAATTTTATCGTATTTAAATAATTTTCTTGACCACCGGACACCTTAGATTTGCCGGGTTTTCCAAGTTCATGTCTGAATCACATTTCTTCTGTCTTCGTTTGTATTTTTGTGCGCTTTACACCGTATTTACGTTACCGATTTTCCTTGAAACTGAAACGAGAACCGTGGCCATGGCCATTTCCGTAAAACTGGTTCTGGAAAGTATGATCAGCCACGGTTTTTCCATGTTCAATCATGTATATATTATCCGGAACCATATCCAACCGAACATCATACTTCAAGAAGATGCTTCCGGGAGCATGCCCAGAACCCTTAGATATACTGATCATACTCTACAGCAGGTTCCAGGTGTCCAGGCGGAGGTGGCCGAATTGCAACAATCCGGAACCACGTTAATATGGGTAGCAAACTTGAAGATACTTACAGGTGATGCCTTTGAAAGCGTTTTGAAAATTAACCTTCCAGTTGTCGCGCGGTTCGCCACCGTCAAAACCACCACGCTGCTGTTGTGAACGAAAAGCTAGTTTTTTTCAGTAGTGTTGCGCGACGACTGAAGTGTTAATCTACTGTCATAACCACTCTAGGTTCTAGGAGGCTAATTTCGGATGCATCAAGAATACCAACATAGGTATCAAACCTCAAGATTTTTGAAGGCGATGCTTCCGGAAGCATTTTCAGAATCACCAGGTACTAGTGTGGTCTCAGGGCCGGATTTTCAAACGTGGGGGCCCGGGAGCCATTGCCTTGTGGGGGCCCTTTTCTAAGAAAAACCTTTTGTTCGTTTAGAATAGATTAGATATTTTTAATATTTTTGTAAGGTTTTCATTATCAGAAGACTTTAACAGTTTTGAATTGGGCTGGTAGCAGGTCGTTTTCTAGAAAATTTGGTTTCTGTTTTAATGTGGATCTCTGAAAAGTCTCTATTTCAATGAAAGGTCTCAGAGGGGGTTCCCCGCGTGGTTTTTGGTCCATAAAAAAATGTATGGACTATGGTCTTTGGCCAGACTTCTCTTCCCCTCATAAATGATCACGTGATTGAACGACCCCTAAGGTCTCTAGTTTAATCAAAATGGTATCTAAAGTTTCTGTTTTACTTATTCTGATTAAAGTGAATCCTGATGCAAAATTCGACAGGCTCCAGAGAAGAATTAAAAGACTTCAACGCGGCTTTTCAGCAATTTTTTTAAAAATGTCGTATCACTCGAGGAAAAACTTCAAGAATTTGTCCAGAGATTTTTTCTGGATTATTTTTAGGGACTCATACAGGTATCTCTCTAGAAATTTTTCTAATGATTCCTTTACCGATTCTCCCAGAAATTCTTCTAGCGATTTTTCAAAGGATGCTTAGAGAATTGTTTCTAGAATTTTCTCCAGGAATTCCTTGGAGCACTCTAACGATATTACCTCCGGTAATATCCTCAGAGATACCCCGATGTTTTTAAAAGACTTACTAGGAGTTCCTACAGCTATTTTTTCACTAATCCATTCTTCAGTTGTTATTCTTGTAGAACTCACAAAGATTTTTTGAGGTGTTCTAAACGTATATCTTGAAGGATATACTGACGAAAATAATTGAAAATCCAGGTTATATTCTTAATATATCCGAAACAACATTCTTGAGGAAATATCTTAGGAAAATTCTTGGAGGAATTCCACGGGAAATAATCACTTAATAAACTTCTGGAGAAATCTTTGAAATAATCACTGAATCTTTGGGGACATATCTAAATTCTTACGAAATTTCTAGAGAAAATCATGAAAAAATACGAACACTATTAAGAGTAATAAACTATCGTAATTTCACGAGGATTTACAAAAACAGAGAAATGTCTGACCTGATTCTACGATGAAGAATCAAACTGTTATCTTCTGATCTGTTGGGTTACGTTTGCTTTTCTGTTTCCTGTTTGGTCAATTTTCGGTATCTTTTTGGCTCCTGTCTGGTCTGTTCTTGGTCTCTTTCTGCAAACTAGATGTCTCTAAAGTTCCTATATTCAAGGCACTTAAGCACTACCAGCCCTGTAGTGTAATTGGTAGAGTAATTTTCAACACTTATATTTAAATAATAAAGTTCTATTACTTGATCTACAGATCTATAAATTACATTCGTACCTAGTCCTAAACTTCGGTGAGAAAGCTTTCGTTACAGTTGGAGAAGTCACGTTAGAAAATCGTCATGAATTTCAACAAAAAGAGTTGCACTCAACTTGTTTATTCAAATTGTTTTTGAATCTTCTTGTTTCTCATGAAGTCAAGAAAATGTCATTGTTAATGTTCTAATATTTTGATGAGTAATTTCATTTGACTTTATCTGCATCAATATCGCCGCAGATTTCTTAAAAAAAAAACAAAAGGAATTTACTATTGCATTGGTTCTAATTATTTGTAAAAGTTGACCTATATATTATATTTGTTTGTCAATATTAGTGAGGACCCGGGGCCATGATAAAATTCATAATTCTTCCGATGCCCTAAAGTTATTTTTTGGTGGTTTAGAAAAGTATTGTCCATTGCCATATAAGAGAAACGAAGAATTTTGTATGGAGACTGCAAGAATGTTAAAAAAATCGATTTAACACTTCAGTCGTCGCGCTGTTGTATTTTGTACAACACTATTGGAAAAACCTCGCTCTTCGATCACAACAGCGTAGTGGTTTTAGCGGTGTCGAACCGCGCGACGAATGGAAGGTTAATCTAAATTTAATCGGGTAATTTCAATCAAATTATACCTGAATGAAAGTTAAACTCCTATTTCGCATACTTGGTGGATTAGATTCCTTTTTTTTTTTTTTTTAATCATTGTTTAAATTTTATGTAAACATCAATGAAACCAGAGTTATATGCAACTTTGGCGACCTCTAGCTAAAAATTGTGACGTGCAGGAACATTTTTGAGAATGGCATCAGATTCAGCAGTCCCAAATTTATAAGAGACACATAATTTGATCTTTGAGACACGCAAAAATGTCATTTTTGTTACGCTGTGTTAGGGATATGACATGCTTTGGCAAATGTGAGATTATACAATATCAAACAATTATTCTTACCATTCCATTTGATAATACGCTAATTGAACACCATACAAGAAGTGTGTGATGAAAAAATACATCAATCTTAACGGCAATTTGTGGCCACATGTTTGATATGCTTCATAATCGACTGTTCAAAGTAGATACCATAATACCACATATTACACCTTTTATTCATTCACCCCGTTTTGATGGTGATCAAATTTAGCTTTGTTAAGTTCAAATTTAATTTAATTTAAAACATTTGCATTATATTTTCGATTTCTTCATACGAAATAATCAATTTTGGGTAAATTATATCATCCCTGGATGTATTCGTTGTATTGATCATCAATACATCTGTCCATAAATCAATACATCTGTTCGTATATCTGTGACCAAGAGCTTTCAAAGTCGCGTGCTCTTTTACGTCTCGTCTTCGCAAGATGAAAGCTTTCTCTCTCTCATTTTTAAGCACTCACGTGATAGTTGTGTTGTGCACTCTTTAAGGGGACACGGGAGACCGTGTTATTTTCCCTATCTTTTGTCTCACTCTAACAATTATCATCGAAACTTTGCCAAAGCAAATCTCGAGTTTTAGTGAACCGATGAACCTGAAAATTTAATCGATTGTGCACCACATATATAGAATATAGTGATAAATTTTTCACATCCATATATGGAGTGGTACTTGAGATCTGCTTCTTCAAATGGATAGGATGATTATAATGACGTCCCGTGCGGCCTTAAAATTACGACAGTCATTAAATCAAATTTTGTGTTGGTCATACATGATAGGGTGCAGAGCATACTTGGGCACTTCCTTGGTTCGCCTTAGCATGGAGGGGGATTCTCGGCCGAATTGCCTGAAACTTTATAATAAAAAACACTTCAATGCGACGTTTATTGTGGCCAAATATGAGCTCAGTAGCTTTCCAAAAGCCCCATTTTCTAGATGAATCAAAAGTGCCAATAATAGGGTCCGGCTATACGTTTCATTTCTTATTACTTTGGCTGGAATTAACATATATCACGAATATCGTGATCAAACGTCATCACCTCATCCCAAAATCAGTAGAGATGGGGGTGCTGCTTTCTTCCAAAATGCGAAATCATCACCTCCAACTTAGTTCTAATACCCTCCTATATAAATGATGGAAGCGCGAGATCGTCGCAAGTTTCTCGTTAAACAGTCAATAATCACTAAGGGGCTGTCCATTAATTACGTAAGACAATTTTAGCGGTTTTTCAACCCCCCTCCCCCATGGTAAGATTTTTTGTATGAAAACCAAAAATAATTTGTATGGCGCGTAAGAAATCTTCACCCCCCCCCCTTCAACCAAAAACCCTAACGTAATTAATGGACTACCCTTAATCACAAATAATAATTAAGGGGACACGGGAGACCGTGTTATTTTCCCTATCTTTTGTCTCACTCTAACAATTATCATCGAAACTTTGCCAAAGCAAATCTCGAGTTTTAGTGAACCGATGAACCTGAAAATTTAATCGATTGTGCACCACATATATAGAATATAGTGATAAATTTTTCACATCCATATATGGAGTGGTACTTGAGATCTGCTTCTTCAAATGGATAGGATGATTATAATGACGTCCCGTGCGGCCTTAATAATCGATTAATATAGACTAGAATTAGTGTGAACGATTCTAGGCGTGTACAATACCATGCATGCTTTTGCTCACCGCAAGTCATGCCAGCCGCAGAGCAGAGTACCGTAACGTGGTAGTGAATAAAACGCCGGTTATAAAATCGCCAACTTGCCGCCGTATTAGTGCTAGAAAATTGCGTAAAACGGACACAAATACCACCGACTAGGCTATCGGAATCCGATGATTCCGTTACATATGGTTCATTATCGCAAATGATATCGATTTGATTCGATTTTTGAGCAAATGAGATGAAATTTAGAGCTTTTAGGTAAGTGACCGTGAAACGCTGTGAAACAGTAAAATGTGGCGTCCGCAGTGGACGACCCCGAGCCACGCCGCCAGCGCGGGACGTTTTAGTGAGCGGTGCTCTCTCCGCTTTTGGTCAGTTGGTTTGGTGGCAGCGAGCAGCAAAGAACAGTTAGTAGGCCTCCTCCTCGTGGTTCCGTGTGAAGTCAGAAAATTGAGCAGAAGTTACCCATTACATATTCTCCTTCTGCACAGTGAGTGGTTTCGTGTGTGAGCTGAAAGGAAAATCTCCTGATTTGCATATTCTGAATGATTTTTTCCCGATTTCGTGTTGATTTGGGTTTTCCGAAACAGAAAATCGGGTTGTGATTGCGAGATTTTCGTTTCCTTTGACCGCTGCGGCGAACTTGAGCCGAATTTCGAGTGAAAGAAGTGAACGCGTGTGCTCTTCGAGAACCGGAACTGATCCATGCCGCCGTGACCGTGGATGGATGGATTTGCTTCAAATGTCCCCTTTTTCATTTCTCTTCTAGGTTCTAGGCGGTAATCTGTTTTTGGTGAGTGGTGTGAAAAAGAAGTTCGGTTTGCGGATATTTCAACAACAATGGCTCTTAGCCGTATCTATTCGTCAAAGTTGGCCAGTGCCAATAAGGTTAGTGGAAAAGTACCCCCAGACTACTAGATGGTTAATCGGATAATCTAGGTTTCTACGACAATGTGTGCGGTCTCTTTTCCGGAGGCATTTGTGTCAATCTTGAGCGTTTCTGCACAAAATCTGAGGCCTATGAGAAAATTTCCCTCGCCCAGTCACGTTACGTAATGGTTGGATTTTCCTGTCCTATGAGTGTGCTAGATTTTCCTTGATGCTGGACAGAAATCAAGGCCAATTCGATTAGCGATGTGGCCGAATAATAATGTTATCCGGTGGCACTCTTGGATCGGTCGAAATATCGTTCTATTGTTTGCTATATGGCGAGGGCTATGAATTAGATAGACGACAGCCTTGATAGCAACGAGAGATGGAGCAGCCTATGTGATATGTGCGCAATAGACTGGTTCATTGAGTGTAATTATATTATTGAACAGATATTTTATTTAATCAAATTTTGTCAAGCTTACAAGTTTCTCTTCGGTTGAACATTTATTTTTTTTTTCGAATTTTGTTTTTTTAGTCGATTTTTATAGTTACATAATAGGCTGACGTATGAACAAAAGCATCAAGTCAGGGTGGAGGAAATGTACATATCGATCACGATTGTAATAAAATATGTCACGGTTGTGAAAAAAGTTAGTGATGATTTAAGATTTTGCATTTTTAATCGTAAAGGTGAAATGAAAGGCAGCATAGGAATTTATATGCATCATTGAGGTGTTTTGCCTTTCGTAATAGGTAGGGTGATGGTCGTATTTTGGACCCTTTAGGGAAGTGATTTTTTGTGTTTGTCGAAATTTATTCCAGTCAACTCTCCATAACTCGAGTAAGGAAGATATCGAGTTGCAGAATACAAAACCAGTACAATTGCTATCCAAGGTACTATCGTAGAAGGTATGAACACCAACTTTTACTATGGTTCTCTAATTCTATATCGAGTAAGGAAGAGTTGACTGTATTTGGCTAGCTCAACCAGGTCAATTAATATGCCATATTGCAAACTTTCTCGTGCTTTCTCTATGCGATAAAAATGCACACATGCTCATGTTTAGTCGAAAATAATTTGATTGCTAAGCACTGTTTTTCATTATTTTGAACACCTCAATACATCTTGGACTTTTAGTTTCAGTCAAAATAAATACATTTTCCATGCACTAGGGTGTTCAAAGTAAATCGGACAAACCGTTACGCGTATATAATTTGGACATATCCATTGATTTAGCTGTAAATGTAACAAAAATATACGCATCTCTATTGTATTCGGAATAATAGTTGTGGAAGTGGTTTTCCATTAAAATACTGAACTTTGGCATGTTGTAACGTTGTTCTTGTGTAGGTAATCGAGATGAATTTTACAGTGAACTACAAATGGTTGTTGTGTAGTTAGGCTGGACCAAGAACTTGGTTAGTGATTTCGGGAAAACGTACTCCACCCATTCACCATAACATATTTTCATGAATGGCCGTAGTATCGCAGCTATTTACACGATAAAACATCTGTGTCAAAAATGCATAGAAAAGATCAAAATATTTCCGCTCACTAGTGTAAAAATTGATTTTCATGTCAAAAACCAACATTTTTCGCACGGATGTATTCTAGCAATATTAACAACTTTCAAATGGAGTCGTCTGGCATTATTTTCATTTGATGAAATAATTCGCAGAATTGAAAACACAAGACCTCGTGAGCGTTTATTGAATCACTATGTATTTTTGTGTGTTCCAATAACCACTCCAGCACAAAATTAAACAAATTAAAAAAAAATCCGATTTTACTACACAGTCTTCTTTATTGCAGTAGTAGCTATGGTTTGACCATAAAAAATATAATGCATTTTCTAGTAAGTTCGTCACGGAATCTGTTTACCGTAAGCAGAAATAGGAATAGTTAGATGCAGTAACAAATGCAATTAAATCTTTTTTTTTTATGAAAGTTCTTCAAATTTTTCTAATTTTGCCGCTGATTATCTATGCTTGGAGCTACATTGTGATATAAAAATAGTATTGATCGACACAAACATTTAAACACATAACTTCCCTTAAATGAGCGAAATCTGATGCATACGGGAAAACATTCTGTGGTGAAAAATTACTTTTTTAGCTGACTACGCCCATTCTTAAAACTACCATGGAATTTCAGAACAAATTACTATGTTACATCCCACCACAATACCTGGTACATTTGACAGCAATCATTTTCATCAATCTGATTTTGACTACAGACATGGTAAAATCAAGCGCATTTCTGGTCTGCTGAAAATTGCCGGTGCGAGCGCTCAAGTTAAGCACTTAAAATGGTAGTTTTTACCGCACATTTTTTTTGCGTACACTGATGGTTGTCCTAGATCAGGCCAATCCAACCTTTTTGAATCGCGGGCCAAATCGTCTATCATCAATTTTGTGTGAGTGCCGTTTTCTTCAAATGCCCAAATATTCGCTTGAAATTTGACAAAAGTCAGTAAATTAAGCAAATTTGTTTTTGAAATCGAAAAACAGATAAATGTTGCTAAGCATCATAATGGTTATTTAGAGAGTCTTTTTCGAAATCATGCAATACTCTAGCACAGGATATTTTGAAGAGTCTACTCAGAAATGTTGCACTCTGAAAATTATATAATAATCATATTTAGAATTCTGCCAGAATACCATCTAGTATTATTAGAAATTCTTCAAGGGTTTTTGTAAGACTCATAACCCGGAATGATGCAAATCTTGCTCAGAAATAAGTGAGAATTGTATTTCAAGAATAGGATTCCTTAACAATCGCGTCGCATTTTGATTTCAAAATATTGAAATCTTATGAAATGCTGTTCACAATTTAATTTTAATCTTGATCAGGATTTAAAAACATAGCATTGTATTCGATAAAAATCCTTTAGGTTCCTATGGAATCCTTTTCAACATTTTTGTGAGGATCTTTTTATTAGGTATTCAAATGTATTTAGTATTCTGTCAAATTCTAGAAATATAATATCTGTTACTCATACGAGCACAATGAGCATTTCGTATAAAAAATCGGCTTTCACTACTATTATTTTAAACACAACTGTTTATGCGCATAATGGTATGTCTAAATTACATGAAATATCCTCTAACTTTGGGGCCTTCCTTAGCCGAGTAGTTAGAGTCCACGGCTACAAAGCAATGCCATGCTGAAGGTGTCTGGGTTCGATTCCCGGTCGGTCCAGGTTTTTTTCGTAATGGAAATTTCCTTGACTACCCTGGGCATAGAGTATAATCGCGCCACACGATATACGAATGCAAAAATGGCAACTTTGGCAAAGAAAGCTCTCAGTTAATAACTGTGGAAGTGCTCATAAGAACTCTAAGCTGAGAAACAGGCTCTGTCCCAGTGAGGACGTTAATGCAAAGAAGGAGAAGGATCCTTCAACTTTAAAATTAACTTCCAGGCATTCCTTAACCTAGGGGTAAAATCCGCGGCTACGAAGCAAAGCCATGTTGTGTCGGTTGTGTCTGCGTTCGATTACCGTTCCTGTCACACAATATATGAATGCAAAAATAACAACATTCGCATAGAAAGCTCTCAGTTAATAACAGTGGAAATGCTCATGAAACCACTCATCTAAGAAGCAGGCTCTATCCCAGTGAGAACGTAATGCAAAAAGAAGGAAATTTAAAAATTACAAACTGCGGTGTCATCATGACGATCTACCGAAACATCACATGACAAGCCAAAAATGTATGAACCAGTCTAATGCGCAGTAGCACCCGCTTTCGAAAAAGTGCAAATTTCCTTCGTCCCGTGACTCCCCGGAGGCGCCCATGCTGGCGATGTGTGAGGAATGCTTGGCTTGGAAGAAATCATTAAGACAAACTTACGCCTTCAGGGCCCCCATCCGCGTAAGACAAATAGGCTCGAAAAATGAGCGAAGAAGCACTCTGTGTGTCTAGCTCAGTTTTTCTTCAACGCCAATCCACGCTTTTTCGGCACACAGATGTACAGATTCATGTAGTGAATCCAGTATGTGTTGCGGGGATCGGTTTACTAACCAGATTGGTAGTGGATACCGAGATACGTCGGTCGTGTGTGGAGCGATTTGACGCAAAAGTGATTTTGCGTGAAAATAGAATCTGGTTAGGTAATGCATTTCTTTGGCTTTGTGGAGGAAAACACTCTACAAATAGAATATGCATTTCGCTTATCATCGTTGATGTCACGCTTACATAATAGCGAGAATCACAGAGGGTACAGGCTAGTTTGGAAAGTGTTGGGCAGGGATGGATGTTATCATTACATGTTGTTGCTTTTCAGTCAAGGACAAATGTAGATTTCGTTGTCTGTGAAATACAGTTACCTTACAGTAATAGTTTTATAACCGCGGTTCAGCAAAGGCCACAGTTATGAATCAAAGATAATAAGATTCTGAGAATCGCTAGAACGCTAGAATTGGGAAAAACAATCTACAACATAAAAAAACGGATTCAACAGATCCAGAAAGCTTGAAAAATGTATTGGCTGGATATTTTTTCGAAATATTGTTATTATACATCATCAAAACTATCAGTAATATTTGTACTCTAAAATCCTCAGAGTCAAGACAAGTCCATAGTGCTAAGAATTTGTAATATACATATCCTTTAATTCATTCTATCGTCTAAAGTCACTACAGCATTGATCTGCTATATTGAATATTACCAAACGTCCAAAGTTTAAGCTCTAATTGTTTCTTTATTATTTACAAAGAATCGGACCTCAAAGAATTAACAGTAGTTTTCTGGCATTCGCAACCAAACTCACAATCACTCCTCAAGCTTAGAACTTGTAAGTATACACGCAAGTCTGGTCGCTTATCGTTCACGTCACAATGGCTGTAATTTGACTGATTGTGTACAATTATCAGCACAACACATGATCGGGCGTCAAGCGTCGATTTCTATGAAAATTCCAAATCTACTTCTTCGCTTAATCTAATCGCCACATACACACAATAATACAGCAGTTAAGGTGCGAATCTACCATCACGCCCATCTAGAATCTTCCTCACGACAACAAGGAATTCAACGTTCGATACCCAGCACCAAACACAAAAAGATCGACCGGCACTCACGCGTCACCAGCGTTGCGTGTGCCACATGGAAGTATTTATGCCAAATCAGTCGCTAAATTTGGCTGAGGTCGACGTCACTATGACTCGTTGCCAAACGCAAATTTTGCTGCGAGAGAGAAAGAGCAAGAACTCGCTACCCCAAGATAACCGGTTCGTGGAGAATTACGCCGACCCAGGCAACCCACATACATAACGTGCGTGGTCAAACAATGCTTTGAACTTGGAGCTGTCGGTCAATGTTCATGACCATGCGTTCCGCAAGTTTGAATTATGTGTGAGCCAGAGATAAATTGTGTGCCGGGCCGGACGTAGGATAATCGAGGCATATCAAGTACCTACGGTACGACAACGTGGTCGTGCCTCCAAGTGTTGTACATACTGGCGCTTTCTTCACGCCGCATACTTTTGTGGTTTCCTTCTCTTCATATATAAGTTGTCAGTTGGTCGACTGCCAGAAGACAGCGCCAAGCCCTGCTCGTCTACCGCAAGCTTTGGCGCAAATTTCGCTTCCCTAATGCGAAAGGCTAAGTAACGAGTAGTACCTACACTACACATGCTTTAGCGATGATTTATAGCACCGGTATCTTGCGATAGGAGCGAATCGAAATATGCGTTGCACATGTTGTGTTGTACTACATATTGCTTCCTAGTTATTGGGTCTTCGTTGTGCCCTTTAATTCGCGATGTCCATAAATGTCTATATTATGACATCAAGAGTCGATAGATACCACGCGATGACGTATTTATAATCGTCACAAATAATGTCGATCGTTGGTGATATAATCAAGGGCTTACACGTTTTAGCATCAAACGTGTAAAGTTCAATGATGATAATTACTGTTCCAGAATAGTTCATCGGTTTGATAATGGGAAAGCGAATAGGTTAGATTGGATTATTTATCGAAGACAACTTTGATGTTACAATAAATAAATTAACTAAATAAAGGACAATTTCACGAATAAGTAAATCACAGAACATATTAATTAATTTTTAACGTTCGCTTTACCTCTTAGCAGGGAAAGTTACTCTCGGAGCCCCACGGGATGACGAGATTTCGATTAAAGTGCTTTGGGTCCTCTAGTCAATTCCGTAAATGATTGTGCTTTATTAAGCTTGATAGCTTTTTGTTGACAGTCGATGTCTTCAGCTAAGATTTGATGTAGGATTCCGATTTTTATAGGGCATCTTCAATGGAATTCGTCTATTCGACATTAACCATGTGATGTTTGTGATCGAAAGACATCACATTACACAAACATATATCGGAACAAAATAATCAAGTCCTGAATTGGCCTACTTCCACAGAATTTGGTCTCGTAACAAACCATGTGTTCTCTTCGTGAATTCGATTTTAATACCTTTGTAAGGTTACAGTTAATTGGTTTTGGTACTTTTACTCATCATTCAGTGGTTTCACGTAAATTGAGCAAACATTCAACAATTAAAATTTATTGCAACAAAATAATTCTAACTATCTTGTAGAAAATGCTATTTGAAGAACGAATTCTATTCACAAAAGCTACCCTGCCCATAAACGTATTTCAGTCCCATGTCCGGTATGACCGAAATTTGCTACACTGCAAAAAGAAGTCTGGTGGTGGAGTCGTCATAGCCATCAATACAGACTTTACTTCTGAAGAAATAGTAACTTTCAAACACGAAGAATTCGAAAATATCTGGGCTAAAGCTCTAATTAATGGGGAAACGCATATATTTTCATATGTGTATTTTTCACCTCAACATGCTAACAAACATTCTTCTGAATTATTATTCAAAATTGTCAAAACTATTATTTCAAATGTGAAACCTAAAATAAAACTGCATATTTATGACGACTTTAACTTCAACGCAATGCCGACTTCATCATAGACCATGAAAATTAATTACTTTTACTACCAGTCTTAGGCGAAGACAACACTTCACAATTTTTATTCGACAAAATTTCATATTTTGGCTTAAATCAAATAATTACTTAAAAACAATAAAATTTATACTTGGACCGCTTATTTACATATTGCATATAATTATTACCTCTATGGAAAAATGAAGTATTTCACACAGCAATTGAATACTCATGCATGCATGCATAAAACTTCGCTCCCCAGCCACTTGGAGTACGAGAAAGTGCTGGAGTACAACATAGTACAGTGTCAACAAAAAGAAGAAGACGTTTACAAAATAACAAATTACCGGTGTGGTTTAGCCCACAACTGAAAAACCTGAAGAAAAAGAAACAGAAAGCACATAAATTAGACAAAAAAAAAGAAAATACTGCCATGAACTTACAAATTTATCATGACAAATGTAGCCAACTCAACTTAGCCATTAACTCCGCACATGAAGAATATAATCGTAAGGTCGAATCTGAAGTCAAATAATGTCCCAAAAACTTTTTTAATTATGTTAACACTAAAATGAAAAGTAGCAATTTCCCTTCGCGAATGCTTTTTGACGGAAATATAGGTGAAAACTCTTCAGATATCTGCAAGCTCTATTTACAGATAACAACTATTAATTTTTTACAGTATTCGATAAAAAATTACCGTAATCCGTAAAATTTCTACGGAATTACGGTGTTTTATTTCACTGAACTGTTCAGCTGTGCCACTGGGCCTTGCATGCTAGTCTGTTGTCTAGTGTGGTGCTTCCTTCAAGGGACGAATCGTCCACTGGAAGCATTAACGTGTCGGTGTATTTATTTTAATGGAAAATTCCCAAAAGCTTGGAAATCCTCGCATTTGATGCCTGTTTTCAAAACAGGTACAATATCTGACATGCGGAACTATTGCGGAATTGCCATTATCTCTAGTATCCTCAAGACCTTCGAATCTCTTGTGAACGACAACATTTTCCAGCAAGTAAAAAATCATATTACTTGTAGGCATCACGGCTTTTTTAAAGGCCGCTCAGCAATCTGCTTCCAATCTGCTAGAATTTGTATCTTTCATTCTCAACGCAATGGACACGTAGAAGCCCTCTACACTGACTTCAAATTGCAAAAAATAGGAATGGAGCCAGGACTCTTGAGTTGGATCCAGTCATATCTATTACATCGGAAACAAATAGTGCGCTTTCAAAATAAATCTCAGCGCCCATTTCTGTAGCCTCTGGAGTACCCCAAGGTTCTCCTTTAGGCCCACTTCTTTTTATTTTGTATGTTAGCGATATTTCCTTTATAATTAGAGGAATAAAATTGCTTTTATACGCAGACGACATGAAGCTCTTCATGGAAGTAATTCTAGCGAAGCAAAAGAATTGCAGAGTGAAATTAACTCATTCTTCACTTGGTGCATAAAAGTCTACTCCAAAATTCAATAGCATTTAGTCGAAAACTTCCAATTGAAGTATTTTTAGGAAATCAAGTAGTGCAGAAGTGTAAAATTGTAAGGGATTTGGGCGTAATCCTAGACTCAAAACTCACTTTTGTGGAACATAATAATGGATCATTAAAATAATCAAAACGGCCGCTATAGAAAACATAGATAGCGCCACCGTAGCCTTGTGTGTTTGACAGAACAGCAATGCTGTCACAATGTTTTATCCCATATACAGTGGCGCCTTTGTTTTGATGCGGTGAGCACTGACAAAAACTACCTTCAATGATCCATTCCTGGGAGGGAGGCACCGATATTACACACGAAATATGACGCAAAGTTATTTCGAATTGCAAGAAAACTCCAGCTTTCCAACGACAATCAAGGCAGACTTGATGAAAATCGCTAATTTTCTTTTGTTGTGTTCCTTCGATCGTTCTGGACTAACATGGAAAAAGGGCCAAAGTTTTCTGTGCATTTACTTTTCGTTTTTATTGGAAAAAGTAAAATAATGCGTATTTGAACACTTTATATTCAATCAGGATAACAGGTGCTATTATGACATTACTTTTTAATAAGCATGAACAGCTTTTCAATCGATTTTTTGTCACGTTTGATAAAATGCAAAAATACGTTTCAATCAATTACGCGCTTTTATCATGTTTGTCCATTGTTTTAGATCTGGGCTCACAGTGACAGTTCGTGACAGCAGAATCTCGGCTCACCTTGACGTACATAAATTTGGTATTGGTTTCTCCCTCCCAGATCCATTCTATAATAAATAAAGCGAACAGTATGCTTGGCTTCATTAAGAGGTTCTGTAAGAATTTTCAAGGCCCATATAATGTTAAACTATTGTATATTATAGCAAACAATTCTTCTTACCGTGTACACTCAGCTCTCTCAATCAAACTTCTATACACCTTGTCGGCATTTAAGAACAAAAAAAAAATATTTTCAGAAAAATCATACAGAACGCATCATGCTCAATACGGACCAATAAATCGTATGATGCGTCAATATAATATACATAACAAATTCATTGGTATTACTTCGTTCAAAGAGCAGCTCGAAACACGATTAAAGTCCCATGTCTGCTGGTTTTCCTATTCACATGAAACAGTTATGCGATTACACGATACTTATGTATCTTATGTAGGGCAAGGAATCCACTTGTCTACTGTATCATCTTAAAGTAAGAACATATCAACAATTTCCTTTCTTTGATCCGCTTGACTATTTGGTAGGAAAATGAACTGCAATTCTGTCAAGCACTAGATCAAGCATGACCAAAAGTACTTGCGAAAGGCCATATTAGCCAGATACAGTCTTACTCACGCATAAGTTGGATTCTCACAGATTCCTGAGCATTAATTCTGCCCAACCCTAGTAATGATTTACGAAGAGTTCTTGTCAGGATTCTTGAGAGCCTAGGCAGATCTCTCACAAAATTCTGGACATGATTTCCACGGCAGACTTTGTCACGATTTTCACTATGCGTTGTATTGGATTCTCAAATTCGAGCAGTATTCCATAGAGCCCTAGGTTACCATCGGAACTGGGTCAGTGTTATCATAACCCTAAAATGCTAGGCAGACTTTTCATAAGTCATTATGGGCATCTATCAGAACCCTAGGCAGCTTTCTGGCAGAACTTTGAGTATGATTCTTTTAAAACCCTTGGCAGCATTCTCACAGATTCCAGAGCTGGATTTTGTAATTAATCTTTGGTATGATGCTATTGAAATCCTAATCATAACTCTCAAAGAATGGTGAGTAGGATTCTTACTAAATCCTGGCCAATATTAAGCCAAATTTCCATAGAATACGGAAATTCATTTTAGCAGAATTCTGCGCAAAATTTTCTAATACTCCAATGTGGGACAGAGCCTGCTACTCAGCTTAGTGTTCTTATGAGCACTTCCACAGTTATTAACTGAGAGCTTACTTTGCCAATGACCATTTTTGCATGTGTATATCGTGTGGCAGGTACGAAGATACTCTATGCCATGGGAAGTCGAGAAAATTTCCAACCCGAAAAGATCCTCGACCGGTGGGATTCGAACCCACGACCCTCAGCTTGGTCTTGCTGAATAGCTGCGCGTTTACCGCTACGGCTATCTGGGCCAAGTTTTTTTTATAAACTTTAAAGTTTGAGTTTTAAAAGTCTAGTGTATGGTATTTTGAATATTTTATTTTGTGCTCAATAGAATAGAATCAATTTCATATAAGAATATTCAAAAGAAGGCATATGCCAAACATTCATTATGGAGAATCTAGCACACCTTAACCCTTTCTTTCTCATTAGTTTTTATAAAGAGTGCTTGGTTGCAAATGGGCTAATTTTTTTGAAATCAATTTAAGGCTCAAGAATTCATCATTCAGTCATCAGCAATCATTAAAAAGTAAAACATTTTTTTCGTTCAAATTTTAAATAATCCTCATGAAAATCTATCATTGTATATGCGTTACAGATAGTAAGCGCAATTCAATGCTAGATGTTCAAGAACATTGTGTCTATTTTGAGCATAAAAACTAGGTTTGAAAATTCATAAATTGATTATCAATAGTTATACTATTGAAACAGTTGACATTTAGATTCATCCATTAGCGTAACTTGAACTCAAATCTAGAGGGGGCTTGACTCCTCTGATCGAAAAAATCCCTTAAGTAAAGTGTATACTTAGCATGAGAGTTAAAATTTTCTAGGGGGGGCTTGAACTTTTCTAGGGGGGTCTAAGCCCCCCCTAGCCCCCCCGTATTTACCCATCTGATTTCTGATTAGTATTAAATAATATTCTAGTATGCGTATAACGGAAGTATCTGGGCCAAGTTTCTTATAAACTTTAAAGTTTGAGTTTTGAAAGTCTAGTGTATGGTATTTTGAATATTTTATTTTGTGCTCAATTATCATAGAATTGAGTCAATTTCATATAAGAATATTCAAAAAAAAGGCATATGCCAAACATTCATTATGGAGAATGTCAATACATTAGATTATGCAAAACGTATTTCTGCAAAATTCACTCCTAATCTAGCACACCTTAACCCTTTCTTTCCAATTAGTTTTTATAAAGAGGGCTTGGTTGCAAATGGGCTAATTTTTTTGAAATCATTTTAAGGCTCAAGAATCCATCATTCAGCCATCAGCAATCATTAAAAAGTAAAACAATTTTTTCAAATTTTAAATAATCCTCATGAAAATCTATCATTGCATATGCGTTACAGATAGTAAGCGCAATTCAATGCTAGATGTTCAAGAACATTGTGTCTATTTTGAGCATAAAAATTCATAAATTGATTATCAATAGTTATACTATTGAAACAGTTGACATTTAGATTCATCTGATTTCTGATTAGTATTAAATCATATTCTAGTAACTATTGTATTGCTTCTATCTAATTCGGTTTGTCTCAAGTTCGTCGAGATGATTCTCATGAGAAAGCTTTCTTTCTCATGATAACTCCACAACTCCATTGGTTAAGAATGCAATCCTTGAAAATTTCACTTTAGCTAACCTTCATGAAGTTTTTTTTTTCATAAAGCTCCAAACAATCATCTAACAGTTTTTGAATATAGAATTGAATATATATTCAATCCCCACTTTCTACAGCTGGGACCGACTAGCGATTCACGACAGTGTGAATGCATTCAAAATTATGCAACTTCCCAACACGGTCTAGTGCTAACGCACGACAACAAACACGCGACTTCCCAAAATAAAACTTTGGCTTGGCCATTTGCAACGGATCGAAACACGGAAGCTTTTCGACTGTCGAATGGTTGCTAGAGATCATTTGCTTATTTATAGGATTGATTCTAAGGTCGATCGTCAAACGAACCCGAACCAGATTTTCCCGGTCAACAACACTTCGAAACATCTACCGTTTTATAATAGGCCATGTAGTACAGGGAAGTGATTTAACATTTAAATTGAACTTCTGTTACGCTCACAAATTTAGTACAGAGCCGCACAAGGTCAATCACCGTCTAGCTATATCCATTCAAGAGATCTCCTCCAGGCAACTCAGACGTATCAACTGCATAATTGAAATTTTGCTGTAGTATGAAACGATGACGATTCAACTGGACGGCTATGTTGTTCCCACTCAATCATGAAAGTATGTTCCGATCCACGCGATCACCTGATCGATGGCGCATGGCACGTCACCGCTAGCCGCGTGCACTGACGAATCATACGTATTACCGCATGTCCAAAGCCAGAGCGATAAGACCTTATCTTTTTCTTCTGGTGCTACTAGAGCAGTAGTGATTGTAGCGTCCTGCCTCGCGTACAATTTCTTAGATAGCCTGAAGGAGGCTGAACTTGGGCCGCGATAAGAGGGAGAGAGATTATACACAAAATCCATCATGCATCGCGAGCACTGTCTGTCACAGCTCTTCCCGAAATCCTGTGATTAGGTAATAGCTTAACCGCCCAGTCTAAGCTTAACACTCGTCGTCGGGTAGGGATTGCACACATTGCATTGCATTAAAAGCCTAGTCCGTTTTATTAAGAAATACGTATTAACCGCCTTTTTTTTCAAATGCTTCTTTCCACAGAACCTCCTGCCGGTGATCACCACCTACGTGCGAAATGCATCCGACAGCACCGACCTGAAGGCCGTACTCTCCGAAAAAATCCCCAAGGAGCAGGAACGCGTCAAAAACTTCCGCAAGCAGTTTGGTGCCACCAAAGTTGGCGAAGTCACCGTTGACATGGTAAGTTTCCGATTTGCTCACATTGCTCTTAGGCTCTTATTATGGTACTTAAGATGGGTACTAAATTTAAAACATGTTCCAGCTTTAGTATTGCCTAAAGTCTGCATACCAGACAAACAATTGATTAAAATAGACGAAGTGTCTCAAATAGCTTCAAGTTCATGACCCCCATATGTGCTGCACTATGGGATAAATTAACAAAAACAGGACAAAATAGTCATATTCGCAATGACAAATATTTATAGACTCCTCTTATTCGCTCACGTTAACGATCAATGCACACGGTTGAACCGAAATAGCCTCCCCCGCCAATCTTTTCAGTGGATATCATGTGAGATGTGACATCATTTCGTCCACCGGGCTACCCTACTAGGCAGAGGACGAGATGCGGCTTCAACTGTCTGCGAAAAGATCGCGCCTTCCATTGCTTCAATTGAATTAAGTAATATGTGCGGATGGAACCTTTCCTATCGTACTGGTGATCCACACCGCGTGACAACAGCGCGATGCCAGTCATCCCCATTCAATGGGTAAATTCATTTAAAACGATTGACGCGCGCCGTTTGAGTCACGCCAATTCGCATGACAGGCCAACTTCCCACAGATCATTTGATCATTCTTTTTCAAGTGTGTGAAAGTTCTTTAATCCTCTTTTATGGGCAATTTTGGAAAATTCCACTGAAGAGCTAAAAATATCACGCCATACGAGCGATGGACAACATTTACGTTTTCCGGTAACATAACTTCCCGGGAAATCCGAAAAAAAAACGGGAATAACAAATGACCTGGAAGAATACGGGAAATACTCGGGAAATTGGAGAACACACCGAGAAAATATGTATTTCAAACATTCGAATACCGGTTTGTTTCAATTTCAAGCACTAGCCAGTCAACTCGTACTTCGCATCATGACTAACTTTTGGTAAGTTGGTAGCGAAATAGTTAGCGATTAAGATAATTTATTCCTGGAAGGGTACTAAGGGATTCCTGGTTCTTGCTGAGATGCTTGTTAGATTTCCATTTAGATTCACGGCAAATTTTCTATGAGATCTTTGCTGAAATCTTAAATGGGATCAATAATTGACCAGTTTATTGAAATAAGGCTTTTAATGGATTCTACAAAAGATCCTATCTTGAAAATATTAGTAGATCGGTATTGGTTGGCGAAAAGCTCAGCAAAAAACATCGCAGGAATCTATGTTGATTCTTGGTGAAGCCTTTATTGGATTTGACTAGTTCTTGATCTATGACAAAGCACTTATGAGGTCCCTTGTATAGATTTCTGCAAATTTATAGCGGAATCTTCCAATCATTCCAAAAAAAATAATTGTAAGACTATTCATCAATTCATTCATGTTGAGATCTTTGATGGATAAATAAAAATCGAGCTCATTTTAGGTATTCTTGGAAAGATTTTTTGTTAAGTTCTTGACGAGATTTTTGGTCAAATCTTTGATAGATTTTGCGGAAGATGCAATTTTGGAATTATGTTAAAAATATTAACCAACTTCAGTAGCTTGTTCATCTGAATCTCAAAATGTTTTTGGAGGAAACCTGTCAGTTAAAAATATTTCTTCAGGAATCAGCCATATGTCATGTCTAATGCACATTTCCGAAGACGTTCTTAAGAGGGCAGGATCCGTCATTAATTTTGGAATTTTCAAAAGCAGTTTTTTCGTTAAAGATCAAGAAAACTTACAGGAAAATGTGTTCACTGTATTCTCCTCTCCAACGGAAACACATTGAACACATTTTCATCGAATAATTTTTAGTTTTGAACAGAAAAACTGCTTTTGAAGTTTCGATGACGGAGCGTTGAACGTTAAGGATAAAGTGACCGTAGTCCAAGTATCAGGACAGGAATTCCTGATGCCTGGATGCATTTTTTTTAAATTTTGTTCCACGAATCCCTTCAGACACCTTCAATAATTTCCCAAACGATAACTTCAAAAGTCCTCTTAGAGAATCTCCCAGGATTTTATTTAGTTATTCTTGATGTATCCAGTTGCAATGACCTGTTCAACAAAAAAAAAAATGGTTCAAGATTGTATGACTATTTGTATTCAATCATACTTCTGTCTGAAGGGCCAAAAACGATTGGCGGACCCGTAAGTAGAGACACTTACGCGAAACCCGCAAGGGAAAAAGAATCTCCTTTGTAAGAAAGACCCAATAGATGGGGAGAAGAACCCGCCCTTTTTCCACGGAATGTTAGCGATAGAAGTATTATAATAATCAAATAATACAATCCATCATGAAAAGAACTGTCCGAAAATTTAAAAAATAACAAAGTTTCATTCCGGCGATGTGAAAACCGAATCCGCTTGCTGGCCTTCTCAAAGCGCCTGAACGTGAATTGACGTGCCGCCAAATGGTACACCGCGAAGTGGATTACCGCAAAATCCAACAGAAAAAATAACATAATTCGTAAAAGATTGGCTTGTTTTTATGGAATATATTAAATATTCAAATTAGTTTTTCTTAAAAGCTTATTTTTGTGACTTACACCCCTTTGATTCTAGCCCCCTCAATTCTTTTTGGAAATCTTAGAAGAATTCCTAGTCCAATGGTATTTATTCCAACAATGTTGTAAGTCATTCTCACAGAGATTATGCGAATTATGGATTATCCCAGGAATTGATTCTAGGACCATGAAAGGATTCCTCTAGGGATAATTCCACGAAATTTATTAGGAACACTTCCTAGAATGTCTTAATAAATTGGATTCCTTATGAAGATTCTCCAGGAGTTTTCTCCTGAGATTTCTCCAGCTTTATCCAGGGATTATTTCCAATGATTTCCCGGGTTGTTTTTCAAGTGAATTGTGTATGGATTATTCAAAAGTTTACTCAGGATTGCTACAGCCACTATTCCTGTAATTTCTCCGATTATTTCCTTCGTAAATTTCTTTAAGGATTCCGTTGAATGTACTTCGAGGATCCCTGTAGAAAATCCTGCAGGATAGTACCCTGGGTTTTGTTTGGTTGTTTCAATCTTTATTTTAGCATTTTTTTCTAGAGAATCATCCAAGACCTGCTCAAAGGTCCAGAAGTACCTTGAAAGATCCTTGCAAAAGTTCTCCCCTGCAAGAGATTGTTATGTACCGTGCTGCTTCAAAATTCGAATATTTTGCCAGGAGGTACACGACTGCTTATTAATTCGTACTTCGCATCATGACTAGGGGCCCAGATAGCCGTAGCGGTAAACGCGCAGCTATTCAGCAAGACCAAGCTGAGGGTCGTGGGTTCGAATCCCACCGGTCGAGGATCTTTTCGGGTTGGAAATTTTCTCGACTTCCCAGGGCATAAAGTATCATCGTACCTGCCACACGATATACGCATGCAAACATGGTCATTGGCATAGTTAGCTCTCAGTTAATAACTGTGGAAGTGCTCATAAGAACACTAAGCTGAGAAGCAGGCTCTGTCCCAGTGGGGACGTAACGCCAGAAAGAAGATCATGACTAACTTTTGGTGAGTTGGTCGAGAGATAGTTAACAAATTCTAGTACTTTTTAATCAAAATTATTTGAAAAAAATGGTTGATTTCCTTGGGAATTGTTTGGCAGATTTTTTTGTTTAAAATTCTCACCGAATTTTCGTAAAATGCCTTGTAGATTTCTGGCGGAAAGGTATAGAATTCAAAGAAAATCATATACAACAACAAGCAGATCCTTGAAATATCTTTAGCAAAGTACTTCAGGATACTCAGCAAGGTTCTTGGTGAGATGCTTGATAGATTTCTATCTAGATTCATGGCATATTTTTTATGTGTTTTTAAAAGTAATTCTAACGTGAATCGAGGCGATAGTTGAACAGTTTCTGGAAGTTCTTTGAGGGATAACTGAAAAGGTTATAAGTATATTACTAATAAGGTTTTAGTGGATTCTAGCGCCCAACTTTTCTTGAAATTTTTAGTAGATTCATAGCTAAGTCAAAAAATAGCAAATTTCTTAGAACTGATCATTTATCAATACCTAAAAACTGTTTACTTCCGATTGATCAACAAACCAACAAAAAACAAGAACATTCGTTTATCATAATTGACAAAATGAAGAAACGGACGTTCATACTTTTCTAGAATTTTGACAATGACCGATTCTAAGTAGAAGCTTAAGGAGGCACTGATGATACTGATTCATGATGAAGGCTTGTCTGGGTTACTAGTTTGACTATTCTTAGATCTATGACAAAGTTCTTAAGAAGTCCGTAACGAAATATTGTATGGATTTCTGCAGATTTACAGCAAATTCTTCCGATCTTTCCCAACATTTTTGTTGAATATATGGCAAAATCTTTGTGGATAAACAAATAACGAGGTCTTTTAGGTATTCTTGGGTAGATTTTGATATGTTTTTGACGAGATTTTCCGCCTAATTTTTGATGAATTGCGTGGAAAATACTTTTTTGATTTATGGACGTGAAAGTCAACATCAACCGGTTGGCTACATAGCTGACTAGTATCGGCTAAGACTGGACCAGCAATGGTTGAACAGTCCTCAGAAACTGAATAGGGTCCTAAAGCCATGTCCCAATTTTAGTGCCAAACGCTTAAGTTAAGGCCAAAAACACATGTTTACTCAATTTTCAATTTTTTTTTTTTGTTTAAGCGCAAAAGGGCCTGTTCACAAATTTCATAACGCCAAAAATGGCCATTTTTGACACCCACCCACCCCCTTGTAACGCTTTTTATATGAGTGTTCAACAAATTTTGTATGAGCTGTAACATGTCAAGGACACCCACCCACCCCCTTTAGCGTTATGAAATTTGTGAATGGGCCCAAAGCCATTGTTTTATGTTTTTATAGATTTTGTCACACCCCTTGGTTTAAACTCAAATGTTGGGTGTATTTTGTTTTCCGTGTCCCTTCCGAAATGTCAGATAGGAACAACCCCATAGTGTTAAAACTAAAACCCCTGTGGTATTTTTGTCGACTAAGTGAACGTCAAAAATGATCTCAAGTGTCAAGGTTCATTTATAGATCCAATTTGGAAATTAAAGTTTTAATATGATATATCCGTTATTTGAGCGGGAAAAATTGCTAAAGTAGTTGCAATAACATGCTCTTTAGTATTATTAAATGAAAACACGATTTCATTAAACATTTTGGGACCCTAATAGGGTTTTACTTACTTGAGAAAAAATCCCGAGTGATCGTCAAATAAAATCCTGCCATTGGAATTGCTTAGGGAATTGTTCCATGAACGGTGTTAGCATTAAGTTCACCAAAGGCAAAAGACAGTCGTCAGTTTGAGAAAGCTCTGCATTGAAAAGACAAATAGGCAGTAGTCAGATTAATTTTCAATATGACGATGAGTTGAATTCTTGTTAGGAATAATGTACAAAACCCCTTTTGAATGGCAATTTTATACTCGCGCAGTAAATCGACACGGATTAGAAATTAGTCGGGCCGAACGTACATACCCATGCTTGATAGCCATGAAAACTGTATTAATTTCATTAGGATCATTATTCACAGCCTCAAACATTGAACATTTCACGGTTTTTTCTCCGCCTCGTTGAAATGGTTTCATTTTTCTTCTTCTTCTGTCCCACTAAAACAGAGCCTGGCTTTTCTACAGTTTTAACATGAGAGATTTTTGTGTCAAATTAACCTATTTTAGTTTCGTGTGTTTGGAACGATGATACTTTATGACGTTTTGCCCTTATGTCGTTTTAGTGGGGTTAATAAGAATTCTACAGATCTTTTTTACATATGATTCCTAAGAAATCTCTACTACAGAAAGTTCCTGGAACTGGATCGTGCATACAACCCAAGTGATTGAATCATTACGCAATATTCACGCACAAGTCTCAGAAAATCATGTCCAACCTTTTAGCACCACTAAGCCATTGGTATTCTCCCTGTTTGTAAATAATAATTTAAACTCAAGCCACGACTACAGGAGGTGCGAGCCTCTCTTGGCCGAAAAGTGTCCCAAAACAGTCTCTAATCCGTTGGTAAATATAAACACTGGTCCCGGTATGCAAATTCCGTTCGCTGCTGCACCCGTTTCGGTTATAGATTTTATCACCATCGGAATCACATGGTCATTCGTGAGCTGATAATTAGCGTTATCATTGCTCGTTGATAACAGAAAAAAAAGATATAATACGTTCGAAGCAGCTTGTGTGTGGCTGATAATCCGGAGGCCAACCCTAAAACTCGTGCGGCATGTGTATGAGTCCAGTCTATCAGTATGTATATGCAAATTTGGAAAGAATTTCGCACTTATATTTTACGCACGCATCACAAGTATGCTATACGAAAACCTAGCTAAGACTGGATATTGGCAGGATAAGGTAGATGATCACAAACGAACGAAAAAATCTGCATTCCCACATCACAAGCTGTATTTTTCGACACAAAGTTACACATGCACGTTTGCAATTAGCTTTAATTACCGATCATCAACTAACACTGTGTTGCGGTGTTCGTTAGGTTCTACGGGAAACGCTACGAAGCTAATCGGGGTGTTTTTTATCACTTCACGGTCACGTAACCGGTAGATTTGACCAACGTCAGGGATGGATTTTTGCAGTGTGCAAACAAACGGAACAAATGTTTGCAGTTCATCACATGATGCTCCATACCTTTCGGTTATCATACGATGGATGATTGATTGTTTCTTGCTATTTTTAAACTTGAAATGGGGTAGAAGTACCAATTATAGCAAAAGTGGTTCTCTATTTATCCATTTTTTATGTTTTAGTAATAAGATATTAAATATATCTGGATGTTGAAATACTCACAATGCTTCAAAATTTGGAATCTCGAAAACTTATCATTCTTACTGAGAGATAGAGGAAGATCTCCTTTCCATCATTGCATTTTTAAATAACGTATAAATCGATTCATAGGTAGCCACCCTCAGTTACAAATGGCTATCATGGTTTTCCTGATAATGAACGAATATACTTGTACAATATTGCGTGCGAAACTATGAGCAGAACACTTTCATTATACCCAATACATACCAACTTAGCAAGCAAACAACACGACGTAGAACGATTAGATGCAAGTGCATCAAGGTGCACTCTCCCAATGCCATTGTGAAGTCATACAAAATCACACTGAAAGTCACTTGCAGTTGTGATCGAACAGTATTAGACGACAAACCATCATAATATGCCGATCTAACGTATGCCGTTTTGTTTCACATACCTACAGTCATACATATTATGAGGAAAGTCGGCATGCGAACTTTGCGCCTAAACAGATAACCTTTAGCTTCTGCCTCTGTAAGCTAGCGAAACATTGAATTTCCGAGCCATAGCGTGAGTAGAACCCAGCAATAATGAATTTAAATTAGCATTTAAAATGCGATCGGAATTTTGACGGTCGGTATAAATGACGATGACCCGATGTGTCTGCTATACAGAAAGTCTGAAAGACGCGAATTATCAGCGCTGATAAATACTGGCTCATCAATCACCACATTGCCAATAGACAGTCACACGCCCCCGCAAACTGTGTAAGCCATACGATCATACAACCCCTGCCAAGTAAAGCACCTAATGGAGCACTTAATTCAATTGTGTACTTGCACCGTATCAATCTGCATATGCAGCAACGTAGGACTCGTGATGATACCGCCAAAGCGACACATGATTCCACCCTCGTCATGTGATCAGCATCGTCATCACCGCCAATAGCAGTGTGATTTCGGTGAGGGTAATTGAATCATGATCGCAGTTAAGGGACCACCCAGTAAACACGTTATACCTGATTTAGATGGAGGATTATACGTACGAGTGCGTGGCAAAATGCATCAACAAAAAGAAAACCCCATGAGCGGGGCTAAACGGTTTCCAAATTTGCCATGGCATTCCAGATGGATGCTCCTTTTCCGTTTGATATATCAAATTTGATCTGTAGTACGTACCATGATCCATGGGTGAAACCTCAATGATTTTAAAGAAAATTGCGAACAATGAGCGAGATTTTCAAAATTTCATGGGGGCTTTAGCGTCATGTATATTTGTATTTACGTAAGCATGTTTTTCCATGACATGATTCGTAGAATAACCATTATTTGGTAGGTCCCTTGAGAGATGTTGGATTAAATTTAGAAGAGATCCTGACATGAGTATCTGTCACAAATACCTGGTGAGACTGTCGTTAGACTCATTGAATACTTTTTAGCGATATAAGGTACCGTGGGGCAAGTGGGTAATGGAATTCGCATAGTTGAGATTCTTCCAATTCTAAAGACTTAAAATTGAAACAAATGAGGTTGTGTACATTTTTTAGCTTGACTCCCACCATATATAAGCAGCATGTTGAAATTGATTGTTATGAAAAATTGAAGAAAAAAATACAGAAAAAGTTTTTGAAAAATGTCTCTTAACTTTTCATTTGCCCCAAAAGTGGGGCAAGTGGAAAGTTTACCGTTTTGAACAATAAATTCAAAAAAAAAACAGATATATTCACGATTTCTATTAGCTTTAACACTTGTTAAGGCTTCCCAATAAACAATAGCATAAGTAACATTGTTTACATCAAAGGAAATGTTATTCTTTTCACTTCAATTTTCTTCTGTTCAGTTATGTTAGTTGAAATGATTCGACAACATTATAACTGCAACATTTCCAATGTTAGTTCTTACAATATAGGACAGCAATTGCATTTCTGCTCTGTAGAATTTTCACCGCTTGTTATTTGTTTTTGAGAAAGACGGATATGACTAGAGATGTACCGAATAGCACTATTCGGCCTTCGGCCGAATACCGAATAGTTGGAAAATTATTATTCGGCCAAACGAATATTCGGCCGAACATTCGGTCGAATAATGACCTAATATTCGGCCAAAAAAATCCTAATATTCGGCCGAATAACACCGTCTAATTTCTCTAAAACTATATTTTTAATCCTGGATAAAAAAAAACGAGTTTGCTTAAGTAGGGAAAACTTCTACGGTGAAAATTTGAACGGATTATGAATGAAAATGAATGATCGTCCTCTTGAGCTTTTGAAACCAATTTGTAGAAATCACAAAAACAGTAAATTTCAAAGATCTTTCGTATTTCTAAAGTAAGGGATTTATATTCTATTGCTAGCACTTTTTATCCATCTCATGTTTTGTTAAAATATAACCCAATATACGTTACTAGATTTCTCATCCGACTTTTGGAAGTGTTTCAAAGAAATTGGAACAAACAGACTGCAGACCACTTTATTATGCTAAAAGGAAGAACTTGAGCAGGTGTCTCAAACCAAAAAATATCGAAAGAATGGAAAGTGCTAATATATGTTAACGGTTAAAATTAAAAGCATTGAGTCCATACGTGTCAAACTATTTAGTCTAGTGGTTCCTTACAGCCCTAGAAAAATGATTATAAAGCTATCAGTACACTATGGCAAATATTTGGCATGGATTGATACAGTGCCAAACAAATGTTTGTCATCGCATAGATTTGGTTGGTGTTGAAACCTATGTTTGTCTGTTGATTTATGCCAACCGAAATATTTGCACAATTAGCAAAGCTTATAATGTTAGCTTAAGGCTCATTTGCAGAGAATGCCTTATGTATTGAGCAGCACCGTAGTCACCGTAATGCCATAGATCGGAGAAATTCTCACATTTTTTTTTAATATTTGGCATCAAACTCCTTTCATAGAATGCATGAAACGAAAATTTTAATGTATCATCATTTGAATAAATTCTTCGATATTTTAACTTTTCTTAATTATTTAATTTTGTTACTATTCGGTAACTAGATTTTATTATTCGGCAGACCGAATATTCGGCAAAATCAAAATAATCGAGATATTCGGCATGAATATTCGGCCGGCCGAATATTCGGTACATCTCTAGATATGACGTCGGATAACTCTTCGGGAGAAATCAAACGGAATCCTTCAATAACGTATTTAGGGTCTTTTTTATGTGGATAGACCTATACCCCATTTTTATGTTTTGAACTAGCTTTACATAGACATTCCACGAGATTTCCGTGTGTTCTCTAATATTGCAACTTTTCAGTCAACGTCTTCCTTTTAATTGGCTGCCCGAAGTAGACATATAGATATTGTAATATTTGACAACATCTTTTAGAGAATTTCCATGATTTTTAATAGCTTTTAACGCTTGAGTATAGTGTTTCTTGAATTATCAGCACGTTATGTTTTTCTATGATAATTGCGAACCATGTTTACTTATGGCTACTTAAAGAGAAAACACAAATTCAATCTCTAATGATAAACTTTTCACTTGCCCCACCTGATAAGAAAATTTACGGTGTTTAAATTTAGTTATTTTTAGGTCTACGTCGAATTATTTCTTAAACTTTTTTTATTGCAGTTTGATACTGTCACAGAGGACAACTAAGAAGTGGTACAGGAAATTATTTCCCGCAACTTTTTTCCACTGAAAATATTAAAATAAGATTGTACGCCGCCAACTTGTTACGGAGTAACAGTTGACAGGTTAACAATTTTTCACTCTATTATGCAATAATGGCTGAAAAATCTCAGAAATCTCTTACCTATCGTAATGTTCTCAATGACCTCAAAGGTTTACGCATGAGTTTCAAACGTTAATTCGCATATTCAGTAAAATATATCAATTGTTTTCACTTACCCCCCACCCACTTGCCCCGCGGTACCTTACTTAATATTAATTTTTAAAAAATTACAAAATCTGAATGTAATATTTCAACATTCTTCTACAAAATTCCTAAATCGCAGACTCATGAGTAATCGATTGAAAATCTTCCCTGTAGGGAAATAATTCTATAATAAAATCTATAGAAAAGCTCTAAGGAAATTATTGTGAAAGAGTCCATAAGAACACTAAGCTGATAAGCAGGGTTTATTCCATTGGGGACGTAATGACAATAAGAAGAATAAAACGGGTTGGCGAATGTGAAGCCTCAGTCTTTTTACTGACTCAATTCGTTCGGTCCAATTTCTCATTATTATAATTTGGGATCTAGACCTCCGAACAGTATCAACCTTTTTAACACTTCGGTCGTCGCGCTGTTGTGTTTTGTACAACATTGTTGCAAAAACTTCGCTTTTCGTTCACAAGAGCAGCGTGGTGGTTCTGACCGTAACAAACCGCGCGACGACTGGAAGGTTAATCTGGTATTGCCTGCAATAAGTACACCTCCATCGGCACTTTTCCGGATGATTCTCGCATTACGGTCGTAACGGAATGTCTCGTAACCATCTCCGAAGATATAACTTGCCCTGGTAGGTGGCAATACGACAAAGATCTGGGAGAACAGGGCTGGTATCAAGTATTTTCAGTATTTTTTTTTTTTCAGAAAAATTGTCACTAAAGCCTCTATTGTGATCTAATGATGACACAATTTAGGGCTGGCTGGGTTAGCTTTTCAAACACAAACAGCAAGAAATAGTTATTTGTTGTTATAAGCACAAATATAGTGTGATTCGGAAATCATAGTGTCAAGGAAGATAACCTCGCAAACTTTCTGGAAGACTTCAGATGAATATTCCGTAAAAATTTCCCACGGAAAATGTCAAAAGTTTTCTGGGAAAAGTTTTGAAAAAGTTTCTGGTAAAACTGAGAAAGCGACTTTGGGATGAATTTTCTTGTCGAAATATCTTAATAAATATTGGCGAAAACCAGGGCCAATATCGGACAGATACGTCGAATAAATTACTAATGAACCTTCTGCAGTAATCCGCCTCTATAGAAGAAATATTTAAAATGCCTTAAGAAAGAACCTCATCAAAACTTCTCTGGAAGATATTTTAGCGAAAGTTAGGTATAACAACCAAAAAATATCAAAGAGTTTGTCAGAAACTCGTCCAGGACTTCAAAAGCAAGTATAAACTCTTTATTACGGAATCAAATTGCGAAACAAACAAACATTTGGCAAAATTCGCACGTTCAATCAATCATCTTCAAACTTTCAGAGAGTAAAATAAAACATGTTATGGATGTTTGTTTTATTCAATTTCAATTCCATATCCAAATGCACGAACTTTTCTCTTCACAGTACTTATAAGGTCCTGTACAACACTTGAGCCACCTTTTTTTGGCGTGGCAGTCCATTTCTTCTTCATATTTTCCTTCGATTTCACTTCCTTAGCATGCTTCCGAAGTGCCTGCTTCATGATGGCCCAGTACTTTTCAATTGTTTACAGTTCCGGTGCGTTCGGGGGGTTGAGATGTTTTGGTACGAAATTGACCTTCTTAGCCTTGTACCACTCCAAAACCTCTTTCAAGTAATGGCACGAGGGCAAATTCGGCATCGTAACTTGCTGTTATCCGTGGCCGGGCATCTGCCAAAGTACTGCTAAAGATTTTGTTTGATGGCTTCAGAGAATTTATTTTAAAAACCATCGAAAACCTCAGTTTTGAACGATATTTTTCAAATGATTCTTCTAAAATCACAATTTGAAAATTGAAATCATTCAAATTAAGTTGCAAAAGATCTTGCAATCAACATAGCCAAAAATCTTGATAGGTATTCCCCGAAGGTTTCACATCTACATAAAATTTTGATTGAAAACAACAAGCACCTTGTCATGGATGCGTGTCATGTACCTTTCTAGTACCTAAGGTTCGTAAGAATTTGTTGGAAATCTTGTCAGAAACTCATTAAATTTCAATCATGACGCATAGTTTCCAGTTAAAATGCGAAATTGTCAGGCTGCTGTGGAACCTTTGACAAAAATTTCTTGTTTCGCTAATTCTGAGATGTCCGGTAGTAATAACTTAGGTACTTCACTTAACCTTTCGGTCGTCGCACGAATATCCCAGGAGTCTGACTACTTAGAAAGATGACGTCGTCGGCAAAATTGTTCAGTAGCTCAAGGGCTATCAAGGCGGCGCTAGTGAGCATGAAACTTGTGTTTCGCAGATCTTAGAATCCTGAGCACTTAGAAAGATGGCGTCTTCGGCAAAGTTGCTTGCTAACTCAAGAGCTATCATTGTATGAGCTAGTTGATTCAAAATTTTGCCACCAGGCGACGCTAGTGCGCATAAAACATTTGTCTCGCAAATATCTCAGGAGCCTGATCACTTAGAAAGATGGTGTCTTCGCCAGAGTTGTTCAGTAGTTCAAATTCTTTCTTTGTTTAATCCTTAAAGTTCGAGATTTTGTAAAATAAAGATAGTCCCTGAGTTTCTGAACAACTTTTCCGAAGGTGCTTGTCCAAAAAGTCAAGATCCTACAGTATCCGCAACACAAAATTGTTATGATCATTAACGCCGCCTGGTGGCAAAATATCCTATTTCTTGGCTCAAATAATGATAGCCCTTGAGCTACTGAACTACTTTGCCGAAGATACTATCTTTCTAAGTGGCCAGGCTTCTGAGATATCTGCAAACAAAAGTTTCATGCTCACTAGTGCCGCCTGGTGGCAAAATTTTGAATCAACTAGCTCGAACAATGATAGTCCCTAAATTACTAAACAACTTTGTCGAAGACGCCATGCTTCTAAATGGTCAGAATCCTGAAATATCTGCAAAACAAAAGTAAAACTTCCATGCCTACTAGTGCCACCTAGCGGTCAAATTTCTAATTAAATGAGATACCATCAGATAGCGCTTCACCTCCAGAACAACTTTACCAAAGATCCCAAGTATCTATATTATCTGGATTTTGAGATATATCGATTTCAAACTGTGGTTTACTCGAACCGTATATAGTGCGTTCATTATTATGCGAATTCCATGTACATTTGTGGATTTAACCGTATTATAAAAGGGCCATACTGTAAATAAAAACTGTGGAGTATTGTTCTTAAGTAGATTCTTGAGGAATACATTATGGTTTGGTGTCGATAGATATCTTTGTTGCTAAATGATATCATATAAATCACAATTGTTGTACAAAGTACAACAACGCGACAGTTTTTGCTTGTGCTGTATAACTGCATACGTTCGCAGCCAGAACAGGAAGTCCATTAAGATGAAGGAAGTGATGCGCTATCATCGTCGGAAGGTTAAAAATCGATTTTTGCTCATTGGTTGTGTTCGGTTGTCTACTAGGCTGGCGATATAATGAAAGTTTATTAATTTTCTGTAATATTAAATAAATGTTCCAAAATCGTGTTACTTTTGAACCAGTATTGAATATTCTCATCAGCTGATACGCGGATTGTGAGTCCATTGATCACTAGAAAAGGCATTTACAGTTATGGATACGGTTTAATTTGATCCTTGTAATTCATCAATGCTGCGCGGTCAGTCCCCTCATAGATCAAACCTGTTCTCAAGTCAGTATGGCAGCATCTCCAATCGTAAATGAATTCACTGAATCAACCAGTCCATGGAGCATACTGATCGCCGCCACATGTAAATGTAATGGCCGAGAGACCTTGCTGGCAACCGGCTGATTATCCGAGCTCACTCTCCCTCTCGTCGTCGCTGGACGCCGTTGACGATACGCGCGAGTCATACAGCAGAGATTGGGTGGGGGGTTTACGTTGCAACACGTGCAGTTTTACGACGATTGCACTTATAGTGAATGACTTCCCCAGAATTGCATTTATCGTGCTGATCTCGACTGTGCGCTTGCTCGTTGCAACAGTCGTCTAGCCTGCCTGCAGTATAGCGCAAGTAACAAACAAAGTCAAGTTCAATGACGGACGATGATTGTAGCAGATCCGTGTCGTCACGAATGATCGCTTATATTATACTTTGGCGGTATATCGTCTTCTTCACCTTGAGACCTCCTAAACCGATGGAACGTTTTTTGAAGATCATGAAAATAAATTGGCGTCCGAATTTTTTTTGAAAACCTCCCAAAATGTGTTTCTTTGACTGTTATTAAAGGTTTCAATTTTCTAATCTTCCAATTTCAGATGTACGGTGGTATGCGTGGCATCAAGGGTCTGGTGTGCGAAACCTCGGTGCTCGACCCCGATGAGGGCATCCGATTCCGTGGACTGTCCATTCCTGAGTGCCAGAAGGTGCTCCCAAAAGCCCCAGGTAGGTTTCGTAATTTCTTTCTATTCCATACCATACTAGATTAGTTTACGTCTTGCGTTAATTATTCACCTATAAGGAACAAACCGTCTTGAGAAATGTCATGTGCCAGGGATTAGGCAATAGGGAAACGTAATTCAGAAGGTAAACGAATTTCCTTTGCCACCACTTGAGAAAACATCAGTAGCATCGATCGATTGGCGCGACAATGCACATTCGCCAAAGGCACACTACTATTTGCCCATAGAACTAGGAAGGTAGCTGCCCCGATGACTTTGAAATGCATATGAAATGTCAATGGGTAGCTACCTAGCTGTATTTACAGTGCTTTGCGATACGAGTTGCACTCTGCGCTAGCTAGCCTCTCAGCCGATGACGAATGTGTCCTTAGCACCGATCCGAATGTTTCAATAACTGCTGCTAGACGGTCATAGGTACTACTACTACCTGGTACTGTCTAAGCTGATGGGAGTTTATTTTATTGCACTACTGAGTGGGTGTGCTTGAACGGCCGCGTGGATGTCCTAAGAAGCAATGTCGAAACGATATCGGATTATTAATTAGAACCGGCAAGGTCAATTGGTACTTCGTGTGAGGTAATGAAATATAATTCCATGAGTATGATATATTTAGCAATATTTGATAACCTAGGACTACTATTACGGTTCGCTCTGATAAAACATTGATTTTGACTTTCATTGTAGGTTGGAGTTCGAGTAAGGCAAAAGCTTCTTTTTAAGATTTCTAACCATAAACCCACAGCTGTAGCTCAATTCAAAACAAATGTTATGAATAGTAAGTAGTACGTTCATAGTTGAAATGCAAGTCAAGTAAGAGACTTGCACTCCAAACAATATAAAAAATGATTTAGAAAGTTAGGGCTATTTGTAGTTTGTTTCCTCTTTTTCGACATGGAGATTGTTATAAAATAGTTTTATAAAAGGGTGTAGCTTGACTTGTTTCGATTATTATTTTAGTTGTAAGGTACCGTGGGGCAAGTGGGTAGCGAAAATCGTATACATAGTTGAGATAATTGCATTATACAACTTCAAATATAAATGATTGAGGTCCTGAATATTTTTTAGATTGACTCCCATCAATAATATTGATTTTTGTGCAAAACTTCGGAAAAAATATAGAAAAATAAAAAATAAAAATAAAAATATTGTCATTTTAGTTGGAAAACTAAGAGTTAGATAGCAGTCCCGATAAACAATTACGTATAAATAATGCACATTTTATTTTTATTATGTTTTTTTTTTCAATTCAGCCATGTTCGTTCAAATCCGTCAACAGCATTACAATTACAACATTTGTATCATTTGTTACTTCTTACATTGTGGGATGGCAATTGCCTTTTTGTGCTGTAGGATTTCTACCGCTTGTAATTTGATTTTAAGAAAGTCGTATGTGACGTTGGATAAATCCTCGGGAGAAATTATTACCCGGAACGGAATCTTTCAATTAAGTATTTTGAACTTATCCTATGTGGATAGACCAACCTTCATTTCTATATTTAAAATTAACTTTACATCGATATTTCACGCAAATTCTTAGATCAAAACTTTTCAAACAATCGGCTGTTCGAAATATACAATGTTTCAGTGACGACCTCTTTCGGGAAGTTCCATGATTTCTTATAACCTTTAACGCGTTGAGTTTATTGTTTTTTAATGTTCAGTATATTCTATTTTTCCATGATAATTGCGAACCTAGCTAACTTATCGCTATCTAAAGAACAAACAGAAATTCAATCTCTAATAAGAAACTTTTCACTTGCCCCACGTGATTGAAAAATTGATGGTGTTTCTATTTAGCTTTTTCGAGATCCACATCGAATTAATTTCAAAACTTTATATCAGTTTTAAAATTATTGAAGAGTGCCGAAACATTTTTCCACCAAAAATATTAAAATAAGATTGCTCGCCATCAACTTGTTACGAAGACATATTTGACAGGTAAACAATATTTCGCTTTATTATGCTATAATAGTTGAAAAGCTTGGCATATTTCTTGTCAGGTGTAATGTTCTGAATGGCCTCGAAAGTTTACGCATAAGTTTGGAACATAAATTCCTATTTTCACTAAAACATTCAAGCTATTTTCACATAATAGTCAAACAATGCATACAAGTTATTTACCCAATTTACCCACTTGCCCCGCAATACCTTATAAGTTTTAATTTGTTAAATTTCTGATTAAAAATGAGTATGCTCATTTTCTCTATAGCCGTAGCGGTAAATGCGACATTATTCAGCATCTTGTCGGGTAGAACATTTTCTCGACTTCCTAGGCCATCGAGCAGCAATACCAACCCTCTTGGCCAAATCTCAGTAAATCTGACAAAAGTCAATAAATGCAGTTCGTGAAGTCTGACAAACATCAGTGAATAAAAAATTTCTTCTGGAAAAATTAATTAAAAAAAAAAAACAGATAAGCATTCTGCTAGATATTGCAGCCCTGGTAGCGAGTTACTTTTTAGTGACCTGTAGGCGAATTTCGGCGAACAATTTCTTCGAAGAGAAGAAATGTTCTTCCATTACTCACCAGCAAGAAAACTACGCGCCGGATTTCGCCTACTGGTCACTAAAAAGTCACTAAATGCAACGAAAAGTCACTTAAGTCAGAATAATGATCACTAAAGTCACTTTTTTCATGATCTGATGATAAATCAACGATAATCTGGATCCGCTTCTGAAACTTAAATAGCAGGATAGTAATATTTTACTGGCTTTTATATTATTCTAATGCAATTGTTTTTTGATCAGTATTTTAAAGTGTCTACATAGGAAAGGATTCTTGACTATTTTTCTGAAGATTTCAGGTGAATATTACCTAGACATTTTTTAATAGAATATCTGGAATTTATTTGTTGGGTTTTGTTGGCGTTCTGCTAAAGTTTTGAAATTTAAATGTCGGGTCAATTCCTGACAGACCTGTTGAGTTTATTTTGATAAATTTCTAGAGAACGGAAGGACCTTTCGGGTAGGTTTTGAAGCTAAAAAAAAAATGTTTCAAGCAAGAAGCCCAAAATTTGAAGCACATATTATTTATCATTTTTTTTGTTTAACCTACGAAGAAACTATTTTAGAAATTGATTAAGAAATGGTTAAAAAAATTTCAACAAATCTGTCAGACATTCATTTGCAGATTTAGCTTACCCTTATATCTACAATTTCAAACGACTATATCTGTTCCAAATACATGCTTTGGAATAGAAATAGTCGCTGCTTAAACACACATGGGCAAATGGGCTAATTGTTTCAAAATAGTTCGAAATAAGTGTTATTTATTTAATTTATGTTATAGGTAAATTAAGGGGCCCAGATAGCCGCAGCGGTAAACGCGCAGCTATTCAGCATGACCATGCTGAGGGTCGTGGGTTCGAATCCCACTGGTCGAGGATCTTTTCGTAAAGGCAATTTTCTCGATTCCTAGGGCATAGAGTATCTTCGTACCTGCCAAACGATATACACATGCAAAAATGGTCAATCGGCAAAGAAAGCTCTCAGCTAATAACTGTGGAAGTGCTCATAAGAACACTAATCTGAGAAGCAGGCTTTGTCCCAGTTGGGACGTAACGCCAGAAAGAAGAAGAAGAAGAAGGTACCGTCAAACGGGGTAACTTGCAACAGGGGTGAAACTTGCAACACTTCGACATGTAACCGAATTATCGTTTCGTTCAGCATTGAGTTTAATTTTTAAAATTTATTCCGCCACTTATTGACCTCAGGCATACAACAGAAGATTTTGGCAAGGGTTTGGGTATTGTTTGTTTTTTGCTTGGTTTGCTGGAGGTGAAAATCATATTAAACATTGAATTGCATGAAATTTATGCTGAAAAACGTTCCTCGTACCACAAAACCGGTTTAAATTTGTAAGTCGAGGCATTTGCTAACAGTAACAGTACTTAGTAGTGTACTAATTGACACTATAAAAGTTTTGATAATTTGATGCTTAAACACTATAAAAATTCAAAAACCTTTTTGACTACCCTTATGGGGTAACTTGCAACAGCTATTTTGATCTCAATTGTTTGATATTTTTTTTGCCATTTATCATTGAAAACACATGAAAAGGCAAAATTGAACATAAATTTGTTCAGTAACTTTAAAATTTTTATACCGCAATTAATTCAATACACTTTTGGTACTAAATATTGAAAAATTAACATGAATCGCATTATTATTAGATTTAGATTTATTTTATTCATGAAAATAATGAAAAAAAAATAAAATCTGTGCAAAAACTAACTTGCAGATCTGCCATTGGGGACTTTCTGCATGAAGTATGCTAAAAGTTGTTTTAGAACACCAATAGAGACCATTTTAAAATATACATATCAATATGTGATACGTCGCTTTGATTTGAATTTGTATAAACAATAAGTTATGTAAAGCATATCCTAAATTACAATTGTATTTGTAGAAAAGTTGCATCAAATCGTTTTAATGGTCTTCCAATTATTTTCAAGACTTATAATATGCTAGAATATCCCCGTGTGGACACCCTATGCAATATTAATGAAGTTTTCAATCAAATTGGTTTAATACTCATAATTCAATCAATAATAATTAGTTTTGTAAGAGTACAGTAGCCGTTTCTAATTATCGTCATACTTTTTTTGCAGAAAATTATTATATGATCATAATAACACGATATAGGTTAAGTTTTCAATAGTGTACTTCAGGTAGCACTGTGTGTTGCATGTTACCCCACATCAGGGGTAGCATGAACAACGTATATTTTTTATCTCTCCTGATCCCACAAAACCAAATACTGATAAAATTTATACCGCGTGGTATTCTTCACGTGGCGATTAGGATACTAGCTGGCTTTTGTCTTATCGGAATCCTCAAATTTTTCATTCATATAGCTTTGAAGTTGAAAATTGTTGCAAGTTACCCCGTTTGACGGTAAATTAAAAAAAATCTTACTGAGATTTCTCTTCTATTTTTAATTTTTTGATTCTGTCGCTGATTCCACAATAACTTCAAGGAGTTTATCTAAAACTTTTGTGGGGAACATCAAACAACCTTAATCTCGAACTCTTCCAGAAATTTTCCAAGAAACACATACGCTTTATTCAGAATTTTTTTCCGCAGTTCTGGCATACGGAACCGCATAATGAATTTTAACGATTAAGTTAAGTTAGCAATTGAGTAATTTATGCCAAAGAGTTTTGTCATAATATATTTCTTCAGAGTTAATGAATTTCTAATTTCCAGAAGATTTTTTCTTCTAGAGCTCCAAGATTTAAAGTAGTTGAGTATGCCTTACTCTGCGGCTTAGCTTTTTGCGCCCGTACAAGATTTACCAGATTTTTTCTTGTACACCCTGTCTCTTGATTATGTTCCATATCTATTGTAATTTTACACAATGTTTTCATTTGTGAACTTTTATTTTGCATTAATGTTTGTATTTGTGAAGTTACTTTAGTCACCATTTGGTCACTTTTTTGATAATTTTAGTCACTTAAGTCACTATTATTTTGCTGTCTGACCGCTAGCAGCCCTGATATTGTGAGAGTTCCTTTCGAAATCTTGTAAGTGTGTGAGAATATTGTCCAGGATTTTAAGAGAATTGTACCTATAATTCTTTCAGAATTTAGTCCAATATTACCGTGAAGGCCCCATACTCTGCGCACTTAAGGCTTTTCAAATTTCAAACAGCTGTAATTAATTGAAAACAAAACACAACACTCTGAATTTTTTGTAGGAAATACTTATTGATCTTATGTATAAGGAAAAAATATAAAAGCTTCACTAATCAATGATTTTTATTGCAATTTTTTTAATTTTTCTCGAGGGTGTCTGTGTTCCTAACTCTGCGCACTCATTTTTGCAATGCTCCTTATTCTGCGCATTTAGGTTCCTAACTCTGCGCACTCGATAAATTCTTTATAACAGTTAAAGTATTTTACTAAAAGCATTACTAGCAGTTAAACTCTAAATTAATCTTCATTTTTTTGCTTTATACGGCTTTACGTTCCTAGTGGAGCGTGAAATGTCTCTAACATAGAAGTTTACTAAGTGAAGTGAATTTTATCTATAATTCAATCCATGATAATTACTGTTACTGAATGCCATTAAGTGCAACTCTCAAAATAATCGAAATCATCATATGATTTCCAAAACATGTAATTAACATAGTTTTCTAAAATCTAAACCAACATACAAAAGGGGTACAAACTACGTCTTTTTTGCGTTAACCCTTGGCGTGTAAAGGAAAATTAGCTTGGACTGTTTATGTATTTTCACTAGAAAATATAAAAACCAAATTTTCTTTGGTTTGGTTCGGTTCGGGTCCGGGTTTGGTACCGCCGTGCGGGGTGACATTGGGCCTAGGGGGTGACTTTGACCGCCTCTTTTGATGCGTATCATGGCTAGTAGGAACGCCAAAAAATTAATCTATGACTATCTATTGGCTATTTGTAAAGCAATCTTGAAGCTTGACCCATTGTTTTCATAATTCTGCCATTAGCTTGCTGTCAAAATATTGGCCCAAAGTCACCCTTATGGACCAATGTCACCCCGCACGACGGTATTAAATAATTGTCTCGGATTCGGGTCGGATCCGGGTTTGAAGAAACTAACTAAGAACCTGGTTCTGGTTTGTTATATGTGAAACCCGAACATTTCTACTAAATACGAAGAATAGTTTAAGAGAAAGGGTATATCCATTCCTAATGTATTGTTCATCACTCAATCGAGAAGTATCGCCACTCTGTATAAGCGTGACGTAATTAATGAACGATTCCTGTTGCAGATCAATAACAGAACTGTTCTTTATTGGCGTTTCTAGCAAATACGATTGAACCTCGATGTTCCAAAAAATCTAAATTATTTCATTGCATGGTTAGGGAGCATTCAAAAATTACGGCCATCGTTCAGGGGAGGAGGAGTCTACGAAAATGTGACAATACATGCATTAGGTACTGTAAAAATCGCGAAAGGGATTGAGGGGACGGAGTGTAGAAATCCTTAAAATATGATGGACGTCATTTTTTAATCTTCCCTTACTATGATGGTCCCCTCAAACAATTTTCCAAAGCATTTCTATTCCATATCACGATGGTGGAGATAAGTCGATGGTTCCCTTCAATATCGACCTCTGGAGGGTTGATTGTATGTTGAAAATAACGTTTTATGACTGCTGCGCATAGTAAGGAACATAGTTGAATAATGGTTCCTTACCATGCGCACCTAAGAAGAATAAGAAAATGAAGAAAAAAAAAAGTTGCACTTTACCAGTGATGATTGCTCGATAAATAAACTAGTGCCTACGTACTAAAAATCTGACATATATTCTTTTTAATTTGCTCCAAATGACTTAAGTGATGAGGTACTCCCTTAGCAGTTTTGTTAACGGGCAGCCAATTTGAACGTTTTTTCAATATTGTTAAAGCTTTTTTATTTTTTATTAAAGTAATAAACGGAAATTAGTCAAGAAAATTCTTCGCGTACTGTTTTATTACTATTGTAGCAATATATGAAAAAAAATTGTAAACAAAAATTTAAGTATTTTACCAGATTTTGATGGATTTTGGTAAAAGTGCGCAGAGTTAGGAGCTGCGCAAAGTTAGGGGCCCTCACGGTAATTTAGAAATCATATCATGAAATCTTTGAGGGTGCTGTCCAGTAAGAAACCTCACAATTCTATGAGGGAAGGTGTACCGGTATTCGCCATGTACCAGTTATTCGCCACCCCGGAGAATATCCCGTTTTTCGACATATATGGTTTCCAATTGTTTAGTGTTCGTTAAATTGCTTTAAGATGATTTCTAAACATACTTCGTAACCTCACAATTTGTTCATAAAATAATAGAAAAAAAAACATTTTCCTTGAAATTTTTGCTCCTTTGCACCTTGTTTCGCCATGGTGTACCTGATTTGCCACCCTCCATAAGAAAACAACATTGGTGACGAATTCAGGAACCGAAATCAAAAACGTGGCTCTAACTAGTACTAATTGGCATTATCAAAATATTCTCTTCTTCGTCCCAACTGGGACAGAGCCTGCTTCACAGTTTAGTGTTCTCAAGAGTAGTTCCAAAGTAATTAACTGAGAGCTTTTTTTACAATTTGACCATTGTTGCATGTGTATATCGTGTGGCAGGTGCGTTGATACTATCTTTGTATAGGAAAATCGAGAAAATTTTCTTTACGACAAGATCATCGACCGGGATTTGAACCCACGATAATAAGCTTGGTCTTGTTGAATAGCGCGCGTTTGACGCAAAGGCTATCTGGGCCCCAAAATATACCACAAGATTTATGTTTATGAACATTAAAATAATCTTCTAATCTTAAATGTGACTTTTACTTAATTACAGTTATCAAGCTGTATGAATTTTATTTGAAATGTTTTTTTTAAATGAGAAAAAAATATTTTCTAATTCTCATTGTTAGAAAAAAAACGGGCTTCATTGCAAGTTAATAATAAATTCCATTAATACTATTAAAAGTTTTGTTCTTGTCTGTGTCATATATTGTAAGTCATTAAGAACTGACGACGAAAATATGATAAAAAACTGATAGTCCTTTAAAAAAGACCTTTTTGTAGAGATGTACCGAATAGCACTATTCGGCCTTCGGCCGAATACCGAATAGTTGGAAAATTATTATTCGGCCAAACGAATATTCGGCCGAACATTCGGCCGAATAATGACCTAATATTCGGCCAAAAAAATCCTAATATTCGGCCGAATAACACCGTCTAATTTCTCTAAAACTATATTTTTAATCCTGGATAAAGAAAAAAACGAGTTTGCTTAAGTAGGGAAAACTTCTACGGTGAAAATTTGAACGGATTATAAATGAAAATGAATGATCGTCCTCTTGAGCTTTTGAAACCAATTTGTAGAAATCACAAAAACAGTAAATTTCAAAGATCTTTCGTATTTCTAAAGTAAGGGATTTATATTCTATTGCTAGCACTTTTTATCCATCTCATGTTTTATTAAAATATAACCCAATATACGTTACTAGATTTCTCATCCGACTTTTGGAAGTGTTTCAAAGAAATTGGAACAAACAGACTGCAGACCACTTTATTATGCTAAAAGGAAGAACTTGAGCAGGTGTCTCAAACCAAAAAATATCGAAAGAATGGAAAGTGCTAATATATGTTAACGGTTAAAATTAAAAGCATTGAGTCCATACGTGTCAAACTATTTAGTCTAGTGGTTCCTTACAGCCCTAGAAAAATGATTATAAAGCTGTATCAAATATTTGGCATGGATTGATACAGTGCCAAACAAATGTTTGTCATCGCATAGATTTGGTTGGTGTTGAAACCTATGTTTGTCTGTTGATTTATGCCAACCGAAATATTTGCACAATTAGCAAAGCTTATAATGTTAGCTTAAGGCTCATTTGCAGAGAATGCCTTATGTATTGAGCAGCACCGTAGTCACCGTAATGCCATAGATCGGAGAAATTCTCACATTTTTTTTTAATATTTGGCATCAAACTCCTTTCATAGAATGCATGAAACGAAAATTTTAATGTATCATCATTTGAATAAATTCTTCGATATTTTAACTTTTCTTAATTATTTAATTTTGTTACTATTCGGTAACTATTCGGCCTATTCGGCCGAATAACAGATTTTATTATTCGGCAGACCGAATATTCGGCAAAATCAAAATAATCGAGATATTCGGCATAAATATTCGGCCGGCCGAATATTCGGTACATCTCTACCTTTTTGGCGTTTCTTTCGTCAGTGGCGTTGTATCAAAGGTTTCCTGAACTTAAGTCGAAGACACTCAATCAACAGCGCTCTAACACATGGCTTCTCCTTTTTTTTTTCCTCAAACAGGTGGCGCTGAACCATTGCCCGAGGGTCTGTTCTGGTTGTTGATCACTGGTGATGTTCCGACCAAGGCTCAGGTCGATGCCCTGTCCCGCGAATGGGCCAACCGTGCTGCCCTGCCATCGCACGTCGTCACGATGCTGAACAACATGCCAACGACGTTGCACCCAATGTCGCAGCTGAGCTGCGCGGTCACTGCCCTGAACCACGAGAGCAAGTACGCCAAGGCTTACTCGGAGGGTGTGCACAAGAGCAAGTACTGGGAATACGTGTACGAGGACAGCATGGATCTGATTGCCAAACTGCCAGTCGTTGCTGCCACCATCTATCGCAACACGTACCGCGATGGCAAGGGAATCGGTGCCATCGATCCCAAGAAGGATTGGTCCGCCAACTTCACCAAGATGTTGGGCTACGAAGACGAACAGTTCACCGAGCTGATGCGTCTCTACCTGACCATTCACAGTGACCACGAAGGTGGCAACGTGTCCGCTCACACCGTACATCTGGTTGGCTCTGCTCTGAGCGACCCATACCTGTCGTTCGCTGCCGGTATGAACGGATTGGCTGGTCCACTCCACGGTCTCGCCAACCAGGAAGTATTAGTGTGGCTGCAGAAGCTGCGCAAGGAGCTCGGTGATAACGCCAGCGAAGATAAGGTCAAGGACTTTATCTGGAAGACACTCAAATCCGGACAGGTACGACCGACAACTTCACCACCTCTTACAGAAGTTCAAAACTGATTCATATTTTTTTGCTTTTTAGGTTGTTCCTGGCTACGGTCACGCCGTTCTGCGAAAGACCGATCCTCGTTACACTTGCCAGCGCGAGTTCGCCCTGAAGCATCTGCCAAACGATCCCCTGTTCCAGCTGGTGTCCAACATCTACAAAGTCGTGCCCCCAATCCTGACCGAACTCGGCAAGGTCAAGAACCCATGGCCAAATGTAGATGCCCACTCCGGTGTCCTGCTGCAGTACTACGGACTGAAGGAGATGAACTACTACACCGTGCTGTTCGGCGTGTCCCGTGCCCTTGGTGTGTTGGCTTCGCTCGTCTGGGATCGCGCCCTGGGACTGCCCATCGAACGCCCGAAATCCATGTCCACCGATGGACTGATGAAGGCCGTTGGCGCCGCCAAGTAAATCCGCCATCGTCATCATCATCCAATCGACCGAAAACAAACCAATCCCGTTTACTTCGAAGAACAACCAAGTACGACATGAATCAGCGAACCGCTCAAGAAGATGAATGCAAAACACGCAGAAAGACAGTGCTTGACATCTCGTTCAAGAGAGTGTCGCGTGCGCAGCTGGCAGAGAAAGTGAACCATAAAAATACCAAACCTTCAAGTTATGTTCCCTCACAATTTTTACTTGCGCCATCGTCCTTAATTTCGGTTATCCCTTAACATTTGATGCATCGGAAAAATCGAAACCCAAACTTTCACGCATATACATTTGTAATAATTGTATGATTTTAATTAAGATGTTAAGAGCATTAGTAACTTAATTAGTGTTAGGAATACAAGCGAAAAAGCGCAAAGCTTTGCTCATTTTCGGGCATCCACCGTAAGTCAGGGCTCTTCTCCTCGTCTGTTTTCAACACTGTAAAAATGAATCAACACCAGAAAATCAGAGCAGGAGCCTTACTTACACGGACGGCAAAAGAAAATAAATCATTTTATTTATTGTCTATTTAAAAAATCGACTAATTTAAATGATGATAAGTGAAACGAAAGCTTTCAAACTACAACGGCAAGGAAGAGAGTAAAATACAATAAAGAAGAAGACCAAACCCAGACGAAACCCCCTCGTTGTTATTGCGTATGTTGTAAATCAATCATCTCGGAATCCAAATCATACAAAGCATACTTAAATGTAGTTAAAAGAAGTGCTACCTCATATTCATCTTGTTCTCGATTTAAGATCGTAACACTTGTAGAATGTCTGAAAATGCTCTATAGCATTGATTCCCTCGCAAAACAAGGTCTGCCATATGTTCCCGTGAACCCTTTATGATTTCCGCCTTTCTCGCCAAATGCTGTTTTTACTCAACTTTGAATGTTTGTGCAATCTTCTTCGAATAACTTTAAGAAGCATTCACGCCAACATTTACTGCACATGGTTCGTTCGTTTTGTTCTTCGGCTCGTATCCACGTAACACGTGATTGCGATTTATTATAACTGAGAAGCTTTTCAGCTGAGGCCCCAACAAATTAACACAAAATATCCATCAGGGCACTATGAATCAAACCCTAGACGAAAAACCAATGATAATAAACTAGTAAGTAGTACAAGCGATATAGCAAAAAGTCAAAGCTCTATATCTTTAATGCAACAAATGAACCGTACTCTATTATCGTACTTAATTGCGGTAAGAGAAACTCTTAGAGTGATGTAAACCAAAATAGACGATCCTCACATGAACACATTGCTGTATTACAATATTTAGAAGCCTAGGAAGGATTTGGCGCCGGAACACATTTGATATTGCATTAGTTCGAAGATATTCTTTCCTTCCTTGCACACCAATAGATACGTCAAGGAAAAACGTGATTGATTTGCCCTAAAACATTAGTCGATTTCTCGGTTCTTTGTGCAAGCAATATAGCAGCTCTACCGATAGCATAATGTCAAATTATGTGTTGAAATGTTTTTTTTCGACTACGCAAAACATTGAAAAATGTGAGAATTAATTTATTGAAATAAATCAAATGGTGAAATTGAATGGATAAGTTCTTCAATCATTCTTGTGAAATAGAAGAAAGAAAGTTCCCGCACGGTTTTCACGGTACAGTCAACTTTCGTTCGTTGCACTAAACCTGTAGCCCACTTAGTGAAAGACTTTCACTAATCGGGCTGAGTTTCAAGCTGTCAAATAACATAGAACAAAAGAAAATCAGAGCTACCAATATTAATAAATTTGGTCTTATGTCAGAAAATGACGTTTGCCTTCGTTTTAGGTGGGCTATAGCCCAACTAACGGGAGCCCAATTAAAACGTAGCCCACCTAAAGATACTGCAACAACGAAGTTCGACTGTAGTGGCTATTTATAGCATCCTTTATAAGTTCCTAGGGTTATCAGAGAATGTGTGCGGATGTCGAGTGCTGGAATGCAGTAACTACGGCTGTCACTCTTCTTCTTCTTCTTTCTGGCGTTACGTCCCAACTGGGACAAAGCCTGCTTCTCAGATTATTTTTCTTATGAGCACTTCCACAGTTATTAACTGAGAGCTTTCTTTGCCGATTGACCATTTTTGCATGTGTATATCGTGTGGCAGGTACGAAGATACTCTATGCCCTGGGAATCGAGAAAATTTCCTTTACGAAAAGATCCTCGACCAGCGGGATTCGAACCCACGACCCTCAGCATGGTCATGCTGAATAGCTGCGCGTATACCGCTACGGCTATCTGGGCCCCGGCTGTCACTCACAATATGCTAAAATTGCAGCGCCTATGGCGTGCCGACCGAGAGTGGGCTGCAGAGGCTGATCCCCTATAACATTGTATGAGTTGGCTAGGTGAAGTAGTTTGCCTAGGCTACTCCAGCTGCATGTGCTAAGTTCTGGGAGATAAGGGTTTGAGGCCAAGGGAAATGTCTGTGCACTCTGTGGACCACTTGAGCAATTCAGCGAGAATTACTCACGTACTAGTGGGCTGATTCTAGTGGGTCGTCGGTGGTGCGGCATCCCCACACTCCCTCAGTTACCCACTCAAGGTCTGCTTGCAGATTTCCCCCTTGTTAAAATTATCAGGGTCAAAACCTTTTTTTCACAAGGGTGGAGGGCCGCTGTCAAATGGAAGTAAAATTGAAAAGTCGCCAACCTAAGTCCAGAACTAGTTTTAAGGCTTAACGCAGAAAAGTAAAAATGCGACTTATGTATACATTTGTTGATTTTACTGCATTATAAAGGGCCATACTGTAAACCAAAATCATTGAGTATTGTTCTCAAGAGGAGTCTTGAGGAATACATTTTGTTTGGATATCGATAGATATTTTTATTGTAAAACTAGTGGTCCCGGCAAACTTCGTCTTGCCATCAAGTAGGCTGTTGAAAAACGTCATGAAACGTCCAATACAAAATGATAGTTTCGTTCACTCTCTTTTTTCCGACTTTCCCGTTGAATATCCTGGAATGAGTTTCCACACGAACACGTCGGAGCACTTCAGGAACAAAACTATGTAAGAATTTTCAAATTCTCATAGCCCGTTCTCGAGCCAATTCGTGACATACAAACATCATTCCATTTTTATTTATATAGAATATAGAAGATAGATATATAGATGATAGCCACACTACACATCCCTGGGCTTGGGATTATATTTTCCAGGGAGCGATGAATTTTGATAATTGATCGCTGTTGCTAGTAGTTTTGATTATATGTTGGGTGAATTTCAAAGCAATGGCAACATTTTTATTACAAAATTTAGATTTTATCTTCTGACCTAAAGATTCTGGTTAAACTACTATACTATGCAGTTGGGCTGCACTAGGCTATCTCTCATCAAAATACTTTCTCTTCGGGAAAATATAATTTCAAGCTGGCGAGAAGATTAAGAACTGAGGGTGGGTTAGGAGCACAATCAGACCCTTGAATGTGCAATGTGGGGTAGTAATTGGGAATGCCATTGACGGTTTGTAATCTTCTACGAGGTTTTCGAAACCCAACAGGGCGCGTGCACCGGGTTGCGGATAGGAGCAATGGGAGATCAATAGCATCTACTTAAAACATTAGAGCAAAAAACATTACCTAATCAGCCGTTCCATGATTAGGTAATGTTTAGCGATCTTCTATGGTGTTCTAGTACTACAAAGTTCTTCACTCACTGGGAATTCTGGCCTTGGTTATATAAATGGTGATAAAAACATAAACAATGTAGCTTCAATGTACCTAGAAATAAATGAAATAAAATCAATTTTCTATACTTGACAAGGTTTTGAAGACAATCAATGGGTTATTCAACTATTTATTAGAAAAGCCACATCAGCTAAGGCTATACATATACAAATATTGGTCATAGGGTCATGGCGAGCATTCGGTATGTATGTCTATGACTGATTCTTATCTAATGGGGGCACTAGAAGACCACGCGGACAATTTCGTCTTACGATCCGAAAGCTCAGCAATGCTGCAAAGTCATTTTATAAGCTATTCATTACTACTGTTTAATTGTTTATAATTCTAACGAAACTACATAATTAATTCATTACTAATCACTGTTCCTATATTCTCTTTTTCTCTCCTTCTTATCTGTTGCATGGTTATGAGCATCACTAATATAATGCATGAGCATGCACAATAAGAATAATTTCAGGATTGTAAGCAGTAAATGGATACCTGGATAGAATAGCTTCGAAAAGGGTGCTCAAAATAGAATATTTCTGGTCAGGGAAGTATCATCATCAAGGGTTAGTATATTTTTTCCATTATTAACTCATAGATCACACAAACAAATGAACTAATAATATCAAATATTTTTATATAAATCAGCATCGTCAATCAGTGCAAAAACAGATAAAGTTTGTAAAGTTATCACCATCGATTGAATTGCGTTCTTTATAGTAATGTTCAATCAGTATCAAATGTGCTTATTCTGCGCGGCGTGTGAGGTGACACGAGTCGAACGAGGTGACAATTGTCGACTCGCTCCCATTTGATTAACATTAGTCGTCTCACGTCACTCGCGGTGAGAACGATTCGTCTCGAGTCACACGCCGCGCAGAATAAGCACCAAAATCTCCTAAAGCGTCGCATCGTGCCATCAGCAGCCCTTAGCATCACTCTCATATTGTTGTTTTGTTGTTTATAAAATTTCTAGAAAGCGATCAGCTTATTCTTTCTTACTTGTACAATGGCCGGTCTATTTGGTATTTTATTAAGTCAAATCAAACTTCAACTCAAATTAAATTGCTTTCAGCACATTTACATTTTGCAGCATTAATCGCATTACTGTGTCAAGTCTTCTCCAATTCCCTATACCCTACCCCAACCCTTTTTATCCTTTCTGATGGTGTTCAAGCGGTCCGCATAGACTATTACGGCCATTACCTATCCCTTCCCCCGACTTTGGACTGACTTGCGCTCTCATTGCCCCACCAAACGCTGCAAAATGAAAATGAAAATGATAGCCACACTACACTTTTTTTTTTTAATTCCAATGCATAAGAAAACCAGATCGTCAACGTCTACGCAGCTGTTGCTCCTCGCAATCCAGTGGAAATGAAACGTTGATGTTGCACATAGTTGTGATTCCCCCAACGCTCCTCCTCAACATCAATGTCACCGTATTCTCGCAATAATAAAATATTTCTTCCGATGCGTCATCGTGCTGACCACCAGAAATCGGATGAATTACATCGTCACCAGCGTTTGCAGGCTCCTTCTTTGCAGTAGTGGTTCCTTGGTTTTGAAATCTAAATACTTCCGTTTTTGAATCACCTCTGAGTCATCAACGCCGACCATCATGACACTCTCTTCCAAAACGTTCAAAGTATACAATCCTCCAATATTATCAGCTATCGAAATAGTTTCACCACCGAACACTAGCTGATATTGATTATCGTCGAATTCAGCTTTTATTTTCTTCGTCGCTAGTTTCGAAGCGGATACCAAGTTCTCCTTCAGCGCAGGGACATACAAAACGTCCGTCAACGTAACCGACACTTTTTGATTTCGACCGACTACAGTGCCCAATTTCACCGGTGCGTATTTTTCTCCCACTTGCGGTCGAAATAAACGGGCAAACACTAGTGTCTAACTTCAAAAACTTTTTACGATTGTTAGCCATGTGCGACGTCGCGCCGGAGTCAACCACCCACGTGTTTGCGTCACGCGCACCGCTGCTAATCATAAAGGTGAACGAATGGTTTTCAATTTCGCGTAGTGTTAACACCATCTTGCTTCTTTTCTTCCTTCTTACCGTAAAATGGGGCGAATAGAAACACTTCCCGACATGTTTGAATGTGTACAACTTAAACCGTGCGGATAAAAACCAATTTTAAAAGCCTTAAATATGGGTCGCGTCGTCTTTTGCTAAGACCCCAATTGCTGTTAAAAAATAAAAATTATATCGTACAAAGATTTATGAAAATGTTGAATGTTTCTATTCACCCCGCAATGGGGCGAATAGAAACACTGTTCAGTAAATATCAATACTTTTTTTCATTTTAATGGAAAAATAAACACATTTTTAAGTGCATCTAGAAGAAATATCAACATGTTTTTACTTAGTGAAGAAAAAATAAAATAAAATTAAGTTCAATTTTCGATCATTTTTGAAATCAGCAAAAATGGCGAATGTTTCAAGCTATCAAAAATGATTGAGATTTTAATATTTTCTTCTCAATTTTGTCTAGCGGTACTCTGTTGCTATTAAACTAATGGGAAAAAAAAGTATTTCAGTAGGTTTTTAAAGGTTATCATTACATGATATTCACATTTTTAACTGAAGGTCGCTTTGTTTCTATTCGCCCCACTTTTTCTATTCGCCCCGTTTTACGGTACCTATTTTTTCAAGAACGCTTTGGAGTTTCGCTTCATGTAACCTTCTTGTCCACATAAGTTGCAAACTATATCCTTCCGATGCGTGGTTCCGCTGGTCCGCAACACCTGCTCGTTCAAACTACTCCTCCGTTTCCCTTGCTTATCCGCTTTACCTTGAATAGATCGAGAGTCAGCTCTGCCCATACTCGTATAACAGTCCCATATTCTATGGGAATTCCTATATAAATAGGACTGTTATTATTGGCAGAGCTCCTCCTCGCTCCGGGCCTCCAAAGCAGTAGGGTGATAAAAGTAATTTGGACAGACCGTTACGCGTATATAATTTGGCCAATTACGGCAAAATCAAATGGAGGTGGCCAAATTATATACGCGTAACGCTCTGTCCAAAATACATAAAACACCCTAGTCAGCGGATTGAACAAATCCGGCATGCCACGCAAAATTAACGCCACCTTGAGGTACTCTCTAATTTCGAAGCCAGAGTTCTCGAGCCGAACGAACTTTTCGATGTCAGCCAGATTTCAGTCCCTTGGATAGCAATTGCACTGGTTTTGTGTTCTGTAACTCGATACCTCCCTGACTCGATGGTTCCCACTTTTTTTTATTCATCCCGTTTTACGATACTATGAAGAATGTGTTCAAAAAGCTGTTTGAATAATTTGCTTTACAAATGGTTTATTGTAACAATGGCTCTTTACCGAGACTTCTATGCATCACAAGTTGTTATATGCTAATGCTTAAGTCTAAATAATTCGATTTATTGTTACTTCAAACAAATGTGCTAATGTCAAAATTCAATTTTTTCAATTATAATTACCTTCGTAATGGTTAACACAAAAAATATACATTTAATGTATACATTTTAATCACAATACTCTCTCTCTCTCTCTCTCTCTCTCTCTCTCTCTCTCTCTCTCTCTCTCGTCATGTTGCAATTTCATTGATTATCGCTTATAAACAATTCAGAATGTCCAAAAACGTTCTTCACCAGCAATAGAGGATTACTTTTTATCCGATTGCCTGCGGAAGAACGGTTTCACAAGTGGGACTGGCGAGTCGCTCATACTCAAATTGGCAGTCTCCAACGGCTCTTCGTCCAAATTTATGGTACTCTGAAAAAGAAAAAAAAACTCTTACATTGAAACCTTTGTAAAAACTCTTGAGCAACTTACAGCCAAGCTAATCAACTCGTCATCGATGTTCTGCTTCGCAGATCGGGCGAAGAAGGATCTCGATTCGGACTTTTTCTTTGCCTGAACGGGTGACCTGCGGTTGAAGAACCGGTTCGTGTCACGTTTTCTATCCACATTGCCCTGGAAGCTGGCGTAGTTCGAAACGCTGGATTGGACACTCATCACATCGCTGTCAACCATGCGCATTCTCTTGGACATTGGCGCGTCCATTCTGTCGGGAAGATTGGACTGTCGAATCGGCGTGGAAGTGATTTGAGCGGTGGATTGATTGTTGAAGTTTTCGACGTTTGTCCGAATGTCTTCCTGTAATTTTGCTTTCAGTTGCTCTTCTAGAGATTGAATCATGGATTTTTGTTCGACGAATCGACTGCGCAGTTGCTCGAGTTCGTTTTCGGACTTTTCCGCTGCAGCTAGCTTTTCCTGCAAGGCTATTTGTTCCTTGTCTTTCTCCGAAATTGTCGATTCCATCACGCTGATTTTCGCAACTTGGTTCCTCATATCAATTTCAAGTTGTTCGTTTTTCGTTTTAAACTCAGCGGCTTCCTTTTGAGCTTCCTTGAGTTGATTTTCAAGATCGCTTACTTTCTTGTCGGTATCCACTTGAAGATTATTAAGCCTATTATTGATATCTTCGATTTTCTCCATTTCTTCGTTGACCCGTTGTTGTTCTCCGTTTAACTTACCATTGAGCAAGCTGATTTCATTGTTCCGGTCTTCCAGCAAAGTTTTCAAACCGCCAATTTCCGATTCAAATTGTTTTGCACGATCTTTCTCTTCTTCTAGTTGCTTAACGCAAGACTCGAGATCCGCACGCAGTTTCTCGATTGTTATTTGTAATGTCGTATTCTGTTTCTCAATTTCATCGGTTCGGACATTTGCTTCTGTTAACTTGGCATTGACTTTTTTCATTTCCTCTTCATATGTGCTCTTCCACGCTTGTTCTAGCTCGGCTAGTTTTGCATCTTTTAGTTGTTCCTGTTCCAACAGTCGAGAGTTTGCAGTTTGTTCCATCTGTGCCAGTTTTGCTTCGTTAGCTTGCTCCAGTTCGACGAACCGATTTTCCATCGCAATAACTTCTGTAGCAAGTTGAGTTTTCTCCGTTAGAAACATTTCAACGTTTTCGGTAAGTTTTGCCTTTGTTTGCATTTCCAACTCAATACGATTACGAGCTTCCTGCAGTTCGTCGGTTAGCTTAGCCATCTCATTCAGACGCTCCGAAAGAGTAGAAGCTAACGTTTGACGAGCTTCTTCCACTTCGGTCAATTGCTGTTTCATCTCATTGTTGGTTACATACACTGCATCCAACTGATCTTGCAACTGACGCGACCGATTGATTTCATGCTGTACGCGTTCGTTGACTGAAAAAAAGACCAGTGAAATTTCAAATAGCATTCAAATAGTCTTATGACTCAACGATATTAAACACATAATATAGGCCATTTGGCATAACGAGGACTTCAGCATGACTTCGACTGTTTAAATAAGCTGTACTCATGTTATGCCAAGTGGACTTGACTGTATGCCAACTGACCGTATGTCGAACAACTTTACGCTATTTGAGGTATTACCCACCCGTCTCTTCTGCTTTGGATTTATGTTCAGCAAACTGGCCGGTCAAATGACGGATTTCCTTAATTAGCTGAACCCGTTTCATGTCCAAATCGCCAATGAAATCCGATGTCATGTTGATACGAGCAAGAACTTTCTCATCTTGTTTGCGCTGTTCTGTTAAACTGCAATTAATCTTATTAGTATAAACATGTAAAAATGAAACCTTTATTGGGTACTATGACTATTGATTAGACACCTTTTTTACTAAAAGGTGCATACCAATTCAGGGGAACGTAAAGATCCATACTACGCCTTAAGAGTAGTAGATGTCCGCAAAATTTGCGCAAATGGGCACTTGAGGAATTTTTATCACAATTATTATTTACTTGAGAAATTACTAGAGAGATCTGCAGGCGTAATCCGTTGATGAAATTCTAGAGAAATTCGAAATGACGGAACCAGTTAAAGAATTACTGGAGAAGTTATAGAGCTTTTCTTCAAGAAATCGTGCGAATCTTTGGAGTCTCAAACAAACTACACTGAAAAGGGGGGGAATATGATCATTTTGAAGATAAAAGAGACTTTACGGTCCTTTCATTTAAAATAGAGTCTATACACACTCTTGAAAGAGACTTGCTACCAGTCCTGCATTTGAGGCTAGCTCGAATGTAATCTTTCCTCTGTTAAATCTCAACTGTTAAATACTTAACATTTCTCAACACAAAAAGATCCTCGACCAGCGAGATTCAAACCAATGACACTTTTTCTCATGGTCTAGCTGAATAGCTGCGCGTTCATCGCTACCAGGGCTAGAAGTGGTTGAGTGTCTTGAAAATAGGAAGTTTAGAGACCTCATACTTGTAAAATGGTTCAAAAATTGACCAAACATAAATAAAACAGAGACCATAAAGGAACCAACCAAGGAGACAACAATAATCGAAACAGGTATCAGGAGATAAAAAGTATTCATAAGATTTTTAATCAGAGAAACCAGTCAGACATTTCTCTATGGATATTACTATTTTGTTTGGAAAGTATTCTTCTTGACATTACGACCATTACGACAAGTATTATTACTTATATTACTGTATGATTTTTTCGAGATTTTTTTCCAGGAATTTTCTTGAAAACTGGGCAAATGGTATTGGTCAAAACTAGGTATTACTCCGAAGATTTTTTCACGAATTTATTATTATTTTACTAAGGTTCTTAAAATGTCCCTCCCGTGCGCGATCTCGAGGGTAATTCAAAAAATTACTCCAGAATCTCGAGGGTTATTCACAAAATTACTCCAGAATTTCCAACATGATTTTTTCAGGATTTCCTCAAAAGATTCTTTCACAAACTTCTCAAGAAAATCCTGAGCCTTGCACGAGTTTATTAAGCGATTTTTCTATCGCTACAATTCGTCAAAGATTTTCGTTTGAGTCATCTTTTTGAATCAAAGCAGTAATTTCTCCAGCGATGCCTCCACTGATTTCCTACAAAATTAACGTTCAGAATTTAAGTAAAATTCAGAAGGTGAGTTTAAGTCAAATCCTCTAGTAATCTCTGACTTGAGGTGAAGATGATTCGAAGTCAATCCTCACACTTTTGTATGAGTGCTACGAAAATTTTGTAAGGCTTGTCACGCTTGACTCGACCACGGACACAGATTTTTTTTGTATGGGACACAGATTTTCTAACCTGGTGGATACAGGTTTCTTATCAAATCATCTGGCAGCTCTGAGAATAGACTTTGATGTCAAATATTGAAAAAGTGAGAATTTCTCTGTTCTATGGCGTTACCATTTTCTGCGAATCAAATTGTATCTCATCTTGCAGGAGCTGTAACGTACCGCTTGGCTAGTTAGAAGCGTTTGCAAATTTGTTTTCAAGGTATACTGCCCATACTCGCAATACAGTCCCATTAGGAAATTCAGCATGTCGAGAAGATACAGCCAGTGGGAATCGTTATCCGAGTATTTCACTTGCCAAACACACACTCGCATCTTTCAAATTCAAATGGCCTTTGAAGTTATCAAACTATATAATGGTGAAAGTGATAGTTTTGAAGATGTTCAAGGATTTGATTTTACAGTTCCTGCATCACGAAAATGTTGGATTTGAACCATACTATAGGTAAAAACTGAGTAAGAACTGATTACCCTGATGACGGCAAAACTGTTGGCGATTCTCTATATGTGTATGATCTTGCTATGCCCGAAATCATTTGATTTCCTTTGCATTAGATGTCGCAATTTACGATTTGCAAATACTTAGGTTAACTTTGACTATGGAAACCTTATCGACAATGCCAGTGGCGATGAGCGCTGGTTTCAAAACCCTCAATCTTCATACTGTTGAAATATGAGCCTGTTGGAGAATTCGTTGGCAATTAACCAGAGAACATTATTAGTGATAGCCACATTGATAGTAACATTGATTCAGGGTAAGTTGTTTTGCTAATTTTTGTTTAGAAGCTTGCAAGAAAAAACTGCATGATGTGGTTCTACCACTTATTGCAATAGATGGGAAAACTTTCATGTCGAGCAAGAATAAGAATTTCACGTAAATAAACATGGTTTTAAACACTGCAATTTGTATTATTATCTTTTTAATGAAATAAAAATCACAGTGACAGACAACATAAACTATAATAGGAACAGGTTCCCTTCAATTTCCCCGCAATTATTGAATGGGACTGTTATGCGGGTACTTTCAATATGGAACGCACATAGTTTGGTATTCTTTCCGCATTTTGTCCGTACAAAGACACAAATTTGAGTATGATTTAATAAAGTACACTAAAATAAACATCATTTGTGAAGCTAACTCAAAAGTAGTGAAAATTCATATGGGACTCTTATGCGAGTATGGGCAGTATAGATGCATCGAAGCAAATCCGGCCTTTTTAAGAGCACAAATCTAGAGAATCAGACAACCGTATGTGCTGAAAATTTTACTTTCTGGTCAATCGCTTCAGAAATACAGAAATCCTCAGAACTTATGATTTCTGCAAACGGTTTCAAAAGCTCAAGAAGACGATCATTCATTTCTTTTTAAACTTCGTTTAATTCTTCAGCTTTCTTTACTTAAAAAAAACTGCACATACGGGTGTTATTCGGCCGAATATTTAGGTTTTATTTGACCAAATATTAAGTAATTTTTCGGCCGAATAATCGTTTGGCCGAATAATAATATTTCAACTATTCGGTATTCGGCCAAAGGCCGAATCGTGCTATTCGGTACATCTCTACTCAATTCACTTTAAAAAGGTTTCAGTTATTTGTCATAAATGGACAATTCTGTATTTAGAACCATGCCGGAGATATTCCGGGTTGTACTGGGGTCACGAGGGTGCCAAATTCGGGAAATGTGTTTATTTTATTTTATTTTTTTCTGATACAACACTGAAGTTTTAATGTAAAACGTGAGATAATGGTCGGTTGTCATTATATCAACATAATTTGAATAAGCAGATCGTTCCGGAAAATCGTAGCCGGTTCCGCCAGGGCCTCTTTGGGGACATTTTCGTTTTATGTCCAAAACATACCGTGCGACATCTCAATCTTCCTGAATTCGGGAGAACGTGTCAATAAAAGAAGAAATACCCCGGTAGAAACAGATGTGGCCACTCCAGATCTTCTGGCACAGGTTCCACGAGGGTCTCTTTGGGGACATTTCCTTTTTATGTCCAAAACATACCGTGTGACGTCTCAATCTTCTTGAATTGAATGAACATGTCATTAAAGGAAGAATAAACTAAATATCCATAGATATGGCCACTCCACAGCACCTGACGCGCAACCTGTGTCAGGGGCTCTGGAGTGGCCAATTCTATGAATATTTAGTTTATTCTTCCTTTATTGACATGTTCTTTTGAATTCAAGAAGGTTGAGCCGTCGCACGGTATGTTTTGGACATAAAACGGAAATGTCCCCAAAGAGGCCCCCGTGGAACCGGCTACCATGTTCCGGAACGGTTCACTTATTCGAATTATGTTGAAATAATGACAATCGACCATTATCTTATATTTAACTTAAACTTTTCAGTGTTGTAACTGCAATAAATAAAATAATAATCACATTTGCCAAATTTGTCACCCTCGTGACCCCAGTACAATCCGGAATATCTCCGGCATGGTTCCGAATTCAGCATTCTCCATTTATGACAAATAACAGAAACCTTTTTAAAGTAAACTGACGTGGTTTCAAAAAAATCGAATGGGAATGGCCGAAACGGCAGTTATTTGGAAATGCCTTGTCGGAGGCCGGTAACGTAAAGGTTAAAAGTGATCGTTCACGTCACGTAGTTGGCACAAACTGAATTCAAAAATTTTCACTCGACAAGGAGATTCGATCGATTTAAAAAGTCATAGCCTAATTCTTTTTCACCCCCTCTCAATCGTCTGCTTCTAGTTTCTCTAGTTTCTTCCTCAGGGCTCAGGGCTTTAATAAAAATATCCGCTATCTAATCCAAAGTTGGAATAGGTTCCACTGTAAGGTCTCCAATATGGTCTCGCACAAGTGGTGTTTTATGGTTGGCCCGTTTGCTTTCGAGATTTTTGGCCTTCCCAATGCATCCTCTGTTGTTCTCGAAAATCGGAACGGGTTTTACTGTCTTCAATCCGAGGTCGCTCAAGAGTCCTGTCAGCCAAATAGCTTCAGCTTCGGTAAGTATTGGTACGGCATTGGCGAACAACTGAATTTAAGGGTTTATTCACAAATTTCATAACGCTGAAGGGGGTGGGTGGGTGTCCTCACGATGTTACGGTTCATACAAAATTTGGAGAATATTCATATAAAAAGCGTTACGAAGGAGTGGGTGGGTGTCAAAAATTGCCATTTTCAGCGTAATGAAATAAATGAATGAGCCCTAATAGCCACTAACAGATTTACAAGCGGCTTAGCTCACTCGTTCGACTTCAGTGCCAGCGTCAAATCGGCAAACCATTCCTGACGCCGTCAGGAACCTCTATAAAAATTCCCTCGCACAAATCGCCATGAAGAAATGCCATCCATCCATCTGGTGGAAGCAACAGCGCCGTTGGACGCCGACAGCGAGGACCGTACGGATAGTGATGAGCTTGGCCACAGGAGACGTCTCCTGGCAGTCAATACCAGGCTTTTTTTTTCCTTGTCTGTAGAGCCTTTTACCCACTGCGTCCAATAATTAGGAATATTGTGGTATGACCCATATTTAATTTTGTGCTCATCAAATATCCTCTCACAATTGAGATGTGGTGGACAATGGTTGATGGAGCACGTTATCCCAACTAGGCTCAACTCGTTTTATAAAGTTTATTACCCTGTTTGGATTGCATTGCCAAACTTCGGAGGGCTCTAATAACCCTTTTCCAAATATTGACAACCTTTGATTGAACAATGCTCCACAACTGCAAAGCAAGTGTTCAGCGGTTTCGTTTTCGTTCAAACAAAATCGACATTCTGAGAATTGGATTTTTCCAATCTTGTAAAGGTAATACCTGCTCGGGCAGTGACCAGTCATCAGACCGGTTATTACCCTGGTATTCTTTTTATTAAGATTTAATATGGCCCGGGTTTTTGACAGACTGGGTCTAATAAATCTGTTCGGATAGGCGAAGGGTCTTCTAGCAGCAGTTTATGTGTGCAGCTCAAAGCTAAAAATATAATTTTATTATAATTGCTGTTGAAAAAGTCATGTAACATCATGTACATTTAGTCTTGCCTATACCACTGCGTTTCTCTTCGGGAAGTTGGGGCTGAAAGTGCTTGTTGCCGCCGCCTGAGAGTACCGGTAACTAATTATAACTATAATTCAACGAATCAAGGTTCTAACATACCTAGTAGCATGAATTTTATGCGCACGGTGGTACTCTTAACGAGACGCTGAATGAACTCTACATATTAGAATGGCATAATTAGAAATGAGATATAGCCTGTTAGCATATGTGAGCCTTATCTTTACCTGTTACACAGAAAAGCTGAGAATCCAATTCACATAAGCTCCACTCTTTGTACTAAACAAATTTAAATGGATCAAATTCACTTAATTAGATTAACTGATTAGAAAAATAGTTATTTGTATCTAACTTAAGGTTTTTCACGCTAGCACATCGTGGCTTTTAACAACAGCTATTGTACTATGGCAATTCATTGTTGGCTTCGCAGTCTTCTGTGCGACGAGTAGGATTCTGCACCCCGCGCTGACGAGTGCCATCCGTGTTGCCAGAACATCCCCCGCCCCGTGAATCGAGGGGAGGGTCTACCGTAGATTCACCCAGCTCCATTACTGCCAACTTAATTACCGGCCGCTTCAACTTACCGGATGCCGTACGTACGATCGCTTGCCGCACTCTACCGTCCTTACCGGGAATGACTTCATCTATGATGCCCTTAATCCACGACCTCCTTTTGCCTTCCGTAATGTAAACTACGTCTCCGACCTTCAACGACCTCGCTTCATCCAGCCACTTCGTTCTTCGGTTGATGGCTGGAAAGTATTCCTTAGACCATCGCTCCCAAGCGATGTTCGCTAAATGTTGAGAGCGCATAAAACTGCTTCGAAGAGTCTGGCCCAGATCTACCGGTGGTTCCAACGGTTCATGAGCACCAGATGAATGCCCCAGAATAAAATGATTGGGCGTTAACGCTTCTGGATTTTCTGGTTCTTGCGGCATGTAGGTAAGTGGTCGAGAATTGATCATTCCCTCCACTTCTATCAACGTAGTCCACAGAATTTCGTCGGTAAGTTTCCTCCCATCGTCCAACGTAGCCATGGCCTCTTTAACGCTACGCACCATGCGCTCCCACACTCCGCCCATGTGTGGTGCGGATGGGGGGTTGAAAGACCATTTCGTCCGAGCGTCGGTAAATGTGCCGGCACACTCCAAATCGATTCGCTGTATCTGCTTCTGGAGCTCTCGATTGGCACCAACAAAATTAGTCCCGTTGTCGGAGAAGATTTGAACTGGAGATCCGCGCCTGCGTATGAACCTCCGGATCGACATGATGCACGATTCACTAGACAAATCGTACGAGACTTCTAAGTGCACAGCTCGAATAACCATGCACGTAAATACTGCGACGTATCTTTTCTCTTTGCGCCGACCAACAGTTACCTCCAGTGGGCCCATGTAATCTATGCCGACGTAGCTGAAAGGGCGAACATACGGGGTCAGACGTTGCTCAGGTAGCGGAGCCATTCGAGGAGGAAGAGGCTTGCATTTGTTCACTTTACAAGATTGACAGTCACGAAAAACATTGTCAACAGCCGCCCGAAGACGTGAAATCTGAAACCGTTGACGAACTTCGTTTACGACGGTTTCTTTATTTGCATGACCATATTGACGATGGTAGTGATCTAGAAGACGTCGTGTGATTTCGCTATCTTTTGGAAGGATGATAGGATATTTTGCGTCGAAATTAGCATGTACAGCATCGGCGGTTCTTCCTTCCATCCGAATGATTCCAAATTCGTCGGCAAAGGGTGAAAATGCGTACAGTGGGCTAGTCCTCTCGATAGCTATCCACTTCTCAATAGGCTGATCCCGATTCTTCAGCAGTATTCGAACTTCATCAGGGTAGTGTTCTCCCTGCACCATTCTCCAGAGAAACCTTTCAGCTTGTAGAAACTCTTCCTGCTTCAATGGCACAGCGCACGCTGTCACTGGCCCCTTCGATAATTTGGCTAAGTTTTGCGTTGCAAGAATCGTTTCTATTGGTCGTCCAGCTAGGCGTAATCGGCAGTTACTGATAAAGCGATAAATGCACGCCACAGTGCGCAACAGTACACTCCACTTCGAAAATCTGCCGATGTCTATCAGTTGACTGGGCAGCGAAATGTGAGTGAGCAGGTAAGTCGATCGCAATTCCTCAGTAGGATTCACCTTGGTTCGTTGCTGTGGCCACAGGTCCTCAGAAAGGTACAAAAACGCTGGACCACGGAACCACCTCCCGTTCGAATCCGGCTCCGTATCACGTACCCACTTCGTTAAACAGTCAGCTACGTTGTGTTTAGACGGTACCCATCGCCAGCATTCCGATTGCGTCAGAGAGAGAATTTCCCCGATACGATGGGCTACAAATTGTTTGTAACGCCTGTGGTCTGAATGGATCCAAGCGAGAACAGTCGAAGAATCTGTCCATAGGTACACCTTGCGAGGTTGAAGAGAGTGATTCGACAAAACGGTGTTTAACATTCTTGCTCCAAGTACGGCCGCTTCCAATTCCAACCGAGGTATCGATAGATGCTTTAGAGGAGCGACCTTACTTTTTGCCATAATCAGCGAACATTGCAAGCGTCCAGTATTATCAGCACTGCGGAAATACACTGCACACCCGTACCCACTCTCGCTAGCATCGGTGAAAACGTGGCATTGCAACGTTTGATAGCAAGGAGGGTATGCTTCGCCGAAATAGCATCGTGGAATGTTGAGCTCGCTTATGCTAGGCAGCAACTCCACCCAGCGCGTCCATTTTTCGTATTCCTCATCTCTCATTTTTTCATCCCATTGCACACCGCTTCTCCACAGATCCTGGATTAAAGTGCGCCCGTGGATAAGATACGGTGCTAGAAGCCCTAAAGGGTCAAACAGGCTCATGATGATTTTGAGAGCAATTCGCTTTGTCGGGCGCTGTTTTCCAGACACGTAGGGGATCAGCTGTTCTCCAAGTTCTGTTGAAAACGTCAGTGTGTCTGATTCCGGATGCCACAACATTCCCAAGACTCGTTCCCATTTTTCCTCCGGGCTTGTCTGCAGGAAACGAGGTTCCATGGACGAGTTTTCCCCAAGTTTTTCCAACACTTCCTCACTGTTGCTCACCCAATTCCTCATTTCAAACCCTCCACGGGCGTGGATGGTTCTAACTTGCGTTGCCAACTCTGACGCTTCTTCTGGAGTGTCGGCGCTATCGTAATAGTCATCCATATAAGTTTTATCTTTTATCGCCGCCGCAGCCAGTGGAAATTCGTCGGCCCACTTATCGGCGTTTTCTCGTAGTACATGCTGCGCGACGCATGGCGAGCATGTGGCACCGAACATTGCTACGTCTGCAATAAAGACTTCCGGAGGGTGCCGTGAGTCAAAGCGAAACAGGAAGCATTGGAAGAATTTGTCCTCAGTTCTCATCCGAAGCTGCAAAAACATTTCGCGGATATCCCCTCCGAATCCTACGCGCTTCTCACGAAATTTGCAGATCACTGACGGAAGCGACACAAGCAAGTCAGGACCTTTTAGAAGTTGAGAATTTAAGGAGATTCCATTTACTTGTGCCTTTCCGTCCCACACGAGCCTCTTTTTCTGCTTCTTCGGATGCGTAACCAGGCCCAACGGGAGGTACCAGACTTGCCTTCTGTTGATCTCTCTCAGCTCTTCTTCTGTTGCCTTGTGAACGTAGCCTTTCCGTATGTAGTCGACGATTTGCTGGTTCACGCTTTCTCGAAGACTTGAATCCTTCGCTAATTGAGCTTCAAAACTTTTCATCCGCTTCATCGCCATAGGGAGGCTATCAGGTAGATCAATTTCGTCAGCTTTCCAAAGCAGAGCGGTTTCATATCTCCCTTCGACAAACTTAGTGGTGCTCGCTAAAATTTCGCGGGCGCGTTTCTCTTCGACCGACTCAGGCGAGGGCACCGTTGCGATCACACTGTCCTCCAGGATGAACTGCTGCCGAACTAGATCGTTCAGTTCTCTGTCTGCATCACAGTTACACTCGTGCACATTTACAAATCCGCTTTTAGGTGGTGCATTCCCATCCGGACCATACACGGACCACCCTAGGAGCGATTTTACTGCGATCGGTTCTCCTGGTCTGCCAATGCAACAATCCAACGGCGCGAACAAACTAAGATTTTCTAATCCTAGAAGAATCCTGGGCACGGCCTCGGTGTATGACGAAACAGAGAGGTTTCGAAGGTGCGGAAATCTCTCGGATAGTTCGTTGATGGTCAAGCTCTGACTCGGGAGATTTAGTTCTCCAACAGTGTGCGCGTTTTTCAATATGTATCGCTGGGGCTGTCCTTTTCCAGAAATTTCGAAATCGACACGTTTCGAACTGTTCTCGTTTCTCTTCACGCTCGACGTCCATCTCAACTCCAACGGTTCTGAAACGCCAGTTGCTCCAAGCTGCCGTGCTAGACTTGATTCGATGAGCGTCAAAGATGAACCTTCGTCTAGAAAGGCGAAAGTTTCGCATTTTCGGTTCCCATTAAACAACGTTACCGGGATGATCCTGAACAGAACCGATCTCTGTGGCCGCTCATGAGTGTTGCATTCCGAGGCACGAAATTGACGCTGACGCTGTTCTTGCGCTGGACCGTGCCCTGAACGGTGAAGCAGTGGGTGATGGCGATCGCGACAGTTTCCGACGTTGCATCGGATCCTCGAACGGCATCTCCATTGACCATGGTCGAATAAACAGACTTCGCACAAGTTGCATCGATCGACGGCTTTAAGACGACCTTCTAGACCCAATTGCTGAAATCGTTCACAGTTTCGTACACGATGGTCGGTTTTACCGCATATCGGACAAGGTCGCCGTTCTTCTCCTCGGTTCTGTACTTCAGCTGCATCTTCGTGGGAATAGACGTGTCCCTTCTCTTTCGGCTTGTCCTTATCGGCTTTCACAACAGCGGTCTTCGGCTGGATTGGAGAAGTAACTTCGCTGGCATCATACACTAGCTCTCCCATAAACGCTCCAAAGTGTTTGAGGGTGGGTTCGGAATACGCTCGCTTGAATCTCGCCCACTCGAGTTTTATTGAAGCTGGTAGTTTCTCCACTAACTCGCCAAGTAACGTAGGGTTTGACAGATGGCCGCTCAAATTGGCGGCTTCTAGGTGATCACACAACTGTTGAACCGTTAAACCGAAGTTTATTAACGATTCCAAACGTTCCGGTTTGGGAGTCTCTATTCGGTGAACTTTAGCCAGTAGATTCTTCACTAAAAGCTCTGGTCTACCATACAATCGCCGCAACGTTTCCATGATCGCATTCACGCTCTGGGGAAACATCAATTTCGTAACGACGGCATCTCGCGCTGGACCTCGCAAGCACTCCCTCAAGCGGATAATATTTTCCACGTCCGTAAAACCGCACGCATTATTCGCTGTCTCGAAGCTATGGACGAATATCGGCCACTCCTCAGGGTCGCCCGAAAAGACGGGAAGCTTTTTCGGCCAGATTTGCCTGGCCAATATCTGGTCGCTATTTGGCCCCGCCCCGTGCGAACGTGGATTCAAACCGACTGCCGCACGATCCTCACATGAAGATTGCGACAAACCAGCGTTAATGGTAGCCGGATGACGCGCACTTCGAAAGTGGTTTCCGACTGGTTCATTCTGGACATTATCGCCGAGGATTTGATAGTTAGGAGCCACTTCGGGGGTTTGGCGCGGCTCTAAGTCGCATTGATCGACTTTCAAATCGACACTACGTTGAAAACGATCCGATGCTGCCAAATCCGCTACTAAATTAGGCCACCCCGAATACTGTGTGACGCTGTTGTCTTCTCTCTTGCTCAGGTCATGCTGACTTTTCAGCCAAGCACTAGTTCTATCCTTTCGACTTAGTACGCTGGACTTACTGCTGCTTCCGTCGTCCGCTATTCGTTCCTCCAGCTCAAATTTGTCTCGCAGGTATTTCTCCTGCATCGCTAACTCCTTGGCCTTGATCGCATGCTCCTGCTCCTTTAACTGCCTCTCCTTCTCTAGACGAATTCGTTCTTCTTCCAATCGCGCTCGCTCTTCCTTCAACTTCTGCTCCTCCAATCGTCGCTCGTCTTCCAATCGCTGCAATGCTAATTGCGCTCGAGCTCTGGCGGTCGAAGTGCTGGATTTGGAAGATCGCATCTCCCCATGGGCCGATTTGTCCACCGCAGGAATCTCAGGGTGTTTCTTCGGAGTAGTATTGTCACCCTCCGCAAGAATGGGAACAACCAAGGTCTTGGATTTGTCGGAGTTCTTCGACTTCTCCGAGGTCTTTCTCTGGCTGGCATCGCTCGACTTCTGTATCTCACTCGGTGCAACGAGGACAGTCAAGCTCGCCGGCTGTTTTTTACTTGTTTTCTTCTTTGCTCCGGTGGTCCCCGGAATCGGTTCGGGTGGGCACTTACTGCATCTCCACGATCGGTGTTGGACTCCCGGCGACACTTTGGCACAAGCATAGTGGTACCAAACACCACATCCGTCGCATGCCACCATACCTACGTCAGCGGAGTTCGGCGCATCGCAGGCCCCGCATTCATGGGCAGCTCGCATCCTGGTGTTAAATCTTTGAGATTGTTCGGATAGGCGAAGGGTCTTCTAGCAGCAGTTTATGTGTGCAGCTCAAAGCTAAAAATATAATTTTATTATAATTGCTGTTGAAAAAGTCATGTAACATCATGTACATTTAGTCTTGCCTATACCACTGCGTTTCTCTTCGGGAAGTTGGGGCTGAAAGTGCTTGTTGCCGCCGCCTGAGAGTACCGGTAACTAATTATAACTATAATTCAACGAATCAAGGTTCTAACATACCTAGTAGCATGAATTTTATGCGCTCGGTGGTACTCTTAACGAGACGCTGAATGAACTCTACATATTAGAATGGCATAATTAGAAATGAGATATAGCCTGTTAGCATATGTGAGCCTTATCTTTACCTGTTACACAGAAAAGCTGAGAATCCAATTCACATAAGCTCCACTCTTTGTACTAAACAAATTTAAATGGATCAAATTCACTTAATTAGATTAACTGATTAGAAAAATAGTTATTTGTATCTAACTTAAGGTTTTTCACGCTAGCACATCGTGGCTTTTAACAACAGCTATTGTACTATGGCAATTCATTGTTGGCTTCGCAGTCTTCTGTGCGACGAGTAGGATTCTGCACCCCGCGCTGACGAGTGCCATCCGTGTTGCCAGAACAAAATCTTTTCGCTTGCTTTGCTGTATCCGTGGCATTCAAATTAGTTTCTACCATGGACATTTCCCAAGTTCTTAGTTTCATCCTAAGAGTACTCTCAGGAACTCCACAAAATGGTTCAGGGCCGACGAAGCTCGAAGCTGCACCCTGTCTTGCTAGATTGTCGGCGATTTCATTCCCTTCAATACCACAATGGCCGGGAACCCAGTACAACGTTACTTCGTTCCTACTGGCCAATTGCTTCAAAGAGAGAATACATTCCCACACTAACTTCGATTGACATGTAAATGCCTTTAGCGCATTTAATGCTGCTTGACTGTCCGAGAAAATACAGATCTTAGCAAACCTGTAATTCCTTTTGAGACAAACATTTGTGCATTCTAAAATGAAAATGCAGTGGGCCCAATACAAGCGCCAGAATTCTCCAGCTTCACTGAAGACATTGAATGATTTTATGAGTGAGATAGTGGAAATGGCATGCGAAGTTACGTCGACAGGCTCAAGGGCTCGATTCAGTCGAGCGCGCAACGAAGAAACATCTTTGAATGATACACCGAGAAGAGACTTCCCGGACTGTGGACTGGTTAACATATTATTTTATTCTTTATTTACAGGATATAAAATAAAATTGCTTGAATTTCAGCCTGAAATACAGTGGGGCTGCATCCCATAGCTATAGACTTACTAATACCGGGACCAAAAACTCCAGCCCCGGTATTTTCGCCCATCTTGGACCCATCGGTGTAAAATACAACAGACCCTGGACGTAAACTTGGCCCACCAGATTCCCACGTATTGCGGTTTGGTTTAACCACATCATAGTTGGTCTTCGTTATCATCCAGTCTTCTACTGTGTTTATTAGACAGTTTCACAAAAAACAAAATGTCTGGGATTCAACCAGTCACCCCCTAGTCCTAGTTGCAATACTAAAACAAACTACCAGTCAAATTTTCATCCAATTTGGAGAAGATTAGGAGGTGCCTCAAGTCGAATTTGTGTTTTTTGGCTATTTTTTACATTCAAAAAATTCTAACGAGAATTTGGAAAAACGAAAATCAAAATAAATACCACTAGTTGAACGTATTATTAGTACTTTACAACTTCTGAGAACACTGTATGCCGATTAGAGATGGTTTTGACCTCATAAAATTGATTTCTGTTCATCAAAGTACCTGTAAAACATACATTTCTCTACAGTTTTTGTTCTACAAGATTCTTAACCTCATGCCTAATCATAAAAGTTAAACCGTAGTATCATTCCTTTGTTATTTCTGAACATTATTGTAGTACATCATTTTTGTATCCGAATTACAGATAAATTGTAAAAAATCGTCGGAAATACGACATTCCTCATTCCCCTGCATTTAGAGCTGCTGCCAAATGGCGCAATTGCTGACATGCTACAAAATTGAACATAGTAGCTTTGCTTTTTCAATGATGGATGATGATTGAAGAAAACAGCTATCAAATGTCATCAACGCAGTCGTGTTTCAAACAACATTCGCATTTGATGCCAAGCAATTACATATGTGATATGGCCTCGAGGTTAAGCTTCTCGACTACAAAGCACAATGCATGTGCTCGGAAGTCTAGATATTTTCCTATCCGAAAAGATCCTCGATCAGACGGGTATGTAACTATCCGTCTCTTTAAATTGACAGCCCCCTCCCTTCGTAACGCTTTTTGTATGGAAAATTTTTAATTTTTGTATGAGTCGTAACGCTTGAGCCTACTCCCCCTTACAGAAGACCCTAATGCCTTAAAAAATGGGATACATTTTAGAGCCACTCACGCTTCCTTCAGCACCACCAGCATCTTGGTGGTAAGCGCCAGGTCCAGCTGGAGTTTCATTTTTTCGCCACCCAAGACGTCCATCGCGTACTGGTAAACTTCCAGCTGCCGGTGGAGGCGAAGCTGCTCGGTCCGGCTTTTGATCACCTCGATCAGCACTTCGATCTTTTCCCGCTTTGCCAAATCGCGCACGTCATTGACGATATCCTGGCACATTTCGCTGTCGTCCGAATCGTACTCATCGTCGCCGGAGGAACACTGGTCCGAGCAAAAATCATCCATCGTGTCGCTTTCATCTTCGTCCGGCTCCTGCGAAGAGTGGTGCTGTTCGTGCTGGTGGGGAAAATGGCAGGGTAATACATAAAATACAAAGCCCTGAATAGTTTTATTCATTGGAGCCTACCTGCGGTGATTGACTCATCGTGTTAGATTACAATTATTTGGGAGCGATATTTAACAAATTATTTCACAAAATCACAAATTTTACGCCACAGAACGAAGAAAAACGTGTATCCACAACCGAACTAATTTTTGGCTTGCTTCGATCAAGTAGTGACATGTTTATGATTTTTTTTCTTCGAATTCGAAGTACTTTGCCATAGATTTAGCAGTGGGCAACCAGAATACTGATCCATAAAAGCATAACTGTCTCATTGGATTTTCAAATCAACGGTTGAACTCCTTTTTTACACGCAAACAAATTTTGTAGTAAATATAATCTACTGAATCCATGGTAGAATTAAGAACTGCACCAACGATTTTCAACCGACTACAAAAATCTGTTAAGTTTACTATAATCTGGCAAAAATCTGAGACGAGACTCGCGAAGACGGTCTTCTTTTTCTGTTATTGCTGAGTTTTTTTTCTTATTCCACTCTGTGTGTTTTCATCAACCATGCGCAAGCCGTTCAAACTTTCACATGAACACATCAGCAAAAACTTATTGCGTTTGCTTCACACCGATGCATAAATAGCCTTTTGAGGCTGTGAACCGTTTCACCAGTTCGTTTAACTATTAGTTAAAATTTGACATTTTAATAGTTATTTTCTCCTCAAATGGTTAAATTGAACATCGCAGTCGACCCATTTGAGCTTTGACAGTCGAGTAGTTATTTCAGAACAAAGTTGACAGATGGTTAGTTATTCTCAAATTCACGGGAGCAAAAAATAACTTTCGAACTGTCAAGTTTAACCATGCTCCAGAGCAGGGTTATTTCTAACCGGAGAGGAAATAACTATCGAGCTGTCAAATTTTAACTAAAAGTTAAACGAACTGGTGAAACGGTTCACAGCCTGAGTGAAATTTCATGCCAGCAAACGTAGCATCAGGCATTAGAAATAACAACTGACTAAGGATTTTAATACCAGTTTATTTTGAATACAATACTTTCCACTTTTTCAGCCATGAAAACGACGGGCTACATTTGACGTTTCGTGACAGCGGAATCTGGGCTGCATATGACGTTGATATTTTTCCTCTTCGCGAGTCTCTCTCCTCAGGTAAAAATCATTGACCAGTGCACCCGCATAGAAAAATACATTTTTTCTTAGTTTCCTTACAGTATGTTTTCTCTTATTGTAATTGTTAATGTATCCTAAGCGGTTGGTTTTATGTTGAACAATATGAAACCTAATGCCTGAAACTGTAAACAACTGTTTTAGAAGTCTATACCAATTAGTAACACTATAGATTATACCCCTGAAACTGTAAAATCGTATTGGAATCTCATCCCTTGAGAAATAGTTGCAATGTAAAAAGACATTTTGCCAAACGGGTTTAGGCGGATATTTTCGCAATGTACTTACACATGTACATTTAACGGTATATCACCTTTTTTCAACAGTTTGGCAAACAGTTTCTCGCATTGGTATTTGTAAGCTACCAAATATTTGAACACGCTTAAAACCAGGTTTCCTCAAGCTGTCATGAAATTTGTTTTCTTTTACATTAAACAGTCGGAAAAAATGTGCAATATAAATTTAGTTTCTTCAAAAATGCATACAAATTTCCCCACATTTGAGCATGTTTACATGTATAACTAACTCAGTTAAATTGTGTGCAAATAATGTGCAACCAATTTTTTCATACTGTAAAAGTTGCAGAATTATTTTTAGCGTGCATGGATTCAAAATATGTTGTCAAAACGCCAAAGAAAAAACATAGGAAATCGATTTTTCGCATCGGCGGTGTTTGGAAAACATATATATTTTTCGTTCTATTTGAGTGGGAGCCAGTGAAAAGAACCAGACAAAAGTATTGAGGAGCCGAGCAGTTTCCTGAAGTGCTGCTGCGGGGAAGAAATCATCCTTGCTGAATCGCCAAGTAAGTTTTGAATGTCCATTGAATCAGCTTAAATTTTATGATTCCCCCACTTTACAGTTCCTGTCGGTTTGTCCAGTTTGTCCGGTTGGTCCAGTTTGTCTCCGGTCTTTCGCAAACCCGGAGGATGACTGCTTCATTTATCACGAACAACCAACCTTCACCTGGATCACAAATCGAACGCAACTCCCGAGGAAAAGTATGTGTATTTGGTGGCTGCCATGGATTCGACGCCAGTGCCGATGAATCGCTCAACGGCTCAACTAAGCTTATCAATCTGGAAGCAGGAGTAATTATAACGTAGCTGTAAGGAATTACTCCGACCCGGTATGTATTGTCCATCCAAGTCATCGTTGTAACGTCGCTCAACCGGCGCATCGATGGACTAGCGAGCGAGAAATTTTAAAACACTGAAAATAGTCATTTGTGATACCCCCTCGCAATGCTTTTTGTGTGCGTATTCTAAAAATTGGAATGAACTTAAACATTTTAAGGACTCCCCGTACACTCTTCAACGTTATAAAATTTACCTCTTACGCGCGAGATAAACTAGTAACCTATGTGAATATGTGTCACTGATATGTGAGCGTTATTAAAATAAGAATAAATATGAATTACATGACAACATTGCGTTTTATAATTTATTTTGAAAAAGAAAAAAAGAGCGGTTTGGTAAGTAGAATTTGAATACCATAATTAACTGTAAAACAATTATTACGCACACATTATTTATTTTGGTCCTGGATTTATAGTTCAACTGTTTTATCACTGTTTGCCTTACAGTAAATCAAGTGCGAAATGGATGGTATATCAACAGTTTGGTTAACTGTAAACGCAAAATTTTGTTCGGAAAAATCAGCGATTTTGAATGGTTACATAACTTAACCGCCTATTCCCCACATTGTGATTTGCACAAATACCATTCCCCAGATTGTCAAAACAGTTCGTGGTAGTGTTGGTTTATTGTTGTTTTGGATGTGAATATGAAAATATTCAGATATGGTTGGAAATTGTTGTGGATGTTATAGGAAACTGTCGAAGTATGGTTTGTAATTATGCGGGCAGTAAAAGCAAAGACATATTTAAAAAAAGTGACCATGTCCATAGTAGTATCGACTACATAGCATTGTTTTTCAATCCGTGACACTCACCTTACAACTAGCCTTACAACACAGTGTGGTCAAAAGTACATACAATGCCAAACTTGTCAAATCAAGAATGTTTCTAGTCATAAATGCTGCAACTGTGGTTAATTAAACCGAAAATATTTTCTTGTGTGATGTTGATTAGGTAGCCTTCTTCATGTTTTGATTTGAATTTTTGTTTCATGATTCGATTATCCGGAGTGAAAAAAAAAATAATCCAAAATATCATTTTTTTTTTATAAGTAAATAATTGGGTCCTAAAATTTTTGATAAAATCTTGTATTTATTTAATAACACGAAAGAGCACGTTCCTGCAACTACTTTACCAATTTTTCCCGCTCAAATAACGGCTATATCATGTTTGAGCTTTAATTTGAAAATTGGGTCCATAAATGAACCTTGACACTTTTGATCATGATTGACGTTCGTTTAGTCGACAAAAACACCACAGGGGTTTTAGTTTTAACACCGGGGTTGTTCCTATCTGACATTTGCGAAGGAACACGGGAAACAAAATACACCTAAAATTTGAGTTTAAGTCAAGGGGTGTGACAAAATCTAAAAAAACATAAAACAATGTTTTTTGAACTTAAACCAACGGAAAACATTAGAAAATTGAGTAAACATGTGTTTTAGACCAAAACTTAAGCGTTTGGCACTAAAATTGGGACAGGGCTTTAGGACCCTATTGAAAATTCTTCTTTAGAAACGTTGATGATAGATGGAAATCTAGTGATCATGACAAAATAAATGATGCATCGCGGTTGTTCTTTATCCTGAGATCATAGCAACAACTATTAAACTTTTGTCGTTAAGTTATCATAACAAACTACGCTCCTCGAATAATGCATCGTTCTGCATGTGCGCTAGCGGTTAATCGTTCACGAGTGAATATTTTATTATTTTCAGGATTTTTCCGTTTTTACTTGGTGATTTGCCCTCAGATATGTTGCTTATGGTTTCAAGATTATTTTGGCATGGACTACGCGAAAAATAATAGCGCGAATGCACCATAGTTTAAGTTGATCGCCACTTGTAACATTATCCGACAAACTCTTTGTCCCACGACAAATAATGCATCGGATGCTTCATAGCATTAGAACCTGAATAGTATTAATGTCTCAGGTATTAATAATTAGTAATACACAGGTTCTTTAACCCAGATCACTGGTTACCTTTTGTTATCTGTAATTACAATTATCATATAAATTCAACATAATAATTAGTAACGCATGCGAAAATTGCCCGTTGACGGTATATGCAAGATAAATAAAAATAATTCAATATTTGAGGTTGCGAATGACTATGATTAATATGATAGAAAATTTTCCAACAGATTACCCTGGATTTTCCAGCAATCAGCAATTTTTCTTGCAAAGCGTAATAGAATATCGGTACAACGCGCGCGTAGTGAGCTGTTCAAATCGATTTGCATGCTGCTGCAAGAGCGACGGCCCTCTTTGACCGTTCAAATACCGTGTTGTTTGTCGCTAGAGATGATTTTTTTCAATCCTTGCGCACAACTGTATTGCTGTTTGTGTTTGACGTGCAAATCCAATCTAACTGAGCTTCAAATGCGGTAACACAAAGTAACCAAAGGATACTCAGCAACCATGATCCGCATCACCGCCAACCTAACAAAGAAAATTTGATTTTGACTTCGCTTTCGTTGATGAAAACCATACCGCGTTTGGTGTTCCCGCATTTGATATTTGCGTTTCAAACGCGCACAGCAATAATTGTGAAGAATACAAGAGTTTTAGGAACTTTTCTGGTACTATCACTGAGCCGGTACAAATTAATGCTATCTTCATTTAAATTATATTTACATATCATTTACTTTGATAAACATATATTTCATACAACATAACTTAAAAAAATCTAATAGAACTTAACCCCCTCGCTATCGTCAAAGGCAATCAGTTCACATTTGCCCTTAGTTTCCAGCACTTTCAGTGCCTTTTTCAGCACGGTCTGATCCAGCCCGTGGAATTCCTCTCCTACGGTGTGATCACCGGCCACCAGTTCGTACAGCGTGCAGACCGTGTTGGTCATCCCGTTTGCCACGGCCCAACCATGCAGCAGGGAGCTCCACTCGTCCAGAGTGTGCCAGTAAACTTCCCACTGTTGTTTTCGCTTGTCCATCGGGGCAGCATTGGCCGTCTTCTCCAGCGCTTCCATCACCCAGAGGCGTCCCTCGGGCGATAGCTTCCTCGATATGGCCTCATTGACGAACGGAACACTGTCTTCGTTGATGTTTAGCACTGCTTGTTTCGAGTGTTTCTGGTAGTCGAGGATCAGCGATTTCCAAGTCGACAGCTGCTGATCCTTCGTGCCCCCGTGGGATTGAACCCTGAACAGGATGAATCGAGTCATGTTTTGGATCACTGAATTTAGAGCAGCTTAGAGTTCCCGGAGGTACTTACGTGAAGAAGGGTGGAAAACTATACTCCCAAGGCCACTGATATTCTGCCATTGAATTCTGGTAGATTTACTAATATATTTCGACAAAAAACTGAAAATAATTCGAAAAATGTTTTCTCTTATGTTGACATCGGTCAGGACAGACAAGGAGCAATTTGGTGATGTTTCAAGCCTACCCACTAATGCAGATCAACTATGAAATAGAGGGAAATTTCAGTGTTGCCGGTTTGGCAATGCTGATAAAAACATTCTGCACGGAGAAACCAAAGTGACCGAAATTGGGTTGTTTAGTGATGAAAGATGTACAGTTTTTTGTAAATACAGGGTTTCAATGCTAGTAAGGGACCCCTTAGTAGCTGGAATTCATTCTCGACGCTTTTCCACAATGACATCTCAGACGCATATACGTTCTGTGGAGACTAACAACAATTCTAATGTCTATATTTCATAGTACGCATATGAAAACAAAATCATTCGATTTTTCCAACGAAATATGCATTTGAAAAACTGTTGTCCAAATGCCTATTATGGACGCTCCCAGGGTTCCAGATGATCCTCCTCCACAAGTCGTGCAACTTTATGACGAACGGTGCTAGCCTCTTCCACCATTGCATTGAAACGCTGTTAAAAGAATTAGTCTCCCGTTCTACCCAAAGATCACCCAATCCAAGCAGTCCTCAAACTCCACGGTTTCCATGTAGTTTACAAAAGCAACAATACACTGAAAGATTTGTTATGTAACCTGAAAGACAAAATCCCATCGGAGGAAAAATCAGGATTTTACCAAATACCATGTAGTAATTGTCCTGCAGTGTACATCGGCCAGACTCGGCGCAAGTTCAAAATTTGCCTACGAGAACACAGGAACGCGGTCGAAAACGAACGTGCTAATGATTCAAGCGTAGTAGCACAGATAACAGATGTTTATGCTAGAGCAAAAAATTTCTGAAAACCTGTGAAAATATTCAAATTTAAACTCCTTGCAATCACTAGCGCCACCACACAGCAAATTGCGTCAATCAGTGGTGAATATCAGTATCTTGAAATATTTCATGTTCACCACTGACACCGTCATGGCAATTTAGCGATGACAGCGCCACCACGATGTTGCTACATGTGTTGCCATTCAAAATGACCGTCAATTGTCTTACACAGTTTCACAATCGGACGTCAACATCTGTTATCTGTGGTAGTAGCAAATACATCGACCCTAGATCACACTGTAGACTGGGAGAATGCAAAGGGCCCATTCACAAATTTCATAACGCTGCAGGGGGTGTGTGGGTCTCCTAACGATGTTACAGCACATACAAAAATTGAATAATGTTTATACAAAAAGCGTTACAAGGGTGTGGGTGGGTGATTGTCCACACGGTCGAAAAATATTATGCTGCAACGATTAAAGGTCATACTAAAACCATATTCGGTCTATTCACTCATTGAAGTGAATATCTTAGCAATATGCCTACGAAGTATAAACAGCTTTTAATAATCATAATGCTTATTACGATCATATTTTTTATGCAGCCGATACAGTTTTGTTTACCTCGAAATTAGAACCAAAAATATCAGAAAAATGCAACCAAAGTCGAAGACAAATTGAGCAACAAAACCGTTATTCTGTTTATTTTATCCACATGTCTACCATAAATACAGTGTACTATTCAATGGATCATTGAAGGTAGTTTTTGTCAGTGCTCACCGCATCAAAACAAAGGCGCCACTGTATATGGGATTTAACATTGTGACAGCATTGCTGTTCTGTCAAACACACAAGGCTACGGTGGCGCTATCTATGCTTTCCATAGCGGCCGTTTTGGTTATTTTAATGATCCATTGCATCACAATCAAGATCATCAATAACTCTTGCTATTCGATCCCAATGTTGAACCGCAATGCCTCGTTTGGTCGCTCATAGTACATGCCCCTGCTTGGTCACTTCCCATTCTTCCGGCAGAGCTTCAGGATCTTTTCCAAAGCCGTAAAGTGTTCCGTTGTGTAATATTGTTGAAGTCTCGTTTGGTGTTCGCTCCTCGAAGGCAGATTTGTCGAACGAGGTTGAATCGGGTGCTGTGCAGACAAAATCTCCTGAAAAAGTTCAACCAGAAAAGTTTTTGGTATTCGATCGGAAAACATATAATCGAACTTACCTTAGATCTGGTTGTTATACAGATTTTATATTCGGTTGATTTCTCGCGCGCTCGTGGTTACATTTAGAACTCTTTTCTTCACATATTAACAGATGTTTCTCACTTTCAGATCCGCGGCCATTATGGAATTAGCAAAATTTGCACTGAGCAGCACAAATGCACAGAAAATAATAATTCCTAAATATGCGTGGCTTAGTATAAATTTATATCATTTGCAAATATTAAACACCTCAAATGAATTGCAAGCAATAAATCGCAATCTAATTAGTATTTTTCATTTTCACCGTGCAGAATGGTCAATTTTAGCGTTATGAAATAAATGAATGAGCCCAAAGTTGATTAAGGTGAAACAGTTTGGAATCAACTTCTAAGATTGCACTATAACTTCAAAGGCACAAATCTCGCAAAAAAAAGCATCCAACAACAGTGCACTTTTTATTTTAGCTTTAAGCACTAGCAGAAAGCTTAGAATAAGAAGATCAGAAACGTTTGCCAATTATTTCTCTAGTTTAGTGCCTTTGAAAACGTGAGTAGGGACACAAGTCAGCCATTGTGCCAGCCATCTTCGAATTCCGAGATGTTTCACCTTAAAAACGTCAGAAAAACATCTAACTTGAATGCATGGGAGTCGATGTATCCAGCTTTTTACGCTGTCTATAAAACAACGAGGGGTGATTTGTCTTTGAAATTTCTTAGCTACCGATTTTATAGTTTAATCTTAGTAGGCAATAATTTGAGATTGTTTATTGAAATGTCAATTATTTTCACTGGTTTTGTTTTGCAGCAGTGTATTTTTGTGTGTTGCAATATCTACCCCGTTTTTCATCAATTTTTATTCTTTTCAGGCATAAGTGGACCCAATTTTATACAAAGAAAGCGTTTCTGCTCGAAAAGAGAGCATTTTGTAAGTCATCTTTGGCTTGAATATTCAGACAATTACAGTTAGCAAACGGAACCCTGGCGAGCTCAGCCGTTAAATTTTTGATAACTCCAGTAAAAGGCCGTGGAGAATGGGAAAAATATCAACATTAACATTTTCAAAAGTCTACAAGACGTGGTCTGAGTTGTTCCAATACTGATCATCGTCGAGGTCTGTTGTGTTCTGCGGTTGTGTCGTTCATGAACAGTACTTTGCTATTACATGACTTGAACCATTCCCCATCCAGTATAGAAAATTACCATTCTTTAAACGAGACAAACTGTTTCACGAACATAATGCTAACGGTTACCTGTTTCAGTTATGGTTCACATGTGTTCTTCGTGTAATGGTAAAACCACAGACAAACATCAAGCATTACTATAACATCATCAATTATAGTTTACAAATAATCTGATATGGTATCCAACCAGGTTGAAATATGTACCTTACCAACTGTGGTTTACGGCTGGAAGCAGCAGCTCATTTTTGTCATCACATTGTTTTCATCCGCTCGTCCGCTCGTTTCATCGATCCCCTCCAAAGTAAAGTAATTTTCTCCTATTAAGTCTTGCGAAAACTTTTGAATTTCGGACATCAATCTTTCAGCAGCCTTCGAAGTAGCACATCGGGTAAGTTTATAGTAAAATATTAAAGGAACAAATCTCGAAAACTTATTCAAACCGACTCAAGTCAAAAAAGTATACAAACTTACTTTATCGATTCTACGTGTTTTGCAGACGAAATTCTACACATTTCGCTCTAAACCAACTCGATTTTTCACTTTTAGAGCGTTTACTTTCCGGATTTACAAAACGACGAAAGTAAGATTTTCAACTTTCGCTACCTAACCACTACTTTCGCCGCTCCGCTGTATGGAGAGACAAAGTGACTTATCCACGAATCAAAACAAAACACTACTTGAGCCGATTTTACACTGATACAAAAACGTCGAAAGTAACTGAATAAATCGGCTTATGATTTTGTAATAAAATTGTTGTGGGAAATAACAGGAACTCCCTAGTTTTTTATCGCGAGCTTATTATATGCAAAATTTAAGCAATGTACACGGCGAAAAAATTTTAAAAAGGTGATTCATTTTAAAACACTTTTAGAAGACAGGTTATGATTCTTCTGAATTAATTTTCTCAAAACCGTATGGAAGTTACTTACGTCGATTTGAATAAGTAATCGAGAAATACTATTTTTTTTCTTTCATTGTCAGAACCGTTGTGCATCACACAGAATGCTCGATTTTCTCGGAAAAATATCGCGGGTGTCGACAACACCGGCAGCAGGAACAGTAGCGGATGTTCAGAATGTGGACCAGATATGCTGAGCCCAACTGTCGGAAGAAGCGCCGGGCTTCAATCGTGGAAGCGCTTCGGGAAAAGACAACAACTTTTTTCCTGCACCTAAGTTTACCCCACGTGCGCTGGCAAATGCCCTACATGCCGCTCAGCTGGATCTTTTCGGCCGCTTCAGGATTTTATACCTACTCGTGCGCTTTATTTGGAAAACGAATATGTGTTGTAATAAATAAGCTTCCGAATGCTCCAAATTATATTGTGATTCGATATTGTTTCAAACGAAAAAAGAAAAAAAAAACGATTCAACATGAACCATATCACCAAAGACAAATTAAAGACCCCCATGTCCCTTGCAGTTGCCCATAATTTTATGGCTCATAAGGTAATCTAGAATGCCGTTCAAAGTGTACTGCGATCTATCAAACTTGGGTACCTTTTGCACTACCGAGGGACGAAATGCAGTACTAGAAGTGGTACCCAATCTGAGCGCGAGTGTGACGGACCTGATATCACCAAATGTTTGTTTTTATTGTAAGATTGTACCACAACTATAGTTCCAATTCTCCGGTAGTAAATTTTTCTACCTCACTAGGTATGCTCCCGTTGTGGTTGTCGTTTGAAATTTGCTTGAGAAATAATGAATTTCGGAACGGTAAACATTCTTAACAACCCGTTGATCGTATGGTCGGATCTTCGGAAACCTTAGCTGTTACAGTCGAAACATTACCCAGCAATAGTACGCTTATGGTCGAATGTACCTTACTGACAATGGTTGAAAGTGAACCATAGAGCATATTCAGTGAGGTTTTGATGTGGTTTGGATTAATGCGGGATGACCGGACTGGGCAAACAATAAGCTTTTTTCAGTACTATGATTAGCAATTGTGAGGGACAGTTGGATGTGTTGAATGTTAAAAACTAGACAAAAGATGGTCGAAGACAAAATATGTTTTGAATCCTCCGCAGTCCACACCAACCTAACGAAAAAAGGGGTCTTGAATCGCTTCAGTCACGCTTTGGGCTGTTTTATTAAGCGAGATTATCCCCTGTTTTTTTAAAGGTACCTAATTACATATATCTTCACTAGTCTTCTATAGTCTGTGTTCCAGAGAAAACTCAAATATTATCATTAGTATTTAATTACTAGAGAAATAAATTAGACACCGACGTTTTTTTTTAAACACTCTTGTATATAGCTCAGTCATATACCAAGCATTAACAGGAATCAACCCGCATAGCAAAATACAGTTTGTCTTACTTTAAGAATAATAAACATCTTGTAACGGGTACGGTTAATGTATCAAAAATAGTTGTTTTTATGTATAATCATATGGACCTCAAAGCTGTTCACCATTTCAAACAGTATGATTAACCCATACCTATTAGTAATAATAAATGATACTGCTCTGATATTGTTTAATTATATGTGAATGGATTCAAGCAAGATATGGTGGAAACATTACGCCACCATTCGGCAAATTGTTTTTGTTTTAATTTGTGCAACACACTCACACATTTGCATTTGACAATATTGAACTACATTTTAACAGTTCGACAAATAGTTACATTTTGTTGGTATTTGTGAGCGACAATCTAGCGTTGAGTGTAGAAAAAAATCGCCGTCGGATTGCCGTCGAAGGAAAACAGTCGAGTTAAACTGCAATCATATTTACAAAACAGCAATTCACATCAAAAATGACAACTGCGATTGACCCAGTAAGCACATTTATTTCGCCAATCTGTTGGATGTTTGGTTCAAACCCAATCCCCGTATGAACTGCGCACCAAAATTGATGCCGCTTGCCGGATGGAGGAGGAATTCAGGAGGAGGAATGCTTTAATAATGTACAACTGAAGTAAGTTATTTAAGGAACTATGATGATTTGAGTAAATAGTTGATCAAGTTGAAGCATTATTTTTCTCTTCACGTATTAATTTGTTTCATCATTTCTTATTTAATGAATTGGGTCCTAAAATGTTTAATGAATTTTTGTTTTTATTTAATAATACGAAAGAGCATGTTCTTGCAACTACTTTAGCAATTTTTCTAGCTTAAATAATGGCTATAACCTTTTTAAAATTCAATTTTAAAAATAGTTCCATATATGAACCTTGACACTTGTGATCATGTTTGACATTCACTTTTTCGACAAAATTGCCACAGGGCTTATAGTTTTAACACTGGAGTTTTTCCTATCTGACATTTCGGAAGGGACACGGAAAACAAAATATACCCAAAATTTGAGTTAAAACCAAGGGGCGTGACAAAATCTCAAAAATCATAGAAAAATGTTTTTTGTACTTAATGGCCGGTACGCTGATCATAAGTACTGTGCAAAAGGATAGGACAAGAAACGGTCAAGGAATGATTTCGCTACCGAAATTACTTGAGCTGTACGCTGCTGCGAAGTAGAGCTGATTTCATAACGTCGGTAACGCCTGCCGTACAAATCAAAGGGAGCTGTCACTTTTCCGAACGGAAAAATGTGCCGCTCAATTATTCCGCAAGTAAAAGTGACATTACGCTCATACTGAATCAGCTGTCAAAATTACTTCGGTAAAAAGGAGAAATTTTACTTGAGTGATTTACGTTTCAGGTCCGTACTTGGCTTAAATCAATGAAAATCATTTAGGCAGCGTCCATTTATTACGTAACGCTAAAATTTGAAATTTGTGACCCCCCTCCCCCCTCCGTAACGCTTTTTGTATGAAAAATTTCAAATTTTTGTATGAGCCGTAACGCTTGAGCCTACTCCCCCCCTCCCCCTAGAGCGTTACGTAATTTGTGGATGCCGCCTTAAGAATTGAGTAAACATGTGTTTCTGCCCTAAACTTAAGCGTTTGATACTAAAATTGGGACAGGGCTTTAGGACCCTATTCAATTCAAATATTTGATTCTTATGGTATAACACTTACATACCAGTATGGGATAGGGTAAAAATGCAATAAAGCATCGTAATCCAATAATTATGCATACGTTATTTATTTCCCTTAGAAACATCCCGCATAAACAAGAACTATATCAGTACAGTTTCTCGAAAGGTCCACAACAATTTGCAACAATATCTGAAACATTTTGGTTACAATGAAAAATAACAATATATCCACCATACCCGAAACGTTTTTAACAATTCGACAAACGGTAAATAGGAAAATCACAACGTGGGGAATAGGCGGTTAAGTTATGTAACCATTTGAAAACGTCGATTTTCTCGAACAAAATTTCTCATCAACAGTTTCCCAAAAGGTAGATATACTGTCCATTTTGTGGCAAAATTAATGTAAACCATTTCAAACAGTATGATTAACCCATACCTATTAGTAACAATAAATGGTACTGCTCTGATATTGTTAAATTATATGGGAATGGATTCAAGCAAGATATGGTGGAAACATTACGCCACCATTCGGCAAATTGTTTTTGTTTTAATTTGTGCAACACACTCACACATTTGCATTTGACAATATTGAACTACATTTTAACAGTTCGACAAATAGTTACATTTTGTTGGTATTTGTGAGCGACAATCTAGCGTTGAGTGTAGAAAAAAATCGCCGTCGGATTGCCGTCGAAGGAAAACAGTCGAGTTAAACTGAAATCATATTTACAAAACAGCAATTCACATCAAAAATGACAACTGCGATCGACCCAGTAAGTACATTTATTTCGCCAAGGGCTCATTCATTTATTTCATAACGCTGAAAATTACCATGATGTATGAAATGAATGATGTCTGCACATATAATCTACGGACTAGACACATACTTTTCAGGGAATTCCTCAATGGAATATATTGATCTACTCTATTAAGATGTTTACAATGTTTTTTCATTCATAAAACACATGGTACACAATTTTGTTTGAATCAGATATATTTCGGATATTGATGCACGTATACTATAAGCACAGATTGATGCACAGACCATAAGCATGTTTATTTTACATTTTTACCTCACCTCGTAATTTGCTCTCGCCAAAGTCTAATCCTTTTCTGCTAACTGCTAAAACTCGCCAGAGCATCTTCCAGTGGTGATGGGCAAATATTTTCAAAGCTAAACGATCACTCCGACATCTGGTGGCTAGTAGGAGAACCGGCAAAAAAGAGGTTGGGTTGAGAACTTACCGTGTGCAGCATAGGAAGGACCACACAATTTACACTTTTTCTCGGAATAGTTATTTTGTAGACGATCAGAGATCATTGAGAAACAGAATAAACTTTTTTTCCTTTGATAAAGTACAGATCCGGTCAGTGCTCATGTACGATTAGTGGGATAAAATTGGAAAATTGGTGTTTGGCAACATAGGTTATAAACTTCCGGATTCTTTGTTAGTGGTTAAATTTGTTGTGAAATCACACGTATGGCAAGAATAATGGTACAAAATAGTTCAATAATCGATTGATTATGAACTAATTTTTGGGTTGAAGAATTGAATTTTGGACGTAAACAAACATTTTCAGTGACATTTCACTCGTTCTTCTCCAGCGACCTCTATGACGGTGGCGCATTATATTTGCCTATAGTTGATGGGAAAGTATTTCCACACCTGCAAAGACGATATGTGTTGATGAATTATAATTTCTAACATTTTTTTATATGATTTATATTCAAATAAATACCTTCAAGTTATCAATAGAAAACGATATAATTCTTCTTCGGCGGCCATCTTCGTTTATACCATGTGGTATGGGATACACATAAGTAAATTCTACACATACCTTTAATATGACCCAGATAGAAAGTATTCGATGAGAATATGGTGAGTATGTGGGGCAAATAAATCTAATGAAAATCAAAAATTGAGCTCTGTATATGCAATTGCACATATTTAAGGGAGGTATTATCTTGAGTGTTAACCATTACTCAAATTGAACACAGTTTTTGGGTTGCATGATTTCTCCGTGCACAAGTTGCGAAGCTCGAATAAAAAAAATCCCTCTATTTTATGTTGCATGTGCCTCACAGCCGAGGCGGCTGATAAACAAAAAATCATCATCGGTTTGCGCAACTGTATTGGTAACAATTTCGATGATGATTTCCTTGTGTCAGTAGCAGTGCGACGACGAGTGCGACAGACAGTTCAGATGTACGCGTTTTTTATTGCGGATCGCGAAAAAAAAAAAAGAAAGCCACCATCATTCTCGCGAGCTAACAAAAGTGGCCACAGCTGAATGAGTTTCGTTCGCGCTCGGCCATCAGCAGCCCAAACGACGTAGAAATCCAGAAAAGAACAATCATTCGCGAGTGTTTTAGTGTTGTGTGTTGTTTTATCGGAATAAATTAAAAACGAATGCCTAGATGCGCGAATCTTAGCTGAAGTAAGAAACCTTTTTTTTTTTTCGTTCCATGGAGCGCTAGGAGTAGCGGTTTTTCGTCCGTCGAAATTTGAGAAATCGCTCATGTTTTCCTCCGCCTGATGCTTGATGATGTAGAGGACACTTTTCGTTTTTTTTTTTTCGTTGCGTTTCCTCTCGAGAATCCTTGTGTGTGATGTGCTGTCCGTGAAAAAAGAGGGAAAGAATATCGATAAGAGTGTTGAATAATAATTGCGTTGGATTGTTGTTGCATCAGTTATTGTCAGGCGGAAGTTTTATGTAAGAAAAGGAAATAACCAAGGATCCCAAAGAGGCGTTCAAAGAATCGTAACATTTATCTATGCATGTTGAAGAAGTTGGTAAGTTTACATTGAGGGGAACATTCCGCCGCACTATGGGACAGATACATACTTTGGTTGGCCAAAACCTCCAGCGTTCTGCAAGGCTAACAATGGTCCGAATCCAGGAAAAAAGTGTTTCTCACTGTTCTCGTTGATTTTAGTCGTTCGATGTCTTCAGCGAAGTTATTCGTAATTGAGTTTAGCATCGTCTAAAAACCGTTGAATAAGGTGGTCCTTATTTAAGTTGAAGATTTTACGCAAACTATTTTGCTATTACATCAAGCATGTGGCTGCGCTTCTCTGTAAGCTTTTAAAAATGCTATTTTGAACAACTTTGTCGAAGACACTTTTGATCTAACTCTACATTTGAGCTAAGCAAATTGATTCTGAAGTTTTAAGTTTGAGAACCCGAAAAATCAGTTATTTCGGTCATTTTTTTTGTTTTTAGTTTTACGTGAATGTGGTCTTCAGAAGAGTTGTAGAGGGAGTAATAATAAACATTTTTGCTGAACATTGCAAGTTTCTATTTCTTGTAATTTTGAAATTATAAGCAAATTTAAGTGAAAATTTATGAATGCTTTAGACAGCGTTGCCAACCTTCCAGATTTGTCTGGAATATTCTAGATTTTTGAGACTCCATTTTACAAAAATCTGGAAGATCCAGATAAAATTTAAAATGAATTTGTAAGGTTCTGTTAATAATTTGTAAGGTTCTCCATATACAACATTGATTGATTGATTTGACTTTATTAACGAGATTTTTAGCCCTGGGCTAGTTCATCTCGGGACCAACGGCTTTACTTCCCTTCCGAAGGAAGTCGTCACTATAACTTTTTACGTCATAAGTGACCATGTCGGGGATGGGATTCGATCCCAGGTCCTCGGCGTGAGAGGCGAGTGTTCTAACCACTACACCAGGTCCGTCCCCGATATACAACATAAGCGATCCAGACTTTTCCAGAAAAATTTTCGAAATCTTCCAGATTTTTTAAAATTTGACTTGGCATCCCTGGCTTTAGATGCCCATAACTCATGGAGTTGTTTCGATAAAAGTTTTCTCTTAGCAGCATTCAAAAGGCCATACATTAGGCAAAAACTGTTTTTTTTTTGTAACTTTAAAAATTCATTTCAAAAATAGACTTAAAAACTCGAAATTCGTCAGTAACTTACAAGATTTTAAAGTTTACGGCGTGCTACCTTCAGCATAGTTGTGGGTTTTAGCTAGATCTACAACTTTCCCATTTGCAACTTTATGGATAAATGTGAAAAAAAAATAGAACTAATAATACATTTTACATAAATGAATCGTCGGGGCTCGTACCAGGCAGATGAACGGTCACGTTTTTCGTTCCCGAAATTCCCCAGACAGAATCTCCAACAATGCTCATTTTTAGCTAACGATCGCTTGCTCAAGAATCATACCCAACAGGTAAATTATAATCATGCTCATTCACAAGCTAATTTTCATTCGTCCGGTAGCCGTTCAAATCTTTTTGGAATGGATTTACCCAAGTAAACTACTATGCCGATATTGTAGCAGGCAGTTTCAGCTCCTCCGCTTCAAATGGCCTTCCTACGGATCGTTCTAGTTGTTTCAAATCATATGAAAAAAAAACACTTGCTGCCGCAGGCAACTTCTATTCCGTCTCTTCATTAACGGATAATTCCAACAAAAAATCATCATATACTGCTCCTACTTCTAGTAACATCTTTGATTTTGATTAACGCAACAATTGAATCAAATTATTGATGCAATGTTCGAAACCACCACAATGGCTGAAGCAGTCCAAGTTGGTGTAAAATTTACTAATAAAATTGTTATCGGTTTACGTTTCTCTAATGGAACCTAATATTTTTTTCAAATATTTTAAATTGGAATGCTCGTTCTTTGAACGGTAAAGAGGCCAACTTGTTAAATTTTCTAACAGCTAATAACATACTATTATTATTACTGAAACTTATTTGAAACCTGGGGAATTGCAATCATCATTCATAGGCGCATAAAACATCAACTTTTCGTTGTTTGAAAGCATTTCTTTTTGAAACTTTGGGTGTTGCAACTCAGCTTGGTGAATATAGTTGCATAGCTGCATATTTGCCTTTTAGATGCACTGGGCAGCGAGTTAATTTGCTTCCAAATGACTTGCGAAAATTGCCAAAAACTTGAATGGTAACTTTAATGTACAATATCGCTCATGGAATAATTCGCAAATTAATTCCAACGGCAAAATTTTGTTTGATGAATGCTCTTCAGGATATTTCTCAATTCAATTTTCTGGTTTTTCCTATTCTAGAAACCCTTGATTTGGTCCTAACCGACTCTAGTCGCCTTTGTAGCCAACTGGTCTTGCCCCTGTTATATTTCAAATATCCCATGAAGCGATTCTCAATCCTATCAGCTCCACTTTCAATTATTTACGAGCCGACTGGAATACATATGAAACATACATCGATAGTAATCTTGATGTTAAAATTTCTTTATAAACAAAACTCAATGTTCTTGATACTTCAGCAAATTCCATTGTTAAAGTATGCGGCATTGCAATACCTAAATGTGAACTAAAATTCGAATCCGTGATTATAGACGGTAATAGAAAAACAAATTATTACTAACTAATTGCGAAAAAGCTCAAAAACTTGCAATGCAAGTTAAAAGCGCGCATAATTTTAATTTAGGGCTCACTAGTCCAATTGAAAATCAAGTTACGCAGGACTCTCTTGATTGAGAATACTATAGAAAATTTCTGGGAGACTGATTTGGAAAAAGAGAGAACTATTAAAAAAAAATCTACAGAGATTTCTTCTTTCAGGGACTCCTTCAGTGATTCATGCAAGAATTCTTCTATTGATTCCTCACCAAGTCTCCTAGAAATTCTTCCAGTCGTGTATCTAAGAATGCTTAGGGGAATTTTCTCCAAAAAATCCTTGAGCACGCTTCTACATCCTTTACATTTTATTTTTTTTTATCAATTCTTCAGGTCTGGTAGCAAGTCACTTTTTAGTCACTAAAAAGTCACTATTTCCAACAAAAAGTCATTAAAGTCACTTTTTTCAGAAAATTGGTCACTTAAGTCACTATTTTCGTGATCTAACGGTATTGAAATTTAAGACTGGGTTATCTTTTCATACACAAATAGCAAGAAATAGATATTTAGGGGTCTATTTTGTAAATCGAGCAGATTCATGTGACTCGCCTGTAGCCACTGTCGATCGAAGTAAGCATGCATATTTCAGATATCACCCGTCGACTCCCATAGTAATCCAGTCACATAGAGTGACAACTGTCGATTAACTCGAGTGACTGAGCCGAGTCGAGCAAAATTTGTGGTCGACTGTGACTCCAGTCGAGTCGTTTTTGGTCGACTCAACTTATAAAATAGAGCCCTTATTATTATAAAGACAAATAAGTGTGATTTGGAAATTTAATAGTCAAAAAAGATAGGGATTCCTGAACATTTCGTAGACATTTGCAACGGAAAATATAACAAAAAATCTGGGAAAATTTCAGAAAATATTTGGGCTGAATTTTGTAGTCGTAATGTTTTAATAAATTATGGTGAATACCAGGGCCAATATCTGACAGATCTGCTGAATAAATTACTAGTGTACTTCCTGCAGTAATATGTGACTATAGAAGAGATCTTTAACCAATTATTTGAAAGATTGTCGTCAAAATTCCTCCCGAAGATAAACCAGAGTAGGGTTTTAATAACAAACAAAAAATCAAAAGCGAGTACTAACATTGTATGAAATCACTTCATCTTAGGTCAACTATTTCTATAAAAAACGGGTAGTAAAACAGATAAAACGTGAGATTACGAGTCGTTACTGAGTGATACAATTGTTTTCAATAATTCCAGGGTGGCCACTCTGGGCCGGGGAATAAGACGGGAAAACCGAAAATTTGAGGTGGTCACCGGGAAAATAATTTTGAACGAACATCTCTAAGCACCAAACCACCAAAATAAGTTGTAGAAAGTTGTTATAGTTGATGATATTGCCATTTACGACAAATTTCTTGGGAGATCCACTGAAATCTTGGACAGTTAATTCAGAAGTACGATTGGCGGATTTCTGAGATGATATTGATTTTTGATGAAGCCTTGTCTGGACTATTTAGTATTCCTTGATCTATGACAACGTTCTTATGAGGTCTCTGACGAGATTTTGTATTTACAGTGTACCGTTTTGTATCATATTACGGACAGCTTCAAATTCCGGACACTCTACTTTGTATGGGAAACATTTCACACGAAATGTTTCAATTTTTGCTGTTCAAAAGTTTTCACTTTCGTGGCTCGTTTTAATAAACTTTTCTCAAAAATATCTATGCAAACTTATAATGTTCAACTGCCTTAGACATCTCTTTAGTAGCTTGACGACTTCAACTGATGGTTTGACTTGTCTATTAATGATTTCCATGAGCTGTCCGGAATTCGAATTAAAGTGTCCGGATTATGAGGCAAAAGTGAGGAAGCGTCCGGAATAAGAATCATGAAAAGGCCACAAATTTCGATTTATTTAAAATTATTCAACTTGCGAAAGCGTATTCTTTACCCGCCAGTCGAAAGCTAAGGGTTTCCGACGCTCGATAACGCTGAGAAATCATACAGAATGATTTATTTTGTATGCTCTATACTTCACTAAGGCCTTAAGTGTCCGTAATATGAATCAAAACGGTATTTTTCCAATCAATCCGAACAAATTTCATGTAAAATTGTTCATGAATTCATGGAAAAATCTTTTAAAGTAAATAAAAAGCGAGGTCCTTAAGGCAATCTTAGTCAGATTTTTGTTAAGTTTTTGACGCAATTCTTAGCCAAATTTTTGATAAATTGCTTGTTAGATGCAATTTTAGATTTATGTCAAAAGTTTAGCCAGCTTCAGAGAAGAAAAATAAAATGTTTTCAAAGATACCGTTTATGTTAAAAAGATCCAACATAAGTTTCACCAGATCAAGAATTTGTTCAGTTATGGTCTATGGCTAACGCATAATTTCGAAGGCACTCTTAGAAGGTTTGTTATTGGGAAAATCAGTTACACAAAATCTCTCTGAAATTCCAATGACTTCATATAATTCATATAATTTTGTCAAAAACTCTTGAAATTCAAATCATATTCAGATCACAGTATTAATCAAAATTAATTTAACTTATAATCTCAAATCTTCCGATTTTGACTATTTTGTATAAAAAAAAACTAAAACATCAAGTTTTTTTCGGGCATCCGGGAATTGAAAAACTGATTTTGAATGGAAATCCTAACTACTGCATTGGCCTTATTCGCTTGGTATTTTATGTGAGCAACAGTAAGTTTCAATCATGATCATAGCAGACTGCCGATTCGCATATGCTAACAAGTAAGTGCTGTTTGCACGTCCAAATAGTGTGTTATTAGGCATAAAATGCATAGCAACGAAAATATGAATTTTGATCATATTGGCGCTTACGTCGACTGTGCGAACATGGGCACTCTACACTCAAAATTCACCCGAAATGTAGATTAGTTAATATCTACGTAGAACGTATTTTCATTTATAGTCACTTTCATGACTATTACATGTAGTTTTGAAGTCACTTTTTGGTCATATTTTGGTCACTATTTGGTCACTATTTTTATAATTTTGGTCACTAAAGTCACTATTATTTTACTGTCTGACTGCTACCAGCCCTGATTCTTCCATTGATTTCCCAAGTTTGTAGAATAGGAAATCTACCAAAGACTTGTACAACAGATCTTCCGACAAAATCCACAAATAATCATTCCAGGAAGATCTGCAAGAATTCCTACGTTATTTTCTCCAATTGCTTCCAGGAGTCAGAGATCAACTAGCCTTCGGCTTAAACTCTCTCTCACAAAGTGAAGTAAATGCTTTCAGGTATTCTCATATAGATGTTTGAATTCTCCCACATTTACACCCAGGAATTGCTCCCAAAATTCGTCCAGGGTATGGACCTATGCGCCGATATGTTTTTGATCGGCGGCGGCGTCAGGGCATTTTTACATTCTGGGAGAAATTCATGATACCTTTTTTATGAAACTCTTAAAATTTTCAATAATCCCTTTTTTATGTTTCACTTGGGGTTTATAGATTTTAACTTTGTTTAAACTTTCGGGATTTAAATGGAATCACAGATCACAGATTCTTCTGCTGCTGGTGTATTTTCGATTTGCTTCTTAGCCTACTCATTAATCGATCGGCTTTCCGGCCGTATAATGACAGGGGTTGGTTCATTTTACCGAACGAGCTTTATTAGATTCGTACGCGGTACGCTACACCCTGGTTACAACGTAGAAACAATTAACGGAAAGATCTTTGAAAAGGTCATTGTAACGTGAGAATACAGCTTGAGAACCCCTGAGCATATGTCGGAATTAGTTTTCATGAATGTATTGTTTACCATAAGTGTCCAGCCAAATGTCAACTATGTCACAAGTAGTGAAAACAAGCGACAGAATGGCTGAGGCAGAAATATTTTATTCTAACGTGTAGAAATCACCGAATATGTAAGTTATTTGTATGTAGTATGTAATACGTTTAATAAAATATTGTTTCTAGCTTTGTAGCATGCGGTAAAATTCAACTCAGCGTTTTATTTACCCTGCTGGAAGATCGGTGATTCTGCCTTGTTTTCAACACTACAAAGATATTCGAAGTTCAACCCGAAGCGGAACAATACTCACGTCATCATCCTATGGGTAGGAAACCTCAATCAAATGTTTAGTTTGGGCGAAGAATGGTTATCAGACGTGCGCAACTAATGATCGATTCATCATAATAACGCGACCTGTGGAAACTGGACGACGCGATACTAGAGCAGCGTACCGTTTACACGCCAATCAACTTGCAACGTAAGGTCGTTCGTAAACTAGTTATAATGCATGTCCCACAAGTTTCTGCTGAGAGCACCATGTCGATGGATTAGATTGTTTTCGTGTAGCCGTTAACCAACAATTCTCACGCAAGCTCATCTGTTCTAAACGATGAGAAGAGGTAAAACTTCGATGACTTTGGGCACGAAGTGTTACGGGGGGGAGTGTAACGTGAGAATACAGCTTGAGAACCCCTGAGCATATGTCGGAATTAGTTTTCATGAATGTATTGTTTACCATAAGTGTCCAGCCAAATGTCAACTATGTCACAAGTAGTGAAAACAAGCGACAGAATGGCTGAGGCACAAATATTTTATTCTAACGTGTAGAAATCACCGAATATGTAAGTTATTTGTATGTATTATGTAATACGTTTAATAAAATATTGTTTCTAGCTTTGTAGCATGCGGTAAAATTCAACTCAGCGTTTTATTTACCCTGCTGGAAGATCGGTGATTCTGCCTTGTTTTCAACAGTCATGGAAGAACCAGGAGATATTTTCGCTGGAATAATTGTAGGACTTTTTCTAGGAATCTGTGGAGAATTTGCTGGAAAAAAATACCACGGAGCAAAGATGTGTTTTAGAAATATGATAAAATGTTGAAGCCTTTAGCTTTCCGATGATGAATAATACGGCACAAAAATGTGTTGTTAAAGATGTATTGAACTAAATATGCAATTTTATATTTGAAAGGATATGTGAAAACGATCATATTATTGACATTACTCAAATAAGATACCCACAGAAATGCTAATAGAAGTCCTGAGACATTTCCATGCAAATTCCAAACGAAATTCCTGGAAAACTTTTGGCAGAGTCAATGTAAAGATTTCTGAAGGATTCTCAGGAGAAATAGTAAAACGATTTTGTAGGTAAATTTGTGGAAGAATATTCAGCAAAACGTTTAGTGTATGAATTCCATGAAGTTGTTCTCGTCAAAAAGTTCTTGAAGAAATTTGAGGATAACTTTCTGCAGTAATTTAAGAATTTTCTTGATATCAGGAGGAATCATGGCAAAATTTTTAGAGCAAATTCTGGAGCATTTCACACACGGGAAAAAATTCTGTAGTAAAAATAACTATTTTAGCTGACTACGCCCATTCTTAAAATTACCATGGAAATTCAGACCAATTTACTATGTTTACGGTACACCCCACCGCATTACTGGTACATTTGACAGAAATAATTTACAACAATCTGATTCCAACTATGTACATGGTAAAATCAAGCGCATTTCTGGTCTGCTGAAAATTGCCGGTGCGAGCGCTTAAGTTAACCCCCTAAAATGGTAGTTCTTACCGCACAATTTTTTTGCGTGCATAATTGATAGATTACTTTCAAGCGGCCGCTGTAAGAAATCACGAAATAATCTATGAAGTATTTAAGTATTTCACGAGAAGTGATCTCTGGAAAAATGTCGGTAGTTATTTCGGAAAAGTTTGAAGCAATCCAAAAAGGTATTTCTAAAAAAGTCATAGTGTGGCCCTTTTAAAATTCCAGAAAAACCATTTGAGTGATTCTAGATGCTTGCAGTCCTCACCATTTAAGCGTTTGTGGCACATCAGAATTGTCTGAAATCAAAATTAAAATAAGTTTTCTTCAAATTTTCTTCTTATTGCTACAAAAATAACCTTTAAAGCGCTCGTCTAGCATATAAGAGTCCTGGGTTCAAATCCCAGCGGAGCACGTGGATTTATTTCATAATTTCACCCATAATTTGTCCAACTTTACCACGCGTAATGAGTTAATTAATTTAATAACCATGCGGGTTGAATTACCGAGCAGCTCATTATAAGCGTCAATTTAAGTCAAAACAATAATTGTTCAATCAAATGTGTTGTAAAGCATGTTAAAGGAGCTGGAATATTGACAATTCGTGAAGTTATGGTCAAACAAAGATGTTTTATTTTAGAAAAAAGAGGAAAAGTTTAAAGAAAACTAGGTTCCACAAGTTCAATTTTGAAGAGAATAATGCTAATAGAAAATAACATAATTATGAAGATTTCACTGAAGGTCATATTTCATAACTTGAAAATACACCTTCAAGTCGCTTGCGTAATATTTTTAGCTCGAAATTTGAGATTTCTCTTTCTATGTGATTTGAATTCAGAAGAGCATACGAATGGTTTTGGTTTGAAAAAAAAAAAAACGAAATGGTTTTGAGAACTTTCGAAAATAAAGCTGCACCCTATTGCGGAGGCCGTTTTTTTGCATTGAGTTTTAGACGATATTCATATCACCTGAAAGGAATGTCCCTTGAGATTAAACGCTGTTTTCGAACCAGCTCAAGCAAAACCCGTTCGAATTCATCTTCCAAGTAAATTCACAATGAAATATTTGGCGAAGACATCAAACCTAACATAGCGTCCCCAGAACGCTAGAGGTTTTGACCAACCAAAGTAGGTTTCTGTCCCATAGTGCGCCGAGAGGAATATATGAACTAAAACCCGTTTTCTTTCTCAAGCAGGATTTTGCATGTTTTGCGGACAGTGAGGGAAAGAGAAAGAGGGAAACAACATGGAAGAGTCCCAACAGCTGCAATTTCCCATCCGTGGCAACAACAACAATAAACCGCTCAATGTCAGCGGAGGGAATGACGGAAGTGGACAGTTCACCGATAGCGGATACACGTCGTATCATTCGATAAGTGCTTCCGGTTCGGTTGCCCGGTCGGTGCTGGCCACAATCGAGGAGGATAATGAAGCGGACAGTAGCTTCGAGGAGGCTCGATCCTCGGAAGATATCTTCCAGATGGGTGGGGGCAGTAATGTCCTGACCCCTACCACTGCGGCCAGTATCGAGAGAATCTCAAATTTCCACCTTACCACACCGAACAGTACGGGAAAACCGGTTGGACAACATCGAGGTCTTGTCCGGAAACCGACATTTGATAATCTGTTTGAGCAATACACTCCGAAGAAAGCTGATTATGGACCTCCTTGCAGAACCACTCAAACCCCTGTTCGATCAGATCGGAAAGTTGAGCTTGGCAGTCAAACACCCCGCAAAAATAAGGCTTCAGCCAAACGCAAGCTCGGAGAATTCAGAGAGAAGCTTTACTCCGATGGGGATGCACTGGAATTGGCACCTCCTCGTGACCTCAATGATTCCCTGGAAGGAGATTGTAAGAAGCTGGATCAAGAGGACATTTCACCGATCTACCATACAAAACGTCGCAGAAGCTCCGTCATTGATTTGATTCGCTCCAGTACTCCGAAGACGGCAAGTCTCAGATCTAACTTCCACGTAGAAGTCCGAGAGAACATCGATTGGGATGCAGTGCAGCAGGGAAAAGCTTCCGGGCGCGGGGGTAAATCTCGCGCCTTACGCAAGTTTCAGAGCTTCAGTCCCAGCAAAATGCACAGCTATAAGAAGCGAGATGTGCTGCAGGAAAAATCGGTCATAGCGAATCGCAGAGCCCCATTTCAACGGCAGGACGCCTTACGGCAGGTTTCCCTGGAGCAAGATTTGTCCAAACAATCCACTCCACAAAAAGCACAAGAATCCTCATTGGACAAATCTTTTGAATTGCCTCTCGAGGGACTCATCACTCCGTCGAAGCAATCCAATCTCGGCGTTCTGCTGGACGCTCCGATTTTGGTTCAGCCGTCTTCCGAGGCGGACTTCAAGGAATCCGACCTTGAGCAGCAAATATCGCAAATACCTTCGTTCGAAGAATGTGCCTATCCTCAGACTCCCAGCAAGCAAACCCTTTCGTTGGATGATTCCGGCGTCATTCGACATGCTCCCGTGTGCACTGAGGTCAACAAGTCCATTCCGTCGATTCTTGGCACCGAATCTCCATCTTTCGTCTCTCTAAGCATCCCCAAAACGCCAACATCAACCAACAAATCTCGCAACCGTCTCAAGCGTCTCTCTTCGACGAAAAAGGACAAACCCCGTAGCAAGCCGCCTTCGCCAATCCATCGCGCCCAGCCATTCATTCCCGGAACGTATCGTCGTCCATCCTACGTGAACGTTGAGCGTCTCAACATTCTCAAGTGGCTCAACGAGCATGACAAGGATGCGCTGGGGATAGTCCTGGATTATCTGAACGACAGCGATCTGGTTCGGGTGGTGCGCGTTTCCACCGGGTGGCGTGACATTATCGAACACCATCGGCCATCCTATCGGCGTCTTCGAGCGCATTTTGCTCGGGAAAAGGAAGTCAAGGAGAATCTCAGTTTTCCGTCGTTTGTATCGCGCGAAGGCAGCCTCCTGGGGAAAACCGGAGGAAGTCTGCTGAGTAGCTTCGGCGACTCGTCGAAGGAGATTGCGGTATCGCTTCCTCGTCAGCCGTTCAGTTTGTGTAACTCGATCGACAGCAACCAATCGGTTGGCGGCGAGCTGAGACGTTCGGGGTCGGTACAGAGGTCGCCACCGGTCAGCCCGTCCAAGAGGAAGTTCCGGGAGAACCAGAAGGTAGGTGCCGTTATATTACATCATATGAACTGGGATTAGAATGGGTCATTCTTCATATCAAATACGTCGATTGTGCACAATGGGCTGAAACTTTCCATGTATGCTATTGCTATGTAACTCAGGTATTCAAGTAAGTTAAATGTGCAAATATTGTGCAATATTTTTCCCGGAATGTTGCCTTGAGGAATACCAGCTATTCTACATGAAATCTATAATTTTTAAGTTCTAATAATTAACCTGAAGTGTACAATTTGATATATAACTTTTAATTCGAAAGAGATATGTCAGCCTCGGGTTGCGAATCTCTTGAATGAAGTTATCTATCTATGTATCTTTGATTTCTAACAACGTATATTGGATAATTAAGATCATAATTTTACGATCAAAACTTTGTGCCAGCCATTGCCGAAGGCTCTTTATATGGCTTGAAAAGCAAGACCAGCTAAATGGCAGGAGTGTTGACAGCTCTCTTTTGGGAGACTTGGACACTTTTTTAATGCAAGCATGATCATGATTGACCGCCCGCAGTTGCTACTCCGTTATTGCAAGAACAGCTGTACTTACACAGGGAATCAAAAGACACTACTTAGGATCAGCAGCATTTTCAATGTGTAATACCGGCGCCCGGCTGCGTCCGAATTTGGAGACGGGAGGGATATGTTAACGTGTTACGAGGAGTCCTCTGCACATCCACAAGAAAACACTGGGAGTTTGAATATGGGAAGGGATTCGTTTTGGTAAACGGTAAAGATATAATTTGAAATGAATACGTGAACATAACACACGGATGAGCGATATTGCGGTTACTAAGCGAACCGGACACTACTGACGCACTGAAAACACCGATTTCAATATGAAAACTTTAAACCTCTTTTGTATTACAACCTTTTGACATGATTTGTGAATGTATTTTCCTTTTTCAACACTTCAAAATGACTGTTCATTTTATCAATTTAAACATTTTGGATACTCATAATTGTAGCATTCAAATCTTTCCATAAATTTACTAAGAATGGCTCTTTGGATCACTCGTTTCTCCAGGAATTCCTTCGAAGAGAGATTTACTAGGAATTCCGAGATAATCTGCAGCAATCTTTACAGCGATTTCTCCGGGTATTCCACTAGAGATAATACCAGTGATTCCTCCAGGAAGAACATTCACTCAATTTCCGCAAGAATGCCTCCAGAGAATCCTTCAAGTCATTTTTTTTTCCTGTGATTCCTCCAGGAATTTTACCAAGAATTCTTTCAAGAATCCTTCCAGATATTCCTCTAGGAATTCTTCAAGCGTTTTATACTGGTGTTCTTTCAGAGACTCCTTCGAGGATTCATCCTGGAAAAACACTATAGGGATCCATGCAGAGGTGTCTCCAAGTCTTTCTCCAGGGGTTGCACTAGAATAATCTCTTCAAGGATTACTCTAGATATTTCTTCAGGAATTTTTCCATGGATTCCACCAAAAACACATGCAGGGATATCCGCAGGTAGCCCTCTTAAGGGCTCCATGAATTCCTCCAGGGATCGTTCCAGGGATTCCATCAGCAAATTCTCCAGGAAATCCATCAGAAATTCCTCCAGGGATTCTACAAGAAATTAATTTACGATTTTTTGGGGGGATTCCTATTCGTTAAGAAGTACCTCTTGAAAAATCGCTACGTGAATTACTCAAAGGAATGTTCCATGGATTACCTCAGCAATTTCCTTACAGTTTCGTTCTGGCTTTCTAAAAATTTATCCGGGAATTCATTCCTTTGGAAATTCCTCCATAGATTAACCATGGAATCATCCTCTAGGAATTTTATCAAAAAATATCCTAAGAATTTCTTTAGGGATTACATTAAAAAAATCTCTACCCAGAATCCTCTACGAAAATTCCTTTATGGATCCCTCCAGATATTCATCCATTAATTTCTCCAAGTATCATCTACGGGTTTGTCAGGAAATATCTCTGCAAGGATTCTTCCAAGCGTATTTTTCACAGTGATTCTTCCAGGGATTCCATCAAAGATTACATCAGGAATTTCTCCAGGGATCCCTCCTGAGATGCCTCCAGGGAATCCTTTAGCAATTTACCCTGGTAATCCTTCAAAGATCCCTTCATCAATTAACCCATTGATTGATTCATTCAAAGATCCAGGAATTTCAGGAAAATCTCTCTAGGGATTCCTCCAAAAATTTATCTAGTAATTTCTTCAGGAATTTCTCCAAGAAGAATCTCAATATTGGTTCCTATAAAAATTGTTACAGTGATTTTCTTGGGATTCCTCCAAAGATTTACTTGGATATTCATCCAAAGCCTCCTGCAAGATTTTTTCTAAGAATTTTCCAAGGATTCCTCTTTGGATTGTTTCATGTAGTGATTTTCTTAGAGATACACACTTAGATCAAATCACCGAACTCGGTAATCTCATTACCGAAATCTCAACAGCTGAACGATCGGTAATCGTTTCGGTAAACGAGCCGATTAACGACCATTCGGTAATTTGCATTTTAAAGCTCATCTGTCAAAACTACCGACTCTTCGGTAAACGTTTACCGAAGATCTGTAATTACGGTGCTTGTTTTCTCCCCCCGAAATACCACTTTCTTGTTTGGGAAAAAGACAACGTTTTTCATCAATGGTTCACTTTTATTTCATCTTATAATACTATACTAATGAACAAAGAAGCATCATCGGAACACAATAATCAGGCATGAACGATCTAGCAGCAGAAATCAATCCATAATACATTAGCTATTCAATGCAGCTGGGACTCGTGCAGAGCAGCGGGAGAATTGCGGTAGAGCAGTGGTCAGCAGCGACCTGTCGTAATTAATTATGTCAGTTCGTAAATAAATCATTTGTATACTATTTTTACTCACCTCTAATATATTCCCACGTTAAGAAAATCTCCAGAACATATTTTCTATCGAGATCGAGACAACATACAGTCCACCAGCAATTTGATTGCAACGACAAAGAAAAAAACACAACTTGACGCTGTCATTCAGCCGAATTACTGATTTCGGTAATCTAACGCATGGATTACCGAAACTTCAGTTAAACATTTTACCGTTCTCGGTAATACTGTCGATTCACAGACGATTCTGTAATTTTTTTGGCAGTTCAGCGCCAGATCACCGGAGATCGGTAATTTTATCTCTGGTGAGCTGTCAAAAAACAATGTATTACCGAAAATTCGGTATTTCTGTGAATTACAGACCTGTTTCGGTAAATTTATTTACCGAACACTCACACTCTGTTTGAGTGTGTATATCTAGGAAAATTCTTAAAGGAAAATCTTGTGGAATCCCGGGAGGAATTGGCGGAAACTCTGAAGCAATTCCTGGTGGAATCCCTGGAGGAATCTCTGAAGAAATCATCGGAATAATTTCTGTAGGAATTTCGAGAGGTCTACATGGGGCAATTTCTGCAAGTATGCTTGTAGGAATTTTCGCAGAAATCATTTGAGAAATAACAGGAGTAATTCTTCAAGATCCCTGGTGGAATTCAAAGATAAAGCCAAGAATTTTCGTAGAGGTTTTCCTGGTGGAATCCTTGGAGGAGTCACTGGAAGGATTTCTGGAGGAAGCTCTCTAGCAGGGGTTTTCAGACATTTTGATTCGCGGAGCACTTTTTATGATCACATTGTTCCGCGGAGCACTTGCTCAATATTGCAACTCCGAGTGAAATCAGAATGAATCCACATTCAATCCAATAATTCGAACGAGTATCGAGAAGATAGTATTTTATTAGTTACTGTTCATTAATTTGAATTCAATTTCAAACAGTTGATTTTATATTGAGACATTTCAGCATTTCATTTGATGGTATAATCTGCAAAACTTCTGTGGTTAATAATTTTTTAGCTTTTGCTTTCTATTTGGAATTGAAATGAATGAATAATTTTCTTGGAAATTTAAGCATGGAGCCCTTTGAAACCCACGCGTTTAAGTTAAAAAAAATGGAAAAATATTCGAGTTATAATTCCAAAGAAGAAGCTTAAACGACTGAAGTCATCCGCGCGTTCCTATAAAAAAGTTAACGAGAAGTCTTAAAAGAGATATTATATGGGAAAAATAGAAAAAGGGTGGGAATATTGCTTGAGCCACTATTGGTACTCGTGTTCCATCCAGTAGTTGCACTAGTGCTGCAGTAGTAGGTGTTTGGAATGTCAAACAAAATAGTTGATTTACTACTGGAACATGGCAGCAACTAGTGGTGCAAGGAAGCAATTTTTTTTTGCGAAAACTTCAATTATTTAAGCTGAATTTTGATTTTATCCATCAATACATAGCGCATATCGTTTTTATCTACAAATATACAACCATTGGTACCAGCAACCTTGCTATTTTATCATGAACCATAACATCTTAGAGCAGTGAATCAAATTGTCATCAAAACAGACGAAAAACAAACAACAAAGCAAGCTCGCTCACAACCGTTTGTCCCAACTATTGTGGATAAGGATACAATCAAAAGCAAAATTGTCATGACAATCACAGAGCGCAACATTATTGTAACGTTTTCAACTCGTGATTAATAAGTTATTTTAAACACAAAACCAAATTTGTTTTATGGATACTGTTCGATAATGTGTCAATGTTTACCAACACAAGGAAAATTCTCGAAAATAGCAACGGAAGCCCATAAAATCGCTGCGCACGTGGTGTTCGATCATTGTCATATTCTGTACAAGTGATGATAAACTGATGTTGCGGAATGGAATTGTTGCAACAAGAAAAGGAGATGACAATGTCTTTGTTGCTGCGTGTTGGGTGACAATTGATTCACTGTCTTAGATTGGAGATAAAGAGATGCACCCTCACATGTTCGAAACCACAAAACAAGAGTATGGCACAAATCTCCCAAATGGCGGGGAACGTGCCTTTGGAGCCGGCCTTCTGATACCAATCGATCAAATTTTATGTTATAATGGTTTATTCAATCCAGGTTGTGCTATTGCAAATTCTGACTTGGCTTGATAAACATTTTAAATAATTTCTAATGTGTTTCTAGTAAAAAGTTTTAATTTAAAGGAGCTACCAATATTTTTAAAAGTGTCGCGGAGCACCTTGTAGAGATTTTCCTGCAGAAATCCCTAGAATAATTTGTGGGAAAACCCCTAGAGAATCATCTGACAGAATTTCTGAAGGTATTCCTGGAGCTCGGTCTAAAAAATCTAGTGGCGATCAAAAGTTCTCCCTGGAGGGAGGTCCTAGAGGAATCTCTGGCAAAATCCAATTGCGTTTGCGGTCAAATGTTCTTATTCGTCAGCGATGAAACGTCATTTTATTTAGAGGTTCAAAATAATGACTTGTTGAGTGATGTCAATTTGTCGTATGTATTATATTTTTTTATAATTTGGCCTAACGGAAACGGTTATGGGTCTTCCTCTTTTTTGGTATTACGTCCCACTGGGACAGAGCCTGCTTCTCAGCTTATTGTTCTTATGAACACTTCCACAGTTATTAACTGAGAGCTTTCTTCGCCAAAGTTGTCCTTTTTGCACTCGTATATTGTGTGGCAGGGACGATTGTACTCTATGCCCAGGGCAGTTAAAGAAATTTCCATTACGAAAAGATCCTGGACCGACCGGGAATCAAACCCAGACACCTTCAGCATGGCTTTTCTTAGACCAAACTAAGCGACATAGGCTCAAATCCCGTCGGTCGAAAATCTTTTCGGGTTGGGAATTTCCCGACTTCCCAGAGCATTGTACCTTCCACATATTCATATAAAGCTAAAACAACAAAAATCGGTTCGAATATGGATTTTTGAGAGCATTTCAAAGTTGTGGGTCATTTTTTACCAAACTGAGTATTGTTCACCTAACAGTTCATTTGATAAATTACAATCATATAATGCACAGCTGTTCCTTTAGGTGAAATTGCACTAAAACTTCAATGGGACAACTCTCGCGAAGAAAGCATCCAATAACAGTGCACTTTTTATTTTAACTTTGTGCGTTAGCAGAAAGCTTAAAGTAAGAAGATGTCAATTTTGCCCATCTTCCCCCTGAGTGTGGCAGAAGAGCGATAGTGATGAAGGTTCGTATGAAAGAGCGTAGCAAAACGGCGAAGCTGATGATAGTCAAACCAGAAGGACGAGGTCAAAAGGCACAATGGCTGCTGTCAAATTAAAGGAGACGAAAAATCGGGGGCGCATCAGTTCTAAATTTTGATGAATGGCGCATGATGCATTTTCATTTATTTTAACATGTTGTTCATAATATGAAAATAAATTAAATGTTTTGCTACAAAATCAATATTGTAACGGATCCTACAAAAATGCATAATGTGATTAAATCGGTCCGAAAATAATACAGAATGGAAATTATATCCGCTAAACTTTAAACCGATTTCACTGAAAATCTCGCATAACCTGTGATCTCGCCCTAAAAGCCATTGGTAACAAAGTGTGTAACTTGTTGTTACCGAGCAAACGAATGGATTTACATCTTTTTCAACAATGTTACGATAAAGAGAAGATCCTCCTCTATCTTCCAGTGGTGATAGTTTTCATCCTGGGTCATTCATTTGCCTAGGATCAAGGAGCTACACACTCGGTTACCAATGGCTTTTAGGGCGAGATCACAAGTTATTTATTTATTTATTTATTTATTTATTTACGACGTCTTCAGATAAACTGTACAGACTGTTTTTCCTTAATTCTAATATACAACGGACCATACAATTAATACTTATGCATTCAAAATCTATCGATAACTTTGGACATACATTCTACAGGACAGGCCAAATGGACACAAGCCAAATGGGACAGAAGCAATTTGACAATATTTGAACTCAAACAGAACTGACAGAAAAATAATGAACATTCACATAAAATTGACACTCAAGCAATAATTCAGCGTACAGGCCTCCACGTCGTATCCACAAAATCTTTAAATTCTCGACATCGTATCCCTTTCGGCCACTTTGATAGGTTTAGTGCGTTCGTACGATGGCAGCCAGGAATTTCAACTTTAAATGAGATGAAGTCCACATTTCTCCAAGCCGGCTTCAAACATTTGATGTCGAAGATTTCCTTCACTCCGATGGAATCATAAACCATTTGCAAGACTTCATCCGTGGTAACATCATTGGCAATGTTCGATATATGAAGTTTGACGGTTGTAGCATTCGAACATCCAGGTGTAGAAATAATTTTCGTAGAACTAAGCGGTGGTGAATTATCAACAGATGGTGGTCGAAACGTACTCTTAGTAGAAGAATCGTCACTCGATATTAGCGCAACTTTATCCAACAGGTTATTGATAGTTTCATTCATTTTGACAAAATCGGCTTTCAAATTTTCAACCTCTTTTTCGACTGAATGGTTGACTGATCGTGCTGCATTGACGGTTTCACGAAATCTAATGTTCTCCATCAAATCTCGACAGTTATCACACATCCATAGTATATTGCGATGTAAGCAGACGCCACCTTCATCGTCAGAGAGACCAACGCATCTTGCATGATATCGTTGAATACCAACGCAGAACCCTTCACACACAACTATTGTTTCGTTTGATGAGCATTCTGTTTTACATTTACTGCAACCTCGTTCCTGGGCCATACTTCAAAACCGATAGATGATAGCGTGCAGTTTTTCTGTTGTCCGTCGAGCAGCTAACGATGTAACGATACACAGTTACGAATACTTGTGTTGATGTGTTGAGTTCGTACAAAACCGCACCGTGGTCAGGAAATATTGCTGTTTTGTTGGCGTTCACACAAGTTATTTCTTAAACATTCGAACGGCAGCAAACTCAAATCAATTGAATTATTCAACGGAACACATTGAATTCACGGGAACCAGCTTGTTGATCCCAAGAATATTGAATTTTGCAAGAGCACAAATGATCGACCGTCAGCAGTAAGTAAGGCACACACACAACTCGAGAACACAACTATGCGAGAAATGTATTAGTTTTGGGGCGATCCATTAATTACGTAATACAATTTTGGCGGTTTTTAGACCCCCCTCCCCCCATAGTAAGATTTTTTGTATGAAAATTAAAAATAATTTGTATGGCGCGTAAGAAATCTCAAACCCCCCCTCCCCCATAAACTCTTACCTAATTAATGGACGACCCCTTTCACGAACGCCCTAGTTCTGACTCTGTATTGAAATCATTGACTCTTTTTTTACACTGGCATTATACAACCTCGAAAAAATCACGGATAGGAATGTTAATATGTAAACCTCGCTGAATTTTTAGGTTCAAATTCGCGAGCTTCCGTGAAGAATTTTTTGAATTGCATCACTGACTTTCGGGGAAGTGTCGCATTCGGGGAACTGGTTTTCGGGGTAATGTGTCATTCAGAGTAATGATTTTCGGGGTAATGGTATTCGGGGAAGTGTTAAAGGACCTCGTAATCTGTTCCTTTTATCCAGATCGGCAACACTGCCATTACTAAAGAAAACAAACGATGATTTTTATGCTCTCTTTACCAACAATCATCATCATCAACGATTTCACACTGATCACTGTTGTCCGAGTCGAGCGCATAAAAAAACAAAAAAAAGTCCTTCCCAAACGTGAGAGGGAAATTTATTCAAACTGTCAAAAGCTTAGATGGTGTGCGTGAGATCGTCCCTTCACTGCGGTTCGGTTTGTTTAGGCGTCCTCCGGTTTCATTTATTTTGATTCCATTTTTATACCCATGTTCTATTGTCCGCGGTTTTCTACCGTCGTTCAGCCGGTAATGTCCGTTTCTTTTAGCGAGTAGTTTGTTAGTTTCCTTAGGAATTGAAAGTGTGCCAATTATATAGTATTTAGTGTGGTGAAGTGCAAAATGTCCAGGGCGGATAATTACCTTGCCCTGTGCCTGTTGGATGCACTGGATGACCAAAATTTGGAATCGGTGCGAGTTCTGCTGGAGAAGCACAAGGCCAACCCGAATGCCATTGTATTGGAAAAGAATGTAGCCCCGGTGCACCTGGTGCAGGGTGCAGAAAACGAACGGTTTGCCGAACAGGCGACCAGTTTGATGCTTCAGTACGGGGCGGATCCAAACTTACGCTCGGATGAGGAAGGTATGACCCCGTTGCACGTTGCGGCCAATTTGGGACGGCCACGGTTGGTCGAGATGCTGCTCAAAGCCGGAGCAGATATGGACCTAGAGGATGCCGAGAATAAGATTGCGGTCGAATATGCGATCGAGGAAGGTCACTTCGAGGTGGTGAAGGTGATGCAGAACTTCGTTTTCGAGAAAAAGTTTGAGGCCAAGAGGCACGAGCTGGTTCAGAAGGAGCAGCAGAATGGCAACTCTAGTGGAGGGATGGTCAAATGTTTCGGTGGTTACTTAAGACTCGACACACCAACCAAGAGATGCAAACTGTTGGATGAGTCCAAATTGACGCCGAATCGAGTGCATTACAATTTCGACGCAACATCGCCTTATTACATTAATATTACTCATCGTAGAAAAACTAGTCCTAAACGGAAGAAAGATGATTTCAATAAAGCAATCGTACAATTGCAAGAAACTATCGATGGTACCAAGCTTAGTGATGACGAAGATATTGTAATTGCTCGTAAGAATCTCTTTGAACTAACTGAGAAAAACTTGGAAAACTTCAGTCAAAATATGTCGGGTTCAACGCGAAGAAGTCGAACCTCATACATCGAATGCTGGAGGGATAAAATAGCTGCCCTACGCGATCGCTACAAGTTGAGCACCAACATCGAGGATATCGAGAGAATTTTGTCTGGTTTCTCCGACAGCACAATTGAAGACGACATCGATAAGCAAACCTATACTATCCACGAGTTTGATGATCAATTCCCTCCCTGCTCGAACGAACTGAACAATTCCAATCCCACCCTGGACCAAGAGCAGACGAATGTCACATTCCAAACGGCCATCGAACAGCCGTTAAAGCTAGAAGATAGTCTGCGAACAAACGAGTTTGCCCTCGCTCTTTGTCCCTCACCTGAACCGTCAGTCCAATCGGAGAAACCCTTCTGCGAGGCGCACAACCGGCTCGTTCAAATCACGGAAGAATACGTCCACACGGACGACGAAGCTGGAGTGGTGTTCTACGAGAAAAAGTTCATTGCGGCCGCTGCAAAGCAACAGGTAAAAAGCGGCCATCGAAACGCGTCGCTGTCCAGTCAGTCTACTGCCCTCACCTTGCCGCCCCTGGATTACGATACGGATGTGCTGAGAGCCGAACTCACCAACTTTGGCGAGCCGCCCGGGCCCATTACGAAGCACACGAAAAAGCTGTACCTTAAAAAGTTGGTTAAATACAAGCGAGATCCAGAGCGGGCCCTGGCTCAAGTCAAAGGGAAATTGAGTAAGTATCTTGACGGTCGAATGGGAGGCTTTGGAGAAAACAGGGGAGAAACCAGCAATTCTGTCCTGCATCTATTTCTTTCTCATGGTTCCCCCAAGACCATTTTTATCGGAAAAAATAATCTCCATCAAATCTGTGCTCACCAGTTGTTTTCTAGTTACGCTATTTTGATGATATGAGTCTACAAATTCGAAGAAAGTCTGTTATAATAAAACGTTGATGACCAACGTCCTAGGTGGTGAGCACAGCTTTGATGAAGATCTGATAATAACGGTTCATGTGCTTTCTTTAAGCCTCTTGAAGCCGCCTATAATCATAGTAGGTAGCCGTCGAACCAACTGCACCCGTCAACGGCAATGTTCAAAATCCTAACTCGTCTATTCTCGTCAAAAACCTATCTTCCACAACTAGATTTCTCGGTTGAGCTTCTTGCCACCATTCGCAGTGAAGATGTGTTCAGCAAAATACTCCAACAGCAAGCCCTCGAAACGGAAATGTCCAGCGAGTTCGTCACGACCAACGATAAGACGTGGCGCGAAGGTCACCTGAAGAAAAGCTTCATCTACCTTCTGATCGATCCGCGAGTATCGGAAAACCTGCCAGCCCAGCAAACGTTATATCAGCAGCACGATCTCTGGAAACGCTTCCTGCAGTCCATTTTCTATGTGGGCAAGGGCAAAAGCAGTCGACCTTATTGCCATCTGTACGATGCCATGAAGTTGTACCAGCAAAAATCCAGTTCCTCCAATGCGTTGCAACCGCCGAGCGAGGTGCTGGAACTGCAGGTAGAAGAAGAGCAGATCATCTTCCAGAGTGAGGAACGCATCGAGAAGGTTTGTCGCACCACCAAGATCCTGAACCGGAAACAGATGAACGACAGTGCCAAGCTGAACAAGATCATCGACATTTGGCGCGCACAGCGAGGCGTCATTTGCTTGCACGTTTTTCACAATATAATGCCGGCCGAGGCCTTCACCCGGGAGGCAGCGATAATCGATGCGCTGGGTATTCAAAATCTGACCAATCTGAAGCGGGGCGATTACTACGGCAAAGCACTGTCATGGCCCATGAAGCGACGGAAACAGCTTGGAATATTGCTGCTGTACAAGGCGCTGCTGATCTATTTGGCCGAAGGCGAGACGCAGCTGCTGCCGAGTGACTTAATTTGATAGAGGTGATTGGTTTTTGCAAGGAGTGGGAAAGATCTCAGTAGCGAAGAAAGTGTCTCTAATTTGCCGTTTGATATATTTTTATGAAAAACTTACAAATTGTGATCAATAAATATGTTTTATGTATTGTTGGCTAAACTTGTGGGTCTCTGCTATAATTTTACTTGATTGTTTCATAAACTGGCTTTCAATGACTAACTAGCTTCTGATTCTACATCCATCAGACGATCCGTATAACGACTCAAGTGCGGGATTTTTAATGAAAATTTATGCTCCTAAAAACAGTCGAACTGTAATGAAAATTTGTGTAATTGCAAAAATGTTGTATACAATCTGTTGCACAGGGTGTTTACTACCTGTAAAAACTGGAATCATCAGAAAATTTTATTCAACCTGGAAAAACCTGGAACTCTTTTTTGCGTCAAAACTCAAAGCACCTATTACTAGCAAGAAAATTCTCTTCAATCGAAAAATAAATCAAAACGTTTTTTGACCTGTTCAGTGAGGATTGACGTTTTCAATATTTATTTATTTATTTTTTTATATCACTATATTTAATCAGTAAAAGATTAAGATACTTAGGGCCGGTAGGTTTGTTTTTAGAGAATTGATCTTTATTTTTATGTAGTGAAGTCTCTATTTTTGATGGAAAGTCTTTGAAGTCTCTATTCTAATCAAAATGGTCTCTAAAATATCTTTTTTCCTTATCTTCCCTGTCCTTTGGTTCAGAAAGGGGTATGGGCGCGTTCTGCCAACTCGGTCGAGGCAGATTTCTTGTGTGAACAAGTTACAACATGGACGTTCTAAAGTGCCAGAATGAAGTGTTGTGCTTGTGGGGAGCACTAGAAGATGGGATGGAAGGTCATTACTTCGCGTACGTGCTTTACTCCTGCTTATCTTAAAAGTTATATACAATAACCGACCCTAAGTTTAACTATCGTAATTAATAGTTACAAATACAATAATCGTTCTGAGTTCACTAACATGTCGTCGCGTTAATTTTATCATAATGATCTTTTATCTACATCCGTCGAACCATTCTGAATGGCCGTTGTGAGAATATCACCAAGAACTTCTCACATGCATTAAAGCTGAATTGTCCTACATTGAAACATTGAGGTTTTCGCTCTTTTGGATTCATTTTTTGTTGTTCGTCCCCTGTATTTTTGAGATGTTCTGAATGCAGCACATGGCGTACAGTGATCATTGCCATGAAGTTTCTCGTAAGCTGCATGGGGATTGTTATCATGGGAATCCAAAGAGCGAATATTCTATGATTTCATTGTAGGCCAATACAGCAATAAAGCATGTAACAATCACTAACATTTATTCTCTCTTTATCCTTGTTTTCATATCTAACCCGCCATTACAACGAGGAAAAATCCATTGGAGAGGAAAGACATGGCAGCGTATTGGCCGAGAAAAGTTAAGTATCATGTTTTTGTAAATATTTTTATTACTGATTGCAAGGTGAATCAGAATAACTAAATTTTAAACTAATAACAAACTTGTTCCACAGAGCTATTTACAAAACACCACCCAAAATCCCTCCTTTCCCATATCCTTAGGCAAAACACTTCACTACCCCTATATGTATGACTGATTCATGTTCTTTTGACCTTGCATCATTCATACGTGTATTGGAAGTCAAGAGTAGAAGCAAAACTTAAAGAACCTTCTGGTCAAAGATGTTGCGTTGCCTACTTCCCAAACTCCAAAACCCCCCGGTGTATTATGGACGGTGTGAGTTTTCAAACTTACACTGGAGACTTGGCCCCTGACCCCCTTGTACATCAATAAAATAAAATAAAATATCTTTTTTCCTTATCTTGCTTGCAAAGCTGTGGAAAAAAAAAGCTTGAAGAAATTCATCCAGAATTTGCTTTAGGAGATCCTTGAGCACTTCAATTTTACTATAGGATGCCAACGAATCGGGAAAAAACACAGTAAAACTGGGAATTTGAGATAGTCTCCGGGAAAATCGTTTTGAACGAGCGTTTCCAAGCTGTAAAGCTACAAAACATAGAAAATAAGTTGTAGAAAGTCGATAGATGTTGTCATAAGGCATTTATGGTTTTGGACAAATAAGTTTCATTGAAGTGTATTGAACATTGATGATTTAATTTCTACTTAGCTTCACTATAATTCTTACAAAAAGTTTCACTTTTCTCAATAGTTAGCAATGTTTCCTCATTCTGACAATGCTGACTTCTATGAACTTTTCTCTAGATTTTTTGATTCAAAAATTTTAATTAAGGTTCATTAGCATCTTACAGATGGTTTTTGCACTCAATCATATTGGATTCAAAATTTCCTTTAGTTGTTGCATATTCAACCCACAATTAATCCAGATATTTCTGGAAACAATCCTTTATTCATAAGAGCTTAAAATATGTTATTGATTAACTAATCGACCAAAAATTGAAATACATAATGCAGATGCTTCAGACATCGTGTCTGCCACATGTTTAACTAAAGTGTGAAACACAAATCTGAGAGGCAAACTCTGCCCCAGTGGGAACGTTATGCCAAGAAGAAGTAATTTTCCCGGGAATTATTTTGAACAATTTCCCAAAGAGTATCCTAGGATTTCCTCGAGATATTTTTTCACTAACTTTTCAACCAAATTCTTAACCAAATCACCGGATAAAATCGTGGAGGACTAAGCGTTTTCTTGAAAAAATATTAGAATTAAGATATGAAGGAATTCCCGTTGGAAAAATATTACTTGTTAATTGAGTGTTGGGGTCATCTGAATTGTATAGAATCATATTTATGGATCTATTTAGCTTTATTTATCTGATTCAGTTTGTTTTTAGTTCGTCGAAAATCAATGGAGCTGCCATGGGAAGGAGAGGTTTAATTTAGAACTCTTGAATATTTTCGAATGAAATGTAACAATTCATCACTTATCCTAACTACCACATTAAAATGTTATACACTGCCGTTATACGCATAAATGTCCCATGTTCCAAAATATGCAATCGAGAAAAACGCGTTTAAAATTTTAACACATTTAGGCCTCGTATTGACCAGGTGTGTGGTAAATTAAATTAAAATCTTTACAATAGTGTAAATAATAGCGTGTTTATTGAAGTCAAGAGTTTGTATTATGGGAATAAAGTTAGCTACAAAATTCAAAGTGGGACTCTTATGCCTAGAAATACGGGGTTTTTGGTGAATTTCTACGCATAACAGTCCCACTGATAGTGATGACCAACTATGTGCTAAGCATAATGCCAGGTCCGTCCCACTCGGGCTCAGATTGTGTACCACTTCTAGTACTGCATTTGGTCCCTCGGTAGTGCAAAAGGTACCCAAGTTTGACAGATCGCAGTACACTTTGAACGGCATTCTAGATTACCTTATAAGAAGCCATAAAATTTTGGGCAACTGCAAGGGACATGGGGGTCTTTAATTTGTCTTTGATAATGCTGTAGAAGACCGTTTTTACGTATGGATTGTACCGAATGTAGAGGACGTATATCCTCAAGACCATGTTAAGGCTTTAACCGCTGTTAGGCCCAAGTGACGTGTGCCAAACGGAGCCACGTGTGGGAAAGTGAAGAAATACGATTTTATAGTTCGGGATTAAAAACAAAGTTTTCGGTATGTGTGATAATGAGAAAATGTATGAGTTAGTGATAGAAAGAGTTGATGAGTAATTTAGAGAGTTTATAAGATGTAATTAATTCCTATATCGACTCTTCTAGCTGCAGGCTTGAGAGAAACTCATCTGCGAATTCAAGGTTATGCTGCGAAGTAAATATTTAACTCAAAGTTCACGACACAAATCTGACACACGATTTGACATTTTTTGGACTTTGTTTGCAAAATCATGACATCGCAAATTAAGTTTTAGAACTACCAACATATTTGCCACGTGCACCGAAGAGCCAATTGTCCGGAATAACCCAGTATGTGGCCAGGTTATCCAAAACCTTTTGAACTATTTCTCTTTAGACTTGAATTTGACATCTTCTTGACTTAATCAAGTTTGGTATGTCGCAAGATAGGTCTCAGGACCGCCAGTATAATGGCCACTTCCTCTGGGGAACAACCTGGCATGTTATCAAGTCATCCAAGAACCTTTGAATTACCCTTCTTTAGCCTTGATTTGGGAATTTATAAAGTTTGATGTTTCCAGCTAGGTTTCAGAACCGACAGTCATTTTTTCCAGGGAACCGGGAATTCTGAACAATCCGACATGTGATCAAGTCATTCAAATACATTTGACCACCTTTAGATTTGATTTGCAAATTCATTAAAATTGATATGTTGATATGTATGGCACCTGCTTCTCAGATTAGTGTTCTTATGAGCACTCTCACAGTTATTAACTGAGAGCTTTCTTTGCCGATTGACAATTTTTGCATGTGTATATCGACCAGCAGGATTCGAACCTACGACCCTCAGCATGGTCATGCTGAATAGCTGCGCGTCTACCGCTACGGCTATCTGAGCCACTCTATCTGGTATAATATAGTACACATTTAATTTTGTTGATATATTTACGAAAAACAAAATGGCCGCCAAAGATATTGTATATGGAAAATGTCGGTTCCCCAAAGAACATCGGAATATCTTCAAAAACAAGATCACCATCGACACGGCTTATAAACTAGAAGAGTTTTTTGAGATTTTGTGAAAAAATTGTGCAAAAATACCGAGAAATAAAAAAAGCTATCGCGATTTAATAACGAAAAAAAAAACAATGAAGTTTGCTGTGTCGCAAGAAAGGTTTTAGAATCATTTCGAAAGTGGCCACTTCATTGAGGGCAACACATTCCCGGAATATGCCAGACGATGGCCAATACCGCCAGATGTCATTGATGTCTTTCAATGAATTTGTTTTGTGTAGCCATGAAGATTGGTGTGTCGCAAACAAGGTTTCAAAATTATTCTAAAAGTGACCTCTTCCCAGAGGGCATCACATCCCTAGATATATCAGTAGGTAGCCAATGACACATGACTTGTTTTGCTCGACAGAGGTATGCATGGTCAAAGTTGTACTTCCAACTTTTTTTAGATCCTTGATAGTTGGCGTAAGTTTTTTACCCCCTTTTAAAAAAAAGAGTTAATTCAACCAATCCAAAATTTAAGACTCCATGCTGTTTCATAATTCTGTTAAAAACTCTAGTTCAAACCGAATTGGAAATGTGAACATGCTCCCTGCTTTTAGTCTCCTTTGTATTATTTGTATTTTTGTATTTCAATCGAGTTTTATGAAATAATGAATTTATGTTTCTTTTTGATAATCTCATTCAGACTGCTTTCTAGAACAAGGATGGGGAGTGTTCCTTGATCCAATCTTAAACAAGAAGAGCAAAACCATAAATATCGCTATTCCTGGCCACGCCCACCTTTACCGTAACTTGGGATAGGGGAAGGAAATGTTGATGTAGCACTTACTTTATGAGAGGCCACCCACTCAGCGACACCCTCATAAGTGCTACGGAAGTGGGGGTTGGGAGAGGTATAATGTCAGGATTCGCTTTGAACGCGTGCGATAGACCCATGGGCCATGGCATTTATTGTTTAAGTATTAGAATCTGTATTAACATTGATCATTGGTCATCTGAATCCAGAGATATTCCGAAATTCCTTGGGGGACCGACGCGTAAACATAACCCACGTATATATCGCAGGCTACAGGATTTTTATCGTATTCGGATATCCACTCTTCGGAACAATACATTAATGAAAGTATGTTGTGAAAAAATAAAGCAATTTGGTCCAGCCGTCTTTGAGTAATGAGCATTTATGTTGCTGGTACCACGCTGGCCAAATAAAGTTCTTGAAAACTACAAAAAACCTCAATTCGTAATTTTCAGATATCTCTAAGAATACTTAAACAATTTGTATGATACTTGTTTTTAATTATGAATCGTGGTTTACGGCTAACCAGCCGAGTGGAAGTTTAACAACTACCGAAAAGCTAAACATTACATATAGTTTGCAATTGGATTAAATGGACAAATTGAGTGAAATTTTGCGAAAAAGTTACACGTCTTCTCACGACTCCCTGATCTCTAGTTAGGGAGCGTTACCCCTACGCCATGAGAGGATTCATGAACGCAGAAGTTAACCTGAATTCGATTTCAGCTCAATAATCACGTGGTCCTCTTTCGCAAAGTGAGAACGTCGCGATCTTATATATACTAGTTATATGATCCACACTACACCTGATTCTGTTTTTGCACGGGGGATGCGTACCGTGCAAAAAAAGTTTTCAGTTCAAAATTTCACTGACTGAACTATAATAAAATTTGTTAAAAGCAGTTGCTCTCATATTTTTTATAAAAAAACTGTTATAGTTATGTTTTAAAATGAAACACATTTTAAACAGCCTTTGTTATTATAACTGATTTTGTTTAAATGTGTTATAATTTCCTCCATCTAGTGGAAGTGCTTCTAACAAAAATGAAATTTGTTATTTGTAACAAATCTTGATATAGAGTGCAGAGCTACTTGGGCACTTCCATGGTTCACTTCAGCTTGGGGGGTTTTTCTCGTCCGAATTATCTGAAACTTTGCAATAAGAAGCGTTTCAGTAGGACGCGTATTGTGACCAAACATGAGCTCTGTAGCTTTCAAAAAACCCCACTGCCGAAATGAATCAAAAGTGCCAAGAATAGGATCCGGCTCCCTAATTGTGCTTAATTTTTTTTTGTGATCCATCGGTCGGGTGGGTATCCTAGACCAATTGTATACCCTTCTAGACGGTTAGAATCAATCTGATTAGCCAAAAAATGAAATACAAAATACAGTCGACGCTCCAAATCTCGATATCGAAGGGACCATCGAGATAGGGAGAAATCCAAACATAGAACAAAATGTTAATGAATATTAAATTGAAAATCACTCCGTTATCAAAAAAACTAAAAACAAACACACGTCATTTCGTTTTTGCAAATTGTTTTGCATCCCGAAAATCTAGTCTAGTAACCTTTGATAATGGGCATATTGATATACGGAGAGAAAATCGGGAATGAAAATCACATCGAGATATGGAGAGTGAAAGTGTATGCAGAATGAAGGGACCGAAAAAATCATCGATATAATGAGAGTTATCGAGATATATCACCTATTATTATTTACTTTTGGAAAAACTATGATCTTTTGTTGTCGTCATGTCATCGTTGAAATTATACCTTATTTCACACCTACACTTAAAATAATCCAAACGTCCAAGATGGCGCCCGCTTGATTTTTGAAGAACTTCAGATGCTGCTAAACTTTAAACCCTGTGTAAGATTGATTTCAAGGTAAATATGCTTTGAATGTCGAAGAATCCCTGTATTACTTCATATTTTATATCTGATTTATAACCTCTATCAATTATAGCACGCGAAGGCTACAACAAGACGGACCAAACTCACAAAAATTGGGCAACAGGATTCAAAATGCTCAGATTGAATATAATAATATTACAATCTTTTATGTTTGTTTATATTTTCCAATTGGGAATTAGTTTTTTCAAAGCCTATTAGAAATGAGGTTGGCCTTCATTACAGTTAAATTTAAGGAAATGCCATCTAGATTCTATTGAAACGCTTCGTAAAGGCTACCGGAAAATCCACGTAGCTCATATATGTAGCGCCGGTGGAATGGACGAAGTTCAAAAGTTCATGCGTTCATTCTGGGCTACCTATGATTCACGTAAGAGCTACGTGGAAAGTGCTATGGAAAAAAAACTACGTATGTTTTCACGTAACAACGACGTTTGAATTATTTTGAGTGTACATTCACCTCCAGAACAAGTGGGGGGTCCAGGGACCTTCCCGGGCAAAACATCAAGTAGCCCCACTCTTCCCAATGAAGTAGCTTCAAGAAGTTCGTAATTCGATTGGCTAGCTTCTGAGAGCGAGCTGTTTGAAGCACGCAAGTCTCGTCCCGGGCTTCTGAGGGTTTTGATAATTAAAAAAAATGTCACTGTACGAAAATCTACTATTACCATATTCACCTGCGCGCGTTGATAGCCAACATGGATGTAAATTTTCTTTGTAACCGTAATTCTCTACCTTCTAAGTAGAATAAACCAATATATAGAATAAATAATATCCACATAGAACGTATTTTCATTTCTAGTCAGTTTTATAACTTATACTTGTAGTTTTGAAGTCATTTTTAGGTCACTTTATGGTCACTGTTTCAATCGTTTTGGTCAATAAAGTCACTATTATTTTGCTGTTTGACGCTATCAGCACTGCAGTACAGCTTGGAAGTGTCCTCATTTGGATGAAAACTGAAACTGCACAATCTCTTGGAAGATTGCTGTGGGAAACCTAGTATTTCATTCAATCCTATATATTTTTCGCCAGGTGCTCCAATATTGTGGTGATACCATTAAATAAGTTTTTATTTTTCAGTTTTATTTCTTATTTATGGGTTATTAAATAATACATTTGAAAACGGCATACATGTGTTAGTCAACACAGTGAAAATATTCCTCATGGAAAAACATTCTGTTAGAATTTAGGAGGAGGTGTTGTTGCTTTCTTCGTCATATTTTGTCCTTTGAGAGCTTCATATTGCCATGAGGACGCCATTCACCGCTTATTTAACAGCATTTCAACATGTTAAATTCTGTCTAAAATCGGTTACTCGTTATTTTTTAAACTTTTGGCAAAAGAAGCAAGTTAAAAAAAATAATTTTTTGTAGAAAAAAAATTTTAAATGTGAAAATGTATAATGGTAGGGTCGATGTACCAATAGCCGCATAGCTAAGAACAAATATTCGTATAAAATCGAAAAATAAAGCCTGCGGAATTATTTTTAGATGATCTGAAAGCTTTTTATCTTGGTTTTGTGGAAAAATTATGAAACTTAAGAAAACTCATGTTTTTGTATTTATTATCGCTTGTGCCACTATAGGAACACATGTGCCTATAGTAGCACTATTCCCATGTTCCTATAGTAGCACTAGCCTCACGGAATAGGCAAAACACAAATCAAAACCGTATTTTTACAAAACTTTCATATTTTTCCTTTGAAGTGTGGATCAAAAGCGTTCGATTGATGTAAAAAAGTTCCTAATTTATCAACTATTTTGTTTAATAACAAAATAGTTTCTCTCAGTAGTGCTACCATAGGAACAATAGGTTAACTATAGGTGCAAGGGAGCTAAAATTTTAAGCAAAACTATTTATTTCGATCATTTTTTGAACAAAATCGAGCTGTGTGTCAATGGTACTTAGATAAATAGCTACTGATCTTCATGTTAAAAATTATTTTGCTACGATTACCAGCGAAACGGCCGTAAAAAGCAACTAGTGCGACTATAGGGGACCGTCCATTAAGGGAACACCGACCCTATCGTGTAACATGTATGCCAATGTTACAGGCCATTCGCCGCTCATCCTTAGTATGAAGTCCTATATACAGCACTAGTTGAATTTTATTTACTTTCATTAGCTGGTTGTTGTCTTTGTACTATAGTACGACGATATTGAAACACGGTAACTAATAATCACTTCTTCGTTCTGCTTTGAATAAATCATTAATAAACTCATTAATATGTAGTTTTGGGAACTTGAAATCAGAAGACACAGTGTGTTTGTTTGACAAATTGAGACATGAATTTGCGAAAAAATACGCGTTCTAGTGAGACTCGAACTCACGACTCCGTGTATGCTAGACCGGCGCTTTAACACCTTATGATTCTGCGGAATAGAAAGCCAAACTGAATCCGAGTACTAACTATGAACACATCTCCTTTCGCAAATCCATGTACTGAATATAAAATAACTTGAATTTCATTCTGAATCCATTTTGCTATACTATACGTATTATACATTCTAATAAATTTTATTGCGAAAATTTGTGCAGATTTTTCTAAATAATTCAATGAGCGGTGAATGGCAGTACAATAAAGTTTAATTTTAAACAGTTTCACATAAAACATGTATCGAGGCTCTATCTACTAACTTCCATTCTTCTTATCTTCAACCACAGATTGCATCCCATCTGAAGAAATCGGAAAGACTGAAACCTTGCCCTCGCTGTGAAAAGCCCAGCCGGGTGGTACTGACCAAATCGTCCATCAAGCTGGCCATGGCCACGGGATCGCTAGACTCGTCTACCACCCGAACCGTGGCCAGCGGAAAGTTGGATCGCTCCTATACGTTACCTGATTCCCTCATGGGCTCGTCGGCGACAAGCATGATCGCCGCTGCGGCACTCGACTGTACCTCAACCACCATCGGCAGTCCCCAGTCACCTACCAATCCGGATCGCATCCGTAGGAATTTGTTCTCGACCAGTTTGCTGCCCCGGTCCCAGTCTGTCGACGCGAGAACTCCGGTGACTCGGAGTCCGCGTCGGCGCAGGTCCACAGATGTTCAGGGAACGTCTGTGTCCCTGCTGGAGCGTAAAAATGGTAAGACTAAATCCGCCGAAGCGATCCAATGTGATTATGCCGTGTGCAGTGGCAAAAACTGCGGCTTCATGTTCTGTATTAAGTGTTTGTGTGAGTACCATCCGAGTTCGGTGTGCAAGGACTTGGCCCCAAATTCGCCTAGTAAAGAGGACGAACCGGCGCACAATGTGGCATGTAGCAAGCAAAGCCGCCGATCGTTACTGCGACTGCGAAAGTAGTGAGACTGCAACAACTAAAGCATACTATACAAACGGTATTTTTTCTAGTGTTTTAAGCAGTGACAGTAATTTATTACTAATTGTAGAATAGGCTTAATACCATGTTCCGAATTTTGCCCAGTTATTCTTATTCGTTTATTTTTGTATGCTTTTCTTTTTTAAAGTGTTTTTAAAAATACGTAATGAGATTAGAATTTTAATTTTATATATGCACGATTTTGGTATCACTTATGTAAGAAAAAGTCCCCAAAAATTTCAAGTTAATATATAATTACAATACATTTCCTGATGATCATTCCTAATTATTTTATTTTTCATTCTGAATAGCTGAAGAGACATACTTTAGCCAAGTGAATCGGAATAAGCGTCCTGTGTGGAGCAACAAACAAAAGACTTCAAATGTGAACAAATTTCCAACTTCTCATTGAGAATTTTCTCAATAGATGCTTAGTAAAATTATTCGGTAAACCGATTGAACGAACAAAGGAGAAACAATGGTGTCCTCGAATAAACAGTTACCCGTAATTTACATGACACATTCGGCTATTTTGCATAATTATTTTTAGACGTATTTTTATTTGGATATTTTGGTCGTATTTCCATCGAATCTTTTTTTACCTCTTTTTCTATAATAAAATGTTGTTGAAAATAAAAACTTCTTACATCAATTTTGGAAGATGACATCCTTTGGTAAGTATACCAGTATAACATTATATAGCTCGAGTGAAACGATAGAGTGCAAGTTGCTCAATTGCTGGCCCGTGGAAGAGTGATCCCTACACTGAGGAAACTGAAGTTATGTTCTTCATAACACCTTTCGTATGAAACAGTATTTTGAAAGATGAAAAACATTTCATACGCTTCGTATGATGCCCATAACTCGCTTATGAAGAGCATACGAATTAAATTTAAGATTCATACGAGGCTCTATAACATTTCATACGATGTGCTTATGAAATCCAAAGCAAGCCTTGTTTGAAAAATATCATACGTTTTTCTTATGAACCGATCATGGTCTAAGTACAAATCGATTCAAAATGGAGTTTGCACAAAAGTAGCTCGCGAATTTCAAAGTTTTGGCAAAGGTCTTGGCTGTGTTTAGAGATATAAAGTAATTATCGATAATCCTACGTAGAGTGCGGTGTAAATAGGGCGACCAAAAGATGAAATTTGCATAAAGCTTTGCACAATGAAAAAAATGAGGTTATCGAAGAGGCTAGAAGACGTGAGAACGTGAGTTTAGTAAGTTCTTAGATTTTATCATGTATTTCAAATTATTAATCGACAATCTTCTTCAGAAGCCGTTTTTCCGGAAGCGGTGCCAGACTGCCAGGGGATTTCAGTTCTGCCAACGGCAATATTCGATTGAATGGCAATTTCAACGGGGAGACAAACTATTGATTTAAAAACAATGATGAAAATGTATATTTTTAAGTAAATACTGTTTTCTTATTATTTTACATAAATATAGCATAGTTTTATAAAGTTTTTTATTTTATTTTATTTTATTGATGTACAAGGGGGTCAGGGGCCAAGTCTCCAGCATAAGTTTGAAAACTCACACCTTCCATAATACACCGGGGGTTTTGGAGTTTGGGAAGTAGGCAACGCAACATCTTTGACCAGAAGGTTCTTTAAGTTTTGCTTCTACACTAGACTTCCCCTACACGTATGAATGATGCAAGGTCAAAAGAACATGAATCAGCCATACATATAACGGTAGTGAAGTGTTTTGCCTAAGGATATGTGAAAGGAGGGATTTTGTGTGGTGTTTCGTAAATCGCTCTGACGTTTTCTCGGCCATTACGCTGTCATGATAAGAGATGCCTTTCCTCCTCGGTGAATTATTCCTCGAAGCAATAGCAGGTTAGATATGAAAACAAGGATAAAGAGAGAAGGAATGTTAGTGAATGTTACATGCTTTATTGCAGTATTGGCCTACATTGAAATAATACAAAATTCGCTCTTTGAATTCCTACGATAACAATCCCTGAAACTATTTTTTAATTTATTAATAACACTTTATGCCAGAAGGCCTGAAACTAATGATAAAAAAACAAAAAATGAATCCGAAAGAGCGAGAACCTTGATGTTTCAATGTATGACAATCCAGCTTTATTGCATGTGAGAAGTTCTTGGTGATATTCTCACAACGGCCATTCAGAATGGTTCGACGGATGTAGATAAAAGATCATTATGATGAAATAACGCGACAACATGTTAGAAAGCTGAAAATGATTATTGTATTTGCAATTGTTAATTTCAATAGTTAAGCTGAGGGTCGGTTATTGTTTATAACTTTATAGATAAGCAGAAGTAAAGCACGAACGCGAAGTAATGACCTTCCATCCCATCTTCAAGTGCTCCCCACAAGCACAACACTTCATTCTGGCACTTTAGAACGTCCATGTTGTAACTTGTTCACACAAGAAATCTGCCTCGACCGAGTTGGCAGAACGCGCCCGTACCCCTTTCTGAACCAAAGGATAGGGGTATAGCATAGTTTTATAAAGTTGAAGTGAAAAAGTGATATTCTATAAGCCATATTAGAAAAACTAGAAGAAACGTCTTGTTACAATTGAAGTACTGCAAAAGGCATAAAAAATAAAATAAATTTCATAAATGTTCGTACCAAGGTCATACTTAAATATGCTGTGATTCATACAAGTGCAATTTGATATTCATAACAAATAATCATAGATTTCATACGACACATTATGAATTCTATACTACTGTACTGCAAAACTCATACTATACCACAAGCTAATTCGTTCATACCGCCGTCGTATGAAATTTATAATATTTTCTTCTAGTAACATTTCATAACCGTTTTTTATGGTAATCGATATATATTTTTCCTCAGTGTACCCATGCAAATGGTGGAGAAAAGTATTGCAATGTACTTCTCGTATTCAAATAAAAATCCCTTACTCTGATTCAGCAGATTGTAGGCTGCCTGGAACTAACGGGTATTCAGTAAAAAAATGGGGATGATTTCAATACCTTTCCGTAGTCGCATGTTTCTTTCGCTTGGGTGCTGTTAGTTCAATCGAAGATGGCGTCGAAACAGAAAGCACTCGGCAAGCGTGTTGTACGGTTTACCAAAAACGAAATAAAGACCTCCATGTCCCTTGCAGTGGGGCCCAGATAGCCGTAGCGGTAAACGCGCAGCTATTCAGCAAGACCAAGCTGAGGGTCGTGGGTTCGAATCCCATCGGTCGAGGATCTTTTCGGGTTGGAAATTTTCTCGACTTCCCAGGGCATAAAGTATCATCGTACCTGCCACACGATATACGCATGCAAAAATGGTCATTGGCATAGTAAGCTCTCAGTTAATAACTGTGGAAGGGCTCATAAGAACACTAAGCTGAGAAGCAGCTTGCAGCGTGTGTGTGTGTGATCCATCTAACCCCCACTGTCCGGCAGTGGTATTATGGAAAAAAGTTGTCAGCAAAACTGCTTTGGCACTGCATTTTTGCAAAAAGCTTCAGTCCGGGAGTTAGAAGGTGATAGCTCTATTGCAGATCCGGTGACCCATTTCAGAATGGCTGGAGAGACATGTCCATTCAGAAGTCACTTTCACTAACAACAAGCCCCGCATGTATACATTACCGTTATCAAATAGATAATGATAATGCATACACACTTCCTGTTTCAAAGATGGTTACTTTGGAACTGGCGCGTATTTACTGTCCAAGTACAGATAAATATATAATCATAACAATCTCACCAAAATTCATCAAAGGCGGAGTTGTCATCAAATCAAATTAGCAACTAATTTGGTATGAATTTTCTTCTCCTTGTGACGCACATACCACTTGTCATTTCTAGACCACATTTTTTGCTTCTTCTTCCACGTATTTTTCACAATTATTACAATAATGTTTTTTTTTTTTCATTGTCGAAACCATCCGGTGGCTTGTCAGTCAAAATACAAACACAGCAACAACAACAAAATCACGTGGAAATTCATTAGCAAAGCCAATGAAAACATCACATTAAAAAAGTCTTTGATCGCACGAAACGTGCTGGATTTTTTTTTCGCTATTAAATATCGAGGTTTTTTTTCAATATTAACATCCGAACTACAATCCGGATGGCGTAGCACCAGCCAAATCATCGGCAAAATCGCGAAAAACTAAAGCACGAAAAAAGTGTGGCAAGCAAAACAAAACACGACCGTTCGCGGCAACGCCTACTGCGATCTTCAGAAGAAGAAGAAGTCCCTTGCAGTTGTCCAACATTTTATGGCACATAAGTTAATAGAGCAAAATCTGGAATGCCGTGAAAAGTGCACGGTTGTTTGCAAATACCCTTTAATGGGTAAAAAAATACTCATTTTGGAATAGCATCAATATCTGTCAGAAAGCGGGTAAATTCAGAAATGTAAAAAGGGTAAATAAATACCCATTACAGTAAAGCAACTGTAGTTTAAAAATGGGTGTTTAAAAACCCATTTATGGGTGAAAAATAGTTGGGAATCATTTTTAGTAATTTGAAGCAGCTGTGCGACGCAGTCTACGCATGCAAAATTAATGAAATTGTAGTTAATTGTTTGTAGGTTTTACTTTTTTTATACAACGTTTACCGATGAAAGGAAACAATGAAGTGGTAAGTTGTGAACTTAAACACCTTTATACATATTAACTGATAATAATCTTGAAATACGCATAATTTTCAGGTTGTCTCGTTGTTCCTGCCACCGTGCCTGTAGCTGACATGATCTACTACCAGCGACCATCGAAAGGAAGTAACTGTTGGTGCAGAAACAGTATAAATATCTTTATACATTTATCAAGCGTATAAAACGATTAATTGTATTAATAAAAACTATTATTTTAATTCAAATATTTATTTATTTCATAAGTTATAATTTGAGGTTATAATTATTTATATCTATTAATCGCAAAAAGGGTAATTTTTTACCCTATTTATGCCAAAAAGGGTAAAGGAGATTGGGCAAAAATGTATGGAGTTTGGTCCCGGAATGTACACGGATGACTTATATATCATTTGAAAGATCTAAATGAGACAAAAAAAAGTTGATATGGGGCCAAAAATATTCGTCGTGGGAGAAAAAAGTTATGTGTGCTGGAATGGTGTAAGAAGAGGTATGTTTTGGACAGTTCCTATTGAATAATATTTACTTGCGCAAATGTTTTGAATTCGTGCCTATGTATGTGCTTAGGTATGTTTTTATCTTAATGGTAAATATTTTAAAAATGTTGTGATTTGACACAGATTTCAGAACGTTTTGAGTTGCTGAAATGTGAATACTTAAAACATACGGTGATAAAAAAATATAAAGATATAGGTATGAGCGTTTCACAAACACGTCACTTTAGGTAACAGTTGGACACAAATATCAAATCGTATTATCCTATTTCAGTGTTCTAGCAATATGTTTGTATAAACCGGCGGTTTACTCAGGAAGGATTTTCCAGACTATATCCGTTTTATCATTACAGTGGTTGTGTTGCTGTATTCTGTACTACACTGGAAGAAATACCTCGCTTGTCGTACACAGCTTCAGCGTGCTGGAAATCCGCGCGTCAGTTACCTCACTAATATCTTTGATATCAATAACATTATACTAGCATGCTATTGTTTCTCAGAGAAGGAGATCATTTGAACTAGTAGTAACTGTAGTGTTTGACTGTTTGCTGTGAACAAACTGCCAATAATTCGAGCAGAACCATTTCGGTTTGCTATCAATGTCAGCTCCATTGGCGACGCCTGAGCACATGTGGCTCCACAAATGCTTCGCTAAGAACGCTAAATACTCATGAGGATGTCAATAATGTGAATGTTTAGAAGTAATCATACCATCTTCCAGAGCTGCGCGACACACTTGAGCTGGGAACAGCTTTCATTGTGATGAACGACATGCAAAAAACATGAGATCGGATGGTGGTCAATCAACAAAAGAGTGTGCATGTTGAGGATCAACGGTCGATCAACGGATGACAAGGACGCAGCTGGAACGCAATTAGGACCGCCACCCATGTTTCCACGTTAAGATCATTGTAGGAGATTAGAACGCCAAGATAGGGAATTGAGATGGACGATTGAGAAGATCAGTGCTGTCGGACTGGCAAACATGAATTTCCAATGCTTGACTGTTTTGCCGCCTCTAAGAATATGGTCATTATGGTCTAGCACCTACTTCCAAGATAACCTTCCGTACCAATAGTGATCGATAGTTACCCACAGCAAATGAAATCTCGAATCGGTCAGGTATTGCTTGATATATTGCACATCTCCGACATAATCAACGTCAAAATCTAACGTGGTGCTAACATTCACTCTACCCACTACCTGATAATTATAAAAATGCGCTTCAAACTTCCTGTCGTTAACAAAGCACGGTACCGACGCCCGCCTCAGTATGACCTTCAGCGTCTGAATTACACGGATGTCGCCACAGCATCGTTCTACATCTCTAGCAAGCGTAATCGGAATAGATTTTGCTTGCTGAAACCCTTCTTGGCTATTGTACTACAGTAAAAATAGCCATCAACTCACAGGTGGAGTCGTTGTGCGTTGAACGTAGTCTATGGTACGATTGGTTTGCTGAAGAGTTTAGAATTATTCTAGAGGAAAAAAACGTGAAGCACCATACACAGAAGCGGAAGCAGCAGACTTGTGTTGAAGACACAGGACCGGAGGTTCAAAGCAAAGGAGAGCATTTCAACGTTCGAATGTTGGACAAAAGCAGCCAACCATATCCCACTTTGAGTGAAGTTAAGGATGACGTTCAACAGCTCAAGAATAACACAGCAATTGTTGAGGATGGTATATGAGTGAAACTCATCAAGATGAGCCCGGAAAAGTTGATCGCTTGTCTGCATTGGCTGTTAGTAATTACTATTTTTATGAACCTGGCAGTTATAACATCTGCAAGAAGAGTAGAGCCAAGGGGTTAAATACTCTGCCTACAGAAAACGTTAGTGCTTATCTATCTGTCTGTTCTTCTATCTGTAAAACTTGCATAAAAATTGTCAAGGGCTTGTACACAAGTTACTAGAGGGTAACAGACGGAGAGAGATAGGAGATAATATAAGATATGCACTCATTAGAAAAAAATAAGTTCATTGGACTCCACGGCATTCGTATATCAATTCGTAAAACGATAATGATTGACATTTGAACTTAAGACTGGTTGAATAATGTAGGAGCTCAGGTGATACTAAACATCCACGTATGCGGTATACAGCGCGAGATGGTTTATACTAGTGAGCTAGATTGCCATTGATTTAAACACATGAAATCCTAAAACTACGCATATGTTACTGCGTAGCATTTAGCAATGAGCATTTCAACTCACATTTAACGTTTTTTGATGCTGATGATGTTGTTCATTGAGGTTGAGTGGGTTGAGCTGATGGTTTTATTGATCTCTTCGTAAAATTCGTCCTGGAGAAATATTTACTTCAGCAAAAACAATATAGTCAGTTCTTTTATAAGAAACCACACACTTTTCTTTCACCACTGTTTCCCAATTACTTTTCATTGAATGAAGCTGACTTTTTTTAGAATACAAGTCGTAATATTACCTTATTACGAACAAAAAATATCGTATAGATCGATTAAAAAACCGTTAGGAATTGTGATTAGTATAATCTGGATAGCAGGGTCTGGCAGAAAACTTTACTGAATAAACATATGTATTTTAAAATGATTTTTAATGTTATTGCGGTCTAACATGTAATGTTTTTCATCTTTGAATCAAAGTCCTAATTCACTTCTTTAAAACATAGAACATCTAATTATTATATGGGTGCAGAATAATATATGTTTTCATTTTTACTCGATAAAAAATATAGCAAAAATATAATAAAATACATAGAAAATCCATCTCAAACCATGCGGAATAACTTTTTTCTCCCACGACGGATATTTTTGACCCCATACCAACTTTTTCTTGTCTCATTCAGATCTTTCAAATGACATATGAGTCATCTGTGTACATTCCGGGCCCAGATTTGCCCAATCTCCTTTTTACCCTTTTTATGCCGTGAGAGAGATTTACAAAAAGGGTAAAAAAATACCCATTCATTGACAGAAACCGCTTTTACCCGTTAAAGAGTAAACCGTGTTTACTCTTTAAATGTGGAGAGGCACTTCTAGCGGAAATGGGTGAATTTTTACCCATTAAAGGGTATTCGCAAACTACCGTGTGTACTACGATCTGTCAAACTTGGGTAGGGGAAAGTGGGGTAGTTTGGTCACCTTAAGAAACAATCGATAAAAATGCTGAAAATATTATGAAAACTTTGGGTTTTTGCGTGATTTTCAACAATTATTAGAACAATACACTAGATCTGTATGATTTCCGTTGTATTATAAAATTACCGAAAGAATGAGAGATTTTTCAAAATTTGTAAATTTTTGAGTCGATTTTTTACCGATGGGGTGAAATGAGCACCCTATTTTTGGTTGGTTGATTATCTCATATAATCTAAAAAATCAACTATTTTTCTCACTACACTTGAAAGTTATTAGTATTTATAAACACTCCGTGCAAAAAAAATGAATTTTTAAAATCATTCTAACAGTCAAAATTCATCATTCTAAAATGATGAACTTTGAAATCTCGCATAACTTATGATCTCGCCCTAAAAGCCATTGGTAACCATGTGTGTAGCACGTTGTTTCTGAGAATTTGAATGGAGTTACACGTTATTTAACAACGTTATGGAGAAGAAAGTATCATTCTCTACCTGCCTGTGGTGTTTGTTTCGATGCTTATTCATTTATTTGCTCAGAAACAACGAGCTACACGCGTGGTTACCAATGGCTTTTAGGGCGTTATCCCAGATTATGCGAGAAATGGCCATTCGGGGCAATATGGGCAGTTTTTTCAAACTTCATTTATTTCTTTTTCTTTACGTTTCGAACACTGACTTGTAGCAAGTCTATTGCTACATTTTCTTGTTAGCTTTGGGGTTGCATGTTATTTCAGATGAAATTTCAAGAATTTATGCAGTTTTCAAGGGGTGCTCATTTCACCCCATTGGCCAAACCGCCCCGACTACCCCTACCTTTTGCAGTACCAAGGGACGTGGTACCCAATCTGAACCCGAGTGGGACGCACCTGGTTTTACGGTTTTACCGTACATGCCGAAAGAAAGGAACTCGACCAACTTGCCCCAGTGCCGTCCCATTGAGGATTTTTTTCGACTTCCTCAGAGCCCTAGTGTACACAAATAATTTGCGGGCCAAGGATACGAAGCAGTAAACCCAGAGTAGGGTCGATGTACCAATAGCCGCATAGCTAAGAACAAAAATTCGTATAAAATCGAAAAATAACGCTAGCGTCATGATTTTTACATCATCTGAAAGCTTTTTATCTTGGTTTTGTGGGAAAAATATGAAAACTACGAAAACTCAAATGTTTGTATTTATTATCGCTTGTGCCACTATAGGAATACATGTGCCTATAGTAGCACTATTTCTAATTTATGTTCCTATAGTAGCATTAGCATCACGGCGTTGGCAAAATACTCATCAAAACCGTATTTTTACAAAACTTTTATATTTTTCCTACAAAGTGTGGATCAAAAGCTTTCGTTTGATATAAAAAAGTTCTTAATGCATGAATTATTTCGTATAAAAAAAAAATATTTTCTCTCAGTAGTGCTACTATAGGAGCAATAGGTTTACTATAGGCGCAAGGGAGCTCAAATTTTAAGCAAAACTAATTATTTCGATCATTTATTGAACAAAATCAAGCTGTGTATCAATGGTACTTAGATAAATAGCTACTGACCTTCATGTCAAAAAATGTTTTGAAAAGATTTATAGCAAAACGGCCGTAAAAAGCCACTAGTGCGACTATAGGGGACTGTCCACTAAGGGAACACCGACCCTAGATACTAGTCGGGTTCAGAATGGGTACCACTTCTAGTACTGCATTTGGTCCCTTGGTACTGTAAAAGGTACCCAAATTTGACAGATCGCGTTACACTTTGTTTGTTTGTTTGTTTGTTTATTCATTAGGCAGCGTAAGGGAAGCCCTTTTCAAATACTACCTCCGTGTCGTAAAACGCTCCATTACATACAATACTTATGTCTACTAACATTATTAAAATTATCTTTTCTTAACTTATTGTCTACAATTCCAAAAATCAAGGCAGCCCCTCTTAAAATTTGCTTCCGATGTTGAGTGTTTGATCACGGGAGGCATGGAATTCCAATTCACCACACCTCTGACGAACATTGTACTTGCGTAACTAGTCGTGTTGTTCAACGGAACGATGAAATTCTTCGATCGGCGGCTTTGAGATGGGATTAGTTTCTGATACAGCGCTATTGGGGATTGAGATTTAGCTAGACTCCACAAGAAAATGCAGGATCGGTATGCGTAAAAGTGCTGTATTGAACATCCAAGCAAGTTTTTCTGTAGATGACTCACTCTGCTATAACGGTTGAGGCCGTAAACATATCGTACACAGCTGTTGAGTGCAACTCGTAGTCTGTCCATGCAGTATGCACTTGGGGTGACATGCAAAGCATCTCCAAATAAGAAATGTGGCAGTATAAGCGCTTTGAATAGTTTGAGTCGCACGTCCGTGCGTGCAGATGAGGTGGTACTGTAGAGCGTGCGCAGACAACCGTAGATTTTACCACATTGTTGGTTGACGAGGCCATCCCATTCCAGATCAGACTGGAACACAAAACCAAGATTCATCGATTTATCCGTCCATTCAATAGGCTGTCCCTTAATTGTTATAGTAGGTAATGAATCGGTGAGAATAGTGTTGCGACGACGACCCTTGATAAACAGTGCTTTGCTTTTCGAATGATTCACACGGAGCTCGTTACGATCGGACCATTCAGCGACTCTAACTAGATCTTCGTTAATCATCCTTATCAATTCACGTGAACATGGTCCTAACCGTTTTATGTAGAGTTGGACATCGTCAGCATAGATTTGTATCGAGCACCACCTTAAAACCGTTGGGAGATCGTTGATGTAGCAGCAGAACAACAGTGGACCGATTACAGAACCTTGCGGCACACCCGAAGTTACCACCCCAATTTCGGAAACTTGATCTCCACAATAAACAGCTTGAGTTCTTCCATTTAGATACGATTCAACCAAACGCACGGCACTGTGAGAAAAGTTGAATTGCCTTTCTAGTTTCTTGCACATCTTGCGATGTGAGATTGTATCGAACGCTTTGGAAAAATCGGCAGTAGCAGAATAGCAGATCCTCTCTTATCAATAGTGGCGGCCAAATCATCATAAACGCGTAGAGTTGCAGTTTTAATACTTTGGCCCTGGCGAAAGCCAGCTTGACAATCTGACAGAAGATGATTCTCTGCGATGAAAGACGATATTTGTTGCGCCATAAGTTTTTCAAAAACTTTTGATAATGCGCATAAGATGCTAATTGGCCTGAGATTTTCAAGCGTGTTCAAGTGAGGCTTTTTCCGTAATGGCAGTATCTTTGAATGCTTCCAACAAGAAGGAAAACATGACGATTCGATAAACTTGTTGAAGATATAGGTGACTTGCTGTAAAATCAAAGGAAGCACGATTTTTATGAATCGTATTGGCAAACCGTCGAGACCCGTTGCATTTGACTTGATATCCCATACTGCATTCACTATCTCCCAGTCATACACAGGACGGAAGGAGAAACTCTGGGGGTGATCCTGTGATAGGAAAGTTGAAGTATCACTGGGTGTATTGCTGATGTAGCTTGCCAAAAACATGCGATTAACGTCATTTGGATCGAACTCGCAATCCGCTGAAGCGTTTTCCTTACCAGCTGCTCCTACCAATTTGATGCGCTGCCAGAGAGTTTTGGCTGGTAGCCTGCTGTCCAGGAAGCCACTAAGGTGAAGTGCTTTCTTCTTTTTAATCATCGTGTTGGTTCGGTTTCTTAGTAATTTGTATCGGCGTTTCACTTGTGTTTTTGAGTCCGACGGTGCATTTAACCAATCTCGATACGCCAAATCACGTTCCAGAATGGCCTTCCTAATGTCGTAATCAAACCATGTATTGTTCTGCCTGCGACCACAGCTGGTGCGAAGTGGAATATAGTGGTCGTGAATCCGTTTGAGATGATCGTTGAAGAATCGAAGTAGCTCATCAGGATCGTCAATGGAATGCATGTTATCCCAGGGAGCTAATTGAATGGCGACCTCCAAAGCTGGTGCATTGAAGTTCACGTAATCACGATAGATCTTAATTTTCGGTATGGGCGTAGCATCAAAATCCAGAGAGCTGAAGAGCAGATCGTGTTGCGAAAGTGCAGGAAAGCTTACCTGATTGAAACGTAAAACTTTCTGATTGCAGCTGGTAATGAACAAATCTAGCTGCGAGCATCCATTGTTATGAAAGAAAGTTGGTTCCTCACCAATCGACGTCATAGCAAAGCTCTGAAGTACTGCTTCGAAACATGCTCGTTTATTGCTCCGAGATGATAAATCTGTGTTGAAATCCCCAATGAGCAAAACGGTGTCGTAATGAACAGAGAGGTCAGACAGTTTGTCGGCGAGGAAACGTGAACAGTCGTTGTCTGGAGGATTGTAAACGGCCATGAGCAGCAGTGTTTCAGTTCCGAAATGGAAAACTAGCGCCAAGCATTCTGTTTTATCTTCAGAATCGCGTTGTAATACGGTTTCAAAGACTTTATGGCATCGTAGATGTTCCTTGTAATAGATTACGATTCCCCCGCCACCAAGACTCGGTAAAACATGCTATGCTGACTACAGAATTTAGTAGCATATTGCTCACTTCTTCCATTTTGGTCGATCTTCTGGCGCAGATACTCTGCGCATTACCATGACACACGTTCAATTTTCCCGGGAGAAGTACCGCATTCATCACTGCACAAGGGATGTTCGTCAGGGTGTGGTTGTTCAGCGAGGGCATAGAGAAAAACGAAGGAGGAAGCAATTTTTAGGGGGCTGCAAGAGAACACTTTTTTTAATTATCAACATTACACAATCTTCACAATAATACAACATAAAACAAACTCTAATAGTGGAATACAGATTAAAATACTTAGTTCGAAAATTGATTCAGTTGTTCCTCGGAATTGATAACGATGGGCTGAGCCGCGGTAGTAGACTTCACGATGACAGTTCCGTTCTTGGTATACACAGAGGCCAGTTTACCCGCTTTTTTCAGACGCACAGCTGCGACTTTTATCTTACGCGGGACTGCCGCCAAATTTTCGTTCACATACCCTCGTCGCGTAGAGTTTATCCCCAGATGATTCAGCTGAAGATCACGTTTCCGAAGGTATGCACTGTAGAAGTCATCTCTAAGGTTTCGCAGTGCAAATTGTACCAACACCAGGCTAATGTCTCCGTCGTTCATTGCTCCGGATTTGAGACGCCTAATGTCTACCGATGGTATCGATCTTTCGTCTATTCCAAGCTGCATACATATGGCCGAGAAGTGCTTCATCAGGTCCTCACCTCGCAGATACGGGATTCCACTGAGAATGAGCTCGTTCCTGTTACCCAGATTATCCATTGCTGAGGATATTTCGTCAACCCTTACGGTCAAACCATTAATCATGGCATTGCTGGTTTGAAATTTTGATGCACACTCTGCTTTTAGTGAGTTGATATCGTTCGAAACAACAGTCAGTTTCCCCTCAAGCTCATTTTTCACTGCGTCAATTTTAGAATTTATTTCGGTGCGCATTTCATCGATCAGCAATTTTGTTTCATTGAATTGCTTCATCAGCATGTGAACAGCAGAGTCCAGTGTGAGCGAGTTCCCATCGGTTTCGCCATCCTCGCCGGTTCTTGGACGCTTCACAACGTTGTTGATGTTTGACGGCGGAGTGCGTTTGGTCGTCATTGTTGCTCCGTATGTATGTGTAACGAAGGGGACTAGATGAGTAAATCGCAAACAATAGTGAACGATATCAACACCGCGTGAGAATTTGACGGAATTTTGTTTCGGTTATTCTGAACCAATCCGGATACACATCAGCAGGATAACCCGTACGGACAATCAACAGGGTCTACGGAAACCACCGGATATAACTTCGGGAAAAAAAAACGCGACGGATAACACCACTTTCAGGGTTGTTTAATGCGCGCTCGTATTAGCTACACATTTCTGCTAGCCGGTGTTTCACAGCATTCTAGATTTTTCACGTTTACCTTATGTGCCATAAAATGTTGAGCAAATGCAAGGAACATGGAGGTCTTTATTTCGTTTTTGGTTGAACACGAGGATCCGGGATTGTGTCCGGAAGATGGACGTCTGATAAATCGATTTCGAATAATTTATTCGTTTATCCGTTTGATCAACAGACCTCTTGTTGTTCGCTTCTCATTGTTTTTTAAATCATCACAATTCACTTTCGTTCAGATCAGAATATACGTAATGCAGCCCACAGAAGCTCAGACGGTTTGACCAACATTGACTCCGCCCCCCAAATTAGTCAAACCAATACTCCACTGCTCTGTGACGTCACGCATCAATTTTGACAGGTACTGGTCCTGTTGTTTACAGTTTGGACTTAGTACTTTTTTCGAATCATTCTTAATTTCGTGAAAGTTTGCTGCGAGGAGAGGTCAAATCCACTGCAGATACCCACGGATCGTATTATTCTATCTTCCTACCGTGAAAAATCGTCACCATCAGCATGCTGGTGATAGAAATGCGAAGATGAAAAAATGATGGAAAAAACGACTAAGTCCGAAACGCAAACAACAGGACCAACAGCTGTCAAATAAGTGAGGTTAGGCTCGTCATATGCAGCGATCTATTCGTACGACTGCTTGACGAACTGTCAGATTTTGTTGCACCAACATTACTCACCATATTTCGAGTGATCTCTACTCGTAGAATGCAGATGTGATTATGCAACCGGAACGGAGGATATTTTCGATTGTTACATAAATGCGATGTAACAGAAAAAAAATCAGATTTCAATCAGATAGAGGATCTTGAACAAGCTTGAACAATTTGACACGCGATTATGACTCAGCATCAAACACCGGTATTTTATTATTGGACAGATGTTTCCACAGTTAGATCTTAGCCAGTTCGGCGATAAAAACCCCAAAGTGCCAGAGAGGGTCTAAAATTTATGCTAAGAGTTTTCCCAAGGGAATAGTGGAATTTATTATTGAATTTTGCGATGTTATTAGAAATGTCTAAAGAAATTACTACAGAATATCCTCCACGAATTTCTCCAGTGACTTCTCTAGGGATTTATCCACGAATTCCTAAATGGAATCCTCCACGAATCGCTATACAAAAACTCATCCAGGCTTTTCTTCAGAAATTCCATCCAGAATTCGGGCAAAAATTTCACCAAGCATAACTTCCTACACGGGTTCCTTTAGAAATTATTTCAGGGTTCCACCAGAAGTTAACATCAGAGATTTCTTCAGCAATCTCTCAAAGGATTCCGCAACAAATACTCAGAATTCTATCAGGGATTCCTTGGAGAAATCGTCCAGAGATTCTCCCAAAACTTCTTTCAGTGGTATCTTCAAAATTTTCACCAGGGAATGCTCTACACTGCAGATAGTTACATCAAATTTTCCTAGAACAAAATCTACAAAAAAATCCTTAACAAATTAGGTATTCCTCCTTTAGAAAGTCTGCCATCACCTCCACCAAGAATCCATCCAGAAAATCCTCCAGGAATTCGGTCAGTGATTCATCTAGAAATTCCACCAGCATTTACTACATGAGGTATAAGATTTTCTTTGGAAATTCTTCTAATGATTATTCCAGAAAATTCACGTGGAATTCATCCATAATTAGTTTTAGAATTTCCAGCAGAAATTCCTTCAAGGATCCTGCAAAATGGTTTCCTAAAATAATCCACCATGGATTACTTCTGAATCAAATATATGGTATTTCTCCACAAATTCCCTCAATAATTCTTAAGTATCTTAGTGATGCGGCCAGAAATTTCACTTATACATAAATTCCTCACGGAACTCCTTTCGAAATTCGAAAAAAGATTTAATCTGAAATTACCTCAGAGATTCCTCCAGTAATTACTCATGATTTTTTTTATAGAATCCTTCAGATATAACTCCACGAACTCCTAGTAATTTTTTCATGGATTCCACTACACATTTTTCTAGAAATTCCTTTCAGCAAGAAAATCTTTAATTTTTTTTTCCAGAGAATCCTGCAGGAATCTCGCCAGGTCCTTCAGAAGTATTTGCAATTTTTTTTTCATTATTATTTTCAGATATTTCAGGATTTATTAAGGGACTTCAAAGCCTCTTAGAAATTACTTCAGGTTCTTCAACTTCAGCATAATAAACGTGCACAGTAGGCCGTCCCTTATTTTGCGAAAAGTTATAAGTTCGTCATTGTAAAGTGCTCGTTTTGGTAAGAAAAAAATCAGGTAAAAATTTGGAGTCCGTACGTGAGTCCCCCAACAGCTCTAAACCCATGTAACATTGGTAGATGAATATTAGTTCGTTTTGCTGAAAAGAGGCTGTATAAACAGTATTTTAGCTGAATAAGCTGTTATTCAGAAATCAATGTTACTTGGGAAGGTATTAGGTGTAGATGACCCCCATGCGCCAAATCGAGCACGCTGCTCTAGTGTACGCAACATGAGTACGAAAAGCCACTAGTAACAAATTGATAATTAGCATTGAATTTTAAGTGAAATAATATTTTATACTGTGGATATCTGCACGCTGACATAAAATTCAGAGCTATAAAGAGATCGTTCAAATATTACGTTACACAACAGGGGGAGAGAGGAGGTCTTCCGTAGTGTTACGGTCAATACAAAAATTTTGAATTTTTCATACAGTAGCTGTTACGTGGGGAAGGGAGGGGGTCTTAAATTGGCAAATTTTGCGTTACGTAATATTTGAACCATCCCAAAGAAAACAAACTTCTATGCTGATTATCAACGCGCGCAGGACAATTTGTTACTGGTGGCTTTTCGTACTCTTGCTGCGTGCACTAGAGCAGCGAGCTCGATTTTGCGCAAGGGGTCATCTACGCCTAAAACCTTCAGGGCCGTTGGGGGACCACTTAGCGTCCACGTACGGTCTACAAATTTTTACCTGATTTTTTTCTAACCAAAACTAGCACTTAAAATAACGAACTTATAACATTTCGCATTTTCGAAAAATAAGGGACGGCCTAGTGCACAGCCCTCACTCCGGAAGCACTGATAATGATAAAGACGCTTTTTACGCGCAGCTCGAACGCGAGTACGACGGCAACCCAAGCCATGATGTCAAAATCATCATAGGAAATCTAAACGCTCAGGTTGGCCAGGAGGAGTAAATCAGACCGATTATTGCAAAGTTCAGCGCGGCCATTCGTAGTACCTACTTCCAGCACAGCCTTGCATACCGATACACCTGGAGATCACCACTGCAGACAGTATCACAAATCGATCACGTTCTGATTGATGGACGGCACTTCTCCGGCATTATCGACGTCAGGACCTATCGTGGCGCTAACATTGACTCTGACCACTATCTGGTGATGGTTGAACTGCGCCCAAAACTATCCGTCGTTAACAACGTACGGTACGTGTAGTGTCTTTAAAAAACGCCGCCTGGAGGAGACGGAGTGCGAGGAGATGGAACAGCTGTGCCGGTCTCAAGAAACACGTAAGTTCTATCAGAAGCTCAACGCATCCCGCAACGGCTTCGTGCCGCGAGTCGAGATGTGCAGGGATATGGATGGGAGCATTTTGACGGACGAGCGTGATTTTAGTTTTCATAATCTTTCACAACAAAATCGACGCGATTTTCAACAATTTCAACCATTTTTTATTTGCTCTTATATAAATAGTCCTTGCTATTGGCTCTTGATGGTTTTTAGGCAGTGATATTCACAGGATCGTCCATAACTACACCAGATGGCTGTTTTGAATTCCAATTTATTTTCCTATTTTCCTTATCATTTATTTTCGAATTATCTCAATGACTGTCTCGCTTTTCATGCTGGTTTCTTCCCATATTACTGCCATCACTCAACTTCGTCGGTATTAAATTTTTGCTCTGGACCTGGTTGTCCACTCTTTGCTTTCCAATTGTCTTAGTTTTCTTATTTTGTTTTGTTGGTTTGGTTTGCCTGCAATCAGTTTTGCGGGTTTCAATTAAACTCTATAACTGGTTTTAGCGATAAGTGTTTTGTTTTGTGTGCTATACTATTCGAAGTCTTTCTAACATCCATTTAGTTCTGATAAATTGTTATGTTTCTTTTGTTTGTGTTGCTTTGCTTATCGATTTTGGTTTTCCGCTATTCTCTGTCGATCACTCGGTTCAGTTTTAAACATTTTGCTTCCAGTTTTACATTTTTTATGATTTGACTATCTTGTATGTGACTATTGTTCGGTAATTATTATCGATTAATTGTAGAATGGTGGTTTCAAATTTTCTTGTTAAAGTTTGCATCTGGTATACTTTCGTTCTGCAACTGTTGTGTTCTTTTGCTTCGCTTGTAGGCTGTTTGTGAGTATTTTGTCTGGATTCGAACCTTTTTTGTGTTCGACGTTAGCCTTATTTCGATTTGCTGGAAAAAAGATAAACATTCCAAGTCAGTGTTCCACACTACAAAGATGACTTTGTCACTTAACCTTACGGAGATAGAATGTACGAGAGGTCTGCGTCCATCTCTACTTAGACTTTGCTATAATCATATCGATACACGTTTAAACCTTTGTTTTTCATTCACAATAAAAGTACTCATTTTAACAAATCGATAGACGTTTCTTCTTCAGTTTTGTTTGTAAAAAAATAAAATCTACAATAAATCCTCAAATAATGACTATCAACAACAACAGATGTATGTATAAAGTTAATAATACGTTGTTTCCTTTACGTTTTGTTGGAAACGCGTCAAAAATATAGGCATTTGTGTTGGTATGAGTGTGTTTTTGAAAAGTTGCGTACATTGTTACTGTGTGTGAGTGTCTTCTTGTGGTTTAGTTTTTGCTATAGTCAGGTTCAGCGTGAATTTCACATAAGTACAGCGCATTTTAACGGTACGTTCGACAGCTTAGCTTTGCCTTTCGTCTCAGTTGAAAATGTATAAAAATCTACCGATTGAATAATCTCTCACCAGCGTCGTCGTTATCAGAGAAGGGAATTTGAGTGTGTTTGTGTAGAATGTATGGAGAGGAAAAATGCACACGATTTTCTTGCTACAATTTTCTTTTTGATTGCGAGCGACAACAGGGTGTCCATTCTGCGTGTGGTTGACTAATAGTTAATCCTGTTGTTGTCTAACTTGTCAACTACAACGTGTGAGATCTTTAGATAATTTCAAGATTTGTATTTTCATTTTACTTTGTTTGGCAACGGTCGGTCTTTTATACTTTAAAAATGATTATATGAATTCGGCTACTGATTACTTTTGTGTGTTACGTTACTTTTATCATTGTAGAAGTTTGCTGTAGTGTATTGCTAACATCCAGATAAAAATGGGTATTAATTGTGATTAATCTTTACCATTAGAGTTTGGTTGTTGTTCGAATGAGTTATGCGGTTTTATCAATTTGTAAAGAATGATTACTGGAATGGGACGTTTTATTAAATGACTGAGAAAACTGTTCGAATACTGCTTTACATGTGCCGGTTATAATTTCCTCTATGGAGAATTGGTGCTGGAATTACGATCGGGATGGTTATTTGTTTCAGTTTGCATCTCAAGGTTTCAAATGTACAACTTCGATGCATACTGTTGTTGTATGAACTGGATTGCTATGGGCTATAAAATGCTGCTGTTTGCAATGGTATTTGAATGTTATACAGTTGAATAAGCTTGGAAATGGATAATTACAATCAAGCTCCGAATGAAAAGTTTAAATGTCCGTTTGGGTTTCGTTTACACTCTAATCTTTAAATTTAAATTTGACGGCAGTGATAAAAAACCTTCTCATGTAATGCTGAAAGCATTCCGCTCGTCTGGGTCCTATTTCTCTGTTCGGTTATGTAGCAGCTCATTGGGAATGTGGATTTGTTATAGTGATGAGGTTGTACTTTGACAATGGATAATTAATATAACCAAAACGGGCACTATGAAAAGCAAAGATTTTACATAGTATTACATCTTGGCTTCCGCTAGTAAATAAACCAGAAATTTTATCAGACATATGGGAATATTTTTGTTTTCAGATATTCGTCTAGGATTTTTTTCCTATGATTTCCAAGATCTGTAACGGTAACATTTTTTTTCTTACTCTAGGAATGTCGATAAAAAAATCCTTGGAGGATTTCTTTAACAATATTTTCAGAGATGGTCTTCTGAAATTATGTGTAACTTGATCTCTGGATGAACGGGCTGGATTCCTATGTAATTTTGACGAATTTCCTAGATAAACTGTTCTGGGATGTCCTTCAGGAAGTGTTGGAGAAACTGCTGGAAACAATCCTACATATCTGGAGGAACTCCTAAAGCAATATCTGCATGAGCTCCTGGAAAATTAACCCTCGTGAGGACTTTTCCAAGAATCTTTGAATGAACTCGTGAGCTGTTGAGGAAGCTTTGTGGGTTTCATGGAGAAATCGATGGAAGGATTTTAGACAAAAATACCAGAGGAATCCCTGCAGAAGTCTACAGAATCCCTTTTTGGGAGTTCCTATAATGATAAAGGAATGAATTACCGAAGAAATAACCGGTAGAAATGGTGGTGAAATCCCAGCAGTATTTGCCTGTGGAACATTATATGAGCTTCTTGAAGAATTCCTGGAAAATGTACCGTTGGATTTGAGAAGAAACTTCTCATAGAATCTCCGCGTTAGTTCCTAGAAGAATCGTTAAAAAAATCTTCATAGGGTTTCTTCGGGAATATTTCCATGGATTTTATGTTCAGAATTGTTTGATGCTGGAGAAAATTCTAGTTGAATTTCTGAAGAATCGACTGAAGTAATCACTATAGGAGCTCCTGGTCAAACAAACCTCGAGAGAACTTCTACAAGGATCTTCGAATGAACTCATGAACTGTTGAGGATTCAGCTTACCTTAGCGGATTTTCCAGAAAAAAAAGTGACATTTTCATCACTACGGGAACCATCAATCAAGAGTTCTAGAGTCTAGGAGTGCCTCGAAAAGCGGCTACTACCATTTCTGAAGCAACATAATGTGCTGTTCTGGCCAGATTTGCCGAGCTGTCACTATGGGAAAAATGCAATCAAGTGGTACGATGCGAACCGCGTGGTTTTAGTATCCAAAGACCACAACCCTCCCGACAGCCCAGAACTCCGAACTCCAAACGATATTGGGTCTTGGACGGATGGAATTAAAAAAAAAATAATAATAAATCCATGGAAAACGAGCAGCAGTTCAAATCAAACTGGCGTTCGGTGGCGCATAAGGTCGATGAGACCACTGTGCAAAATTTTATGGAACAGGTAAACTAAAATGCACTGCTTTTCGGAGTTGGCAAACCAAAATAATAAATGAATATTTTGTACTTTTATATATATATGAATTGAGCTACCACAAGAAAAAAAGGAAGGTTTTGTATTATGAATTTTGACTGAAAGATACGATTTTTTGTTCGTTCCAGTTCCAGTTTTGCGCGAAGGAACTTTTTGAGTGAATTTCATGTGGGAATTTATGGAGGAATCTCTGAGAGTCTCCGAATGAAATTCATCCATAAAATGCTTGAGAAATTCTGCTACTACGTGCGGCTGGTGACTGGTATAACTCAGACTTTGTCCCGGAGTTGTTTTGAGTCATTATGAAGGCCAAACTTCGTAGAACGAGCTAGTTTTTAAGGGAACAGTGCTAAATGAGAGCATATAATTTCAGTTTCATTAGGGCCTGTACCCGAAAAAAATGCACCATTTTTATCGGTGTGTAACATTTTTGTCCGTGGGTAAAAATGGATGAAAATCTGGGTATAACTAGATTGGAGTGTATTGTTTGCATGTGCAAAATTTCATAACAAACGGTTCAGTGATTATTGAGATGGCATCGAAACAAGAAAATCGCTGGAGAATTTTGCGCGCCGTCATGGAAAATCCGTCTGCGAGCATGAGATGGATCGGAAGACAACTGGGAATCACCAAAACAACTGTCTCTCGGATGGTAACATCTTTTAAGGATTCCCAAACGACCGAGCGGTGGGCTGGAAGTGGAAGAAAATCGAAGACAGCTGACCCTGTGAAGGCCCGGAAGGTGTTGGATTATTTCAAGCGTAATCCAAACCTTTCGATTCGCGACGCGACTCTGAAGGCCAAGTGTTCCGCCTGGTTCGTTCAGCAAACGTATTTAAAGTCCGGAAGGCACCGAACCGGCGTGATCAACAAAACACGGCGGCCAAATCCCGCGCAAGGAAGCTGTATCGAGAATGGTTCACGCAACCAAAATGTGTGGTTATGGAGGACGAAACCTACATCAAGGCAGACGCAAACCAGATACCGGGGCTGGAGTCCTACGTTCCGGAAGACATAAGGAAGAAAAAAACGGATAAATTTAAAAAATTGCTCTGGCAGGCCACATGCCAATGCGGTAAACTTAGTAAACCGTGCATTACAACGGGTACCATCAACAGCAAAATTAACCGCACCGAGTGCCTCCAGAAGCATCTGTTACCCTTCCTGCGGTCTCACGGAGGCGAGACATTATTTTGGCCAGATCTGGCATTATGCCATTATGCGCTTTCGACGTTGGATTGGTACAGAGACAATAACGTTGTTTTTGTACCAAAAATCGCCAACCCCCCAAATTCACCAGAAATTCGTCTGGTTGAAAGATTTTGGCCAAAGTTCGAAAATCGTCCAAGGTGTTAAAAAACGAGCTGGAATTGAAGAAAGCATGGATGAAAGTGACCAAAATGGTTGGCCCACCATTGCACAAAATGTAATGAGGGGTTTTAAGGGAAAGGTGCGGGCTTTCAGCGAAGGAAAGGACATTGAATAAAGTAATTATGCTGAAACATTTTTTTTGGATTCAGCTTGGTTATAAAACCATTATAAAGCTAGGTATGCTGGTCAGCTCAAGAAAAGTAAACATTCCTGCTCAAGAAATGGTCAAGAAATTTCCCACGCATCGATATAGGCGATTACTTTTCTGTTGAAGTGCATACTTCGCTTAAAGCCTGATTCGCTACTGACAAGTAATTTCTTGGCCTATCTTGATGCATAGGAAATTCCTGTAAGGAGTCGATCAAGGAAGCATTTTTTTCTGATCGCAGTACGCAGTTGAAAAGCACTGTCAGTTCAAACGGGAGTCGCTGTAGAAAATTTCTGCAAGGAATCGGCGAGAAAATTCTTTAGCGATTCCTGTTCAGCAGCAAATCAGGCTTAAAACCTTAAACGTTATGAAGACTTGTTCCAACCGCAAATTATTTGAAACCATAACTTAATCCGCTACCCAACTGAGAAATCGGTTAGGACTCTACCTGAGCAGGTTAAAAAAGCTCAATATTATATGGACAACTGAAAGTAATATTAACTTGATAGATACAAGACATAAAAGATCTGGAAATTATATCTTAATTTACTGGAATAACATTGGCATATCATATTGAGCTCTTGTAAGATCTGACCGATAGCTACGAACCATTCATTTGATCTGCGAACATCAAATTTTGCTTTGGCTCAGAAGTTCCAGGAACAATATCACGTGTTGATTGTCGGCACTTCACTTTTACTCGGGACATTTACCATTTGTGAGAGAAATGGAAGAAATATGCCTTAATTCCATCATGAAACCACCAACAGAACCAAAATTACGTCGTTCGACATAACTTGAATATTTTGAATCACTTGAGTCTACACCACTTACTTTACAAAGTACAACCTCAGCACCATCTATAATTTGAAAGTAGTTTTTTAAACTATATCATCTATAACTGTTGGAATCAACCATCCATAACTTTGTTCAAATGGTTCCATCAATTGTGGGATGGCACTTTCAAATATTCGTCCTAGCGTCTGATTGGTCACTTTCTCGCATACATATTGCCATCGTTGCCATTGTGAGTCATACAGATTGATGCAAGTTGATGTATGAAAGAGTTTCTGCAATCTGCAAAATTTTGGAGTCTATTTCATTTGAAAAATGTAGTTGCAATTGCTGCACATAAGAACAACAATTTTTGCACGAAGAATATGTAGGTAATTATTAGAAGAAAATGAGACAATATGATACAGATTTGAGGAGCCATTAATTATCCGTAAAATGCTGAAAAGTCTCCCTTTTGGGAACATTCGCAAACACTCAATTTCCAAATCATCACTTCTCGCGTTGTCGAAAAAAGATATTGTTTATTAAGCATTTGATGGAGCATCTAATTGGTACTCGGTAGAGGAAGTTCAGAATTCTGTATTGTTTTCAATAATATATCGGAAGAGTACGATTGTTTCAAATTTTAGAACGGTGACAAAAATCTATTGAAAATCCAGCAATATAACAAACATGCACCAATCGATATGACTCATAAATTCCATTTTTTTAATTTCTTTATTACCCACCATTATATCGACTCTAGCAACAACTCGCCATCACTAGAGAATGTCTCGAACCCCTGTGATGCAGTAAACCTCCTCGATTCGTTACTACCTCATCCCTTTCGTCACTGAATATTACCTAACGACTTTTGGTTTGATTTTGAATTTACATTGTAGGATTTCAATTTATTGCTTTTTAGAAGGTGATTCCGTTTTTCCTTTTACTTTCCGGGTGCAATGCCATTGCCAACACATACCTATTTCACATATCTGCTTTCTCTCTCATTTTGCGTTGTACTGTGAGAGTGTGTACAACTGCCTCTTTTCCTCTAATCGGATAATTTGATTCGCTTTGCGTAGATTTTACCTACTTGATAACATGTTGCTTCCATCTGTTTTTTTGTCTTATTTTTTATGTGTTTTAAAAACTTTCTCAAACTTTTATTTTCTTTTCTGTTTTTTAGGCATACTTATGGGCTAATGGTTCTAATATTATGGTTTCAAACATCGATTTCCTTTGTGTTAAGTTATCTACAGACCAAATCACTGGTTTGGTTTTGTCACTTGGATTTTATCTAAGATTTTATACTCTATTTTCTTGTTATGAAAATTAAAAAAAAGTCAGTGTAATACTTATAGGATGATGTTTCCCATAATTTCATTGTGAGAACGGTTTATAGAAGAAATCGCTTGGGTTAAGAACAGAAAAGTTTGACTTTTCGGGGTAATGGAAATGTATCAATTTTACTTCTTATGAATCTTTTAAATGATCTTACATTCTAAGAAATGATTCTCCTAACTGTAAATCAGAAAAGATCCCGCACCACAGCCCGGTGGCACCGAAGAAAGTTTCCTCAGAGCACCGAGCATGGCACCTATACCTTATCACACCGTTTGAAATGGTGGCTAAATGTCAAATCGTTACCCTAAATACAATATACGTACTTGTCAAATTTGATTTTCACAGTAAATGAGCTATATTTTTCCTCTGGAAACACCACAAGTGTTTGGCTCGAAGAAAAACTTCGTTCCAACTTTTCGGTTCGGTTGCTAGGTTTTGATTGTTCGTTTCCCAATAAATGTGTCCAACCCGGTGACGACGATCCCGCTGGTTTCATTTCAGCACTTGCACATGCAGCTTAGCTAAAGTCTTTCTTTGATCAACGCTTTGGTGTTTAGAGTTTTTTTTTGTTTTGTTTCATTTTGGATTCTGTTTGGTTTACTTACTCGCTATAAGTTAAGTATCTGCGTTTTCTGTTATATGATAACTCGTTTCTTATTATTTTTTAATAAATAGATACACTTAGTTTCCTGAAAAAGTACGGTTTTCATCCTTAGCTCTAAAACTAATTGTAAGGTTATTTTCGAACTCGTCCTCTGGCTGTACTCATCCCGTGCACATGTTCTGCTCTACTTCATATGACTCCTTTTTTTTTATTTCGCAGGTTTTTCAACCGTTACGTTTTTGTTTGTTTAAAATAACCTGTAATAAAATTATGTTAATTTCTTGAGTGTGTCTTTGTCTTCTTTCAAACGTATAACTTTCACCGGAAGTAGATCCCGGTCAGCGTGTTATACATTTGCGAAAGATAGATTGTAATTAATTGTAGTAAATAATCATTTTTTTTGTTAGGATTAAATATAGGGTTTTTTCCTAGCACATTTATATTTGGTTTTCTAGAGATTTTTTTAGGTTAATTCGTATTACCTCCGTGCGTAGCAACGATTGTAAAATGCTTGTGTTTACTATGTGTTTGTTTCTTCGCTACTATATCACTTCTAAAATTGTTTGATGTTCCAATTTACGGTTACTGCTTTTTGTTTCTCTCGCTCCACGGGAGATCGATGCGTCGCATTGATCATTTGGATGTATGTGACTGTTTTTGTTCAGTGTGTGGAAGGAATGCGAAAAAAAATATGTTCAATAAGCATATTCACAGAAATGGAAGATCAATCTGGCATCTTTTCATAGTCTCAACCTGTTTCTTTTAATTTTAATTAACATTGTGTATTAAAAAATGGAGAAGTATCTGCTTTACGAAATTGGGAATTCTGACAGAAACTACAATATTTGGGTCAATATTATACTTTCCTAATACCTTTCACAATACACAGAAATCGCTCCTGGCTAATTGTTGCTCTACGTAACGCAAATTGTGCGTTTTTTGGCAAACATTGCGGTTTTACTGATATTGTTGAGTTTTGTTAAGATACGGTGAGAAGAATAGATGTTAAAGATTTTAATGTGGGAAAAATCAGTGAATTTCCAGTCCTTATGTTTCGAAATTTTGAAAAGATTGATTAAGAAAATTTTTGACTTCTTGAATATGTTTATCTCCTTAAAAATAGTAAATCTAATTTTATGGAATTTGTCACAGCTGCGCGTATAATCCAAAATGTGTCGAAAACGATTGCTAGTCAACGAACTTGTTCGAACCCTTAAAAGGTCTACTAGCTTCAGGTCATCCGAGCTGGCTTGGATGGAGTGCAGTTGTAAATTTATGAATCAATCATGCCCTTTGAATATTCTGAGAGATCAATAGACATAATTTTTCGTCCAAGCAACCAAAATTTTGGATAAAAGGGCATGTTTTGGCTTAATCAGCTTATTTTTCAAGTGATTGATCGAACATCAGTTTTAGAGCTGTTAAATGTAATGAATATCACGTGACTTTGACAATTGAATATTGCTAATATCATCCTTCCCCGTGGAAAAAGTCATCGGAAAATGTTTTCCCGGTGACTTTTTTCGAATAACTATCGGTTGGCATTATTTGCTGGTGCGATATTTCGCATGGGCAAGTTCTATAAGCTTTCAAAATTTTCAAAAATTTTGACATTTAACAGCACTGATCAGTTTACATAAAGTTGGTTCTAGTTGCTTATAAAGAACGATATTTATCTCCCAGTAAGAAATGAGCTTAATTCGAACTTATTCTGAACTCGTTTAGTTGCTGGTAAGTTCATGAGTTACTCCTTCCAGAATGAAGTTCTGGTCATACCCCGTATGCACTCTTAATCAGCAAAAAAGTTTCACTGAAACTGAATTTGTACCAAAAGTGAACTTCGGAGTTCACTTCTGAAGTACAATCCGAACTATTGGTTGCTTAGGCGGTCCACAGGTTGTCCACATATTATCCGTTCATAAAATTTTCTCACCGTATTTCGTATAAGGAAAGCCATCTAACTTCAAATTTCTTGTAGATGGAAGCTGTAATCAAAAAGATATTTGGTAAGCGATAATTATGCACAACTGGTACCACATATTTTTTTTTGAAAATAGTTCCAAATTTTGAGAAATAATTCGTTAGATGTATTTCGCCATACCCATATTTTCCGCGTTACCTTTTAGCGATTTTTTGTGCATAGTCACTAGTGCATGTGCGTTACTATGTGGTGAGTAGCGAATCAGGCTATGCATGTAACTCATTCTAGGTAACCCTGTAGCCAACTGGTAAACCGTGCTGCCTTTAGTGGATTCTTGAGCCATAACGTGATCAGGCTCAAGAATCTATCATTCAATCATCAAAAATGAAAAACCAGTTTATTCGTTCAAATCTAAAGAAATTTTCATGAAAATCTATCATTGCCACATAGATAGCAAGAGCAATGCAATGATAGATTTTCATGAACATTTCTTCCAATTTGAGCAAAAAAACTGGTTTTGAAAGTTTCTAAAACGATGATAGTTATTTTCCTCTTAATGTTAATTTTCAAATTTCTCATGAATTGATTGTCAATCTATCCGTTTCGCTTCGAATAGGGCCCTAAAATACTTGATAAAGGGCGAACAAAAAATTATCGCGACATATTCAACAGGGCATAACTTTTCTATCATTGGGTAAAACTCAATCAAATTTTGCACACTTTCTCATTGATGTGTATTGTTTACATGCTGTCAAACTCGTAGTCGTGTTTTTCCAGGCTATAGGCCTATTCACATGACGTCTCAAATCAGCTGATCGGGAAGCACTTTGACAGTTCTTCTATGAAAATGACAGGCCCGTGTTAGCAACGGTCCTCCACCGATGTAAACAAATGCATAGACGGATCTGTCACATGAAAAGGCCTATGGACATGCCCTATATCAACTGCAGTGATTTGCAGTAGACAGGATGTCCCGGGCCCGATCTATCTGACAAGCCAATCGAGCCCTCTGTCACCATAGAAGATGGTGTCTCCATCATGTCGATAGCCTGTGTTTTTCGATTCAACGAAAATGGAGGTGAACCAACGCAAGTCGAGAGAACAAATTCTTTCCAAACACCTGGAATTTCCTGACCTGTCGCACCGGCAGTTGGGAAAAATGTTGAACATTCACCATTCAACCGTCTTCAGAGTGTTGAAGCGGTAGACGTTGGAGCACGGCAAAGGAGCTGGAAGAAAACTGGGACCGGACAACAAAAAGACGGAGGGAAAGGTGAAGCGGATGATTAAAGCAAATACCAACGTCTCGAGCCGTGATTTGGCTAAAAAGATCGGCATGTCGCAGAGCTACGTTCAGAATGCAAAGAAGAGAGCTGGACTACATACATACAAGGTACAGAACTTCCCAAACCGCGATAAGCGGCAACAATCAACGGCTAAAACTCGGGCACGGAAGCTCTACGAGAAACAAATATGGCTGCTTTGTGATGAACGACGAAACGTATATAAAAGCCGATTTTAGGCAAATTCTGGGGTTGGAGTTTTTCACCGGCAAGAGCAAGTTCCATGTGGACGACAAATTTAAGAAGAAGAAAATGTCGAAGTTCGCCTCCAAATCTCATTTGGCAGGCTATCTGCTCTTGCGGACTGAGGAGTGAGCCTTTCGTGACAAAGGGCACAGTAAATGGCGAGATCTACAAATCTGAGTGACTCGAGAGGGGCCTTTTGTCGGTCTTGCAGCAGCACGACGAAGATCCGCTATTTTGGCCAGATTTGGCATCATGCCACTATTTTAAAAGTGTCCTGGAGTGGTATGAGGCCAATTCTGTCCATATTGTTCCAAAGGACATGAATCCGCCAAACCAAACTGTCCGAAACTGCGCCCAGTGGAGCAGTACTGGGCAATAATGAAGCGGGAACTTCGGAAGAGCAAGAAGACAGTCAAAGACAAAAATGACATGTTAAGAAAATGAAAAAAAAATAAAAAATAAACTGAGAAACTGGTACCGGATGACACTGTAATGATTTTGATGGAGGGCATCAAGCGAAAATGCCTTCAATTTTACACTCAAGGCTCCATCGGTTAACCTTTCTTTTGATTTTTGAAGTAAATATATGTATAAAACTACCCTAAAATTTTGGTTTGATTCTAAATATTATAAGGAAATTGGCATGAAATTTTCGGTGTCGCAATAATTTCGTGTTCGCCCCTTTAAAATCTTGTTATTATTGAATAATACTATAGAGCGTGTTCTTGCTCCTAGGGATGGTACACAAATTATGTCACGCTAAATTTCAACTTTTTTTACCCCTCGCCCCCCATGGGGCCCCCCATTTGTCACGTTTTTTGTATGAGTTCACCAAACTTTTTGTAAGGCTTGTCACGCTTGGCTTGACCCCCTCCCCCCCCTCGGAGCGTGACGTAATTTGTGCATGACCCCCTACTTTGGCATTTTTCCGGCTCAATTAATGGCTATATCGTATTTAAATTAAAATTTAAAAAATGGATTCAAATATGAACCTTGACACTTTTGATCATGTTTGACGTTCACTAAGTCGACAAAAAGGCCACAGGAGTAATTTCCTTTTTAACGTTTGCGGTACTAACATACAATTTTTATCAGTTCCCATATGATCAGATTTCGACCGATTTTTTTTAGCTTCATTCGATCGTGATTTTTTTTTAGATTTTGAAGAGTTAAAATTCGTCCAACGGTTCCGGAGCTACTAAGAATGCCGTTAGGGTAATAGATTATTTTGGATTGGTATTTTATTATTTTTGATTGCTAATTTCATGATGTACAGCTCTTTGAATCTGTTCATTGTTCGAAAAAAGTGTAAAAAGATTGAATATATATGTTGGAACATCGTAGGTTACTCTGGCATCACCTGGTTACCTCACGGATTTGGTGCCATCGGAGAAGTGGTCACATGTCGATCTGGAACAAAACCTAGCATGTGACCCATCAAATTTCATGATTTTTTAGAGCCATTCCATTGGTGATCATAGCAAACTACATCTGGTCGTACTTGGAATCACTTGCCCATGTCACGGATTCGAAGCCCCCAGCGAAGTGGCCACTTGTCGATCTGGAACAAATTCTAGCATGTGAGCCATCAAATTTCATGAATTTTCAGCGCAATTCGTTTGGTAATCAAAGCAACTACGTCTGTACTTGGAACCACTCGGACATGTCACGGGTTCGAAGTCCCCAGGGGATTAGCCACTTGTCGATTCAAAACAAACCCTAGCATGTGACCCATTAAATTTCATGAATTTTCAGCGCCAATTCTATAATGATCATAGCAAACTACATCTGGTCGTACTTAGAATCGGATTCGAAGCCTCCAGGGATGTGGCCAATTATCGTCTTGAAACCTATCAAATTTCATGAATTTTCAGCGACAATTCAGTAGTGATCATAACAAACTACATCTGTCAATTCTTGGAATCATTTAGTCATGTAACGGATTCGAAGCCCCCAGGGATAATACGGCAGGATTTGCAGTTGCAATCTGCAGATCTTATGATTTTCAGAGCAGTTTAGGTGGCTTGGAACATACCAGGTTATATCAAAATCTCTATTGAACTCTCATCGAATCAAAAGCAGACACTCGTATGAGTGTGGATTCCATACTCTGAGCTCGTGAACATTTTCGATATCAATCGCACAATTTTTTTCATCGACCGCAGCAAAATAAATTGCTGAGAATACAACTACCGAGAGTTTGGTGATTATTCGAAAACTGTGAGATGCGCTTGTTTTACCGAGATCTCGGCACATGTAACCAATCTTCGGTAAACATTTACCGAGATCGCGGTAAAAGTTTCACCGAGATTTGGATTTTCTCATACTGAACGAAAATGGTTGAGTACTCATCGTAAATTTGCATAGACAAAAAAATCGCTGTTTCGGCCGTGGATCATCCGTTCTCAACTATGGGATAGTTTAGAAGACATAAAACGATTACGAAGTATCTTGAACCATGTCTATTTAACTTACTGAGGGTTGTGGGTTTGAATCCCACCGGATTGGATTTTTCTCTAAATAACAAGAGCATAGTATATCTTCTTGCTTACTGCACGATACACAAATAAAAAGGTCAGTTGACAAAGAAAGCTCTCAGTTAATAACTTTGTAAGTGCTCTTAAGAACACTAAACTAAGAAGCAGACTCTGTCTCAGTTGAAACGTGAAGAAAAAACGAAGAATAATCTACCAATTCTGTTACCATACAGTACAATGCTAAAAATTGAACAGGGTTGTCATAAGTTTTCAAAAGCGTGACAGGTAGTGATAAAGACGCCCGGTAATCAAACACAACCAGAAATTTTCAACTAAACTCAACAAAAATAGGAATTTCTTTTAAGTTCTTAACAAACAAAAGCAATACACGAAAAAATGTAACATAAAACATAACTCTACTCTACGATCGAATTTGTTCACCTGGCACAATGTTAACCCATTAAATGGAACTAATAATACTAGGAAGGAAATCAAAATAATCAAAAGAAATCTAAACATAAACAAAATCCGAATATTCAACGAAATCAATCACTTAACAATGATAAGATAATTCTTCATCCTATCAACGTGTGTGTGTGAAAGTGATAAAAAGCTATAATCAACGATGTTGCGAATCGAACGCACCCTATTGCGTTCGCGGTAACGATGGCACAGACACACAAACGAACTTACAGTTTCACAAACGCACCGGTCTAGCAAACTGATCCAAGCGAATTGGTTTGTGTAAATTAATACTTAGGTATTGTGTTTCATGATTTTCAATTTCGATCATCGTAACCCCGACTGTTTGATTTCCTATTTGATCACGTCGGATTCGAGTCACATTTTGGTGTTGTTTGAAAAATTGTTCGTAGGCTAGTGTACAAAAACAGGTGGGCAAAGTATAAAATATATGACGTTCTAGGTCAGAAAAGTGCTGCTGCTAATAGACGTTTTCGGTTTTACTTGATTTTTCATTTGATTGCATGTTGCTGTAGACGTTCAGTAGTAGCTATTGTTCTTCTTGGTGGTACTCTACTTGTGTGCATGTATTTCGGTTTGATCTCGGATTTTTTTTCCACACAATGCATAATTAACTTTATTCACCAGTATAAAAAGTAACGTTTCTATTCTCTGTTGTGTTGTTGTAAATGAGTGTGTATCTCAAAGTAGCTGTAGTATGTGTAAATCTCGCACGTTTTGGAAAGGTACTACGCTTTTTTTTCTCACAATTGGATTAAATTTGTTTGAAATTAAAAAAAGCAGAACACATCATGCCTCTTTTCCTCATGTTTCATTATGTTCGTTCACTCAAAGAGTAATGCTTCCTAATGTCTTCTTCACGCATACACATAGACTTGCAATTCAGTTTTATTCGCATGACCTCCATTCTGAACGGAAGTTTGTCAACATTTTTAACTGTTTTTTCTTATCATTTTCATTTTGTATTCTACTAGATTTTTATTTATTTACTAAATCCTATCGCGATACGTACGTTCTTTTTTAAAAGTTTGATAACTTTCCTTTTACTAATGTTTAGTGTTGTTTTTTTTCTCCTCATATTCCCGACTCTATAACCTAACACTATTAGAATTCACAGTTTGACTATAATTTCTACTTTTGTTTTTGGTTTCTTAACTTTTGCTTTTCTGTTGTTGGTTTGTTTTCGAGTGTAGAAAAATGTTATTGTATGTGTGACTTCACGCTCCAGCAATCTCGTGTTTTGTTGAAAGGTTATCTCTGTGTGTTCGTAATGTGTGTTTATTGTGTGTTTGTTTGAATGTTCGTGTGTGTGTGTGTGTGTTTCGACGACGACGGCGACGATGTTTGAAGCGTATTTAAGACCCTCGGATCTAGCAGCCGTGGGAGAATTTCTATCCTTAACCCACCGGAATCCGGCAGGCAGAGGAGAAAGGAGGGATGGTGGTTTGGTGCGGAATTCCTCTTAAGAGTAAATGGTGATGACCTCTCGTCCGCCTCCTCGCACCATCAGCACTCGTTCCAGACCTTCGGTGAGGACTTCCAGGAATTCCATGTCTGCGGAGGTTCACGATTTGAGTCAAGGAAAAGTAGAAGTGCATTTTTGTGAAGAAAACTAAACAACTGAAAGAATATAAAAAATCGTTTTAGCCCGAAACCATTGTAACGTCTTTCTATTCGCACAGTTAACTTTAGGCAATTCCTGTATGAAGAATTTTGCTGTTATAAGGTTTTGAAGACGAAATACGTGTCAAATGTACAAATTGAAATTGAAACTGCGAAAAGAAACCACGTGCTCCGGTGGGGATCGAACCCACGACTCCCTATTAGTTGGATGGGCGCTCCAACCTACAAGCTGCGGAGCCTCTTGAGAGACCCCGACGCTCGAAGGCGTACTGAACTCGACTACCCCAAAGAATATGTAATCATCATTTCGCAGTCTATTGTTTCTTCGTACATGTATACATCGGAGCGAGAGAGATGTTATTTTCAGACAAAGGCATCGCGATCTAAATGTGAAATTAAAATTTGGAGGACATTATCCAAGTCAAACAAAGTCAAACACATGGTTCTGGGGTAAAAGCGTTCCTAAAAGTGAAATAATTTGGAAATTGGTAAGTTGAAAAGGATACAGTTGCTTTCCCGCTCCACATGTGTCTCCTTCGGTGGGCCAGGCAGGTTCAGTATGACCAGCTGAGCGTCGTGCGACTTGTTGACTATAACCTCGTTGAGTTTCACAGCCGTGTGCATTCGTCTCACGTTGCCTTCATCACTATTAAAAAAAAAGAAAAAAAATCAAAGGTAAGTAACAATCTAGGCGTGGGAGAGAACAAACAAATCGCTTTCGGTAATTTTGCTAAACGGTGTAAAATATGAAGAGGACTGGTCGGCTAATAGCCGCCACTTCCGGGAGCAATTTCTCTTCATTCATGTCCTCGACTCTATTACAGGCGCAGTGTTTGGAGGATAACGACAATGAGAATTTTAAATAACTTACGGCTTATAATTAGCTTTACTAGGCGATTTGGGCGTTTCATCTCCGGCGGCGCTCTTCTTGCTGTCCTTTCCGGGCGAGGCCACATTGTTGGCCACCGGCTGCGGGGATTGCTGTTGTTCCTTTTTCTCGGAATTTTCATTGTTTGCATCATTGTCGTTCTCACTCTCTTTGGTGTCCTTGTCCTTCTCGGATTCAGTCTGGCGTTGGGCAGGTGGTGGGAAAAGTGGATGGAAAAAAAATGTTTAAAATTCAATCAACGGACATAAAGGCGTGATTGGGCCGGGAGAATTTATACCGTGAAGATCCACCAACAATTTTATTCTTTGCTTAACCCGACAATACCCAGAACGACCTTTTTTTGCTAAAAATTTCTTTAATCTTGTGCTTTTGTTATAAATTTACTCATAAAAGGTCTATAAGGTACCGCGGGGCAAGTGGGTAAATGTACTGAATATGTGAATTAACGTTTTTAATTCATGCGTGAAACTTTGAGGCTATTAAGAACATTACGATAGGTAAGAGATTTTTGAGATTGTTCAACCATTATTGCATATTAGAGCGAAAGATTGTTAACCAATCAATTACTACTCCGTAACAAGTTGGCGGTGTACAATCTTCTTTTCATATTTTCGGTGTAAAAAAGTTTCGAAAAATAATTTCCTGTACCACTTCTAAATTGTCCCCTCTGACAGTTTTGAACTGCAATGAAAAAAGTTTTAGAATTAATTCGACATAGACCTAAAAATAACTAAATTGAAACACCGTCATTTTTCTAATCACGTGGGGCAAGTGAAAAGTTACTCATTAGAGATTGAATTTGTGTTTTCTCGTTAGGTAGCTATAAGTATATAAGGTGCGCAATTGGGTTGTTTAGTGAAGAAAAATTCACAGTTTGTTGCAGCTTGATCGAAAGAGCACATCATTCTAAGTATAACACGATTTTATTGCACTCCAATATCTCAATGTTGATATTATAAATGATTGACAAAAATTTCAATCCGTTGACTCAATGACGTTTCAATTTACACAATGACAGTTCGTCCCGAAGTAAAATTTGCCGAGGGGTGATTCAAAAGTGATTTCCATACTAATTTCAAACGTGTTTTAAAAATAGTTCCAGGTAACGGAAAATTGTGAAACTTTGGATTCTAGTTCAATTTTTAGCGTAGATTCGGAATATGTAAGAAAATTGATACCCCTAAACAAGCCAATTACCATAGAATAACAGAACGTACTGATAATTCAAGAAATACTATACTCAAAGCGTTAAAAGCTATTATCATGGCATTTCTCTGAAAAAAGGTTGTCAAATATTACGATATTAACTTGTGTACTTCGGACAGCCGATTAAAAGAAAGACGTTGATTGAAAAGTTCCAATATAAGAGAACGCACGGAAATCTAGTGGAATGTCTATGTAAAGCTAGTTGAAAACATAAAAAATGGAGTATAGGTCTACCCACATAAGAAAGTTTCCAAATACTTTATTGGAGGATTTCGTTTGATTTCTCCCGAAGAGTTATCCGACGTCAAATCCGATTTTTATAAAAACAAATAACAAGCGGAGAAAATTCTACAGAGCAGAAATGCAATTGCTGTCCTATGATGTAAGAACTACCATTGGAAATGTTGCAGTTAAAATGTTGTCGAATCATTTCAACAAATATAACTGAACAGAAGAAACTTCAAGTAACAAGAATAAAATGTTCCTTTTTTTACATGTTATTCATGTTATTGTTCATTGATACGCCTTAACAAATGTTAAAAGTAATAGGAATTGTGAATATAACTGTTAGTATTTGAATTTATTGCTCAAATCGATAAACTGTTCACTTGCCCCACTTGTGGAGCAAGCGAAAAGTAAAGAGACGTTTTTCAAAAACTTTTTCTGTACTTTTTACTTCAATTTTTCATAAAAATCAATTTCAGCATACTGCTTATATTTGGTGGGAGTCAAGCTAAAATATATACATAACCACATTTGTTTTAATTTAAAGTCTCTAGAATTTGGAGAAGCCCACCTATGCGAAATCCATTACCCACTTGCCCCACGGTACCTTATTGATCACAGATAAGCAATACATAATAATCCATAACAATCTATACAAGTGTAGACCTCTAAGGTATTCTAAGGCCTCCAATATGTGAGTTTTTGCCTAAAATCCTAGATAGTTAGCAGAAAATATATTCGGGGATAAGTCTTGCTCTACAGTAAGTTATTGTCGTTTTTCGCATGCGTTTTATATCTCTGTTAGTCGAACATCGTAAGGTGTCCAGAGGGCATCCAATATAGCTTTGGGTTTTGAATGTTTGAAGCTTTCTAGACTACTTACAGGCGGTTTCTTCACCACCGCTTAAGCTTTAAACCTAGTTTAACTATATGGGTAAACGTGGTTTACGGCTTAAGCGAAGGTGAAGAAATCGGCCCTTAGAAATTGAAACGTTTGAGATTTACAGCTTTGAAAATATTTTTCACAACTTTACACTTGTTTGTAGCTTGTTTGTAGGTGTGTAGTATAAATATTCATAAAGACAGATAAGGCCACAAGACCTTTTTGGATGATTGATTTGGACATTGTGCAGCTTACAGCTATGCGTAATTCAGTGCACTATGATCTAGAAAGCAGTTTTACGCGGAAATACCCCAAGTAACCAGTAAGCACGATAATGCGGCACGGTAACAGCATTATATGCGCATATAGGGTAATCATTTGATGCATGTCTGTTTTATATATGCATATAATGCTATTATAATTCCAGAAAAGGCGAAATAGCGTGCCATTATAGTGCCAAGATAGAACCGTGCTTCTCTGCACCACTAATGCTGATATAAGACCACGTGAGAAACGTCAGGTTTTTAGGGCGAATATTTTGTGCTTTCACGTACGCAGCCAGAGCGCTTTCGCGTATGCGGCCAAGCAACTGGTACACGAGGTAAATAAATTAATGAATGAAAACGGAAACCTCTAATAGTCCCAAGTAACCATAAGCACTAATAATAAGCCCTTAATCAGCATCATAGATGCATACATGCATTATAATAGCATCACAAATGCTTACACACTTCATAACAGCACTTCCGCTGCATAGTAATCCTATTACAGCATCATTAATGCTTCTAAGCCTGATGTATACAGGCATTGAATAAGCACTATATTGGCTTTATATTCGAATACAGGGCATGTTTGAATGCCATCCAGTGTTTTGACAGATATACCAGGTGCTTTGTGTTAGCATATAGTGGTAAGAGGGAGTAAAACATAAATCTTCTCACTACTACAATTGCAGGTTTTATGACGGGGAAAAGTGATGGTTTAAATTGGTCACTTTTCTTTTCAATACTATTCATCTTATGTGGCCGTAGGAGCAAAGGAGCAGGACAACAACTCAACAATACGGGTGTCGCAGGTTCGAGACGCAAAATGAGGAATTTCATCATCATAACGAGGATCAAAATGTGGCAATTGCAAGTCCTCAAAAGGATGATAACTACCAAAACGAATATGTCTGATACGGAGAAGTACTATCTGTATCATTTTATTACATTTTTTGCATACTATTAGAGGTTTTCGTTTTCATTCATTCATTTATTTACCTCGTGTACCAGTTGCTTGGCCGCATACGCGAAAGCACAAAACATTCGCCCTAAAAACCTGGCGAAAACAACTGACGTTTCTCACATGGGCTTATATCAGCATTAGTGGTGCAGAGAAGCACGGTTATATCTTGGCACTATAATGGCACGTTATTTCGCCTTTTCTGGCATTATAATAGCATTATATGCGTATATAAAACTGACATGCATCAAATGATTACTCTATATGCGAATATAATGCTGTTACCGTGCCGCATTATCGTGCTTACTGGTTACTTGGGTATCACAAGCACTTCTACGCTGACGGGTCAGTCGCTAGAAACTGAACTGGATTTGGAATAGTAAGCCACAAAATCAAGTTCGAAAGACAACTTCCATCAGCATCCACTATTTTCTCAACTGAGGCTGCCGCTTTGACCGAAGCAATATTACTAGTGCCCGAAAAGTCATCGGCTATAATTGTAACGGACTGTGCAAGCTGTTTAGAAGCATTGCTGAAAGGTTCATCGAAGCATCCCTTTATCCAACAAATTGAGAAAAAACCTTGAAGAGAAGAAGATAGTTTTCGTCTGGCTTCCAGGACACGTCAACATTGTCGGAAATGAAGTTGCCGATGAAGCAGCCAAACGGGACGAACTAGCTGACTCCTAAAAGAAGGAACCCCGAAAGAAGATTTAATTAAATTGGTAAGAAATCTGGTATATTAAAAATTTAATAAAACATTGCTGAATGAATCATCTGAAAATCAGCTTAGGGTCATCGAGCCTACTAGGTACTGCAACATGGATCGACAGACCAGCTAGTGCAGAACAAAAATGTTTAACTAGGTGTCGTACTGGACACAGTCGACTCACCAAAGGTCACATACTTGATAAAAAGTCGCCTCCAATCTGCAGCAAGTGTCAAAAAGAAAACAGCATAGAACACATTCTAATTCATTGCAAGCAGTTTAAAAGTCTCAGAGGCAAAATAGTCAATGAAAAACATTTTGAAAAATGACAGTAAGTCAGAAGGAAAATTATTAGCGTTTCTCAGAAGAGCGAAATTGTTTGAATTATTGTTAAGAATTAAATCAACTTTAAAAAGAATAGTTTAAATCCTCCATAATAAACGTAATTTAGTGAGTGATTAAACTCGCTATCTCTTTCAGTTTGAGCGTTATTGTTGTTTGTCTTGCAATATGCGTGCTTGTGAATATTTTTGATTAGGGCAAACATAAAAAATATCTTTTGATGGCATTCAGAAGACAAACCAACATTTCATATCACATTAAAAAAGTACAGATGTGTTATTTTTGAAAATTTTATAAAATGCCTTGAAAACAAACATTTTTTATCAGAATAACTTTCTCACTATGTAATACAATAAGAGAAGGGGGTTTAAAATCTTGAAAATTGTACTTACTTCGTTATTAAACGAGCCTTTTTGAACATCTTAAATGTCTAACTAATAGATTATACTATTACAAAAACTAGTCGCATTGTTTCAAGGTACAACGGATGTATACTGCATACATGCGTTGAGTGAGCACGTAGATCGTGACGGCCAAAAATTCAAAGTACCGTAATTCGGGGTGTAGTTGATCAGCGGGGAGAAGTTGATCATTCCCGTACCCACATGTATAGACTGTTATAAGAGCTATGTCACGATTTCAATTATCAGAATTTCTGAGTTGTGGCATTACCTGATAGCTACTCTTGATTTTCATAAATTCAGTTTGGCATTCAAGGTAATTATTTCATGGAAAAACAGATTTTTTAGGAAATGTTTCATGAACTGTTGAAGGGTTCTTCTCTAAGCAATCGACTTTTTTCCACGGCTATACAAAGCTACAGTTTTAATAAACTGTTTCATACATTCCAGATATGTTTTGTGTACCCAGTTTCGAATTTGTGTTGAGGATACAAATTCTTATTTTAGAGAAAAAATGATCTTTTTTCAAGAGGGTTGCTAACTTCAAAGAAAATTGCCTACCTTTAGGCGTTTAATGTGGTGTAATCTTTAATTCACAACTTTCAATTAAAAAATTACCCGATTTATCAATAAGTTGTAAGATTTTTAAGTCTTGATTCAGATTCAGAGACCCCAAACTTAGTGAATAGCATACTTCTTTATTTTAGGAACCTTATCGCAGTAATTGATCAACTTCACCCCGGAATCAAAAGCACCACTTTTTGATCTACAAAAATTGTTTTTGTTATTACGATAACAATTCGTCAAGATTTCGTTTGTAAATTCGTTAAACATTCAACCAGTACAGGTTTTAAAAATATTTGGATGATAATACATGCATCCCACTAGGAATTATAGCATAGAATCGCTCAAAAGTGATCAACTTCCCCCCAGTTTACGGTACTTAGTTCTCATCGCTTAGATTATCTAAAAAGTATCCCTATAGCATAAAATTTATTGCGCTTACTTACCTCACAATATATTTTTGTTGGCTATTCAGAAATTGAAGTACAAACTAACAAGTATATTGAAGGCCTTCGAATAACTCAAAGGTCAAAACTTGGATAGATTTATACAAATAATTATATACTTATTTCTTACTTGAGCTCGTTAGAAATCGTTTAAGATAAGTAAATTTACCGAAAGTAAACATAAGATTGAAAAATAGTAAAAAAAGTGTTTTTTTTTTGCCAGAAATAGGAGAGAGAGTGAATAGAGGAGAATAGCGTTAGGAAAAAAGGTCCACAACATCGATGTTACTGAAACGATTCAAATATAAACTGTCGAATCGATTCACTGATTTTATCGAATCCTTTGCATCGATGTTTTTGAATCGATTCGAATCGAAATCTAATTGAAATTTATGAAACTTGAAATGTTACCAAATACATTTGCATTCGTTTTTAACATCTTTTAGTTAAATCAGCTTGAAATTTAATAGAAAATACTAAACACTTCATGGATGTTTCAAAATTATATATCTCTTTCATCTACTTATTAAAAAACACCTATTGATTTTACCAAATGAATCGAATGATATAATCCAATGAAGAAAATCGATTCACCCGATTTCAAGTGCTACAAACATCGATTCAAAAAATCGATTAAACGGAATCAAACATCGATTTTCGGAACATCGATTCAAAATCGCCCAGCGCTAGAGGAGAAGCACCTGATTTCCTTGTTTGTAATGAAAATTAGACCTAAAATATTAGAAACCTCCAAATTATAGCATGTTTAGAACAATAAGATCGTGGTAGATATTTACGGTTTAAAGATGTCTAAAGAGGAAGTGTTACCAATCATCTCGATACAAAATCTTCGCCCCCCAAATCTAGACATACCTCATGCTTTTCTTCACGGTCGTCGTCGTTGAAGATGTCCTTGTTCTCGGCCGGATCGGCAAACCTAACCTTCGATGCCGTTTTGGTGTTGTTCTCGATGTGGTGATGGTGATCCACAATTGCTTGCACCTGATTCGGTTCGGAGGTTCGTTGATGGAGACATTTTTTCATAGCGAAAAAAAAGGTGAGAAAAACAAACGGACCAAATGTTAGAAAATAAAAATTCTGTTGTTGGGAAAAGCGAACAATGGTATTAAATTTAAAAACGGTTTCGTTCGGCTACCGGACGCCGGCCGGTTCGCTGCTGATTTAGCATTTTCTTTGTTTCATATTGTCTGTTTGCGAGGATGGTTTTGGTTATATAATGCATAAAAAACGACGGAACGACCAGGAGGAGCACTGACGACGGGCAGTTATGGCCCGAGAGTAACAGTTTGGCGCTTCCCGTTTGCCTTAACGAGATTTGAAAATTATTCTTTTTAACGACCGGACGAGACGATTTATAATAACTGCGGAAAGTTGAACTACTCTCGAATTGCAGATAAGATGTTTTATGAGAATTTTATTTAGTGCGAATCGGTTGGATGTTGACCTTGCAGGGGAGAAAATGTGGAATTTTTCATTAAATTTTCTTCAAAAAAAAGGTGGACAAAGTAATTTTGAACATGATAGTAATGAAGTTTTATGGACAGTATTTTTTAACTTACTCTATATTATTTAAGCAAAACTAAACGTGCTATTAGTTAGGAGATTAAAAAATGTGACACGATTCCACATTCTGTGACAAGATTGAAGCATTCTATTCAATGAACAAAATCAAAAATAAGGAAATTATTTTATTAGCAATCGTTAGACTTGGTATTTTTATAATCATGTGTATTTAGATCTTACTAGAAATTAGAAATAACACTTTAATCTTTGTTTGGAGTGGATTTAATACACGACGACAAAAATGTGAGCACAGGGATGAATGATAGAATCAATTTTACAATGAAATGGAGCCGCATGGTCACATGAGTAGATCAATTTGACGAAACAAAAATGACCATCAATTCTGCGTTCATCACTAAAAATATATGGTATCCTAGCAACTTATTCATGAATTAGAACATGTTTTTTCGAGGGAAATGAAAGTAATAGTGATTTCAAAATACTAAAATGAGAGCTGGCAGTATGTTTTTCCTATAAGTATGCCACAATGTCAATTGACCGAACCTGAATGAAGTGTAATCTCCCATTTAGTGCACGTCTTTCGGTGGCATTTGAATTGTTGGTCCTGTGTTGATTTATATACCGTATTCACACAACGTTTTCAACGGTTCACCACTCGTTATTAGGAATTACCATATTCCATTGCCGGCACATGAAGTACGACCCGGCCAACTTGCCTGCTCTATGATACTTAATACGCCTTGTCACGTTTAGTGCCCCCCCTGGTCGTTATTTCTTCCAGGTTCAAATCATAGGAAACATTTCTAAAAAGTTTACGAAAAGAAAACGAGTTGATAGGTACTGCGACTCGCTCTGTGCTCTCGCTCCTGTTGATGACAGAAGCAAACTGCTTCCGGAAAACGATGAAAATTTTTCTATTGTATACTATCCAGACACAAACTAAATGAGAAGACCATAACAACAGCGATAAAAATGTAATCAAATTAGGGAAAGCGAAAGAAAGAAACACTGAGCATCCTATTTCTGGGAGCAGAAAAAAAAGAGATTCAACGAACTAAACAGCTAGGCACTAACGAACGATGAAGTCTACATTATATTTTCTCATAGTTCAATTATGCCGGTGGGAAATGAGTGTGCGGAATGCAACTAGAATACAAACGGTAAAGTTAAATCGTGAAAAGATCCCACACTAACGATTCTGATTGCAACTAAGGAAATTGAAATTGCAGAAAATGGAGTTATTTTTTTTTCTCTCTTTATGTTGTGAGTTATTGGCTGCCATTTGAGTTGACTCGGAAATGATACCGGTCCATGGCTGGTTATATGAATTGCATTAGTAAGTAAAGATGGTGTAACTAAAAAAAGAGCAATTGTTTTATTTAATTCTAGGTTTTCCTGACATTGTGTTGGATAATAAGTACAACATTGAGTTTTATGAAGGCATGCAAAAATAATGATTCAGAATTGTAACAATATGTGTGAAGGTAATTACAGTTTTACATAAGATTATTAAAAAAAATAATAAAAAGTCTTCAATAGAGTTCAAAATATCTATATTTATCTATTGTACTTTAAAAGAAAGGATGGAACATCTAGCATAAGACCGTTTCGTATAAATTTAATCGTGGAAATTTTCCATAATGTATACTTGGCAAAAAAAAGTTTTCTTCAAAATAATACCTGTTCTTCAAAAAATCCTTTTGCGAAGCGCCTTTATGCAAAAGAAGTCATCGCTTATTTGAAAAACAAAAACAATGAAACTTGTTTTTCGAATAGATCTGCGGTACTTTATTCGGAAAATTAAATTTCAGTGTCGCACAGTATGATAAGTCAAAGTTAATTCAAAATTCATAATCGAACTTCTTTGGATCCTTCGTTTGGCACTGTACTTTTTGGTTAGTGGAAAACCAAAGTTTTTCGGCACCAGTCTTCCGGTGCGACGAGAACGACCATCGGTTGCCATTTCCACCACTTTTCTAAAAGGTATATAGGTACTACAAATTTCAAGAGGAAACTCTCCTAATAACTGTAAGAGAAGAACTCCAAGGGGGAATTGGCAACGGAAGACGAAGTCCAGAATCATGTCATTATACCGAAACTTAAATAATTAACTTTTCAAAGCACTGTGGCTGTGACTGAGGGAGCCATGCTCGAACGCGCTCAATACCTCCTACTAAATGCAGAATCGGTAAGTAGAAATAATTTAATTGCATAATTTAGGGAAACCCCGACAGGTTTTGGCTTGGCAGTTACCTCCCGATGTCGCACGGCGGTGCTGCTAGGACACCGAACTTTAGTCATAAATTTGTCAGACAAACAACAATCGAGCGTGTACTCAAAAGTTGTGCTCCTCAGCAAAGCTGGGGGAGCTTTCGCGCGGAAAGATGAAGCTGTTAGAAGAAAAAGCAAACAGTCACGTGTCACTAGCCGCAGTGGTTCTCAATCCTTAAGTAGTTATTATCCTTTTCAGTAAATCAATTGTCACCCAACACGCAGCAACGAAGACATTGTCATCTCCTATTCTTGTTGCAACAATTTCATTCTGCAACCACTTGAACATAATATGACAATGATCTATCACTACGTACGCAGCGATTTTCTGGGCTTCGCATTGCAATTTTTGAGAACTTTCTCCGTGTCGGTTAACATTGACACATTATCGAACAGCATCCATTAGAACAAAATATGGTTTTGTGTTTAAAATTAAATTAATCGCAATGTTGCGCCCTGTGATTGTCATGACAATTTTGCTTTTGATTGTATCCCTATCCGCAAAAGTTGGGACAAACGGTTGTGAGCGAGCTTGCTTTGTTGTTTGTTTTTTGTCTGTTTTAATTACAATTTTATTCACTGAAAATTTTATAGTACATCTATATTATTCTTCCAATAGTTTTTAAAACAAAAAAAGTTAATAAATAACTACTCAACAGTGTTATCTGCAAGTAATAAACTGAAGAATGTTGAAAAAACTAGGGAACCGGACTCTATTCTTGATACTTTGGTAAATTTTCGGAAGAATGGATTTCAGACAATTTGGCCAAGGAAACTCCTCCTATATGCCGAAGTAAATCATAGAAGTGCTCAAGTAGTTCTTTGCCCTATAAGATTGTAAAATTAGTTTCGAATCCTGCTGTATAGGGACCTTCATAGATTCTAGAAGTAGTTTCTTCAGGAACTCACCAATGAATTCTTCAATGAATTTCTTAAAAAAATAGTTAGTTCAATAATTGCTGCAGATACTTCATTCATATTTTATCCAGCAATATTTGCAATAAATGTATCGAAGTATTAGACAAGTTCCTAATGAAAAGTCTAAGAAATTCAGTTGTAATGGATGTCTTCCAGTTTTTTTTTTCCTGAATGCTCTTAAGAAATTGCATCGCTAGTTTTAAAAAAGTTTCGAAACTTATTTGGAGATTAGGAGCTTTGATTCTTTTCCCTCTGGGTGTTCTTAATAAGATTCTTCATTATTCAGGAGATCCAGCATTCTTCCAAACATTTCTTCAGGAATTAATCGTAGAAATTTACATAGATTTGTCCAGAAAATCAATAAAAACACTAATGAGATTTTGAGTCAATCATTGAGATTCTTCTTTAGAGATCGCTTTTGGTATATTTTGTGGAATTGCATTATTTTTTTTTCAAAAAACGTCAGATTTTTGTTTGGGAATCCTTGCGATATTGTTGTAGGTATTTCTGGATTATTTCTGGAATACCTATAAGAACTATTTTTCAGTGATCAAGTCACAGAAACATCCAAACTTTTTGATGCTTCTTCTCCCAGAATTCAAACTTGGTTTGAACTGAGAACAACCTAGAACATTTTTTACAGAATCTCTTGGAATTTTCCTAGGCATTGTAGCTGGATGTTTTGCAAAACTTACATCATCAGATCTCTCCAGAAATTCCAGCTAATTTTTTTGATTAATTCCCACAGGATTTTTTTTTTCAAGGAATCCTGCTAAATTTCTTACAATGCTCTCCAAGGACATCTTCAAGAGTTTGTTCAATATATTCACCATGGATTTATTGAACATGTTCAAAAGCTTCTGAAGAAATTGCTCAATGGGCCTCTATATCGTATTTTCCAATGATTTCTCCTATAACAAGAAAAAATCCCTTGTAAATTCGATTTTTTACAATCTGCCAGGAATGATCGGCTCCAGGAGTTCCTCCAAGGATAGATTTTTCAATGGTCCCTTCAGAAGTTTATCCAAGGGCTGCTCAGTGAATTTGGCAAAGCATTCCTCGGAAGAAACCTCTAGGAATTTGTTTGTAATTTCGAAATTGATGTTTCCAGCATTTGTCACTGAGAACAGCAACCTCATGAATTGTTCCAAGGATGCTCCCGAAAATGCCTTCAAGGACATTTCCAATAGTTCATCTAGGGGCTTTTCAAGAAATTGTGTGAAGTATTGATGCTTGAATGCATCCAGATCTTGTTTTAAAGTTGTCTGTGATTTATTTTTGATACCTTCAAAAAATTCTAGCGGTATCTCTTAGAAAGGTAGTCATAGACACATTTTTTTTGTTTATCGAGAGATTTAAAATTTTATACCACAAATTTAGTGAAAAATTGAAATTGGATAACTTAAAACATTTTTTCCAGATTATTGATTGAAACAAAAAACTATGGAGGGCATCCACTCTCCTTAGGATTCTTTCTTGAAAAGTGGACTAAATGGAACCAACATCATTTTTCATAACGAATAACTTCATGGTTTGTTTCCAAAGTTCTTCATCGACTATCCTTAGAGGCTGACTACTGATTTTGAAATGATTTTTTTATTATTTACCCAAGAAATTCCATCACATATGTCGTCTTGAACTGCTGTTTAACATTCACTAGCAACTAGTTCAAGAATTCTTTCCGGCGTTTCGTAGAATAATCTTTCCAGAGCTTGGAATTTTTGCTGGGATTTATGAAGGAATGCTGTTATGAGTTTCAAGAGCTGAACTGAATTCGTACAGTTCTTCCAGGAACATTGGCAGTATAGAAATAAACTGTTTTTTCACAATGGATTGAAATTCATTCTTAAGAATTCATTAATGAATCTATCTATATGATTTTACCGACGCTTTACAACGTGGTTAGAATATATACTACCGCCGTGTGGGGTGACATTGGGCCTAGGAGGTGACACAATTTTTATTTAAACTAGAGTACTTTAATGTTGGGAACATAAAGATATATTTAATTTATTATTCTTCCAGGATATAATAATTAATGAAAAAATGCCTCCTAAGTACTTCCGTTGCTTAGTTATTGAAGTTTCAAGCCTAATTGAACTTATTATTCTTCCAAAAAGGCATCGTTCTTTAAACATAACTGCTGATCTTTATTCAATGACAGCTTTAAGTGTGATTGCTTGTAAGATATTTTGAGTTTCAGGTCTTAAAACCTAAAACCCGTGGTTGAGAATTTGGAATGTCGGAACCGACATGAAACGTTTGGGCATAGAACTATTTGGTCACCTCGAATTGTCATTTTCTTTCAAAGCTTCATGGTGAATCAGTTGATTGTGACATCCACCTATATTACACTCCTTGAGCACAAATGACCGTGCTTCAAAGAATCATTTCTGTAGGCAAGTTTTCAGCGCTAGTTTTTACCAAAAGGGAAAGCTTACCACCAACGATGATGTGACATACTTTTCAGCTTGGAGCGTGAAACTTGGTTCAGCTATGCCCATTCGATTTATTCGGAAGGGCACTGAACTTTTGATGATCGGCTTCCTTGCATGACGGTGTCGATGGCGTCGAGTGATAATAACTTCTCGCGTTGAGTATCATACAGGCATATTTGCAGTGATCGATTTCTCTTCATTGATTTTCTCTTTGTATTAGTAGTGTCATTCGACGAAATGTCCTAAAGCCGTCCAAAACACCTTTATGGAATTCTATAGTGACAACTTACAAAATTACTTCTGGTTGATAAAAGTTTGACGACTGTAGTGTGAACCGGAATTGTAATGTTATCGGCCTTAACAGACTAAGTAGCAGCAAAAACAAAAGCAATTTGAAATATATAAGCGATAACATCACAATTCCGGGTACTTCAGATATCGCGCCAAGTATTTTTGTTTGCATCCTTGATTTATTGCAGAAATTGCTTCGGGGACCCTTTCAGGAATTTACTAAAAATTTGCTGACAAGGAAAAGATGATTCCTTAAATTGAAGTAGAATGTTGCATGATTTTTTGATGAACCTCTCGAAAAGAACTAATTTCTTAAAAAACATGTTTTGGAAAATTTTACGATCATTGCCACATGAACCATATTTTCATTCCATTTATCCGCCTGCTTTCACACAACACGGATGACATTTATCGTTCATTGAAGAAAAAGAGCCACGAAAGAGAAAAGACAGGCACACACCATTCACTGTTTGACGCCGATCACTGTGTGTCAACACTTGTAACATTCGCTGACAAACTATTATTCTGATCAAGAATAATTAACAGCAGCGAATATTTTCCATTTTCTGTGCTATGTTTGCAACAAAAGAAGTATTCGATGATCCAATAGTTTATAATTAAGTTGTTTGAGGTTGCATTACCAGAAAATATGGAAGTTATCACCAATTTTATGCAAAACATTAATCGCCCGAATGACTCGATACCGTTGTAAATAGTCTGTGAGAGTTGCTGCTTTTGAACGCTCTCTCGACACATACTGTACGAGAGAGTGAATATCAACATTCATAGGGCTCTCCTATTGCAATGTGTCACGACGAGAACTATTATGGTTCACTCTCTGAATATGGTTCGATCGACTTATTCGGATCGAAATCCAATCACTAAGTTTAAAGTGCTAAGGAATTTCTGTAAAAAAATCTGCATGTTTCGGTCAAAGGAATAATGCCTGACGATAGTTCTGGTAGAATTCAATTGCCTGGGAAAATATTAGGACGACTCTCATAAAATATTCAGCGCAATTTTTCATGGCGTGAAAGAGTTTTTGGAAAAACCGCTAGGATATCTTTCGAATGCCTATATAAAAATAAGGAAGGAATACTTGGGGAAACCAAATGAAGGAATTACTTGGTGAACTTATAGAGCTATGCTGACCGATGTCCTCAGTTGGATATCAGACTTAATTCTTAACAAATTCTTGGAATGAATGCTGAAGACGTTTTTGGAAGAATATCTCATATGCGTTTCAATGAAACTCCTGAAAGAGTTTACCTCCTAAGTCGAGTTTACCATTAAAAACTTAAAAATGTTTTCAGCAATCATTGGGAAAACATCTGGGAGAGTTCCAGTGGGAATGGATGAAGGAACTATTTGGAAACTCCTTAAAACAAACTCTTGGTGTTGTTGTCAGCGATACAACCGGATGAATTTTTGAAGAAATTTCTGAAAATTGCACGGAGAATTGTTGGTGGAGATAATGTCAGCAATGCAAAAAAAAATTAATAAAAAATACTAAAATTATTTAGGTGAACCAACGGAAGTCAATCAAGAAGAAATGAGATTTTGATAGGAACTCTTAAATAATTTTTTGAAGTTTTCTTGAAATGATCGCTGAAGTATTCCTAGTATAATTCCACCAAAAACTTAATAAGTTATGCCTAAACATTTTTGACGTTAACTACGTCTTACGGCAATATACTGGGTTACAATTGAAAATCCAAAATGTTGCGGCCGTCACGATATTATGCAAGATTTTGAATACTAATAATTCAGCCATTTATCGGTAGATTTTCAATATTTTCCCACCAATCGGTCGGGAATTTATACAAAATTTTACTCAAATGGAGAAAATTTTTGATTTTTGACGATAGACTGTCGAAAATTGGGAAAATGTCGACCCCTTTCTTACGCAACCAAACACGTTCAAACACGTGGGTTAGAAAGCACACTATAAAAGCAGACCAATTTCTGCTTCTTCGCTCATTCTTCTTTTGACGTTAACTACGTTTTACGGCAATATTCTGGGTGTCAATTGAAAATCTAAAATGTTGCGACCGTCACGAAATTATGTAAGATTTTGAATACTAATAATTACCAATTTCTGCTTTTTCGCTCATTCTTCTTTTGACGTTAACTACGTTTTACGGCAATATTCTGGGTGTCAATTTAAAATCTAAAATGTTGCGACGGTCACGATATTATGTTAGAGTTTGAACTTTGAAGGCTGCAACTATGACAATCGACTAAAATTCAAATGCAGAAAATTACTTGGCGTAGTTAACGTCATGCGGTCGTGTCTTGTACACAACTCCCTCTGATTTTTTCGAAGAATTTCTAGATCTCTACAATTTATGATTTTTTGGAATAATCGCAAGACCTGGATAAAACCTACAATGAGATCTTTGACAAAAGCCTTTATTTTTGGTGTACTCCAAGAATTACCCACGAAGTTTTTCAAGGTGCTATAGAAAATCTTTTAAAAAATCAATCATATGTTCGAAGTCCATGCCCTGAGTTAGTTTTTGTATTTCGCCCGAGATAGTTTTTTTTAAAGTGTACCCTGATTTTCAATTCTACATTTTTACAAACCCCTTGATTGAGAAACACTGCGCCAAGATTTCCCTATGTTACCATCGATTGCTATAATATTAATATTGTTGCTGAGAATATACACGCAGCCCTCTAGCGAAATTAAGACTAACGGTGCGACACGCACCAAAGCATATGGGAGATGATTACCGTACTGAAAACGAATTCCTTGAGTTCTTCTTCTTTAGAGTTCTGTGGAAAAAACGAAAAAAAAAATGGAAAATTGCAAAATGAGCAAGGTCATGGCATCCATTAAGAATTCACACTGGCATCAACTTAAAAGTGACGGCAGAAGGCAAACACGTGTGTTACGTACGGTGACGGCGACAACCGTAGAGCGATAATTGAAGCATTTAGTCACGGGAGGAGTGATGATGGAGTTGCCAGCGCAACTCAATTCCGGAAGGATTGTCCGTAAGTTTTAATTAAAGCAATGCACCTGTCCTATTTTAGCACGCGATGTTATTCTACTGGCATTTGCGAGCGATTGTGACAGGTTGGAAAGCAACATCAGCTGCAGTTGTGTCCTTTTGTTATCTACACTGGTTCAAAGATAAAAAGACAGCGGGGGACGAGTCGTTCTGGACCTGTTCACCATACATACGTTTGAAGAGGCTTGGTTGTGTTAGCGAAAAGAGCGGTTCCACGCCAAATCGGTAAACGATGAAACTCGACTACCTTGGATTCAAATGGAATTTTGCACATAGTTTCGATATAATAGAATAAGTTTTTTTCCACTGGTGGAGAGACCATTTAAAATCAAGAGTAACTTCTGATAAGGGCGTAAGTATTTTTAGCATCACCATTTAAAAAAAAATGTACCTCGGAAACCGTTTGTTATAGAGAAAAAGTGTCTGAGGAGGGATGGTAGACAATCAAATAGGCTTTGTAAAAAAATATACACTGAAAAAAAAATACTTTTATTTTCATGAAAAAATCGAAATTAAACCTTAAAATACAAATTGCAAAAAATAGGTATCTTCGATTTTTTTTTCAATTTTTTTCTGTAAAATTTCTATGTAAAACCAGATGTTTTAAGCACAGTTTCAACATGGTGCAATCTAAAATAAAAAAGTTTTTCTAAGAGCAACTTTTGGTGCATTTCTGAAAATTCAATTTCTGGCCGTAGAAAAGACGTTTTGATGCTGTAATATGATTCTTCACCCAAAAACAATTCAAAATGCTAATGACAATGATCTTCTTAAAATTAGTATTTAGGATTCAATTATATTAATATCATAAAACATAAGAAAATACGCCCGTTTCATAAGTTACTCCAGATGCTCCACCAACAATGTTACGTTTATCTCTTTCCACATTAATATCCCATGTTTTGAGGGCAGTTTCAACATGGTGCAATTTTAAATAAAAAAAGTTTTTCTAAGGGCAACTTTTGGTGTATTTCTGAAAATTCAATTTCTGGTTATAGAAAAGGCGTTTTGATGCTGCAATATGATTCTTTATCCAAAAACAATTCAAAATTCTAATATCAATGATCTTCCTATAAGTAATCGCTTCAAGATATTTGGGATTGAATTATAATAATATCATAAAACTTAAGAAAATACGCTTGTTTCTTGCATTATTCCAGATGCTCCATCAACAATGTTACATTAATCTCTTCCCACATTATTGGGTATTTCGTTCACCACTGGACTGCGCAGTCAGTTTTCATAAGTGCGAGAATGTAAATAAAAGTGCGATCCTGCATCAAACCTTGTTGGTGTCTTCAGCGCACTTATTCTTTTATAGCGGGTTCTATCGAACTTTTCTATCTACCCACTCTCAATTTTCTCTTACTCGAAGTACCTCCCATTTTGCTTACCCGTACAAGCGTATACCTGGCCATGCTGGCAAATCATGACCGTACAAATATTCCCTACACTAGGTACCTAGTTATAGCATATAGAAGCGATTAACAGTTAAACAGATAAACAGTTAACGTTCAATATTAGAGCAAAATGGATCTCACAAAAGTGTACAAGTGCTGTAGACCGTTCCCGAAGAGTAACAAAAAATTTTCATCATCGAAACGTTTTTTAACCGAAGAAATGATTCAAAAACTAGTTGCCATGCAATGTGAAGTTCCTCTTAATACGTCGTTGAAGATTTGCGGCTCATGCCGTGTGTCTGTGTATCGTTTTAATCCGAAAATCAACAATCGTGAGGACCAACCTGCGTCGAGTGCGAATCAACCGTTATCAAAAAAAAAAAAAAAAATTGTTGGAAATTTTTTTTTATTTTAAATTGCACCATGTTGAAACTGCCCTTAAAACATGGGATATTAATGTGGAAAGAGTTAAACATAACATTGTTGGTGGAGCATCAGGAGTAACTTATGAAACGGGCGTATTTTCTAAGGTTTTATGATATTAATATAATGGAATCCTAAATATCTAGAAAACGGCTAGTTTTAGGAAGATCATTGTTATAAGCATTTTGAATTGTTTTGGATGAAGAATCATTTATTATTTATTTAGTTGGTATTACATCAATTAATTTGATAAAACCTCGTTAACGATGTTACGCCAATTTACTCGGTCCATGGCTGTGTCTCTCCAACTTCGATTTTGGCCCACGTTCTCCAGATCTTGTTGCACCTGATCAAGCCACCTCGCTCGCTGTGCTCCTCGCCTTCTTGTGCCAACCGGATTCGACGCAAACACCATCTTTGCAGGATTGTTGTCCGGTAGTCTTGCAACATGCCCTGCCCAGCGCACCCTTCCGGCTTTCGCAACCTTCTGGATACTGGGTTCGCCGAAGAGCCTAGCGAGCTCGTGGTTCATTCTCCGCCGCCACACACCGTTTTCCTGTACTCCGCCAAAGATCGTCCTAAGCACCCTTCGTTCGAACACTCCAAGTGCTTGCAGGTCCTCTTCCAGCATGGTCCATGCTTCATGTCCATAGAGGACCACCGGTCTTATAAGCGTTTTGTACATGGTACATTTGGTGCGAGGGTGAATCTTTCTCGACCGCAGCTTCTTCTGGAGCCCATAGTAGGCGCGACTTCCACTGATGATGCGTCTCCGTATTTCACGACTAACGTTGTTATCAGCCGTTAACAAGGATCCGAGGTAGACGAACTCATCAACCACCTCAAAAGTATCCCCGTCTATCGTAACACTGCTTCCCAGGCGGGCTCTGTCGCGCTCGGTTCCGCCTATCAGCATGTACTTTGTTTTTGACGCATTCACCATCAGGCCGACTTTTGTCGCTTCACGTTTGAGGCGGGTGTACAGGTCTGCCACCGTTCCAAATGTTCTGCCGACAATATCCATATCATCCGCGAAGCAAACAAATTGGCTGGATCTTGTGAAAATCGTACCTCGGTTATTGAACCCGGCTCTCCGCATGACACCTTCTAGCGCGATGTTGAACAGCAGGCACGAAAGTCCATCACCCTGTCGAAGTCCCCGGCGGGATTCGAACGAACTGGAATGTTCACCCGAAATCTTCACGCTATTCTGCACACCGTCCATCGTTGCTCTTATTAGTCTTGTGAGCTTCCCGGGAAAGCTGTACTCGTCCATTATTTTCCATAGCTCTTCGCGGTCGATGCTATCATAAGCCGCTTTGAAATCGATGAACAAGTGATGCGTTGGGACTTGGTATTCACGGCATTTCTGGAGGATTTGCCGTACAGTGAAGATTTGGTCCGTTGTCGAGCGGCCGTTGATGAAACCAGCTTGATAACTTCCCACAAACTCATTTGTTATTGGTGATAGACGACGGAAGATAATCTGGGATAGCACTTTGTAGGCGGCATTCAGGATAGTGATCGCACGATAGTTTTCACATTCCAGTTTGTCGCCCTTCTTGTAGATGGGGCATATGACCCCTTGCTTCCACTCCTCCGGCAGCTGTTCCGTTTCCCAGATTCTGACAATCAGCCGGTGCAGACAGGCTGCCAACCTCTCCGGGCCCATTTTGATAAGTTCAGCTCCAATACCATCCTTACCAGCGGCCTTGTTATTCTTGAGCTGGTTGATGGCATCCTTAACTTCCCTCAATGTGGGGGCAGGTTGGTTTCCTTCATCCGCCGTGCTGACGTAGCCACTTCCTCCGCTGTCGTGACCCTCGGCGCCTGTGTTCTCCGTGCCATTCAGGTGTTCATCGTAGTGCTGCCTCCACCTTTCAATCACCTCACGTCCGTCCGTCAAGATGCTTCCGTCCTTATCCCTACACATTTCGGCTCGCGGCACGAAGCCTTTTCGGGATGCGTTAAGCTTCTCGTAGAACTTTCGCGTTTCTTGTGAACGATGCAGCTGTTCCATTTCTTCACATTCCGCTTCTTCCAGGCGGCGCTTTTTGTCCCGGAATAGGCGGGTGATGAAGAATCATATTACAGCATCAAAACGTCTTTTCTACGGCCAGAAATTGAATTTTCAGAAATGCACCAAAAGTTGCTCTTAGAAAAACTTTTTTTTTTATTTTAGACTAGTGGTCCCGGCAAACTTCGTCTTGCCATCAAGTAGGCTGTTGAAAAACGCCATGAATCGTCTCATACAAAATAACACTCCCCTTCACGCTCAATTTTCCGACTTTCCCGGTAAATATCCTGGGACTTTTATACACGCAAACACGTCGGAACCCTTGACGAACAAAACGGAGAAATTATCATTCAAATCCGTTTACCCGTTCATAAGCCATTTCGTGATATACAAACACCATTCCATTTTTATTTATATAGATTGCACCATGTTGGGGCCCAAATAGCCGTAGCGGTAAATGCGCAGCTATTCAGCAAGACCAAGCTGAGGGTCGTGGGTTCGAATTCCACCGGTCGAGGATCTTTTCGGGTTGGAAATTTTCTCGACTTCCCAGGGCATAGAGTATCTTCGTACCTGCCACACGATATACGCATGCAAAAATGGTCATTGGCATAGTAAGCTCTCAGTTAATAACTGTGGAAGTGCTCATAAGAACACTAAGCTGAGAAGCAGGCTCTGTCCCAGTGGGGACGTAACGCCAGAAAAGAAGAGAAGAAGACCATGTTGAAACTGTGCTTAAAACATCTGATTTTACATTGAAATTTTACAGAAAAAAATTGAAAAAAATCGAAGATACCTATTTTTTGAAATTTGTGTTTTAAGGTTTAATTTCGATTTTTTCATGAAAATAAAAGTATTTTTTTTCAGTGTATATTTTTTTTACAAAGCCTATTTGATTGTCTACCATCCCCCCTCAGACACTATTTCTCTATAACAAACGGTTTCCGAGGTACAATTTTTTTTTAAATGGTGGTGCCAAAAATACATACGCCCTTATCAGAAGTTACTCTCGATTCTAAACGATCCCCAATTATATGAGATAATTTTCGTCTCATATACTTAATACATCTGCGCAGTTTCATCCAAATCGGAATGGTACATGTCAGATTTCAGCATTTTATGGACGATTTCGCGTGGAACCGCTCAAAACCTTCTGTGTACCTATCTTCTCGATAGGGGATCTTTGATTGACAAAAAAAAAGCGGCGTTGGTCCCCAGACCGTTATATTCACAAAAAATCTCCATCAAATCTGTGCTCATCAATCGTTTTCTATAGCTAAACTGCATGTCTTGGTAAATTTCGAATATATTGTAGGGCCTGTTTTGGAGTTAATATGCCCTTTTGAAGACATAAGTCCAGGAGTTCAAAAGAATTACGAGACATTTAAAGAGTTTTCATTTACATTGATTATCAGAAGGCACATACCGTCAAAACTTGGTTCAAAATTGATAAAGATTTTTATTATGATAGTAACGGCCTTGAGAGCACCGTCAATACACTTATGAGCTAGCTTGGCATGACTTCTAATGAATATACAGAAGGTGATGTTCTACAACAGAGCTAAGAAAGAGGCAGGTGGTAAAGCTGGGTGAAGGTGTTGAGGAATATGAAGAACGATGACATTGTCATGCACAACATGGGCAGAACATAAATACACTGACATGGAACATGTACTTGATGTAGGATCTTGAGCGTGCGAACAGCGAAACGTGCTGCGGCTCTAATACTGCTCGGTTTTCGGTTTGCTACAACATGCAGTCCTCCTTTATGTAGTACAAGTTTGAGGAGTAGGGTGGTTAAAATAACTTGGAAGCTTGATAATAACATCTCCAATATCTTCATTATAATCTTTATTGTGAAAATAGAGTTCATTCAAAATGTCTGCCATTTCGATGGTGATTTGAAGAAGGCCCAGGGACGCTGTAGTTTGTTATATTATGAAAATTTCTACGAAAACACTTAGAAAAATGATACAAATTTGATGTACTTAACATCTCAAACAACAAAAAAAGAAAGTTGCTGAAGAGAGTGAAACAATCAACATGTCCATAATAATTGGGTGGTGTTTGTAGTATGGTTTTATTCCTTCATATCATTATTTAACGTCTTCTGATCACCATGAAATCACCACAAGAATAGCTAAAACTTTGACGGTAACCTATTTTAATCATAAAGAATGTAACACAGACACAGGTATTTACAAACTTTTTTGTTATTTAAACCACCCTGTTGTAGAAGTGAGTCCGCCCAGCTCATAAAGGCAGAAAATCTGCTTTAATAATATCAGAGGTGAGTCGCTTTTTTCCTGTAAGAAGATTGTGTATTGGCTCGCAACTAGACGACAACGACGACAATGAAGACGACGTACTGTTGTTGGGGTAATGATGCTGATGATGATAATGAAGCCGATGATGGTGGAGAAAGCTGGTGATGGAGTGAAGACTGAACGCGTGTGTAATCGAAACAGCTTGATCGATATGCTGCTATGAAATGGTACAAGCTTTTGCCAAGAGTTGCTGGAAGCACGCCCTGGTGTATGAACGATAAGCTTTTATGATGTATCGTGTTGGTAGTGTAGGAGTAGGAGGTGGTCGGTATATGGGGGATTGATGGTGTTCCAGGAGGATGACTGATAGGGGAGTGACTAGACTATCGTTTGAAATGAGCTTATTATGAACTATCCTTCTATGATACACTGGAGAGAGTTGACTTTGAATCATGGAATTCACTTTGCTTTCTGATTTATATTTCTACGTGTGATGTGAATATACTAATGGAGACGCATGGTTACGCATGGGAGAGGGATTTCATCTAATACTGCCCCTCTATATTATACAGTAATGACAAGATGAAAGACGTTTAACGTTTTCAAAAATATCCAAACTTTTTTGCAATATACTATAGATGACACGCAGGCTTCGTCCATCGGAGAGGCCTGTGTTATCCGCAAACAAAGATTTTTGACATCCCTGAGGTAACTCAGGTAAGTCATATATGAAACCATTGTATAATATTGGGACCAAAATTCTGCCTTGAGGAACACCAGCTCTTACAGGAAGTCTTTCAGACTTGGAGTTCTGATAATTAACCTGGAGTGTACGATTTGACAGATAACTTTGGATTATTCTAACAATTTATGTTGGAAAATTAAAGTTTTTTTTAATTTTACAATCAAGCTTTCATGCCAAACACTGTCGAATACTATTTCCATGTCTAGAAGAGCAAGACAAGTAGAATAGCCTTCAGATTTCTTGGAACAAATAAAATTTATTACACGTAAAAGTTGATGAGTTGTCGGATGTCTATGTCGAAATCCGAAATATTCATTGGCAAAAATTAAATTTTCGTTGATGCAGACCATCATTTTGTTTAAAATGGCATTTTCAAAAAGTTTACTGATGGAGGAAAACAAGCTGATATAATAATAGCTAGAAGCTTCTGCAGGATTTTTGTCGGGTTTTAAAATTGTTACAACCTTTCCATTTGTCGGGAAAACATGCCAACTGAAAATATTTGTTAAATATATAAACTAAGAATGATAAGCTACTTTCTGGAATTTTCATGATGAGGATGTAGAAAATTTCATCATCGCCAAGAGCTTTCATATTTTTGATTTTTTTTTTTAATAATAGTTGTCACTTCTTTCAGATCAGTCTGCCAAGAATTTTCGAAAACGTTCTCTTGAATGAGAATGTTTGGAAGTCCTGAGTAACTTGATTTTCTATTAGACTAGTAAGTCCTAAATTAAAATTGTGCGCGCTTTCAAACTGCATAGCAAGTTTCTGAGCTTATCCTCAATTAGTTATTAATATGTTTTTTCGTCCTTCAATGCTGGTATTGGCTTCTGAGGTTTTTTCAAAATTTTAGATAAGTTCCAAAAGGGCTTAGAGCCAGGGTCCAATTGAGAAATTTTATTTTCAATTTTTTTGGTTCTTAATCGTGAAAATCGTTTTTTAATTTTTTTCTGCAGTTCCTGCCATATAATTTTCATAGCAGGATCGCGAGTGCGTTGAAATAACCTTCTTCTCACGTTTTTAAGACGGATCAAGAGTTTGAGATCATCGTCCATTATCACGGATTAAAATTTTACTTCACATTTTGGTATTGCAATGCCCCTGGCTTCAACAATGGAATTAGTTGAACTTTCGAAAGCATTGTCAATATCAAGTTTTGTTTGCAAAGAAATGTTAACAACAAGATTACTATTGATGTATGTTTCATATGTATTCCAGTCCGGAAAAAGTACTGAAAGTGGAGCTGATAGGATTGAGAATCGCTTCATGGGATATTTGGAATGTAACAGGGACATGATCATAATCAAAATCAGCGTGAGTAATCAATTGACTACAGAAGTGACTAGATTCAGTTAAGACCAAATCAATCATAGGAGAGTTTCTAGAAGAAGAAAACAAGAAGAGCTATCAGGGTATTTAATTGAGAAATATCTTGAAGAGCATCTATCGAATAAAATTCTGTCGTATTAATCGCTTTGCGAATTATACCCTGACGTTAAAGTCACCTATGACAAAATATTTGACTTATTTCGAGTCAATTTCCGCAAGTCAGTTTGAAGCGAGCTAATTTGCAGTCCAGTGCATTGAAAAGGCAAATAGGCAGCTATGAAAGTATATTTACCAAGTATATTTACCAAGCTGTGTTTCAGCAGAAATAGCCAAAGAACATAGTTGTTGTTCTATACGCCTTTAATGATGATAGCAACACTCTCTCATGGTCCATAAAGTCGATCATTACGATAAACAAAAAACTTTGGATCGCCCCGTTCTCTTTTGAGATTGGATCCAAGTTTCAACTAAATTTCAGTAATGACTGCTATACACTACCCGTCATAAATACGAACTCACTAAAAAAAGTATTGCAACACTTAGTTGAATATTGAATTATACCCTTAAAAGTTTAGCATCACTTCAGAACAGGTAAATACACATTTCTATATCTCGAGATCCTTATGATTTGCAAATGTTTTAAAATGAAAAAAAAAAAAAAAAAATGACCATGTGGTTTATGACAAGCCCAAAGGAAATCCAACCTAAATCACTTGAAAATGAAGTGAATCTGACGTGAATCACTTGAATATGGAGCAAACCAAACCTGAATAACTTTAATTTGAAGAAAATCAGCCCTGAGTCACTTGAACATACAGTGAATCTGACATGATTTTCTTTGGATGTGGAGAGAAACAAACCTTAACCACTTGAATATGAAGTGAATCGAACATGAATCAATAGAATATAAGGTCAATCTATCCTGAACCTTTTGAATATGAAGCATAACCACTTGACGAGTTTGAATATGATGTAAGTCAGGCCTAAATCAATCGCACATGAAGTCAATCATACCTGAATTACTAGAATATCAATCAGATCTGATACACTTGAATATACAATGGATCAGATTTGAATTATTTGAATATGATATAATTCTGACCCTAATCACTTCCTTTTATCTTATTAAAATTATGAGATAGAATTAGTATAAAAAACACTTTTAGACATGATCAATAACGCCACCTGACGGCAAAATCATAAATAAAACTGTGTGTCACTGAATAAGCATTGTTATGGATCTTGGTTTCTAACCCTATTATGATGTCTGATAACCAAATGCCTATTGGAAGAATGTAGCATTGGATTGCACATCAAACGATCTAGTAGGCATGGAACAACTTCGACGCCTCAATCCTATAGTAACGTCAGAGTGGAATGTTAATCTCTTGGTGGGGCTCCCGTTTGCCCACTTCAATTCCGAACTCCACAAAAACTGTCTGCCTTTCGGATACCCAAGACTTTCCGAACAACTTTGCCAAAGACTTGAACATTCTATCTCATCTGGTTCACAAACTAGACTTTGTTTGACATGTTTGATTAATGAGCTTACTAGTGCTTCCTAGCGGCAAAATTGCGAACCAAATGGTTTGCCTTTCGAATGTCTTTGACATCCTGAAAAACTTTGCCGAAGACTCCAACTTTCTATCTCATGTGGATTACAAGAAAGAGCTTGCTTAAAATGTTCAATTTTCCATGCTCACTAGCGCCAACTAGCCGCAAAGGTTTGAATCAAATTTTCTGTCTTCTTTCCGGACAACTTTGCGAAGTCTCGAACATATCGCAAGATGGAACTAGTTCAAAACGCTCAATTTTACATGTGCCACCTAGCGGCAAAATTACGAACCAAACTGTTCGCATTTCGGAAGTCCTTGACCTTCTTAACAACTTTGCTGAAGACTCGAACTTTCTACCTCATGTGGATCACAAGATAGAACATGCTTAAAATAGTCAATTTTACATGTGCACTAGCGCCAGCTAGCAGCGGAATTGCGAACCAAACTATTTGCTATCCGGATGTCCTTGATCTGCTGAACAACTTTGCTGAAGACCGCACCATTATAGATCATCAGCATCTCGAGCTATAGATTCATAAATGTTCTAGGTGATTCCAAACTTTTCAGGGTGATTCAGTATTCAGCTTAGTGTTGCAATACTTTTTCAAGCGAGTCCGTATTTATGACGGGTAGTGTGTGTATGTTATTAGCTGTTAGAAAATTAAACAGTTCGTCCTATTTAGAACGTTATTGGGCATTAGAGAAACGTAATCCAATAACAATTTCATTAGTAAATTTTACACCAACTTGGAATTGGTTTTGAACATCACATCAATCAAAATTAGAGGAAGACATACAAGGATGGAAAAAAATCGTTTCTAGCGACAAAAAACACAGTATTTGAACGGTCTAAGAGGGCCGTCGTTCTTGCAGCAGCATGATTTCAACAGCTCACTACGCGCGCGTAGAACGGATATATGGAGCATCCTTCTTCTTTCTGGCGTTACGTTCCCACTAGGACAGAGCCTGCTTCTCAGCTTAGTGTTCTTATGAGCACTTCCACAGTTTTTAACTGAGAGCTTACTATGCCAATGACCATTTTTGCATGTGTATATCGTGTGGCAGGTACGAAGATACTCTATGCCCTGGGAAGTCGAGTAAATTTCCAAACCGAAAAGATCCTCGACTGGTGGGATTCGAACCCACGATCCTCAGCTTGGTCATGCTGAATAGCTGCGCGTTTACGCTATGGAGCATCCGATGCATTGTTTGTCGTGGAACAAAGAGTTTATCGGATGTTGTTACAAGTCGCGATCAACTTTTATCATGCCGCATTCGCGTTATTATTTTTCGCTCTAACAATGTCCGAACGATTTCGAAATCACAAACCGTCCGGAGTTAAATCAACAAGTAAAACTGTAAAAATCTTCAAAATAATAGAACTTTGATTCACGAACAATTTATCGCTAGCACACATGCAACACGATGCATTATTCGGAGAGCGTGGTTTGTTGTGATCGCTTGACGACGGTTAATCGTTGTTGCTTTGATCGCTGGATGAAGATGCATCATTTATTTTGTCATGATCACTAGATTTCCATCCTTGAAGACATATTACTATACTGCCCATAAAGGCATAACTGTCCCATATGGAAAAAGTAGGCATTGAAAAAATAACGTTCAAAGTCTCAAGTTTGCTATCTCATACAAATCTTTATAATTTTCCAGAAAATTTTTGCATTCCAAATTTATTTAGCACCAACGCTCAGATTACTCATTTTGCTTATTTTGATCAGCAAAAAATATAAACTTGAACGAATATCAAGTTTTGCAGCTGCTGTTGAGGTTGAAAGTTCATATAGAGACTGTTATGCCTTTATTTTTCAATATGGGACTACACTATATTCATATTTTTCCACATTTTCAAATAAAGTGTGTTATATTTTATATGCATAGTATAGTATATATTGAAACATGAATGTTGCGACGAAAAAAGGTGTTGGTTCGAAAATCAATATGGGACAGTTATGCTTTTATAATAAGTAGGTACATTTTCTGATGATTTTCCGTTGGGATTTTCGCTTGATGAAGAGTCGCAATAAAAGTTACCTGCGGCTGCATAAGCATTTGATTTGAAACAATTCGAACGGTTAACCGTAAGAAGCAAAGGGGAGGATCTGTGGTTACCTGTTACAACATTCACAAAGGAGTTATCTCGGGCTTCGGAATTTTCCTTCGAAATGAAAAAAATTCGAACGGTTACTCCTTCAAGTTTCTGGAAATGTTCCCATGTCACACGGACATCGAACATAATGCTACGTTCAGACTAGAGCTGATATTACGTAATATAGGCTAACTTGATATCAAATGTCATACTCGTTATTTCCAGTGAAAAATAGATGTATGATATCTGATATCAAGTGAGCCTATATTACGTAAAAAGCTTTAGTCTGAACGTAGTATAAGTCTTGCTTTTTCTAAAGCGGTAATATTATTTAGATCTGTTTATATTAAAGTGAACTAAATAATATTCTTGAGAAAGCCCTTTCCGGTCAATGTCAGATTGGGATCTCTTTTTCATAATGATTACTTGTACTGGAGGAAATCCAAGTAAATCATTAATTCTATTTTTGATCTCTTCAGGTTACTTATAGTCCTTTCAAGACGACATTGAACAAACGTTCAGTTTTGTCGTCATAAGTGAAAAAATGTGCTTCTTCTGTTCAAGATATTTGATAAAAAGTTCGCGATCATTAAGAGTTTCCGGCATTATGCGACAGTCTCCTTTGTTTGCAATTTGGAAGGAAACCTTGATTCCCCTAATGGAGTTGAAGATCTCCTGCCTAAATCCTCCAAATTCGGAACAACTGACCAGGACAGGCGGCACTTTTTGCTTCCTCACTTATCAAAGAGCCTGGGCTAGAGGTTGCTTCGATTTGGTGTTCGGAAAATTTGTCTAGAGCATCGAATTGATTGCTTATTTCGATGCAATTATCAACATTATCCATTTCCCCCTTCGAAGAAAGTTCGCATTCCGGAGAAACGTCCTTTCTTCCATTTTTGCCACGTTTGGTGAGTTTTAAACCCCACTTTTCTGGAAGGAAGTTGTGAATTCACAGATTCACCCTTCCTTTTGTTTGTAGTTGCAACCTTGTTTAGTGAATGAACGAAAGAGGACGTGACCTTCGAGAGGTTTTTTTTTCCAAGACGGTGTCCAAGAAGGATTACTACCGTTAGCTTTCGCTAACGGGTCCAACGAAATTAAAAAGTATTCAAAAGTAGCACTGAAAAGTACTTTTTTATTACCTTGAGTGGTTTTGAAAACTTCAGAATCCAGAAAGAATTTGTGTACGAAAAGCACGAAGATACGATGCGTACTGCAGCAGTTTCATTTATTCGCGATTTTGAAGGAAGCCTTGATTCTCCCAATGGAGTTCAATATGTTCTAGTTAAATCCAGCAAATTCGAAAACACTGACCGTGATTTGCGCAATCCTTGTTTCTTCAAAGTGCATGATCTTAAATTTCTCTAATGAAGCAAATTTATTGCTCATATCAGCACGGATGGTTATTTTATTGGTTTCGGTAGAATACTATCTTCCAATGGCAGAAAGAATTCGTATACGTAGAGAAGAGGATACGATGCGTATTACCCTTTTTCGGTAGTAAATTAAATGATCATGCGTCTCCATTAACCTACAATTCGACGAATATAAAGCTTGATTTGGATCACATGAATCCTAGCATTATTGACTATACCCTTCAGATTCATTTTCAGTGGACAATTCGAACTACAGTTGTGGTATGGGTAAGATGTGCGGATGCGGAAGGTCAGATGATTGTGGAAAATCAGGTCTGTGGAGAAGCACGAACATCAAACATATTACTCGGTAATGGCTTTTAACAAGAGATCATTCATTACACTGAAGTGCTCAGCAATCAAAACAACTAGAGAAGACTTTCAGAGCTAAAAACACAAATGGGACTCTACTCTAGCAGTAACGTGAGAGGCGAGCGGGAGAGGAAAACACAAGTTCAAATTAAACGACTGAAAGGTGATGAAAGAAAATCATGGAAAACCGTAAACTTCTGAACCCCTTTCTTTCTCTGAAACAGTGAAAACCCCTCCCTGAATGGGTTCGCTTTTCGGTTCGTGAGCGAAGTGATATGGGAATTATCTTTACCAGGGGTGTTCGATCCTCTCCGTTGGCGGCACCTTGATTAAAGTCCACTATATTTTCCACCTACGGGGCAGTTTGTTAGTTCAAAAAGCAATTTTACGTACGTTCAACATTGTTGGGTTTCACACGCGAAAGTGCAGTTTCCGGGACAAAGTTGTGGGAGCAAATAAGAGAGAGAAAGAGAAACAGTGGAAAGAAGGGAAGAAACGGGAAAAAGATTCCAGAGAAAAAGATTTCATTTTAGTTGAACGGTTGGAATGCTTGGCTAACACTTTTACACTTCATGATGAAACGGTTTTATGTTGCGAGATGAGGATGAGCGAACAGAACGGTGATAATGGCGGTGGTGAGCGGCGAACATGACGATCCGAATGGGGAATTGGTTTCCCGAAGTTTTTTTTTCCGATTTGGAATGTCGAAGTCTTCAAAGCCAATTAACAGAGTTTGCAATCCGACGAAATGGATGTTTTCTGAAAGATTCCTGTTTTTTTTTGCATCCAGAAGCCTCCACATGCGATGGAAGAAGTTTTTTCATTTAATTACACCGTTAATCCATCATTTGTTGGTGCACGTGTTCCAGCAGGCGCTCCACAAACTCGGAAAGGTACCGAGACGTGTCGATGCCAATTTCTGATATGATGTGTTCTTCTGCCATGTGTTGTTGGGATGTGGAGGAAACATTCTGGTTGCAAAAATATAGTGGATTATACTTTTTCCTTTCTTTATCGGAAGTATACAGCAAAAACTTTAAGCCAATTTTGTTCTGTTTCGGGCTCAGCTTGCCTGAGCATAGGAGGTAGAGTTGAATAAGTTGTTTTTGTTTTTTTTTCGAACTATGTTCAGATGAGGAATTTACACTGGCGTGCAAGAGGGTTGGGGCGAAATGGCAGATTCACTAGTTTGAATGACGTTTGAACTGGATTGAACCATATTTGAGGTAAAATCTTAAACCAATCAGGTTTAAGGTTCCTAGATAATTAAAACATCAGCCGAACGAGTTTTAACCCTTAGAAAATCAAGTGAAGTTTAAACACTAAACTATCTTGTAATTCTCAATAAAATTGCAAGCAATAACCGCTATTCACGCGGTCTTTGTTTGGTATTGTTTAAAATAAAGCAACCTTTAAATTTTCGCGTAAATAGAATTTATGCAAATGGAAATTTCATTGTTTAAGAAGATTGTTGTTTTGTAAAAGTAAAACGTTTTGTTCATAAAGGCCGAGTAAACAGCAGTTTTTACCTTTAATTTCATTGGAAATTGATAAACTGGTATTCTTTGGTATCAGACTTTGCTTGGAAATTATCGTGTTCGACTTCGATTTTTTTCGTCTTCGATTATGAAAATTAGCTAAAATTACAGAAGAAATTTGATGAAGAAAACGAAATTTCGTACTTAGTATAAAAAGGATGTTCTAAATTACGTTCATGTTGAAGCGAATAAATAATCGTTCTCTTCAAAGCCAAATATATCTAAATCTTTCTGATTGAATTTCAGAATTGAAGTTTTAAGTATTAATATATACTTAAAGCTTCAATTCTGAAATTCAATCAGAAAGATACTTACGAAGCTATGCAAAAAATAAAATTAGGGTTCATTTTGGAAGGTTTTACACTTCTTAAAAGATAGACATCTACGAGTATAATACTGCTCTGTAAAATTATTTCTCCTCTCTCAGATGTAAACGTTCATCTCATTGTGTAAATCTGAGGAATGTTACAAAATGCAACACTATTTTGCAATTTCTGGCTGCTCTTTGTTTCTATCAATCAAACCCAATGTCATTCAAACTGCTATTTCTGCATCTGTTTAGACCCTTTCTTCGTACCCTGCACACCAGTATCTTGCTAACGACGGTGAATATTTTTGGTTGATGATGAAATATTTATCATATATATTATGACATATGATAGCAAATGAGCGTGTGAGTCGAAAACCAAACCAAGGAAAAAGAAAACACGACATGTAGAGAAAGAAAAAAGATGAATATTCTCACAATAAATTTTGCTGCTTCTTCGGCAAGCCAGAAGAAATCCTGAAAGCAGATACTTACGACATTCTCCTTTTCGCGTTTGTTGAGCCGCAACTTCCGGAGCATCTGGTTGCGCTGTTCCATCATCAGGGTTCGCTCGTAGGTGTATGCCGAGATATCGCTATCCATCTGAAATGGGAAATGGGAAGGAAAGACGCTCGGTGAGAATATGAATCAAACTTTTCAGCTCGATGCTCGAAGTCGGATGGTGGGCTTTCGCGTGGCTTTCTTTTCCTTCCACTACTGTCTGTCCCGCTCTCTTGAAAATAAGTCATACTTGAAAGATTCATGCAAGAAGTTTTTCCCCCCGGACCCTGCTGGGAAGCTATTTTTGTGCGGGTTGCTCCCGAGAACCAGGTGGGCGGTCTAGAATAATATGGGTTTAAATGGAAGCATGGGAGTAGCTAGGATTTTCACTAAGGGGTGGGGTGTGGCAAGCGACCTAAAGATCATTCGCAAATTTCACGCAAAAAGATCATTGTACAGAACTTATGTACCCTTTTTCAGTCTTCTACAGTGAGAAAAGTGAAATCCGAAACGTGTCTTAGTTGACTGAGTAAGGGAACCTAGTTGAACGTAGTAATGATTAAGGAAATTCGGGATTGGAGAGAGTTTGAAGATTCTATTGGTAGATTGATAGGTTATTTCAGCCTAGCCAATTTATGGAACGGGATATATGGATTACATATAGTTCCTCCAAGAATTGCCTAATTTAGATTTCACCAGCATTTTTTTCCAGGAATAACCTCCGAGTTATGCCCGTAACGCGGGTAAATCACCTTTTCGAGGTGCGTTACGGGGTAAGATCTACCATATTGTACTCTTGTTGTATCTGTTCTTGTGAATACTTATAAGTAGGGTCGGAAGAGCATAAGAGAGTAACAAGGCACTAAATCCCACCTATTTGTCCTAGATAATGAGGAGGTCGAAGTGAAAAAATGGCTCAATCAGCATCTGAGGTTGGTTTCAACTCATGAGACAATTTCTTTCCGAGTTCAAGAATTTATCTTTCGATATCTAGGAGGGAAACGATTCCGAATCAGTGGAGTAGCAGACCTCTTAACTTCTAAAATAAGCTTTTTGTTTCAAGGAATCTAAATGTTTCATGGGATGAAACCTGTTCACAGTTTCAAAAAACGACTTTGAACCTTTTAAGTAGAAGCAATAATTTGATACGCTAGAGTACCGATGCATGGTCAAAATCAGTATCATTCAACCAGCTTAGTGGCCGAACCTGATTAAGGGGCGCGCTTTTGAGAGTTTAATGGTGACAAACTGTTTTCTCCAAAAGGTATAAATAGCGGTATCTTTTTCCAAAGAGGCTCTATGCAAAATGGTAAAGAATGATATTTGTATAAAAAACGACTACTTAATTATTTCTCAATACAGTTAACTCTCCCTTACTCGATATTCCGTATCTCGATATCGAGTTAGAGAACCATAGCAAAAGTTGGTTTTCATGGCTAACTCGATGGTCGCTTGGAACGCAGTTGCACTGCTTTTGTGTTCTGTAACTCGATACCTCCCTAACTCGATGGTCCCTTCAATATCGAGTAAGGGAGAGATGACTGTAGTAATGGAGTAGAACGACATGCACTAAACAAAGGACACGGGTATACCACAAAAGATCAAAGAAAACTGGTCGCAGTGGTTCATCCCGAACAGAAACAGAAGAAGAACCTCCGAGTTATTCCAGGAATCTAGCAAGTATTACCCTAAGGAATCCGAAAGAAAATCCTTAAGGAAAATCTCTAGGGATTCTTGTAGGCATTTTTACAGGAGTAATCTCCAATGAGTTCTTTTATAAACCTAATATATTCTATCAAATTGATTGCTTTAAAGACACAATGCATGCGTTCATGAATTGTATACTAACACGAGTTGGTATGTGAATGAAGTGGCGTTCAAATACACTATTCTTCAAAGTACCACGAATCGAGTTTGTCAATAGTTCATTTAACGGGAAATTCTCCCTATTTCGTACTTCAACAAAACTTGAAAACAACTGTGTCTGTACCTGTCAATTTTGACAGGTACTGGCACCGTTGTTTTCAGACTACTAAAAGGAGAGTAAGAGAGCGATTTTCTGATGACGTCACCGTGCAATGGGCAATACACAGGTCATTTTGACAGATCATCTACAGGCAAGACAAGGACGAGGACTAAAGCTATCTCTCTCTTGTCAATGTAAAATTTGTCAAAATGACCTGGGTATTGTCGAATTTTTTGAGGTTGTGTCTTTTGATACAATTGAGAATTCTTAAATTACACTGCGGAACACGTTTTTGTCTCCAGCACAGAAATACCGCTATTAACTTAATTAAGGGTTGCTGAATCCATTGCCGTTTTCAGAAATATCATAGCACGTCTAGTTTTTGAGATATCGACCCGAGCAGGTGAAAAAAGCTCAGCAATAGCTAATTTTGATATGGACATCTAAAAGTGATATTAACTTGATAGATATAAGAGATAAAAGATCTGAAAATGATATCTAAAATTTACTCCTAGAATATCATTAGCATATCATATTTAGCTTTTGTAAGATCTAACCAATATCAGCGAGCTATTCATTTGATCTGCAAAGATCAAATTTTGATATGGCTCAGAAGTTCCAGGGATAAAATTTAGATGTTATCTTCAGATCTTTTATCTCTTATGTCAATCAAATCAATATCTCGATTTGATGGTCAGAACTTCGCTTCTGCTCGGGGACTGTTGAAAATGCAAAAAATGACTATTTCCGCGAACTTGCATGCAAGTTTGCCAGCTTGTAAGGTAATATATTGGCTTAATTTGCCACAGAATTCAAACTTTATGTGTATAACAATACTTATCATTATCACACAATACTTATCATTTGAAATACTTTCGATACGGAAAAGTTATTTTTTGAAGGTTTAGAGAATTGTTGTGTTTTGCCATATAAAAGCAACGAAGAATTTTGTATGGAGACTGCAAGCATGTTGAAAAAATAAATTTAATCGAAATTTAATCGCGCAATTTCAATCAAATTATGTCTGAAATGAAAGTTCAAGTTCTATTTTGCATGTTTGGTGCATTAGATTACAAAAAAGTTTGATAAATTGTACTTTTAATTTCATGTAAACATTAATAAAACCAGTGTTTTATACAACTTTGGCGATCTGTAGCTAAAAATTGTGACGTGCTGGAACATTTCTGAGAATGGCACCAGATTCAGCAACCCCAAATCTATTCGAGACACATAATTTGATCCTTGAGACACGCAAAAATGTCATTTTTGTCACGCTGTGTTAGTGCTTAAATTTGATTTTGTTGCTGAAAAGAGTGCGAGGCACTCATTCTTCGCGTTCTACTTCACTTCCCATGTCAATCATCTTTTAAAATTCCCCATCTTCTACGCTGACACTATATCACCAGTACTTACATGCAAGCATCCAGTGCTTGTATGCAACTTTAATGCAAGCACTTGTGCAAGAGAGAGTGACAGACAGATAGATAAACAGACATGGCGACAGTTAAACAAAGTAGGTTATGCTAACAGGATCGTTGAGCGGCGAAAGTATAGCATGTCACCATTTGATACCGACACGATAATGCTCCCAGTGGAAATTTTGCCCTTTGAAGGAAGCACCACACTAGACAACGGACTAGCATGCAACGTCCAGTGGTACAGTCGGAAAATATTCCTCACGAAAAGTTTTCCGGCCTGAAGCGGGAATCGAACCCACACTCCTTAGCGCGATGCGGCTAAATGTCTAGTGACACTAAGCGCATGGCTACGCAGCCCATGAGCATTAATACTTACAGGAGCCAAATGGCTTAGCATGATGAGCAAGGGGGCAGAATCAGTCATTAATTTCGGAATTCTCAAAAACAGTTTTTTCGTTCAAAATCGAGAAAATTTACAGGAAAATGTGTTCACTGTATTCTATTCTCCAACCAAAACACAGTGAACACATTTTCCTGTAAATTTTCTTGGTTTTGAACGGAAAAACTGTTTTTGAAAATTGAATATAATTTCCAATTTTGAAAAGAAAAACTGCTTTTGAAGTTTCGATAATGACGATGATTACGATGACGGAGCGTTGAACGTTAATATGAGTCGCTGAATGGCGGAAAACGAGAGCATTCCTATTAACAAAACCAAAGGGCTTAGCATGGCAATGCTAGAATACGTCGAAAACTAACAAAGCGGTGCAAACTGCACAAAACACCTCTCCTTCGAAGTAATACTGCAAGTTGGTGCCGGAGGGGTAGTCAGGTGAAAGGGATCCTAGGAGAGTTTTTTTTAGTGGGTAGGCACACAAGTGAATCCCACACAGCGCCAACTAAATCTATACACTGGCGTGTGCATGAACAAAACACACAACTGACTGACCTTTGAAGATTTTTAAACTCCTAGACACATGCAAAAAAAAAAAGTGCATGACGATAGATTCTGCCCTTAACAGGGAAATTAGGCTCAGCAGGAAAGCCTACCTGAAGGAACTCTGTCGAAATTCAAACCTGTGGGTCTACACAGTTGCAATGACGAAGTTAAGGGCCCCAGCTGTACCACACGATTGGTGTCAGGAGAAGATGAAAACTATCATTGAAGCGCTATTCCCGCGGCACGATCTGACAAGCTGGACATCCACACCGTACGGAGCTCAGGATGACGATGAAGAAGTAGTCCAGGTAACGAACGATGAGCTAATCGCGGTGGCCTTAAAAACCAGGAAGGCTCCGGTACTAGATGGCATCCCCAACGCAGCTCTGATAGCAGCAATCCAAGAAAACCCGGATATGTTCAGGATCGTGCTGTAAAAATGTATCGAGGAGGGTAACTTCCCCGAAATTTGGAAGCGACCAAAGGTGGTGCTGCTGCCGAAACCGGGCAAGCCTCCTGGAGATCCTTCAGCATATAGACCGATATGTCTGCTGGATACAGTTGGCAAAGTGCTGGAGCGAGTAATCCTAAACAGGCTTACGAAATACATGGAGGGAGAAAACGGCTTGTTTGACATGCAGTTCGGCTTTTGAAAAGGTAGACCCAAGCAACCAAATAGGGGCATGTTTTGGCTTAAGCAGCTTACTTTTTAAGTATTTAACCGAACTTCAGTTCACATAAAGTTCAATTAAGTTGCTTAAATAGAATGATATTCACCATAAAGTAGGAAAAAAGTTCGACTTGAACTTGTTCTGAACTTTCTAGTTGGTTATAAGTGCACGAGTTACTTTATCGAGAATCAAGTTCTGTTAGTTGGAAACTCAATATCTACTAGATGTGAACTTTTGAGTTCACTGTTTAAGTAAAATCCGAACTATTGGTTGCTTGGGGATCCACCGTAGATGCCATCTAAACGGTCGTGGAAGCTATGGAGACGGCGCTGAAGCAACATGAGAGGTGATCGGTACTGCGGAGTGATCACTCTGCTTTCATTAGTGACAGTTGGGCTGCTATTGCCGAATCGTTGCACGGATTGGAGATCCCCGAGTATCTTTGTAAGATTTTTAGGAGCTTCTTTCAAAATCGTACACTGATCTGCGAAACAGACGCTGGGAAATTGTGTACAACAATCACGGCGTGCGTCCCACAGAGTTCTATTCTTGGTCCGACTCTCTGGAACGCTATGTACGACGGGGTGTTGAAGCTGAACTTCCCCTGGGGTGTGAAGATCGTCGGCTTCACGGATGACGTGGTGCTCGTAGTCATCGGCGAATCACTAGAGGAGGTAGAGATACTTGCTACTGAGGCAGTAGACACCGTGGAAGAATGGATGCGAGTAAGGAAGTTTGTGTTAGCCCATCATAAAACCGAAGTGATGATAAGTTGTGATGCAGCATGCGAGAATCTCGGTTGGGCAGTGTACCATCGACTTAAAGGGGAAGTCAGACACCTGGGACTGATGATCGATGATCGACTGAGCTTCAACAGCCATGTCGATTATGCATGTGAGAGGGCCGTGAATGTGATATCAGCTATATCCCGGATCATGACCATGAATTCAGCGATCAGCAGCAGTAAGAAGCGACTATTGGCGAGAGTGTCTACATCTAAGTATTCAAACACGCTGGCCCCGTGTGGGTGACAGCACTGCAGACGAAGAAGAACCGCTCCCAGCTGAACAGTACGTGTGTCAAGTGCGTATCGTACGATATCATCGAGGGCAGCCCATTTGATTGCAGTCGATGTGGGTGAACAGAAAACACGGAGAAGTGAATTTCCACTTGACGCCGTTTTCGTCTAGCCATGGCTGCTTCAAGAAATACCTGAATTGGTTTGGATACGCAAGGTTGCCGTTATGCACAGGGTGAGGCGTTTTTGAAAAAAACCCCTGAACACGTGGTCGAATGTCCGCGCTTCGAGCATGAGCGAGCCAAGATGAGATCCGTCGTCAACAATGACGTTAATGTGCACAATATTGTCCAACGAATGCGTGCTGAAGAAAAAAAATGGGACACGGTATACAGGACAATCATCCAGCTGATGTCGTTGTTACAACGAAGATGGCGAGAGAAGCAGCGTACTGCACATGGCTCTGAGTCGTTAGGGCTGCCGGAATCGTCGGACCGACCTCGGCACTCGACAAGGTGAAGCGAGCATATGAAGGAGACCAACGGGCGCGACCGGAGTAGGCTAGATCCTCCGCCGGGGACTAGACCGAGTAGAGCGGGCGTAGCGTAGTATCGGTAATAAGTCGTCTAGGCCCCTGCAAACCGGGAGTCATCTTCCAACCGGAATTGCAGGACCGTCCCCAGCACTTAACCGGCCAATATCGCGTCGGAGTAGGCTAATTCCTTTCATCGGAGACTAGCTGAGTAGCGCCTTCCACTGAATCGGAAGTTTCCCTCCACTGAAATCGCAGGACCGGCCTCGGCATCTGCCCGGCCAGCTTCGGAATAGGTTGAGTCAACCGACGGGGACTAGCTGAGTAGATCGCGTAGTTGCACCGCCAAATGGTAGCTGGGCGCCTGTGTACCGGAAGTTTCCCTTCACAGGAATCGCAGGACCGACCTCGGCATCGGAAGATCTTCCGCCTTAGGGGAAATCTTTGTCGGAGTAGAATAAATCCACCGTTGGGGACTCCGTAGCGAGACACCAGCTTAAGTCGCCGGGTTACCAGTGAACCGGAAGCCATCCTCCAACCGGAATCGCTGAATCGATCTCGGCATGTCACCGGGCAGCAGCAGTGAAGCGGGAACAAACCCGTTACGTTAACGGTGTCGGGAGATATCCTACGTCGAGAACTCTCTGCTGAAGTAGGCTAGCTCCACCAAAGAGGACTATGCTGATTAGCATCGATCGTGATAAACCACCAGTTTTGGGTTGTCGTTGCACCAGTGAACCGGAAGCGTTGGACCGACCTCGGCATCCAACTGATCAAACCTGGAGAGCTCGAGAATCAGTAGATTAGCAGCAGGCGCAAAAGTAGCGCAGGGCTCTGGTGAGATGCCAGCCCTAAACGCGTCGCAGCAGAGCAATAAAGCGTAGCAAGCAGAGGAGCGGTATGGCCCTGGCGTAACGCCAGCCTCAAATGCAGTATGAAAAGAGCAAGGGAATTACAGGAGCACATGATGCACGTGAGTCACACGTAGAAAGCGAAGCAAGAAGCAGTCCTGGAGGCCATGAGGCAGTTCCGGGCGGGATAGCTCACGGGCGAAGGTGGATTTAGTCAGTAGTGGAAGTTCTGAGTCCGACACTCTGACGCACGATGGACGAATTCGATATGGCTAGCCTACATATGGAACGTGATCGCTGGATTAGTTCGTAAAAAAACATGACGATAGACCCCGGCTTTTATATTTTGTACCTAATTTGCTGCCGAGATTTCTTTGTGAACTACTCAAGTAACCACAAGCATTATAACATTGCACGTATTTTACTGCATATCAAAAGTACTGATGCGCCATTGCTTTTATTCGACAAATTTCAAGAGCTGCCAGGCAATAGTGTATTAACGGTAAAAAATAAATGTATCAATGCACTAATATTACTTTATGAATTGCCTGGTTGCTTTACGAACATTCTTGCATTGGTTCGACTACATAAGGGCCTTTTTCTACTTTTAAACTACTTTAATGGTAGGTTTACAGCAATGCAGCAGCTTTATATAAGCAATGATATAATGATCCATGCTTACTTGGGTACTCCAAAGATTAAATAGTAAAGATAGTAAAACCTGAAGTTTGGTGTGAACCTGCACCAACCTGCATTCGAATATTCGAAGGAATCCTAAAAAATTTGCTTGGGAAATCATAAGATTAATTCATGGTCAAACACGTTTCATGGTGCGACACGTTTCAGAAATAGTTCTTGTAAATTTCTTGAAATGTTTTTTTAATAACTGTTGAAAAAAACCGAAACCTCTGTAAGATTTTTTCGGAAAGTTTTTGAGATGTTCTAAAGAGAATTCCAAGGAGAATTCCCAGATTAAATTCTTGTAAAAATATTTGATGAAATTTCAATGGATTGCATGTAATTTCTATAGGAATAAGGCTATTCCAGATTGATCAAAGACTACCTGGAGCAATTTTTACCTTAATACAGGTAGAGCTGTTCGATAAAATACTAGAGGAATTCCTGGACTTCTTTGAAGAATTTCAAAAGTAATTTATTAGGAAATTCCAAGGATGATATTCAAAACAATTTAGGGCAAATTACTTTGAAGAATCCCTGGAGCATTTTTTTTTTGAGGAATACATGTCTATGAAAATGCTTTCTAGTGCCTAGAGGGATTCAATTCCTGTAGAAATGTTTAGATAGTCTTAGAAGTTTCAGGTGAAATTTCTCAACATGATTATAAAGAGTTGAGTTTGGTGAAGGAACATTAGTGAAATTTCCGGAAGAATCTTTGAAATAGTTAGGTATTTCTGAACAAATTGTTTGATTCGTCTAAGTTTTCAATCCATCGAAGATCGTCAGGAAAGAATGATATAACGTGAAGATGCATCGAAGCCAAAACTCGAATTTTCAAGAGCACAAATCTCGAGAACCAGACAACCGTTTGTGCTGTAAATACTACTCACTAGTCACTCGCTGGTGATCAATCGATAAGATTTTCAGCACGATCGGTTGTCTGGTTCTCTAGATTTGTGCTTACGAAAATTCGAGGTTTGGCTTCGATGCATCTTCACCTTAAGAGGGATTTTCGAAGGAGTTCATGGAGCTATTCAAGAACTCTAAGAGAATTATAAGGAGAAATTTCCAAAGGAATATCTTGAGCAATAACTAAAGATATCTAAAGAAACAAACTGAACGAATTTTATAAATAATAAAAAAAAACTGTTAAATGGGTTCCTACAAATATATAATTCTAAGGTGTAATTCCAGGTTTAACTCATGGCTGTGTTTGAGAGATATTGCAAAATATTCTTAAAAATATGCAGTAAGTTTCCTGAAGACGCCATTTTAGATTGATACCAATATGTTCTTTGCTATCATTCTACAAAAAACAGCAATTTTCTTTTCTTTTTCGAAATTTCTTGGAAGAATTTAAAGATGAATTAGTTTTATGTTAGCTTGACATAAATCGTTTGATTCTTTGGTATAACAGATTTCTAGAAGATTCCTGTCAAAAGACAACGCTAAATTTTCTGAATAATTACTGAAAACACCATTTTGAGTTGAACTCCAAGAACAGTCCAAACAATTTATCATGACGTGATGTTTTTTTTAAATATGAATGATGAAAAAAGTCTGAAGAAATTACTTTTATAGCAAACTAGTTGATATTGATTATTTTTTCCATCGGCCCTGGCTACGCCCATGAATACAGGGAAAGGAGGAAGAGGGCGCTGTTAAAGCAGAAACGGTTGAAGATTGATGAGAATACCGAGGGTGACGGCTTACCACCACCATCGACCACGTGACGATACGTATTGAAGTGTGATCTAGTAAGGCATCGACGAGGAAGACAAAGTTTCAATTTGAATAAATCGTTATCAGATTGAAGAGCGATATGGCAACGAACTTTGCCAAGCGGTTGGCTGGATGAGTCTGGAATTAATTTTATGATGAATGGATGCTGTTTTAGATTGTGTCGGTGGATGTGGACTAAGATACGAAAGAAGAAAAAATTTGAACTTTAATTGGTGTACGAAGTTGAAAGAGTGTGACTTGGAGAGTACAATTTATTCAAAATCCATTGTCCAAAAGTTGAACTTGGAGCAAATATCTTGGCGCCATTAGTTGCATAACAAACAAACAAATTAAGCCTATAAATCCTTGAAGAATGTAAAATATTCTTTGAAACATCGGAAAGTTTAAGCAAAAATCATTTCAGCTGCTTGAAGACTGATTCTAACATTCAATGACGCAAAATAATATAAATCTAACAGCTGGTCTTGCACACATACTACGTTGTATTTCATGTATTCTAGTTAATTAAGAATAGTTAAATTCAAATTTCGTGTGTATTTTTGTATGTTTCAAAAATTTTGTATTAAGCAACACACTGAAATAGTTTTACTACAAAACTTCTTCTTTGCCTTCGTAATAGCACAATTTATCGATTGCTAGCATACTCGATAAGCACATAACCTGTAAACCTAGCCTTTGGCTTATAAAATCCAGCATCACACAATGGGTAGTCCAATAAAACTGTCACATCCAGCTGTGAAATATATGGTCGACTGACTGCACTCTGTAGTGGTACCCAAGTGGACTGGAAATTGGATACACTCTCGTATACGCCCGGTTTTTCAACATCTAGTTACTGGCGTGAAACACTCAACACTCTCGTTGACCTCAATAATGTTCGGCTTTCCATTCATGCTGAGTCTACGAATGTCCAACCAAAAAAAAATCAAGCTCGAGCGTAAAATTTATTATTTTAATTCTCGGTTCTAACGCGAAATAGCAATACACTAACCCGGCTTTTTCTACACTGGAAAAAGACTGGCTTATCCCGCCGTGAGCACGCGAACAATGACTACGCGAAAACCCGAAAACCTTCGCCGAAATCCGGTCCCGGGTTGGGCGCCAACATGATTGGACCCGTACAAAATCCTAATCAGGCACCGGGAGCCGCATCACGAAAATAAATACGAAAACAATTAATGTTTGAAAAGTTTTTGCTCGACGACATACCGTCTATTCTGCTGAGCGACTAGGTGGATCCGACAGGAAGCAAAGGCTGATGAAAAAAATGGAAAGGTTAAGTCGAGTCGCCTCGGTAGGATAGCTTGTGATGGGATTTTTTTTTCTGTTTTTCTAAAAAAGGTTACGAATTCCGGGTAGTGAGAAAGGTGAAAACGTCTGACCGAACAAAAAATAGCGTTAGATAGCAAACAAGGACACAATTATTTTCCCATTTGGTGGGTCGAACTTTTTTTATGATACTTAATGTTTTCCAAGTCTTCAAGGGGAAATGTTTTATTGAAAAATATAATTTGAAGGTAATACAAAAATGAATAATAAAGTAATTTATTTCAAAGCTGAGAAAAACATTTTGGTTTTATTTTTTAGGCTATCGGTCAGGAGGAATGGTATTTATCATAACTTCTCATTCTATAACGTTTCCTTGAATATATTTAATGCTGTTTGAATCGAGCACTTTATGTTAGCAAGTGAGAGAGGTGAATGAACCGAGTGGTTTAAAACCTCTATAATTAACGCAAAAAAAAAAAAAAATGTTGGCAAGTGAGCAATCAACCGAATTACTTCACAAACACGAGTAAAATATATTTCAGCTTCTAACAAAAATATTTCCATCATAATGGTGTTTCCATTAGAATGCCAACATCACAATCATTGATTCCCAAAATAGTCCCATTCTATTTAACAGTATCTGCAATAATGAGAGATTTCACCTTTAGGTACTACCAAAACTTAACGTGTTCCCACATCAACCTTCAAGTAGACGTGTTGTCACGATCAGTACTCCAGACGAACTACCATTTGAGCGCCTCTTGTTCTAAGCTAATTTTGTTTCAGTTTACGCGAAACATTTCATAATAACTTTAACCCTCAAAAGGCCGGGACGAGACTTGCGTGTTTCAAATGACTCGTTCTCGAAAATTAGCCAACCGGATAACGAACTACTTCAAGGGTAAGAGTGGAGCTAAAATAAAGAGTGTACGCAAGAGAAATCGATCATGCGACTTACGCCCTTATTCACGCTTGAAATATGGTATGCCCGGGATGGCTCCTCAACCCCCTCTTTTCTGATAGGGTAACAACCCCCAAAAATCATAGTTTTTCAGAGGCAAAACATTCTGAACTAGTAATGCTTTCCTTATGTTTCAATATAGACACATTTTGGCCGTCCAGAGGCCCCAGGACCGGTTCTGGAAGTCCTGGAAACTTTGCAAGGGATGAACGATTGTCCTACAGCTCTACAGGCCTACTCTGTGACACATATATATGTTTTTGATTTTCTGGCTAATCTAAAATTGGTCAAATATGATTTCAGATTGATTCTAACTGTCTAGAGGGCAAACAATTGGTCCATGATGCCCAGAAATCCCTTGTAGAGCGAGTCAGCATCATGATTTTGTAAAATAAGCTCAATAAATGAAATCCGAATGACTTATGGCGGCATTGACCATCTACTGGCATACTCCGAGGATGTGGTGCCCTCAGGGAAGTGGCCACTTTAGGTTTTGCAAAATAGATTCAATAGAAGAAAGTTTAATTACTTCTGGCAACATTAGCCACCTACTGGTTGTGAAGTATGCCATACGATGACAATCCCCTCGATGCGGTAACATGTCTTTTGTCACACCCCTCGGCTGACAGATGGATGAACATGTGTTCATCCACCACAGCAACTCCACTGTCAGTGTAATCGTGAGAATGCAACATCATTCTCTTTCATCAGTGGATCATTGGACAAAGTGGACGTATCTACTCGGTGCTGCCAGCATCATTGCATGATGGGTGGTTCTCACTAGTAAGCGAAATTCCCAAATTCCCACACTGGTATATTCCGGGGACATGGTGCCCTCAGAGAAGTGGCCACTTTTAGATGAATTCTGAAACCTTCCATGCGGTATTAGTTTTTATTGAAATTGGAAAGACTTCAACAAGAAGGCATATACAATGTTTCAAATCTCTTTTGGGATGGAACACAAATTATCTCACGCTATATTTCAACTGTTTCGCCCCCTCCCCTCTTTCGTCACGTTTTTTTTGTGTGACTTCTCCGAAAATTTAGGCTCTGCTCAGCTTGCCAAAAAAAAAAAAAAAAAATAAAAATTCGGGGACATTCTGTCAACCCCTAATCCTTTCAATTTATCAAATATCTACGTGAACATTTCAAAGCATATGTTTCAAGAATATTGTAAATTTCTTGATCAACTTTTTAAAGACGTATCCAACGGCAAGCTCAGAAATGTTAATCACTAAAATTTTTGAAGGCGGAGGTGAGAATCGAACCTACACCTTATGACACGACGTGGATAGCTGCCTGATGATACTAACCGTACGGTCACAAAGCCCACATTCTTACCAAAAGTACGAACGTTTGACATGAACGACGTCTTCCTAATGTGACCTTTTTTGTGTTCTACTGCTTTATGTGAAATATGCATTATGCCAAACGTCGTTAAACAAATTTTTGTTTTTAAATAAAATCCTTGATGATATTTAATTACTGCTATTTAATTGTTGTCAACACAAGCTGGTAATGAATACGATTTCGTACAGGTAAATAAGAATGTGACGAAGAAATTTGAGTGATTAAATGTAGTGTTCTATATTGTTGTTACCCAAGGTCATCGATGCCGAATTCAGGAGTTTTTTTCGACAAATTATTGGTTCGTGTGCGGCATGTCCGCTTTGGGATGTGAAAATTTGTTGTTTGATGAAAAAGTTTTATAATAATTAAATAAGTGTTTGACCCAAACGTTGGTGTGTATATTTTTGTCAACCAATTGTTGGAAAATGTTTCGCCAATGGCTGTTGATTTGATTAAAGCTTTAAATAACCTTTGATCAATATGATTCAAGTTGGCTGAACAAGGGTTAAAACTGTAGATGGAAAATAGTTTGTTCAACTTTATATTCAGCTTTGAGTATACTGCTGATTAAGAGCTTTTCTTCAAATTATTGTTCAGCTGTCACGGTGTTCAGCCTTGTACACCATTAAGGCCCAAGTAAAAATGGTGCAAAAGTCAAAACTGAAAAAGCAGTTTCCTCTTTCTAAATAGACAAATTGAAGAAAATCAAAACACACAGCTCTTTTACTTGCCAAATAAAAAGGCTGTGTGTTTTTATTTTCATCAATTTGTTGTTTTAAAAGGAGAAAACTGCTTTTTCAGTTCTGACTTTTGTGCCATTTTTTCTTGCACCTTAATCAGCCAATATTAAATTAATCTTGCTGTTCAGCTTTCATTGCTACTTGGGATACCACTGCATCTAAGCCAATTCATGCGGGAGTGAATGGATTGGGGGAAAGGCATGGCCCAGGGATGAGAAAAGTACTGGAGCAAACATTTACCGCCTCTACATTTACATCTTTATACACGACCATCAAAATCCAAAGCAAACCATGACGGTTCAAAACAAAAAAATGTCACGGCTCTTCAAAAATGTAATCTTCTTCTTCCTAACGTTTTTCAACCCCGAATGCGAACACGCTAACTCAGAAGTACCCATTAATGGGTACTTTCGTACCCATTTCCAACTAAAGTGGCTTAACCCATTTAATGAGTAAAGTCGATTTACTCATTAAAGAGTATTCGTCAGCAACTTCAAAACATGGGTATTTTTCACTCTTGATAGGATTCCAATAAATGGGTAAAAAAACCTCATCTTTTGTCGGTTTCGCTCTTCATTTAGGAGGAGATTTTCACCAAATTATTACAATAAAACTCAAACGAACGCAAATGAAATAATGCATATGTTTTATTTGAAATCTTATATTCATACATTAACACAATCATAATTTGATATTAGTAGCGTAAAATGATCTATTTACAGGACACTTTCCCGATACTCCTCTACATCGGCACATCGGAAATCGGCTCCGGAAAATGTTGCGCCACATCCGAATTCGTTCTAGAATGAAAACGATGAAAATAATTACCATTCGACCAGACCAAAAATCGTTCCAGAAACTACTTACCTTGAAAAGATATTTTAAAAGTTTTTTGCCAGAAGAATTCAAATCCGAATTAGCAATCCAAATACTAATAGTTTCAGGATCAAAAACACAAAAACACGCCACCGTAAAGTCGACTTCAAAATGGCAATGCTGCTCATCAAAGTACCATGCGTATTATATACCCATCATTGGTAAACGAATAGGAACTTCATTAAGGGGATAAAGTACCCTTTTTATGACATTTGAAAAATACCCTTTTTCTGACAATTCAGTACTGGTCATGAAAATGGGTACATGGAACCCATTTAATGGGTACTTCTGAGTTAGCGTGAAATGACTCGAGCACAGTGGTGACACGATTTTTGCGGTTTTCGGGGTTTTGCATTTTTGCTCGATAAAGGCAGTATGAAATTGAACTTGTTTATATGTATCGTAACGGAATGATTGTGGTCTTTCTGTTAGAGCTAATAGATTTCAATTAGTTGAAAACACAAGCAAAATATTAGCGATTGAATGATTTAACACTTTTTTCAATCATTCAGCTTGGAATGGCTGCCCGAAAATGGTCATAGTGGAGAGACAAAAACAGTCAAGCAGTGTGTGAACCGTTGGCAGCGCAACGCCTGATGGTATTGATGCTGCTGCTGCTTTGTGTTTTGGTGGAATGGCAGAATCGATGAACTGTGGTGAATTGTGGTCACAGTTCCCAAGACTGGGCATGGCAGAGAGGTTTGCTTTTGTGGTTAGCAGACTGCCTATGTATCAGGCGTAAGAAAAGGCATGCGCGTGGAAGAATGGAAGCGTTAGGGAAACGGTTTCTTGTCCGTCTCAGGTTCTAGCGTTTGCTATGAACGAATAGTTTGAGTGTGATAGATTTAGAAAGGAAGATAGAAGCAAGTGAGAGATATACAACTACAAAGTACGAGGAAAGGGGTAGGGCCTGGGATTGAACCCATGACCTTTTGCTTATGAAGCAGAAGCGGTAGCCATCAGACCATCAACCCCGTCATAAAAAAGGCTGGCTCCACCATTGCACAAAATGTAATGAGGGGTCTTAAGGCGCAAGAGAAAATAGCACAAACGTCAGAACTGAAAAAGCAGTTCTTTCCTTTTAAAACAACAAATTAATGAAAATAAAAACACATAGCCTTTTTTTTCAAAAAAAAAAAGAGCTGTGTGTTTTTATTTTCTTCGATTTGTCTATTTAAAAAGAGAAAACTGCTTTTTCAGTTTTGACTTTTGCACCATTTTTACTTGGGCATTAAGGGAAAGGAGCGGGCTTTCAGCGAAGGAAAGGACATTTAATAAAGTAATTACTCAGGTAACAATTTAATTCTGGTTAAACGCTTTTATAACTTATTCAAAGCCGCTTTAGTTTGAATAAAAGTGCCACACTTCAGTTCCTAAAAATCTCATTTTGGCGATTTTAACCAGCCTCAAGTTGACTTAGAGCTTTTTGGAGAGCTGAGTTATGGTTGAATAAGCGCTAATATTACCCTGCCTTAAATGTAAAAATTCTATTTTTGGTATACAAAGTAATCATGTAAAGCTTAACAATCGCTTATAAGTATAAGCATAAGCATAAGCATAGATGACCGTACAATTCGTAGTTGCTACTCCGTGATTGACCAGAACAATCGAAGTTGCACAGGGAATTAATGAATGGGGCTTGGGATTAGCTTACCATTCTTCAATGTGCACAAATCGAGAGCTCAAATTTAAAAGTCAATAACGGCGCCGGCCACGTCCTTACGGTCATCGGGGAAGGGAAGGAATGTTAGTGTGACTACCGTTGTTACTAGAGACCGAGATCACCTCTGCATCTCCACGGTTGTCATGGAGAGGATATTGGGTTAGTGGGATAAGGTAAAGATCTGGGAGTCACCAATGTTTGGTGATGCGAGCCATGATATAATCACGCCTAACCGGATTCGCGAAATAATTCGATGATCGCATTAAACGCCGAACAAGTGTTCGTCACTCGCCCACGCAAGAGCAAGCGACGCGATCAATAGATCAAACACTACTAGCGATCCGCGGCGCTTTTTCATTTCTCTGAGCGAACGACGCGCGACAAGTTTGATCCTGCCCCCATCGCCCGCCCCCGCAGGAGCAAGCGTCAAGGTCGAAGGATCAAACACTACTTACGAACCGATCACTTTTTCACCGCTTCACTACCGACGCGCGACATATTTGATCCTGCCCTCATCACCCGCTCCCGCAGGAGCCAGCGTCAAGGTCGAAGGATCAAACACTACTCTATTCAAAAGATGTTTTTATTAATGACGAAAACTGAAAATTACATGTATATATTTTAAATTATATGAAACAGGAATAATGCCGACACTTGTAGTGACGAACTATACATAGTTTGTTTGAAAATTACATATGAGTATTACTGTGCATTTTGTCTCGATATGGTACAAGTTTTAAAAAATACGTCAACATTCACAATGTCGAACAATTCAAAAGATAATTTTTAATAACGTATAAAAGAGACAAATATATTTATATTGAAATTGTATAAGAAAAAAACATAATGCCGACACTTATAGTGACGAACCATACAAAGTTTGTTTTAAAATTACTTAAAAGTTACGCTTTCAAGAAAAATGTGTTATCACAAGAATGAAACGAACTCACCAGTTGGTAATCCATCCTCGACTGAACACAAAACTGATACTGACAGCAAAACTTCTTGGCGTCCCGAAAACAAACCGTCTTGCTTGTGCCTTCCAAATACCTACCCAGCAAGACGCTCCAAAACAGAAAAAAAATCTTAGGAGCCGAAAACACGCGCGAAACCGTGAGCCAAATCTATCGGACGACGCAAAACCGAACTGTCCTGCTTGGGCTTCACGAAGCACTACCCAGCAGGACGCTTGGAAACAGGAAAAAAAAAAATTCCGGCGACGAAAACATGCGCGAAACCGTGAGCCAAATCTATCGGACGACGCAAAACCGAACTGTCCTGCTTGGGCTTTACGAAGCACTACCCAGCAAGACGCTTGAAAACAGGAAAAAAAAAATCTCCGGCGACGAAAACATGCGCGAAAACGTGAGCCAAATCTATCGGACGACGCAAAACCGAACTGTTCTGCTTGGGCTTCACGAAGCACTACCCAGCAAGACGCTTGAAAACAGGAAAAAAAAAAATTTACGGCGACGAAAACATGCGCGAAACCGTGAGCCAAATTTATCGGACGACGCAAAACTGAACTGTCCTGCTTGGGCTTTACGAAGCACTACCCAGCAAGACGCTTGAAAACAGGAAAAAAAAATCTCCGGCGACGAAAACATGCGCGAAACCGTGAGCCAAATTTATCGGACGACGCAAAACTCTGTAAAGCTTAACAATCGCTCATACAACTTTAATTCAACAATTAATCAAAAATGGAAAAAATATGTTCCTTAACCCGAGGGTATTTAATGATGCTAACGAATTGATATATGTTGGGATTTAAATGTATAGATAAATAATTATGAGTGATTCTGAATTGAACCTGGATGCACAGTTTTACGGCCGCTAACCTTACCATCTGCTCCACTTGGGCTTGTGCGAGTAATACTAATGCATGAGCATAAATCATTGTCGTGTCTGAATAACAGCTATTACTATTTTGATTTAAGGTTGCATTGAGGCTGGAGAAGCGATACCAGCACTACGCAAATTCTCTTAAGTTAGCTGTCAGAAATTTGTTGTGATTGTGAAGTGTTTCTGTGAAGTTGTGAAACAAAATGATAATTTATCAAGCCAATTTGGCATTTATTTGTTGTCATCACAATATATTATCGATAACTTAAGTATACAGTGGAACATTTTTTATTCCAATGATTTTCGAGGAGCTCCTTCAGTTCACACAATAGTAATTCTTGTTATTGCTCACCCCCCACAAAGAGGAAAAATATGGATGAATTCCAGAAGTACCATTTTATCAATATATCAATGCGTGGACTCTGTGCCTCTGAAGCAGGTAGGTCAAAAATTTGCTTTGTAGAAAATTTAATCAATTATGAACAATAAAGTGTGGGAGCATAAGTGGCGGTACAATATCTGTATAATGGTTGAATAAACTGTTAAACAACCGCCAATAAATTCTATGTAGGATAGCTGAATTAAAGTGAATAATTAAGGTGGATTAAGTATAATTCAACTTGGTATTCAGCGTTAAGTGGATCGCTGAATACGATGATTGAATAAGCTCTTATTCATATTTGTGTTCAGCCATCACCGTGTTCAGCCATTATCACCTGCAACCAGCCAATGTTAGCAAATACTCTTGCTGTTCAGCTTTCATTGTTACTTGGGTATGCCGAAACATAATCCATATGTTTTAGTTAATTCCCTGGATTCCCTGGCATTTTTATGGGACAGTTATGCTTATGAACTGAGAGTTTTTTTGCCGAGTGATTTTTTTGCATGTGTATATCGTGTGGCAGGTACGAAGATGGGATTCGAATTCACGACCCTCAGATGAATAGCTGATGTTTACTGCTACGACTATCTGTGTCCATCATCCTAACATCAAATCGCGTTAGATTTCTTTGAAAGGTTTTTTCTTCGTGAAATGGTTTTCGACTCTTCGCCTGGAATGTCCTCAAGATCTCAACCTTAGATGTATTCCTATTTGTCGTTATGAAGAGAGACAAAAAAGTGTAGTTTTTTTTTTTCTAAAATGCCCTAAATCACCGAAATGAACTTCGCAAAGCATGACAGGTGACGTCAAGGCTGAGAATAAATTATCATTTAGATTAGTGCTGTGGGGAAATGGGAAGGCTGACCGCTTCCAGTTGATTGGGATGGACTAGCGTTTGCCGATTGAGTAGATTTATTCAAGATGACGAGAGAAGGTTCGGTAAAAACGGTACGGAAACCATCTAGCCTACAAACAGAACGTTGATGGTGATGCGGCGGCTGCTGCTACTGCTGATAAAACAGAGGCAGTTGAGCAGAAAAAAAAGAAATGCTGTTCGCAATCTGAAAACAGTTCTTTTTCGCACTGAAATGTAGGTCCTTGAGAACATGCCGTGAAGGAAAAAGGATTATCACTTCGGTTCAGAGTTGGCCACAGGCTGGTTGTGCGTTTAGGTTCGGATGCGGTGAGGACAGAGAGCGACACCAGAAAGAAGATGAATGGAGCAAGGTTTTCCGGGCCGGTAGCAGTGATTTAGGATGACAATGAAGATTTGCTTTGGCAAATGCTTTTCGGTTGTACGTTTTGTGATTTGAAGAGAGAATACGGCAGGGAAAGGCAAATTGCTCTTCAGTGGTGTGATGATTTGAAGGTCGGCTGGTGTCAGGGTTGTCAATTTAGTTTTGAAACAGAGAAGTCACTCGAAACGTATTGAATAGTAAAGCAGACATTATTTATTGAAGGATTAACGAAGTTTTATTAAAACAGGGATCTGTATCCAAACTCAAAAAGATCCATACTTTTTCGTTTATCGCAATAATCGTCTGGATGCAACTTGTTATTTGAAACCATTTTTTTTTTGTAATTTTGGCTACTTGGTAAATCACTTTCATAGCTGCCTTTTTGTCTTTTCAATGCACACATCAGCTTTAAACTGAAATTGACTCGTAATAAGTTTTTTTTGTCATTGGAGATTTTAATCTGAGTGTTGAACTAGCTGTAAGTTAAATAATCGTTTGTGGTACAACTCTCAAAAAAAAAAAAAACAACGGCAGGTTACTGACACTGGTTACACTGACATGCAGATTCAAATCGTTCCCTTATTACATGTTACTTTTTCATTAAAACGGATTGCAATACCATCAGGTCCACTTTCAATAAGTTAAGAGTTGACTGTGATACATTTGAAACATACATCGATAGCGATCTTCAGGCTAACATTTCCTGCAAACGAAAATTCTCATCGATAATGCTCTCGAAACTTTAGCAAATTGATGTCTGCCCAGTAAACACAAACTCGTATACGATAGCGCATAAGAGTACAAATTTGGAGGCGATATACGTACATGCGCCATAAGGCTGCATTTGTACTCTTATATCCCATCATACAGGGTGTCCGCGAATTATCCGAACAGCAAAATATTGGAAAGATAATCTCGCATTGAAAACAATGAAAAATCAATGTCTATGTACCTTTTATAATACATCTATACGTTTACACAAAATACAACTACAAAAAATTTTGAAATGATTTCTTGTAACTGAGATAGGCAAGTTTAAATTTTTCGGAGACGTTTTTCCTGAAGGCCGCTAGTCATACCTAAGATGTGTTATCTCTAAAATCTAAAAGAGATGAATCCAAATGTCCTATTATTATTTGAAGTAACCGACAGCTTAGTGGCTTCAAGTTAGACTGTAAATTGAAAATTATACGGTTCAAATCCAGTGGGTTCTATGGACATTTCTCTTCCGTCATAAAGCTCGAAAAACATCTCCGTTTAAGAAACCTTAATACATTTGGCTTGGTTTTGCAAATATTTGAAATCGGAAATGTCATTCCTTGCTGTGCGCTTGAACAAGACAGTTCAGTCTTTGGCAGTCGGTAGTTTTTTTTTTTTTTTTTGGTTTTTTCTCCCACCGCCCGAGTGGGTTTTTACCAGTGCAGTTTACTTCTGTAGTGCTATAGACCGCGCACCGTGAAGGAAGCGAATCAGATTGGCAAAGGTCAACTGGTATCGTGCCACCATTTGATTAATATTATCACCATCATCCCCCGGTGATTGGTTCCCCGCATACATCAGTGTAGCAGACCAGCAGCGGTCATCGAACGGGAACGGATAAGTATCAATTTGTATACCTACTCCACATCTATTGAATTGCTTTCGCATCTCCGAACAAACAGTGTTGAGTTCAAGGTTGTTTGTTGTTTCTCCTCTGTCTCTCTCCCGGTGCAATTTCGGCCGTATAGGGGAGTTGGGTACAAAATAGCCCACTGATTGGTTAAGTTTTTTTCTCGATTTTTATTTTTTTTTTGTTAATTTATTTTGCCTATTTAGGGGAGGTGTGTACAAAATAGTCCACTGATAGGTTATTTTTTTTCTGCATTTTTTTTTGTTTTTTTTTATTATTATTTTTTTTGTTTTATTTTTATTATTATTTTTTTTATTATTTGGTTGCGGTTGAATTCTTTTCCGCATGGACGAATCGGATGGAGGCGATACGCCTCCTAAAGATCTCGTTGCTCGAACGCGGTTTTATCAACCGTCTTCGGCTGGGCCTTGGGTTGTCTATTTCCGGCGCAAAAATAAGATTTTGAATGTGCTCTCGATCTCTAGAGAGCTGACGCGTAAATATCCTGGGACCGTTATTCACCAAGTGAAGCAATCCAAGCTGCGTGTAACTGCACCTAGTTACAAAGCAGCGAATGAGATTGCTCAGCATGAGGCTTTTACTGTGGAGTACTTTATCTACATACCCGCCAGAGAGGTCGAGGTGGAAGGGAAAATTATCGACGCGAGTCTGACATGTGAAGACATTAAGACTGGCAAAGGCATTTTTGAGAACCGGTCCATTCCTGATGTGGCTATACTGGATTGTAAACAATTGCAATCAGTTTCCATGGAAGGAAATAAGAAAGTGTTTTCGCCGTCAGCCTCGTTTCGTGTAACTTTTCCTGGTTCCGTTCTCCCGAAATTTGTTTGCATCGATAGTGTGTTTTACCCAGTGCGCCTATACGTGCCGAAGGTATTTAATTGTACCAACTGCAAACAGCTTGGTCATAGTGCTAGCTTTTGCGACAACAAGCCCCGTTGTGGCAAATGCAACCAAGCTCACTTGGAAGATGCTTGCACACAGGAAGCTGTAAAATGCAGCTACTGTCGTGAGGATCTTCATGACTTGCAGAAGTGCCCGGCATACAAAAGGCGCATTCGAAATGAGAGTCGCTCCATTGTGAAGCGCTCCAAGAAGACATATGCGGAAATGGTAAAATCTTTAAAAAAATCCGCAGAAGAGTCTTCATCAGCCATCCCAGTTGGTAACTCTTTTCAAGAGTTGTCTTCCGATGAAGCGAACGACGACGAAACCGATGGGGGAGATTCTTCGGAGGTACACGCACCCGGTAAAAGAAAGTCTCCATCTTCTCCGGGACTGCGCCGTAAGGTATTGAAATCTTCCCTCAGAAGTTTGCCTAATCCCAAAGGAGGTGGGGCAAATTTAAAAATCCCGAAGAAACAGGTCTTTGATGCTTCCGTTCCGTGTTGCAGCAAAGATCTGCCGCCCCCGCCTCCACCGACTAAATACACTTCGAAAAGAAGCTCTAGACAAGATAGCAAGAAAAAAGCTACTGAAGTCCCTCGCTCTTCCTCGAAAACCCCCCGGGCTAAGCGAGGACTGTTAACTTTTACGGCCCTTGTGGATCGCATATGTAATGCTCTCGGAGTTTCAGACTCATTCAGAGGCATACTCGACCTTTTTCTCCCCGCAATAGAAGAGTATCTCAGGGAATTAACTATTTCGTGGCCCCTCCTTGCTTCGATCATATCTTTCGATGGCTAATTCATCAAGTGAGGTACAAGATATGATAACTGTGCTACAGTGGAACTGTCATAGTCTAAAACCTAAATTAGACACATTTAAGTTTTTGCTTCACAATTCCGATTGTGATATATTTGCACTCTGTGAAACATGGCTTTCTTCTGAAGATGATTTTAACTTCTACGATTTTAACATTATACGCCAGGATCGAGATGATAATTACGGGGGTGTGCTTTTAGGGATCAAAAAGTGCCATTCATTCTACAGAATCCCCATCCCGACTCATCCAGGCATAGAAATCGTTGCTTGCCAAATAAACGTAAAGGGTAAAGATCTTTGCGTAGCTTCTGTTTACATTCCTCCAAGAGTTTCAATAAACCGCCGTCTTCTTTGGAATGCAGTCTCCATGCTCTCATCTCCAGTTTTAATACTGGGTGATATGAACTCACATGGTACTGGATGGGGCGAATCTTATGACGATTATAGAGCGGCTATTTTCTATGACTTATGCGACGATTTCAACTTGAACATTTTGAACACAGGTGAAGCGACACGTATTTCATCCGACGGCAAAGAAAGCCGCATTGACCTATCTTTGGGTTCAAGTTCACTATCATTCGATTGCATGTGGAAGGTGATTGATGACCCCCATGGTAGTGATCACTTGCCCATAATAACCTCTATCAGAAATAATCTTGAAAGGTCAGAACAGTCAATTCAGGTTCCTTTTGACCTCACTAGGAATATCGATTGGCAAAAATTTGCATCAGCGGTAACTTTCGGTATCGAATCATTCAACACTCTCCCACCGTTGGATGAGTATCGATTCCTAACAGAATTGATTTATAAAAGTGCATTAGAATCCCAAAAACAACGAGTTCCAAGTGCATCCTTCAAAAGACGACCAGGCACGCCTGGTTGGGATGATGAATGCACTCAGTTGTATCGAGAAAAATCTAATGCCTTCAAAGCTTTTCGTAGATATGGTACCTCAGAACTTTATTTAGAGTACTCGAAGCTCGAAAAAAGACTGAAGAATCTTATTAAAGCGAAGAAGCGTAGCTATTGGCGACGTTTTATCGATGGCCTCTCACGAGAAACTTCAATGACGACGCTTTGGAGAGTGGCTCGCAACATGCGAAACCGCTCATCCTCAAATGAGAGTGACGAATACTCCAACCGATGGATATTCAACTTCGCAAAAAAGGTCTGTCCTGACTCAGTTCCAGCTCATCCGCCTTTTTGGGAAACTCCAAGAGACGATTCTTTGGACAGACCATTCACTATGCTGGAATTTTCTATGGCTCTTCTTTCATCAAACAACTCCTCTCCGGGACGCGATATGATTAAGTTCAATCTTCTTAAAAATCTCCCCGATATCGCTAAAAGACGGTTACTTGACCTGTTCAACTCATTCATGGAGCACAACATTGTTCCACCGGAATGGAGACAGGTCAAAGTAATAGCAATTCAAAAGCCTGGGAAACCAGCGTCTGATCATAATTCATACCGCCCGATCGCTATGTTATCATGTTTAAGGAAATTGTTCGAAAAAATGATCCTATCGCGACTCGACCACTGGGTCGAATCAAACAACATGCTTTCCAGTACACAATTTGGCTTTCGCAAGGGCAAAGGAACAAACGATTGTCTAGCGTTGCTTTCATCAGATATTCAACTAGCCTTTGCGGACAAGGAGCAATTGGCTTCGGTTTTCTTGGATATTAAGGGCGCTTTTGATTCAGTTTCCATAGAAATATTGTCAGAAAATTTGCACAATAGTGGACTACCTGGAATATTGAATAATTTCTTGTACAATCTGTTGTCAGAAAAACACATGAGCTTCACTCTCGGTCAACTGACAACTTCCAGAATTAGCTATATGGGCCTTCCCCAAGGCTCATGTCTGAGTCCCTTGCTTTATAATTTTTATGTTAAAGATATTGACAACTGTTTGGAAGAACCATGCACGCTAAGACAACTTGCAGATGATGCTGTGGTTTCTATGAAGGGCCCACGAGCGGAAATCTTGCAAAGACCATTGCAAAATTCCCTTGATAATCTATCCACTTGGGCTAGAAATTTAGGGATCGAGTTTGCTCCGCAAAAAACTCAACTGGTCGTATTTTCAAGGAAGCGGAACCCTGCCCAACTAAAGCTTAAGCTTTTGGGAACAGACATCGACCAGTCTTTGACTTCAAAATACCTTGGGGTCTGGTTTGATTCAAAAGGCACTTGGCGAACTCATATTAGGTATTTAACGGAAAAATGTCAACAAAGGATCAATTTTCTACGAACAATTACCGGAACATGGTGGGGTGCTCACCCGGAAGACCTCATAAAACTTTATAAAACAACCATTCTCTCTGTTCTAGAGTATGGCTCTTTCTGTTTTCTCTCAGCAGCAAACTGCCACTTGATTAAATTGGAACGAATTCAATATCGTTGTTTGCGTATCGCCTTAGGGTGTATGCATTCAACACATAATGCGAGCCTAGAGGTTCTGGCAGGGGTTTTACCGCTACAGAACCGATTCTGGGAGCTCTCGCTAAGAATACTTATTAAGTGTGGAGTGAGCAACACACTCGTCATCGAAAACTTCGAAGAATTGCTCAAACTGAACACTCAGTCAAAATTCATGAGAGTTTATCTCTACTACATGTCATCTGACATTAGCCTTCCATGTTATAACCCTCCACGTGTACGCTTCGCCAATGACAGTTCCTCTGTTGAATATGATCTGTCCATGAAACAAGCTATTCATGGAATTCCAGATCAACTTCGATGTATAACTATTCCACGTATTTTCAACGCAAAGTTCCAGAATGTTGATTCCTACAGGAGATATTTCACTGACGGGTCTCGTATAAATGGATCCACTGGTTTCGGTGTCTTCAATGAAAATTCTTCCGCCTTCCGAAAACTTCAGGAACCTTGCACGGTTTATGTTGCTGAGCTGGCAGCAATCAACTTCGCTTTGGGGATGATCTCAAACATGCCCGCAGACCACTTCTTCATCTTTTCGGATAGTCTCAGTTCAATCGAGGCACTCCGATCGATGAAACCCGTAAAGCATGCATCTTACTTTCTTACAAAAATAAGAGAGCAGATGTGTGCTCTGGTCGAAAGATCATACAAGATTACCTTTGTATGGGTCCCCTCACATTGCCTAATTTATGGCAATGAGAAGGCGGACTCTCTCGCAAAGGTGGGCGCTGAGGAAGGTGAGATTTATGATAGACGAATTTCACACGATGAATTTTTTCATTTAGTACGTCAAAGTTCTCTTCGCGGTTGGCAAAGCGATTGGCTAAATGGCCAACTGGGACGGTGGTTACATTCCATAATTCCTAGAGTTTCCTTGCGAGCCTGGTGGAAAGGTTTGGACATAAGTCGAGATTTCATTCGCGTGATGTCAAGACTTATGTCCAACCATTACTCGCTAGATGCACATCTCCACAGGATTAACCTCGCGCTGAGCAATATTTGTAATAGGTGTGGTTCCGGTTATGATGACATCGATCACGTAGTTTGGCAGTGCCCGGATATGGACGCCTCCAGAGCGCAACTTTTGGATACCCTTGCGGCCCGAGGTAGACAACCCTATGTTCCAGTTAGAGATGTGTTGGGCACCCGCGATCTTATTTATATGGTCGCAATTTACGATTTTCTTCGCTCGTCTTGTATAAAAGTTTAATTCTCTTGTGTTCTCTTCCCCAGTTTTTTTTTTGTGTTTTGTCCACTTTGTGTTGGATTGAGGATCCTGGCCATCCGGCAGTCGAATACCGGCAAGAAATCGCTACCAACGCCATGAAACGAGAATCAAGATGCCACGTTATACCTCCCGGATGAGCTGCTGAGAACCCGGATTCCAATCCCTACCAAGTCCTTCCTTCAAAAATTGTGACCACTAACCTCGAGCTGCCACGAGTACCCTGGCTCCATCCCATATTAATGTTGAAAAAGCCAATTAATTGTATGTAATAAAAATACAAAAAATGAATTTCGGCTCCGTAAAGCGTTAAACGCATTTGAGCCTCAAATAAACGATCTAGATAAAAAAAAAAAAAAAAAGAAATCGGAAATGTGTCAAACTTACTTCTTAAGAGTATGATAAGCCAATGTTTAAAACCATGCAAGAATATTGAATTTATTATGCTTGATTGTATAGAGCCATGTCTTCAAAGTTTGTACGGATAATTTGCGGACACCCTGTATACTATCGTGTGTTTACTGGGTGGTATCACCCCAATAAATTAATAAACGAAAACGATAAATGAATTGTTTGAAGATTAAACTAATTTGAATCGATCGATTGAAATTGTCTTTCATTTTTTGTAACTCTATACGTAAAGTAACAACACAATGGCCCACGTTTATTGGGTGAATTATCAATAATTCTGTCACAATTGCGTTCCAAATCTGTAACGCCGTAAATGGGTTTAAATTGTCCTGTTTCAAAATTCACTTGCACTGAATATATGAATACACTGATGCTCTCACAATAAACAATTTAATTGAAAGCTGGAAATATGTTACCCGCTGGCTCGGCTCACGTGTCCAAAGCTCCCAAGGCCAAACGGGTCCAGTTCGTCATCCCAGCTAAAAACCTACAGCAAATACGACGAGAAGAAAAAAAAAAACGAAAAACCTTTCGCCCTACTAGTGAAATATAAAACAATAACCAGCGTTGGTACACAATGTACTACACATCGTATAAAATAAAATGTTTGCCCAGTTTTTGGGCCGGGCGTCCAAGAGGATCAGGACAGCCGGTTGCCAGCTTTTCTCTTTGGCCCCTCCTCCAAACCATCCTATAATAGCTCACGAAACGAAGGACCACCACGGGTATACTACATCATCGCGAGCTGTCTGTCTGTCGTAGGCCATGGTCCACATCTGCGTTCGAGCCTGTCTCTGAGCAGTACCAACCGGAACAGCAGCAGCAGCAGCACAAGAGTAAATAAAAAGCACGCTGGCGGAAAAATAGATTTCAAAAGATTTTGATGCTCGAGAAGTTTGTTGGTGTTTTTCTGTGCTGAAAATTCAATTATGGCACCCGTCCTCGCTCGTTGTGGGGGTGTTCTGACGGGTTTTCAGAAGTCGGATTGTTTGCCACACTTCTAATAGTTATTACAGAGGTTTTCTAGACATAACGGTGTTTTCGTATGAGTATACATAGAGGAAGCCCAGCAGGTGTGTAGAAAGTTTGATAGGCTGTCATATGGAGGATTTTGACCGTTTTCATGACCTTCCCCTTGTAGTTGCCGCTTGGTTTGTCTCACGTATGGAGACATTGCCACAAGTTTGGAGAGTATTGAATTCATCTGATAACCACAATTACTGGTCATCGTCCGTTGACACACCGTGGTGACCAGTTGGCTTTGTGTGCGGTCTCGAGTCGAAACAGGCGAATTTTCTCAGTTTTCCGCGGTGAAAATCGGTGGAAAAGCAGCCAAAAACGGCGAAACCACTTGCTAGCAACGACAAAACAAATAGCTAGGTGATAGCTGTCACCCGGATCTCCGGCCGATTTCATTCACCGACTTGGTCAGAGTGTATTTAAATAAGAGTGTCTTCAATGTCAAAATTGGAACAGCGTCGAACTGTCATTTCCATACAAATCCGCGTTCAGGAGACCTGTCAAAATTGGAATATGACGTCACTCTTGTTTATATTGTCCAGAAGAAGGTATTTCTGAAAAATGAAAATGGGTCGAAAAGTTTGGGGGTTTTCGAAATTATTGAAAGTCCAAGTTATTCAAGCTGACAAACCGAGGTAGAAGTTTTCCTTCACCCGAATCTGAATGTAAGTAGGTGTGTACATCGACCTTATTCAGATGGAGGAAAAGGATATTTTGACGGAGATGATCAGTCAGAAGGTGATTCGTGACCAACGTATCACCTGAAATAAAGCCGGCAGCCGGTTAATTCAACGGCACTAATCCTTACGTTTGGTAAGACCACGTACGCGGAGTACCGTTTTGATTCATATTACGGACAGCTTCAAATTCCGGACACTCTATTTTGTATGGGAAATATTTCCCACGAAATGTTTCAATTTTTGCCATTAAAAAGTTCTCACTTTGGAGGCTCTTTTTAATAAGCTTTTTCCATAAATATCTATGCAAATTTATAATACCCAACTGCCTTAGACGTCTCTTTAGTGGTTTGACGATTTCAATTTATGATTTCACTGTTCTATTAATGATTATCATGAGCTGTCCGGAATTCGAGTCAAAGTGTCCGGAATATGAGGCAAAAGTGACGAAGCGTCCGGAATAAGAATCATGAAAAGGCCACACATCTCGACTTATTTAAAATTAGTCAAGTTGCGGAAGCGTATTATTTACTCATCATTTTAAAGAGTAGGGTTTTCGACGCTGGATAACGCTGAGGAATCATACATAATGATTTATTTTGTATGCTCTATGCTGAGTTGTACTTCACTGAGGCCTTAAGTGTCCGTAATATGAATCAAAACGGTATATGAATGTCGGCTTGCTACGTGTTGTTACCAGAGTGTCGTGTTTCTCATGTATACCTAAATGAGCTAGAGTGCCATGCGATATTTCATATCGCAGCTCACAAATTATGTGAGGCACGAGATGCGGATACGTACAAAATATATCTCGTGACATCTCGTGAGGCTCGTCGCATGCGCTTACTAGGAGTCCTTTTATGCAGTTATGTTTGCCTAGTACAATAACCTCACGAAAGCATACGATTTCGGTCTATGCCTATGCTTCTTCGGTGGCCAGGCCAAGTTTTTCAATTCAAAATCTAAAATCTCAACCGCGTTGAACCACGTCAGCCTACGAGCAGTTTGATACACAGTTTAATCCCTTTTCCTTGCCTCTCAAGCCTTCTTCTGCGAGGCTCAAATGCACTGTCACATTGAGATTTTCTCATGAGACGGCGCATGAGCCAGTGCAGATGTGATCGTTTGAGCTAGTGCATTGCTACATGAGATCGCTTGAGCACGTGCTACAGAAAGGAAGTGATCGCTTCAAAGCAAAAGTGAGTGAAAAGATGAGTTTCCCGGAGGCCAGAAAACGTGTGAGAGCAACAAGCTGTAGCCCAGGTAGCGGCCCAAAACAGCGTTCTTGAGAGGAAGCTGAAGGAGCTGGAAGCGCACCTCGTAAGAGAAACCGTCGTCGTAAAGAAGCCCTCCCATAGCCGAGAGCAACGAGTGGCCCGATGACGCGCTCAAGGAACAACCTCTGGTCGTTCAAGAGACGAAGCGTGAAAGAGCTTCGAAATTTATCTACCGGTTGGTTTCGGCTTACCACATACCAGCCCGCCCCCCGAATACCGCACCCAGCATCCATGATCTGACTCAGATGATGTATTTCGGCGAAGAGTCTGAAGTATCGGATACACCCTTAGCCTGCGTCTTCGATAAACCCATTCTCGATCAACGTTCGGAATACAATGACGTCCCTCGCATGTAGGGAAATTGTAGTACCTACCTCTTCCGACGCAGGTACGGCAGGCTGAAGGAGTCATCTGGGACGTCGTACCCTAACCCGTTGATGACGAGTTCATCTTCGTAGCCGAGGGCACTTCAAACACCATCACGACATCGCAAAGCCACCAAAATATCATCCACTCTGTACCAACATAAAGCATCAGGATCGTATCCAACAACCAAATCACCGACGATACTACAACAAGTTTTTCCCCAGTGCTGGCTGTTGCCGGCGTTTCTGGAAGCAGCCGTGTAGTAGTTTATTTTCCTTCACAAACGGATGCTACTGCGCCTGATATTCTCCACCTTTATCTCCCGGAGAAGGCCCATCGAGAAACATTACACGAAGCGCTTTCCCTGTGCCGGCTGTTGTCGGCATTGACAGAACTGGTGTAATGGTTTCGACAGCAGCTGGTACTGTGAAACAAAGCGTCCCACAGGCAAGTGATTGTATGATCTTTCTGGCGGCAAAGGCTATCGCATAACCTCTTTCTCCCACAACAGATCCGCCGCTACGAAGAACATCATCCTCGTCATCCACCACACGATCAGCTACGGATACTCGCTCCGGCGGCGGCTGCTTTGCCCTCCAGTGGAATTCGTGGTCTTAGGGACAACATCAGCGAGCTGAACCTACTCAGCACAAACCTCGAACCATGCGTCGCAGCTTTGGAGGAGGTGAACCAGACTATTGTTCCACCAGGCTTCGTTGGCAGAAACTACACGTTGCTGGTACAGTCGAACGCCAACTACTGGCAACACGATGAAGGCCTTTCCATCCGGGAAGGCATACCTTTCGAACGCGTTCAAACCGATACCTCTCTACATCTTGTCGCTTATCGCCTTCACGCGCCGATCCAGCCTTCGGTCACTCCGACGCCTACAGCAGATCAACCCGAAGCGTTGGCGGAATTCCAAGCAGCAAGAGCTGTGGCGCGAATGGCGATTAACCCCTCTACCGGCACACATTGTTCCAGATTTTCAAACAGCTGGCAAAAATTTCCAAACATAGTTTTTAGATGAAAAACAACGTCAAACATTCATCTACTATCAGATAGTTAAGAATAGTACAAGAATTTAAAAATTGAAATGTTTTTTATATGTCCAGACGTTCAATAGCTGCACATGTCCAAAAACTTGAATTTTTGCTTAAAAACTCAACTAATCCATTTCACCAAAACCCGTGCCAAATTGGGTTTCAGTATATTTTTTTCTAATCAATAACCCATTCTCATAAAGGTTCAGCATCCTCGGATGCAAATTTATATTCAAGTATCGTTAACATTATTAAATTAATGCTCTTTATACCGTACAAATCGATCGATGATATCTTGCACAAACGCGCGCTTTAGACTAAGGAACCGATTGAAGAAGATTCTTCTTGCCTAAGTTTGCCTAAACGATAGTTGTTTGGAATAGTTGAGAGCCAAAAAATGTATGAAAAACAGCATTTTTATTAGATTTTGCTCTATGAGAACCAAAATATTGTGACTATGCCCAAAATAGAGTCTTCAACCCAAAATCATATTCCTAAACACTTGTAATGGCTAAAAATAGTGAAATATTGAGAATGCGCAATTTCTGCCATGATTTTTTAAAACTGGACCACTGTGCGGCAGCTTCATTTTTTACCGCAAAATGAATATTCAAATCGTTATAACTTCTTTGGTTTTCAATATTTTTGCACCAAATTTTCACAAGTTCTCGAAAAACCTTTCTAGTTGTAGGATCTGTGTCGATATTGATCATTGGTCATCTGGTTTTTAAGATATTCCAAAATTCCTCAACGCGTAACCAGAACCCCCCGTTAATATCTCAGGCTACATAATTTTAATCGTACTCTGGTATTTACTCTTCGGAACAATACGTTAATGAGAGTTTGTTGTGAAAAAATGAAGCAATTTGGTGCACTGCCGTTATACGCATAATTGTCCCATGTTACTTTTTGTGCATTCTGAGTTTTTGTCATCAAACAGTTTAGTTTTACGTATAGTTTTAGAAAACACTTACCAAAAATTAACTTTGTTCGGAAAATCAATGAAAAGCAAGCCAAGTCAATTTGTCCCATTGTTGAATTTCCACGCATAACTGTCCCACTACTGTATTTCTACGCATAACTGTCACACTTTACAATTCACTGCGCTAATCTTGAACAAAATATTCAGTCGTGAGTTTTGAATTAGCTGGTTTTTGTGAAAATCGTTTTGAACATCTTCTTACGTTGGCTTTTCATCATATGTGGAACACAACCCGTTTTATGTGTTTGTAGTATCGGGATGCATTCGTCATTCATGCGAGTCTAACGTCAAATTTGATTGAAATTTTCAATTTAATAATATTATTTCCCATCGGTTTTTCAATTAATTTCAGTTGAATTTTCTGGGTCAATCACAATTTTTTTCAATTTTTTTGAACCGCCGTCATCGATTAGAAATTCACCGTAATTTTGGATTTATCACGAGGAGTACTGAAATAATCCCACTTGAAGAATCAGTAATTACTTTAATTTCGAGTCCATGGCTTGCGGCAAATCAACTTCATGATTTAGAAAACCAAGTCCAAATAAAAATAGTTCGACCATTTTCGGATGACTTGGCCATATGCTGGGTTGGTCCGAATACCGGTTCACTGGTGGAAGTGGCCATTATATTGGTGAATCTGAAACCTGGCTAGCGACATATCAATTTTCATGAATTTTCAAATTAGGTCTACAGGTGGTTCAAATGTATTTGAATGACTTGACCACATGTCGGATTGTTCTGAATTCCCGGTTTCCTGGGGGAAATGGCCTCTAAACTGTCGGTTCTGAAACCTAGCTGGCAACATCAAACTTCATAAATTCACAAATCAAGGCTAAAGAAGGGTAATTCAAAGGTTCCTGAATGACTTGATAACATGCCAGGTTGTTTTGGATACCTTGTTCCCCAGAGGAAGTAGCCATTATATTGGCGGTCTTGAGACCTATCTTGTGACATATCAAACTTGATTAAGTCAAGAAAAAGTCAAAGTCAAGTCAAAAGAAGAATAGGATGACCTGGCCACATACTGGGTTATTCCGCATAGTTGGCTTTCCGGTGCAAGTTGCAAATATGTTGGTGGTTCTAAAACTTAATTTGCGATGTATCAAAAATATCATGATATGTATTGCAAACAAAGTCCAAAGAAATGTCAAATCGATTTGTGTCGTGAATTTTGAGTTAAATATTTACTCGGCAGAATAACCTTGAATTCGCAGATGAGTTCCTGTCAAGCCTGCAGCTGGAAGAGTCGATTTAGGAATTTATTACAGCTTATAAACTCTCTTACTTACTCATCCACTCTTTCTTTCACTAACTCATACATTTTCACACTATCACACAGAAAACTTTACTTTCCATCCCAAACTATAACATCGTTTTTATTCACTTCCCCACACGTGGCTCCGTTTGGCACATGTCACTTGAGCCTTCATTAGGTGCCTTAACATAGTCTTGATGAGGTCACCGGCAGGAGAGGTCACCGGCAGGAGAGGTCACCGGTTTGAGCCCAACCAAGGGGTCTCGCCATTATACAGTAAAGCTGTTTTAGCTACATTGTGATGTTTTGTTTGCGTTTTGCTCGAGAGTGCTCTGTGATGGCACCATCAATTGAATTCGTTTCGCGTGACTCGTTTTTTACCCCCCTTCTTCTTCTTTCTGGCGTTACGTTCCCCACTGGGACAGAGCCTGCTTCTCAGCTGTTCACATTTGAAAGCTCAATAGAACTGCGAAACCACGATGAAGTGGCTCTTGATTATTGGCTTGGATTGTTGGCTCAGATTTGTTCGTACAGTTTGGTAGCTTTTAGGAAACCTATTAAAGTTGACACGGTGGCCGCATCATTTCCTAGGGCGCTACGAATACTTCCAGAAATTCCGAATGATCTTCGGGCTGATTCGTATTGCGGGCATGCACATATAAAGTGCTCGACACAATAAAGATCTTAAAAACTTCAAAAAACATCATATTGTAATTTTCAGAAATCTCCAACAATTCTTAATTGATTTGTATGATTTTTTCAGAGTAGCTCCTTATTACCTGGCATTATAAAGCCCACATTTTATTTTTTTTTGATAAATTGACCAACAACAAAATGGTCGCCAAAGACATTTTATATGGAAAATGTCGGTCCCCCAAGGAACATCGGAATATCTTCAAAATCAAATCTCCAATGATTAATATCGACACGGATTCCTAAGCTAGAAGAGTTGTTTGTGAACTTGTGAAAAAATGGTGCAAAAATATTGAAAAACAAAAAAGTTATAACGATTTGAATATTCATTTTGCGGTAAAAAATGAAAAAATGAAAAAAAGCTGCCGGTAGAGGGGTTAAAGAAGCGAAGTGGCCGTCGGAAATCGTGGGAAAACCTCGTAGGGAAAATCTTCCCGACAAGCACGACGACCAGGGTTGCCACCTGCAGGTCCGAATCCTGATCGTACGTGATTGCAACAGGAACCATACCCAGCAAGCAATTGCTGAAAGATATGGACTCCATATTATGGAGTGAGTCGCGGTGCAGTTCAAAGGTTATTTCTGAAGCACCAGAGGCTTGGAACTGTTGCTGATCAGCCTAGACGTGGACGAAAGCATAAAACAGATCACCGAGAGGACCGCAAAATCATCCGAGAGATCAAGAAAAATCCGTTCGGCACCATCCGAAAAATTAAAGAAAAGTTGAGTTTACCGATTTCTGATCGTGTGATTCGTCGACGTGTTGCTGAGCGTGAATTAAAGAGCAATTTCACCAGGAAGCGACTGTTTATAAGCAAGTTCGAAGAAAAAGCTGTTGAAATTCGCCAGGCTCCACATGAACAAGTTCCTGGAGTTCTGGAAACGTGTTGTGTGGTCGGACGAATGGAAGTTTGAGCTGTTCAACAGGAAACGAAGGCAGAGAGTGGGGCGCAAAAGTGATGAAGGTCTGCAGGACAAACATCTCCAGCCAACCATGAAACACGGTGGAGGTAACGCTATGGTCTGGGGCTGTTTCTCGTGGTCTGGAGTGGGTAAACTGGCACTAATCAATGGAATCATGACAGCAGATCGCTACATGGATATTCTGAATGAAAATCTGGAGGAATCATTGCAGAAAGTGGGTGAGGAAGACAACTACACCTTTCAGCAAGATAATGACCACAAGTATACGGCTAAAAAAACGCTCGCCTTCTTCCGAACCTGCCGCATTAAACCCTTGGAATGGCCACCTCAGAGCCCTGACTTGAACCCGATCTATGGGCGATTCTGGATAATAAAGTGGAGATAACTGGCGTAAACCACAAACAAACGCATTTTGCGGTATTGGAAAAGGCCTGGGACAAACTGGATCCCCGCTACCTCAAAAACCTAGTGGAAAGCATGCCAAAACGACTGCGGGCGATCATCGAAGCAAAAGTAGGTCACATTGATTATTAATAAGTTGGCTTTATTTGGTTTTAATCGATTTATCTGTTCAGTTTTGAAATTGATCTTTTTTTTTGACATACCTCATTAAAGTGATATCCATGAAATTGCTGTTTATTTTTGTTTGTGTAATAAAAAACAACCAATACCAGTGAACCAAAATAATCTTTTCTTGTTTATCTTTTGATAGGATGTATCATAACGACCAACTCTTGTGCAAATCTTTGACTTTTGGAAACGTTTTTAAATTCATTATAGAATGATCTTTATTTTCGCCGGTTACTGTAGGAGAAAAATGAAAGAGGATAGTCTTAGCTCGTGGATGATAGGAAACTCGTGGAGGATTTCTTGGAGAATTCATGGACAAATGCTTCGAAAATTTCTGAATAGATTGAATTAAGGCTAAGTAGCCTGTCATTCGTTTTGGCAACAATGATAACTTTTCAGCTTGCATTCCAAAGTGATAAAACTCAGTCTTGATAGTTTATATTGACTTGAAAAAGTATCACTGTACGCGCTAACATGCATAAAGTATGCTGATACTTTTTCAGCTGTGTCAGTGCAAAACCAACTGATTTTCTTTGATTCGAAATCGTGAGATGAATTAGCAACAATCATCAACGACACGTACACATTTCAATTACGGCCTACTTCGGCTTAAGAAAACATGTAGTCTTGTTGGCAAGATGCTTGTCTTGGAGACTTGGAGACATTAATTTAGAACAAGCGGTAATTCCGGTATTTTTAAGAATTGGATCTACCTGTTCCAGGAACGTATGATGTTTGAGTTGGTTATTTTAAGAAATCTCACGGGGAGGGCTTCTAAGTTAACCCAGACTCGACTAATTCATACCGACTGCATGCATCTTGAGCTGCTTGTAAAAAGTAACCAAATCGAAAATTACTCACCATCTCAACGACCTCCACCTCGGCCTCGATTCGCAAATGGTACAGGAACATCTTCAGATCCTTCTTGATCTGGATCGAGTTGTCTTCCATCTGGGCGACGGTAAAGATGCGCATCTTGCAGTTCTTCCAGGAGCGGTGCTGTTTGAGCAGGAATGGCAGCAACATCAGCAGGCCACCATCGTGCACTATCCACCAGATGTCGATGTTTCCGGAGATCTGGCGTAGAGATGTGGGGGGAAAATGGGAAACATTGTAATAGGGGTTTGTTGGTTACAGGTATGAATTGCGATCATGCATCAGTCACGGGTTGGGAATCATTAAAATAAAACGGGCAAAGGTTCAGTCAACTCTCTTTGTATATTTTTTTGGATGAAAAACGCTAAATTTCAGATTTGTATTATGGAGACTTCAATTTCAAGCAACAGTTTGAAGTTGCGTGTTATTTTACCTTAAATATTATGTAACTGTTTGCATAATGCAACGCATTTCAGCTGCATAATGAACATTACGTGACAGAGAAACTCAACATGTCAAAGTAATCAATCCGCAATGTTAGCGATAATTATTGTTTTGAGTTATTTATTGCAGACTAGCATTCGATCGTAACAAGTATAATTGTCTAATATGAAAACAAATAGTAAAGAGAGTTGACTGTATCATGAAGAATTTAAAACGGTCCTCTATGACATGCTGCAAACAAACGATATCCTAGGGTGCATCCATCAATCAAGTTTAGGAATATGAAGTCCAAATGGCTATAGAACATAGATGAAAACGCTACTCAATTTTGTCTGTGAACAGGCCAGCAATGAGTAGTCTTTTCAGCTTTGTTGTTACACTAAAAATTTATAAACAATTGCTCTCATTTTATTTTTCAAAATTAAGTTTGCAAATACATTTTTTATTACTTAATTATTGGATGCAACTCTATAAGTAGTAAACTTCAAATGGTAAATTTTGAATTTCAAAAACAGCAGTAACAATTTAAGTCTGTGGCCAAACATTGATAAATATTGTCAATACACGTCGCAATGTCAATAATTTTTATCCTAAACGAACTACAAAACCATTTCCCAAATTTGTATTGGGATTGCAAGTGATAGACAATATTTACATCACTTTCTAAAGTGTATCGATATTTTTTTAAACTTCATTGTTACCGCTTTTATTCCAGATTTGAGACAAAAATATTTCAGACAAAAAGCGCATTCTCAGAGAAGGTAAAAAACAAGTTCATCATATTGGCACACAGTTTTACCTTCTTACAGATTGTTATTCAAAAATAGCATTGGGCGGAAATGAGAAAAAAGAAGACGACAAAAGTAATTTTAGACTGTGGGCTCATTTCCAGATTTTTTTTCTTCGTTAGTGACTAAATAAATTGAAAATTTTCATGAAAAAACAGTAGGTGAACACAAGTGTAATCTTTATTATATTTGATGAAAAAAATATGATGTTTTCCGCCACTAGTGATCTATTTTTATTTATAAAAAAAAAGTAAAAATGTATGTATCACACCTCAATATGTTTATTTGGGCTCGACGAAAGTATGAAAGTTTGTACTAAATAGGGTGTGATTTACTTCGTACAAAATCCAAGCTCATTTTCGTTCCACATCCAAATGTCAGTTAATGCATTGATTTATTATAGAACACAAAACCAGTAAAGGCTGTGAAATTCTGATTTTAATCCAAACTGTTGACTTATTGCACTCATGATTGGTACACCTACCCTATCTATAACTGTAACTCTCTGAACAGAAAACTTCAAAACTTTTCATTTTTGATTTAAAGAAGTTAAACGGAAAAAAATCTTTATTATTTTAAATTAAATGGATCAAACGGTTGTCGAAACTCGACTCGTATTGAAAAAAAAAACACTTATAACTTCAAAGAAAATCCTCTTATCTGCGATGTTATCATTAGAAAAAACAGCCTGCTAAAACTGAACTAGACGAACAAAAGGGTACCGTCCAAGCCACATCTCCATCAAACTCACCTTATCCTGCGACGTCGGGAAGAAGTTGATTCCCTTCGGTACCAGCAGAGCCATCCTGGCGGCACTAACGTTCCGGACGGTCTGCAGGAACACATGCCACGTTCGATCGTCTTCACTCTGGCGCCATCCGTACGGCCAGCCAAGGATCACAGTGTTGGGCTTCATGCCGCCGAGACCAATCGTTTGGACGCTGTCGTTCGGATTAGACGGGAGAGGAATATTTATGTTTGTTCTATACTTTCGGGCCCTACATTACACAGTGCTACACACAAAATGGGAACAAAAATCTGACTTCCAATCCTGAAAGTAGAAACCCATATTGACGATCCGTATTTGAGTTTTGATAGTTTAGATCAAAATTTGGAGTCAATATAACTTTTTGTGTTTAGTTCATAATCCGTGGTGCTTTTTTGCTTCATGATTTCGTTTCCACTACCACTGAAAAAGAGCTCTCCATTGTCTTTTCAGTTTTGAATATCGCCCTATTGCACTTGAATTCAATTTTTCGTGAATTGGTGCATTGAAATTGGGTGTTTTTTGAGGCTTTATCTTGTGGGCCAACGATGTCCAGAATTGCAGCTTGGCTATAGAAAACGACTGATGAGCACAGATTTTATGGAGATTTTTTTTCTGATAATAACCGTCAGGGGAGCACTGTGCCTTAATATGTTATGAAAAAGGACATCACACGGATTTTCAGTCTTTAAAAGACCAAACAACTGTTATAATGATAGTAAACATGTATTTTATTGCAGAACAAGGATAATTTTCTCCAATTGAGATACATTGGTCTCACTTGATATTCATTAAGGTACGACGGTGTAAATGGATACCAAAAAATCATAAGATAACTTCATCTTGTTGTTCAACCAATGTGAATAATGTAAAATGTACTATTTTATAAGGATTACAAATGAGGAACTAATATATCTGAAGTAGACATTTGTTGAGATTATCTGATTATTTTTCATTGAGAACGCGAACTTTAAGAATTTTGTGGAGTAAAAATTGAATCTAGTCTCAAACTAAATGTGATGGAATAATCTATATAAATAAAAATGGAGTGGTGTTTGTATGTCACGAAATGGCTTCCGAACGGGTAAATGGATTTGAATGATTTTTACTCAGTTTTGTTCGTTGAGGGTTCCGACGTGTTTGTGTGTATAAAAATCATAGGATATTCACCAAGAAAGTCGAAAAAACGAGCGTGAACGGAACTGTCAATAAATACGCTATGGATCGGCGTATTTCAACGGCCTACTTGATGGCAAGACGAAGTTTGCCGGGACCACTAGTGTATAATAAAAATGATACTCGCATTCTTATTATCAGTGCTTTGTTACACATTTTGATGGTTTTGAAATAAAAAAATCTTTAATTGATCAAGAATTTCCCAGACAACCAGAATGTACGTATAATGAAATAACTTTTTGCGTTGTGCGATGGTTATATGTGAAATGTTTCACGTATAAGATGTCTCGAAAAGGCCTTATGCGTACAAAATTGGAAGCGATATACATGCATGTTTTAAATGATATAAAATAATATACAATGCGAATGTGCAGATTTTATTTTGAACTAATCTGTACTCTTATGCGACTTATCTTATATTTGATAGCTGCTACGGATTGTATGTACGATTATATGGCACGAAACGAAATGTACATATGAACTCATAAAATAGCGTTTTATGCGAGGAAACTCATCAATCGAACGATTTCATCCACCATGCAATGGTCAATCGTCAATCGTGACGAGTGTGAAAAGATATTTTTGTTTAGTCGATAATGGATCACAAACTGGTGAGCTCGTTTCATGCTTATAATTACACATTTATATCGAGACAACGTTACGTTTGTATTTTGCAAACAAACTAAGGATAGTTCTACACTACCAGTGTCGGCACAAACCCTTATTCTGTTTTTAATAACTGTAGTATACACATACCTTTATTTTTTCGTCATTACCAAAAATAACCTTTGATTAGTTCGATATTATGAATGTCGACATACTACAGGCTTACGTTTTCTTTAAAAAAAATCATGACTATTTCACTAATTTAAATCGAACTTTGATTGCAGTTCGATTAAGAAGATTAATTCTCTTTATCTTTTCTATATTAAAATATCTTTTCACCGCGAGACAAAATGCCAAAAAGCTAAGTAAAAGTTGTATTATTCCTTCTTATCCATGGAGCGCATCACCGACCATAGGTGACACCCAGATCTTTCACCTTCCTCCCTAATAAACACCCTTTCTGTGGTAATTATGGAGATGCTGAGGTATTCTCCGTCTCTAGAAGCAACAATTATTACACCCTAACATTCCTTCCCCATCCCAACTGACTGTAAGGACTTGGCCGGTGCCGTTATTGATCAATAACATGAGATCTGCTAAAATTGCACTTCGAGAGTAAGCGGAAACTTCCATCTCTTATTCATTTGGATCGAAGTGCAATTCTTACCAATTCCGATCTATCATGGAGTAGCAACCATCGACATGTACAGACACATTCCACGCACATCTACGCCAGGATATCAAAAATTCAAACTATGAAATATTTCCAAAGCTATGCAGAACATGAAAGAAAATATGTTGAATTGTATAAAAAACATAAATTTGATTGAAAATACTGTGAAAAACATACCTGAAAAGTTATATAAAGTTTATATAATTTATTGGTGAGAAATTGAGAACAACTTTTTTATAAAAGCCCTGTATCATAGTTTATCAAGTGTAATATGATTGTCTTAGAAGGGTATTAGATGACATTGTTATGTGCGGGTTTAATTTTTTCAAACAAATTATTGGTTCTTTGAAAACGTATTTTTTCAAATAGTCATATTATTATGGTGTCGCGTTACGAAAATAGCCTTATTTTTGACATTGTAAAATAAATACTTCTTATAGAACTTTTATATTTTGGATTCTCTTCCTACTCGTCAAGATACGTGTTTCCATAAAAAAAGATTTAAAATTGGACCATTCTTCGAAAAGTTACACTAGGTGCAAAGTTTTGGTGTCGCGTTACGTTAATTTTCACCGTAAATTTTTCAGGATGAAACTACAAATTTCAAAATGCTCGTTCTCAGCAATGCTACAATCGATTTTCGAAATTTTTGATTTTAATAGATGGAAATAGTTATACTAGCTTTCAGCGTTGGTGCCACCCCACTAAAACCCTCCCCGTTTTTGTGAAATGTGGATATGTCTGTTTTCTCTTGTTTTTCTCTCAAATCTGATCAAGTAGCTCTGGTTTTTAATGGCTAGTGACCCAAATCTTATCAGACAGGTGCCGTTTAGTGCAGGAATAGTCTCTTACATGTTGTGGAATACTTGGCTTCGATGGCAAACAACGTGGTTCTCCAGCGGATAATCCGGAATATCCGTAAAAATGGTCAATTCATGAAAATAATCCAAGACAGTTTTTTTTTTTGCAAACTCACCAGAACTCTTTATTATAAAACGCAATAGATTATTTGAATTGTTCATGGACCTAGGTGGTCACAATAATGACCTCCGGAAGATCCGGAACATCCGTAAACATGGTCATTTCGTGAAAATCATCCTGGATCACTGCGCTGTTTTTAAAAACATTACTTACTTACTTATTTGGCTTTACATCAATTATCTTGATAAAGCCTCGCCAACAATATTTCGCCAATTCCCTCGGTTCATGGCCGCTTCTCTCCATCCTCGACTGTGACCCACGCTCTCCAGGTCCTGGTGTACCTGGTCAATCCACCTAGCTCGCTGCGCCCCACGCCTTCTTGTTCCGACCGGATTCGTGGCGAACACCATCTTTACAGGGTTGTTGTCCGGCATTCTTGCAACATGCCCTGCCCAGCGTATCCTTCCAGCTTTAGCTACCTTCACGATACTGGGTTCGCCGTAGAGTTGAGCGAGCTCGTGGTTCATCCATCGCCGCCACACGCCGTTCTCCTGCACGCCGCCGAAGATCGTCCTTAGCACTCGGCGTTCGAAAACCCCAAGAGCTTGCAAGTCCTCCTCGAGCATAGTCCACGCCTCATGCCCATAGAGGACTACCGGTCTTATGAGCATTTTGTACATCGTGCATTTGGTGCGGGGGTGAATCTTTCTTGACCGCAGTTTCTTCTGGAGCCCATAGTTAAAAACATATCAGAAATCAATAACTAAACATAACGGATGATTGAGATTGTATTTGGATATAGGTGGCCATTATAAAGCTTTTGAGAGGATCTGCAGCAACCGTAAAAAATGGTCATCTCGTAAAAATCAACTTAGACACGTAGTTTTTTTTTCAAATCTTTTGGATGTCTTGTCATGACATTTATCTATGTTGACATTCATCTTTACGTTGTATAATAATTAATTTGATTAATTTTGCAATAAGCTTCGGTGATTAAGGTGGTGTTTAATTTAAATACAAATTATACTACTTCTTCTTCCTGGCGTTACGTCTTCACTGGGACAGAACCTGCTTCTCAGTTTAGTGTTCTTATGATACTTCCACAGTTGTTAACTGAGAGCTTTCTTTGCCAAAGTTGTAATTTTCACATTCGTATATCGTGTGGCAGGTACGATTATACTCTATGCACAGGGAAGTCAAGTAAATTTGCTTTACGAAAAGATCCTGGACCGACCGGAAATCGAACCCAGACATGACTTTGCTTTATAGCCGCGGACTCTAACCACTCGGCTAAGAAATGCCCCAAATTATACGTGTATTACAAATTTTATATGTTCTATAATTATGATTTTTTACGTGTTAAAAAAACCGCGCAGTGGTCTAGGATGATTTTTACGACCAGTTTTGTGGATTTAACAAAGGGACTTGTAGTGGCCCATGGCAGCCCTGATTGGATGATTTTATAAATTGATAATTTTTATGAATATTAACCAACCATCCTTAAAACCAGACCTAAAACCAGAGCTTTGTGCAAAAAAGAAAAAAAAATCCCTATTTACCTCTCACTAAAACGTGGAAGGTTTCAGAAGAATTGCGCCAACGCTTAAATCTGGTACAACTATTTCCTTTCAATGAAAGCTCCAACAATCGGTTGAATAATTGAGGAATTGTATTTTAAAAGTTAAAATGAATTCACAGTTTCGCCTAGTAATCTGATTTAATAACTCTGCTGTGCGGTAGAATTCCATGATATTCAGATCACTATTTTGAGACCATAAACGTCCTTAACAATTTTGCTAAAACATGATCTTCAAAATACTACATGGCTACGTTGAAATGTTATTGGCCCAATATCTGGTTCAATTACACCCCTGTGCCACAAATTCTGTATCCTTCAGACCGCCATTAGTAAATCATAAACACTTGCACACGGTATGTCTGAACCAGCAGATTATAAAAATCGAATGTACATCGGATATTCTCATCATCTTCAAAAGAGATCAAAAGAACGGTTAAAAAATTTAACCCAAGAAAAGTGTAATTACCCCACTGTACAGCAGCTCTACATATTTTTCGTCCCATCATTGGGAAGCTTTTATGGTCGTCTACAAATTTCTGAAACAATATTCTCAAAATAATTTATTGAATCTTTTTATAATTTTACCCATTTATCAGATCCATTAACTCCACTGTGTTATTGAATTTCGGATAGTTCCGACAATCATACATGTCTGCTTGTTGACTTTGCCGAAGGCATACTTTTAAAAGTACATCGTTGAAAGGTTTACATATTTTTATTTTACAATCAAATTCAATCATTCTAACATGTATCAAAGCTCAAGATAATTCGCGCCGCCATCCGAAAGCACTGTACCGGAAACATTCTTAAAAAATCACAGAAATATCTTAACATTATTGCAAAGAATTTAGTCAAATTTATATGGTGACCACAAGTGCCATCTACGTTTTTACAAAGCACGACATTCTCAAAAGGTTTCACAGAAACATTAAATTAATTTTAACCAGTGTCGGATCAAATTACCCCACTGTGAGGCAGAATGTCGAATGTATTAAACAAATAACAATACTAGATATACATTTTTTCTGAAACCCGAAAGCAACATTACCGAATTTATCAATAAAAATAAAAAATGCTTTTTGCGTAACGCGACACCATTTGCAGAACCCTGTTGGAAGATAAACGTAACGCGGCGCTCATAAAATGAAACCAATGATTTCTGCAATTATTCAATATTTCCATCCAGTTTGAAGTCACACTCTGATTCTTATCAATACATAGAAGGATTGCCTAGAACAAACCCGGATTGTAAAAATTATAGCAGAGCAGATATAGGCGATTATAGAGTGACGTTTAAAAAAGTGCATTTCAGCGATGGTGTCGCGTTACGAAATGCAATTGCTTGTAATTACCATATATGCAGTGTTATGTTTCAAAATGAATGCCACAACATCAAGTACATTTAATATGCATGATATAAAACCTGTTTTATCACATGGTCACAAGGCATATTTCCGAGAACATGCCTAAATTGATAATGAAAGTCGGTTCCTCGTGGTGTCGCGTTACGCTGGAATGTGTCTACAGTCAGTCTATTCAATGATATGCTATGCTATAAATAATAATATATTGAAAAAAAAAAAACGTATGGATTGCGTAAGGTATACATAGCCTTGCACATCTCTAGGCTTTAACGGCATGAAAATATGAAAATTTCTGACTTTGATTATAAAAATGATCCCAACTAGTAAACATGTTTTTTGCATAGAGATTTTATATTGAATTTATGTTAAATAGTCTATCAAGGATACGTGACGAATTCTTGAAAACTTTATCAAATAGTGATACTAGCAAAGATTGTTTGTAAGTAAATAAAAAATGCTGTAATCTTATAAATGTTTCTTATTGAATAAAAAGCCTCAAATGTTCTCGATTGAATATGAGAATAGATTTGACATAAAGTGTTACACTAAAACGCTTTCCATTTGCATAAATTTTACTAAACTGATTAACAGAAAATTTGTTATTCCGTTTAGCATATTGTGGATCCCGCACTATCTAAGTTACCCGCATTATAAAACCACGAATAACTCAAACTTAAAAAAAAGTATGAGTGCTTTTAGGATCTGAAGCCAGATTTTTGTTTACATACGGATGATCTCGAAAATGTTGCACAGTGTTATTATTGCCCTGCTAGGACGAGATACTTACACATGAGACAACCCATCGGCCACGTTGGACGCCACCATCACGTCGCAGAATCCTTTCACCTTTTCGTCCTCCATCAGCTTGCGAAGACTCTGCTTGGCAGCTGCAGCCTCGCCGGCTCGTTTCGTGAAATCACCCTGTATTAGCGAAACGACCACCACCAGACCTTTGCCGGCCTTCAGCTGCGATACCAGCGAGAACAGCTTGCGATATTTGGGCGTGTAATCGTCGTTCAGCTTGGCCAGCATCAGGATCTGCGGCCTCCAGTTCTTGGTGTGCGGCGGGCCTTCCTCTAGCCGGAGCAGCGAGTAACGGGCGGCCGACAGGGCAATACCTCGGATACCGTCGCCCCATTCCTTCTCGGCTCTGGGAAAGTGAAGAATACAAAACGGACATTGGATTACCAGGTGTGCTTTTCAGATTGATGGTATCAGCTAGTCCCTATAGTTAATCATCGGGCATCAATTGCATCCCTTTGTGCCGCTGGACACAATTGAGGCGTTAACCACACAGGGATTTGTACTCCGCTGGTTTACACATTAAGCAAACAGTTACAGCGAGAAACCACTCCATCAAGCGCTGTCGTTCGCAACTTTGTAGGAAGTTTAATTCACCGGTGGATAACGGTAAGTTTGTACACGCTATGTCCAAAGGGAGTTATTATGCAGCTTAAATGTACTTCAGATTTTCTTTCACAGGATGTTGCTCTTGATCATATAACACCTTGGATTTTTGAGAAAATGTCTTTTGGTGTTTTTTTTTTAATTTCCCAGGAAGCTCATATATAGCTTCTATGGGTAAACTTCGAAAGTCAATTTATCAATCAAATCCTAGGCATTCAGATTAAGTAGCTTGTTGCCTAAGACTAAGAGAGCAACTTCCTGTGAAAGAAAATCTGAGCTACATGAAAGAACCACCTTTGGACGAAGCGTGAAGCATGCCAATTCAAGACTTGTACTTACCCTCGGTATTCGATGTACTTGTAGATGAGCACCGCCATTCCCATTGCAATCAGTGCAAAGTACCACGATGTCATGAACATAATCGACATGCACAGCGTTAGACCGATCAGCGATAGTGACCTATTGTAGCAGCAAGCAGTCGTGTCGTTTCCGTGGTCGTTGTCGTCGTTGAGGATGAGTTTCACATACGGTTTTCAGAGGTGGTAGCATCCCCAGCAGCGGAAACCGATATATTTGTTGCCCGGTAACGGATGCGGAAAATAAAGAACAAAACGAGATGAATAAAAGAGGATGTATTAATTGTTGCGCTTTCGATGTATGGATAAAGGATTGTGACCATCTGATCGAATGGTCACGTGACCGGATGTCCGGCGGGAGGTATTATAAATTTTGTCATGTCACACTGGTTGCAATTAAAAATTGATCTTGAAGCTGCGCTCGAAACGCATAAAAACACAAATCTGTTGTGTTCAGTATAACTAGATTGGATTTTTATTCCATTACGGGTATAAGCACCATACTGAAAAACTACGTAAAGTAGGAACGATTCCATTTACTTCCAGAGTAGTTTTCATCATTGCTATTTATTATTTATTTGTTTTGTGGCTTGTCTTGTTTGTTCATCAAAGACACAAGAAATTGAAATAAAAAACTCTTCTTCTAAAAAAAGCATCCACATTCAAAACGGTGTCGCGTAGATGTTAAATTACCAACCATGCGTCTCCATTGTGTAGCACAATTGCAGAGAGCTTTTGTACGAGCATCGCACTGTGTTTTATTTTCTTGTTTTCATGCGCTTTTTGAATAGCGCCCAAACCGTTGATTTTAGCGATATAGTTTTTTCGGAGAAGTTTCTTGGTATATTAAAGCGCAACTTTTGACGAAAAAAGTTTTGTGATCAATCCACCTAGCAGTGAGATAGAAAAACTATTTTTTCAAAACATTTAGATAGACATATGGTGTCTTTGGCAAAGTTGTAGCATTGGCAATTTGAAACAACTTTGTCGAAGACAGAATTTTTCTATCTCTTATACTTTTTGAGATATATTCCGTTGTATGTGAATGACCCCTAAAAATCATATATTTTATCATAACTTTTTTCCAAGATTTTTAACATTTTTTGTGTTTTCTACAAAGTTGTTTGTCATAGAAAAACCCGTGTTTTTGCTGAACATATCATCACCTTATGTTTTGAAATAACAAAGTTATTCATGTATTACTCTTTTTTCAAGGGGTAGTTTAGGCCTCTATAACTGGCTTTGGCGCAAAATGGCGCAGACAACTCTTACAAATCATGAAAGTACGATATCTCACCTTTCGGCAGTTGATAAAAACTTTTGTCTATAAGCGTCTTTGCATGGGTTTTTACTATCAAACAAATAAGCCTTATTAAAACGAATTCGACCGATAATCATTTTACTTTAAGAGATAGAGAGGAACAATGTTCAGCAAAAACACGCGTTTTAAGATGTTTAACAATTTTGTAGAAGACATGAAAAATGTTAAAAATTTAAGTAAAAAGTTATAAACGAAAATGATTTTAAACGATTTTTTTCATACAAATTTGTGTACATTAAGTTAAAAAATTCGTAACTCTTTTACAAGATTTTAAACATTTTTCATGTCTTCTACAAAGTTGTTAAACATCTTAAAACGCGTGTTTTTGCTGAACATTGCACCTCTTTATCTCTTAAAGTAAAAGAATTATCAGTCGAATTCGTTTTAATAAGGCTTATTTGTTTGATAGCAAAAACCCATGCAAAGACGCTTATAGACAAAAGTTTTTATCAACTGCCGAAAGGTGAGATATCGTACTTTCATGATTTGTAAGAGTTGTCTGCGCCATTTTGCGCCAAAGCCAGTTATAGAGGCCTAAACTACCCCTTGAAAAAAGAGTAATTGATGAATAACTTTGTTACTTCAAAAGATAGGGTGATGATATGTTCAGCAAAAACACGGGTTTTTCTATGACAAACAACTTTGTAGAAAACACAAAAAATGTTAAAAATCTTGGAAAAAAGTTATGATAAAATATATGATTTTTAGGGGTCATTCACATACAACGGCATATATCTCAAAAAGTATAAGAGATAGAAAAATTGTGTCTTCGATAAAGTTGTTTCAAATTGCCAATTCTACATTTTTGCCGAAGACACTATATGTCTATCTAAATGTTTTGAAAAAATAGTTTTTCTATCTCACTGCTAGGTGGATTAATCACAAAACTTTTTTCGTCAAAAGATGCGCTTTAATATACCAAGAAACTTCTCCGAAAAAACTATATCGCTAAAATCAACGGTTAGGGCGCTATTCAAAAAGCGCATGAAAACGAGAAAATAAAACACAGTGCATCGTAGGGGAAAAGCTTCGGTAGATTTCCAGCTTTTTTCACACGCATCGGTTTGCTTTGCGGACTGCGGCAATGTTCTTCACTGTAAAAGTAGCAATCGAGCTCTTTGATTAGATATTTTTATAAAGGCCAATCGGTGAACTCTGAACTCTGAGTATCGCTGAGGTGTCTCTGGACAAATTCAGGAAAGGATTTTTTAGGAATTCTATAAGTTTATAAAGTATTGAAGGTAGAATCTCATAATTATTATAGTAGCAGTTAAAAATACCATTGCTTACGATGTAGTCGTAAGACAGAATGGATGTATTTTATATTAGTAATTATTGCAACATTTCTTGTAGTGGTTATTAAAAAACCTTGAAAATAAATCGAATAATCCTTTCAATTCCTGAATTAGTTCGAGAGGTAAATCCTGATAAGTTTCTCGCAAAATATTAAAGAATTGCCTGACAGTGTTATTCCCAGATGAATGCTTGAAAAAGTCTAGTTGATTCTTTGCAGCAATTACGAAAATGACTCATTCAGTGAATTCCGTGTTTGTATGTTTTTTAGGTAAACTCATCTAGAAATTCCTGCATGAATCTTTGGATAGGTCATCACATAAATTCCATGAGAAGTTTTAGATACTTCGTAAACATTTGCATGGCATTGATTGATTCAAGTTATTCCTTAGAAAACCTGAAGGAAATGATAAGTTTTATTTGAAGAAATGTGAAGAGTTTTGCTTTTATGGGGATATTTAGACGCTAGAGAAATTATTGTCATTGTAAATGACGAATGCATCTGTTTTTTGGGGTCAATATTATTAGTGAATTATTTGTGATTTGACCCACGAGTTGTTTGTTTCGCACGTGAATTTTTCTCAAATCTCTTGTAAAATAGTTTTCTAAAATTATAAAATTCGGGGATCAGAAAATAATGTTTTTTTTTTATTTTTGTGATAGCTCCATCATGCGGTGGAATTGTCAACTAACCAATGTGCAACACAGTAGTCCTACCCATGTTGCAAATCTTAACCGAAGAAAGTGTAGTTTTATTGTAAACTGTTCCCAGGGCCTGATTTACAAATGTGGGGGTCTTGTGGGGGCCCTTTTCCCAGAAGAACATTTTGTTGCTTTAGAATAGACTAGATATTTTCTATGTTCCTTCATTATCAGATATCAAATTATTTTACAACGTTCAAAAAATGTGTTAAAACCCTTGTGAACGTAAATCAATTTTAATGTTTTCTTTAATAGTTTACACATCATTGTCGATTTTACATGTTTACGGGTTAAATTCAATGTTTTTGCGGCTTTTTGACAACAATTTATTTGATGATTCCCTTCTTATTACCTTAATTCAAATTATTCAGTTTCTGTTCATGTTTTAATATTCAAGTTGTTGAACATACATATTTACATTCCAATTTAAGTTGAAGAAATTGGTGTAGGACAGGTAGCAGTTTTTTTTTTTCTAGGAACTTGGTCTCTAAAAAGTCTCTATTTTCAATAAAAGGTCTCTCTATTTAACCTAAAGTCTCTTTTTTCCTTATTATGATTGCTGTGAATCCTACAGCCTCCGGATAAAATTCAAAGCCTTCAACGCAGCTATTCATCAGGTTCTTCAATAATTTTGTCTCACATATCTCGAGGAAAAATTTCAAGAAATCTTCTAGTGATTTGTCTAGAGATTTCATCTAGAATACTTTCAGGGACTAAAACAGGGATCTCTTTAGAAATGTTTCTTTACAAACTCTCTCAGGAATTCCTCCAGCAATTTTATAAAGAGAGAGAGAGAGATTATTCTCCATGAAATCCTTGCGCACTCTATCGATACTACCCTTAGCTATTTTCTCAGTGTTTATCCTGATTATTTTCCAAACGTAAATATTGGAGGATTGGAAGGATGGTTCCTGTTGGATCTTTTTTTGGTATGTTTTTTTTTTAACCTAGAAGTAAAGTTCTTATATTCAAGGCACTTAAACACTACCAGCCGTTCAGTGTGATCGATAGTCATCTCAGTAATTTTCATAATAAATAAATTATTAATTAAGTCCCATTTATTGATTCTCAGATACATAAATTGCATTCGAACCTAGTCTTTAACTTCGTTTCGTTGCATTTGGAAGAGTCACGTTAGAAAATCGTTAGGAATTTAAGCAAAACGATGGCACCCTACTGTTTATCCAAATCGTTTTCGAATATTTCTTTATCTTCTTATTCCTCGCGAAGGTTCTAAGTTCTTAGAATTGGGCATTTGTTAAAATTGAACCAGCAGTTTTGAATTGGCCACATCACCGGGGCACCTGGAATCTACTATAAAGTGGTCATGGCAGCCGGTGGTGCTGGAAATGCTTCGGAAAGCATAACCTTTGAAAATCATGAAGTTTGATGCCCATATTGATATGGTTCCAGATATGTTCCTAATTGACCACTTCCCCCAGGGCACCTGGAACCTTCTATAGAGTGGTCTGTGCATCTAATGGTTCTGAATACGCTGCAGGAAACATCATTTTTAAGGTTGATGTCCACTTGGATATAGCTCCGGATAATATTTACATGATTGGAAATACAAACATGACTGACCATGCTTTCCGGAACCAGTTTTACGGAAATGGTCATATTTCTGAAGATTTCCAACCAATCTTAATGCGTCCGGTGGCATTCAACTTCCTATTAGTTCTAGTTTCTAGGAAAATTGCAAACATCTATCTAACTTTACACCGCACAAAAATACAAGCGACAGAAAAAATGACATTTGGACATGACCTCAGAAAATCCGGAACATCTCCGGTGTCCAGTGGCCAATATGCATGGCCAAGGAAGTTCCTAAAACTGGACCAAATTTGCCGTCGACTGCTTCCAGATGCATCCAATTTCATTCATTTTTCATAAAGTTATAAGCATTTGAATTTGGGCAAAATTTTGCCTATCGCAATCATTTTGCCTATCCCCTGTATAGGATAAGATATATGCGTTCAGAGTTTCCAAATTTAACGTTATTTTTCCCTTCCCCGCCAAGACCTCACCTCTTTTGAATTTTCTTATATATTTAAGTAAAACTGAATTAAAAGAACATTTCAAAACAGCCGAAAAATCGAAAATCGATTGAAATTATATGAAGTTATTACGATTTGAATTTGAAGTCAATTTTACTCCCCACACAGACAGAGGGTTAAGCATTGAAGCGATTTTAGCTGCGAATGAGCCTTTTTTTAATCTTGATCTGATAGACAAATATGTTTTCTATCAAATAGTAAAAACAGGCATTAATTTTCAATTTTCTGGAGTAAATATATCAAATTACAGAAAAAATCGTGCTTATCTGCATTTTTTATTTGTAAAACGCTCTACCTGAGAACTCTGGAGCCGTACTGTAAAGGTACACACACAATCATACTTGCATATACGTTGCATGCATCAGGGAGTTTGATCAGATGTTATTGTCCAATGGATCATGAAAATAACCAAAACAGCCGCTATGAAAAGCACAGATAGCGCCACCGTAGTCTTGTGCGTTTGACATATCAGATATGCTGTCACAATGTTCAATCACTCTTTTGATGTGGTGATTGCCGAAAGAGTTACCTTCAATGATCCATTATAGTACATTGAGATTCCATTTATGACATGTTCCATTTTTTGCACCTTCCGATATTTACAACCAAATAGATCCGTTTTTGGCAATATTTTGGAATACCATTAAAATTTCTATTTACTTTTGTAAAAATCATCGTCAAAAATTTTGTCAAAAAAGTTGAAATTTAGCGTGACATAATTTGTGTACCATCTCTAATGGGTAATTGCCAGGTCTGTACACAGGTCTCGCGCACGGATGGTTCACAGCCGTAGAAGGAAATATTCCCTTCCCTACCACATTTGTTAATGAGGAAACTAACCCGACATACTTCCGTGTAAAACTACGGCAATTAACAAGTTGGTTTACTTCTAGCCCTGAAGAAGATCGGAACAATAGCATCAAAACGTCGGCGATGAACTAAAATTATTAACGCTTTTGATTGTTACTGCAAGCCGAAATACAAAATAAGTTCACAAAATAACACTCAAGATCACTAAATATCTCAACTAAAGTTTCAAAATATTTTCTCAAGCATTCATAACGCATAACCAACCCACTTGAGCCTTCCGATAGGTGATACATTGAAAACACTTTTCTTCAGATTTTAAATAGCTTGTTGAATAAAGCATAAGGACTACCAAAAGAGCCACAAAAAGTCTATGATTCACAGAAAACGTTGAATTTCGTCTCACCGCTTCAGCTCATTGTTCTTATAATTGTGGAAATACATACATTCCCAAGTAACCACTGAACCGTATAAAACGGCACCAAGTCGGTTCTATAGTCGATTTAAAGGCTTGGCTTGGAACTACACCGTAACTAAGGGCTGCTATACAGCTACTTTTGGCAAATTATTCGGCTGAAAAACAGCCTGCTCGTTCCGAGTCTCTGAAGTGATAGGTGTCAGAACTTTATAGCACATGGATCAAATAAAAAAAAAGAACAAAAAAAGTTTTGTTTATGTTCTATACTTTTCTTTTCTTTCTATGATCTTTATCTAAGTCATTTTTTTTTGCTGCCTGATCCTGGCTCAAACTGACGTGTTCGAGGATACTTTTAGATGATTATCACATTATCCAACTGCTCCACCGACGTACTGATAATTTGCATTGATCGGGGGCATATTTAAAGTATGGCAAGCAAGGGTGGTATTGGCGGCTCTTTATTGCTACCCCAACGTGTAGCTGGTTCTAAAATGTAAACAACCATACAAAATTACGACCAAACAATGGTGAAGGCGTAATCAATTTTCGCGAAACCGTTTCTTTTATGAATTGGACATAATTTGCCGATAAAATCGCCAGCAGCGCACTGCCGTAACTCGTCGTATATAACTGCTTGTAAATAATACGTTTCAAGCGCATTAATTAGCTGAAGTTTTCAACTTTTCCGCATTAAACCTTAAAACTGGTTCTGGACTTGGTGGACGGCTTTTTAATTTTACTCCCAGTTGACAGCCGCCCTCCACCCTTGATGGCAAGTTGTTATATCCGAAAGAAATTTAAGATGCGGGTAATGTCCGTAAGAACTAGTAGGCCTTGGATTAATTACATACGATATTGCTGCAAAACCAAAATCCTCCGTAAATTTTTTGAATATATTTTGTTAAGAAGGAGTTTAATGTAATGAAATTCTGGCATAAGCCCTCATCACTCTCCTCAAAGATTTTTAATCATATTCGCTCGTTTCCTTTTCGTTTTCCGGCATTGGTTTTGAATCAGTAAATACCGAGGTAACTTTGAAACGAGATTGAGCGGCGGCGGTCCATCATTACAGTATTTCCAAAATTTAGGGACTGTTCATTTTATAAAGTGGACACCTTGTTTATGCTATATATTTTATGAAAATATAAAAACTTACAAAATGCGTTTGGTTAAAAAACTAAATGGTTTTTCCAAAAATTCCAAAGAAATACTGTTTGTCAAAGTTAAGCATTATTTTTTGCATGAAAAAATCTCAATTTTTTATGAACAACTTGTATGTTGATATTCTACTAAAGGCAGAGCTCTAAAACATCAATAATATTCCACCATTTTCTGACATTAGGTGATTTTACTGATTTATTCAATGCTGATACACCATCCTTTTACACCCAGCAAAAAAGTAAAGTAAAAAGCGTGTTAAAAATTGGTATAGATTACTGAAAAAACTATATTTGTATGGAAGAGAGCCAAATCTTGAGTTTTAACCGCACTCTTAGGTACAAATTTTACTCTTTATGGTCGTTTTATTAAAAATCCCATACTTTTGGAATAAAAAATAAAGAATGTCAAATTTTCCAGTCAATTTCTAATTCTCATTGATTTTGATAACCGTTCTATACGTTATAGCTTATAAGTGTGAAATTCAATTATTTTGGTAACCTTTTTTAACATCACAACATTGTATAATACTAGTCGAACGATGTATAGAAAACCGATTGCGATTTTATTGATAAATTAAAAAATATATTGCATGTACAAGGTGTCAACTTTATAAAATGAACAGTTCTTCATACAATTTTGCCTTATTCCGCTGCGCAATTTAATCTGATATGAACAAATAGCATCTACGGTCATGGAAAATCAACCGAATTTTACCATGGGTCATATAAAATTTGTTTTGGTTGATATGTATTTTGCAGCAATTGACATAAACTTCATGACACTATAAGCCGTTCATGAGCATTGACAGCCGTTGTGTACTGCTTATAGGCACAGGGCTTACAGACCCTGTAGCTTAGCATTATATACGCATATACGGATTCTTTTGGGGCTTGATGGTCACAGTGTCTACAGGCGTTTAAAAAATCTTATGATGCTAGTTGGCACTGAAAAGCCGTTGAACGTCCCATATACCGCTTATAACAGTGCTTATTGGTTACCTGGGTTGCGTATGTAACGGCATACTACAGTAATAGAAACAAATCAAATAAAAAGCCTAGCTTCCTAACTGGATCCTGGAGAATCCTGTATACTGTGGATTTCTAGTGGTATTTTGACTAAGAAAAAAAATCTGGTGAAATCTTGAGGATTCTGAATAGGACGAGGTTGGTGGTCGAATGGCTACCGTTACTGCTTCATAAGCAAGTTATGGTTTCAATTACAGGCCCTTCCCTTTCCTCGTGCTTCGTAGTTGTATCTTTCACTTGATTATATCTTCCACTCTTAATCTTTCACAGTTGATCTATCACAGTTTATAGCATTTGCTAGAACCGGAGACACCAAAACAACCGTTTCCGTACGCTTCCATCATTTCATCATCATACCACGTCTTTCTTTACGCCTGATACATAGGCAGTCTGCAAACCAAACAGCAAGCCATAAAATTATACCAGCCCTACATCTTCCCGCATGAACTGGCGTAGATGCAGAGGTCTACTGTGGGAGCCAGTTATAAATGCATCATAAATTCCTTTCCCTTCCCCTCATTGGTGTGCATTCTGACATGGCAGGTGCCATTGTTACCTAAAAATAGGAGATCACCAACACTTATACTCAAGGGGTTTCTGTTAGTCCAGCCAGTTTCAGCAGTCATCTGATTGGTTTCTTGTATAAATGCAGCTGATCTGGCGATACTGGAGTAGCAACCACGGGCGGCCAATCAAGCTCAAGCTCAATCAAAATCCTGAGGATTTTGAATAGGTCCTCAGTGTAAATTGGGGATAGCCTGGGAAGTCCTTATTGGGTAATTTTGGACCCCCTAACGAAGTGATTTTAGTTTTTTGTCCCAATTAAACAATTGCACAGCTTAACCAAGTAAAGGAACATGCCAAAATGTAAAGAAAAACTTCCTCTACGAGATAAAAATGCCCATACGGTCATGTAGGATCCAAAAAACGTAGAAAATACTTGAATTGTGAAGCACTGTTTTTCATTATTTTGGATACACCAATACATTTTGAACCCGCAAAGTATATATTTTAGACCCCCGGCATTTTTTTTTATCGTTTGGCAATGGAAAACTGACGAAATTCTATGCTTTTAGTTCGAAAATTTGAAACGAGTTTTTGTTTACATTTGAAAAATTTCTGATGGCTTCAATTTCTGTGTGTAACGTGTTGTAACGGTTGCATGGATGAACCGATTAAATAAAATTAATTTCAGATAAAAATAAACACATTTTCTCTGTACAAATGGTTGATGCAAGTGCGGAATAGATCTATCTTTTCAAATGGCATGCGAATTGAGTTGATCTTTCGATTTAAATTGGGAAATTTGTAGGAAAATCCAAAATATATAGGGGTCCAAAATATATTGGTTACCCTAGACTTTCAAGAGTTTCTATAGTTTCTATCTTCAACTTACAAATTTTCAGGTTGCGTAGTAACGAAGCTCGATTTACTGAGCCTTAGCTATTATTTCCTGATATTTCATACAATTTGTTTACCGATTTATGTTAATGTTTTAACACTTGTCCGCCTAAGATATTCGTCACTTACACGGACGACGAAGCCTCAAAATCAGTTGGAACGCTAAATTCCACCCACTATATCTCGGCTGTCCTAAGCCCGATTTACAAAATTTTGGCACCTACAGAAATGTATGGGCTTCTAGATTCATGATAGATTTTTGAAATATTTTTGGGAACTACTGTTTGATTTGTAGTACTTAAAACATCGGAGCAAGTCCCTAAAAAAAACGAAATTTTGCAAATGCCTGTACACAACTTGAAATTTATCGCGATAACCTCAAGATTTTTGTATTGTATGATGATTGAATTAGCGTAATCAAACAATTGGCATTGAATTTTTGATTTTTAGCCATTCAAATAACTGCAATATATTCACAAAACTGCGTAGAATACAGAAAAAATGCATTTTCAACTATAAGTTGGAATTTATCGCGATGACCCAAACATTTTATGATCTTAAAATATACTCATATTTAAGGCCATCAAATTTGCAGAACACTGATAATAAATTTCTGTACGGAAAACTACAATATTTTCACAAAATACTGAAAAATACAGAAAAATATAGGTTTTCTACAGTAATTTCTTATTTATCGTAATGACTCATCAGTTTTATAATTTTAAACTTTTTATATGTTCATGAGAAACAAATTTGCTGAACATCGTTGATAGCTGTTTGTTCAAAGAACTACAACATTTAAACAAAATCTTGTATAATACAGAAAATTCTCAAATTTCTTCTGCAATTTATTGATTGTCTTTAGATCAATTATAAGATTTGAAGTATTTTTAGTTATAAAAATAAGTATATTTACAGAACATTTTTGATATTTTTTAAAGAACTACAACAGTTTCACAAAACTATGAATAATTCAGGGAAATTACGATCCTAACAACAGTTTGAAATTTATTGCAATGATACATGGATTTTGTGATTTTAAAATATTGTCATATATCCAGATTTTTACGCTAGCCATGCTATAAAATCTTTTGACAGAAGCTGACTATCACCACTGAACTGAAACTCGAAAATAAATCCTTAGTAACCCATCACTTACTGAAATATTTTTTGTTGCTTTTCTGTCACTTAAAATAAAATCGAATTTCGATTTGCATAGATAATGCTTTGATCGCTTTGATCGTTTAATAATTATTCCCTTTTGTTTTTAGGTTACATTTAGATCAAGGCCCCAACACCTTTTTGAGTTGCAGGCCAAATCATTCAAACAATATAGTACGGTACAACATTTCCGTAAATATAATAAAAATCAGTCAAGGGATTGTTGTCTGGAAAATTGAGATCTCTGCTACTGTGCAATTTCAACAAGGTTTTGTGAAAACATCTCCCAGGGATAATGTAGACTCCAGCCCTGGATTGAAAAAAAAAATCTTGCCATGAAATCTGTGAGAATGATGTCCAGGTTTGCAGAAGCAAAAGCAAACCCCCTCTTTCCTGTTAGCATACGACCAAAGTTCCCATCGGGGTTGGTTACTCGATCTTCCTCATAGTTACTCGTTCCCCGGCCAGTACCACGAGGAGGTAGGGATATGAGTTGCTAGGCAAGAGACTAAGGACCTCAAAAAGGGATCTAATTCATTCCAACAGGTACGCGAGGTACCAATGGTATGCCATGCCCAGCCATTTCCCGTGCAATGTTTGATCCATTTTATTTTTTTCGCCTTGGTCTTGCGAAATTCAAAGAGCTAAGCCGGGTCTTTTAAATATTTCTCCTTCAAGTTTTTGGGATGTATGTTCAACCAAATTATTAAGGCCTAAAATAAAATAAGAGTTCTCATTATTCAATATAACAATAACGAATAAGATTCTTTCCGCAAATTCAAACAAAATTTTCATCTGATTGACAGAAAGAAAAACAATGTAATTTGATGGTTCGTCAAGGCATGCTGAGGATATATTTCCAAGTTTCAGTTCAGTGCTGATAATCAGCATATGTCAAATATTTTATAGCATATTGTTTTTATGGCGAGCGTAAAAAGCTGGATAGGGTTATCATGTTTTCACAATATAATCGATGAAACTTTATTGAAAGAACTACAATATTTTCACAAATTACCATATAGTACAAAAATATTCTGTTGCTACCGAAGTTTGAAAATTCTACCATCTATATAAATTTCTAAATCGTTGTGTATTTTCAATAAAAACAAGTGTGCTCAAAATTATTAGAAGCTGTTTGTTCCAAAAACCACATTATTTCCACAAAATCATGTATAAGAACTTTTCGTTCGCTGTCAATTCTCACCTTTCGACGTTTCGTCACCCAACCACAAAAAACAATGATGAATCCAACCAGTTTTTGCTGTTTTTTTTTTATAATTTTTTTATTATCATCATTTCAAACATTACATTAATTTCTTATATCTTGCTGTTCTGTGCTATTAGACAATCAACTAATTTGTATATGAAAAAAATAGCTAAAATATGGAAAAATCAAAACTTGACCTATGAGATGAACCAGCCTAGGGTTGAAAGTCTCAATAATAAAGAAAGAAAAAAAAACTTCACCAATATTGTAAAACTTTCTAATTATGAAAACACAACCCAATTACTGAACTGCAGCGGAAATAACATTCGATTTGCATAATCTGCTGATTTAGGTGATAAATTCTAGCAATACTAACAACTTCAAATGAAGTCGTCTGACTTTACTTTCATGTGACAAAATTATTCTTTATATTAAAAACACAAGACATCATGAGCGGCTATAGGATTAAGAGGGTATTTTGTATGTTTCAATAATCGCTCATTCAAAAAATTAATTATTATGTATACTGATTCTTTTTGCTGAAGTAGGTTATATTTATAAAACTGATGGGTCATTGCGATAAATAAGAAATTACTGAAAATATTGTATTTTTTCCAACAGAAATTTATTATCAGTGTTCTGCAAATTTGATGGCCTTAAATATGAGTATATTTTAAGATCATAAAATGTTTGGATCATCGCGATTAATTTCAACTTATAGTTGAAAATGTATTTTTTCTGTGCTCTACGCAGTTTTGTGAATATATCGTAGTTCTTTGAACAAACAGCGATCAACGATGTTCAGCAAATTTGTTTCTCATGAACATACAAAGAGTTTAAAATTATAAAACTGATGAGTCATTGTGGTATATAAGAAATTACTGTAGAAACCCTGTATTTTCCTGTATTTTTCAGTATTTTGTGAAAATATTGTAGCTTTTTCAACAAAAATTTATTATCAGTGTTCTGCAAATTTGATGGCCTTAAATATGAGTATATTTTAAGATCATAAAATGTTTGGATCATCGCGATTAATTTCAACTTATAGTTGAAAATGTATTTTTTCTGTGCTCTACGCAGTTTTGTGAATATATCGTAGTTCTTTGAACAAACAGCGATCAACGATGTTCAGCAAATTTGTTTCTCATGAACATACAAAGAGTTTAAAATTATAAAACTGATGAGTCATTGTGGTATATAAGAAATTACTGTAGAAACCCTGTATTTTCCTGTATTTTTCAGTATTTTGTGAAAATATTGTAGCTTTTTCAACAAAAATTTATTATCAGTGTTCTGCAGCTTTTCTGCCGGGCAGTGCGTCGAGAAAGTCCGAACAGTGCATCGAGAACGCCCGAGAAGTCGTCAGATTTTTCCCTCTCGGGTGACGCGTTCTTTTCTGCCGGGCAGTGCATCGAGAAAGTCCGAGAAGTCGTCAGTGTTTTCCCTCTCGGGTGACGCGTTCTTTTCTGCCGGGCAGTGCGTCGAGAAAGCCCGAGAAATCGTCATTATTTTTCCCTCTCGGGTGACGCGTTCTTTTCTGCCGGGCAGTGCGTCGAGAAAGTCCGAACAGTGCATCGAGAACGCCCGAGAAGTCGTCAGATTTTTCCCTCTCGGGTGACGCGTTCTTTTCTGCCGGGCAGTGCATCGAGAAAGTCCGAGAAGTCGTCAGTGTTTTCCCTCTCGGGTGACGCGTTCTTTTCTGCCGGGCAGTGCGTCGAGAAAGCCCGAGAAATCGTCATTATTTTTCCCTCTCGGGTGACGCGTTCTTTTCTGCCGGGCAGTGCGTCGAGAAAGTCCGAACAGTGCATCGAGAAAGTCCGAGAAGTCGTCAGTTTTTTTTCCTCTCCGGTGACGCGTTCTTTTCTGAGTGCTTTTATATGGCCGAGCACACGAGTGAAGATGAAAGTGGATTGTGGCTGCTCAATCAAGGATGAAGGATCAATCGGTGAGCTCGTTTCATGCTTTTTTTTCAAGTCTATAAAATATGTGTGACCGCACATTTAATCGTTACATAAATATGATTTTTCTACAAACTATGAATGGTTCGTCACTGTAAGTGTCGGCATAAACTCTAATTCATAACTTTATTGTTTTATATTTTTTATATAAAATCACTCACTCCTTTATTTTTATACATAAAAAAATGCTTTGAATGGTTTGGTCTGTGCTAGAAGTGTAGACTTGCAAAACGTTCATTTTATTCAAAAAACTTTGAATGGTTCGCCCCTGTAAGTGTCGGCATAAGAATATTATGTGATGGTCTAGCCAATCGATATTTTTTTTTTTCAAATTGGGTAAAATATCCTGTAGGAATGTTGCTTTTAGCTATTTGTTCAACAAACTTTGAATGGTTCGTCACTTCAAGTAACGGCATTATTTTCTCATACTTGAAAATTTTTCATGTCAATCGAAAATTTTATATTTCTAAGTATGTTTATATCTCACAAATAATCGTTTATCATGGTCTAATCGCTTATCAAAGTGAATCCTGTGACCCAACGATCCTCCCCATTAACAAACATCCCTCCCAGTAACCTTTGCGGAGATGCAGAGGCAAACACGGTCTCCAAATAGCAAAGGTTACACACTAACATTCCTTCCCCCAATCCCACCTGACTGCAAGGACGTGGCCGGCGCCGTTATTGACCCTGTATAAATAGAGGCACTGAATTATGCACACTGAAGAAGATTATGGCCAATCCCAGCCGAACTTCTAGTTGATTCTTTGTGCATTTTCACTGACTTCGGTCAATCACGGAATAGCAACCATTGATATGTGTAGTCAGTCTAAGCTAAGCTAAGCTAAGCTAAAAATTTATTATCAGTGTTCTGCAAATTTGATGGCCTTAAATATGAGTATATTTTAAGATCATAAAATGTTTGGGCCATCGCGATAAATTTCAAGTTATAGTTGAAAATGTATTTTTTCTGTGTTCTACGCAGTTTTGTGAATATATTGTAGTTCTTTGAACAAACAGCGATCAACGATGTTCAGCAAATTTGTTTCTCATGAACATACAAAGAGTTTATAATTATAAAACTGATGAGTCATTGCGATAAATAAGATATTACTGTAGAAACCCTGTATTTTCCTGTATTTTTCAGTATTTTGTGAAAATATTGTAGTTTTTCCAACAGAAATTTATTATCAGTGTTCTGCAAATTTGATGGCCTTAAAAATGAGTACATTTTAAGATCATAAAATGTTTGGGTCATCGCGATAAATTTCAAGTTATAGTTGAAAATGCATTTTTTCTGTATTCTACGCAGTTTTGTGAATATATTGCAGTTCTTTGAAAGGCTAACAATGAAAAATTCAATGCCTATTGTTTGGTTACACTAATACGATCATCATACAATAAAAAAATCTATAGGTTATCGCGATAAATTCTAAGTTATCTACAAATTACTGCCGGTTAGAAATTTTTTTAGGACTTGCTCCGGTGTTTTAAGTACTACAAATCAAACAGTAGTTCCCAAAAATATTTCAAAAATCTGACATGAATCTAGAAGCCCATACATTTCTATAGGTGCCAAAATTTTACAAATCGGACTTAGGACAGCTGAGATATAATGGGTTGAATTTAGCGTTCCAACTGATTTTGAGGCTTCGTCCTCGGTGTGTTAAGCGAACGCTTGAATATGCCCATCGGACGGGATCCTAGGATTTTTTTTTGTAGATTTCATGTCGTTGGTTTATAACGCTGTTTCAAGCTAAACTTCTTAAGGAGATTATAGAACGAAGCCACACCTCAAATTTTCAAAAGCACAAGACTTGAGAAACAAACAGCGCTCCGCGTTGAAAATTTATCCCATTGGTCACCACCAGCAAGCAATAATTTGGTTGATTTTCAACACGAACTGTGGTCAGATTCTCCAGTCTTGAAAATTCGAAGCACTTGAAAATTCGAAGTTCACCTTAAACACAATGAAATCTCATTTCATATTCAAACAAATCATTAAGAGCTAAGTCAATATTTTTTCTCGTAAAATATCATAATTTTTGTGAACAGCATTTGATTTCAGCTGTTTATTGTTGTCCTTTTCACTGCAGTTATTCATTCGCCCAACTTTCCAAGAAACCTAATTTTTAACAACCATTTTGATCTAAACAAATTTTGTAAAATTTTATAACAAATTTCGACTTTGTTGCGCATTTATAAGGTTGAAATTTGCACTTAACTTTATAAGGTTCAAATTTGCACTTAATTTGAATTCATACGGCTGCTTTGGTGTTATGAAATAGGGGTGATCGTCAATGACTTTCAGAGCTATTTTTTTTTCTAATGGTGACATGCTTCGAAGAAGCTTTTAACCTTTGCATCCCATTTTAACAACTAAATTTTCGTGATCTTTTGGCTCTAGTTTTCAGACGATTGCAAAGAAATGTTGGTACAACACCACACAACTTTTTTAGTTGCGTGACCTGTACTGGGAACCCTAGTTCAGGATTTATTCGGATGTTTCGTGGGGTCTGTCCGAAGGTCATTTAAGACTTCCATAATTATTTTGCACGGATCGAATAAAACTACAGTGTTCGTAACTGAAACATAAACCATTAAAATATTTCAACTCTTTCAACTCATTTGGAATCATTCTGGCCAGTTCCGGATTCTCTGGAACCGGCTCCTGGGGTATCAGTTGGGGACCAAAATTTGATCAGCACAAACCATATCATGCGACAAATCAATCTTGAAGATTTTTCTTCAGGAGTATAATATGATGCAAATTGAGTAATTTCTTACAACATAGGGTCATTTACAAGTAGTCCAAGATGTTCTGGAGCCGTTTCCAGAACCCTTGGTAACGACATCAATCTGATGATTGTAAAACTTTTCATGCGACACATTAATCTCCAAGTTTTTTCACTGAGAGTATGATACTCATAGGAAGAGTTGGATTATACTAATGGTTTATGATTCATTTACAAACACTGTAGTTTTATTTGATCCGTACGAAATAATTATATAAATTCGGAACCGTCCGTCCGACTGAGGTTTCTAGTACAGGTCACAAAACTTCAATAGTGTCGTTGTGTCAAAATTTTATAGAAATCGGATGAAAATTATGGAAATTAGAGCCAAAAGATCACGAAAATGTTGTTGCAAAAATAGGTCAGGAACCCAAAGGTCTTCATTTTTCTAGAATAGTAGTATATTGAATAGAAAACAATTATTTTGCTATGTTCCTATTTAGTTGCGCCAAGCCTCGTTGGATAAATTTACGACTCTTGCTCTAAAAATCATTATTCTGCCCCTTGTTGCTATGCACTATTTTTATATTTTCTAAAATATTTTTACCCTAAATCATGTAGCTTTTTTTGCAGTTATGAAAATTACACGTGCCTTCGTTTCATCACTCAAGTGCACTTTAGCATTACTCACCAATGGTAGAACTTGAAACGCGGGCGCCAGTTGGGCGTCCGTAGCAGCGTCTGGACGGCACAGGCCAAATTCACGAATCCGTAGCACATCAGGAAGAACATGGACAGCAGCGGGGCCAACAGATCGACATTTCCGAGCAGAATGCCGCTCTGGCAGATTAGCAGCGTCAGGATGAGGGCCCGGGTTGGTTCGCCACGCTTGGACGATACGGCAAATGGTTCGAGGAACGGAATGATACCATCCCTGGCGATGGCTTGCAGTAAACGGGGAGCACCCGTCAAGCTTTGCAGTCCGGCACCGAGAGTGGACAGGAACGATCCAATCAGGATGACCCACTGGTTCGGCCAGGCCATGTTTGCCACCACTAGTTTGCCTCCTATCGATTGACCGAATCTAAGGGGGGGTTGGAGAACAGGGCATAAATTAGAACGGGAGTTGACTTTGTAGGGGGAGAAGCACATAGATTATGTTGAACTAAAATCCTACCATATGGTAATAAGCAACACTGATTCACAAAGCTTCGTGTTTGTTAAGGGGATTATCATGCCCTAGGAAAACGATAACTTTCACTAGTTTATCTAAAAACAGCCAATAAAATAATTCGAAACAAGCTACCACTACGGCTATCGGGATTTTTGTGCTTATTTTTTTTTCTTGAAACATTTTGAGTTTTTAGTGCTTATGTTATATTTGCTTTTTTTTTTAATAATCTACAATGTTGCATAGGATTATCAATTGGTTTATTATTAAAAGTTTTAAATTGTCCATTGCTAGTTTTTATTTGTCTACCGGTAAAATATATATTCTTGGTATCACTCGTGTCTAATTATTTTATTGGCTGCTTTCCGAAAAAAAAAACAGTTTTTTTTCTTTTTTAAATGCTTGTTAAATTGGTTGCCGTTTGATAAATCTTTCGAAAACTAGTGTATCTATGAACTAGAACTATTTACTTATAGACATACTGAAACCAGTACCAGCTAATATGTTTGCTCCCATTCAAAGGTAATACTCACTTATCACGCAGTAGCAAATTGTCGACCGTGCCGGCGAACAGCATCACACAGGACAGATATACGGTGGACGTCGTTAGGATGGCACCGATCGTTCCGATGGGGATACTCTTTTGTGCGTCGGCCAAATCACCGGAACGGTTGGAACCGGCCATGATACCTGGATGGAGAGTGATGTAAACGAATGTAGCCATTAGTGATGTGTGTTGGAATATATTCGAAAAACAATATTGAAATAACTGAAGCTAGTATCTGTACCTTTTCTATTGACGTAGAAATAAGGAATGGAAAATCAGAAAAGGAAATCAAAACTAGTCTTAGTCAAAAGTAGTTAACAAATTTTTCTACATTTTGCTAAAAAATCAACTTTATTTGACCACCTTCATGAATGCTCAACAGATTTTTTTTTTACTTACACCTTAATTTAAAGTATAATGAATACCTACATTCCGTGTAAGGCGAACTCAATCAGAACAAACTTCACTCACATTTCATCAGCTTCGTCTCTAATCCATGTCTTCTGCATAACATCATATCTACCCTATTTGCAAGAGTTTTCCCATAAAACTTAAATAAGTGCGGATCCAGTATTTCTGATGAGAAAATTCGCCATCCATTATCACACAGCTCTGCATCAAGCCAAAATTTGTCCCACTGATTAAAATCTCATCGTTCAAAGTTTTCTCTGGAGTTCCATTTCCATCGCATAAATAATGCCACTTCCCGGAAACTCTTTTCCCCCAAACAGCCCAGTATGGTGGGGCAAAAACTTTCGTCCGACTATCAGGAATCGCAAGCCTTAGACAAGAGACCAACGTGAGTCCAAGAACAGCACGCTCCAAGAAACATTTGCTGTCATAATCAACGGAATCCTCGCCGCCGATCTCGTGAAATCAGAGCCACCCTTCCGGGCATGCCGAAAGTTGCAAAATTGCTTGCCACTTCCCGAGTCGAATGTGTAGCAACACCACCAACCGGTTAAGGACTGCAATAAATTTAGCTGGCGCAGTTCGTCAATCCGGAGTCAAGAACCGGACCACGTAACTCTCACCCCTCTCGTTCCAAGTGGAAAAGTTTTCGCTTTTATGACACCCGGGTTTTGAACTGCGAACGTTTCATCTGGCTTGTCTCTGGTAGAAGTTATCCGGTCCAAGATGGGTGTGGAGAATTTCCAGGCCAAAATGCAAATGGCGTAAATGCTAACTTATTCGAATTTTTTATTAACATGTATAGATTACATTCAAATCTTTTTTGAAGAAATTTATGAATTGAAAAGTATTGTGGAATATAGTATAGACTTAATTCTACGGGTAAATACACATTCACATCATAGTTTTGCCCCAAGGAAATTTACTTTGAAGTGACCGTTCCGAAGTCGTATTGTTCAATAAAAACTACCTTCGTCCCAATAGTATTTTTGAAACCAATTATTGCCAAATATATCAGAAACAAGGTCCCGGATTAGGCAACTCAAAAAATTTCCCTTATTTTGCAAATTATCAATAATTGAAAAATCATAAGAAAATATATTTAAGTATTTGACCATTATATGCGGTATGGTCAAGCTTAGTGACTTCATCTTTCTAAAGAAACAATAGATATATAAAATCGATGTGTATAGTTTTATATCACTATGAATTTTTGTATCAGTGTATTTTTGTCTAATCTATTCTAATTTGTCTAATCTAATATATTTTTTATCAATCAAATGCACCGTTTTTGAGGTATAAGTATTTTAATTATGTAATAGTAGTATACGGAACAAGTTGCAGAAGATGATTTTTATAGCACGAGTCGTAAATTTATCCTACGAGGCTTGCCGAGTAGGATAATTACGACGAGTGCTGTAAAAATCGAGTTCTGAAACGAGTTACGTACAACATTTTTTGCAATTTCGTAGAAGACCACTTGAGGGTATCAGAAATGATATCGGAATGCATTCACCATTATTTTACAATTTCTGAAAAAATGTTGTGTAATGATTCATTACGCGACTCAAAAGAGTTGCGTAATGAGAAAGCGTTGCGTAATGAATCATTACAGCACTGGTTTCAGTTGCGTAATGATTATTCCCGCACTGCATACTTCAGTGCAGGAAAGTAGGCCGTTTCATGATAGATTGGCGTGATGAAAAACAGCCTATTACGATGAGAAATTGCAAAAATTATTTTTTGCAATTCCGTTGCAAATCAATCAACTTTTCATTGAGAATTTGATCAACATAACGGCCTACTTTTCCGACTAAAATAAACAGTGCTGAAAAGTGCTACTTTTCAGCACTCTTTTCGGTGCTGAAAAGTAGCACTTTTCAGTACTGTTTTGGTAGGCGTCAATCGAATAACCCTGTCTCTTCATGCCATTCGTGCTTAGTCTGCGCGGCGTGTCGAGACGAATCGTTCTCACCTCTGGTAACGTGAGGCAACTAATGTTAATCAAATGGGACCGAGTCGACAATTGTCACCTCATTCGAGTCGTTTCGCCTCACATACCGCTTAGAATAAGCACATTTGCATCTGATAATTGTTAGAAAATGCATTTAATCGAAGTTGGATTTTCCTCGGAATCCATGCAAGATACCCTACTTCGGAAGCAGGGCGCATTCAAGCGTATCCGGATACGAATCGAATGCATGAATTCCGAAGTTAGGTATCTCGGTATCTATCTCGTTTCTACAAATGCTGACGAGCCTGATTTGGGATAGGATCGTCCAGCATGATGCCGATGGGGGGCAAGAAAATTTGTGACATTCATTGGTACTAATGTATCACAGCCTACGTGATTGAAAAATACTGAATTGATACTACGCAAGTGTTGAAGTGTTTGTCTGTGCTTTTAGAGTTCATCCAGCTGAATCGGCATTTTTCGAAATAGCAAAAAATGTTGTATGCAACTCGTTGCAAAACTCGATTTTTTCAGCACTCGTTGTATTTATCCAACTCGTCGAGCCTCGTTGGATAAATGTACAACTCGTGCTGAAAAAATCATCATTTTGCAACTTGTTGCATAAATAACTATTTCTGATAGGCTTTTTTCAAAACGTAGTTTAGCAAAATTTTTATGGGAAGTGTCACAATCTTTCATTTACATTTACATTACAGTCAGTCTGAAATCCCATTTTTGATTTGTGTTTCGCGCTGGAAATGCTCCATAGTGATTTTGGGTGGGCGTGATGTTGTTATCTCATCTCCGAGTCAGAGAGCATCGTCGTTGGTGACCGGCTGCGATACGGTTTCCTAAACTGCCAAAACATCAACGGTTACGGCTGTCCCATTTACTTTATGACCTTCCAGCCAGTCAGGCCGACCTAGCTTCGAGTGATACGATAGGATGATACGGCTTTGAAGTAGATAGAGATTGCGATCAGATGGGATGCCCAAACGCTTCTGATACGTAGGGGCTCTAATGGGAGTGCTCAAATTATGTGAATCTAATTGACGAACGGATTGATTTTGTCAGCTGGCGGTCGTAAAAGTGGACTGTGATTTGCTAAATTGCTGCTGATATGATATTGTTATCGTGGAATCGCTGGTACAAGTGTTGAAGACTGTTAGCGTTAGCGTGAGGTGATCGAAAGGTGGAAGCAGCACTTCGACGAATATCTGAATGGCGCTGAGAGCACAGGCAATTAAGGTCGGGACAACGGAGGAAATGCCTTCGTCGGTACTGCGGAGGATGGAAACCAACCAGCCCCCACTTTGAGGGAGGTTAAGGATGCTATTCACCAGCTCAAGAACAATAAAGCTGCTGGTAAGGATGGTTTCGAAGCTGAACTCATAACGATGGGCCTGGAGAAGCTGGCCATTTGTTTGCACCGGCTGATAGGCACAGTCTGGGAAACAGAACAGCTACCGGAGGAGTGGAAAGAAGGGGTAACATGCCCCATCTACAAGAAAGGCGACAAGTTAGATTGTGAGAACTTCCGAGCGATCACCATTCTAAATGCGGCCTACAAAGTATTATCCCAGATCATCTTCCGTCGTCTGTCACCTGTAGCGGGATTTGGGGCAAGTGTGCCACCTTAAGCAAATTGTTCTCTAACTTTGTCTAAAGCTTAAAAAACCCGCCAATTCAGCCTCAAGATGTTAGTTTCACATCTTTTCATAAGCACTGTGCCATTTAAAAAGAAAATAATTTCAAAAAGTATTAGTTTTGAAGCTCCTCAAATATCATCCAAAATACCCTGATTTTCAACACTATGGGGCAAGTGTGCCACCCTTATGGGGCAAGACGGCCATCGAATGAACATTCATGTAATTCTACTTGTAATGAAATTTTCATTATTTACTGTTAATGTTGCTAACAAAGCAGAGCCTAATTGACAATTTTAAAAATATGTTTAGGTTTACCGTCATGAGGGGATGCTTTATAACAAGGTTCATCACATGCGGAACTCTCTACTAGTCAATTCGAATAACTAAAATCGTTATTTTTGTCTCCATTCAATGCGACATATGAATTACTCTTTCATTATAGAGGATCTGTATAATATTGCACTAGATCAGCACTAAATAAAGGTAAAATATTGATGAAAATAAGTAAAATAGTTCTTAAAACGCCTAAAACCATGTTATTATCGAATATTTGGAGAAAAAATCATTGTGGGAGCAAAAATGTTATTCCTCTTCTAAACTTCAAAAACCACTACTGGTGCCTCATTTTGGTTCATTATCATGATTTTGTTGATGATGTTTACATTTTTATGAATTTCACTCCAACCATTTTTGTTTACCAAATAGGTGGCACACTTGCCCCAAAAAGTATAGATTTCAACCAAAATGGATTTTGTATGTAAAACTAAATATTTTTTTCGTTCAAATGCCACAATTACTTACACATTTGTATTGCTTCACAATGTACAGTACGTTTGAAAAAGTCGTTATTAATTTACCTCTCACCATGCTATTTAGAAACAACGAAATCTTATAAAAAATAACTGAAATTTTATGGTTTTCACAAAAGTCGATGTAAATATGTGAAAAATAGAGCAATTTGCGTCATATTTTGACCATTGTATTATTTGATTTATGATTTTGATTTATTTGTTTCACCGTCTTCAGCGAGCTGTACAGACTGTATGTTCTTAAACTATTTGATTGCATATTATTACACATAATCAGAACACATTTCAAACAAGTACGACAACTTCATTATAGATTCAACTATTAAAATAAACATCATTAATCAATTACTTCACTACACTCGAAATTCACAAGAAAAAGAACATAAACAAAACATTATAAAATGAATAACGATTTAAAGCAGAAAATTTAGATGCTACAAAATCACAAACATTTTCGTTTTATCGCCTATACTGTGACATTCGTGTACGCCAAAGGTTTCCATGGCGAGGTGGGTCTTCTAGCGAACTCTCGAAATTTCAATCCTCGTGGCCAGGTATGTCCATTCAAAGCTGATTGTTTCCACCTTTCGTGCAGAATGATTTTGAAGGAAATGAAATCCAAATCCTCGCAGTTTTTCCAAACCGGAACCAATTTAGTCACGTTCATGCATTCGGGTCTAGGAGCGCGAAGAGAATCCGATACCAAACAAACAATGTCGTTCTCACTGACGTGTTTATCAACGTTTGTTAGCAGTAACGAGAAGAAATCCTCTGAGTTGTACTTAGTTGTGCAGTCAGACGCACACACACTGGCATTGTTCGTTGTTTTAGGCGAGGTGATTGGAGTTGAGTGCTGTCGTGTTGCTTCAAACGGCGCAACGGTTAGGTTCAATTTGGCGACTGCACTGCTTAACATCGCTATTTGGGACTTCATCTCTTCCAGTTCAGCGGTGATTGGAGTTTTAGGAGAAGGTGAAGTCTTGCGAGAGACAGAAGTGCTATCTCTTGATTTACAAAATTCTATCATGCACTTGTCGCATATCCAAATTATGTTTTTAGAAAGCGAACACAACTGATCCTCACTAACACCGACGCATGATGCGTGAAACTTTCCCGCACATCTTCCTTCACATACAGTGTAGAGGTCTTTCATGGTGTCGATGTTTGCGGAACATTTATTGCACTGGTCTTCCATTGTTGTTCTCATCGATTCCTGTTATCACACCCACGATTTTCCTATATAATCACGGCTTTCCAGCGTACCAATCCAGAGTTTGATATTGCACAGACGTTAATTGTTCTGCAACCTTATAGCATGCATTCAAACTTTGAATTTATAGAGCAACGTCTCAATGAAATTGGCATCACAGACGGCGCAAAACAGGACAAGTTACACAACGGCGATCAACACACACAACTCAAAAAAATGGATGGACTATAAGGGAACATATTGTTAGGCTCAAATAAAAAATATAGTTTGTAGTTTTTACAAAAATCAGGGGTGGCACACTTGCCCCAAATTCCGCTAGTAAACGAGTTCGTGGGAAGTTATCAAGCCGGCTTCGTTGACGGCCAATCAACAACAGATCAGATTTTACTGTACGGCAAATCCTCCAAAAATGTCGTGAATACCAGGTCCCAACACATCACCTTTTCAAGGCGGCACACGAAAGTACCGACCGCGTAGAGCTATGGAAAATCATGGACGAGAACAGCTTTTCCGGGAGGCACACGAGACTGATAAGAGCGACGATGGAAAGTGTGCAAAATTGTGTGAAGGTTTCAGGCGAACATTCCAGTTCGTTTGGCTCCCGCCGGGGACTACGACAAAGTTATGGACTTTTGTGCCTGCTGTTGTTAAATAATGCGCTAAAAGGTGTTATGCGGAGAGCCGGGCTCAACAGCCGAGGTACGATTTTTACGAGATCCAGTCAATTTGTTTGCTTCGCGGATGATATGGACAATGTCGGCCGAACATTTGAAAAGGTGGCAGACCTGTACACCCGCCTGAAACGCGAGGGAGCCAAGGTTGGACACTGGTGGTGAATGCGGTCAAGACAAAGTACATGTTAGCTGATGGGGCCGAGCGCGACAAGGCTCATTAGACCGGTAGTCCTCAACGGACGATGCTCGAGGAGGACTTGCAAGCACTTGGAGTCTTCGAACGTCGGGTGCTTAGGACGATCTTTGGCGGTGTGTAGGAAAACGATGTGTGGAGGCGAAGGATGAAGCACGAGCTCGCCCAACTCTACGGCGAACCCAGTATCCAGAAGGTGGCCAAAGCTGGAAGGATACGAACAAAGTTTGTAAAACAAAGTCGCTCAACAATAACGCAATTCGTGCAAGACTGATAAGAGATGCTTCAAAGAAATGTTAAGAAATGTTTGTTGGGTACAGTAATCAAATGTGTAAACATCAGATTTTTATCTTCAATAGTCTTGAAATAGCAGTATGGTGAAGTCATGCCCATACTTTCTGTGACACTATATAGGAAACCTCATATCAGTTAATTCTTTAGTAATTTTAACAAAAAACTGGATGTTCAACCTGGTTTTGTACATACAGTTTCGTTCAAAGATCTCTTCACAGATTTCTGACAAAATAAATAATGTATTCTTGACAAAACCAAGATCTTCAAAGATTTTAAACTCTCTAAATACCAAAAAAAAAAAGAAATATTTTCGACAACCAAGGTCATTAACTCATTGCTGTATGAGAAGAGGCAAATGCATGAAGAATAGCGACGTTCGATTCGACTAATATAGATTATAAAAAAATGGTTCACCATTACTTTAGTCAACTAGATGCACAAAATGTTAGAGATTGGGCTTTCATATTTTATAATCCCTAATACACTGTAACCTCAATTTACAAACTAGATCGAATTGGTGCGTAAATCGAATCAGTGCGTAAAATTAGGGAACTTAGTTCGTAAAACGAGGTTTTGCCTTTTAATTTTTAATGATATTGAGAGAAATTAAGCTCTCTCAATATCATTAACATTTTATTAATATACTAGTGGTCCCGGCAAACTTCGTCTTGCCATCAAGTAAGCTGATGTAAAACGTCATGTAATCCTCCATACAAAATGAAGTCTCTGAAATTTTTCGTCACGCGAACACGTTGCATCCCTTGTCGAGTGCAACAGTGTAAAATTTACGTCAATCCTTTGATCCGTTCTCAAGCCATATCGTGACATACAAACACCACTCCATTTTTATTTATATAGATAGATAGATTTGATTCTTAATCAGGCTAAAATATGTGCAAGTTAAGGTCTTCCAAGAACTCTTTGGAGTTTGGGCATGTGGTTCTACATAAGTATATGGAGATCGATCATTTATATGTAGAAGAATATCTGACAATATTGGACTCTAGAAGATTGTTATATTTTCAAGAATCGTTTGTATTGTAAGATCCGAGTTTGGGTAACTTAATGAGTACAACAGGTGTTCTAGTTCATCCAAAAATTTCCTGGAATTAATACCTACAATGGACTGGCGTATTTAGCGATCATTTGATTATTTTTATATGGCACAGGACCTTATCTATTCATAGCAGTAAAATGAGTTGTGTTATAATTTGTACCGATGTCCTAGGTCCTCCAAGGACTTTATTGAATATAGGCCTTAGGATCTAAAAGCGGAATCATAGTTTTCTAATATCGATAGTTTTCTAATATGGTACAGTCTCTTAAACATTTATCTAAGTCATCGCAATATTTTATTGATTTGTAAGGATGTTTTTGGTTCTCCAAGTACCCCATTGAATACAAGCCGGGGGATCTATGGCCGTAATAAGTGATTAGAGATAAGTATTCATATACTCCAGAGGTCCCTAACCATTCATGTGCGTAAACGGTGTATTGTATTTATGTGTGCGGATGTCTTTGGTCCTCCTAAATCTCTATCGTATAAGGCCTCAGGATGTACAAGCGTAACCAATTATAAATAATTAGTTTTTTTTATTATTGCGAAGGCCCCTATTCATTTTAGTGAACGAAATATTGTATTGAGTTGTGTCGATGTTCTTGGACTTCCAAGGAATCCCCGGAATATAGGTTTGAGTATCTACAAACGTAAGTAGTTGTATATTGATGATACTTAGTTATGGCAGAAAACCTCAACTCTTCATTTAAGCAAATGGATCAATGTACTGATCTATACCGATGTTCTTAAATTTACTTCGTAAAAAAGTGACGTCAATTGCATTTGCGTTAAAAATAGACTTTGTTAATCAAGGTTTAGTGAATTTGATTTCAATATGGCATCGAACATGGATTTGCGTCATTCCCTTGTCATGCCTATTTTCTTCTTTTCGTGCCCGTTCCGAAAACACCCATGTAGCAAGGGTTTCCAACGATTTTATCCAAACGGAGGTCACCATATTGGATTTCAAAATGGCGTCTTACTTCGATTTTCGTCATCTTCTTGTCATGCCCGTTCCGAAGATACCCATATTGCATGCGTTTCCAATGCTTTTCGCCAATCAGAAGTCGCCGCCTTGGATTCGAAAATGGCGTTGGACAACGATTTTCGTCATTCTCTCTCCATGCCCGTTCCGAAAATACTCATGTTGCATAGGTTTCTAACGATTTTCGCCAACCAGAGGTCGCCATTTTGGATTCCAAAATGGCGTCGACGGTTTTCCCCAACCGGAGGTCATTCTATTACATATTTTCCCACATAATTGCCTAAATCCAACTTACGCACTTCGTAAAAAAGTGACGTGAACTGAATTGACTTCATTAAAAAAGTGACGTAAATTGAATTTGCGTAAACTTCGTAAATTGAGGTTCTAGTGTATAGATTTTTTTAAGAATCCTTCCAGGTTCAAGTATGGTTCTTATGAAACTCTTCTACTAATTCTTCCAGAAATGTTCAGAGTTATTTCTTTAGAAATTCTTTTATGAGCTAATTACTCTGTAAATTACATCATGAATTTCTTTCCGTATTTTCCAAGGGTTCCATCAGGTATTCGTCTAAAAGTTCTTCAGTAATATAAGAAAATGGGATATGTGACTTTTTTACTAATTGCTTTCAAATCTTCCTACAAATTATTTAAGAGAGTAAGTCGCCAATCGTTGGAATGCCAAATGTTGAACAGCCCGTGATATTCTTATGGGGCGTTCAACAATTAACGAGGAATCAGACCAGGTCCGTCCCACTTGGGCTCAGATTGGGTACCACCTCTAGTAGGGGAAAGTGGGGCAGTTTGGCCACCTTAAGGAAAAGTCGATAAAAGTGCTGGAAATATTACGAGTTTTTCGAATGTTTGCATGATTTCCAACATTTTTTAGATGAATACACTAGATCCACATGATTTGCTTTGTCTTATAAAGTTCACGGATGAATGATTATTTTTTCAAAATTTTTAATTTTTTGAGTCGATTTTTTTATTGATATGGTGATATGAGCACCCTATTTTTGATTGCAAAATAATCTCATATAATCTAAAAATTCAATTATTTTGATACTAAACCTTAAATTTATTAGTATTTATAAACACTCCGTGTAAGAAGATATATTTTTTTTAAGAACATTCTAACAGTCAAACATCATCATTCTGAAATGATGAAATTTGAAAGAGCCATTCGGGGCAATATGGGCAGTTTTTTTAAACATCATTTATTACTTTTTCTTTGAGTTTCGAACACTGACTTATAACATGCCTATAGCTTCATTTCCTCATCAGCTTTGGGATTGCTTATTATTTCATATGCAATTTCAAGAATTTATGCAGTTTTCAAGGGGTGCTCATTCCACCCCATTGGCCAAACCGCCCCGACTACCCCTACTGCATTTGGTCCCTCGGTAGTGCAAAAGGTACCCAAGTTTGACAGATCGCAGTACACTTTTCACGGCATTTTAGATTACCTTATGAGCCATAAAATTTTGGGCAACTGCAAGGGACATGGAGGTCTTTAATTTGTCTTTGATCAGACCCTTCATAAGTCTAAATTTAACGCCTTACTCTGCTGCCTAAATTTTTTAATTTTTTTTCTACTATCCCTCAACAATAACTTCAAATTTTTGCAGATATCCTGAAGATATTAAAAAATAATCCATTTTATTCCTCTGACTCTGCCAAGGGTAGCTCCATAAGCCACTCTGGGTATTCCTTAAAGATTATCTTCAGATTTTTTTTACAGAATTTCTTCCAAAGATTTGAACATGAAGTTATCAGACGGTACTTCGCTCTTCCCATCTTGGAATTGTGCCACATCATCAACACGGACAAGACGGTAAACAAACGAAGCGACTGTGACAGTTTGAGTACAACTTATGCAGGTATTTTACACACATTTAAGACCAAAAATCAAAACAAATTACATAGACAGACAGATATCCAATAGCCAGACCCATACAAATGATAACGACAATAATACCCAATAGCTAAATATGCCCCACTGTACTTGCAAACAATATATAACCCACAACATAACTTTCATAGAATAAGTACATAATGACTGTTTGAACATGCATAGTAAAGTGACGAGTAAGATCGAGTAGTTGTCCAGTGCCTGTATTTTCTAGTTTTTCTGTGTCTAATTGTATACTTAGTATTTACAGATCATTTTTGTGATTGTAAATCTAAATGTGTGTAATTTGACTTTTAGGAAATTGATGAAAACTGTTTACTTGACGATTTTTTATGTTATGTATAGACCACCAGACAAAGAACGTATTTTTCTGTAAGCTGGTAATGTTTCTATTTGTGCATTTGAAATTTTTAAATTAAGCCTTGTTCAACCTTTTTAGAACCCTTGAAAAAGATGGCATAGCCCATTGAAACCTCGGGCGTAGAAAAAAACATTACGTTTTAATTACTATCACTAGACTGAAAGCCGAAAAATCCCCCGGTGTTATCAATTAATACATAAGGTACATCAAGACAAGTTCACTCAGGTGGGGTAATGCCTTCAATATCATAATTATCGTTTCTGTCAATTAGTTCACCTTCAGTATACTTGTTTGAGTGAGTTTCAGCGTGTTCGGGCAACCAGTAAGCGGTAGCAACTCGAACAAATGAATAATTGAACTTGAACTTGATGTGTTCCTTTGTCCCGTCTGTATACCGGTACTTATATACAAAAGTTGCTAAAACTGTTGCCGATCCACCATCGTCGGTCGACTGAGAGATCTACCTTTCCAAGAGCTTTTACGGTTCCTTGCATGCTTGTGGTAAGGAAATGGTTTGTTTCCCTGGTCTGTGAACCAGAAGCATTAGGTATGCTTCGTACCCGACTCGGGCCACGTCGGACGATGAGCCACTCAATATTGATCTTCATTAACATTCATTGAATTCCCAGACAACAATAAATGCTGCACAGTCAGCCAACCTTCGGCAGTGAAGCAAAAGTTCCGAAGAAGTGAGCAGCTATCTTGGATTCTTGTGACCCACTAGGCGGGTTCTGCCATTCCCATTATCCAGCAGATATGTATGGGTAGAAGTCGATCCATTTTTCATTACGGTTGGGCTCCAAGGTGGGCGAGTCCCGAAACAGGAAATCGGATTTTGGGAAGTGCTCTGGTTGAAGGATTAATTGATGGCATTTTCGATGGTAATGCGATGTTTTCCTACTAAATCGGGTATAAGCGGACGTGTCAGGCGTGTCTTCATTTGAGGGATTGAGAATTGGGATTGATTGGAAACAAGGCAGCTTCTAACGAGATGGAATGTTTTCTAGCATACGTTGAGTGATGGATGGTTTTTCTGTTACCCGTTTTTAACTGGCTACAGTTTCACCCGAAGCAAGACTTTGTACGAAATCTGTATTAGATCCTGGTATGTATGTACGGAAACTGTAAGGTTTTCATACAAAGACTGTAGAATGCATCAAGAGATTCAAAATTAGCAAAGAAACATGCTCCATTATATTCTAAAGTTTGTAGAGGATAGTATGTTATATCATATTTACTAGGAGTTCATTTTGTTTGTTATAACTATAGCAAAATAGAGTACCGTAAAACGGGGTAACTTTGGTTTTTCCGAAGAAAACTTGAATATTTATGCATGCTGTTTCAAAGAATTATAGTTTATATTTTCAAAACAAGTACTGGCATCCTAGCTATCGATTGCAGTTGATAGATTGTCAAAAGATTTATTTTTAATGGATATATATATTTTTCTCATATAATCGAAAGTTGGTTTTCTGTTTCGGGGTGACTTTGATAATGGAGCATAAATCGAACAAAATTGAATGAGTTACGGAACATTTGTAGGGCATTGCATACCTCTAGGCGTTTAACGTTATATGGCAATTATTGACTTAAATTACAAAAATGGTCCCAGTTTGTGAAAATGCTTTTCGCTTAGAGATTTGAGACCAAATTCAAGATCTATGATAACTAGGCTATCAAAGATAATTGACCATCTATTCAAAACTACATCAAATAGTGATCGTAGAACAGGTTGTTTGTAAGCGTTTCGAAAATGGTCAAATCGTATCAATTTTTTATATTCGTTTATAAAGCTTTATATGTTCTCGATTTAAATGAAAACAGCTTTTACATGAAATGTCATACTAATATTCTTCAGTTTTGCATTCGTTTTGCTTAACCGATAAACAGAAATTATGATATTTCGTTTAGTATGTGATGGGTAACGCACTATCAAAGATACCTTGTTTTACGGTATATGAAGGAGCATCACTGGTATTTGATTGCCCACCCTCTGGCATTGTGTTCACTGTACTTTATTCTCCAACCGAAACACAGCAATCATATTTTGAGCATTCTCTGGTGGAAGTGATTTTTGTAAGCAATTTGATAGAGATTATTTGAGAAATTGTCTGATAAGATCAGAATGCCTAAAAACTTCAGGAAAAATCTGTTGAATAATAATTACTATTCCCGGGAATGATTTGGGAACCTCAGAAGGAACTCAGTAACTTGTGAAGGAGTTGGTTTGTGAAACGGTGATTTTTATTTTGCTCTTAAATCATTTCCATATATTAGAAAAATGTTGTGTAATACTGATAGACGCTTAGCAGTCTTCAATAGAAATGTTTTGTGTCGTATAAATCACATCTGATTAATCAAAATGAAATGAAACCACTCACCTGTCACCGATGGGAAGAAGATGCCGATCAATATCGTAAACGCAGTGGTGCAATCAGCATAGACCTGGTTGTACGACGGCCTGTCAAGTGGCTCAATGTGCTCTGGATCCAGTCCGTATGCGATAAATTGTCCTTCCTAGCAAAGCAGTCAAAGGAAAAAAAAAAGAAAGAAATGCAATTAGTGTTCTCATCACACTTTGGTCCGAGCGGAGACTGCAGTAAAAGCCATCTGCCAATTTTGTGTGAGCAATGTGGCTCAACCGTAGGTAACAAGAACGTCAACTGCAAAAATGTGATGCATATGAAAGACGGAATTGCACCCTTAGCTAGGCTGCCTAACGTAAAAATCTCAGATGCAGAGGCTTATGAGCGGAAAAAAAGAGGTGAAACTTTTCCACATTATGGAGCATTTCCAGGACAAAACGCAAAACACGTAGACGCTACCTTTTTCGAATTGAGTGTTTTTTTACATTTAGTAGAGGCTATCCTATCATCAAAATTTTGCAAGGTTTCATAGACTATGTTTTGCATAGGGCCTACCAAACAAAAGGGCTTCCATAATTTTACAAGTCATAATGCAAAAAAAAGGTGCGATTCATTAAAAATCTTCGCTTTTCACGTTACTGTGTTAAGGTTAAGTAGCCCGTCATTCGTTTTGGCAACAATGATGACTTTTCAGCTTTCATTTCAAAGTGATAAAACTTAGTCTTGATAGTTTATATTGACTTGAAAAAGTATCACTGTACGCGCTAACATGCATAAAGTATGCTGATACTTTTTCAGCTGTGTCAGTGCAAAACCAACTTATTTTCTTTGATTCAAAATCGTGAGACGAATTAGCAACAATCATCAACAACGCGTACAAATTTCAATGACGGCCTACTTCGCCTTAAAACTAATGACAAAAGCAGCGGGAGGTGGAGAAAAAAAAATAACAGAAAGATGTACTGAGGGAATAAATCATCATAAAGTTACGTTATTTATCGTAGCTTTACGATGATTTGTTCTCTCAATACATTTTTTTTTTGTTCATAGTTAAAGTGTAAAGTTGTTCATTATGTTTTCTCATGTAGAAAGCTTAAATTTGAAAATAGGAAAGAAAAATATATGGTTTCGGAGAAATTGTTTTCTTTTCTCTCTGTATTGTTTCTAATAGTCCTTGTTATTTATTTGAACTTCTGTGAAAACACTATGTTAATGAAATAAATATTTTTTTCAAATTATAAAAATCCTTTTCATAGGCTTTTTTCCAAAACGTAGTCTAGCACATTTTGCAAAATTTTGATGGGAAATGCCATATTGGATAGCCTCTAATACATGCGCAAAGTTTCATTTAGATTGAAAATTATCAGTCTGAAATGCAATTTTCATCTGCGTTTTGAGCTGGAAATGCTTTATGTCAAATGTACAATGTAGTTGCTCGTCTCACGCTTCTGCTTGTTTGGTTCAACATAAAAAGTATAGCAGCTGTGCGGCTGCCACGGGAAATTGTTAACTCACTTGTAAAAACGAGGGAAAAATGTTGTCGAAAAACACGCCACTCTTGAGTCCCTTGATACCTCGCACCAGCGACACGTTATGTTCTGGGAAGAAAAAAAGAGAAACGATGTCAAAACGAGAGGTGGCGGAAAATATGTTCGAGGAGTTTTATTAGAGATGTTCGATTCGGTCGAATTTACCTGTAAAATATGGATCGCACTCGCCACCTTCGCAGAATGTATTGTACAGCGGGCCGCCCACCTCCTTGGTGCAATTGTCAACGGCAATATCCCTCAGAAGACGCTTTCCAAGAACGCACATGCTGGAAAAATCGTAGAAAAGTGCTTAAGTAAATGTTGGCGCTGCGCTCTCGCAGTTGAATCTACATAATATCGTAGGTCGCCATGGTCGTTTTCATGAATCAAAGCATCGGGTTCTTTGGAGAAAATGTTGAAAAATGATGTCTTGAGATTTCATTTCATACTTGTTTCAAAAGTTGCTTAGTAATATTTAGGAAATCGGTGCATATTTTATACTAGCAGCACGAAGAGCACGGTGGGGCAAATGTCCCACTTAAATTGGAACTATTAATATTTCTAGGAAAACTTTGATAGTTGAAAGCAAATAAATACATTATCGAAGAACAAAACGGATTTTGTTTTCAGTTATTAGTTAAACTCAGAATAATTGTTTGGTACTCTTCCTGTTCAGTGTTGATAATGTCGTGTTTAAAAATGTCGAAGTTTTTTCTCTTATCTTCTATATATTAAATTCTTGAACATGAGAATTATACTGGAAAGTGGATCAATGAATCCTAATTGAAAAAAAAAACATCTCAACATAATTTGTAGCTCCGATTTCATATTCTTTGGAGTTTTTTTTTTGTAAAATTGCAAAGCAAGTAGTTAAAACATGATTCATGACAGGTTGGATGCACTGTCATGAAACCGGTAGTGTAGTGTTCCTTTGCAGTGAAATTTATTCAAATAACAATACAGTCAACTTTCGTTCGTTTCACTAAACCAGCAGCCCACCTAGTGAAAGCCTTTCATTAATTCCAAACTGTGAAAAAACGGTGCTGTCATCTGGAACAAGTTTACTCTATGCGTGTAGCGTCGGAAATATTACCCGGCGAGGTACAGGAAGTGAAATTTCAAGTGCTTATAAAAAATTACCTACTGTATTGATTTGAAATCTGTTCAGTATATTTTGATAGACTTCTGATGGGCTACATTACAGGCACATTATTTTGATTTTTGTATATTTTTCTCAATGTTGTTATGATTCTATAGCTTATCAAAATTCTAACCCCGTACACTTAACCGAATTAAATTAATTAATGTTTTGATTTTTTAGAAGAATTAAAAATGGACTTCCTAGTTTTTGCCATGCAAACAAATCGGAGTTTCACGGAGGGCCAATTGTGATAATTCGTAGTCGCAAATAGGGCTGAGTTTTCAGCTATCAAAAAAATCGAATACAATAGAGATTAAGGTCTACCAACATTGATTAATCGAGATTTATGTCAAAAAGTGACGTTTATCTTCGTTTTAAGTGGTTTACAGGCCTTTCCACGTGACATGTCCATCTATGCATTTGTCTACTTCGATGGAGGACCGGTGCAAACACGACACTGTCATATTTATAGAAGAACTGTCAGTTCTTCAAAATCAGCTAAAATGTGAATCGTTCCAGAAAAATACTAGTATTTTCACATTGTAAAGTACACGTAATACACGTGTATTTGTGCTTCTCTCAACGACTTCGCTAAACGCGTCTGCGGAATTGTTTTTTTTCTCTCTTTTTTGTCGTGCATGTATGGGAATGAAGATGAATAACGAGACGTAAAACAGTGGCTGATCGCAGCAGGCTGTCTGCGCGGGTGGAAGAGTTAAAAATTTGCTATCGCGTGTTGTCTCAGTTTTGTGCTACCAGTTGTTTTTTTTTTGAGTAATAGTTGCTCACTGCGCGTGTTATTCGCGTTTCATTCGCCTGGTAACATGAAGATAATGCAATCGCCAGTGCTACCAGGAAATTTTCAATTATTCGGTGAGCGTTTGTGATTGGATTTATTTTCCACGTTACGTTTGCTTGGCAACATTATGAAAATAAAGATTCAAGTAAAAATGAAGCAAACGTCAAAAGTGAATAAGACATTTTTCGGGATTTTTCAACCCCCCTCCCCCCATGGTAAGATTTTTTATATGAAAATTAAAAATAAATTGTATTGCGCGTAAGAAATCTCAACCCCCCATAAACCCTTACGTAATTAATGGACGGCTGCTTAGCTGAGTCTCGGTTAAAATTTGAAAACCGAGATTCACACAGCCGAGCTCGTGAAAAAAAATCTAGGTGTGTAGGGTATTTTGAAATGGATAAGCGCTACAGCATTTTTTTCGCACATCATATATAGACTTATACTTCATTAAAACCAATCCCATATCTTTTTTTTCAGATGCTTTAGAAAATTTGCAATTGCTTTAATAAAAAATCTTTGTTTTTCCGATGCTTCGATTGAAATATGGGTTTTCAACGGCAAGGCTTACATGGACTTTTTCCACAAAATTGGCCATAACTCAAAAACGAACAAAAAGTACATTTCAAAAATTTCAGTGATTGAAATTTATAAAATTCTGTTCTCAAAAATATTTCTTTGAAAATCTTACACGAGTTGGAACATAGTTTTCCCGGCTTTTCTTTACGAATTTTCTCAACGATGGAAAATTGTGTGGAAAACTTTTTCATTTAACATTTTTTTCTATTCCTTAGAAAATTTGCTTTCATTTTCATAGAAAAAACTTTGTTTCTACGATGCTTCTTTCTTGAGCTATGATTTTTCAAAGAAAAGGCTCAAAATGGTACATTTGCACATTTTTTACAAAATTGGCCATAACTCAAAAACGAAAAATAAATAACATTTAAAAAATTTCAGCAATTAAAGCTTATTAAATTATCTTCTCAAAAATATGTTTTTGAAAATTTTCCACGAGTTGGAGCATAGTTTTTCCGGCTTTTCTTTACGAATTTTCTCAACGGTGAACAATTTTGTGGAAAACTTTTTCTAGTTAACATTTTTTTCTATTCCTTAGAAAATTTGCTTTCATTTTCATAAAAAAAAAACTTTGTTACTACGATGCTTCGTTCTTGAGTTATAATTTTTCAAAGTAAGTAGTGTCAGGGGAAAACAAAAAATTTCCAACTGAGTTATCCGTGAAAATAGGCGACCCTGAATTTTTCTTAATTTTTTTTTATTCATATATTGATGAGCCCTGCCTGTGAAAAAAGTTTCATGAAAATCTGAGACCTTTCGGCCCAAACCCGTACGGAAATAAAAAATCCCCTTTAGCATCACCTAAAACGAATATTATTTCGGGATTGCAAAGAGATATTTCCATTTCTTTTTCGGGAATGTCTTTTGACATGCGCGTCCTTTGGTCACTTCTTCTTTCTGGCGTTACATCCCAATTGGGACAAAGCCTGCTTCTCAGCTTAGTGTTCTTATGAGCACTTCCACAGTTATTAACTGATAGATTTCTATGCCGATTGACCGTTTTTGCATGTGTATATCGTGTGGCAGGTACGAAGATACTCTATGCCCTGAGATGTCGAGAAAATTTCCAACCCGAAAAGATCCTCGATCGGTGGGATTCGAACCCATGACTCTCAGCTTGGTCTTGCTGAATAGCTGCGCGTTTACCGCTACGGCTATCTGGGCCCTCCTTTGGTCACTAACATTTTTGATTTTAGTTGAGAAAACTTATTTCACTGGATTTTGGGTGATGCTAAACTTAAAAGTGCTACAATACTCAGCATTGCAACGATTCCATGCTTTTGGTTGGTAGTGTATCTGTTAGCGGATGACTTGCGTCCGTTCTTTTTTTTTCTAAAATACTACACTATGTACTTTTGAACTCATAATTTTTTCGACCTTTCTAGCCATTTTAAGAATATAATCGAATAATTACGTGTAGTTATAGTGAATCGCCACTCAACGATCAAGAAATCACATTGATTGATTTGAATACTAAGAAATATAAATTGGAAATGTTGTGAAGAATATTGACTTAGAACTTGCTCAGAACTCTGAGGAACCATCTGAGGATTGGCCCTTTAGAATTGTTACGCAAGTAATAATGGATTGTTTTGCGATTTACCCTAAAATAGATTTTTTTTCTTTGCAAAATTTAGATCCAAATTCGTATTTTGGCGACCTAGTCCAAGCGAACAGGCATATTTCATTCAATCAAATGATAATATGTACTTTTTTGGCAATATACTAGATTATATGGCTCGTACTTTTGCACCGTGCGTAGATTCGATTTTATGTTCTACTATGAGTCAAAAATGGTTCCCACACATTTGCATAAAAAAAGACATCATACTATCTTTACGATGGGCCTAGTTATGCTCTTACAATAAATAAAAAAATATTTTTATTTTATTTTATTTATTGTTTCACGACAAAAATCAACAAACAAATAAATCTCAAAGCTGTAATCACTTATTTGCATAGTATTCAAAGCACCATGATAACAGACCATTTATTACATTCGTTTCAAGTCGAGTTAAAATCTCAAAAAGTATTTTTTGCTCCACTTTACCCTATAATTTTAAACTTTGTAAAGAATTTGTATGTTCAAAGTTTCATAAATGTCAAAGGTATCTTCAATTTACTTTAAATGAATTGCCGACACTCTAGCATCACATGAAATAGGGTAACCAATATATTCTAACCCTTTATATATTTTTGACTCCCTGGACCATTTTCCTACAAAATTTCCCAGTTTATATCGAAAGACCAAGTCAATTCGCAAGTCATTTGGTCGCACCAGCATCAACTGTTTGTACATAAAAAATGTATTTATTTTATCTGAAATTAATTGAATTCAATCGGTTCTCCATGTAACCGTTACAACACGTTACATTAAAAAAATTGAAGTCGTCAGAAATTTTTCATTTGTGAACAAAAACATTTTTCAAAGCTCTGGGCTCAACGCGTGAAATTCCTTAGGTTTTCCATTGTCAATCGATTGATGAGACTATGGGCAAGCATATCCCGTAACGCGGGTAGATCACCAGGTGCGTTACGAGGTAAGATCTACCATATTGTACTCTTGTTGTATCTGTTCTTGTTAATAATGATAATTTAGGATCGGAAGAGTATAAGAGAGTAACAAGTCACTAAGACCCACCTATTTGTCCTAGATGATGAGGAGGTCGAAGTGGAAAAATGACTCAATCAACATCTGAGGCTGGTTTCAATGCATGAGACATGTTCTTTCCGAGATCAAGTGCGTAGTTTTGAATACCTACGAGGTGAACGATTCCGAATCAGTGGAGCAAACTTCCTATATTCAAAATAAGTATCTTGTTTCCAGGAATCCACATGTCTTATGCGATGGAACCTGTTCACAGTTACAAAAAACGATTTTGAACCTTATAAGTAGAGGCAATAACTAATACGCAAAAGTACCGATGCATGGTCAAATTCGGTGTCATTCAACCAGCATAGTGGCCGAACCTGTTTGAGTTTAATTGTGACAAACTGTTTTCTCCAAAAGGTATAAATAGTGGTATCTTTTTCTAAGGAGGCTCTATGCAAAATATTGAAGAATGATAATTGTGTAAAAAACGACTACAGTCAACTCTCCACATTTCGATGTTTTACATCTCGATATCTCTCCCTATGTCGATGATTTCATAAGTCCCTTCAGTCTGCATACATTTTCACTCTCCATATCTCGATATCCTCTTTGTCTCAATATCTCCATATCTCGATGTGTTTATGCTCATTTTTCGTTCTCATTTTTCTCTCCGTATGTCGATATGACCAATATTGAAGGTTACTAGACCAAAGTTTTGGGATTCAAAACAAATTAGGAGCGCAAATTGACGTTTGTTTGTGTATTACTTTCTTGGCAACGGAGTGTTTTTCAATCTAGTATTCATCAAAAATTTGTTCTTTGTCTCGATCTCTCCCTATCTCGATGGTCCCTTCGATATCGAGATGTGGAGAGGCGACTGTACTTCATTATTTCTCAATAGTAATGGAGTAGAATGACATGCACTAAAAAAAGGGCACGGGTATACCACAAAAGATCAAAGAAAACTGGTCGCAGTAGTTCATCCTGAACAGAAGCAGATGGGCAGACATATTATACCGTTTTGTCGCAAATTCCGAACAGACTCATATTCCGAACACCCGGTTTTTGTATGACGATTTGGTTGAAATGTTTCGCTGAAATGTGTCATTAAATTGCCAGGAAATGGCAGTCAATTGCAATTCAATTTAAACGCCTTTCAATCTATTTTATACCTCGGGAGTAGTGATGATTCTCTAGCTCGAGACCAGCAGAACTAGCTCAGATGAATTTATTTGCGAAATTATTCATTTGAATATTTTTTATTTGTGCTGTTCGGAATTTGAATCAAGGTGTTCGGAATATGAGACAGAATGAACATAGTGTTCGGCAATTGAATCAAAATGTTGTTCTATACTTTTACGTGAAAACAATACTAAACAAGTTTATATATACAATTTTATCAGCAAACCAAACAGCTTACAGTTAGACTTTACGAAAAAATTAAAATTTTCACAAATATCAGCTAATTTGTGCCTATCAGTTGCATTTGAAGACACAGTTGGCCTTAAGTGTTCGGAATATGAGTCAAAACGGTACAACCAGTATGATGAACTTTGTCGCCAATCGAATATAAATGCCAGAGGTCCAAAATATACTTCGAGGGTCTAAAATGTATTGGTGTGTCCAAATTAATGAAAAACAGTGTTACAAAATTCCATTAATTACGACGTATTTTGGATCATACCTGGCCTTGTGCGCATTTTAATTTCGTAGAGGAAGTTTTCCTCTACATTTTGGCAAGTTATTTAGTTTGGTTAGGCCGTGTAATTAATTAATTTGGACAAAAAAAATGAAATCACTTCCTTAGGAAGTCCAAAATACGACCGTTACCCTACGATTCAACTTCAATTATCAAACCCATGTAAAATCACTCCCCATACTTACAATAGTTTATCGTTGCCATCGATGTTGTTGAAGATACCGGCGTAGACCGCAATGATGGAGAAGATGACACAGGCTAGCGCAACCGTTGCGAACTTGTTTACGAATTTCACGCCCAGATACACGATCAGACCTATTGCGGGAGATAAAGGAAAAAAGAGGGAAACATTGTTAGTTACCTGGGTAGCTAGCTAGAGAAACGATTGGTACGTTTTGAGCAGAAACGAACCAGTCCCACACTGGCCGTTTATCCTGATGCACATAGCTAACAAGCACAGATGAATATGAATTGCGGCTGCGAGACTATGGTTTCAACGTGCGACTATTGCAACTCGGTTGAAATGGAACCGCTTTTGGTTTTGCGTTTTTAGATTGCGAGCAGCTATTACGGCAAACGATGGATGTATCATTCGTGTGGACCGCAAATTTGCAGCCAAATCGTAACATCAGATTAAGCTTCCCAATTTGCCGCACGATTCGGTGGATTTGTGCGATAAATCTATGGCAGATGCATAGTACTTTACTTGTAGGGTATGTAATTGTGCAAGTATTCTGAAGAGAAAGTTGCATCTAAGGCAACTTCCAGATAGTAGTTTATCATTCATGATTGATATATTTAACTCAGTTGGAATATTTTCCTGAGAAATGGAAAAATTCCAAGATAGTACCAATTTAAAAACCGGCCAAAAATTATGCCGAAGCTTCTAGCTATCGTCCAATCAGCTTGCTTTCCTCCAAAACTTTTTGAAAAAGTTGTTTTGAACAAAATGATAATCCACATTAACGAAAATACTATTTTTGCCAATGAACAGTTTGGATTCCAACATGGACCACTCATCAGCTTTTACGTGTAACAAATTTGATTCGTTCCAACATATCTGAAGGTTATTTTGCTGGTCTTGCTCTTCTAGTTATAGAGAAGACATTCGTCAGTATTTGGCATGAAGAGTTGATTGCAAATTTAAAAAAAAAATAATTTTCCAACATACATTGTTAGAATGATCCAAGGTTATCTGTCAAATCGTACACTTCAGGTCAATTATCAGAACTCCAAGTCTGAAAGACTTCCTGTAAGAGCTGGTGGGCCTATATTAAACAATATTTTCACATCTGACTTACCTGATTTATCTTTGTTTGCGGATGATACAGGCCTCTTCACCAAAGGACGAAGCCTACGTGTCATCTGTACTAAATTTCAAAAAGTTTGGATATCTTTCCTTCATACTTGAAAAAATGGAAGATTTCTCCTGAAGCTTTCAAAACTCAACTTACACTGTTCTCCAAGGTTTTGTTCGGCGCTAGGAGACCCCCTTTCGTTTTTTAATTTTGCATTTATACATTTGTACTTCGATAACTATAAATCAAACCATTTTAATTTAACAAGTTTCATGATGCCTGCTTTTGAAATACTCATATTCTATCCCATATTGAACCGTGAATGGTTCCACGGACATAATATTCATCAATTGGATCTTATTGTTTGGCTTGGAATACCATCATACATTACGATTGCCTATCCCGGTTTTCCATTCCGAGAACTAATTAAGCAAAATATTTCCGACCATGCATAGCTCGGCCATACGGCGGTAATCTACACTCCCGTGCATAAGTTTGGGTTCACCTCCTAAAAAACATGCAAAAGTGTTCTGGCCATATCTCTGTGATTACACGACCTGTCTGAGATTTCACAGATTTAAGTAAGTTCAGGTGAACCCAAACTTTTGTACGATTTGCATCATACTGAGAGGTGAACCCAAACTTTTGCACGATGACTTGACTGACTGTTTCATTGATTTTGAATACTTTCCAGATTTGTCCGCCAAAATTTCGTGGGGTATCTTCAAGGAATACCGTTTTGATTCTTATTACGGACAGCTTCAAATTCCGGACACTCTCGTTTGTATGGGAAACATTTCACACGAAATGTTTCAATTTTCGCCGTCCAAAAGTTCTCATTTTCGAGGCTCGTTTTATTAGGGTTTTTCCATAAATATCATTGCAAATTTATAATGCCCAACTACCTTAGACGTCTCTTAAGTGGTTGAACGATTTCAATTGATGATTTGACTGTTCCAATAATGATTATCATGAGCTGTCCGTAATTTGAATCAAAGCGTCCGGAATATGAGGCAAAAGTGAGGGAGCGTCCGGAATAAAAATCATGAGAAGGTCACAGGTTTTGATTAATTTAAAATTATTCATGTTGCGGACGCGTATTCTTTACCCACCCTCCGAAAGTTAAGGGCTTCCGACGCTCGATAACGCTAAAAAATCATACAGAATGATTTATTTTGTATGGTCCAAGCTGGGTTATACTTCACTGAGGCCTTAAGTGTCCGTAATATGAATCAAAACGGTATAAGATTACGATTCTAATGACACTTTGATTTGAAATTTTGGTCCACCCAATGCTGAGAAAATTAGATATGATTTTTTAGGGTGTTTTTTGAAAAATGTAACAACTTTAATTAAAAATTTAGTATACAAAATAAAAAAATGTTTTTGGAAAAATACATACGAAGTTAGAATAACTCTTTGCGCCTTTCGAATGCGGCTTAAAGAGTTTTAATTGGACGTGTAATCACAGAGATATGGACAGAACACTTTTGTATGTTTTTGAGGGGGTGAACCCAAACTTTTGCACGGGAGTGTACATAATGCATTCAGTGAGCTTGATTAATAATTAATCGAAACAGGAGCCCCGTAATTCACATTTAACCGCTTCCGATAAGCCCGTTCATTTGCCGCGCTGCATGCCACCGCCGTTCAAGAAAGCTATGTTGTCTACAATCCCACAATTCAAACTTGACCGCGCCGGCACTGCACAGTGGAACCGCCCATGGGTCAAAAATCAAAAAATAGAGTCAGGTGAAACAAAAGATCGACCTTAGTGGAATATTCAATATATCCAGAAAAACTAAAATAGTCAAAAAGAAGTAAATACCACATAGTGATACTTCAACATATTGACTAAAATTTTGCTGATTAAACTTGTGTCAAAATATTACCTATTTTTGGTTATATCAGTTTTGAAATTAATATTCTTAAACATTCTTTTTAAAGTTCAAATCAAGTGTGGGGCAAAATTTCGTTTTTTTTTTTTTAAATATAAATGAAAAAAAAACCTTAACAGTGACTTTGATAGCCAAAATATAACTGATTTAACAATTTCTGATTTTTCAACAGATATTGTTCAAAATAGTTTATGACCCATCGTAGAACAAATGGAACCACTGTGTGCACTGCAAACATCCGATGCGTACAATCAAACGCACGAGGCACATCTGTTTGGAGCGCAATGCTCAGATTTCACCGCTTATGCTCTGGTGTGATTTATTTATCGTTTCCTCGATATACATTATTATATAGGCTATCAGTAGTGTGCAATATATGTGGCAGGTTCGCGTTTCGGACGTGGCTCAAGCAAAAGTAGTGCGGGTTGAACTTTTGCCCTCACCACCCGCCATGATCCACCCTTGATCCCGCGGCCGGACGGCGCCTAGTTTCGCATGATTTATAGATGGGAGGCTTCATGAATATGGATTTCGTGTACGGAATGTCAATGCTATGGGAAACATATGACGGAAACAGGACACGCAAATTCGAGTGGACGAACTTTTGGGGCTTTTTCTTTGCGTCGGGTTGAGAGGGTAGTTGTGTTACGGATGGCCGCGGTAATAAATAGGTGCGTGCCACTTGGATTATACCGGAGGATTGTATGGGAAATTCGCCATAGCAACAACGGTAAGTTGAGTTGGCAATGCGTAGTAGTAATAGTTTCGACACAATACTGTTGGAAATCGAAGGTGAATGGTGGAATTCAATTGGAAAATTGATGTAGAGTGGGATTCCGTTTTTGGCAACAAAGTCGAAATTTTCAGTTGCCAACAAAGGAACCGTGCCTAATTTAGAACCCATTTTTAAATATTATTTTTCAATTATTGGTTTTAAAAACATCATTAGAATGTTGCTACATCATCCCTATGGAATTATAAGATATAGAGTCTACGGAACGGTCTACTTCGAAGTCGTAAAATTGGACTACGCTATGAATCTATATACCGTAATGTACATACGTTCTACATACTTTTTATCGCTCAAATTTCTTCAATCATTTTTATAAGCTTTATGCATACTATTTGTAAGTGTGGACATTTAAAATCAATAATCGCATAAGTAGCCTTTATCCAAGAACTGGACAATTCTTCAAAACGGTCTAAGAATACGAAAAAAAAAACTATTAAATCTATTAGGTACTGTATTCTTACAACGAAGTTTTTACAAAAAATGCCTTGGGTTTTACAAAACATGCATGGTTTTTTTTAATATATTGCGAAATTTGACAAATTTTAGTTTGTTTAAATGACTTCTTTAAGTTATGTTTCTGACAAAATAAGGCATATCATAACGAATGATTGGCTGCAGTCGATAGGGCAAACATAAACAACTACATTTCATGATACATAAATTCGGCCTGTCATTTCGTAGAATGCACAAACAAGATTCTTATAATTTTTATTTTAAATGAGTTTTAATTGTTTTTTAGAAGATAAGCATTAAGTCACGGCTTTTTTTTCAAAAGTTCTCAAAATCAAAAATTTGTGTGCTCTTCTGGATACAAATCACACGAAAAGGCCAAAAATATTGACATTTAGAGGTGAATTTTCAAGTTATAAAATATGATCTTCATTGAAGTATACATAACTTTTTTTTTCAACCAGTTTTGAAACCTTTAGCATCATTCCCTTTAAAATAAATTTATAAAACAATGTAGATCACTAAATTTGTCTAAAATCAAAACTAGTTTTAGTTAAAAGTAATTTACTCCAATTTTTCTCTCATTTTATTAAAATTTTCTTCTACATTTGACAATAACTTCATGGATACTCAACCGATTTCAAATCTTTATACATGGTTTTTAATGAATTGTTTTCAAACTGTTTATACAACACATTTATCTAAAAAATTGTTTTGACCAAGTCATTCAAAAAAAAAAAACATAATTTTTCAACTAAAAATGCCAGTTTTTTTAAATGTTTGTCAGTTAAACATTAGCTCTAAAGCTGAAACTGGTTTTTCTCATTTGTTAAACCTATGGAAAGGACTTGGCAACATTTTTTTATAACTTTGAAACCAAAATATTTTTGCATATGTTGAAAAATATATGCACTATTCAACTTGTAATTAAAACAAGATGGTTTATAAACTTAAAATTTATAAAAAAAAATCAATTTTCAGCGGAAGAACTTAAATAATCCAAAGAAATTTGATTTTTTCATTAAAAATATGTTTTGGGTACATTATGTTAAACAACTAGGTCAAAACCACTTTTTAGTAAAATGTTTGAGAACAACTCAATTTGTTTCAAAAACATGTAAACAGATTTGGAATCGGTTGAGTATTTATGTAGTTATGGTCAAACAAAGATGAGTTTTTTTTTAGTAAAATGAGGAAAAATTTGGAGAAAACTATTTTGAACTAAAAACTAGCTTCAAATTTTAGACAAAATTATTATTCAACAAGGTTTCAAAATTGGAAATGACGAAGTTATGGTGACTTCACTGAAGGTTATTTTTATAACTTGAAAAATCACCTTCAAGACGCTTGCGCCACCTCTAAATCTTAATATTTTAAGCTTAAACTTTGAGGTTTCTCTTTTAATGTGATTCAAATTAATAAGAACACCCGATTTTTTTTGGTTTGAGAACTTTTAAAAAATAAGCCGCACCCTAGTGAGCATGATATAGGGCATTTAAAAGGATTCTGCTATGAAACCATAAAAACCCGGTTGAAATCTTCAGGTGCTTGTAACGAAACTACAGGAATACGCTGGACTGAAATATCTTGCTAGGAATTCACATGGTTCCTCCTAGAATCTCAGGATCAAGCTTAGGATTTCGATAAAAAATTTCATCTGCCGAAAAGTTAGCAAGACATTTTACGATTTCACTGCGAATGTCATGTCTTCGATGAAAATTTTAAAATATTTATTTTTCGCAAGGAACCAGTAGTACCGTTTTGATTCATATTACGGACAGCTTCAAATTCCGGACACTGTCGTTTGTATGGGAAACATTTCACACGAAATGTTTCAATTTTCGCCGTCCAAAAGTTCTCATTTTCGAGGCTCGTTTTATTAGGGTTTTTCCATAAATATAATTGCAAATTTATAATGCCCAACTACCTTAGACGTCTCTTAAGTGGTTGAACGATTTCAATTGATGATTTGACTGTTCCATTAATGATTATCATGAGCTGTCCGAAATTCGAATCAAAGCGTCCGGAATATGAGGCAAAAGTGAGGGAGCGTCCGGAATAAGAATCATGAAAAGGCCACACGTTTTGATTTATTTAAAATTATTCAAGTTGCGGACGCGTATTCTTTACCCACCATCCGAAAGTTAAGGGCTTCCGACGCTCGATAACGTTAAAAAATCATACAGAATGATTTATTTTGTATGGTCCAAGCTGGGTTATACTTCACTGAGTCCTTAAGTGTCCGTAATATGAATCAAAACGGTACTTCCCAAATTGCACTGGAAACCTTTTCAAAACCCCTAAGATTTCCCCAGAAATACTTAAAATACTACTAAAAATTCAAGGTATCCTGCAAGGAATTCACGGAACGCCGTAGAAATTTTTAACGTTTATTAGGCAGAGGCGTCCCGTGAGAAATTTGACTACCTGTGCACTGATTCGCACAAACCGTTTATTTTGAATTATGAATACGAATTTTTCAATTGATTTTTTAATATGTATTTCAGCTTAAAATGTAATTTCTTATTATAAACACCTTAAAATGTAATTTCCAATACTGTATGCAATCTTGAAGTGTCTGGAAGTTATTATATTTGTTGCTCATTTGACGTATTTTTTGTTTGTTTTCTTCGTTTCAACCACTAGTTGTAAGTTTTAAAAATTTTGGATGATTCCAATATACAATGTTTAGGGTCAAGGAAAATTCTCAAAATTTCGCTGATACCAAGGCGATGAAAGAAAAAAATTTGCATATTAATCGCGGTCCCATAGTTTGATAATATTTGACATAAAAATGTATATTTACAGTAAAAATGACTTTTATATGCGTAAATTGCAAGCATTTTTCGTATTTTGCGAACTGACATAATAAGTTTAATATCATATTATCAATACAAAATTTAAAGTAAGAAGAAAGACGCTTAACTTGAAACTAAACGATTAGCACATTTTTTTGTATGAAACATGGCTTACAAATAAATAAACCATTCTTATGAGCAAAAATCTGAACTTTTCTGAGATTATCATATAAACCTTCAGAATTCAACTATTCACGCGTTATTTTCCAAGTTTCGCGATGAAAGATAAATTTCGTGGATTTCGTGGCTTTCGCGAAATTCCGAATCTCTATTATTCCTAACGTTGTTATTCTATATAATAATTCTTATTATTTACAGCTTGTCAATTGTATCACGATATCTTAGCTTTTTGACGATGTCCAGCGCTGGTACATCTCTTTGTATACTTGTGTTGATACATCAAAGCTTTTAAGTGAAATGATGACTGACTGTTGAACGCTGAAACCCACTTTACGCCCACCGCAATTCAGTTGTCAGTCTGTTGAGCAAGAAAAACTATATTCACACATAGTTTATACATCAATTCAAAGCCACATAAATTTTGTGTATTTAATAAGATAAAACATAATCAATTTGGCCAATATGTTTATAACATCTAGTTTTGGTTCCAATCAATATTGCGCCTACTATCGCGCGACACCTGGAAGCTCCATGCAACATACATACACACAAAGCATGTATAGAGCTTAGTGACATTTGAACACACGTAGATTAGCATACGCTCGTCATACACAGTTTGTTTTTGTTTTCCTCAAAGAAACTTGCACACGCTTTCCTGACTCATCAAAATGCATATGGAAATATTACCCAATTTGAAAGATTTACACCCGGATTCTGGGTGTTTTTCGAGACAGAGTGCATATTGTTTTCCTCTAAAGTTCACAACTACTTCTACACTAGGGCACCCATACCATTGGGCGTGATAACCACGTGATAACCAAGCGTTGACGCTTTCTCTTCCAACAGCAGACGTCGTGACGCCAGTTGCGCGCGCTTTCTCAATTCTTGCAAACCAATGCGAGCGTCATGGGCAATTTCTCTCTCGGGTGCACAAATTGGAGTGAACCAGATTTTACCTATACAACGCCACTGTTGCTCTAGAAATGCCAATACAAATGCACATTCCTGCTGTGTCCATACACGCTATTTTCGTGCACAAGAAAGAGTGCACGGCTGAAATGAACATTCTCCGCAATACGATGGAGACGCATGGCAATTGCAGTTTTCGCTTGCTGGTTGAGCAAGACCATGGGGGGGGGGGGATGTAGAATCAAACGGTTTGTTCACTGAGGGCGATGTACCAATTGAAGGTGAAGAAATCAAACAACATTTTCAAGCAACTACACATTATGAATGTTGGAAGTATTGAGAATTATAATATATATATATATATATATATATATTTAATTTGTTAGTTTGAAATCTTTAACTGTGCAGTGCACCAAGTGCACCTTAGGACGAGACGCCACTGTTATTAGGAATTATAATATTTCGCTCAGCATCCCCAATTCCATTTATACATTCTCAGGATTCCATAAGAAACTCCCAGTGTCCTTTTGGAATCTCAAGATATCCTTAAAAAAACCTTTGAAAGTTCTGAGAACCCAACTTAAAAACAAGAACTCTCTTAGGATTCTGCGTGTAATAGGAGTGCGCGTTATAGGAACGCGTTTAATAGGAGACCCGACTCTACGTCCTAGCCTTCTGCTAGCTGGCTTCCTTAGCCTGCAAAGGCTGAAAGAAAATCGCTCTTAGTGCTGAGGTAGAATAAACATTTTAATTGTAAAAAAGCCACAATGGTAGTTGGGCTCGAGGGTGTTCCTTTATTATCCAAAAAAATCTTAGGTAGGAATACGGATAGATGGCTCTTTTTTAGTGGTACTCCTGAAGCAAAGAAAGCACCATGGAACATAAACTATACACAAAAAAGTTATGTATTCATATTACGCTGGATTTCTAATTACTACTTTTTCGATCCAGTTTCCTAATTGCTTGTAATTCACGTATTTCGTTATTTTCCATACGGTTTGACAGTTCTCGATTACGATTCTTCCATGCGCTCGTGTTGGAAGTTTGAGAAAATTGAAAATCAAGCGTAGCGAGGTCAGTGATTGAGATACAAACATCAGTATCACAGCTCGGCGGCCAGTGAGAGAAACTGAATGTTCGAAAGGTTGTTGTCTGTACTTTTTGCCGCTGACACCAACCGTTAGCGTTTAAGAACGAAATAAACAGTCGTTATCCTATTGTGATTCTTTTAAAAGAACCGTGATTCGTTCACCTATTTTCAAAGGGTTCATACGTGAGCCATCTATTTAGATCCTTTAATAAAATACCACTGTGTTTTGATAGAGTGATCAGATTGAGAGGTAAAGTATTTTGTACCAATTGCATCAATTGAATTAAACGTCACCTGATGTTGAATTTCGAACTAAATTTTGTGTTCAACCGATGTTTTTAAGTTAAATAATTATTAAGTTATTATTCGAGAATGTTTTCTATAGTATTTGTAATCAAGCGTATGTTATTCATACAATTATAAACAGTACTGGACAAAACAAAGTACACATTGGCCGTTTTCTTATACAAAAATGTCAAGTTTAGAGGCGTGGATATCAGCTTCTAGTGATCCGTTTGTCACTTTACCTTAATACAGTCTAAGCGTGTTATAACGACATCTCAAAGGACCGTCGCAATAGAGAATAGTCGTTATAGAGAATATATATAACATTGCAATATTTTTCATGGGACCAAAAAATGTCGCTATAGAGAGGTTTTGTCGTTATGACGAGCTTCGACTGTAGTAGTTTACGGAACAAGTTGCACAATGATGATTTTTACAGCACGAGTCGTAAATTTATCTTACGAGGCTTACCGAGTAGGATAATTATGACGAGTGCTGTAAAAATCGAGCTCTGCAACGAGTTATGTACAACATTTTTTGCAATTTCGTAGAAGACCACTTGAGGCTACTAGAAATTATACCGGAATGCATTCACCATGATTTTACAATTTATGAAAAATGGCTGTGTTATAATTCATTACGCAACTTAAAACAGTTGCGTAGTGAGAAAGCGTTGCGTAATGAATCATTACAGCACTGGTTTCAGTTGCGTAATGATTATTCCCGCACTGCATACTTCAGTGCATGAAAGTAGGCCGTTTCAAGACAGATTGACGTGATGAAAAACAGCCTATTACGATGAGAAATTGCAAAAAATCACATTACAGTGCTCGTTCGATTTTGGCAACATGTTTAAAGCCTCTTGTTCAAAACTAAGTCAAGACAACATGGTTATTTGTACTAAATTAAGTAAACAGCGGTATTTTGAGGCTTGAGAGAATTAATTGTTCCACATTTGTAACCATAGTAGCTGCTCTATATATTTGATCATTTCACCATTTGGTCGTTTCGCAGTGTTATTTAATGTTGTACGACTCCGGAAATGTATCTCAGAAGTTAATTTAAGAACAACTAGTGAATATATCTAAAAGAACTTACCCATAACGCAGAGCAGACCCGTGCCATAGACGCGGAAATTGTTGTACATCGCAGAAGCGTCTTTCGTGAAATCTCCAAATATCGATAACCACGGAGCCATGTAAGTCTGAAAGAAAAAGAAAGAATAATTCATTAATAAACTAATAGAATGTCTAGGCCAAACGCTCCCTTAGCGGGATATATGAATGATACGTTAAAATCATATATTTTATGATTTTAACACCATTTTTTAGCAGTTTTTACTTAGGTGCACCACTCATGGTACATTTGCCCTAACGCTATGTTTATCTAAATGTTTCTCTTTGATTTAGACCGCATCTACCAACCACCCCAACAAAATCTCATTGATTTGATTTAAGTTCGACGATGTAATCCCCCTCTTGTAATGTGGTAAACCAACCAACTTTCACTCTCCGTAACGATCGAGGCCAAAGTAGAGATTTCTCCCATCCATAGATGCTACGGCCGGCGGCGGTTCATCAACATCTGCACATCTATTATTCACAAACCATCATCATCAGTTCAGGGACTTGTCATCCTCTGCGGGCTGAGTAACACACACATACAAACACACTTACAACTACACATACACAAATAACTAGTGCAGAGCTGATGCCCTGTAAGCCTCCGCCGTCTCAGAGGTTTACCACCAAAGCACCAAAGTGGCACTGCCACACAGGATAGTTGAATTATAAACCAAGCACCTCTCACCTACATCCACAATATGTGGCGTGGTTTCTGGATGCCGATGAAAGCCAAGTGAGACACGCTTCTTGTGCTCTTAAGAAAGCATCGCACTGGGGAAAAAAAACTGGCATCCTCACTAGGGTGGCCTATAATGATAAAAAAATCTTAAGTTATGCCCTTAAATTTATAAGTTTGGATCCCCTGAAGCTTCTGTGAAAATTTTAGCGGAAACCGCCAACAAAAAGAAAAATATAAAAGCTGAATATCGACAAAATATAGCTTAGCTAAGCTTAGAATGACTACCCATATATGTAAATTGTTGAAATTCCGTGATTGACCGAAGTCAGTGAAGTGCACACAGAATCAACTTCAAGTTCGGCAGGGATTGGACATAATCTACTTCAGTGTGCAAGCACTGCAACTCTTGAGGAAGTAGATTGAATTCAATGACAGTAAGCAGCATGACGGTAGTTCAACAACTTTCTCTCCTGAGCCACTGCGTGAAAATTGAAATCATTTTCTTACGTATGCGTTACTGTTTTCAAAACGGATTGAACGAGTTAATGATCAGTAAATAATCCAATTCTTTTATCGAATTTTCGAAGTCATTGATTGAAATTAAAAAGGAGATTCGGCAATGGCGATGTGGTCAGGAATCGTTCAAATAAAACATCATTTAAGTGAATAAGCGATCCAACGACTAAGAAAGGAATAAATCGCTTGATCTCCCTAAACTTGTTACTAGATACACTCCTTCCTCCACCTCTTATTCAGTCTATTAATGTTGAGATACTTGATTCATTCAAATGGTCTGGATAAGAGAACCAGAATACACAGGTTATCTCTTCAACATAATAAATTTGGTGTCGCAGGCAAAAACTGCTCGTTGACAGTATACATAAACCAAAATAATTCAATAGTTTAAGTCGCAGGTAACTATGATCAAAATGATGGGAAATTTTCCAATAGATGACCCTGGATTTTCCAGGAATCATAATTTTTCTTGCAACGCGTAATAATTCAGTGCCTTTATTTATACAGAGTCAATGACGATCTCGGCCTCGTCCGTCAGTCAGGTGGGATTAGGGGAAGGAATGTTAGTGTGTAACCTTTGCTATTTGGAGACCGTGTTTACCTCTGCATCTCCACAAATGTTACTGGGGAGAATTATTGGGGTCACAGGATTCACTTTGATAAGCGATTAGACCATGATAAAAAAATATTTGTGAGACATAAACATGCTTATTGATATATTATTTTCAATTAATATGAAAAAATCCTAAGTAGAAGCAAATAATGTTGATAATCGAAGTGACGAACCTTTTAAAGTTTATTGAATTAAGTTAACCTTTTGTCGGTCGATTATACTTTTATGGGTGTATTTGTTGTTTTAAAATAAAAAAAGAATGTTCTGAAAAAGTCATGATTTTCAAATATTTGAAAATTCAGTGAGTAAAATTTTTTTTTTTAAATATGAATTTTCTAGAACTAGACATATTGCTTCTATATTAGACTCAAAAATTGCGACGAGGCAACCTCTTAACAACATTTTTATAGAGTACTTCTCACACAAATTTAATTGTACTACCCTTAGCTACCATTTGGAAATTCAGCCTTCCAGCTTTCGAATAAAGTGCAATTTCGGGACACTCTAATCCACAAACTATGCTGTATACACAGAATGGATACGAAACCCTACTTGAGGGACCTGGACTATCCCCGGCAGCAATTTGCTGACACACATTTGCTTTTCTTAACCATAAGCCAACCAGAGCAATTGCATCCCCCTCACTTCCTCACTGATCCCCTGAACCCTGCACTAGTAGCTACCATACGTTAGATATCATCCCACCTAACCAACCGGGACAGGAAAGGGAACTCTCGCTGCTGACATGCTCTTCATTAGATGAGTTTTACTTGGGCCAGCAGTGGTGGTAGTTGTCAGTCGGCCGCTCCGCAACCTGTCATACCCGATTTTGAGCATTGTCTCCGGAAAGTAACGGAACTCACTTTTTGTGTGTACAGCTACCTACACCTACACCAGTCAGATATGGTTTGTGGTGGCACATGGGACTTTTTTAATTAATGTACTTAGGCAGAGCGGAAGGAATGTTTTCATAAGGTAAAAGTTTATTTTTGCTGGTAGTTAGATAGTCGCAAATTGCAGTGCGTTGGAGCGACAATGAGTCAATTTGTGACGGATGAAATACATGAAAAACTTTATTTTTGTTGGTACACTGCAAATAGCCGAATGTCTTTTTTTTTGTCAGTGAACTAATGAGGATCCCCGATGAATATTGAAACGTGTGGGGGTAAGATGACGCAAAACTTTCAAGTTATTCACTGCCCTTGTAAGCATAACTGTCCCATAGTGTAAAAAAAGAAGCTTTGAGGAAATAGCGTTCAAAGTTTGAACTGTCTTCTCATTCAAATATTCATAATTTTCCAGTACATTTATGCATGTCATATTCATTTAGTACCACTGGACAGATTATTTATTTGGCTTCTTTTGGTCAACAAAAATATAAACTTGAACACATATAAACTTGCATTTGTTATTTGGGTTGAAAGTTGAAATAGAGTTTATTATGCCTTTATTTTTCAATATAGACTGGACCAACTCCATATGTTTTAACAACATTTTCATACAAAGTATGACTTGTTTATATATATTGTTCGAATATAGTTTTTTGTTGATATTGGATAGGCTTTTCAGTCTTGACAAAATTAAAAACAATTATTTTATTATGTCCAACGTTTCGGTCCGTTTAGGACCTTCTTCAGAGACTCAATTATTACAGTTCTTCAATACAATGTGGTTCGATAGAATCTATAACTGTCAGATGGATTGAGTTTTCCCGCACAGCCCCAACCAGTTTTGGAAGCTTTTGCTGTGGGAAAACAAACTTAAACTTGTGCACCGAAATTTAATACCAGACCGAATAACAAATGGTGATCGATATTCGACCAGTTACTAAATTCCAGTGCGCCAGGTTTAAGTTCGTTTTTCCCACAGCAAAAGCTTCCAAAACTCTAAAACTGGTTGCAGTTGTGCGGGCAAACTAGATCCACCAGACAATTGTAGGTTCTATCGAAACACACTGGACAAAAGAACTTTTACATTTGGGCCCTGGAAGAAAGCTCCAAACGGATTTGAACAAAATAAAGCAACAGTTTTTAAGTTTGTCAAAACTGGAAAGCCAATCCAACATTAACATTTTTTATGCACATTAAAGTATATATTGATATATAAATGTAGCGATGGAAAAGGGTATTGATTCGAAAATCCACATGGGACAGATATGCTTTTATGGGCATTTCAATAATGTTATAATAAGTTGAAACAACCAAGTTCTTTGTATCAAGTTAGAAAGCAAAGGTTGCAGCCAATAGTGGGCAGTATTTCTGAATTTTTGGATTTTTTATAGGAGTTTTTGAATTCCATTAAGTGGATCGAGGAAAGGATACTAACGCGTTTTGACAGAAACCTGTAGAGTAGCGTATTACTTCTCAAACATCTCAAACATCTTGATAAGCTTTTCAAGTTCCCACTAAACAAACTAAATAAAGAACAACTCTATAAAACACTTCAATTTTATAGAGTTGTTCTTTGTTTAGTTTTGAACAACTTTGTCGAAGACTCCAACTTTGTAAGTCTACTGTAGCCCTTGGTACGGCGTTTTCAATGATGCAGGGTAGAGTGGTCCATGAAAAAACGGTATTTTGTCCATAACTTTTTTATTTCAAATTCTATCAAAATTACGTCTTTTACAAAGTTTTAGAACTAGTTTAAATGTGCATTTTGGTGAACGAATTAATTGATTCTTTTCTTTTTTATGAATTATGACCATTTTTATTCAAAAATATCATATTCTTCAAACGTCAATATCTCAAAAAGGGGCAAAAACGGGGATGCAATTTGCGCAGGACCTGAAAGGTATAACTTGGCAGGTGCTCCGCGACCGTTTAAAAATGTGTACCAATCCCTCAACATATCTCAACTGTTATTTTACAATACGCGTTTATTTATATCAATCCAAGCAATACTTTGAATTTTCATGAGTTCAAATTTCGAGAACATTTTTTTTTAACCTTTCAGTCGTCGCGCGGTTCACCGTAAGAGCCACCACGCTGTACAAAATAAATCAGCGCGACGACTGAAGTGTTAAGACCACTGTTCTGTTCACTAGATTTGTGCTCCTGAAAATTTGAAGGCAGTTTTAATTATTCTTCATCTTACGAAATGTTAGACGTTTTGAAGGATGGTGAAACACAGTTTACAGGGTGCCAAAATATCGACATAATCTAATTTTCATATACCTTGAGTACTTTGCAGCAAACGATAGGCATTTGGGTTAATATTTTGTATTTGGAAGGATAAACATATTCTACGGTCGAAAAAAAATGTTATAGGACAATTTTAACTGCAAAATTGTTTTTTCTTAAATTATACATACCATAAAGTTGGAGAAATCAAATTTTCCTCAACAATGATTCGAAACTTTTTGGGTGTGAAACTATTGTTGGGAAACTTATCCTGAGGTAGCGTAAAATGGGGTACCATTGATCGGAATGACCTTCCTCGCAAAATGTTGGAATCAACATTTTTCTTTGAAACATTTTCAATGTGCTTCTCTTTTTTATATGATTGCGCTTATAAAAATTAAAAGTTATTGCAGAAAATAAGCTCCGTTCATGCGAAAATTTTTCAACTTTTCGAAACAATAATTAAAGAAATTTTCTCTGATTATGGATGACACTGCCAAAAACTTCATATGAGTTATACAAATGATTTTAGCAAGGAAAATGATTGTTTATTCAAACCGGCATCGCTGAAGACGATTCTGTTGTCATAATTTTTATAAGCATGTTCAATTCATCAAAATTAACGAATTATTATAAACAAAGCCAATTTTCAAAAAAAAATCCTATCTTAAGACGTTGAGGTGAAACTATGACACTGTGATATAAAATTAGAAAATATATCACAATTTTTATCATGATTACGAATACTTCCGTAAGTGTTAAACTTGGGATTTTCAATTCAAACACAGGCTTTAAAAATAAGTATATTGCAGCAGAAAATCGCTCAGATTTTTGGAATTAAAACAAAATTTGGAAAGTTTCTTAACCAAAGCAACTTTGTCGTTTCCAGGTCACGAACCTTAGTCGAAAACTCAAATATAGTTTCATTAAGATGCCTAATTGTCACAGTTTCATTCTGTTTTAAAAAAGATTGCTTTTGATTGAGCGATTGTCGATCCGTTGGCTATAGAATTTTATTGTTTGACATAAGAAATTAGGTAATGAATTGCTTTACCAAAATCATAAGTAAAACTTACAAATTTCAATAATAATCGTTGTGGCGCCAAATTATTCCTTAAGAAACTATTAAGCAGTTTTGCCTCGGTGTAGTTGCTTATGTTCCCTTAGAATGGATTGGTGAGTAAATGCATCGTCTTCAACCAATGAAAACAAGTGTTGCAGTACTTGTGCGATTCCATACTTTTGGTAGGTAGTGCATATCTCTATCACGCTACATAAGGTTTACAAAGATCCTGGGACGAGAGAATATATTAGAGTAAAATATGAAGTGTGTTAATAAAACGAATATTATTACACCTTATAGATGCGGCAGATTTAAGCAGGTTAGTATTTCAGCCCAATTGTCGGAAACAATAATGCGAAAAAGTAATATTTTCTTTCCACATCCACACACAGTTGGCAACTCATCGTTTCGCAACCCACATTATGGGATGTTCGAGAAAAATGAGACTTATCCCACAAGCTTTTACTGTTGATTGGATTTTCTAGGTAGCACATATGTGTGTTACTCAAATAAAGTTGACAATCGGTTGTGGAAACGTTTTCCACGTCAAAAATGACAAAGTTGAAAAGCGTAGGAAAGTCTAACAAAGTTATTTCACTTATGTACTTTTGTGGCCCTTGCCAGACGCGACGTTTTTATGAAGACGTCTGTATATGGTTCACGACCTTCTCCTTTAATCATTTCATCCCAAAGAGGACAGTGCTTGCTTCTCGGATTAGTTTTGTATGAGATCTTCCACTGTTATTTATTAAAGTTTTTGAATTTCCTTGCCTTGTGACAAATAAAGAGGGTTTAAAAATACTTATTGTCTAGAAATATCAAATTCAAAGATTATCAATATGAACACATGGAGTTCAACTCAGCCACCTTAAGAATGGTCATTTATGAAGATTGACCCATGCTTTAAGTTGAAAAAAAAAAAATGAGCCAAAAGGAACCTTTCTTAGCCAGGTGGTTTGAGTCTGCGGCTACTAAGCAAAGCCATGCTGAAGATGTCTGGGTTCGATTCATAATCGGTCCAGGATCGTTTCGTAATGAAAATTTCCTTGACTTCCCTGGGCATAGAGTATAATCGTACATGCAACACGAATACGAATGCGAAAATGGCAACTTTGGCAAAGAAAGCTGTTAAACTGTGGAAGTGCTCATAAGAACACTAAGCTGAGATGCAGGCTCTGTCCCAGTGGGGAAATAATGCTAAGAAGAAGAAGAAGAAGAAGAAGAAGAAGAAGAAGAAGAAGTGAAACCAATCTTTCCCTACTCAAATAAGTCATTTAACATGTGCGACAATTTACCCATGAGATTCAATCGACGATTGGCACACAATCACAGTTGGAAAACTTGAGCCAGAATGTTCCTTTATCTATTCTTGCTTCAGGGAGCATTTTCTTTGGGTTGGGTGAGCATACTGAACGATGAAACTGTCTTCCATACATCGACTCCACCACCTCTAAAACTTGAGATCCGACAAAAAAAAAAAATCACAAATAAAACTCCTCGCTCCACCGGCCTCATCGTTCTCTTCCGTTCGAATCAGCATTTGGATTGTTGTCTGTACTCAGAATGCCAACAACCGGAACCGGTGTCGTCGATGGCACACAGAGGTCCAGATTTTCAAAAAGCTAAAAGCAAAAGGCTTATTACAAGAAATGTTAAATGCTGATTCATGGCAATTAAATAGCGTAAGCTGATAAATATCAAGAATTTATCTGATTTTGTCAAAATTTATATGGAAATATATGTTTTTCTAAAGAAAATATAACAAAAAGTTGTAGAATAGTGATCAATTGGCCTCCGGTTCACAAACATTTTTTTTTGTTCTATGTAAAGCAAAAGAATGTGGCTATTACTAAAAAAGGGTCTTCAATCTTAAATCATGTTCCAAAACACTCTCTTTGGTTCAAAATAGTGTTTTGGAACATATTGCCTGGGATCAAATCTCATCCCCGAGATAGTCACTAAAAATTTTCAGTGACTACTTCCTCCGGAAGGGAAGTAAAGCCGTTGGTCCCGAAATGAACTAGCCTTGGGCTAAACATTAATATAGATAAAAAAAAAAGTAAAATATTGAGAAGGCGCATAGATCTAGACCACCGTGAGGCAGCCGGCGACAGAGGTGATGATCGAATCGAAATTTCGATCCGATTTGATTCGGTTCGGTTCGACGACGACGACGACAACACTTGAATTCTTATATGAAGAAGACGGACCTATGTATTTGTCCCACAAGGGACGCACCAGATGATTTTCCTTTTCTGGACCAGCAGCACATTTTTCCCACACTGCTGAGAAGCTAATTCTAAGGGTTCATTTGGTGCCATTATTCGCGGAGAAAACAATTTTTGGCTTGTTGAGCACGTTTTGTTGCGGTGAGCATAAATCAATCAGCACAGTTGTTCTATCACTGCTGATACAGTGGGGGTGAATGGTACTAGTTCATCAATTTTTAATAAATGTTGAAGAGCTTCATGCTTTTAAGAAAGTATTGACACAATTTTATTTGAGATTTTAGACAAATTCAATTAAATGGAAAATAAGTAATACATAACACGAAACTCCGTAATCTATTCATTAAATTAAAACACTTGGCAACACTGGTTCACGCACTTTGAGTTTCTGCAATGAATTCAATCAATTTTAACCCGATGACTTCAAATCGACCTCAGAGTTTTCGTAACATTTGTAGTTGTCAAGAAAGCGGTGTTTTTATTCAGAGATGTTTATGTTTTCGTGGCAGTACAACGTTTTTGTTCTACAGCAATTGATTACATCTGCTTATCGAAACCCATGCTTAGAATGTTTTAATGGACTTCGATTAAAATACAAAAAAATGTATGCAACAAAATTTACTCACATGAATGCTTGAGTAAATTTTGTTGATCAAAAATTGCGCCAAAATAAATTTCCTTGATTTAATTTGATTTAACCCGTATAGGCCTGAGTGAAAGCAAAAATGCTAAAACCCTCACCGATCAACAAATGCTTAACGGAATCATTTTTTTTGTCAGTATACTGGTAGGTACACATATATATTTTCTGAAAGTGGTTAGAAAAGCTGGGGAATATTTCTGTGGCCTGAGTTATTTCAGTGGGTCACTGTGTCAGGTCGGGTTAAAAAAGACAATTTTTTTTTAGCCATGCCAAGTTATCTTTATTTGTTTGCATTGACAATCATTTCTAGTTGCATAAATCACAAATTTGTTGAATACTAAACCGTTTCTTCATAAAAATCTTCGCCATATTGTAACCGATTCCGGAAACTATCTGTGATTTGAAATTTACATACCTTCAGGGGCACAAAAACACAACACCCTTTTCACTTGAGTTGACCCAGTGACCCATTGGAATAACTCTGGCAAGAGGAGAATTCCCGAGATCCTTTGGCCACTTAAGGAAACTAGTTATGTGTATGAATATATTGACAAAATTATTGAAGTCCATTAAGTATTTGCCGAGCGGTGAGGCTTTCTCTCAGGCACACACGGGTTGTAAGACGGGGTTGGTGGTCTAATGGCTACCGCTTCTGCTTCATAAGCAGAAGGTCATGGGTTCAATCCCAGGCCCATCCCTTTCCTTGTACTTTGTAGTTGTATCTTTCACTTGCTTCTATCTACCACTCTTAATATATCATAGTTGATGTTATCTATCACACTTCATAGCATTTGCTAGAAACCGAGACGGACAGAAAAAAAAACGGTTTTCCTACGCTTCCATTCGTTCATCATCATAGCATGCCTTTCTTTACGCCTGATATATAGGCAGTCTGCTAACCAAACCAGCAAGCCTCTCTGCCATAAAAATTACCCCACCCTTTCACCCTTCCAGCATGAACTGGCGTTGACGCAGTGGTATATACGGTCAACCGTGGGAGCCAGTTAAATGCATCATCAATTCCTTCCCCTTCCCCTCATTGGTCTGCATTTTGACGTGGCAGGCACCATTGTTGTCTAAAAATAGAAGATCACCAGTGAGGGTGCATGTTAATCCCAAGCAGTCATCTGGTTGGTTCCTTGTGTAAGTGCAGCTGATCTGGCGATACTGCAGTAGCAACCACGGACGGCCAATCAAGCTCAAGCTCAAGCTCTCCGAGCCACACACGGGTTGAATTAAAAAAAAATTATAATAAAATTCACAAGAATTCTGCCAAAGTTCTTTCCAATAGAACTCGAAACATACAGATTTTACTAACAATGACATCTTCAGGCAGTTATTCGTATATTCTACCGTTTTATTCAGGCCTTTCTTTCTCAAATTCTACTAGGAAATGAATTCGGAATTTCTTACGAAATTTGTTAAGGGTTTGAAGTAATCTCTTGGTATTTCTTGGAAGTTTGCCCAAAGATATCACAGGAGAAACTTCGGAGGAAATTCGGTTAGTATTTAAGAAGAGTTTCTTGAGCTATCTTTGGAAAAACTCTTGAATGAATTGTCGAAACACAAGTGACTTGGGAGATCTATATAGATTACTGGAGTAATTGCTGTCATTAATTTTTGAAAACTTGAAGACACCCCTATAAAAGCTGTTAAAGGTGCTTTAAATACCTCGGAGCTCTAGACGTTTTGATAAATCCTTAGATGTGTTTCATACGTTTAGAAGTTATGTCTGAAGAAACTACCTGATGGTATCTCAAGACATGTTATAATTACTTATACCTTATTAAGTATTTTTTTAAAATTCTGAAAAAATAGTCAGTACCACTAAAAGAATTTAAAAGAACATTGAAGCTAAAAGCATTTACGGTAATGCAGTCTTTAACCACCTCGTAAATATAGCTCAGAAAATGGAATATATTTGCCTCTATTTCTTGATCAGAATGAGATTGTGTCGGCGAATGCTACAAGTGGTGACACACAGTAATCGGCACGGCGTGTGTCTTTCTTGTTTACGTTCATTGCTCGTTATATTCCACGAACGATAAATGTCATGCGTGTTGTATGAACGCAGGTTGATAAATAGAATTAAATTATTGCAATCGGAGAGCCGAAAGGGTCCCGAAAGAGTCATTACAATAGTTCTTGAAGATTTCTTTGTGTTCTTACAACATTTCTTGAAGTATTCCATGGAAAATCTCTGCTGAAACTTGTGAAATATTTTTAATACCGTAAAACGGGGTAACTTTGATAATGCGGGTAACTTTGATAGTGCGAGACCCACAACATATTAAACGAAATAACGAAGTTTCTGTAAATCAGTTAAGCAAAACAAACGCAAAAGTAAAGAGTATTAGTATGACACTTCATGTCAAAGCTGTTTTCATTGGAATCAAGAGCATTTGAGGCTTTTTATACGAATATTAAAAATTGACACAATTGTAGCATTTTCGAAACGCTTACAAACAATCTGTTGTACGATCACTATTTGATGTAGTTTTGAATAGTTGGCCACTTATCTTTGACAGCCTAGTTATCATAGAACTTGAATACGGTCTCAAATCTCTTAGCGAATAGCATTTTCACAAACTGGGACCATTTTTGTAATCTAAGTCAGAAATTTCCATACAACGTTAAACGCCTAGAGGTATGCAATGCCCTTCAAATGTTCGTTATTCATTCAATTTTGTTCGATTCATACTCCATTATCAAAGTTACCCCAAAACAGAAAACCAACTTTCGATTACACTGCGGAACACGTTTTTGTCTCCAGCACCAAAATACCGCTATTCACTTAATAAAGGGTTGCTGAATCCATTGCCGTTTTCAGAAATATCATAGCACGTCTAGTTTTTGAGATATTGACTGTTGAAAATGCAAAAAATGACTATTTCAGCCAACTTGCATGCAAGTTTGCCAACTTGTAAGGTAATATATTGGCTTAATTTGCCACAGAATTCAAACTTTATGTGTATAACAATACTTATCATCAAAGTTTGTATTACTTTCGATACAGAAAAGTTATTTTTTGATGGTTTAGAGAATTGTTGTACTTTGCCATATAGAAGAAACGAAAAATTTTATATGGAGACTGCAAGCATGTTGAAAAAATCAGTTTAATCGAAATTTAATCGCGCAATTTCAATCGAATTATGTCTGAAATGAAAGTTCAAGTTCTATTTTGCATGTTTGGTGGATTAGATTACAAAAAAGTATGATAAATTGTACTTTAAATTTCATGTAAACATTAATAAAACCAGTGTTTTATACAACTTTGGCGAACTGTAGCTAAAAATTGTGACGTGCTGGAATATTTCTGAGAATGGCACCAGATTCAGCAACCCCAAATCTACTAGAGACACATCATTTGATCCTTGAGACACGCAAAAGTGTCATTTTTGTTACGCTGTGTTATATGAAAAATTATATATCCATTCATAATAAATCTTTTGGAAATCTATCAACTGCAATCGATAGCTAGGATGCCAGTACTTGTTTTAAAAATATAAATTATTATTCTTTGAAACAGCATGCATAAATATTCAAGTTTTCTTCGAAAAAACTATCAAAGTTACCCCGTTTTACGGTACCATATATTTGATGAAATGCCTAGATATTTTAGTCTTAGATGAATCTCAAGTTCTTGAAGGACTGTAATGTATTCTAATTTTTCGATGAACTCCTGGAGGAGTTCCTGACGAATTTTCCACTCAGAAATTTTGGAGTTGCTACCGTATTTTTTTCAGGTTGATTTCGGGTCTTGATCACATTTTCTATCCCGTTAGTTAAACCTAAGGTATGCCCAGAAAAAAAATTTGCCAACAGTAATATATTTACATCCCTAAAGTTTTAAGTGTTAGGTTTTTACAGAAATTATGAATAATCACACAAAAAGGATGCCATTTTGCGAGAAATTACTTCAAAATCCTCTCTGGAGGTTAAGTTAAGATCAAAAGTGTAAGAAATTACAATTTCTTTGAAAATATTGCTTTACCTAAAATTCCGGACGTGACCCATATTCCGAAACTTGACTTTTTGTAGCGATTTTTCATGAAACCCCTTCAAATATCTTCACAGGATGATCAATCCTTCTATGATTCAAGCCATTAACATTTAAAAGTAGTGAGTCAGTCATAAATCATCGAATATTTTTAAACATATAAATGTATCTGCTAGACTTAAATGTAAAATGTTATTATTAATTTTATGCAAAAGTGTGAATCAACAATTTGCCTCAAATGTCGAACTATATTTACCTCATTTTCCGAACATCTTGATTCAAATTCAGAACAGTAAACATAAATCTTACCGTTTTTTTTTTCAAAATCCGAACATGACTCATATTCCCAACAGTGGTGATTTCAAAGGTAAAGGTAGATATTTTCACAAGTTTTAAATGTAGGACATGACGGACATGTAAGGACATGTATCCTAGATGAATTGATCATCCTGTGGAGAAATTTGAGTGGCTTCATGAAAAATTGCGTTGAATAGTCGAGTACACTGTAACCTTAACTTACAAACTAGATGGGGGTGCGTAAAATGAATGACTGCGTGAAATGAGGGAGCTTAGTTCGTAAAACGAGGTTTTGCCTATTGGAGTTTACTTGTATGAAATTAATTTTTATTATTTAGAGAAATTATGCTATTTTAGTATCATTAACATATTATTGATATATTTGCTTCTTAATCAGGCTAGAATGTGTGCCAGTTAAGGTCTTCCAAGAGCCCATTGGTGTTTGGGCATATCATTCTACAGTTTTCAAATATTCCAAAGGCCCCTAATCAATCATGTTAGCAAACGGTGTATTGTTTCACTTTGTGCAGATGTTCTTTGTCCTCCAAGATGTCTATCGAATATAGGCCTTAGGATCTTCAAGCGTAACCAATTATAAAATGATAGTTCTTTAATATTGCGAAGGCCCCCAACTATCCATATTAGTAAACTTAGTATTGATTTGAGTTGTGTCAATGTTCTTGGACTTACAAGGACTCCATTGAATATAGGCATGAGTATCTAAAACTTAAGTAGTTGTATAATGATGATATTTAGTTATTGCATCAAATCTTAACTCATCATATAAGCAAATTGATCAATGTACTGATCTGTACTTAGGCTCTTGAAGTTACTACTTCTAAAAAGTGACGTCAATTTAATTTGCATAAAAGACTTCGTTAATTGAGGTTTTGATTAATCGCATTTCAAAATGGCGACGGACATCGGTTTTAGTCATCCCCATGTCGTGCCCGTTCTAAAAATACCCATATTGCATGGTTTTACAACGATTTTCTCCAACCGGAGGTCGCCATATTGGATTTCAAAATGGCGTCGGACATCGATTTTCGTCATCCCCTCGTCTTGTCCGTTTCCAAAATACACATATTGCATGGGTTTTCAGCGGTTTATGGACAAAAGGTCGAAAGACAAAACGTCGAAAGAACGAAAGGACGAAAGACAAAAGGTCGAAAGTGATTTGCTAGGTGGGAATTTTTTCCTTTTTTGAAAAAAGATTTTCGACCTTTTGTCCCTTCTTTTTTATTCTTCGACCTTTTGTCCTTTCGACCTTTTGTCATAGATTTGTTTTCGAAGATTTTCCTCAACCGGAGGTCATTCCTTTAAAATCTTTCCCATATAATTGTCTAAACTCAATTTAACCATTTCGTAAAAAATTGACATAAATTTATTTTGCGTTAGAAAGACTTTTTAATTTAAGGTTTTAGTGTATTCGGAATATAAGTCATATTCGGAATTTCAGACATTTGTTTATTTTCTACATTAAATGTGCTGATGAGGATTCATCATACCGTTTCGTCTCAAATTCCAAACATGACTCATATTCCGAAGAGTGGTTATTTGAAGGATAAAAAATGTTGGTTTCATAACTTTTAAGTTTAAAGAACGTGAATGGAAGAATTTATGATCTTGTAAATGGGGCCCAGATAGCCATAACGGTAAACACGCAGATATTCAGCAAGACATAACTGAGGTTCGTGGGTTCAAATCCCACTGGCCAAGGATCTTTTTGTATTGGAAATTGCCTCGAGCTTTTCGGGTTTCCTTCCCAGAGCTTAGAGTGTGGCAAGTAACACGATATGCACATGCACAAATGGTCAATTGCCAAAGTATGCTCTCAGTTAATAACTGTGGTAGTGCTTATAAGAACACTAAGCTGAGAAGTAGGCTCTGCTTCAATGCGGACGTAGCGCCAGAAAGAAGAAGTAAAATGATCTTGTAAAGAAATTTGAGAGATTATCTTGAAATGTCAAGGTTTCCTTTTTTTATTTTTATGCGAAAGTGTAAAATAAAATTTTGTTTCAAACGACGAACACTGTCTTCATTCTGCCTCATAATTTCGAACACCATAATTCAAATACCGAACAGCATGAATAATGAAAAGTCAAACAAACAATTTCACAAAAATAAATCATTTGAGCTAAGTGGGCCGTTATTGAAATTTGTTCGCATCACTGACGATTGCATACCAAAATAAATGACGGGTTACTTAGCCTTAATAGGCCAAGATCCAAAGAGTCAATATAACTTCCATTGTCTAATTAGCTTTAAAGTTGTCTCAACTGAGTTCTAATCGACTGTCAATTCCTGGAAATTTTATGATACGTTTCAGTTAAATATTTCAACAAAATCTCTTAATGAAATCAAGTGTTCGGAATATGAGTCTGTTCGAAATTTGCTACAAAACGGTATTCAAATGATTAATTCTAAAAGGTAATTCATCTGAGCTGGTTTTACAGACCTTGAATTGAAGAATCACTACAACTCTGAGTGTCTAAAATATCTTGAAAGACCTTAATTTTGTTTTTCGTTAAGGACTGTTATTTCCTGAAAATGTTGTGATAAAAATGAATGGAATATTTCAATTAGATCGCCATACAAAAGCTGAATGGTTGAATTTGAGACAGGACGGTACATGAATCATGTATGTATCGAAGCATGGATCTCGATGAACATACGTTTCTAATCAATTGCTGTGGATCACCCTTTTTTTCTGTAAAACTGTACGTGCTACGAAAGAAGTGAGAACATATTCGAAATCAACGGCCCAAAATCTATTGAATTCATTGCAGAAGGCCAAAGCGCATAATAGTAGTTTACGGAACAAGTTGCAGAATGATGATTTTTACAGCACGAGTCGTAAATTACGACGAGTGCTGTAAAAATTGTGTTCTGCAACGAATTACGTACAACATTTTTTGCAATTTCGTAGAAGACCACTTGAGGGTATCAGAGATTATATCGGAATGCATTGACCATCATTTCAAAATTTCTGAAATACTGTTGTGTAATGATTCAATACGCAACTCAAAACAAATGTGTAATGAGAAAGCGTTGCGTAATGAATCATTACAGCACTGGTTTCAGTTGCGTAATGACTATTCCCGTACTGCATACTTCCGTGCAGGAAAGTAGGCCGTTTCATGACAGATTGGCGTGATGAAAAACAGCTTATAGGGCTCTGCACTGTTTTGAATTTGCATGGGATTTTGACTTTTACTGGCCTTGTTGATTTCAAGTTTCACAGAGGAAAGAAAGAGAAAGGAAGATTTTTATGCAGAGCCCCATTACGATGAGAAATTGCAAAAACAAAGTTTTGATTTTGTTGCTTAGTGTTACCGTCGCTCGACAACGAGCAATATATTCGAATAGTTTTTTTTGTTCTTATAAAATGAACGTTCATTTCCCTACATTTTAGCAACAAACTTGTCTTTGGTAAGTACCCTACCCTCCTGCTAACCGAGCACGACTTTTAACCGCTACACTCGAAGTAAAAGCCACAAAATTTCTTCTCCTTCACCTTCACCGTTCCTAACCGCTCACTCGAAGACGAGAGTTTTCCAACGTGCAAACGAACCTCAACCATGGCAATAAGAAAATTTTCTCCAACCCACAGCGGAAGGTCACCACCAGCGGCCGCAACCATGAGCAGCTGCTCCAAGGAAAGTCAAAATGACACGAGAACCCGATGGGAAGGAAATAGCAAGCCTATAACAATTACATATCAAACTGACCAATTATTTTATCAACTTGGTTTTGATTTGCTATTATTAGGATATGTATGAAGCGCTCATCATTACCATATTAAGCTTTCATAACCAAATTTATAATTGATTAGCTTTGTTATTCAATACGTACTCAAAAACTTGAGCTATTAAGCTCTTGAAAAGCTTAAAAAAATTTGTTATGCATTCTGTATTAAAATGATGTATTTTAATTTTGTGCAGGTTTCATTTATACAAACTTTTGATATTTTTTTGGTTTTGTCTCTGGTATTTTATTTTAATACCTTGATTTGGGATTTGTTCGCCATGCTCTTCTGCTCGGGAAGCAGCACCATGATGGGGGATGGCCTGTCGAGTTCTCTTCACACGAGTGTAAGTATTTGCTTGATAGAACCATAAAAAATGCTTCATCAATTTCTAAGAACCATGTCATTGTAGCTCCCACAGGGCACTCTGTCGATACTTCTGCCAGGAACGACGAGGTTAACCGCAAGGGATCGAAACTTTTTCGCCCGGGATTGACCAGTCAACCCCTTCCCTCAGCAGGAATTCTATTTCGGGAACGTCTCACTGGAACAAAAGTTACCTACCTAGACGGAAGGGATTGTTCCTTTTTGTGGGTTACCACCCATCGGGTTTTTGTGTTAAAGCTAAGAATCGGAAGCACGATAGCACTTTTATAGCGTAATAAAAATTCTGTCCGTGCTCTTATTAGCCATGTTCCTTCTTTTAACCGTGATACCGTAGATTTTGACTACTGCCCTCGCGAATTTGGCAAAGGTCAACCAGTTGGGCTGCCGGGAGCAGAACGTGGAATATCTCTAGACTGTTAACAGATTGATATGGAAGGTGTGCCTGATTATTCCAGGTGGGTTCCTAGAGAATGCGTAAAATGCTGTAGGGGAAGTGGTGGTAAAATGAACACCGTGCCTTTTACCGAGAAAAAAACAAATTTCAATGAATTTTTATCACGCACGGACGATTTAGAGCATAAATCGGAGTATTCGGGTTGATACGGAGGTCAATTGTAGTGAAAATATCAACGAAAACTGCTCGCGTTTTTTGCATGATGTTCATTTTACCACCTACAGCTGTTCATTTTACCCGCATAGTGCAGGTAAAATGAACATTTGCATCGTTTTTTGCTAGCGATAAAAATCTGTTAAAATTTAGCTATTTCAATCTGAATTCGTGTCGCTGCTTGAGATAACATCCCTAATTTTGATGTTGTGGGATAGAAGTATAGAAATTCTTCGTTCTTTTTCCTATTAGAAACATGATAATATCCTTAAGGTGTTCATTTTATCACCCCTCCCCTAGATCTTGCTATACTGAAATTGAGATTTAAAACCGTTGCATACACATTTTGGCCATTCTCTACAAAGTGACAACGAAAAAGTGTATATGTATGATTGACTAACACTGGTTTAGCAACCATGTTAAAACTGTCGCTAAACGTTTAAAATTGAAAGGAAGGGCGTATCTTAGGAATGCCATAGATAATGTTGAAAAGTGTGTCGAAATGTGCAAAATATCTGAGCAACAAATCGTAGCACACAAATCTGCTCAGGATTTTCGATTTAAACGACGAAGCAAAGGGTTCCGCCAATCGTAGTCAGTATTTTAGATTTTGTTTGATATAGTCAGAAGATCTTGAACCCCATTTTAGTTGTATTTTTCTTACCAAATCGCGAAGAAACAAAACTATTGCATTTTGCAGGAAATCTTTGAGAATCTTGAAGAAAAGTGGCGTTAATTTTTTACTCACGGTGAATAAAACTTAACGTTGGTCGGAAGTCGTCTGTAAAGATCACTCGGTTGACCATAAATCATCTGAAGAGATCGAAAATGCAATGAAGGATTCGCTTGGATTTTCTCCAGGTCAGATAATCGAAATGAAAATCGTCTGACAATCGTTGAAATCGTCTTCCTCAAGAACTTTACAAAGCTATTCAAGAATGTCATTCAATATTATGAATAAGAATGTCATTCAATATTATGAATATGATTTGGAGAAAACAAACCCGTTTACAAGCATATAAACATTCACTTTGATTGTGCCCTTGATCGGCAATATAGGAGCCCCATGATCAATGGTATTAGTGATTATCGATAACTCGATTCAATTTTGTAATTCAGACGAATCTATCTAAATGTGCGGGGCTCTTAATCATATCTGGAACTGATGTGGAGGTATGTTACAGACCATACTCTTGAACAAATCGATTTTCATTTCAACTACAATTATAATTGAAAAATAAATCAGTTACCAACCTCCGGGCATGGTTTGAACACATTCAAGGCTGGTAGCAGATCTCTTTTTGGAGGAACAGTTTCTATTTTAATGCAAATCTCTACTCTCAATGGAAGGTCTAAAAACTCTATTTAAGGCAAAATGGTCTCTAAAGTCACTTTTTTCTTTATTCTGCTTGTAGTGAATCATGCTTCAAGAGGTTCCAGAAGAACCTTCAGAGACTATTACCCGATTTTTTCACAGGTTTTTCATGATTTTTTCTCAGATTCCTCGAGGAAGAACTTCAGGAATTCTTCTAGTGATTTGTACAAGGATTCCTTCAGGTATACTTCTGGAATCTTCTTCAGAAATCTCTCTATTGATTCCACCACCAAGTTTCCCAAATTAATATTCCAGTGTTGTTTCAAGGGAAGGTATGAGAAGTTTCTTCAGAATTTGCTTCAGAAAATCCATGGCCACTAAAACGCTTTTCTTGACTATTTTGACTACTCAGTTGTAAATTTGAAAGATCTTAAACCAAAGATTACTATAGAAGTTCTTTAAAAATATCATTCTACAGTTCTTAAAGAAGTTTATTTGGAAGTTTCCCCAGGAAGATCTACGAGAATGCCTATGCCAGTTAATCCAAACCTTTTAGGAATTTTTACTTTGATTCCTTCAACGATTCATCGACATTTACCTTAAGAATTGCTGCTAAAAATCCCCAGATATTGTCTAAAGAAATATATTTAATACTCTTCCAAGAATTCCTTCTCAAATTTGACTTGGAATTCTTTTGTAAGCTCCTTCGGAAATTTTTCTTAAGATTTCTCCTACGTTTCATGTGAAATGACTCCTCTAGTTCTTCCAAACAATTTCTCGTATCTTTTTTTAAGCAAAATCTTCATAGCTTCAAATCTTCATAGTTACTTTGTTATTTCTTTCTGAAAAATCTCACGGATTTTTGAAAAAAATAAAAAATTAAAAATCATTGACAATTCCTGAAAAAAACGTTATTCTTTCTCTAGTGATATTCCTAGGAAAATGACTGGGGAAATTCTATGAAGACATCTCTGGGATTTTCTTTCTGAGAAGTTCTAGAATAATTCCTGAAGAAATCTTAGAAACAATCTCTGGTGTAATTCCTGGCTGGATGAAATCTATACAATAATTTTGAAGGAAATTATATAAGATCCTTGGAGAAAATACTTAAAAAAAAAAAAAAATCTTAAAGATGTTGTTACGGGAGTTTTTAAGAGAACTATGATAAAATCATTGGATACATTCCTGGAATACTTATGGTTGTCGTTTAAAATATCTGAAAGAATCTTCAAAGGAATTCATGATGGATTCTCTGAGGTTATTTCTATGGTTATCCTTAAAAAATTTACCCGTTTAATGTTCGAAGGTATTTTTAATGGAACCCATAAAAAGTTCGTATAAATTTTAAAATGAATTTATGAAGAAATATTTAAGGCGCATTTTTTATTTATTTGAAGCAAACTTTGGGCAAGTTTATTGATTTTAAAGACATGTCTTTTATAAAATAATAACCTTCCAGTCGTCGTGCGGTTGGCCACCACCAGAAGCACCACGCTGCTGCCTATGTACGAGAAGCAAGCTTTTTCCATATGTGTTGTACAAAATACAACAGCGCGACAACTGAAGTGTTAAAACTCAATCTCGACTCAAAAACACAAAATTTAGAAAATGTCCAAATTTTCTTAGTTAACTGAAAATGAAAATAAAAACATTGCTTTCTAGAGCTACTGCATCAGGTAATATATCCATTTCAATGACAATTCACTGGAAGTCCTCTTGATAATTTTTAGTAAACTAAAGTATTTCTGAAGAAGAAGGTTTATCAATTGGGCTATCCATACGTCCCGTATTTAACGGGACAGTACCGTTTATATGACCTTCACGAGCTATCGCGTCGTATTAATGAAAATGTCCAGTTTGTCCCGTATTTTTGGAAATAAAGATCGTATGAAATATCATGATTCCAAAATATTAAGAGTCATATGAATTAATTATCAATTTTGTCAGCAGTTTCTAGTTTGCGATAAAAAAAAATAATTTGCAGAACAGCCAACTTCTGATAGAATTTCCGTTTCATTCACTTCGAAAGTATTTTGAAAGCTTCTCGGAATTGTGATTGATTTCCATTATGTTATATTTTCAATGAAACTTAAAATTTAAAATCTTCCGTAAAGTGTATGATTTGATTTGACTTCCCTGGGCATAGAGTATCACCGTACCTGCTCCACGATATACGAATGCGAAAATGGCAACATTGGCAAAGAAAGCTCTCAGTTAATAACTGTGGAAGTGCTCATAAGAACACTAAGCTGGGAAGTAGGCTCTATCTGTTGCTCTGTTGCTGATCAATACATAGATGCAGAATGAATTATCTGTGCGGTAGAAATGTACTAGCAAATTAAGGACATTTGTATGAGAAGACAAACTTCAAACTTTGAGCGCTATTTTCTCAATGTCTACTTTTTCCATATGGGACAGTTATGCCTTTATGGGCTGTGTAATGGAAGATTTATATTCAGTCCGATGCTGAATAATGGCAAAAAAAAACTTCACGCTGAAAATTTGAGCGTTTGGTCATCACAGATAATATTTTCAGTGCGAATAATTATTTGGTTCTCTACATTTATGCTATTGAATATTCAAGTTTTGATTTCGATGCATCTTCACCTTAAAGTCTATGATCGATTTACCGTAATAATCATAGGGACCCGCCTCTTTCGGGAGAAAAAAAAACGCCGCCTGGAGGAGACGGAGTGCGAGGAGATAAAATAGCTGTGCAGAAACACGTAAGTTTTATCAGAAACTCAACACATCCCGCAACGGCTTCGTGCCGTGAGCCGAGATGTGCAGGGATAAGGATGGGAGCATTTTGACGGACGAACGTAAGGTGATCGAAAGATGGAAGCAGTGGAATGGCACTGAGAGCACTGGCAATGAAGGACGGGACAACGGAGGAAATGCCTTCGTCAGTACTGCGGAAACCAACCAGCCCCCACTTTGAGGGAAGTTGAAGATGCCATTCACCAGCTCAAGAACAATAAAGCTGCTGGTAAGGATGGTATAGGAGCCGAACTCATAAAGATGGACCTGGAGAGGCTGACCATTTGTTTGCACCGGCTGATAGGCACAATCTGTGAAACAGAACAGCTACCGGAGGAGTGGAAGGAAGGGGTAATTTGCACCGTCTACAAGAAAGGCTACAAGTGGGCTTCGTAGCCGTGCGATTAGTGTTACCTAGCATTAGGCCGCATCTAGTCAAGGAGTGCGGGTTCGATTCCCGCTTCAGTCCGTAAAACTTTTCGTCAGGACCGTATTTCGACTGTGCCACTGGGCGTTACATGCTAGTCCGTTGTCTAGTGTGGTGCTTCCTTCAAAGGACATAACCGTCCAGTGGAAGCATTAACGTGTACGTTAGGCCGTCCTTTATTTTTCGAAAATGCGAAATGTTATAAGTTCGTCATTGTAAAGTGCTCATTTTGGTAAAAAAGGGTGAAAATTTGAAGTCCGTACGAGGACGCTAAGTGGTCCCCCAACGGCCCTGAAGGTATTAGGCGTAGATGACCCCGTGTGCAAAATCGAGCTCGCTGCTCTAGTGCACGCAGCATGAGTACGAAAAGACACCAGTAACAAATTGTCCTGCTGGTGTTGATAATCAGCATAGAAGTTTGTTTTCTTTAGGATGATTCAAATATTACGTAATGCAAAATTTGCCAATTTTAGACCCCTCCCACCCCAAGGTAACAGCTTTTGTATGATAAATTTAATTTTTTTGTATGGACCGTAACACTACGGAAGACCCTCTCCCTCTTCCTATTCTGATACGTAATATTTGAACGATCTCTTTGTAGTTATGAATTTTGTGTCAGCGTGCAGTGTTATGAAGATAACAACAGTATAACATATTATTTTACTTAAAATTCTATGCTGATTATCAATTTGTTACTAGTGGCTTTTCGAACTCATGTTGCGTACTCTAGAGCAGCGTGCTTGATTTGGTGCATGGGGGTCATCTACACCTAATACCATTTTGGTCGTTGGGGGACCACTTAGCGTCCACGTACAGACTTCAAATGTTTACCTGATTTTTTTCTTACCAAAACGAGGACTTTACAATGACGAACTTATAACATTTCGCATTTTCGAAAAATAAGGGACGGCCTAGTGTACGTGTCTTAAAAAAAATAAAATAAAAAAAAGTTAGATTGTGAGAACTTCCGAGCGATCACCATTCTAAATGCGGTCTACAAGATAATATCCCAGATCATCTTCCGTCGTCTGTCACCTGTAGTAAACGAGTTCGTGGGAACAGTCCCGGATTTGGGCTTCGAGGGGCCCGGGTCAGATATCAGGTGACCCTTTTATACAAAATTCAACACGTTTTGGGATTCCACAAACTAACGTATTGAATTTGAGTTTTAAACGAGATGGTCGGTTCAAAGATATGAGGGGCCCAAATGCAAAGTGGGTTGTGAGCTATATACATTGGAAAAATCAACTGTTTTTTAGCTTTCCAATATTCTTTTAGGTGATTTTTCCGTCTAATGGAAAATATATTACAATTCGTATTAGCCTGGCTCGTTTTTTTGGTTTATATGTAATTTGTATGGAGTGTAAATTGCTAAAAATCTTCAAAGCCCTTTTTCTCCAAAGCTCTTTTTGATTCTATTTACTACAAGTTTTCAGTTTGTCTCCGGTTGGAAAAAAAGTTTTCACAATACTGAAAAGAATAAAGTTCACAAAGGCTGATTTTCATACAAAATGATCAAGTTTGGAGACCTCTGCTTCTAACAAACCAATTGACTTGATATGTTAACTGCATGTTAGAAATAACTTCAAATTAGATTTGTGAATACATCATCAAAAATGGAAAGCGTCTAAGATTTAAAAATTCGCGGATTTTGACAAAAAAGTTCAGATTTTGATACCAAGAAATTTTGAAAACAAACAACTTACGATAAGTATATAATTCTTCAAAGTGAAAAAATGTCGTGAATACCAGGTCCCAACGCATCGACTTTTTTATCGATTTCAAGGCAGCATACGATAGCATCGACCGCGTAGAGCTGTGGAAAATCTTAAACGCGAAGAGCTTTCCCTGGAAGCTCACTAGACTGATAAAGGCGACAATGGAAGGTGTGCAAAATTGTGTGAAGGTTTCAGTTCGTTTGGATCCTGCCGGGGACTGCGACAAGGTGATGGACTGTCGTGCCAAGGGATGGGAAATGTACTGTAGTAAACATTTACCACCTCGACATTCACATTTTTCTACACGACTATCAAAATCCAAAGCAAACCACGACCGTTCACAACAAAAAATGTCACTGCTCATTAAAACTGTAATCTTCTTCTTCCCAACATTTTTTCAAACCCGAATGCGAATGACTCGAGCACAGTGGTGACACGATTTTCCCGGTTTTCGGGGTTTTGCATTTTTGCTCGATAAAGGCAGCATGAAATTGAACTTGTTTATAGGTATCACAACGGAATGATTGTGCTCTTGCTATTAGCGCTAATAGATTTCAATTGATTGAAAACACGAGTGAAATATTAGCGATTAAATTATTTAACATTTTTTTCAATCATTCACCTCGAGATGGCTGCCCGAAAACGATCATAGTGGAGAGACAAAAACATTCAAGCAGTGTGTGACCCGTTGGCAGCGCAACGCCTGATGGTATTGATGCTGCTGCTGCTTTGTGTTTTGGTTGACTGGCAGAATCGATGAACTGTGGTAAATAGTAGTCACAGTTCCCAAGCCTGGTCGTGCCTGTTGTACAATATTGCGCTAGAAGGTGTTATGTGGTGGGCTGGGCTTTATTAAGCTATTGCCGGGGTACGATTTTTACGAGATCCAGTCAATTTGTTTGCTTCGCGGATGACATGGACATTGCCAGCCGAACATTTAAAGGTGGTAGATCTGTACACCCGTTAGAAAAACGATGCTGAAAAAGTAGGACTGGTGGTGCATGCGACCAAGACGAAGTACATGCTATCTGGTGGGGCCGAGTGCGACAGGGCTCGCCTAGGTAGCAGAGTAACGATAGACGGGGATACTTTCGAGGTGGTCGACGAGTTCGTCTACCTTGGATCCTTGCTGACGGCTGACAATAACGTTAGCCGTGAAATACGGGAGCGCATCATCAATGGAAGTCGTGCCTACAATGGCCTCCAGAATAAGCTGCGGTCAATAAAAAAAAATCACGGGCGCACCAAATGTACCATGTACAAAACGCTCGTTAGACAAGAAAAATGATTTACAATATAAGTTTCAATTTATTTAAAAATGTGAAAAATAGACTGAGTTTTGGAAAAATGCTGTTTTGAAGTGATAATAAAATAATCTTGTTCTTAACGTATTTTAAAAAAAGGAAGATCTAGAAGATTGGTGATTAGTGCCTTACATTTAGACGGCGTTCACCTTAATTTTGAGGGCCCCTAAACCGAACTCCGCACCGGGCCTCAAAGACCCTAGCTGCGCTACTTTCAGTTCCCTCTAGCGGAACTAATCTAAACAATATCAAGGTTATTGAAAAGATAAAACTTGTGTTGAATATCTAATTTATTTGCAAATTGTGGAGGCAATTTTCCTTTGAGGAAATTGAATATCTGCTCATTAATAAAATGGTTACAGTAGATTAGCAACGGTATGTCATCAAAAAGGAAACCATCTCATGAAGCTATTCCACAAACTATTGGCTCTTAGCACTCTTCACGTACTCTACGAAAACTACTCCTTATCTTCTGATCATCATGATGGTCATACAGGATTAGGTGTTGTATTTCGAACTCTACCGAAAATCCCAACTGATTCAACGCGTATCCCCTGCTGAAACAGGTTGAATTACGATAAAAAGTCTCAATTTAGCTGAGTGAGCTTAGAATTTCATTCCCCCTTTTACTGCCCGGACGACATTTTACACTGACCAAATGCTTCCAGTCCAAGGCCTGGTGGAGCAAGCTGACGGCAAACGCAAGGGATCCCATTTTATCACACGCTTTTCCTCTTCCACGAAGACAGTAATGGGCCATTAAAACCATTCTATGTCCATCCCCCCCCCCCATTCTGGATGGCGTAATTTTCTCTGAACTTACGCAATTAAAAGCACAGCGCAAAAAGTAAACAAACAGTTGCCACCAGATGGACGACGGAATATGGCAATGACGGCGACACTATGGGCAGCTTCCGTGCCGTCTAGTGGTCAAAATAATTCTGGCGTCTCACGGCATACTAGAAGTAGAACTTAGAAATGATGCACAAAGAAAACGAAGCAAACAAAGTCATTTTTTCAAATTATTGGCCGCTCGAGTTCCCACAGTGAACGACGACCAGGACGACGAGAACGACGAGCTTGACCTTTAAATGGGATCTCCATCAGAGAGCTCTCTCTTCGCTGGTTGCGTGCACTGTTCTGTTCTGTTCTGTGTTGAAATATATTTGCCGGCCAACGGAGGTGACATCCGGCTCATCTTACTTAATGGTCGTCTGGTCTGGTGAACGCAGTGGAATGTGTCCCACCGGAAATAACGTTGGCCACTCGCCGGGGAGTTTCCTCAATAAAGAGTCACCTATTTCGTGTTTGACCCGTTTGAGGTGAAAATTATACAGAAAATTAACTTCTAACCTCAATCCTTCGATGACGAAGAATCAGTTCAAGGTTCAACACCTTTATATCGATGCAAGTTGTAGTCGTAGTCTTCTACGTTAAACTTATTTTATGAAGACTTCTCCACTCCAGGGGAGAATAAAAACGCACCATTCGACGACCATTTTTATTTAAATGAATGCCTTGATTACTGAACCCTGCATGAGCGCTCAGAATTGGCCCATCATCAGTTGGGTGGAAACGATTATTGGCCCGTCTTCCGAGCGGTTTTTCGATGATCTTTTCCATGTCCGCCAGATGATGGTGTGTGAAATGGGGATGTGTTACCGACGACGACGGTTCAATGGGAAAAGGGATATCCAGGGTGGATTATGAGAAGTCATAAACTTGATGGTTATCACTAGGCTCAAAGATGGTAGTAAAATTGAAGGATAGTCATCGTGATTTTGATAGTTTTATAGCAGTTATCACCCGAACATCTATGGCTCGTAACTTTGGCTTTTGGACGTTTTTTATATCTTAATTTTTGACTGAGTACTTGACCTAGCTAGAGTAGAAAAATTGGTTTCGATCAGGGTTTCAAAAGCGAACGTTGATAAGGTAGTAGAAAAAGTTGAAGTTGAGATTTGTTCTCCCATATTTTGATGACTCAATTGCTCTAGGGATTTTCTACAGATATTCTGATGGAATTCTTCCTTCGATTCTAAAGCGTCAATTCTTTTCAAGGAAATACTCCACCCACATTTAAATCTTGGATGAAACCCTCCAGTTTCATCTGAGATTTTTTTATATAATTCATGCAAGTGTCCATCTAGGAACGGAATGCAAAATTTCTTCCATCCATGCGGTCAGCTCTACACTAAAAAAGAGCTTGCTACGAAATTTTGTTTGGAGTAATGAAATTGATATTTTATTTCTTCAAGATGTCGCTTTTGAGAACTTTAGCTTCATATTTTGTGGATTTTGTGAATATCAGTGAAGATAACAGAGAATCCGCGGTACTGATACGAAAAAAAACATCGATTTTTCTGATGTTCTTTTGAACAATGGGAGTATAACTTCTATCAGAGTTGGGGAAATTAACTTCATCAACATTTACGCGTATTCTGGATCTGATTTTCATAAAGAACGTGACATACTTTTTACTCACAGAACTATTCTAACATGATATAAGGCGACTTCAATTGTATTTTATTAAAAATAGATTCAAATGGAACCGTTAAAATATTAGTAAGGGACTTTAGCAACTCCTTTTTTCGACCACCATTTTCTGGTCATCAAGTATGAAACAGAGACCAACTCAAACGTAACAGTCTATGGGAAAGGTTACTGGACAATAAATCCGACCCTTTTGATTGATGAAGACATTAAAAAGGAATTCATCATGGAGATTCGAAACAGTAAACGAAGCCACGCGGACAAAGTGAATTTCGGTGTTCAATCATCTAAAACCATAAGCGAAATTGGTTTTTATAACTAAGGGGTCTATTTTATTAATCGAGCGATTTCGTGTGACTCTTCTGCAATTACTGTCGATCAAAGAAAGCATGCTTATTTCAGATGTCACCCGTCGACTTCCACGGACCATTGCACGAATTAATCATTTGACAATTGAGCGGTGCCGTGATTATGGCAACTAGTGAATTTGGCACCGCTCAAACGTCAGATTAGTGAACTCGTGCATCTGTCCATAGTTATTCAGTCACATAGAGTGACTACCGTCGAAAAACAGTGACTCCAGTCGAGTTATTGTAATCGACTCGACTTATTAAATAGGCCCCTAAATCGTTTGTAATCAATAAGTGTATAGCCGATTCTAAGAGTTTTTTGCATGGTTGCTCAAAGGAAATAACTGTCAAACGAAATAGAGGCGAAGATGTCTCTGCAGGCAGGTGCGATTGAGGGAAGGAATGTTAGTGTGTAACCTTTGCTATTTGGAGACCGTGTTTGCCTCTGCATCTCCACAAAGGTTACTGGGAGGGATGGTTGTTACTGGGGAGGATCGTTGAGTCACAGGACTCACCTTGATAAGCGATCAGACCATGATAAACGATTATTTGTTAACATGCTTAGGAATATAATACATTCAATTGACATGGAAAATTTCCAAATTGGAGTCAATAATGTCGTTACTTGAAGTGACGAACCATTCAAAGTTTGTTGAACAAATAGCTTAAAGCAACATTACTAGGGGAAATCAGGGTAAAACCGACACTGTGGGTAAGATCGACACCCTTTGATTTTTCATGTTTTGAGCAGATTTTCATACAGTTTCCACCACGCTCTATCTTAACTTGTGAAATGTTGTGTTTCGAATGACATTACAACTTACGCTACCAATAAACTGCCAAAATAAACAACATAATCATATTGGATAACATAGAAGCAACAGCAGTTGCAATATTTGGCTGTTTTTCTTTAACTATTTCGCATGTGAAATTTTTTAAATGTCATTATTTGTTCTGCGTCTACATCATCATTTACTATTTTTACGTTGATACAACATGAAGGAGAAATTAGTTTTTGGTTTTACGACAGCTGGAAACGCTATTGAAAAATAAATGTCCACTCGGGGTAAGATCGACACTTTCATTTTGGGTAAAATCGACACCTTTCTTTGCTTCATAATCTAATTTCAGGGAATCTTTCTAATCGGAGGACTATCTCTGTAGTTTATGTGAGTCTTTATTTTTGAATTCCAGTGACGTTCATGGACGGCGAACTTAATATGACACTATGTAACTTGTTACAAGCTATCGTTAAGTATTAAAAAAATATTTTTATGTTATCACATTTCAACTTATTTGATGAAGCTTGAAGAAAAATTTCTCATAAAAAAATGGAAGAATTAACAGAGTTTGAAATATTTTCACATAAATTAATCTTATTATTTATTTACAAACCCTCATGGTTCGACAGTTTTTATTATCTAAAAATAATTACATTTTTCTGTTTTGTAAAAATAAAACAGTATTTATTTTCACAACCAATTATTCGCTACAACTTTATCTACGTAAACATTACATGAACACAAATTAATAATATCCATGTGTATTCACCCCAACTTTATAATCTTAGCATGGAACATTTGAAATTTTCACATTTATTTAGTGGATCTTTGGCCTCTCCTCAATAATTTACGTAATATGTGTATGATCCTTCAGAGGAAGGGGTCATAAATGTCGAAAGTCATGTTAAAAGCATTCTTTCGAATAGAGGGATTCCACGGAGGCATGCAAGTCGATTCTGATCGACCATTTCAAAAATATCTGAAACTTTGCACAGTTTTTCAGTTCCATCTAAATCGTCATTTTCCGATATCAAATCTTCAAGTTGAGTCACGACTAACTTTTCAAAAGGGTGTATGTGAAAATGGTTCAAAAATATTCAAAAAGCTGCACAGCAAAAACGGTTCGTTCGATTGTTAGACAACTAAAAAAAACAAAGTTAGACAACTAAATAAAGATTCAAAAAAAAAATACACACAGTAAAAAAAAAATTTTGCATTAAAAACATCATTTTTGTCACAAAAACTCAAATATCTCAAAACCCTATCGGAATACCAACGTAATTTTTTGAGGGAAAACGGTCCATTATATTAGCTATCTACCATAAAAATTTGGTGATGGTAAGCCAATAAACAAAAAAGTTATGACATTTCAAATATTTCACAATTTGACACTTAGTGAAAATTTTTTTTTTTCATTGTTAATTTTTTTTAGGACCGCAGTTTGTTGCTGAATTTTTTGTTAAGGGTACCACATGAGGTTAACAAGTTGTTTTCATGATATTTTATTTAATTATTCATAACTATTATAGCATCTATTAGAAAGTTAGACGCGATCCAGTGTTGTGATCTAAAGTCTTGATAGTTTCATATTTTTTATAATACGTAACTGAAGAAAAATTCTCTCAATTTTCAACACTTCACAACTCTTTTGATAAAAGAAACCTATAAGAAATCTAATATTGAAGACAAAAGCTACAAAAAAAGTTTTCTATACAGGTATACGACTAGAGTAGACCTCGTAGAGAACAAGGCGGGTCTATACCCAGGTGATCTAGTATACGTAAAGCAGGTCGGTTTTCTCGGCGCTGGTTTTCTCCACAAAGTTAAAATCTGATTACACCTGGGTATAGACCCGCCTTGGTAGAGAATAGACTTTGTTAATCATATTTGGGAGAAAGCGAGTAACTTCAACAACATCAAAAACATGATAGGTACATACCATGAACATACTCACGAAAAAGCTAAAAATATACTACCACTATGGTTATAAAAGATTTAATTGTAAAAATTTTCTTCAGTCAAGCAAACGACACCAAACTAGTCAGTAAAAACTTAAAAGTGATTTTGTTTATTAAAATCTAACGAGCAACATGAGTAGTCGCTTTCTCAACTGTTGCAGGCCGTTTGCAGAAAAAAAGTGTTCGAAAGAGCTACGAAATCTCACCGAAAGCACCATAGATAAACTGAAAGCGGCTGGTTATGCTCCAATGTCTACATTGAATACAAATTTACGCATTTGTACGTCCTGCCGTTTAAACGTTGACAAACGAGCAATCTGTACATCATCGGTGGATCAGGTTGCAGGAAGTTCGAAAACAACAACAACTGAGGAATTACTAGATGCACCGACAACAACTGAGGAGTTACCAGAAGTACCAAGTGCAGATAGTCTTGCCACGGTACCATCAGCGACATCTGTTTCAACAAATCAATCAGAAGATGAGTGCATCCAGAAGGTCAACATCGAACGCTTCAACGAAGGGATAGCTGGAATAAAAGTGAATCCGATTAAATGGACGAAGATGGGTTACGTCAATTATCCCGAGAAAAAATACCGTGAAATCAACGAAGCTGTACGAAGAAACCTCTTCAAATTAGGACCTGAGGATGTGGAAAATACAGACTACGATGAGGTTATTATGAATATGAAGGAAAGGTTCTCGAATCTAGCCACGACAAGGAAAGAAAAATTATTGATTTTGTCGATGCTGCCAAGCTCGTGGTCTATTCAAGACGCCATTGATGAGTTCAAAACCAATAGAAATACAGCAAAAGAGGCAAAACAATTCAAAAATAACTGTCTTGCAACCAAAAATGCTAGGTCGAGTACTTCATTAACAGATGAGACAAAAAAAAAATAATTCAATATTTTGAAGACGATGAAGTAAGTAGAGCTATGCCTGGCCAAAAAGATTATGTATCTGTAAAAAAAGATGGAAAGCGTCAAGCAATCCAAAAACGATTAATGATGACTACTTTGAAAGAAGCGTATACACGCTTCAAGGAAATTAACGAAAATATTAAGGTAGGTTTTTCCTCATTTGCAAGCCTTCGTCCAAGGCAATGCAAGCTTCTATCCAATTCAGGAACACATAATGTTTGTGTGTGCATAACACACGAAAATATTAACCTAATCTTACATAGTTTGAAAAGAATCAATTTATCAAAGGATATTAAAATGTTAACTGGTAGTCTTTTGTGTGAAAATACAACATCAAATTGCTATCTACGATCTTGTTCGGATTGTCCAGATTCTTCATCATTGGAAAATACTTTATTCGCTGAGTTTGAAGAAAATTATATTGATCAGTTATCATTTGAGCAATGGGTGACCACTAGGGCGAGAAAGAACATCGACCCACAATGGAGTCTCCATGCGATACTCAACAAGTTGTGTGTGTGGCTGACAACCCAACACAGATAGGTGTACCAGTCGAAGTGAGCGAGAAATGTATACAAACGCAACATCGTCGACAGCAGCAGGCAAAAAGGAACGTTCGTCAGATAAGCCCAGTGGATAACTCACCACCGCGAAAGAAAGCAGACCAAAGCGCAGCGTCCATACCGGCCGCGCCTCGTATATCCAGCAACAATGATGACGAGATGGAAGTAGAAAGAACTGTTGATGTGAGTACCGACTCTGATTCGGGTCCAGATCCCGAGCCAGATGATGTAACCGGATGGCGAATCAAATTTGACAAGCGGTCAAAACGGCAAGACAAGTTCATTGCTAAATATTGTAAATAACGTATGAAATTGAATTGTAAAATGAAATGTATTTTTTTTATTCTGACACGAATGCACCTGTTTGGTGTAAAGTGTCGTTAATAAAACAAACAAACAAACATTTGAGCAATGGGTGACCACGGATAGGTGTGACCTAGAAACTATTGTAAAACCTGTAGATGAGTTTGTGTCATTTTTTTGCTTGAAATTAGAAAGTTTAATTCCTCACGACTTTATTAAAACAGAGCAATCCCGCTTTTTAAAAAATACGAAAAATACATTACAAGATGGTGAATTTTTAGTCATTTGTGATTTTTCTGAAAACTATAGCTTTGTATTGCAAGATGAAGTGCAGTCCCATCACTGGAACGTAAAACAAGCTACAATTCATCCATTCGTTATTTATTTCAATGGAAGTACGCAAATTGAACATTTTAGTTTTATTGTAATTTCCGAAGATTTAAGACACGACTCAGTATCTGTAAATTTGTTCATTGCCAAAATGATTAACTTTTTACGCGTTGATAAGGATAAAGAAATCAGAAAGATATATTTCATGTCTGATGGAGCAGCATCGCAGTACAAAAACCGTAAGAATTTTTCGAGCCTATGTCAATTTAAATCAAAGTACGGAATTGATGCAGAATGGCATTTCTTTGCTACGTCACATGGCAAAGGTCCTTGTGATGCTATTGGAGGAACCATAAAGCGCATGGCCACAAGAGCAAGTTTAGCCAAAGAACGTGAGCATCCAATTAAAACTGCAAAAGAACTATTTGATTGGGCGAATCGCAGAAAAGAAGAAGATTTAACAAAATTATCATTTTGTTTTACTACTACTGAAGAGTACGAATTAACGGCATCAGAGCTCAGCGAGCAATATAATAACGCGAAAACGATCCAAGGAACCCAAAAATTTCACTGTTTCATTCCATTGTCAGAAAATAAAATTAAAGCAAAACTATACTCGAACTGTACTGATAATGATGCAAAAGTGTTCGATATTGTAAAAAAATTGAATAACAATAAATAAATAAATAAGTATTAATAAAATGTTTTCATGATCTCATAACGCATACCCAAATCTAAAACTTTTAAAGTTTATATATAACATTTAGAAACTCATCGATCATACTCTAAAAAAAATATCCTGGTAAAAAAAAAAAATTATTTTCGTGTAATCTGTTAATTCATTTTAATTTATACATATATACATATACATATAATATTTATACATATACATAATATTTATAAATATAATATACATAATACTAATGAATACATGAAAACGACTTGTTTAATTCACGCAAGGCCCTTAACAATAAAATCAGCAACAAACTGCGGTTCCCGTAATAATTTACACCGAAAAAAATTTTTTTTTTCTACTAAATGTGAAAATTGTGACATGTTTGAAATGTCATAACTTTTTTGTTTATTGGTTTACCATCACCAAATTTTTATGGTAGATAGCTAATATAATGGACCGTTTTTCCTCAAAAAATTACGTTGGTATTCCGATAGGGTTTTGAGATATTTGAGTTTTTGTGTCAAAAATTATGTTTTTTAATGCAAAAAATAATTTTTTTTACCGTGTGTATTTTTTTGGAATCTTTATTTAGTTGTCTAACTTTGTTTCTTTAGTTGTCTAACAATCGAACGAACCGTTTTTGCTGTGCAGCTTTTTGAATATTTTTGAACCATTTTCACATACACCCTTTTGAAAAGTTAGTCGTGACTCAACTTGAAGATTTGATATCGGAAAATGACGATTTAGATGGAACTGAAAAACTGTGCAAAGTTTCAGCTCAATAGAAAAAAATGAATTAAAAAATTTACCAAATTTTGGTGCTGTTGCTTGGAATCACTCAAATATGAAATGTGATGGTGATGTTTACAACGTATAAATTTTACTCAAAGTGCATGTGTCGGTTTTACCCCAACAGGGTGTCGATCTTACCCGCACTCTCAATTGTCTCACCTAAAAATGATGCAATATCAATTTGATTTAAATTACTATATAACCTTAATATATCATCCAGCGATTACAAGGATTGATAGATTTATAACCAATATGTGATTCTACAACAATTTTGGGTTCGTTTAACAAGCTAAAGTACATAAATTTTATCAATAAGCTTAGGGTGTCGGTTTTACCCCGAATTCCCCTACAGCTGTCAGGACGAAAGCAGTTTTTCTTTTGTAAATTTTTGTTCAGCAACAATTTTTTAAAAAATTGGCTTGTTTATACATTTATAGCTTGGGTGAATATGGTTGAAACAATGAAGAAAGAAAAATTCAAAAACTCAAAATACAGCAGATATTTAAATTATTAAAACTACTATTATTTTGAGCGATTTCACCTGGTGCTTAACTTTTCAGCCGGTAGTGTGAAAATTCTCAAATCTTGTGATAATGAAATTGAGTATATTTGTAGTTCACAGCCAAAATTTCATGCCGATTGCTCAAATGGAAACAAAGTTACAGCATGCCAAAGTTGAGCATTTTGTATGAAAATCGGCTTTCACTACTATTATTCTGAACACAACTGTAGAGTAAAGTGGGGCAAAAGTTCGAGTGGGGCAAGAGTTTCTTTTTAAGATTTCTAGCTCAAATCAAATCAAAACTTAGAAATGTCATGGTGGTTCGAATGCTATTCAAGTAAGAGACTGTCACTCCCAATTTCATAAAAATCGATTGAGATATGGAAAAGTTATGGCTATTTGTTGTTTTTCGACGTAAATATTGTAATATTTGGTCAAACTTTCGATGCATGGAACCAAATGAAGATAAAATATTTTTCAATTTTTTATGTAAGGGCGTTTCTAGGCCTATCATAAGGATGCTTTGACGTGTATTAGTTTTTCCATAAATAATTGGAATCAATTTTTGGCCCATAGCGGGGCAAAAGTTCGAATCTGCGGGGCAAAAGTTCGACCCATGTATAAACCCACGGAAAATTTTTCAAATTTCCTGAAATCTACATATTATCTTCAAATTTAGCGAAATTTGCTTGATCGTGCGAAAAATGTCACAAAAATTTTACATTTTCACTTAGTTTTGCGAAAAACTGCTATTTTTTGGGTGTATTACAATTAACCCTGTTTGGGCATTTTTTATGAAAATTTAGTGTGTATTTTTCGGCAAACATAAGTTTACGGCTGGTGTAAAGTATGCCTGTCATAAAAGTATTGATATTTTGTGTTTTAGCCAACGAACTTTTGCCCCACACTAGATTCGAACTTTTGCCCCACCGGTGGGGCAAAAGTTCGTCTAAGACAATCAATTTTGAAACTGTTATAACTAAAAATGGGTAAATATTTTGACACAAGTTTGTTCAGCAAAGTTATAGCCAATATGTTGATGGTTCGCTGTATGGTATTTGTTTTGTTTTATCTGGTATTATTTTCATGGAAACTTTGATTATACCACTAAGGTCGAACTTTTGCCCCACCTTACTCTATATCGTGTGGCAGGTACAATGATACTCTATGCCCAGGGAAGTCAAGGAAATTTCCATTACGAAACGATCCTGGACCGACCGGGAATCGAACCCAGACACCTTCAGCATGGCCTTGCTTTGTAGCCGAGGACTCTAACCCCTAGACTAAGGAAGGCTTATATGGCTAGGGACTCTTTTTAACGTAGACCCATATCCACAAGATTTCCCTTCACGCACAATCGTCCTCAATGGAAATGAAATCCTCACGTATCGAAGCTGAACGAAATCAAAACCATCTAAACGATGGTTTCCGGAAGCCAATTGGAGAACAATTAGAGTGCTACATGGTACTGTCGACCACAGAACCATAACCACGCCTGCTTATCGACCCAAAGTACGATGGTGGCGCTCAGTCGTCGCTTCTTCCGCAAATTCATAGCTCTATCGGAGAAAATATGTGCGGAAAGTGCGGTCACATGATAATTGAATTTCACTGGGGAAACGTCTCTATATTCTTCGTTCGACCACTAGGTATCTCGCCAACATCGGAGCTGAAGCATTGTGCCCGGCCGGACCCGACCGTGGTTATAGCAATAATAGGCGAACGTGTGCGGGTCCATACAGCATTCACAATAGGGTGTCCCAAGAAAAAATCTGTACTCAAAAAGTCATAGTCACAGTCGTATTTTAACGTTCCGTTTAACAATCCGTCAAAAATTGCCAAAATGGCAGCAACTTGAATTTTTTTTTTCCATTTCACGAAAATTTCAAGGTAACCATGAAAACCAATTTTTACTACCGTAGTACACAAGCATATATTTCAGTCCAGTCACCATAACTTCTCGAACATTATTTTGTTTGGGACACCCTTTCCCACATATCTCTATCCATATAAATATATGTGCATATTCAAGACTGGGTCGGTCGGCACTCATGGACCAACCGAACATCATCCCTACACGACAGAGGAAACACCGGAAACATATGCTGCACAATAATATCTCACAGCTCATCGATATGCCAGTTATTGCGTGCATTAGTTGGCAGAGATGGCTCCAATTGTTGCACAATTCGGATTCAACTCCCAGCCGATGGTGATTCGATTAGGCGTCATTCGGTGAGTGACGTGTTTTCTGTTCAACGAAAAATGTTCAGATTGAAGTCACGGTGTCTTTCGTAGAAGAGCATTATCTAGGAAAATAAGTATCTCTGGAGCATCTACCGAATGCAAGCATTGACCCACTCCTATCATTTGGTGCGAAAATGGAAATGATATTTCGAGGGTCATTTTCTCATACAAATTTTGTGTGGAAACTTAACTCGGGGGCAAATTGATTACTATTTCACAACTTTGTGTTATGTTATCGTTAGAAATTCAAATAATGTAAAATTAGTTTCCTCAAAATCAGTACTTCGTTGCACTCCAGCAGTTAACCTTTACAGTACAACATAGAAAATCGATCTTTTTTTTCTTTACCTGATAATAACTTTGTCAATTTGGTTCTTAAGTGTTTAATGAATTTTGTTTTTTTTTTCAATAATACGAAAGAGCATGTTCTTAGCAATTTTTCCACCTGAAATAACGGCTATAACATATTCCACAGGGCTTTTAGTTACCCTGGGGTTGTTCTTTTCTCAAGCGTATGTTAAAATAAGGGCGTAAGTCGCATGATCGATTTCTCTTCATCAATCATCTGTGAATAAATATGACAAGATCCAAGTTTGTCAGCATTTTTTTTTTACCTTAGGAGTCCTAAGTTAGGACGCAAGATTGCATCGCTGCCAAGCATTCTTGAGTTAAAAATGCTAACAAACATACATCTTGTCACCTTTATTCACCGAAGAGAGGATCGATGAAGAGAAATGGATCATGTGACTTACGCCCTTATTCTAGCACGCGCTTGATCTGACATTTCGAAAGGGACACAGAAACTAAAATATGCCTAAAATTTTAGTTTGAATTAAGGGGTGTGATAAAATCTCAAAAACCGTAAAAAATTGTTTAGGCTTAAATCAACGAGAATATCTTAAGGTGACACGGGAGACCGTGATATTTTTCATATTTTTTGTCTCACTCTAACAATTATCATCAAAAGTATGCAGAAGCAAATCACGAGTTTAAGTGAACCGATGAAGTTCCAAATTTTATGGGTTGTACACAACATATATAGAAAATAGTGATACATTTTTCGCATCGATTTTTGGAGTAGTACTTGAGATTATCTTCTTCAAATGGATAGGCTGATTATAATAACAACAAGCTGCACTCTCGGTTACCAATGGCTTTTAGGTCGAGAACACAAGTTTTGCGAGTCTTGTGTTTCTGGCATAAACTTAAGCGTTTGTTACTTAAATTGGGACAGGGCTTTAGGACCCTATTCTCAACCGATATAGATGATTCCACAACGATTAGATCGGAAATCTTTCGGAAAGCTATGAATATTTTTGAAAACTAGCGTAGTTTTAAAATAGGACCAAAGACGTATGAGACACCTAAGGCAGCCAAAACAGGATACTCTATAGTAGATACATTGAATCACTCCAAAACATCGATTAACCCTCTAATACCCAAATTTTTATTTTCGTTCTATATATCATTTTTCGTTATCTGAAATCGTTCTAAACACGTTTTGGGCAATGATTTATTTTTATTCGCAAATCTATGAATTTTGGTTTTTAATTTTTATAATTTTTATTTTTGAACATCCCTATTATTTTTTATTTTTTCTTGAAGCCTCTCCTGAGTACTGATTTTTGGAAATTATAAAAAATCACATTTTACGGTACTTTTAAAAATATTAAGTTTTGAATTTTTTTCTGAAGGATATTTTATTTTCCGTGTTACTAACGGAAAAACAGATTTGAAATTAATTCAATACCTTCAGGCTCTGCTTCTGTGATAGGTTGATTGTAGAAAAATATTAGAGATACGATTTTTTACATAAGACGTTGAATTAACCCCAGGCATTTGTAGGTCATATAAGAATACCATTTTTCAAACATTTTTCAAAAATACAAAAAAGTTTTAGAAGTCATAAAGAACTTCTAATATGCGTGTTATGAGTCAAGGTTTCAGCCAAAAATAAAATCTTTTTTATTTTCGAGTTACTAAAAAATACACAAATTTGCTAAGTGTACCCCGTCTAAAGGCGGGGTTGGGTATTAGAGGGTTAAATGATTATATGATGGACACTTAGATATAAAGATACTATCCGGAGCAGTTTAGGACCATTGTGGCCACATGGTCATCTAGTATAAGAGACACTAAGGGAATTTTATATATTGGTAGCGTTCGACGGCTTGAAGCTGGTAATTTTTCATCTGTCAGTAAATAGACATGGCGCCATATACCAATAACAGGACATGACCCTATCTGGATGTTCTGATATCGGTTCCGGTAAGCCTCAAATGGAACACTGATTGATTTTTCTGGTACCGTATTGTGACGAGTCGTAGTTTATGATTTTTGGAACTTTTTGAACGGGCTGTAGTACCTTACGACAGATTAAAATACATAGTTTTTCATAAAGAGGAGATCTGACATAGTACCAGTAGTCGAGTGAAAGACGATAGGGTCTTGAAGCCTTCTCCCATTTCTAGTACAAAAGTTTAGGCCAGAAACAAATGTTTATTCAATTTTTGAATGTTTTTCGTACGTGTAAGATCACAACATATTTTTTCTGGTTTTTGAGATTTTGTCATACTTCTCGGTTTAAACTCAAATTTCGGCTGTATTTTGTTTTCCGTGTCCCTTCCGAAATATTAGATAGGAACAACCCCAGTGCTCAAAAGTTGAACCCATGTGGCGTTTTTATCGACTACATAAACGTCAAACATGATCAAAAGTGTCAAGGTTCTAATTTGTACCCATTTTTGAAATTAAAGTTTAAACATAATACTGCCGTTATTTACGCAGGACTAGGTAATAGAAAATTTGGTAAACCAGAGGCTATTTAACGAAAACATAGTATGGATATTCCGTGGTCTGCATGTTCAATATTGTCTTGAAGGTTACACAGTCTTCAATATTGAGGGCTGTATATTCTTTATAAATTAACTGCTATGTTAAGTTTAGATGAGATATTACAACTTTTGTCCATTTTTTCACCCATTTCCTTACGTTTGGAATTCGCAATGAACTGATGGCAAGGCCACTAATTTTAGTTTGTATATTTTCATTTTCGGGGCCCAGATAGCCGTAGCGGTAAACGCGCAACTATTCAGCAAGACCAAGCTGAGGGTCGTGGGTTCGAATCCCACCGGTCGAGGGTCTTTTCGGGTTGGAAATTTTCTCGACTTCCCAGGGCATAGAGTATCTTCGTACCTGCCACACGATATACACATGCAAAAATGGTCATTGGCATAGTAAGCTCTTAGTTAATAACTGTGGAAGTGCTCATAGGAACACTAAGCTGAGAAGCAGGCTCTGTCCCAGTGGGGACGCAACGCCAGAAAGAAGAAGATATTTTCATACTTTTTATTCACTATCGATTTAGTAGCAGATCCACTCCTTCATCGGTGGACCGTCGGTGGTGGGTGGCTCTCACCCGCAGAACTATTCGAAATTTCCACATTTACACGCATTACATGCATTTGTTAGACAACTTTTCAAGTTTGTAATCACTTTTCTTTTTTTGCAATTTCTTATCGTAATAGGCTGTTTTTCATCACGCCAATCTGTCATGAAACGGCCTACTTTCCTGCACTGAAGTTTGCAGTGCGGGAATAGTCATTACGCAACTGAAACCAGTGCTGTAATGATTCATTACGCAACTGTTTTGAGTTGCGTAATGAATCATAACGCAACAATTTTGCAGAAATTGTATAGTAATGGTGAATGCATTCCGATATAATTTCTGGTGGTCTTCTACGAAATTACAAAAAAAAAAATGTAAATGCAAATTTAAGTCTCGTGCTGTAAAAATCGTCATTCTGCAACTTGTTTCGTAAACTACTATTCAGCGACTAGGAATACTACATCAACGACGAAAATTTGATTCGCGATAAAATAGCTCATCAATACTGGGGAAAATTTTCACTTCACTGTATTTATGTTTATTGGCGTAAACATTCCCTAACAACGCCATAGAAACGATAGAGTGAAAACAGTGTACACAAACCTGCCAGCTAGCCAACTCGCCAGCTGTTACTTCCACCTTCCCTGCAGCTAATCACACCGCGCACCCACTGACTGCTTACATCGGTAAACCTGTCATTATAAAAACCTTGGTGAAATCTGTGTTTGGCATTTAGCAAACAACTCAGAAAACTCAATGATTGCTGAGATGGCAATTTCATAAACAAAATGTGCCAGTCTGCGTGCCGAAACGTGCCATGAGCCTCTGTACGAGCCATAAATTCCTTTGTTCTTTTGACTTTTACTATGCGCCGTGTGTAGGTGCTGTCTAGCTCTCTCTCACGGACAGCTTGAAAACAGAGCGCACAGTAAAAGTCAAACGTTTTATAGCATGCATAGGCTCATAGCTGCGCAAGGCACACTGCGTAGAGTGACCATCCCTTTGACAGAACATGATTAATGAAATTTGGTTGGAAGTATAATAATAATTTCACAAAACGGCAAATTTATTGTTTATGCAGCATTCCTAAAAATACAATTTCTACTGAAGTTTGATATTTATAAGGATGTTTCGTCTATATGTTTATTCCTAAACCATTATATATTTTCATGAAAAACAAGTTAGTTACAATTAAACTTCAAAATTAAACAAAATCTTGTATAATACAGAAAAATTTAAGATTTTTGCTGTAATGTGGAAATTATTGCATTGGCCTATAAATTTTATGGTTTAAAGTTTTCTTGTACTCATAAATGCAAGTTTACAGAACATTCAAATAATATTTTCAAAAACTACAGTCGATTCTCCCTTACTCATGGTGTTATGGGGAACCTCTTTCAAAACGACCACTCCGGGGTCAACTCCTTGGTGTCTCATGAAGCAGAAATCAAGTGCTTAGGCTAAGCATAGTCCTGCGGGTACACCTTGTAGACCAGAACTAAAGATCTTCGAAAATTAGCAGAAGATTGCATAGTTAATTATTGATCATGTAGTCAATTCCCGCCTAAGGAAACTTGTTGTTATAAGGTTTTTGTTTAACGTTTTGAAGTTTACATGTACACGACGAAACACGGATCAAATGTACAAATGGAAATTGAAACTACGAAAAGAAACCACGTGCTCCGGTGGGGTTCGAACCCAAGGCTCCTTGTTCGCTAGATGGGCGCTTCAACCTACAAGCTGCGGAGCCCCTTCAAAACGTTGAAAAAAGCCTTATAATAGCAGAAGATTGTTCGAAAAAAAAAAAATCTATGATCTATATTTACCACTATGAGAAAATTTTAAATCATAAAATTGACAAGTCATTTTGATTATTGATTGTGAAAAAGCTACACGTCTTCTCGGTCTTCTAATAAATACTGCGCTCTCGCCTAGGCATGGCGCTTGGCGAAAGAGGACCGCGTAATTATTGAGTTGAATTCGAATTTAGGTTTACTTCTGCGTAAATGAGTACTCTCGTGGTGTAGGGGTAACGCGCCCTGTCTAGTGAGCAGGGAGTCATGACTTCGGTTCTAACCGAGAAGATGTGTAACTTTTTCGCAAATTTTACACAATTTGTTAATTTAATCCAATTTACAATAAAATGTTTAGTTTTAACGGTAGTTGTGTAAACGATAAATCATAATTAAAAAAAAAAAATACGTAGGTTATCATAAGCAAGAAAACATGGAATGTATGACATTCACTAACCTTGGAAGGAACATCGATTTGGTACTGGCCTGGCCAAATTATCCCCAGTGATCAATTTGATTCCAGATTATGCAACATGTTCTAATTTTTTTTTGTAATGGGTAGTCTTTATTTATTCTCTTAAATCAATCCTCGGTTCCATAGACACCGTGAAGTTGTTGAAGCGCAGACCGTGGGACACTATCCCACGCGGTGACACCATCGCATCGCAAATGATGGTTGGCTTGCCAGACGCACGCACATCTCTCGATTGACTAATGTCTTTTCAGTTAGGAAAAGTGATTTATCAATTTTGCCTGTCGCACATGTTTCGGCGAAAATGCTGTCAATGCTTCGACAGGAGGAGATCGTTATCTCGAACGGATTGGGGAGGATTAGGTATATCCGTTTGGTGGGTGAGGTATTTGGTGGAGCTAATAGACTTCGGAGTGCTAAAAGCAAATCAATAGCCGTGTTTTTGCTTACTTCGGAGCGTTAGGACAAAAATGTATGTTGACTCATTTGTCATTGAAATAAATTGGTTCATTGCGAGTCAATGATGAAAGACTCCAAATTGGCTCTACTCTGGAACACATCTCGGTGTTTGTATGACAGATTGACAGGTGACTCGAGATCTGTCTTCCATAAAAAATAGTATGTCATTATAAGAGATATGCTGATGAATCGAAGTCGAAGAAGTCACGTCTAGTACACGACACTGAAGACGGCCTTGCAGTTGAGGTCGAAATACGCGTATCTGTCAAAGGATACAAACTCTAGTGGAATTAAATGGTGTAGTACTTAATTCGGTTTACATTTATTTAGAGTGTCGATTATTCCCTGATTTCCCCTACTTTACCAAATGTTACAATCATAGCATATCAGCTCAAGATTACAATGCAACTTGTATCTATCCGTCTATCCGTCTGCCTATTTCCATCATAGTCATCGTTATTACCGTCACTGTAAATTTAATTCGCTTTCACTCTGACTCCAAAGAAACCTTCTCGCGAAATACACTAGTTCCAGTAAAAGATTCATCATTCGTTTGTTTTCTGTGGTAGGATATAATGCCGGGAGAGTAGCTAGGTAGTAGTGCAAGAAACGTTGAAAGCCAAAACAGTTCTACTTACCAGCACGATTTCAACCGCACCGACTATGTACATAGCGGCCGCCAGTGTCGTTCCCGTGTAGAACAACATCCCAACAGCGCCGCCGAACTCGGGCCCGAGCGATCTGCGAAAAGAAAAAATAAAACGAATTCAGATGAAAATTGAGAAAAAAGGAGATTACAGTTGGAGGAATAGGAGAGTATGATGCAGAACGCACCACTTTGCATTTTCATAAGCTATCTTTCTAAATAACAGTATGAAAGAAATAGCAGCCAGGTGTCTCCATCTGGTTGCTCTTAAACAAAGAACGTAAATTGTTTTGTAAGTCGTTAATTCCAAATTTAAATATAATAAAAAAAAAGTTTGTTTTAAAGACACTTTTACCCCAAATGTATATTTTAGATCTATGTATCATTTTTCGCAAACGAACATTTTTGCACGCTTCGCATTATTATTTTTGCAAATATGAAAATCTTTTTGTTTTACTAATGGTTTTTAACGTTCCTATTCTTTTCAGTTACTAATGATGCGAAACTGTCGAAAAAATTACCATTACATTTTTATTTGTATATAGAAGATAGATAAACAGATTAAATAAGAATTAAAAACAAAAGCATCCAAACACAGGGTTGGTTATTGAATAATAAATGTATTTTAAAATCTTATAAGCTTTCTAGTGCTTCATTCTTAAAACTCTTATTATTGTTTATGATGATACAAAATCATTGTTTAATATAAAGTTGAACAAAACTAGAAGTTTGGTAATGAACAGAGATTATTCCGAGCCGCTGGTTCATGTTGAATCGCTCTCCTCTTAATGCGATTCCTTCAATTGGTCGCTCGGTTGTCTAGAATACCAGTGACTGATATCTCCCCATCGTGCCGCAGATAGCTAGCACAGCGCCAGGCAATGCATAATTTAATTAAGTCAAGTCAAATTTGTTTGCAGAAATTATGGATGGACGGACATTGTTAAGTAAAACTTGTACAATGAAGAAAAACGCATAGAATGGACTCTGCTGGGCGGGCGTTTGAACCGCTTGCTATAGTAGCAGCAGAGCACATAAAGACGACTTCGTCTCTGAATACAGTGGAGGTTTTCAGTTTTTCAAGGGGGGCTTACGGTGACAGCATTAGGTGGAAGACGCTAAGTGCTTGTTGTAATATTAATAAAGTTGTAGTAAATAGTATTACTGCGTTTTCCTTTGGCTTACCGAAGTAAATGTTTGCTTACTGTGGAAAGGAAAATTAAACAACTTAAGGAACTTATGGAATGTTTGTGAATCGTGGACACTTGATCATCATTTAAATTGTATTAAACAAATCCATAAAATCTCTTATTATTTCCTTTTAAAAGAAATAAAACCCTCTCATTAAACAAAATACAGTCTCCACCAGAAAAAGGCACTCTATCACTTGTTTTGATAAGCATGGAAATGGGCAAACATCTTAATATTTAACACAGCAAGAATGTTATTTTTGAATGATTTTTTTATTATTATTTCGAAACAAATTTTCTCAAAAAGCGTGTCAATATTAAGTTCCCATCAGGCTTTTCGTTCACTTGGCAATATTTTATTCTTGTTTGTCCTGAATTCGGTTTTTTATTTACTTTTGTTTAAGCTATTCAAGGCTTTTAGGAGACAGGATATTATTGGTCAAAACTTATTAAGTTGTTCTGTTTTATGGCCCAAATTTACATCAATCGATGGTACTGGTTGAATCGGCTGGTTGAATGTTAGATATAATAACTGAAACATGACTAATATATGAGCTTATAGTTAGTTTTCCATTGGTTTTAAATAAGTGGGGCAATTAAATTTCAGTAGTTTTTGAATATATTTACTTCTTAAAACACTCTTAAAAATATAAATCAACAATATAAACAAAATGCACTATATATAAACTTTTATGCATGAATCATGAATTTTCCAAACAAAATGTTCTTTATGCTCTCAGTTTTTTTTAGATTAAGGATATTTAAAGGTATGTCTAGAAAACGAATTTTTTTTTTGAAAAATTCAAGAAATTTGAAATTTTGTTGTTTTTTTTCATATTTTTCACATCTTAAATGGAATTATTCAAGAAATGAAAGATGTTTATAAAAAAAACATAGAAAATTAACTTCTTATATTTTTTCAAAAGTTTTAAGAGTAGATATGTAGAATGTGCAATAATTATAATTATTGCACATTCTACATATCTACTCTTAAAACAGAAGTTATTATAATAACTATTTATTATTGCCGTTTCAACTACAGAGTAATTCTCCTCGGAATATGAAGTGATGAATTAAGAAAATTTGGAGAATATTTGGTATTTTCATAGAATATAATAAAATATTAAATACCTCGATATAACGTAACTCGATTTTTTATTTTCGTTACGTTATATCGAGGTTACGTTAAATCGAAGGAATTTTTTTTCTAAATTTCGTTCTACATGTATTGTTTTACGAGAAAATGGATCTAAAATTGATGTTATTGACGTAGCAGGCATTTCCAATCTTTCTTACATATTTTTTTAATCTTGCAGTAATCTTTCAAGAAATGTATGCCGGAAATATCTTTGGAGTAATCCTCAAACACTCGAATGATGATCTCTCAGTGATCTTTTAAAAAGGTAATAATGAGCCGTCCATGGACATTGCTAACAGTCAGTTATGGAACTGGAAGAACTTCGTTATAGTGTAGAACTAGCCCTCGTGTGTTAAAATACACTCAAATAAAGATTTAAAAAAAAAAAAAAAAAAAAAGAACTTCGTTATGAGGAAATCGATGTAAAATTCTTACAACAAATGCTTCTATTATTTCTTGGCAGAATTTTAGAATAAATTTCCCAAGAATTCTATTAAAAATGTATAAGAGAATTCCTGAAGAAATCACTTCTTTTGAAGTGCGAGATCTAGATGATTGTAAAAAAATATGTTATTTTCAGTAAATTAGGTACATTTTTCGAACAAACTTACATTTTTTAACCAACTAGTAAGATAATAAGACTATTGATGTCGTTTTCCTATTAGAGATAGTGCTTTTGACAGATATATTTCCATTTTTTCTTAAGGAGGAGCATATTATACCTGGTTACCCAAAGAAAATTCTATTCAGAGTGCAGCATAAAATCAATAAAACCATACATATAAAGGTAATGCCACTTATTCACATGACAAATCATGTGAAAATATGAATATTACTACATTCCCGTTATACATCGCATAATCGAGAATAGACGCAAATTCATGTATTCGCAAATTCAAATTCATTTTGTGTAAATTTGCAACAAATCTGGCATTCCCTTTATGTGCATGAGAATTTTATGCTGATTTAACATCAAAGATTTTTCTGAGAATTTTTGAATTTTAGCTAGAAAATCTGTATCGTATGGAGAGATCTTGAGATTATAGCAACATAAAATTATGAAATTACTAGACTTTTAAGATTCCAGTTGATTCTGTTGTAAAATCCGAAAATTTCCATTAATCATCCAAGAAAACCTCCAGAATTTCCTTCAAGAATTCCTCTCGAGAATTCCTTCAGAGATTTATCCAGAATAAAATCGTAGATTTCTGCAAGGATTTTTTCCAGTAATTTCTCCAAGATAATCTCCATCGTAGTCCCTACAGCTTTTTCTTCCGGGATTCCACTAGCAGTTTTGCCAGAGGTTCCTCCAGGAAGATCCTTGTTCGCTACCAGATTTTCTAGACCAATTCCGATAGGGCTCCAGAAAAATCTTCAGCAATTCGTTCATGAATTTTGTCAAGCGATTCCTCTAAGGACTATTCCAGGAATTTTTCTAGCGTTTTCACCGGGAGTTTCTGCCGGAATGCCTACAGTGATTCCCTCAGTAAAACTTCCACAGATTATCCTCAGTGGTTTCTCGAGATACCTCTAGGAATTATTCCTGAGATTTCCTCTAGGATTTTTCCCGGAGATCCCACCAGAAACCCATCTAGTGATTCTACAAGAAATAACTTTATGACTTCCTATAGGGATTTCTTGAGAGTTTCCTTCGGGAATTCTTGCAGGGATTCCTTCAGGAAAATCTCGATACATGAGTTATGCTTAGGATGTTGCGAGGTAATCTTCCAGGGAACTCGACAGTTTATACTGATCTGTCTTCTAAAAAAACTCCAGGGATTCCTCCAAAAAATCCTGTAGAAATTCCTACCAAGATTCGCTCTTGAATTCCTACAGGGATATCATCAAAAAGAATAGGAATTCCTCCAAGGTTTCCTCCACGATTTGTTAGAGACTCCTTGTTGGGTTTCGGTGGCGAAGAAAGAGAGGTCTTCCGAGATTTATAATATCCGCTTGTATTTGGAGATATTTTAATATCCTGCATGTAATTATTTCATTAATTGAGTAATTGCTTTGTATGGTTGAAAATAGTACTCACGTTTAGTCAATCTTCGTTTCTTTATCCGTCCTATGTCCAATGTCCCTGATTAGCTCTATAAGGTCTGCCTATATGTCATTTAGTAAGTATTTTGTCTAATTCATATGTATTTTATCTTAGTTACCTGAAGGTGATAATTTTAGATCTAATAATTTAAGGTTAGCATCAACTCTAGCATAAGTCGCATGAACTTTATCGTGATATCTAGGGAAAAAACACTCTAATTTATATTCGTAAAGTTACAAATTCATTGTACTACCTTCATAGATATAAGCATGTAGTTTTAGGTAATTTTAATGATAATAGATTAAGGAAAACTGTAAATAACTAGCTTTAAGCAAATCTGCATGTGTCTCCAATGACTTTCGTTTTCACTATTTCAGATTTGTTTTCCATGATCGCTTTCTATTCTAGTCCAATACATGGACAAGATGACAGAAGTCCATCGGCGCGCAACCTTATCGCACAGAGGGGCATGATCAATAACGTTGTTAGGAGCGACACAACACCGAGGGGTTGTAACAGTCCCCCCCCCGGTATGCCAACTCCAAGATTTGGCTTACCCACTTTCGCTCCAAACATCAAGTACCGCCAGTTTCACAGCCGGACGCTCGTAAACCCCTTTGCTTGTTTGAACTGTTGCTCTACGTACCTGTCCGCCTTTCTCTACTGTACCAATAACTCGGCCCTTTGGCCAGCAATTCCTCGGTAACTCCGGATCTGTAATGACGACGACGTCACCTACCGCTATTGGTTTTACCTTTTTGAACCACTTAGTTCGCCTTGTGATTACGGGAAGGTAGTTAGTAAGCCAGCGTCTCCAAAATTGGTTTGCTATCATCTGTGACACTTGCCATCCACGTCGGACCATCTGGACGTTATCGTCGTAGAGTGTCATTGGTTTCGATCCATCCGATGACCCCAATAAAAAATGGTTAGGGGTAAGCGCCGGCTCTGATTCGTTGTCCACGGGTACTTCAGTCAAAGGCCGACTGTTCAGTACAGATTCTATCTGTGTTAACGCGCTACGCAGTTCCTCGTCTGTTGGTCGCTTACACTTGAGCACTTCCGTTAGATTCCTTTTAACTGATTGAACCAACCTCTCCCAGCTGCCTCCCATATGGGGGCTGGCCGGTGGATTGAATTGCCAAGACGTTGTTGGTGTTGTGAACTCCTTTGCAATTTCGTGACTGTCCAAAAGGCGAAGAGCTTCACGAAGTTCTTTGGACGCACCAACAAAATTTGTCCCCCTATCGCTATAGAAGCAAACAGGAGTTCCCCGACGTGCGATGAAATTGTTCAACACCATCATGCATGAGCTTGTGCTAAGAGTGTTAGCGACCTCAATATGAAGAGCCCGAATCGTCAGACACGTCAGTATGACCCTCCAACGCTTCTCGACTTTACGACCCACAATAACTTCGATTGGCCCAAAATAATCCACGCCTACGTGGGAAAACGGCCGGCTAAACGCAGCCAGTCTTGCTTTTGGAAGTTCGGCCATTTCTGGTGGAGCAGGTTTTGCATCACGATTGCGACACCACATACAGCTGCATCTCATCCTACGGAGCGTTTGGCGAAGCCTTGGAATACAATATCGTCGACGAACTTCGTTAGCCACTGTAGCATAATTCCGATGATGATATCTTTCGTGGAAATCCGAAAGCAGAAGGTTGGTTACCGGGTGATTATCAGGAAGTATGATCGGGTATTTTTCATCTGGAAAAAGGAAGTGGCACTTAGAAGCCCTGCTGTTCATTCGTAGGACACTATCTTCATCCAAGAATGGACTCATTTTGTAGATCCGACTGCTGCTTTCCACTTGTGTTCGCAGATTATTTCCCGCTTCCTTAGCTTGACATAATATCTTCATCTCCTCGCTGAATACATCTAATTGCGCTTGACGAAAATGGTATAACTGAGCCAGTCGTAGTTCTTCACTTGACAATAGTCCTCGCCGTAAAGGTAATCCTTGTTGCTTGGCTCGTAGGTTAACCACGAATCGCTGCACGTATGCCGTAACTTTAGTCAATCGCCTCCAGCTGGAATAATGAGCTGCTTCAACAACTGCCTTCGCATCTTTACTGTGAACGTGCGCTAGAATATTCGACTTCATCTCTTCACACGTTGTTTCCATACTATGTGGCGAAGCTGGCCACTCTCGCTCCGGTTGCTGCAGGAAAGCTGGTCCTTGGAACCAGCGATCAGAAGTTTTTAGCTGCACCTGACCCGTCCATTTGGTGCCATCATCAGCGACGTTCCACTCCGATTTGATCCAGTTCCATTCGGTGACGTCCGAAGTATCTAGAATTTCGCTTACTCTCGCTGCAACATACTGGCTATAGCGTCGGTGGTCAGAGCGTAGCCAACACAGAACGTTACGAGAGTCACACCAAAAGAAGCGTTGAGATACTGGGAGCGATAAAGACTTGGATATTGTGTCCGCTAGTCTCGTGCCGATAACAGCGGCTTGAAGTTCTGACCTTGGAGTTGACAGGTATTTCAGAGGAGCTACACGTGTCTTCGCTCCGACTAATGCACATTCTACATATCCGTGCTCTTCGAACCGTAGGTATACGACAGCCGCCATGCCATTATCACCTGCGTCAACAAAGGTGTGCATCTGAATCTGATTATGCTCTCCAACGGTTGTAACTCGACGGAAACATCGGGGTATCTGTAATTCCTCCAGCTTCGGTAGTAAACTTATCCAAGCCTTCCAACTCTCGAGCTGCCTTCCTTCTATCTGGTCGTCCCATTTAAGCCCCATACGCCACACTTCCTGGAGCGTAACCTTGAGTATCATTAGAAAATGAGATACAAGTCCTAACGGATCAAAAATGCTCATAAGAATGCGCAGTAGCTCTCGCTTGGTGGGGGCTCGATTCCCATCAATCAGCGCTGCTTCGAATCGAGACCAACTTATTTTGAAAGTAAAGCAATCGGTTGATGTATTCCACCACATTCCCAATACCTTTTCGGTGGCTACTTCGGCCGTGAAATTCAAAGACTTTTTTCCTGTGGCACTTTCATCTAAAGCTTCCAATACCTTGGGGGAGTTCGATACCCAATTCCTGATATCAAAGCCTCCTTGCGCGTGGACGTGTTTTACTGATTTAGCTAACTCTATAGCTTCTATCTCCGTCTCCGTGCTGGCAAGCATATCGTCCACATAATGCTTTTTCAATATGGTCTCAACCGCAAGCGGGAACTCTACTTCGAACCTCCGTGCATTTTGATTCTTTACGAATTGGGCAGTCGTCGGCGATGAACGAGCTCCGAAGATCATTACAGAGACCATGGATGTGTTAGGTTCTCCGTCGTTGATGCTATCGTTCCACAGGAAAAGTTGACAAAATTGGTCTTCGGGGCGAATACCAATCTGGAGGAACATCTCCCTGATGTCTCCGCAAATACCATAGCGATACTCCCTAAATTGATTCAGAACGTTTACCAGCGAGCTAAGCATATCTGGACCAGTAAGCAGTACCGAGTTCAGACTAACTCCATGTGCCATCGCTGCCGCATCCCATACAATTCTGATCTTACCTGGCTTGTTGGGTTTGATCACTGGGAATGTCGGGAGATACCAGATTCGGTCCTTTTTCTGCACCAACTCTTCTGCTGTTACCTTCCTAATATAGCCTTTCGCCAGATAATCAGCCAGTTTTTCATCATAGGCGAGTTTTAGATTGGCATCGTTAGCCAAACGTCTTTGCAGGCACTTCAGACGTTGAAGAGCCATCGGCCGACTATCAGGTAAACGGATATCATCGAAACGCCATAGAAGCCCAGATTCGTATTTGTTTCCGACCACTCGCGTGAATGAATTCAATAATGCCATCGCCCTTTCATCGTCTCTAGACATCGTTGAGTTTACCGGTGCCATTATTCCCAAACTATCTAAGCTGAAATACTGTTTGACTTCTCGGTGAAGTAGCTCATCGTTAGGGTGATTGCATGCACATATATGGTAACTATAACTTCCGTCAGCCTTCGGTTCGTGATTTGACCGACCTCCGAAGATCGTCCAGCCTAGATGAGTCTTCACAGCGATGGGTTCGCCATCCTTTCCTTCACGACATCGTCTCACCAACGAAACATTGGCATGCTTGACTCCGATGAGAATCCTGGGACGCACTCGATTATACGATTCGACTGGGACATCACTCAGGTGCTGATACTTGCTCTTTAGGACATCAACGTTCAAACTTTGATACGGTAACTCAAGTGCCTCAACCGTTCGCACTCCGCTCAAGTCAAACTTTTTACCATTAATACCGGAGATTCCAACATCCACACGTCTCGACTTTTCCTCGAATCGATGAGTTCCTCCTGTCCACTTTAAACATAATGGCAGTGGATTGCCAACCAGCTCCAACTCATTGGCTATTTGTTCATCCAACAACGTTAACTCCGATCCATCGTCGAGAAAGGCGTAGCATTCAACCTTCGCTTGCGGTCCAAATAATGTCACGGGGAGATAACGGAAAAGCTCCAGGCCAGCGTTCACTTGGTGCGTATTCACACTGTGCTCTTCTTTAGTTTTTGATTGATTTGCACTAACTGCCGATACACTCGGTGCAACAAGATTCCTATGTAGAAGTGAATTGTGCTTAAATGCACAACCGTTGACACCGCACACTTTGCTATTGCAGTTCCCTCCGTGCTTACGCAAGCATCGACGACATAATCTGAATTCGCGTACCGCAGCCCACCTTGCTTCATACGAAAGATCGAGGAATCGTTTACATTTCGCGGCCGTCCGACAACTTCCCTTGCATAGAGGACAGCTAATCGACTCCTCCAGGAACATTTTCTGGTTGGAAGCGTTGTGCATCCGGTTTCCAGCTGCCATCTGATCACTCGCGATTGCTGACGAAGAATCAACGTGAGCGTTTACGAACGCCTTTCCTTGGCGCTTACTTCGTGCTTCATGTTCGTAGCTGCTTGGCTTTCGGGGGTTTGCCACGATGCTTGCATCTTCTGCGATCGAAAAGATCCAATCAGAGAAGGTGGTTAGAGTTACCTTCGTCAATTTCTTTGTGCGTCTTGCCCAGTCCAATTTAATAGCCGGTGGGAGCTTACACACTAGCTCTTGCATTAGGGTTACGTCTCTCATGTACTCTTTCCGTCCACAGGCATCGATCGTAGAACACAAATTCTGCACGGCCAGAGCATAGTCGACCAGCTTCTCGATTGAATCGGCTCTAACTGGTGGCATAGCTAGGACTTTATCTCGTAAAGTACTGATTATCATGTGTGGTTGGCCGAATCTAAGCTTTAATACGCTTATCGCTTTCGGGACCATCGATGGGTGCATGAGGAAACTTCGCACAGCTGCAAAGGCTTCATCCTTCAAGCAATTCCGGAGACGAATCATATTTTCCTCGTCCCTATAGCCGCACATCGAAGTAGTACTATCAAACGTCGAAATAAACATGGGCCATTCCTCGGGGTTCCCGCTGAACTTTGGAAGGCTACATGGAACTACCTGGCGGGCCGCCACCTGCTCACGTGTGAGAGCGTTGCTGATACGAGAATGATTCACACGCGTTGAAGTGCCGGGTAACTTCGCATGAACGGGAGTTGAACGTTCTCTCGGAGCGAATCTCGCCTCGTGCGCATATAGATTTTCTCTTGCCGTCGCATCGCTATCCGAGTCGCTCACTTCATCACCCTCGCTTTCCTGTTCTACATTATCAGATGATTCATGATCTTCATCAACCTCGGATTCGTGGTTTGAACAGGTCTCATCCGTATCATCGCTACTACCATCTGTATCACTCTCCTCAGTAGCATCTTCCGATTCAATGTCTGATGGGACCTGCTTCTGTAACCAACCTTTTACCTTCGTTAGCGGGTCGGTCACTTTAGCACCTGGGACAGGGCAGCTTCGTACTTCGGCGAATTCCTCCATCAGCTCGAACTTTTTCTTCATGAATTCACGTCTCCGCCGCATCTCCTCAAGCATCAATGTTTCTTCAGCCAGAACTTGCTGCATCTGCAGTTTCAGCGATAATGCTGATTTGCAAGATGATTCAGATTTCATCGATTTAGCTCTGCCCAACACCGTTTCCTTCTTCTCGATTTCAGCCAACAGCATAGCATCCAGATCCGTCGGTTTTTCACCGCCCGCGGATTTCGGATCTGTTCGGAGGTCCTTGGAAGTTGAATCCTGTACCGTCTTTGGTTTTCCAGAACTCTTCTTCTTGGTAGTAGTTTTCGTTGGCTTCGATGTCTGCATTACGCTTCGGGTTTTCGCTTTGGACGTCTTCTGCTTACGCGGGTTTGCCTTCGCAGTTTCGCATTTCAGGCAACTCCATTCGCATTGATCGATGTCCTGAGGAACTCCCGCACAATCAAAGTGGCACCAACATCTACAAGTAACGCATTGAACCATCCGGCTTTGATCTACATCCGCACACATGATGCAACTTCTTCCCTTCGTCGAGGCTCGAATCCGGGAGGAAATTGGCGACTTAGTTCCACCTACTCGCGCTTTGTCTTGTTCGACAGAAGTCTTGTATTGGGGATTGGGGTCGTTTGGGGGGTCTTTATTTGATTTCTGCTTTCGGGAGAGACGTGTCTTTTCGGGTTTTTGCTTACCTTCAGCACCTCTGCTAGTCGTAGGGGTATTATGGTCGACCGGATTGGACATTTCGCACCTCTTCCAATAAACGATATTAAAAGTTGTTGGGTTTCGGTGGCGAAGAAAGAGAGGTCTTCCGAGATTTATAATATCCGCTTGTATTTGGAGATATTTTAATATCCTGCATGTAATTATTTCATTAATTGAGTAATTGCTTTGTATGGTTGAAAATAGTACTCACGTTTAGTCAATCTTCGTTTCTTTATCCGTCCTATGTCCAATGTCCCTGATTAGCTCTATAAGGTCTGCCTATATGTCATTTAGTAAGTATTTTGTCTAATTCATATGTATTTTATCTTAGTTACCTGAAGGTGATAATTTTAGATCTAATAATTTAAGGTTAGCATCAACTCTAGCATAAGTCGCATGAACTTTATCGTGATATCTAGGGAAAAAACACTCTAATTTATATTCGTAAAGTTACAAATTCATTGTACTACCTTCATAGATATAAGCATGTAGTTTTAGGTAATTTTAATGATAATAGATTAAGGAAAACTGTAAATAACTAGCTTTAAGCAAATCTGCATGTGTCTCCAATGACTTTCGTTTTCACTATTTCAGATTTGTTTTCCATGATCGCTTTCTATTCTAGTCCAATACATGGACAAGATGACAGAAGTCCATCGGCGCGCAACCTTATCGCACAGAGGGGCATGATCAATAACGTTGTTAGGAGCGACACAACACCGAGGGGTTGTAACACTCCTACAGGAAGTTTTTTGATAAATCCCTGGATAAGTTCCTAGGGATATTCATGGAGCAATCCCTGGAGGTATTCCTAGAAAAAATATAGACTAATCCCTTGAGGAATCCCTTCGTAAATTGCTGGAAGAAACTCGGGAAAAATTCTTGCAAGAGTCTTTTGCGTTATTCCCGAAGAATTCCTAAATAAATCTCTGGAACATCAATGCTTTTTGGCTAAGCAGTCTTTATTTTTTCAACGGAATTTTTATAATGAAGACTGCGTAGGCAAAAATCCTATTTCATTGAAATATGCAATCGATTCTTGGAACAATTTCTATAGGACATCATATTGAAATTTTTCTGGAGCAATCCTTCGAGAAATTTCTGAAGAAAAACAGACGATATCTCTGCCGGAATCCTTGTAGGGATTTTCCTAAAAAAATCTTTGGAGGAGTTTCTGGATAAACTCCTGTAGGAATCTTTGAAGCATCATCTAAGTTAATTACTGAAGGACTCCAGGAGTCATTGGAAAATCCTTGAAGGAATCCCAGAAAGAATCACTGTAGAGATTTTTCTGGACAAATGCCTGGAATTATGTTTGGAGGAATCCATAGAGAAAATTCTGATGGAATCCATGAAACGATTTTTCAAAAGGAATTTATTTAAAGATTTTACTGGAGGATTTATTGTAGTGATCTACCTAATATAATGCTTGGAGAAATTCTTAGGGTAATTTCTGATAAAATTACTGCAGGAATTCATGAAAATTTTAAGAGGAAGTCTTATAAAAATCCCCGGAAGATGTTCGAAGGCCAAGAACGAACCCCTGAAGAAATTCCTGAGGTATATCTGGAGAACTATCTGAATAAATCCATGAAGAATTATCTGGAGAAATCCTATGAGTAAATCATGTGAAGATTTTCCTGATAGTTAATCAGGGAGAATTCCTAATAAGGAACCCCTCGAGGAAATCGTGAGTGGTTGAACACCTGGAAGAATCCCTGAAGAATTCCAGGAGCGGTTCGTGGAGGAGTCCCGTGTGGAATTCCTGGAGAATTATCTGGAGAAATTTTTACAGTAAGTCATGTAACGATGTCCTGGTGGTAATTCTGGGAGATTCTTGAAGAATCCCTTGAGCAATTCGATGTTGTACATCTGGAGGCATCTCTTAAATACCACCCCTTAAATCCTTTGAGGTATCCCACAAACAAACGCTGTAGAGATTTTAATGGTGGAATCCGTAGATATATCCATGAAAAAAAAAACCTGTTGAGAATTTTCTGCAGAAATCCCTGGAATAATCCATGGAAAAAATTCTGGTGCAACCCCAGGAGACATATCTGGACCAATCCATGAAGAGAATTTCCAAAAGAAATTTATGTGGAGATTACACTGGAGGAATTTTGTAGATTTTCCTAATGTTTTTCTTATGATAATTTCTGGTGAAATTACTGCAGGAGTTCATGGAAGAATCTCTGGAGAAATTTTAAGAGAAACTCTTTGAGGAGATCCCTAAAGAGTTATGTTGAGACATCTTTTGATTAAATTATGTATAGATTAGCCTGGTGATAACTCTGGGAGAATTCGTAAAAGAAATTCTTGAGGAATATCTCGAGGAATTTGTTAGTTGTTGAACAGCTGAAGGAATTTCTGATTAAATCCCTGGAAGAATTCTTGGTAGAATCCCAGGAGTGACCTGTGGAGGAGTCCTGGAAGAAATTCCATGGCGAAATTCTTAGGATAATTTCTGGTGAAATTCATGCAGGAATTCATGGAAGAATCTCGAAATTGAAGAAACTCGTGGAACTCCGGCCAAGAAGGAGAAACTCCTGGGTAACCCCTGAAGAATAGTGTGGAGCCATCCTTAGAGTAAGTCATGTAGCGATTTTCCTTGAGGTTCCCGGAAGCATTTCTTGAAATCCCTTGAGGAATTCCTGGCAGAATCCCTGGAGGAATTCCAGAAGAAAGCTCCGGAATAATTCCTGGACGAATCTAGAGAGGACTACTTGGGGATATTTTTTCATGTATCGGTGGAGAAATCCTCGGAGGAAATTCAGGAGAGAACACTAATTGAGGAAATTATGACAAAATTCAAAGTAAATCAGTTTTAATAACAAAGGCTGTTCCAAATCTGTTTAATTTTAATACATAATTATTACACAACTTGTTATAAAAAGTTAAAAGCAATTACTTATACATGTGCGCTCATCATACATTTCACTAACCTCAACCTTGAAGATAGACGTAGAGAAATCATAAATCTCCATCAATTTTTCAACAGACTGAAAACAAAATTAAATCCCATTTCTGATTAGCACTTGCTCTCTAAACTTTGGTTGAACTAGAAAAGCCATTATTTTTCCATCGCACTACAGAAAAAAAAATAGTGCATGCTGCAAAGATATGACTCTCTACAACAACACCAACAAAAGTGCACCATAAAAGCAGCGCGGCAATCCTTGGGGCATATTTACTTTTGAATGTTTATTCGATACACAGCCGGCGTCTTGGCGTCCTTCATAATCTAGCCAACAACGCCATCCAAACCCAGGAGAGTTCCAGCAGCTCGGGCCCATTCTTCTCGATGGAGCACTTGTCTCGAGTGGAGCAAGTTTACTGTTTTTTTTTCTTCTCCTATGCTTTTGTTGTTGCAAATTTTCCTCGCAGCCCTAGTAGACCCCCTGTAAACCCCACAACGACGGCATTAAGTCGACTGAAGATGCTACAATCCGGTCTGATTCGGGAGAAAAAGCTACACGACGAGTTACGTAATCCTATGCGGAATTTTCGAAACGAAAGCTCGGCTTAATTCTTGTGAATATGTATAGCATAGGTAAACTGTTTTGTGTATACAGTTTATGTATGCCTTCGATATGTACTTTTTTATAAGTTGCAATAAATCATACATCAGAGAACTTTCTTTTACACAATTTTGAAATGTTCGATATAGTATTGTAAACAAATGGTTTACAAGAACATACCCACTATGAAATGAATTTCGATTAATTCCTCGTTACCTCAGCAAAAAGGTGCAAAATATATTACAACAATCAAATCGAAACAAAATATGATGTACTTTTCCATTATCGCTCAAAAGAACAGTTAAAAAAGTGTCCCACGTTCGGACGGTACTAACTTTCCCATCGCATTCATTGTGTCTGCCGTACAGCATGTATATTGCCAAGTTTCGAATTGTTTCTTAAACAACATAAAGAAATCTACGCGACAAACTTATATTTCTTTATCAAAGATTGCCACCACCAACTTCTATGGCGACCAACTCGTTCTATCGAAGCACGAAACGAAAGAATTTTCATCTGGAGAAAAGAACAAGTTTTTATTTTATACCGGTGCGAAGTTTACCTGGTGAAGTGTCGTGGGATGGAAGAATCAGGTGACTAACAATGGATCCCAGCTTTTGAATATGAAAATATCGTTGAACTGAGCGTAAAATTTACATTGAAGGAGAAAAGAAGTGTTAAATTTCCGGCTTTTGAGCCATTTTTATCATATGTGATATCTTTGCATTTTCGCTTCTAATGACACATTTCATTATATTTTTTAATGACACTGTTGTCGAAGCTCCTATTTTCATTTCTAAAATGAAAACTTTACGTATTATCATGAGTCAAATTTGCTCAAAATTATGAGTTCTGTTCATTTAACTGACCTTTGAAATTTGATCAGATTTGCACTATTTTACAATTAATTTGTAATCGTGCAACTTCTCCAAAAATAATTGAACATATATGTTTAGCACATAAAGGCCATGGATTTTGCACCTTAATTCACATCAATACTTCAAAAGTATACTTAAAATTATTGTACAAATTCGTAACTCTTTTTGGCATCAACAGGTAGAACTCTATGGTTTGAATCCTTCGAACAGATGGCTGTATATCTATAACCAAACCATTAACCTTTCTGACGTGATGTAAAAAGTTTTGACCCAAATAGGCACAAAATCATATGGTTTATCAAATTTTGAAATAAACGATTGTGTGCGGTTATCCAAAATCTTCTTTGAATGAAGGCCTTCGCATCTATAGACGTAAAGAGAGATCTCTCGGAGTTTTATAAATTAGAATCATGATCAAGCAGTTTAGATCAACCGTGTTTAATCAAATTCGGAACGGCTTTTTATCAGTGAACCGGGTATCCAAGAAAACAAAACTTGATAGAACCATACTATATGAGCTTGTTTGGGCATGTTTTATAGTTTGTAAGGTTCTGAAATGCCTCTCATTACGCTTGTAGGTCTGATGACCTGTACTCCAAGTAATTCTTGGCTCACCTTAAACAGTCATTGATGTCAAATCTTGGTGGTGTATAATCATATAAAATACGCTTTAAGATCAGAAGGCCTATACTCAAAGAACTTGTATAATCTTAGACATACATGTGTTCATGAGTATGTTTGTAAATAAACGTAAACATTCATGAACCTTCAAGAGATCACTACTCACGCTTGTAGAAGATTTCACCCATTGTGTGATGCTGATGTGCTGATTGCACTCCACACATAAGAGTAAGAATTTACGCTTCAAAAACGACACAGTGTCTTTCGAATGAGTAAAATTGAGACAACCTTCGCTTACGATAATATATACCAACCCTACCCGAGGAGGAAATAATAACTCGCAATAACTTATGCATACCATATGTTGGTATCATACTATAATTAGGTATTGTTCAGTTGTCAATACCTCAGTTTGGTATTATAATGGTATTGGAAAAAAATGTTTAAAACAATTCAAAATAGAGTAAGGTGGAGCAAAAGTTCGACCTTAGTGGTATAATTAAAGTTTCCAGGAAAATAATAGCAGATGAAACAAAACAAATACCATACAGCGAACCTTCAACATATTGGCTATAACTTTGCTGAACAAACTTGTGTCAAAATATTTACCCATTTTTAGTTATAAAAGTTTCAAAATTGATTGTCTTAATCGAACTTTTGCGCCACCGGTGGGGCAAAAGTTCGAATCTAGTGTGGGGCAAAAGTTCATTGGCTAAACCACAAAATGTCAATTCTTTTATGCCAGGCATACTTTATACCAGCCGTAAACTTATGTTTGCCGAAAAATACACACTAAATTTTCATCAAAAAATGGCCAAAACAGGGTTAATTGTAATACACCCAAAAATAGCAGTTTTTCGCAAAACTAAGTGAAAATGTAAAATTTTTGTGACATTTTTCGCACGATCAGGAAAATTTCGTTAAATTTGAAGATAATATGTAGATTTCAGTAAATTTGAAAAATTTTCCGTGGGTTTATACATGGGTCGAACTTTTGCCCCGCAGATTTGAACTTTTGCCCCGCTATGGGCCAAAAATTGATTCCAACTATTTATGGAAAAAGTAATACACGTCAAAGCATCCTTATGATAGGCCTAGAAACGCCCTTACATAAAATATTGAAAAATATTTTATCTTCATTTGGTTCCATGCATCGAAAGTTTGACCAAATATACAATATTTACGTCGAAAAACAACAAATAGCCATAACTTTTCCAAATCTTAATCGATTTTTATGATATTTGGAGTGAAAGTCTCTTACTTGAATAGCATTCTAACCACCATGACATTTCAAAGTTTTGATTTTATTTGAGCTAGAAATCTTAAAAAGAAACTCTTGCCCCACTCGAACTTTTGCCCCATTTTACTCTACTTCATTTTGGTATTCGTTAGGTATTGAGGACTGCTGGAGGTATTGAACTATTATTGGAAAATTTCACTTTTATATGAAAATCCATCATTACAATACCTGATTTAATTATCAGCTTGGTATTTGTAGAATATGCAGAAGGTATTATTTGATGTATTTTACCTCTTATGCAGGGCTCATTCATACCTCATTCAGGTTGTAAGTATTGGAAAATATCCTCAATTTGGTATTCGGTAGTTATTTTCTTCTGCTCGGGTACCTTCGAGAGAGGAGCCTATAATTTATTTCCAAGTAGTCAAACGTCTACACAAGTAATTGAGGGGGGTTGGGCGACAAAACGTCGGAAGCCAAAACATCGAATTTCAAAGCGTCGAATACCAAAATGTCGAAACGACAAACCGTCGAAGGGACAAAACGTCGAAAAGAGATGATTGGTAGAAAACGAATTGTTTTGTAAGAATTATTCTCTTCCCAAAGAATAAATGATTCACTATATGCCAAACGTAAATTTAACGTGAAAAATAAATGTAGAAAACAATTTCAAATCGCCCTTTAAATTTCACTGTTTTCGTCGTTTTGTCCTTTCGACGTTTTGAAATTCGACATTTTGGCATTTGATGTTTAGTCTCTTGTCCCTAAACCATTGAGAGGACACTTGGAACAATGAAAGGTCATAATTCACGGGAGAATGGATTATCGACTATGCGTTTCAAGCAAAACTTAGCTTTCTTATTTGGTTTTCCAGGAGAAATACCTTTAGTATTCCATACAGGATTTATTCCAAGAATCCATCAAAGATTGTTTATAGGAATCTATCAACCAATTTAACACAGATATGTTGAAATGTTTCCGCAATTATTATGAGTATTTCTACAGGTGCATGGTACTCCTATAAAAGTATATCCACAAGCTCCTCGAGGCGATTATTCCATTATTATTTTCCAGGAATTTCAAGATCCTCCATTCCACAAACTTCTTCATAGATTCCTACAAGAGCTTGCCAGATTTCCATTACTTCGAAAGTCTTACACATTCCTACAAATATATCATGAATCAAATTCAGAATTCCTGCAGGAATTATCTCAAGCATACTATTTGAAATGTTCTTAGGAATCAACCCAAGTTTTTCTAAAAATTCCGTCAAAATTTTACTTTTATCTTGTGGTTAGGGAAAATCAAGCATGGGAAAATTCACTCACTCACCCAAACGCCACCGATAAAAATTAGCAACAAATCCACTGCTACCGAGCATTCAGTGATTGCTGAACCGTACTGGGTGGAATGTAGCATGAAACCGATTGTGTAAAAGCGAGGCACGAGTGAACGCATTTAGCATCCATGGGCCAGGAGAAGTGGATGAACTTGTCATTCATTTTCCTGTCAATTTTTATACAAAATCTACCTTTTCTCTGCTGTAAATTCACTCAATGTGAACCACTTTCCCTGGCCTATTCGAATTCATTGAACTTACTGAGCGGATTCCCACTCACTGAATTATTCCGTGGTGTGGATTGCCGCTCATCAGCACTCAAACCCGAATGCCATTCGAACGGAATCAGAATGTAAACAATCATTCGGTATTGCATTCGTCTGCTTTCAGCTTTCAGCATCCGTAGCGACTCAATCAGTCGCCGTTTTATGTTTCGCTTAGTGCTCTGCGCTTCGCGAAGAAGCAGAATTGCCCATTGCATGGTGACGTCATCAGAAAATCACCCTCTTTCTCTCCTTCGGGAAATCTGAAAACAATGGTGCCAGTATCTGTCAAAGTTGACAAGTACTGGCACCATTGTTTTCAAGTTTTGTTGAAGAGTGAAAGAGAGAGAATTCCACCGTGAAATGCTTAATGTGCACTGGAAATTGAAACGTTCGGCTTTGTTAAGGTGAAAAATCTCGGAGTCCAAAGATATCCGGCACAATGGTCGACTTATGTCCCTATTCAGTTTTTCAAAGGCACTAAACTGGAGAAATTGTTGGAAAACGTTGATCTTCTTATTCTAAGCTTTTTGACAGTGCACATAGTGACGGGGTTGGTGGTCTGATAGCTACCGCTTCTGCTTCATAAGCAGAAGGTCATGGGTTCAATCCCATGCCCGTCTCTTTCCTCGTACTTTGTAGTAGTATATCTCTCACTTGCTTCTATCTTCCCTTCTAAATTTCACACTCAAAACCAGTGCTGGGAACGGTAATAGTAGTAGGCTTGAATTTCGCGAATATCACGTGGCTTTCCCAGTACAGTAGTACAAAAACGTGAATCTCATCAAGTAGCCTATGTTGGGAGCATGATTTTTTCAAATCGTTAGTGTCATTGAATGCTCTAAATGCGGGAAATAGAACATTTTTCTACAGTAATTTTGGGTTGCCCTTAGCAACGGGTGTTTTGAAATTTTCAAGGCTTTTTGCCTACAGCAGCGATAGGCGTGAGCTTCACTGGCTTCGCTGACTGCGATTGGCTGTTTGGCTACTGTAGAATGAATTTCAGATTTTTTCCCAAATATTCAAAAATATTCGTTCATAGCAAAAGCTAGAACCAGAGACGAAAAAAAACCGTTTCCCTAACGCTTCCGTTCTTCCACGCGCATGCCTTTCCTTACGCCTGATACTTAGGCAGTCTGCTAACCACAAAAGGAAACCTCTCGGCCATGCCTTTCCCCCAATCCATACACTCCCGCATGAACTGGCGTAGATGTAGTCGGACTCCACGGTCTACAGTGGGCCAGTATAAGTGCAACATCATTTCCTCCTTCTTCCCCACATTGGTCTGCATTCTGACGTGGCAGGCACCATTGTCGTCTAAAAATAGAAGATCACCAGCACTTATACAATGAGGATGCTTGTTAGTCCCAAGCAGTCATTTGGTTGGTTCCTTGTGCAAGTGCAGCTGATCTGACGATACTGGAGTAGCATCCACGGGCGGCCAATCAAGCTCAAGCTCAAGAGTGATCTCACAAGCTCTGAAGACGTTCACGAACAGATTTAGTTTCGTTCATTCGCGAGCACGACATATGCGAGTAAATCAGCACTCTGATGCTCGTGATCATTTTGTTTTGTTTTTGTTACAGTTTAGAAATAATGTTCGCCTCTTTCCAGCTCTGTCGCTTACACAGTTCGACAAAAGAAAATCGATCTGAATGCAGAGAGTCAACCGTGTCAACCCGGTCTCGAAAAATGATGATGTTTCAGACTATTATTTATTTATTTATTTATTTATTTTTTGTTTAGACTATTTTTTTTGAAGCCAGATTACACCATGAACTACGATTTATCTTTGAGTTGGGTTTTTACCATTGGAAAAAAGGTGAACATTGCTGATTGAATCTTTACTTGCCCGAACAGTCAGAGAGTGTTATTTGTGTGTCTTTCATATGAATTCATTAACGCTAGCCAAGGTTATTTTCTTCACAGTTCTATCAAATGAGAGCTTTTTTTGCCAGTTTACCATTCTGCATGTGTATATCGTTTGGCAGATATGAATATACTGTATAGAGCGCTCTATGTTCTGGGAAGTCGAGATAATTTCCTTTATGGAAAGGTTCTCGAACGGCGGGATTCGAACCCACGACCCTCTGCTTAGTCTTGCTGAATAGCTGCACATTTACCGCTTCGGCTCTCTCGGCTCCTGAGTCTAGAGTATATTCAATCCCATATCAAGTCAATTTAGTTCTATCGAAATACGTAAGTTCGAAAGATAAACGCACGGAAAGAAACCATAACCCCACGCAATCGGCAGGGCAATCGGATAATCCGATTCGGATTGCTCCCAAACACAAGCAGTTTAACCCATGAAAAATGATATCCCCGTTTTCCTTCGTCAAGCAATCGTAAGCCTATTTTACAGTTCGCTTGAACCAATAATCTTCCGTCATTGCCGGGTTAGCCAAGCCGCTTTCTAAGAATTCTGTTGCTTCATTCTGGAGAAATTCTAATTTCATGAAAAGCCATGTCAAAGTTCCCTGGTCAGAGCTCAGCTAATTTAATCTGGAAAACTTTATTGCCCAAGCCAAAGAATCCGCTTCAGTTCCATAAAAGTTAAGCGAACATTATTAATCACGGTCGGGATTAAAATGCTCAAAGTGCTCCTCAAATTTTCATGGCGCTTATGCTGCTGGGAATCTGTGAGTAATAGATATTGAAAAAAGAAATCAACCATCCTACTTGAACTTTAGCCGTCACACCCACGTAGTTTGGATTAGATAACCGATGCACAGTGTACTAATTTGGGAGAAAGGAACGACACAATCCAGCGGCCCCCCTTCCTGTAAAACATCGGTGAGTGTTCCATTTTGCCCAATTTCCCGTATATTTGTGAAAACTTATAAATTGTGGATAGTACTATCTGAAAAATAGAAAAGTCATAGTCATAGTCATAGAAAACATGTTTGTATGAGTGTAAAATTCCAGTGTACATAATATTTTGTACATCTATAAAGTTTGTTTTGACAAAGTATGTATAGATTAAGTTGTTCTTCATTCACCTGAAAATTTTGTCACAAGTGTAGATTCAAATATGTTACAAAAATAGTACACTGTGCAACGACGTTGGAAAGAAAAAAAAAATGGGACTAGAATCAGAAATCAGAAGAACAAATATTTCCACTTACCTCGATATCATGAAATAGCTCCCGCCCGCCGGTACCACCCCGTTCGTGGCAATTGCAGACATCGAAATGGCAGTTAACATAGTCTGGATCCGAGTTTGGATTGTGTGATTTCGGCATTGCGGCCGACGAGGGGGTAGGAAAATGGGAGACAAAAAATAAGAGCAAAAAGCACCATTAGTAAAATCAGTTCACGACTCCTATCGTGGGAGTAGTTTTGTGGTGAGATGGTTAGATGAAATGAAACTACTTTCGAACTAACTACTGATGCAGATGATATGGGTGGGTGTGGGAATTTGACTTGTGTGATATGACACCATGATGGAACGCATAGGATTGGGGTTGATGTTTTTGATTACGAAAAATGAAGAGTTGCAAAAATCTGAAGGCTAAACTTTAATTTTTGGTGTCATTTCTGTTGTGCCACACAATCACTCCACACTCTAGGGTGTCCCAGAAAAATTTTATGTTCGACCATGACTATATGATGATCAGCCCTAGAATGAAAGATATGCTTACCAGCTTTCTAAAAAATCATTTAGAGCCGTGGACCTGAGCCTGCCCAACCTTTTCAAATCACGGGTCAAATCGCGGTAACAATTTTGAAGAAGGATTAAATATTTTGTGAGACCTATTAACGAAAAGTCAAGCTGAAAAATTGAAAAGGGTGTAACTGAAAATTTCGAACTGATCTTTAAAAACCCAAATAGGGTTTTTCTAGAAAACAAACCTTTTCAGCACTTTCAGGATCTGGAGACAGAATTTTGTTTAAATTTGATGACCTCGCATGGACACTCTACTCCACACAAGAATGAACGCTTTTCTCAAAGATGAAAAACTCCTTAGAGACTTCGTTCTGTGGCAAAAGTTCTTCTTGCAGAGAGAGCGCACCAGATGATAAAAGCCGGTTTTGTCAATGGTGATCGCCCCCGGGGGGAAAGAGGAAATGAATTATGTCACCCGAAATCTTTTCTGACCATGATGACGTTGAAAGACGGTGACGCCAACGAAGACGAAGACGACGGTAAATAAATCAAATTCAAATAGGAAGGACCGGTCTTGGTGACCGGCTGACAAAACCGAGCTCAGCTCCTTAAGGAGGGTGAGTTTTCCCTGACAAGGGGATGACCCGTTGCGATGATCGAGTGGGAGAATGGCCGAAACGAAGAATGGCATGCTCTCGGAATCGGAAATTGGGAATAAAACTCATTCAAAGAGGCGTTTTTCCTCTTTTTTCTCTATTTGTCGTGCTGGGATGTGAACTGTTGTCATACAAAATGAAATGGGATATCTTGGGCTTGATATTCGGATGTTCGCATCAGAAGAGTTCTGGACTGTTCGATAAGAACTAGGTACTGGTGAGTGCTGAGTGGGCGCATTTTTTGACACACGTGCTCATTGTTGTTGAAGTTGAAGAGTTCAGTGCCACTTTTTTTTTGTTGATTTTTGTCAAACTTTAATGATTTTCTATTGATTTGAAATTGATTATGGCTTGGGTTGTATTAGAGCTGTTGCAATCATCAGTTTTGAGTTTAGGTCAGAAATCTTCATGCTATCCCTTTTATTCGTTTGGGTTTGATTCCCGGTCGGTCCAGGGTCTTTTCGTAACGGAAATTTCCTTGACTTCCCTGGGCATAGAGTGTCATCGTATTTGCCACACGATATACGAATGCGAAAATGGCAATTTAGGCAAAGAAAGCTCTCAGATAATAACTGTGGAAGTGCTCATAAGAAGCTGAGAAGCAGGCTTTGTCCCAGTGAGGACGTAATGCCAAGAAGGAGAAGAAGAAGAAGAATATGAAGTTGAACAACATATTATATGCTCATTAGCGCCTTCTAGCGCGTTAACTTCAGAATAAATTGACTGTTATGAAACAGAACCTGCAGTTCAAATTTGCTGTACTCACATTCACGATGAGTCAAACACTCTCTATTAGAATCGTAGAGACATGCCCATATGCAAGCAAACGAAATTGACCCCGTTTGTATTCAGTTAGTTTTTTCCCGGATCACCAAGTTATTCTTTCATATTTTTCTTAAAACCCCATGCTTTCTTATCATGTTCTCTCCCATGAAAGTCAAAAATCATCCACCCACATCGCATCGAAGTTTATCTGATGTGACTGCGACCCATTCAAACGTCCGTAGCAGCCACTCAACCGGAAGATATTCGGCCATTTCAGATCATAAAGAAAATGAAGTAATTGAGCAATGACTCTTTCTTCCTCCCATGCGGGGTCATTCTTTTGGGGGTTGGATAACAAACTATTCTGTGTGGTGCCTGTTCTCTGCTGATAAGTTCACGTTCCAAAACCCGGACCCAATTCTTCATTCTTTTGTGTGGCTACCAGCTGGTCCTTTTTCTTGGTATTACGTCCCAACTGGGATAGAGCTTCTCAGATTATTGGTTCTTTGAGGACTTTCACATTTATTAACTGAGAGTTTTCTTTGTCCAAGTTACCATTTTTGCATTCGTATCTCGTGTAGCAGGCAGAATGCTACTCTATGCCTAAATAAATCAAGGAAATTTTCATAACGGAGAGATGCTGGACCATCCGGGAATCGAACCCAGACACCTTTAGCAGGGATTGACTTTGTAACCGCGGACGTTACCATTAGGCTAACGAAGACCGCTTCGTTATGTGGGAGAAAGTTTGATACACGGCAGGAGTCTGTGGATGGGGAGAAGTTCTGCCGGGCATGGTGTAGAAATGAACTAAATTGTGAGAATCTAGCAACGACAGCAATAATCGTTCCCATTATGAAAGACCCCAGAGGGTGGTCTGGGTTGTGTTGTACGGTGAAAGACAAAATTCCATATTTTTTGTTATTTGGTCTGGTCTTTATGACTTGGTACTGAGGCATGTAGGTACAGGTTGGATAGTTATAAAAATGAATGAATTTCCTGTATTGAAGATATCTTATTGGGTATTGTTTCGACATCCTCAGGCTTCTCTGGGAAGCTTTTGCAAGTTGCTCTCAGCAGTTGTTAGCTTGAATGGTGGAATAACCCGACCTTTTTGAGTTGAATTTCCAATCGCCTCTTATGTGATTTTCATGCTTTAATATTTTTCCAACATCTTCTTTATTAAAAGCTTTCCCATGCTTTTCTGGTAACTCTGGTAACCAATCCCAAACTCTCTGGATAGCTTTACCAGGTGTCCACGTAAACTACACTTTTTATATTAAATTTAGGGGAGGGATTATTAGAGTATGTTTAAAACTACAAATTGAACTTTAACAACTTTAACTTTAGTGTCGAGCACTCGACACTAAAGAAGTCTGTAAGTCGCAGACGAAATAGGCCTATCTGTCAAGATAAGCAACACATATTAGAGTTTAAAGGTATTTGCTCGCCTTACAAGTGATTTTAGTATTTTATTTTTTATTTGCAAAAGTGAAGTGTTAAAGTTCAATTTGTAGTCCACGTAAAGCTTTCCAAAGGTCATCTGGAAGCTTTCCTAAGGTTTTCTAGGAACATTATTGAACTTTCCTGAGAGGCTTACCCAAGCTTCTTTGGACAGCATTCCGAAGTTTCTCTGAGAAGCATTCCCGAACTTTTTTTTTTTGAAAATTCCAATACTTCTCTGGAAAGCTCTCTCAAGCTTGTCCGGGAAGTTTTCCAAAGCTTAGCTTACCCAAGTAACCGTATAGCACTATAATTCGCCCTGCGTGCTACTAAAGTGCTTTTGTGCAGCTGACATGCCCTATGTTGGCCGTATAATAGCCCTATAAGGCCAAAAAGGCGAATTAGCGGGCTAGTGGTTACTTGGGTAGTTTAGAAAATTTCTCAAACTTCATGGAATTTTCCTAAGATTTTGTGGCAAGTTTTCCCGATCTTGTCTGTAAATTTTCCCGACCTTCTTTCGGAATCCAAAAGTTGTTTCTTTGTGAAGCTATTCAATGATAATCTGGGTTCTTTCCTAGGGTTCTCTAGGAAGCTTCCTTGAATTGATTCAAAACGTTTTCTCTAGATTTTTGGACAGTTTTCCGAAGCTTCTTTGATAAGCTTTCACGAGATTCCCTAAGAAGCTTTCTTGAGATTTTCTAAGAAGTTTTTTTTTTGAGATACCTTGTAACCTGTACACTATTACCGATTTTGCAACGCGAGAGCAAACTGGTAGCTCTATATGTCTAGCGTGCAAAATAAAAGGTATAGATTCCATTCCTTACCATGTGTTAATCACTACACACAGAAAACCAACAGAACAACAGAGCATCTGCAGTATCAGGGGTCATTATTCGCTCACATTCGCCGTTCGGTCCATACCCGTTCTCAGTTCCCACATGACAGATTGGTTCTATCAGAGCAGAGAGTGAGTCTCGGAAAATTGGAATCGCTGGACCCAGAACTAGAAGTCAATAATACCATTCTCATAGCAGTAATGCCATAAAGTGGTTTCAGTAACCCGTCATGAAGGAGTTTCTTTCATGAGTCCAGCTGTGTTCTACTTATCACCACCCGCTGAGTGATCGAACTGCACTCACCGATATTCCCGATGGATCATAAATTGATCTCCGATTATTAGCCTGAGATTCAGTAGCTTGTTGATAGTTGATCGTCAAGCAGGCAGTGTGCTAGATTTATTTTGTAGCCTGACTAGCAAAGCTAGAAAGTGGTGAATTGTGGTTTCGCAAAATTAGCAAAGTGTGGAGGTTACTACAAGGTGAAACTCTGAAGATCTTAGAAGAGATTGGTGTGATAACTTCATGTGTTTATAATTAACAGCCATTCACGTTCCAATGATGGCATCAACGGATGTAAGGAGGACGATGGAATAAAAGTGGAATAATTACTGAGATCGGTAAGCAGTAGATGCCAATTCTAAACCCATTCCCAAATAGTGCTGTGATGGACGAATATAGTGCCGCTTTCGTTCTGTATAGGCCTTTCTCTCTCAATCCAAAATTGGTGATGGCGGTAATTCGCTTTGTCCAACGGTTTGGTGACGCGATATCCCACCATGGCCGCTGCATTGGCCTGTTTCTGGAGAGTCCGGCCTGGTGCCGGTGAGCATGACTCCTTTTGCTCCGAATGACCATATGCTGCCGCCGTGGGATACACTCACAACACTGACAGCATACCCTAGGATAAGTACTAAACCAATAGCACTTAAGGACACAAATAGTAAGTAGCACCCTTTAATAAATACACCCACTCTTTTGCATGTAAAATTTATCCCTTTTCTTTTGATACGAAGTGACTCGATTCTTTGTCTCTGGTTCCGCTAATTCGAACCTGGTTAGTAGGCAGAATTGGCATGTGGGTCGTGGGGACCAATATCACTACTTCCATCTTTCCAATCTTTGTCTCCGTCTCATGCGACCTTTCCCCTGGGGAGGTGACAACCTTCCGAGCCTACTATGGCAAGTTTTTTCAAGCTTGTTTGAGAAGTATTCTTAAGCTTTGAGACTTTCTGAAATAATCCTGGAAACTCCTCAAGCTTTTCTATGAAGTTTTCCTAATATCGACTGGCATTTTACCCAGGCTTTTCTGAGGATCATTTCCAACTTTTTCTGGGAAGCTTTACAAATTTTCTATAATGTGGAGCTTTCCAAAGGTTTCATATGGTATTATAAGTATTAGTTTTTTTTTTACAAATAAGCATTAAATTTAAATTTTGAAACAATGAATTCAAATTCTGAAAAAATAAATAAATAAATATGCTTGAATAAGTTTTCAAGAAAGACTTGAAAAAGTTTCCGAGACAAGTATAGCATTAGCTTGAGATAGCGTTGTAATAGAGCATTGAACAATTTTCATGAGGCATCTGAAAGTTTTGAGAACCGCAATCAGAAGTTTGCAAAGAACTTCAAATGCTTCTTGAAAATACGACTTCATTAATTTTGGGACATTATTTCATACATCACGAGTTATACCAAGTCTATAATGAAATGGATATTGTTAAGCGTATAAAACACGGCAGGCTGCGGTGGGCTGGGCATGTAGCTCGCATGTCGGAGGAACGTCAAGCTAAACAAATATTCAGCAGGGAACCAGGAAGAGGCCGTCGCCTCCGTGGAAGGCCGCGCACCAGATGGCTTTTTGCAGTTGAGGAGGATTTAAGGTAGCTTAACGTTCAGGGCGACTGGAAGCGATTTGCCCAGGACCGGGTCCAATGGAGAAGGCTTCTTCATTCAGCGTAGATTCAACGCAATAGCAAGGAATTGTTGCCCATCAAGTATCAAGTAAGTATTTCATACAAAATTTTCACATTTGCTCAGAGAGGCTAGAATAGCTGCTCAGTGAAGTTGCAAAAGCTTTAGATCACTGTATCGAGGAGCCTGAAATGCTCCACAGAAAAGCTTGGAAAAGTATCATAGGAAAAAATTGATTAATTAATCAAAAAGGTTCGAACATCTACAAAAAGCAGCTTGATACGCTATCAAAAAAAAAAAAAAAAAAAAAATCGCCAGAGTTCAAAAAAAAAATTAAAGGAGTTTTCCTTTGGTTGCTTTACTTTTAAAGCTTTCTAGATATTTTTTGAATTTTTAAAGGGAAGGATTGAGGATAACTCAGCAGTGAAGTTTAAGAAAGCTCCTCAAAGAAGCCTAAGGAAGTTTTTGATGTTAAAGATCGGAAAAGCATCTTGAAGATACTTGGAGAAGCTTCTTCGGTAACCGTGAGTAAGCTATTAAGAAGGGTTTTCATGAAACTTAAAAAAAAAATTCCCGATGAAGCTTGAGAAACCTTGCAAGAGTATTGAGAAGCTTCTCAGGAACTTTAGTAAGCTAATCAAAGAAGGTTGTGAAGTTCAAGGAAGCTTCCTATAAAACGTTATTAAAGCTTCCAGATATCCTTTGAAATGTTTCATATCAAAGAAACTTTGTAAAGCTTCCGAGAGAAGTTTGGGAATGATCCTCAGAGAAGCTTGGATAAAATGCCAGTCAATATTGGGAAAATTCGAAAAAAAAACTCGGAATTTCCAGGATAACTTGAGGAAATCTCTCAGCATGAGAAAACTACCCGAAGAAACTTGAAAAACTTTCCGTTAAAGGCTCGGAAGCTATCCCGAAGAAGCTAGAAAACAAAAAAAAAAACGAAAAAGTTTCGTGAAGCTTTTCAGAGAAGTTTGGAAATGCTTCTCAAAGAAACTAGGGAAAAATTACTGACGAGATCGGGAAAACTTCCCACAAAAGCTTTGGGAAGTTCCAGGAAAATTTGAGAAATCTTCAAAACGAAGCTTTGGAAAGCTTCCCAGAGATGCTAGATAAAGCTTTCCAGAGAAGCTTAAGAAAGCTTTCGAGAAAAGAAGAAATTAAAAGCTTCCTATTGAGGCATGAAAAAAAAAAGAGTGGAATGGCAATGCAACTCGAAACAGTTCGGGATATTCCACAATTGAAGTTTTTGTCAGTTGCTGAGAGCATCTTACAAAAGCTTCCTAGAGAAGCACAGCTCTGCTTACCATAGAAACTTTGGAAAAGAGAGAGCGAAAACATCTCCGAGAAGTTTGGGTAAGCTTCCCATAGAAGATTGGTAAAGTTGCTTGGGTAAGCTTCTCAATTAAGCATAGGAAAGCTTTGAGAAATCTTATCAGAGAAGTTTGAGAAAGCTGATCAGAGAACCTTAAGTAAGCTTATCAGAAAATCTAGTAAAAGTCTACCAGAAAAGTGTGAGAATACTTCTTAGAGAAGCTTGGGAAAGCTCATCAGAGAAATATATAAAAGCTTTCGACATATGCTCAGGAAAGTTTCTCAGAGAAGCTTGGTAAAGTCTTCATTAGAAGCTTGGGAAAGCTTCCCAATAAGCATGAAAAGCTTTTGCAAACTTCTTAGAAAAGCTTCATAATGCTTTCCAAAGAAGCTAGAGAAATTTCAAGAATGTTTCTTAGATAACTTTAGTAGAGCTCAAATTAATTTTTCGAAAGCTTGACAGAGAAGCTTTGCAAAACTTTCCAGAGGAAGTTTCAAATGCTTTCCAGAGAAGGTTTGGAAAGCTTTCCAGAGAAGTTTTGGAAAACTTTCAAGAAGAGCTTGAGTAAGTAACTTGCGACATCTTCCCAGTGGAATTTGGAAATGCTTCGTGAAGAAATTTATGAAACTTTAAGCTTGGTAACTTCTATCAGAAGATTCCATAATCCGCCATAACAAATTTACAAGCAACTCAAAAAGGTTCTGCATGTTTTCTTGGAGCTTAGAGTAGCAACGCACAGTAGTTTTCAAAATCTACCAAGAGAAGATTGAAATAGCTACTATGAAGAAAAAAAAAACAACTCACCCCAGTTATCTAGAAAAAACGCTGAGATGCTTCGGAAAGCTCATCTGAGTAGCTTTGGAAAGCTTTACGGAGAGCTTTAGGAATGGCTCCCAGACAAACTTTCCTGATTGGTTCGGGGAAATTTCCAAGAAAATCTTGGGGAAGCTGCCAACATTCTTAAGCTAGGGAAAAGTTCTCAGACAAGATGGCAAAACTTGCAGTGAGAAGCTTTGGGAAGCTACTCTGAGGCTTTTGGTAATGCTTTTCATATAAGTTTTCAAGCCCCTCAGAGAATTTTAGAAAAGCTTTCCTTATAATCTTAGAAAAAAAAAATCTAGGGAAGCTTGTTACACCGTTCAAGTTAAATTTCGCTAAGAATCTAAAAAAAATAACCAGAGAAGCTAGGGAAAGCTTTATTGAGAAAGTTTGGGAATCGACAATTACCCAAAAAAAAAAACAAAAAAAGATTGGGAATGCTTCTCTCTTAAATTTTGACATAGACTCAGGAAAGCTCAGAAAGGTTTCTCAGAGAAGCTTGGTAAAGTTTTCAAAAGAAGCTTGAAAAAACTTCCCCGAAAGCTTGCTGAAGCTGCCCAGAAAGCTTGAAGAAGCTTTCCTGAGAAGCTTTAGCAAGCTTCTTAGAGAAGCTTTATTATACATTAAAAAAAAACAGCTTTAGAAAGTTTAAGAAAGCTTCTCAGAGGAGTTTAGAAGAGCTTTTCTATCTTTCGAAAGTTTCACATAGGACTACATGCTTTGTAACGAATCATGTAAAGAGCAGATTGCAATAGCTCCCTAGAAAAAAAAAATGAACATCTGACCCCAGTCACCTAAAACTATTCTCAGAGATATTTTGAAAAGCTTATCTGAGTAGTTTTGAAAAGCTTCACGGGAAACCTTAGGAATGGCTCCCAGTGAAAATTCCCCGATAAGTTTGGGAAATTTCCCTATAAATGTTTGGGGAAGCTTCCCAGAGAAGTTTGGGAAAACTTCTCCGCAAAGGTTTTAAATTTAGGAAAAATTTGTCAGAGTTGCTTGCGAAATCTTCATCGAGAAGATTTGGAAAGCTTCCATGGGATGTTTGTTAATGTTTTTCAGATAAGCTTGAGAAAGCCTTCCTTTTTCAGCTTGGAAAAACTTCCCTTATAACCTAAGCAAAATTCCCGGAGAAGCTTGAGACATCGTCTTTGTTAAACTTTTCCAGGAATCTAAAATCAACCCAGAAAAACTTGAGAAAGCTTTATTGAGAAACTTTGGAAAGCTTCTCTAAACAGCTTAGGAAAGCTTCTCTGAAAAGCTCAGAAGAGCTTGGAAAAACATTCCAGAGAAACTTGCGAAAGTTTCCATATAAGCTTGGACCATCGTCCCGGAGAATCTAGTAATAGTTTCCAAATAGTAGTTAGCACTATGATTGCATTATATCCAGAAGCCCACACATTTCCTTTGAGCAGTTTGGTAAAGCTTGTCAGAGAAGCTAGGGAAAGCTTTCCAGAGAAGTAAGCTTCTCGAAGAAGTTTTGTTATCTGAGATGCTTGAGAAACATTCCGTGAGAAGTTTGGTAGAGATTTCTTGTAAAGCTTCAAAGAGAAGCTCAATAAAGCTTCATAAGAAAGAGAAGCTTGAGAAACTTCTCGTAGAAGCAAAGGGGGAAGCTAAGCACAAAACTTAGACAATCTTCGTAAGATGCAAAGAAAAGCTTCTCTGACAGTCTTAGAAAAGCCCCCCAGAGAAGCTTGGAGCGTCGTCCCAGGGAAGATGATAAATGCTTCCCAGTGTAAATTGTAATAATTCCCCACAAAAAAAAAATTGCACAACTATCCCTATTAGCCTATAAATCTCTCCAAAGAAGCTTGAAAAATGTTTCCAAAGAAGGTTGGGAATGTGTCTTACGAAGGGTGGAAAAGCTTTACAGGTAATATAAAACAAGCTTTCCGGAAAACCTTTAAACTCTGGTGCGAAAAAAATCGAGAAAGCATTCCGTTAGCAACTAGTTAGATACACTATTTTTAATCTTACCCAAGACCCATCATTCTTTATAACATTGATCGATGTTACACAAAATCAGCAAATAAAAATCAAAATCTTTTTCTTGTTGGCAATAAATCCTCACTAGGACAGAGTCTGCTTCTCAGCTTAGTGTTCTTATGAGCACTTCCACAGTTATTAACTAAGAGCATTCTTTGCCAAAGTTGCCATTTTCGCATTCGTATATAGTGTGGCATGAACGATGATACTGTTTGCCCAGGGAAGTCAAAGAAATTTCCTTTACGAAAAGATCATGGACCGACTGGGAATTGAACCCAGGCACCTTTAGCATGGCTTCGATTTGTAGCCGCGTACTCTAACCACCCGGCTAAAGAAGGCCCCTTAACTAAAACATTTCATTGATATGTTGCAGGAAAGCCTGAAATTTTTGAGCTACATCCTGTTTTTCCACAGTCGACTGGCTAGTATTTCTCAAAAGACAGATTTATTACTTCCAAAAACGACAACCGTGCACAATGGCAATCGGGAGAAGAATTTAATGGCTCTTACCGCAGTACGTTTGCGAAGAAATGACTACACTTTTGCCACCAAGTGAATAAAAAAAATTCCATTCCTTTTCCCTGCGTTAATTGCGCGCGACACATCATTAGGCACACGCCTGGCAATTAGGTGGTAAACGTGTTTGCTTGAATTCAGTGGAAGCCAATTCCCCTCGTTGCCAACTGTTGATGACAATTTAAAGATCTTACAAAGGCTGGTATAATTTAATTCATAAATGTGATGATGCACGAACTTGTTTTTGCAAACCACTCCCATTTGTGATGTGCTACCGGGACTCGGAGCTCAATTATGGATATAATGTATTATTAATGCATATGATAGGTTATGTTTCGGGTCGGAAATGCTGAAGCCTGCAGCTATGGACTTCGATTCATTTTCCACGCACTCTCTTTCGTTGGATTCCCGACCAGAATCACATAACAAGATTTCAACTTATTTCTTTCAACAGAAGGTGAACATCACATAAAATAATGGCTTGGTTCTTAATTTGTTCTATTTGTTGTAACAGATTAACAACGACATATGCTATATTTTACATGTCATCATCAGTAACATATTATGCGATAATTTTGTTATCTTGTTTTATCCTTGAAACACATTCTGTAACAATCTCGTTATAATTTCAAAAGACTTTGTTATACTCTTGTTTTATTTGGTGCAAATTTTGTTAGATTTTTTGTAATTTCAACATAAGACATTATGTTATAATCTTGTTTCTTCCGTCTGATCGGATTCTGTTGTGTTCTGTTCCGAGTTTGGATCAAAGGAGAGCATTGCTGCCGGCGAATTTGCATATATGAAAACCCTGATCTGATCGACCAGGCAATGGGATGTATATTGTATGACCTTAATAAAAAATTGATCACAGCTGAACAGGTGAAGGTAGAAGGTATTACGCTCAGCAGTGCTAGAGGTGATAGAGGGGTTTGCAATTTTAGTATGATTTATTCATGTCCATAACAGTCATAAGAGATATATCGATATATAAATTTGCAATGTTATTGAGCACACATAGGCCATAGCCAGGATTTGAATCAGGGGGAGTGAGCGACTTCAACGGTAATCAACAAATTTACACAAAAACGACCATTTTCAACGTATTTCGCTCCAAGTAATGCACCCTTCTTGCATGAAGAACCTGCAACTTCCTCTTAAATTCACATTGAACAAAAAGGAGTCCAAAACGAGACTTAGTTCAATTTTTCGGCTACCTAACGATTCTAGTTAACAGTTTGTAAACGATTGTAAAAAGTCTAAAGATTCCTATTGATCGGCCGATCGGAGTTCCTTTTAGTACGCTGCTGTTGACAAGAAGTTAGAGCTTCTCCACATTTTTTTTCTATTAGCTCTTTTAGCGTTTCTTCCAAAACCAACTTAAAAAAGCTTTTCTAAATGTTGTTTCAAGATATCTGACATAAATTCACTAAAAATTCTATAAAATATTCTTTTAAAGCTCTATAAAATCCAAGGAACTACTTCAGGAATTTTGTCAAATATATTTGAAAAAATGTCATCTTTAACTGCTTGAAGAATATCTCAAGAATTCTTAAAAAAATTATAAGAGGTGTATAAATAAATCAAAAACCGAATTCAGTAGTATACTATTTGATTCCACTAGAATTTGTATTCTTTGACATCTATGAGTATTTCGACCTCAACTGTATATCCATCTTCAGTGTTGTGTGCTAGACTCGACTTAGAGGAGTAGTTCAACTGATAACATATGCAAAAAGTTGTCAATTGAATCCCTCTGATATTTCATTTCTAATTTTTTTTTAAGATTTTGTTCTGAGATCGTTCTAGTGATGTTGCCTAATACATTGGAGAAGGTATCGACCGTGATTGTTTAAAATTATTTTTGTTATAGCTATAGCGGTCGCAAAGGATAGGCGTCGCAAGGGAGCGACAAGATTGATTTTTTTTTATATTGGACACACAGGCCTGTGTTGGTAGCAAAGCTCAAAGCTTTGAGCCAACCCTTCTGCAGTAGAGAAGCTAGGTAGAATACAGGACGCTTCGATGTTTACTGACTTTAAAATGGCTTGCTCAATTTTCACCACCTATTATAAAAAAAATCAATCTTGTCGCTCCCTCGCTATGCCTATCCACCTATTTATTTCAGTCATTTGTAAAAATCTTCTATAGACTCCCTTTACCTTAGTTAATCCAGGATCCAGGAAACAAGATTTTTTCTTCAATTCCTTCCAAAGTGCATACTTATGACCACAAATCTCCCGAAATATCCTGATTTTTTTTAAACATTAAATATATTATTTTTGGTAGTTCATCTGAAATTATATAATATATTTTTCTACAAACTTCATGAAGAATTTTCATGGATCCTAATTAAAGGATCCTCATCTTGAAGACTTCCTTCAGAGATTTAGATTTAAGGCATTAAAGGTTCTTTATTTTATAAAATTGTTCTAGAAATTCTTCCAAGAACTCCTCTAAGGAATTATCTAAGAATTCTTTTGAAATATTCATAGCTGAAATTTTTGTTTTTACTATTTTGGGAGTACATCCAATTTATATTGTAGAAAATCCTTGGGATTCTTTTGAGCAGTTTTGAAATCTGTTTTCTTATGTATGCTTCAATTAACGAATTAAAAACTGAAAGAATTACTAACATGTTCTCAAAGTAATTTTGGTTTAATTCTTGTTAAAATCCTCAAAAAAATATTAAAGGAGTTCTAAGGAAAATAACTGAACTGGATCCTAAACATTTTCAAAGAAATTTTCGATTATCCCTGGGGAAATTCAAAATACAGAACGATAGATCCTGACAGATACCTGAAGAACAATTTTTGTGTAATCTGCTGAATTAACTTATAGTTCCAACTTTTCAAATTTTGAAATATCTGCAAGATATATTTGAAGAAGATTCTATTAGGATAAATTTGGTTAGAATTCCTGCTCAGACATCCTGAAGTCGGATAAGTATTAACGTGAAAAGTACGAATTACAATACACCCGCACACCATGGCGAAGAAAATCGTTGGGTTGACGAGTTCGTATCAAACGATAATTTCTGAGTTCATCTGTGCATTGTGTTTCGTTCTGTGTACACGTACAAAGTAAATCGAATCAATACGTGGCAGCTGTCAAATAAATTTTGTTTTTATAAATTATGTCGAATAAGGTTACAGATTTGTTTCAACAAAATCTATACACTCGCATTTTATGCCAATTTTTATCATATAAAATATGCACATAAATCGCCTCTTCTGTCGTATAAGCCGTTTGGACGACATGCAGTAGAATGCATTAAAATAATGATAAGGTGAGCCACCGAAAGATTTTTTCCAGGTGATTTCAGCTTACAAGATTTTTTTTTACATTTTTAGAAAAGCTTTTGATAATTTTCTAGAGAAGCATCAAAAAGCTTTGGTTAAGCTTCTGAAAGAAGCTAAGGAAAGCTACTGAGAGATGCTTAGGAAAGCTTCTGAGATAAACTTAGGAAAGCTTCTGAGATGAGCGTAGGAGAGCTACTGAGATAAGCTTAGGAAAGCTTTTTGATAAAGCTTAGAAAATATTATCGAAGAAGCTTGGGAATATTTTCTAGTGACGCTCAGAAAGCGACCCAAAGTAGTTTGAAAAGTTTCCCGTATAAGCATACGAAAACCTCCCAAGAAATTTTGGAAAAAAATCCAGACAAACTTCAAAAAAGCGTTTCAGAGGAGATTGAGATTATTTTCCAGGGAAGCTTCCCAAAGAAACATGGGTTAGATTCTCTGCGACTTCGTGAAATTGCCCAAAGAAGTTTGGGAAAGTCTTTCAAAGAAGTTCAAGAAAGCTTTCTGGTGAACCTTGAGAATGCTCCCTGATAACCTTTGAAAAGATTCACAGACATAGTTGGCAATGCTTCTGAGAGAAGTAGAAGAGAAAATTTACAAGAAAAGATTAAGGAAATTTTAGTAAAACTTGAGAAAGCTTACATAAAAAGCTTGGGAAAACTTTCCGGAGAAGCTTGAAAAAGTTTCATAGTTAAGTCTCGAAAAGATTCCCATAAAAACTAAAGATATTTTTTTAGAGAATTTCAGGAAAGTTTTTAACTGAACCTTTAAAATTAGCTCGAAAAATTTCGAGATATTACACTGTTGCGACGCACAGCAAAGCCCTCGGCCGAACGGATCAAAGTGGTTACAACAGGGCATCTGTATAGGATAGGGAGTAGGTCATAACGTACCTATCATAAACGGAGATGAGGAGAATTGAGCAGTTTTCTTTATTGGATTTCGATTGTTAAAATCACCTTTTCTAAAGGTTGAATTTTATTTTTATACTATATTCCCTCACGGTAAGAAATAATACGTCTGCATCTAGATATTTACTGATTATTTGCGTTGATTTAAACTTAGGACTAATCACACCGAGCGATTATATTAGCGCTGTCAATTCGATCAGATTTACTGTTAATAACCTTTTCATGAAAGCACATAGGTTCGTTTGTTATTTCTCTGATATAATGCTATTGTATAACTAAAAACCGTTACTGAAATAACTGTATATACTAGACTCTGTCGTTGCAGTATTGCGTTATAACCAGCTAGCCTTGCGGTAGAACACTAAAACTGTAAGTTAGCCTTAGTCTTTATAATGATCCGATCAAATAAAATGAACTCGTTCTAGCTTAAAACGATTAACAACCAACTGCTCCGTGTTTCGCTCTTTAGATTTGGTGATTCTCCAAACATACACAATTGATGCTTTCGACAGCTACTCAGTAATTTGCAAATGCCTTAAATTGATATATGGGACAGCTTTCCAGAGAATCATGAGAAAGCTTACCAGAGATGCTTGGAAATGTTTCCCAGGAAAGCCTTTGAGAAAAGCTGTATATATAAGCTTTCCCCTTTATCTGGGAAGTTTATGAAGGTATATCTTCTCTTTTTAGTAAAGTTTCCCAGATAAGCTTTGAAATGCTTCCCTTAAAAGTTTGATCAAGCTTCCCAGAAAACGTCCCACAAGCTTAATCGAGAAGTTTTGGAATGCTATCCGAAGAAGCTTGAGAAAGCCTCCCAAAATAGTTTCCGAAAGCTTCACAGAGAAACTTGGTGAAGTTTTCTAAAGAAGTATGGAAATGTTTACCAAAAGAGATTGGGAAAACTTTCCAAGAAAGTTTCGGAATACTTCTAATAAAAGCTTAAGTAATCATCTTTGAGAAACTTGTGAAACATTCCCAGAGAAGATTGAGAATGCTTCACAGAGAAATCCTTAAGTTTAGTAGCTTCCTGTAGAAGATTTCATAATCCGAAATGGCCGCTAGATATTATTGCCTTGAAGCTAAGGACCACTACTCACAGATGCTTTCAAAAGCTACAAAGATAAGATTGCAATTGCTCAACGGACCTCAGCCACCTGGAAAACTTCTCAGAAAAGCTTTGAAAGGATTACCTGAGAAGCTATGGAAAGACTCATAGAGAAAATTATCTGATAAGTTCGGAAGAGTTTCGTATAAGTATACTCTCTGGTTGTCTGGATAGATATATTTTATGAAAAATTCCATGGTCGAATTGCTCAGAATTTGCAGAAGACACTCCTGATGAAATCATGGTAATTATTAGAAGTAATATCTTGAGTAGTTCTTAGAAGAATCAGAGGAATCCCTAAATACATACTAAATTATTCAGCTAGTGTAATAGCTAAAAGAATTCCAGAAAAAGTATCATACCCTAGTTACATTGGTAGCTGAACAACAAGATTATGTTTATACAGTCTCTTTTAAATTGAACTAACTGTTATTTAGCTATCAATTTTAACTGGGTTATTACAGAAATTTATGGAGAGTTCTTCAAGAGAGTGGTTGAATTAGTATAGGTGTATTTGGACAAGTTTTAATTTTTGTCCTAGGTTGCATTCTATCCAGAAATTAAAAAAAAATCAGAATTCAGAAAAAAAGACAGCAATAAACAAAAAAAAAACTAGTTAAAAAAAGATTTTTGCAAGGAACTAATATGAAAAAAAGTCGAGCTTGGAACTATTGGAGAATGTGTAGAAAAATTCCTGGGCGTGCTATTAGTGGAATTTTTAGAACTGTACTTTGAAATTTGCTTAAAAAAATTCTTATAGTTTCTGTTAATACTCGAAAGTGTCATAAAGACATCGCAACAAACCGTCGAAATAGGGAAAAGTCGTTATAAAGAACAATTATAACATTGGAAAAATTTTCAAGGTACCGAAAAATGTCATTATAGAGAGCTTTTGTGGCTATAAAATTTGTCGTTATGTAGTATGGAATAACAAAAATCATGGAAATAACAAAAACAACCGCTATGGAAAACATCGATAGCGCCACCGTCTTGTGCATTAGTCAGAACATAAATGCTGTCACAATGCTCAAATCCACTCTTTTTCGACACGGTTAATGCCAAAAAATGGCGTCGAAATCCAAGATGGCCGCCATTCTTTTTACTCAAAATAATACTATTTTTCACATAACTCGAAGAAAGTATCTAGAATTGAAAATTGCTGATTTTGATATTTGGATTGATTTCACTCCCCATATGCGTTAAAATCGTAGAACTTAGTTTAGAGAATCGTTCATATCATAGGGTAGGTACCATAGATGGTTAGAAGAAAAAAGATACCCGACTCCCGTCTTTTCAAGGCGACATGCGCCGTTCTGGTGAGTCAAAAGTTAAATAATACGTTACGTTCTCCTAGTGGCCACCAGATGGCGAAAGGTTTTTGTTTATGCCATTCACGCAGATACACAGTTCACACGGGATTGTTCCATATGGCTTATCATATCTGAATGCCATAAAAAATAAGAAAAAAGAAAGGAATCCAGCACATGGGCGATTTCATAGCATTTGTAAAAATTACACAAATTATGTGTTGATCCAGAAGAATCTGGTTTTGTGTGAATCTTACTCAATGGATTAACAGCTTTGCTCATGACCACAGTTGATCAGCAGAAGTTTTCTCGTTTCATTTTGTATGGGGAAAGGCAACTAACTTCAATTTCTCGTAAATGAAAGCTTTAATCAAAAAAATATTTGGTAGGCATGATGCTCATTATGATCACGTACAACCGGTACCAAATATTTTTTCGAAAATAGTTCCCAATTTTGAGAAATAATTCGTTAGATGCTTTTTGCCATACAAATATTTTTCACGTTACCTTCTAGCGATTTTTCGTGCATAGACACTAGCGCATGTGCGTTACTATACGGCGAGTAGGGAATAGGGGCATGCATGAAACCCATTATGTGTATCTTTTTTTAAACGTGTTTGTTTTGATTTCTTCGTCTTAATCAATGATTCTTCTAGGGATTCTCAAGAGAATACCTGGAGGTATCCCTGAGAGCTCATTGGAAGATTTAGAAGTACTTCATAGAATAATTTCTAGAAGAACCCCTGAAGTAATTCTTGGAGGCTTTCCTGAAAGAATCACATGAAAAATATAATAAAGAATATGTAGAGGAATACCTGGAGGAAGATCCTGAAAATTTGTTGAGGGATTTTAAAACTTTTCCTTGGAGAATCGTAATTCTGTTGTCAAGATCCTTCAAGTTGTACAACCAAGTTTTGACAGGTTCCTGCCAGCTCTGTTATGGACTATTGGTGATCTTTGATAGAAGTCTGATTTTTTTTCTCTTTGAAGTTTGTCTTCACGCAATTATTTTATGTACAGTAAAACCTCCATGAGTCGATTGTAAAGGGACCATCGGCTCATGGAAATAACGAGTCATGGAACAGCAATGCCATGGAAAGCTGTTTGAGGGGATCATCATAGTAACCATGAAATTTGATTTTTAGTATGATTCCATGAATCGATATCGAGTAATGGAACATCGACTCATGGAGGTTTAACTGTATATGAATGCCGTTTAATGATTCAAATACAATGGTAATTTATAAACATAAGTTGATTTCTATTTGTTCTTTCCAGCTTCTCCCTGGCTATGTCCAAGGTCAGATAGCTTATGCATTGGCATTTCTTTCGATACAGTTCAAATTTTTAGATTAATTTTATCAAGTACGAACGTAAAAGTAACATTCATTTAAAATTGTCAATGTTGACCTTGGAATATTATTCTGCATGCGTCTATCTCAGCATCTCTTTTCGCAACAGATAAATCACGAACAAAGTTTTTCCAGGCAGTAGTAGTTCATTTTCGCAAAGCATTGAACATAATCTTCATCATGCACGTGTTTGCCCTCAAGTTTGATCCTTAAACATCTCGTCGCAGTACATATGCCTTTTCGAGAGACGCGGTTGATGTGTTGCTGACATTTGTTCTTCAATGAAAATTTGAACTTTCACATCGGTGCCGTATGTATGCATCGTACATATCATCCACTTCACCCGCTCATTCTGGAGCAGCAAACAATGTGCTTGGGTAAATGTTAGCAGACAACATGTCGTTGAATTGTTTGATGAAATCAAAGGATGGGAAAACACATTCATCGCATGCCTTCGAGCCATCTGCGTGAAATTTGCGTTTGTGTGCTTGGTTCCTAGGGTGGATGCACCGATATTTGTCATAGTGCCAGTATTTGGCACCACCCATTATATACTGTTTTACGTTGTGAATTGGCATTAACCGTTTAGTGTTCATTAGCTCATATCAAAAATAGTATGATCATATTCAAAGAAATCTGATGTCTGCAGGAAAAACAATTGAAAATTATCAATTTCTTGCTCTCTAGCACCTTATTTCGCCATGGTGCTCCCCAATTCGCCACCCTCCATAAGAAATTAATGTAGATGGTAAAGTCAGTATTAAAAAAGAAATTGAAAACAACGAATACTGGTACAAAGTCAGTATTCAGCACTCTGGCTCAAATATAAAATCAAAGTTTCTAACCTGTATTTATGTTTTTCATGCTGAACATGGATTATAAACTTTCAGTTTACACGTTGACCGTATTCTAAAGCCTTTTGATTGATTTACAGAAAATAGTTTTCTTTGTGGTGGCGAATATTGGTACATTAGCCATATTCGTGTGACAACAGCACGAAATGTGTCTTCTAAGCTTTGAATAATCCACGGTCAACAATCATCATTGGCGCGCGTCCGGGTGAATGGCATCCGTAATTAGGATCATAATTCGGAAGGGCGCCTGGCCCGCGAGATTGATTCTTGTTCGTAACCGTTCCGCTATCAGTCGGTCTTCGGAATTGATATCGTTCTTTTGACGCTATCTACCGCTCGAGATTGGGCGATATCAATCAAAAGTAATTAACATTCCTCGCTGGGTTGGAGAACTCTTTGCCGCCAAGGTCGTAAGGAGAAGGGAAACAATCGATGGGGTAAAGTGAGGTTGGAGGAAAAAGAAATCTGACAAACTGTCTGCCATTTTTGATGCCAGTTCAAACCATAATTAATGATGGACGTTAATCGGGACAATAGCTGGTCTGTTTTGAATGGAATGTATTGGTACAAATACTTAAAAAATCTACCACATTGCTATTGGATGAAGAAAGAGTTATAAGAATGAATAATATTTTTTCTGCTATTATATGTAGATAGTTACATGTAAATAATTTCACTGGTCGTATAATCCATATGATACAAAAAGTTTCAGAGGAATCTTGATAATTGGAGTTTTTCAGAATCACCATTCAGTATGAATTTTTCATGTCTATTTCCGAGCTTAAAGGTGCATTAAAGCGTATCAATTTCAATCCATAAATCAACTCGATAACCAGGGATTGGTTCAAATTAATGTCCTAATAATGTTCGTTTATGTACTGCCCTCTAAATTATTGGTTCGTGTTTCCTCCCCTCCCCCAGTGCCCAACATGCTGAAATCACACTTGATTTACACCATCAGGAGCCATAATTTATTGCAGATTGAGTGAGCACAATAAACGCGCCATGTGCACGCACTCTACCAAACAAATTCTTTCCAACAGCTAACAACATTCCACCGCCGAATGGCGGCGCACTTTGCTTGATTTCAATGAAAAATGGTACAAAACGGTAAATTCCTATGTGAAATTCCATCCATTCCGGTCGGTCATCGCACAGTGGGTTGAAACGGACTCAAAATCGCAACTTTAAGATGCCGCTGGTTTAAAACGGTATTATATACCTATTTACATGCCAAAAATTACAAGCGTTCGATTGTTGATGGTCTAGTTTTGTGTAGACGTGAAGTATGCGATTTCGCTTCTTGTTTTTTTTTATTCTGTGCTCATTTTTCATACATAACAAGGTCTATAAATGATAAAAAATCTCCGATTAGTATTGTGGAATACCTATAAATAAATGATAAACCAAAGTTAGTACTGTACCATTAAATTCCACCAAAATTTGTATCCTTTGACAGATACTCGTATTTTGACCTCAACTGTAAGGCCGTTTTCAGTGTCGTGCACTAGACTTGACTCCATACAAAATCTAGTGGAATTAAATGGTATAGTATTAAATTCGGTTTGTATTTATTTGTTTTCTTTGTTTTGTGCTCTGAAACAATGATGTAAACTTCAATAACGATGACCATGATCACGATAATGATAATAATGATGATAATGAATTATCCTGAAAACCAATCGATTATTTCTCGAGAATCAAATGCATTACTTCTATATTTTGTTTCTGTCAATGTACTGTTTATGTAGTTGGTCATGCTTTGCATGTATTCTTCTCTTGCCAGATAGCTTCTAAAATGGTACTAGATGGTTTTTGTAAACGGTCCAAATCCTGATGTTTTAAAACAACTCGGGCAATATGCCCCTCCCGTAGAAAAAACTTGCACAGCATTGAAGACATGTTTCCAATGAGATTTCCACCATCTGCTAAGCTTGAAAAGGTCCAATAGCAGTCGTTTCCCGATAAAATGATTTTTTTGTATTAAGGACAATAGTATAGTATAGTGGTGTTCATTCATCCTGAGGCTTGCTTATCGGATACAACATTTTTATCCAAAAACCTGATTTTCGATATTTTTGGATTTTTTTGGTTGCTTATACTTCTAGAAGAACATATGTGTGCAACATATTTTTTTCGCGGATATTTAAGATATGTAACCATTAAATGAAGCCACAAATCCGTGAAAATGAAGTGGGTGTGTTGCTCCAATAGGGCACATTACACCAAGTAACCTTACTATCTTTGGCAGTTCTTGACAAGAACTTCTTGTGAAGCTCAAATAACATTGATATGTATTTTTTTCGAATATAGGTACAGTAAACTATCCATAACTCGATGAAGGACCAACAACTTATAAAAATATTGAGTTACAGAACATACTGACACAGTATCCATCCAGCAAATAAAAAAAATGTTAATTTTACCCTTATTTCGACTATTATTGATGGATTGCCTTCGTTTAGCTCGAATGGGTTCTTCTGAATGTATAGTTTTTCAAGAGATGTTGGAAGTTCGAAATAATTTCGGTGGGTCACTGGGTCAGATCGGGTAAAAATAGCCCCAACCGCCTTTTAATCAACTTTTGCCCAACTAATTAGTAGAAGGTTCTATATATTCACATGTGTGTCGTTTGGACTCTTGTCGCCGCAATATATCTTCGTCTTCAAACATCGAATCATCTGTGCGTAATTCATCACCGGAATGCATGCCTGCTAGCCTCACGGAAGCTCCCAATCCACTCGTCACAGCCGAGCCATTCCTGCCAGCGACCAGCAGTCATCCCGGTCCTGTGTTCGATACTGGTGAAGGGGTCTTCCAACCCGTAGATGTAGGCAAGTACGAATCCAATTCGAGCAATCACCTCCCCTCATCGTCCATCACTTTCAGTCGTGACAATGCCAACGATATCTGGATCTACTACCAAAATGTGCGTGGGCTGAGGACGAAAATTGACAGCCTGTTACTAACAGCCACCGATTGCAACTTTGACGTTATTATGATGACCGAAACTGGACTGGACAACTGCATCACCTCACAACAGCTATTTGGTGCAGGCTTCAATGTTTTTCGGTGTGATCGAAGCCCTGCCAATAGTAGCAAGTCCCGCTTTGGTGGTGTTTTGATTGCTGTAGCACAACGATTTAGCAGTCGTGTTGTTCACACTGGAGCAAATATGTGCCTCTGCGATGATCAAAGGTAGGAAGATTATGATGTGCGTAATATATGTTCCACCGGACAAAAGCAATTTACCTTCGGGTTAAAGTCCCTCTCAAACAACAACAACAACAACGACAAAAGCAATGACGTAAACGTGATCAACGGACATGTTTCCGCAATGGAGGAACTCTGCGCGAAATGCACGATTGGTGATGCTGTCCTCATATAAGGTGATTATAACCAACCACGTATGCGCTGGTTTTTCATTGATAGCGTCATTCAATGCGACGGTTCTCAACTCCCATTGTCCAGTAGCACACTTCTGGATGGTATGAATTTTCTGTGCCTTGGTCAAAAGAATCTCGTCCAGAATTCACTTGATCACATTCTTGATTTGGTTTTTTGCCTGTCGGATTGTGAAGCGGAAGTAAATTCTTGTTCCATGCCATTGCTTCCCGTTGATTCTCACCACCCCCCGCTGGAGATCTCTCTACCATCCCGCATGGTGTATGACGATGCGCAGATGCGCACTGAAAATGAACGACCGCTTAACTTCCGTATGATTGATTTCGATGCTCTTTTGGCATATTTGTCAACAATTGATTGGAATGTCATTGTAATCACCGTTGATGTTGATGAAATTTTTTTTTTTTCTTTATTATTGAGATTTTCAGCCCTAGGCTGGTTCATCTCATGTGCATAATTGATGAAATTGACTTTGAGTCAATTTTCGTGGCAAGTTCAGCAACAAATTTGGAAATAGAAGAAGCCATGCGTGATGTTCCTTGTGATTTAGCTGACATAAGAACGTTCATGATACCTCCAGAAATGGTTTCACAGGCTGCAAAAAAGATAAAGAAGTCGTTTGTTCCGGGTCCTGATGGTTTACCTGCAGTTGTTATTTGCCGCTGCATCGCAGCTTAATCACAACCGTTAAGTGATATCTTCAATCGTTCATTCCAACAAGCAACATTTCCTCGTATCTGGAAACAATCGTATATGACGCCCGTTTTCAAGCGTGGTGACCGTCATAACGTTAGCAACTATCGTGGTATTACGAGCCTATCTGCTGTCTCGAAACTGTTCGAAACCATAGTATGTGGAGTTATGCTTGATGCAACCAAATGCTACATAACCAAGGATCAACACGGATTCATGCCCGGCCGTTCAGTTACAACAAATATGCTGAACTTCACGTCAAAGTGTATTATGAGTATGGAGAATAAAGCGCAAGTCGATGTAATTTACACCGATTTGAAGGCTGCGTTCGATAAAATTGACCACATGATACTCCTGCGCAAATTATCTCGACTTGGAACTTCTAATCAGCTCGTCTCTTGGCTGGAGTCGTACCTCACGGAACGGGAATTGCGGGTGAAGATTGATAGCTGCGTATCACCACCGTTCACGAACAAATCTGGCGTTCCGCAAGGTAGCAACCTTGAGCCGTTGCTGTTCGTACTGTTTTTTAACGATGCTGCTTCAGCTCTGGGCGATGGATACAAGCTTGTTTACGCTGACCATATGAAATTGTATATGGTAGTACGAACAGAAGACGATTGTTTGTGCCTGCTGCATTCACTGAATCTGTTTGCTGACTAGTGCCGTAGAAGTAAACTGGTACTAAGCATCGAGAAATGTCAGGTGATTACTTTTCACCGTATTGTGAATCCAATATTATTCGATTACCGTATTGAGGGCAATACTCTTATCTGGGGATTCAGCTAGACTCAAGATTGACATTCGACTTGCACCGTTCATCGATCATAACGAAGGCAACACGTCAGTTAGGATTCATCTCCAAAGTGGCGAGAGATTTTTCGGATCCTCATTGCTGGAAATCGCTATACTGTGCTCTTGTTCGTCCAATTCTTAAAAATGTGTCCATTGTATGGAATCCGTATCAAGTAACGTGGAGTCTGAGGATTGAAAGAATTCAAAAACGATTCGTTCGATCTGCCTTGAGGAACCTGCCGTGGAGAGATCCTGCCAACTTACTACCATATCCAGATAGGTGTAGGCTACTTGGACTTGATACCCTGGAACATCGACGGAAAATCCAGCAATCGCTGCTTGTGGCCAAAGTGTTGACCGGTGAAATTGATAGCCCAGAACTGTTGTCGCTGATCAACTTTCGAGTACCGAACCGATCCCTCCGGAACATGACGTTGCTGCAGCCAATATTTCATAGGACCGCGTTCGGGTATAATGAGCCTATAACTACCTGTATTCGTGAGTTTACGGCTGTTGAAGATTTGTTAAATTTTGACGAACCAACTGAACGATTTGCAAATCGAATTAGGTCTGTAGTAACTTAGTATAGTTTTTTATTCATTAAGACGAAATATTGTCAGATGAATTATTTTAAATACAAATACAAATACAAATAAATCTGACCCCGACTTAACTTATTTTTATACTTTTTGGCAACGGTCGTCATGTGAGAACTAAACAAACCAACTTTGGCCTTGGGTATTTTTATGATTATTTATGTAACCTCCTTAGAACCGGCCCAAGATTGGTCTATTTTATATTTCTTTTAAACTGTGAAATTAAGTGTTGAAATTCGTCTTTTTTAAAAGCCAACCCGCTTTTAAACTTTAGGTATTTCAGTTGAAACACAACTTGGTAAATATACTTTCATAGCTGCCTATTTGTCTTTTCAATGCTTTGGACAGCAAGTTAATTTACTCCAAACTGACTTGCGAAAATTGACTCGAAAATTGAAGTCATTTTTTTGTCATTGGTGACTTTAATGCCAAACATCGGTTATGGAATAATTCTCAAAGTAATTCCAACGGCAGACTTTTATTTCATGAGTGCTCTTCAGGATATTTCTCAATTCAATACCCTGATAGCCCTACATGTTTTTCCTCTCTTCCATCTACGATTGACTTGGTCTTAACCGACTCTAGTCATCTTTGTAGCCAACTTATTATTCATGCTGATTTTGATTCTGATCATGTCCCTGTTACATTTCAAATATCCCATGAAGCGATTCTCAATCCTATCAGCTCCACTTTCAATTATTAACGAACCGACTGGAATTTATATGAAACGTATGTTGACTCTAATCTTGATGTTAACATTTCTTTAGAAACTAAACTTGATATTGAAGTAAAATATGAATCCGTGATTAAAGACGATGATCTCAAACTCTTGATCCGTCTTAGCAACGTGAGGAGAAGGCAATTTCAACGCACTGGCGATTCTGCTATAAAAATTATATGGCAGGATTTGCAGAAAGAAATCAAGAAACGTTTTGCACAATTAAGGAACAAAAATTTTGAAAATAAAATAAAATAAAATAAAAGCCATGGTCCAATTGAGCCTGGCTCTAAGCCCTTTTGGAAATTAACTAAAATCTTGAAAAAACCTCAGAAGCCAATACCGGCATTGAAAGAGGAAAACAAATTATTACTAACTAATTGCGAAAAAGCTCAAAAACTTGCTATGCAGTTTGAAAGTGCGCACAATTTTAATTAAGGACTTACTAGTCCAATTGAAAATCAAGTTACTCAGGACTTCGAAAATATTCTCAATCAAGAGAACGTTTTTTAAAAATACCTGTGAGACTGATTTGGAAGAAGTGAGAACTATTATTAAAAAAAATCAAAAATATGAAGGCTCCTGGCGATGATGGAATTTTTTACATCTTTATCAAGAAACTTCCAGAAAGTAGCTTATCATTTTTAGTTGATATATTTAACAAATGTTTTCAATTAGCATATTTTCCTGACAAATGGAAAAATGCTAAGGTTGTTCCAATTTAAAAACCAGACAAAAATCCTGCAGAAGCTTCTAGCTATCGTCCAATCAGTTTGCTTTCCTCCATCAGTAAACTTTTTGAAAAGGTCATTTTGGACAGAATGATGATCCACATCAACGAAAATTCAATTTTTGCCAATGAACAGTTCGGATTCCGCCATGGACATTCGACCACTCATCAGCTTTTACGTGTAACAATTTTGATCCGTTCCAACAAATCTGAAGACTATTCTACTGGTTTTGCTCTTCTAGACATAGAAAAAACATTCGACAGTGTTTGGCATGAAGGTTTGATCGTAAAATTAAAAAACTTCTAACACAGAACACCAAGATATAAGAAATGAATATAATGTTTGAAATGATACTAATAGAGAAATAAAAAAAATTGTTCTCATAACAGTTTTAAACTTGTTCTTGTATTTTTATTATACAACATTTACTTTGACCGTAGATTAGTGGTCATAGTCTAAATCTGCTTCTCTGATTTGATCATGTATGAATTTTATTCCGAAGACACACAAGACGAGACCATCGTTAATCGATTCCTCGTGAAATTTTGCACAGAAATATAATAGCGCCTTCTAAAAGTTGCGTTTTTGAGTTCACATTTGCTCACTGTGCATCGGTCGTTGGTTTCGAATTGCTAATGACACTTGTGCGAATTTCCGTTCCGGGCGGCATGGAGGATGGGAGTGAATGAGCTTTGCTGGGAATCAGTTGATGTTGTTATGAAAGTTGATATTAATGATATTATCGATATCGAAGCTAATGGAGGGTGATAGAGGGAGGCTGTCAATGGATTATTATGCTTGATGGCGAGGGCGATCGGTGCGTGAGTGGGTTGGTGCGTTATTTAATATAAATATTCTTGTAAACATACCACGCAACAACAACATAATACAATTAAAAACCCAAAAATAGCTCCGGCCGTACCGACTACCCATGTTAAACGGATGAATAAAATTACACCGAAAATATTCTGTATACACGGCAGAAAGACACCGATCAGCGTGCCTGTGATATTTCGGGTTTTCGGTAGTCAAGTTGTCATTCCGTCAGCCAGGATTGGTAATAGAAGAGTGGGGATGATGGAGTTTTATCGGTTGATTAAGTTGATCATATTACACCACAAGGAGGAATCCGTTTCCCGTCATGTCAGTTACCATTTACCGGAAAAATGTTGCAGTATCACCCATCAGGTTAGGAGTGCAGTTAGGGGAAAGAGAGAAAGAAACAAAAGGAAAAACCAGTGTGAGCTTTTGCACCAATGTAAAATTGTTTCGTTATATTCATCATTTATTGTTATTGCTTCCGATAAATGCTCGTGGCGAAATATATCGATTCAAAGCTAGCTTTGTGTACGTGACAGCCACTCCGACCAGTAGATTACAACAAAATTCCAACTCAATTATATTAAAATTTGTCACAAATGCCACCTTTTTTCAAATTTCATTTAAGTTACACAAAATATTTTTTGTTATTTTAACTATTCACAAGCAATAATTATTACTTCTTTTACTAGAAAAGAAAAACTTGCTAACTGAGTAAAAAATCTGTTACAATTCTTTTGTAATCCACAGATCGGAACGATAACCAATATAAAATGCAATATTCATTATTTCAATATTTGACTTTCATTCGAAATTTGCTACCAGGCATTTATCGGTAGCATATACATCTTTCACCGAATTATTATGAAAAAAATAAATCCATTATAGGGGCATGCTCTGTACTTTTCTGGGCAAAAACTGAATTGAGGATCAATCGAAAAGCTTACCCATTCGGGCCGAGGGCTGGGCTGGTTTTGCATCCGGATCCGTTGCAGCAGGTATCGTGTTGGAGTAGTTTGCCAGGGACGAAATGAGCGTGGTGATTTGAGGTCGTTCCTGGATTTCCTCCTGCAAAAGATATGAAAAGTTATTGTTTTAGTTTTAATTTTGAATGAGTATTGGAAACAATCATATTAAGAATTTAAAAAAAATGTGTTCAAACTAAATAAAATAGAATTGATTGTATTGAATTATTTGAATGTCATCACGTTTTCTTCTTATGTAGGGGAACTGGGGGTAACTTGCCCATAGGTGGCAATACGCGCCACCCTTGATTTGGACGAACGATGTGTTATAGAATGCTCTTCTTCACTCAAGATTTTAGAAAATGGATAAAAATGCTTCTTCTTATATTTTTATTTGTTTTCCGTAAAAATAGTACAAAACGTATAAAATTTGTTTTCGCTATTTGCATTGCAATTTAAATCTCCTTACAATATCATTTCTTAGGAGTTTGAAATAAGTCCCCCAGGAATATTGGAAAACGTTCTCTTGATAGAGAATGCTACCGAAATCCTGAGTAACTTGATTTTCAGTTGGACTAGTTGGTCCTAAATTGAAATTGTACGCACTTTCACATTGCTTAGCAAGTTTCTTTGTCATCGAGTAGATGATGAAATTGACTCAAATATGGCGATAGCACAAATTTTCCGTTCAGTGGGGAACGTACCTCTGGAACTTGCCTTCTGATACCTGATAGATTCTGAACAACTTTCATTTCAAATGCCACGTGCTCCAGGTGCACAGAATTACTTAATCAGTACCACCATCCTCATTTTTCTCCACCGTAAGGCCATAAATCACCTGTTAAGGAAGGCACTTGAAGTGACTCTGCTTTTTGTAGCCTCCTCCAAATTACACGGGACCAGAAACATGCTTGCCATATCTACACTGGCTGGTGACTATGAGAAGGCAAGCGAAAAGCATTTCTCTCACACTTGGCTGCTGTTCTGGGTAGCCGAAAATTCCTCGTGAAAGATGTGACCATAAATTCTCATAATTATCAGCCTGGCGACGGTTTGGGGAACGGAAAAAAAGGTCACACTGTCAGCTGTTTTCTAAATGAGGTGTATAATTTGGTTGATGTCTTATTTTTCTGGCATTTTGCGATGAAAAGCTCTTTCGTAAAATTTTCATATGTATTCATATGTTTCATACATTTTAGCTGGTTGACAAGGTAACTCATTTCAAACGCAGGTTGCATCAAACGTTTGCTTTTCGTTCCTTACTGTCTGAGTTTCCATTTCCCAATTGGGATTCAATCCAATTTCTGCTGATACATTTCCCTGAAGAAGTTTGCATATATTTTCCTAAATTGCTCAGGTCCAACCTAGGTGCCATCCGGTCATAAAGGTTAAACGCTCTTTCATAATCTGCGAGAAATTCTGTAACTATGCACCAACCTTACCGCATCAGCATGCATGGACGTAGCCAGGATTATGATCATGGGGGCAAGCGACCTCAAAAATTCGTTCCTGAACGCCGTGTTTTAAAATTTGAAACCAAATCGTCGGCTCTCTTCTGGCTACACCCATGTGTCAGGGCAGCACACCCGGTCCTGAGGATAAATGAGGCGCTCAGCTTTCAAGTGCACTTTTGCGCTACCGACCATTTTCGATCTTCGGCGGAAGTTGCCTTTCTATGGGTATACAGCAAAAGATGCTGCAGTGGTGAGTCAACAAAACTTCAATTCCCTCTTTCCGCATCCAACTATTGCAGCAAAAAAAAAAAGGTTCCAGCTTTCAAGTGCCATCCATACCGGAGAAAACGTGCACGAGGCGCACTCGCTGTCCGCTCGATGAAAGTGTACATGGGAACGAAATGATCCCACTTTCATCGTTTCCAAGTGGAACCACTAATAGCAGAAAGAGCTACCGGATGGGAATCCCTTTTTGCCACTTCCCACTTGCCTTTCCAGGGCGACGACGCAAATATGGTGGTAGTGGATATTTTTATTAATAATAATGAAAAGATGGCAAACGGCGAAACGGACGCCGACAAGTGACGACACGACGGCCAAGTGGACACTAAATTAATAATGGCCAGACCACTACCATCGCTGCGTCGTCGTACGCTGCGCCGGAAAAAGTATCTAGATGGCCAATCATTCCACGTGCGCACACTGCACGTAATCGTAAACGAAGTGGAAAAGGATCCACTTGTTCGGGAAGTTGTCGGTTTGATTGTGCTATCAGTGCGTGGACTTAAGAGAAGGTACTTGGGATATTAATGTTTGATAGTGTTTGTTTCCATGATTGGAAATTCCATTAGCGGCAGACCTAATCATTGATATACTCTATGATAGTGGTAGAATAAGAATATCTAGTTCCGAAACTGTTGATTTTAGAAAAAAAAATTGTAGTGAACCATTTGAACTACAAGAAAAAAAAAAACTGAAAACAAATTTTATTTTTTATCATGTAAAGTTCAAAAACTATTAGAATTTATACTACAAAACATCCCAATTTTAATATTTTTAAATTTTCATCCCAGCATATTTATAGAAAACAGATTGTTGGAACAAAATTTTTTGGTAGAGAATTTTCAATAAAAGTTTTTCTAAAAGCAACTGTTAGTTGGTAAATGGGTGGTCATGGCGTACCATTGGTACCTCTCGTACCTGAAGGAGTAAAATAGGAGCCCAGCAACTCCTAACTCCTCGCGGTACTTGCCGGGGTACGAGCAACCTTAGAGAAGATCGGGTAATCAATCCCAATGGGAAATTTGGTCGTATGCTGACAGGGAAGGAGGGGGCGAGGTTGGCTTCTGTAAACCTGGAGCGTCTGTACTCCATGTTAGGAGCGGCTCACAACAGTGTCTGTTCCCCATGTCAGAGGCGGCTGATCATTGTCTGTGTGGCAGAAAAGGACTCTAAGCTAAACTACGCACTATGGCCCTCCGAACATTTAAGGCGAAGCCAAACCTCAAATTTTCAAGAGCACGAATCCGGAGAACCGAACATCCATTTAAGCTGAAAACTTTATCGATTGGTCACCACCAGCTCGTGAACGGGTGTTCGGTTTTCCAGATTCGTGCTCTTGAAAATTTGAAGTTTGGCTTCGATACATCTTCACCTTAAAGGGAATGGTCTTCCGGAAATCTAGGGAATTGGTGCCAGGCCCTACAAGCCAACCGTAAAAATACACCAGCACAGAAACGTCAACGAGAGAATACGGACCAGAACAGTCGGCATAGACCACAGCGATGGAAATGGACTAGCGATTGGAAACTCGGTACGTGGAACTGCAAATGTCTCAACTTCATCGGAAGCACACGCATACTCTCCGATGAACTGAAGAACCACGGTTTCGACATCGTAGCGCTGCAGGATGTGTGCTGGACAGGAGCTATGGTGTGAACGTTTAGAGGTAATCATACCATCTACCAGAGCTGCGACAACACACGTGAGTTGGGAACAGCTTCTATAGTTATGGGTGATATGCTAAGGCGCGTGATCGAGTGGTAGCCGATCAACGAAAGAATGTGCAAGTTGAGACTCAAAGGCCGGTTCTTCAACTTCAGCATCATAAACATGCATAGCCCTCACTCTGGAAGCACTGATGATGACAAGGACGCATTTTACGCGCAGCTCGAACGCGAGTACGAGCGCTGCCCAAGCCACGACGACAATATCATCATAGGTGATTTGAACGCTCAGATTGACCAGGAGGAGGAGTTCAGACCGACTTTTGCAAAGTTCAGACGAACGAAAACGGCTTACGACTAATTGATTAGGTCGCCTCCGAGAATATGACCATTCGTAGCACCGCCTTCCATGCCGATACCTGGAGATCATAACAGCAGAAAAAATCACAAATCTACCACGTTTTGATTGATGGACGACACTTCTCCGACATCGACTCTAATTACTATCTGGTGATGGTTAAACTGCGCCCAAAACTCTGCGTCGTTAACAACGTACGTTACCGACGGCCGCCTCTGTATGATCTAGATAGCTTAAGCAACCGGATTTCGCAACTGCATTCGAACAGCATCTCGAGGCTGCATTACCGGAAGAGGGTGAGCTGGATAAAGCCCCTCTTGAGGACTACTTGAGAACAGTGAAACCAGCCATCAACAATGCAGCTGAGAGCAACGTCAGGTACGACGGGGTATGATTGGTTCGACGAGGAATGTAAGCAGATTCTAGAAGAGAAGAATGCAGTGCGGGTGGTCATGCTGCAGCAAGGGACCTGGCAGAACGTGGAACGTTATAGATGGGAACGGCAACAGCAGACCTGCCTCTTTCGGGAGAAAAAACGCCGCTTGAAGGAGACGGAGTGAGAGGAGATGGAACAGTTGTGCCAGTCTCAAGAAACACGTAAGTTCTATCAGAAGCTCAACGCATCCCACAATGGCTTCGTGCCGCGAGCCGAGATGTGCAGGGATAAGAATGGGAGCATTTTGACGGACGAGCGTGAAGTGATCGAAAGGTGGAAGCAGCACTTCGACGTACACCTGAATGGCGCTGAAAGCACAGGCAATGAAGGACGGGACAACGGAAGAAATGCCTTTGTCAGTACTGCGGAGGATGGAAACCAACCAGCCCCCACTTTAAAGGAGGGCATTCACCATCAATAAAGCTGAACTCATAAAAATGGGTCCGAAGAGCCCGGCCATATGTCTGCACCGGCTGATAGGCACAATCTGGGAAACAGGACAGCTACCAGAGGAGTGGAAGGAAGAGGTCATATGTCCCATCTACAAGAAGGGTGACAAGTTCGATTGTAAGAACTTTCGAGTGATCACCATTCTAATTGCGGCCTACAAAGTATTATGCCAAATCATCTTCCATTGTCTGTCACTTATAAAAAACGAGTTCGTGGGAAGTTATCAAGCCGGCTTCGTTGACGGCCGATCGACAACGGATCAGATCTTTAATGTACGGCAAATTCTCCAAAAATGTCGTGAATACCAGATCCCAACGCATCACCTTTTCATCGATTCATCGATTTCAAGGCGGCATACGATAGAATCGACCACGTAGAGCTATAGAAAATCATGGACGAGAACAGCTTTCCCGAGAAGCTCACGAGACGGATAAGAGCGACGATGGAAGGTGTGCAAAATTGTGTGAATGTTTCAGGCAAACACTCCAGTTCGTTTGGATCCCCCTGGGGACTACAACAAGGTGATGGACTTTCATGCCAGTTGTTCAATATTGCGCTAGAAGATGTTATGCGGAGAGCCGAGGTACGATTTTCACGAGATTAAGTCGATTTGTTTGTTTCGTGGATTATATGGACATTGCCGGCCCAACATTTGAAAAGGTGGCAGATCAGTACATCCACGTGGAACGCGGGGTAGCAATAGTAGTCTTGTTCTTTCTGGCGTTACGTCCCCACTGGGACAGAGCCTGCTTCTCAGATTTGTGTTCTTATGAGCACTTCCACAGTTATTAACTGAGAGCTTACTATGCCGATGACCATTGTTGCATGTGTATATCGTGTGGCAGGTACGAAAATACTCTATGCCCTGGGAAGTCGAGAAAATGTTCAACCCGAAAAGATCCTCGACCGGTGGGATTCAAACCCACGACCCTCAGCTTGGTCTTGCTGAATAGCTGCGCGTTTACCGCTACGGCTATCTGGGCCCCTAAGCAGTAGTAGCAATAGTAGTACTGGTAGTGAATGTGTCCAAGATAAAGCACATAGTAGCCGAGCGTAACAAGGCTCACCTAGGAAGCGGTGTTTCGATAGACGGGGATACGTTCGAGGTGGTCGAAGAGCTCATCTAGCTTGGCTCCTTGCTGACGGCTTATAAAAACGTTATCCGTGAAATACGGAGGCTTATCATCAGTGGAAGTCGGGTCTGCTATGGAAACGTGGAAGATGCACGAGGAGGACCTGTAAGCACTTGGAGTCTTTGAACGTTGGGTTCTTAGGAAGATCTTTGGCGGCGTGCAGGAAAATAGTGTGTGGCAGTGAAAGATGAACCACGAGCTCGCCCTACTGTTGCAAGAATACCGGACAGCAACCCAGCAAATATATTGTTCGCTACGGATTCGATTGGTACAAGAAGGCGTGGAGAGCAGTATGCTAGGCCTGATCAGCCCAAGTGCACAACGATTTGGTGAGCGTGGAGCAGAACCGGAGATGGAGAAATGCCGCTACGAATCGAGTATTGTGGGTTGAAATTGTCGATTCAATGTTATTTGTTTAGACGTTAATGAAATAAATGATTTTTAAAGGAAGGATGATAAAGGAATTAATTGGAGATTTTTCCAAGGTATCCTTCAATAATTTCACCAGAAATCCAGGAATATCTCGCTATATAAAAATACAATTCCCAAAAAAAAAAAAAAAAAATATCAGATACCCCTTAATATTCTTCACAGAAATTTACCAAGGATCACTACGTCGTATAGCAGTCGAAAATCCCACCAAAAATTCTGATAATTTAAGTGGAAACAGAGCAGACTTTTATTTTGTTCTTAAACCAAGGATGCCAAGGATCAAATCGCTAACACACCAAAACATACCAATGGATACCTCCAGGAAAGGTCTTCGTTTCATTTTCAAGTTCACATTAAATAAAATTACCACAGATACGCTGCAAGTATTTTTGGATTTCAATCTCTCATTACCATAATGACATTAAAAGTATTTTTTTATCAGTAATTGTGTTATTGGAATTAACAAAACAAGATATATTTTAGGAATATTTGAATTATAAAAAATCTAAAACAAATAATAAAAGCTAAGTAAGAGATTCCGCATATTTAATCATCGATCAAGAAAAACCGTTCCTTCTCCTTGGTCCTTCGGAGACCTTCTGAGAAGTCGCTACGGCCCTCTAAGGGTCTTCAAAACTCGGTTGAAAACTAACAAAAATGAAAGTCCAATCTTTCTTACCATGCTTACCATATAAATAGTGTTCTGTGAAATTTTCAGTTTTCTAGGTGGTGATTTTAAGGTAGCCCAAAAATAATGTAGGTTTATATGGGAATTTCATGCAGAAAGATCCCAATGGTAGATCTCCTAGTTAATTTTATTACAGATTTTGAAAATTTATCATCATTCCTATGAAGACAATATTTTTTTTCTAATTATAATGCGGTTCATGTAAATTTTCTAATATTTTGAACCAAACGTGTGTTGAATTGATTGAGATATACACATTTCAATATTATTTAACAAATATCTGTTAAATTTTGCTTTCTCATGTGTTTTTGATGACAAGCGATAAGAAATATGTAACAATTGAGACTAAAATTGCTGTTGCACAAGGGTAGTCCAAAACCTTTTTGAATTTTCATAGTGTTTAAGCATCAAATTTTCAAAACTTTTAAACTGTCACTTTGTTACCCACTAAGTACTGTAACTAATAGCAAATGCCTCGAATGACATATTTCTACCGTTTGTGTGGTACGAGGAACGATTTTCATCATTATTTTCATACAATCCAACGTGTAATTTGATTTTCACCTCCAGAAAACCAACCCAAAAAACAAACAATACCCAAATACTCGTCAAAATCTTCTATTTTATACCTATGGACAATAAACGGTGAAATAACAACAATTTAACTCAATGCTAAACGAAAAGTTATTTCGGTTAAATGTCGAAGTGTTGCAAGTTACCACGTTACAGTTCTAACATTGACGTTTGGCCTCCTTTAAATCACCACCGAAGAAGCTGAAAATTCCACAGGACGCTCTTTTTATGATAGGGATGGTAAGGGAGATATGGGAGGTTGAATTTTCAAACATTTTTAAATTTTGAACCACCTTAGCGTCCACGGACCACCGGTTTGGAAGCTCTGACCTAACTAGCTGATATGATGATCATTGGCAGCACTTTCATCAATTAGCGGAAGGCTAAACGCATGAATTACTCAAAAAATAGGATTTTGTGAGGGGACGGACCTGGTGTAGGGGTTAGAACACACGTCTCTTACGCCTCCCAACCCCGAGATAGTCACTTATGATGTAAGAGCTGTTGTCACGACTTCTTCCGGAAGGGAAGTAAAGCTGTTGGTCCCGAGATGAACTAGCCACGGGATATAAATCTCGCTAATAAAGATAGAACAGGATTTTGATAATTTAGGATATAAAAAATTCAAAAATCTTTGATTTAAAGCGAATAAGGTATTTAAGAAAAGCCTACAGAGTACTTTGTTTGTTACTTACCGAGTATAGATACAGGTTAGCACCGACTTTTCCATCTTTGGACACGAATGGCTGCTCATCGGTGGGTTCACCTGCAAATGAACAAAAAAAAAAAAGCGAACGAATCTGCGGTTAGATAGTGAACAAAGAGAAATCGAAAACTATGCTTGCATGGTTTCTATTTTCTAACATTAGCCTTGAAAGCCTTTCACATAGTCATAACCGGGAAAAAGTACGAAAGGAATCGGTGAAAACCAAAGCCGATAGAATCCCAGTTTCACGCTTCAGTTGACATGTATGGTTGTGCAGATGCTGTGTTGTATTGAAAGTATCGAAGAAAAATGTTGATGGGCTTTCACAGGAAAGCGTGCTTAAGTGTTTGGGCCTCGATGATGACGAGAACAGGAAGAGAGTACGGTCGATATCCAGAAAGGGGTTTTACTTGGTAGAGAGAACGTGCCTTGTTGAATACGTGCATTTCTGAATGGTATATGAATGATACCTACTAGAAGCTGCAACAACAGCTGACTGACTAGTCAGTAGAGCCGGGTGTAAATCAATATTTTTTCTGGATGCAGCAATTGAAACGGAATGATTTGGCTGAAGCATTGGTAGAACTATTCACCAGTAATATCTCGCTTTACATATTACAAGATAATGAATTCTGAGTAGTCAACATTTCAAGCGAAATATTTACCATAAAAAGTACGAACACTAGTAATACAATTGCAGTGTTGGAGATAAAAAAGTAAACGAATGTTTATTTTCATACAAAATGATCATGTTTGGAGTCCTGTAGTTTTGTTTGTAATAATCCAAATGATATGGAATTTTGGCGGGCAGAACAGTACGTTGGCGGCTTATACATAATGGGAATAAGCTCATTGGGTTTCTTTATATCATTTTGAACCACCATGCGTCTCCATCATTTTTGATATCACTGAAATGAACGTTGGTTAGAATGCTTGCATAGTGCTACCACGTTAAAACCAGTTGGCCAAAATTGTATATGAACGTTTTCCCATGTACACAGTTAAAAATATGTTGTAAATTTAAGTTTATTTTCATGCACATATTTGGAGCATCAAAATAAACTGAAATGTCAACGAAAAATCGCTTAGTTTTCAATCGAATGCACTTTAAATTTACACTATCATGTAACATTTAAGCATCTTTGGTTGAAAACTAAACGAAATGTTGTAAAAATAGATGAATTTGGTTTATTTTTCCTCTATGCCTCAGTTTACACTACATTGGAATTTAAATATTTTTATCTGTGTAAGTACATTATGCATCGGATTTAATCATCTTTTTGCGATAATCTTTTTTTGTTTCCATCATTTTCCTAATGAATTTGATGTAAATTCCTTACGTCTACTTTGAAGATATGGGCGATTGCTAGATTATAGTAGAAAGAACAAAAGTGTGTTTGAAAACTAGGCTGACGAAATTAGGCCTACACTGCATAGGCGGTTTTCATATATGGTATACCAGCGTATTGAAATATTGAAAATTACTATTGATTGTGGGAACAGCTCAATAATTTTGCAGCCAATGATATGAACCTAATATGACTAATCTGGCACTGCTATTTCATTCCAATTGAAATCACTTATTTACCTAATACCCAGTTTATTTGGTTCATTTTGTTTAGAGCAAGCATGATCAATCTGCACTGAATGATGAAAACTGAAATATATGCCTTTCGATATTAATTTTCATCGGTACCAATGAAAGAGAGCTCCAGTTTCAATAACTGGGCACGATGAAAGCACGGTTCGGTTTGTGCATTTCAAATGAAAAATTCATCATTGATTGATTTTGTGCATTTTTGTATTCATACCAAACGAAAAGATAAACTAATTGATCGAGTTTATGTTGCCCTGGAGAGAGAGGCGGCGAAATGAGGTTATGAATGTTGTATGCTTTCATAATAAATAATTGACCTGTGAAATTGCTGAACAAAAAAAAAAAGAAATAAAAAAGCGAACACTACAATGATCAAGAGTTGGAGAACGGCAGCTAAAGAAACGAGCATTCAAAGAAGGGAAGCACTCTGTGTTTCATCAAACTTTCATTATTGAAAATTTAAATTGCGCTATAAAAATTAAAATTTACAGTAAAAATGTAAGAAAATACCTTCTAAATATAAAAAATAAGCTTCAATCAACCAAAATGCTTTCAATGGAACTAAGCTCTTAAAAATAAAAAAAAATCGTCAATGGAAACCAATAAAATCTTTATAATCGATAGACATTCATATGATTTTAATAGCTGTTTTCACCTTGAAAAATGTCCAATTCTGTACTACATATTTTCTTTTTTTTTGGAAAATATTAAGTTTGTTATGCTAATTTTCCATTTTGTATTCCTGTTTGCGTTTTCAATTTACATGAAAAAAAAATTGGTTATAATTATATTTTGAAATTTTTAATCGATAATTTATGGTGATGGTTGTCCATATCCAACGGTATGATAATATTTTTCCCCATTGGAGAACATTCGCAAGCTTGGTATGTGGAATGGTTGCCGTTCGATTGGATGCGTTGTCACGGTCGGATGCTTTTGCGTCGGATTAATCTGCGAACCGAAAACAACACGCACGCACGAACCCAAGGTGTTGGTACAAAGCTGGGAAAAACCACCAGCTTTGCGGAGTAACAACTGTTGTACAGCATAATGGGAAGCGACGACGACAGGCGACAGGCAACAGGGAGACAGGGATGTCATTATCATTTAAGGGTGACACGGAGCGGTTTTTGTTTTCGATGTTTGCGCAAATGGTTGAATGAACTTTGTAAAAATGAAAAATGATTGGAAATGGCCGCCTTTACTGTGGTGTTGCCGTGGTTGTTTGTTAAAGCTTGGTTGGCATTTATAATTAGATTGTTGTGTGTTTATAAGTCAGGCGTGCATTAATTGCGATTGAAATTTGAATATTAAAATGTGGTGTACAAGTAATCTCGGGGGATTTGGATGCTTTATGAAGGATTTGGTTGGGGTTTTCTAATGCTTTTAATTTCAATTATCAGCGAATTTTTAGGCGATTTTTTTCTCATATTATGGTTGGCATATAACAATTTTCACATTCGTATATCGTGTGGCAGGTACAATGATAATCTAAGCCCAGGGAAGTTAAGGAAATTTCCATTACGAAATGATCCTTGACGGTCCGGAAATCGAACCCAGACACCTTCAGCATGGCTTTGCTTTAAAGCCATAGACTCTTACCACTCTGCTAATTTAGGACCCAATATTAGGCAGAAAAATGTTAGATTTAAGTGTGAGATACGTCGTTTTGAAAAATTATGCTTGATTTATTATACATGACAGAGGCTCTTATTCATACAAATTCCTGATAAAAATGAGAACAATTGAGTTTGATTCAATTCCCATCTTCCTTATGAGGGGAATCAAGAATGGACCTATATCTACAGCTTCATTGAGACAAACACTCTGTGCATAACGGATATTACATTCCTTGAAACCAAAGAAGGCGATAACCTTTTACAACCCCATAGCAAACGTAATGGAAATTTTACGTTTCTTAACTTTTCAATTTTACAACCACCAATTGTACGATTTGTTGAACCTATCAAATTTTATTATTCTTCGGCGTTTTCTGCTGGAGTAAACGCCATCGAATCGAATGGCTCGTTTGGATTCCATTTTTTATTACGTTGACTGCAATCTGCCTACGAGCCTTATTCCTCCGAAGCCTTATTTGATTTCGTCCGTATCCACCGATCGACTCTAACCGAATAAAACACATATTAACCTAACGATTACATCATTAATCATCGCGTCGTTTTTGAATTTTTGGTGCCCTACTTTTGCTGTCGTCGTCCACGTTAACCCTTTCACGCCGACTTTAGAAGGGGTAACCTTTGTATTTTTTTTTGAAATCAGAATGTTTATTTTTCTGGCTAATACGTAGGGCCACAATTTGCATTAGTTTCTTAAGGCTTTTGAAACATTTTTGTGTTTTAAAGGTTTTTTTGAATGCCTGAGAAATCTCTCTCTCTCTTTTTGGCATTACGTCCTCACTAGGATGGAGCCTGCTTCTCAGCTAAGTGTTCTTATGAGCACTTCCAAAGTTATTAACTGAGAGCTTTCTTCGCCAAAGTTGCCAATTTCGCATTCGTATATCGTTTGGCAGGTACGACTATACTCTATGCCCAGGGAAGTCAAGAAAAGGACCGGGAATCGAATCCTTTCACCTTCAGAATGACTTTACTTTAAAGCCGCGGATTCTAACTACTCGGCTTATGAAGACCCCAATGCCTGAAACATGTTTAATCGATTTTAGACAGCGAAAAATTTCATTAAAATCGAGAATATACATTTGGGTATAAGAGGGTTAAAATTGCTGCATTACATATGTTTCCAATCAGTGGAACTCTTCATCAAGCGGAATCGGGTAACTGCAAATCGGCGAAAGCTCAATTTCACCCCAACCATCCAACGAGAAGACAACGTTCCTTCCTGTATGATGGTGATATGTTTCCTCCTCGGGAACGCAAATAATTCATAAAACGCTTAACCACCTCGTTCGGTCGTTTCGCCTCCTTATTTGCTGGTTGACTTCTGCCGGAGATTGGCCCATCCCTATCGTGGTGTCAGCGAGATCGGGGTAACACACAAAGCGAAATGCTCGCCGTAAATACGTATAAATAATCTTGTCGTCGTCGTCGTGGAAATGCGATACCGCTTCTCGGTGGAAACATTTCGCGGGGGATTTCATACTTGTACAGCAATCGTAATACATTTCGGTTGAAATTTGTTTGGGTAAGGGATTGGAGACTAATTTCGCCGACTTCGACCTTTGGTTTTATTTCTCATTCGGATGGTGAGATGTTAAGGGTGTAAGTATGTATCGCAGATATTAGGGTTTCATACTAGGAGATATCATTTTTTATGTGTTTTATCAGGAAAGGAAGAAGATTCTTTGCGTTGCAGTAGAGGCTTTTGACGCAAACAAGGATTTTGATTTGGAGAAATGCATCTGCAGAAAGATTATTGAATCGATTGCTATCAAAGGTTTACATTTCCTTTAAATATCTCCCATTTGATTATTCTTTTTCTTATTCTTGCCATTACGTCCTCACTGGAATAGAGCCTGCTTCTCAGCTTATTGTTCTTATGAGCACTTCCACAGATATTAACTGAGAGCTTTCTTTGCCAAAGTTGCCATTTTTGCATTCGTATGGCAGGAACGGTGATACTCTATGCCCAGGGAGGTCAAGGAAATTTCCACTACGAAAAGATCTTGGACCGACCGGAAATCGTACCCAGACACCTTCAGCATGGCTTTGCTTTGCAGCCGCGGAATCTAATCATTCGGCTAAGTAAGGCTGCGCATATTTCATGGCATGCTTATTAACACGCAGACTTGATTGCGTGAATATTAGAAGGATTAATCCTGATATTAGCGTGTAGGGTAAGTGTTCCCTTAGATGTGGGTGTTCCTATAGTTGCGGTAGTGCCGTTTTCACTGATTTCATTACATCAGCCACAAAACCGACACTGCCAATCGACGTATTGCTTTAAAACTGATGAAATATCACTAAAATTGCTAAAACTTTTTTTACTTGTACCAATAGTTGCGGTAAAGTGTTTCTATAGTGGAGGATCCCATATGAAAACAACGGATACCGCAACTATAGGAACACAAATTAAAAATATACCGCAACTAAAGGAACAGTGTACCAATAGTGGAGGTATTATTTATCACCGACATGCCGTGGATTACTGCGATAAAATCATTTTTCTCATTAAGTCAATGACCGTTACTTCCCGTTACAACATTAACGAGTACATTAATTGCGTTTCTTGACTTTAAGCGGTTACATGAAGTTCAATCGTGCTTAGCACCTCCACTATTGGTACATTTACCCTAGGTGGTATGAATAAAAATCGTTTAACTTTACTACATGTAACATCTATTCAAAAACCAGTGACAGTTAGACGATCAATAAGTAAACCACACATTGGTTGCTACGACCATCAGTTATGAAACCACAGACGTATTTGTTCGTACCGTGTGGATTGACCGTCGGACAGTGGAAGAGGTGTTCGTGCCTTTCAAGAGGGAGAGAGCAAGGATCGGGCTCACGATCATCACCACAAAAACGAAGTACATGATAGCTGGTGGTTAACGTGGGTCTGGACGTGTTAGTGGTAGCGAAATGGTGCTAGATAATGATAAGTTTGAAGGGGTGGAAGAATTTGTGTATCTTGGGACACTAGTGACATGCAATAATGATGTTACCCGCGAGGTGAAAAGACGTATTGCAGCTGCGAGTCCCGTAGCCTGCAAACGAAAACAAAACTCGCGTTATACAAGACACTGATCCTTCCGGTTGTCCTATATGGCCATGAATCATGAACATTGAAGGAAGTCAACCGAAGAGCTTTCGGGGTGTTTGAACGTAAAGTTCTGCGAACAATACTCGGCGGTTAACTAGAAAACGACATATGGCGGCGTCGCATGAATCACGAGTTGTACCAAGTGTATAAAGAGGTGGATATTGTCAAGCGCATAAAACACGGCACGGACGAGGCCGCCGACTTCGTGGAAGACCGCGTATATGATGGCTTTTTGCAGTTGAGGAGGACTTAAGGGCACTTAACGTTCAGGGCGGCTGGAAGCGATTGGCCCAAGACCGAGCCCAGTGAAGAAGACTCATACATTCGGCGCAGATTCATCGTAGCGAATTGTAGCCCATCAAGTAAGTAGTAAATTCGTCTGGGGACATGTCATAGATCATCATGAAGAGTATAGTTACCATTAGGTGTCCCTTTGGTTTAATACACGCTTTATTCCTCAAAACTTTCAAAATATTCATAGTATGTGTGCAAAAATAGAAAGCAGGAACTTCAAGTTGGCATGAAACTTGCTGAGTGATTTGCGTAGAATGGAGGTTTTTAGGGTGAAAGTGGACTAAAATTTGGTTATAACGTTTTATCGATAAGAGATAAAAGGTTTTCGTGTTCAGCAAAAATGTGTATTTTATCGTTCCAAACAACTTTGTGGAAGATGCAAAAATATGGGAATCATTCAATTAGAAAGTTATGTACAAAAAACAACCGCGAATAAATATGAATTTTGCGTCTTCGGAAGAAATGTTTGTAATTACATACTCTACAACTTTGCCGAAGACTTGAAATCTCTAACTTAATTATTTGAAAAAAAAAACATTTTTTTTTTATCTCACTTTTAGGTGGATTGATCATCCAACTCACGATATGAAAAGAAACTTTTTTCAATATCAAGAAACGTTATCGAAGATACCAAACATTTAGAACACATAGTTTTGAAGTTATTCTTATTTGATCGTGAAATTGATGAAATAAATCACTGTGCTGCGTAGCCGCAAATCCATTAACATTATATCACGTAAACGATATTATTAAGGTGAATATGAATCGAAGCCATACCTCAAATTTTCAAGAGCACAAATCAGGAGAATCAAACATCCGTTTAAGCTGAAAACTTAATCGATTGGTCACTAACTGGCGGTGATCAATCGATTATGTGTTCAGCACAACCGAGTGTTCGGTTCTCCAGATTTGTGGTCTTGAAAATTGTAATTTTGGCTTCGATTCATCTTCACCTTAACGTTAACAAAATTAACTTATATGGAGATTTCAGTGTACTGTATTGGGACGCTTTGCCAAATCATTTTTACTCGACAACCTTTTCGCTTTCCAATCTTTTGTTACTTGGTACATGCTACAGAAAAATCCTAAATGAAGAGAAATGGTCTATTGGCAAATACACATTGACTATCATGCGTGAATCCTATCTTACCCAAATCTATAAAGGATTCCTTTTGGACCCTCGGTTGGATAACCCTTTCCCAGAATCAAGTCTCAGGACAATTATCTATACAAAGCCTCGCAAACTCGACCGGTAGCTGACGCATGGAAAATAAAGCATAATAAATAATTTGAAAAATCGACCCATTCTAGAGAGCATGTAAGGCATCGGAATAAGAGCTACCATCGGGAAGGCGAATCAAAGCTTCGAGAAAATTCTTTAGGCAATCGAACCTGTACCAGTTAAAAGCTTCGTTCGGTTATTTTAGATTGTTGCTGTGTACCGTCTTGTCTCAAAGTCCGAACATGACTCATATTCCGAACACTCAATTTTTTATTTCTCTGCAGGATTAACCTATTGTGTATGATTCAAGTTCCTTACATTTATTAGTTTTGGAAAAATCAATTCTTACCTTTGAAATCGACACTGTTTGCAACATGAGTCATGTTCGGAATTTGAGACAAAACGGTACATCCGATGGGGTACCGAATCAAATGAAATTTTGCCCCTTTGTTCTTTGGTTCCGGACTATCATCGCATAGTGAACAAGCAAGTCCTGCATTAGGTTTGAAACTGCTCCGGTGGGGGGGTGGTTAGAGACCCGGTGATTCTAGTGGAATGGGTAACGAGATTCTTATGCTCTTCGATGTTTGCAAGGCCACTAGACCGATTCGTTATTGCTCTCTTTATTAGCTTAGGAGGTACTTTCGGGATGCGAATGGTAGTTTTCTAACGTCGTGTAGTTGAGCTTTTGTTTTCTGTTCTAGAGTATCAAAGTCAATTATCATTGAATAAGAGCCATAAAGAGTTCAATTCTAAGATGATGGAATTGGTAAGTTTGTTCGTATAGGGTATTGGAAACTTAAGGATTTTTATGAGTTTTCATTAGCCTAGTGGTAAAGTCCACGGCTTCAAAGCAATGTATTGATCGTTTTCCTTTTTAGAAAGAATATAAAACCTTCAAAGCTAATCGAATTAAACAAGATAGACTGCAGACATTCTGATCCAACGCCCATCAGAGCAACGTAAATCTGAATTAAAATGACACACCTTTGAACCGGTTAGGGAGACACCTTCAATAGACATCATGACGTGACTGCGCGAACGTGCATGTTATCATAATGAATTCCTAATGTTCTCAGAATGTCCGCTTCGGGACGTATAAGACGAACACGCAAAAAATAACGCAAATCTCAGTGAAAATTCCATCAGAATCGTCCAGATTCTGATTCCAACCAAGTTGTCAAAACCACGCACATGCCATTCTTTCGGCTCGTCTCTCACTTTTTCAGACCCACAGACCGTACCTCGAAACCGGCCGACCAGCCACGTCGCGATGACTAGGCTGCCTTCTTTTGACAGCGCAATCTGAAATATTAACTCGGTGACTTTTCGTGAGCGAATCAACTCAAAAGTCGCAGACGGAATGCCACGTGGCTGGAAAATTCATGGGATGATCTGGGCGGACCCGTCGCACCGAGGAGTAACAAGAGTAAATTCGTAGTCATAATTTCAAATTTGGGTCTTCCTTAGCCGAGTGGTATTAGAGTCCGCGGCTACACAGCCATGCTGAAGGTGTCTGGGTTCGATTCCCGGTCGGTCCAGGATCTTTTCGTAATGGAAATTTCCTTGACTTCCCTGGGCATAGAGTATAATCGTACCTGCCACACGATATACGAATGCGAAAATGACAACTTAGGCAAAGAAAGCTCTCAGTAAATAACTGTGGAAGTGCTCTTAGAACACTAAGCTGTTCGAGTGAGGACGTAATGCCAAGAAGAAGAAGATGGCTTCAAAAGTTTATTTTTGCCAAAATTAGGACATAGGGAGATCATTGAGGGCAGAAAATAATGTTGACCATGATTTACCCTAATTACTCCTGTGTGCGTCGCCGTTGGCTGACGTGGAACTTGATATACCGGATGTGTGTTTGTGTTAGCGTGTAAAAAACGTTCGCATTTTCATTGGCGCGAGACTTTCGTCTTTCGGTCATTTGGAAGAAACGGATCGTGCTCCGCATTAATGAATGGAAAATTACGTTGGACGATAATCGCCCCGTCCGAATGCTGATTGCGCTGCGGGACCACTACTAGACCAGCGAGCCAATTTACTGGAGTCGTGTTTGAAGTTTCAATTACCAACCGTATTCTTGCTCGGTGTTCATTTTTCATAAGTCTATTCGGTGCTTCGCATGAAGAGTAGAACGCAGGGCCGCAGCTTTGAATGCACAAAACGAATAAAAAAAATGTACAAAAGGAGCTTAATCATCTGCAGACCTTGAAACAACAGCAGCAGATATAGCGCTGTCTTTTTCCGCTATTCGCTGATCTCTTGAAGCCAGAATAGTAGACTGCTGCACACTGCTGTTAATAAAAGCTCAATTTATGCGAAGGGATTCCATTTCTTTCTTGGAGCATCAGGGTTGAACAGCTACCGGGAAAATGGAATTAAATATTCAAAACACGTTTGGTGGGCTACGTTTTGCACTTTAAACTGGCGTTTAGAGACGTGTGGGTAGTCATAATCCCAAGTGGCGTTTTGTAGAAAAGTTGACGTGTAGCATTTTGTGAGAATTAACTTCAAAAACGAGAGACTTCAGAATGAATGATTAAAGGATTAAAAAACTTATTTTGTAGTCACCAGTTATTCATACAATTGAGATTTACAGGTATATCCGTAGTTGTGAACGCGCAGTTATTGAGCATGGTTGGTTCGGAATCGGTTGACTAAGGATGTTTTTAAGTTAAAAGTTTTCTCGATTTCCTACGGCCTGTTATACGATATAAAATGCAAAACAGGTCAATCGGTTAAGGAAGCTCTTATTTTCTTACTGTGGAAGTAATTACAGAACACAGAGCTGAGAAGCTGGCTTTGTCCCAGTAAGGACGTAAAGCCATGAAGAACTCAAAAGCTCACATAGCCACATATTTGAAAAGTTCTGATAGCAATTTTAGAAATTACCTTAGATGATCAACATGTATCTTGAGGATACCGGAGCAAGTTGAAACGGGTGGTACATAATGAAATGCAAAGTTTTGAACTTGATGTCGATAAATGTGAGGAGATTATTCTTCCCTAAAAAAATGTTTCATTTGTTAACATTTCGTTACTGTCGTTATATTCTTTATCTTTATAAAATTTTACTGAGCTATCTTACTATTTTATCTGACCTCAGACTTGTGACTTATACTAAGTAACCCTCAATAGGCGTGAATGACATTTTTGCGCTCTTTTGCTCATATCCATTGACCTAATTAATCAATTCTCAACATTTCAACAGTTTTTTTGCAGGGGATTAGTTGCACCTTCAAATGCATCTTCAAAGATTTGGATACCGGTGCGAAACATCGAATGACACTGTTTCAGCAAATTCAAACTTTTTGAGGTGAAATTTTGACATTCTGGAAATATGGGGGCTAATATGAGTTTTGTTCAGTAGCCCCGGTACTTGATTCCGGAATTTTATTCCATTTTTTTTTAACAAAATATGAATTGACATATACATGAAGACTTCGTAAAGGTAAAACTCTCGCAAGCTAAATTTGAGTATTTTGGATGGATTGGATCACTGTGCTATATAGTTTTACTAATCAAGTTCCAATGTATTTTTTTTTAAATTTTTGATTCCTTTGAGAATCCTGAAAGGAAGGATGGAATCCCAGGTGTTTTCTGATCAATTCTCTCAAGGATCTCTCAAAACCCTCACAGAATTCTCATCAGCCTCCTCTTATGATTCTCAGTGGATTCATCGCAGGATTCATATAAGATGCTTCGCAGGATTCTCATCAGATCATGATTCTAACCAATATTCTCGCAGGATACTCATAAGAATCATCGCAGGATCATCTTCCATCTTCATGAAAAAGACAAGCAGTTCATCTTCAAACGGTTTCAAAACAAAAACGCGAAATAAATCGATAAAAATTTGCTATTAATATGGTTTTTGCTTTGTTTTGATCATCCTTTTCTATTCCGACTGCCTGCTGTTACGAACAATGCGTTCGGTAGTTTATTTTACAATACGTTCGGTAATAATTCACGAGCATATTGTATTTTTTTGACAGCTGCGAGTCGATTGCAATTACAGATTGTTCGGTAATCCTTAACTTTACCGAAAGCATTACCGAGCGCTCAGAGGTTTATATTTCGGTAAAAAAATTACCGGAGTCGGTGATATTTTCTAAGTGTGTATATCGTGTGGCAGGTACGAAGATACTCTATGCCCTGGGAATAGAGAAAATTTCCTTTACAAAAACATCCTTGACCAGCGGGATTCGAATCCACGACCCTCAGCATGGTCATGCTAAATAGCTGCGCGTTTACCGCTACAGCTATCTGGGTCCCCAATCAGCGAGATTGAGGTTATTGATATTTTTTAATTGAAAACTACTAAGATGTTAACGGTAACGGTGCAAAAATGATAAATTTAAATAGTTGAAATACCAACTGATAACTATGCTTTCGTTCATAATCAAAAATACTTTCAGAAACAATTTATTGAAATGCCAAATCATATTACACCATTCCCCCAACCCCCTCTCATCTTGCTCAGCATAAGCCCGCTTCATGGACAAGAGGAAATATCGTCCAATAAAAAAATGAATGTTTGCGAACAAAGCAGTGTCTCCATCTGCCGATCATTCGAGCTGAGCTCATATCTGGCGAAGCAAATTATTCGTATCGTGGAATCGACGACAATATCCCGGAAGCAGCATTCCATGCATACAAAACGTTTCATCAATCGGGAAGCAGTTTGGGAAGTTCATCATTGGAAATCAACCGACCTCAAACCAACCCATCAGGATCAGGATTCGGACCGGTTTCGCTTCAAATGGTGCAAGTTTTGCTGTGACCCGGTGTGGTTGTGCCAATCAGGAAGTTTATCAGCATGGACATTGATGAAAAATTCCAAACATACCGGCAGTAGAGTTCGGTTCGATGCCCGCTTGCCACAGTTGAGTGCTGCATTGGTCTTCGAGCGGAACCCCACAACAGAACCAAGCACAATCAATTTTATCGCCCTAATTGTGATTGTGTGTGTGCGGGACGAATTTGCAGTTCGTTAGAGAACGGGGACCCATTGGATGCGTTTGAGCTAACGTTCAGAAATGCAAATAGTTTTGCGCAGTTGACCTTCTGCGTCCGGTGTCCTCTGTTCGTCAAAACTAGTTACCTGCTAGCCGGTAGAGTACAGTGGGGCAAAAGTGTCTTTTTAAGATTTTTAGCACAAATCAAAACCTTTTTTCGGTAGTATCATTTCAAATCATTTTTCTTATATCTAGGTGTTCTGTGTAAAGTAACACTATCATTCTTTCTTGGTAGAACTAAATCAAGCTAATATTAAAATTTTGTTATTAATATTTAACATTTCATTTTCCGTAGCAATTCAGATTTTTTACAGGTTAGTTGATTTTACCAATTGAAAAGAAACGCCTTCAATTAACTTAACCTAACTAAACCTAACCCATTTATTGTAGCATTAGAAAATTGCAATTCATCAACAACAAAATTTTTTGAGGAAATTTCCCCAAGTTAGTTTGAAGCAAAAAATTTGCTGTGATTGTTTTATATCTTTTTTAATTTTTAGAAATAAATAATATTTTGACAAAAATGTACTCAGAAAAATTAGATGAAAGTTCCACTGTGTGGTATTTACTTCTTTCTAACTGCTTTTTATGAAAATATTGATTATACAACCGAAATCCAAATTGTGCCCCACCTTACTCTATGGTTGCAAAGCTCCGGGCTGTTTCTAGCTGGCAGCCAGAAGTCATGCCGAAGCATCGTAATCAGCAGCGCCGTCCTCCAGGCTGATGCCATTTGAGAAAGCTTTGCCGCCAACTCGACGAACAGCGAGGTGCAATAGACCGGATTCAAATCGGCAAAACGGAATGCACTCGCGCTCCACTGATGGAGTGACATCATTAGTGAAAATTATAATGATTCTGCGTTTTCGGGAAGCAGATTAGGAGACTACTGGTTGAAAGGGATGGAGAGTGAAGGTGGAAAGGTGATGTTCATCGACTGTGATTATGCAGTGAAAAGTGCGATGCTTGTGCTTACTGTTTGATGTGAATGGGACTATAATGAGTAAGCTTAGCTCGTTTGGGACGTATATGGGTAAAATTGATGAGTAAACATTATCTATGATTTGAAGTAGAAAGCTGCATTGAGCTAAGTGTTTAATAAGCATGCTTCGAGTTTCACGTGAATATTATACAAATATGCTTTTAAACTGATAATTGCATCAGACATCAGCAGGATCATTCTAGATAAATTTTGACCATTCAGATCTCTCAAGATAGTAGTTGATTCTTTTTTTGTTATAAGAACCTGATTTTGTATTAGTATAGATTTACTTTTTACCAGTTCCGATCAATCACGGAGTAGCAACCATTGACATTTAGAGTAGGGCAGTTCAAAGTTAAAAAAGTTGAAAATCCAATCTCCCATATCTGGCTTATCATCCTTATCATAAATATAGTGTTCTGTGAAATACTCAGCTTTCTAGGTGGTGATTTAAAGGTGGCCCAAAGCCGATGAAGGTTTATATGAAAATTACCATGGAGAAATTTTGAAAAAAAAGTCCAAACATGTTAGTACTCTAATGAAAGTAAAAACATATCATCTCATAGAAAACTCTTTCTTAAAACCCTAATGATGAATGTTGCTGAAGAAACAACTCCCTTTTCAGCTAATTTTATTTGAGATTTTTGTATATGTTTGCAGGGCTATAATCCCATCTGAAGCTAAATTATAGCAAACAAACTCATTAATATCTCTTCTCCTATCCGTCAGATTGAATTGCTCCCTTCAGTAAATTTATTTATTAAGGTTTGAAGAATGAGTTTTGACTATAGGATAATAAGTTTGTACTTACATTCCAATACTAACGTGTTTGGAATATTTTCCAAAAATCTCCATAGTAATTTCCATATAAACCTACATCGTCTGGCCCACCTTTAAACCACCACCTAAGGAGCTGAAAATTTTACAGAGCGCTATGTTTATGATAAGGATGATAAGGCAGATATGGGAGATTGGATTTTCAACCTTTTTTAAATTTTGAACTGCCCTACTCTACATGTCAATGGTTGCTACTCCGTGATTGATCGGAACTGATTATTAGTAAGTTATTAGTGAGTCTATTAGTAAGGGGGTAGAAGGATCTGGAAGTCACCATTGTTCGGTAATGACCTGTTCTAAGAAACCGACCTCCGACATACGTTATGGTGCACGAAACAAGTTATCTATAGATTATTTCTTGTACATTTGCACAAACTCATGATATTCATGAAGTTTTCCAGACAGAGGGGTGTCAGCGTCTGAGTGTTTCAAAATAGGAACTCTAGTAGCTTCCTGCCTAAGCATGATCAGAGATAGAGATCAAACAGGATCTAGGAAATACTCGAAAAGGCCTTATAACGATTCCTCAGAAAATCCAATCAAACATTTTTCTTAGGGTATATATAACAATTATTTCAGGCTTCAAACGAATTCCGGCAATTTCCGATATGTTTCCAGGGATATCCAAAACGCTTTATGATTATACGTTTACATGGGACTTCCTTTAGATTTTCATAGGGTCTCTAAGAGCATTATAAAGCTTTGTAAAAGGCCTCAAGAAGTAACAAAACTTTTTAAAAAATTACAAAGGGATTCGAAAAGGAGAATTTATAAAAGTTTTTAGAGGCTCTCGAGCGGTTCACGGGGGTTTCCACGGGAATAGAAGTTTCCAGGACTTACTAAGAGGTTCTGATCGGTTTCAGTGAAATTCTAGAGGTTTCTAAAAGGTTTATAAGTAATCTCTTGAGGTTTCAATACCGTTCACCACGGTTACCACAGGATTCCAAGAAATTCTTAGAGGTTCTCAAGGTTTGCCAAAAGGTTGTGATGAGATCTTTTTGCTTTCCAAAAGGCTTTTGAGAGATTCACAAAAAGCATTTTAAGATTCCCACAGATTTCCAGGAATTCTTCGAGATTCTCAAGCGTTCATCAATGGTTTTCAAATACTTACTGATGGGCTCGCAGGGAGTGTTTCGAGAAATTCTACGAGAGGTTCACAAAAGTTCCCATCGAATTCCAAAAAGCTCGTTAAAGTTTCCAGGGGCTAAAGTCTACACGGGTAGAAATCAGAATCCAAAAACATGATTATGACTCATGATATCATGATTCCAGTGTGTTTTCATCTTACGAAAATACACCATGATTTGGACTCATGATATCATGAGTCAAATTGCCGTAACGCAACACACGCGTTAGGTTTTTGATGCTGATTGCTCGGAATCATGATTCAAATGCCAAAAAATGCTGAGTCGCTCATCCGTTTATGATCGACAAAATAAAAAAAATAAAAAACAGCATACATATACTGACCTAACCAATTTATGAATTTCATGATTTGTAAATCATGATTTGGGGATCATATTTTTATCCGTGTACGCCTGGAGAGGGCTAACTTCACCGTCGGACACTATGCTGAGTAGCACTGATCGCAACAAATCAACTGCTTTGGGTCTTCGAGCGCCAGTAAACCGCAATTGCTGGTCAACCTGGAGAGATCGAGAAGTAGCGAATTGACAAACAGTTACTGCACAGCAACGTAATGTAGTTAGGTTGTGCAGGATTTGGTGTGGTTTCGGCCAATGGGCAAAATGAGTTGTCATAGACACATCGTTGAAATGTTGTAGTGAGCAGCGTGTTTGGGGCTCTTAGCAACATATTGGGACATTTTAAGAACTACTGGGAAACTCTGAAAACCATTCAGGAACCTCGTTGGAACTTTATTGGAATTTGTAGCAACTACAGTCAGTGACATAAGTTTGTAACCAAATGCTGTTTTTCCATACAAAATGCCCAAGTTTGGGGTGCTGTAGCTCAGCTTCTGGTAGTTCGAATTTGCTGAAATTTGGATGACGAATTACAAAATGGATAGAATTGGCCTCATACCACTCCAGGACACCTTTAGAATAGTGGCATGATGCCAAATCTGGCCAAAATAGCGGAGCTTCGTCGTGCTGCTGCAAGAACGGCAAAAGGCGCTTCTCGAGGCACTCAGACTTGTAAATCTCGTCATTTACTGTGCCCTTTGTCACGAAAGGCTCACTCCTCAGTTCGCAAGAGCAGATGGCCTGCCAAATGAGATATTTGGAGGCGAACTTCGACGTTTTCTTCTTCTTAAATTTGTCGTCCACATCGAACTTGCTCTTGCCGGTAAAAAACTCCATCCCCGGAATTTGCTTAAAATCGGCTTTTATATACGTTACGTCGTTATCACACAGCAGCCATATTTTGTAGAGCTTCCGTGCTTGAGTTTTAGCCGTCGATTGTTGCCGTTCATCGTGGTTTGGGAAGTTCTGTACCTGGTATGTATGTAGTCCAGCTCACTTCTTTGCATTCTGCACGTAGCTCTACGACATGCCGATTTTTTTTAGCCAAATCACGGCTTGAGACGTTGGGATTTGCTTCAATCATCCGCTTCACCTTTCCCTCCGTCTTTTTGTTCTCCGGTCCCGGTTTTCTTCCAGCTCCTTTGCCGTGGTCCAACGTCAACCGCTCCTGGAACCGCTTCAACACTCCGGAGACGGTTGAACGGTGAATGTTCAACATTTTTCCCAACTGCCGGTGCAACAGGTCAGGAAATTCCAGGTGTTTGGAAAGAATTTGTTCTCTCGACTCGCGTTGGTTCACCTCCATTTTCATTGAATCGAATAACACGACTTCGAGTTTGACAGCATGTAAACAATACACATCAATGAGAAAGTGTGAAAATTTGGTTGATTTTAAATTTGGTAGAAAAGTTATGCCTTTTTGAATGTGTCGCATTAATTTCGTGTTCGCCCTTTACGAGCGTGCTGCTTACGCAAGTACAAAAACTGCACTATTTACGTCTTGCGCTTTCTGGATAAGCAGCTCGAATCATTTCTTCATTCGAGATTTCAGCCAACAGGCTGGAACGTTTCGAAAACCCAAGCTTATTAGTGAAGCGACACATGTCTGCTTCGCTTTTGATTCCTTCACTGACTCGAAGGGGTTGAGAACCACTGGAATTTTTTCTCTGGTCGAGTGACTGAACCAATGTCTCGACCCCGTTACACTCCGTGAGTGGGAGACACAAGTTTCCAAAGATGGCGAATATCCAAAGTCTCAAGAACTTCTAGAGTTTATCCACGAATCGTTTCTCACGTTGCTTTGGACTATGTTCCCAAATGCGTTAGCTGCAAGCAGACACATTTCCTGTTCCAGTGTGAACAACTTCGAAGCTCTCTCCCCAATAACGGTTCGAAGCTGAGAAGAAGCACGGCCTGTGTCTTAACTGTCTGAATGGAACATATCAAGCGAGGGATTGCTTCAGCGATTCCTGTAAAAGTTGTGTAAGGAAATGTAACTCGTTACTACATGTGCCACCGGTTTCGTCAGTTCCTGGTTCTCCGCCAGCAACAACATCGAGTAGATCCGCAGAAGCAAGCAATTCGCAATCCGTGTCAAACGTCGCATTTCTTTTCGAAAGTTGTCAAAAGCTCTTCGTCGGAAGAGCTCGCCGTTGCCTCTCCATCTGTCTCGTCGTCGGTTCGTTTGAAGTCGTCGTGCGATAATCCTTTCCCAAGTTCGTCGGTTGATTTCGTTGCCAATTCTCCATTCACTTCCTGTCAAAGTGCAGAAGTTACTACCCAACCTCGTCAGTCAACGGTTATTCTGTCAACTGCAGTGATAAAAGTGAAAGATGCAGATAATTAGTATGTTAGCGCCAGAGCCTTATTGGATAATGGATCACAGCCAAGTTTCATCTCTGAATCACTGTATCAAAAACTTCGTTTGAAGTGAACAAAATTGAATTCGCCGGTCAATGGAATCAGACAATCCGTCGCCAATGCACACTACGCTGTGACACTATCGCTCAAATCTTGTTTCGAAACCTACGCTGCTCAATTAGATTGCCTGGTATTGGCCAAGCTACCCGTTGCACTGCTCAGTCACGACATCGACGTCTCTCGCTGGAGAACCTTAAGAAATCTTCCTCACTGATCCACAGTTCCACATCAGTCAAGATGTGGACATCATCATCGGAGCTGCTCTGTTCTGGAACAAGATCAAATCTTGCCCACTTATGGGATTCAATCTGCTTTGAAGATCGGCTCGATACTCAGCTTCAGCGATTTAGGGAAATTGAATATACTCCAGATGAACAATACTGCGAAGATCTTTTCCAAAGCATTGTCGCTCGTGACAATTCAGGTCGCTATGTCGTTCGTCTTCCCCTCAAGGAAGAAAATACTGTCGATGCTTGGAGATTTTTTTTTTTTTTTTACATAAAATTTGTTTATTGATCAAAGAGTAAAAAGTAATTACAAAATAATTTCTTATACTGCATTATCGATTTCAAATTCTAGTGAATCTACATCTATTACATTATTATTGTCCATAATAAAGACGACGTAACTTGCAAACATTTTAAGTATTTTAGTTTTCTTCCATCTTGCTACATTTCTTAGGGAAGGTTTCAACAAATCCTCTATAGAAAGTCTGCGCCATCCATTGAGCAAAGTAGATATCTTCCGCTGTAGTAGTCTCCAAGCTGCCTCTACACGAACGCACGTACCCAATTTATGCTCTAATGTTTCGCACGGCTCGGTACAATGTAAGCAGTTTTCACCGTCGGCTCTGTTAGTTCGATGCATGAGTTTTCGATGATTAAGCTTCCCGTTTACGAGAAGGAACAGCAAACTTCGATTCCCCGAGGACAACTGCTTGGATGCAATATTTCGCCAGATTTGCGGCCAGCTGGCTGCAGGATAGTCACGTGAAATTTTCGGTTCATCGGTTTGGCTGATATAGAAGTTGTGGATGGCGCCGACTGAAACGTTTTGCTGAATTTGAAGAGGAAGTAAAGGAAAATTGGATAGGATTTGCTTTAGACAAGGACAATCTGCGGGAGGGTTGGGAATTGCATGGGAAATAAAGGAACTATAAAAAGGAGTAGAGTCGATTTCACGGATATGTCGGTTGATCAGCAAAGCCTTGCATTTTAGAGTTGGCAGTTGCAATTTCAATCCACCTCCTTCTACATTGCGGGACAATTGCAGCATTGGTACCCTGGCTGGAATACCACGCCACAGAAAAGATCCCATCGCAGCAGTCAGTTTTGCTGTGTGCACAGCAGCCGGCGTGAGCAACGATGCGAGGTACCATATTTTCGATGTGATAAACACATTTAGTAGAGTCACTTTCTGTTGTAGCGTGAGCGCCCGTTGTGAGTGCAGATATATTTGACGAGCAAAATTGCCAACGAGCGCATCCCAATTCAACTTGTTCATAAGCCGAATGGAGTTGGCAAAGGTGACTCCTAGAATTCGAACGGTGTTCTCACAACGCATCCAAGGCACTTTGAGTGGCGCATTGTCAGTGTAACCCACTGATACAGACGTTGACTTTGCTAGACTTAGCCTAGCACCCGACACTCGTCCAAAACGATGAAATAGCTCTCGAATTCGCTCCAATCTGGCCTCGCATGTAACTATCACCGACACATCGTCAGCGTATGCCACCACCAAGTCGGGCCCGCAGGTTTCCTCAAGCCTCTTGATGAGTGGTTCCAGGTAGAGCACGAACAAGTGCATCGAGAGCGGATCTCCCTGACGCACTGATCTCTCGATGGGAAATGCTCCCGACAGACGTCCATTTAAGAGCAGGCGAGAAGATGATAGCTCTCCGATTTTGCTGAGAAGACGAACAAAGTTCGGGTTAAAACCGAGTGCGCACATGTTGCGAAAGAGGAAAGAGCGATCAACAAGATCGAACGCATGTCGCAGATCAAACGATGCTAGTAAACCCCGTTGTTTACGTTTGATAAGCTGTGCCATGCGGTCTTTCAAGGCCAGCGTGGCCTGGAAGATGTTTCGTCCGAAGCTGGAGCACTTTTGGCCTGCGCTGAGCACACGATGGTTTCTCAATACTATTTCCAGGCGCTGTTTGAGTATGCGAGACAATATCTTATAGTCGCAGTTGAGTAAGGATATCGGTCTGTACGAGTGAGCCGTTTCATCGTTCCCTTTTTTCTTCACCAGTACTACGATTCCATCGACGAATTCAGCTGGAAAATTTCCAGCAAGAGCTTCATTCATGACCAACGTTAACTCTCTCCAGATGACGTTGAATGTTTTAAGGTAGAACTCACGTGGGAGCGAATCACCTCCGGGGGATTTGTTCGGGCTGCTGGATTTGATGGCCATGATGATATCGGCTGGTGTTATTTCTCCCATGCAGGCCACGTTTGCCGGATCGTTATCTGGGACAACTCTCTCGCATAGGAATAGTTCGTCTGCAACCACGTCAGTTTGTTCAGCAGCATAGAGCGTACGGTAGAAATCGAACATGTGTTGCTCGATCGCATGCGCGTCATCAATGGGCTGATTTTGTTCATCTCGCAAGTGGTCGATGGTTGTTTTCCTCCTTCTTCGTTCGCCGATCTGGAACATTGAAATCGGTTCACCGGAAATATATCGCTCGCTAATTCGCATGAAATCTTGGGAGAAATTTCGTTGCAAGGTTAACATTTGCGCTTTGACTCGATTTATCGTTGATAACATCGCCGGATTCCGATAGTAGCCATCGTATGCTGATCGAAGTTCTACGTACAGTCGTTGGTATTCGCGATGGAAATCATCGAAGGCGGTCTTAGATTTCCAACGAAAGAAGGATTTTATCTTGGGCTTAGCGAATGATAACCACCACTGCATCCAAGAAGGAAAATTACGCCGTTGGCGCGTCCAAAATTGCCAGCGGTATTGGAATTCTTCAATATTCTCCGGTGTGAGGAGATGCGGTCGGAGGGACCAAAACCCACGACCAGGCTCATGACCAAGATTGGGTAGGCATATACGCACAGTTAATGCCTTGTGGTCGGAAAAGGAGCAGACATGAGTGACCGCTGTTCGCAGATAACTACCTAAGCTCTGGCTAACATACATGCGGTCTAGCCGAGAAGACGAATTGTGAGTGATGTATGTGTGTCCAGGTGTGTTTGGGCAAATTTTTTGCCACACGTCAATCAACTGTAACTGCTGTACAGCTGTTAGAAGAGCGGGGCTGGGATTGTGTCCCGTCGCATCACATTGTCGCAGAACACAGTTAAAGTCACACGCAATCAACGTATGTTCTGTGTGGTGGCGGAGATAGTAAGCTAGAGTGTTTGTGAAGAACCGCTCCCGCTAAGCCCGTAGAGCAGTTCCAGACGGAGCGTATACATTACAAAATGTTGTGTTTTGCACCCGAAGGGCAATCAAACGTCCATCTAAGCTCTTTTCGACGTAGGTGAAACGAATGTGCTCTTTGAGCGCTATTGCCGTTCCTCTTCTTGCATGATCCACATTACATACAACGCTATAGCCAGGCAAGTGTAGCTGATCATTTTCAACTTCTTGGAGAAAGGCAATATCGATGTCCATTGTTCGGAGAAAGGTTCGGAGTGCGTTTAATTTGGTCGTATTTGTGATTGTGGTGATGTTGATTGATGCTAAATTGTAACTCATGAACGCCATTAGATCAAATTATCGCTCTCCTCGTTCGTGTCGTCATCGTGTCGCAGCTTCTTGCCCGGTGGTCGCCCATGCCGGCGTTTGCTGTTCGTCGAAGCTGTTGAAATATCAGTTTCGTTACCATCGCTGGCGGCCTGACGTGTTACCATACGAGTTGTCGTTAGAAGGTTCTGTGAGAGAACCGGAGGAGTTACGAGAGCAGTGGTCTGGTCGAGCGGGGTTGGTTTGGACAACGCATGGGCAGTAGCCAGTGGTTTGTCGGGGTTCGCCTTAGAAGAAAGCGGAGCAGCAAACACAGTTTCGGATGCTCCCGCTTTTTTGGTCGATGGTTCAGCAAGGTTCGGCTTGGTAGGCTTCGGCACAGCGAAAGCATTCTCCGACGTACCAGCCCTTTTCGTCTTTTGAGATACTTTTTGCTGGGCAGCCTCCCCAGGCTTCGGTCCGAAGAGCTTCGCAAATGTAGGTTTCGGTTTTGAGACGCTCAATCTTGGTGCGGTGTTTTTTTCCGCAGGTTCTTTCGCTACATTGGCGTAGGTTTTTTGAACCAGTAACTTCTTGATTTGCACACAAGAAATACCGTTGTGCACGAATTCGGAGCAGTACTTACAGGTCTGTAACTGTCCGAAATAAGTCACGTTCGTGGTTTGACCATCGATTGTGACGTAACTTTTAATGTTCCGTTTCACCATCATTCTTGCTATCCGAGCGCCGGTTGGTAGACCAGCGAAGCGATACTTGCTGTCCCATACTTGATTGGTAATGGTGAGAACTTCGCCGTAGGCACTGAGGAACTCAGCCACCTGCTCGTTCGTGATGTCCTCGGACAGATCGGTCAGCTTTACTTCCACCGCACCATCCTCGAGCGTAATACGTAGCTTGTAGATTTTGCCATCTACCTCCGTCTCATGTTTGTTGTCGTGCTCTGCTACGATTCTCCGTGCTAGCTCCAGGTCGACGACCTTCACGAAGGCACACCCGAGTGCTCTGCTAGGCTGGAGTTGAACAACTTGTTCGTATTGGAGTCCCAATGTGGTAGCTACAAAATCATGTAGCTCTTCGAATGACGGCTTCCTTGGCACGTTCGCATAATCGATGCGAAACGTGTTTTCACGTCGAACACTCATCGCGGCGATATCCGCGACACTACTCTCGTAAACGCGAAACTGCACGTGTACTATAACACCTCAAAGAAAGAAAAAAAAATCGACCTAAGTCGCAATAGCTTGCGTGTGGCTTCCAGCGAGAAACACAACTGCTCTGCTTGGAAGTTGAGCGCTAACTGATTCGCACACCACCGCACTCAGAAGGTTCCAACAAATGGAAAAATGGATTTGCCGTCGATGGGGGACTGCGTCACAGTTATACAGAGTTCATGGGAGTATGAGGGGTCACATGGAGTTGGCTCCCGTCGCATCGCGTAACCCACAGTTTTTTATCCCACATCATGCCATCCAGCGTCCACAGAGTTCGACCACCGAAACACGTGTTGTATTCGACGGTTCCTGTCGTGGAGCTGCCTCGCTATCGCTGAACGAGGCTCTATATGTCAGACCTACTGTGAGATGATGAAATCCGCCGTTTTCGTTCTCCGTAAGTGGGCTTCAAACTACAAAACAATTCTCATCCACATTCATGAAGAGCTTTGAGAAACCTCTGCAGAACTGGAGCTCGATCGCTTGGAAGCTATCAAAACGTTGGAGTCGTTATGGTTCCCCCAGCGGGACGTTTTCAAGTTCAAGGTACCTACTCTACCATATCTTGCCGTCGTGGCTAAAAGGATTGTCGCGTCAGAGATGTCCCAACTCTTCGACCCACTTGGACTTTTTGGACCAGTGGTCGTTAACGCCAAGATGTTCATTCAATCTCTCTGGGCAGCTCACTTGTCGTGGGATTCTGAGCATGCAGAAGAGTCAGCAACCTGGTGGAGAAATGACCGTGTTGGCATCAAACAGCTTCAACAGCTGGTAGTCCCGAGGAGGGTACTGTGAAAGACTCGTGTCGTACCTCTTCGTGGACAGTTAATTCTACGCTTGGAGTTTTGAGCAGCTCTCCTCGGAAGGAAATTGGTGGATAGTGGAATGTATCAGTCACGTTTTGGTCAAACTCGTATATCGCACTTCACTGGATCAAATCCAGATCGAATTCCTGGAAAGTTTTTGTTTCAAACGGAGTTGCTGAGATTCAGCGGCTGTCAAAGAATTCAACGTGGATACATGTACCGACCGATTCGAACCCTGCTGACCTTATCTCTTGAGGAAAGCTTGCAAGCCAGATCGTTACCGACATGCTATGGTGGCATGGTCCAGCGTTTTTCACCTCTCCCGTCGAACAGTTGTCAGAGTGTGCGGTTTCGATGCCAACCAGTCGGAAGTAGAGGAAGAGATGCGTCCGTTGGTATCCCTACTGTGTGATACGCATAGGTTAATGAGTATCTTGTAATAGCTGTGTAGTGACTGACTTGACAGATGAGTGAATCGATGAATGGACGGCATTCACACATCCAGCGCAACAACCGACCTGTCATTGTAAGAATACAGCACCAAAACACATCCTTTTTCCTCGATGGACCATCGGACGATTCGGACGCACATAACAGCGTACTGGATGGTTCTCACAAGCAGGCAGGATTCTGGTCTCCCACACTTACCTTTGATGAACGCAGATGTATCTATCTTCAGTGAATTCTCTGAACTAATCAAGCTAACAAGATTCGTCGCTTACTGTTTTCGATTCAGAAATAACTGCAAACTTCCCAAGATTCAACGAGTTCTTTCCCCACTATGACCTAAAGACGTGGATTTTCCACTGAAGTCAATGGTTCGCCTTGCCCAGCGCCAGGAATTTCCGACGGAAATTGTATAGCCGCAATAAGTCAGACAGTACTGTCAATATCGCATCGTAATCGCCACTCAAAATTCTCAATAGTTTCATGGACGAATTCGGACTTCTTCGGATTGATGGACGGATGAAAAAGCTGAATGCCCCTTTCGACACTCGTCATCCACTTCCGTTACCAGCAAACCATAAACTTTGCCGGTTGATTGCAAAGTCCGTCTATCTGCAGACTCTTCACGGTGGACCTTTGCTGTTACTCGCTACAATCGAGGCCGTACACCTCGTAGTTGTGTCGGATTTGTCGTCCGTCGCTTGTATCGCCGCAGTTAAACGATTCGTGGCTCGTCGCGGTTGTGTTCTCGAGTTGCATTGCGACAATGCGACTAATTTTGTCGGTGCAGATCGCGATACCCGACAATTTAGAAAGGAGTTCCAGCTGCATTTAAAGCCACCGTAATGGGGCGATCACTGCACCGGAAATGGAATAATCTTCCACTTAACTCCTGCTCGCTCTCCCCACTTTGGAGGCTTTTGGGAAGATGCAGTGAAATCATGTAATCATCACTTTCGTCGCATTATGTCGTAGCCCAGATTTAATCTGTCCTGAACTCCCGGCCTCTTGTCCCATTTCCGATTCTTCCGATAATCTCTCCGTCCTAATTGCAGGACATTCTCTTATTGGAGAGCCTCTTGTCCCCATTCCTGAGCCGGATATACTACAGAAGACGCCAAGTTTGTCCGAGAATCGAAGCTTTACCACACGCGTCTAAAAGTGTCATAGGCGAGTGTCCGGTCGATTTCGTAAAATTTCGCAATCTTTTCCCGTAACACCTACTCTCGAGTTCCAGAACCGTCAACTGAGAACTTCAGACCTCTATAAAGTATCTGAAAGCTGCTCTAGAATTCTTTTAACACCCCTGGAAACGCATTGAAAAAAAGAAACTCTATAAATGACTGAGGAATGCCTTAAAACTCATAGTCACCTGTAAAGGATCCTTTCTGGAAATTACTGTCAACTCTTATCAATTTCTGTGAACTTCTTGAATCCGTTACGTGTAATCCTTTAAACTACTTGGGGCATCAACAAATCTTGCACTTTCAAACACCTAGGTAAAATCGACAAAACGTTTGAAAAAAAACTAGTTGAACTACTAATCATCTCCAACACATGTAAACTCGATAAGCGTCACATTCCTCCAGGAAGATGTGAGCTGTGTCATGGTTTTCTAGAACACCAACTCCATCTTTGAAACAAGGTGTAGTTTGTGGATGATCCCCTATGTGAATTCATGGCACATTCTAAATTCTAGAATCTGAATCTTTGGCAGAATTATTAGAGCATTGGTTCAATGCGGTTCAGGTTGAAGATCTGGATTATTTCTTGTACTATTCCTGTCAGCTAACTCTGTAGAGGATCTTGTCAGAATCACCGTCAATATTTCTGGGAATTATATTTCAAAGTTTCCTGGAAATTTCATGAAATATTATTAGAGGACTCCTGGAAAATCAGGATAAACAATAATGAAGCTGAACCAACTCGTCTTGTGATTCATATAGAACTCATGTTGTAGACTCTTTAGAACTTTTTTACTAAATTACTAAATGTTGTCAATATTTGTTGCATGTAGTACAAACTATGACAGTGCACAAGTAGGCTCTCTTCGATGTTTTCAGGAATTTGGTTATTTTTCGACCTAAGAAATGGTCTTGAAAATCGCACAAAATTGCAACGAAAACATCGAAAAACTTTTTTATACGTTTTTTACGATTTTATTGAGAAATACACATAAAAATATATTAAGATAAGCATTCATATCCCTTTACTACAATCTTGGTTGAAAAAAAGCATTCTAAAACACACCTTTCGTCCAAATCGAGGGTGGCTCGTTTTGCCCCATATGAGAAAATTGCCCCAAGTTCCCCTATATTAATGGAGACTATGCATTTAAAGGGAATTCCACATATTTCATCATGCTGTGGGAATGGAGAGGGTTGCCCGAAGGTCTTAATAGTCTAGTTAAACATTCTATTTTAGCGTTGAAGTGATGTACTATATCACAGTGAGCCGTTAGTTGTGAGACGAATCAAAACTAAGTACGACCGATACGAGAATGCGTACGACGAATGTAGGCAGCGGTAAGTAATAATTTCATTGCATAATTTCCGATAAACGATCAAAATTTATCAAAATCTGGTTGCACAATGCGAAAGCCGTATAGGGAAAGAAAAGTTTAGCATCGGTTTGTATCACATCAATCACTGCAATATTGGAAAATTGCTGGTTCTCACTGATCAAAGCTTAACACGGATGTTACTATAAGGTACAGTGGGGTAAGTGGATCATCCGTCAATATTAAGGCTAAGTAGCCCATCATTCGTTTTGGCAACAATGATGACTTTTCAGCTTGCATTTCAAAGTGATAAAACTCAGTCTTGATAGTTTATATTGACTTGAAAATGTATCACTGTACGCGCTAACATGCATAAAGTATGCTGATACTTTTTCAGCTGTGTCAGTACAAAACCAACTGATTTTCTTTGATTTGAAATCGTGAGATGAATTTGCAACAATCATCAACGACGCGTACACATTTCAATGATAGCCTACTTCGCCTTAAGCATAAATACTTGAATATGCTGAATATTTTCGCACCATTGCTTCGTTTTAGGTTATATTCTTACGCCCACACTGATACTATTGCAAAACTGGTACTACACGTACACTAACACAAGCAAACTTGTTAGCTGCAAAAATTAATTAGTTTGAAAATTGTTTTCCGTCAATCATAAATCCATTGTATCTCTGTCTAAAATCGAATACTATTAGTTTTTTGACACATGATGAGCATTTCAGTTCTAGTTGAATGAATCACAATGAAAAATATGTGATTTTTATGAATAAATGCAGATATAATGTACATGGTACACTTACCCCTACTTCTTAATATTAGACTGCTTACGATAATTTTTATAAGTTTTAATATCCGCAAATGTTGTTTTCCTTTAACTTTATTCATTCCTAGCTTAAATTTGTTAAATTGATCAAAGAAAATTTAAATGAATCCATCTAAAAGTTGTTTTTAACTTTTATGGTATAAAATATATACATAAGAACATTAATTTTAAATTCACACGAAACTTTCCGTGGTTTATCTAAGCTGAGTTGTAAAAGAGCAAAATATACTAATTATCCAATTGAATGCATATAATTGTACCTTATTTGACCATAGAAATTATTCTAGACTGATGATACAAATATATTTATAAATAGAATAAAACGATTTCAGTTTGTCATTCAAAAATTCATGTAACTAATATTTTTAAACTACGAGTGTTTTTATAAACATTGTTAGGAATAATCCTACATTTTTTCTGTATAACTTATGTGTATAAATGGATTTATTTTCTCCAAATTATTCTAGCTACAATGTTTTTTTTTTGTTCGAATTAGTGTGTACTAATGTATGCATATTTTTCATTACTTATATTTTGATTAAATAAAGATACTTTCTTATTTTAAAGTATTAAATTGCACGGTGCCTTATCACGCTTACTTGCTTAACTCCAGTATTTTAGGTCTTCATTATAAGCAGTTCTCAGTTGCATTCTACACTAAAAAAATACTTTTTTTTTCTAAATTTCCACTGCTTGCAAGGCAGTGCCTACCATGATGTTTTTTTTAATCTCAAATTTAAATTGCATTCTAAGCTAAAAGAAACAATCATGCACTCTTTTTTCACTTTCCCTAGGCCGGCCATTTAATTTCAGAATTTTAATTAAAATTGCATTACCACTTGTATACGTACTTGCCCGAATACCTCCACTGGAATGGGAAATGATAAAAATGGACCCTCCCAGCACCCACCAGCAAGCTCAAGGACATCATTCCAGGACCAAGGCCGCTCTGGGTTGTTGGTGTGCGTTTGTTTGCTCTGCACGTGTGCACGGATGTCGATCCAACGAAAAAGCGAGCAGTTTATCCTATTTTTCAATATCGTTCTCAAATTGACACTCAACGGAGAAAAAGCAATTTGTCTGCCAGGGAACGTAGACTCGTAATGTCCTTGCTCACTAAATAAATGACCCCATCGACACAGCGACTTGCTTCGCGTGATCGTTTCTGCAGTCCGAGCTCGTAAACACACATAAACAATGTAATATAAAAGCATTTACGGATCAGCAAAGTCATTGTAGTTCAACTACCGCACCGCCGCCGGTTTATGGGTCCATGTTGTTGAGTGACTGTCGTAAAATAATGGGAACATGTACTGGATGGAGTATCTGAACGGGAGCAGTCATGAGATTAAGTAGGAGGACCATCCAGTTATTTGCAGGATTATATGCGTTGCGTTCAGTTTCCAACGAGCCTTGATAGATTTATTTCCGTAAACTTTAATCATATTGAATTTCATGATATTAAACTCTACTCTTCTGTTATACGATGCATGGAGATATTTTTATTTATTCTCTTGTTTTTAAACTTCCAAATGGTTAACATTGCACTGTCCATATCAATTCAACGAATAACCGTTATATGTGTATCCAGCGTTCAGAATCTTGAATGAAGTTTATTGAAATGAAAGTAAAAGGAGAAAGTTCTATGGGTATGCTGCACGAGCGAAGTGAGTGCGTTTGTAAAACATTGCATGACCATGTACCGCACATGTGGCAACAGTTACGAAGGTTTCAAAACAAGGAATTGAGGAGAGTTTAACTGCTGACTGGGAGGTCGCAGTTGTTTATGCATATTTTGGTACTGACTGTGAGGTCGTCGTAAATTTAGGAAAGCAATTAAAATAGGATATCTTTAATGAAAATGTTTACCATATGTGGGTCATGGGTACAGTACTGAATTATGAGAAATGTAGTAATGCTACTACATCAGAAAATATTGAGGTTACAAAACAATTTAAAAAATAACGACTTTCATTCACAGAGACAAGATTTGACAGGAATTTTGAGATTTTGAGAAGAAATTCGAGAGATTTTTTACACCATTGATTCCCAACCTTTTGAATCTGTGACCCCCTTCGAAGTTCTACAAACAACTCACGGACCATTGAAAATTGATCTTCTCTAAATGAAAGTTCATGGAAATCTTCCAAAGATCGCATTGTGAATCAACAGATATCCTTGGAAACCAAACCCAATAAAACATAAATTAAATTAAATTTTATAATGATATCCTCATAAAACCCAGTTGAAAAGATCCAAATCTCTATCCCCACAAAACTCATCTGAAATCCCTGAAAATCTCTATCCCTGTTAAGTGAATCAACGGCGATAATTACCCATTCTTTCCGAACATCTGAAGCATATCGAAATAATGTCGTTGACCATCACCGGCAAAGCACCGACTTCAAAGAACAAACCCGCTCAGTAACCTTCTAGCGTCGGGTGTGTCGGCCCCTTTTCAACCCATGTCACTTTCAGTAAATATACATTTGCGCCAATCCGGGCGCAATCTCAAGGTTTAGTAAGTGGTCGGGTCGGTCAGTTGCTGGGAAATTTGATGTAATAAAGTAGCTGTGATGCACGCTCGGCAGCACACACATACACACCCAGTGCGGACGCCAGCCAACAATGTATAGCAGAAAGTGAATTTTATTAATTAAGCAGCAAACAGGTTTATAATGATCTCGTCGCTCATGGTCCTGGCCGGATGCTGTGGACTAGAGCCTTACACGGGGGCTTCCGCTCAAGGGGCTACCGGTGTGGACTTTTGTTACAGGTAGGAAGTGGTGCGACAGTCGACCTCGACCACCACCAGCACAGACGATGGCAGCAGGAAGTTGATAATTAATTTCCGCTCGTTGTTGGTGCAATTCGACGGCGACCTGCGGATGTTACCTGGATGATGTGCATATCGTGTGCCTGGATGGGTCAAGTTTGGTATGATTTTAATTAAATACATCACTGCTGAATAATGTGAATTATATGGTGATTTATTTATGTAGAAATTCGGGCAAATCGGACGGGAAGGTATGCAATCGTTTTCAGTTTAGTTGATTTTGATACACTATGTAATGGGTTGAAAATTCGTAAATCAAATTATGTCGGTATTGGAGCAAAAATTGAATCTTTAAGTTAACTTTTCTTTGCACACAACACTTGATATAGACAATGCTTTTGAAACTTTAACAAATTCTATTGTTCAAACAAGGGGCATTGCAATACCAAAATGTGAAATAAAGAATCCTTGATTTTAGTCGATGATCTTAAACTCTTGATCCCGTCCTCAAAACGTAAGGAGATGACAATTTCAACGCATTTGTGATCTTGCTGTGAAAAGTATATAGGAAAATCTGCAAAAATGAATTAGGGAATTAAAACAGATTTTCTTATTCTAGAAACGAAAATGTTCAAAATAAAATTTCTCAATTGAAATCTGGACCTAAGTCCTTTTTGAAATTATATTGATTAAAAAAATATATATTCGGGAGCCAATCCGGCATTGAAAGAGTGACTCAAATTATTACTTAATAATTGCGAAAGAGCTCAAAAGCATTCTATGCAGTGTGAAAGCAGCAATTTAGGACATACTAGTCCAATTGTAAATCAAGTTACTCAGGTTTCAGTGCGCATCGTACCTCCGTGCTGTGCATACACGAATGCTCTCTGCTCTTCGAAGTTTTTTTTTTTTAAAACTACCTAAAGCAATAAAACAGTACTTTTCAGTGCTACAAAAACAGTACCTTTCAGTACTTTTTTTCTACTACTGATCCCTCTACGATCCTTGTTTGGACCCGTGCCTTCGATTTTTCGTTGGACCCGTTGGCGAAAGCTAGCGGTGGTAATCCTTCTTGGACACCATCTTGGGAAAAAAACTCTTAGGAGGTCACGTTTTCTTTCTTTTTTTTTCACTATACATGGTTGCAACTAAAAATAAAAGGAAGTGTGAATCTCTGAATTCACAACTTCCTTCCAAAAAAGGGGATTTAAAACTGTCACTAAACGTTTCTCCGGAATACGAACTTTCTTCCAAGGGTGAAATGAATAATGTTGATAATTGTATCGAAATGAGCAATCAGTTCGATGCTCTAGACAAAATTTTCCGAACACCAAATCGAAGCAGTCTCTAGCCCAGGCTCTTTGATTCAAGTGAGGAAACAAAGAGTGTCGCCTATCGTGGTCAGTGGTTCCGAATTTGGGGGATTTAGGCAGGAGATCTTGAACTCCATTAGGGGAACCAAGGTTTCCTTCCAAATCGCAAAGAAAGGAGACTGTCGCGTTTTGCCGGAAACTCTCAAAGATCGCGAACTTCTTCTCAAACATCTTGAAGAGAAGAAGCACAAATTTTTTACTCAAGACGACAAAACTGAACGTTTGTTCAAAGTTGTCTTGAAAGGTCTCTCAAGTGACTATAAATCACCTGAAGAGATAAAAAATGGAATAAATGATTTACTTGGATTTTCCCCAGTCCAAGTCATCATTATGAAAAAGAGAACCCAATCTGGCATTGTTCGGAAAGGGCTTTCTCAAGAATTTTATTTAGTTCACTTTAACAAAAAAGAACTTAATTATATTAAAGGTTTAGAAAAAGCAACACTTTTGTTCGATGTCCGTGTGACATGGGAACATTTCCAGAAACCTGGAGGAAATTACCAGAACCCCACTCAGTGCCGTCGGTGCCAAAAGTGGGGTCATGGTACAAAAAATTGTCGCATGGATTCTAAATGCATGATTTGCGGAGGTTCTTCTCACACCAAGGACGTCTGTCCAGTGAAGGAAGATACCACCAAGTTCATATGCTCTAATTGCGGGGCTAATCATAAGTCAAATTTTTGGAATTGCCCTTCGCGCAAAAAAAAAATCATTGAGGCTCGTGCCAGGCAGATGAAAGATAATATCCGTTACGATAACGGTCGTTTCCGGAATTTGCCTGGTAGAGTATTGAACATTTTTCAGTTAACGATCGCTTGATCATGAATCATACCCATCAGGAAGATCATATTCATGCTCATTCACGAACTTATTTTAATCCATCGGATAGCCGTTCGAATCTTTCAATTTCGAATGTATCTACCCACGGACAATCCTTTGCCGATATCGTAGCAGGAAATTTGAACTCCTCCCCTGTTCGTACTATGAGTACCCATTCCACTTGATTCAAATCAAATGAAAAAAAAAACTCTACCGCCACAGGTAACTCCTACTCAGCTTCTTCATCTACCGAAAATTCTAATAGGAAATTATCAGATAATGTACCCACTTCAAGTGACATGTCTGCCTTTGATTTTAATTTTCTAACTGAACAATTGAATCTAATGATTGATGTAATGTTCAATGCCACCACTATGACTGAAGCAGTCCAAGTAGGTGTAAAATTTACAAATCAAATTGTTATTGGATTACGTTTTTCTAATGGATCCAAATAATAATTTAAATATTTTAAATTGGAATGCTCGTTCTCTGAATGGTAAAGAGGACGAGCTGTTTAATTTTCTTACGATTAATAACGTGCATATAGCAGTTATTACCGAAACGTATTCAAAACCTGGATCTAAACTCAAAAGAGATCCTAACTTTTTTGTTTATCGTAATGATCGACTTGATGGGGCATGTGGGGGAGTTGCAATCATCATTCATAGGCGTATAAAACATCAACTGTTTTCGTCATTTGAAACTGAAGTTTTTGAAACTTTAGGTGTTTCTGTTGAAACACAGTTTGGTAAATATACTTTCCAAACTGACTTGCGAAAATTGACTCGCAATAAGCCAAAAAATTTTGTCATTGGTGACTTTAATGCCAAACATCGGTCATGGAATAATTCTCAAAGTAATTCCAACAGCAGAATTTTATTTGATGAGTGCTCTTCAGGATATTTTTCAATTCAATACCCTGATAGCCCTACATTATTATTATTATTATCTTTATTTAAGAAATTTTCAGCCCTAGGCTGGTTCATCTCAAAGTCCTACATGTTTTTCCTCTTCTAGAAATCCATCTACGATTGATTTGGTCTTAACCGACTCTAGTCTTCTTTGTAGCCAATTAGTTACTCATGCAGATTTTGATTCTGATCATGTCCCTGTTATATTTCAAATATCCCATGAAGCAATTCTCAATCCTATCAGCTCTACATTCAATCATTTTCGAGCCGACTGGAATATATATGAAACATTTATTGACTCTAATCTTGATGTCAATATTCCTTAACAAACAAAACATGATATTAAAAATGCTCTTGAAACTTTAACAAATTCCATTGTTGAAGCCAGGAGCATTGCAATTCCAAAATGTGATGTAAAATTTTTATCCGTTTTTACAGACGATGATCTTAAACTCTTGGTCCGTCTGAAAAACGTTAGGAGAAGGTAATTTCAACGCACTCACTATCCTGCTATGAAAATTATATGGCGGGATTTGCAGAAAGAAACGTTTTTCACAATTAAGAAAAAAAATTTTAAAAATAAAATTTCTTCAGAACTTCAGATCTGAAAGACTTCCTTTAAGAGCTGGTGTTCCTCAAGGCAGCATTTTGGGACCAATATTATACAATATTTTCACATCTGACTTACCTGAGTTACCTCAGGGATGTCAAAAATCTTTGTTTGCGAATGACACAGGCCTCTCCGCCGGACGAAGCCTGCGTGTCATCTGTAGTCGATTGCAAAAAAGTTTTGATATTTTTTCTTCATACTTGCAGAAATATAAGATTTCTCCTAATGCTTCCAAAACTCAACTAATAATATTCCCACATAAACCAAAAGCTCTTTATTTGAAACCTTCAAGTAGACATGTTATCACGATGAGAGGGGTTCCAATAAATTGGTCAGATGAAGTTAAGTATGTAGTTCTCATGCTAAATAAGAATTTAACTTTCAAAAATCTCATTGAGGGCATTCAAGCCAAATGTAACATATACGTAAAATGTCTCCATTCACTTATTAAAAGAAAATCAAAACTTTGTTTTACAAAAAAGCTTTTGATATTCAAACAAATTTTCAGGCCAGCCATGTTGTATGCTGTACCAATATGGACTAGATGTTGTAATACCAGGAAAAAAGCTCTGCAGAGAATTCAAAATAAAATTTTGAAAATGATTCAGAGGCTTCCTCCCTGGTATAGTACCAATGAGTTACATAGAATATCCAATGTTGAAACATTGGAACAAATGTCAAATAAAATCATTAATAATTTCAGACAAAAATCGTTGCAATCTTCTATTGCCACGATTAATGTATAATACATTTAGTTTAAGTTAGGTTAAGCAAATTGCAAACGTGTTTTTTTCTCTCTTATAAGCAGGTGAAATCAACTCACCTGTAAAAAATCTGCTGCTACGGCAAATGAAATGTTATATGTTATTAACAAAATGATAATAAAACCTTAAATTTGTTTTACTAAATCAAGATGATAGTGTTGTCTAATAACACAAAATACCTATATATAAGAAAGGAATGTAATGTTTGAAATAATACTAATATAGAAATTGAAAAAAAAGTTCCTCAGGAGTTCGAAAGAATTCTTAATTAAGAGAACGTCAAACATTCCTGTGAGACTGATTTGGGAGAAGTAAAAACTACCGACCGAGCGATTAATAGATGAGGACTTTAATTCATTCGATTTAGCGTTACCTTGTCGACCTGCGTCTCTGCTTCAAAGGCCTTCATGAAGCTTACTTGTTAATTCCAGTCACGTACTAATCGCGAAATTCTAACAGCTTACCTGAAAGTATAAAGAAGAGCAGAACAAACACCAAGTTAGAAAACAGATGACCACTGCGAGCGTTAGAGCTATTGAAAATCGAAACAATCCCAAATCCGAAAGTGTTCACCATGAGTGTAATCTCAATATTATCGACGAAAGGTTTCCCTAGGAAAAAATAAAAAGCACAACACATGAATGTGTTGAATCCACCAGAATGGCCAGCAACTCATGCCTGTGGGAACATCATGTGCAGCGTGTAACGTTGGCTTTTGGAGAATGCTGTCGATTCGTTACACCAGGAGGAGGAGGAGGTGAAAAAAAAAGCAAGAGCTCAAAGTAGCCACAAGGCACGTGAGGTCTCGGGGTGTGGTAAAGCTGAACAGCAGCATCGGCTCTCAGATCATGTTGTAAATGGGAACAACCCAACCATCATCAGAGCAAAAGGGCAGCAGTGGCGTGGCTAGGGGCGTGCGGTCCATGGTGCGGAAAACGTGGTGAAAATTTCGCATAGCAGTAAGTAAATTAATTTTCAACAAACTAAAATACATACAGTCAGGGAAAATCAGGTTTGGAGGAGACCTGAGTTGATAATGTGCAGAGGACCCTTTATCCCTATGAAATACCGTTTTGGCTCATAGTTCAAAGACTTATGAAAACACACCATGATTTGAACTCATGATATCATGAGTCAGATTGCCGTAAAGCAACACACGCGTTAGGTTTTTGTTGCTGATTGCTCGGAATCCTGATTCAAATGCCAAATGCCAAAAAATGCCGTGTATGATCGACGAAATAAAAATCATAAAAAATTGCATACACTGAGATTTGAACCAAGAACCTTCCGATTGATAGCCACATCTTACCACTCAACAACTTCGTTATCTTGAATAAGGAGTGATCGATAAGTACTGTTCATTTTATAAAGTGGACACTTTGTTTACGCTATAAACTTTTTATTTATTGATAAAATCGTAATCAGTTTTCTATGCATCGTTCAACTATTATTCTACAATGCTATGCATATATAAGATCTGAGAAAATGCTTTTGGTTGAAGAGCTAAATAGTTTTTCCAAAAACTCCTAAGAAAAGCTGATTGTCAAAGTTTAACATTATTTTTCGCAAAACCAAAATCAAAATATTTTTGAGCACAAATTTTATGTTTGTATCCTTTACTATTCTACTAAAGAGAAAGCTTTAAAAGAAATCAATTATATTCCACCATTCACTGACATTAGGTAACATTAGTGATATATCAATTTACGCCCAAATTTGCTGAAACACCATCCTTTCACTCCCAGCAAAAGAGAAAAGTAAAAAGCGTGTTCAAAACTTGTTTAGATTACTAAAAAAACTATATTTGTATAAACGAGAGCTAAATCGTGAGTTTAAACCACAGTCCTCAGTTCTTTTAAAATCGTGTCTCAACTTTTAAAATCGTGTACGCATATTATCGATATACAGCAAATTGTAAACGTTTTTCTCCAAATATTTCAATTGGTAATCCCAGAATAAAATATTTTGAAAACAATACGTGGAAAATAAAATCGATTTTTTACAGCAGTGTTGCCAATTTTGATGATTGTCATTGTGCTTTGAAAAGTCTTCTAGAAATAAAGCAATTGTTTTTCTATTGTGCTTAAAATGTGGCGTGGGAACTAAATAGGTAACTCTATGAAGGTATGAAGGTGTAAGTTATTTTTAATATTCATACTATATTAGCACTTCCGTCAGGACGAACCTTAAACCAAAATAATTTTACTCATATCAGTTCCCTTCACATTAAAAATATTTTTCTCTACATAATCGGGGATGAACCAGCCTCGGGCTGGATTTCCCCTTAATAAAGAGTCAATCAATCAATCGGTGAAAAATGATTTTATTATACCTGTAAAATATTTGCTCCAAAAATAACTTGATTTTTATCATCAGGCTTCTGATTGATGTTGCTTTCGAAGAACAAACCTTTTTTGAAAATAAAAAATATAGATTGTCGAATTTTCCAGCCATTTTCTAACAATCATTGATTTTGATAACCTCAAAAAATCGACCGTTCTAAACGTTGATCCATATTCGTGTGCAATTTTATTATTTTATTATTTTATTATCACAACATTTTCCAATACTAGTCAAATGATGTACAGATGTATCCACTTTATAAAATGAGCAGTCCTTACGAATGAGCTGAGGCAAAGTGCACCGCTGGATGTTACGCTTGTGAAGAATCATGATTATGACTCCAGGAACCATGATTTGTGATTCTGATATTATGACCTAACTAATTAATGAATTTCATGATTTGTAAATCATGATTTGGGGATCAGATTTTTATCCGTGTGGTTGGTGATGGTGACCATGATTTATTCACGCCTAAGATTCGCGATACTAAACAAGTGTTCATCGCTCACCCTCGGAAGAGTAAGCGACGCGACAAAAGGATCAAACACTATTCTGAAATTTGAAAAAAGGTAGTACTTTTTAACAGAACATCGTTTTTTGGTTTCATGTATAAGCTATTCTGTTAAGCACACAGTGCAACACATAAAATGTAAACATTCTGAATGCATTTCTTGAAAAAAATCATACTAGCAAAACCCGATATGCGTTTTGAACGATTGTGCTACTATTCCCCGAATGTCGTTTCCCCGAATGCCATTTCCCCGAATGACACGTTTCCCCGAAAAGTGGAGCAGTTCAAATAGGCGCTTTATAGTTTCCAGTGACAGGATAGTGAATTAGAAAGAACGATAAGCAATCAAAAGAAGGAGGTATTTGGTCATTCTTGGCTATACACACATTGCCAAAAATGCTGAGGTCGGTGAAACTCGTAAGAATCGCCAATCAAATAAAGAAAGGTGCATATCAGATGACCAGTACGTCCACCACCCTGAAATGTGTAAAGATATGACAATTATGAGTTCCAAAAACTTTTCGGGGAAGTGAGCTATTCGGGGAACTGGCATTCGAGGAACTGGCGTTCGAGGGGAACGACATTCGGAAAAAGTAGCACAATCAAGTCTCTTATGAAGTGCTGCATATCATGATTGTTACAGAGAACGATAAGTGAGAGATTCTCTCAATTTTCTCAGGATTCAATCCCTGGTTTCGAAAGATTAGTTCGAAATTTGGAAATGCGCTCCAGCTTGATTGTTTCTTAGTACGGTTATATTTCATAAAATATTAGGAATTCCACAATGCATCTTTAGGATGAAACGTTCTTCCCGTGAAAAAGCACATTTTTTGCAAACTTGTCTGCATCCTCATTTTTTCATAATGTGTTTATGTAAAAACTTTGAAAAAAATACAGTTTTTCAACGTTTTTCATAAACCATTTATACTTTAGCATGATCATCTTCCACAAAAATATGCTCTTAACGAAAACCAGCTTCTATGTTAGCATTTTGACAGCCTGCAAACGATACATCTTCTTGTTTGGTTCATATTAACATTTCAGTGTTTATACAACATTTCTGCAGTTTTTTTTTGTTTTGAAATTTGTGACATTAATTAATTTTGTGTGTACTAGATGCAAGAGGGGTTGTCTTTTAAAAATTTGCATCTAAGCCTTTGAACATCCATATATTGATATTGAAAGATCAACATGTGACTTTTCATAGGTTTCAGGTTTGGCCACGCTTCAGTTCGACTTCATTATCTTAGATATTGCATGAATGGAGCTTCAAACGGCACAAGTTTGTTAAATTTGTCTATTTCAAAATTTATCGAGTAAGTTGTCTATTGATGGAATCATCGAATGTATTTATCAAGTTTGGCTGTGGTTTGTATCTCGCTATGCCTTGTACACCTAGTTTTGTTCAACTAGGTAATATTCAAAATATCGTCCCTCTCAACAAATCCACTCATTTATCGCAGGCGCACACTTCGCTATCTGAGATTGCGAAACGAAACTATAACATTTGGTCGAATGCCATTTACTCAAATAAAGTTAAGTCGAAATTACATTTGTTCAAACGGATATTTTGTCGAATAGACAATTGGTCGAAAACATTTGATTATACTATAAAGCATATGTGCTACAAATATGCAGTTAACAGTCACCTCAGCCAACTCGTCTTACCTCACCTGATTTACAGCATTTACAGCGCAATGTTCTTGTTTAGTTATTTTCAATCAAACTATTTCTCGTTGTTTTCATCGTGATTATTCAAACTGTTCACCGCAAACTCTGCTATTCACCCGAAGGGGTAAGACCGCCCGCCTTAGCAATTTAATTCGTATGTCAAAATCAAGAATCAATAAATCCTTTTTCGACGCAGCATGTCGTATTTTGAAGCCTTAGGCATGATCAAAAAATATCACAGGTGTTGTATTTCTAAAGCATATTTATTTCTTGAAGCTTTAAAAAAGTCTGAAACACAATGAGCAAATTGACCATAACTAGAAAAGCGTATCCTGTTGCCAACACTTAAGGTCCACTTCGCCATTAAGGTTCACCTACTAGCATTTTTTTCATGCCGTTTTAATCAAATTTCCGCATTCCCCCAAAATCATACCCACATCCGCAAGCTTCAAGAAAAAAATCCCTAGCATTCTCTCGGAATGCTTGCATCAGATGAAGATCAGTAGCCAGGCATTGCAGAATTCGTTCTCATTTGAGTATGAAGCACGATCAAAGCAAGCAAAGAAAAACATCCCATCTGTTGCGGTCCACGATCGTCATTGTATCGCAAGGTGTAACAAGTCTGATAAATGGAAGCAGCGAGCGAGAGCCCCAAAGAGAGAGCGATGATAAAATCCATTTTTCTCGCTTGTTTACCGTTGGGGATAGGTGTTTTTCTTTACTGGCACGATAAACAATCCACGAACTTCCAATATCAATAGTGTCCCCCAGGTTTGGAGCATGTTTAGAGGGGTTTTATCATGCACTACTATCCCCCCAATCGGATCAAAGTTGTAGCAGTATACGATAAACAGTCTTTCATAATGTGCAGCATGTTATGATAGTTACAGAGAGCGATACGTGAGAGATTCTCTCAATTTTCTCAGGATTCAATCCCTGATCCTTTGACAGATATGCGTATTTCGACCTCAACTGTAAGGTCGTCTTCAGTGTCGTGTACTAGACTCGACTCTAGTACACGACACTGAAGACGACCTTACAGTTGAGGTCGAAATACGCGTATCTGTCAAAGGATACAAACTCTAGTGAAATTAAATGGTATAGTACTAAACTCGGTTTTTTATCTACTTATAGGTATTCTACTAAACAGCTCGAAGATTTATTATCAAAATCTCTTTATTTGAAACCTTCAAGTAGACTTGATGTCACGATGAGAGGGGTTCCAATAAATTGGTCAGTTGAAGTTAAGTATCTAGGGCTCATGCTAGATAAGAATTTAACTTTCAAAAATCACACTGAGTTGAATGCCAAATGTAACAAATATGTAAAATGTCTCTAACCACTTATTACTACAAAATCAAAACTTTGTCTTAAGAAAAAGCTTTTGATATTCAAACAAATTTTCAGGCCAGCTATGTTGTATTCTGTACCAATATGGACTAGCTGTTGTAATATCAGGAAGAAAGCTCTGCAGAGAATTCAAAATTAAATTTTGAAAATGATTCTGAAGCTTCCTCCCTGGTATAGTACCAATGAGTTACATAGAATATCCAATGTTGAAACATTAGAACAAATGTCAAATAAAATAATTAATAATTTCAGAAATAAATCGTTACAATCTTTTATTGCCACGATTAATGTGTTATATATTTAGTTTAAGTTAGGTTAAGCAAATTAAAAACGTGTTTTTTTTCTCTCTTATAAGCAGGTGAAATCAACTCACCTGAAAAAAATCTGAACTGCTACGGCAAATGAATGTAATATGTTATTAACAAAATGATAATAAAACCTTAAATTTGTTTTACCAGATTAAGATGATAGTGTTGTCTAATAACACAGAATACCTAGATATAAGAAATGAATGTCATGTTTGAAATAATACTAATATAGAAATAAATAAAAAGTTTCTCAGGAATTCGAAAGAATTCTCATTTAAGAGAACGTCAAACACTCCTGTGAGACTGATTTGGGAGAAGTAAAAACTACCGGCCGAGCGATTAAAATATGAGGACTTTAATTCATTCGATTTAGCGTTACCTTATCGACCTGCGTCTCTGCTTCAAAGGCCTTCATGAAGCTTACTTGTTAATTCCAGTCACGTACTAATCGCGAAACTCTAACAGCTTACCTGAAAGTATAAAAAAGAGCAGAACAAACACCAAGTTAGAAAACAGATGACCACTGCGAGCGTTAAAGCTGTTGAAAATCGAAACAATCCCAATTTCGAAAGTGTTCACCATGAGTGTAATCTCAATATTATCGACGAAAGGTTTCCCTAGGAAAAAATAAAAAGCACAACACATGAATGTGTTGAATCCACCAGAATGGCCAGCAACTCATGCCTGTGGGAACATCATGTGCAGCGTGTAACGTTGGCTTTTGGAGAATGCTGTCGATTCGTTACAGCAGGAGGAGGAGGAGGTGAAAAAAAAGCAAGAGCTCAAAGTAGCCACAAGGCACGTGAGGTCTCGGGGTGTGGTAGCTGAACAGCAGCATCGGCTCCCAGATCATGTTGTAAATGGGAACAACCCAACCATCAGCAGAGCAAAAAGGCAGCAGTGGCGTGGCTAGGGGCGTGCGGTCAATGGTGCGGAAAACGTGGTGAAAATTTCGCATAGCAGTAAGTAATTTAATTTTCAACAAACTAAAATACATACAGTCAGGGAAAATCAGGTTTCGAGGAGACCTGAGTTGATAATGTGTAGAGGACCCTCTATCCCTATGAAATACCGTTTTGGCTAATAGTTCAAAGATTTAAGGGCAAAAGTGACTTCAAATTCATGAATAATCTGATATTTGTGAAAATTTTAACGTTTTCACAAAATCCAATTGTTAGCTGTTGGTAATCTTATTTCAATATTTTTCATACGTACATTATGATTCGAATGCCGAACACTGTTCATTCTGTCTCACTTTCCAAACACCTTGATTCAAATTCCCAACAGCACGAATAAATTGTATTCAAATTTATAATTATCATTTGAGTTAGTTTTACATACCGCGAACTAGAGAATCATTACACCTCTCAAGGTTTGAAATAGAAGAAAGACATAAAAAGTGAATAGCAATTGACTGATAATTCCGAGTAGTTCAATGACATATTTCAACAAAACATTTCATCCAAATCGTCATACAAAAACCGAGTGTTCGGAATTTAAGAAAACCCGGTAGTGAGCATGAGCATGAGCATGAGGTAGATGACTGTACAATTCGTAGTTGCTACTGCGTGATTGACCAGAGCAATCCAAGATGCACAGCGATTTGATGAATGGGGCTTTGAATTTGCTTACCATTCTCACATCGAGAGCTCAAAATTAAAAAATCAATAACGGCGCCAGCCACGTCTTTACAGTTATCAAGGAAAGAGAAGGAATGTTAGTTAGACAACCATTGTTACTAGAGACCGAAGAATCTTTTGCATCTTCACAGTTGTTATGGGAAGGATAAGGTAAAGATCTGCACGGGTAGAAATCAGAATCCGAAACCAAGATTATGACTCATGATATCATGATTCCAGTGTGTTTTTATCTTATGAAAACCCACCATGATTTGAACTCATAATATAATGAGTCAGATTGCCGTAACGCAACACACGCGTTAGGTTTTTGTTGCTGATTGCTCGGAATCCTGATTCAAATGCCAAAAATGCCGTTTATGATCGACAAAATAAAAAAATAAAACAACTGCATACACTGAGATTTGAACCAAGAACCTTCCGATTGATCAGGCTTCTGAATTCTCACTCACTCTCACGATAATGGATTTATCCCTCACAGCAATTTTCAGCGATTAGCTGCCTTACGATTTTATCTGTCCACAAAACAAAGCGAAAATAGATAATTGCACATTTCCGCAGCTGTGAGAAGTTTGTTTTCGCTTTCTCCGATCCATGGAGAACTTTTCCTGTATCCATCGCCACGAGCAGCAGTTGCTTTTAAGCACCAAATTAACCACTCCTTTCGTCAAGTTGGTGTGGTAGTATGGTTAGCGTGCACGCATCGCGGTTGTTTTTAGCAATGTTCTAGGTTCGAATCCCGTCGCTGGCACTAGTTTTTGTTTATCCACATACTGATAATTCTCGGGAGCAGTTGGTGAGCGAAAATATGATGGAGTGAAAAATATATTATCCCCGGAGTGGAGTGATTTTCGGTTATCCACCATCGAAGCTCCAGGGAAAATTAGTGTGAGCGATAAAAGATGTTCACGTGAGGAAGCGAAAAAAGCATTCTCCTTACGTGCGAAAAATCGTAGATTTCGCATCATTGATACGAAAATTTAGAACCCTGCGATTGATAGTCACGTCTTACCACTCAACCACTTCGTTATCTTGAATAAGGAGTGATCGATAAGTACTGTTCATTTTATAAAGTGGACACTTTGTTTACGCTATATCCTTTTTTATTTATTGAGAGTAGTGTTTGGTCCGTTGAATCTGTTGCATGCTCCTTTGTGGGCGAGCGACGGAATGCGGATCAATTGTGGTTGGTTTGCGTAGTAACCGCACTATCGTATCTATTTCAAATTATATCTTTATCGTTTACCAAAACGAATCCTTTCCCATATCCAAAATCCCAGTGTTTTCTTGTGGAAGTGCAGAGGACTCCTCGGCTTCTATAAAGCAAGTTACACGTCAACATTTCCCTCCCATCCTCAAATTGACCTGCATTCGGACGCAGCCGGCGCCGGTATTGTTTGTTATAATAATGAGAGCACCAGTACTTACACATTGAAGATGCTACTGATTCCGAGTTATGTCTGTTGGTTCCCTGTGTAAGTACAGCTGTTCCTGCAATAACGGAGTAGCAACTGCGGGCGGTCAATCATGCTCATGCTCATGCTATATCCTTTTTATTTATTGATAAAATCGTAATCAGTTTTCTGTGCATCGTTCAACTATTATTCTACAATGCTATGAATATATAAGATCTGAGAAAATGGTTTTGGTTGAAGAGCTAAATAGTTTTTCCAAAAACTTCTAAGAAAAGCTGATTGTCAAAGTTAAACATTATTTTTCGCAAAACCAAAATCAAAATATTTTTGAGCAAAAATTTTATGTTTGTATCCTTTACTATTCTACTAACAAGGTAGCTTTGAAAGAAATCAATTATATTCCACCATTCACTGACATTAGGTAACAATCGGTAAAATATTTGCTCCAAAAATAACTTATTGAACCAATGTTGGCTGAGCAGTCTTCAGGGAATTAAAAACGCTAATTTTTTATTTTTCCCGACGTTTCGGTCCGTTTGGGACCTTTTTAATTCCCTGAAGACTGCTCAGCCAACATTGGTTCAATAACATAACCTCAGTCGAAGCTCATCCAAAAATCCAAAAATAACAAAAATTTTCTTAGTATCGTATATTTCATAAAATATTAGGAATTCCACAATGCATCTTTGGGATGAAACATTCTTCCCGTGAAAAAGCACATTTTTTGCAAACTTGTCTTGATGGTATCCTCATTTTTTCATAATGTTTTTATGTAAAAACTCTGAAAAAATACAGTTTTTCAACGTTTTTCATAAACCATTTATACTTTAGCATGACCATCTTCCACAAAAATATGCTCTTGACCAAAACCAGCTTCTTTGTTAGAATTTTGATAGCCTGCAAACGATACATCTTCTTGTTTTGTTCATATTAACATTTCAGTGTTTATACAACATTTCTGTAGTTTTTTAGAAATTTGTGATATTTATTGATTTTGTGTGTACCAGATGCAAGAGGGGTTGTCTTAAATTTGCATCTAAGCCTTTGAACATCCATGCTATTCCTGACCTGATATTGAAAGATCATCATGTGACTTTTCTGTTTCAGGTTTGGCCACGCTTCTGTTCGATTTCATTATCTTAGATATTGCATGAATACCTGTATTTCAAAAAACAATATTCATATTAGATACCTCATTATTTGAAAATCCGTCAAAATCAAGCTCGTGCAGATTTGCCGATCGTGGAGCTTCAAACGGCACACATTTGTTAAATTTGTCTATTTAAGTTATCGAGTAAGTTGTCTATTGATGGAATCATCGAATGTATTTATCAAGTTTGGCTGTGGTTTGTATCTCGCTATGCCTTGTACACCTAGTTTTGTTCAACTAGGTAATATTCAAAATATCGTCCCTCTCAACAAATCCACTCATTTATCGCAGGCGCACACTTCGCTATCTGAGATTGCGAAACGAAACTATAACATTTGGTCGAATGCCATTTACTCAAATAAAGTTAAGTCGAAATTACATTTGTTCAAACGGATATTTTGTCGAATGGACAATTGGTCGAAAACATTTGATTATACTATAAAGCATATGTGCTACAAATATGCAGTTAACAGTCACCTCAGCCAACTCGTCTTACCTCACCTGATTTACAGCATGAGCGCAATGTTCTTGTTTAGTTATTTTCAATCAAACTATTTCTCGTTGTTTTCATCGTGATTATTCAAACTGTTCACCGCAAACTCTGCTATTCACCCGAAGGGGTAAGACCGCCTAAGCAATTTAATTCGTGTGTCAAAATCAAGAATCAATAAATCCTTTTTCGACGCAGCATGTCGTATTTTGAAGCCTTAGGCATGATCAAAAAATATCACAGGTGTTGTATTTCTAAAGCATATTTATTTCTTGAAGCTTTAAAAAAGTCTGAAACACAATGAGCAAAATGACCATAACTAGAAAAGCGTATCCTGTTGCCAACACTTAAGGTCCACTTCGCCATTAAGGTTCACCTACTAGCATTTTTTTCATGCCGTTTTAATCAAATTTCCGCATTCCACCAAAATCATACCCACATCCGCAAGCTTCAAGAAAAAAATCCCTAGCATTCTCTCGGAATGCTTGCATCAGATGAAGATCAGTAGCCAGGCATTGCAGAATTCGTTCTCATTTGAGTATGAAGCACGATCAAAGCAAGCAAAGAAAAACATCCCATCTGTTGCGGTCCACGATCGTCATTGTATCGCAAGGTGTAACAAGTCTGATAAATGGAAGCAGCGAGCGAGAGCCCCAAAGAGAGAGCCATGATAAAATCCATTTTTATCGCTTGTTTACCATTGGGGATAGGTGTTTTTCTTTACTGGCACGATAAACAATCCACGAACTTCCAATATCAATAGTGTCCCCCAGGTTTGGAGCATGTTTAGAGGGGTTTTATCATGCACTACTATCCCCCCAATCGGATCAAAGTTGTAGCAGTATACAATAAACAGTCTTTCATAATGTGCAGCATGTTATGATAGTTACAGAGAGCGATACGTGAGAGATTCTCTCAATTTTCTCAAGATTCAATCCCTGTCAGTAGCTAATAATTAAGAATGATGACATTAAAAAATAACTTAATGTGATATGTTTTTTATTTATTTATTGTCAAAAAATGATTATATTTTATAAGAATAATAAATTTACTAATGCTAGATATTTCAAAAATGTGCAAAAAAACTACTTTGAAAAAAATATTTTAAGTAAACATTGAAATCATCGATATTCGCATAGCTTCAATCACAAATTAATGAATGTATTAAGTTTAAAAAAATAGGATTGCATAAAACGTCTCGTTTTTATCATCAAACAAAAGATAACAATTCAGATTATTCAAAAGAAGCGTCGCAAAACGTAGAAAATTTCATAATCAATGCATAGAACGATTCACTGTGCATAATAAGCTTTAGCATTTCGGCCATATGTTTATTTTATCAAATGATCATTCAATAAACCATTTCAAAATAAGCTAAAGAGTAATTTTCCCAGGGCCCAGATAGCCGTAGCGGTAAACGCGCAGCTATTCAGCATGACCATGCTGAGGGTTGTGGGTTCGAATCCCACTGGTCGAGGATCTTTTCGTAATGGAAATTTTCTCGATTCCCAGGGCATAGAGTATCATCGTACCTGCCACACGATATACACATGCAAAAATGGTCAATCGGCAAAGAAAGCTCTCAGTTAATAACTGTGGAAGTGCTCATAAGAACACTAATCTGAGAAGCAGGCTTTGTCCCAGTTGGGACGTAACGCCAGAAATAATAAGTAATTTTCCATTCGATCAAACGATCAAATCTCATTTGACGAAATGTGCTAGAGATTTTCGACCAAATGTCCCTTCAGTGAAATGTACTTTCGACCAAATGTCATTCTACTAAACGTCATTCGACCAAATGTCATTCGGCCAAGTGTTCTAATCCCCATATGAATCCATTACATTTGGTCGAATGACGTTTAGTCGAATGTACGTTTGATCGAAAAGAATTTAATTGCTTTAAGAAGCAATGGCATTTCGCCGAAAAGACATTAAATCGAAAACTTAGTAGAATAAAGATTTTTTTATGTCAATATATACAGTGGTTAATTAATTGAAGAAGGGGAGTGAATAAATTGTACGTGCTATCATTGGAGGTTGCATATGCTAGAACAACATGTTATAGTGCAAGAAATCTGCTTTGGTGTACTGAGGAAATTTTTTTATGTTTTTTTTTCCATTCAGAAGCAAGTCAACATTTGTCATTTCAATCGATTCGTCTCACGTAACGTGATACACAGGGTTAATACACCTATCTTGTTTGATTATTTTCGATTGAATTGATTATCGAATTATTATCAATCTAAGTCATCGACGCCGTCATCAAAGCCACACGATTGCCCAAGAAATATAATTTAGAACGAAATTCACAGAATACTGATTCACTACGAGTAAGAAAATGTATCCTTCGGACGGAATTTTCTATAAACATCGTCAAAGCGTTTCATAAATGGTATGTTCATCAAAATTGGCCCATATATTCTACACATACAATTGTGTTCAGAATAAAAGTAGTGAAAGCCGATTTTCATACAAACTGCTCAAATGTGACATGCAGTAATTTTCTTTTATTATCACAAAATTTGATATTTTTCAAAGTACCGGCCAAAAAGTTAAGCATCAGGTGGAATCGCTCAAAATAGTAGTAGGTTTTATTGCCAAAATATCTGCCATATTTTAAGTTTTTAAATTAATCTGTACTTATCGTTTCAACAATTCCCAGTCAAGCTACAATTTTGTAAACATGCCATTTTTAACAAAATTGTTGCTACACATAAATTTACAAAAGTAAAACTACTCTGATGTTAAGCGATTTCACCTGGTGTTAAGCTTTTTAACCAGAACTTTAATAAATTCAAATTTTGTGATAATAAAATTTACCATATTTGTAGTCCTCCGTCAAAATGTTCATGCTCATATGGGAAGAAAGTTACTGCATGTCAAATTGAGCATTTTGTATCAAAGCCGATCACTACTATTATTCTGCTTCCAAGAAATGATGATATTATGAAAAAAAAATTCAGCAGGACATTACAGTCGAAGCTTGTTATAACGACATCGCTAGGGACCGTCGTAATAAAGAAAAGTCTTTATAGAGAATGGTTATAACATTCGAATATACTTCAAGGTTCCGAAAAATGTCGTTATAAAGAGCTTTTGTCGCAATAAAAGTTATCGTTATAACGAGCTTCCTCTGTATGTTTTCAACGTTTTGCAATTGATAAAGTTTTATTTCAAAGAATATTCCAAATAGCTAAATCATACGATAAACATGGAAGGAATAATTCTATAGCCAAAATTGGTAAAAAAAGTCTCTTCTTCCAATCTAAAAACAGCTGAAGAATAAAAATTGCATGAACAATTTATTTTATATAGATGCTTGTACATATTTTAACCACGTTGTAAAACGTAGATAATATTTATCATTTCGAAAGAATCTCTATTGTCTTTTGCTGGAAAGTTTGTCTGCCTAAAATAAAGTTAGGATGTATTGTACATCAAATCTTGTTCAGCATCATCTATGTTGAACCAAACGATTTTTCAATAAACCATTTTGAAGCCCTCCGAACATATGCCCATTCGACCTAATGTCATTCGATCAAATGTCATTCAAAATACAATTCATTCGACGAAATGTCATTCGACCACATGTAATTTAGGCAAATGTCATTCGACACACAAAATGTGTTACTGGCAGCATCTAGCGCATAAATTTCCAATCATATTTTTCACCGCCAGATAGCCCTTCAACAACTGGACAGCTGTGCCAAAGTCCAGCTGATCAAGAATGATTGAATACAATTTGTTACTGGCGCCACCTAGCTACTGAATTCTCTGTTAGATTTTTCATTGACAACGCCTATTTACTACGTTGCCGTAAATCTGAAAATTTTTGACTGCTACTGCTTCCTGTTATGCTTTTTGTATAAATAATTTCAATCGCGTAATTTTTAGAAGGCGCTGTTATCGGACACCTAGTTCTTTATCTGTTAACCAACTTTGCTGAATTGTTTACACAATTCTACTTGCTCATCGAGATGTTGAAATATTCGTTGGATGGATGATAACGTTTTTTTTTTCCTTATTACTCAGAAAAGGGAAGAGAGCATATCGCTCGTCTAAGGACGACAAGACCGACAAAATTTCTTCAAATTCTGTCCAGGGCATCTAGGGGTTCAAAAAAGTTAGTAGCGTCAGCTAGCGGATAAATTCTTAATTATGTGGTTTACCACCAACCAGTTTGCTCTCGAAAATGTTTGACCGAAGGCAGCAAACTTTTAGCTGTAAAGATTCTTGAGATATAGTAGAATAAAATAAATGTTACTTGCCCTACCTAGCAGATTTTCTACTACTAGATGGCCCTTGATCTACTGATTAGCTGTGCCGACGACATCAACTTTTTAACTGATCAGGATTTATATATACACATGATTAAATTAATAAATGGCGCCATCAAGCGACTGAGTTCCCAAATAAATTCCCATATCTTGTGATATCCGTTAAGTTGATGATAATTAAAAAAATTCTACAAAGAAATTTCGTTTCAGAAATTCTTGAGTTTTTATTATCTCGGGGCATCAACTGGAGAAATCTTCCTACAGGATTGCTTTCAGAAAATTTTACAAAAGTTTATTCTGAATTGAAGAAATTCGTGTAGAGATTGCCCAAAAAATCACTCAATGAGCTCTTGTATTAATTTTTGCAGTAATATGTCCAGTTAAACAACTTCATCAAAAATTACCCCACATATTATCCCAGGAATTGCTCCATAAATCTTTCCATGGATTATTCCACAAAAAATGTTAGGAGTTCTTTCAAGAACTTCACAATCAATTCAACCGAGGATTTTAATTTTTTTTTTCGTAAATTTTTCTAGACATTTTGGGTTTATTCGAAGATTTCTTGATTAAATGTTTATGTAAATTCTCCATTGATTCTCTAATTTAATAGCTCGTTTAAAATCGCAAAATGCTTCATTAATTATTCCTTTAATTCCTCGAAGTTTTCCACTCGAAATTTTTCAGGGATATCCACTAGAAAATCCTGAATGAAATTATTAACGATTGCATTTTGTAAATTGTCCAAACATTATTTTAGTCTTTCTTTTAAGAAAAAAATTTGATCAGTTTTTTTTAAACATTTCTTCTATAAGAATTTTTCATGTTTTCACCAGAAAATGTGATAGTTTTGGGATTTCGTTCAGAAATATCTCCCAGATTTTTTTTTAGGAATTTCCTCCATTTTTTTTTTATTAAACAGCTTAAATAGCATTTCCATGGAGAAATCTCTATAGAAATCCTGGCTATTTTTGGAAGAACTTGTTTTAGAGTTCCTAAAGAAAACTTGAGAGAAAAAGTCTTAAGGTATCTTTCAAGGCTCCAAGAACCCTAACTACGCCACTACAAAGCAGCCGGTTGGTAGCAGAAGCAGTACAGGAGGTAATATTACATAACATCCTTTCGCAGAAAAGGAACGAGGGTCCTTCTCGCCCGTTGTGAACTTGCATGTAGCTAGTTGTAAAGCACTCCGTATGGTGTTCACCAATGCTCCAGTTGGCTTTGAGAGTTTTCGCTTTAACACAAACGACCACAACCCCGATGATGGAGATGAGATGGGGTCCAGGGTTGGGATATTTGGGGGAAATGCTTGGACCAACAAACGATGAATTTATCTGAAGAAACGACCAACTTTCGAACAATTAACTTTGCCATAGTCTGATTAAGTTATTATCGGAATGTCGTCTTCCGGGGAATGTGGAGGGTTCCATTGGCTGTGCGGAATGTGTCCTATATGGGGGATAGGTTCCGAGAGAGGCTCCATCTGTGCGGAACCTGAGAAAAGATTTTTTTTCTACCAGAATCATGGAATCATTGAATTGGTTGTGTTTAACGAACGAATATACTGATATCAGTAATTTCAACAGTAACCAGTTGGGTACAAAGGTAACTAGAGTCAGTAAAGATCCAATCAATCGTAAAAGTGCTTGTAGAAGAGGAAAACAAGTAGAGCTTTTAGAGTATTGAATTGAGAAATATCCTAAAGAACACTTATTAGATAAAATTCTGCCACTGGAATTGCTTTGTGATTTGTTACATGAGCGATTTTTGGCATTAAAATCACCAATGACATAAAAATTTAGACTTTTTGTAAATCAATTTTCGCAAGTCAGTTTAAAGCAAAGTAATTTGCTGCCCAGCATTGAAAAGGCAAATTAGCAACTATGAAAGTATATTTACCAAGCTGTTCTTCAACAGAAATACCCAAAGTTTCAAAAACCAAATCCATTCGATTATAACAATAAACATAAAAGTTTGGATTTCTCTTGAGTTTGGATCAAGGTCTCAAATAAGTTTCAGTAGTAACATCTATAAGTATTTTTTGTGTTGGATGTTTTCTAGATTTGCCAGAGCATAGAATTTCTTCGAGATTGTCATACAATATACTCATGCGAAAATGGTCATTTGCCAAAAACTCTTGGTTATTAACTGTGGAGGTATAAATCAGAGATGCAGGCTCTGTCGTAGTTTAGTACACCAGAACGAGGAATACAAGAAGTTATAATTTAAATTGAGATTGTGTCATTGTCCCCTAATTTCCCCTGCACAAAAATGATACAGCTTCTGTTTCAAATTACTCAATTAACAGCAAATACTGAGCAGAATACCTACCGCATACTTGAGATCTTCAGAAGAAATGAGTCAAATGAGAACTCTCCACTTCACAATTAACGGGGCTCCACCTCCAGGAACGCGGTATCTAGCGGCAACGAGGTGGGGCCGTCTCCAAGTAAGGCATTCATTAAAACAGTACAACACTCTCATTACGCCATCAGTGCGGAACTTAATTTGTCGCCCATTTCGTCGTTATGAGGAAATTACCATAAAAAACATGACTTCCGTTTGTTTCTTCTGGCTATCGGACATACTTCGACAGCCCAGAAAAGTAGAAGGAACCGAAAGAAATTGGGTCAATCGAGATGTACAAAAAAAACGTGAATAGTGAAACCTGAAACTGGCAGAGCACAACTCACAGAAAAACATCAGTTCAGTTCAGTTCGATATTTAGTCATTGTCGGGCGAAGACTACGTCTTTGGATAAGCCCAGTCACGACACGACGGAAATCATCCTTTGGCATCACGGTGAGCCTTTATTGGATTGATACCGCCCGTCTCAGTTTCGCTTCAGTTAGATTCACTACTACCAGTAACCACAACCGTTGTTGTGTATAGAGACCATCGTGGCGTTCGTTTCCTTTTATCGTCCATTCATATCGGCTTGGATTCAGTGTTAGGCTACTGTTAGCCAGCGAGGGCGGATGACGGTGGTGAGCGCGATTTACATAATTACATAATCAACGACGGTATAATAATTTATGCGCATCAATGGCAACGAATCTGGGCGCTACACAGAAGAGAACGCCGATTTGTTAAACTTTGCTTCAAGCAATACTATTAGTGACTTTCAGTAGAAAGCCGGAGGTGTTGGAGAAATTAGAAAATTTTGACTTTAGATTTTTTGTTAAGTACAATAATTTTTGACATTGGTTTTTGTCAGCACGATGGGTTTCATAGTGACTATACGTAATTAAATCAATGAACGGAACTATATTATGAGGAGCTGATAATAAATCAAAAGTTGGGCGCTGTCCATGAATTGCGAAACGCTTTAGAGATTCAGGAACTCTTTCCAAAATACAACAAGCATATTTTTTCGAATTTATTCCTATTTAGTGCCATTTTATCCATGGAAATATAGACATTTCTTGAAAATTTCCAGATATTTACCAGGAATTTTACGAGGAGTTTTGTTCAAGCTCGAATTTATACACATTTTATGTCAGCTAAGAAATCTTTCTGAGTCTTTTTAATGTATTCGAATCCTCTGAGCAGAGTCTCAATAGAGAACCAAAAAATAGATTGGAGTTCCTTACTCCTAATGCTTTTTCAGGAATTCCGGATTTGTTTCATTATTTCCCTTTAGCAGTTATTAAAAGAATTTCTGCGAGATTTTTCTAAAGAAATTCATTATGGCATTTTTGCAAGAGCTCTTATTTTAAATTTGTCCATGAGTCTTTCTTTATGTTTGCAAGAGTTTCTCTTAAAGCGTTATGGAGGAGTACATGATTTCCTCCTCCTCCTTCAGGGGTTCTTTGATTTTTTTTAGAGATTTCTCAATGGTTTACTCGACAGCAGTTCTTTTGTTTCTTCTTCATAATTTATTATCTTTAAATCTTAGAGGAAATTCTTTATATTTTTCCTAAAGATTCTTGTAAAAATTTCTACGGAGATGCCTCCACGAGTGACTCGTGGAATTCATGAACTGTTCCACCAGGATTTTTTTTTCTGAAAACCGCTCTGAGTATTCATCCAATGACTTGCCTAGGAATTTTTCTAAGGGTTTGCCAAGAAATCTTCCAGAGAAGTCTCCAAAACTTTCTTCGCATTTTGATTTACTTTAGATTTCTCATCGGGAATTCTTCCTTCCTCATGGACCTTACAAGCGATTCCTTCCAAAAATATCAGTAGGAAATCTTCAAGGATTTTTTTTCTAGGGATGCTAGAAGGTTTATCCTTTGATTCTTCTTCAGATTTATGCAAAAACAACTGCAGGTTCTGTTTCAAGATTTTCCTCAAGATGGTTTGTTCCAGGAATTCTTCGAACGTTTCTTCCAGGAAAGTTTCTTTGTATTTATTAACACTTCAGTCGTCGCGCTGTTGTGTTTTGTACAACACTGGTGAAAAACCTCGCTTTTCGTACATGACATCAGCGTGGTGGTTCGGACGGTGGCAAACCGCACGACGACTGGAAGGCTAAGCTTTTTTTTTCAATATATCTTGAAGTTTCTTCACATTTAGAGGAGAATTTTTAGAAGAGATTACTTGGTAGGATTCTGCATGAATAGGAATCCTACCAAGTAATCTCTTCTAAAAAAACATGATAAACCCTTAACCCATTAATTCTAAAATTAGTTCACATTTATTTTAAAAACACATACACGAACATGCTAAGGTATTTTCAAATTACAGTCAAACCTCCATGATTCGATATCTGAAGGGACCAACGACACATGGAAACATCAATATCGAGTAATGGAACTGAAATGCTTTGGAAAGCTGTTCGAAGGGACCATCATAGTATCCATGAAATTTTGTTTTTAGTATGGTTTCATGAGTCGATATCGAGCCCCACAGGTTCCTAAAAGAATTACCATATTCCCACAGAATGTCCATCTCAATTTGCCCATTGTCCCTATAAAAGGCACATGGGATTCCCATAGGATTCTCACAATTCCCGCAGTATTTTTTTACACAATTCCCACAGAATTCCTAAAGATTTCACACAAAGTTCTCAGGACATTCTCACATGAACATGACTCTTTTGGAATTCTTACATGATTCCCAAAGTATTTACATCGGATGCTCTCAGGAATACTAATTATTTTCCACATAACTCTAAAATGATTTCCTAAACTCACACCGGAATTTCTACAGAACATTCACAAGAATCCCAGCTTTCTCATGAGATTTTACAATGTATATTCAAACTGCTTGCTCACTACTTCCGCAGAATTTCCCCAAAATTTGCATGGTATTTTAACATAACTCTCACAAGATTCACACAATATTGCAACTGATGCCAAAGATTCTCACAAGAATCCCAGGAATCTCATTTGACTTTTACACTGGAATGTCAGAATCCTCTCTGGAATACCAGTATTCACATTTGAATAACAAAATCCTCACTAGAATTCCAAAGTCCACACTTGAATCCAAAAACCCACATTAGAAATCCTGGATCCATAGATCTACACTGAAAGCTCAAAATTCCCACTGGTATCTCAATATCCATACAGAAATCCTGGATCCTAGTAATGCGGTAATTCTAGGATCCACACTGAAATCCAAGGATTTAGCTTGGAAACCAAGAACCCATGTACCAATCCATAAATCCACATATAAATCCTAAGATCCACACTGTAATCCAAAGGTCTTTACTGAAATCTCAAGGTCCTTACTGGTTTCTCCAACCCTGTCGTCCTGCTTAGTCGCGCTTAGTCGACGACTAAGAAGCTTTTCTCGGACTTTTTCTTCACGCTCTTTGGGAAATCAGTTGAAAATTCAAGCTGTACAATAGACCTGAAATAATTTAACTTTGTTGCATGTAGATTAGGTACAACTGAACGCTCTGTATAACTTCAATCAAAATTGTTAAGCTGTATCAACGCCCTGGATTGATTTGACCTTGTCTCAAATAGATTTTGCATTTTAACGCCCTATCGTATTTTATTTAATAATTCCAAACTATATAAACGCCCTGGAGTAGTTTGATCTTATCATTTGTTGATTTGGTGCATCACAACGCCCTGAAGAAATTTGACCTTATTCCTTGTAGATCTGGTGCATGTGAGCGCCCTTTAGGACATAAATTGAAAATTCCAAGCTGTATCAACACCCTGGAGTAAGAGTCCACATAGATCTCTGCGAGATGTAGAGGATCTTGAAACCTTGTACAAAATCAATCGATATTTCCGTGCTGCTTCAACACACTGGAGTTATTTAACCTTGTGTCATGTAGATCAGCTGCCCCTTAACGCCCTGCTTAACATCAATTGCAAATTAATTCTAAAGTGTATCTACGCTATGCACAAATTTGACCTTATCCTATGTAGATAAAGTGCATCTTAACGCCCTGAATCAATTACAAATTACAAGCTGTATCGACGCCCTGGAGTAATATGACCTTATTTCAAGTAGGTTAGGAGCATCTTAACGCCCTGAAGGATTTCAATAGTGAAGTACAAGCTTCAAAAACGCATTAGAGTAATCTAATAGCGAAATATAAGAAATCCAGAGCAATTATCAGCTTTTTTTGCACTTTGAAAAGATACAAGAGCGATATTATATTTTCAAATCAGGCGATAAATGTGACTGGAGTGTTATTCTCAGAATAACGTTCAAACTTTCTTGATGTCCTGTTTCAATAAACCTTTGATATTTGTTTGTAAACCTCTAGGTACCGTAAAGGAATTTAGGTATTTTCGGCAGTCTAGCAGATACAAAGCTTCTTTGGTAATGTTCTCGGACAAACTAGTTAAAAAAAATAATTTTGGAAACGTTTTTACTACAATTTAAACATCTCATCTCATTGTGACAATTATCGGCATCTCGTTTTCTTCGGCAGCATTTCCTATAAGAACTCCAAATTAAAAGCAATGTTTCGTCTGTTGTTGAGTAATTCTCGCTCGTTATTCGCACCAGGCCACCATAAGCACAATTCGTTAGACTTTCAATTTTTGTCAGAGTTCGCCAGAATACCCTACAAACATTTTTGTTGAATAAGAGTTCTACAAATCACTCTCAAGCATATTTTGGCTACTAATGTTATTTGGGTAGGCTAAAACTAGAGGACGATTGTTTTGGTGATAGATATATAAAACTATAGAGGACGAATGGGGCTGCTGTTCCCCTTATTCTCGCTCAGAAACATGTCGGGTTCATAACTGTCAATCGATTCTACGATCGTTATTTGATGTAGTTTTGAATAGTTGGTCATTTATCTTTGACAGCTTAGTTATCATAGAACTTGAGTACGGTCTCAATTCTCTTAGCGAAAAGCATTTTCACAAACTGGGACCATTTTTGTAATCTTAGTCAAAAATTTCCATATAGCGTGAAACGCCCTATAAATGTTCCGTAATGCATTCAATTTTGTTCGATATATACTCCATTATCAAAGTTACCCCAAAACAGAAAACCGACTTTCGATTATTTGAAAAATGATATATCCATTCAGAATAAATCTTTTGGCAATCTATCAACTGTAAACGATAGTTAGGATACCAGTACTTGTTTTAAAATTATGAAATATAATTCGTTGAAACAGCATGCATAAATATTCATGTTTTCTTCGAAAAAACTATCAAAGTTACCCTTTTTTACGGTATTGGTTCCTTCCTCGAATCGACAGTATTTTGGGTAAAATAGTTTGTTTGTAGTTTAGTAAGATGTCACTCATCATGTTGAAATGAAATAGGAATTGAAAAATGTATTCTTAAATTTTGAGATTTGTGTGGATTTTGATTATTGGTTTTGAAGATATTTCGATGCTTCTAGGGGGCTCAACACTATCCATATAACATTTATATCACCAGCCTTATGTTTGAATTAACAAAAAAAGTGGGCTATATATTGTCAGATAGTAAAAAAATCATACAAACCGGTTGTGTTGTCTACAACACAAGTTAGATAATTCCACAATATTGTTTTCTTTTTTTTTTAATTTTTAAGAGTTTTTTCATTTCACATATCAATTGGAATGGTTCAAACTAAACACGTGCAAATGCATATTTTTTTGAGACGATTTTCTTATAAAGTTCCCTCATCAACACCTGGGAGTTCAACCGCCCTCTGGGCTATAGCAACACCCTTCTCAAAATGGCTCAAGCTCAAATTTAACGACGACAGGGCTGGGGCCCAGATAGCCGTAGCGGTAAACGCGCAGCTATTCAGCATGACCATGCTGAAGGTCGTGGGTTCGAATCCCGCTGGTCGAGGATCTTTTCGTAAAGGAAATTTTCTCGATTCCCAGGGCATAGAGTATCTTCGTACCTGCCACACGATATACATATGCAAAAATGGTCAATCGGCAAAGAAAGCTCTCAGTTAATAACTGTGGAAGTGCTCATAAGAACACTAATCTGAGAAGCAGGCTTTGTCCCAGTAGGGACGTAACGCCAGAAAGAAGAAGAAGAAGAAGAAGGGCTGGTTTCTCACTAAAATTTCACAACCAACGTTACAATTCCAGGATTCAAACTGGAACACCAGGATTCACGCTGGAATTCCAATATCCACACTGAAATAAAAAAAAATCCGAATTAGCGCATTACGAATCCCTTAACAGCCCCAGGGTCCACACTGAACTACAACTTATCACACTGGAATCCCAATATCCAAATTAGAAGCATAGGATCCGCACTTAAAATCTACGATCCAGACTGACAACCTGGATCCACATTTCATCCCCGGGACCCAAATTGGATTCCCAGTATTCACACAAAATTCATACTAGATTACCAGGATTCATACTAAAGTCCCAAGATCCACACTGGAAACTCGAAATCTCAATACCCACACTGGAATCCCAGGATCCGCGCTGAACCAGAATTCACACTGGAAGCTAAATAGATTCATACTGGATCCATACTGGAATCCAAGGGTGCATACTGGAATCCAAAAATCGACAATGGAAATTCAAAATCTTCATTGGTATCGTGGATATTGGTATTAGTAGTGTAGATATTCATGGGCGTGCCTGAGAAGGGCACTCCCTGGCCGACCAAAAACAATCAACTTGTTTGCTACGAAGGTTCACATATTGTACGAATTTCCAAAGATTGTTTTCAGCATTCTTATTTAAAACTTTTGAGAAATTATTGGAGTCCTACTACGCATCAGACTTCTGTCAAAAATTTATCCAGAATATAAACTTGTGTTTGAATTTTCCAAAAATTTTCTTGCTTTCTGATTGTTTCTTGAAAATTTCTTGGACTTCTCCAAACTATTAGACTTCTGCCCAAGATATTACCAGAAATCCATCGAAGATTTTATCAACAGCCCGCAACATATCTTTAAAGTAATCTGTCAAAAATCTATTTAGGGACTCCAAAAGACCAAGAATCCCCCAAGTAATCGTGAAGCAAATTTATACAGAATACGTCTAAAAATTTTTCGAATACGTCGAAAAATTTTTCGAAGATGAGATTAGAAGTTTCACACGGTATATCACTTGCTTCAGGCAGGATTCCCCATTATTTATTTATTTATTTGGCTTTACATCAATTTCTTGATAAAACCTCGCAAACAACAATTCGCCAATTCACTAGGCTCATGGCCGCTTCTCTCCATCCTCGACTACGACCCACGCTTTCCAGGTTCTTGTGCACCTGGTCAATCCACCTAGCTCCCTGCGCGGAAGACGTGGGTTCTTGTTCCGACCGGATTCGTAGCGAACACCATCTTTACAGGGTTGTTGTCCGGCATTCTTGCAACATGCCCTGCCCTGTGTATCCTTCCAGCTGTAGCTACATTCACGATACTGGGTTCGCCGTAAAGTTGAGCGAGCTCGTGGTTCATCCTTCGCCGCTACACGTCGTTCTCCTGCACGCCACCGAAGATCGTCCTTAGCACTCGGCGTTCGAAAACTCCAAGAGCTTGCAAGTCCTCTTCGAGCATAGTCCACGTCTCATGCACCGCAGCTTCTTCTGGAGGCCATAGTAGGCCCGACTTCCACTGATGATGCGCCTTCGTATTTCACGGCTAACGTTATTGTCAGCCGTCAGCAAGGATTCAAGATAGACGAACTCGTCGACCACCTCGAACGTATCCCCATCTATCGTAACACTGTTACCTAGGCGAGCCCTGTCACGCTCGGCCCCACCAGCTAACATGTACTTTGTCTTGGACGCATTCACCACCAGTCCAACCTTTGCTGCCTCGCGTTTCAGGAGGGTGTACAGGTCTGCCACCTTTTCAAATGTTTGGCCGACAATGTCCATATCATCCGCGAAGCAAACAGATTGACTGGATCTCGTAAAAATCGTACCCCGGCTGTTGAGCCCGGCTCTCCGCATAACACCTTCTAGCACAATATTGAACAACAGGCACGAAAGTTCATCACCTTGTCGTAGTCCCCGGCGGGATCCAAACGAACTGGAATGTTCGCCTGAAACCTTCACACAATTTTGCACACCCTCCATCGTCGCTTTTATCAGTCTCGTGAGCTTCCCGGGAAAGCTGTTTTCGTCCATGATTTTCCATAGCTCTACGCGGTCGATACTATCGTATGCCGCCTTGAAATCGATGAAAAGGTGATGCGTTGGGACCTGGTATTCACGACATTTTTTGAGGATTTGCCGTACAGTGAAGATCTGGTCCGTTGTAGCTCAGCCGTCAACGAAGCTGGCTTGATAACTTCCACGAACTCGCTTTTTATAGGTGACAGACGACGGAAGATCATCTGGGATAATACTTTGTAGGCCTCATTTAGAATGGCGATCGCACGAAAGTTCTCACAATCTAACTTGTCGCCTTTCTTGTAGATGGGGCATATCACCCCTTCCTTCCACTCATCCGGTAGCTGTTCTGTGTCCCAGATTGTGCCTATCAGCCGTTTCAGACAATCTGTATGAGTTCAGCTCCGATACCATCCTTACCAGTAGCTTTATTGTTCTTGAGCTGATCAAAGTGGGGGCTGGTTGGTTTCCATCCTCCGCAGTACCGACGAAGGCATTTCCTCCGTTGTCCCGACCTTCATTGCCTGTACTCTCAGCGCCATTCATGTGTTCGTCGAAGTTCTGCTTCCACCTTTCGATCACCTCACGCTCGTCCGTCAAAATGCTCCCATCCTTATCCCTGCACATCTCGGCTCGTGGCACGAAGCCGTTGCGGGATGCGTTGAGCTTCTGATAGAACTTACGCGTTTCTTGAGACCGATACAGCTGTTCCATCTCCTTGCACTCCGTCTCCTCCAGGCGACGTTTTTTCTCCCGAATGAGGCGGATCTGCTGTTGCCGTTTCCATCTATAACGTTCCACGTTCTGCCGGGTCCCTTGCTGCAGCATGACCACCCGCGATGCATTCTTTGCCTCCAAAACTTCCTGGCACTTCTCGTCGAACCAATCGTTCTGTAGACTCCGTCCCACGTACCCGACGTTGCTCTCAGCTGCATCGTTGATGGCTGCTTTTGCTGTTCTCCAGCACTGCCCATAACTGCATATTTGTAACATTCGACAAAAGTAGGCATTGAGTAAATGGACTACAAAGTGTGCATTTTATGGCAGTATGGGAGGAAACTAAAATTTCTAAAAATTACCAGGAACTCAAAAGTGCTTATTTGAGGCTGATATTTTGTACAACTCATATTGCATACTAGGTGAATTGTCAGAAAATAATTGTGATAGAAATTTCATTGCTATTGCATTACGAGGCCCATTTGTAATCTCAATGTGACTGTTATGCGATTATAATTACCAATGTGACAAAACAACTTGGTATTTTTTTCGAATTTTCTAGAACAATCTCACAGATTTCAGTAAGTTGATCGAAAGTATTTATCATTTGATGACTCTCCATGGTATTAACTCCAATTTGTCAAAAATGTCGAATGTTACTGTTTTGCAGTTATGGGCAGAGCAGTCCTCAAGAGGGGCTTCATCCAGCTCACCCTCTTCCAGTAATGCAGCCTCGAGGTGCTGTGCGGTTGCTTAAGCCGCTCTAGGTCATACCGGGGCGGCCGTCGGTACCGTACGTTGTTAACAACAGAGAGTTTTGGGCGCATTTTTACCATCATCAGATAGTGGTCAGAGTCGATGTTAGCGCCACGATCAGGTTATCTTGTGATTGTCTGCTGTGGTAATCTCCAGGTATGGAAGACTGTGCTGGAAGTGGGTGCTACGAATGGCCATATTCTTGTAGGTGGCGAAATCAATTAGTCGTAGGCCGTTTTCGTTCGTCAGCTGGTGGGCGCTGAACTTTCCAATAGTCGGTCTGAATTCCTCCTCCTGGCCGACCTGAGCGTTTAGATCTCCTGTGATGATTTTGACGTCGTGACTTGGGCAGCTGTCGTACTCGCGTTCGAGCTGCGCGTAAAAAGCGTCTTTATCATCATCAGTGCGTCTGGAGTGAGGGCTGTGCACGTTTATTATGCTGAAGTTGAAGAACCGGCCTTTGAGCCTCAACTTGCACATTCTTTCGTTGATCGACCACCACCCGATCACGCGCCTCTGCATATCGCCCATCACTATAAAAGCTGTTCCCAGCTCATATGTGTTGCCGCATTTCTGGTAGATGGTATGGTTACCTCTAAACGTTCACACCATTGATCCCTTCCAACACACTTCCTGCAACGCTACTATGCCGAAACCGCGGCCCTTCAGCACGTCGGCGAGTATGCGTGTGCTGCCGATGAAGTTGAGAGACTTACAGTTCCACATACCGGGCTTCCAATCGCTATTCCCTTTACGTCGCTGTGGTCTTCGCCGATTGTCTCGGTTCGTATTCTCTCGTTGATTATTCGTTGCTTGATGTTTTTACGGCTGGCTTGCACCTGACACCAACCCTTTAGATTTCCGGAGGACCATTCCCCCTAAATGTTCGGAGGGCCATAGTACGCAGTTCAGCGTAGAGTCCTTCTCTGGCACTCGGACGATGATCAGCCGCCCCTGACATAGGGAACAGACGCTGTTGTGAGCTGCTCCTAACATGGAGTTCAGACGTTCAAGGTTTGCAGAAGCAAAAGCAAAAGCAAACCCCCCCTTCCCTGTCAGCATACGACCAGAGTTCCCACCGGGGTTGGCTACCCGATCTTCCCGGCCAGTACCGCGAGTAGGTAGGGATAGGAGTTGCTGGGCAAGAGGCTAAGGACCGCACAGAGGGGTCTATTTTATTCATTCAGGTACGGCAGGTACCAATGGTACGCCATGCCCTGCCATTTCCCAACGAAGGTTTCCCATAGTGTAAAGAAGTGCCCGATGAAGTAGCTTTCTTCCTAGTATTACAACAGCTAGTGAGGTAATTTCATCTGATAAGCATCTTTGAATTAAAATTGTGCATGCCAAATTGAATCTAAAGTAGATATGTGCTTTTCTATCATTTGTCCTTATCTTCAGTTTCAATATATCCATTTAGTCTAGGAACTTGATCCTCTGTTAAAACAATACAGCTACAGTCCAGATACAGAGGACAACTTAGGTTAAAAATTCACCCATTGCCAAAAATAACTGTCTTCGTTTAAGCTTTCAGCTTTGGGCGCAAAGTGATTCTACACATTAGTGTCCTATGCTTCAAGATGCGTGAATAGTTCAATACCAAAAGAATCCACCGATTTATTTTGTTCCGTCTGTTATATGAATAGATGTATATTTGGACAGAGTTGTATGTTTGTATGTTACACGACACTTTCAATGTTATTCGTGCAATCAACTAAATAAACATTCTGTGTATCGTCGAAGCGAACATAAGCCAAATGTGTGTTGAATGGCAACCTGATTTCTATCAGCTGTATTTTAGATTTAATTTTAGTGCGTCTTAAAGAAATCCCTTTTTTGTTTTCCGGACCGCTTTTCTCCCAGGGGGCGATAAAGAGAGCTACCTACCGTGCGTTGCTTCGCTTTACAGGATTTAGTTTCTGAATTATTCATGCCCGTCCCCGTATCGGATGTTTTCATACTGCCATAGCTTAGCTGCTTTCACCGTTCGAATGGAGGACTCAGGCTATTTCTGGCACAGCGATAAGAATTATGAGCGGTTTATGATTTGGCAATTATGGCCATGGGGCGGTATGGCAACAAAGAATGTTTTTCCACAGTTCTACGTTTTATTTTTTGTAAATTATGGGAATGTTAAAAAAAAATAAGGGAAACGGTAATGGTCCTAATCGGAAGTGAAACGCGGAAATCACGCAATGTGCCAATAGGCTGGATTATCAAACGAGTAATTTCCATTTAAGAATTAACTCGAAATCGGATAGATTTAACGAGATATGGACATTTTGGTTAATGTAGCTAGTGGCAAAATTTAAAAATAATTCTGAGTAAAATAATAATTAAAAATTCAAAATAATTCAAATACCGTAAAATGGGGTGTTCTTTTTGGAATAACGTCCTCACTGGGACAGAGCCTGCTTCTTAGCTTAGTGTTCAATACGTACCTCCACAGTAATAAACTGAGAGCTTTAATTGCCAAAGTGGCCATTTGTGCATTCGTCTATCGTATTACAGACACGATGATACTCTATTCCCAGGGAAGGAAATTTCTATTACGAAAAGATCCTGAACCGACCAGGAATCGAACCCAGACACCTTCAGTATGGCTTTGCTTTGTAGCCGCGAACTCTAACCACTAGGCTCAGGGAGATTTAAATTGAGGTGTTAAGCTCAACTGATATTTCGAGCAACTTTCAGTTCGTTCAGAAAAAAACTGAAATCTAGTAATTTATTAAAAAAATAATGAATGTTTTTGGCAATTCTTGTGGGAATGATTGGCTGGAAGTCAAAAAACTCTTTGGACGTTAACAACAGTTCAAGTTAGAACCAAAAATTTTATCATCCACGATTCCCACATGTTGATCAGAAGTGGAAGAGCTTTTAAAAAGCGCCATCCATGTACCTATTTATTATTGCATTGCTGCTTGAAACGCTCCAAATCCCTCACAAACGACACAACGTTCGTTCGTTTTTTTCCTCCACAATGTGGCTTCCCCAATGTTGGCAACATCGTGTCTCTAATTTATGATAGGTTTTTATTTTCCAACCGCACATCAGAGCTTCAATGCATGGGAAGGCGACCATTATTGCCGTTGGGTTTTCGATGACAGGCAAGAAGGGATTCCAGGAGCGAAGAGGGGGTGACAAAGCTCTGCACATTTGCGATGCTCAGCTCCAATTTTCTCGACTTTGTTTTTATCGCTTTATTTTTTTTCTACACTGGCTAGATCTTGTTTGCTCTGTCACTATCTCTGCGGTGCTGAAACTGTGTGCCTTATTTCGAATTTATTGCACGCTATTTCAATGGCACTTGCCGATGAAGCTGGGCTGTCGGCAAACTTTGTTTCTACATTTGAACGGTCGGTGCAAACATTCTGCGAACAACGACTGTTCGATGAATTGATGGAAATGGATTCGATGGTTATGGATTGATGAATTGTTCGATACTTCCGAAATATGGTTTGGTTTTCATTTCACTCTTCAGCATTTGGGGGTTTTCATAGTATATGCACATACAAGCATGCTTCAAAAGTTCTGCATAAAATTCAAATGGAATTCAGCTACGATTCCAAATCAAATATAAAAGCTTTATACAATTACGAAAGAGGTGTTCAAGGAATGGATGCTAAAGCTCAGCTTAGATTTCTCCAAAAATATTTTCAAGGAAATTCGAGTGGGATTTGAGATCCTCTAGAGGAATTGCTCTGGAAAGTCCACTTTGAATTCTTTGAGGGTTTCCTCCAGGCTTTCCGCATAATTTATCAGGAAATTCGTCCAGATCTTCCTGATGAGATTTTCACAAATATTTTCTTTAGGTTTTGGTTCTGGAGGTTGCTGAATAGATGTTTTTAGGACTCCCAAGTAACATTGGTAGCTGAATAACAACTAATTCAGCTCAAATGCTGTTTATTAAACCTCTTTGCAGCTGAATATACTGTTTTTAGCTACAAATGTTACCTGGGCTTTTCTGTGAAAACACTCAAAAAAACTATTTGTGGCATTGATCTTATCCTAGAACTACTAAATGGTTCCTTATAAGATTTTTTTTTGTATTACCCAGAGATTCCTCCTAGAATTAAGACAAATTTCTCCATGAATGGTTTGAAAAATATCTTAAAGGAATACCGAAAAATCTCACTAATATAGCAACCATGATAATTTGTGTGACTTAAATTTTCTTCGGTTTTTTCGATGGAGTCTTCCAGTAATTTATCTACGGATTCTTGTTGTCATTTGCTCAGGGATTCCTTTTAAGCTTCGTCCAGGAATTACTCTACGGATGCCTCGAATAAATCCCACCAGACATTCTTTTTAAGACTCCACGAGGAAATTATCCAAAATTATTTTTCAGAAGTTCCTTAAGATCTTCCAACGAAATCCTCTACATGTTCCTAATTTAATCAGAAATTCATGGAAAACTTTGTTAAAATATTCTTTTTCGGATTTCGTCCCAGTATTTTCTTCAGCTTTTTCCAGGGATTCTACCATAATGCATTAAAGCATTCGTCGAACAATCCGTCCATAAATTACTCCAAAGATTTAGCCTTAAAATAATTGTTAGATTTTACTAGGATTTCTCTACATATTTCTCAAGGGTTCCTGGAAAACCTTGTTCTGGGTTTCTTGTAGACTATCATCAGAACTCTTCAAGGTTCTCCTTCAAAAATAGCTCGAGAAATTCCTCCAAGGACTCCTCTAATAATTTCTTTGAACATTCGTCCATGATTTTCCCAAAGAGAAAAAAAATATATACACGAATTCTCCCTGGACTTCTAGGGATTCCTCGAAAACTCCCCCTCAAAAACTTCTCCAAAGTTTCCTCTACGAAATAATTCTCCAAGGATATCCCAAAAAACTCCTCCAAAGGGCTGTCCATTAATTACGTAAAACATTTTTGTGATTTTCAGACCCCCTCCTCCCATGGTAAGATATTTGGTAGGAAAATATAAAAATAATTTGTATGACACGTAAGAAATCTCAAACCTCCTCTTCCCCAATAATTCTACGTAAGGGATTAATGAATTACCACCAAAACTTTCTGCCTGCAGGGATTCTTCCACGAATTTCCTTGGGGTTTCTCCCAAGAACCCGTCAAAAAATGTCTTTGAATTTCCTTCAGGGATTTCTTCAAGAACTTCTTAAGGGATTCCTTCATGTATTCATGGAGAGGTTCCTTCAGGAATGCTTCCAAAAACTCTACAGTAACATTTTTTAATGGGTGCTCTTGAATTTCCTTCAGAGATTATCCAGGAATCCATACAGAAAAATTTTCAGGGTTTCCTCCAAAAATCCCTTTATAAGTGTCTCTAAAGATAATGCTATGAAACAGTTTAAAGATTTTCTTTTTTTCAGAAATCCCTCTAAAAATTCCTCCGGGGATTCCTTCAAGGGATTGCGTCAGAAATTCGCCTAAATTTTCTTCAGGGTTTCTCCATAATGCCTTCAAAAGATTTTGTAAAGTTTAGTTTATGAATTCCTCTAGAGGTTTTTCCACGGGTTTTCCCTTCAAAGATTCCTACAGTGTTTCCTCTAGATGTATCTCAAGGGGTTCTAGAAGAAACTTCTCCAAGAATTCCTCTAAAAAACTCCCGAGGAATTCCTCCGGAGATTTCTCCAGGAAAATCTCAAGGAGTCTCTTCAGGAATTTCTCAAGGGGTTTCTCAAAGAATAAGTTCAAAAAATTCTGAAGGGATTTCTTCAAGCAGGGATCCAGGAATATCTCTAGAACTTTAGGGGTTCCTCAAGGAATTTTTGAAGAGATTTTTCCAGGGATTCCTCCAGAATTTTGCCAAGGGATACCTTCAGGAATTTTGTAAGGGAGGATGTCTTCAGAAATTTATTAAGGGATTTCTCCAAGAATTACTTGAGAAATTCCTGAATGAATCGCTTGAAAAATTCCAGGCAGAAACTCTGTAGGCATTCCAGATGAAGTCCTTGGAGTAATATCTGGGGAGGTTCCAGGAAAAAAAATCTAAAATTATTTTCGGAGAAATCCCTAAAGAAATTCTTGGAGAAATAACTTGAGAAAGAAACACGATGACATATTCCTGGAGGGTTCCCTGTAAGAGTCCCTGGAGAAGTTCCTGGAGGGATTCCTAGAAAAATTTCTAGAGTAATTCTCGAAGAAGATGCTTGGAGGTATTCTTGAGGAAACCCAGAAGAAATTCTTTAAGGAATTTTTGGATGAATCCATTGAGGAAAAATTGGTCAGATCGATGTAGAACCGACTGCATATTTTTTTAAACAAATATATGAATTATTTCCTAGCGGAATCTTTGGTTTCTGGGGAGATTTTTTTGAGAAATCCCTAGAGAAACTCTTGAGAGAATTCGTCTATAAATCACTGCAAGAACGTCTACAGTAATACTTAAACAAAAAAAAATTGGAGGAATACCTGGAAAAATGTTTGGAGGATTTTCTAAAGTAGTCCTTGAAGGAGTTCCTGGGCGAATTCTTAAGAAATTTTCTGCAGGAATCCTAGGAAGAACAACTGGAGTAATTGCTGGAAAAATCTCTAAATGATTTCTTGGTAAAATCTTTGAAGTAATTTCGGATTCGGATTCTTCGAGGATTGCCGGAAAGAATTCATATTTGATTGCTTTCTTTAGGAATTGATCCAAGGATTTTTTTTCAGAATTTCCACCAGTTATTCCTCAAAAATTCCTTTAAAGATTTTTCAAGAATTCTTCCTAGGGTTTTTGCAATAAAAAACTCCAGTGATTCTTTTAAAAATTTCTCCAAGAATTTCACCGGAAATACCTCAAGGAGTCTCCAGGTATTTCTTCCGGAGTCATTTGAGATCGTTTCCAAAATACTGGGTTGCATCCCTGGAGGAATTCTCGGGCGAATCCATTGAACAATTTCTAAAGGAATCCCTCGAGAAATCCAAAGAGAATTTCTTAGATAAATCCTTTTAGGAGTTCTTGGAGGAATTTCTGAATTGATTCCTGGAACAATATTTGTGGGAGTTTTTGGAGGAATCCGTTTAGAAATTCCTAGTGCAATCTCTGTAGAAGCTCAAGAAGGAATATCTGTAGGTGTTCCAAAATAAATTTCTAGAGAAGTTTCTGGAAAATTTATTTGAAGAATCCCGCGATAAATTACTGAAGGAATCACATTCTGGGGCAGAAACCTTTGAAGGAATTCCTGGAAAAGTCTTGGAGAAATCCTAGAGAAAGTCCTGAAGATGTTCTTGGAGAAATCGTTTGGGAATACCTGAGAAAAAACTGGATGAATTTCTAGAGGAATTTAAGTGAACCTTGAGAAATTTCTTGGGAATCACTGTAACAATTTTTAATGGAATCCCTGAATGAATCTCTTAAACAATCCAGGAGGAATCCCTGACAATATTCTTAAATATTTCTGGAGGAGAGTTTGAAAAAATCCCAACTGAAATCGTAAGAGCTTTTAAAAATCTCGTGAGACATTTAAGGAAAAAAAAATTCTTTGAGATATTTCTTGACTAATCCCCGGAGAATTCTCCAGAGAAATTATTTGAGGAATCCTTCGAGAATCTTTGGAGGAACATATGAGGATTTTCTGAAAAAACTCTAAATTAATTAATGGCGGCATCTTTGGAGACATTTTTCGAGACATTCCTGGAGAAATTTTTGAACAAATCTCAAACGAAGAATCTCGTTTGAAACATTGACATTCTTCTTTTCATAGATTTAAGCAAAATAGTTATTTGATTGGTGCATTCAGCATTTTTTTTATGAAAGATAGCAAATACCATCCAGAGAGCAATTTCGTCAAAACTTATCATGATTAATGGCTGCGACGGAACTAAAACGCAATCCTGTCGAATTTCGCTCCCGTACTCAATCCCATCTCAGTGATTACCTAAACGGAGCTTTGCTCACTGGGACATGAACGGATTAGAACTTTCTACAAAGAGCACTTAACCGGAATTAAATTCAACATCACCGAGTTAGGACTATGGGCTTCCATCACGGCTGGCTGCCTTTCAATTATATGCCGGAGTCCTTTTCAGCGAACAGCAACCACCATCATCATCGTCGTCGTCGGATGGTTCATGAAAAACTCCTCAAATTCTGCTGTCATCATCATCGTGTTCCAACCCGGGAGCGAGGAGAACAATTACTGTAGTGGGTGCTTCAACTTTTCCGGGGGAAGTTGAAACTTGTAGCATAACATGGGCGTGTGTTAGCACTCCACTCTAATTCTGGTGTACTAAAAATCCTTTAACATGTATGAACTCGGAACGAAAAGTTGAAATTATACTTGGTAGCGTAACCAGCTGGCCCGCACGTGTTTGGGAAGTTTATGCTAAGGATCGTTTTGGGATGAAACATAACTAGCTGCTGTAAATTCAGCACTGAGAGACTGAAACTCTCATTCAGTTTAAATGAGTGCGTAGAGCAGATACTATTATCTTTCAGATACTACGACGAAACCATTTCTCCCGAATTACAAGAAAATACATAGTTTTTAATAACCTTTTCACAAAATCAAATAAATTTCTGTTTTACTTTGCATTTAACATTTTTGTGAAACTTGATGAATGATAATTATTAGTATAAATTGTATAAGTATAAAATGTAAAACATGTAGGCTCAACTTTTCACGAATAGAATGAAACGGAAGTAAAATATCGTACAGATGTCATAAGGATGGCATTTTTGGAAGACTACTTGGAGGAATCTGCGAAGAAAATCTTCCAAAATGTTTGGTGCCGTTTTTTCTAGTATAGTTAACTCTTTTTTACTCGATATCGAGTTAGAGAACCATAGTAAAAGTTGATTTTCATGACTAACTCGATGGTCCCTTGGATCGCATTTGCACTGGTTATGTGTTCCTTAACTCGATACCTCCCTAACTCGATGGCCCCTTCAATATCGATTTTTTTTTGTTTTTTACAAGGGGGAAATCTGCAAACAGATCCCCTGAGAAGGTAACTCAGGTAATGCGGGGACGACGCACCAACGACGACCCGCTAAAACCAGCCCATACACTGTAATTGAGCAATTCTTTTTGAATTGCTCAAGTGGTGTACAGTGCATTGACATGACCCTTGGACTTAGACCCTTATCTTCCCGGAACCACCATAAGGTATTTCTTCGGGGAGAGACTAGTGCATATAGCACAACACGTGTAGCAGAAGAAGCCTAGGCAAACTGCTTCTCCTAGCCGACTTAAACAATGTTACAGCCAACCCTTGGTCGACGCGCCATAGGCGCTGCCATTGTAACATAATGTGATTGACAGCCGTAGTTACTGCATTCTAGCACACGGAAAGCGCACACATTCTCTCTATTATATTGTCGGGGGACATGTCCCCTCCGCATGACACGCAGGAGATTCTGAGTGCCCAAACTTATGCAGGTACTGCTTATAGCAACCATGTACTGACAGATACTGCGTCAGGTGGAAATTCACTTCCCCATGGTTTCTTCCATACCAATCTGACACATTTGGTATTAGCCGATGGGTCCACCTACCCTTAGTGGAGTTATCCCATTTCTGCTGCCAGCTTCTGAGCGTTTCCTCTTTGCACGTGTTGCGGACTCCTCTGGTACCTCTTTGGTTGAAGCATTGAACATCTTCCTTGATGATGAGCCCGATGGGCGTCATCCCGGCTATGATGCACACGGCCTCTTTAGATACCGTCCGGTATGCACTTGCTACTCTTAACCACATTATCCTGTACGTGCTTTCCAACTGCTTTAGGTTTCTGCTCATTCTCAGCGCTTTTGACCAGATTGGTCCTCCATACCTTAGTATGGATAGCGCACGCTTGCCAGTAGCTTGCGTTTGGTGGCATTTACAGCAGAGCTATTTGACATTATCCTCGAAAGCGCCGCTATATCCTTAGGTGCCCTTTTAAAAGCATATTCAACGTGGTTAGCGAAGCTGAGCTTGTCATCGATCATTACCCCTAGATAGGGATCGCTTGGACTCTGTGGTTCAATCACCTACCGAGATAAGCGTCCGTTGCTCGGACTTGCGGTTGTTGACCACCACCACCTCAGTGTTGTGACGGGCCAGTCCTAGTTTCCTAGACTTCATCCATTCCTCAACTAGGAAAATAGAGTGTGCTGCTGTCAACTCAACTTCCTCCATCGATTCACCATAGACCACTAGGATGAATCGATGGAGGAAGTAGAGTTGACAGCAGTGCACTTTATTCCATAGTTGAGGAATGGATGAAGTCTAGGAAACACCCGGCCATGGCGATGGACAAGCGTCGTTGTGCCGGGACAACCAGATTCGTTGGTTTGTTGACTCGGGTGCAACTGAGCACATCTGCAACGATAGGAAGCTTTTCTCAATGTTAGAGCCACTGAAGCAACCGATAAATATTGTGGTAGCGAAGAGCGGGGAATGGGTAACGGCGAAATATACCGGAGATGTGCCTGTTTTGTCGTAGGTTGGCGATGAAGCCATTGAAGCGACGATAAGAGATGTGGTTTACACTCCGGAAGCACGGTGCAACCTGTTCTCGATAAGCAACATCGAATCGACTGAAATGAAGGTGGTCGTGGTGTTCGAAAGAGGCAAGGTGAAAATCAGTGGTCGTGGCCACTGGTCAGTGGCGTAGCTAGGATTTTGGGGGCCCGGTGCGGAGATAGATTTAGGGGCCCCTCAAATAGAAGTTTGCTAAATATGCCTTATTAGCTTACACATACCTACATACGGTTATACCTAGACAAACGCTTTGAAGGCTCGTAGAAAAATATCTCAATTCATTGGAAATTAAGCGATGAAACGGCTCTATTTTAGTATTGCGCAAATAATTTATTTTATTTGTGGTTTTTGATGCAGATCTAGGAGGCAATCAAGATGAAATGTTTGATGTTATTATTGATATTATTTTATGAGGAATCCTGAGATAAAATTTTGAAATAAACATATCTTGAAAAAAAACATGCAGGAAATCTTCTGAAGTAAAAATATTTTCCTTGAACTCTGTCAAAATTCCAGAAATGTATGTATTCTTTTTTTTATTTTTGGCGAAACTCCTTATAACAGAAGTCTTGTAAGAATGTATAACAAAAATCTAGAAGAAACTGTAGAATCGCTTAGAAGTTTCTGGGAATATTACTGCTTTTATCACTTGAAAAACTCATTGTAGGAATAGAGCCGGCTTAACAAATGTGGGGTCCCAGGGACCAGAGTCTTGTGGGGGCCTTTAAAAAAAAACATTTCCTATGGTACATTTGATTGAATAAAGTTTTGGTGATAATTGGTAGAACGAGATAAAAAAATGGGAAATATAGCACGGAAATCTCGTATTACCTTAATGTTTTAGAAAAGGTTCTAATTACCAGAAGTTACACGGAAAAAAATCTGATCCCCATATCATGATTTACAAATCAAGAAATTCATAAATTGCTTAGGTCATAATATCAGGATCACAAATCATGGTTCCTGGAGTCATAATCATGATTCTTCATAAGCGTAACATCCAGTGTGAAAACACTAAGCGGCGCACTTTGCTTCAACTCATTCGTATCGATCACTCTTAATTTAAGATGACGAAGAAGATGGGTAGTAGAGTAGGTGGCTTACAATCGGAAGGTTATTGGCTCGAATCTCAGTGTATGATATTTTTTTATTATTTTTATTTTGTCGATCATAAACGGATGCGCGACTTAGCATTTTTGGCATTTGAATCATGATTCCTAGCAATCAGCAATAAAAACCTTACGCGTGTGTTGCGTTACGGCAATCTGACTCATGATATCATGAGTAAGTCATAATCTTGTTTTTGGATTCTGATTTCTACCCGTGTAGTTTTGAACTGCTTTGAACCTTCCATAAGCGCGAGTAGAGATCAATGGGTACACTAAACCTACCTTTGAGGAAAAACGGTTTTGAAATTTTCCAGCCATAGCCACTCCGTACAAATTGTATGAGAGCCAAGAAGCAAACCAATCTTCTATAAATTATCTCTTTTTCAAACTGAAAAATGGTTTAAAAATTCCATTGGAAAGCATGGAAACAGTACAATATTTTAGTACCTCCAACTCAAAATCTACTAAAGTGTCTTTTTCTTTTCAATTACAATTCAATATAACTTAATTATCAAATTTATGTAGGATTCCCTTACTTTTCGACGTATTTATTCTGTACAATTCAAAAAATATGTACACCGCATTTTTTTAATTTTCAATTTCGATTATGTTTAGATTTGTGTAAAAGAATACCAAACCAAAAACTTTTAGAAAAAAAAAACAAAAACTGAAGCTCTTAAATCGAAAACAGTAGGTCAAATATGCTGCACGCTTTAGAAAACCCTAAAAATCATTTGAATTTTAAGCTAAAGTTAGAACGATTTCATCGGTTTGTAATATTTTTTAAATGTTCAATAATAATTATTTTAGACGCATTTTGTGGGGGCCCGGCCCTGAATAGATGAATCCATGAAAAGCTCCCTGGGAAAAATGAGGGACGTATCTAAAAGAATTCCCAATTATCTGAGGAATCAAACTTCTAATATAAATACCAGAAGAAAAATCATCAAATAAATTTCAGAAAGTATATTTGAAATAAATAAAACAAAGAATCCCTGAAGCTAGTGATAAAGGAATACTTAGGGAAAACACGGGATTTCTTGGCCAACGGTACGCCAAGAAATCCTTCAAATGGTTTTCAGAGGGCTCCTCAATGGAATGTGGTTGAAACAGGATAAATTCCTAGAATGATTTCTGTAAGAGCTCTTGAATAAACCTTAAGAAAATCCGAGTATACATTTTTGGATTTCCTGTGGCAATTTCATTAAAAATCACTTAATGAATTTACAACCACATAGGAACGCCAGATAGATTATTGCTAGCAATATTATAGTGTATTTCTTTCAAAAAATATTAGGAAAATCCTACTGGCATTGCTTAGAATATTCTGTACAGTTTCTAATGAAAGCGCCGGAAAAAGTTCCCTGGATTTGTTGCTTTTGTTTATTCCGAAAAAATAAAGAATTTCTGCAAAAAATCCTGAAAGAATTCCAAAATGAATAATTGGAAATATTTTCTCGTTTTTTTTTCAACATTATCTTAAAGGAATCGCTGGATACGTTTAATAAAGAATAATAATAAATCCATGGCATAATTTTATATAAATTACCAGGAGAAGTGTTCTAAGAAATGCCCTGATGAGTTATTCAAGGTCACTTGAGAATAAGTTTGGATGATTTTTGGTAGGTATTTTTGGATGATTTAAAAAAATTCTGAAAAATGTAGATATACATTCAATGTTTAAAAAAATAAAAATAAATTAAAATTTGTAAAATTAACTTTTTGTGTTTTATCTGTTTTACTCAAGTTTGTGCCTTTAATATTTTTTCGCTCAGTCCGTAGTGGTCTTGGATTTAAAAGAAAATTAATATTTGCATCTGCCTAAATAGTCGACCTGAAGTCGTAAGCTTACTCATTCTACAAAATTCATGCTTTTGAGAATATCTCAAACATTTAAATTTGAACAAAATGTACACCTTTAGCTTTTAACTCATGTATATACCGTAATCCGGGGGCAAATTGATCATTGGGGTAAATTTGATAAAATCGGTACCAAATAGCATTTCCATTCAAGGATGCTTAATACTTCGTTGACATCACATACATTCCATGTTTTCTAGTTCATACATATCTAATGGTGATTTTAAACTATTTCTTTTTTTACGTCAATTTTGCATAAAAATATTCATAGTTTTTGAAGGTGTTAGCAATACTGTTGGAAAAGTCAGTACTGAACAATTCGCTGGTGCTAATCCTGCATGCAAACTTTGAGTGTCAAAAATGTAGTGTAAGCTTCAGTGTGCACTGCTGAACTGATTTTTGAAATCGTACAGCATTACAAAAAAGTGTTTGGTCATAAAACCGTTTATTGTTGAATAACTAGCTTATTTCAAGGAGAATTGCATACATATAGGCGTATTAGGCAGATTTACAAAGTTTAATTTTGCAATAAAATGGTAATATACACGAGTTGTAAGAATTTTTACATCATTTTTAGATTTAGGAGACCCAAATTTAGTAGATAGGGAAATTTTACATTCTAAAATATGCTTTTTTATATAGTGATCAATTTCGCCCTAATGTGTCATTTTCAATTTATGATATTAAAACTTATTTTATGAAGTGTTAAATTTTATTTCATAAAAAATCGATTACATTAACTGATAGACATCAATGAAGTACTGGTTTTACAGAAATAAATTTAGGAAAATAACTTACAATGAAAATATTCGTGGAGGTCCCTAAAATGTGGGATAGATTTAGGGTGGGCTGAGGGCCCCGGTAGGACCGTGACTGTGAGTCCCACATTTTAGGGGCCCTCAGTCACGGTCCTCCCGGAGCCCTCAGCCCACTCACTCTAAATCTATCTCTAAAATATTAAAAGTCAGGGATAATTAAGGGACCCCTGTACATCGCAGATCCAAGTCTGCTTGTCATGCTCAATTTTTTTTTTTGATCTTACAAATTGCCAGTTTCTCAAAGCTATGTCGAATCTTTAATGCTATAAGATATCCGTACTGCAATTTTGGGGCCCCTAGAAGCTCGGGGCCCGGTGCGGACCGCACCCACCGCACCCCCCTAGCTACGCTACTGCCACTGGTCAACGTAACGTCGGTGCTACAATTCCGTCCCCTTGCAAATCTTCCCAGATTAGTACAAATAATCGGACTCACCTTCGTGGTTGAAGAAGTTCAACACGTAGAGTTCGTTGAACTTCTTCAACCACGAAGGTGAGTCCGATTATTTGTACTAATCTGGGAAGATTTGCAAGGGGACGGAATTGTAGCACCGACGATATGGCCATTAGCCTGGGACACGGTTATATGAAAAATTTAGATTCTCGCTCCAGTCAACTTTTTGGATTGTATTTAGGTCCCATAACAACTGTGCAAAATTTCAGCTCGATCGGAGAAACTATATATTTGCGCCAGCCGTTCAAAGTTTGTATGGGATTTACTATGGGAAAACTTAATTTTGCAAAGAAAAATCGCCAGAGGCCGCCCATTGACTTCTATCTATCTTCATCGTAAAAATACCTATCAAGGTCTGGGTTCAGAATTTTTATAGAGATCAATGGGCCACCTCTGGCGATTTTGCTTTGCAAAAGTAAGTTTTCCCATAGTAAATCCCGTAAAAAATTTGGACGGCTGGCGCAAATATATAGTTTCTCCGATCGAGCTGAAATTTTGCACAGTTGTTATGGGACCTAAATGCAATCCAAAAATTGGACTGGAGCGAGAATCTAAATTTTGTCCCACACTAATGGCCATCTCGGCGAAAGGAATTTGTAGAGCTTAATGAAGACTGGAATGGTGAAAGGAATAAAAAATTGCAACAACGATGGCTCGGTGGTCACCTGCAAGCCGTGCACGGCTGCGAAGCAAACGAGAAACCCTTTCAGTCAACGGAAGGAGCGACGTTCGAGTCGGGTGTTGGAGCTCGTGCACTCTGACGTTTGTGGGCCGGTGACTCCAACCGGTTGGGATAGCGACAAGTATTTTCCTACATTCATTGATGACTGGACGCGGTACATTGTTGTTTTTCTGTTCTGTTCAAAAGATGAAGTAGCTGGTTGTTGCAAGCAGTACGGAGAATGAAGCGGAAATGAGAGCGAAGTTCGGCGTCAAGATTTCTCGACTACGCACCGATAACGGTGGAGAATATGTAAGCAAGGACTTGCGGTCGTTCTGCAAGGACAAGGGCATTACGATTAGAGATGGGCAAAAAGAATCGGAGCCGTTCAAACGATCCAGATCACTCAAAAGAACGAGTGATCTGTGGCTCTTTTTTGGCGAGAGTTGGTTTACTTGATCAGTACGGATCGGACAAATGACCGAGAAAGAAGGAAGAAAAAGTGCTCACTTTAATGGCAAACCACCTTTTGCTTCTTCCTTTCGATGGGGTAGGGGAATTGGCCGATTATACCGTGAGTTTCTGGGGCAGAATGTACGAATGAGAGCGAAATAAACGACGCTTAGGTCAGGGGAAGTGGTTCACCTAGAATGAATGTACGAATTCATTAGAATGAATGACAAGTTCATCCACTTCTCCTAGCCTATGTCGTGCAACAGGGAGTGAATCGCTCTTTTTTCGATTCGTTCGGTTCAGTTCGCCCTTTGCGAGCCGCTGAGCCACTTAACCGTTTAAAAGATTCGGTTCACTAAAATGAATGATTCCTATCGGATCCGTTCACTAAGCATAGCCGTTTTGCCCATCTTTCATTAGGATGGAGTACACGGTTCCGTATACGCCGGAACAGAACGGCGTAGCGGAGCGTATGAATCGAACGTTGGAGGAGAAAGCTCGCTCGATGATGTTCGATTCTGGAGTCGATCGTTCGTTCTGGGAAGAGGCGGTACAGACCGCTGGGTTCTTTACCAACAGGAGTCCTGCTACTGCCTCTTGGAGACAAGATGACACCTTTCGGGATATGGGAAAAACGGAAGCCTGACGTTTCGAAGCTTCAGGTGTTCAGCTCATTGACGTATCGTCATATTCCGAAGGAGCACTGAAGGAATCTCAACGGGAAAACTTGGAAAGATTTGTTCGTAGGTTACGGCATAAATGGCTATCGCATTTGGGAATTCCATCAGCAGCTAATCGTAACGGTTGGCGACGTTGTTATCGACGAAAGCGTGCAAGCCGGCATTGTTGACAAGAAGCCAACAAAACTGATCAACACGGCCCGGACTCGAGTATATGCTATCACTAATGCTGACGATGATGGTGATCTTTTGAAGAGGAGTCCGAACTGCCTGAAGAAGTAGCCAGTTCCTGTGGAGGAATCGTCTGGTCGAAGCCCAAGGCCACCGGGGTGGCACAAAGACTATGACATGACGTTCGCCGGCTTCGCACTCGGTGCCATGGAGTATTTGAAAAACTTGCCAAGCCCCGTGGCCGAATTGTGGAAGAGTGCTTGAGGCCTGATTGGCCGCCCGGACAGGTTGGCCACTTGTCTGCACCGATTGATAGCCAAGATCTGGGATACAGAACAGCTACCGGAGGAGTGGTAGGAAGGAATAATATACCTAATATACAAAAAGAGTGACAAGTTAGAATGTAAGAACTATCGAGCGATTACCATTCTTAACGGAGCCTATAGAGTGCTTTCCCAGATCATCTTCCACCGTCTATCGCCACTGGTAAGCAGATTTGTGGGAAGTTATCATGCCAGTTTTGTGGACGGGCGATCGTGTCACGAATATAAAGTCTCTACGCACTACCTATTCATCGATTTTGAAGCGGCCTATGATACCATCGACCGCGAAGAGCTATGGAAGATTATGGACGATCCAGCCAGTTCATCTGAAGACGAAATATCTGCTGGCTGAAGGAACCGAGTGCGATAGAGCTCGCATTTGCAGACGCGTGATGATCGACGGAGATGAGTTCGAGGTGGTGGACGAATTTTTCTACCTTAGATCATTGATAACGTCGGATAACAACTGCAGCAGAGAAATTCGAAGACGTATCATTGCCGGAAGTCGTGCTAACTATGGAGTCCACAAGACCTTACGGTCTGGTAAACTTCACTTCCGTACTAAGTGTACCATGTACAAGACGCTGATAAGACCGGTGGTCCTCTACGGGTATGAGACGTGGACAATGCTCGAAGAGGACCTGCAAGCGCTAGCAGCTTTTGAACGACGTGTGCTTAGGACGATCTTCGGCGGAGTATGTGAGAACGAGAACAGCGTATGGAGGAGAAGAATGAACCACGAGCTTGCGCAACTCTACGGTGAACCCAGTATCCAGAAAATCGCCAAAGCTGGAAGGGTTCGATGGGCGGGACACGTTGTGAGAATGCCGGACAACAATCCCGCAGAAATGGTGTTCACCGCAAATCCAGCTGGAACAAGACGAAGGCGAGCGCAACGAGCTATGTGGTTTGACCAAGTGTAGCAGGATCATGGAAGTGTTGAGCGATCCGAAATTAGCGGTTAGCAGCCATGGATCGACTTAGTTGGCGCAACATTGTGGCGCAGGTCATGTCTTGAAGGAGAGCCGTCAAAAATAAAAGTAAAGTAAGCCTGATTGGCCGAAATGGAAGACAGCGATCGAGGAGGAGATGGCCGCGTTGATGAAGAATGATACGGGGACGCTCACCAAGCTGCCGGAATGGGAGAGATGCCATCACATGCAGGTGAGTGTTTCGAATCAAACCAGAACAAAGCCGGGAACCAGACCGATTCAAAGCTCGGTTGGTAGCACGCGGCTTTAGCCAACGATTCGGATTCGACTTAACCGAGACCTGCTCACCGTTCGCGAAGATGGACACGCTAAGAATGATGCTCGCATTAGCCAATCAGTAACGGATGCTGATCCATCAAATGGACCTTCGGACAGCGTTCCTCAATGGAGATCTGACCGAAGAGATATTCATGGTTCAGCCTGAGGGGTTTGAGCATGGCGAAGGACTGGTTTGCCGACTGAACCGGTCTTTCTGTGGCCTTAAGCAGGCCGCGAAGGCGTGGAACGATCGATTCCGTCGATTTATCACAATGCTGGGCAAGAAGAAGAAAGTCGTTACCACTCCGGAAACTGTCATTTCGAATTCCTTCGACAGCGATAATCCTCTTCAGTTCGTGCCCAAGCACTAAACCATCATCAACGTAGAGGATGAAGAATATCTTCGTTCGATCTGTACCATGTACATACAAACATTGGTCAGCATTCGTACGTCTAAATACGAAGATATTCTTGATCCTCTACGTTGATGATGTTTTGGTGATTGGGTGATTGTGAAGAGATCGCTGTCAAAGGAATTTGAAATGACAGATTCCGGAGAGGTAACCACCTTCTTCGGAATGAAGATTGAATGGGACGCCGAAGGGAGATTTCAGCGGATTAGTCAACAGAGATATCTGCTGGATCTGTTAGCCCGATTCAATATGTCTGACTGTAAATCAAGTTCCGTATCGATGGAGAACCGGCTTCGACTGGTGAAAGGAGAGGATTCCCAGAGATTAATCGATGTACGTGACGCTGAGCACCCATCCATACCTGTCAGCTGCGGTTAATTATTTTAGCCACCGAGAAACATTGAACTTTTCTGAAACGTCTGCTGCAATATGTTAAGGGTACGGTGGATGTTGGACTGGAATACAAGGGCAATAATAGCGCGCCTCAGTTGGTGGCATTTTGCGATGCCGATTGGGCGAACAACATTGCTAATCGGCGATCTGTTCCGGGCTACCTGTTCAAGATGTTCGAATGTACTACAGCATGAGCAAACCGGAAACAGCTCACTGTGTCACTGTCATCCACCGAGGCAGAGATGGTGGCACTCTGCGAAGCGACATGCGAAGGTATATCGATCATTCTGCTTCTGAAGGAACTAGGATTTCAGATCGAGACGCTGATTCCATACTTCGAAGCTAATCAATCTGTCATCAAAGTCATGGAAGAGCCAAGGGGTTGGAGTGAGCTGAAACACATTGATGTTAATCATAACTTCGCGAAGGAGCTGGTGCACAATGGAAGTATCATTTCGAAATACGTGCCATCAGAAAAGCAGGAGGCCGACATTCTCACCAAAGGATTGACTCCGAGACCGTTTCGGCGTCTTCGTTCGGAAACCGGCCTGGGAGCATAAATTAAGGAGGAGTATAAGAGTATAATTTATGACCTGAAACACCTTTAGAGTGTATTTTCACGCGGTTTGTGTGCTGCTGTCTATACTATATGGGGCCCAGATAGCCGTAGCGGTAAACGCGCAGCTATTCAGCAAGACCAAGCTGAGGGTCGTGGGTTCGAATCCCACCGGTCGAGGATCTTTTCGGGTTGAAAAGGTTCTCGACTTCCCAGGGCATAAAGTATCATCGTATCTGCCACACGATATACGCATGCAAAAATGGTCATTGGCATAGTAAGCTCTCAGTTAATAACTGTGGAACTGCTCATAAGAACATTAAGCTGAGAAGCAGGCTCTGTCCCAGTGGGGACGTAACGCCAGAAAGAAGAAGAAGTGTGCTGCTGTCAGTTAGATTAAAACAACAAACCGAACTGTATCGTAACTAGAGAATAAAAATATTTTCGCGTTATTATCCGGTCTCCAAATCCTCATTTTGTTTATGGTATAGTGTAAGGTGTAGGAAAATTTCAAGCATGCCATCAGTCATGATATGTCATGTGTACAACAAGTATCTTTTTGTTGAAAAATCTCTATATGGAAGCATTTTGAATTATTGTCTTTTTACTTGTAGGTACCATAAGGATTTATGGTATTTTAAATACAAGATAATGGGACTTCAATAGAGATTCAATCCACTGATTCATAATAACTTGCATAATCAATATTGGAACAAAGGGATAAGCTCCAGAAATGCCAATCCTATCCAGTACTTTTCAAATATTACTAAACACTGCTTGAGCTAAAAAGTTTGCTCTCATTTGTACCATTTTTAATTAGTGCTTACTTGTTACTTTTCAACACATTCATCGCCAGTATCTCCCGGCAACTGGACGGACAAACTTGTCCCTCTCGGGGTTTGTGGTATCCCCGTGCATCATCACCACTCTACAACCACCACCATTGATCAATGCAACACATCACTGCCGCTGGTCGACTCACATGCACATTACTTATGCCACACAAAAGGACAGAAGCTCATCATCAACCGAAGCATCAAAACCAGAGGACGTCAAGCCACTAATACCCGTCATCACCGATGACAGCCGGCAAAGCTCCCCTAACCATCATGGGTCATGACAATTGTGGTCAACCACAGAGCCAGGCAAAAAAAAACTTAACCAAGGCTGTGAGATCGGTGCCACATTCGTTCGAATGTATACGTTCGTTCATCATAATCAGACGGTTGCAGGTTGCATTACCAGAGCGCTCTAGCCTCCGGCCAGTCAGCTCGGTAAAAGGTTTCCTTGAAACGGGGTAGCTTTGGTAGTTTTTTTGGACGAAAATCGGATTGTTCTAGCAATCTATTTCAGAAATTTTTCTTTTATACTAGTTTGTATGTTAACGCCGTGAAATAAAAAAAACATTTTTTTGTAATATGTTCTTTACTTTTGATTTTTCTTATTACTTTTCCTTTTCTTCCCTTACTTGGCGCTAAACGTTATATTCCTGATTCTGATTACAAAAATGCCCTGTATTTGAAGAAACTCTGTTCGATAAGGGATTTGAAACCTATAACTAGGCTGTCCAGGATGAATGACGAAATCTTTAAAATTTTATTAATTAGTGATCGTAAAACATGTTGTTTGTCAGCGTTTCAAAAACGCTAATATCTCATCAATACTTAGTATTCCAACAAAAAGCTTCAAATGTTCCTGACACCAACGAAAATAGCTCTGACATGATTTTCCATACCGGCAATCTTTACTTTTGCATTTGTTTTGCTCAATTGATCAACAGAAATTATGTTGTTTTGTTTAGTATACGGTGAATCTCACACTATCAAAGAAACCCCATTTCACGGTAACTGCTGGAATCGAAAGTTTCTTCCCGGGCCAGACCTACCGAGTTTGGAATGAGCACAGCAAGAGCAAACAAATAAATTATTTTTAATTATTTCACCACAATCCGGAGTCGAGTAGAGCGGTTGTGAAACGTGAGGATGGAAAGGGACTTGCAGCACATGGAGTAACTTTTTCCTGTCTCACAAATACATACTTGGTCGATGCTGGGAATGGTGGCGAAGGGCGACGCGTAAAGCCATTGATAGTGCACAAAAGTAAGCCTCATTTCCACAGGCGGGATTCAAGCAGAAAAACCACATGCCCGATGGCCGTAACTGTTGCACAAGCTTTATAATCCTGGCAGCTTGAGAACTGTGCCACAAGCCGTATAGTGTAGTGTCGTATGTGTGTCTCCATTTACTCCTTTGCTGAGTTCTCTTAGTTGGTCTATTCAGGTAAGCAATAGTATAGTCAAATTGGGAATGTTTTTTGCTACACAGAAACTTCAATTTACGTAAACTCAGTTTGCTTAATTCCATTAACGTAATGTAACGTAACGTGTTTTTGAGTTATATGCTTCAAAATTATTGTGCCATAAGCAGGCATCACAATCTCATCTGATCACTTTGATCATCTTCGGATAGTGAAAGATATTATCAGCAATCCAAGAGCGCTCTGATATGATTCCATCTCTCTATCAGATGATGATCTTGAAGCTTTTTTTTTTTTTTCTAGTTCATTTATTTGAGGCTCAATCGCGTTTAACGCTTTACGGAGCCGAAATTCATTTTTTGTATTGTTTACAAATCATTCACTTTTTTGTACTAAGATTAGTATGGGAAGGAGCCAGGGTACTCGTGGCAACTCGAGGTTAATGGTCACATTTTTTGGAAGGAAGGACATGGTGAGGATTGGATCTTGAAGCTTGTTTGGTGACATAGGTATGGGTATATTTCTGATTTAAATTTGATTACACTGATGTGCTGTCATAGCTATTGTATGGATATATTACTCCGTTGAGATGTCTTATATTAGTAAATCCTACATGGTGAGCATTTTCTGAATAAGTTAGATCCGTAGATGAACTGCTGAGTTTGGAAATAAAAAAAAAAAAATATGAAAAATAGTGCTTAAACTGATTTAACTTTCATTGAGTTCTGATTTCAAATACTTCTAATGAGCCCTTGCGTGTCGCAAATTCAGGATTTTTCTACCAATGAGGAAAAAAATAGTATAACAGAAAAAAAATCGGGTGAAATGAAATTCGTTTGCATGTTATGATTGAGACAGCCGACAAACAAGAATTTATGTTTAAGCTTCCAGTCGCTACCTCCAGTAAAATAAATTGTATGACGGAACAGTTAGTAACTCTGAAATATTATGAATGTATCACAAAGGGAACTTTTATTCAATTTTATATGATGGATATTATTTTGCACGATCCAACGTCGTCCTATTCTATGTTTCATTAAATAAGAAGGATTTCCGCTCAAGCGCTCCATTTCCTAATCTTAATGCTTGAGAGTTACGTTTGTGGTCTTCGAGTTTTGCAAAAGAAAATACACATTATATGCGTGGCCGCAATAGAATGCATCCACCCCTATAAACATATAAAATATTAAATTAAATTTCTTCAAGGAACGAATCATCTACTTACTTCCATTGATTGGTGTCTAGCAGATAATGTTCAATTAGGTCAGAGAATACCCGGACCCAGACGTGACAGCTGGACTGATTAAAATCTCTCTGTTATGTCAGGTAACGTGTCTGGGGGCAGACCTGCTTCAAATATTGGCAGCAAGCTTTCGTCGGTAGCACCGAGTAGCCGGTCGTCGATCGTGAAGGCGCGGCTGGAGCTAATCGAGGAAGAAGAGAGGATGAAGCAGAAAGAGCTTGAAGAAGAGGAAGCGCTTAAGAAGCTGGAACAAAAATCCTTGGGATTGCTCAGATGATAAGATTTCATCTTGAAACAAGAGAGTCAAAGATGAAGTTCAAAAATCGATCAAAGAGCTCCAAGATAATATTTTAATATTTGATCCGTATCTTGCTCAGAAGATCGAGAGATGAGATAAAATGCAATGCCTGGCCATAAGTGAAAGTTATTTGCATTTAGCATTCTATTTTTTGTTAATTACCATCGTGAAACAATTCACGGAGGAATTCCAATAGAATCTTCGGCAGAGCTCCGAAGAAATTATCAGTGGAGCTCTATGGACTTTTCCGGAAGAACTGCTGAGAAATCCTCGGCTCCAGAGGAACTTCGGAGGAATTGCTAGAGGAACTCCAAAGGAATGTGTAGAGAAATTCCTGGAAAAACTCTAGAGTATTTCCTGGAGGAAGTCTGAAGAAATGCTCAAAGAAAATACAGGGGAATCCTGGATGAATTCTGGAAGAATTTCTAGAGAAACTCTAAAGGAATTCCTAGAGGAACTTCGAAGGAATTACTGGAGAAACCCCGAGGAATTGTTATAGAAACCATGAAGAAATCTGAGCAAATTGCCGGTAGGGCTACGAAAGAACTCTGAAGTAATTCTTGGAAGATATCTGAAAAAAAAAATCCTAGAGGAACTCCGGAGGTATCGGTAGAAGAATTCCGAAAGTGTCCTGTAAGAGCTCCAAGCTTAAGGAACTTCGGTGAAATTCCTGGAGAAACTATGGAGGAACCTCGAAGGAATTTCCAGTATAGCTCCAAAGAAACTACCGTGTAATTTCTGGATCAAATCCATAGGAATTACGTAAGGAACTCCGGAAGAATTTATGGAAGAACTTTGGAGCGATTCTCGGTGGAACCTTCTGGCAATTTCTGGAAATACCTCGAAGGAATTTCTGGACGAAAGGAATTCCTGGAGGAACTCCGGATTCCAGGACGAGCTGATAAGGAGCTCCGGAGGAATTCTAGGAGAAACTCTTGAGAAATTCGCGTAGGAACTCTGGAGGATTTTTCGGAGAAAATCTAGAGGAATTTCCGAAGTAACTCAATAATATTTCCTAGTGAAACTCCGGAGGATTTCCGAGAAATTACTGAAGAATCTCCGAAAAACTCATGAAGAAACTTCGAACTTTTTCGGAAATCCAAAGGAATCCTCGGTGGACCTCCAAAGGAATGTCCGGAAGAAATTTGAAGGCGTTTCTGGAGGGACTTCAAAACATTTCCATGAAGATCTCAGAAGAAATTCCTTGAGGACCTCCAAAAGAATTCCTGGAGGAACACCGAAAGATTTGATGAAGGAAATGCGGAATATTTTCTAGAGAAACTATGAAGAAATTCCCGAAGGAGCTATGGAGGAAATCCCGGAGGAACTTTCAGAAAAATTCTGGACGATCTACAAAGAAATTTCTGGAAGAACTCCGAGGATTTCAAGAGGAAGTCCAAAAGAATTCCTGGATGATTTATGAAGAAATTCTCGGAGAAATTTCTAGAGAACTACGGAAGAATTCCTAGAGAAACTCCAAAAGAATTCCTGGAGAAATTCTAAAAGAAACTCCTGGAAGTTTCTCCTGAAGGGAATCTTAAGAAATACTTGGAGGAATGTTCGGAGTATCGAATTCGCGGCGGAGCTCTAGAGAATTTCCAGGAGGAAGTTCGAAGCAACTCTGAAAGAATTCCTAGAGGTATTCTGAAGGAATTTCCGAGAGTACTACGGAATGATTCCAAAAGAAGCTATGTAGGAAATTCAAAGGAATTCCATGTGGAGCTCTGGAGGATATGCTGGATAAAATCCAGAAGAATTACGAAAAGAACTCTGGAGGAGTTTCTGGAGCAACTCAAGAGGAACTACCGGTGAAACTACGAAGGGATTCTTGGAGGAACTCTGAAGGAATTTCTGGAGGAACTCTGGACAAATTCATAGATCCTGAAATCCTGAAGGATTTACGGAGAAATTTCTGGAGGAACTCCGGAGGCGTTTATGGAGAAACTCAGGGTGTGTTTCTGGAGAAACGCCGGATGAATTTCCGGAGGAAGTCTAGAAAAATTCCCGAAGAAACTTTTGAGACATTTCCTAAGGAACTCTGGAGCAAATCTTGGATTTAATATATGGATTTTTTCAAAAAAGCTTCAGAAGAATTCCTAGTGGAACTCCGGAGCATTTTCGAGGAATTATTTGCCAAACTCTGGAGAATTCCTGGAATAATTCCGAACAACAGCAGGAACTATGGATATGCGAAGGAATTCCTAGTGGAGCACCAAAAGAATCCCCGGAGGAATTCTTGGAATAAAAAAATGAGGAATTTTTCCGAAGGTATTTCTAAAGGAAATCCTCGGCCCGGAGGAATTTCTTAGGAAAACCTTAAGAGGTGTTCTTTGGAGAAATCACCGAATCAATACTTTGAGAAAATTCCTAGAGCAATTTCTGGAGAAATTCCCCGGATGAATGCCTGGAGCATATCTCAGAAGGAATTCTATGAGGAAACCCCGTAGGAATTTCTAGAGAATATTTCCACAGCAATCTTCGAAATCCCCGGATAAATTCCTTGTGTGAATCCCCAAAAACATGCTGGAGGAAATATTCTCTGAAAAGATCCCTGATAAAATTTCTGGAGAAAATCCACGGAGTAATTTGTGGAGGAAATCCGTGGAGGAAGAATTCCTGAAGAAAATCCCCGGAGGAGTTTTTGAGGGATATCGCCGAAGGAATTTTGAAAATCTCCGGAAAAATCCCCAGTGGAAATCCTGAAGAAATTGTCCGAGAAAATCCCCTGAGAAATTCCTGGTTTAGAGTTCAAGAATAAATTCTCTGCAAAATCCCAAGCATAAATTCTCTGCATAATCCCTTGAGAAATCTTCAGAGAAATTTTTTCATGAATTTCTGAACGAAATTCCATGAAAGACGAAATACCCATAGGAAGTGCTATCGTAAACCTCCTGAGGAATTCCTCGAGAAAATACCCGGAGGAGTTTTTGGTGGAAGTCCCCGGAGGAATTCTTGGAAAAAATCTCTGGTTCAAATCCCAAGCGAAATTCCCGGGGAGATCCCCGGATAAATTCTCTGAAAAAAATCCCCAAAGCATATTTTTAAAAAACTCCTCTTTACTTTGGAATTCTTCCTTTCGTTTTCTCATAACGATAAGAATCTGGACTGACCAAGAATGAAACCCAGACAGCTTCAGCCAAGCTTTGCTCTGTAGCTTCGAGCTTTTCCATTAGACCATGGAAGGACCTTTCAGAGATTTATGAATAAGATTCAAGCTCAAGCAGACTCAAAAAAACACACTGTTAACAGCTTTTTTTAATTTTGTGTAATAGACATTTCGTTATATAAGATATTACACATTGAGCCCCTTCTTACTTTTTTATGAAAAAAATTTACTTGACACAATCTCCCAATTCAGCAACTTAATGAAATATTCTTGAAATATAGTTCTACAATTCGTAGATAAACGTTTTGCATTTTTGCATTTCTTTCCTACTCAAGTTACTCACAATGAATAAGTATTATTCTGTTATTACATACTCCATACTTCAAATTCATGTTAAACATCATTTTATATCAATTTCTAAAAAACTAGAAAGTTCTATAATTTTTCATGTAAAAAACTTTTTTTCATAAATTTATATTTTTTTAAAAAGTTGATATCTTAACCTTCCTTAGTCCCTAACTCAAAGTTACAAATTGTGACTTAGGGTCGTTTTCGACCCGAAAATTCAAATAGCTCGCAAAAATCAGTGTGTTGACCGAATTTAGTTCTGTTGGGCTTAAATGAAGGGCACACATGTCTAGTTTCAGAAACCCTCCCGGTGATCCGGATTTGGTCACTGTGGCCACCGGGAACCTGCTTTATATGGAAAAAGTCCCTTTAGAGACCCTTACTTTGACGACTTGTAGCTTCGTAACTAAACAAGTAATCTGAACCGTCCTCATATTGTTGAACAGGTATTCACGTGGACTGTGAATAGAGATTCTCAAATCACTTAGTTATTCATACCCGGTTCCGGAAACCCGGAACATCCGAAAAGTAAGTTTCCATCGCATTTCTGTAAATGTAATTCACATCGGCACTATTCGGCTGATGGATATTTTGGCATAATTTTTTTCTGTCATAAGGAACCAATTACCGGCGCACATTCCCTGAAAACTTTGGTCCAGTATGGTCCATGCGGAACCGGTTCCTGGATTCCCGGGAGGTGGCCAATCTGGACAATTTGATGAAATTACTCAGATTTGAACTTCAAAACCGAATGCATTGTGTCCAATTCCATACGATTTTTTATGTTTGGATGTATTTTGCCAAGAGAATGAATGGATGGTTATTCTGGTCCTTTTGGAGCATCGGAATGGCCACCGGGAGACCCGTAAAATGGGACCACAAAGTTTTAGCACCAAAAGTAGGCATGCGATGGCTCAATCTTCATGATTTGAATACCTATGACTTTGCTTGTTCAATTATTGATGAATGACCACTTTGTTTTTTCTGGCCCACCGAAATAACCCAGGAATGGCCACCGGAAATACCCGTATTGTGGGACATTTCAGTTTTTGTACCAAATTTAGGCATGCAACGGCTCAATATTCATGATTTTGAATACCTGTGACTTTGCTAGTTCAATTATTCATGAATGACCACTTTGGTTCTTCTGGCCCACCGAAATGACCCAGGAATGGCCACCGGAAATACCCGTATTGTGGGACATTTCAGTTTTTGTACCAAATTTAGGCATGCGACGGCTCAATCGTCATGATTTTGAATACCTGTGGCTTTGCTAGTTCAATTATTCATGAATGACCACTTTGGTTCTTCTGGCCCACCGAAATGACCCAGGAATGGTCACCGGAAATACCCGTATTGTGAGACATTTCAGTTTTTGTACCAAAACCAGGCATGCAACGGCTCAATATTCATGATTTTGAAAACCTGTGACTTTGTTAGTTCAATTATTGATGAATGACCACTTTGGTTTTTCTGGCCCATCAAAATAACCCAGGAATGGCTACCGGAAATACCCGTATTGTGGGACATTTCAGTTTTTGTACCAAATTTAGGCATGCGACGGCTCAATCTTCATGATTTTGAATACCTGTGACTTTGCTAGTTCAATTATTGATGAATGACCACTTTGGTTATTCTGGCTCACCAAAATAACCCAGGAATGGCCACCGGAAATACCCGTATTGTGGGACATTTCAGTTTTTGTACCAAATTTAGGCATGCGACGGCTCAATCGTCATGATTTTGAATACCTGTGGCTTTGCTAGTTCAATTATTCATGAATGACCACTTTGGTTCTTCTGGCCCACCGAAATGACCCAGGAATGGTCACCGGAAATACCCGTATTGTGAGACATTTCAGTTTTTGTACCAAAACCAGGCATGCAACGGCTCAATATTCATGATTTTGAATACCTGTGACTTCGTTAGTTCAATTATTGATGAATGACCACTTTGGTTTTTCTGGCGAACCAAATTAACCCAGGAATGGCCACCGGAATTACCCGTATTGTGGGACATTTCAGTTTTTGTACCAAATTTAGGCATGCGACGGCTCAATATTTATGATTTTGAATACCCGTGACTTTGCTAGTTCAACTATTCATGAATGACCACTTTGGTTCTTCAAGCCCACCGAAATAACCCAGGAATGGCCACCGGAAATACCCGTATTGTGGGAAGTTTTAGAAAACCAGGCTTGCGACGGCTCATTCTTCATGATTTTGAATACCTGTGACTCTTATAGTTCAACTATTGATGAATGACCACTTTGGTTCTTCTGCCCCACCGAAATGACCCAGGAATGGCCACCGGGAATACCCGTATTGTGGGACATTTCAGTTTTTGTACCAAAACTAGGCATGTGACGTCTCATTCTTCGTGATTTTGGATACCTGTGTGACTCAGGACTAAGACTAGAGCTAGTGTTCCTCAAGGCAGAATTTTGGGACTAATTTTGTACAATATTTTCACATATGAGTTACCTCAGGGATGTCAAAAATCTTCGTTGGTGGATGACACAAATTTCTCCGCCAAAGGAAAGCCTGCGTGTCATCTGTAGCATATTGCAAAAAAAAAATGGATATTCGTTTTTCAAAAATTATTAATTTAGAAAGATAATACTGCATTACACAGAATATCTAGATATAAGAAATGAATGTAATGTTTGAAATGATAATGACGGAATTAACAAGTAACAATAATTCCGTTTACATAATGATTTCATTCGCGTAAAAGGTAGTTCCAGTGTATTTGCATTGAAATCGCACCTGTTTTGCGCTCGATGCAGTGACCGTGCTGATGGTCACCTGGACTTTCGCTAAATCTACCTTCCGAAGAAAGGGGATGAGTTTGCGGTTTCGCTATTATCGTCAGCATCAGCAGTATCATTATCATTATGCATTGGCGTAGGAACAGGGGGGGCCAGGGGGGCCTGGCCCCCTCCAGAATCTTCCAGGCCCCCCCCAGAATTTTTGATGACAATAAAAAAAAAAAAAAAAAATAACAATTTTACATGGAGCAGAATCTTCTGAATCAATTTACATAACTTTTGTTATTGATAAAAATCTCTTCAGTAGTTACGTTATTTTATGTTAGAGAGAAAATCTCGCTTGAGTTACACCGCATCAGCGTGGCGGTTCTGAGTTCGTTGAATCATCCCATCCCCGACATAGTCACTTATGACGTAAAAAGTTATAGTGACGACTTCCTTCGGAAGGGAAGTAAAGCCGTTGGTCCCGAGATGAACTAGCCCAGGGCTAAAAATCTCGTTAATAAAGTCAAATCAATCAGTTCGTTGAATCGCGCGACAACCTTAAGCTTAACCGTCCGGCTGTCGTTCAATTGACTGCTGTTAGAACTAGCTTCTCGTTGTATGCGATAAGCGCAATTTTTCGACATCTCAGTTGCAAAAAAAAAAATACCTTGGTGTAAAAAAGCGTCAATATCCTGGAAATTTGATTTCTAAAATTTCTTTTTTTTTTTCTTAATAACACTGTGGAACACGTTTTTGCCTCAAGCATCTAAATACCACTATTTACTTAATTAAGGGTTGCAGAATCCATTGCCGTTTTCAAAAATATCACAGTGCGTCTAGTTTTTGAGATATTGGCTGTTGAAAATGCAAAATTTGACTATTTCAGCCAACTTGCATGCAAGTTTCCCAGCTTGTATGGCAATTTCTTTGAATAATTTGCCACTGAATTCAAACTTTATGTGTATAACAACACTTATCAGTAAAGTTCATAATACTATCCATGTTCAGAAGTTTGTTTTTGGTGTTTTAGAAAAGTATTATATTTTTTCATATTAGAGAAACAAAAAAAAAATTGTATGGAGACTGCAAGCATGTAGAAAAAATCGATTAATAAAAATTTAATCATACAATTTCAACCAAATTATGTGTAAAATGAAAGTTGAAATCCTATTTTGCATGCTTGCTGGATTGGAGCAAAAAAAAGTTTGATAAATCATACTTTAAATCTCATGTAAACATCAATTTAACCAGTGTTTTATACAACTTTGGTGACCTGTAGCTAAAAATTGTGACGTGCAGGAACATTTCTGAGAACGGCATAAGATTCAGCGGCCCCAAATCTACTAGAGACACATAATTTAATCCTTGAGACACGCAAAAATGTAATTTTTGTTACGCTGTGTAATCCAAATAATTCTGTTTCAGTATAAAGCAAGTGAATATGCACTGTTTTTGTTTTTTTTTAGGATACCCTGTTCGAGGTGTCCGGTGATTTCTTTTATCCTCATAAATTTCGGCATAGCCAAGTTTTCTTCAGATAAATGAAAGAAATTTAACCTGGTGTGAAATGTAACAAAATCGACCATATTGTTTTATTCCAGCAATAAATTCTCTCTTTGATTTTGATTTATTTTTTTAAGTATTCTCGCATGAATAAATTCATTGCTTAAACAATATTTTTTCAAGAAATCTTATAATTTCTAGCAAATATTTAAAAAAAAAACTCTTAGATGTTCTTTATACAATTTTAGTGGCTTCAGAAATTTTGCAAATATCTTGGAAAATAGTCAAATAATATTGTGGGACTTGTTCATCCTTTCAAAACAAGTCTTCCTATTGGACATCCATTCCTGCCCTGTCCATGTCTACTTTTTATTAGCAAATTGATTCCGAAATATGTTCTCAGATTTACCTAAAATATGTTACCCAATCTTTCAAAAGTTCAGTTTTCCCTCACAATTTCTCCAAAAAATAATTGATTCTGTCAAATCTAATACTGAGGTATTTCGCTGAAAATTCTACTAGAAATTCTTCTGCGAATTTTTGTAGTTTTCACAAAATTGTTATTACAATTTTTTTCGCGAAGTTCATCAAAGTCCTTAAGAAATGATTCCAAAATCTGTCACAAATTACGTCAAAAATTCTTCTATGTTTTTTTTTCTTGAAATGTTGATTCAAATCCCCAGATTGGAAAAAAAACATTGATTTTAAAAATGTCTCTTGCCTTCGAATCTTCAGAGGAAATTTGTTGAAAAACCCTAGACAAACTTAAGCTTTCGAAACTAGCATAGCGGTAAAAGAATTTGTAGAGAAACATGTAGCAAAATAACTGAGAATGGGGAAAGCATTTTTTAAGATATTCATGAAGAAATTTTTATTGATCTTCCTTAACACACTTCTCTAAAAATAATGTATTTGATAGTGTGTCAGAGTCCATTTTTTGTTCCACCCTCGAACTTCTAGATGTTTTCTGGCAGAATTCTAGAAAATCAGAAGTCAAGAAAGAATAGATTTCAAGGATAATATCTAATGAAGATCCGAAGGAACTTCTTGATAAGTTTTGTGTTTTATTTTTAAATTCATTAGAAAGGTTTAAATTATCATGTAATTGCACCTCTAGAGAAAAGATTATAAATTATCTCTCAATGTATCATTGCCCATCTACTGTTGCACCAGCTTCAATATTTTGTTTTTATCCTTCCTTCACATGATGCTTTGAGAAATTTCGTACAGAAATCTTTCCATACTCCAAAAAACAACATTTTGAAGAATCTTAAAACGGTAAATTGTAAGCGTTTTGAAAAAATACAAAATTCTTATACATATACGTATACGTTCCTGATTTCTGAGAGTCGATCAGGAATTCCTCAACAAATTTTCAAAGTAATGTTAAAGTTTCCCCTAAGATTTAAATTCATTAAATTCTTACATTATGAATTTTACCACATTACACCTTTGGTAATGTTTTAAAAATATACGGGCAATATTTCGCGTTAAACTTTTACAGTACTACTTTCAATAAAAAGTCCATCTGTTTCAACAACAATCATTTTCTATTAAAAAAGACTAAGAAAAAATAACAAGATTGTTTGTAGTAAATTCGACAAGGACCACCTAAGCTTTTCTGTGAGGTTACATTGTCAACAAGTTTCAGACTTCTTAAATTCTTGCATTTTACGGCAGGAATAAGGTATTTTTTTCCGAATTATATTTAAGCTACAATTATTAAAAAATACCAACAAAGTTTTTTCAAACCTTTTTTTTTGTAAGTGTTTCCTTAGGAATCTAAGGAATTTGTATAGCAATCTCTAAAGATATGGATATATTTTTGGAGTAATTTTTGAACCAAAACATTATTTATAACAGAAGCCTGAGATTACAATTCGGAAAAAATGGTGTTATTTCTAAAACCCAAAAAATAGTTGTTGTAGAAGTTTTTTGTGAAGTTCAAGAAGGAATTGCAAAATCTTAGTAAATCTGATGAAAATTTCTTCAAAAAATTCCCCAAAAAAATCGTTAGTGCAGTTTAACGAAAAAAGTTTTCGGAAAATACTTAGATAAATCTCTGTTTTTTTTTCGGAAGAATCTTACGGAAACAATAATATAATTCTGTAAGAATAAATTACGTGCCTATTCTCTGAGTATTTTCACGGAAGAGTTTTTGAAAGAACAGTTGAACGTATTCCGCTAGGATTTTTATAAATTGTTAGAATAATTCAAACATTTCGTAATTTATGAACAAAAAAAATCGAGACAGTTTTTTACGGAATATTGCTCATTGATTTTAGAGAATTCCAAAAAAATAATTATCTGTGAAAAAATGCAGACAGATCTGCGGAAAACTTCTTTAAGAAATCATGATAAACATTTTTCCAATTGAATTATTTTTAATTGCTAATGGAATTCTTGTGGAATATTACGAGGAATCCTTAGAGTAACACGTGGAAGAATTTATGCAGGAAGTCTGGAAAATTTTTGCTGAGATTTTTTCAAACAATCCTGCAGAGGAGATTTTGGAAGTTTATAAAAGCAAAATTATAAAAACTGTAGGCGAACTCTTTGAAAAATTCGTGGAATGAATCCTTGCTTTATACTATTTTCTGGGAGAAATCTTCAGTAATTCCTGAAAATCCTTAACAAGTTGCTAATGAACAACTGCAGGATATTTTAAACTAACAATTGGTATTTATACGTAATAAGTGCGTAGAGAACCTTACAGGAGAAATTATTAACATAATTTCTAAAACATACTGTGGCGGAATTCCCAATGAGTTTTTTAAACAATTCGAAAGAGTTTCTTCGTGAAATATTTTAGTGAGATTAGAAAGTCTCAGAACGCTTTTCCGTGGGAATCCCAGGACAAACTCAATGAAAATTGGTTAAGGAGTTCTTGAAGAAAGCGCTGAAGAGTACGAAAATAATTCATGAAGAAATTTCCGTAGGAATTCTCTGAGGAATCTCTTCAAAGGACATGGTTAAACACCTGAAAAATGTGGAAGAATCACAAAGGACATTCCTTGTGATATTTTTTTTTTTTGCTAGAATTAAAGGAATTTTGACCGGATTGTAAAAAAAAAATGTTTTCCGTAGCGAAAATTGAAATTTACAAACATCACCCATGTGCCACGAAATGAGACAAAATAACAAATAAATAAAATCAATACAAATCTGTTAAAACTAAGAAATTTGTGGGAACCATAATTATTGGGACCGGCATTACTTCTGTAAAAGAAGTATTTGCTAGGCCCCCCCTAGGCCCCCTCCAGAAAAAAATTCTAGCTACGCCAATGTCATTATGGCTCCTTTTTTTTCGTCGACTATTAAAGCACAGGATGTCTACTGGCACCGTTGCCTGTTTTATGCTGCGGTAGCATTTTGTGTCGGGATTTATTTTAATGAAGCACTGACCAACGTTGACCCAGAAGTCTGCCCGTCTGCTACGGTTTGGCAAGCGAATTTTTCACAGCGCTTGCCATGGTTCTTGTTATGTATTGGTGCAGTCAGGGAGTGGTGATTATCGGACTTTATTACTTCCTGGATATTTTATGCAATCTTATTTTATTGAGTATTCAGAAGATAACCCCTCGTTGATACAAAATTAAAACCGTTCTTTTTTCTGCATCTCTTTTCAGGTGGGTGAACCGAGTGTAGCTGGATATTTTTGCAATGATAAAATTATAATTGATAACTGAGAGAAACCAGTAATTTTCGAATCTTTGTAAGATGGAAAATTTTCGTTCAGTGACACGTTCAAACTCTCAAGGTTATTTTCCGGCCGTTCACCACCAAAGAACGCACCTATGCATCATTGAGTCTTCACTCTTCTTCTTCTTTCTGGTGTTACGTTCCAACTGGGATACAGTCTGAATCTCATAGCTTAGTGTTCTTATGAGCACTCCCACAGTTCCATCGGCGAGATTCAAACCCATGACCCTCAGCTTGGCCTAGCTGAGCTGCTGCGCGTTTATCACTGCGGCTATTTGGGCCCCTTAGTTTCACCCCTGGATGGTTGTTTTTGCACCATTCGGATGCTATTAGTGTCAAACATTTCCCCCAACAACAACAGCACGGGCAGGCAACATATAACCTCGCTGAACGCATTACGAGTCGCTAAGAAAACAGGTGTTCCACTGCTACTAGGTATATGCGTCGGTTTTACCCGTAGCATAATTAGTGTGGGGATTAAGGATAATCGGCTTTGCTGGCGTTGTTTGTACGAAGGAAGGTATAGTGCGTTTATAGCGAATGGAGTCAATAACATTTCCTTTGACATGGTCGGCGTTTACGTAAGGGAAAATAGAATCAGACCGTGTTCGCTAGCCAACCGGTCCTGGATTCGAAATGAGCTACATGATGGTAGGAACCCGGTGAATTCATGATAAAATAATTATTTCGAACAAATCGAAACAAACAACTGTATTACCTTTCCAATCGTAAAGCGAATCGTGTTGTGACGATGATACACTAGGTCCAGGAAAGTCTAAGAAATTTCTATTACGAAAAGATCCTGAACCAATCGACCAATTCAGCATGGCTTTGTTTTGTAGCCGCGGACTTTTCCACTAAGCTAAGGAAAACTTCAAACGCTTGTGTTGAGTATAACATGTATGGGATCGTATGACACAATTTAAATAAAAATACTTCTTCTGTTTCTTGAGCCTTAAGAAATCATATGTTCTCCAATTGCTGAACATCAAATAATTTCGCGTGTAAATGAATTTGATAGCAACCGCAATGCTGTTTCGGAAATTGAACACAATGAATGCTAAACGAAAAGAGTTCAGAGTGGGCAGCAACGCAATGGTGTCCCGATCACTTTGTCCTCGTGTCGTGCCAAAATCATAATTCCTCGCTGGCCTAAAAAACCTAATTTATAAACTAATTTATATATATACTTTTTCGTTTAAATTTTAATTGCAATCAATTATTCAAAATTTACATTCTGTGAAAAATTGAAATGGCATAGCAATAGCAATTCACCGAAAACCGCATTCTGTCACGTTTGTTCGCATTCCATTACACGCCTTCAATTACCAGTGCCAATCTATTTCATCGAACAACAGCACCCGATCATGAGGACTGTTTCGAAGAAACGTTATGCAACATATAAGATGTTCTACATGTTTACTGCTTTTTTGTTCAGACATTCCATAAAAACCTTCAATAGGGATGGTACACAAATTATGTCACGCTAAATTTCAACTTTTTTGACTCCCTCCTCCCCTCTGTCACGTTTTTTGTATGAGACCTTCAAAAATTTTGTAAGACTTGTCACGCTTGGCTTGACCCCCCCCCCCCTTGGAGCGTGACGTAATTTGTGCATGACCCCATGCTTGATGTAATTTGAAACAGTACAATAATTTTTTTAAATAGATTTTTTGTAAGATTAAGAGATTAAGATTTGCTTACGTTTTCCATTTCAATTTTTCACAGAATGTAAATTTTGAATAATTGATTGCAATTAAAATTTAAACGAAAAAGTATATATATAAATTAGTTTATAAATTAGGTTTTTTAGGCGAGGAGACCTTCGTTAGCCGAGTGGTTAGAGTCCATGGTTACAAATCAAAGCCCTGTTGAAGGTGTCTGGGTCGACCCAGGATCTTTCATAATGGACATTTCTTTGATTTCCCTGGGCATAGAGTATCATCGTACCAAAGAAAGCGCTCAGTTAATACCTATGAAGTGCTCATTGAACACTAAGCTGAGAAGCAGGCTCTGTCCCAGTGAGGACGTAAAGCCAAGAAGAAGAAATAAGACTTATAGAAAAAGTTGGAAAGATCGACCCAACTTTTCTAGGACAGTCGTAATTACTTTTCGATACAGCCCTTACACGGATAGCACCCAGATTCCCCGGTGGTTGTCCCAACACACGACACAATTCCAGTGCCCTTCATCACCAGGCTCGCTCGTCTATTTGCTGGAGTGTGTGGTTTCGTTTGGCAAAGGTTTATGCCGGATTGTTTTCTACACTGGGTTGCGCTAGATGGACCACCTCTAGATTATAGGGATTTCCTGTCCGAGAAGGTCACTCTGGCATGACCATCATCAATACATACCCAAGCATCAGGAGCAAGGACGGGGGCATCAGTGACAAAATCATCCTTCAACTTCAGTTCAGCGAAACCTATCATTACCGGTTCGTCGTCGTCGTTGGTGCGATGCGGAAAACTCTTGAATCTCCGGCTATTGATTACATAGCTCAGTGAGCCAGAAGCGAGGGAATGAGAAACTATCAACCAAGTGTATGCTCCGGGGTTGTGTTTTTTGTCCTTTTCGGAGTGGTGGTTGTGGCATCAATAGGAATAAACATTCCATAGCTTGCCAAAGAGAATACACGTGATTTTGCCTAAGCCTGGATCATATGTTGGATTTGACAAGTTGTAAATGTCCGGTGCAATTTAAATTGTGCATTAGATATTAAGATACTGCATCTCAAAACAAGTAATAAAACACTATATATACGCTGATGAAACTTTGAAAGTCCTTCATTACAAAATATTTGTATCGCTTGATATTGTTTTGAAGAAAGTTGTGGTATTATTAGCAAACCAGTTGGTAAGTGAATGCCGTGGCGCCCAAAGACAACATTCTTGTATGTTAGAGTCTATGCATGAAGAGTTGCGCGAAGAGTGAAACCAAATCAACCTATTGAACTGTCAAACCGTCTACCTATCAAGCAGACCAGCAAAACAGATAGGGGCTATTTCCGAAGACGAAGTATAACAACCAATCGAAGAAGTCTCTTCGTGCAACTCTCTGTAGGTACATAGATTCTGTTGTTGCTTTACTTTTATTTCTATTGTTGCTTTTCTTCTCCTCTCCTTGCCTTCCATACATGTATTAACTATCGCTTAAATGTATACCACCCATCGTCAAGTTGTATGCAAGCTTGCTTACTACCTCGAATGCGAAGCATTGCAGACAGATGAATAGACAGACATGATGACAGACCACGGAAAGTATATATAGTAATAGATGTCTTATTAAGTTCTGCAATTAATAGTTGTTCGACTTTTTCAGAAATATTTCAAAAAATAAATCACTTAGTTGAGAGATTTCTACATGAGACCCAATAAACGCTTAAAACATTTCATCACGAGCTGGTTTTGAGAGTTTTACAAACTACAATTGGTTCATAAGCCGATAGCTGTCATCGTTGTGTACTGTTACCGTTGTTTCTGGATTGCAGCCCATACAGGCTTTTGTATTCGTATGGACAGCTCTACGTTATCACCAACGGTTTTGAAGAATGGCCCAAGAACGAGACTGTGTTAAATGTACAAAATAGTGTCTATCAACCGAAACAATCGTTGTGAACCCTTCGTTTCTGCGTCGGTATAAAGCGATTTCATGCAAGATGCGTCGGACTCTCAGATGATGAAGGTGGCGTTTGTTTGCATCGCAATATATTGTGGATGTGCGATAGTTGTCGTGATTTGATAGAAAATATCAGATTTCGTGACACCGTAAATACAGTCCAATCGCTAAGCCAGCCAGACGTTGAAATTTTGAAAACAGGAGTTTTGAACATGAACGAGACCATTCAAAGTTTGTCCGCAAAACTTATGAATTGTCAAACAACCAGTCTTCTGCAACATCGACCACCACCGTTGAGTTCCACAAGGTTTGCTTCTACGTGCTCGGATGATCCTACGGTGAAATTGCATTCGTCGAACATCGCCAACGGCATAACATCGCAAGAAGTAGTGCATATGATCAAATCGAGAACATCAAATGTTTGAAACCTGCTTGGAGGGATGCTGCTACGTCGGACTTCATCTCATTCAAGGTTGAAACACCCGGCTGCCTTAGTGAAAACGCATTGAACATATCGAAGTGGCTGAGAGGGATCCGATGCCGAGAGTTTATGGAGCGAACGGACACGACATGGAGACCTGCACGCTTTGTCCAAACCAGCAGATTATGAAAATTGAAAAAAAAAAACAAACAAGAAAACAAGAATCGAAATTCCATTTTAAAAGGCTCATGATGCGCGTCTCGCAACACTATATTCGGAGTTGGCAGGACTCTCTTAGAAAACAAAAAATGGATACGAAACCTTATCGAAAATATTATGCCTTCATTGTTTTGTCCAGTGCCGAGGAAAAATGAAGTAACATGTGAGACAAAAAAACATGAATTTCGTCATATTTCTTCAATATTCTATAACTGCAACATGAAAAATCTTTTTTTTCTCTCTTACGTGTTATCACATTTTCCCTTGGGGGTCATCCATAAATGACGAATCATTTTAGGGGGAGGGGGATCTTCACGAATTTGTGACGGTGTCCCAATTAGTGGACGTAGCATTTTGAATAATTTTGGTAAAAAGAGTAGCGCTGAAGAAAATGACAAACAGTTTTTTATCAAACTTCTTTGTCTGACTTAGGAAACATGGTTTATAAAATGAAGATTGAGATTTAAAACATTAATATGGATAAAATAAAAAAAAATCTAAGAAATTTTAAATTTTCCTTATAAATACAATCAAACAGATTTTATGTGGCTTTGAATAGTTATGTGACTACAATCGTTTCTGAACTTTCTAATTATTTATATTTGAACAAATTAAAAAAAAATAATGAGTAGGGTAAAAACTAATATATTATCGGCTCATTAAGGCAAATATTAACGTAATTTTTGTAAAATAAGATATTTATGCAGTGCGTTAAATATTGCAGGTGATTTCCACCTTTATTGCAGGAGATCATCACTCAATGATTTGTTTTGATATATCAATGCTCTTGATGGAACAGCCTAGATAATATTGAGGACATAAAATTCGAGTGTTATCGAAATTGTGCAATCATTCAGTTTTCTAAATCACTCGATAATTCAGCGAAAGAGCATTTTTATTATTTCACTAGTGGTCCCGGCAAACTTCGTCTTGCCATCAAGCAGCCTAAAAAACGCTATGGATCGTCCCATACAAAATGACAGTTCCGTGCACTCTCGTTTTTCAACTTTCCCGGTGAATATCCTGGGATTTTAATACACACAAACACGTCGGAACCCTTGACGAACAAAACGGAGAAAAAATCATTCAAATCCGTTGACCCGTTCGTAAGACATTTCGTGACATACAAACACCATTCCATTTTTATTTATATAGATTGTTTCATTATGAGTTGTGTCAGAATATTTCAGTATGAGGAACGATGATGAAGTTTAGTTGAAATACTTATATTGAAAGATGATTGTATAGAATCGCTGATTCTTGAAACATTCCATATATTACAGTTGGTATTTTTTATCTATCTGGCCAGTGTTTGCTGAATGGATTTGAATTTAAAGAACAATGGCGAAGATCTATATCAATTTAAGATATTTCGTTGATCATATACACTGAAATCAGCTTGTTAAAAACGAATAATTAAAAAATCCTTTAATATGACAAAATTTCTTTTCAATACATTATAACATATTTCGAACCCTTACTCATTACTGTTCGCACACAATAATAAAGGAATAACATTTTTGATATCCATTTTGTTTTTGTATTTTAGGAGAGAGCTGCCAACTCCGATTATAATGTGGCGAGAAGCGCGTCATGAACTCTCTTTATATGAAATTCTTGATAATTTAAAGTATGCTGATTAAACCAAATTGACTCGCTTGTTGAGCTTCATTGAATTCTAAGATGATTGTTGATTTCACTTGTTAAGTTTGGTTTGAAAATGACACGCTAAAAACAATATTTAGGTCAATGAAATGTTGTTGGAAAACCTTTTTTCCCTAAAAGTGCTAATTACTCATCTTGAGAAAAAATTTCAATCAAATTATAAACGGCCCTTTTTAAATCGATTTCAAATTTTGAACATCATTTTTTCAGTGTAGGATTCAAATTAGACTATTTTTATATTAAATTCTGGATAATTTAATGTGAACTGATTATACCAAATTGACCAACTCAAGAGTTTCATTGAATTCTGAGAGAATTGTGACTTTTACTTGTTTAGATTTGTTTGAAAATGACACGCAAAAAAATATGTGAGCCAAGAGAAAAAAAATTGTTTTCTTCATTTATTTAGTTAACATCTACACAGATAACACTGAATCAACAATTTCACGCCACAATACTCGGTTCGTGGCCGCATCTCTCCATCCTCGGTTCTGCCCCACGCTCGTCAAATCGATACGCACTTGATCCGCCCACCTAGCTCGCTGCGCTCCACGCCTTCTTGTACCAACCGGATCCGAAGCGAACACCATCTTTGCAGGGTTGCTGTCCGGCATTCTTGCAACATGCCCTGCCCATCGTATCCTTCCAGCTTTGGCCACCTTCTGGATACTGGGTTCGCCGTAGAGTTGGGCGAGTTCGTGGTTCATCCTTCGCCGCCACACACCGTTCTCCTGCACACCGCCGAAGATCGTCCTAAGCACCCGACGTTCGAAGACTCCAAGAGCTTGCAGGTCCTCCTCGAGCATCGTCCACGTTTCATGCCCGTAGAGGACTACCGGCCTTATGAGCGTTTTGTATATGGTACATTTGGTGCGGGCGTGAATCTTTTTTGACCGCAGCTTCTTCTGGAGGCCATAGTAGGCCCGACTTCCACTGATGATGCGCCTCCGTATTTCACGGCTAACGTTATTGTCAGCCGTCAGCAAGGATCCAAGGTAGACGAACTCGTCGACCACCTCGAACGTATCCCCGTCTATCGTAACACTGCTACCTAGGCGAGCCCTGTCGCGCTCGGCCCCACCAGCTAGCATGTACTTTGTCTTGGCCGCATTCACCACCAGTCCAACTTTTGCTGCCTCGCGTTTCAGGCGGGTGTACAGGTCTGCCACCTTTTCAAATGTTCGGCCGACGATGTCCATATCATCCATATCATCCATATCATGACTGGATCTCGTAAAAATCGTACCCCGGCTGTTAAGCCCGGCTCTCCGCATAACACCTTCTAGCGCAATATTGAACAACAGGCACGAAAGTCCATCACCTTGTCGTAGTCCCCGGTGGGATCCAAACGAACTGGAGTGTTCGCCTGAAACCTTCACACAATTTTGCACACCTTCCATCGTCGCTCTTATCAGTCTCGTGAGCTTCCCGGGAAAGCTGTTCTCGTCCATGATTTTCCATAGCTCTACGCGGTCGATACTGTCGTATGCCGCCTTGAAATCGATGAAAAGGTGATGCGTTGGGACCTGGTATTCACGACATTTTTGGAGGATTTGCCGTACAGTAAAGATCTGGTCCGTTGTCGATCGGCCGTCAACGAAGCCGGCTTGATAACTTCCCACGAACTCGTTTACTACGGGTGACAAACGACGGAAGATGATCTGGGATAATACTTTGTAGGCCGCATTTAGAATGGTGATCGCTCGAAAGTTCTCACAGTCTAACTTGTCGTCTTTCTTGTAGATGGGGCAGATTACCCCTTCCTTCCACTCCTCCGGTAGCTGTTCTGTTTCCCAGATTGTGCCTATCAGCCGGTGCAGACAAATGGCCAGCCTTTCCGGACCCATCTTTATGAGTTCAGCTCCGATACCATCCTTACCAGCAGCTTTATTGTTCTTGAGCTGGTGAATAGCATCCTTAACCTCCCTCAAAGTGGGAGCTAGTTGGTTTCCATCTTCCGCAGTACTGACGAAGGCATTTCCTCCGTTGTCCCGTCCTTCATTGCCTGTGCTCTCAGCACCATTCAGGTGCTCGTCGAAATGCTGCTTCCACCTTTCGATCACCTCACGCTCGTCCGTCAGAATGCTCCCATCCTTATCCCTGCACATCTCGGCTCGCGGCACGAAGCCGTTGCGGGATGCGTTGAGCTTCTGATAGAACCTACGCGTTTCCTGAGACCGGCACAGCTGTTCCATCTCCTCGCACTCCGTCTCCTCCAGGCGGCGTTTTTTCTCCCGAAAGAGGCGGGTCTGCTGTTGCCGTTTCCGTTTATAGCGTTCCACGTTCTGCCGGGTCCCTTGCTGCAGCATGACCGCCCGCGCTGCATTCTTCTCCTTCAAAACCTCCTGGCACTCCTCGTCGAACCAATCGTTCCGTCGACTCCGTCCCACGTACCCGACGTTGCTCTCAGCTGCATCGTTGATGGCTGCTTTTACTGTTCTCCAGCAGTCCTCAAGAGGGGCTTCGTCCAGCTCACCCTCTTCCAGTAATGCAGCCTCGAGTTGCTGCGCGTATGCCGCTGCGACATCCGGTTGCTTGAGCCGCTCTAGGTCATACCGGGGCGGCCGTCGGTACCGTACGTTGTTAACGACGGAGAGTTTTGGGCGCAGTTTGACCATCACCAGATAGTGGTCAGAGTCGATGTTAGCGCCACGATAGGTCCTGACGTCGATTATGTCGGAGAAGTGCCGACCATCAATCAGAACGTGGTCGATTTGCGATTCTGTCTGCTGTGGTGATCTCCAGGTGTATCGGTACGGAAGGCTGTGCTGGAAGTAGGTGCTACGAATGGCCATATTCTTGGAGGCGGCAAAATCAATTAGTCGTAGGCCGTTTTCGTTCGTCAGCCGGTGGGCGCTGAACTTTCCAATCGTCGGTCTGAATTCCTCCTCCTGGCCAACCTGAGCGTTTAGATCTCCTATGATGATTTTGACGTCGATGTCGTACTCGCGTTCAAGCTACGCGTAAAAAGCGTCTTTATCATCATCAGTGCTTCCGGAGTGAGGGCTGTGCACGTTTATTATGCTGAAGTTGAAGAACCGGCCTTTGATCCTCAACTTGCACATTCTCTCATTGATCGGCCACCACCCGATCACGCGCCTCTGCATATCACCTATCACTATAAAAACTGTTCCCAGCTCATGTGTATTGCCGCAGCTCTGGTAGATGGTATGGTTACCTCTAAACGTTCGCACCATTGATCCCTTCCAACACACTTCCTGCAACGCTACGATGCCGATGAAGTTGAGAGATTTACAGTTCCACGTACCGAGCTTCCAATCGCTAGTCCCTTTACGTCGCTGTGGTCTTCGCCGATTGTCCCGGTTCGTATTCTCTCGTTGATTATTCGTTGCTTGATTTTTTTACGGCTGGCTTGCAGGGCCTGACACCAACCCCCTAGATTTCCGGAGGACCATTCCCCCTAAATGTTCGGAGGACCATAGTGCGCAGTTTAGCTTAGAGTCCTTCTCTGGCACTCGGACGATGATCAGCCGCCCCTGACATGGAGTACAGACGCTCAAGGTTTGCAGAAGCAAAAGCAAAAGCAAACCCCCCCTTCCCTGTCAGCATACGACCAAAGTTCCCACCGGGGGTTGGTTACCCGATCTTCCCTAAGGTTACTCGTACCCCGGCCAGTACCGCGAGGAGGTAGGGATAGGAGTTGCTGGGCAAGAGGCTAAGGACCGCACAAAGGGGTCTATTTTATTCCTTCAGGTACGCGAGGTACCAATGGTACGCCATGCCCAGCCATTTACCAACCAAAAATTTTGACGATTATCTAAAAGTCCTTTCGATGATTCGCAACTAAAAATTGGACAGATTTCTCCGTGAACCGTGAGTGGTTCCACCTCAATACCCCGAATGCTATGACCCCAAATTCCAATTTCCCGAATTATATGTCCACTAATGTGCCATTAGTCCGAATACCTTTACTCCAAATGTTGTTACCACGAATGTACAATTACCCTGCAGAACATTAACCCGGTCTAATGTAATTCGGGGTCATATTAATTCGGGGAAATGGAGTACGACGTAATGGAATTCGGATAATGGGCTTCCAGGTAATGGGGTAGAATCTTAGGGTGTCCGGCCATTAGACCGAATTCAGTTTGACCGAGCGTCATTTGGCTGAATGCCATCTGGCCGAACGGGTAGTTTGGCCGAATTACGAACAAAAATAATTAAATTGCTACAACGCTGATGAGTAGGATTCATAAAGGTGGCTCAATAATTGATTAATTTGTTGATTTTTATGATGATATGGAACGTCATGTTTGTCATTATACAAGTGCTCCAAGCGAATGATTAATTCAAGATGAAGTTGTGAACTCCACACATCGCGTCAAGATTCTAAGCTGATGGTTGGATCGTCTCTGGGTTATCAACGGTATGCTATGGTTTTTTTAATCATTTCTTTAGATTTTTTCCTAATTTTAGTCATAGGCTATTCTTTTGAGATATACTGGTGGTTTCATTACTATTGGAAATAATTTGACTCATATTTCAATTTGGAATTTAACCTTCTTTGAATCATCGGCAGTTCTTTAGAGTTATACTGATATAACGATTATTTGCATTACAATTGCTTAAATATTCATAAGAGATTTTTCCTCGTTTTGTTTAGAGGCTTTTTTTTTCAAGAGAAAACATAAGAAAACATTTTTTTGTATTTTTTTTTTTTGAAGTGATAACTTGTGATTGTTAAAACTATGTAGAAATCTACTAAGAACGATTCGAGCAGAGAAGTGAATAATTGGCTTACATCTAAGAAGTTCTTTTTTTCAGCATTGACTGTTTCTTGGACTAACACTAGTGAGCTTATTATTTGTATATCAACGAGGATTTATCCTTCTTTAAGAAAAAGCTGTTCTTTGAAACCAGCTTTGTAAATCATTACAAATGCATACTAACTGTATTTTCGGCCAGATGGCATTCGGTCAAATGACCTGGAACCGAATCTCAGCAGGATTTCCAAAGATGGGCTTTTATACAATCCTACGAGGGTTACCTCACCGGTAAGCAACAAAATCGATGAAAAGACGATGTAATGCAAGTAAAACTAATAGAAAATTTCATACAAACATCAAAGTTTGTTAGAATTCTGTCGGAGACTATGACGAGGTGATGGAATTTATTGTCTATTGATTTATATTGCGTAAGTAAATGTAATGCAGTGATCCGGGGGTTTAACAGCACAGGAACAGTTTTCAACAGATCCAGCTTGTTTGTTTGCTACGTGGTTAAACGTTATGTATTGTCGGATAAAGGCACTTGAGAAGGGATGTAGGGACAAATAAACGAGATTTTAATCTCCTGAGTATACAAACCCAAACCGAAACCGTCGAATATTAGGGCGTCTTTGGTCAAGTAGAAATATAGGGGTCTATTTTGTAATTCGAGCGGATTCACGTGACTCGTCCGTAGTCATTGTCGATCAAAGTAAGCATGCATATTTCAGATGTCACACGTCGACTCCCATAGTAATCCAGTCACATAGAGTGACAACTGTCGATAAACTCGAGTGATAGAGCCAAGTCGAGCGAAATTTTTGGTCGACAGTGACTCTAGTCGAGTCATTTTTGATCGACTCGACTTATAAAATAGGGCCCAAAATCTTTTCAATTTTTAAAAATTTGAAGAAGTTTTGAATCGTGTTTGATACATTAACCTTTTTGAATATATAAACAAGCGCATGATATGGAACTGATTCATTGATTTTGCAATTTTTCATAGGCCATGTGAAAAAGTACCTTAATATATTCAACTTTCGACTTTGAGCTGTACGACCCGATACGTTTCATCCTGTCAGTATACAAGTTGGAACATTCCTTCCATTGTCTGACGCTAGTGTCTATCATTTTCGTTTGTGACAAAAAGAATTATCAGAAAACTCTTCCTCTGTTAAGGTCGACCACAATCTGTACATCAATGTAGAGTAAAGTGAGGCGAAAGATTCTTTCCAAGATTTCTAGGTCGATTCAAAACAAATTTTATAAAGGCTATGGTAGTTAGGATCCTTTTCAAGTAAGGGACATACACTCTAAGAACTATCAAAGAACTCCATTGAGATTTGAGAATGTAATAGCCATTTGTTGGGTTTCAACGTAAAATTTGTAATTTTCGGTAGAATTTTATTTATTTCCCATGTAATGGCTTAGCTAGACCTATCGTCAAGATGCTTTGAGATGCATTAATTTTTGCACAAATATTTGGAAACCAATTTTGGCCCATAGTGTGGCAACAATTCGAGCCCTACCGAAACCGTGCTAATAGGTTCCCAAAACTTTCGATAAAATCCTGTTTGTAATTATTAGCACGATTGTGCCTATTCTTATTATTACTTTGTCAAATTTTCAGTTTAAATAACGGGACTACATCACATCTAAACTTTAATGAGTCTAAATTTGAACCTTGACACATTTGATCATGTTTGACGTTGGCTTAGTCGACAAAAACGCCACAGGGGTTGTTCCTATTTGATTTTTTAACACTGGGGCTGTTCGTATCTGACAATTTGAAAGGGACACGAAAAACATAATACGACCAAAATTTGAGTTTAAACCAAGGGGTGTGGCCAAATCATAATATTGAAAAAAAAAACTTTGTGGACTTAAACAAACTAAAAACATTTAAAAATTGAGAAAACATTTGTATCTGACCTAAACTTAAGCGTTCGGTATTAAAATTGGGACAGAGCTACCCAACTAACAATTTTAGCGCTATAAGCCAAGATTATTTGCTTTCTGCTGTAAACTATTTGATAGAAAATATGTTTGTGTATCCGACTATGTTTAAAAAAGAGCATAAAACAATGTTACAAACAAGTTCCCCTACTTGAATCATTAACAAGTTAGAAAAAGATTTCAGATGACACGAAAAGTCCAATGTGAACCGAATGTCCGAGAGCCAATTTTTCACTACACAGAAATCATTTCACGTCAATCTCACTCGCTGATAGATAGCGGAAAGTGGGCAAAGTTAGTCATTAACATGGCACGATCGATTTTCTTCACTTATTAGAAACTCTTTTCAAAGCCTATATTTACTTCTACGTTGTAGTACGATGAATTATTTATTAAGCTGAGGGTGGATTTGCAGACAAAGTGACTTAACTTTTTTTCTTATTATCGTGGAAAAAAGTAAGAATTACCTTAAAATGAAAAGCGAAAAGCCACTTGGGATCAAACATGTTTCCAGTAGTGCTCTGTTTTGGAGTTTCTGTCTGCTTCACGGTGCTCGGCATGACTGTCTGCCAACAGAAGCTGAGGGCCGTCTGGAGTTGAGTGATCTGTTTTTGTGACACTTGTGATCTTATTGTGACAAGGGATTGGCTTTGTACAGAGACAGGGACCGTTTTTGTGCTCTGTCATTCCAGTCGAAAGCATAACGGTATGGATGGTGGTGGTGTTGTTCGATAATCACATTTCCACCCAGAGGTCAGATTTTTCGACGCTCACCTCGTCAGAGAAGATTGATTGAGAAGGATTGGTTCTGTGTAAACAGAACAGTTACAGAACACTGGAGCCACAACGAAGGTATTGACTCATGCTACAAATATACTTCTACTGTCTTCTAAGCAGTACATCCCAATTGGAACAGATTCCGTTTTATTTCTTCTTCTTCTTCTTGGCATTACGTCCTCACTGGGACAGAGCCTGCTTCTCAGCTTAGTGTTCTTATGAGCACTTCCACAGTTATTAACTGAGAGCTTTCTTTGCCGGCCATTTTCGCATTCGTATATCGTGTGGCAGGTACGATTATACTCTATGCTCAGGGAAGTCAAGGAAATTTCCATTACGAAAAGATCCTGGACCGACCGGAAATCGAACCTAGACACCTTCAGCATGGCTTTGCTTTGTAGCCGCGGACTGTAACCACTCGGCTAAGTTTTGTTTATAACTAACATTTCCATGAGTAGTTTCAGATGTAATTACTGAAAGTTTATGAATGTCCGTAACTTTAAAACTAATTCGAAAATATTTTATGTACATCCAGAAACATTAATGGCATCTAGATCAATCACCTGGACTATACCGAGTTTAAAAAATAATAACTCTATTCAGCATGGTGATGCTTTGCAATCACGCTGACCTGAGAAAGGTTCCATTGCACAAGTTAACATCAAACATAATCGAATCCATGTTTCTGGGAAAGGAAGCTGTGTCTGGAACAACCTCATTACAAAATCCTTCTTAGTAAATGGTGGTAATGGAGAGGAAGCGCGACCACAAAAGCTTCCACGAAATGTCACGTTTGTTGACTTTTGACTTTTGATCCTTATAAGCTGTATTCCAGCAACGGTTCTATCGTTTACTTGCAGTATTCGCATGCATACATGCGAAACTAGTTGCAGTGCACCGTTTGCAATCGCGAAGTATAGCTCTCACAAAAGCCTTAGGAGCTTGAACACAAATAGCGACTGAGATTGAGTTGAGTAGAAGTTTCAAGTGTTTTGCATTATAAGGTGCAGGTACCATTAGTAGTGCAAATGAGACGTCAAATACTTTCTAGTAGAGACGTCTAACTAACATTCCTTCGTTTTGTCGGTGAACTAAAGAACGGATGGATGCCGGCGTCATTATACTAAAATATTTGTGTGAGAACATATTAAGTTATTCTCATTGATACCGGGTCGCCATCAGCATACATCGTTAGAATACATGAAACGTGAAAAAAAGGGAAATGTTTCATATTTCTCTTGAAAGGAAAAATAATCTCAATGGCATCGTTATTATTTTTAATTAATTGCAACCTTTAATTTTCCTTCCTTAGCCGAGTGGTTAGAGTCCGCGGCTACGAAGTAAGCCCTGCTAAAGGTGTCTGGGTTCGATTTCCGGTCGGTCCAGGATCTTTTCGTGAAGACTTTCCTGGGCATAGAGTATAATCGTACCTACCACACGATATACGAATGCGAAAATTGCAACTTTGGCAAAGAAAGCTCTTAGTTAATAACTGTGGAAGTGCTCTTAAGAACACTAAGCTGTGAAGCAGGCTCTTTACCAGTTAGGACGTTAGGGGTGGTCCATTAATTACGTAAGACAATTTTGGAGGTTTTTTTATCCCCCCCTCCACCCATGATAAGATTTTTTGTATAAAAATAAAAAATAATTTGTATGGCACGTAAGATTTCTCAAAACCCCCCTCTCCCCATAACCCCTTACGTAATTAATGGACCGCCCCTTAATGCCAAGAAGAAAAAGAAGAAGAAGAAGAAAAAGAAGAAGAAGGAGAAGAACGTTTTTCAGCGTTTTTACCGTTGCAATTTTGAGACCTTTTCTTTAAAGAATTGCTATCTAACCGAAAACAAATAATTTCAGTGTGACTACTAAAGATACAGCTACCCTGTTAGGCACCATCGTCACATCCCTTCCACTGTACAAACTAGCTACACGTTCACCACAAACACCTTACAACTCGGTCACAGCAGAAGACAAAACCGCGCGTAGGTATACGACAAGGTATTTGCGGAACGGAATCCTTACAGATTATGATGGGACACGTAGTTCATCTTTGTGCCTCGGTTGGAAAGTTGCTGATGGCATTAGTGCTGTTTCATCGCAGTTCGAAACAAGTTTAATGAGTTTTGCTTGACCTTGCGGGCTACGAATGGGAATGGAATGTAGTTGTATATGCAGCAGTCACCTGTTTGAGGAACGGGTGAAGTGTCCTTAGGCTTGTGAGGACTCGATATAAGTGGGATCGCTATGCTGAGTTCGAACATTGTGAATCAAGTAGGAATAGTAAGATTAATATTAAATTTTATAGTTGTATCACATAAAACTCCTTGAAGAATTCATGTATACAAATTTAGGCACCTGCCGCACATCTCTCAAAACTTTTCCTTCAAAAATCTTTCCTATCTACGAGAGAGGATCGATAACTGACTTTAAATCATCATGTCATTGAAACGTCGCATTTTCTTTGACACGTTTGAACTTCCTAAATGTCGCTATCATTGCACCGATTGTAAAATATTGAACACTTATCTCCCCCTATAAAACAATTCTCTTTCAGACATTCGCGAACGCGAATAAAAAGGCTGACGTTCCATTCCTTCTGGGAAAAAATCTTCGAAAATCAATGTCAGATGAGTTCAACAAGAAAAGAGAGGAAACCAGAAGGCTCCTCCAAACAAAGCCTGATAAGCAGAAGCTGTTGGTGCGATAAATTGAGTACGCCATTGGACAGGATGAAGAAACATGTTCTTGGCTATATTTTAGACGCTGGGAAATGGATACAACAATCGGAAAGACAGCAAACGTCGAAGGCATCTTTTCGGAACTTACTTTCCGACTGAACCTGAAGAATTCCATTCTTTTCTTTTTGTTCAGATTCATCTAGAATTGGTATAAATACAAGTAAGAAGAGTTTTCCCGCCAAGAAAGTGAATAGATACTGTTATATTTTTCTCCTAGATTCCTTGACTATAGAAGGGATTGGCAATTTTCATTCATTCTCGTTTCGGGATATACACCCGAGTATTCAGGCATCGTTGCACATAGGAGTAACAGTACGATTCTCATGGCCGAAATGTTTAAAGACATTAAAGTGGCAAGCTACCGTGATGAATCAAAATCAGGCCAGGAGTTTTATCTGTACACTAAGTACATTCAATGATTTCATAGTTATTTTATTTCAATATTATAAACTTTGTATATCTGTCTTATAGTATCGATAATAGGGTCTCAAGGTTACCTTGAAAAGTGATCTAGTAAGCCGTGTAATAATCCGATTATTTGAAGTGTTCGGATGCCTCGAATCCCGGGACACCGGCCATAAATCACCCAAAAATCTTTTTTCGACAATTTTTATGAATACAGAATGTAGAAGACATCTTAATTATGGATTATAGGTGAAACAAATCGGAATTTGGTCCAAAAACACTTTTTCACAGTGTTTTTGGACCAAATTCAAATTTGTTTCGCCTACATTCTAATGTACTATACTGTGAACATTGAAATATATGAAACAATGTGTCATATTACGTTGGTAGCATGCTCAATTTCAGAAACTACTGATAGTAAACTAACGATGTCTTAAAATGACAAATTTGTGTTATTTGATGTTTATAAATGGCTGTCTGGGGGACTTAGAGCTATAGCATTGAAAACAGGTTTCTCATGGCCAAAACGTTTGGAGACATTAAAGTTGCATGTTATACAATTGTTACCATTGAAACCACATATTAAATTATTTATTACATATTTTCAATTGGAAATCACCATCAGGTTTCATATTAGGTCATTAGTTGGCATGACAAATAGAAAAATATATAACGATGCTCCTTAACCTTTATTAAAGGGACAAAATTATCTGTTTTGTTGCCAAATTGACAGTAGAGACGCTATTGAAAAAATAAATAACATACATTATCGTCCTCTATTGATTGCATGATAAAACTGTAAATTCTCACCCCCAGATGGCACCAAACTAACCAAGGTACCATATGATTTAACGTAAACGGTAGCGCCTACTGCACACCTCCACACGAAACTACTACAAAAGCTTTCAGCAAAAGCTCTGGAGTAATGGCTGCGTAAGTTATTTGCAGTTATCAGTTGACTTTTAACCCGTATAGGCCTGAGTGAAAGAAAAAATACTAAAACCCTTACCGCTCAGCGAATACTTAACGGACTTCAATTATTTTTTGGCAGTAAAAAAATAAATGTAAATATAAATTAATTGAAATAGATCTGTATCGGTAAAGAAGCTACAGATCAACTGATTCCGGCACAGTAGGTAGTGGCCACGAGCACAGAGCGCCTTAAAAAAAACTGAAGTGGGTATAGCGATTGCAGTTTCAATTTAAAGTTTTCCAACCCTCATTCCAAATCGCTGTGATACAGGACAGCTGGAGTTTTGTGCATACTTAAAAATTGAATAAATGTGGTGCTGCCAACTATTACCAAAAGCTGTTCTGATTCTGTTCTACAAAGTGATTTTGATATTCTTATGCTTATTATGTAATGTTTGGCAACGGCAAATGCTCCACATAATACGTATACGGTAGTGACAACTTTATTGCCGTTCTTCATCTATTTGTCCCGCGGTCCATAAGGTTTACATAGAATTTGGGACAAGTAGGCGTAGTAGGGCAGTTTAAAAGTCACACGAATTTATTACAAGCAGGGATTGAATCTTGAGAAAATTGAGAATATCTCTCACATGTCGCTCTCTGTAACAAAGATGATGAGCAACAAATCATGGGAGCTTGTTTTCCATCTTCTGCTTCAGCTATGATTGAATCGAGGGGATAAGAGTGCATGATAAAACTCATCAAGACAAGCTCCAAATCTGGGGAATACTATTGTTATCGTATGCTCGCCAATCCCCAATGGTAAATAAGCGAGATACAGTCGCCTCTCCACATCTCGATATCGAAGGGACCATCGAGATAGGGAGAGATCGAGACATAGAACAAATTTTTAACGAATACTAGATTGAAAATCACTCCGTTGCCAGGAAAATCAATAACAAACAGATGTCATTTCGTCTTCGCAAATTGTTTTGAATCTCTAAAGTCTAGTCTAGTTACCTTTGCTAATGGGCATATCGACATACGGAGAGAAAATTGGGAACGAAAATCACATCGAGATAGGGAGGTATCGAGATAAGGAGGATATCGAGATATGGAGAGTGAAAATGTATGCAGAATGAAGGGACCGGAAAAATCATCGACATAGGGAGAGATATCGAGATGTAGAACATCGAGATGTGGAGAGTCGACTGTAAATGGGTTTTATCGTCGCTCTCTCTTGGAGGCTCTCGCCCGATGTCGTTGTTTATCAAGCTTTTTACAACTTGTGAAACATTGCCGATTGTGGACCAATGGGGCTCTGCACAAAAATCACTCCCTCTCTTTCACTCTTCTATGCAATTAGTGAACAACAAGGCTAGTAAACGTCAAAATTGCATACAAAATCAAAACAGTGCCGAGCCCCATACAGATATAATGCTTTTGTTCGCTTACTCTGATCAAGCATCAAAACAAAGACAAATTAAAGACCTCCATGTCCCTTGCAGTTGCCCAAAATTTGATGGCTCATAAGGTAATCTAGAATGCCGTGAAAAGTGTACTGCGATCTGTCAAACCTCTGGGTACCTTTTGCACTACCGAGGGACCAAATGCAGTACTAGAAGTTTACCCAATCTGAGCCCGAGTGGGACGGACCTGATCAAAATTTCTAGAGCGAATTCTGAAATACCTGATCATAAGAATTTCCAGCAAAAACTCCGTCACAATGGCTGCGTGATTTGTAGTAATCGGCTCAATTTTAGTATGATTTGTTATTTTTTTTTTACAGCAACTAACAATGAAATAGAAGTGGGTATAATGTTGACTATTTCCACATGCAGTTTTTTCACCGTTATTTCAAAACACTACATTGCGCGATAACAGAGAACTGGCGTTTTGTTTTTACTTGATTTTACTACTAATATGGTTGTCCTATTTTGCTTTTATAAAAACCAGTTTGATTTTGTTCTGTTCCATGCCTATGGAAAAAACAGTCATGAAGACATTAGCTTTAGGAAATAAATAACAAAATTTAAATAAATAGAACAGAGTTGAAACTGCTTTTTGTAATAAGTAGCGACACCACATTTTTAGCAAAATCATTTTTCTAATATGAACAAAACTCCAGACCTCTGTAATCCCGCACCACAATGGTTTGTAATAAGAGTAAAAATTCAAATTAAAATAGTTATCGTTATATCCACTTTGAAAAATAGAAATTACATAATCACTGATCATACCAAAATTCTGCTGATTACAACAAATCAAGTACGCAGCCACTGATACGAATATTTTTCTGGATGCTACTTACACTTCTCACAAGAACTCACTAGCAGCGAAAAGTACAAACAACAACCTTTCGAACATCCAGTTTCAAACAACGAACGCCGAGCTGTGATACTGTTGTTTGTATTCACCGTTAATTCATCAATAGAAATATAAGTAGTAAAACGCTGGTTCACCAAAATAAATGATTTAATTAGTACTTTTAATTGATGTTGTTGATGGTTTGATGGTGCCCTGATGTAGAGAATGATTGATTTTTGTTAAAACAAATGATTTTACACTTATTGACCCGGTACTCCAGATGTAAGAGCGTGGTCACACGAACAGTCGCACATTAACATTCTAAGGCGAATGCTTCTTCTACTTCAACTGATAGCTAGGTTTGAAGCAAAGCAATTTTCAATCAAGCAACCCACATATAGTGGTTATCTCGCTCAATGGTGTGGGTGCTCTAGTAAAGATGTAGTTGTGAAACTCAGAGGAAAATAGTACGTACTCTGTCTCAAAAAACGCCAAGAATCTGGGTAAAAAAATTCAAATATGGTTAATATTTCCATATGCATTTTGATGAGTCTGGTAAGCGTTTGCAAGTTTCTCTGAGGAAAACAAAAACAAACTGTGTATGATGAGCGTATGGAAGTGTTCGTGTGTTTAAATGTCACTAAACACGCTATGTCCAAACCAGCAGGTTCGAGGATTTCGTTGGGGAATCTTCAGATGTTTTCCAGTGAAATTGGACGAATTCCTGCAGAAATTCCTGAAGGATTCCCCGGAGAAATATCCTGATAATTGCCTTCCTTCTTAAATCATTTTTAACTTTTGCACCTTCACTTAGGAAGTGGAGGACTACCAAGCTCTTCATAGGAATAAACGTTGTTAAATAAAAGAAAAGCAGTGATGGAATATTGTTGCTGTTTTCACTTGACCCAAATAAGTAGGAACCAGAGACTGGCTGTTTCAGGGAGGAGAATTCGAACTGATAAACAACCATGTATTTTTTAAGGAATATTGTCATTCCTAGAATTCTCCAGAATTTACATAAGAAATTACCCCATGAATAATTATAAAGTTTTTTTGAAACATTCATCCAGGCATTATTCCAGGGTTCCTCCAGAAATGTTTCCAGCTATACTTCCGGAGTGTCTTCCTAAAATGTCTAAATGAATGTCTTTAACTATTACTTAAGGAATGCCTCAAGAGATTACTCCGGTTTATTCCTCCACATTTTTTCAGAAGTCTTGCAGGAATTACTCCAGAGTTTCAGTCAGAAATTGTGTCATGTGTTCTTGAAGAGATTGATCTAGTGACTTCGAAGCATCTGGAGAAATCCTGAGTGTAATTGTTGAAAAAAATTGAGGATATTCCACAGGAATGCTGGAAGATTCTGGAGAAAATATCTAGAGAAATTACAGTTTAAATCTCTGAATCAAACTCTTTCAGAAATCCGGGAGGAATTCCAAGAGCAAATTCTACAATAATTTTTCAAAGGATCACAGAACTCAAAGAAATTGAACAAATTCTTGAAAAGATATCAGTGCGAATTATCGAAGAAATTTCTTTAACCCGTATAGGCCTGAATGAAAGCAAAAATAATAGAATTATTCTAAAATCCTCACCACTCAGCGAATTCTTGATGGATTCAAATGATTTTTTGTTAGTAAACTGGCACAGATATCTAGTTTCTAGATGTGTTCAGAGGAACTCGGAAATATACCTGTGCCCGGAGTTATTCCGGTGGGTCACTGGGTCAGGTCGGGTAAGAAGGGTACTGTGCGTTTGTGCCCCTGGAGGTAGGCAAATTTTAAGTGACAGATAATTTCCGGAATTGGCTATAATGCGGTCACTACATGACGGAATTTGAAGAAAATTGCATCACTGTAAACCTTTTGAGAAACGATTGAATTGGATAACTATTAATTTTGCATTTGATTGATCCTACAAATGACCATTTTTGGGTCCCAAGACGCCTCAAACTTATGATAAAGTGGTCAATTTGTATCTGAACATCTGTGCCAAGCTTATGGAAAGGCATTTCAGTGCACAATTATGTTTGATTCAGGGACGAAAATACTCAATCTACCATCGCCTACATTGATACTTGCTGGGTAGAACTTCGTTGATTTTTATTTGTTTTTATCCTCACCTTGACAACACAACAAAGATTGGCAAAGCGCTTGCGCAAGATTGTCAGTTTCCTTTTAACCTGCTGCTACTCAATCGCTTTTTGATAATCGGAAACAAAAAATTATATTCATTCTAATCAGCTTGACTTTTTTACATTCCGCTTCGGGAAGTTGTAATTTTTGCACGAGTCACACTAAAGACGCGTCAATATAATCCATTCCGTGCATCGGATCCTTCATTACTCGTATAGCAGCATATTTTTTAATTAATTTGAACCTCATTGATAATCAATTTTCTAAAACTGACACTCTTCTGCTTCTGATATTCAAAAACACCAACGACATACGGGCATCGTTGTTTGTTTTGACCATCTACTTTTGTGCCATCTTCATTGGTACTATCATATTGGTGGTGGTGTGGTTACTTTGATAGTGGCATAAATTCAGTGAATTGAGTATAGTGAGCTTGATTTTTTTCGTCCCTGGTTTGATTTCTACTTTTCGAGAATTGAAACGGTTTAGTATCCAATAAATCTATAGCCGGTTCTTCCGGGCATTACGTCCGAATGGCCACATCCGGTATATTTTAAATGGTGCAAAATTCTTTATTTATAATGTACAATATCAGATCTTAATGATTTATGCAAATTAAAATGATTGTAATTGCAAATAAATAAAGGTAACTTGGCATGTCCCAAAAATAGCTCTTTTTTACCCGACTTGACCCAGTGACTCACCGGAATAACTCCGGCCACAGGAATATTTCCGAGTTCCTCTGGCCACTTCTAGAAACTAGATATGTGGGCCAGTAAACTGACCAAAAATCTTTTGAATCCGCTAAGAATTCGCTGAACGGTGAGCGTTTTAGTATTTTTGCTTTCACTCAGGCCTATACGGGTTAACGAACCTTAATACCTTGTTAAAGGAATTCCTTCGATAATTCACACTGGTACTTATTTATACAGTTTCTTTGATTTCATTTGATCTTTTGAGAAATTCTTCCACAATTTGCTCTAGGATTTCCCGGATTAAAGAGTTTCATTCAGTAATTTTAACTGTAATTTATCTAGCTATTTTCTCCAGTATCTTCCAGCATTTACCTGTGGGATATCCTTCAAAATTTTCAAGCGTCTATTTGAATATACTGTGCTTTCAGCATTTAAAGTTTCAACAAAAGAGGGATGAAATGTACCTAATAGCTCATAAATTTTAAGTTAAAAAAAATAATAATAATGAGTAGGGAATTACGTTCATACCTAGAGTTAATATATAATGTGTGCATACGATGGTTTTCTTCAAGTTGAGTCTAGTACACGACACTGAAGACGGCCTAACTCTAGTGGAATTAAATGGTATAGTACTAAACTCGTTTTTTTCATCTACGTCTATTTGAAGATGAACTCGTAAAGATTCATACAAAAATTCCACCAGAAATAAACTGGAGATTTATTTTCCATTTATATTTCGGAAGAACTCTTTAAGAATTCCCGGAAATCCAGAGGAATTCGCCGGAGGAAGTATGTAAAAATTTCTGGAAGTTATTACAAAAAATCCTGGAAAATTCCCGGCGGAAATCTTGAGGAATGCCCTGAGAAACTTCTAAGCGATTTCCTGGTGGAAATCAAGGGATTTATTCAAAGAAGCTTCAGAAGAATTCGTGATGAAATCCCGGAGAAATAACTAGAGGAACTCTGAATTCTTAGAGAAATCCTGAAAAATATCCAGAGTAAATCTGAAAAAAATACTGGAGCTCTGAAGCAAATTCTGGAGGAACTCTGAACAAGTTCTTACAAGAATTCCTAGAGTCACTCTGAAGGAATTCTCACAAAAACTCTGGAAGAATTCTCGGCGGAGTTCTGGAGGATGTCCTGGAGGCATTACTGGAGGAACTCTGAATTTTTTTTGGAGAAATGCCCGGAGGCACTCTGATAGAATTTCCGGGGGAAGTCTTAAGGAAATCTTACTGGAACTCTTGAGGAATTGCTGAATGAACTCTAGAGAAATTGCTGGAGGAATTCAGGAAGAATTGTTGGAAGAACTTTAAAGGATTTCATCGAAAAATCCGAATGAAAATCCTGAAGGAACGCTGGAAAAACTCCAAAAGGTTCCATGAACGTTTTCATAAGGAATTCCCAGTGGAGTCTTGGAGGAAATGCTGAATAAAATCCAGAAGATTTGCTAAAAGAACACCGTAGGAATTTCTGGAGGAACTTGGAAGAAATTACGGATAAAGCTTCGAAGGAATTCCCGGAGGAACTCTGCAGGAACGTCCGGACGAATGCCTTCGGAGGAATTTTGGATAAAATCCTGGAGAAACTGCAAAGGCTTTCCTGGAGGAACTCCGGAGCAATTTCTGGAGGAACTCTGGAGCCATTCATAGAGGAACTTCGGATGCGTTTCTGGAGAAGCTCCAGAGGCGTTTCTGAAGGAGCTCCAGAGTAATTTTTTAAGCATCTCCGGAGAAATTTCGGAAGAATTCTCGATGGAGCTTCAGAGGAACTTTCCATGAATTACTGGATGAAAACTAGGAGAATCGCAAGAGGAACTTAAGAGGATTTTTTGGAAGAACTCTGGGAGAATTCCCGGTGGAAATCCGGTGGAAGTTGCGACGAATTGCAGGATGAAATCCAGAGGAGTTTGTCGGAGGAAGTCTGTAAGAATTTCTGGAAGTTATAACAAAAAATCCTGGAAAAATTCCCAGAGGAAGTCGTGAGAAATTTCCTGAGGAACTCTGCAAGAACTTCCGGTGGAAATCTGGGAAATTTTTAAAGTTAAATTCTGAAAAATATCCTGAAGGATCTATGCAAGAAATCCGAAGGAATTCTCGGCGGAGCTCCAAAAACGAAATTTCCAGAGTTAGTCTGAAGAAATTCTCGGAAAAACTTCAAAAAAATTCCTCGAATTGATCCAAAGAAATTCCATGAGGGACTCTGAAAAACTTCTCGAAGAACCTCTAAATGAATTCCTATAGAGACTCCAAAATAAATGCTGGAGGATCCGCTGAATATTTTTTTCCTGAAGGAAATATGGAAGAAATCCCGGAGGAACTCTAGACAAAATCTTGGTGAATCTTGTTGAAAGAATTCCTGAAGAATCCATGAAGGGAATCCAAAAGAATTCCCGTTGGAGCTCCAAAGTAGTTCCCGTCGTAACTACGGTAAAGTTCTCGGAGAAACTCTGAAGGAATTCTCGGTGGAGCTCCGAAGGAATTTCCAGCAAAAATTCTGAAAGAACTCTATAGGAATTCCTGGAGAAACTCTGAAGAAATTCATGGAGCAATACCCGGAGCAAAAAAATCCTGGAGGAATTTCCAGAGGGAAGAAGGGTGTACGGAATCAAATTGCATCACTTTTAAATGGCTGTAATTTTTCACCTATTGGGTATTTTCTATTGAATTTTCTGTTGTATTTTTTTCAATGTGTATTTGTTTACGCTGTCTAAGTTTCACTGACAGATGTGCAATCGTTGTGAAGATGGAATCGGAAGAACAGCAGCGGCGCAAAGAAACTTTGCACACGTACCTCGAAAATCCGGATCTGTCTCATCGTGCCATCAGCAGAAAGCATTGAAATGGTACATTCTACGGTGTCTCGTGTTTTAAATCGGTACCACAAACGTTTGACCATCGATCGGAAAGAAAACAGTGGCAAAAATGAATCTCCGTATAGTGTCACAAACGAGTAGTTCAAGCTTTCAAGAGGAGTCCTTACAGTTCAGTTCGAGATGTGGCGAAGAAACTGAATCTATCCAAATCTTTCGTGCAAGTTGAAAAAAATAAGACGTACAATGACCAAAAGGCGCTTTATCGTGATGAACGGTAGAATACGGCTCTACACCTCTAAATGAAAATATATCTGTAAAGAACGTCAGTTTCGAGCAACATTTGTCTGGCAAATTCTAATATCACACCTAATGACGCTTAAAAAAATTCAACTTATGCCCAGGAACATATCCCATTTACTCCTACGTGCATCATTCTTGTCCGGACGAAGATTAATTCCCAACTAGTCTATAATACATTTTGAGCACATTTTGTTCTCCAGCAGTTTTGCTGCTGCAGTACAAGGCATGAATACACTTTCTCCAGCGAAAGATAATAAAATTTTAAATGCCATAGTTTTTCGCAGTAAATCTTTGCTGCACTTTTCCTCTTCCAAACATGCATAAATCCAGTTCCTTGGTCCGAGCGAGTAACGTCGTATTTGTTGGTGCGGAAAATTTGTTAAGCTTCGCTAAAAAAAAAATAAAGAAGGACGATCTCCTTCAAGTCGGCAAGACGTCTACATGGCTCAAGAGAGCGAACAAACAAAGCTCCCCCATCTATTTAAAGCAATATATGCATGGGGCGATGCTTTTCCCTTTTTTCAGGACGAGGAGCTTGCTCAAAAGAAACGACCAAGCTCCAAGTAAATTTCCTGTGAAAAGTTCGGGGGAGGGTTAGTGAAGGGAAACTTGCTTGTCACAGTAAATTGCTGACTTTGAACTAGTCCCGGTCCCACACCGGATTTGGGGTGAGGATAATACGTCTCTTTGACTCTGGATATCAAACGGTTTTTATATTTGGGTATAATGTGGGATGGTGACTTTGACTTTGAATGTGCCAGTTCGGATTTGATCCTTCCTCTATGTGTCCTGGGAAGGATGCGTGGGTTCGATGCGAACGATGAGGAGGAGGATGATGATGCTCACTTGTTTGCGTATGTTTGAACTTACGATTTTTCCTTTCAATGGGATGTTGGGTTTACCTGAAAAAGAAATGTGAAAGGGATTTGATTATTCAACTGATAGGTATTGAAAATTGTGCTTGTGTAGAGTGTTCGTAGTAATTTCTAACGCAGCTTCATCCATTATAATCGATTCGATCTTACGGAATCATACTTTTTTCGAACACGTGAAGAGATGTGAAAATGATGAAATTCCACAATTTCTACAATTATGTATAAACATTTATGCCGTCAACTTCTACCAATATCGGTACGAAAAGCTACACCCAAGTGCATCATCCGGAACGCGAGACCGGTATCACAGCGTAACAGAATTACTGATGCACAATTGCTTCGTTGCACTCCGGTATAGGTGTGTGTAGATGAACCACACCCATCCGACACCCGCCGTTCATCTGATGATTCTGTTGTAGATTTTCCCGGAGTTTGCAACAGAGTTGCATCCGGTGTGGTGTATCTGCTTGCATTTCATCAATATTGGATTCTCTAGAAGGAAGCGATTCTAGTTTTTCATTGCATCTGTTCTGTTTTTAAATATTCGTTTTGTGAATGCAGGTCGGTTCCTGCGCTGCTGCTAACTGTAATTGAAAACAAATCTAGAGAAATATGGACCGGAAATTAATTCTGAGAAGGGCGAGCGCCATGGATTTGTGCTGATAGGGATGATGCCTTCCTTAGCCGAGTGATTGGAGTCCGCGGCTTCAAATCAAAACCATGCGGAAGGTGTCTGGGTTCGATTCCCGGTCGGTCCAGGAACTTTTCGTAATGGAAATTTCGTTGACTTCCCTGGGCATAGAGTATCATCGTACCTGCCACACGATATACGAATGCGAAAATGGTAACTTTGGCAAAGAAAGCTCTCAGTTAATAACTATGGAAGTGCTCATAACAACACTGAGCTGAGAAGCAGGCTCTGTCCCAGTGAGGACGTAATGCCAAGAAGATGAAGAAGACGAAGAAGAAGTCTTGTTCGTAATTTAAAGTTCCAATGTAATATGTTCTAAGAATTGAAAAAAAAGTTCAACGCTGAATATCGTTTATTTGAATAGCTAATGAAGATACATAATTGACTTGCAATAGAACTAATTAAATCATTTTTATAATGCTCACGTCGAATTTAGCATCAACTATCGACATTTGCATATGCACCAAATTTACATCCCTAATTAGTGACAAATTGTATTTAAATCCCGGCAGTTAATCAATCATGCCAGATTAAATTTCTTTTCGTTCGCTTCTGCTAACTGGAAAAGCCGTTTCATCCTGTGAATGATTTCGAATCCAGCTGAATAAATTATTGGCCAAAGCTACGGAAAATGCACAATCCGAGCCGAGAGCTGAGCTTCGCTTTTACTGTGTAGAAGAACCAAAGAAGCGAAATTCCTCCCGGTCTGTTGCTCTAAAAATAAATCACTTTACCCGTGGCTGGTGGTGCTGATGCGAACAAAATGAGCACTAAACACACATACACAAACACGTGCACAAGTACATACAAACCACTATTTTGCATCGTGCAAACAAAGCCACAAAGCTATGTGGTGGTTTTTGATGGCCTCACCCTGGGATTGATGGCAACCGTGGCGGAAGGTGAAGGATAGCCCATCGTCAGCATATTTATCCATCAACCCCAAGACTAGGGCGAAGGATGAATTGAAGGGGCGACTTGACACGACACGGACCGGATTCTCTAGATGAGGAGATGATTAAAAATTCATTAATCGTGTAGTTTTGTGACACACACGCGCGGGCACACAATCCTGCACCTGGCAACAAGCAGGGTGGCCAGTTTTTTCGTTATCGATGCTCTCTAAAAAAAAAGTTACACAAAATTGGAATCTTCAGGGCTAACACATTTGTGAATATTTTTCACGTTTTCTGAAAAAGATCGATGTTGTGCTGATTTAAACTTTCATTTTAACAAATTTTATGTCACTCTGAGATGCCTCGTATTGCGAAGCATCTTCATGTGTCATACACATTGTGAAAAAGCAGAAGAAATTAACAAAGTAGCAGTTTTTCAAAATGGGATTTTCACAATCATTAATTCATGTTTTTGTTAATCGATCGAACTGTGTAGGTTGGATAAACAAACATGCGGAAAAGATTATGATACCGTAAAAAAAGGTAACCATCAATTTCCAAGAGCTAATTCCACTTTTTCTTTAGAATTTTCTCCGTTATGTATTGCTGGATTCTGTTGCTTGTTCCTGTGGTGTGTGCGACAAAATCCGGATCAATCGTGTCTGGTTCGCGTTGCTAGGTTACAAAAAGAGTACTGGTCATCCATGTCTATGCTCACGTACTCATTTGAAAATATATCTCTATCGTCTACAAAAACGAATACCTTGAACAACTCTTTCCCATATCCAAACTCTCAGTGTTTCATTGTAAAGTGCAGACTTGGACTTGGTGGACACTTCGACTCCCATAATGCAAGGAACTCTTCTACCTACATGTCCTTCCCATCCCGAAATAGACCTGCACGCAGCCATCGCCTTCATTGATAGTTATGATATTGAGAGCACCAGTGCTTACACATTGAAGATGCTACTGGTCCTGAGTAAGGCGCCTGGGCAAAGCGCTGTTCTTGAAATAACTGAGAAGCAATGCCAGCTGTCAATCATGCTTAGAATCTTTTTCGTTATTCACTACCATTTTTTTCTGGGAAAATTTTATTTTTTTCAGCGGTTATATTAAACATTTGGCATACGCTTATTTAAATGACAATAATAATATTTTGAGATACTCATAAACAAGGAAACTTCTTACAACATTACATTGCTGAATATATGTTTGTCTCACTAATTTTAAATTTCAATGTGATGAACTATGTCCATGAACAAAATAGATGGTTTTAGTGTTGTATAGATCAACCTTGACTACGCGAGAAGTAGAAAAAAAATGTATAGGTCAGTGTTAAAGTTACTTGGTGAAATAATGTGAAATTGAATACAGAATTTATTTTATCTCGATTTGTTCAATAAGAATCTTGAAAATTTCAAAATTCTGTCTAAAATTGAATCTTGAAATTATTCGTATTTCATAAATCATAACTAAGAAATGTGTCAAAATTTCTTCTTAAAAATATGCAATAAATAAGACTTTCTCGAACGTGAGATATTCTACATATCGGAAAGATTTCAGTTTTTGAAAAATAGCATTTTTTGAACTTATCTTAAAAAAAAACGAATACACTAAATCTTCAGTTAACGAAGTCGGTCTTTACGTAAGTTCAATTTACGTAACACTTTTTACGAAGTTCGTAAATCGAGTCAATGGGATTCAGTGGGAAAATTTGTAATGGAATGATAAGCTGCGCGGAAATATTGCGAATTGTTTTTAAATTTTGCTTGGTAGTTTAGTTGAGACGTGTTTAATCATCATATCTGCCTTAAACTTAAGAATACTCTGGAATAATCTGTGCATGTCTCCAAGCGGGACCTTTCAAGCTTTGGTAATCTTTGCATATGGAAAGAACTTTGGAGCAATATGTTTCCTTTGTTTACGTATTGTAGTGTTGTATTTAAGAGATGTTCGGGGCCTTCCAAGAATTTGGGGCCCAAGTAGATCTACATCTTATATAAATAAATAAAAATGGAATGATGTTTGTATGTCACGAAATGGCTTACGACCGGGTCAACGGATTTGGGTGATACAAGAAAAAATTATGTAAACAAATCTTTGAAAACCCAATGAGAAATTTCTGAAGGAATACCTACACTACCCACCATAAGTATGGAATCGCATATTGCAACACTCATACTGAATATTGCAGCACCTTGAAAAGTTTAGCATCACCTAAAATGAATATTATCTCGTGATTCTGAAGTGCTAGATCAATGTATTTTTGAGGTCATCTGTTGTCATTGTTGAAAAAAAAATTATCACTGGATTTTGGGTGATGCTTAACTTAAAAGTGCTGCAATACTCAGTATTGCAACGATTCCATACTTGTGGTGAGTAGTGTATATGCATCCTTGATACAAACATCAATGAAAATACTGTAAGAATCTCTGCATAATTTTGCATAGGGATTCATAGTTATTTGCCAAATCCTCAGACTTATTTTGAAACCCCAGGGTCCTATTTATACATGGGATCATATGATTGAAAACTGCTAATAATCCTTAAAAACAGCCTGTATGTGAAATTGGGAAACAACAAGTAAAAAGTTTGGGATTCGGGTTATTTGGGATAAATTAGAGTTTAATGTTATTCTAGAGATACGGTTTATTTATGACTAAAAATTCAAAATCTGTAGCTTTCGGTAGGAAACTTGAAATATAGGTAGTTAATTGAAAGGCAAGTGAATCGGTAGACCTGGCCACCCTGACAACAAAACCATTTTGTGCCTGGATCACACATACACCGACGCGGCTGGAAGCCACAACCCTGCGCGAGATTGCGCCATATCCAATCGTAACCTTGGCAAGAAAGCAAATTAATCATTATTAGTGGCGGCATTTTCCAAACTTCCGTCAGTCCTCGCGACCATCCCGGACCCGGAGCAGGGTTCTTGTGTTTGCTTTCGCCGATTTGTAGCTTGCTTCTGAGGAGTTGTGGCGGCAAACGCTTGCAATTATCATATATGCAAAAGTACCCTTCATCACACACATACACGCCTTCCATCACAATTGACGTGATTGATTGCCTCGATGGTTCAAAGAGATGGATGATATTGTAATTTTGGTTGATGTGGTACCTTCTAACGTCGGTTAAATTTCCTTACGACTGATTTCAGTGAGATGCGACGCAGTTTGCTTGAAAATCTGTCTTCTTCTATTTGGCATTACGTCCCTACAGGGACAAAGCCTGCTTCTCAGCTTGATGTTCTAAGAGAACTTTTCCATTTACTAGCTAAGAGTTTTCTTTGACAAATTTGCTGTTTTGACATTCGTATATCGTGTGGCAAACACAATGATACTCTATGCCCCAGGAAGTCAAAGAAATTTCCATTAAAAAGATTCTGAAAAGATCCTGGACCGACCTGTAATCGAACCCAGACACCTTCAGCATAGCATTTCGCTGTATCAGTGGACTTTATTTTTAGGCTAAGAAAGGGCGCATGTTCAGGGCACAAATTCAATCCAAAGAAGTAAGCCTCAAGCGGCCTTCGGAGCGGCAGCTTATCGAACTGAGACCATCGCATCCGAGCACAAAAATCTACGATTTATGTGTAGCTCTCAGCTCGCAAAAGTTGTCCCATTCATACAACCTCCGCCTTGGGGGGTGGAGCGGAAGATGGTTCTATGTCATAGAGGCATCGCCGAAGGGAACACGCCCTGCATGGGCAAAGCCTGTTTTGTCGGTTGGGAAATTTATGGCAAATTGCTGTTACGTTGCTTGCGTTTACAGCACGTACTAACCTTCAGCAATATTTTTTTCATCGTGGCAGCTACTATGGACGAACGAATGTATGCCACATCTGACACTAGATGGGAGGAATGTTAGATCAGAGCAGTATAGGCCTACTACCCTTGTTCCAGTTTTCAATAGCTGCTGGTATTGTCGAAAACAACATATTAATAATTCTAGACAAATATTGTTGCAATATTCTATAGCCACGATTAATGGGGTATATATTTAGGTTATGTTAGGTTAAGTAAATTGAAAGCGTATTTTTTATCTCTTATTAGCTGGTGAAGTCAACTCACCAGCAAAAAAACTGAACTACACACTTAGATTTTTTTCACTAGCTCGGTTTCCCGAATTCAACCGGGACTCAGCTAACAAATTATCGGGTTGTTAGCAACGAAGCACGATTTACTGATACTCGGCTTTTATTTGCTGAGATCCCAGGAAATTTGTTTGCCGACTACTCGGCTGTGCGGATCTCGGTTAAAATTAGCCGAGATTCGGCATTCTGAACTAAGTGTGTATTACTGCTGCTGCTTGAAATGTAATATGTTGATAGCAAAATGTTAAGGAAAGCTTAATTTAGTTTTACCAAATTAGGATGACAGATTTTCCAAATATGAGAAATAAATGTAATGCTATAAATGATACTAATAAAGGAAATTCAAGAAACATACAAAAATACACTTTCTCTATAATTCTGTATAACAGCCAACGAAAATTCAACCGCCACCCCCATTAAGTTTAACCTCTGCATCAGTCTGATTAACTCTCGGGAATTCAATTGATCACCGGGTTCTCTTGGAGATCCCCGCTCCATTCACGGAAGGAAACCAATTAGCATTTATCTTCGTTGAAGCGACTGATGAATGGCATTCAGCTTTCAAAATTGAAATTCTTGTTAGCCGGGAAAGTTTCCTGCCGGTTTTTGCTTTGATATCGGGGTTGAAACGGTTTTCTGCCCCCGATAGAACAGCATAAATTTTCAATTTTAATGCAATTACCCATTCAGGTGCCCGTGTGGTGCTGGCAAAATTTACGAAAACCATTCACTGCTGAACCAAACCATTGAAGGACGAGAGCCAAGGTAATATGTACGCTAGCCACTGAGGTCGTAATTCAAGTCTTGGCTTTGCGAAAGGTATTAGAGAGCCACGTTGCTTGGTGCAGCAGTGCAATTTATACGGTGTGATATCGAGTATAGAGTACGCACGTGTTGTGCTTTCACAACCGGTACACATATAATGGAGTAGTTTGGCAATTCCTCCAGCAATCCGTTTCCCATGGTGTGCATTATGTTTGTGTTGCAGTTTCAAATCAGGATGTTTGCATAGAGCACTTGGTTCGACAGCTTTGAACTGAACATAAAATACGTTATGCTGTAATGGAAAAGGTGGACCCATCCTACGGTATATCTGATGTTGTAGGTTCCACCATTTTTTGTGAATGGATCGCCAAAATTTATGCAACATAAATGTGTTCACATTTAATTTTGAATACAGAACACACACTTTTTTGCAAACTTTCGTGATTTTGAACGAAAAACTGCTTTTGAAGATTCCAAACAAAAAGGTAGTTATTTTGAATTTAGATATCTCAAATATATCAGAATATACATCTGGTAAACTTTGACATTTGGTAGATGAAATATAGCGTACTTCGAAACATTGATAAGTTTTTGCAAAAACTTGCAACTTTTTGAGTAAAGCTATGTTAAAAATTATTATATTTTCACAATAATTTGTTCAAAACTTCAAATATTTATATAAAAATTAGATTTTTTTCATACAGTACATGCATTTTATCTAAATTAAGCGACGCATGGTTTTTAAAATGAAACATTTTACGATTTTGACGTAAAAAGTAGAAAAAACGTAAAATTCAAGTGATTTACACATTTCTTACCATAACTTTGTTATTTGAAGTCCTAGAACTTTGGTGTCTTCGACAACTTGTCGCATTTTTACACGTTCTAAAACATTGCTCAAGACGCAAAAGCTCTAGGACGCAAAACAAAAAAGTTTGCATCGCAGCGCCACCTATGCGGCGAAATTTCCAACTAACTTTTATCATCAGATTGAAGAACGAACAAATTCAAGATAAGTCTCCTTTGACATCAACCCGAAAAAATGCACTCCTAAAGCGGTAGAGGTTTTGTCTGGATAAATTTTGCTTCTGGCCCAAAGTGGACTGGGATTGAGCCTTCCCAATATCCTTACCATTCGGTCTATCCTGATAAGTCTTATTCACGACCTGAAGAATTGAGAGTTCAAAATGATAAGAAGTTACGCAAGAAAATTTAAGATTTATCCGCTTCAGGATTTTATTCCCCAGATGGATAAGGAACGCTATGGACCTATGCACGAGTTCACTAATTTGACGTTTGAGCGGTGCCGAATTCACTCGTTGCCATGGTCACATAAATAACACGGCACCGCTAAAACGTCAAATGATGAACTCGTGCATAGGCCCATGCACGAGATCACTGATTTAACGTTTGAGCGGTGCCGAGTTCACTGGTTTCCATGGTCACATAAATAACACGGCACCGCTAAAACGTCAAATAATGAACTCGTACGGATGGGGTGGGGTACGTACGAATATTTTCTACACTGAAAAAAAAAAACAAAACGATTAAAAACTTTAAAGCCGATTTAAAAATAACGCCCATTTCAGATTTTGATCATCCTTAAGCAAAAAGTTTCGTAATTAAATTTACTCAATGGCGTTCATACATTGCAAATTGGGCATATTTTAGGGAAAAAAGTTTTTCTAACATCGAATTTTTTAAGTCCAAAATTTTTATTTTATTTTATTTTTATTTTGCTTTAAATAGTCTAGAATGGTCATATTTTCAAGTGATAAATGAGTTTTAATCACAAAATAAATTACATTTGTTTTTTTTTTTTTTTTTGGGAAAAGTTAATAGAAATAAAACGGAATTATACAGAGTTTTTTTTTTTTATTAAATACAATTGATCTCGCACCAAATCGCTTAGGAGAAAATCAACTCTGTCTAACAATCCGATGGGTTTTTTTATGATTGGAAAGATATCGCAATAATATTTCATTTCTTATAAGGTCAAAGCCAATCTTAACAAGTGTCTGGAAGGGGTAAATAATAATGCTCATGAAAAAAAAATCGTGGTTTGATTTTATCATGCATTATTATTTTTATTATTGCTGTATATCGTAAAACGTAGTATCTGCACATGAATATTTACATTATTTTTGGGTTTTACTGAATAAATTGAATATTTTTGGTTCATCCTCTGAATTGGTATACCGTTTGGCTGCATTTTATGTATAACTAATAAGCATAAAACAATGTTATTTTTGGGTACCAGGGATAGTTTTAACCTTATCAAACAATTTCACTAATTCCTCTGATGTTTTAACATATTAGTCATTAGATATATATCAGAAATTTAATTTGGTGATAAATGTATCAGTTTGTTTCACTGCCCAGTCGAATAGTTCTCGCGGAGTTGTGATTGTGTTTCCATAGTCTTTTGCAAGACTTGCTCTTTTTGCCATTCGCTTGAATGTGCCACCAATAATAGCGTCACAGGGGCCTTTGCCGTGGGATGTGGCAAAAAAATGCCACTCTGCTTCCAATCTATGTATTTTCTTGCAATTACATAAGCTGGCATTTTTTTTTTATTTTTATAATGAGCTGCAGCTCTATCTGACATAAACATAACTTTTGAGAAATTAATTTTTTGTTTAACAAAATTATCAATTTTGAAATAAATATCTGAACTGCTACTGTGTCTTGGGTCAACACTTCTGATATTATAATAAAACTAACGTTTTCCAATTTATTATCTTTTTTATGGTAAATCTCGAGTATCTCAGGTACTTAATGGACATTTTAGGTAGATAACAATACAAACATATTCATTATTTCTTATTCATCTGGCGTGTAACGCAGGTACGTTTAGTAAGCTTTTTTCACAAAACTTTTTCTTGAAGAGTTTTTAGTGGGGTATGGATAAGGCTGATACTTTTCAATATTTGCAAAACTGTTGTGATATCTTTCAAACCATAAAAAACCGTCGGATTGTTAGACGGAATTGATTTTCTTATAGGCAGAGGCGAAGTCCATTGATTGCTTTCATTTAAAAAACATAATCACTGTATAATTCCGTTTTTGACTATTCTCAATAAAAAATGCAATCTATTTTCTGATTCAAACTCATTTATCACTTGAAAACACGATCATATTTGATAGTTTAGAACAAAATCTTTGAAAAAAAATCAGTTTTGGACTTGAAAAAATCGTTGTTAGAAAAACTTTTTTTCCTTAAATATGCCCAATTTGCAATGTATGGACGACTTTTAGTAAACTTGATTGCGAAAATTTTTGCCTAAGAACGATCAAAATTTGAAATGACCGTTTTTTTAAATCGATTTTATAATTTTGAATCATTGTTTTTTCAGTGTAGAAAATGTTTTTTTATTTTTTCAATATTTTTTTCTAAAACTTCAGGAAATTTCACGACAGTCTCCCATACGAAACTTTTTTGTAGGTCTTACCGTTTTCGAGTTATACGGGTTTATGAAAAAAAGTAAAAAAAAAACATTGACTCTTTCCAAATGTTAGTCTAGATCGATTTTGAAAAAACAAAATATGTTAAGTATCTTAGTTTCACATACTTTTGACACCCAGAGAGTTTCATTGAACTCTGAAGGGGTGCTGCCAATCCCTTTGTCGAGTTGGCGTGAAATCCGTCTTATGTTTGTATTCCACTCACTGATCGCGCTTCGCTGGATTCTCAAATTTCTCAAACTTCCAACAATAGCGCATGGAAGAATGATAGTCAAAACGTATGGAAAATAATGAAAAACGTGAATTACAAGCAATTAGGAAACTGGATCGAAAAAGTAGTGATTAGAAATCAAGCGTAATGTGAATACATAAATTTTTGTGTTTAGTTAATGTTCCATGGCGCTTTCTTTGCCTTAAGATTTTGTTTTTACTACCTCTGAAAAAGAGCCATCTATTGCCTTTCCAGCTTTGAATATCGCCCTATTGCGACGTGTTTATTGAATCCGATTTTTGAGTCGATTATAACCTCGAGATCACAGATTGATTGAGCGCGTTCAATTACGGCAGACCCTGCGGTAAATTCATACACATATTTCGTTGTCACTGCACCACACAGTAATAGCGTCGCCGCCCGGTTCGATTCCCGGTCGGTCCAGGATCTTGGAATGGAAATTTCCTTGACTTCCCAGGGCATAGAGTATCATCGTACCTGCCACACGATATACGAATGCGAAAATGGCAACTTTGGCAAATAAAGCTCTCAGATAAAACTGTGGAAGTGCTCATAAGAACACTAAGCTGAGAAGCAGGCTCTGTCCCAGTGAGGACGTTAATGCCAAGAAGAAAAAGAAGAAGGGTGATGTGCTAGTATCCATCGTATTAAGCATTGATCAGTGAGAACTGCAATTTTCCCAGTACTGAAGTGAATGATGCTAATACAAACCGATGCCTTTCTCAAAACGGCTTTAGCATTGTGCAATAAGATTTTGATAAATCTTGATCTCTTTTTGGAAATAATGCAAAGAAAATGCATCTTTCCGTATTCTCAAACCGTCGTATAGTTTTTCTTTCTGTCGCAATCAGTATCCAGATTCGTCTCACAACTTACGGCTCACTGTTATATATTGAGTGGTCAAAACACAACTATCAACGCTATAATAAAATGTTTTACTAGAATATATAGATCTGCGGGTATCTCCCTCCATTCCTTCAGAATGATGGAATATACTAATTTCCTTTAAAATTCATTGTTCGTCATCAAAATTCAGTACAAACATATGAACACAATTCCCTTTGAGCGAACAATTTTGGCATTTTCTCACAATGCAGCGAAAACAACACAATCAAAGGAACCGTATTTTTACGTCGAGCATCGCGCAAACGTTGATGCACACAAGCTTTTTTTTCTCAGTACGACGGATTGAACTTTGTTTACATTCTCAATTACGCGGTCATTGATGAAATTACATAAAATTTCGTGTATTATAGAACTTTTACGGCGTGTGATTGGAATAAAATCCTTCAGTGAAGTAGTTCGAAGGTTTTCCATAGTGAAAATAAGTGCCCGCCGAAGTAAGTCACACAGTGGTGTGGGAAGAAACTTGTATCATAAAGTGGTGTGACTGGTGTCGATTTCTCTCAAATCGTGTTCGTCCATGCGATTTCGGTGAAAAAGTGCAAAGTGGATAATTGAACTGAAGTTATTTAACAAAATACTGTAGTTTTTCTGCATTTTTGGTGTACAAGTGTACAAACTATAACAGCTTTCACAAAACTACACTTGGAAAATGAATCTATGTTGCAGGTAAGTAGGAATATCCGCCGTAATGGAACATTTTAAGTTTGATACGACGAATAATAGCGCTTACGACGAAGTTGAACGAAACCCTCGCTTACAATCGTCGGCGAAGGATAAATTGCAAGGCGAGAGCAGCTGATACAGATCGTTCACGAAATCCGAGGACGCTTCCTTGCGCTACTACCGAAGTTATTTCAAACGTGCTTGAGCTTGTGGAGTTGACAGCCACGTATGTGATGTGACGGTCAAGCGATGCGGTACAGTTTCGAAAGCCTTGACAAAATCTATGAAGATTGAATCTACCTGCTGTTTCAATTCCACCTCGCGAGATAATGCGGTGACATAACACGTGAGGATCGTTGTAGTCGATCTATTCCTCACGAACCCGTTCTTACTATTCGATTTGATCGGCAATGCGGCGTTGTACAGGATGTTGTACATGAGCTTCTCGAGCACCTTACTTAAGCAGCAGCGTGATACCTTCTCGGTAGTTTTCAACACGGTTACGGCTGCCAGATTTGTGGATAGGTACGATAATAGCATTTTCCGCAAGGAAATTTCTTCTCGGCGAGAGATCGATAGAAGACATCCGTGATTGGACCTGCGATTGTTGACGCGCATCGTTTAAACAACAACTGGGGGAGATTATCGTCTTCATGATCCTTCTTGACGTCCAGGTCGTTTAAGGCCTGCAAAACTTCTTCTATTGAAAATTATGTATGCTAATGTCGAACGAGGGTATGTTATGGAATCTGTCATGACGGGGCACCGGAGAGACTCGAGTAAAGACGCTTCCAAAGAAAGCTGCAAACAAGTCAGCTGCTTCAGAATTTGTGATGGCTGAATGTCCTGAATACTCCACGTTTGCAGGAATGCAGTTGTTAGACCGCTGGCGTTTGATGAAGTTCCAGAAGGGCGAGGGGTAATGTTTTGCGTAGGATTGGATTCGAGCGATGTACATAGTCATTGTTGAAAATTCTCTATCTACAGGTATCCCAAAAAATCAGGAGCAATTCCAGACGAATTCTTTGGAGGAGCCCGAAGAATAACTGGATGAAACGTGAAGGAATTTCATCTTTCAGACTTTTCCCGATCTGTCCAAATCCCATAACTGAACCCTTTTGTTTGTAGTCGAGAAACCTCATCAATTCGCATTTTGAACTCCATTTTGCCCACTCGCACTATTTTCTTGGAATCCGGTAAAAAAGTCTTTGAGGTCAGAAATTTAAAATTTGTAATTTTTTTTTAGAAATCATGGCGAACATTTAAATTGCTCGATAGAATATTTTTATTTTAACTTCAAATGAAAGAGGTGATTTGAAGCCGACATAAATTAATGTAAGGATACCGTAGAACAGGGTAACTTTGATGTTTTTTGGTAGGAAATCTCATTATTTCTGCATTCTGCTTCAAAGATTTTTCTTCTAAATTAGTGGTCCCGGAAAAATTCGAGTTGCCATGAAGTAGGCTGTAGAAAAATAGCACGCAATTATCAATTCTGAATGACATATAAGTTTTAACCACCTATAATTTTCAACTTTCCTGAACGTCTTCTACGCGTTAAAAACGTCAAAGCCCAAAACGAATGCAACAGTGAAAGAGCTATGCAAATCCGTTGACTCCAGGCTTGGAAAATTTAACGATCATTGACACAGGAATAATCCGCCTGCATTCTTACAACACGCATGACATTTTTCGCTCGTGGAGTAAAACGAGCCATGAACGAAAACAAGACAGACACACACCACCCACTATTTGGCCCCGATCACTGTGTGTCAACACTTGTAACATTCGCTGACTCACTCTCATTCTGATCCAGCAACAGAGGCGAATATTTTTTTATTTTCTGTGCTATGTTTGCAACCGAAGGGGTGTTCAATGGTCCAATAGATTATAATTAGATTGTTAAAGATCACATTACCAGAAAATATGATAGTTATTACCAGTTTTATGCAAAACATAAATCACCCGAATGGCTCTATACTGTTGCAGTCTGTGAGAGATGTTGCTCTTGAACGCTCTCGTGCCACGTACCAAAAGAGAGAGTAAATGTTTACATTCATAGGGCTCTCCGAATGCGACGCACACTGGGGCAGATCGCTATTTTCGACGGCCAAAACCTCTAGTACTTTGGATGTGCACCCTAGAGGTTTGGTGTCTTCGACAAAGTATTTTGGAATAACTTGTACTACATTTTGACACATTCAGATTTGATCTAGATAAGTGGAAACTGATCTAGATCAGTTTTACCTTTTGATAGGAGCGTCCTAGCAAAAAACTATCTTCTACAAAGTTGTTCATTGAGGCATTTTTGACATTTCTTCGGAGGACACTTACACTCTATCACTGACATGGATTACGATATATGACAATTCAGTAAAAACAGTCAAAAAATCGATTTTGACCATATTTTCATACAAAAAAATTGTTGAAAAATATTTACTAATATGAAACTTATGTTCTTGACTAGTCGTATACAAAAAATTAGCTGCCGCCATCTGCCGCTTCATGAGTTATCCTGGGTTTTGTAAAACAGCAGTTTTAGACCGTTTTTACTAAAAATAAAATTAAATCTGAAAATTTTGCTAGTAAATGATGTAAATTTACTTTGATATAGTTAAGCGTCTAATGCTTGATGTCAAAATATTTTTCAACAATTTTTTTGTATGAAAAAATGGTCGAAATCGAATTTTTGACTGTTTTTACTGAATTGTCATAAATCGTAATCCATGCCAGTGATAGAGTGTAAGTGTCTTCCGAAGAAATGTCAAAAATGCCTCAATGAACAACTTTGTAGAAGAAATTTTTTTGCTAGGACGCTCCTATCAAAAGATAAAACTGATCTAGATCAGTTTCTACTTATCTAGATCAAATCTGAATGTGTCTAGGGTGCACATCCAGAGTACTAGAGGTTTTGGCCGTCGAAAACAGCGATATGCCCCAGTGTGCGACGTGCCACGAACTGTTATGGTTCGCGAACTGTTACACTCTCGGAATATGGTTCGACCGGCTTATTCGGATCAAAATCCAAACACTGGTTGACCACATCTCAAGCCAAGTCGTGACATACAAATACCATTACATTTTTAATTACATAGATTTTCAAAATTCAGTACTTACTGAAATCTTAGTGATCAATTGCCTTTGAGAGGTAGCATAACGGCTCATTTTATATAAAAATATAAAAAATCGCCTATAAAAGTTTAAGATGAAACAAACACGACAAATACTAGAGTTTGTATAACATTATATATCTAAACAGAAACCGATGAATATTAATATTTCGTCATTGAATACTACATCAATCAATTGTATTTGGAATATAAACATATTTTAAGACTGAATGAATAAAAAATGAGAATGATGAAAATGGAAAAATGATATGTGAATATCGAATGAATCAACAAAAGTAGTGCGTTGCATTCCTATAGCCGTTAAAAATTAAAGGAACACGATTTGTAAAAATGCGTTTCGTTAAGAGGTTTGGGACCGAATTTAAGTTCCTCCATAACGAGGCTCTTTAAAACTTTATCAAAAAGAAATCGTCGAACAGGTTGTTTGTAAGCGTTTCAAAAATGCTAACATCAGACAATTCTTAGTATTCACTTACAAAGTCTCAACGGTTCTCGAATTAAACGAAAATAGCTCTGACATGGAGTGTCATACTTATACTTTTTGCTTTTGCATTTGGTTTGGGTAACTGATTAACACCGCTTGAGCATGTTTTATGCTATAACATTCGAATTTTACCACCTGTGGGAGCTTATGAATGCTGACGACACTTCTTACAGGACCATATAATGATAGCTGTGTGGTACCAACTAAACATTTTTCAAATACTCCGTTATTTAGCTTGTGTTTGTAACTACGACATGATATGAACTTATTACCTGTAAAATTTCACCTGAATTGGTTTGAAAACCCATAATGTTACAAGGCTTATCTCACACTTACCTGTTCCACCGGTAGCAGCCTTATTGGGCGATGCTGCCGCAGCACCTGTCCCTCCTGCCGCTTTCAGCTGCGGAGCGGGACTAGCCTGCTTACTCGCGGCCTTCTCCACATCACCTCCCTTGTTAGTAACGGGAGCCTTATCACAATCTTCCGCCATATCACCTATGATTCTTTCTCGAAGCACGAAACTTCCCTCTGGTAGCCTTTATAAATTGATTGGATTGGACACGACAGCTTTTTTTGCCTAATTCACTAACACCTAATGTTGTGCGCTTGGTTTCCAGATGTTAATCAAATTGTTGATCGACGCTTTCGGTTCGTAGTTGCAGGTGCTAAACTTATCGAAAACCACTCCCAACACCGCTTTTTTTTCTTCCTGTCGAAAGTTTTCAAATCAATATCACTTTTATCCGTTCAGCTGTTCCTGCAACCGACGACACCTGTTTCAATCAGAATTGCATTGCTTTCTTGCTCCGGTTCCAGCGTCACTTTTCCCACTTTTTCACCACTGTCTTCGCAATCACAGTTCTTACTTTTCCACCGGGGCCCAAGGGCTGGGATCCCCCCTCCTTAACGTCTTCGTCGGCTTCCACAATCCAGTTGTTCACAGCAGATGTAACTTATTGAAATCAATTTTCCATCTTCACACACTGGTTCTCGCGTCGACTGTTCCACTCTGAGCGATGTGGGCCTCGAAAATTTTCGCACCGTTCAACGTTCCGCAGAAAATTTCTATTGACAAACCTAATAGCGGGGGAATAGACGAAACGAAACTACTACAGAAATTGAAATCGACCAGTCTCTTTCGCAAGACGAGATATTAATAATATTTCTTCTTGACCGTCCATGTTTTCTTTTTGCCTTGGACCCGTGCTTCCGCTGAGGAATGGTGTTTTGACTTTTGGCACCTAAAGGCAAATTTGTCCACTCTAGTGATCACCGGTCCTAATCAAGTCTTGAAGATTACACGCTGTCCACGTCACCGAGTTTTCAATCCAAATCTCCTAGCATACCCATTGTCATCCATCTTCTGTGGTTCGTCATCGTCACCATCGGTTTCGATCATATTTGTCAATCCTAATCCCAGAACACTTGCTGACCGGGTCCCCCACAGCGGCGTGCACAGCAGAATGCTAGTTGCTAATTTTGACGACTTTTTCCTCAACTAAGCGAACTTGTGCACGTCAGTGGGCACAATCCGATCCAATACGATGCACAGTGGGTAAAACTGGACTCGTAATGGGATTTATTTGGGAGCCGTTCATTTATTCATATTTAACAATGTTCATTCTGTGCATCATCTAGTACAAGTAGGAATATGTTTTGGACGATTTCACTCTTTATTTAGGTTTTCAGATCAGAATCTGAATTATTTAATGACTGAGTTGAATGAAGTTTTCACAGTTTTTCAGACATAACTGAAATATAAAAATAATTGTGACCGATATGTCCAATCACGACCTTAGAAGCAACAACGGATTATTAATATGCAATTTGAAAAAAAAAAAATGAAGCAATAACTTCATAATATCTGCAGCAATGTTGTAGATTCAGACAAGAAGGACAAGTTTACGAAAGACAGTTTCAGTGTAGGAATTTTCTATTTTCAGATAAATCGTTCATGTTTTTTTCGTCAAGAATTTCACTTTGCTTTAACTGTTATTACTTTTAAACCTGTGATTGAAAAAAATTCAAAAATATTGCTTTGCAACATTCAAGTTTTGATTGATTAAGTTAAATATTGAAATTTACTTCATATGTGTCTGAAATATTGGAGGGCATTTTAGTGAATAGATCTACTCGAATCACTCATATCAGTGAACCGGATCTTTTGAACGGTTCAGTGGCTCAGCAAAGGAAAAGTGAACTGAACCGATCGAACGGAAGAAAGAGCGGTTCGCTCCCTGTAGCGCGACATGCGCTGTACCTTTCATATCTTTCGCTCTTTCATTCTTCGTACAGAATGAAGAATGCTGGGGGAGCTGTGAATGCTGAGAGTGCAGCAAACTGTGTTTGCATGTGTGCCGTGGCGCGCAAAGCAAGGCACGTGCCAAGCGTTATAGTAAAAGCGAGAAACGAAGGAGAGTAGGGGTATTACTTTTTGTCTGAGCTGAACAAATGAACCGACTCTCGCCAAAAAAAAAAAAAAAAAGACACACGGATTACTCGTACTTTTGAGCAAACCGGAGCTTTTGAACGATTCCAATTAATTTGTCCATCTCTTTATTAATGCAAGTAAATGGCGTTAATTTAAATTACAAATGACAAAATTTTTCGTCAGCATCAGATAAATCTAAAGTTTTGAAGAGTATTATTAAAGTGAACCTTCGAAATTAACCTTCCAGTCGTCGCGCGGTTTGCCACCGTCAGAGCCACCATGCTGCTGTTGTGAACGAAAAGCGAGGTTTTACTACACGACGACTGAAGTGTTAAAAAAATACGTTCGCACAGTTTGTGCAGCAAATTTATAAAATTAATTAGTTCTAAGGTGTTTTTGAAGTTATTTTTTTTTTTTCAACTTAAAAATATTACGTTCTAATAGTTTTTGCATCAAAAATGACTTATGTATGCTTTTCCGAATGTTTCTAAAAGAAAAAAAAATCAAATCAACTTCATGAGTTATGGGCATAGAATATTTGAAAGTTTTTGTTTAAATTTGCTTATAACTTCAAAATGACAAGAATTACATATTTGCAATGTTCAGCAAAAATGTATATCATTACTTCCTTTGCAACTCTTCTGAAGACCACATTCACTGGTCAAATAAAACCAAAACAGTTATTTAAAAATTAGTTTTGTTGATCCTCTCTAAGTTAACTCTTTCAGAATTAATTTATTAAGCTCAACTGAAAAGCTAGATCGAAAGTGTATTCAGCAAAGCTGTTCATAATAATACTATCGATAAGTTTTCGACTCAAAATTGAAACCATAATATAGACCACCCTATTCAACATTTTTCTTAGAAGATGCAAAACCCAATTACGAATCACTTCTCTGAAGACAGCATGCATATAAAATCAACGAGAACAGACAAAACACTTTTTTGCTGCTAAATTGCCGATTCGGACCATCGAGCATTGGAGCTCAACGGCAGCAATTTAAAGTTTTATGCATTTACTTACTGAATACGGGTCAAAAATAATAACAATTTTACTGAAGTGACATTTTTTGACGAAAAAATATAAACGATTTATTTGAAAATATGAAATACCTAGACTAAATCTTTATGAAACTTGTTAATCTTGTTTAAATCTATAACTTTGCAGAACATACCATGAAGCTATTCATTTAAATGAGTTACGTCAATTTATTGTTTGAAAAAAAAAAATCACTTGAATCCAAAAGGAGAAAATTTATTTATTCTCTTGAATAGGATGATAAATGATTCCACTTTCTGGACTTAGAATAATATGCAACAACAATATGAAGTAAGCTACATTTTTGTGGAACAAATAATTTCGTTTTCAGTGAGAAAAATTCTACGATAGTTGGAAATACAACGAAAGAAAACATAAAAATTACAGATAAAGGGTTAAATATGACAAATCGGACCTTTCTTTCGAAGTACACGACACTGAAAACTGTTTGACGATTGTAAATTAAATTGAATTGTAGAGCCTCAATAACTTAGATATAGGATAAAATCGTAAAACACGTACCCCTTCTTGAACAAGATAGTGTACAAAACGAATATTGTTAAAAATATCCCGCTACGGGTTCCAGCAAACCAGCCTTGAAAAAAACGAGTTAATTAATTTTGATTTGTACCAACGTTTGGAACAAGTTTCTAGTCTTCGTCAAGGTGTAAGCATAAAACTGTTAGTATTTAGTTTGTAGAATTGTAAACCTGATACAAACAGTTTTTTTTCACACCGTGTCGTAAAACGATAAAACTGATTTATCCCCTGAAGATGACCAGGAACGTGGGTAAAATGTTGTGACAAATCAAATATAACGTTTGATTTTCCCAAGACTGCATTTTTCCATCATTTCAAGATGCTATTTCGGCATTCTTCTTAACACCTACAATTGTGTTCAGAATAATAATAGTGAAAGCAGATTTTCATACAAAATGCTCAACTAAGGCATGTTGTAAATTATTTTCTCTATGAGCAATTGGCATGTAATTTTGACATATAACTACAAATATGCTCAATTTTACAATCACAATATTTAATTTTTTTCAAAGCTCATAAGTTAAGCGCCAGATGAAACCGCTCCAAATAATAATAGTTTTTGTTTTGCAAATGTTTGTTCGGCAATACTCAATAAATGGCTGTACATTTGTGGGATGGGTGTAATTGTTAAAACGACAAGTGTAGAAAAAATAAAAATCAAAATAAAGCGGATATTGTTAACTTGTAACCGCCCAGCAAAGGAAAAAAAAGTTCACATTGCTGTCATTTTGGCAATTCTTGACAGATTGTCTTCGTTCTAGTTCGAATTGAAACGCCTGAGTGTCTAGTTTTTGTGCAAAAGTAAAGCATTTTGTATGAAAATCGGCTTCTACTACCATTTTTCTGAACACAACTGCAATTCCTATGACGGCTTCGAATTTTCCCACTGTGCATACTAGTGTGGGAACCAAAATAATTGGTTTGGCAAGAGTTTCGGCACTCTTTCCGGAGTGACGTAGATAAGAGGCCTATGCGAAGATGCTGTGGTGATGTATTTCGGTAACCCCGCACTGCCAAACCTCGGATCCCTCCCCTCGCATTCCTAATGGACAGAATCTGTCTCACCACATGTGGCTGACCGGACCGGAGCTCCGGCAGGTGATGAACTTGTATTGCACCCAACAACCCGTTGAAGATGACGACGGCAACAATTCTGACAGCAACCACTTGGAGATGACGGATGGTGAGAGTTGGACGCTCGGAGCTTATAGATTGATGCAACGGATGGACGCACCCAAAACCCGTAGCTACCTGTCACGGTCGTTGTCGGCGTCAGCGTCATCGTCGTCGTCGGTTTGCTCGTGTGAAGTGTAGTGTGGATGCATCGGGAGCACGACCTTGACGTTCATTACTCAAATAAATCGGGACCGAGACGACGTGGACAGCGTGCTCTTCGGTGATTTGCAAGAAAAAAAATGTTCGAATTAGACGAATTTGCTTCTTTATTTTGGGTGCTCAGATTTTGGCAAACGGGTTTTTCGGTCGTGACACAGTTGTAGTTCAATATTTTTTCTGGCGGTTCGTGAGAGGAAGCGAAGATTGCGGTGAGTTTTTTTTTTATTTCAGCTGACTGGCGACGAAAGAGATGAATGGAGCTTTCAGTTACAATAGTGATAAAACTGACCAAAAATGGTCAACTGCAATCTCGTATACTATCTAAACAAACGCATACTTATAACAAGATCTTACATAAAGTATTGATATTGAACGTTTCATAATACCATTCTATACAAAAACAATGCAAGACGTTAACAAGAAGTCAAAATATAGTATTTCAAAACTAACAAAATAAAAATATATTACTTTTCCTGTACATTTGACGATTTTGTACAATACTAGTAAGGTGTTTATGCAGAATTTTATTATTTATCTTTCAGCCGCTAGTTAGGTACATTATCTAATGAAGGGTGGTTTAATTTGAAGTTATAATCCTATTTTTGTGCCGAGTCCGATAACAAAAATCTGGAAGCATTTCCACTTGAGGCCTGCTTCAAGCTTTAAACCATCCTTAGTTTTGTAGCAATACCTTATAAAAATTAAGATCCAAACTGGTTTTATTTATGTATTATAGTATTATAATAGCTTTGCATATTCTCTAGGTTTGGTAGTAAATTACACCCAGAAAAAAATACCTCAGAGCATTCAAAAACTGCAACGGCTTCAGATTCATCATTGATTTTTTTTAGACAAAAACAAATTTTTGACAGAAGGTTTCCCAAAATTTCGTTGTTTTTTCTAATAACACACTCCTGAATAAATGACAGTGCTCTTACCCGAGAACAAGATGGAATTTCAAATATATAAACGTCAAAATAAATTAATCTTCAATGAAGCAAGTAAAATTTATCATCTCGTCATTAGCCTGAGTGAGACTTATTACACTTGGCCGAGAAACAATGATCATCACTTCTTAATAAATTAAATAAAATACGTTTGAGCCTTTCGCTTTCAGTCTTCAATAAAACGCAAAAACTGATTTTTGCTTACATCCGACGTTTCGGACATATGTATTGTGCCTTTGTATTGCACAGTATGTGTAAGCAAAAACCCGTTTCGAGTACTATTGAAGACTGAAAGTCATAACCTCAAACGACAAAATAACAGTCGTACCTTTCATGAAAAATAAGTTGGTAGTTATTTAGACTCACACAGCCCATTCATTGTAGCACCCCACTGACCAACAATTTGTCAATATGAATAGTGGTGGACAACATTTACTGAGCATTTGCTTTTATGAGCAAAAGAAGAAATTTCCATAAATCTATTCAGATCTGCAATCTTGCCTATAACTTCAAAACATACACAAATCATTTGTTATTATGAATATAACGAAATTAAATTTTCAATTAAATCCACAGATGTGAAATTTTTATTTCACAATTCATTTTTCATAAAAATATGCTAAAATGGTAATGGTTCTCAAAAACAAATCCAATTAAGCTCTAAAGTAGTAGAGACTTAATTTCAGATTGGAGAATAAAATGACATGCTCCATATTTTTTAACAAAATAATACATGGTGCTGCTATTCCTACTTCGCTAATAGTTCGTAGAGGCTTCTTAAGAGATCCCAATGAAATATTAGAGGTTATCAAGATGTATCCAAGGAATTCATTTTACCTAATATATTAAGTAGTAATTTAACAAAGTTTCCAGAAGTTCCCAATAATTTTCAGGAGGTTTGAACAATTTTATAAAAAATCTCATGAATTCCAAAGATTTTTTTTTTGCTTTCCCGGAATTTGTCAGACGGTTCAGCAAGTTTAATGTCTTTCACATGTTATATGAACACTCTTAAAAATACAGTCGAAACTTGTTATAACGACATCGCAAGGGACCGTCGTAATAAAGAAAAGTCGTTATAGAGAATAGTTATACTATTGAAATATTTTTCTAGGGACTGAAAAATGTCGCTATAGAGAGCTTTTGTCGCTATAAAAGTTGTCGTTATAACGAGCTTCGAAATGAAAATTACTGTGGACGTAATTCATAGTATGACTGAATAGCACATGATGTAAATGATAAAACATCACAAAAATGTGTCTTTGAAGATGTATTGAACAAAAAATGAAATTTTACACGTTAAAGGACACGAAAATGATATCACCATGATCGGCATTTCCCGAATCAGACGCTATGGTATTTGAAATGTGACAAAAATTTACGTCATTCGGCTCGTTTCTTTTATGTGCATCCAAAAGACTTGAATTCACATGATTTTTTCGAAGTGTGAACGTATCCTATGAATTTCTTTCCCAACTTTGTTTATGAGCCCTACTCTTTTCTCGAAGCATGTGTTCCAGTACTCATATAGTCCTAGACAGCAATAGCTATTGGCACCTTCTTAGGTTACTTTTCAATATGATGACACTTTAACGTATTTTTGTCGATTTGGTTAAAACTTGTCCTACGGAGTACACAAAAATCAAAACTCAGATGTCTCTGCTGAATTGGAAAGATATTCTCTAGAATATAGTTGTTATATTGAAGTTTTTTTTTTTTAGTTTTAAACTAACTGATTCGGCTCATCCTTTGTTCTTGAATAATCAACAAATAGAAGCGAAAGTTATTGATAACAACAAAATCTTTAAGGAGCGTACAGTCATTATCAAATTGGTAGGGGAAAAGTTCTAATTTTCGACCTACAAGAATTTTGGGCCAATTTTCGGATTTTCATACAAAGTAGGTCAAAATCGTTTGTATGTGTCAAAAATTAGCGCTGGGTCGGAAATTGGTACTTTCCCCCATCTATCAAGGCAGAAAAAGTTAAAAATTCATTTGAGAGGGTACAAAGCAAAGCGGTGTAAGTGACCAAAATCTACTTTTGACAAACACGAATTTGAAGTTTTAGTATTTTTTTACTCCATGCAATTTGTATGGGAGCCAAAATACAAGCTAATCTTTTACGAATAATGTTACTTTTTCTGATAGAAAAACTTCCTAAAACTATTATTAGAGAGCTACGGGAGAGTAACTCACACCCCTTTGCGTTTGGGCCCCTTATAAATCATCCGCAGTTACAGAATTCCCATAGCAAGCAGATGTTTCGGAATTTCATCATGTTTGAAGGAAATCGTTCAAAAAGTTTTTGAACTGTTCTACTAGCATCACAATACATTTTCATCACAAAAATGTTTAAATCTCAATACAATTTATATTTTTCGATAATTTTGCACCATTTTTTTAACATATTTTCAGAAAACTCTTCTAGTTTTTAAACCTGTGTCTATTTTGATCGTTGGTCACCTGAATCCGGAGCTATTCCGCAATTCTTTGCAATTCCATGGGAAACCGATATTTTCTCATATTAGGTTACTTGCTTTTTGAAGAATTACCTTGATTGTTAGTCTGTTGTAAAAAATGAGGCAATTCAAAGCAATTGTTTTTGAATCATTTTCATTTATGTTTCTGGTACCATCCATGCCATGATAAGATCTTGAGATCTTCAAAAACATCATGTTGTAGTTTTTTAGATTACTCGAAGAAAACTCAACCGAATTTTATGTTTTTTTTTTCTCAGAAATGACCTTTATGTCATTGGTGAGCCCAGATTTGAGTTTTTAAATAGACTAGAAAAAATGGCGGTCAAAAAATTTTATATGACGAGAGTCGGCTCTCCAAAGAAAATTGTAATACAGGTCGGACTCAATTATCCGGAGTATCTTTTTTTTTCACTCCAGATAATCGAATCCTCCGAATAATCGAATCCTCCGAATAATCGAATCACTAAGAAAATAAAATAAAATAAAATCTTTTTTCGTTGTTTTATCTATATTATGCGGTGGCGTAGCCAGAAATTATTTCTAGGAAAAGTAGGAAACTCAACAAAAAAAAAAATGATTTTTTATCAGCATACACAAAAATAAAAACACTTGTTCAAACCCTCCATTTCTTAAATACGTTCAAAACTTCAAAACCATTAATATTGTATATTGCAATACCAAATTATCTCAGATTTATGCATAAAAATATCAAAAAACAAATTCCAGGTAATCGAATCCCGGATAATCGAGTCCCCGGATAATCGAGTCTCCGGATAATCGAGTCCGACCTGTATTTTCACAACCAGATGCCCAATGATCAATATAAAAACAGGTTTTGAATATAGAAGAGTTTTTTTTTAATTGCGAAAAAAAATTTGTGCAAAAATGACGAAAAACAAAAAAAGTTTTGACAATTTGAATAATTTTTGAAACTGCTGATAGAGGAGTTAAACATGCATATTTCTTCCACAAAACAAAATAAAACTTATAATCACCATTAAAGAGTGCCAGTACTTGTTATAAAAATATAAAACATACAACATTTGCATTTTGAAACGAAGTTTTTAAGAAATAAATAAAATCTTATCCAAGTTACAAGGGATAGTAGTATGATGGGTCCTTAGGCCGATATATGTTAGTCCGAAGTTCTTTAGGTCGAATGAGTTGAAAAAGAAAGGAAGAATAGCCTGATTCTGATTCCTGTTAAAAAGAGTTTCGGTCTAATGACCCATTCGTCTTAACGAACTTCGACCTCATAACTCATTCGGCCAAACGTCATTCGGCCTAATGGCCTGCTAGCGTATTTAGCTACTTGATGACCTGATAGCTCAGAAAGTTACAATCGTACTATTTTTATAACTGTGCAATGATATATTTATCATTAACCTTCTGTCTGTGAAAAAAAAAGTTACGTTGTTTGTGTTTCGGGATCACATAGACCTCAAATCTGAATCGCGATGGCTTCGCCAATTTAATCGGATTTTAGATTTTTCCGCAGCTTTGAAGCAAATTTTATTAGGTTTTACAAAATCTGAAGATGGGGATCAGGGTTCAACGTTATTGTGAAAAATGGTCAAATGCAGCCCACAGACGCTCAGATGGTTTGGCTAACATTGACTCCGCCCCCCAGGTTGACGCTCATGTTGGTGCTATATTTGACCGTGTGTCAGTATCACACACGACCAACGAACCAATTTGCCAGTTTGTGAAACCGAGTTTAATTTTGCTCAACCACCGGTGGGCGGAGCCAAATGTTTGACGAACTGATTGTACGATATGTAGGAATGTTGCTCGAACATCGGTGTTAAATGAAAGCTTCGACATCCAATAAACTGCCGATGCAAATGGGTGGCAAGTCACAATGCGTGAATTTACGCAGCCATGGTTGTCTAGCAAATGTGCGCTCTTGAGTTGTCTCTATATATTCCACTACCTATTATCCACAATCTTTAAAATATGTATTTCTTTAGCACTTCCATCAGCAGTTCTACCTGTGATTACATCGAAAGTTCAATAAGGAATTCCTCCAGGGAGCGCACCAGGAGTTCCTACAAGGAATCTATCATGAATTTCACCTGAAATTCTTCCGAAATTCCTTTGTAGATTATCGGTAATTCCTTCATGATTCCACCAGGTGTTCTTCAAGAAAATCTAGCAAGATTTTGTTCAGTAGATGAATTCCAAGGATTTCCTGTAAGAATTCCTTTGGAAATTCCTTAAAAAGTTCTTTCAGGGATTCCATCAGGAGAACTTCAAGTTTCCATCTGAAGTTATTGTGAGGATTCCACCAAGAACTACATCAAAGTTGCCTCCAAAAATTCTATCAGGATTTCCTGCAAGAATTCCATCAGCAGCTCCTCTACGGATCAGCAAGGGGGAATTAATCACGAGTTCGTCTAGGAATTCCAAAAGGGGTACTTCTTAAGATTTAATCATGAATTCCGCGAAGAATTCGTTGTAGAGTTCCTTCAGGGGTTTTATCAGGAGTCCCTCTAGGGATTCCATCAAGAGTTCTTCTTGAGATTTCATCAGACGCTCTTCCATTGATTCCACCAGGAAGGCAAGACTATCTTTAGAAATTCCATCAGGAGTTCTTATAGGGATTCTATAAGGAGTACCTTTAGGGCTCTCGTCAGAGCTCTTCTGGGGATTTGATCAGTAGTTCCTCCAGGGATTCCATCAAAAGTTTCTTCTGGGATTTCACCTGGAATCCTTCATGAGATTATATCAGGAGTTCCTTTAAAGATCACATCAGAAGTTTTTTCGAGGAATTCCGTCAATATTTCTTGTAGGAATATCATAAGGAGTTCCTCTAGGGATTCTATCAGGAGTTTCATCACGAAAAATATCAGGAATTCCTTCAGGGATTTCATCAGAAGTTTCTTAAGTGATTCCATCAAGAGTTCATCTAGGGATTTCATTAGGAGTCCCTTCAATGATTCCATCAAGAGTTCTTTCAAGAATATCTTAATAAATTCCTCCAAGGATTTCATCAGGAGTTCCTCCAGGGATTCCATCAGGAGTACTTATAAAGATTCTATCAGGAGTACCTCTATGGCTTTCATCAGAGTTCTTCTGGGGACTTTATTAGGAATTCCTCCAGAGAATTTCTTCTGAGATTTCACCTGGAGTTCCTCAAGAGTTTATAACAGGAATTTCTCTAGAGATTATATCAGGAGCTCCTCGAGGAATTCGATGAACAATTCTATTAGCATTATGAGATTATATCATAAGGAGTTCCTCGAGGGATTCTTTTAAGAGTAGAGTTCCAGCAGAAAACTTATCAGGAATTCCTCCAAGCATTTCATCAGGTGTTCCTCCTATGATTCCATCAGGAGTTCCTTCAAGAATATATTTAGGAATTCTTACAAGGATTCCATCAGGAGCTCCTCCAGGGATTCAATCTGGAATTAGGGGGAATTATCGGGATTCTATCAGGAGTACCTTCAGGGTTTCCATCAGAGCTCTTCTGGGGATTTTATCACGAGTTCCTCCAAGGATTCCATCTAGAGCTGCTTCAGAGATTCCACCTGGCATTCCTCCAGAGATTCTATCAGGAGTTTCTCGAGGAATTTCATTAGGATTTCTTCCAGGGATATCATCATAAATTTCAAAGTAGAATAACTAGAGGAAACCACTAAAAGATTCTGGCTAGAATGTTTCAAAATATTCCTATAGTCCCATAAGAGATTTCTTGCGAATTATTACTGGGATTCTTCATATAAATTTAAATTTTAAAAGTTCTGCTCTCTCTTACTACGATTATTGCCCCAAAAATCGTAGAAATATTCTTCCCACAGCCACAGAATTCGAAAAAATAACAATCACATATTCACAAGACTCTGCATCAACATAAATCGGTTTGGCTAACTAGGGGCGAAACGTATGTAGGCTGCATAAGAATAGCGAAAGTTTGAAACTTGGGAACCTTTTATCTCAGAAATAATTTTATATAAAATTATACTTTCTTCGTTGAAAATTTGCAACGAGGAAAGAGCTACTATACCTCGTATTGATTATTTGGAAATCAACAGCTAGAAAGCGCTAGTGAGCATAAAAATTAAACTCAAATCTCGCGATGCAAAACAGCTATTCACCCAATGTTTTCAGCAAAGTTGTTCGATAGGTTCAAGACAAGGGACTTAATACGATATTCTGCCACTAGGAGATGCCAATGAACATTGAGAAATTTTATATCTGCCAATGGAGACCAGTGAGATGGTTGTGGTTTTCGGTGAAGTTGTTTGATGATGTAAATACCTAATTCGTTACATTTTTAAAAGGTATTTTCGACAAAAAAAATGTTGCTTCTCAGTTAGGAATCATTGAATTTTGTATTTCCTGTTTTAGAAACCGATGGTATTCATTTGCTTCATCGTATTTTCGTAATGTCAGATTACGGAGAAACCACATATGAACTCGATTAAATTAAGATTGAATTAGGAATCATGAGGCATACATGACATGCTAATAGATCTAGCGAATATCGTTGTAAGTGTCAATTTGTGTATTGACTTCTAAATATACCAATAATATTGATATAAAAGATGTATTAATAGTTAAATAAAAGATTTTTTTCACGGATTACACAAGTTTTTGGCCCAAAATACATTTAATATCTGGTGTTTTTGTAACTTCCATGCTTTCAACTAAAATTGATGATCATAGCCCGTGTTTAAGTTTTTTCTAATTGTTTGCAAATAAATAAGCCATGTCCGTTAAACAAACCTTAGTGATTTGTAAAATTTTTTAATAAGACAAATACGAAAAGAAAGATATTTTAAAAATAATCTTAAGATGATATTTATATAATAATATCAATCATAGCTTCGTATGTAGTTCAACACCCATATTTAACCTTGAAGCACTAATTTTTAACATTACCAAAATTTTGACCTGATCCACTATAATATATCTGAGTGACGCAAGCGCCATTCAGAAAATCGGCATAAATCTGGCATTTGTATTTCTCAATGATACGGTATAAAAGATTTCTTCCATCTAATACTTGGAATCCTCGAGGATGAATTCTCAGTTTTGTCCAGTCTCGAATAGCAGATCTATTGATCATGTTGTTAAACCATTCAAAGTGTTCACTCTCAAACATTTCTTGATTCTAATTTCTATTGATGGCTAAGTATAACAAACTGATTTCACAGCGATTGACGGATGAGTTATAGTATTTGTATGATATCTAAAATTAACTACTGGAATACATTAGTACATTATATTAAGCTTCAATAAAATCAAATCAATCTGCTATGGCTCAGAAGTTTGAAGGAGAATAAAATTCATATTATCTTTTGATATTTTTGATCAGCTTTTCGCTTCTGCTCGGGTAGTGTGGGATCGTCATCCGTACACCTGAATAATAAAGTTAAAGCTGTCCACTTTATACAAAACGACAACTATTTGTGTGAAGTGTACGGATTTTGAACCTGTGCGGTTTTCTGTTCTTTACTATATTCAGCACTCATCATCATCAACAAGAAATTCCTAAATCGATTATTACCAGCGCAATGAAAAATACTCCACAGATTTTTTTAATGACTTCACCATGAAGTTTGATGTACTGTATCATGTTTCCAAATAATTCATTTCGGTCGGTCAAGCTTCTTTAACTACAATAAATCTATGCCTTCTCTACATCAGTGTATAGCTCATGCCAGTTGTTAGATTTATTCTTCGTTTTAATTTTCTGGTCGTTAAATTCCTCAAATTCCTATCCATCGTAACTGATTTATTTTCGCGCAATATTCTCGTCGTTAAATGTACTGACCAACAACTGATGCCAACATCAGACACGGCGGTCAGTAGCTAATAAAAATTGAGTTTCTAGCTACCAGCTACTTTTCCCGTTTGTTACACTTGGCCTGACGTCAAAACAATAAATTGTTCGTGCCTTCCACTGATTCCTGCAAAAGCACTCGTACGGATCCAAACCGAAATCGGCAAGTAACGAACTTCACTTCTGGATTTTCTTCATAGGCTCACTTTGAAGAATAGTCCCTAATTGGAACAGCAGTAAATTCCTTTCGAACAAGAGTTCAAACTTCTAACCACGGAACGACCTATTCCAGATGCACTGCATCTCCGTATCGCGACAACCGGTAGACTATCGAAGCCCTGCGATCGGCTGCTGACCAAGTTGGCGGCATTCAAAATCGATTCCACCCTCCCCGGAGCGGGTCTAGGGCCCGTTCTCCAGGGCCAGGGGGATGATGATGATGATGAGCCAACTAAACGATCAATGTGTGTGCTCGAATGTGGGGGCCATCACATGTGACGATGTTTGCTGCCCAAGCCACCATAGTCAGGGCAGCTTGCGCGAAAAACAATAGATTCCAATGAAGTGATAATGGACTAGGAAAACTGCTAGATTTGATACGGCACTGGATTCGCAGCGTTTAGGTGACCAGCAAAAACGGTGGATCACACAGTGTTTTGATTTACGGATTTTGTGTTAAAATGGGAACTAAGCTGATGATTTCAGCGGCGTTTTGTCCCAACTGGGACAGAGCCTGCTTCGCAGCTTAGAATTTGCAGATACTCTTTATTATGAGAAGGTGAGAAAATTTCCATCACGAAAAGATCTGCATCCGGTGAGATTAAAGTGTATCAAAAGATGTGCTTTAATACATCAAAAAACTTCTGCGAACAAAATACAACGCCAAATCCAGTGGTTTCTTTGCTATTGAAAAATCGCACAAAATCCACAAATTAGAACACTGTGCAATTGGAACCGAAGCTGAGATAGTTTTTTTTTGTTTTTCACTAACCACCGGAGTGAGACATTTTGAGGTACATATTTGGTGCGAATTTTGCAAGCGCAACGTTACTCACGTGATTCCGTTTCGTCGAGAGTGCGAATGAATTAATGAGGTCTCGATCGGAATTGAACTGTGAACGGAGAGACGGTTATGCATTACGGTGGTTGGGGAAGCGGAGCGGGTCAAATGCAATTCCCACGTCGCGTCACATTGTTCATCGCAGCGTGTCTTCACCTTCTGCAATGCAATCGACAGTTGGGGAAGAGGGGACAGGTATTAGATGAAAGAGTCGCGTTGGATTGGGTGCATGTAAGGGAAAACGGGTAAATATGCTCCCCCTTAGAAAAAATAACCTAATTTAACCCGTAAATTTTGTCGACAACTTTATACTAATTAGGTATACAGGGAAGTTGCATAAATATACTGGTAACTACAAAAATAAGTAAATGGATTGAAAAAACCATATCCAAGAAATTAAATACAAAAGAAATAAAACCATGGTCATCAATTCACAGAACAGAACACAGAAATGATCAAATTTGACTAAAATACAATTTATCTTGGAGATACCGCGGTGGCGCGTTTTACCCAAACGTGGTATTTAGCATCTAGTTCCCCTAATAATGTTTCGTCGCATGTATGTAGAGGTTACCGGGTGTTTTGTTTTCGCATAGAAACATCTGATTGCGGATTGATGCTGACGGGAGGAGGGTCAATTTGATATCACGTGTGAGATAGGTGAGGTGAACGATTTGAATAAATTAAATCATAGGTCGATGGATGCTATAAGCGCACCGCACAATGTTTTAATTGATACCTATGTACACTAACAAGTTTTTTTATTGACTTTGATAAAGCACAGCACTTTGAGAAAGCACAGAAAGAGGAAAAAATCCATAATCATTTAGCGTTTATAAAGGAAATTATAAATCGATACTGAAGTAACCAATTTGACTTCGGATTACGATACTCTACACAGAAAAAATCCGTTCTGGTTTCCGTGAACAGCAGTCGTGAACTCGTCAACAAGCAAGAATACACCGTGAATATATGCATATATGAACGCGTACGGTAAAAAGAAGCAAGGTATTATACTCCGGAAAATGACATTTGGCAGTGACTTCATTCCTATCGCAAACTCGAACGAGTGCAAAAGAAAGCAAGGCTTGCTCTCTTTTACTATCCTGTAAGCCTCATGCTTGACGATAGGAATGACGACACATGTTTTGATTGGAAACCGTCGTTTACACATGGGAATAGCCTACCTTGTTGTGTCTACCGTGATGAACGCGTTGCCTAGTTCCGAGAACGTTCATGTAAACATGATGGTAGTTCACGGTCTGAGACGAAACTCGCGGAGACGGTCTTCTTTTTCTGCGATTGCTGAGGTTTTTCTTATTCCACTCATTGTTTACATCAATCATGCGCAAGTCGTTCAAACTTGCACATGGACATCTCAACAAAAAGCTATTGTGTTTGCATCACACCGAAGCATAAACGGCCTTTTGAGTGAAATTTCATGCCAGCAAACCTAGCAGACATTATAAATAACTAGTCTTGTGTCGGCATCTTTGCTCCGCTAACTGAGGTTTATCAAAATAGTTTATTTCGAATACAATACTTGTCACTTTTTCAGCCATAAAATCGACGGGCTGCATTTGACGTTTCATGACAGCGGAACCTAGGTTGCATATGACGTTGATATTTGTCCTCTTCGCGAGTCTCTCTCAGTTCACGGTGTATTTTTGACAGTTTACGTTTTCCATAACGTGTACATTGAACTGAATTTCTGGCATTCTGGCAGAAATTCCATCAGACTTTTTTGTTGATATCCTCAGTGCATTGCGTCAGGATTTCTTGTTCATTTAGATATTACTACAGGGAACAACATGGGGAACAATCAATAACTTTTCCAGGAATGAGGTTGGAAAATTTCTGCAGGAACACATTTGAGGATTGCTTGATAAATTCCTTTAGCAACTCATATAGATATTTACCCAGAAATGTAAACCTAACTTTGCATAACTACCAACATTCCCATTGCAAGTTGTATGTTTTTTATCCGTGTCATATAACAATTTGTCATTATCAACAGAGAGATTACTCTGTTTTGAAAGTGACTAAGCACAAATCTCACCCAATTTATCTCTCATGCGCTTGTTGGCCCCCCTCTGAACAACCTCCACAGTCAACTTGCCCGTTATCAATGACGTGAGCCTGTCATATATAACCTCAATTTCCACAAAATTGATGCCTCTAGACTATACCTAAACTTGACTGTCACCCCTCGGGCCAAAAGATTTCACCCAAATCTTGCGCCCACCACGGGTGGTCTTCTCCTAGCGAATTTCCCCTTCTTTCACTTCGAAAAACGAGCGCACATTATCGCGACAGCCGTCGTTTGGTTCCCTATAAAAAGAATCCTATTTCTTGGAATCCTCCTCCGGCATCCTCAGGCCATTATTTATTATTGCGAGCACCGTATGGGTCATGGAACTCGGTGCTATTGGTGGAAATTGACTGGAAACGACTTGGCAGAAAAGTTTAAAAGAAAAACGAAATTTCTTCACGCAGAGCACAACAAAACAAGTACACTACTGTGCAAAAACTTGGGGTCACTCCCGCAAAATAAAAAGAAGTGTTTTGTTCATTTCTCTGTGATTTCTTGTCTACCCTGTTTGTCTCACTTTCAAATCTAACTTCGTAGGGATTTTGACCAAAAATGTTGATACCTTCACTAAATTTTTACTTGATGCTGTGACATTTTTTCAAAAATTGCATGGAAATAACATGGTAATCTTATATAATTTTTTTGGCTTGCAATTTTTTTGCGAAATTGTCTGAAAACTATTTCAAACTACTTCAATAGCTTATTTAAAGGAAACATTGGACGTATATTTTTGGTAAGAGATTTTGCAAAGTTTTCATGTTAACCCCTCTACCGGCAGCTTCATATTTAATCGCAAAAAAAAATCAAATCGCGATAACTTTTTTGTTTCTAGGTATTTTTGCACCATTTTTCACAGGGCCTCAAAAAACTCTTCTAGTTTAAGAATCCGTTTCGATATTAATCATTGGTGATCTAGTTTTGATGATATGTCGATGTTCCTTGGGGAACCGACATTCTCTATATAAAATGTCTTTGGCGACCATTTGGTTTTTGGTCAATTTATCAAAAAATAAAATGTGTACAATGCCAGATAATAAGAAGCTACTCTAACAAAATCATACAAATTGGTTCAGTATTTTTGGAGAAATCTGGAATTTACGAATGAATATCAATATCGACAAATATTTTTAAACTAGAAGAGTCGTTTGAGAGCTTGTGAAAAAATGGTGCAAAAATATCAAGAAACAAAAAAGTTATCGCGATTTGAATAATTTTAGCAGTAAAAACTGAAGCTGCCGGTAGAGGGGTTAATTAATAGCTTGTTTTAAATAATTTCAGATTTTGTTAAGAAACTTTGGCAAATGCTTTTCAAAGAATGAAGTTTAAATGCCAAAATGTGGGCCAATCCAATGTTGTGAAAATAAAACATGTACTTTCAACAGATTTTTTTTTAATCTCATCACTTTAGATAAAATTTCGATACACAATTTAAAAATATATTTATTGTCATAGACAGATTTAATTGGAAGTGTAATCACAGATACATGGACAAATCACTTTTATATGTTCTTGAAAGAATGATCCCAAATTTATTCACTACACTGTAGGTAATGGCCGGCCATTAAAACGCTGATGGACAATTGCTGTTCACATGCCGGAAGAACCAATAACCAAACAGAGTGTTAACAATTATTACCCTGGCGTGGTCAACAATGGGGATATGACTTAATACTGCGAGAAGAACAAGAGGTCCCCGAAATGGGACAAATATGAGACAAAAAGGAGTTGTTGATGGGGAAAAGTTTTAGCACGGGCCTTCGCCTTCTTAGCCGGGCAGTCAAGATATGGTGGGATCGGGAAATGGATTTCTTCATTTCCTGCCGAGGGTGCTATTTGTTTTTCGAAGAAGTCTGCGTTTCCGACTGATGGTTGGCAAAAATGGCTTTCCCAATGTGGGATCTTAGGGCCCCAAAAGGCAGCGTATCGATCGCACCATAAGGAAGGTAAATGTTTGTTTAGGTCAGCAGAGCACTTTTAGTCGGGTGTGCTAAAGCTAACACAAATGATACAGACTATGATATGATGGCTTGAAAAACATTTATTATGTTTTTTACAAATGTTTGATACAATTTTGGATGCATCTGAAGTATAATAACAACATGAAAAAAGGTCGAAGACATAATTTGGACAGTTTTATAGATGGAAAAGGAAAACCAGACACCCAGAATGTACGCAAAATAAAATCAAAATATGCATTACAAGATGCTTATATATGCAAGAATTTTCATGTATAAGATGTCGTGAAACGGCCTTATACGTACAAAAGTTAAATAATCTCAAAAATTATCCCAAGAAATTACTGAAAAAAATCCTTAAAGGGACTAATGAATGACATAATTTTCGATGAAATCAATAGGGCTTGGGAAAAATCTAGAAGGAATTGCTGAAATAATTATAAAAGAAATCCTGATTTATTTTAAGTAACTTTAGGAATCTATTAAACATTGACTGGATGAATTACTCGAAGAATCTTTGATGGAGTTCTTAAAAATTAAGTAGAGCAATTTCAGAAGAAAAACAAGATTTTCCCTAAAACTGTCCCTTTGAGGAAACTTTATTAAGAGTCCCTGAAACGATTCTTAATTCTCTAAATTCCTACAGTAATACCGGACTTAAGCTGAAAGGAGTCATTTTAAACTATTTAAAACAAAATCTAGATAAAATTTATTTTAAGCATCACTATAGGAATAGTTGAAGAGTAATTAAGTTAATCCTCAGATGAAACCCAAAGGAGATTCGTGGAGCAACCTTTGAAGGAATTTCCCAGTAAAATTCTGAACAAGTTGATTAACTCATTGCGCGAGGTAAAGGTGGACAAATTATGGGTGAAATTATGAAAAAATCCAAGTGTTCGGCTGGGATTTGAACCTAGACGAGCGCTTTACCAACTAAGCTACCGAGCCACTTGGTGACCCAATAACTATGTTGGTTACAAGTTTAGAATTCAAATCCCAACAGACCACGCAGACCCTTTTCATAACCCATATCCATCCAACTCATGTGACTACATACGCGGGCAGAGCAAGTACGATTTGTTTTCAGTGTTGAAATTGTTTGCCTATCATACCTACCTGAACAAAGGCTGGTGAAACTCCTTTGGAAATCCTGGGCGAATAATAGGGTGCGGCTTATTTTTTCGAAAGCTCTCAAAACCGAAAATTCGTGTGCTCATCTGAATCCAAATCTCATTAGAAAAAGCTCAAAAGAGCCTTAAAGTTTGAGCCAAAAATAACAAGATTTAGAGGTGGCGCAAGCGACTTGAAAGGTAAATTTTCAAGTTATAAAATATGACCTTTAGTGAAGTCTTCAGAATGTTGTTCTATTCCGAAAAATTTTACAGATTTCAGAATATATTTTTTTCAAAATTAAACTAAAAGTTTCTAGAACATGAAATTTGTCTAAAATCAAAACTAGTCTTAGTAAAAAGTAGTTTTCTCAAAAAATTTCCTCATTTTACTAAAAAATCACATTTGTCAGCAATTAAAAATCTTTTCTCCCGCTTTTGTAGCTAATTAAGTTGTTTTTAATCTATGTACACAATACATTGAAAAAAAGTATATATTGACTTAGTTATTTAACAGAAACTACACAATAACATGACCTTTTATTGAAAATAAAATCAAATTTCGTTAGATTCATTAAGATGTCATGACAGTTTATGTGAAATATCTAGGTCAAAACATGTTTTAATTTAAAAAGGTGGTGTTCAAAGTTTAAAAACAATTAAATAAGCTTCAAAAGCAGAAAAAAATTGAAATCGCTTGAGTATTTATGAATTTATGGTCAATCAGAGATGTTTGTTTAAATGAGTAAAAAATAGGAGGAATTTTCTTTTAACTAACACTATTATTGATTTAAGACGAATTTGATGTTCAATAAACTTTTCAATAATTTATTTTGAAAGAGAATAATGCCAAAAGCTTTAAATTTGGTTGGAAAATAACAATGTTATGTAGACTTCACTGAAGATCATATTTTATAATTTTAATATTCAACTTAAAATCTCTTGCACCACCTCTAAATTCTAATATATATATGGCTCGTTCCTTGAGGCTTCTGTTTTTATGTGACTTGAATTCAGAAGAGCAAACGAATATCTATAATTTCACGGAGGAATCTAATAAAAAATCCCATAAGAAGTTCTTTTAGGCATTGCTGAAGATTTCCTTCCTCTAGAAATAGAGAGCCTAAAAATGTATTCACAGAACCATGGATTCTTTAAGGATTTCCAGCACAAATGATTAGTTAGATCCTAGTAGGTATCATAAAATATTTTTTTCAAAGGAATTACGTAAAAAATTCTTTGAGCAGTAGAGAAATTCATGCAGGGATTTCAGAAGAAAATTTCTGAAGGCATCTTTTGAAGAATTATATCAGACATCAATCTGGCAGTTGGGAAATTTTGAACAAATATCCGTAAAAATGCTCAAGGAATCTCAGAAAAAGTTAAAGAGATCCTAAGACGAGTTGTAAAATGATTATCTGGAAGAATTCATGCTGGGTTATCCTTGCCCTTCTAGGGGAATTTCTCGAGGGAATCGAGAAATGGTGTTACTCCTCCCTTTTTTTACCTGTTATAACTGCTTTGCCAAAATCCTAACTGCTGTCCATTTTACTTCTAAACGTTTGTTAAAAGTTAAGTAGTATTGGCAGCAATTCCTCTGTAAGATGTTTCAGCAACTCTATTAACTTTGGTTTCGGAAGTTTCTCCTGGAATTTCTCCAAGGGTTAACTCTGCTATTTCTTCGGAAGTTTGTCTAGGAATTCTTCCGAAAGGTTCTCTCAAAATTCCTCTGGAAATTATTACAGGTGCTCCTGTGGTTGTTTCGCTAGGACTTCTGGAATTTTAACAGACGTTATTTTGGAAGTTCCCCTGAGAGTTCTTGCGTAAGTTTCTTTAGGATGTCTTTCGGCAGTTCCTCTAGAATATCTCCCAAAAGTTACCTAAGGAGTTCGTCCAGAAGTTCCTGTAGGATATCATACGGAAGCTTTTATAGGAATTCCTCCGACAGTTTCTGTAGTAGCACCTCTGGAAGTTTCCTTAGGAGTTTCACTGAAAATGTCCGTAGAATTAAATTACTCCAAAAGTTCCCATAAGAGTTACTTTAGAAGTTTCTGCAGTAGTTCCTCTAGAGGTTCTCGTATGAGTTCCTCCAGAAGTTTATGTAGGTGTTACTTCGGAAGTATATGTTGATGGATCCGGAAGTTCCTGTAAGAAACCCAATGGAAGTTCCTGTAGATGTTCCTCCAGAAGGTGAAATTGAATTCCTCTGGAAGTTCCTGAAGCAGTTCCTCTGAAACTTCCTGTAGAAGCTCTGTTCGGAAGCTCCTAAAGGATTTTTTTTGCGAAGTTCCTGTAGAAGCTCGTCCTGAAGATCCTGTAGAAACTTCTCTGGAAATTCTTGAAGTAGTTTCTCTGGAAGTTCCTGTAAGAGTTCTTCAGTAAGTTCTTGAAGCAGTTCCAGTAAAAGTTCCTCCGAAAGTGTCTGTAGAAATTCCTCTGAAAGCTTCTGTAGTAGTTCCTACGGAAGGCCCTGTGAGAATTTCTCCGGAAAACTTCCATAGGAGTTCTTCCACAATTCCAAAAGATTTTGCAGAGTTCCTCCAGAATTCATACCGGAATTCCCCGTAGGACTTCCTCCAGAAATTTGTGCAGGAGTTCGATTGGAAGTTCCTGAAAGAATTCCTCAAGAAGTTACTGCAGAAGTTCCGTCGGAACTTCCTGTAGGACTTCTTCTGGAAATTTTTGTAGGAGTTCATTCGGAAGTTCCTCGAGAAGTAACTGTAGAAGTTCCTCTGGAAATTCTTGTAGGACTTCCTCGAGAAGTTGCTGTAGGAGTTTCTCCGGAAGTTCCTGCATGAGAAGTCCCTGTTGGAGTTCCTTCGGTAGTTTCTGTAGGAGTTCCTCCGGAAATTTCTCTAGGAGTTCCTTCAGATGTTCCCGTACGAGTTCTTCTGGTAGTTTGCATAGGAGTTCCTCCCAAAATTCCAGTAGGAGTTCATTTGAAAGTTCCTTTAAAAGTTCCTTTATGAGCTCCTTCAGAAGTTCCAGTAAGAGTTTCTCTAGATGTTCTCGTATGAATTTCTCCTGAAATACCTGAGGAAGTTTCACTGATATTTACTCCGGAAGTTCCAGCAGAAGCTTATACGGAAGTTCCTGAAGGAATTTTTCCAGGGGTTACTGTAAAAGTTCCCCCAGACGTTCGTATATCAATTCAGATAAAAGTTCCCCTAGGAGTTCTTCCGAAAGATCCTCTGAAAATTTTCCAGCAGATGCACCAGGAGTTCATCTACCGAGTTCTTCTGGAAGTTGCGATAAAGTTTTCTAAAAGTTTATCTTCGGAATCTTCCGGAAGTTCCTCTTGAAGTTCTTACGAAGAGTTTCTAGAAGTTCTTCGGAAGATCCTCTAATATTCCTTGAAGAAGTTTCCCTTGAAGTTTCTGTAGCAACTCCTTCACAAGTTCCTCCGCAAACACCTTTAGGTGTTCATTCGGATGCTCCTCTGGGAATTTCTCCTGAAGTTTCCCTAGGGTTTTCTATGGAAGTTCCGAAAGGAAACCGTGCCGGAGTTCCTTCGGGGGTCTCTTCGAGTTCCACAATGAATCCATCTGGAAGTTTCTCTGAGAGTTGCTTAGGAAATTCACCAAAGAGATTTTGCAGAAGCATACTCAGTTCTGGAAATCTTCCGCAAGTTTCTTCGAGATTTCCTAAGAAAATACTCTCTAAAAATACTCTGAAAATTGATTTTCTCATTACGCGTAGTAAAGATGAACAAAAAATGAACCCAGTAGTAAAGAAAAACAAATTATGGGCCAAATATTGAAAAAAAAAACACATGCTCGGCTGGGATTGGAACCCAGGACTCTTGTATGCTAGACGAGCGCTTTACCAACTAAGCCACCGCACGTGGATTCTTTTCATAATTTCAACGATAATTTGACCATCTTTACCACGCGTAATGAGTTAATTAATTTAATAACCAAAGTCATAGTTAATTAATTTAATAACCGGAGAGCTCAATATATGTGTTAATATACTTATAAAAGTTTTCTTCAGAGTTCCGCCGCAAGTTTTCTCAGGATTTACAGGGTGATCACTAATTCCTGTCAGTAAAGTAAATGATCGTAGATAAAAGTTGTATGTATGATCCCTAATCTCCGGTGTACATCCTGTTTTGCACATCCATAAAGTTCGTTTTGACGAAGTAAAGATGAAATCTTTTCTCATTTACCTTAGTTTTTAGTCACATGTGTTGTTTTAAAGGCATAACACCTGGTATGCACTTTTTCCACAGATATGTATTTTTGACTAAACTCCGCTGTAAAATTTGCCTGATAAAAACAGTATGTTACCACATACTTTCAGACTTACTAGGGATAGCATATGTCTGATTATGGAAAATTTAAGCGAGAAAAATATGGCTTTTTTGGTTGAAATATATGTTTCTGAATAACGTTCGTGTTAACTGTAATGCTTCTGAAACAATGTATGTGGTTGGAAATTATGGTAAAAAAATGAATATGTTATCTATGTACAGTGAAGACAAATGTTAAAGATGTCCAAAACTGGATATGCACTGGTTATTAAAATTCATACAACCATCTTTTTTCTATGAATACTGATTTTACTGACAGGAAATAGTAATCACCCTGTATTCTAGAAAGTCCTCTACGAATTCCTCCAGAAGTTACCCTTAAAGATATTCCTGAAGTTTTGCTAGGAATTTCTTCTGAAAGTTTTCTTCAGAGTTCCACCGCAAGCATTCCCTGGATTTACTCAAGAAAGTCCTCCAAATTACCGTAGGTTCTTCCTGAAGTATTGCTAGGACTTCGGAATGAAATCCTCCAGGTGTTTCCCTAATTTGGGAGTACCTCCAGAAGATTTTTCAGGATTTCTTCCGGAGGTTTCTCTAGGAATTCCTCCGGAAGCACTCTTAAGAGTTCCTCTGCAAGTTATCTTAAGAGTTTCTCTAGAAATTCAGAAGGTCAGTTAGGAGTTGCTCTCGATTTTTCACAAAGATTTTCGCTGGAAGCTCCGCTATAGGTTCCTCCGAGAAATTTCCCAAGAGTTCCTCCGGAAGTCAACCCATGGGTTTCTTCGGCAGTTTCACAAAGAGTTAGGAGTTTTCCTAGATGCTCCGCATTGGCTTTCTCAAGGTGTTTCGCTAGGAGTTCCTCCGCACGATTTCCCAGGATTTCATGATTCAGATACAGAAATTACTGAGAGAGATCTCATAAAATTCACGAGAAGGTTTTTAAAAGATTTTCTAGATTAGTTCTTAAGGAAACCTTGGAAGAATGCTCGGAGCATTTTTTTTTAAGAATCTCTGAAAGAAATTCCCAGAGAAATGACCGTAATTTCGGGTGAAATTGATCATTTTTCACTGTTTTCTTGGTATGCTTTCTAAAATTTTATTAATACCATACAACTAAATGCAGAAAAACAAGTACGATGGTGAACCTCATTGGCTTATGCACCGTTATTTTCTAACAAATGTGATATTAGTGCCAAAAATCAGCTCTAAAGTAAAAAATCGTGAAATCCCATTTTGGGGTGAAATTGATCACTTGTTAATGTGATTATTGTTAGTTATGAAATTAACATAACATACTTAATTTGGGCCTCCTGAATTCAAATGTGCTTCCCAAATTCTTAAGGCGGCGGCCCCCCCTACGTAACGCTTTTTGTATGAAAATTTTTAAATTTTTGTATGAGCCGTAACGCTTGAGCCTACTCCCCCCCTCCCCCTAGAGCGTTACGTAATTTGTGGATCCCGCCTAACGAGACAATATTTATGGAAATAATCAATAATTAAATTTCAAGAAAACTGCAAAAAACGCCTAAGAGTAGGCAATTTCCAAAGGATTTCTCTACTTTGTAGCAGAAAATCAAATGTTTCAACAAAACGAGCAAACTGGTAAGAGTTTTGATAGTAACATCTGTTTTGGAGATATATTTTTAGCATCCTCATAAACTTTAAGGTTTACACCATGTCCAACTCCTTGTTTAGAACTAGAAGTTTATGGATGGCTATCAATTTCACACCAAACTTGATTCCGGAATTTTACATTATTTTCATAAAAATGAACATTTTGTGTCACAAAAAACTTCACTATACACAAATATACATAATTTATGACAAACACCGTTCATTTACTATAGGTTGCAATGAATTTGGTGCACTATTAGTAAGAAATAAAATCGCGTGACACGGTGATCAATTTCACCCTACTGATCAATTACACCCGAATTTACGGTACCGAAGTAGATCTTTGAAGCATTCCCGCTGTAATCCCTGGAAGAATTTCCGAAGTACATCTACAATTCTTCTATGAGTTCCTTTGGAAGTTGCTTTCCTATAGCGTTTGAAAATTCCTTCTTGAGTTCCTCCTAATTTGTTTGCGATTTCCTCAAGGATTTGCCCCTGAAGATATTCTCAGGTGAATCCTTGGTAAAAACTTCAAAGAAACTCTGAACGAAATTATCACGAAATTCTGGAATGGACTCACATGGAAATTCCTGGTGGAATTTCCTTCTAAATTCCTGGATGAGTTTTGAAAATAATTTTCTCAAGACCCCTTGGGGGAATTCTTTACAGATATTTTTTCCGATCAACTTCAATTTCCATAAATGATTCGTTAGGAAAACGCTAAAAGAATTCCTAGTGAAGTGTTAGGAGATTTTTTTTTTTGAAAAATTCCCCACAGATGTTCTACAGAAATTGCTGAGAGAATTCCTCATAAAATCTCCGAGGGAAGTTTTCAAAGATTTCCTAGATAAGTTCGCGAGGAATACTTGGAAGAATTGTCGGAGCAATACTTAAAGAATCTTTGAAGTAGTTCTGAAATAAATTCATACAGAAATTACTGGAGTAGTTCCTTGAAGCACTCCCGTAGTAATCCCTGAAAGAATTTCTGAAGTGTTTTCTGGAGAAATTCGTTGAGTTCCGTGAATGATTTTCTGGAATAATTCCAAGAAAAATCCTCATAATGTTTGATGAAAAAATATTAATCAAGGAGGAATTTACAAATGATTTCCTTGAAAAATCCCAGAGTAGTCTCTGGAGGCATTCCCGAATGTATTCCTAGAGAGGTCCCTGAAGAAATTCACTGAGAAGAAGAAATTTTCTGAGAAATAGAGGAAATTTTGGAGGAGTTATCGAAAAAATTCGGAATTATTCCCTAAGAAATTTTCAGATGATTTAATGGAGAAATAATTCGTGTAATTCCCGGAATATTTTTCGGAGCGATTTTCAGATGGATTCCTTTAAGATTTTCCGGAAGAATCCCTGGAGGAACTTTAATTACTGGAATTACAGGAGACAATCCTCTGGGTGAAATTTCTAGTGTTATTCCATGAGAATTTATTGAAAAAAATCCATGAAGAATTTACGGAGAAATTCATGAAAAAATATAGATGAAACTATGGGAACAATATTGGGCATATTGCTGGATGAATTCTCGGGGGAGTGTTCAGAGGAATCTACGCTTGAATTTCTGAAATAATTCTCCTTCAAAGTTCCTGGAGCAATTATCTGAGGAATTCTAGGAGGGATATATTTTTACAACTACAAAATACGATGAAAAGGACGTGCCTGGGATGGAACCCATGACCTTCTGCTTACAAAGCAGAAGTTATAGCCATAGAACTATCAAAAATTCTAAGATTAGTCCTAATTGGATTTTCTTGACAGATCCGTTCTGGAATATCTGCAATTCAAGTGAAAATTATATGGGGAATCACTGTAGAATCGCTATCCTAGTTTTAGAATTACTGAAGAAAATATTAGAATATTCGTGGAAAAATCCTAGAAGGATTTTTTAATAGTTTTCAAAAGCACATAGTAAAATTCCTTGGAAAATCCTTAAATGAAAGTTTACAAATTCTTCAAGGAATGAAAAAACCGAATTCTTGAAGGAATAACCTAAGAAGTTCACTAAAGCAATTCACTGAGGAATTCCTGGAAAATGAAATAATTTATGTAGGATTTCTTGGATTATTCCCGGACAAAAATCCATGGGGTGCTGAAGCAACCGGAGGATATTGATATATATGGGCAAAAACTCAAGACTGCGTTGCCGGAACAGGGAGAGCTTGATGGAGCTCCTCTTGAGGACTGCTGGAGTACTTTGAGAGCAACCATCAACAAGAGCAACGTCGAATACGTGGAATGGAGTCGACGGAAGGTTCGGTTCTAGAAGTAGTGCAGGAGAATTCGCAACAAGGAACCAAATGAAACGTGAAACGATAAAAACCGCATACGAAATAACCGAACTTACATTTTAGGGGAGTAAAAATGCAACCAGGAGGTAGTGGAATTGCTCCACTGTGCCGTTCTCAAAAGACGCAAGTTTTGACAGAAGCTCATGTATCCCATCAATGCTTCGTGATGCAAACCGAAAAATGTAGGAATAAACGTGGGAGCATCTTGACGGATGAATGTGAGGTGATCGAAAGGTGGAAGCAGTATTTTTATGAACACCGCTTTGGTGCTGAGAGCACAGACAATGCAGATCAACGACGAAATTCTGTACAGCGAACGATGGAAACCACACTTTAAAAGACACAGAGCTTTCCCAGGAAATTCATAAAATTGATTAGATTGACGATGGAAATCGTGCAATATTGTGTGAAGATTTCAAGATGAAGGACTTTCATACCTATTTTTCATCATTATGCGGAGAGCCGGACTTAATAATCGAAGAACGATTTTCAAGAGATCCAGTCATTTTTTTGTTTCGCGAGAGATACGGACATTTCAGGCTGAAAATTTCAAAAGGTATAGACCATAAAGCGCCAGAAATGTTGAAAGGTAGAACTTTCCGAGTGGAAGAATATCCGGGTCTTTGATTTGTTATTCAAAAACTTCAAACATCTGTTACAGAGTTTTTCATTCTCACATGACTGAATTCTTGATGTCATTCAGTATACCTGATTCCACTATTAATATTACTCAAATATTATTTGAATGAATTGATCCCTTATGTAGCACCTGTTTCACAATTTGAATAGTTTTAAAACCACATTCAGGCACACCAACCACCCAGTTCGCTGTTTCCCATCAAGTGAACCAACTAAAAGCTCGTTCATGTGTAATGCCAAGCACCGGAATCGGAACCGGAGCCACCCTTGGGCAACCTGCTCCATTCAGGTGGAAAAGGAAAGAACCTGAAAATAAACCATCATCACCTCCACCCGGAGAGAAGCAATACTAGCAGCAGCAGCATCAGTTGTATAAGTATCACACAAATGCTACAAATATGGAGCCAACGTTGTTCTCGCCCTCGTTGGCAATGATGATCACGTGAAGGAAGACCGTACATATGGGGAAAATAAAATTTCACCACCACCGACCGGCAGGTCTGTTTCCAGGTTGCGTCGAGTTTGTGTGGGTTTGTCTGTAATAAAATGCAATTTTCTTTCACCCGAGCACGGCGGAAGTAGTAGCGAGGGAAATCCTGGAAAAGTTTCCCACGCTCCTTCCACGGAAAAAGCGACGAAACGGGAACAAATCTCGTGATGATTTGTGCTTCTTGAAGACGAACTTAAAAACGCGTCCGACGACGCGAACGACGCGGCAGGCAGAGGGTGCCGAGCTGTTAAAGCCTGACATGAGAATTATTTATCGTGAAGTGTGGAAGTAGAATGCAAACGGTCTGGGAAGACGACCGAGGCAAAAAAATGGAACTGTGCAAACGAAGATTTGTTTGTTTCTCTGGCAGCTGGCAGTGCTTGAGTAATGAGATTGGACAGCAATCGTTTTGCGCGGACTTTGGTGGGAGGCATTTTTGGGGAGACGATGTTTGATTGGCAGGGGGAGTTGCCGGGAGAAGTGAATGATGAATAAGAGGGGTTCAGAAATGCATGATCCTCGTTATTAGGTGTTATAAAAATTGCTCACTGTCAGTAGGAGATTTGGCACAATGAGATCACTTAAAATAGCATTCTTTACGAATAATTTGAATCACAATCTTCTTTCGTTTATTCACTGATCATGATTGAAACCACGAGCAAAACGAAGGGTGAATCTCTGAATTCACAACTGACTTCCAAAACAGTGGGTTTTAAAACTATCACTAAACGTGGCAAAAATGGAAGAAAGGTCGTTTCTCCGGAGTGCGCCGGTGTCCAAGGGTGAGATGATAAATGTAGATAATTGCATCGAAATGAGCAATCAGTCTTTTAGACAAATTTTCCGAACATCAAATCGAAGCAGCCTCTAGCCCAGGCTCTTTGATTCAAGTAAAGAAACAAACGGAACCGCCAATCGTTGTCAGTTGTTCCGAATTTGGTGGACTTAGGTAGGAGATCTTGAGCTCCATTCGGAGTATTCAAGGTTCCTTCCAAATCGAAAAGAAAGGAGACTGTCACATTTTGCCGGATCGTGAACTTCCTCTCAAACATCTTGAAGAGAAGAAGCACAATTTTTTTAATTATGACGACAAAACTGAACGTTTGTTCAAAGTCGTCCTAAAAGTTTCTTAAGTCAGGTAAGATCAAAAACGGAATAAATGATTTACTTGGATTTTACCCAGTCCAAGTGATAATTATGAAAAAGAGAAACCAATCTTAAATTCTTCGGAAAGGGCTTTCTCAAGAATATTATTTAGTTCACTTTAACAAAAGTGATCTAAATAACATTGATACGTAGAAAATGTAAGACTTATGTTCGATGTCTGTGTGACATGAGAACTTTTCCATAAACCTGGAGGAAATTTCCCACTCAGTGCCGTTGGTGCCAAAAGTGAAATGATGTTACCAAACATCAGGTCCGTCCCACTCGGACTCAGATTGGGAACCACTTCTAGTACTGCATTTGGTCCCTCGGTAGTGCAAAAGGAACCCAAGTTTGACAGATCGCAGTACACTTTTCACGGCATTCTAGATTACCTTATGAGCCATAAAACATGGGCAACTGCAATGGATATGGGGGTCTTTAATTTGTCTTTAGAGCAATTCTCGCTGAAACCAGGCCACCATCGGCACCCATCGTTAGAATTCCAATTCTATGTCACTGATCGCTAGTTTTCGGTAAAACTTAAGGGTGGTCCTTTCGGTTTTCGAAAATTGGTGGACCCCTCGTACACCAGCTAGCTGAACAATTTGCGAAAAAGCCCATTTTTTTTAATAAATCTTGGGTATTTCTTCGCGGGATATGTCTCATATTTCGCTTGGAACACATAGCAAACTTTGTGACATCGTATAGAGAAAGGATATAGCTTTCATTTAAACTTGAAAAAATTTTGGCGGCCATTTTAAATTTGGCCATCTTGAATTTTGTTAGAAAAATCGATTTTTCACCATTAGCGCATTGCTAGTTTTGAATTCTGAGATCACCATCAGAAAGCTGAGGAAAAATTGCGTAATATAGGTTACAGAAACTAGGTGAGCAATGGTATTTACCCTATAAAATGAACGATTTTCTAAATCATGTTATACGATTTTGACGTATATGGCGAGTGCAATCAATACAAACATCATTTTTTGTACAACAAAGAAACATATGAAAATTTTAGAGGTATGACGTCTTCAGAGAAAATGTGTATTCTGCTCATATCTTAAACTCTTCAGAACATAGTAGACCTGATAAATTTATATTGTCGTGAGTATTGAAGAAAAACCGATTTTTGACCATAAAGTACTAAAGTGACCTATATCTCTAAAACTATCAGATAAAGAAAAAAAGTTTTCATATTTTCTATAATCTTCAATATTGTAGAACATTTTGATGCGCTATCTTTTGAAATAAAAAAGTTTGAGAGAGAATTTCGAAAGCTATGAAATTTGGCGCTTGAGACACTTTTGCATATAACGCGCCTTGACTAGATAAACAAATGTTCAGAAGGCACCAAAACCCAAGTTATTAATTTATTCCACTTAATTTCGTTCTGTGGACCATTGTGCATTGTCGCATGAATGCTAAATTCATGATTTGCGGAGGTTCTTCTCACGCTAAGGACGTCTGTCTTGTGAAGGAAGATACCAAAAAGTTTGTATGCGAAACTTGCGGGGGCAATCGTAAGTCTAATTTTTACTAATAAAATTGTTATTGAAAATCGAAATAAATGACGTTTTGAAGTATATTAGACCCTCATTTTTTATCCACAGAAAAAAGTTTTAAATAAATTATTCACGTTAGCTGTACATAGAAATGAAGTTGACTATTGATTTTACTGTATTCAGGTACCGTGGGGCCTAATCAACAAACACGACGCACAGTACGTTGATTGTATGGAGATACAAAAATTTTCTAAGAAAAACCTGGTAATCTGTACTTTTATTGCTCATAATGATGTGAGAAGTTACTTGCAATTATGTCTCTTCTCACTCGTAGCTGCAAAAGTGACTTACCGTAATCCGGGGTATCATTGATCAGCGGGGTAACATTGATCGGAATGACTGATCTCACCAAAAGTTCTTATTATCATTTATTAATGGAACATTTCCAAATCATGAATGGTGCTTCTCTTTCTTATATTCATAAGCTAATAAAAGTAAATATTTTTGCGAAAATTGCATTAACCTTATGCGTAAATTTGTCAACTTTTCAAAATAATGATTTTGATTGTTAAGATGACACTACTGAAGATTCATGTCTCACATAAGTTCTGCAAGCGATATGAGCAAGGAAAATGCGGTTCTCACTAAAAATGGCATCGCCAAAAACGATTCCGCTGTCAAAACTTTTATAAGTATGTTCAATTAGCCAACATTAACGAATTACTGTTAAGAATGTAGTATTCCATTAGGAAATTGCTTACCTTTAGGCGTATTCCGCTGGTCGAGGCGTTTTTAATTTTAAAATAACTCAAAAAGTAAATGAGATGTAAGCGTTTGGACATCATATTCGGCTTCAGGGGCCATGATTTAAGTAAGTAAAGACATTTTAAATATTACCGAACGTTGTTTACATGGATGATCAATGTTACCCCACATCAGCTAAATGAAAAAATCACATAAAACATTTTTGTAAACATGCTTAAAACTTTCAAAAAACAATATACGGTATATAGTCACGAGCTATGGGTGGCAGTACTTGTTTTAAAAATATGAAGCTCAGAACATTTGCATTTTTGAATTAAATATTTGAGAAATAGCCTAAAAACTGATTAATGTTACCCCGGATTACGGTATATGCTTTTATGCAAAAAATGTCGCATTTTTTCAATTTTTCAGTTTTTATCATAAAATTTGAATAAAATCTTGCGAACTATGTTTAAATAATGTTATTTCAAGCATCAACTTGCTCTGGTGTAATGTCTGGTTGAGTCGAGACTACAGAGCGTTGCAAGATTTTCGATTTTTTTTATCACAAACAATCAATTTTCATACTAGTGCTAGTTAAGGAGTATACCTCAAAATAGTAAAAAATCTCAAAGAGTTGCAGCTGTATCTTTCAGACCTCTTAGAGGACAATCTAAGAAATATGTATGTAAGTGATTTAGGGTGGAACTCGGTGGATTTTTTTTTGGAATCGATATTCAAAGTTACATGTTAGAATTTCATAAGCTTGATTTCATAGCCAACATAACGTGCCGATTTCTCATATTCAAAGTTAAAATTGGTGTTCTTATCCCATAAAATATGCTTTACTAACCTTCAGTCATGTTCTCTCTTAGATTTTGATTGAATAGATTGGTTTCAACACCCTCAGTACTAGTTGAAAGTAATGCTGAAAACATGCGACAAAACCTAGGTTTTCTGCTACTCCGACAAATGTTACATTCGACGCTTGCTGTAGTAGTTTTGGTGATTTGTAAAGCTTATCAATACTTGTTTCAATAACGGATGCTAGCTATAAACACTTGTGGATACTTATTATCGCCGGATAGAAATACTTGAAATTCGATTTTTGTCTATGGAGCAACGCACGAAGCGACGTTTAAAGCTTGTAAATATGTACTTCTTTAAAGAGGCGACTTTACGAAGAGGCCGCGACATCCGACCAACCGGCTAAAATTATTCGCGGTATCCCTTCGGCTGCCAACATATCAGTTCGCGTGGATAGTACCGCTGATGAGGTTTGGCTATACCTCACACAAATATCACCGGAAGTGACAGAAACTGACATCGAGAAGCTCGTCAAATAGTGTTTGCGTGTAGATGAAGTCGCTGCTAAATCGCTGATTCCGAGAGGTCGACCGTCATCGACACTGTCTTTCATTTCTTTTAAAATTGGTGTAGATCCGGAATCTAGATCTAAGGCTATGGATTCTATTTCCTAACCTCCGAGAGGTTATCGAAGATGAAGGACTTAACGTTTTAGGAAAGAGACGCCAAATTTAGACTCAGGCCAGACAGTCATCTCGTAGAACCACTCGATGCAAATGGTCTTTCCATCTCATTACCAGAACTTCAGGGGGCTTAGGACAAAGATAAATTCGCTATTTCTCTCGTTGGTTTCCGGTGATTACGATATTGTGGTATCCACAGACACGTGACTGCACGCTTACATTTCGAATGCTGAGTTATCGAGAAACTATGTCATCTACCGCTGTGACCGGAATTCCCGAACTAGCGCACTTCGACGTGGTGGTGGCGTGTCGATTGCGGTGAAATTGGAGGGGGGGCTTCTTGACAACCATCATGATACAGTGATCGTAAGGGGTGGTTATAACTTGCCTCATCCAGCCTAGAATTACGACGTGCCCCTGAACGCTTCTTCTGATCAAGAACTTGTTGTAGTGGAATCGTTGCCTGTCTACTTGAATTTAGCAGACCAATTATGCTGTCAACTCAAACGGTAAGTTGCTTGACTTAGTATTTATCAATGACTCAGATACCATTGAACTGTTCGAACTGCCCTCCGTTATGATACAAGCTAATAGTTTTCAAAGACGACTTCCGTCCAGGTAGCAAACCGCTAACATACAGAACGTTCCATGAATACGATTTTGCAAGGTGTGATATTAGTGTCAAATCAGCTTTAACCTTCCATGTGCATTGGGGTCATTTTTGGCCAATCGGCACGGTAAATAAGCTGTAACTTTGTAGAGAAAAGAGATATAAATCTGAAATTTTCTGACTTTTCCTAACTTTTGAAAACGAACATTTTCGTGCTAAAAGAAGCTTTCAGCGACCTCTAGGAGCGGCGCTACAAAAAAAGTGACACATTATGCATTAAGGGTCAAAAATGACCCATGGCTTTAAAACGCTCTCAAAAATCCATTTCTTAACCGATTTTCGTTCTTTTAGCTTTATATGAAAGATATGAAACTCAAGATTGGAACCCTGGAAATTGTTTGTCAGTATGGCCATTCTGGGCACAAGGGCACAAGGGAACCTGGAACCTGTTTCAGAAGGAACTGGCGTATATCATATTCAGCAGTTCATACACATGTATATAACGACGGTTCAAATTTCATGGTTTTTCATTCCGATCTACAAGAGCACCAAGAGGACCAACATTTAGATTTGGCCCGTATTTCGGAGTATTCCGGAACCGGTTCCGCTAGGGTGTGATGTGGACATTTTCAGACCATCATATAGTACCATCATGCGACGGCTCAAAATACATGATTTTTCATCCTGATGTGAATGAACACCATGCCATATACCTGACGTTACTCACCTAGTGGAACAGAGCCTGCTTCTCAGCATTTATTAACGGAGAGGTTTACCATCTTACTATACTTGCCTATGTATATCGCTTGGCAAGCACGATGATATTGTATGCTTGGGAAGCCGAAAAAAAATCCAACCCGGAAAGATCCTCGTCCGGTGAGATTCGAACCCATGCCTCTTAGTTTGGTCTAGCTGAGAAGCTGCGTGTTTACCGCTGTGCTTCCCAAACATAAAAATATTATATTAGAATAACATTTCCGCTACGGCCAAATTAGAAAAAAGATTATACAGTCAACTCAGCATAACTGGATTTTGAACGGACCAGAGAACAAGGGAGGTATACAGTAAAAGTTAGAGTAACCTGACCAGTGGATTACAACAGAGTTGAAACAGATTTTGCTATTCCGTTAGCGCGTCTAAAAAAGCATGTTATATTTTTTAATGATTAGTAGTTAAAATAATAAAAATTATAACACAATTTACTCTAAACTAAACTAAACTAAAACAAAATATGTTATAATTCAAACAAAAGTTTAACTCTTTATGTTTCGAATCAAACCCAAATATAACTCATTCTGTAATTTTCCATTACTGAATTATAGCAAAATTTGTTATAAGCAATTGCTCTCACAAATTTTATGAAAAATGTGTTATAATTATGTTCTAACTAGTAACAAATTTGAAGCAGCTTTTGTTAATATGGTTTTGTTTCAATTATGTTTAAATTTCTTCCATGAATTCAAAGTACTTCTAGCAAAAATGAAACAAAATTTGATATTTGTAACAAATCTTGATATAATCGTGCTACAATATTGTTGTAATCCACTGATCGGTAGTAGATAAAAGAACAAAAAATTCAATACAATTTCCTCTATACTAAACAAAATTGAAACAAAATTGAATATAATTTAAACAAAAATGTAACTTATTATGTTTCAAATCAAACAAAAATATAACTCAGTTTGTCATTATTCATAACTTAATGATAACAAAATTTGTTATGTTTTTTACATAAATAAAAGCGCACATGTATAATCTAACTTCCCTCAGATTTTTTATCACGATTTGATACAAATTTAAACAAATTTGAAATAGCCTTCGTTATTATAACTGATTTTGTTTTAATTATGTAAGGACATTGTTAGAACTCAAAGTGCATGAACAAAAATGAAATAAAATTTGATATTTTTAACAAATTTTGATATAATTGTTATACAATTTTGTTGTAATCCTCTGATTGCATTCTGTGCACGTGCTGCAGCCTTATGTGCAGGAGCCATAAGATCCAAGATAATCTCTACTGTAATCCTTACAGCGATTTTTCCATGGGTTCCACAAGCGGTTACCCTGAGATTTCTCCAAGAAACAAATTTTGTTCGGTACCAGACCGTTTCCGATAGAACTCCAGAAATACCAGCAATTCCATCAGGAATATTGCCAGAAGTTCCTCCAGTGATTCCTCCATAGATTCCTCCAATAAAATTTTAACTAGAATTTCTCCAGGAATTTCTCGAACGATTCCTCAGGGAACTTTTTAAGATATTACTTCTGGGCCACTCAGGCTTCTTAGTCACCCGTCTAGAATCACATAACAAGATTATGACATATTGTTACAAAAGCTGTTAAATTAACAGAAGTTCATATAACTTTGTCAAGATGGCTTTGTTCTTAACTTGTCACATTTTTTTGTATCAGATTAATTATATGACAATTGTTATATTTCTTACATTGCATGTGTAAGTTGGATGTAAATAACATCTAAAGTTATGAACAATAACAAAATTTGTAATAATGTTGTTTTGTTTTGATAGGTCGGTAACACGTTTTGTAATCATATTGGTATAATTTTAATAGGATTTGTTATATTCTATATTTGAGGGGCCCAGATAGCCGTAGCGGCAAACGCGAAGCTATTCAGCATGACCATGCTAAGGGTCGTGGGTTCGAATCCCGCTGGTCGAGGATCTTTTCGTAAAGAAAATTTTCTCGTTTCTCAGAGCATAAAGTATCTTCGTACCTGCCACACGATATACACATTCAAACATGGTCAATCGGCAAAGAAAGCTCTCAGTTAGTGGAAGTGCTCATAAGAACACTAATCTGAGAAGCAGGCTTTGTCCCAGATGGGACGTAACGCCAGAAAGAAGAAGATATTCTATATTTATTTGGCGTTAAATTTGTTATTCTAACTACTAACGGTATATGTTTTATAACATCTGGTCTTATAATAAAATCATATAAGAGCAAAACTGTTATAATCTCGTTTCTTCTATCTGGTCGGGGACTCTTCTTAGCATTCCTCCAGGAATATTTCTACAAGGATTTATACAGTGATGTCTTTAAGGCTTCCTTCAAGTTACAATACAACGATTTCTTGAAGCATTACTCCAGAGATTTCTGCATTTGTTGCTCCAGAATATTCTCGGGTAGTCTTCTCGAGATTCTTCGACGAATTATTCCTGAGACTTCCTCCGGGATCGCTCCCGAAATTCTCCTGGAGAAATTCATCTAGGGATTCTACAATAAATAACTTCTTGAATTCCTTTAGGGATTCCTCAAAAGTTTACTTTAGGAATTCCCTCAGGCATGCATCCAAGAAATCGCTACATGAATTCTTCTAAGGATTTTTTCAGGTAATCTTCCAGGAATTCCCTTTCAAATTTCTTTAGAGACTCGTTCTGGGCCTCCAAAACCTCCTCCGGACAATTCTTCGAAAATCCTCTGTAAATTCCTACATAGATTTACCCATGAATTCCTCCAGAGATTTCATCAAAATGAATAATAATTCATCCTGAATTTCATCTGCGATTTTTTTTGAAGATTCCTCTAGGAACTCCATTTCTCAAGAAGATGTTTGAAAGAAAATAGATGAGGTCCTGAAAAGATTCCTAGAGCAATCCCTGGAGAAACCTTAAAAAAAACACCTTTACGTAAATGCTTCCAGTGGATCTTTTGTCCTTTGAAAGAAGCACCACACCAGACCACGGACTAGCATGCAACGCTCAATTTCACAATCGAAACACGTTCCTGACAAAAAGTTTTTCTAACTGAAGCGGGAATCGAACCCACACTCCTTGGTCGATGCGGATAAATGCGTTGTAATTCTAGAAAAAAATAGAGTAATCCCTTGAAGAATCCCCGGTTGAATTCCTGGAAAAATGTCTGAAGTAATTCTTGCAAGAGCCAATCGAGGGTTTCTTAGATGAATTCTCTAGAGGAATTCATGAGAAAATCCCTGGAACATAAAATATGCTTTTTGGCTCCGCTGTTTATTTTTTCACCGGCTTTTCTATGATAAAGACTGCGTAGACGAAAAGCATATTTTATTAAAATGTGCAGTTGATTGTCTACCAGCCCAACCTTGGACAATTTCTAGAGGAAATCCTTAAGAATTTTTTTAAAACAATCCTTTGTGATATTCCTGATGAAAAAGCTGAAGAAATCCCTGCAGGAATCGCTGTAGAGGTTTTACTAGAGAAATTCATGATTACATGAAGAAATTTAACAAAAAAAAATCAATGTAAAGTTTTTACTGGAGGAATATTTGTAGGGTTTTTCGTAAAATAATCCCTGAAGTAGTTCTTAGCATAATGTATGACTTAATTCCTGCAGGAATTCATAGGAGAATCACTGAAGGAATTTCAAGAAGAACTCTTAGAGGAATCCCTGTTGGTGGTTCAGAACGAGTCCTAGTCAGTCTGGAGAAATTATTAAAATAATTCATGTCGCGATTTTCCTTGTGGTAACTCTGGGAGAATTCACCCAAGAAATTCTTGAGGAATTTGTAAGTTGAGAAAAACCTGTAAAAATTCCTGGTAGAATCCCTGGAGTAATTTTGGGAGGAATCCAAGAAGAAATTTTCGGAATAATTCCTGGAAACATCTTGAGAGGACTACTTGGAGATATCTTTGTATGTTTTCGTGGAGGAATCATCAGAGAAAATTCTGAAGAAATTACTAGATAAATATCTATATAAATGGTTACTTGAAACAAAATGTACTAGTGTAACTCTTAGAGAAATTCCTGGGGGAAACCTTGAAGATATGAATATTAACATTCTCTAACAATCCCTTCGAGGGGCCCAGATAGCCGTAGCGGTAAACGCGCAGCTATTCAGCAAGACCAAGCTGAGGGTCGTGGGTTCGAATCCCACTGGTCGAGGATCTTTTCGGGTTGGAAATTTTCTCGACTTCCCAGGGCATAGAGTATCTTCGTACCTGCCACACGATATACGCATGCAAAAATGGTCATTGGCATAGTAAGCTCTCAGTTAATAACTGTGGAAGTGCTCATAAGAACACTAAGCTGAGAAGCAGGCTCTGTCCCAGTGGGGACGTAACGCCAGAAAGAAGAAGAAGAACAATCCCTTCATAAAAAAAGTGTTGCCTTGAAGATTCTCTGCAAGAATCCTTGATTTTCTAGAGGAATCTCTGGAAGAATACCAGAAAAAATCGCCTAAATATTATCAGGAGAAATTCCGCAGTTTTCCTGAAAGAATTCCTGGAACAGATCTTGGAGGATTTCTGCGAGAAACTCCTGGAAGAACCCCAGTAAAAAATTTATTTTAGTAATCACTAGAGACATTCTTGCAGAAACTCCTTGCGAAATCTCTAAAGGAATCCCTGTAAATGTCTTGGCTGTCTTGGTAGTGTTATTCGAACAACACGCCAAGCCGTTCCCATAGGGGACGTTAGCCAAAAAGAAGGACGTTTCAAGTAATACTGTTCTATATGATATGTCCTCTTCAACATCTAATCCAATTTCTCTTGCCGTTCCCTTACGGTAATAATATTATATTCTAATATCATTGCTAATCATATCTAATATTCATTGCTTTCTTCTCCATGCTCCCTCTTACTTCAAGTAAAATAGACCGATATGCCGGTAACCAAATTAAATTCCTGTAAATATTGTTTGCAGGAATCCTAGGACGAATTGCTTATTGAATCCCTGGATAAACTCCAGGATGAATTGCTAAGATATTCAGCCTATCAAGAGCCCTATCAAAACTGGTCTAAAATGTATCATGGAAAACAATATTTCTTCTTGGAGCATTCTCTGGCAAAAGCCCTAGTGAAGAAATTGCTGCAAGAATTACGGTAGAGATTATTCGTGAAGGAATTTTCGAAATAATTCCTGGAGAATTCTCTGGAAAAACCTCTGGAGATATTTAGAGAGTAATTCTTGAAGGAATATCTGAAGGTTTTCCTTAAAGGATGTCTGGTGCCCTATTTGAGCAGGTCTCAAAATTGCGATTGATGTCAAAAGTTATAATAGTTATAAGTAAGAATTATGTTGAATTATTTCGATTCCTTATATTACATTTTTTTTACTAATTTGGTAAAAACGGAAATAAAATTCAAGTATGATAACTTTATGCTTAAGAGATCCATATAGCCTCAGTGGTAAACGCACATCTTTTCAGTAGGATAAAACTAATGTGCATGGGTTCGATTCCCATCGGTCGAGAATCCTTTCGGGCTGGAAATTTTTTCGACTTCCCAGGTATACAATATCATCATGCCTTGGCATATATACATAGGCAAAAATAGTCAGATGGCAAACCTCTCCGTTTATAAATGCTGAGAAGCAGGCTCTGTTCCACTAGGTGCGTAACGCCAGGGATATGGCATGGTGTTCATTCACATCAGGATGAAAAATCATGTATTTTGAGCCGTCGCATGATGGTACTATATGATGGTCTGAAAATGTCCACATCACACCCTAGCGGAACCGGTTCCGGAATACTCCGAAATACCGGCCAAATCTAAATGTTGGTCCTCTTGATGCTCTTGTAAATCGGAATGAAAAGCCATGAAATTTGAATCGTCGTTATATACATGTGTATGAACTGCTGAATATGATATACGCCAGTTCCTTCTGAAACAGGTTCCAGGTTCCCTTGTGCCCTTATGCCCAGAATGGCCATACTGACAAACAATTTCCAGGGTTCCATTCTTGAGTTTCATATATCTTTCATATAAAGCTAAAAGAACCAAAATCGGTTCAAAAATGGATTTTTGAGAGCGTTTTAAAGTCATGGGTCATTTTTGACCCTTAATGCATAATGTGTAACTTTTTCTTAATGCATTAGGAAGGTTAAACTGGGATCAATTGCTTTCGTTTTCCTACATTGATGCAGCAGTATCCGTGTTTTTGACAACAATTATAAAATAATACACATTGACTTGCTATGAGACTTTAACAGCCAAAATGGAACCCGCAATTACGCAATTTGCGAAGCCCGCAAACTCTATTTTTGTTCTGGAACTTCTGAGGATTTGCGTACTGTAGAGCTTGCTGAAACAGAATAAGATAGTCTGCATGAAGCTTGTTTCCGCGAGTAAATGGATAACATTCAGTCTAGTTTAAGTGATCTGGGTAAAACTTCGGAATAAACATGATTTTTTAGTTACGTGGTCTATGTAAAATACACTCAGATTCGGGAATGCTTTGACTCCAAAGAAGTTCATCTTAGCCGCAAAATATGTCATACCTAAGTGAAATGTGGAAAACGAAATTATTCATATTTCCATTATCAATATTCCACTCGAACGATTTTCCCACGTATCAACGGACGACGATTCCAGGTTAAGTCGTTCATATTTTTCACTCCAAGCCCTCCGGGGGATGGCAAAAACTCATCGAGCCATTAGCTCTCTCTCTCTCTCTCTCTCTCTCGTCCGACTTCATCCTGCTGTATCTACACTGTGCAGTGACAGTTTCCCATCAGCTAAGGAGCTTAGCTTAGAATCCACTTTCACGTCGCTGCCAACGATGAACGTCATTTGCTAAAATATGTATAAACATCTCCGGATAAAATTTACCATTGCTGCTCGGCAGCTTCAGGCCCGGTATAATTTTCAATTCGCATCTCGTACAATTTATACGAGGATTAGATGGGATAACAAGATGGGGGTTGTATTCGTCATCGCATCCGTCAGTCAGTACAAACTCCACGGAGAAGGAGGTCCTCTCTTGCTGAACAGTGGTCTAGTTAAAAAAAATCTTCATCATTCCTAATATTTTAAAAGTTTCAATCATGACAAGCATTGTAGAATTGCTTATCAATTGATTTCGAAGCCCCAAAGAGAGAGCGATGATAAAACCTATTTTTCTATCAAAGGATCAAACACTACCCTTTTGATGAAGGTGAAATAGTTGAGTTTAAAATCATAAATAAAGGTTTCTATACACACAGAAAAAAAATTCTTTAAAAATGTTCGTATCAGTTCTCACCTATCCTATATTGTAGATACATGTTTGACTTTGTTTTTCAACTAAAACATGTTCAGAAAATGAAATTTCTCCAGCTTCTTAGAAAACTGGACCCCTATGTGCCGGTGGACGCTCGGTTACCATCCGAGACGACATGGTTGAGATTGATAGTGGATTCCGGTTGTCCAACTTTGCTGAGGGGTGCTAAGACGTTTAATTTCTGCCAGATGATGGCAGATTAGATGGCTGACGGATGGCACTTTAGCGATGGCGGGGAGCAGAGCGGACGAGTCACGAAGTCGGGAAAAGTCTCCAACGCTCCTCCGTCTTATACTTCCTTCAATTTTGGGAGGATCCCAGCTGAAGTTTTGCAACCCCAATTGCGTGTGTGTGGGTGTACGTGAGAAAGGTGGATGGGTTGCCCCGGGATTGCGTGATTTGATTTATTCAGTGTGACAAATTTTCGTCGATTCATGTCAGCGGGAATTGATTGAATTTAAGACGTGAATTTCGATTACTTACGATTTGTGTGGCTTGTATGTAGAGTGTGTTGATGCCATGGGAATGGAGCACTTTCGTGTGTTGAAATACACAATCTTACATTCTCTTGCATAATCAGATATTCCACATCTTACGTACACTTATATAATCAATCTAGGTACCAACATTAAGTACTCATGTTGACGTACGCTTCAAGCCTATTTTATAAATTCGTAGCCTTCAAGCCTGTTAGATCCCCCAGTACCGGACACTTAAGGCCGCACGGGACGTCATCATAATCACCCTATCCATTTCAAGAAGCAAATCCCAAGAACCACTCCATATATCGATGCGAAAAATGTATCACTATGATTCTATATATGTAGTGCACAACCCAATAAATTTTCAGCTTCATCGGTTCACTAAAACTCGAGATTTGCTTCCACAAAGTTTTGATGATAATTGTTAGAGTGAGACGAAAGATAGGGAAAATAACATGGCCTCCCGTGTCACCTTAAGCCACTAAATTCATAACTCAAAAAATATTGGTTTTAGGTGATCTTGTTACCCATTTATGATTAATATTATCACTTTTGAAGCGCACAAAAATAAATTTGAAGGCGTAAATATGAATTTTGACATTAAATTTTGATGAAGTATTCTAATTCCAAATCGCCCAAGCATAAAATGTTACTCCCAATACCGGACAAAACCTAAAATGGCTCGATATCTGTAAATTTGTACATCATCGAATGTTTTTGCTTCAGGAGCAGTATTTCATGACCAATTTAATTTAACACTTCAGTCGTCGCGCTGTTGTATTTTGTACAACAGGGGTGAAAAAACCTCGCTTATCGCACACAGGATCAGCGTGGTGGTTCTGACGGAGGCAAACCGCGCGACGACTGAAGGGATAATTGAACACATATTATGATGTTGTTATGAATGTTCATTCTTGTTATTTTTATTGAATGTTTGATACCATGATAAACGGAATCCATGAAAAATGAATGCATTTTGAGACAAATGTGCAAAACTTACAAAGATATCATATAACAAATCGAGCTGTCCTAAACTGGGAGACAGGTGCTTGACGAAAATTGTAGTTTGTTCACATTTAGTTTAAATATTGAAAAAAAAACATTTATACATCCATACTATGATTATATTCAATCAAGCTTGCGTGATCCAAACTATTTTGTCATATTCAAAAAAAAAAAAACACTAATTAGGCTCAAATTTAGGGCGATACATACACTTTTTAACAATTTTCAAATATCTCTACTTTTCCAAAAAAGCATGCATATTTCAAGGATGTGTTATTCTATTCAAACATTACTCTCCATAATAGCTTTCTTTTCTTCTAATACACCGTCTTGATTGGACTATGATATCTCAATTTTTCGACTTTGCCCGGTATTGGGTACTGGAGGATCTCCCCCTATACAAATCACATTTTCGAGGTTCTTCTAGTTTCTTTATATTTTAATTTTTTTATTGGTATCACTTAAAACTCTAGTTATATGTGGGTGTTATGTGTTTGTCGGCAATATTATCCTAATTTGGTGCACACTCGAATTAGTGTATATTTTATTCTATACATATTTTTAACAACATATTAGAATTTAATTGTCATAGCGGTTTATTATATTTTACAGTTTTTACGCCTAATTTAATTTAAATATATAACGCATATATCGTGGCAATAGGAGATTGCGAGAAAAATGTGTCTATCTCAACTAAACATATTGTTCGACAATATTTCAATCTTTCAAACTTGGATATTCTATGTACCGTCAAACGGGGCTTCTTTTGACATTATTTCCACATTTTTCAACTTTGAGGATTTGTAACTCTTAAAATTATGGATAGATTTTGATGATTCTTGCATATATTTAAGTTGTATATGTAAGCAACATATGTGCAAAATATGAGGCAAATCCATCAAGGAATAACAAAAATGCTAGAATAACGAAAAAACGAGTCCTTCAAGACAAAAAAAGGGGCTACTTTGGACATTTTCCCAACTTGATAATGAAATGGTTTTTCTTTTTAAATTTCAAACTGATTTCGAAGATTATTGTCCATTGTGATGTTAGTGAACGTTTTTTTCAATGATAAACATAATTTAAAATAATTGCAAAGCAAAGCTCGAAACAATTACACATATATAACAAATTTCAGCGAAACCTACTATTCATTATTTTCCATTTGTTATATGAGACTTAAACTTTCAACTTACTCTTAAATGGAACTATCAGTTACGAATGCTTGATTTTTAAGTGAACGATGTAACTACCAGGTACTGCGATATTTGATGAGTTAGGTACAAAAACAGTCTTTTTTTATTCTTACTGTTATATGAACGATATACAGAAGGATCACATTAATATCTGTAACTTAAAAGTAATTTTCATTATAAACGCAATTAATCTATGAAAAAAGAAATGAAAAAGATTGTAAAGAAGTAAAAGTTTGCTTTTGTAATATGTTTTTAGTTTCTTAGTAGTTCAGAGCTGGCTTAGAAAGTAGTTTATTTTAGCCATTGAAGAATGCAACTGTTTTGTCTTGCAAATTCATTCGAAATACGACGGAAAATATTTTTTTTAGAAATAATAGGGGTATTCACTAAAAGCTACGTAAATGAGAGCCTGCGTAAAGCAAGCAATGAATTGTTTCAAATGAAATATGCCTCTTCTGGCACAATGAGAAATGAAAAACAAATCTAGTTACCCTAGTTGTCAGGGCCCGAAAATGTGTTTTCGTTTGAGCATATGGTTGTTTATTTTCGATCTTGCACTTATTCCAGACTAGAAATCCCATACTATTCCCGGAATCATAATTTATTTAGGTAAATTTATGCTACGCTACAAGTCAACCTTTCAGTGTTGTTCAGCCCATAACTAGATATTTATAAACACTATTTATGTGACAGATAGAAAACTATATGCATTTCATTATTGTAAAATAAAACAGACAATAAATCAGAGGTTCAATAAGATAAGATGTTATTTATTTTTTTTCGGGAATTCACAACGTTACTGAGAAACAACGTTAAGCTAGCCTGTGAAAAACCGTGGGAGACCATTCTATGCAACGCACATTCATCTTTTCTCCGGCTGCTTTCTTCATCTTCGAATCCCAGAATGAAACTTTTCGTTAGTCCAAATAATGCCACACTATTATGTACAATCTCCAAGACACATTTTCTGCTGAATCTTTTGCACAAACAATTGCTTTTCTTCATGTTCCTTCCGCAATTATTACGTTTAAGAAATCAATTTTCTGAAAATAAAAAATCAAACGTTGAAATTCGTTTGTTTAGGTTCCTTACCATGACAGTTACTATAGAATAAACTTCGCATTCTTTGATTGGAAATTTTCTCATTCCAATCATTTGAAATGTTCCATTCATGTTCTATTCACGTTTCCAAATATTTATTTTATTTTTTTAATGCTGTCAAATATACAAACCAAAACATTTTAATAAAATAAAAGTCGCAAAAATAAGACCTTTAATCAATTATTTTAAAATAACAACAATTTTAAGCAAAACAAATCACAAGAGTTTTATGAAACATGACGGTTTGATAGTTTTGTGATGCTCTCAATAACTTTCCACGACATGGAAAAATTCATACAATGTTTGTATAGCCAATGTATTATACCTTGTGAAATGTTTTCTTGTTCATCCTGTTATTTTTGATGTTGTTCCAAAAACAAGTCATGTCTAGTGATAGAGCATACATTGGTTAATAAAAGTGCTGAAGACACAAAATTGATCAGATTAATATTTACGGTGCAAATAAATACAAAAGGTGAGTGTCCAAAGTAGCCCCCGGAATCTAAAGTAGCCCCGTCCGACGGTAGCTCACTCATTTTCAATTTTTTATTTTGAATTTTCTGTAGAACTTTCTTCCTGGTATTACAACAGCTAATCCATATTGTTATACCATACGGTGGTAGGTCATTTGGCATAAAGTCGTTTGGCATAAAGCCGTTTGGCATAGTAGTCGTTTGGCATAATGAGTCTGAAACCAAGAATTTCTCAATTTTTCGTTTTTACGTTTCTATTGAATCTTTCTGATGACATCAGGCTTGTTTTGGAGTCAATTGATACAAAATGACACTTTATTCAACAATCATTCACTCTTGAATAAATTTAAGCATATTAGAAAAGTTATTGCCAATAGTATTTTATTATTTATCAAGAAAATCCCTCCTTTCAAATATTAATTCTTTTTTGAATTTTGCTATTGGTACAAATTTGTGCACTGTAGATTTTTATATGTTTAGCACAAATTTACCCTTCATTTGATGGTTCTATTTTTTTCTCTAAACATGATATAACCATAGTTATAGGCATTAAAACTGTTGATTTAAAATTTCAATATATTTCTCCTTCTTTTATGCATAGGCTGTTTTTTAGAGCTATATTTTTTAAGTATTGTTTTGTTTCCAACTGACAAAAGGGCGGCAATCGATAACATTGATCTGCTCAAATTATCAGCGAAAAGAGAAATCGATTACTGCAGTTACTTCGATGGGTTGTGCTACCTTTCCACGAATGTCGATTCCCCGAATGCCGTTTCCCCTAACGCCAATTCCTTGAATGCCAGTTCACCGAATATCCCGTTTCCCCGAAAATATTTTAGCGCTCATAATTGTCGTAACTTTTTACATTTCAGGGTCGTGAACGAACTGACCAGCTAATATGCACCCTTCTTTATTTAATTGGCGGTTATTTCGAGTGTTAACATCCTTAGCATTTTTGCCAACATGTGTTTAGCCGAGAATAACAGAATATTTCCTTCTTTTGATTGTTTATCGTTCTTTCTCGTCACCACTTTTCGGGGAAACCAGTCATTTTGGGGAAATGGCATTCGGGGAAAAGTCACATAATCACTTCGTGACGGGGTTGGTGGTCTGATGGCTACCGCTTCTGCTTCATATGCAGAAGGTCATGGGTTCAATCCCAGGCCCGTCCCTTTCCTCGTACTTTGTAGTTGTATATCTCTCACTTGCATCTATCTTCCATTCTAATTATATCACACTCAAACTATTCGTTCATAGCAAACGCTAGAACCAGAGACGGACAAGAAACCGTTTCCCTAACGCTTCCTACTTCCACGCGCACGCCTTTCTTACGCCTGATACATAGGCAGTCTGCTAACCACAAAAGCAAACCTCTCTGCCATGCCTTTCCCCCAATCCATACACTCCCGCATGAACTGACGTGGATGCAGTGGAATATACGGTCTACGTGGGAGTCAGTTCAATGCATCATCAATTCCTCCCCCTTTCCTTCATTGGTCTGCATTCTGACGTGGCAGGTGCCATTGTTGCCTAAAAATAGAAGATCACCAGCACTTATACACTGAGGATGCCTGTTAGTCCCAAGCAGTCATTCGGTTGGTTCCTTGTGTAAGTGCAGCTGATCTGGCGATACTGGAGTGCATCCACGGGCGGCCAATCAAGCTCAAGCTCAAGCTCAAGCTCAATAATCACTTCGATGATTCTGAACTAATTTTTTATGTATTTTCGTTTCATTATGCCGCAATAATTTTTGGCGTCCATTCTTCTATTTGTTTAATTGTAAATTTTGCCTTCTTTTAAAAATAGGCTGTTCTTTATATTTATACCGTTTTAAATTTTATTATTAAGGTGAAGATGAATCGAAGCCAAAGTTCAAATTTTCAAGAGCACGGATCTGGAGAACCGAACATCCGTTCAAGCTGAAAACTTAATCGATTGGTTACTAGCTGGCGGTGATCAATCGATTAGGTTTTCAGCTCAAATGGATGTTCGGTTCTCCAGATCCGTGCTCTTGAAAATTTGAACTGTGGCTTCGATTCATCTTCACCTTAAGTAAAGCGTAATGTTAACCATCTTTATATTTTGCTGTTTTATCAATTCTTGTCAGATGTGTTGTTAGAATGATAATTACTTTAGAACTTGCCAATATTCAACATATACTTTTTTTGGGTCAAACGCGTGATCTCCTTCCGAGATATGCTGGAAAAAAATATTATTTCAATCACAAATTTTCCCTTCTCTCGATAATAGACTGTTTTCTTGATGTACACTTCCAAAATTAGAATTTATATTGAACCGTTGACAAGTTTTGCCACAATTTTTTTTTCTTTTAAAGATGTGTTGTTAATTTGAGCTATGCTGTGAAAAGATTTTAAACGATAAATATTCTGCTCTCGTATATAGGCTATTTTGCATTAAGTCGCATTGATAGATCTTTGGATTCGGGCTTGTTCATATATTTCATAACGCTTAAATTGGCCATTTTGAACACCCACCCATCCCTTGGTGCCGCTTTTTGTATTGCTACTCTAAAATTTTTGTATGAGACGTAACAACGTACGGACACCCACCCACCCCCTAAAGCGTTATGAAATTTGTGAATGGGCCCTTAGAGCTTTTGATATTTTTCAAAAAAAAATTTCATTCTTTTTTCAAGTAATTTTCATCGAGTCTTACGTCCAAACTGGAACAGATTTGCAGTGAAATATGCCAATTTACTGTTTTCAAATATGTATATCGCAATAAGCTCAAAGATACTCTATGTTCTGAGATGTAGAGACCCGTCACGAGTTTTATTTAGTAATGCTCTTTAATATCACAACATTTTTTGAAATTCTTAGCTTGGAAAATCTCTGAACGAACACCACGCTTGTTTAGAACCTACCAAAATGTTTTGCTATGGGCTCGGTGGTGTTGAACTCGGTAAAAGCATAAACAATGCCTTTATTTATTTTAAGTCAATCATTATGCCAAACGGCCATTATGCCAAATGACCATTATGCAAAACGGCCATTATGCCAAACGACCATTATGCCAAACGGCTTTATGCCAAACGACCTTATGCCAAACGACTTTATGCCAACCGGGGTACAATCATACCATACAACATGGCCGGCCTGAAAATTTGTTTGAAGATCAAAATCTTATGTTAGGGCAAAATTTTGATTTTCTGTTCATTAGTGGGTAATAGTTATATATGTAACAATTTGCATAATGGGATTTTTTCAGCATACATTTATTTTTGCTATTTTGAAAAATGCCCTTTTACGCTAGATGCACTAAAAAAAACATTTCAAACATAAAAGCACAAACAAACATTTCAAGAAAACCCAAATGGGCAGACAGCCATGCGTAGTTTCCATTCAGTATTTTTCAATCACGTAGGCTGTGATACAGTACACATGAATGTCACAAATTTTCTCGATCCCATCGGTATTATGCAGATTTATATTCCCTATTGGAGGAATGAATAGGTAAGACCTGGGAGGGAGAAACCAATACAGAATTTGTGTACGACATAGTGAGCCGGGATTCCGCTGTCACGAACTGTCACTGTGAGCCCAGTTCTCTAACATTGGACTTACATGGAAAAAGCGCCTAACTGATTAAAACACATTTTCGCATTTCATCAAAAGTGACAAAAATCTAATAAAAATCAATTCATGCACACAATGCAAGTAATGTCACGTGCTCACCTTTCGATCTGATTGAATATGAAGCATTGAAAAAAGTATCGTTTTACTTTTTCCAATGAAAATGGATATTTAGTGCATTGAAAACGGTGGCCCTTTTTCCATGTTTGTCAGGAAAGATCGAAAGTACACAACGAAAGAAAACTAGCGATTTTCCCCAAGCCTGCCTTGATTGTTGTTGACAAGCTGGATTTATCTTGCAGTTCAAACAAACGTTGTTCTATATTTCGTGTGTAGTATCTGTGCCTCCCTCCCAGTGTAAGACAGCACAGAGAGTAGATGACTAAAAATGCTGGACGATCCGATCCCACATCCGAATCGCCAACTTGTGTCATAACCAGATCGCACAACAGATATAGTCTCGCCGTGTTAACAAAATTGGAAGCACCCGAACGACTCGCGGAATAAGCATGGCATGAAAAGACTGGGTTGTTCAGTTGACGCCTACCAAAACAGTACTGAAAAGTGATACAGCACTGCTTCTTTCGGTAGGTAAAGTAGGCCGTTATGTTGATCAACTCCTCAATGAAAAGGTGATTGATTTGCAATGGAATTGCAAATAGACATTTTTGCGATTCCGTTGCAAATCAATCAACTTTTTATTGATAAGATGCACGACATAATGGCCTGCTTTTCCTACAAAAAAACAATGCTGAAAAGTGCTGCTTTTCAGCACTGGTTTCGGTGCTGAAAAGTAGCACTTTTCAGTTATGTTTGGGAGGCGTCAGCCAAATATCCCAGTCTATTCTGCCATAGCATCTGATTCTATATCTGATGTGCGATCCAGATGCAAGACTGGTGATATTGTAGGCGCGATAAAAAGTTGGAATCGGTTTCATGCCGGAGTTGGATTTTTCTCAGAATCTATGCGAGATAACTTCGGAAGTGGTGCATTCGATTCGCACTCGGATGCGTTCTAATGCGCCCTACTTCCGAAGCATAATATCATCCATGGATACCGAGAAAATACATTTTCGGCTAACTGCATTTTCCAACGATTGACCGATCTCCCAATACTGAATTAGGAACGGATCGTCCAGCATTCGTAGCGGTGGCAGCAGAACCCGCTACTCTACGCCCCGTCTTAAATGTTCTGTCGTCCAATAGGGAATATGAGTCTGTATGATGTGAACTAGAAAATATATGACATTCGTAGATACTATGTCGCAGCCTACGCGATTGAAAAATACTGAAATACTACACATGGATGTATGCCCACGTAGTTCCTATTGAAATGTTTGTTTGTGCTTTTGGAAATCATCTTAAACGGCATTATTCGTAATAGCAAAAAATGTTGTATGCAACTCGTTGCAAAACTCGATTTTTTCAGCACTCGTTGTATTTATCCAACTCGGTGAGCCTCGTTGGATAAATGTACAACTCGTACTGAAAAAATCATCATTTTGCAACTTGTTGCATAAATAACTATTTATGTATTTGTTACATTTGGCTCAAACGCCCTAAATGTGATTTTTAAAAGTTTAATTTTTATTTACTCAACTTCATCAAATCAATTCATTGGAACCTGAGAGAGAGGAAACAGCTGGCTTAGATTGCGAGCTCCCAAAAGTCAAGGGAACCTGTCATCAACTGTCACTGGAAAACCGCACATTCGAAGGGCAAAGCGTGAAAAACCGCCAAAATTTGGCCAAACAAAAACTGAATATGATTGAAAATTCAAGTTGTTTTCCTGTGCACTCGCATATAAAATCATTGATTTTTTAAATATTATCGATTGGACTCGAAATGTTATTGATTTTTTTTTATTTGATGATTTTTTTTATAACAAATGGAATGTGATTATGGTTTTGACACAATTTGTGCTCTCCCAACCATTGTGCACAACCCAAACAAGAGAAGAAGAAATCAAAGAAGCCAAGAAAACAAGCCAGTTGTCAGTGAGCTGTTTCCTCTCTCTCAGATTGGAACCTCTCTCATCGTGAGAACATGTCTACTTGCAGGTTACGAATAAAGAGTTTTTGCAAGTATGAAGAAAAATATCGAAACTTTTTTGCAATCTTCTACATATGACATGCAGGACTAGGGTGGGGATTATTTCCCAAAATCTTTCATAGTCAGAATTTACAAAGTGGAAATTGATCATCGGTCCTAAAATAACATTCTGGGAAAAAAATGAGAATTTTTGGTAAAGGTTTAGACGTGGCGCAAAGGACGTAAGTGCAGTTTTCTCATTTTAGTGAACTCTGTTAAACTTTGGTATGCTTGTTTTGATGATTTTAGGACCCTTAAGGGCAAAAAATCACCTCAAAATTGCGATATCTCCACTCCTTTAGATGATATTTGACGAAATATATTTTATGCATGCGATTTTTGGCCCTAGCATACAGTTGTGTTCAGAATAATAGTAGTGAAAGCCGATTTTCATACAAAATGCTCAACTTTGGCATGCTGTAACTTTGTTTCCCTATGAGCAATCAGCATGAAATTTTAGCAGTGAACTACAAATATGCTCAATTTCATTTTTACGAAATTTGAAAATTTTCACACTACCGGCTAAAAAGTTAAGCACCAGGTGAAATCGCTCAAAATAATAGTAGTTTTAATAATTTAAATATCAGCTGTATTTTGAGTTTTTGAATTTTTATTTACTCATCGTTTCAACCATTTCCACCCAAGATATAAATGTATCAACAGGCCATTTTTTTACAAAATTGTTGCTGAACAGAAATTTACAAAAGAAAAACTACTATTATTTTGAGCGATTTCACCTGGTGCTTAACTTTTTGACCGGTAGTGTGAAAATTTTGAAATTTCGTAAAAATGAAATTGAGCAATTTGTAGTTCACTGCTAAAATTCCATGCTGATTGCTCATAGGGAAACAAAGTTACAGCATGCCAAAGTTGAGCATTTTGTATGAAAATCGGCTTTCACTACTATTATTCTGAACACAACTGTAGGTTACGCTGACAGATGACTATGAAGCATAGCATAGACTGACTGTACATGTCAATGGTTGCTACTCCGTGATTGATCGGACCTGGTAAGAATTGCACTACGATCCAAATGAATAAGGAATGGGAGTTTCCGCTTATTCTCGAAGTACAATTTTAGCAGATCTAATATTATTGATCAATAACGGCGCCGGCCAAGTCCTTACAGTCAGTTGGGATGGGAAAGGAATGTTAGGGTGTAATGATTGTTGCTTCTAGAGACCGAGAATACCTCTGCATCTCCACAATCACCACGGGAAGGGTGTTTATTAGTGAGGGAGGAAAAGATCTGGGAGTCACCATTGGTCAGTGATGCGATCCATGGATAAGGAGGGAAAATACGACTTAAACTTAAAGCTAGTTTTGCATTTTGTCTCGAGATGTTTTTGGTAGAAGATTTAAAAAATACGTCAACATCCGTTATGTCGAACCATTCAAAAGATGTTTTTAGTAATGGTGAAGAGAGAAAAATATATGTATATATTAATAATAATAATAATCATAATAATAATAATAATAAAAATAATAATTATAATAAAAATAACAGGAATGATGCCGACACTTGTAGTGACGAACCATACATAGTTTGTTTGAAAATTACAGAAGAGTAACGCTGTACATTTTTGTCTCGAGATTAAACGTTGTTGGTAGGAGTTTTAAAGAATACGTCAGCATCTATAATGTCGAACCATTCAAAAGATGCTTTTAGTAATGTTAAAGAGAGAAAATATATGTATATAGAAATTATGTAAAACAGGCATAATGCCGACACTTTGAGTGACGAACCAAACAAAGATTGTTTGAATAATACATAAAAATAACGCTGCCATGAAAAAATGTGTCATTATAAGCATGAAACGAGCTCACCAGTTTATAATTCATCCTCGACTGAACACGGATATCTTTTCGCACTCACACAACGCGAACCGTAAAACTACTTGGCGTCCCGAAAACAAACTGTCTTCCTTGGGCTTTCCGATGCATTGCCCAGCAAAACGCGCGAGAATGAAACACAAACTCCCGGCGTCCCGAAAACAAACTGTCTTGCTTGGGCTTTCCGAAGCACTGCCCAGCAAAACGCGCGAAAACGAAACACAAACTCCCGGCGTCCCGAAAACAAACTGTCTTGCTTAGGCTCTCCGAAGCACTGTAGGTTACGCTGACAGATGACTATGAACCAGAAAAACCAAATGAATAGCTAGGGTGAATTCCTATGCTACTAGAATGAAACAAAGGGAAAAAATAATAAGAGAAAGAACAAAGAACACAGAAGAATGTAAGGTGGGGTGGATTGTACAGGCGGAAGGGTGAAACTAGTGATAACTTGAGTGTTCCTGTAGAAAACGATGATTATATTGATTTAATATTACCTTCTTCAGAAATATTTCGAGCAATTTCTAGTTTTCGACCCATGCATACGATTTTAGATTACTCTTTATGGAAAAATTGCTGTAACGGCTAAAGTGTCCTCAACTCCATGAGAAGTTTCATCATTATTCTACTGGTAGATATACTTCATACACTTAACAGCTTTAGTATATATATCGCAATTTTGAGGTGATTTTTTGCTCTTAAGGTGAAGATGAATCGAATCTATGACAAAAGGTCGAAAGACAAAAGGTCGAAAGGACAGAAGGTCGAAAGACAAAAGGTCGAAAGGACAAAAGGTCGAAGAACAAAAAAGGAGGGACAAAAGGTCGAAAATCTATTTTCAAAGAAGGAAAAATTTCCCACGAAGCAAATCATTTTCGACCTTTTGTCCTTTCGACCTTTTGTCTTTCGACCTTTTGTCCTTTCGACGTTTTGTCTTTCGACCTTTTGTCCATAAACCACCTACTTGCCCTTAAGTTTACAACAAATATGCATAGTCTCTATCCGTAGCCATCAGCAGTACTGTCGACGTCGTCATCGTCGTTGTCATTTGCCTGATATTGTAATCCAGTAGCGATTCTCACTCAGCTGCGCTTTGCCGTATGATTTTCCATCGTCACCAGCGATTGAATGAACTCGGTGGCTGCCAACAAAACCGACCGACAGACAGCAGTGGCGAACGCGCGAAGAACTTCACCGATATCCAGCAGCAGCAGCAGTAGGGTGAAGTGATTCAAAATGCCTATTTGAGGATTTGTGTCGTTTTCTTGTAATAAGATCAACATTTTATGGTTTTTATGGCCTGTACAATGTTTTCTAGCTATCATGAATTTCCCAAATTAGAGATTTTCACGGTTTGAAATCGTGTAGAAAAATTGTTCTGAGATTCGTTTTGCAAAGAATTGAAATTGAATCCTTCTAGGAGTGATTTAATGAGTCAGGTGCATATTAGCCCCTATTCCCCTAAAGAGAATAGTGAGCGCCCATGGTATTGTTCAACCGTGTAATCTGGAACATGTCCAGTGGGTGGGGTGCTTTCAACGACGCTCGCAAAGCACACGGAGATAAATTGGTTACAGCAAAATTGTTATGACTCCCCAATGTACAGAAAGCTATCCGATTGGTATCGAAGCTCCCCTCCACCAGTCAGTGTAGTGGCACGCTTTCTCCATTGGACACCCGTGTGAAAGGCGTTGGCCACATTGCGTAACCATTTCGCAGAGGCAGAAGGAATTCTGCCAACTGGAAATATCCAGTTCTCTATGTTTTTCACCTCGGTTGAGCAGTTTGTGAAATGTGGAGAGCTGGATACGGAATGAAAGGTTACTTTTCGGAGGTTCGATTTTCTGCATAACTGAATAGGGGAATGTTTTCCAGGATCTCCGGGGAGTGCGGGTCAGGGAAAGCGAACGGAACAGGTCAAGCATATTTTAGTTTGGAAACAAACAAATTGCAAAACGACCCGAAACTGAGGACGTGTGGAACGTGGTTGCAAATGAAAGTGGGGCGGTGTTTTCAACTTTATTTAACTTGGCATCCGTACTGAGGCCGATGTCATCGGAATTTTTGGTTGCCAAAAAGTTTTTTTTTTCGTTCTAGACCAGCATACTAGAGGAGTGGATACAAAGTGGATACCATCTAGAGAGAGATATCCACCTTAATTTGATTTAGTTGGCTGACGCATACCAGTTCGCTCAAACGGCCACCAAGTTAAAGTTTGGCTAAGGAAAAAGTTATTCTATCCTTCAAAGTAGAAGAGAAGTCCATCGAGAGGCCAGTCCGGTTCAGTCCAGTCAGACAGCAAGTTGTGCTTTTGTAATTAAATTAATTTGTCTTCTTCGTTCAAGGGGAACGTGATCGGAATCTCCTGGCAATAAAATGAATGTTTGGAGAGTAGCCTAAACGTTCGATCGGATTTTATCTCGTTCGGTCAAATGTAGATGCTTGAAAGTTATCTGAGAGTATCACGCAAATGAGCAGTTTACCATTACTACAACAAGGTTCGCTATATATCGCTTTGGAACTTCTTTATTCTTGCTTTCCTCCATCAGTAAACTTTTAAAATTTTAATGGGAGATATATATTCTTCAGGAATATAGGGTCGTCACCGTGCTCCTAATCCCCTAGCATAAGACAAAAATATATTGACTCCGTTAGTTGGCAATCAGTCTGCCGCTACCACTAATCATCTGAAGTTTTTCCATCTGTACTTCACGTGCGGATTTCCACAAACGGTAAAAAGTCTTCCACAGCGACGAAAAGGGATCTCAGGGAGGATTATTTGCCGAGCGGAGGAGGAAATCCGCCAACCGGCAGCTGGCATCGCTCTCGTACAAGCAAAAATTTGCATAAAACACGAAGACTTTTCATCATCGCTCCACGTTCTTCCCGGCTGGCAACGATTGCTATTCTTCCCGGTCGGAACCAGAACCATGCCGGGAATGGATTATTGTTTTTGCCTTCCCTACGTAGGGAAAGTGTTCCAGTTATGGATATAGTGGTTCCCTATTTGGATGTATGCGGGACTTCCTTCGTCGATTGGTTAGAGTCCGCGGCTACAAAGCAAAGCCATGCTGAAGGTTTCTGGGTTCGATTCCCGGTCGGTCCATGATCCTATCCTAATGTAAATTTTCTTGACCTCCCTGGGCATAGAGTATAATCGTTCCTGCACCACGATATACGAATGCGAAAATGGCAACTTTGGCAGAGAAAGCACTCAGTTAATAACTGTTGAAGTGTTCAAAAGACACTAACACTAAGCTGAGAAGCTGACTCTGTCCCAGTGAGGACGTAATTCCAAAAAGCAGAAGAAGAAGAAGAAGAAGAAGATGTATGTGAATTCTCGAAAACTTTCACATCTATATAAATAAAAATGGAATGGTGTTTGTATGTCACGAAATGGCTTACGAACGGGTAAACGGATTTTAATGATTCTTTCTCAGTTTTGTTCGTCAGGGGTTCCGACGTGTTTGTGTGTATAAAAATCCCAGGATATTCACCGGGAAAGTTGAAAAAACGAGCACGAACGAAACTGTCATTTTGTATGGGACGATCAAAAGCGTTTTTTCAACAGCCTACTTGATGGCAAGACGAAGTTTGCCGGGACCAATTTTGTATGGGACGATCAAAAGCGTTTTTTCAACAGCCTACTTGATGGCAAGACGAAGTTTGCCGGGACCACTAGTTTTGAATATTTTTGAATGTTTTGACATCAAGATACATTTGATATCAAACTAACTTAAAATTAATAAAAAAAATGAAAACAGTTTAATTGACATGCATGACGAAACTGGAAACTTTTGGTACACACACCCTATAAATAATATGGAAAAAAATCCTGGGGATGGAAAGGATTGATAACCATAACGTTTCTTCGCGGATGGGTTGGCTCCTGGCTTTATTCTTCTTCTTGTTCTTATGGTTTGCATTCAGATGATGATAAAGTAAAGCCGGAGATTATAGTTTTTTGTGTTGGCCACGAAGCGGTGGTTGAACCGGAACATGTCGAAAACATAAGGATTTGTCGGTGCTCGACAGTTTGCGTGTGGAACAAAAATGCTTTTTTGATGGATATTTTGCTCGATAGGATCGAAGCATTGTTGGTTTCTGAATCAGCTTCGTGGACGTCGACACCATGTTGGTGATTTAAGTTATTAAATAAGGTGATCATAAAACGAAGCCAAACTTTGAATTTTCAAGTGCAGTAGACTGGAGAATCTGACAACAGTTCGCGTTGAAAACCAATCAAATTGCTTACTTGCTGGGGACCAATGAGATAAATTTGCAACGCGGAGCGCTTTTTGGTTCTAGTCTTGTGCTTTTGAAAATTTGAGGAGTGGCTTCGTTCTATAAACATCTTAAGAAACCAATAGGAATTGGTAATCATATGATGAGCAAGAAGCAGAATTATCTAAAATCATTTATGTTATGTTATTTAACCATAAAAGTGATCTTGTTTAGAAAAAAAAACCTGAAGTTCGTAGACACAAAAGTCAATTTAGAAAAATAGACATGTAAAATTGTGAAAAATAATGGAATCGTTCTAGTGGGCTTCGATTCCTCGACTCCCAAATTGGGAGTCCCAATACGCTAGGTTGGGCGCGTTAACCAACTACGCCATAGAACGGTTCGGTTCTTGTTTTGCCAAAAATACTATAACTTGGTGGCTTTCTGATAGGTTAACGTATACATTTTTTTTAATCGAGGGAATTATTTGTGCTAACAAGTGCATAGTGTCTCCTCACTCTGGCATCTCTCTTTTTAGGAAGCCATCCCCTGATTTATAGATTTTTTTAAATTATTCATTTCTATGTTACTTTCTTATAAATTTACCTATTATACAATGGTTCTACTTATCAAAGAAAATCAATATATAATAATTCATAATAATTCATGCTCAGACTCCTGAAGATTCCAATATAATTGTAAGTTTGCACCTCAAGCCCTGAACAATAAACAAACTCATTGCGAGAGTTTGCAAAACATATTTTATGCTATTATTTGGAAATTTTGCGGGCTGTTTGGGCACGTCAGGAGTTAATCATCAATGTTAACTTCCTTTTCCCGATCAGCCTAGATAGCCGCGTAGTGTCGGTAGCGGTTGTTTCAACTGGCTAAGAATTAAAAGTCTACCTCACAGGTGACCCCTAATTCATACGGCTTTAAGCTTACCGTGCCTAAGAATGAATGGTTAGGGGGGTCTAAATAAAACCTAGCCGCAAACGGAGCCTGTGGGGTACCAGGGCGCTCTGTACAGTATTATGCCCTTCCTGTGCTACCCGGAGCAATGGTGCAGGTGACCTTGTGTTTCTCCGAGATAATCGGCTGCCCTTCTTCAGTCTCAAGCCTGAGGCTAAATAAGGGTGGGATTATTAATACATTGTAATTTAGTTTAAATTTTCACCTATATGGTTTCGCATTATGCGTTTTACGCAGTGTATTCTGTGCTTTTCGCCTTTGGCGACTTTTAAGAGATACCGATCTGGATTTAGTTCGCTGCTGATCTTTTTCATTCTGAGATGGCGAAAAGCTTAATCCTGTCTAGTTTGGGTAGTGGCTACGGCTAGGATAGCTTAGCTAGATCAATCTCCAGCATAAAATGTCAGCAACGATCAATCTTTGTAGACTCATGCAAATGGTACAGCTCAAGTGGCGCTAGTTCAAAAACCTTACTTTTGTGAACTTTTATCTAGGTAACCTAGTGGACCCAGTTTTTGCTACTTTCAGAAACATGAAATGGCAAATTCGCGTACCATGCCTCGTGCATGCGTGCTCGTAAATAGCGCTGACGTCGCTACACTCATTTCTGAGTTAACAACCAGAGATGTATGTGCTGTCACAATTGATATTTCTGTATGTGACCTCAATAGGAAATACGTCTTTCGTTTTGTGGTGTATTTACCACATGATGAACCATCCCCAATGGATGATTTCAAACGAGTTGTCGTTCACTGCCTATGGAAAGGCCTTCTGCTGATTGTGGGCAGTGATGCTGATATTCATCACATCATCTGGAGCAGCTCAGATATCAATTTGAGAAGCTCCAGTCTGATGGAATACTTAAGTAGTTCAAATCTTGGATTACTAATTGTAGGAAATCGCCTACATCTCTATATGAACATAAGAATGTAAATCCGCAGACTTTGCATTTGTTATACTCCACAAACTGTGAATTGGTTGTGACCAAATTCTATGAATTCTCTCCGTCCATTGGAAATCCTAGTGATTTTGATGTTTCCACTTCCGGTGAATTGGGACACAATTGTCCTTGCTTCGAGTGATCTCAAAATTGCTTGTCACTTTGCTTATAGGAAATGTTTCTCACAACTCCTTTCGCGGGACGATTGGACGTCTGTACATTACTGAGCCACCCCAACGGTGGCTAAGTATTTAACAAATCTGTCAAAGCAGAATTGCAGTCGCTTGGTTACAACCTTAACTGGCCACTGCCGACTCAACTATCACATGGCAAATATTCAGTGTGTTGATACATAAGTGTGTGATAGTTGTGATTCCGATTATGGAACTTCTTATCACCTGATATGTAACTGTCAAGTTCTCGCGTAATTGCGATTCCAATTACTTGGTAAACACTTATTAAGTGAAACTGATTTCAGTAACCTGAATCTTCAGGACCTTCTGTTATTCTTAACCCGCTGTGGTAATGAGCAATAGGCTCTCTTTAAGCTCATGCGTTTTGCAGTGCCCTTTTTAGGGCGCTGTTCGAACCCATTGTGGTATGGAGCTACATGCTCTTAATTCGCTTATGCGATTTTCCCTCTTCAAGAGACCCCACTCCTATTTCCTCCCATCTTCCCCTTCCCTTTCCTCTCCCATCGGGTAGATGATGAAATAGGCTCAAATATGGCGATGGCACAAAATTCCCAAATGGCGGGGAACGTGCCTCTGGAGCCGGCCTTCTGATACCTGATACATATTTTATGCTATTCACAGTCCCTCAAAAATAATTTGTACGTTATTGCGATATTTTTGGAAATCTATGCCATCCAAACTACTCTGAAGCTATGATTGTCAAGATCTACTAACATATTCAACCGTAATTTATATTTACTCAACACATGCAGTAGACATTCACTGATAGCCAAAGTACTTTAAAATGGTGTGAGACAATTGGACGACAGCTGAGAAATTGCGTTTGGCATAGGGTGAGTGGCAGCGTCTAATAGGAGACCTAACATTACACACTTTACGGCACTGAAATGGCCTTTATCCAGCGAGCGCATACAGCGACTGCAGCTTACCAGGGAGAGTGCTAATAAATTTTACTCAGCCGGCTTACAAAATTTTCGAAAATAAAGACGCATTCCTTGGAAGCAGACATCACTGAAGTCTCCACAACATCCACCCTACACACGCTACCTGACGCACATAGTAATGTAAGTATTATAAATAATCCAAAAATTTCTTTGTCTTCTCAACAGAATGCGACTGAAATTCTGGTATATTGCCAAAATTTCAATCGCATGAAAAGCTCAGCCAAAATGAAGGAAATTCATCAAAAACTTTTATCTTCTTCTTTCAATATAATTCTTGGAACCGAAACTAGCTGGGACAAAAGCGTAAGAAGCGAAGAAATGTTTGGAAACAATTTTAATGTATTTCGGCACGACCGAAATTTGCAACACTGTAATAAGAAGTCCGGTGGTGGAGTTCTCATAGCCATTAATGCAGACTTTACTTCTGAAGAAATTGAAACTTTCAAACACAAAGAATTCGAAAATGTTTGGGCTAAAGCTCTAATTAATGGAGAAACGCATATTTTTTCATCCGTGTATTTTCCACCTGAACACGCTAACAAACATTCTTTTGAATTATTTTTCAAAATTGTCGAAACTATTATTTCAAATATGGAACCTGAAGTAAAACTGCATATTTATGGCGACTTCAACCAACGCAATGCCGACTTCATTACAGACAATGAAAATGAATCACTTTTACTCCCAGTCGTAGGCGAAGACAGTACTTTACAATTTTTTTTCGACAAAACATCATATTTTGGCCTAAATCAAATTAATCACGTAAAAAACCAGCAAAATTCTTACTTGGACCTCTTATTTACAAATTGCACTGAAGATTTCTGTGTGTATACATCATTATCACCTCTATGGAAAAATGAAGTATTTCACACAGCAATTGAATATTCAATCTTCATACATAAAACTTCTCTCCCCAGCGACTGGGAGTACGAGGAAGTGCCGGAATACAATAAAGCAAATTACAACGAAGCCAAACGTAGACTATGTACAATTAATTGGCAACATATCATAAGTATTGAAGGAAATGTCGACACCGAAGTAGACAAGTTCCAATCAATTATTCAACAAATAATTAATGAAACTGTGCCAACAAAAAGAAAAAGACGAATACAAAATAACAAATTACCGGTGTGGTTTAGCCCACATCTGAAAAACCTAAAGAACAAGAAACAGAAAGCGCATAAATTATACAAAAAAGAAAATACTGCCACCAACTTACAAAATTATCATGACACATGTAACCAACTCAACTCAGCCATTAACTCCGCACATGAAGAATATAATCGTAAGGTCGAATCCGAAGTCAAATCATGTCCTAAAAACTTTTTTAATTATGTAAACACACAATTAAAAAGTAGCAATTTCCCTTCGCGAATGCATTTTGACGGAAACGTAGGTGAAAACTCTTCCGATATCTGCAACCTCTTTGCAGATTTCTTTGAAGAAGTGTATACCACCTACTCTGAAGAAGACCGCGACCGCAATTTCTTTTCTTTTTTCCCAGAAATTTCTAATAGTATATCTATTGAAAAACTATCACAACAAGAAATCTTATCGGCACTAAAAAACCTGGACGCAACTAAGGGAGCAGGACCGGATGGCATTGCACCCGTGTTCTTCAAAAATCTCTCAGAAGAACTTACCCTTCCCTTAGAACGCCTTTTCAACATGTCTCTAAATAATGGAAAATTCCCAGTAGCTTGGAAATCCTCATATTTGGTGCCTGTTTTCAAATCAGGTACAAAATCTGACATAAGGAACTATCGCGGAATTGCCATTATCTCATGTATTCCCAAACTCTTCGAATCTCTCGTAAACGACAAAATTTTCCAGCAAGTAAAAAAACAAATTACTTGTAGGCAGCATGGCTTTTTTAAAGGCCGCTCAACATCTTCCAATCTGCTAGAATTTGTATCTTTTATTCTCAACGCAATGGACAATGGCAAGCACGTAGAAGCCCTCTACACTGACTTCAGTAAGGCATTTGACCGAATCGACATACCATTATTAATCTTCAAATTGCAGAAAATAGGAATGGAGCCAGGACTCTTGAGTTGGATCCAGTCATATCTATCACATAGGAAACAAATTGTGCGCTTTCAAAATAAATTATCAGCACCCATTTCTGTAACCTCTGGAGTACCTCAAGGTTCTCATTTAGGCCCACTTCTTTTTATTTTGTATGTAAACGACATTTCCTTTTTACTTAGAAAAATAAAATTTCTTATATATGCAGACGACATGAAGCTCTTCATGGAAGTAAGTAATTCTAGCGAAGCAGAAGAATTCCAGAATGACATTAACTTATTCTTCACTTGGTGCCATAAAAGTTTACTTCAGCTCAATATCAAAAAATGTAATTCAATAGCATTTAGTCGAAAATATGTAACACCACCAATTGAAGTATTTTTAGGAAATCAAGTAGTGCAGAAGTGTAAAATTGTAAGGGATTTGGGCGTAATCCTAGACTCTAAACTCACTTTTGTAGAACATTATAATTCCATAATAAACAAAGCAAACAGCATGCTTGGCTTCATTAAGAGGTTCAGCAACAATTTTCAAGACCCATATACTATTAAACTATTGTATACTACATATGTAAGACCAATTCTGGAATACTGTCACCTAGTATGGAACCCGTATCATGTCGTACACGAAGAACGCATAGAATCAGTACAGAAGCAATTCCTTTTATACGCCCTTCGGAAATTGAATTGGACTGTGCTGCCACTTCCGTCGTATGAAGCACGCTGCATGCTCATCAACTTGGAAACACTTAAGCAACGCCGGGAATTCGCAATGGTTCTCTTTATAAACAACATTATTTCGAACCGTGCAGACTCCGCTGCACTTCTTTCTCAACTAAACTTCTACACACCCTCTCGGCATTTAAGAACAAGAAAATTATTTTCAGAAAAATCATGCAGAACGCATTATGCTCAAAACGGACCAATAAACCGTATGATGCGTCAGTATAATGTACATTGCGAATTCATTGGCATTACTATGTCCAAAGAGCAGCTTTAAAACACAACTAAAGAACAATAGAAGTAATCCATAGCATGTAAGAAAGTATTGTAATTATTGTATGTAGTCTACCTATGCTTGACGAAATAAATAAATAAATAAATAAATCCAAAAAAAAAAAAAAAAAAAAAAAAAAAAAAAAAAAAAAAAAAAAAGTATTTTGAAGTTATCCTTCGAAATTCTCAAATATTCATCCACATTGTTATTATAATAGTTCTAACCAATTTACGATAATCTAGGTCATTCAATGTCCAGAGTTAAGGTTCTCAATAACTACAAATCCAACCAAAATAGCTACATATATAATTGATGAGGTATACATTTGTCTATATACACTACATTTCGAAATATCTGTCGAAGCAGCAACTAAATCATATACACTCCCGTGCATAAGTTTGGGTTCACCCCCTAAAAAACATGCTAAAGTGTTCAGTCCATATCTCTGTGATCAAACGTCCAATTGAAACTCTCTAAGCCGCATTCGAAAGGCAAAGAGTTATTTTTACTTCGTATGTATTTTTCTAAAAACATTTTTTGAACTTTGTATACAAAATTTTTACTTGAAGTTGTGACATTTTTCAAAAAACACACTGAAAAATCATATCTAATTTCCTCAGCATTGAATCGACCAAAATTTTAAAACAAGGTGTCATTGGAATCGTAATCTTATATTCTTTGAAGAGCACTTATGAAATTTTTGCGGAAAAAATTGAAAACTATTCAAAATTAATGAAACATTCAGTCAAGTCATCGTGCAAAAGTTTGGGTTCACTCCTCAGTATGGTATATCGTGCAAAAGTTTGGGTTCACCTGAACTTACTCAAATCTGTGAAGTCTCAAACCAATCATGTACGCGCCATTATTTGCGCTCAAAAAAGGTTTAAACAATCAAAATCGGTTGAAAAATGGCTGAGATATTGACAAAAATGATGCGCGTGCGGCTCAGGTGAACCCAAACTTTTGCACGATGACTTGACTGACTGTTTCATTGATTTTGAATACTTTCCAGATTTTTCCTCCAAAATTTCGTAGGGTCTCTTCAAAGAATATGAGATTACGATTCTAATGACACTTTGATTTAAAATTTTGGTCGACCCATTGCAGAGGAAATTAGATATGATTTTTAAGTGTGTTTTTTGAAAAATGTCACAACTTTAAGTAAAATTTTAGTATACAAAATTCAAAAAATGCTTTAGGAGAAATACATACGAAGTAAACATAACTCTTTGCCTTTCGAATGCGGCTTAAAGAGTTTCAATTGGACGTGTAATCACAGAGATATGGACAGAACACTTTTATATGTTTTTGAGGGGGTGAACCCAATCCTGTGCACGGGAGTGTATGCCGTTACTATTCGTAAGGCCTCGTAGCATAACGAGAAACCATTTTCTGTCTTGGTCGAGAATTGTAAGGTGGTTTTTGGAGTTTGTTACTCAATCTATGTATACTATACTAAATACAAACTATAATTAGATGCATACGAGTTATTTTGAAATACACTGTACTTATTTGCTCAGCCTCAAAACATAACAAGATTCGTGATAAAATGTCATTATCCTACCGCAAAATCACTAGTGTTTCGAGATTATGTTTTCTCTCAAAATGTGAAATCATCAACTCCAACTTAGATCTAATACCCTGCGTTATATGAGTGATGGAGGCGCGTCGATTGTCGCAAGTTTCTCGTTCAACAAGGATCGAATTATGTCATTCTTCTTGAATTTACGTCCTCACTGGGACAGAGCCTGCCTCTCAGCTTATGATCTTATGAGCACTGTCACAGTTATTTACTGAGAGTCACAACTTGTAGCTACAGGTCACCAAAGTTGAATAAAACACTGGTTTTATTGATGTCTACAAAAAAAAAAATCAAAGAATGTATTTAAACTTTTCTGTGATCTAATCCACCAAGCATGCAAAATAGGACTTCATTTCAGATATAATTTGGTTTAAATTACACAATTAAATTTAGACTAAATCGATTTTCTCAACATGCTTGCATCTCGATACAAAATACTTCGTTTCTCTTATATGGCAAAATGCAATACTTTTCTAAACCATCAGAAAATATTTTTTTAGCATCAAGAGTATTATGAACTTTGATGATAAGTATTGTTATACGCATGAAATTTGAATTCTGTTGCAAATTATCCAAATAAATTACCATACAAGCTGGCAAACTTGCATGAAAGTTAGCTGAAATAGGAAAATTTTGCATTTTCAACAGCCAATACCTTAAAAACTAGGTATGCTATTCAGCAACCCTTAATTAAGCAAATAGCGGTACTTTGGTGCTTGAGACAAAAACGTGTTCCGCAGTGTAATCAAGGATTTTTAATCTACTCGGAAGTTTAGACTAAAAATCACTGTAGAGCATGTAGTTCATGAAAACCTTAGGTAGAGTTTGGATCGCATATATTACTTGTTAACCATATTGATAGATATTAACTTCATTTCGAGATATTGTGGATATTGATAATGTAAACCTGATGAGTTACTGATGTGGCCAGTTGGTTAAAGCTAGTAGATATTGAAGATCTCAACTCCGCAGTACTTTGAATGACCTATCGATCAGTGGTGCTCAAGCTGAAGTATACTGCGGACCAAATAAAGATGTTTCAATAAAAGAAAACCATATTCTTCATTCTCAGCGAAATCCCAGCGGCATATTGAGATATCAAGTATCAGTGGCTTCTCGGAAGGTCATTATAAATTGGTACCAAAATCATCATTTTAAAAAACAGCATCCTGGAAATTACTTTAAGGTACTAGTTTCAGTAACACAGTTCAGACTTTGTAGTGCGATTTTGAAAGCTTCTGACTATTTTCTGAGAATTTTTCGGTATTTTGGGTATTATCAGTTGGTTCACAAAGCAACTAACAACACGTTCATGGAATTCACATCTTGATCTTCAGAATTTCCATCTAAATTTTGAATGTACTGAGCGGGTCTCTGAGGATTCCTTGCTGTTGGTAATCTGAGGATTTCTGGCAGTTCCAAGCTGAATTCGAAGAATTTCCAGCGTAATCTTTAGGAAATTGAGAAAAACCGCAGCGATATCTCAAGTAACATTGGTTTCTAACGGCATCCTAGCGATTCTCGGTGGAATCTTGACGCTTTCTATAGATTACAAGTGGATTTCTGTGGGTTCATCTCGGAATCCTGAAGAATCATAAAGAGTTCTTGAATTTCTCAATTGAATGTTAAAAATTTCAAGCAGAATTGTGAGTATTCTGATTGAAAATCTCACGGAATCTGACGGCTGAATTACTAGCGGTATCTTTTGTATTTCTATCAGTGTCATGAGAATTTGTAGCAAGATATTATGGTTTCCTCTAGCTAGTCAAATTTAATTTCAAATGAGAACCCAGTGAACACACGATCGTACATAATAGGATATAAGAGTATAAATGTGGAGGCGATATACGTACATATTGCATGCAGCCTAATGGCGCATGTACGTATATCGCCTCCACATTTGTATTCTTATGCACTATCGTATATGAGTTTGTGTTTACTGGGAACTTGTTTATCAGTTCATTCAAACAAATTAATGAAAAGTGAGTTTCTGTTTCATGTCTAAAAACTAATAAATCTTTTTGAATGAGAAATTATCATGTAAGGTACCGTGGGCAAGTGGGTAATGGATTTCGCATAGTTGGGATTCTTCAAATTCTAGAGACCTTCAATTAAAACAAATGAGGTCGTATATATTTTTTAGCTTGACTCCCACCAAATATAAGCAATATGCTGAAATTGATTTTTATATAAAATTGAAGAAAAAATTACAGAAAAAGTTTTTGAAAAACGTCTACTTACTTTTCACTTGCACCATAAGTGGGGCAAGTGAAAAGTTTATCGTTTTGAACAGTAAATTCAAAAACTAACAGTTATATTCACGATTTCTATTACCTTTAACATTTGTTAAGGCGTCCCAATGAACAATAATATAAGTAACATGTATACAAAGAGAATTTTATTATTGTTACTTTAATTTTCTTTTGTTCAGTTATGTTTGTTGAAATAAATCGACAACATTATAACTGCAACATTCATGAGACAGAAATTGCATTTCTGCTCTGTAGGAATTCCACCGCTCGTTATTTGTTTTTAAGTTAATCGAATATGAAGTCGGTTAACTCTTCAAGAGAAATCAAACGGGATCTTTCAATAAAGTATTTAGAAACTTTTTTATGTGGATAAACCTATACTTATTCCATTTTTATGTTTTGAACTAGCTTTACATAAACATTCCACGAGATTTCCGTGCGTTCTCTTATATTGGAACTTTTCAATTAACGTCATCCTTTTAATTGACTGTCCGAAGTAAGCATATTAATATCGTAATATTTCGCAACCTTTTTTTAGAGAAGTTCCATAATTTGGCCATGATAATAGCTTTTAACGCTTTGAGTATAGTGCTTCTTGAATTATCAGCACGCTCTGTTGTTCTATTAAAATTGCGAACCTTGTATACTTATAGCTACCTAAAGAGAAAACACAAATTCAATCTCTAATAAGAAACTTTTCACTTGCCCCACGTGATTATAAAATTGATGGTGTTTCAAATTAGTTATTTTTAGGTCTATGTCGAATTATTTAATAAACTTTTTTTATTGCGGTTTAAAACTGTCAGAGGGGACAACTTAGAAGTGGTACAGAAAATTATTTTCCGCAACTTTTTTCTGCTGAAAATATTAAAATAAGATTGCACGTCGCCTACTTTTTACGGAGTGATAGTTGACAGGTTAACAATCTTTCGCTCTATTATGCAAATATGGATGAAAAATCTCAGAAATCTCTTACCTGTTGTAATGTTCTCAATGGCCTCAAAGATTTACGCATGAGTTTAAAACGGTAATTCACATATCCAGTAAAATATACCAATTATTTTCACTTACCCCATTTACCCACTTGCCCCGCGGTACCTTATACTAAATCTTCATGCTAGGTGTAAAAAGTAAGTTATGTCACCATGGTTTCAAACATAGCTAAGAGTCAATACGAAGTCAAATGATGATCAGCTTATTTGTTTATTCTACGAAATTGGTCGATCCGTAACTAGTCGCAATTGGATATTTGAGAGGTCATTTAAAATTGATTTCTAAACCAATTTTCTAATAAGTTTTGGGCCCCAGAACTATTTAAACAAATATTTTTTTTTTTTTTTTTTTGCAAAAGACAACATAGAATGAAAGAACTGCAATTTGTTCGTCCAGACGTCCAAGTGTAACCATCCTTTGCAATAAATCAATGAACAAGTTCACTTTTTTAATAACTTTATTAGTATCATTCTAAACATTACATTTATTTCTTATATAATGGTGTTCTGTGTTATTAGACAACACTATCATCTTTAAAACAAATTTAAAATTGTATTAAAATTTGGTTAACAGCATATTGCATTTCATTTGCCGTAGCAGTTCAGATTTTATACAGGTGAATTGATTTCACCGGCTTATAAGAGAAAAAAATATAACGTTTTTAATTCACTTAACCTTACTTAAACTAAACATATAACGCATTAATCGTGGCAATAGAAGATTGCAACGATTTTTGCCTGAAATTATTAATTATTTTATTTGACATTTGTTCCAATGTTTCAACATTGGATATTCTATATAACTCATTGGTACTATACCAGGGAGGACGCCTCAGAATCGTTTCCAAAATTTTATTTTGAATTCTCCGCAGAGTTTTCCTCCTGGTATTACAACAGCTAGTCCATATTGGTACAGCATACAACATGGCTGGCCTGAAATTTTTTTGAATATCAAAAGCTTATTTTTAAGACAAAGTTTTGATTTTCTATTAATTAGAGGATAGAGACATTTTACATATTTATTACATTTGGCTTGAATGCCCTCAATGTGATTTTTGAAAGTTAAATTCTTATCTAGCATGAGCCCTAGATACTAAACTTAATCTGACCAATTTATTGGAACCCCTCTCATCGTGACAACATGTCTACTTGAAGGTTTCAAATAAAGAGCTTTTGGTTTATGTGGGAATATTATTAGTTGAGTTTTGGAAGCATTAGGAGAAATCTTCCATTTTTGCAAGTATGAAGAAAAAATATCCAAACTTTTTTGCAATCGACTACAGATAACAAGCAAACTTCGTCCTTTGGCGGAGAGGCCTGTATCATCCGCAAACAAGGATTAATGACATCCCTGAGGTAACTCAGGTAAGTCAGATGTGAAAATATTGTATAATATTGGTCCCAAAATGCTGCCTTGATGTTCCCAGCTTTTACAGGAAGTCTTTCAGATCTGGAGCTCTGATAATTAACCTGAAGTGTACGATTTGACAGATAACTTTGAATTATTCTAACAATGTATGTTGGAAAATTAAAGTTTTTTCAATTTTACCACCAAACCTTCATGCCGAACACTGTCGAATGCTTTTTCTATGTCTAGATGAGCAAGACCAGTAGAATAGCCTTCAGATTCGTTGGAACGGATTAAATTTGTTACACGTAAAAGTTGATGAGTGGTCGAATGTCCATGGCGGAATCCGAACTGTTCATTGGCAAAAATTGAATTTTTCGTTGATGTGGGCCATCATTCTGTTCAAAATGACCTTTTCAAAAAGTTTACTGATAGAGGAAGGCAATCTGATTGGACGGTAGATAGAAGCTTCTGCAGGATTTTTGTCTGGTTTTAAAATTGGAACAACCTTAGCATTTTTCCATTTGTCAGAAAAATATGCTTATTGAAGTTCGTTGCCTAAATGTTAGTGATCAACAACTTAAATCCTCAGTCTCTGCAGCCTTATGAGCTGAAGACGGTGTAAATTGTCAGAATTATATTGAGTTCTTGCAGCCACTGGTTGGGTGCAAATTCCAGAATCTCACATTATTAGCAGTAACATTTACCTATCTAAAACTAAATACTGAAGTTTATGTTTTCATATTAGTTATTTACATTGGTGTGTCTGTTCTGAAAACTGTATGCTCCATAAGTGTGAAGTTGTAAATGAATGTGCGGGATCGATTTGAAATATTTTGGCTACATTTATTCCTCATTTAATACAAATTATTTTTATCAAGTTGAGCTAGAAATCATATTGACCCTATTAGCCATTCACTGTTAATCATGATTTAGTGAATCCTCTTTCTTAACTTTTGCGTATAAACAAATGAATAAAGCCTGTACTGCCGTTTGTAGATGAGTGTGTCTCTAGTTCTGAGCTTCCCAATTCTGATTGGAAAACTCTGCCACAAACGTAGTGACTAGATTTAGCTTACGATCTATTCGATAGGTATGGAAGCAATGCCACCATATGATGGAAAAGTTCATTATTTATAACTACTACAGCAAACGTTGTGGTCTACGTAACTATTAATTCACATAGAATCAAATGATTTAATCATCCTGCCACTCCTATTAAGCGTATTCCTTAGAACTACATTTTTGGAAAATACATCAAATCAAAGCTTTTAAAATTAATCATCAGAATAACAAGCCATTTATACCACAAAAGAAATCTTTACAATTGTTTAAACAATATACTGCATAACTATGCCAATACTCATGGAACAGTAAGCCAAGATGTCTCTATCCTAGTTGCAAAGAAGAATACAAAGCGTTCGAATGAACAACTTGGTATTCTGAAGTGAGAAGTGGAATTTTTGAATATATAAAATTCGACATACTGCCATGGGCTGGCCATATTGTGTGAGTGTATGTAGAAACTGATGCTCAAATTGAAACATCGGATAATTCATTCGTGATTATGATATGTCAAATCGTTCTTTAAACCATTGAAATTCATCAAAATTACAATACAACTTTTATTTTCCAATGAACCCATATTCCATGCACCCCCACTAGTTTGAATGCTACCTGAAACCAATTGAAAATCGTACTTCTGGTTACCTCTTTGGCTGTTTTGGTTTGATTCAACATTCCAAGAGCGTGCAAATTAACAAAGTACAAATTAAAAAGTGTTTAGATTATATGCGGTCAAATGGGTATGGGGATAGGGTAAAAACACAAAAGTCGACATTTTTTAATTTTGCCTTTGAAAGGTTGTTTGAAATGCCGCAAAGCTTTTTTATAAATTATCAAAGCTAACTTATAGTAAAAAAAAGATCGGTGGTTCCTGTGAGTTCGATAATATGTGTGTTTCAGCACACCGTGGGACATAACTTTTGAGAGCTTGTTTTTGCGACAAATTTTCATTAAATTCTATCAAAAATTTTCCCATCGATCTCTTTCCTGAGGAATTTCTATGGAGATCTCAAATGAAATACACAAAAAGAATTTCACAATTTTCTTTCAGAGTCATCTCTGAAAAGAACTGCAAATATATTTCAAGTACATCCAACATCAACAACTACACCAAAGATTTAATAGTTTCTTTTAGATTTTAAGTAATCCTACAGAGAATCATTTGAGAATTTCTCCAGAAACTTCTCTGAAATAGAAAGCATTAATTTCTCAGTAAAATCTTTGTACGTTTAATTAAAAAAAATTGCTCTAAAATTTTATGCGAAGATTTTTGCATTAATTTTTCCAGGAATGCTTCAAAAATTCAAACAGGAGTTCCTTATGGAATACAAGAAGCAATATTTCTTTTGAATTCTGCATGTGATTTTTTGATGCTCTGAGAGGTGTTCAAAAATAATTAATAGTTAAACCCGAAGGGAAAATAAGATAAAATTTCTGAAATAATTCCTGATGTATCGACGGTAGGATTCTAGTTTCAATATTTAGAGGAATCCTGCAAAGAAATCATTAGACTTTTTCTACAATACATAATTAATTTCTGGGTAGAGTAGTGTTCGATAATTCGACCTTGTTGCTTGCTCCTGCGGGGGCGGGCGACGAAGGCAGGATCAAACATGTCGCGCGTCGTTCGCGTTAGAGTGAAAAAGTGCCGCGAACGTCAGTAGTCGATCTATTGATCGTGTCGCTTGCTCTTGCGGGGCGAGTGATGAACACTTCTCCGGCGAATAATGCGATTATCGAATTATTTCACGAATCCGGTTAGGCGTGATTATATCATGGATCGCATCACCAAACATTGGTGACTCTCAGATCTCTACCTTACCCCACTAACCCAATATCCTTTCCATGACAACTGTGGAGATGCAGAGGTGATCCCTTCTCCGACGACCGTGGCCGTGGCCGGCGCCATTATTGACTTTTATATTTTGAGCTCTCGATTTGTGCACAATGAAGAATGGTAAGCTAATCCCAAGCCCCATTCATTAAATCTCTGTACAACTTCGATTGTTCTGGTCAATCACGAAGTAGCAACTACGAATTGTGCTTATGCTTATGCCATGCTCAAGCTTAATACATAATTAATTTCTGAGTAAAGCAAAGCGAATAAAGTACTTTAAATTAATGATTTTTTTTTTCCACGAAAAGGATTCTTTGGTTACATTTGTTTAAAAACCTCTGTTGGAATTGCCTAAAGAAACTTCTAATCTAATCCTCATAAAATATGTTTGTGTAAAACTTGGGGTAATTTCTGGAGTAATCCAGGAAAGAAATCTTGAAAATTCCTATCTAAATTCAAAATCTAAGGCATTCTACAAACTTGTTAACGAAACTGAATAAGTTTCTCTGAGGAAAATCCTATTATATCCATGACTATTTTTGGCAAATTACTTTAACTAATCTTTTAACTTATTTTTTGGTGAATTCTGCCTATGGCAATGCATCACTTGGATTATTTTTTTTGTAGAAATCCTTCGATAATCCTAGCAGTTTCTGGAGAATTTCTAAGCATAATCATAAAAAAATTAGTCAAATGCAAATTCTGCAAAAAAAAATCAGGAGGAAATCTAAGTGGAATTTCTGGAAGAATTTTTGAAAACGTTCATGGAAGAGTTCTCAATTCTATTTTAACATATTCATTTTTTTATCTATATTAAAATCCAAATAAATTCAAAAAAAAAAATCAGAGAAAATTTCAGACTTTAAGAAGGATCTTTGATAGAATAATTTGGCAGATTACACTGCGGAACACGTTTTTGTTTCAAGCTTCAAAATAAAGCTATTTACCAAATTAATGGTTGTTGAATCCATTGCCGTTTTAAAAATCATCATAGGACATCTAGCTTTTGAGATATTGACTGTTAAAAATGCAAAATTTGACTATTTCAGTCAACTTGCATGCAAGTTTACCAGCTTGTACGGCAATTTATTCGCTTTTTTGCCATAGAATTCATACTTTATATGCATAACAATTATTATCAACAAAGTTCATAATGCTTCCGATGCTCATTTTTGATGGTTTCAAAAAGTATTGTACTTTGCCATAGAAGAGAAACGAAAAATTTTGTATGGAGTCTGCAAACATGTTGGGAAAATCGATTTATTCTAAATTTAATCGCGCAATTTCAACCAAATAATACTTGCAATGAAAGCTTATATCATATGTTGCATGCTTAGTGGATTAGATCACAACAATGTTTCCTAAATCATACTTTCAATTTCTCGTAAACATTATTAAAAACAGTGTTTTACGCAACTTTTGCGACGTGTAGTAAAAAGTTGTGACGTGCTGAAACATTTCTGAGAACGGCATCAGATACAGCAACCCCAAATCTACTAGAGACACATAATTTGATCCTTGAGACACGCGAAAATATCATTTTTGTTACACTCTGTTATTGGCATAAACTTTTTTTTTTGTTCCACAATAGATTTTTGACAGAAAACTATCAAAATATATTTCGGATTGTTGATAAAATCTTCTAAGATCTTGGGCAGAAGTTTAAGTGTTTGGTGAAGTAAAATAATTTTTCAATAAATTTTCAGTATTTAAGATGAAGGTTTGAGGGTACTTTAAATGAACAGATTTGTAGAACATGCCTTTCGCTGAACATTCACGTTTGAAAATATTTAATTTTTTTAAATAATATGTATTATTTTTAATAGTTTTTAAATGCTAGATTATTAAAATTAAATAATTTCATTAGTTTCTCAAATGCAAGTTATTTTTGGCATGCAGTTCAAATTTTTAATCAATCGGCTTACTGGAAGCTGTTATTCAGGGCTCCAAACTACATCAATTAATATGAAAGTTCATCCTGTGTGTACCTCATTATTGTCTGTACTGTACTTAGAACGGTCAATTTGATCTAAATTTCAAACTAATCCCTTTCTTCCGTACATGATCCAAAACTCTGAACGACCGTTTGTCGCCACTGCTGTATGTGTCATTGTAGTAGTGGTCCCCGCCATCGTATGCTTGTTTCCAAAGTTGCCGAAAAATTGTTTTTGAATCCGGTCCAAAAATGTTTGCTCACCGTACCGAACCTTTTTTCTTCCATCGTCAGTTTAGGTCCACGTCTTGCCCCCGGACAATGTTCTGTTTCCGATGCTTCAATTATACGTTAACCTCACGTGCGTTCTCAAATGCAGACACTGGCTGGCTAGTCAACCTCTTTGTAAAAGCCTTTTCTGCATTCATATGTGGGGCTCGAAAGCACGTTCCAAACTGAAGGAAGGCCCAGCATGTGCCCAGAAGTCCCGGGCGATGACGACAGGAAGGTGTGTTCCGTACGTGTAAGGTTCGATTGTCGTTTTTCTTGCGATTTTATCTGGGAAGCTTGCTGCACCGATTCAAATATGTTTGTTCTTTTTGCTAGATTTTTGCTTCTAGTAGTGCCAAACATGGTCAGTACTTTAGTGCTTTTCAGTTCAAAGGTAAAACCATATGAGCACGTGATAACGGTATCGCAGTAAAATGAGAAATTTTCACTGTATAGAACAGTAAATGTATCGCATATTCCGTTATGTCCATAGGAACAGACACATTTTTTCTATCATTGTAAGGGCAAAAAATCCCAGTAATTATTTTTTAGAAGGCTGTGCACTATCTAATACTATCTTGAAAACGATTCATACAGAATTCTGAGCAATAATCTCACAATAAATTGGAATCGTACGTTATAAACCATTAAACAGAATACTCGTACAATTCTAATCATGATAATTACAAAATATCAGGCAGGATTTTTATAAAGAAACCCCAGTTTTCTATTTCTAGCAACCTTAATGCAAATCTGGTTGTGTCCCACTAATTTAGGGTCTAAAGTTGTCCAAGCAAACTAACATCCCATACCTACCTCTCATCTACGATTCCATCCACGCACAAATCCCAAATTCATCCGTATTAGCCCAATCCACAAAAAGCAAATGGAAATGAAGCTTTTCCTAACAGAATGCCGACGACAACGAGGATGACCATACCATCATGCCGTCGCCACCTTTTTGCGTCACCAGTCGACAACGCGTCGTTGATTCCTAATTCCGATTTTTGCCAAGTACGTTCAAAACGCATACAGCAACATGGATTCGTTGTTTTTTTAGTGAGATTGGGACGCTGTGCCAGTTTAACGACCGAAACTTAGAGATGAAAAAGCATCTTAAACTATAATTAAGCACTATCAATATAAATATAATTCTTGTGGAACTTAAAAGTTTGATTTTCATGAAAACAAGAATTTTTGAGGATAGAAACTCCAGCTTTTTTTTTAAACTGTATGTATTGTTCAAATTCTGAAAACAGAATTGAAATCATCAAGCTGAAAATTGAGTAACAATTCAGAACGAATGTATCATATTTAAGATTTGAAGTAAAGAAATACTTTGCCTTGTCTGCCAACACCAACGTAGACGCAAATCAACTTGAAACCAACCCCTCAAACACAGACCTCAATTCCGCCGGAAGTAGTTGCAGAGACAAACTGTCCCATCAAGCATGTGGGTTTCGCCTTTGTGCGTCCACCAACTACTACATGCTCATACAAACCTGTCAAACCATTGTCATCGGTTCAGAGATCCCACAATAGTAAACGAGAGATGTACTGCGGAAAAGCATCCCATCCGTTCTAAGATAGAGACACGAATAGACCCTCCCCACATGGACGATGAAAGAAAAAAAAAGCTGCACATCACATGCTTTCCAACTATCCGGCGCCACATTTTCGCCTTTTCTCCTGTGCTCTACACCTGACTCAAGCGTCCCCTCAGTAAGGGGGTCATAAAAACTGGGGAAGTATTGTTATTCCATGTACCGTCGTGGTTTTCACCGGAATGGTTCGGTGGTAAAATCTCATGATTTAGACTCATTGCGTCGTCTGGGAGAGCTGGACTTCTTGAAAAGGCACACAAATTAGCACCGATCATCACATTTTTCTTGATTATCTCGGCTTCCTGTGTTACGAGCTAAAAATTTACAATTTTCAACACGCCACACAAAGTCACAACCTACCGGAGAATACGGGAGCTTTCCCCCTTTCCATGGGCCCATTTCTATGCTGTAGTGTGGATTTTCATAGCTCAGCAGCTTCCATCCAACCACCACCCTCAAGCTGCTGATGGCAGAGGGAGCGAATGAAATGGAATAGGAAAAGAGCACCGATCTCGTACGGTGTAGAAGATAGAGAGGCAGGGTGGCCAGGCATACCGTTTTGTGAACTACCGATATTTCAAATTCCCTACCGAAAACTACTGATTTTGAACTTTTATTTGTTTAAAATATAAACAGTATCACTGAAATCGTAGCACATCTAAAATTTCAAAATTTTACCTTGTTAAGATACTGAAATTCTTCAGGATCATTACTTCGTTTTCATATAGAACTCTAAAGCGATGCGACCGCATTACCGATGTTCCGTGACCAAGAAGCCGTGGTTTCAAGAGATAGCTCGGCAGGAAGCAATGGCTCCCTCTCGAAAATTATCCGGAAATTCTTTTCAGTATTGAAAATCTAGATATAACTCGAGCAAAGTCGAACACCAACCGCATAACATAATGATAACATGATACATATTGTGAATTCATTTTGTTATCAACAGGAAGTTCCTCGAATAAGCCACTTTTCCGAAAAGTTTTTGGCACTCATAATTGTTATAACTGTTAGTATTTCAGGGTGGTGAACATTGGCGTAGGAACAGGGGGGGCCAGGGGGGCCTGGCCCCCTCCAGAATCATCCAGGCCCCCCCCAGAATTTTTGACGATAGTGAAAATAAAAATTAAAAAAATAAATAAATTTTACATATAGCAAAACTTTCTGAATCCATGTACATGACTCTTGTTTTTCACAAAAATCTTTTAAGTAGTTATGATATTTTATGTTGTACAATCAAAGTGAGAAAACCTCGCTTGTATTACACAGCATCAGCGTGGCGGTTCTGACTTCGGTGAATCGCGCGAAAACCGAAAGGTTTAATCGTCCGGCTGTCGATCGATTGGTTAGAGTTAAGTTCTTGTTGTATGCGATAATAGCAAATTGTCGACATCTCCGTTGCAATAAATACCGTGGTACAAAAAACTTCAATACCTTGAAAATTAGATTCCCACATTTTTTTTTTGTTCGAATAATCCAAATAATGCTTTTTTAGCGTATTTACTGTATTCTGATTACTCATGGTTTTTGAGAATACCCAGCTCGAGGTATATGGTGATTATGATTTTCCTTATGAGAATTAACTATCAACTCGTATAATGTCCGAAAAAAAAAAACTAAAAAAGACACAAAATTAATAAAGCAATTTCTCAGACAATACATAGCTAAAAATTTTGTCGAAAACTAAGGCTTAACTTTCAAGGAATACATATCGGCATGGTCAAGTTTTCTTCAGATGAATGGCAGAAATTTGACCTGGTGTGAAAAATTGTAACCAAATTAAACAAAGCGTTTTATTCCTGCAGTTAATTATCTGTTTGATGTTGATGTAATTTTTTAAGTATTTTTGCATAAACAACTATATATGCTTAAACTATATTATTTTTCCAAGAAAACTTATGGTTTCATAAATTATTTGATTAATTTCCAACAGTTTTGTAGCAAATTATTCCCAAAAACTTTTCGATATCTTTCATAGTATATTAGTATAATTAGATTCCTCAAGAAATATCAAAGAGTGGCTTCAGAACTTTTGCTATTCTCTTGAGAACTAGTAAAATAATATTTTGGGATTTGTTTATACTTTTAAAGCAAATTGCTTAATCCTTATTTTTCAAAATGTCTCAAAACCAAAAATTCGTACGCTCATTTGAATTCAAATCACATAAAAATGGAAACCTCTAATTTTGAGCCAAAATTATTAAGATTTTGAAGTGGCTCAAGGTGAATTTTCAAGTTATGAAATATGACCTTCAGTGAAGTCTTCATAACTTTATTATTTTTCAACCAATTCAAGCTTAAGCATCATTCTTTTCAAAATTTAATTTACGAAAAGTTTGCCGAATTTGTCTAAAATTAAAACTAGTCTTAGTTAGAATTAGTTTTCTTCAAGTTTTCCTCTTTTGTCTAAAAAATCATTTTTGTTTGACTATAACCTTTTGAAAACCTTACCGATTCTTAATATTTTTTCATGTTCTTGAAGTAAATTTAGAAGGATTTTAATGGTGGGTACAACAAATTGAATTAAAAATTGTGTTGGCTAAATGATTTAGCCGTAATTGCCCGAAAACATGAATTTTCAACGTAAATTATATATTTTTCATATTTTTGTCAGTAAAACGTAAGCTGAAACTGGTTTTTCTCATTTGTTTAACCTTCAGAAAGGTCTCAGAAGCAATTTTTCAAAAATTTTATGACAAAATTTTTTTGAAATTTTCAAAAATATATTAAAAATTATGTTTTTGGGTAGTTTTTGTTAAATAACTTAGTCAAATATTTATTAAATTAAATCTGTTGTATACACAATATGAAAACAACTAAGTTAACTTCAAAAGCATGTAAAAAGATCTGGAATCAAATGAGTCCTCATGAAGTTATGGACAAACAAAAAAAGAGGAAAATTTGGAGAAAACTACTTTTAACTAAGACTAGTTTTGATTTTAGACAAATTTTACGTTCTAAAAACTTTTCACAAAATTAGTTTTGAAAAGAATGATGCTAAGAGCTTCAAAATTGGTTGAAAAACAACAAAGCTATGAAGACTTCACTGACGATCATATTTCATAACTTGAAAATTCACCATCAAATCGCTTGCGCTACCTGAAATCGCATAAAAATGGAAACCTAAAACTTTGAGCCAAAATATTAAGGTTTATATTTTGGCTCAAAGTTTTAGGTTTCCATTTTTATGCGATTTCAATTCAAAAGAGCACACGAAGATTTGGTTTTGAGACATTTTGAAAAATTAGCCGTACCCTAGTGGACATCCATTCATTCTATGTCTACTTTTAATTAGCAAATTGATTTCCCGGATTTACCTAAAAATGCTAAGTAAATGAAAAACCGAATTTAGTACTCTACCATATAATTCCACTAAAGTTTGTATCCTTTGACAGATAAGCGTATTGCGACCTCAACTGTAAGGCCGTCTGCAGTGTCGTGTACTAGACTCGACATGAAAAAGGCTAATTAATCTTTCAAAACTTCAGTTTTCTCTCGCAATTCCTCCTTAAAATTATCGAATACTGGGATATTTCGCTGAAAACTCTACTAGAAATTCTTCTGTGAATTTGTTCACATAGTTTTCCCAAAATATTATAAATTATTTAGCGAAGTTCATCAAAATTTTTCTAGAAATTTTGCTTCAAATCCCTGGATTCCTTAACAAATTTTCAAAGTAACGCATAAAATTCCCTTAATAATAAAGTTCATTAAAACTTTACATTACGAATTTTACCACAATAAATCTTCGGTACTGTAACAGCTCTTAAATACATAGGGATTGTCGCAATTTTCGCACAATAAAACATTAAATAAACAACCCTTAAAAAAAGTTTGTTTGGAATTTCTAAAGGTGGGGTTATATATCAATATATTCACCGCAGTATTATGAAACTTGCAAGTTCATACAAAATATTATCTAAAATTTTAGTTACAAATACTTTCAGTAAAAATTCCATCCGTTTTAAAACCAATCATTTTCTAAAAAGAACAAGTATTTTTGTAGATTCTACGGTTAAATTCTTGAATTTTACGACAGGAATTTCGCATTTTTTCCGAATTTTATTTAAGCTGCAATTATTTAAAAAAATACCATCCAAGTTTTTTTCAAACCTTTTTTTTTTGTTTCTTCTTAGTCAATCTGATAAAAAATGTCTTCGAAAAAATCCCAAAAGAATTGTTAGTGCGGTTTAAAGAAAAAAATCTCTGGAAAATACTTATATTTTTTTTCGGAAGAATATTAGGGCAACAATAATAATAATTCTCTAAGACATCCCTGAACAAATTACTCGGGAGTCCTTGAATATTTTTCGCGGAGTTTTTGTAAAAACAGTTGAACGTATTCCATAAGGAACTTTATAGGAATGTAAGAATTCTTCAAACATTTCTTAGTTAGACATTTTGAAAATAAGAAAAATATGTTTTCGACAGAGTTTTGAAGGAATTCGGGATGTTGTTCATTGATTTTAGAGTAAAAAAAAAAATATCCGTAAAAAAATCAGATAGATCTACGGAGAACTTCTCTGAGAAATTGTGAATAACATTTTTTCCAATTGAAATCTTTTTCATTGCTCATGAAAACTTTTTTGGAATATTACGAGAACTCCTGTAAGAATCATTTATTTTATTTTGCAGGAAGTCTGAATAGTTTTTGCTGAGATTTTTCCAAAAAATCCTGTAGAGCAACTTGAGGAAGAATTTCGAAAGCAAAGTTGTAAAAACTGTTCGCAATCTTTCTGAATAATTTGTGGAATGTATCCTTAATTGGTGATCTTAAAGACATTTTTCGTGAGACCCCTAGAATTTTTTGTACTAGTTTTTTTTTTGAAAAATCCTCAGTTATTCCCAAAACTTCTAAATAAATTTTTAATAAATAACTGGAAGATGCTTTAAACAAACCATTGAAATTAATACGTAATAAGTACGTAGTGGACCTTACAGAAGAAATTATTAAAAGAATTTGTAATGTACTCGCTGGCGGAATTCTTCAAGAGATTTTTAAAGCAATTCGACAGAGATTCTTCGAGAAATTTTCTGGTGATATCAGAATGTCTAGGAATGATTTTTCGTGGAAAGCCCAAAACGAACTCAGTTAAAACTGGTAGAGGAGTTCTTGGGAAAAGCACTGAAAAGTACGAAAATAATTCATGAAGAAATTCCCATAAGAATTGTCAGAGAAATGCAGGAGACACATGGTTGAATACCTGAAAATTTCCTGGATGAATCACAAACGACATTCCTTGTGATTTTTTTTGCTAGCCTTTTTGAAGAACTTTTGATTGGAATACAAAAATAATGAATCAAGTCGGTAGCGAAAATTGAAATTGTTAGAACTAGGAAATTTGTGAAAATTATGATTAATGCGACCAACATTACTTTAAAAAAAAACAAGAACTTTCTAGGCCCCCCATAGGCCCCCTCCAGAAAATAATCCTAGCTACGCCAATGGTGGTGAACAAACCAATCATCTAATATAAACCCGCTTTTTAATTTGATCGGCGGTTCCTTTAGGTTTTTCACCGTCCTCAGCATATTTGGCAATATTTTTTTAGTCGAGGATGACAAAATAGTTCCTTCTTTTGATTGCTTATCGTTTTTTAACCTCCATACCCTTCCACTAAAGACCACTAGAGACACTTTTTGCACTCCTAAATTCACAAATCGAACTCGGTAAACAGATTTCACGAAAACCAAACTGCTGAAATAATTGTTTGACGAATATCGGTAAAATTTCTGGTAGCGTTCGCCAAGATTTCGGTAAAAAATCAGGTTTAGATGTGTATTGAAAAGTAACAAAAACCCAGCTGTTGGGGCGGGCGGTCAATCATGCTCATGCTCATGTTCAGTCGATGAAACAACTTAAGTCTGAGCACCTTTTTTAACTGCATCCCCTTTCGGGGAAATATTTGTGGGAAAAAGGGCCATTCGGGGAACTGGTGTTTGGGGAAACGACACTCGGAGATAAACACAATCCGTCGTGGCAGAACCTCGTGATTGAGTTGACATCGAATTCAGAACGCCTTCTGCGTTCGTGATTCTTTTCATGACGAAGCTGGTAATGTGCCTGTTCAGTGAATTGAGAGTTATGATTTCTATTCTCACCGAGAAGAAGTGTAACTTTTTCGTAAATTTCACTACAACTTGTCCATTTAATTCAAATGTAATGTATTTGTAATGTCTAAATATTCGGTAGTTGGTAAAACTTACGATGAGCTGATTAGACACAATCTCTATAAATCATTACTTGAGGATTGTTTCGAGGCTTTCATCGATGTTTTCATCCAAAAATTCTGCAAGAAAATCAGTCAAAAATTTCTTTCTCTTCCTTCAACATTTCTACCATAATTTTACCATAATTTTCTCTGGACGTTATTTGAAGGATTCAGCAAGGGCATTCTATAAAACTTACTTCAGAGGCACTTTTCTATGAGCTTGAAAGAAATTGTCATATATTTTTTTATTTACGTAAGAATTTCTTATGGTGTTCTAACAGAAATCCCTCTAGAGATACTAGCAAAGGCCATGCGAGGATTTTTTTTATACATTTTTCCATTTGTTTGTCCAGAGATTTCTGCGAATTGTGTCAGGGACAGTTTGACAAACTTCCTTAAAGTTTTTCCATGATTTCCTCTTAAAACTGAATATCAATTCATTGGAAAAATTCACTGGACTATTCTAAACATAGATTATCATCTTAAAAAAGCTAATAACTGTGGAAGTGCTCTTGGAGCACTAGGATGAGTAGCAGGCTCTGTCTCAATGAGGACGTAACTCGCAGAAGAAGAAGAATTAAAATTGCCTCCATTCTCTAGAGGGTGCTCAAACTAGGACTATTATCATCAAAACGCGCATCTATTCTGCAGACTAAACTGAGGGTCGTTGGTGCGCACCTGCCTCACGAATACGCATGCAAAAATGGTAATTTCCGTTAATAACTGTGGGAGTTTTCATAATAATATTAGGTTTAACCCTTTCATACCCAAATTTTTCTTTTTGATCTAAATATCATTTTTAGTTTTCTAACATCGTTCTAAACATGTTTTGGGCAATGATATAATTTTTTATCGCAAATCTATGAATTTTGATTTTTATATATTTTTTTGAACATCCCTGTTTTTTTTTTATTTTTTCCAGAAGCCTCTTTTAGTTACTGCTTTTAGCAATAATAAAAATTCAAGTTTATACGCTACTTTTAAAAATAATAAAAAATAATAATGCGCTCTCGGGCTAGGCATTGGATATATAAAGAAAGCGTTGTGTTTGGATGGGCATCTAATTCTTCCGAAAGAGGTGCACTTTGCGAAAAAGGACCACGTGATTATTGAGCTGAAATCGAATTCAGGTTAACTTCTGCGTTTATGAGTCCTCTCATGGCGTAGTGGTAACGCGCTCCAACTAGAGATCGGGGAGTCGTGAGTTCGATTCTCACTGAGAAGACGTGTAAGTTTTTCGCAAATCTTCACATCAATTTTTCCATCTAATCCAATTGCAAATCATATGTAATGTTTAGCTTTTCGGTGGTTGTTAAACTTCCACTCGGCTGGTTAGCCGTAAACCACGATTCATAATTAAAAACAAGTAATAAATTTTATTTTTTTTTTTCTGGATTTGTTTTTTATTTTCCATGCAATTAACGGAAAAACAGGTTTTCAATTATTTTAATACCACCAAACTCTTCTTCTGTGATAGGTTGATCGTAGAAAAATATAAAGAGTACGATTTTTTTTATATTACACGTTAAATGAACCCCTGGCATTTGTAGTTTATAAAAGAATACAGTTTTTCAAACACTTTTAAAAATACAAAAAAATTCAAAAGTCTTAAACAACTTTTCTTATATGCTTGTTATAAGTAAATGTTTAAGCACAATATATAATCATTTTGATTTCCAAGCTATGAAAAAACACACAAAATTCCAAAGTGTACCACGTCTAAAGGCGAGGTTGGATAGTAGAGGGTTAAAATCAGTCTCGGTCGTAGTTGGGATGTAACGCCAGAAAGAAGAAGAAGAAGAAGGTCCTTAGAGGCGATGTGACCGCACAATCCCGTCCCGTTTTAATGATCAGTTTTATTACGGTTGTATCGACCAATTTTCGGGTTCAATTCAGTTATAAAACCATGACAAAACCAAAAATGTTACCTGGAAGCATACCTGGAGGGTTTCAAAAGATATCTGTGATTTCGTCTGAGAACAATGGATCTCTCTCAAAAATCATCCAGAAATACTTCCAAGGATTCCATTGATCTTTTGATCAACAACTTCTTAACTGATGTTCTGATTTCTCCAAGAATTTCTTTTAGGGAATTTCAATGAATTCCTATACTTTTTCTTTGTAATTAACCAGAAATTCATTCAACACTATGGTTCGATGTACTATTTCTATTCTAGTAGCATTTTTATTTACCATGATTTGATCTTAATTTTGTTGCGAATAGTTTGAAGCTGAGACGAAACTCGCGAAGACGGTCTTCTCTTTCTGTGATGGCTGAGTTTTATTCTTATTCAACTTTATGTTTATACCAATCATGCGCAAGCCGTTCAAACCCTCACATGAACCTCTCAGCAAAAAATTATTGCGTTTGCATCAAACCGAATCATAAATAGCCTTTCGAGTGGTTTTTTGTCAGCAAACGAGGCAAACATTAGAAATAACTAATCTTGTGTTTAGATTCATCAGCAACTTTGAAAAAAAAACTGCTTCACTGACTGAGGTTTTCAATAACAGTTTATTGTGAATACAATACTTTTCACTTTTGCAGCCATAAAAACGGCGGGTTGACGTTTCGTGACAGCGGAATCTGGGCTGAACGCGAGCCAAAAATTAACGAAGCATGTTCAAATTTTGAACGAGAACGCAGTAAACATTGAACTCTCCAGCCAGAGCCTGTCGTTACTCTCGAACGGCCCGTTCAGAACGCAATGCATTACAACGGTAATCAAAGCATGGGTTTAGGTTTATACCTGGAAAATATTTCTCAAACTGATGATATGTTACATTTAATTATAATAAACACAGCATTTCTAGCTTTGAGCACCTTCAAAACAACTTTGGCACGTTCAGATGCCATGAATTCTGTCAAAACCATCTGCGTTCAATTTTCTGCTCTCAAGCGTTCAAATTTTTGAACTGAACAATGAGCAAGCCTACTTGATCACTCCGTTCAAAAAATTGAACTGGAACGCGAACTGAACGCGTTCAAATGCATCACTGGTTTGAAGGATTCTTTAAAGGAAAGAGTATCTAAATAAGCTTCTTAAAACTTATCATAAATTTTAAATTTCTCCGAAATTTCTTAAGGAGTTCTAGAAGCAATTACTCCAGTGATTATTTATATTTTCTGGGATCTTCCTTAAAGTTAATCATTAGTTTTATCATAGATTTCTGCGAAATTGTGTCACGGATTGTTCAAAACTTAGACTTACAGGTTTTTTTAGGATTTGCTCTTAATCCTAAATATTAATGCGTTGGACCACAGCTGTTATGTTTCCGAGATGCTTTCCTTAGCCTAATGGTAAAGTCCGTAGCTCAAGAGCAAAGTCATGCTCTTGAAGGTGTCTGGGTTCGATTTCGATGCGATGCAAGATTTTTTTCGTAGAAGCAAAGGAAGCTCTCAGTTAATAACTGTGAAAGTGCACTTAGAACACTTTAGCTAAAAAGCAGACTTTGCTCCAGTGGATATGTAATAATAAGAAGAAAAATAAAAAGCAGCTGAAGAAGAACTCCCTCAGGATTTTCTGGAGGGTTCCCATGAGAATAAAAATCTGAAAGAATTATTGGATAATCCCTGAAAAGTTAATAAATATTCAAAAGTCGTGTTACAATTTGGAATAATATTTTCGAATTTTTTATTTCGGAACTAGGACATTCATCATTTCTGAAAGAATTTCTGGATAAATGCATGAAAGATTTGGAAAAGAAATTACTCTAAAATGCCTAGATAACCGTCTGAAAAGTTCTAAGATAAATTTTCCATAAATTCTATGGTATTCCAGGAGAAATCATTCGAAGTTTTTTTTGGAATGATCCAACGAAAATTTTCCGTTGAACTCCTAGAGTTTTTTAGTGATCAATGGTGTAATAGTGTATTACGTAAATTATTGAGGAGAGGACAAACATCTATCAAATATATGTGAAAATTTCAGATGTTTCATGCTAAGATTATAAAGTTTGGGTGAATACACATACATGCTCTGGAAATTAAAAATCCGAAATTTTCATACAGGTGTGTTTTTCACAGAGAACACTCTCTAAAAATAGTGATTTTTAAGAACCTTGAAGCACAAACCTCAACCAAACTTTGTTAAAACTTGCTCCAATCATAAACGTGTGTTCGTAGAAATGAATCAACTACTATGTAGAGGTATTTTCGATCATTTTTGGTGTTCCGTTCGATAGTTATGATTTTTAAAGCTTGAAATTAGCTCAGAAACACATAATTGATTTTAAGCACACCTAATTTATCTCCTAAATGACTAAAATTTTGACCAGAAAATCATTTTGACGTAAAAAATCAAAGTACTGATTGACTGGGAAATTTCCAGACAAATGAATAGGTCTAATACACATCGATATCATTTATTTGTGTTCATAGAATGTTTAGAAAAATAAAGTTGTGGCGAATGATTGGTTGTTAAAATAAATACAGGTAAATTTTATCAAAACGGAAAAGTGTAATTATTATCAGATAATAAAAACTGTCAAAACCCATGGTTTGTAAATGAACAATAAGACTATTTTTTGTGAAAGCTTTCCAATATCTATTAGTTATTCAATTTTTAATGAAAAAAAAGTTATCCAAGCTTGATGAAATAAGTTTAAACTTAGTAATATAGAAATAAAAAAAAAATAATACTTAAGGCCCAAACGCAATGATAGCGGAATGGCTACGAAAGCAGAACCGGTTCAAACAGAATGGATCACATCATCTCGACTGAGTTGTCAACGAATGAAATTGAACGAACACTTAGTCGACAAGCTTGTTACAGTGCATGCTGGCGAACCGGTTCCGCTTTCCATTCCCGTTCCGCTATCATTGCGTTTGGGCCTTTATTGGCAAGTCATATAGTGTCGTATTTTACATGTTAACAAGTTTGCCATCCGTGAATTTCACTGTAATGTGGTCTTCGGCAAAGTTGTAGCTGGGAAGATTTTACATGAGAAGAGTTTGTTCATTTTTCCATACATTATTATTTCGAGTATTTTGCTTTGTTCATAGTAATTTCCTTATAAATTTCAAAGGGCGTGTGCACAAACAAATTTCTTCCAAATCATTTCAAATTTTGGGAGAATGATTTTCATCATAATTGACACCGTTTAAGCATAGGGGAGCAGAAATTTCAAAATTTGCATCAGTCTATTGGTCATGTCTATGTTCATACTACTGCATCACAACCTACCTAATTGAAAAATATCGAGTCGTGTGTACGCATGGATGGCCAAGTTGATTCTCGTTAAATGTGATAGTGCTCCAAGCAATAATCCAATTAAAACGGTTTTTTTTTCGTAATTGCAACAAATGTTGCATGCAACTCTTTGCAAAACTGGATTTTTAGCACTTGTCGTATTTACTCAACTTGGCAAGCCTTGTCGGATAAATGTACGGCTCTTGCTGAAAAAAAAATCATTTTGCAACTTGTTGCATAAATAAGTATTATGTGTCTTCACTCAATTCAGGGTTACTGTATCCGTGACCGTTTTCAGAAAGGCTCCAGCACGTCACAAATTTTTGCTGCAGATCGTCAATTTTTTATGATGTACAGATTTTATTGATATCAACTACACTAAACACTAAGCTTACGAAATAGGACTTCAGGTTTTGTATGAAACATTTGATCGAAATCTCCCTATTTCAAGTTGATTAAACCGAATTCATGAACATCCTTGCAACATCCATGCAAGATTTGTCATTTATTTTATGTGGCCAAATACAATATTTTCACAGATCATCAAAAGTACCGTAAAATCGGGTGTAATTGATCAGAAGGGTGAAATTGATCATCGTATCACACGATTTTATTTATTCGTAATGGAGCACAAATATCAATGTAAGCTACAGTAAATGAACGTTGCTTGTTGTAACTATTTTCGAATTGTGTGTTGTGAAGTTTTTTGCGTTAAAGAATGTTTATTACTATAAAAATAATATAAAATTTCAAAATCATGCACGGTGCAGTATTGACAAACACCTATGAACTTCTGTTTATAAGCAAAGATTTGAACATGGTATAAAACTGAAAGTTTGTGAGGATGCTTGAGATATATCCCTAAACCTGTTTTCATCACAAAAACTCGTATCAATTAGCTCATATGGTTGAATTAATTGAATTTCTGTTAGATATCATTGAATTCCTTAGGAAATTGCATACATTTAGGCGTTTTCCGCGTAATTCTTGAAATTCAACTATTCATTATTTATATAAATATTGCATTGTTAAAAATTTGACAAGCATATTCGGATTCAGGGAGCTCAAATTCATCATATAGAGTTGTTTTGAAAACTCACAATAATGGCATTGACAAGTGATCAATTTCATCCCGAAATGAGATCCTCTGATTTTTTATTTTAGAGATATTTGTTAACACTAAGATGACATTTGTTAGAAAATTTCGGTACATAAGTCGATGAGGCTCACCTTCGTACTTGTTTTCCTGCATTTAGTTGTTTGGCATTGTTAACATTATAGAAAACAGACTAGCAAAACCATGAAAAATGATCAATTTCACCCGAAATCACGGTGCCGTTTTAGTGACGAAAATAAAACAAACTGCGTTGAACCGTATTCTTCAGTATTTAAATACTGATTTCTGTAATAAATTTAGCTCAAAATTAGCTTACAATCTTCTGAACTTGCATGCAAATTGACTGAAATCGATAAATAATGCAGTTTCAACAAACGATATCAAAAAAATCAGGCGTGTTGTAACATTTTCGAAAACAGCATTAGGTTTTGAGATCACAAATTGAGTAAATAGCGGTATTTTGAAGCTTGAGGCAAAAACTTGATCCACAGTGTTGTCTTTTGACAGATACGCGTGGTTTAACTATCACTTGGAGCCTTCGTCAGTGTCATGCGTGGCGTTTGAAAAGTGGATGCGATAGATTTTCATGAAAAATGCTTCAGTATTGAATGGAAAAAGAACTTGTTTAGAAAACATGTAAAAGGATCTCGGTTATTTTCCTCTTAAATATTTCTTGAAACTGATGATTCTTGTATAAGCAAAATTTGTGCGCAATGCAGAATACTTCAATAAAAGAGGATAAGGAAATTTCTTGAAGCAAAGAATTGTGTAATATTTTAGAGGCATAATTTCTGAAAGATGATAACGTTCTGGAAAATGGGTGACAGTGTTTAAAATATCATTAAGATTCTGATTGAACAAATTCAGAGATTCTTGAAAGTCTCCAAATATATTTATGACTATCCTTATCCATAAACAGAACGTAACAGCAAGTAACAATTTAAAACAAAGTCACGCTAACATTACCGCCGAAAGCTAAAAATCCTTTTTTGGCCAACCGAATAGTAGGTAGTGGTAGTGCGCAAACGTCAAACTAGAACAAAAGCCATACGAGTGAGCTGTTGACCAACTATCAAATATTAGAATTGAGCGCTATTTCACTGTACAATGAAAATATTTCGAATGTTACGTCTGCTCATTTCTGGTTTATTTCATATATGTGTAATAAGTTAGAATAATTGGAACCTTCCTTAGCCTAGTGGTAACGTCTGCGTGTACAATGCAAGGGATCTGAGTTCGTTTTCCGGTCGGTTAAGGCCGATTTCGCAAGAAGGAAATTTTATCGACTTTTAAGGGTATCTTCTAGCTTTTCCCACGTTATACACATGCAAAAATGGTCAATTGGCAAGAAAAGCTCTAAATCAATAACTATGGAAGTGCTCATTGAACACTAAGCTGTGAAGCAGGCTTTGTCCCAGCCATTCCAAGAAGAAGAATAAAAAAGTTCGTTAGCCTAAAAAGTATCATTTTCTGTTTTTCATCTGGTTGGGGTTGGACTTAATCAAACTAAGCATCTTCTGGTTCAAGAACTTTGCAATCATAATTTTTCAAATCATCGTAACCATCTTAAAAGCGACGGTACAAATTTTAAAGTTTTTGTATAGACCAAAGACCAGCTGAAAATTCATAAAAATGACCTCGAGGTTTATGGGCAGTCCCCAATGGCAAAGCTACTACGTTTGAACCAAAACATCCCTCCATATATGGCTTTGAAGTTATTGTAGATTTGCGTTAGACTTTAGAAAATCAGTATGATATTTCAAATTTATAATCAAACAGGGTTTGAAGTTATGTCCAGCACTTTTTACACAATTTGTCAAGCCTATCGATAACTTCCGATTTTTGTTCATCAAACCTACCGATAACGCAAAAAAAAAAGCCAACCTGGCCACCCTGAGAGAGGCAAATGGGAATATACGTTCCATAATGTTATGGCCTACATAAAGACAAACAACATAAAAGCCCAGCCTCTGCCTGCTCCGGACATCCCAGCACCGACCGACACGATGATTGCTTGTTAAGATCTCGAACCCATTTGGGAAGGAGGATTTCCGGTCGTCCCAGGCAGCTCCCGGGCACTACTATTGCCGGATCGATTTCAAGGGATCACACGAGCAAGCACTTCAAAACATTCACCCCGCGCTGAAATATTGATTCAATGTTTTTCCTCTCAATTCATTACTTAAATTACTCATTATCCGAAAGCTTCTTCATCTCTTTCTTCGCGTACACAATCCAGCTTCTGTCACTTAATGTGTTTTTGCACTTCCGTTCTGCTCATCAATCTTTTTCCGGGGATTATTCAACCATTAAATTGTCTTCCCACGTCCGCTCGAATCTTCACTTCCTCTCATTTTCTTTCAGCACCAGGCACTTCCAAATCTGTTTTGAAACCATTCACTCACTTGACACTGCTGCAGCTTCCTTCCGGGGAAAAAGACTCTATTTCCCGAGCACTTTCTTCAGCAATCACAACTCACTAGCCACAATCCGTCACACTTCCGATGGGAACTTCACACATCGGACACAAGGCCGCTGTCGAACCTCGGCCAGAATCACAGCACACCAGCCAGCACCAAAAGTTCCCAGGAATCAGCAGCAAACACCAAATCTTCCTCAGCAGAGGGACACACACAGTACAGTACCACCACGGAATGGGGAAAACTCCGACTGCGGATATACCCTATGTGACGTCAGCGCTCCGACTGAAAAGAACTGGGCTTCCAAATTTGCCACAACCCGGAGAATGCGATGAGCCTCCCAAAAGCTATAGCGAATCACGGGGTTGGACTTGCACAATACGGCACAACATTCAGCACAATACAGCATCCAACTTAGACAGCAGCTGCTGCTGCAGCATCCCAACCCAACCCAAGTCTCAGTGGGAGAACACCGGAGAGCAATCCGGGCTTGAGCTTCTCTCAGCTGACGATGACTACGACTACGGGGGCCATATTCAAGGGGCTTTCGGAACGTTCCCTCCGGAAAGAAACACGTTGGCTGGAAGGACCCTTGTTGTGCTCAAGCTCTGCCTGGGGTTTTGTGTTGGCGAAGCACGTTTGGTTCACATGCTTCTCACACCTATACCAGAGAAAAACGGGAGATAACGACAGGAAATAGGGGTAGAGGAGCTTTCTCTCAGCATCCCTGTCGACACGCGGGAGGTGTTTGTGAAAGTGCGATGCGTTAAGGGTATGCGATGTTTTGCAAATTGAGTAATTTGAAATAAACAGTGATATGTGAAAACATTACATGTTTCTCATTCCGGACGTTTCCTCATTTTTGCTTCATATTTTTCAGAGACTTTGATTCTAATTCCGGAGATCTAATCATCTTCTTCTTCTTCATATTGGCATTACGTCCTCACTGGGACAGAGCCTGATTCTCAGCTTAGTGTTCAATGAACACTTCCACAGTTATTGACTGAGAGCTTACTATGCCAATGACCATTTTTGCATGCGTATATCGTGTGGCAGGTACGATGATACTCTATGCCCTGGGAAGTCGAGAAACATTCCATCCCTCAGCTTGGTCTTGCTGAATAGCTGCGCGCTTACCACTACGGCTATCTGGGCCCTAGTTTGCATAGATGTCTATGAAAAATACTCACTAAAACGAGTCTCCTAAGTTGCAACCCTTTGAGCAGCAAATATTGAAACATTTCATATGAAAAGTTTCGCATACAAAGTCGAGTGCTCTAAATTTAAAGCTGTTCGGAATTTGAATGAGAATATAGTCGAAGTATGTCATAAGGACATACCAAGGGACTGTTGTAAAAGTAAAAATTCTTTAGTAAAATTTTACTAAAAGTTTCAAAAGTCATCACAGTTTTTTCACAGTGCTGTCAGCAATTGCCCAAAAGCTTCCAGCAGTACAAAATGTTAGACAGTTTTCCTCCACATAGAAAAAACAATAGCCTCATATATTAAAATTGGTACAATTGGCTTTGTAGGAGGAGACTAAGGAGCCCACTGGAATCCCTGAGAACACTGAAGAATCTCTTGGGTAGTCTTGTAAATCCTTTGGATATTATTGGGAACACTTTGTTAACCATTAGTAATCGTTTGGAAACTTCTGCTAACCTTTTGGGAATCAATTGGAAAATGCCCTGAGAAGCTCCCCCTCCCCAACATTTTTTTTTATATTCAGCATTGTTTATGACGAAACGAACATAAACAATGCTGGAAATTGTGTGTATCGTTTCGATTCGTATTGCATATCGCATACCCTTCGGAACATCTTCCAATAGTGATGAGCTTTCGTTGGGTGTTGAGAGCGAGAGCTTTCAGGATGGGATGCTGCGAACCAGAACAGACGCGGTGTGGGTAAGGCGCACGTTTTTCGAAATTGAGATAGGCTTCGCGGACAACAGAGAAAATGATGCTCTGAGTCTAGTGAGCAAGAGGCAGATTGCTCCCCCTGGGTTGAACACTGACAGCAAAATACAGGAACTGTCACGTGGATACGGTTTTATTCGAGTGGTTCATGAAACATATAATATAAGCATCAATTTATCACTCTTTCATTTTTCACCTGTGTAAAGGCTAGAGGGAACGAAATGAACAATATAGAAAAATGTTTCATGGGCTCTGAATTTACCCATAATAAAGAGACAATCAATCAACCATGAACTCTACATGACACATTTTTTACATGTATACAATATAAATGGTGTTAAAATAACTGACTAATCACGAGTTGAAAAGACTGCAACTATGTTGCTTCCTGTGTTTGTCAAAACTATTTTTCTTGCGATTGTATCTTAAAACACATCATTTGGGATAAACGATTGTGAGAATACTTGTTTTGTTGTTTGTTTTGTATCTCTTTAATGATAATATGAGTCACTGGTTGAAAAACTTAACAACCATTTTTAATTAAGCAAACGGTAAGTTGGGTGGTATATTACTGGTTCTTGCGTTCGTGTACATGCAGATATAAAATTAAGCCCGTTTGTGGTACTTAGCCTCTTTTCCAGTAACTCCAATCCCTACTTAACTGCGATGCCGCCTGGGGTACGAGTAACCCTAGGAAAGATCGGCTAACCAACACCGGTGGGACCTTGGTTGTAGGCTGACAGGGAAGTGGGACTTCTCTCTACGTAGGGTAAATGTAAAATCGCACCGACACAACTAGCATGGGACCAGGCATCGAAGATGGACTAACGATTGCAAACTTGGATAATGGAACTGTAAGTCTCTCAATTTCTTGAGAAGGTACCGTAATTCGGGGGCAAATTGATCATTGGGGTGAATTTGATCAGTTCGGTACCAACAAACATTTCCTTCCAAGGATGCTGAAGGTTTCATTGACACAACAGACATTCCATGTTTTCTAGATTATAGATGTTTTATGATGATTTTGAACTATTTCTTTTTTACAGTTTTGCATAGAAATATTCACAGTTTTTGAAGGTGCAAGCAATACAGTTGGAAATGTCTGTGCCAAACAATCCACTGGTGCAATGCCTACATGTTAACTTTGAGTGTTTAAAATGATGTGTAAGCTTAAGTATGAACTACTGCACTTAATTTTGATATCATACAGCATAGAATATATAGTTTTTTGCTCATAAAACCGTTCAATCTCGAATAATATGCACATTTTTAGGGAAATTGCCTACATTTAGGCGTATTAGGCAGGATTTCAATGTTTAATTTTGCAATAAACTGATCAAATACTCGAGTTGTAAGAATTTTGACAACATTTTCAGATTCAGAAGATCCAAATTTAGTAGACAGGGAAATTTTTAATTCTAAAATCTGTTCTGTGATATGGTGATCAATTTCGCCCCAATGTGTCATTTTAAACTTTTGATATTAAAACTATTTTTATGATATGTTTAATATTATTTAATGAAAAATCAATTTCATAAACTGATAAAGATCAATGGTTTTGTCGAAATTTATTTGACAATATTTGAAGTCTGAAGGATTATACAACAAAAAGTTTTAAAATAGTGATCAATTTACCCCCGGATTACGGTATGCAAATTCGACATCGTAGCGCTGTATGAAGTTTACTGGAAAGGTTCGACAGTTCATCCGTATAAGGATGGTTCTAACATCTATCATAGATGCGGCACGAGCTATGCACAGCTTTTATCATGATGGGCAAAACCTCTGCATTTTGCGTGGTTGGGAGGAGGCCAATCGACAATCGAATGTACTGTTTGAGGATCAAAGGCTGTTTATTCAATATAATCGAGGTGTACAGCCCTCATCTTGCAAGTGACGATAACGATGACGCGCAGCAGGAACGTGATTACGACAGCTGCCCTAGCCATGACCTCAAAATCTTTATTGGAGATCTCAACGCTCAGGTTGGCCAGGAGTAGCAATTCAGACTGATTATAGAGAAGTTCAACGCTCACTAGCTTACAAACGAAAACTGCCTGAGACTCAAAAAACATACCCATACGTAGTACCTAATTCCAGCACAGACTCCCATATCAATAAACCTGGAGAGCATTCCAACAGACTGAATTACAAATCGACCACGTTTTGATTGATGGAAGACACTACTCGGATATTACCGACGTCAGAACCTATCGCGGAGCAAACATTGATTTGGACCACACTCTTGTGATGGTTAAAGTGCGCCAAAGACTTTCCGTTGTGAACAACATTTGGTACCGACGCCCGCCACGGCACAATCGGAAACGACTCAAGCTACCCGAAGTCGCAACTGACTATGTGCAAAGCCTTGAAGCAGCGTTACCGGATAAGGGAGAGCTCACCGAAGCCCCTCATGAGGACTGCTGGAGGTTTGTCAAAGCAGCCATTATTAATACAGTGCCACATGCTTCGTGGAATCAAATCGATGGAACGGTTGGTTGTACGATGGGTGTCAGTCGGTTTTGGACAAGAAGAATGCAGCACAGGCGATGATGCTACAGCAAGGTACACGTCAAAAAATTTGGAACGAAACAAACGACGGCGGAGACAGCAAACCCATCTATTCATGGAACAGCTGTATTGTTCTTAAGAAACGCGTAAATTCTACAGGAAACTCAATGGATCCTCAATGGACAAACTCAAAGACTTTGTGTCGCGAGCCGAAATATAAATAGGATAATGATGGAGATAAGGGCGGTTCAAAATTTGAAAATGTTTGAGAAACCAATCTCCCATATGTTCCTTACCATCCTGACTATAAAAATAGTGTTCGGTGAAATTTTCAGCTTTCTAGGTAGTGATTTGGAGGTTGCCCAAAGTCAAAGTAGGTTTATATGGAAATTACTGTGGAGAAATTTTGATACATGTTTCAAACACGCTAGTGTTGGTATATAAGTACAAACTTATTATCCCACAGTGAAAACTCATTCTATTTATATGGTAAGGATGGAGACTAAATTGTCAAACATTTTTAAAATTTGAATCGCCCTAATGGACATGTCTTGACGGACGAACGTGAGTTGATTGAAAGGTGGAAGCAGCACTACGATGAACACCTAAATGGCTTAGAGGCGGAAGACCAAGACAACAAAATGAATGGCTTCCGTCACATGGTAACGCCGGATAACAACTGCAGCAAAGAATTGCGGAAGTCGTGCTTACTACGGACTCCACAAGACCTTGCGGTCTGGTAAACTTCATTTCCGCACTAAGTATTCCATGTAGTAGATGTTAATAAGACCGGTAGTCCTCTACGCGTATGAAAAGTGGACAATGCTCGAAGAGGACCTACAAGCGCTAGCTTAGGAGATCTTCAGTGGAGTATGTGAAAACGTAATATGAAGGAGAAGAATGAACCACGAGCATACGTAACTCTACGGTGAAACAGTATCCAGATAGCCACCTATGCCGATTGGCGTTGAACGTTGTGAGAATGCCGGACCACAATCCTGCAAAAATGATGTTCACCTCGAATCCGGCCGTTACAACACGAAGAGGGGGGTAACGAACTGGGTGGTTCAACCAAGTGGAGCAGGATCTTGTTAGTGTGGGACAATCGACAAACTGAAGGCAAGCACCATGTAACGAGTTTGTTAACGTAACATTGTGGGGTAGTGTCTTGAAGGACGTTAGCGACATCAAAACTAAAACTTTATAAAACAAGTTGATCATCATTAAAACTAAAGATTAAGATTTTTTGAGAATAAATAAACTGTCGTATTTTGCACAAAATTCACATGCCGCGTAATGTAACCGTGTGGAAAACAGTACTTTTGCGTTTCATTGCAGACAGATCTGTATGTATCTGTATGTTAATTTCGGTTATGACAATGCACATATAATAAGGTTCAGTGGAATAAGTGGTTCATTTCGTTATATAAACTAAAATAAAATGAATTTTGAGTTCTCAAACATTTTGTGTTATAGTTTCAAATCATATTAAGGATTTAGTAGATGATCAGTTTTCAAAGCGTAAAGACGTTTTTTGTTTAACCGCTGCACTGAGAATCAGCTATTGTTTGTGAATCCGCTTTGTTTCTGGCTACGTTCTAAGCCGTATCTGGCTAACCGGTAAAAAGCCAAAGGAAGAATGTCGAATGGAGTAGTTAAAAACACGCTGGTATTTCAGTTCCCAGAAACCGCTGCAGGACCCACCCTGGTGGAGATTGCTCGCTTTGTGAAAGCTTTCGATGCCGATAAGAAAACCATGGAGTCAAGCTACAAAATCTCTGATGAGCGGGTTGTCTGCATCAAGTTCAAATCAGAAGCAGCGATGAAAGAGGCTCTTCTACAGAATACGGATCTACACACGTTCCGGTATTCCAACGGAACAACTGTGGAAATACGAATGACGGTTGCAGGAGGATGCATTCGTTACGTGAGGGTCTTCGATTTGCCGCCCGAGATATCAGACCTGGAAGTTTCGCTTGTTTTTGGGAAATATGGCACAATCAAACGCATGGTCAGAGAGAGATTCCCAGCGGAGCTGGAGTTGGATCTTTTCACCGGAGTCCGAGGGATATACATGGATATCAAAAAAGAAATACCGTCAACTTTGTTCGTCGCTAATCGCAGAGCAAGGCTGTACTACGAGGGACTAAAACAACGGTGCTTTTTGTGCAAGGAGGAGGGGCATCTCAAAGCAGATTGTCCGCAAAACAAACGACGCCTTCCAGAAGGTGCAGCCCCTGGGGTGGTAATACCACATAGCGAAAAATCGATAACCAGCAAAAACACATATGCCGATGCTGTGATTGGAGCCGCAACATCATCCAGAGTACACGAACAGCTACAGACGTCAATGGTGACACTAGTTTCGTCAAGGGATGGCAGCATGCGGCAGAAGCAGATAGAAGGAAATTCCATCGTTGAGGTGGCTGCAGACCGGCAGTCCGATGTTGCTTCCAAAGCAGATTCCGAGGAGGACACGTCAGACGAAATTACGGCCGAGGAGAAGGAGCGCTCTAATAAACGACCTCTCACAGCGAGCAGCAAATCTGGCTCCGATGATGGCGGCGACAGTTTCGTGACCGTTGAAAAAACCAGGAAATCTCGACTTCGCAACCTTGTCAGCCTGCTCAAGTTTGAAGATCTTGGATCCAAAAAGCGAGAGTATACTTTTTTGAGGCTCAACTCCGCTTCACGTTTGGATAGGTTCTATGGTAATAAAGATCTCTTACGTCGCCAGAGAGACTACATCACGACACCAGTTCCATTTTCTGACCATCACGCAGTAGTTCTCAAATTTGAAATTAGCCCTCCAAACGTTCCTATGGCTATGGGTAGAGGTCATTGGAAAATAAACAGCTCCCTGTTAGCAGATGACGAGATTTCCGAGAATTTCGCTAGAATTTTCGCTAGTCTAAAGCAACGTCGTAAGCATGAGATGAATTTTTCTGAATGGTGGTCGTACGACTTTAAGAACAAAGTAAGAAGTTTCTATAAGTCGGAAGCATTTAAATTTAACCGATCCAATGCAATAAAGAAAGAATGTTACTACAAACAACTTAGTGATTTGATGCACCAACAGTCAGATGGGTTAAACGTACAGGAAAAGATGAGTAGCGTCAAGTCAGCGATCGTCGGACTCGAGGAACAACGTTTGTCAAGTCTACGCACCAAGCTTCAGCCGTCAACCATGCTAGAGAGTGAGAAACTAAGCATATTTCAAGTGTCACGAATTATGAAACGTGGTTTCAACACTCCACAGCTGGAAATAGAAACTTCAGAAGGCTATACTACCAAGCAGGCTGTGTATAATCATTAACAGAAGCAATTCTCCGAACCGCAAGTCCACCAAAGATCAACCTACGCAGCAATGAACCACGTGCACAAAATGCTACCACAGAATCTGGGAAACAACTTAGTTGCGCCAATTGGAGAGCAAGAGCTTCTTGCGACGATTCGGAATGCTACGAGGAAGAAGGCTCCAGGCCCTGATGGGCTTACATACGAATTTTATGAAAAACATTTTGAGCTTCTAAAAGAGGATCTATTGAAACTCTTCAACGGATTTCTCGACGGATCTCTTGCTATGCAAGAAAACTTTTCCAGTGGCATCATCGTGTTGATTTTCAAGTCCGGTAACAAAAAAGATCTGCAAAACTATCGACCAATAAGCCTACTAAATACAGACTACAAAATTCTGGCGAAAATATGCGCAAACAGACTCAAAACCTGTATGGAGTTTCTAATCGCAGAAGGGCAAACAGCAGGGCTTGAGGGAAGGTCCTGTAACCAAAATTTGGATAAATTAAGGACGGTAGTTGTACGCACACAACAAAGTAAGCGAATACAATTTGCTTTACTTAGCTTGGACTTGCAGAAAGCGTTCGACGCTGTGAATCACAATAGGCTTTGGGAAACACTGGCGAAATTTCATCTTCCTGGGCAGTTTGTCAATTTCGTGAAAACACTGTATGCTAACGCGTCATCACAAGTAATGGTGAACGGTGGCCTGACTTCATCATTCCGAATTCATCGGTCAGTTCGTCAAGGTTGTCCGCTATCCATGCTGATGTTTTCGCTCTACGTGGAACCGCTGATCCGGCAACTCTACGATTCAACTATAGGACTAATGATAGATGGAAAATTCTATAAAATAATGGCATATGCGGATGACTTAACACTAATAATCAGAAACAATGAAGAATTTGACCTAGTCATGTCAATAATGTCCGACTTTGCCTTACAAGCAGGAATACAAATTAATTTTAGAAAATCTGGATTTATTAGATTCAATAATTGTTCACTAGGCCCACAAATGTTGCCCGAAAAACAGGAAATTAAAGTTCTTGGTATGAAAATAAGAAAAAAAATGGAAGGACATGATAAAGGTTAACTTTGATGCACTCCTTAAGGCCTTTACAGCTGCTTGTCAAATCCATAGTGCAAGAAATCTATGTTTGCTTGAAAGAATAATCATTCTGAACACGTACCTACTATCGAAACTGTGGTATGTTTCGCATGTGCTACCGCTAAATAACTCGCACATAGCAGAAATAAAGAAAAGGACAGGCTATTTTTTGTGGAACACGTACTTCTTTAGAGTAAATAGGAATCAATTATACCTCGAGTACTGCAAAGGGGGGCTTAAGCTAATCGACCCTGAAAGTCAGTGTAAGGCTTTATTTATGAGAAATCTTTTGTTTGACGGTAGTACAAAAGTATACCATTTTCTTTTAAAACAAAGTAACTTAAGGAGTTTATCTATGAACGCTAAAAAATGGATTGAAGAGGCGAGGAAGCTTGAAAATCATACATGTGTTGAAAATAATAAGACATTATACAACTATTTCATAAATGAAATGAAAATACAACCAAATGTGCAGGAAAAGTTTCCACATTTTTGGTGGGATTGTATATGGCAAAACATTAATCATTCCTTTCTAAGTTTGAGTACAAGATCGATCCTTTACCTCATTTTCAACGATGTAATACCAAACAAAGCAAAAATGTACATTTATACCGATAAAGTGGACCATAACCTCTGTGAAATTTGTCACAAACCCGATACAAATATCCATCGAATCAAAGAGTGTCACCAATCAGGAATTATATGGAATTGGATTACAGATATAATTGAAAAAAGACTTAAACTAAAATTAAGATCGCCAGAAGAAATATTATATAATGGTATAACCAAGAAAAATTATTTAAAAAAAGCTGCACTATACTTAGTAGCTGAAGCAATGGCCTACAATATTATACATTACAAGAAGCCAAGTCTCTTTTCTTTCAAAAAACTCATACGAGAAGCTAGATGGAATAATAAGAATGTATTTAGGGCAGTATTTAAATCTTGTCTTAACATCTGTTAGACAATAACAACTGTTAAGATTTACAAACCTTTGATGTCTAATTATTACCATATATGTATAGTTATGCGACACATAAAAGAGTTGTAGTTAGTATTTTTATAAATGAACAGTAAATCAAAACTTTTAGAAAAAAAAAAAAAAAGGATTTATCACCACTACCAAAATACACTCTGTGCACACACACACTACCACAGTCAAATTCTTGAAACGTCAAAATCGTTCTCGTGAAAAGTTGATTTCAGTATTTGCCGTATTTGCATTACCGGTTGTGAATCGTTCAGACCATAATTATTAACAACAATTTATATTCACAGATTAGTTATACACTCCATTCAATTAGATTGATATGAAATATTATGGCTGTGGATGGTGAAAGTGGAAAATAAGCAGTGTACTATGCTTTCCCACAGTTTTGCAACTGGTGGAGCAAGTGGATCATAATTTTTCTTTCGCAATTTAACCTTTGTTAACTACCTATCTTCTGTTGGAAAGTTTGATATTATTTCGAACATAATATCAATGCCAAGATTAATGCATACATTATTCCTTTCTCATTTTTAGTAGAATTGGCCCGTTCCTACGTGAAAAAAAAAACAAGCGGTATTCTCAGTGTTCTTTGGAAACCGCGATTCGAACCGTAAAAAGTGAACGGATGACCTTGTCCAGGGCCGCCAGGGGCTACGGCATTCCAAGATCAACACTGCAGAAGCGAGTCAATGGGCAACGAGACGTGAAAAGTACTACGAGAGGAAGATGTACAGCTTTACAATTTGGTGTAGAAACCCGGATGGCCGAATGCGTAAAGACAATGGAAAGGTGGGGTTTCAGTTTGTCTAAGCGAGAAATCTCACTTGCTGTCGCACGGTACTTCAAGGAAAAATATAACCCGAATCCGTTCACAGACTCGATTCCGGGAAACGATTACATTCGAAACTTCGAAAAACGCCTCGGATTATCTCAGTAGAAACCCCAAGCTGTCGAGGTCGCTCTGAAGAGGAGTGTGAACCCATTCGTTAGGGATAACCGTTTTGAGCATCTGAGAAAAATCACTGCAGGATTGTCGCCAGGTTGTATTTACAACGTGGACGAGACAAATTTTTGTCATGATCCAACACGTGTTAAAGGGATTGGTGAAAAGGGTAAAGCTATGTAACAGCAGGATCAGCGAAAGAGAATATTGCTGTTCTCATGGGAGCAAATGCAGTTGTAGCAAAACTACCTTCATTGATCGTTTTTAGAGGAAATAACGTCTGGACCAGTTGGGTGGCACCTCAAGACGAGGATTCGCTGGAACAGGTTACACAGACACAAATAATGGACGGATGGATACCGATACTTTCACCAACTACTTTTGCCAGCAATTTCTAAGATGGATTCCGAAACAGCGCCCTGTTGTCTTAATTTATGTCGGACATTGCTCGAATGTAAGTCTCGAGCTTGTTGAAAAAGCTGTACAGGAGCAAGTAGTGATTTTGAAACTACCTCGTCACACAAGCCATCTACTACAAGCAATTACCTGACGGTTTTCAAACCCCTGAAGCAAAGGTTCGACGAACTATTGATTGCTTGGTAGCGCAAAAAATACGGTGTGAGAACATCAAAAGCGGTGTTTTCCATATTAATTCCAGAGGCCTGGTGTCAACTAGATAAAACTAACATCATCAGCGGTTTTAAAAAAGCAGGTATTGTCCCCTTCTCTGACAAGGTCATTGTAGACGAGAAATATGATCCTGAAGCACTGGAAAGATTTCGTAGTGCACCAACATCCAGTGTCAGTCAATCATCACAATCACTAAATGTGCAGGTCGATAATTCTTAAGTTGGTGAGTCGTTTGAGAAAAATCTTTTGCAACACGTCAAGCGGAACACGGTCACCACGAAGGCGAAACGCAGGAAGATTTGTTCGGGAGCTGAAATATTTACACCATCTGATGATGTTAAAACTCAAAATGCAAAAAAAAAACAACCAAGGCAAGCAAATGAAATTGAAACGAATTGGTTTTGTTACCTATTTGTTATTTTTTGTTTATTTTCTTTCACAAAAACAAAAATAAACAAAGAAATACCTATGTCCCAAACCAGGAGAATAACAATGGAGTGTGTATTAACTTTTTTAGCAACGCCACTCCAACGAAATTACCTATAACCCTGAATCGAAACGGCTGTTACGGTTGTCCCCGTTTCTTCTTTCATTGAATTGAATTTTTGTTATCTATTAGGTTTATTCATGCGTGAATAACCTAATCGTCATGATTCTATCAATTGTGTTAAAAATATATATTACTAACAATAATATTAATACTGACAAGAAAATAGCTGAATAAATTTAGGTATTTCCAGGATGCTTTTCAATATTGGCTGTGCAAGCGCTTAGATTAGATTACATTAGATCAGATTAGATTTTCTTTCACAAAAACAATGAATTCGTTCAATAAGAAATTATTCTGTTTGAAGGAATGACATTTCTATATAAAATATATAAAATACTGAACATTCCAGTTATTCAATGCGGCCTTGAAACCAGAATGTTTAAAGAGGTATACCAAAAGCAGTTTTATTTAGCTTACACGCGGTAAAATGTAGAATGGCATCTTATGGCAGCACATGAATATTGGATTACCAAATATTGAAAGAAGTGGATATTGTTCAGCCTATAAAATACGTCAGGGTACGTTGCGCTAGTCACGTTTAGCTCAGGGCCGAGCGCAGTGTTGAAGAAATATTCATTTGGCGAAGATTTATCGTAGTGAATTGTGACCCATGTAGTGTCAAATAAGTAAAACTCCTAAGGCTAATGTGAATCGTGAACCTAAAACATTACACGTTCAGAAGAACATTTCCTTAAACTTCCACCAGGGGCTGAACGCCTTTTGGTCAATAATAAAATAAGATGAGCACTCGATACTGAAGAAGACTGTAAGTCGCAGATGAAACAGGCCTATCTGTTACAAAATAAAAAAAAACATATTTAAGTTTCACGATGTTTGCTCGCCTTACAAGTGTTTTTCAGATTTTCTTCATTTTGCAAAAGTGAATTGAAGTTTAAAATTCAATTAAGGTACCGTGGGGTAAGTGGATACAGAAAAATCAATAGTTAGCTTCATTGTTATGTACAGCTAACGTGAATAATGTAACTCAAACTTTTTTCTGTGGATAACAAATAAGGGACTATAATACTTCAAATCGTCATTTATTCCGATTTTTCTGATTATTATGTATTGAGTATGGGAGACTTAAAAATTTGCGCCAAATGATCCACTTGTCCCACCATGGTGGGGTAAGTGGATCACCATTAAAAAAAATCTGTTCTCGAAACAAATGTAGTGTGATTATGTTTAATAAGAATCATATAACCCTCGTTTTTGTTATTAGTGCTAGTAATGTTACATTTTAATACTTTAAAATTTAAAAGTATCTTTATTTAATCAAAATATAATAAAAAGTAAGTATATATTAGTTCATACTAATTTGAATAAAAAATGATACATTGTAGTTAGTGGGCTTCGTGGCCGTGCGGTTAGTGTTACCAAGCATTTAGCCACATCGTGTCAAGGAGTGTGGGTTCGATTCCCGCTTCAGTCCGGAAAACTTTTCGTCAGGAACGTTTTCCGATTGTGCCACTGGGCGTTGCATGCTAGTCCGTTGTCTAGTGTGGTGCTTCCTTCAAAGTACATAACCGTCCACTGGAAGCATTAACGTGTAGGTGTCTTTTTTTTAAAAAAAGTAGAAAAATTTGGAGAAAATTCATCTATTTATACGCATAAGTTATACAGAAGTATTGTAAGATAATTCCTAACGATATTTTCGAAAAACACTCTTGGTTTAAAAATATTAGTTACATTTACTTTTGAATAACAAACTGAAATCGTTCTATTTTATTTATGAATATATGTGTATCATCTGTCTAGAACAATTTATATGGTCAAATAAGGTACGATATTATGCTTTCGATTGGAAAATTAGTATATTTTGCTCTTTTACAACTCAACTTAGATAAACTACGTAAAGTTTCGTGTGAATTTTGAAATTATTATTGTTATTATATTTGTTTATACCAGAAAGGTTAAAAAAACTTTTAGGTGGATTAATTCAAATTTTCTATGGTCAATTTGACAAATTCAAGCTGGGAATGGAACAAAATAAAGAAAACAACATTTGCGGATATTGAAGCTTATTAAAATTCTCGTAAGCAGTCTGCCAATAAATGATAATTATTCTTGATCCACCACCCCATTAAAATGTAGGGGTATGTGTACCATGTCCAATATATTTGTATTTATTTATAAAAATGACATATTTTTCATTGTATTAGAACTGGAATGCTCACCATGTGTCGAAAAAAATAATAGAATTCGTTTTTAGACAGAGATGGATTTTTGATTGATGGAAAACAATTTTCAAATTGATTACTTTTTGCAGCTAACAAGTTTGCTTGTGTTAGTGTATGTGTAGTACCAGTTTTGCAATAGTATCAGTGTGGGCGTAATAATATAACCTAAAACGAAGCAATGGTGCGAAAACATTCAATATATTCAAGTATTTATGCTTTATATTGACAAATGATCCACTTACCCCACTGATACACTTCCCCCACTGTACCTTAGTTTTTTAATATACTTCAATAATTCTTTCAAAGTGAAAGTGTAGCGTTTTCGTTTTTTCATCTCATTAAAGATCCAAAACAATTCATCGAAGTTTGCAGAAATGTTGAACAAACGAAAGAAAGAGCAGGAAAAGAGAATGCTTCTTACATTTAGAAAAAAGCTCAATTCATAGCGCGCAAGATTTGAAATATAGTGCATCGTTAAAAAAAAATCTGTTAAGAACCATTTAAACCGTCTCTTTTGTTTCAATCCCTTATAGCAGTGAACAATGGAGAGCGGTGTACTTCAAAATATAAGTTTTGTTTTATTTAGAAAAAAAATTTGCCTCTCGGTGGAAACTGAAACAAGTTCATTATACATTTTTCAAGTATGGTTATCACATGAGTTAGCACCACTTAAAGTAGCGTAAAGTAAATTTCTGCGTATGAATTATTTCGAATGAAAAAAATCACTTCTAATATCTTATGATATAACAATAATCTAGTTGTCGGCTATAAACGTCTGTCATTCATAGCGAAAGTTATTGTTGTTTGAGCTGAAAATTGCTCGTTTTGGGATTCATTCCAATTTAGTTTGGCAATTCTAAGCATGTAGTTTCAAACACATGTTAAATTACCAACATAAAACAATTTCTCAATAGAGCAAATACATTATTATCCATTTCACGAACACCGGCTAAGTTATAGTACAGCAACAGCAGTGTCTTGCACGACCACTTCCGATCTAGCTTTGGACTAAATTGTGTAATATCAAATTTGTAGTGAAAAAAGAGTCTAACATGCATTATATGGCCTATTTTAAAATTATACCACAAACAAGTTTCGGCCCGAGTCGGATCTTTAAAGTCAGTGCATTTTTGGTCGTTACTAAAACAGATCGTGTATCTTTCATCGACGTTCCTGCAAGTTTAATAGTTCAACACTTCTGATCAATGCCACTCGAATTCTCAAAACAAAAGCAAAGCGCTGAAGGAACTCACGCTAATTAAAATATCAGTAACGATCATCACACGTCAACTTCCCCTGTAGGCTCATATTCACTGAAATTATGGACTACAAATACCATTTCTATGCCATACGCTATGGGAATTTATCAGTGCATACAACAGCATCTAAAATTTTAAAGATTATTTTTCTACTTTCCATTGTTTTCTTTAGCTTTCAAAGTACCTAAATATTCTGAGAAAACCAAGAAAACAAATTTGAAAAATGTTTGTTTATTATCATCGAATCAACAATTGCCATAGGTACCAAAAGCATTCTTAGATTGACAAACCAAGGATTTTCAACTCTTCGAGCTATTTCATTGTCAGTTTACGCAATGCTATGAAATATTTTGGAAAGTCAATTTTCGCAGCGGCTTACGTCATTAAGTGAATCCCCCTAATGTTATGACCAGTCAAACCGGATTCAGTGTAAGATATAATAGACTAACAGTTATAGCAAAATAGGCTTATGATTTCTACATAATTTACCATAACTAAGACATTTAGTTAGGAATTAGTCGTAGAGTGCTCTGCTTCTTTTTTAAGTAGGTGTTCGATTAATCATTCCTTCCCATTTCTCAGCATTCGCAAGGACGTGGCCAGAGCAGCTATCATCTGTTGAAGGATGCGTCAATCTTGTCTAAGAGTCAAGGGTTAGCCCCAAATCATTGACTTTGGTAACGGACGGGAAGGAGGCAACCCTTATACAACGGTTTAGGACTGTACCACCTACGAATTTGTGCAAATTTCTTAATGCTAAGGCTAATTCTAAATTATGACAGAAAAAAATCGTCGAATTGAGTTTTTCTCCCATTTACATTTAAGCCCAAAACCAAATGTCAAACCGAAAACTGCAGACAGCACTGACCCTCCTTCTTGCAGCATCCAACTCCATGAGATGTGCTGAATATCTGAAACGAGTTCCATTTCTCCACTGTTCCTCTCTAGGGTGAAGGTCTCTCCCTCTCGAAACACAGCCCATTCCAGGAACGCGTGATGTACTTTTGCCTCTCGGTTTATTTTGCTCGCTCGAAATGAGGTCAACCCCCGCGCACACACACTCACACAGGTGCCCTAACTGCCAAGCTGAACAAACACCACCACAACCAAAACGACGAGCGGTGTATAATGGCAAAAGGACAATCATCTGTCGAGGGATCATAGCCGTGGAGCATCAGACGTCTGGTGCAAGGGCGAAAGGTGGGCAGACAGACGAAGATAGGAAAAGCTTAGAACCCATGTGAGCACTAGTAGTGTAGGTATTTCTTGTTCTAGGCTTATAGCTTCGCAGGCGAGGTGAAATGACTTTCTTTGTCAAACGTGATTCTGGGTGTGAATGCAGCCAAACCCCTCGGAGCTGCTCAGTTACCGAAGGTCACGAGATAGAAACTTGAGATATGAATTTTCTCATCGTTGGTACTTGTATATGAGTGGTTCAAATTACCTGACAACGTTATAGAACACTCACCTGAAACGAGAAAAATAGGAATGTGAATTAGTAATGCTTAGTTTAATGCATAGGCATAAAGAACATTGCGTCTCCATGAAAAATCATCCCACAATACCTATTCACCTAGATATGGCGAACGCAATAAATCCATAAATAGGCGCATTCATCTTGGTGACACATATCCAAGCCCCCCACCCTCAACGCCCTTCATCACTCAAACAATCAGCCATCAATCTACGGCTACGGCACGACAGGCTTCGACGAAAGGTGGACAACATTCCACAACATGTATTGAGTTGGGTGGTAAGCTTCAGCTGCCATTGCAGGACCCACCTCACTCGCAAAACGAAAAGCCACCCCCAAAATGAACCAAAACAAACGAACGAACTCACGCCGTCAAATGAGAGCTTTGCCAATGTTCATGGCGTCGTCCTTTGCCAGTGTCAAGTGTGAGTGAACGTCGAGATGGTCTAGGGCGCATGTCTCGAAAGTGTCCATCGCTGCATGGTGTAGGTTACGTACGACGGTTTCAGTTGAGAAGTTCAGCGACAGTGACAGCGAGAATACATTAAACTTGAAAAATGGCAGAGCTTTCGCAAGGAACGATGCGAAAAGGGTCCTGGCTAGTGGGATGAGCACCACGTGCTGGTGTGGAGCTCAGGGGACCATGAACTGCATTGAGAAAGGTACGGGAAACGGCACATGAACTCAAAGCAGTTGATGGGGGAGTAACATTAGTATGTGATGTATATAGATTTAGGAAACTTGATGTCGAGTTTCCAATGTTTGCTGTTAGGTGGCAGTGTTGTAGATTGATTTACAACCAAAAGCTTACTAGCTTACATCCAATGCTCAGTAGAGCGGTACCGAAAGTTTGAATGGTTTTGAATCTTGTCAAATAGCTCAATGGCTCAATGGACATGAAATGATTGGTTGAACGATAAAAATTTTGCAAAAAAATGTTGTCTCTATTCTATACAATTTATTATACAGAGATATCCGATTGACCAACTAAAGGTAACATAAGTTCTATAGACGTTATTTATTTTTCCTCGCTAATCGAATTTGTATTTATTAATCCGTATCCGCCCAGCAAATGGAAAAAAGTTCGAACTGCTACCATTCCAGAAAATTGTGCCTTATATTTAGCTAATAACTGAGTCACATTGAGTAAACATGATTCAAATTTTCTTGTTAATCCACTTCTACCAAACAAATTAGTATACTAGGCCTCGGTTTTATAGATTCATCATGGATTCTCCGTGGAACCGATTCCAAATAGATTATCTTCCAAACTGTCAAATTTGAGTGAAAATCATCGTTGCGAAAACCCAGCTCAGACCTGATCGGACGAGCTTATTGTTAGGGTATTCACACTTAGAAATAGAAGAATAGTTGACAATATTCTTTAAGTTCGATATTTCCCAATTTGCAAAAAAAAAACGATTCTCACCGGGAAGATGATATTTTCAAGAAAATTTCCAAATATCCTCCAAATGTTAATTAATTTTATAAATCTAAAAAAATACTACTAAACAAAATACTGATTCATATTTTAAACGCGAATGGATGTTCACAAGTCTTTCTTATAAGTCTCATTATGGGTCATTAGACTGATGCAAATTTAGAAGTTTTTGCTCCCCTATGCTTAAACGATGTTAATTATGGTAAAAATGATCCTCCCAAAATTTGAAGTGATTCAGATGAAATTTGGTTGTGCACACGCTATTTGAAGTTTATATGGAAATTACTATGGGAAAGGCAAACATTTTGTGTTCAGTCCTCTAACTGCTTAATTATAATCTATGGAAAAGTGAACACACGCATCTCACGTGAAAACTTCCCAGCTACAACTTTGCCGAAGACCACATTTCGATGGGACGTAGGGATAATTTGTTATTATTGATAACAAAGTCTCAATCATGCTGAGATGATCATTCAATTACATTCAGAGCAACACTGCTTTTTTGCTGTAGAACATAGTAGCCTGCATTACTTTGATCTATTCTTCCCGCCAGGAGCACTACTGTTGCCTGCCGAACAGTTGGTGAAGCATGCTACATGCAAACCAACTTTATGATGATGAATAACAATTTATCCTGACGTCCAATCAAAAAGTGGTCTTCGGCAAAGTTGTAGCTAGGAGGATTTCACATAAGAAGAATTTGTTCATTTTTCCATAAAATATTATGACGAAGAGATAGAGAGCTGAACACAAAAGATTGGCGTTTTCCATAGTAATCTCCATACAAACTTAAAATGACATGTGCACAGCCAAATTTCTTCCAAATCACCTCAAACTTTGGGAGGACGCTATTTACTATAATTAAAATCGTTTAAGCATAGGGGAGCAAACATTTCAAAATTTGCATCACTCTAATGGGTCATCCATAAACCACGTTGTTATTTAAAAGGGGGTGTCTGGCCAAAGACCTCGGTGGATACAAATTGCAATACAGAAGAAAGGGTGGGCTTAAAAAAATCACGTGGTTTATGGACATAAGAAGGATACTTTTTTATGACATTTTATCTGTTTAGGTTATGAGGGGGATAGTTATAAGATTCTCGAAAAACAAAACACTTCTACTTAATGTGTAGTTATTCCATAAAAAAACGTTATTCCGTAAAAGAAATCGTTCATTCCTCATACGTTCCATTTCCTCAGTGAAGATTATGTAGACTCGAACCATTTGAGGCTGTAAGAAAATAAAGATATTTCCAGAAAGTATGAAGATTTAGAACAATGGTTCTAGCCAAGAATGTTTGTAGTTTTTTTTTTCCAGGGATTCATTCAGTATTTATTCGGAAATTCATCCATTACGATTCCTCTAAGAACTTCTTCACATTTTATCCGAAATTCCTGAAAGAATGTTTCAACAGTTCTTTTCTGGATTTCGCGGCCCCTATAAACAACAAGCCAGCCATTTTTCCAAAATTGTTTCAAGATTTCACTGAGAACTTCTACGGCAAAATATAACTGCTAGATGTTTTCCAGTTCTACTTGATTTTCTATTTTCGTCGATTTCATAAGTCGGATTAGAATAAAGACCTCTCGATTCTCGACAACAGTATTCATGCTACACAGCTTCAAAGCTGAAATTCATTGAAAAAATTACTCATTAATCACTTCACTTATAAAACATTTAAAATAACTTACATCCTAGTTTTACTTCAAACTCGCCACCATTTAACTAATCTATTTCATTACAATTTTATATATCTACAAAACAACAATGCCAATGTAGCCAGGTTCACCATAAATCCATAGTACAACCCTCACAGAATTTCTTAAGAAAATCGGATAGAGCCTTAGCTTAGTGTTGATATGAGCACTTCCACAATTATTAGCTTCAGAGAGATATCTTTACCAACTAACCTTTTTTGCATTTGTACATTCTGCCGAGGAAAGTACTCAGACAGGCGGGAATTTTAAAATCATATTTTAAAACGAACAAATTTTGATCTCATATCTCAGTCTGCTATTGACAAGATGTTCGAAAGTTTGGTAAAACTCTAACGTGATAACACGATATCTGGTAATATGTACACAAGACCAAAATTAGTTCTTTAGCATGAAACAAAACACATTAATCGTCAAATACAACCTCCAAGAGCAACAAGTGGTCTCAAACAGCGAACAACATAAAGATCTTATTTCCTATGTCTTCCATCTGTGAGCCATAGCCGAATGCTTAGCATATCTGAGAATATATCAGAACGTCGAGAGTTGCTTAGCATAAATTAGGTACCATAACCATGGACATTCTCGACTCCCTACCATACACACTTCTTCAAAAGACATCTCCAAACTGCTATGGACCAAATATGTTCTTCTTGACGACGTTACGACTGAACTGGGACAAAGCCTGCTTCTCAGCTGTTCTAGGAGCATTTCTACAGTTATTAGCTGAGAGCCTATGTCAACTGACCATTAAGACGCAAATTTGCCAACCAGAAATAATTTTGATCCAGAGGTACAGTGGGATTCCGTTTTTGACATGCTCCATTTTTGGCACCCCCCGATTTTGGCAACAAAATGGATCCGTTTTTGGCAACATTTTTGAATACCATCGAAATTTAGATTTTTTTGTAAATATTATCGGGTCTGTTGCTTTACTTATCTGAATGGCAGGTCAACTACGCACTGATTACATTCCATAGCTCTATTTTCGTCGATATTCCCCCAAATCTCATTAACTACGAAGGACTCCCGTACGCGCTTATTTATTTCAGAATGGCCATTGGTCATGCATTCGCAACGTTTCATGAGGCCATTAATCTGCACCAGAATCTCAACTCTTCGGCATTCCAACTGAGTGACCAGCCTACTTGACTCGTGCGATAAATATCATTGAGACTATTTTGAATTTGTGCTTGTGGTATTCTACAACTCAACTGTAAAGTCGAGTCTAAAGTCGACACTGAAGACGGCCTTAAAGTTGAAGTCGAAATACGCGTATTTGTCAAAGGATACAAACTCTAGTGGAATTAAATGGTATAGTACTAAATTTGGTTTTTTCATCTACTTATAGGTATTCTACTAAACATCTCGAAGATTTATTATCATTAGTCTGTATATTAATCTATCTGTGTCAACTAGTTAGAGCTCCGTTCCCTTTAAGTTGGAGATTTTTTAAGACGTTAGATTTTTTAAGAGACGATCCAGAATTCTGTACAAGTTTTGAAGTCAAGGATACGGGTGTCAACATAATCAAACTGTTGCCTACGAGCTGGGTCTATGAGTTTCCTAACTGTACCCTGGAGAATCCTTACGAGATTCTTCATTCTTAAGGGACTTTTCAGAAATTTTAACGGATTCTTGAGGATGTCTGCAGATTCCTATCGGACACTCGCGGGTTTCTAGCAGGATCATGAGAATGTATAATTGGTTATTAGGGATTAAGTCCGAAATTTGATGATTTCTAATAAACTCTTAAGATTTCTAGGGCATCCTGTTAATTGATAGCGTGTGAATTTGTAGTGGTATTTTGAGTATTCTGGAGAAATCTTGTAGATTTTGAAAAGGTTTCCAGAGGAATTTTAGGAATGCTAGTGGTAACCTAAAAATAAAACACGGTTGGCAACTTTTGAAAATATTCATTCAAAACTTGAGAATTTTCGGCAATATCGCAGCATTATTCCTAGGCAGATCCTTCAGAGCCCTAGCGTTTTCCTGTAGATTACTTACAAGCATTCAAAGATTCGTATCAGGCTCTTGAGGTTTCATAGCAGGATCATATAAATTTCCCTTGATTTCACATGTTAGGTGTAAAACATATATCTAGCTCAATTAAAACTCATTTGAAGTAAAAATGATAAAAGCTTGTTTAGGTATTCTACAAAATTACGAGCCACATTTATGGATCATGAGTTGTAGTTGTTTGTGTTTGCCCTTTTGACTTCAGTCAATCATTCCTTATGAAATGCTTTACTTTTTCAAAACCATAAATTAAAGGAAGAAGTCTAAACCAGGGTTTCTCAACCGGTGGTCCGCGGACCCCCAGGGGCCGTGACGACATTCCAGGGGGTCCGTGAAACCATTGTAAATGTGTGCCGTGCTTTTTGTTCGATGGATAGATGTGAGTAGTCTTTTATTTAATTTACTTTACTAGAGTTCATCACTACTGAATTGCAAGCCAGGTATTTCCTTACCTGCGTTGCTTGAATATTTTATGTCAGTGCGAGCTTCAAAATGAAACTTAGATCATTCCTGGAGGTATCTATGTAAGATTCCTGGCATATTTTGTTTTGTTTTTTCTTGCACGATTTGACGAACAATCTTCATTACTAGCTTCGTGTCCAGAAATTATTCGCTATTACCACTCAATATATTGGCGGAATCCGCTTAAATCTATCAGCAGGGTTTTTAAGAGCTGTTGTAAAGTTCCATATTAGTTTCTAGTGAAATTTCTAATCTTTGATGGTTTACTCATAAAAAAGAGCTTTTTAAAAATATGAATAGCAGCTTCCGGAGCTAACTTTTGGGCCTATATTATATTTTGTTTTAATTTTTCGCCTCCTTGGATTACTGGAAAATATCCAAGGAAATATATCATATCTTTTCAAAATCTTCTAAGAAGATTCCTGAAGAAATCTTCTACAAACTCCTTCTAATAGCATTTATATTGGTAAATACGGTTAATTATTGGCTGTTTTTTCATGCAACCATAATCAAAATGGGAGGTTTCTTTGTATTTAGCATACTAAGATCCAGTTTTCTAATTCGTATTGTGTTCAGTCCAGAATTGTACTTGGTAGATTCCTGGCTAATTTTCTACTGAAGTTTCCGACATGATCATAGCCGAATTCTTGTATAACGGTGCAATGTTTGGGTTTGTCTGCCAAGTATATGTATTCATTTACTATGAGATCTTTGGTAGTTTCCACTAATATTGTGAACAGGATCCAATTGATATTTTTGGTGCTTAACAAGAACTTTCGTGAAAATCTCCCAAGATGTAACTATTTCAGTCATTTAGTTTGGTTCTTAGTTTGTGGTTCGTTCAATTGAGTTACACTATGGGCAAATCTTTCGTTTGCATAAGCTTCGACTTCAAGATAATATATTATCAGTGGTCCGCAAGATGTTTGTAGACCTTCTAAGGGGACCGCAATTTCAAAAAGGTTGAGAACCACTGGTCTAAACTTACCGAATTTTGTAAAATTGTACGCTAAAGCCTAGACGTTAAACTGATTGTAATGTTCATTAAATAAAACATAAACTTATGCCGTTTTGCAATACCCAGCGCTTTTGTTTTGTAAATACGTCTTTGTATGAATACAATAATACATTTTATTTTTTTCGTATTCTTACAATGTTTTAGGAAAAAAAATTATTATTTTATAAAGGTCACTTTTGCGATTTTAAATTTTACATGGCAAACTCATACAAATAGTGTACATTAAGCTTCTAAAAACCATTGAAGACGTTGAGGCGTAAAAAGAATGTGTATAGAACGTTTGCTACAATTAACATTACGGCGCTATAAATTCATAGCATAGTGCAACCCTACTGCATCGAAGTGAACCGTTCTGAAGTTTCGATGCCATATGGTGCCATAAGCATGATGTTATGACATTCTAATGATGCTTTAAAAACCAATAGTTGAAAAAAAAATTTAAAATAAGGGTTCCGATTTTGTCACGGTTTCGTTTTTGGCATCTGAAAATTTCAACTTTGTTGCCAAAAACGGAATCCCACTGTATTTTCATTTTATATGAATATTTATATTCTATTTTATAGATTACAAATAAAAGCATGAAACGAGATCACCAATTGATCCACTATCCTTGACTGAGCAGCCACAATCCATTTTCAGCCTCACTCGTTTGCTCGGCCATAAAAGCACTCAGAAAAAAAGGGCGCGCGACCCGAGGAAAAACAAACTAAAATCACTCGGTCTTTCCCAATGCACTCCAAAGAAAGCGCAACCCGAGAGAGAAAAAAAACTGACGATTTCTCGGGCTTTCTCGACGCACTTGGTTTGAAGGGAAGTTTTAAGTCCAGCATGGAACAAAAATGCTATAATAAGGGGGCAAGTGAAATTATGAAATTAAATTTTAAAAGGTCAGCAAATCCAAAGAAAATAAAGAACAAATTATTGAGTAAGCTAGCAATAAGGAGAGCAAACAATTACTGGCTATATCGTTATTTTTGTGACATCAGCAAAAGCTGTTTAGTAGTAAAAGAGATTGCCGAGGTAACTATATTATTAAAAACCTAATCAAAATCTACCGACCCCGGTAATCAAAACTAAGTGAGACCAATGACTGTGAAAAATTATCCACGAAATCTTTTGAGGACTACATTTTAGATCTACAACCAATTCGTAGTTATCCTGTAGGATAATGAACATGATTAATATTCAACCGGGCTAAAACAAACATAAACTATCAAACTTTGAATCCAGCGATTCTTTGAGTTTATCCAATATATCTGTTCAGTGTAGGACTTCGGATCAATAACAGTAATTACTTAAAAGTAAACAAATAAGGCTTCAGATCCATAAGCGTAATAAGAAATTCCTTGAAGGTTAATTCAAACGGTCTACACCCGAAAAGCTCCGTGAGAATAACCCCTCCAATCTTCAAGTGTTGTAACCGTCGGTTCCATATCTAGGTTGTTGGCTCACACCACAAGTCTACAATTCCCATCCCATGATCTAATACGCCCTTATCCCAAGGTAAGCTACTAAAACAAATGGAGCTAGCAGCACTCATACATTAGACTTGATGTGTGAGTCAATGGCATCTCCACTCTCACGGCCATCTGTCATGCTTGAGCGACTGCACGAAATTGAATAGTGTGAACCAACCTTTATATTTAAATGGCAATTCCAACCCACAGGTGGAGCGCCGGTAGCGTCAATACAGGCATGTATCGTTTTTATCATGCAAAAACCACAAAAGTTATGCTAGCTGGTCATAGCTTTCCTATAAATACGCCAACAGTCCTAGATTCAGATCTCTTTTGGCTGGTGATTCTAGAACGGTTTAAAAGTGCGCGCGTGTGTAGCCTTTTATTCATTTTGGAGGTTAGATCTGATTACCTCATGTGGTGCAAGTGTTTTAATTCAGGTTCATTGTTTCTTCATAATAGGGTCTTCAAAAATGATTGTTAGTCCGTTAGTGCAACCTACTATCTAAGGTATTGTTAGTACGGTTTAAATTAGTAGTCAGAAGGGGTTAAATCATGCAAACGTAAGATCAGTGTTAGTATTTGTTGGATAAAGCCTAAAATAATATGTTAAAACTTATAGTTATTGTGATAAAACCCCAAGGAACAAGAACAGTACAACAAACAAGTTAAAAAACAACAAGAAAAAGGTAATACTTTAGTGAAACAAATCAGATGGTGATAAATATGACGTCACAGGGGCTAATCTGTGGTTAGGTCCAAGCAATGGACCTTTTTCTTCTCTTTGGAGCGAATTTCTAATAGGCAGTTCATCGGATGCTACTAGCGACGCCGAAAGACCCACCGAAGTTCAGCGCCAGTAAATTGCAGCCAAAAGTGCCAGTGTTTACGGCTTTAGAGGAGTGGTCCAGTACCAAATCCGTAGTATTGAGACTTCCGAAGCACGATGGATTTTTCCTGGGAATAGCATCTCCACAAATAGGCGTTGGAATGCCGCCCCTAGAACCACTCCCCCCCCCCACTCCCTTACTTCTGGATCAACGTTTCGAGGATTTGCTTTCGTGTCACCAACCACCATCTTCAACGGCATCCGAATCCATTTCATCACTTCGGCATGTGTTGTCGAAAATAAGCAATCTATCAGGGTACCATCATGGCCGCCATTTTCCTGCATGTGTCATTGTCGATTGGGCTTCACTGCTGGGTTTACCCATCAACCAGTGCAAACCAGAGGTTCCCAAACCACAAGCTACCATTCATCAAAACCGCAAGTATTAACCCCAGAAGATGTGACGTAATTTGAATAAATATTTTTACTGTTAAAAGAACCACAGTGGTAGCTAATTTTGAGAGCATAGCCCTGGGTTAAGATATTTCCACCACTTCTTGTTATTTTCCGCTTTGTCGGGCTCAAAAGGAGCCATCAGGCCTCGCCTTTTTGGAATCCGCGAATTTGATTTGTGTTATCCGTATTTTAATGTTTGTATTGTGCCCATTTGTGAAACACCAGTGGGTAAGTTTACTTTGAACAGTGGTCCTATTCAGGAAGAATATCCTCAGCTGGATATGTGAGAGACAAGTCACGTTGAACGACCCTGTGATCCACAATCCCTGAACAACCGAGTTATAGTGTAACCAGCAATTGGTACATGTGGTTTTGATTCAAAATTCAAGTTTTGATTCCATCATGTGTTTCGATTTATCCTAAAACTCCGTTGTATTCAATCATACATCAGATCAATATGCGTAGCCCGAAATCTCTTGGAGGTCAATAAACAATTCACACTCTTTGGGCTCACCTTAATGTTTCGTATGTCTCTTGGTAAGTTTATGGATTACGTTTGAAGATTTAAAAGCATGCTCTCATCAGAGTTGTTGGGTAAGTTTTATTAGTCGTTGAGCTTGAATTATTAATTACGGTTGTGGATCTGAAGGCTTTTTCTAAAAGAAGATCTTGAAAAATATTGCCTCTGAGTATTATAATCACTTGTAACGCTTGTTAATCTGATGAATTATGCTCCATGTAGTTAATAGGTAAGCCTTAAGCAATCGTAGAACTAAGAACTACTAGAAAAAACCTAGGACAGAATATATTTCTTTGAGCGTATAGCGTTATATATGTAGCTCACAATTGTGGTGGCATAAATTCATTTTTTTTTTTCACAATATATGCAATTACGGGCAGTTCTAGGGGCAGTATGATGGCCAACATAACCAGAAGCACGAACATTTAGCATAAAAATATGCTTATGAACATTAGATTATCAATAGAAACGACTATTAAGATATCTTTTGAAATATGCCATTATCATATGAACATATAGAGTTTTCATCAGGCATTGCATTTCATCTCATCTTTCGATCATCTGAGCAAGATATGGAGTAAATAAGAAGATATCATCTAGGGCTCTATGATCGTCTTTTAATGAAAATTTTTAGCTCTTTTGATGCTCGATAAAATCCTTTCGACTCAGCAATCCACGTAGTTTATACGGCGACAGCGTTTGAAAGAAAACAAAAGCAGTGAAAGATTCGCAAACTCAATGAAAGTAAGTGAACTAACGTAGTTGAAATATAAACAATTTTCATTTCAATAAAATTTTAGGTTCTGCGCAAAACGTACCAGTGAATCTAGCGACATATTGTGAATTTTAAACGCCGTTCTCTCGTCTAAGACCAAAATCCAGCGTTCAAGGACAATAATTGCCGGAATATCTCAAACAACGATTCAAATAATTGATCACAATTTATATTAGCTGACAACCACTTTTCAATTAAAAAGTGATATTAAAAATGATTACACCACTGACTATAAAGTAGTCCAATGAATAAAAACTAAAAAAGCAATATTGTATTTTTAGAAATAAACGCAATTTTATGTCTAACATAATCAAAATGAGATTTTTTTTTGCTGTTTCATGTACGACAAACCGGGTACCGAGTAATCTGAACATTGTGCTTGACCATAGGTCTTACTCTAGAATTTGGATAAACATCAACTTTCACGTGTTGATATGTACAATGTGAGTGCTTCAAACGAAAAATTCTTCACTGGTCTATTCAGTGTTTTGAGTGCCTTCGGGTGGAAGACGGTCTAATTGTCTCAGGGTGCCCTTAGTACATTGGTAAAACAGGTTTATATTCCTTTTAATTCCGCTCCTAGATATCAGGCAAACGGTACTCCATCTACTTTTAAGTTTCTCTATTGAGATTCTGCTCAGAGGATTCGAACATTAATAAGAGGTTACATTTTCATCATCTCGAAAAAGTTCAAAGCCAACCGCAATTCACCCATGTAACAGTTCCTTTACACATTTGTCGGAATACTCAATGATTAGCCTATAGTTTATCAATCAGTAAATGGCACGTACTAAAAATAGCTTTTTCCGGTGTCACAAAGTGCTATTGTTTCCACTCAAATTACTTTATTGGATACCCACAATCAGTTTTGAGACAGACATTTTATCATGTCACCAAAGAGCTCAAGATCGTCAAGATGGGAAGATGGTATGATTTCAATGAGCTCTTGGATTGAGGATAATATCTTTTTACCTTGCGGAGATGATCTCTTCGATCAGATGAGATTGTAATGCCTGAGTTTTCATTATCACAATCGAAAACTTTGTTACGGAAAACTGGTGATGGTTGATGTTAGTACTTTTTTCCAAAATATATTTGAAAAGTTCAAAAAAAAAAAGATTCAGGAATAAAATCTTCGACACAAGATGAAAAATTAGGGGCCTTCCTTAGCCGAGTGGTTAGAGTCCGCGACTACAAAGCAAAGCCATGCTGAAGGTGTCTGGGTTCGATTCCCGGTCGGTCCAGGATCTTTTCGTAATGGAAATTTCCTTGACTTCCCTGGCCATAGAGTATCATCGTACCTGCCACACGATATACGAATGCGAAAATGGCAACTATGGCATAGAAAGCTCTCAGTTAATAACTGTGGAAGTGCTAAGAACACTAAGCTGAGAAGCATGCTCTGTCCCAGTGGGGACGTTAATGTCAAAAAGAAGAAGAAGAAGAAGTTTTTTTTTTGTAAGGCACTCCGTGCTCGTGGCCACTACTGTGCCGGAATCAGTTGATCTGTAGCTTCTTAACCGATACAGATCTATTTTTAACTTATCTATATTAACATCTACACTCTCTCCTACTCCTTTTACTCTCACACCGAGCAGGTAGGAGAGAGCTCTGCTGTTAGTGAGGCTAGCTGCCTGCGAAGAGAGTCAGTTTGTCTCAGTCACCATCTGATACTGACGGAGGATGGAAGTGCTCCCCAAAGCACGGTCCTCCGTGAGGCGTTTTCTGGTGGCTGGACGGGTTTTTTGTGGAGGGGCTGGGAATCGAACCCATGAGCTTCCGCTTATGCAGCGAAAGCGTAACCTCAAGGCTACAGACCCCCCTTTAAGAAGAAGAAGATGATGATGAAAAATTAAATGAGCTTTCATAAAAAAGGATCTGCGTCTCCAAAAAAACACTCAACTACGTCCGTTTTCATTCCAGACCTACAGCAAACAATCCATACTCTGATGAGAGATTACGTGGAATTCGGATCAGCCGTCTTTCCCTCTCTATGTCATTCACATTGTCTGAGCAACGTTAATACTTCTTCTTCTTCTTCTTCTTCTTGACATTCCATCCTTACTGGACTCTGCCCCTCTGTGCTTCTAAATTTAGTATCCCATAAGCATTTCCACATCGTGTAGCAGAGGTACGATAAAATGAAACAAATTGCCAACCCGAAAGATTCTGGACTGTCCGAAGCGACCCAAGATCCCTACATTTTGCTTTGAATCACGAGGCTAAGGAAGGCCCCACTAGTACAGAGCAGTAAGTTCAATAGAAAATTCGCGTCTACAAATCATCCCCATCGAAATCGTCTCCTATTTCGTTTAACCGAATCGATTTAAATGCCCGTCTGCGATGAAGTTTAGATGATGGGGTGGCGCAGGGATGATTTTATGATCCACTGAAAGTTGCCTAAAAAAGCCGTATCGAGAACACATCACTCAAACAGAGCTTTCATCGCCGGTGGGGAAGAAATAAACGCAACGGTTATGTTGGTGCCATTAAAAAATAAATAAACAACTATACAAGTTGAAAAATATAGAATATAAAATGGGGCACAGAAAATCAATAGCAGGAAATGAAACGTTCTGGCGGAATGTGTTCTCTAGAGATTACCGTCATTTAAAGGGGATTATCCGCTGACGAGCATCACAATGTCGTCTGGGAGCTCCGATATTTGTTTACTCAATCTATCACGTGATTCGTCAAAAAGATGCTGATGAATTATGTTACAGTGTAGCAACTTTTGTAAAATGAATGGAATTCGATGCATCCAAAAGCATTCGATGTCAAATTTTGTCTACATTCAGTAATTCACTCAACCACGCATATTGGCCACCGGTCTCCGGAGATGCTTCGAAATTTCCGAGGTCATGTCCAAATCACATTTTTCTTGTAGCTTGTAATTTTGTGCGGTGTGAAACTAACATTGTTCCAAGAGGCTAGAATTAATTGAAGATTGAATGCCGGTGGACGCTTTAAGATTCATTGGAAATCTTCTAAGATATGGCCATTTCCGTAAAATTGGATCCGAATAATATGTTCAGTCACGTTTGTATTTCCAATCATATTTATATCAAGTGGCCAATTAGGAACATGTGCGGTATCATATAGAAATGGGTATCAAATTTAAAAGATTTTTTAATTTTTCGAAAACATGTACAGAACTACTGGTTGTCATGACCACTCTAAAGTAAGTTCCAGCTGCTACGATTTCGGGCCAATTTCGGGATGTGGCTGATTTCGAACGTGTCCGAAATCATATCAATATGGGTATCGAGCTTCAAAAATTTTGAAGGTGCTGAAAGCATTGTCAGAATGGCCACTCTATAGATGGTTTCAAGTACCCCGGGGGATGCGGATTAGGGTATCGAACTTCAAGGTTCTTAAAGGTGATGCTTCCAGAAGCATTTCTAGAATCACCGGCTGCTATGACTACTCTATAGTAGATTTAAGTTGCTACTAGGGAAGTAACCTGTAGATAACTTCTAGAAAGAATACAATAAAATTTTATATAAGTATCCCAGTATAGACAACCGTCGTCGTCAAATGGAAAAAGTCAACGACGTATACCCGTTCATGACCAGAAACATAGTAGCCATGAATATTTTGGAAGTTTCAGTTTGTCATGTTGTCACCCTGACACATTGGAGACGGCTTTCCAACAAAATCCTAGAATGATGGCAAGTTCCTCGACGGGAGATTTTTGCCAAGTTTGCCTCACTGCTGCACCCGATCTTCCGTTTGATGTGACCATAATGTTGGCCGAATTCAAGTGTTCGATAGCACAACTGGTGGCAACGGTTTGCAGAATCAAGGTAAGGTAAAATTTGTAAATTTGGGATCCAAGGTCTGCAAGATAGATGAACAAAAGGTTTTATGTAGATTCCAGAGAATGGAAACGCAGCGAAAATTATATGTGGCATATGTCTGAAGGATTTGTCTAACACTTTACGAGAAAGTCTTGAAACTAATGAGCAAACTGAACATGAAAGCCCGTCCAAGGTTGAATGCAGAGAAGAGCCAACCATCAAATGTGAACCTGGGTTGCGTCCAACGAATTCCAGAGACAACTTGAAGGTTCATAATGTTGACAGAGACCACACCGGACATCAGAGAGTATTCGAGGCACATAACATGAATAGGAAGCTACAGAGGAGGAAAAAATGTTTCAAATGTCAGAAGGTGCTTCCCAATAAGTATATGCTGATCGAACATTTACGCAGTCATCAACGTCGAATCCATCAGTGTAGGGATTGCTTCAAAAAATTCGAACGACCCGAGGAACTGATGAATCACATACACTGTACCCATAATGGACGGAATGCCTTCGTGGCAAGCTTTAATTAATTTCTTGCTGCAATGGAAGCAAAATGTAATCGTTGAAACGTCTGTAAGTTTTTCAATTCAAAACCTCTAAGAACTAGAATAAGTATTATAAATAGTAAGGAACGCTAAAACGCTATGATGGAGGCAAAATCTCACGATTAAATAAATAGAAGAGAAAATATTTGTTTGTACAAGTCGGACTCGATTATCCGGGGACTCGATTATCCGGGATTCGATTATCCGGAATTTTAGACTCGATTATCCGGAATTTGATTTTTGATGTTCTTGTTTTTTCAATTTTTATGCATAAATCTGAGATAATTTGGTATTGCAATATACAACATGAATAGTTTTGCAGTTTTAAACGTATTTAAGAACATGGGGGTTTGAAAAAGTGGTTTTTGTGTATGCTGGTCAATTTTTTTTTTCTTGTAAAGACCCCTACTGTTCCTAGAAATAATATCTGGCTACGCCACCGCAACATATAAATGAAACAACAAAAAAAGATTATATTTATATTCTTTTATCGAAGATTTCAAACTTTTTCTTAGTGATTCGGTTATCCGGAGGATTCGATTATCCGGAGTGAAAAAAAAACGATACTCCGGATAATCGAGTCCGACCTGTATTACAACAGATAGTCCATATTGGTATAGCATACAACATGGCTGACCAGGAGTTCTGGCAATTAACCTTAAGTGTACGATTTGACAGATAACTTTGAATTTTTCTAACAATGTATGTTGAAAAATTAAAGTTTTTAAATTTTACAATCAAGCCTTCATGCTGTCGAATGCTTCTTCTATGTCTAGAAGAGCAAGACCAGTAGAATAGCCTTCTGATTTGTTGGAAGGAATCAAATTTGTTGCACGTAAGAGTTGATGGGTGATCGAATGTCCATGGAGGAATCCGAAAAAAATTGAATTTGTAGAAATATGAATTCATGGAGTAAAAATTGAATTTTCATTGATGTGGACAATCATTTTGTTCAAAATAACCTTTTCAAACAGTTTACTGATGGAGGAAAGCAAACTGATTGTACGATAACTAGAAACTTCTGCAGGATTTTTGTCTGGTTTTAAAATTGGTACAACCTTAGCATTTTTTCATTTGTCAGGAAAATATACTAACTGAAAAAAATTGTTAAATATATCAACTAAGAATTATAAGCTACTTTCTTGAAGTTTCTTGATGAGGGTTCAGAAAATTCCATCATCGCCTGGAGCTTTCATATTTTTGATATGTTTAATAATACAGTGATACCTCTACTAGTCGATGTTCCATGACTCGATATCGACTCATGGAAACATACTAAAAACAAAATTTCATGGTTACTATGATGGTCCCTAGAAGCAGCTTTCCAAAGGATTGCTGTTCCATGACTCGATATTTCCATGAGTCGATGGTCCCTACAATATCGTCTCATGGAGGTTTCACTGTAGTTCTCACTTCTTCCAAATCAGTCTCCCAGGATTTTTTGAAAACGTTCTCTTGATTGATAATGTTTTTGAAGTCCTGAGAAACTTGATTATCAATTGGACTAGTAAGTCCTAAATTAAAATTGTGCGCTTTTAAAAACTGCATAGCAAGTTTTTGAGCTTTTTCGCAATTAGTTAGTAATAAGTTGTTTTCCTCTTTCAATGCTTCTGAGGTTTTTACAAAATTTAAGATAATTTCCAAAAGGGCTTAGAGCCAGGGTCCAATTGAAAATCTTATTTTCAAAATTTTTGTTTCTTTATTGAGCAAAACGTTTCTTAATTTCTTTCTCCAAATCCTGCCATATAATTCTCACAGCAGGATCGCGAGTGCGTTGAAATTGCCTTCTCCTCACGTTTATAAGACGGATCAAGAGTTTAAGATCGTCGTCTATAATCGCGGATTCATATTTTACTTCACATTTTGGAATTACAATGCTTCTGGCTTCAACAATGGAATTTGTTAAAATTTCAAGAGCATTGTCAATATCATGTTTTGTTTGTAAAGAAATGTTAACATCTAGTTTAGAGTCAATGTTTCGTATATATATATTCCAGCCGGCACGAAAATAATTGAAAGCGGAGCTGATAGGATTGAGAATCGCTTCATGGGATATTTTAAATGTAACAGGGACATGATTGAGTAATCAGTTGGCTACAGAAATAACTAAAGTCGGGTAAGACTAAACCAATCGTAATCGGTTTCTAGAAGAGGAAAAACATGTAGGGCTACAGGGTATCGAATTGAGAAATACCTTGAAGAGCACTCATCAAATATAATTCTGCCGTTGGAATTTATTTGAGAATTTTTCCATGACCGATGTTTGGCATTAAAGTCATCAATGACAAAAAAATTGTGAATTATTGCGAGTAAATTTTCGCAAGTCAGTTTGGAGCAAATTAACTTGCTGTCCAGAGCATAAAAGAGACATACAGTCGACTCTCCACAACTCGATGTTCTATAACTCGATATACTCTATAACTCGATGGATTTTTCGGTCCCTTCAAATTTCCATACATCGTGCTCTCCATAAGTCGAAATTTCTATAACTCGATATCTCCACTAGTCGATGTCACGTAAGAAGAAAATTTCTCTCCATAACTCGATATTTATTTTAAAATCTTATTCAGGGAAACGTGGTCTAATTCTTGTTTGAAGGTGAAAACATACTTGCAAGTAGTAATAAAAGTTGAAAAACACGAAAATAAAAAAATATATTGTTGGTAAAAAAACGTGATTTTTCGAACATTTCGAAAAAAAGTTTTCAAATAATAGTTTGTAAAATATAATCAACAAAATAACTCTACTTTCTTACAGATGTGATCATATATATATTGGAAATACAAAAATATGTTCTTCCGATTTTGTGATGTTTTATCCCAGTCAACATTTTGGTTGGTATAACTTTCGTTATACATCATTCTATATGAATCAATTCAATCGTATAGAATGCACGAAAAGGCTATATACCTAACAAAATGGAGGCTATATGCGTACTTGGCACGACATTTTCGGACTTTCTGCGATCAGATATACGATGCCACAAAATTTGGATGAAAATAAAAAAAAAAAGTTTCCAGAGAGTCTCGAACGCGGGACCTCTGGATCAGGAATCAGGCACCTTACCACTGAACCACCAAGGGCTGCATATCTAATGGGTGATTGTTTGCCAATATTAATACATGTTTCATGTACAGGGACACATAATTTGTTGTTCTTTGAGGCCCATCGTCAGCTAGACAAAGTTTGGATCAGATAGACAAAGTTTGGATGGCAATTTTTGCTAAGTTATTGTGATTTCATACGATGCTTTCTGGATTGATATATGATCTGTCAGTTTATATAACATAACGCGATTCTATGTTGCACTATTTACGACATGTTTTGTTGTCAACACAGATTGTCGTTTATGAATCGTATTGGGGATTTATACACAACTTGTAGTGACATTGATAACGCTTAATATGGCATCTTGTGTGATTCTGATTTTGGACGCATGAATATGTGATTTTGGATGCACATTCTTATACGATACGTGGTTCACTGGGATTTCGGTATATTCTATAACTCGATAATTCTATAAGTCGATGGTCCTTTGAATATCGAGTTATGGAGAGTCGACTGTATAGGCAGCTATGAAAGTATAATTTCCAAGCTGTGTTTCAACAGAAACACCTAAAGTTTCAAAAATTTTAGTTTCAAATGACGAAAACAATTGATGTTTTATACGCCTATGAATGATGATTGCAACTCCCCCACATGCCCCATCAAGTCGATCATTACGATAAACAAAAAAGTTAGGATCTTTTTTAAGTTTGGATCCAGGTTCCAAATACATTTCCGTAATAACTACTATATGCACGTTATTAACTGTAAGAAAATTAAACAGCTCGTCCTCTTTGCCATTCAAAAACGAGCATTCCAATTTAAAATATTTAAATTATTATTTGGATCCATTAGAAACACATAATTCAATAACAATTTGATTAGTAAATTTTACACCAACTTGAACTACTTCAGTCATAGTGGTGGCTTTGAACATTACATCAATCATTAGATTGATTTGTTCAGTTAGAAAAATAAAGAGGAAGACATATCACTTGAAGTGGGTACATCATCTGATGATTTTCCGTTAGAATTTTTGGTAGATGAAGGGGCGGAATGGAAGTTTCCTATGGCGGCAGGGTTTTTTCCATTTGATTTGTAACAGTTTGAACGGTTACTCGTAGTATGAAATGGGGAAGATTTTAAATTATCTGCTACGATATCGGCATAGGATTAACCTTGGGTAGATCCATTCGAAATTAAAAGATTCGAACGGCTACCCTACGGATTAAATTTAGTTTGTGAATGAGCATGATCATTATCTTCCTGATGGGTATGATTCTTAACCAAGCGATCGTTAACTGAACAATGAGCATTGTTCAGAGTATCGAACCAGGGAAATTCCGGAAACGACCGTTATCGTAGCAGATATCAATCGCAAAGGGCAATCCCAAAAGTTAGACTTATGGTTGCCCTCGCAATTCGTGCATACAAACTTTTTGGTATCTTCCTTCACAGGACAGACGTCCTAAGCGTGAGAAGAACCTCCACAAATCGTGCATTTAGCACCCATGCGGCAATGCTTTGTACCCCACTTTTGGCACCAGCGGCACTGGGTTCTGAAAATTTCCTCCTGATTTCTGGAATTGTTCCCATGTCACACGAACATCGAACATAATCCTTGCTTTTTCTAAAGCTGTTATATTGTTTAAAACACTCTTGTTGAAGTGAACTAAATATTATTTTTGAGAAAGCTCTTTCCGAAAAATGCCAGATTGGGTTCTATTTCTCATAATAATTACTTGGATTGGAGAAAATCTAAGTTTTTTTTTCTCTGTGTGGATGCGCTATTGCGACCAGTATTTATATCTATTGTGGCATTACCCGTATCCTTAGTGCATGTCGCGTTACTCTATTTCCATTGATAGGTAATGAAGCATCGATTTCTGTAAAGTTCTAGTTTTGATTCCTCTGATATTGATACAAATCGACTATGCCGGAAAGGTCCCGCTATTTACACCCTTCAGAGAAATTTACATCTTAGCGAAGGCGCGCCCCTTAGCAAACATAATCGATTAAATTTCTGAGAAACCAAATCGGTACTATTGATATTTGACCATGCAACGGAGCTCTAGTCCCATCCCAAAGCGAAACAACTTTTAGTTTAGTTCCAGAAAAATACTAAAAAAAGGGGGTTTATGCTAGCAGCAAAACCGAATCAAGCTAGAAAATTTGTTTAGTAATCAGAATTCACCTGAGTCCTTGAATTACCAGTACTTACAGTCCTTGTTGAGTTAATACTCATGATTGTTATCCAGGCTTCAAGTTTAGTCTCGGGACTGACAAACTCTGAGTCTTTAACCATCTGCCAGGTAAAATAGATTAATTTTCAGAAACTGTTGCCAGTAACAAGGACTTTGTACCGCGAATCCTTGAATTACCAGAACGATCCTATAACATTTCCCCGAATACCCTTACCCCGAAAACCATCACCCCGAAAGTCAATACCCCGAATGGTCAAGTACCCCGAAAACCAATACCCCGAAATCCATTAACCCGAATAGTCCGTTACCTCGAATACCATTTCCCCGAATGGACCATAACCCCGAATTTTCTTGGCACGAAAAATTCAAAATGAAGATCCGACAAATGAATCCCATATTCCAATTTTATAGAATTTTGATTTTCATTTGAATTCGCGTTCTTGTTATCAAAACATTTATTCTTCTTTTTATCAACAGCTATTCTTCATGGGCCAAGTGAGAACCCAAATCTCACTCACAGGCGTGTACTTGATTTTGTGAGAATGGTTGTGTTCACAGCAATAAATCATTTTTCGAACTGGTGATAATGCTGACATTTTAATATTAGAGACCTATCCCGCCCTCTGTCAAAAGCGTTATATTATTTGGTAATGCATAATTATATTTTTATATTGCTGGAGGTAATGCAAGTTGAACATATTCTAGAATGGCACTAGACAATGGTTCAAAAAATGTCAGATAAAAATGTTAACTGATTTTAAACAGACCACTCTTTCAAAAGTACATCGCTAAAGAACAGCCTATGATAAAAGAAGAAAAAATCACTGATGAAAGCGTCAATAATTATGAAGCCAACAATCACTTTGCTAGTGCAACTTCCGAAAGAAAAGCCGATAACTAAAAGAAGGACAAATCTCTTGTTGGAAATTGTAATACTGACAAGATGTAATACAGACAAATAATGCAGGGGCTTATTTTCAAGGTTGCTTGTCTGAAGTCACTGTCAACTTTGAATTTCGCTCAAGACAATTTGGTCAGTCGATTTTTTTTAACCGTTATCGCTCAAACTTTAATTCAAACGTTACAACTCTAAAGAACAGCCTATAACTCAATCATTGATTAAAACTTTTACACTGCCATTATACAACCTCGAAAGAACAGCCGATGATTGAAAGAATAAAAAATCACTAATAGGAATAGTAGTAGTTATTAAACCGAGAACTTTTAGGCTCAAATTCGCGAACTTCCTTTAAGAATTTCTTGAAGTGTATCACTGATTTTCGGGGAAGTGTCGTATTCGGGGAACTGGTTTTCGGGGTAATTTACCATTAGGGATAATGGTTTTCGGGGTACTGGTTTTCGGGGTAATGGTATTCGGGGAAGTGTTATAGGACCCCACGAAAAGGTGATCTACCCGCGTTACGGGTAAACATCTAAGTTAATCATTTATTCCATTTTTTTGTTACTTCAGGTGACTTATTTTTACTTGAGAGACCTTTCAAGCCGACTTTAAACAAACATTCAGTTTTGTCGTCATAAGTAAAAAAAATGTGTCTCTTTTCTTCAAAATGTTCGAAAACAAGTTCATGAAACTCTTAAATTCCGGCGAAATTCAACATACTCCTTTCTTTGCAATTGGGAAGGAATCCTTGATTCCCATAATGGAGTTCAAGATCTCCTGCCTAAATCCTGCAAATTTGGAACAACTGACCACGATAGGCGGCACACTTTGTTTCCTCACTTGAATCAAAGAGCCTGAGCTAGAAGATGCTTCGATTTGGTGTTCGGAAAATTTGTCTAAAGCATCGAACTGCTCATTTTGATGCAATTATCAACATAAGCCTTTTCACCCTTGGAAGAAAGTTCGCATTCCAAGAAGGACTACCACCGCTAGCTTTCACTAACGGGTCCAACGAAAAATCTAAGACACGGGTCCAAACAAGGATCCTAAAGGAATCAACAGTAGAAAAATAGTACTGAAAAGTACTGTTATTGTTGTACAGAAAAGTACCGTTATTAGGACTGAGAAGTACTTAATGTAGTTTTAAAAACTTCCCAGAGCAAAATTTGTGTAACACGAAGATACGATGCACACTGGTGCTGCAATCTTGATTATGCGATTCCATACTTATTGTGGGTAGTGCATCGCTTGATACTCCCGAAGATATCCTACTCAGATGATAATTGTACTCATTTGATAGCTATTCGACGATGCTTGAAGAGCTTCCACTCAGAAGATGGAAAAGTTATTCACATTGAATTCAAGATAAACATGCTGAGCAGCAACCAAAGTTCCCCGCTCCGGTTGATTTGCTTTTGAGTAGCATTTCCATGAAAACAGCCTGACTGCCATCCATTCAAAGCACGAAGACCTTATTCCGGGCGAGGTGCTAGCTTCTTGAACTCCCCGAGGAACGATTCCAAGATTGAGCGTGGCACTGACTGCCGGGCTAGACAAGTGCAATTTGCGTTCACCTTTGTCACCATCATCTCTTTGCCCTCGTCTTAACCTCCGAGAAAACAAATTACCACGTTTTATTTTTTCTTTCGCCTGCAGTGACGCCAGCCACCGTCATCTTTCGTGCAATCTTCATATCATCTTCCATTCAACCTTCCGGGCAAGGAAAATGAGAATTTTAAGGTACAAATTGAGTTACGAAAGTGTTTTCTCACCACCACCGCAACTGAAAGTCATCCAACCAAGGAAGGCTGCTAGCCAAGTCTTTCGAAACCATGAAGAGTATTTGCATGAAAATCGCTAAAGCTATCTCAAGCGTTGGATTTAATTTTTTCTTGCTGCTCAATGAGATCAACTATGTAACGAGCGACGAGACGAGTTTGATGTCCTTTTCACTGGAAAAAAAACTTTTCGTTTCTGTTGGTTTCATGAGAAAAACAGAGCTGAAAAAAGGAATAAAAAATACTTGCACCTAGTTAGTAGTACTTTGATGCAAATGCGGGTGAAAAATAACATCCTTTGAAAGCTGCCATACCGTAACGAGAGAGGGAAAATGCCGTACAAAAGTGCATCAGTTTGGTTGACGTGGCAGTTTTTTTTTCATGTTCCCGTCTGGTTCGAGCATCTGCCATTCTCGTTCCGTGTAGTTACAACTTTGAACAATCGTTAGCATCTTGTAAGCATCAGCTCACTACTTTGACTGTTATTATGTTCACGTCAAATTGGTATTCCGACTGGGTTTCGTTCCTAGTCCACAGCAGAGATGCATGAAAAAGGAATTGGACCAAATGATTTTGCTAGGTATGTTTTCATCGTACGACAATATGTGTCAAGAAATAAATTTTGAATATAGTGACGATTTATTTCAAAACATATTTTTTTGGTTTCCTTCAAGTTTTGGCTTGTTAGATCATAAATTCAATCAACGAAATTTAATTACAATTAGGCACACTTCTTGGAGAACCTTTCTTAGACGATAGATGAACGATTAATCAACGTAACTCAAACTCAAATTTCCGATATGGTGGCACGCCCCACAGTTAACAATTAAACTTTGCAAAAAAACTTATATTTTCACAAATGTCAATTAATTTATGCCCATCAAATGCATTTGAAAACACTATTAGCCTTAAGTTTTCAGAAAATGAGTCACACAGTATTTTTATCAAAGTATTCCTTCTGAGATTCTCAGCAGAGATTCCTTAACCTTCCAGTCATCGCGTGATTTGCCACCGTCACAACCACCGCGCTGCTGTTGTGAACGAAAAGCGAGTTTTTTCAGCGGTTTACAAAATACAACAACGCGAAGACTGAAGTGTTAAACTTGATCTTTCAGGAATGCCACTATGGTGATTATTACAAAATATTCGCAGATAACCTTACAACCAGCGAATTGACTAGACACTAGAATATTCTTCAAAGAGTTTTTCTGTGACTCCTCTTTTAATATAAGTATATATACATCTAAGAATTGCTTTAGATATTTTTTCTAGGAATAACTCCAGCAAATATTCTTGCTAGAATTTTAACCTGAAAAAAAAATCCTCCAGTAAATTATTGAAGGATAAAAAGAAATCCACTGAGTATTTGTGCCAAGGGGAACCAATTCTTCGAGGAATGTCTCTAGGAATATTCAAAATAAATCCTCGACTGTTTATTCAACAACTCCATTAGATCCATTAGTAATCTTCTAAATATCTTCCGCTCATTTCTTAATGAATACCTCCAGAGCTGCTCCAAGAATAAACCTTTCGGTCGTCACGCGATTTTTTGTAACGCGAGTGGTCGCGCGTTGTACTTTGTACAAAGCCATGTGTTTTTCATGTTCAAGTTGAAAAAGCTCACGATCTAAATTAAAGATAGATAAACCATTTTCAGCATAGATGTTAAGGAGATCAAGGACTGATATGAGGTGGTCACTCAGATACGGAATTATGTCACCAGGCGGCGCTATTGAGCACGAAAGTTTTGTTTTGTTAATATCTCAGAAGCCCGACCATTTAAAAAGATGGCGTCTTCGGGAAAGTTGTTCAGTAGCTCAAGAGCTATCTGTAATTGAGCCAAGAATTTCGACATTTTGCCACCATGTGGCGCTAGTGAGCATGAAACCTTTGGTTGTTAAGTAGCTCAAGGACTATCATTGTTCGAGCTAGTTGATTCAAAATGCTGCCACCAGGCGGCGCTAGTGAACGTGAATTTTATGTTTTGCACATATCTAAGGAGCCTTACCACTTATAAATACGACTTCTTCGGCAGAGTTGTTCAGTAGCTATATTTATTTGGGATTTGAAATTCGAGGTTGGCTTAAGGCGAAGTAGGCCGTCGTTGAAATTTGTACGCGTCGTTGATGATTGTTGCTAATTCATCTCACGATTTCGAATCAAAGAAAATCTGTTGGTTTTCCACTGACACAGCTGAAAAAGTATCAGCATACTTTATGCATGTTAGCACGTACAGTGATACATTTTCAAGTCAATATAAACTATCAAGACTGAGTTTTATCACTTTGAAATGCAAGCTAAAAAGTCATCTTTGTTGCCAAAACGAATGACGGGCTACTTAGCCTTAAATAATGATAGCCCTTGAGCTACTGAACAATCATGCCATATTTTTTAATGATTGAACAACTTTGCCGAAGACTCCATCTTTCTAAATGGACAAGCTCCTGAGATATCTGCAAAACAAGAGTAAAAGTTTAATGCTCCATAGGGCCATCAAACGGTCAAATTCCGAATTTAAATGAAATGCCATTAGATGGCGTTCCATCTCCAGAACAACATTACTGAAGACCCCAAGTTTCGAAGTTATCTGGATTTTGAGATAAACCGTTTTCAAATTTAACGGTGTCAAAACCAGGGTTGGGAAAAAATCTGAAATTCATTCTACAGTACTGCCGTGAATCGCAAGTCAGTCCCATCTGTAAAAGTAGGCCAGGTGAAGAACTAGCCATTCGTCAATGTGCTAAAATTCACCTTAATAAAGGAAAAAAAAAAAATGTAAAAGTAGGCATTGAGAAAATGGGCTGTGAAGTTTTCAAACTCGTTTTCCATACGATTATTCAAAAAATTCCAGAGAATTGGAACATGATCAAATCTTAATGAAACTTCCACAATTTGCTTTTCACTACGATATATTTTCGAGAAAAATATAAAGATAATCAAAAGACGATTCATTTTTGTGTTACACGGTGCGGTAATCTGTAGTGGGACTGATATGCGGTTACTTTTCATTATGGGACAATTTGACTTGCTGTTGTTTCCTAATTTTTCTGAACAAAACATTTTATCTCATTAGTGCAGCTGAAAGAGCATTGGAAGATACGTTGAAAACTGAGCTCAACTCATTTTTGACGAAAATGCAGATGGGACTGACTTGCGATTCACGGCAGAGTAGCCAAACAAAGCCAATCGCAGTCAGCGAAGCCAGTGAAGCTCACGCCTATCGCTGATGTAGGCAAAGAGTCTTGAAAATTGCAAAACACCCGTTGCTAAGGGCAACCCAAAATTACTGTAGAAAAATGTTCTATTTCCCGCTGCATTTCCCGCATTTAGAGCCTTCAATGACGCTAACGATTTAGAAAATTCATGCACCCAACATAGGCTACTTGATGAGATTCACGATTTTGAACTACTGTACTGGGAAAGCCACGTGATTTTCGCGAAATTCAAGCCTACTATTATTACCATTCCCAGCACTGGTTAAAACTAAGATGAAGTCTAACAACTTTCCATCTAAAATGACATTGGATAATAAAGTAGCAGATAATCAAAATGACATTTGCAATCTCTTTGCTGATTTCTTCCAAGAGACTTATACAAACTTCTCGGATAATGACCATGATTTTGAACACTTTTCTAGTTTTCCTGATTTTACAACCGATGTCGGCGTTAGTCAAATACAGGTACAAGACATTTTAACAGGACAGAAGAATTTAGATTCCACCAATGGATCAGGTCCTGACCAAGGATGGAAAAAAATCGTCTCTAGCGACAAACAACACGGTATTCGAACGGTCTAAGAGGGCCGTTGCTCTTACAACAGCATGATTTGAAAACCTCACCACGTGCGCATTGTACCGACATAGGGAGCATCCGATGCATTGTTTGTCGTGGGACAAAGAGTTTATCGCATGTTGTTACAAGTAGCGATCAACTTGTATCATGGCGCATTCGCGCTATTATTTTTCGTTAAAACCATGCCCGAATGATTTTAGAATCACAAGCCATATATCCGAAGGGAAATCAACTGATAACAATGGAACAATCCTCAGAATGATAAAACTATGGCTCGCGAACACTTAATCGCTAGCCCACACGCAGAACGATGCATTAATCGCGGAGCGTAGTTTGTTGTGATATCTTAACGACAAAAGGTTAATCGTTGTTGCTATGATCGCACGATAAAGAACAACCGCGATGCATCGTGGATTTTGTCATGATCACTAGATTTCCATCTTTAGTCCTGACGGAATCCCACCTGCTTTACTGAAAAACTTAGCCAATGAATTTGCAGCCATTATTTTGGCTGTTCAACATGTCACTTGAAAAGGGCAGATTTCCAAAAGAATGGAAAAGGTCATTTCTTATACCCATTTACAAGTCTGGTAAAAAATCTGATATTCGAAATTATCGTGGAATTGCTATTATTTCATTCATTCCACAACTATTTGAATCAATCATTAATAAAAAAAAAGTATTTAGCAAAATAAAACATAAAATAACGAATGTACAACATGGTTTCTTTAAAGGTCGTACCACTACAACAACGGAATTTGTAAATTACACTTTAAATGCAATGGATAGAGGTAACCAGGTCGAATTACTTTACACCGACTTTAGTAAAGCATTTGACAGATTAGATATTCCTATGTTGATTTTCAAGCTAAATAAAATGGAAATTGCAATGAGACTTCTCAACTGGATTGAATCGTATTTGACAGATCGCCAACAAATAGTAAGATTTGAGGGAAAACTATCTAAACCTGTTCATGTTACATCAGGAGTTCCCCAAGGTTCACATTTAGGCCCATTGTTATTCATATTGTTTGTTAATGATATTTCATATGTGATAAAACATGTTAAAATTCTTATTTATGCTGACGATATGAAACTTGTATGGAAATCAATAGCAAAAAAGAGAGCGACATTTATCTGAATGAAATAAGTATATTTGATAAATGGTGTAGTAAAAGCTTACTTAAATTAAACGTCAAAAAATGTAATCTAATCACATATAGCAGAAAACGTAATACACCACAGATTACTGTCTTTTTAGAAAATCAAGATGTTCAAAGCTGCGAAAAGATTAGAGATTTAGGTGTTATATTAGATTCTAGGCCCAGATAGCCGTAGCGGTAAACGCGCAGCTATTCAGCAAGACCAAGCTAAGGGTCGTGGGTTCGAATCCCACCGGTCGAGGATCTTTTCGGGTTGGAAATTTACTCGACTTCCCAGGGCATAAAGTATCTTCGTACCTGCCACACGATATACGCATGCAAAAATGGTCATTGGCACAGTAAGCTCTCAATTAATAACTGTGGAAGTGATCATAATAACACTAAGCTGAGAGAGCAGGCTCTGTCCCAGAAAAGAAGAAGAAGATTACATTCTAAACTTACACTTATTGACCAATATAATACTATTGTCCATTAAGCAACCAATATGTTGAGCTTTATTAAGCGTTTTAGCTCCAATTTTCGGGATCCTTATACGAATAAAACCTTGTACATTACTTATGTTAGATCAGTTTTGGAATATTGTAGTATTGTGTGGTCCCCACATATGAAAACACATGAGGATAGAATCGAATCGGTACAGAAGCAATTTCTTTTATATGCCTTACGCAAATTAGGCTGGACAACGTTTCCACTGCCATCATACGAGGCTCGATGCATGCCTATTGACATCCAAACTTTAAAGGAGCGTCGCGAATTGGCCATGATTTCATTTGTCAATGATATAGTATCGCATGGTATTGATTCCATCAATCTCTTATCTAGTTTGAATTTCTACACGCCCGCCAGACAGTTGAGGAATCGGAATTTGTTCGGAACTAATTATGCCAAATTCGGCTCAATAAATCAAATGATGTCTCTTAATATAGCATTACACAGAAATTGATTTGACCATGTCGCGAACGAAGTTTAGGCAATATTTTAATTCCCTGAGATATAATACAACATAGTATTAAGCAAACATGTAGTCTACAATTGATTGACGAAATAAATAAATAAATAAATAAATAAATAAATAAATAAATAAATAAATAAATAAATAAATAAATAAATAAATAAATAAATAAATAAATAAATAAATAAATAAATAAATAAATAAATAAATAAATAAATAAATAAATAAATAAATAAATAAATAAATAAATAAATAAATAAATAAATAAATAAATAAATAAATAAATAAATAAATAAATAAATAAATAAATAAATAAATAAATAAATTAATTAATTAATTAATTAATAAATTAATAAATTAATAAATAAATAAATAAATAAATAAATAAATAAATAAATAAATAAATATATAAATAAATAAATAAATAAATAAATAAATAAATTGTGGTCTACTCGAACCATATGTACTGCGTTTATTATTGTGCGTACATTTATTGGTTTTTAGCACATTATTAGGCCCAACTGTAAAAACAACAACTGGCGGGTATTGTTCTTAAGAAGATTCTTAAGGAACACATTTTGGTTTGGTGTCGATAGATATCTTTGTTGCAAAATGATAGCGTATAAATCACATCCGTTGTACAAAGTACAACAGCGCGACAGACCGAAGGATAAATAAAAATCCGATCTCATTTCTTAAAATAAAGTTTCGATTTTTTTTCACCTTTACAGTACGAATTTAAAAATTTTTGCATAAATTCGTTATCGTTCGATTGATTTTTATAAGATTGTCAGGAAAAATCACAGATAAGATATATATTGATGCAAGCTGCAAGAACTAATCCTAAAAAATTTGAAGGAATTCCAGGAAACTTTTTGTTAGAATGCCTTCATCAGATTCATACAAATACTTCTCCATGTATTCGTAAAATATATGTACAGAGTTAATTTTTCAGGGATTCTTTTAGGATTTTCTCCAAAGATCAGATTACAAGTTTTGGACGTTTTTTTTCAGCAGCAATCTTAAAATTCTGTATGACGTTTTGCTAGGAATGATTCCTAAAATAATAATTATTTATTTCCAGAATGTTTCTTTTTTAAAGTTCTTCAGGTGAACTAGCCATATGTCAATGTGCTAAAATTCACCTTAATAAGGAAACAAAATAAAATAATATCTCGGATGTGATCCAACGGACATTCTGCGTCATTGATAGAATTGATGCCCATTTCAAATAATTAATCTATTCGAAGTGGACATTAGTACTATTGGTGACGTTCAGTTTGCCTTTTGCTAACCAGAATGATCCGTAGCCACTCTTACTATTAGCCAGGCATCATGTATACGCGCTTTATATCAAGAGCTTGAGATCAGCTTGCCATGAGCGCACAAAAATATCCGCGCGCTTGAGCACTTGCTATAGTGAGACACATTATTTTTGATCTCATGTAGCAATGTACTAGCTCCAACGATCACATATGCACTGGCTCATGCGCTGTCTCATGAGAAAATCTCAATGTGACCGTGCATTTGAGACTGGCAGGCAAAGGTTCTAAAAGCAAGGGAAAGGCATCAAATCATGGAATAAACTGCCTCTAGGCAGTTTGAAAGGACTGACGCGATTCAACGCGGTTGAGATTCTAGCATTTGAATTGAAAAACTTGTGCTGTCACCGAAGAAGCATAGGCTGAAACAGAGTGGATCTAGATAAGAGTGGCGTCAATGTCAAAATTGGAACAGCGGCGAACTGTCATTTCCATACAAATCCGCGTTCCAATCGAGCAGGAGACCTGTCAAAACTGGAACATGACGTCACTCTTGTTTAGAGGCACTCTAGGCTGAAGCTTTATGCTTCCGTGGGGTTGTTGTACTAGGCAAACAGAACTGCATAAAAGTACTCCAAGTAAGCGCATGTGACGAGCCTCACGAGATGTCTCATGAGACTCGCTCACTAAGATACATTTTGTACGTAATCTGCATCTCGTGTCTCACATAATCTGTGAGCTGCGATATGAAATATCGCATGGCATACTTGCTCATTTAGGTATACATGAGAAATACGACACTCTGGTAGGAAATACTTAGGAACTCTTAGGAAAATTACTAGTAGTTTCACTGAGTAGAAATAAGTAGCGACAATCTTATTTTAATATGTTTTTTACTTTGCCATAAAAAGAAATACCTCTTTTGTAACAACGGTATAAATAATCTAATTCCAGCTTCATTTTCGCAAAATTTACAAGTAGAAAGTAGGCGTTGTGAAGCATTGCATTTGCCACCGAAAAGTGAATCTTGCAGAAGACTGTTATAGAAGCCTAAGGTAACTTTACTGTTAAACATTTACTATAAAAATGACTATGGAAAGTATTATGCTGAGATCGATCATTAGTAGGGTTCACTTGTTAGGTTCGAGAAATTGTTGAACAGACAAGGAAAGTGACTTTTCTTTAAGAATATATGAACGTAATGACAAATAAATACTTTTAACAATAAAAAATGAAATTAACTAGAACTACTACTAAACAGCCTAATTTTGTTAAGACTTCACGACAATTGACGTTTAAGACTCTGATCTTATGTAAAAAACAGGAGTAATCAGAATAGCACTTGAATGACAAATTATTCAAAACCATTTCGACTAGACAGTATTAGTAATGACACTACTAAACTACTATTTCAAACAAATTCTGATGGAGCTGCTGATTTTCACAATGCTTTCTTTTTTCAGAAGCAAGGGAATATGGGTATTTTCCAAAAACTACCACGTCACAATACGAATAAAAAACAGTGTTCATGTGGGCGCCATTGCCTAGTCCGTCTGAGTATTGGTCCTGGTAGAGGGGAAACTTGGCAAAAGCCAGACCGAGGGTTCAGCCTTGACAAGTTAAGCTGTCAGGCAGCTCCAAATGAATACCATACAAAACAAACCTTTTAAAATTTCCATTATATGTTCTTTCACAAACTATTTTGGAGTTTCCTTTAAGGTTTTCCGAGGTTTTGATTCTGAAATTACAAAAATGATGTTTCAAATGGCTCAAAAAAGTTTTATTCATTAATTTCTTCAAGGAATGCTTCAAGATAATTTTTTGGAATTGAGCCAAAAGTTCTTCTGAAAACTCCATACTAGGTTTCACAACGTTCCATAGCACATGCAAAATATGAGATGTTAAGCGGGGTGTTCAGGTTCATGTAGAGAAATCTTGTTTGAATGGAAATAGTAGTTTACGAAACAAGTTGCAGAATGGTGATTTTAAAATCACAAGTCGTACAATTTCTAGCGAGGTTTGCCGAGTTGTGTTATAAAAATTGAGTTCTGAATCGAGTTGGGTAATTTTGTTTGCAAGTCACCGTAGATCACCGCAAAATAAAAATTCCATGCTCAAAATTCCGTATCAGAATGATCACCGCATGTCAGCCCTTGAGCTACTGAATAACTCTTCCGAAGACACCAACCTTCCAAAACATCAGGATCTAGAGATATCATATGTTGCAAAATTTTGCATTCTTATCCCTTATTGTTCATATAGTGCAAATCAGAAAAAGCGCCCCTACCGACCAAGTTCTCAACTAAAAGGATGATCCTCAACTCCTAAAGGTAGAGCTTACTTAGCACTGAAACTTCGCCGAAGACAGTACACGCTATGACTGAACCAGACGATTATAAAAATCGAATGTACATCGGATTTTTTCGCGCTAGAGTTGAGTATTTGGGTTATATTTTTATAATCGGAAAGTTTTTAAATATTCCATCGGTGAAATTTTGATTTTTTCACTTTTTAGCCATTTTTCATACAAAATCCCATGAAAATCACGTTTTCGACGCATTTCAGCCCATACAAAATGTATGGAAAAAATTTCACCGATAGAATATTTTAAAACTTTCCGATTATGAAAATATAGGCCAAATACTGATCTCTAGCGAGAGAAAATCCGATGTACATTCGATTTTTATAATCGTCTGGTTCGAACATAGCGTGCAGTACTGTGCTATCCCTTTCGACATACGAAATATTCAACAACACTCCCACAGTCATGAAATCCCATAAGCACTTGGTCTTCTATAACGCTCTAGTGTGTGTTATAGGAATGAGCGTAATAGGAGTGCGCGTTGTAGGAATGCGTTCAATAGGGACCCAACTGTATTAAGTTTTTTACATATTCTGTATCTACGTTAAAAATTGAAAATCAAAATTTTCCGGTCCCTGGACCTACTTTCAAAACACGTTTGAAATTAGTATGGGAAACGCTTTTGAATAACACCTCGACAAATTTCACTTCGGAACGAGCTATAATTATGAAAATTGAAATGACATTGAGTGTACACATTTAAATCTTTTTTAATCATTCATTATATCAAAGCATAGTTATAGAAGCGCAATGAAAATATGTTGTACTTAGAAAAAAGTTCTCATTTTTATAACTTTTTTATCAAAAAATAAACAATACAATTAAGGATACTTGTCCGTCATTCGTTTTGGCAGCCATATTGACATTGCTTTTCGCAATTATAAAGTAATAAAACTCAATCCGTATAGTAACCAATAACAATCCAAATATTTTCTGAACCAGAACTGGTTGGATATCTATCTAATTATGTAGAGAAAATTTTGACAAAATTCTATATTAATAACGAAAATATTATTTTAAGAAATCAAAAAGTGATGTTTTTTTTTATTCCGGGGTGTGATTCCAAAAATAAAGAGACATGCTTTCGACAAAATATTGGAATCGAAAGTCTCAAAGATTGTACAACTTAATAAATAAATCGATAAATTTTGAAATTAAAGTTTGTGAAGTATGTATTAATTAAAATTAAAAGAATAGTCCACAATAAAACCACAATAAAATTAATATTTATCCTCAACACAAATACTAAACTGGGTTCAGAAAACAAATCTGAAATTTATAGGACAGTCATTTTGAATAGTGTATCTATTTATATGGTCTTGATAATAATCAATTGTTTGGAGAAGAACCCTTCTACAGTTCATCAAACATTTTCTAAAAATCCTGACTTTCCCTGATATAATTAATTTCACTGGTAATCCTAATTTGAGGAAATCAACAGCAGCTAATAAACAATGCGACATCACATAAATTTTTATAATTGAAATATAATTAGGCGGCATCCATTTATTACGTAACGCTAAAATTGGAAATTTTTGACCCCCTCCCCCCGTCCGTAACGCTTTTTGTATAAAAAATTTCTAATTTTTGTATGAGCCGTAAAGCTTAAGCCTACTCCCCCCCTCCCCCTAAAGCGTTACGTAATTTGTGGATGCCGCCTTATAACTCACTTCAAAGGTCATACATGCGGCTACGTAAAATGAACAACTTCTCCACACTAATCAACTACATCCCAAATGACGGTACATCGAAATACGATGGATTGGCAACAATCATCAATGATACATATAAATGTCAATGACGGCCTATTTCACCAAAAATAGTTAAGAAGGACCACAAACAATACTCTTCAGCCCTGTTTAGACCTAGGGGGAAACACTGTCTAATCCGTCTTATTCCTAATACTTGATAAAACCAAGCCTGAGTTTAACAAGTATGTTATGATATCTGAATAGTATCCACAGTTGTCACTTTATGTGACTGGATTACTATGGAAGTCGACAGGTGACATCTGAAATATGCATGCTTACTTTGACCGACAGTGAATACAGACGAGTCACATGAATCTGCTCGTTTTAAAAGATAGACCCCTTTATATTCTAGGTATTTGAATATAAGTAGTTGTGAATTTATGGTTGGTCATGTTAACACGTGGCAGTTGAAACTTGATAGATTTTTTTGGTGGATCTGAGTCGAAAGTTCACTTCTACAGACGCAGCTTTACTTGCTTTCTTGCATACGATGAGTGGATTAAGAGGAATTTACTAGCATGCCTTCAGTACGCAGGCGCGGTGTTTTTTAGGTTGTGTCATTTTTTCCACTGTAATGACGGGGTTGGTGGTCTAATGGCTACCGCTTCTGCTTCATAAGCAGAAGGTCTTTGGTTCAATCCCAGGCCCGTCCCTTTCCTCGTACTTTGTAGTTGTATCTCTCATTTGCTTCTATTTTCCTCTCTTAATCTATCACACTCAAACTATTCGTTCATAGCAGACGCTAGAACCAGAGACGGACAATAAACCGTTTCCCTAACGCTTCCATTCTTCCATCATTATAGCACGCCTTTCCTTACGCCTGATACTTAGGCAGTCTGCTAACCACAAAAGCAAATCAGAAGGCCATGCCTTTCCCCCAATCCATATACTCCCGTATGAACTGGCGTAGATGCAGTCGAACTCCACGATCTACAGTATAAGTGAAACATCACTTCCTCCCCCTTCCCAATATTAGTCTGCATTTTGACATAGCAGGCGCCATTGTTACCTAAAAATAGATGATAACCAGCACTTATACACTCGGCTCTGTCACTCGAGTTTCTCGATAGTTGTCACTCTATGTGACTGGATTACTATAGGTGTCGACGGGTGACATCTGAAATATGCATGCTTACTTTGATCGACAATGATTACAGACGAGTCACATGAATCTGCTCGATTTACAAAATAGGCCACTCAGGGGTCTATTTTGTAAATCGAGCGGATTTATGTGACTCATCTGTAGTCATTGTCGATCAAAGCAAGCATGCATATTTCAGATGTCACCCGTCGACTCTCATAGTAATCTAGTCACATAAAGTGACAACTGTCGATAAACTCGAATGACAGAGCCGAGTCGAGCGAAATTTTTGGTCGACAGTGACTCCAGTCGAGTCGTTTTTGCTCGACTCGACTTGTAAAATAGGGCCCTCAATCTTCTGATGTTTCTAAAATACAGATGAAGATTCGAATTTGAGCAATTTAAACAAAAATCTCTTTACAGTATCATGTATATATTACTGTTTGCGTTTGATATGCAAATCCAGTCTAAGGGGTCTATTTTGTAAATCGAGCGAATTCATGTGACTCGTCTGTTGTCATTGTCGATCAAAGCATGACTCCCATAGTAATCCAGTCACATAGAGTGACAACTGTCGATAAACTCGAGTGACAGAGCCGAGTCGAGCAAAAATTTTGATCGACAGTGACTCCAGTCGAGTCGTTTTTGGTCGACTCTGTAATGAAAATACCTATGTTTGTTTTTCATTGACATAACTGGAAAAAATATCAGCAAGCTTTCTGCATGTTAATGTATGTTTGTGATACTTTTCCGGATCATTATTATTCATGAGGTTTAAGTTTATTCTTGGCATTACATCATCACTGGGACAGATACTGCTTCTCAGCTTAGTGTTCTTATGAGCATTTCCGCAGTTATTAACTGAGAGCTTTGTATGCCAAAGTTGACATTTTCGCATTCGTATATCTTGTGGCAAGTACGATAATACTCTATGTCCAAGAAAGTCAACGAAATTTCCTTTAAGACAAGATCCTGGACCGACCGAGAATCGAACCTAGAAATCTTTAGGTTTGCTTTTTAGAAGGTTTGGGTTTTATTACTTTGAATTTGTGAGCTGTGAAGCCAACTTGGCAGCTAAATCAAATAATGGGGTACATAGCCATAAGATTATGAGTGACTATCTCGGAGTTGAGATTCGATCCCAGGTCCTTGGCATGAGAGGTACTACACCAGGCCTGTCCCTTCAATTGATTTATGTGTAGATTTTTCCCCTTAAGATATATTGCTAATGACAACAACTTGCATAACGGATAAATATAGCTTTTGCTGTGTCACATAACTAATTAATCCGATTAGAATACAACGACAAGCAGCATTCCGTTAGTTATCAATTTATCCTACGACCTGAGCATTGATGGTTGCACAAATTGTATCTACAGTCGACTCTCCACATCTCGATGTTCTACATCTCGATATCTCTGCCTATGTCGATGTTTTCTTTGGTCACTTTATTCTGCATACATTTTCACTCGATATGCTCCTTATCTCGATATCTCCCTATCTCGATGTGATTTTCATTCCCGATTTTCTCTCCGTATGTCGATATGCCCATTATCAAAGGTTACTAGACTAAATTTTAGTGATCCAAAACAATTTGCGAAGACGAAATGACGTCTGTTTGTTTTTGATTTCCTGGTAACGGAGTGATTTTCAATCGAGTATTCATTAAAAACTTGTTCTATGTCTCGATCTCTCCCTATCTCGATAGTCTCTTCAATATCGAGATGTGTAGACTCGACTGTATCATACTTCACAGCCCTCTCTACTTCAATCGAGAAATATGAAAAACACCCTTATTTAGATCAAAACGAATGTTGAATCCAGCATCATAACCATACTCGCAAACGATACAACCCTTCCTCATTTTGTTTCTTCCCCGCAAACGTGGCACGGATTGAAACGAAAACGTCTCCTATTTCAGTGAGCAACCTATTCGTGGCAATCTTCATCTCTAGCAAAAATCCACCTAAGTATTGATTTATCGCTTCTCTGGTTTGTGTTATGGTCCTAAATCGATGTTGCGGTTTTTGAATCAAGCAAAATATCTTGACTCAAGAGCACTTGGCTGACACGAATATAATGAAGGAATTTTATAAACCCTTTTTATCGTTTCTAAGCAAAATTGTGACAAACAAACCACGTGATCACTGTAATAAGGACGCAATTGTTGTGATCAATTACCCTTCATAAAATTTCAAAAAAAAAAAACGGCAAAAAAATTCGTTGTTATTAGGAAATCATTATCGTCCTTCACCGTACTGCAGATCTTCCGAAACATTTTGTCGTTAGCATTCATTTTGAATATAAGTAATAAAATCTAAGAATACTTTTCTTGTTAAAATTCGTATAATATGAAGATAATGGCCTTCCTTAGCCGAGTAGTTAGAGTCAACGGCCACCAAGCAAAGCCATGCTGAAGGTGTCTTTCAAGAACTGTGGAAGTGCTTATAAGAACACTAAGCTGAGAAGCAGACTCTGTCCCAGTGGAGACGTAATGCTAAAAAGAAGAAGAAGATTAACGAGCAAACATGAATTGATTGAATTAAAACCATGTCTCGCGTTCAGTATCATAAAAGTATAACTGCAGTAATCGATTTTCTCTTTAACTAATAACTTGACCGGGCGCATGTTTTTGACTGAAATTTTGGATTCAATAGAAACTTCGTATCGTCCTTCGTCATGTAACGTCGTAAAATGTTACGAAAACTAATTAACTTTCATGTACTAACCCAAAGAGGAAATCGACGAAGAGTAATCGATCTTTGCAGATACGCCTGTATGATACTAAACGCGAGATGTGATATCCAATATAAAGGACGATGATTGCATGGGAAAACCCGAAGTATTGTTGAGCATAGTGAAGCAGCCAACTGTAGGGTGGGCTACTTTCATATCATAAAAAAAAATCCTACTGAACATTGAAGTAAAATGTGTGTGTGTGTGTGTGTGTGTGTGTGTGATCCATCTAACCCCCACTGTCCGGCAGTGGTATTATGGAAAAAAGTTTTCAGCAAAAATGTAGTACATTTTTGCAAAAAGCTTCAGTCCGGGAGCTAGAAGGTGATAGCTCTATTGCAGATCCGGTGACCCATTTCAGAATGGCTGGAGAGACACGTCCATTCAGAAGTCACTTTCACTAACAACAAGCCCCGCATGTATGCATTACCGTTATCAAATGGATAATGATAATACATACACACTTCCTGTTTCAAAGATGTTTACTTTGAAACTGGCGCGTATTTAATGTTTAGGTACAAATAAATAGGTAATCAGAACAATCTCACCAAAATCCATCTAAGGCGGCGTTGTTATCCAATCCAATCAGCAATCGATTTCCTTCTTCTTATTTTTCTCATCTGAGTGGCATCCAATTGCTTCTCCATGTGACGCATGCCCTTTGTCATTGCTAGACCACATTGCGTGCATGTTTTATCACTATCATTTCTCATTCTTACTTTAAAATCTTTTGTATAACGTAACCACTTTTTTATTTTCTCGGAACCATTCGTCCGGGTGTCGTAGTAGTGTCGGCCGGAAAACAAGCGTAGCCTCAAAAAAAAAAAAATCACATGGGCGCACAAATCTCAATAAAACCAATTAGAACCAGCCAAAGAATATCACACTAAACACTTCTGAAAGTTTATTCACTGTTTAATATCGGCTTTTTTCCAAATTTCACTTCCGAATTGAAATCTGGATGGCGTAGCTCCAGCCAATTCACCGACAACATCGCGGAAAAAACGAGAGCACGAAAAAATGCGTGGAGCAAAACAAAACACGACCGTTCGCGGGCAACGCCTACTCCTTTCTTCCTGAACATTGAAGTAAAATGTAATGCGAAACCCCATTTTCAGCTCAACATTCCTATTTAAAAATCTATTCCATCAAGTCGATATAGAGTAAATCGTTGAAAAAATACAAATCTGTCATGACACAGCAGCCTTCCTAATCGAAACAATGTCAAGCTCTGGAACGAAAGCTCCCTTACTGGATATTTCGTATCTCGATATCAAGTAAGAGAACCATAGTAGAAGTTGATTTTCTTGGCTACCTCGAGAGTCCTTTGGATCGCATTTGCACTGCAGTGCAACCAGTGCACTGGTTTCGTGTTCTATAACTCGATACCTCCCTAACTAGATGGTCCCTTCAATATAGCGTTAAGGAGAGTTGTTCGTTTTTTAAAGGAAAACTAATTTCAGATGAGTTTAGGTCACCCTAGCCACCAGTCATCGCCATACCGTGCTCGATGTAAATCACACTTGATGCTCAATAAAATCAATAGATTGAATTGGTCTGTTTGAGCTCAAGTATGAATCAGGTCACCAGACAGGGTGCTGATGTGTAGGAGTGACGACAGGCGACAACCATGACGTCAACGAGATGTAATAGCTAATAGAGTGAGCTAAAATATAGGAAAATTAACATGGTCTAGTTTAGTATTAATTCCCAGTAGCATAAATAAATGTTTGTCCATTTCACTTCAGACAACATCTTTACCCGATTGACTTAAAGAGCTACCACCGGCATCCGTTGGTATGTTCATCCTTAAATCGACAAATTTCGCTTATGTAATAAATCCAAATCGAGCAGTGAAAGGAAACATGAAATACCGTGCGAAATGGTACACGGTTAATCGACAAACAAATGAAAATAAATCGATTTCCCATAACACTGTAGCATAGACAATCAGACGTGTTGTGTAGAACATTTATCAATAAAAAGCATTATAACGGGAATAATATCTGAGGTAGAGCATTGCGCATAAGGACGTTACGCATACAGACATTTTACAAAATTGACATTTGGCATAATTGGAATCATATGTCTTCTTCAGAATGCTAACTTTTATTGTATAAACAGGCTTACGCGAAACGTCTTTATGTGAAATGGGCCACTCCCCGAATAATATACACGCCTTGTTATTTCGCCAAAAGATTTTCAACACGACGCTTCAGAAGGATAAAGCGCGCAAATTCAAATCCTATCTGTTAAACATTGAATTGTATGCTAAGAGGGCGTTTGATGGAATTTGATTGGGAACACAATCTGATTGTCCATGACCCTCGAGCCTGGAGCACTATTTCTGTGCGATTGACTTTCCCTTTAACGCACTCATAATAATTTATCGTCGGTTCTCCATTTGATTGGCTATCGATTCTTACCAACAAGAGTATTAGAATTTGGGATAATTTCATAACGATCGATAAATAACATAGCTACAATCCATCCAATTTTCATGTTGAAACCCCTGCTCGTTTGAAATACCCTATATATTTTGCTGCGGTTTCATAAAACGTACCGTAAATTAAACCTCAAATATTCATATTTCTTGCAACTCCTTTGCATATCAATCCACAGATCTTGAGACAGAATAACACTAACGATTTTCTATATACAATTTTCAGACGAAGCGAAACATTACATTACGTCCCGAACACAGGATCCATAGTCAGTGACCTGAGCTGTTCACAGAAGTGCATTTGCTGGACCGCTTCCAAGCAGCCAGCGTAATGTCGGAAGCAGCCTCCCTTTCGCTCATCCCCTCCCCGCCCACTACCAGTTGTGTGCATTGGATAGGAATACTTGCGATGTTAAATTTCCTGTAAACAAGTCACCCGACAACTATTGGGGCATACTCAAATTCGAATTACTCTTTGGAGAGCGCGCGTGGCAAGGACATTGCAAGGCGATATGATGCGGATAGGGGACGTTTTGTCCCTTTTCCCTTGCTAGGCACTGTGGGATATCAGACGGAAAAAAATCTGGGAAACGAATTTCACGAATAACCATTAATGTATTGTAATTGTATAAATGTAACAATTGTAGTCTTTAAGCCGTCAAGTTGAAATGTGTAATGAAAATCGTTTTTAGTCAAATCGGTCAAGTTTATAAGAGAGATCAGTTTCAAAATACCATAATTAACCATTTTTGCCGCTAAATGACATTCCGAACATTTTGTAAATCATAACAAAATGCTTTTCAATTGTCAATTATTATTATTATTATGACATCGTGAGATTATGATTTGCGGATTAAACTTCATTTGACCATCGAATAAACGGAAAATTAATTAACCCTCTAATACCCAAATTTTTATTTTCGTTATCTAAAATCGTTCTAAACACGTTTTGGGCATTTATTTATTTTTATTCGCAAATTTTTAAATTTTGGTTTTTGATTTTTATAATTTTTATTTTTGAACATCCCTAGCTTTTTTCTTTTTTTCTTGAAGCCTTTTTTAGTTGGTGATTTTTGGCAATAATAAAAATTTAAATTGTTACGGTATTTTTAAAAATATTAAATTTTTAATTTTTTTTCGGAGCGTATTTTATTTTCCGTGTAACTAACGGAAAAACAGGTTTGAAATGATTTTAATACCACCAAGCTCTTTGTTTGTGATAGGTTAATCGTAGAAAAATATAAAAGGTACGATTTTTTGTATTACACGTTAAATGAATGCAATTTTTCAAACTATTTCTAAAAATACAAAAAAGTTTCAAAAGTCATAAAAAACTTTTCTTATATGCGTGTTATGAGTCAAGGTATAAGCCAAAAATAAAATCATTTTGTTTTCCGAGCTACGAAAAAATACACAAAATTCCAAAGTGTACCCCGTCTAAAGGCGGGGTTGGGTATTAGAGGGTTTAAAAAATTTGTATCAACTAGATATTTCATAAAAGTTGGCCTTCATGGTCTTTTGTATCACATTGACATTAGTTTTATGTTCTATAACTAGATAACTCCCTTTCTTGTTGGTCCATTGAATATCGATTTATAGAGAGTTGGCTACCCAAGTAACACAGGTAGTAATATATGAGTAAATAATTCAGGTTTTGAACTTATTCCGTTGTATTTTTTCAGCAGTATTTACTTTATATCTAACGCTTGTAAAGCTAAAACAGCGCAAAAAATGGCGGCTTATATAACATCTTATAGGTCTGACAACTATTAATGATAACATACAATTGACGATTTATAAATATATTCTCAACATAATAAAGATGAATTTAAGAGCTGTGATGATCATTTGTTCTAATTAGGCTATTTTTCAGCACAAAATACTCACAAATCAAGTGTATATAGCGACATATTTCATTTGTTGTAATTGAGCTACTTAAAAGTGAAAACTAAATATATATGACACAATATGATCAGTTTATAACGCAGGCAAATGTTTTGGTTGTTATGACGTTATTTGTACGTTATATAACTTGAAAGACATACTTGTATCACAAAATATCTGATCAGAATGTCCAATGTCTAAATACATGCAAAACAAAGGAACTAACAGAAAAATAAAAACAAAATTGTCTTAAAAACATGGCTATCAGAACCTGAAAAATGTTAAGAAATAAATGAAATTTGATTATCATTAAGATGAAAAAAAAAGAAAATAGATCGTATCCAGTGGCATTTGGGAAGTTTAATATGCGATTCAAAATTTATAGTGAAACTTTCATTTTCACTCATCAATTTTTCATGGGCTATTATAATAATCCATGTATGTAATACAAATCCTTCAAAACTGTGCTGTTTTGTGGAATTTACTCCAATTATCGCTAGAAAAATATTATGGCTGATTGTTAGTTGAGCCTACAGCACCGTCCGAAAATATTCGAACGATTCTATTATTTTTTCAAACTTTATTATTGATCTGGTCACATTGCTCACACTCCAAATTGTTACTCAATTTTGATATACCTCATGTCAATGCGCAATTCATGAAATTGAATCTTGATTTATAACCAAATTAATCTGGTTAATATGATCGATATGCGGCTTTATGCTAAGGTGATTCAAATTTTCGACCGGTACTGCACTCTGGATTATTAATTTGACAAAATGTGATTTTTGTTTGTTTTGATTCGTAAATAAATTTAAATAACGTTGTAATAATGTCTAAAGTGCATTTTAACTACAGGTTCTTGATTATCTTCTAATAACGTTTAAAATACATCTTGAGAACATATTTTCAACATACTCTAAAAAAATCCTTTTGATTTTGTTTTTTCGATAAAAGTTATAACACCCAAATAACTTAAATGTAGCTCATTGCTAAGTGGATAGATTTTCATCTGTCAAACGTTAAACATCGGTTTACGAAAGTCAACATGAGCATGAGCATAGATGACCGCACAATTCGTAGTTGCTACTGCGTGATTGACCCGAGCAATCGTAGTTGCACAGGGATTTAATGAATGGGGCTTGGGATAAGCTTACCATTCCTCAATGTGCACAAATCGAGAGCTCAAATTTACAAAGGAAAAAGAAGCTTCATATTATTAAATACTAGTGAAAAATTTATCATTGGGATATTGTGTTTCCAGCTACAAGCGAAAGTTTGAAATTATGTTGATTTCGGTGACAAACAGGTGCCCGTTGTATACAATACGCTCGGAACTATGTGATGTGCCAATCATGGTGCTAAAATATTCGGGAAGTGACGCTTTCGGCGTATATTTTTCTAGGCAGATGTAGCAAAATTCATAAATTATATCTCTAAAACATCCAATCCAAGTAGAAGAGGCAAACGAAGCTGGCAGAATTTGAGTTCACCGTGAAACATATTTGTTTGCCTATTCGCTGTACTCTTTGCGACCACATCTCTTTCACTCTTTGAAGGGTTTTCGTTCTGTTTTTGGCAGTTTCTGAGTGTTTTATACCCTTACCGTTGATATTATCAAACCGATTGATTTTGTTTGTCATTATAAAGTTATATATATGTTTGTAGAGCGTTAAATTAACCAGGGCCGGTTGTCACTTTTGGATTAACTGTTTTAAGGTGATTTGTTTTCCGATAGCTATTTTATAGCTTTTATATAGCACAAGATGTTATGATTTCACCATTTTAACACTTATATGACAATATCTGCTATCTGTTATTCGAAAAGATGTTTTTGGTGTTACTTGGGTATATTACATTTTTTTCCAAAACCTTTCTTCTTCTATGTAAGACTTAAAAAGATGAAAAGTGGCTGCGTTATTGATGATATTATACTTAAAAACCCTTAAGCAGATTTAATACAATATTTCAAAATTTTCAGATGTATAATGATTTTCAATTATTCTTTCAATAATACTCAACTAAACCTGCAACCCATCTCGAATACGTTAAAAAAGCAGTAAACGCGAATTTTCCCCATTTCATGTCCGAATATCGTCCCACAGTGAACAGGATGTGTGGCCTATGTGTGAACGAACACTTCATCCAACGGTCCGTTTATGATAGTGAACACTTTATATACTTATAAGATAATGGATGGCTCAAGGCTTGCTCGGTATCCTGGTAAACAAGATGATAACTGTCGTGTAGACTATGCATGCCAAATTTTTACGAAACATTCAAGTTGATAAATGTACGATTCCCATGAGAAATAAACGAAGGCACTATAGTTCACTTGTTATCAACCAACGTAAAAACTCACCGACGGTTAGGAAAAGGCTTGGCGCAGATCAGGAAATCGATAATTACCTGTAACGAAAAATAATGAAGAAAAGAGTTTTATCAGCAGAGCAAAAATATTGGCTCTTCTTGTTATATAATTCAAAACAGAACCTGTTGTTAATAAAACTTTTATTCGGATTTTCATAAGCTACAGTTTTTTCCTAAACTAAAGGAAATCTATTGTGACAATCCTAATGACCTAAAATTTAGATGAAAACTTACTCCTTTTGTTGCATTACACTCTAATCGTTTCTTCCCGCAAGTCAACATAGTTTTCCAAACAATATCTAGTCATTTCTTATTTGTCTTCCAGACAAACAACTTTTCCACTCTGTGGGAAAAATAAAACCAAAAGCGTTACAATTTGTTCCTTCTCTCCAAGACTCTGTCTTCGAGCGTATCTATCTCGGAACACACCATTCGTGCATGGCAGTGCTGATAGATGGATGATAGCACTTACCCAAAATATATACCTGTATATTTACCCTAGCTAGACGTATATAAACCACAATCCGGCAAACCACATATCACGGGTGGAAAAATGGATGATTGTCGCCCCGGATTCTCATCTCATTGTGTTGAGTTTCTCATTGTTCCAGTCTTTTTTATTCGCTTCTTGTAACTGCTTTCACCTGTCTTTCTGTTGTGTGGTGTGTTTCACAGTGTTTTATTTGGATGGTTTTATTTCTCAAGTGAATATAGTCTTATTTCACAAATGTGAATCATATTTGTGGGTGAATTTGCGGATTGTATTTCGTACAATCCTTTTTTCAAGTGCTTCTTAGTATTGTTCCTTTTATATTTCTCTCAAGGAAATTCTGTGGGTTCGATTCTAGAGCAAAAGAAAAGTGAGGCCCATAAAACGCTAATAGCTCTGATCCCTCTATATAATTTTAGTATCTTCTATTTTCTATCTTCTGTGTTCTATATCCAGATAGAAGATAGAAGATAGAAGATAGAAGATAGAAGATAGAAGATAGAAGATAGAAGATAGAAGATAGAAGATAGAAGATAGAAGATAGAAGATAGAAGATAGAAGATAGAAGATAGAAGATAGAAGATAGAAGATAGAAGATAGAAGATAGAAGATAGAAGATAGAAGATAGAAGATAGAAGATAGAAGATAGAAGATAGAAGATAGAAGATAGAAGATAGAAGATAGAAGATAGAAGATAGAAGATAGAAGATAGAAGATAGAAGATAGAAGATAGAAGATAGAAGATAGAAGATAGAAGATAGAAGATAGAAGATAGAAGATAGAAGATAGAAGATAGAAGATAGAAGATAGAAGATAGAAGATAGAAGATAGAAGATAGAAGATAGAAGATAGAAGATAGAAGATAGAAGATAGAAGATAGAAGATAGAAGATAGAAGATAGAAGATAGAAGATAGAAGATAGAAGATAGAAGATAGAAGATAGAAGATAGAAGATAGAAGATAGAAGATAGAAGATAGAAGATAGAAGATAGAAGATAGAAGATAGAAGATAGAAGATGAAAGATAGAAGATAGAAGATAGAAGATAGAAGATAGAAGATAGAAGATAGAAGATAGAAGATAGAAGATAGAACATAGAAGATAGAAGATATTATGCGTGGCGCGAAAAATGCTCGCGCCGGCTATCTTAAAAAACGCTTGTAGATCGCCGCAGGTACTTCAAATCGTTTTGGTGTCTTCTGCGCGATCATGCCCTTGGACAATCAGGAATAATCGCGCAGAAGACACCTAAACGATTTGAAGTACCTGCGACGATCTACACGCATTTTAAGAAGTTTTTAAGATCGCCGTCGCGATAAATAATCGCGCAATGCACAAGAGATAGAAGATAGAAGATAGAAGATAGAAGATAGAAGATAGAAGATAGAAGATAGAAGATAGAAGATAGAAGATAGAAGATAGAAGATAGAAGATAGAAGATAGAAGATAGAAGATAGAAGATAGAAGATAGAAGATAGAAGATAGAAGATAGAAGATAGAAGATAGAAGATAGAAGATAGAAGATAGAAGATAGAAGATAGAAGATAGAAGATAGAAGATAGAAGATAGAAGATAGAAGATAGAAGATAGAAGATAGAAGATAGAAGATAGAAGATAGAAGATAGAAGATAGAAGATAGAAGATAGAAGATAGAAGATAGAAGATAGAAGATAGAAGATAGAAGATAGAAGATAGAAGATAGAAGATAGAAGATAGAAGATAGAAGATAGAAGATAGAAGATAGAAGATAGAAGATAGAAGATAGAAGATAGAAGATAGAAGATAGAAGATAGAAGATAGAAGATAGAAGATAGAAGATAGAAGATAGAAGATAGAAGATAGAAGATAGAAGATAGAAGATAGAAGATAGAAGATAGAAGATAGAAGATAGAAGATAGAAGATAGAAGATAGAAGATAGAAGATAGAAGATAGAAGATAGAAGATAGAAGATAGAAGATAGAAGATAGAAGATAGAAGATAGAAGATAGAAGATAGAAGATAGAAGATAGAAGATAGAAGATAGAAGATAGAAGATAGAAGATAGAAGATAGAAGATAGAAGATAGAAGATAAGATAGAAGATAGAAGATAGAAGATAGAAGATAGAAGATAGAAGATAGAAGATAGAAGATAGAAGATAGAAGATAGAAGATAGAAGATAGAAGATAGAAGATAGAAGATAGAAAGATAGAAGATAGAAGATAGAAGATAGAAGATAGAAGATAGAAGATAGAAGATAGAAGATAGAAGATAGAAGATAGAAGATAGAAGATAGAAGATAGAAGATAGAAGATAGAAGATAGAAGATAGAAGATAGAAGATAGAAGATAGAAGATAGAAGATAGAAGATAGAAGATAGAAGATAGAAGATAGAAGATAGAAGATAGAAGATAGAAGATAGAAGATAGAAGATAGAAGATAGAAGATAGAAGATAGAAGATAGAAGATAGAAGATAGAAGATAGAAGATAGAAGATAGAAGATAGAAGATAGAAGATAGAAGATAGAAGATAGAAGATAGAAGATGAAGATAGAAGATAGAAGATAGAAGATAGAAGATAGAAGATAGAAGATAGAAGATAGAAGATAGAAGATAGAAGATAGAAGATAGAAGATAGAAGATAGAAGATAGAAGATAAAGATAGAAGATAGAAGATAGAAGATAGAAGATAGAAGATAGAAGATAGAAGATAGAAGATAGAAGATAGAAGATAGAAGATAGAAGATAGAAGATAGAAGATAGAAGATAGAAATAGAAGATAGAAGATAGAAGATAGAAGATAGAAGATAGAAGATAGAAGATAGAAGATAGAAGATAGAAGATAGAAGATAGAAGATAGAAGATAGAAGATAGAAGATAGAAGATAGAAGATAGAAGATAGAAGATAGAAGATAGAAGATAGAAGATAGAAGATAGAAGATAGAAGATAGAAGATAGAAGATAGAAGATAGAAGATAGAAGATAGAAGATAGAAGATAGAAGATAGAAGATAGAAGATAGAAGATAGAAGATAGAAGATAGAAGATAGAAGATAGAAGATAGAAGATAGAAGATAGAAGATAGAAGATAGAAGATAGAAGATAGAAGATAGAAGATAGAAGATAGAAGATAGAAGATAGAAGATAGAAGATAGAAGATAGAAGATAGAAGATAGAAGATAGAAGATAGAAGATAGAAGATAGAAGATAGAAGATAGAAGATAGAAGATAGAAGATAGAAGATAGAAGATAGAAGATAGAAGATAGAAGATAGAAGATAGAAGATAGAAGATAGAAGATAGAAGATAGAAGATAGAAGATAGAAGATAGAAGATAGAAGATAGAAGATAGAAGATAGAAGATAGAAGATAGAAGATAGAAGATAGAAGATAGAAGATAGAAGATAGAAGATAGAAGATAGAAGATGAGATAGAAGATAGAAATAGAAGATAGAAGATAGAAGATAGAAGATAGAAGATAAGATAGAAGATAGAAGATAGAAGATAAGAAGATAGAAGATAGAAGATAGAAGATAGAAGATAGAAGATAGAAGATAGAAGATAGAAGATAGAAGATAGAAGATAGAAGATAGAAGATAGAAGATAGAAGATAGAAGATAGAAGATAGAAGATAGAAGATAGAAGATAGAAGATAGAAGATAGAAGATAGAAGATAGAAGATAGAAGATAGAAGATAGAAGATAGAAGATAGAAGATAGAAGATAGAAGATAGAAGATAGAAGATAGAAGATAGAAGATAGAAGATAGAGATAGAAGATAGAAGATAGAAGATAGAAGATAGAAGATAGAAGATAGAAGATAGAAGATAGAAGATAGAAGATAGAAGATAGAAGATAGAAGATAGAAGATAGAAGATAGAAGATAGAAGATAGAGATAGAGATAGAAGATAGAAGATAGAAGATAGAAGATAGAAGATAGAAGATAGAAGATAGAAGATAGAAGATAGAAGATAGAAGATAGAAGATAGAAGATAGAAGATAGAAGATAGAAGATAGAAGATAGAAGATAGAAGATAGAAGATAGAAGATAGAAGATAGAAGATAGAAGATAGAAGATAGAAGATAGAAGATAGAAGATAGAAGATAGAAGATAGAAGATAGAAGATAGAAGATAGAAGATAGAAGATAGAAGATAGAAGATAGAAGATAGAAGATAGAAGATAGAAGATAGAAGATAGAAGATAGAAGATAGAAGATAGAAGATAGAAGATAGAAGATAGAAGATAGAAGATAGAAGATAGAAGATAGAAGATAGAAGATAGAAGATAGAAGATAGAAGATAGAAGATAGAAGATAGAAGATAGAAGATAGAAGATAGAAGATAGAAGATAGAAGATAGAAGATAGAAGATAGAAGATAGAAGATAGAAGATAGAAGATAGAAGATAAAGATAGAAGATAGAAGATAGAAGATAGAAGATAGAAGATAGAAGATAGAAGATAGAAGATAGAAGATAGAAGATAGAAGATAGAAGATAGAAGATAGAAGATAGAAGATAGAAGATAGAAGATAGAAGATAGAAGATAGAAGATAGAAGATAGAAGATAGAAGAGAAGATAGAAGATAGAAGATAGAAGATAGAAGATAGAAGATAGAAGATAGAAGATAGAAGATAGAAGATAGAAGATAGAAGATAGAAGATAGAAGATAGAAGATAGAAGATAGAAGATAGAAGATAGAAGATAGAAGATAGAAGATAGAAGATAGAAGATAGAAGATAGAAGATAGAAGATAGAAGATAGAAGATAGAAGATAGAAGATAGAAGATAGAAGATAGAAGATAGAAGATAGAAGATAGAAGATAGAAGATAGAGATAGAAGATAGAAGATAGAAGATAGAAGATAGAAGATAGAAGATAGAAGATAGAAGATAGAAGATAGAAGATAGAAGATAGAAGATAGAAGATAGAAGATAGAAGATAGAAGATAAAGATAGAAGATAGAAGATAGAAGATAGAAGATAGAAGATAGAAGATAGAAGATAGAAGATAGAAGATAGAAGATAGAAGATAGAAGATAGAAGATAGAAGAAGAAGATAGAAGATAGAAGATAGAAGATAGAAGATAGAAGATAGAAGATAGAAGATAGAAGATAGAAGATAGAAGATAGAAGATAGAAGATAGAAGATAGAAGATAGAAGATAGAAGATAGAAGATAGAAGATAGAAGATAGAAGATAGAAGATAGAAGATAGAAGATAGAAGATAGAAGATAGAAGATAGAAGATAGAAAGAAGATAGAAGATAGAAGATAGAAGATAGAAGATAGAAGATAGAAGATAGAAGATAGAAGATAGAAGATAGAAGATAGAAGATAGAAGATAGAAGATAGAAGATAGAAGATAGAAGATAGAAGATAGAAGATAGAAGATAGAAGATAGAAGATAGAAGATAGAAGATAGAAGATAGAAGATAGAAGATAGAAGATAAAAGAAGATAGAAGATAGAAGATAGAAGATAGAAGATAGAAGATAGAAGATAGAAGATAGAAGATAGAAGATAGAAGATAGAAGATAAGATAGAAGATAGAAGATAGAAGATAGAAGATAGAAGATAGAAGATAGAAGATAGAAGATAGAAAGATAGAAGATAGAAGATAGAAGATAGAAGATAGAAGATAGGAAGATAGAAGATAGAAGATAGAAGATAGAAGATAGAAGATAGAAGATAGAAGATAGAGATAGAAGATAGAAGATAGAAGATAGAAGATAGAAGATAGAAGATAGAAGATAGAAGATAGAAGATAGAAGATAGAAGATAGAAGATAGAAGATAGAAGATAGAAGATAGAAGATAGAAGATAGAAGATAGATAGAAGATAGAAGATAGAGATAGAAGATAGAAGATAGAAGATAGAAGATAGAAGATAGAAGATAGAAGATAGAAGATAGAAGATAGAAGATAGAAGATAGAGATAGAAGATAGAAGATAGAAGATAGAAGATAGAAGATAGAAGATAGAAGATAGAAGATAGAAGATAGAAGATAGAAGATAGAAGATAGAAGATAGAAGATAGAAGATAGAAGATAGAAGATAGAAGATAGAAGATAGAAATAGAAGATAGAAGATAGAAGATAGAAGATAGAAGATAGAAGATAGAAGGTACAATAGTTCAAACTATTGCGTATTTCTTTTTTTTTTTTGCTTATTATTAAGAAACCAACAGTGTTCCCGTTCTTTAAATGCTTGTTAATATGACTGCTTATCATGTCATATTCGTCTACCTCGGATCCTTGTTAACGACTGATAACAACGTTAGTCGTGAAATACGGAGACGCATCATCAGTGGAAGTCGCGCCTACTATGGACTCCAGAAGAAGCTGCGGTCGAGAAAGATTCACCCCGCACCAAATGTACCATGTACAAAACGCTTATAAGACCGGTAGTCCTCTATGGACATGAAGCATGGACCATGCTGGAAGAGGACCTGCAAGCACTTGGAGTGTTCGAACGAAGGGTGCTTAGGACGATCTTTGGCGGAGTGCAGGAGAACGGTGTGTGGCGGCGGAGAATGAACCACGAGCTCGCTTGGCTCTACGGCGAACCAAGTATCCAGAAGGTTGCGAAAGCCGGAAGGGTGCGCTGGGCAGGGCATGTTGCAAGACTACCGGACAACAATCCTGCAAAGATGGTGTTCGCGTCGAATCCGGTTGGCACAAGAAGGCGGGGAACACAGCGAGCGAGGTGGCTTGATCAGGTGCAACAAGACCTGGAGAACGTGGGCCTAAATCGAGGTTGGAGAGACACAGCCTCGGATCGAGTAAATTGGCGTAACATCGTTAACGAGGTTTTATCAAATTAATTGATGTAACACCAACTAAATAAATAATAATCATGTCGTATTTGAGTCATAACCTTTCACGACAAATTCATGGATTTTTCATCCACTGCATTTTATTCCTCATCGTTCACATGCAATGAAAAAAAAAATCGATATAATTAAACCCTGTAGCTAATCGTCATCCAATACACATACCAACCAATTGGAAAACCAATCCCGCCACTTACCTTCCGTATCGTAGACGTCCATTTCAATAGACTGCGAGTGGCACTGGTAATGACGTGTTGACGACATGGTGAAAAATCTCCGCTTGGCTTTTGCTAGCAGTGGCGAAGAAACGGTTGTCGCCGAAATAATACTATCTCCCTGAACTCCTTCAGTCACTGATGACGGTGTTGGTGGAGATGATGGTTCGGGATTTTCACCACCGCACCGTTGAATCAGGGAATGATAGTTGAGGTAACGATGATGATGGCGGGGATGATGTGAGGAGGATTGATGGTCCCGGCGGCCAAGGTGTGCCGCCGAAGAACTGCGAAGTTCACGCTCGTGGTCTTCCTCTTCCTCTTGGCGGCGGGACAGTTGGAACAGTAGCAGAAATAAGAGTAGCACGAAGATCACAAACGGCGAAAGTGGCAGCAACAATTCTAGGACCGTGTGCTATCCCTTGTTACGGAATCCTGGTTTCAATCACGATACGGTTGAACGGCGAAAGGATAGTTTCAACTGTAATAGCCAACTTGATGAACCACTTTTCTCGGTACGAGATTGCAGTGTCGCGGTGCTTCTCAGACCGTTTTTATTATTAAAAGCAATGCTTAGTGCTTACCAGCCATTGTCTATGCATGTATAAGCACAATTTAAAAAAAAATCGTAGGGGCCATTTTGAAGTTATGCCATGTTTATGGTATGATAACAGAATATCAAATATCTTCAGTTATAACTGAAACATATTTGAAACCTGGATCCAAACTCAGAAGAGATCCATACTTTTTTTGTTTATCGTAATGATCGACTCTATGGAACATGAGGAGGAGTAGCTATCATTATTTATGGGCGTAAAAACTATCAAGTTTTTTTGTCATTTCAAACCAAAGTTTTTGAAACTTTGGGTGCTTTTGTTAAGATATAGCTTGGTTAATTTACTTTCAAAACTGCCTATTTGCCTTTTCAAGATATAAAAAATTAATTAATAAATAGGATTTAAAAGATTTTACATAAATCCTCTAATTATCACGGTGAATAAAATACGATTTTTCAATATTTTGCCCAAACATGAAATTTAACCATAGAAAACGACTGGTAAGCACAGTTTGATGGAGATTTTTTTCCTAATAAAAACGATCTGAGGAGTACCGCGAACATGAACCCATACCCCTTCAATTACAATAAATTCTCACTGGCACGATTCTGCTGGTTGCTGTTCCAACTCACATTGCACTATCTTCTCATGCCCATTCCAAACGACCACGCAATTCCTTACTCATGTGGTGGAACAGATTTTTCAATTTTCCCAAACTAAACCTTGACTTTTCTTCATACACACCCGCATTCACCACCTGTATGTATGGTTTGAACTGTCTGCTCTGTGGGGTTCTCCTAGCTTTGTGCTGCAAACAGAAGATAACTTTTTCTTCCCAAGCTCGCCGGGGAATAACTTTCAATTCTAGCACTTCTTGTCGATTTGTGCTGCGTTTTTCAGCCGGATTAAGCGTTAGAACGTTAGACTTTTTAACTTGCTCCAAAACTGCTGCATATCTCGCTGCTGGAGGTGGTGAGAATTTTTATTCCACTTTTGCACTGTATCACTGTATCCAACTTTGGCGTTGGTTTTGTCGATGTCACACAATTGTAAACCACAATGCTTGAACTATTTCCGGGCAAGGCTGCAATGGGAAAGTGGCTTGTTAGGACCTCAGGCTTGATGCCGTCGAATATGCATAAATTCTGAAAGGCAAAGTTTTCGGATAGTAGATTTCTGTAGAGTTTCATTTTGTTAACTTTTCGGTCACTGTATTTTTTTTCCTTTCCTTCCAAAAAGTAGATACTGTATTGGCTGTTGTTGAATAGTTTCGATTCAATAGTTTGTACATAAAACTATTATGCATTTACAAGTTCACAGTCACTCAAATTAACTATGCATTTCTGAGCATGGGCTTTCTAAGCTTTTGAAAATCATACCTACTGTTAAATTCTACAACTGTTTTTGATTGTTATACTAAGGCATTCTTTCGATTTCAAATACTTTTAAAATCCATATACCATATCAATCTTAAAGTTTATTTAACGTAGTGTAATAATGCCAAATTTCAACATAATCCGTGCACTTTTACTATAGTCATATCAGTTTTTGTGATTTTGTATGTTTAGTGACATAAAATCATTGGGGGTCATTTTGACCTACTTCACCCTAATATAAAAATCTAAAATTTTGCAAAACATATAGAAGAACAATCCTTGGCTCTCGCGAACTGGCTCTTAAAGATCCTAAAAATTAACTGGGGTTTCCAAATGGCCTTTGGGGGTTTTCTGGATCTCTTAAGTCTTCAAAGGTTTTCAAGGAATTTCTTTAAGTTCTTAGAGCTTCCCAAATTTCCCACCGGAGTTTTTGGCAAGGGTTATGAAGGTAATCAAAAGCTACCAAGCGGTTCACAGATGTTTGCACCAAAGCCGTTTTCCCATACAAAATGGTCAACTTCAGATAGCTATATCTCCGCCGTTTCTCAACCGATTCTTTTCATTTTTTCCATGACGAACTACAAATTTTCTCAATTTTTGGAAACTATTATAAAAGTTGTATTGGTGTAATCGTTATCAAAGCCACCATTGGTTTCAATGATGGACCATAGCAACCTGTTTATTACACCTAACATGAAAATTTGTAATCATTCCTAATCTGACTCTCCTCAAGATCACTACAATAAACGTTACCGTTCCTTAATTTCAAACCACTGCGTTTTCTATATTACAAGAGGTTATGGGCGACTCACGAAAGGAAACGGTTCACGGAATTATTCCGTTCTCCGGAACCGGGTACGAAAATTGGAAATTCCGAGTGGAGAGATTCCTGAAGTCCGTTGAGCTTTTGGATGCGGTTACCAAGGACCCACCAACTGCTGCGGAAGGACTGGAAAAGTTTCAGAAAATGGACAACAAGGCATCGAACGTAATTATTTCCTTCATCCATGATGACCTTCTGGATCTGATTCGCGAGAAGACTACGGCAAAGGAAATCTGGACCGCGTTGGAGAATGTATACGCGAAGAAGTCGGTATCTTCACAAACGTTTGTCCGGAAGCAGCTCGCAAGACTCAAGATGACAGAAGGAGAATCGGTGAAGGATCATTTGAAGGTGTTCGATGAATTGGTGAGACAATTGAAGTCGGCCGGCGCGAAGCTAGAAGAAGCTGATATGGTTTCTCAACTGTTTGTGACATTGCCCGAATCCTACGATCCACTCGTTACGGCGTTGGAGAACCTTGGTGCGAAAGAGCTAACCCTGGACATTGTGCGTGAGCGATTGCTGGCTGAAGAGCTGAAGAAGTCCGACAGAATGGCAGATACGGGTAAGGAGAAACCTGCGGCCTTTGCTGGATTCAAGCAGAAGCAACGTAAATTCACAGGGAAGTGCAATAGATGCCAAAGGAAGGGCCACATGGCAAAGGATTGCCGTGTCAAGTTGAAAGGTGAAGCCAACGTAGTCGCTGAAACCGAAGGTGTTGCTTTCATGGTAGGTCGCAGGAATGCTGTGGATACCAGGTGTGACAAAGTGACGTTCAAGCTGGATTCCGGGGCTAGCCACCATCTCGTTAACGATAAGAAGGTATTCAAGACACTGGAGAAGCTCGAACAACCTGTCGTAATTGGTGTGGCAAAAGATGACCAGTCCATGGTTGCGTGGCACAAAGGTACGATTTACGGAGTCAATCGTCAAGGCGTGAGTATGACCATTTATGAGGTGCTGTTTATCCCGGACTTGCGAGCAAACTTGCTATCGGTGAAGCGTATGACCAGAACTGGAGTGACGGTAAACTTTGGACCAAAAGTTGGAGAAATCAAGCTCAATAATTCGGTGATTGCGATTTGTCCGTTGAGAGGCGATTTCTACGAGCTGGATGTGTTCTATTCCAATAGCGGTACGGCCAACTTGTGTGCTGATCAAAACGTCAATCTCTGGCATCGTCGATTGGGCCACATCGGTTTCAAAAATCTGGAAGCACTGGTCAAGTTCGATAAGGCTAAAGCAATTTACTTAATCAAGAAGAAATCTGAGGTTTTTGACAAATTTCGCTGCTATGAGGCAATGGCAACAGCATTGATGGGCCACGCTATATCCAAGCTAACAGTTGACCAAGGCCGTGAATACTGTTCAAATGAGCAAAGGCGATATTACGAAGAAAAGGGAATTCAAATAGAACCTACAACTGCCTACACTCCTCAACAGAACGGGGTGGCTGAGAGATTTAATCGTACGGTCATCGAGAAGGTTCGAACGATGCTGGTCGAGGCGAGCGCTCCGAAGTTCATGTGGGGCGAAGCGGTACTTGCTGCAGTCTATTTGGTTAATAGAAGTCCAACACGTGCCATATCTGACCGAAATACTCCTGCTGAACTGTGGATGAAGCACAAAACAGATTTGTCCAAACTTCAGATGTTCGGATGCAAGGCTTTTGCTTGGATACCGTCGCAACAGAGAAAGAAGATGGATCCGAAGAGTAGAGCTGCAGTCATGGTTGGCTATGCACCGAACGGATACCGTCTATGGGACATGGAAGTCAGACAAATTTTCACATCTCGAGACGTTAAATTTGATGAATCGTCATTTCCGTTTGCTGAGAAAAAGCAACCGGATTCTCCGTTGATAGTTGTGCCGTATGATCTAGAAGTTGAAGTCCAAGATGAAGTCCAACACGAAACACTGAATGAACCACGACCCGAGCAAGAGGGGGATGTACGCCACGTTGTCGGATCTGGTGCAGCTCTCTTGACTGATGACGAATCCGAAGATGACACTGAAGCATATTCTCCAACACCGGTGGCGCTCCCTTCGCAACAAGAACATGGTTCAAACCTTGACATGGAAACCACGAGGCATAGCGAACGGGAGCGCAGGCTCCCCGGTAAGTTTAAAGATTTTCTTACTGGAAGAATATTCTCTGCTGTCCAATTTCCGTCTACAGATGCTATCGGTATTCGTGATGGTGTGACAACAATTCCCACGAGTTCCTTGGATGTTCCTGAAACATATCAAGATATATTTGGGCGCCCTGATGAAACATTCTGGCTTCAAGCTGTGAAGGATGAATTAGATTCCCTTAAGCAAAATGAGGTTTGGCGTCTAGAAGCTTGTCCCAAGGAAATTAAACCTATAAAAACTAAATGGGTGTTTCGTATCAAGGAAGATGAAAACGGAAACCCTGTCCGCTATAAGGCTCGACTTGTTGCCAAGGGATTTCAACAGAAGCCCGGACTGGATTATGGTGAAACCTATGCACCAGTAGCAAGAATGGCAACCATTCGGACCGTCCTGGCTGTAGCAGTTCAACAAAAGATGCATATCCAGCAACTCGACGTTAAGACAGCGTTTTTATATGGCAAACTGGACGAAACAGTTTATCTGGCAGTACCGGATGGCGTAGAAGCAGCTTCCAACCTAGTATGCAAATTACAAAAATCGTTATATGGATTGAAACAAAGTCCCCGTTGTTGGAACAACAAGCTCAATGAAACACTTCTTGAAAATGGATTTTCACGTTCGAAACACGACTATTGCCTTTATATCAAAACCAACAGACAAGGTAATGTCTACATTATTATATACGTTGACGATGTCCTTATTTTTGGAAGGCAAATGAACGCAATACTGGAAGCGAAAACGATATTATCAAGAAAATTCCAAATGACGGATTGCGGAGATGTCAGCTGCTTCTTAGGTATGAAGATTCAGTACGACAGAGCTCAAGGAAGATTGTGTCTTTCACACGAAGCTGGAATCAATCGCATTTTAACCAAGTTCGGTTTGCAAGACTGCAATTACGTTAAAACACCGATGGAAAAGGGATGCCAACTACCAATCGAAGATCGAGATTCAACAAACCAGCCGTACAGAGAGCTTCTAGGCAGCGTCATGTACACAATGTTATGTGTTCGTCCCGATATTAGTTACTCCGTTGGATACCTTGGAAGATATCAGCAAAACCCTGGTAACTCTCATTGGCAAGCTTTGAAGAGGACAGCTCGCTACTTGAAAGGAACAAAGCATCTGAAACTTGAATACACCTGTAAAAGAGGTTCCCCGATTCTGGTAGGATTCGCCGATGCTGACTGGGCCTCAGATGCAGTTGACAGAAAATCAGTAAATGGTTTCGTTTTTCAAGTTTTCGGAAATACCGTTTCATGGGCTAGTAGAAAACAGCAAACAGTTGCTCTATCATCCAGCGAATCAGAATATGGTGCATTAAGTTTAGCTGTTTCTGAAGGTATTTGGCTCAGAGGAATTCTTGAAGATCTGAAAGTTTTACCGCTTGATGAATCATTCACCATCTTTGAGGACAACCATGGATGTATCTCAATGGCCAAAAACGTAGAGTGTAAGAGAGCAAAACACATTGATGTTAAGCATCATTTCCTGCGAGATCACGTTATCAAAGGTACAGTGAAGATTGAACCCATCCCTTCAAACAATCAGTTAGCAGATCTATTCACAAAGGCGCTCGATACCACTCACTTTCAAGAATTCCGTAAACTCCTTGGATTGACCGATTAAGAGGGGGTATTGGTGTAATCGTTATCAAAGCCACCATTGGTTTCAATGATGGACCATAGCAACCTGTTTATTACACCTAACATGAAAATTTGTAATCATTCCTAATCTGACTCTCCTCAAGATCACTACAATAAACGTTACCGTTCCTTAATTTCAAACCACTGCGTTTTCTATATTACAAGAAGTTGTTTGAAAAATATTGATTCAAAAGTTACAGATAGGTTGAATTTTGACATAAAAAATAAAAATGGTTCGATTCTCGGTCGGTCCAGGATCTTTTCGTAATGGAAATTTCCTTGACTTCCCTGGGCATAGAGAATCATCGTACCTGCCACACGATATACGAATGCGAAAATGGCAACTTTGGCAAAGAAAGCTTTCAGTAACAGTAACTGTGGAAGTGCTCATAAGAACACTAAGCTGAGAAGCAGGCTCTGTCACAATGAGGACGTTAATTCCAAGAAGAAGAATAATAACAATTATAATAATAATAATGCCGACGGCAGCGGATCATGTGGACGAGGGAGATGAATATGTATGTGATTCGCTGCTACTATGTCTGCACAAGGATGGAGACGGACATGTCTGGCAGATCAGGGATGCTGGAAATGTTCAACGAGCGATTTCTTCGCTTTGCGCGCCAGCTTGACTTGAATAAGCTGTACACACGGCAGCGTGCAATTATGTCTCACAATATGCTCACCGCTGCAGAAGTGGAGTACATCAAGCTGGAAGTGCAGAGGGAAATAGGAGAGGAGGGGACAAGATCGAGCGATACGTCGAGAAGGAGTTCTGTTGGGCTGGATGCACCGATCACGAGTGAGAGTCGTGATTCACCTGCACCCACTGCTCCAGGACCGACAGCGGATATGCAACGACAGCAATTACGAGACGAACTAGCACTCCATATGGGCACAGCAGTTACGCAGTTCCGTGGGACAGACCCCATGTCCCGGCACCGGATACCAAAGCTGCGGTATTCCTACCGGCTGACGAGTGCAGTAAGCATCCTGAATCAGGATATTTTGCCACAGTACTTGGAAGCCGTGGAGAACCTTGAGAATCTGCAGTTTATCGTGTATTCAGCTGCAATAGCTGTAGTTAAGACGTTGGGATTGCGAACGCGCCCGCAAGGAGAAGATGGCACACGCCCCAACGCACAGAAACCCGTATGGATGCGACGCCTTGAGAGCCGAATCGCAACACTGCGATCAAAGGTTGGTCGATTAACACAATACAAGCAGGGGAATCGATCAACGAGGCTGGTTCGTCATGTTGCTGAAATTGTTAAGCCCGCAGAGCTCCGAGATCTCAGAGAAGTCGACATTACTGTGATCCTCGACACCCATGTACAGCGGTTGAGTGCTCTTGCGAAACGATTGCGACGTTATGGAGAATGTTCGAAGCAGAAGGAACAAAACCGGATGTTCAACATAAACGAGAGGGAGTTCTACAACCGCATCCGAAATGACAAGGTCGACTTTGGCGAGGGACTTCCAGAGATTGGCGACGTTACACAATTTTGGGCCAATTTATGGGAGAACCCCACCGAACACAACGGCGATGGGATGTGGTTAGCAGAAGAAGAGAGACAATGTGATGGAATTGGAGACATGACCGCGGTCGTGGTAAGCGCTCAGGATATACGTGAAGCTACCCGGTATACCGGGAATTGGGCTGCACCAGGACCTGATTTTGTGCACAATTTTTGGTATAAAAAACTCACAACGATCCATGGGCGGATGGCGGAATGCTTCAATACGGTATTAGGAGACCCCACGCAGCTACCGGAATTCATCACCAGGGGTGTCACATTTCCTCTGCCAAAGGACCAACACACAGCTGACCCAGCGAAGTACAGACCAATAACGTGCCTTTCAAGTCTGTATAAAGTGCTATCGTCGGTAATAGCGAGGAGGGTGCAAGCCCATTGCGACGCCAACAACGTGATGACCGAGGAACAGAAAGGGTGTCGCAGAAACACGCAAGGCTGCAAAGATCAGGTCATCGTAGATGCAGTCATTGTAGGGCAAGCTACCCAAAAGCAAAGGAAAAGGAACCTGAGTATGGCGTACATCGACTACAAAAAGGCATACGACCCAGTACCGCACTCGTACCTTCTCAAGGTACTGCAGTTGTATAAGGTAGACGGGAACGTCATCAGGCTGATGCAACACGCGATGGGGATGTGGAGCACATCCCTACACATTACCGACGGTACAGCTGTGTTACGGTCCAGGACTCTCAGCATCAGGATTTTTCAAGGCAATACCTTTAGTCCACTGTGGTTTTGCCTGGCCTTGAACCCCCTCAGCAAAGCACTCAACCAATGCAACTATGGCTACCAACTGAAAAGTGGGGAAAGGAGCACAAGAGTTACCCACACCTTCTATATGGACGACCTGAAGCTATTTGCGGAATCAGTGCAGAGGCTGCATCAGCTGTTGCAGCTAGTTACGACATTCAGTAACGACATCCGGATGGAGTTTGGTATTGACAAATGCAGGTCAATTCATCTACGTCGGGGTCATGTTATGGATGCCAGCTGTTTCCGCGTCAACGAGCAGGAGGAGATTCGGAATATGGTTGAAGGCGAAACGTATAAATACCTCGGATTCCTGCAACTTAGAGGTATTCGCCACACGATGATCAAGAAGGAGCTGCAGGAAAAGTTTTTGTCACGTGTCAACTGTATTCTGAAGAGTTTTCTGTCTGCCGGCAACAAGGTGAAGGCTATCAACACGTTTGCTGTGCCCCTGTTGGGGTGGTAAAGTGGACCAAGACTGACTTGGAGGTGATAGAACGAGCAGTACGAGTGGCGTTCACCAAGCACCGAATGCGCTACCCAAAATCGTCCATTGAGAGAGTCACCCTGCCACGTGCAGCACGAGGAAGAGGCGTCACCGATATCCAGGCACTATGTGTCTCCCAGATCCAGCAGCTGCGGGCATATTTCGTAGAAAGCCAGAACCGCCACGAAATTTGCCGCACTGTATGCGAAGCTGACCACGGCTTCAGCGCACTGCATCTGGCGCAGGAGGATTACCAGCTGAACTGCGACATCAAAACCGTCGATGAGATGATCGCAACGTGGAAGCAGAAGGAGTTGCATGGAACGCACCCCCATCAACTGGAGCTCGAGCACATCGATAAGGTGGCGTCAAACACGTGGCTGATGCGGGGTGACCTCTTCTCAGAAACAGAAGGTTTCATGGTAGCCATCCAGGACCGGGTAATTGCGACGAAGAACTATCGGCACTACATATTGCACGAAGACGTGGAGGACCGCTGTAGGAAGTGCAATTCAGTAGGGGAGACTATCGAGCATGTCGTTGCCGGCTGTTCAGTACTAGCTGGATCAGCCTACCTAGATCGTCACAACGAAGTTGCCAAGATTGTGCATCAACAGCTTGCCCTTAAGCACAACTTGGTGGTTCGATTTGTGCCCTACTACAAGTACCTGCCTGACCCGGTTCTGGAAAATAGTTGCATAAAGCTGTACTGGGATCGCGAGATCATAACGGACGTCCTCATCCGTGCCAACCGCCCCGACATTGTAGTCTACGACAAAAGGATGAAACGAGTTACACTCATCGACATCGCTGTACCGCTGGACCACAATGTCCAATCAACGTTCTCTAACAAGATAGCGAAGTACCACGACTTGGCGGAGGAGTTGAAGCAGATGTGGCACCTAGAGGACGTCCGTATAGTTCCGGTAGTCCTCTCAGCGACCGGAATTGTCCCGAAATCTCTCCTAAGGTCCCTAGACGAGCTGGAATTGAAGAAGGACCTACACAGCATCCAAAAAGCGGTGATTCTTGGAACCTGCAGCATAGTTAGACGGTTCCTGAACCACCACAACTGAGAAGCTCATCCAGCAGACTCATTAGGATAAGTAAAACCGACCAATGAGATCCACAGAGCCTAATCCCCTTTGGCATACAGATTGCCCGGGGTAGGTGAAAGTTTCCAGCATTTTTTTGCTGAGAAGTGCCAAAACTCTATAATAATAATAATAATATTAATAATAATAATAATAATAATAATAATAATAATAATAATAATAATAATAATAATAATAATAATAATAATAATAATAATAATAATAATAATAATAATAATAATAATAATAATAATAATAATAATAATAAGAGTGTTTGTGGTTTTGGCCGACACTTGTTCTAGGTCGAAGAACTGTATAAAGGTTAAAAAAAAATTTGGTAAAAAAAAACAAGGTTCCAGTGTATCGCATAGAGATTCTCTGGTATTTTCATTCTTAGAATAAAAATATTTGAAATGAACCGTAGATAAATCTTTATACTATGAAGATCCTATCTAGATGACTTGTCTTAAGGAAGTCACATTTCGAAAATTCCCAAAAAGCAATTCAAAATCTCTTCGACATTAGATTACAGTTCAAGCTCATCTATCCATAAACCGCCGCACAACTGTAAACAAAGCATTAAAGATGCATGACACACTGAGAGGATTCAGATGTCTCAAGGTCACCTGCCCATTGCAATGCTGTCCCATTTCCCGGCATTCGTTGTCGTACTACAGTCAGTGTCTACAAAGCAATGCAACGACTTCCCGCGGGAAAGCTACAAATGTAGATTTTATGTAAATCGACTCCGTAGCTTTTTGCACCACCACCCTTGACACAGCGACAGGATATCAAATCAAGCATAAAAGTCCCGTAGTCAGTATCTACGGGAGAAAATTCAACAGCAGAATAATGCTGGAAACGTGTTTCCGCGCCAAGTGTTTCCGTTAAAGATGCATTGCAATCTTTGCATTCCCGCACTTGGTTGGCTGAAGGAAAGTTGCTTCTTCTCCTGCCGAAGCAAAGATGCAAATCGCTGTTGTTTTCGTTGTTCTGGGTGGGCGGAGACGACGGATTTTCCAGATGCTCTTCGTTCCAATCGCATAGTTGATATAGACGGTCGTTGAATTGGGGCGAGAAAGTGGGTGGTTTAAAACTTTACCCATCTCAGTAGAGGTGGATCTAATCGACGAGAGCTGGCGAAAGCCAAAAAATTCAAAGAGTCGGATGTCACCACACCGCAGCTATCTGGAAACGAAAGTCGTTAAGGTGCTTCCAGTCGTCGAAGTCGCAGACAACTGTCATCTGGCAGGATATTAGATTTCTTTGTTTTGGCAAGGGAAAAGGTGTGTCGGCGTGTGGTACGAGGAGGTGGGGCATTACTTTTATTCAACTTGGAGCAGTGCTCCTCCATGCTTGGATCACGGCCCACAAAGGTACGTCCTTACAGTTAATATTTGTCTTCCGCAAACGAAGAATTTTGACGTCCTTGAGATAACACAGCTAAATCAGATTTGAAAATATTGTATAATATTGTTCCCAAAATGCTGTCTTGAGGGACACCAGCTCTTACAGGAAGTCCTTCTGATAAATAACCTGAAGTGTACGATTTAACAAATAACTTAGATTATTCTAGCAATGTATGTTGAAAAATTAATACTTTATTTAAATTTAACAATCAAGCCTTCATGCCAAACACTGTCGAATGCTTTTTCTATGTCAAGACCAGTAGAATAGCCTTTAGATTTGTTGGAACGGATCAAATTTGTTACACGTAAAAGTTGATGAGCGGTCGAATGTCCATGGCGAAATCCGAACTGTTCATTGGCAAAAATTGAATTTTCATTGGAGTAGACCATCATTATGTTCAAAATGACCTTTTCAAAAAGTTTACTCATGGAGGAAAGCAAATTGATTGGACGATAGCCAGAAGCTTCTACAGGAAATTTTTCTGGTTTTAAAATTGGTACAACCTTAGCATTTTTCCATTTGTCAGGAAAATATACTAATTAAAAACATTTGTTAAATACATCTACTAAGTATGATAAGCTACTTTCTGGAAGTTTCTTGATGAGGATGTAGAAAATTCCATCATCGCCAGGAGCTATCATGTTTTTGATTTTTTTACTAATAGCTCTCACTTCTTCCAAATCAGTCTACCAGGAATTTTTGAAAACGTTCTATTGATTGAGAATATTTTCGAAGTCCTGAGTAACTTGATTTTCAATCGGACTAGTAAGTCCTAAATTAAAATTGGGCGCAAGTTTTTGAGCTTTTTCGCAATTAGTTAGTAATAATTTGTTTTCTTCGTTCAATGTCGGTATTGGCTTCTGAGGTTTTTTCAAAATTTTAGATTATTTCCAAAAAATCTTAGAGCCATTTTTAAAATTTATGTTTCTTAATTGTGCAAAACGTTTCTTGATTTCTTTCTGCAAATCCTGCCATATAATTTTCATAGCAGGATCGCGAGTGATTTGAAAATGCATTTTCCTCACGTTTTTAAGACGGATCAAGAGTTTAAGATCATCGTCTATAATCACGGATTCAAATTTTGCAATGCTCCTGGCTTTAACAATGGAATTTGTTAAAGTTTCAAGAGCATTGTCAATATCAAGTTTTGTTTGTAAAGAAATATTAACATCAAGATTAGAGTCAATATATGGTTCATATATATTCCAGTCGTCTTGAAAATAATTGAAAGTGGAGCTAATAGGATTGAGAATCTCTTCATGGGATATTTGAAATGTAACAGGGACATGATCAGAATCAAAATCAGCATGAATAATCAATTGGCTACAAAGATGACTAGAGTCGGTTAAGACAAAATCAACAGTACATGGGTTTCTAGAAGAGGAAAAACATGTAGGGCTATCAGGGTATTGAATTGAGAAATATCCTGAAAAGCACTCATCAAATAATATTCTGCCCTTGGAATTACTTTGAGAATCATTCCATGACCGATGTTTGGCATTAAAGTCACCAATGACAAAACAAATTTCTTATTGCGAGTCAATTTTCGCAAGTCAGTTTAGAGCAAATCAACTTGCTGTCCAGAGCATTGAAAGGGTAAATAGGCAGCTATGAAAGTATATTCATCAAGATGAAACACCTAAAGTTTCAAAAACTTTAGTTTCAAATGACGAAAACAGTTGATGTTTTATAGGGCAACTTGCCTAATGTTAAACGGCTGAAAACGTCGCCTAACGTTGAACAGTCCGTGTGTTCCTTATGGCGTGTTCAACAATTAGCGAGCATTTTGACCGTTCAACAATTGGCGATTTACCCTACGCCTATGAATGATGATTGCAACTCCCCCACATGCCCCATCAAGTCGATCATTACGATAAACAAAAAAGTTAGGAACTCTTTTGAGTTTGGATCCAGGTTTCAAATATTTTTCAGTAACAACTGCTATATACACGTTATTAGCTGTAAGAAAATTAAACAGTTTATCCTGTTTACCATTCAAAAAACGAGCATTCCAATTTAAAATATTTAATTTATTATTTGGATCCATTAGAAAAACGTAATCAAATAACAATTCGATTAGTAAATTTTACCCCCACTTGGACTGCTTCAGTCATAGTGGTGGCTTTGAACATTGCATCAATCATCAGATTCAATTGTACAGTTAGAAAATTAAAATCAGAGGCAGACATATCACTTGAAGTGGGTACATTTGATGATTTTCCGATAGAATTTTCGGTAGACGAAGCGGCGGAGTAGGAGTTACCTGTGGCGGTGGGTTTTTTTTTTCATTTGATTTGAAACAAGTAGAATGGGTACTCATTATACGAATAGGGAAGGAGTTCAAATTACCTGCTACGATATGGTCAATGGATTTTTCTTGGGTAGATAAATTCGAAATTCAAAGATTCGAACGGTCACCCGACGTATTAAAATTAGTTTGTGAATGAGCATGTTTATTATCTTCCTGATGGGTATGATTCTCAATCAACCGATCGTCAACTGAAAAATGAGCATTGCTCGATACTCTACCAGGGAAATATTCCGGAAACGACCGTTATCGTAACGGACATTACCGTTCATCTACCTGCCACGAGCCTCAACGATTCGCCTACACGAAGGGCAATCCCAAAAAATTGACTTATGATTGCCCCCGCAATTTGCGCATATGAACTTCGGTATCTTCCTTCACTGGACAGCGTGAGAAGAACCTCCGCAAATCATGCATTTAGCATCCATGTGGCAATTTTTTGTACCATGACCCCACTTTTGGCAACGACGGCACTGAGTGGGGTTCTGGCAATTTCCTTCAGGTTTCTGGAAATGTTCCCATGTCACACGGACATCGAACATAAGTCTAGCTTTTTCTAAAGCTTTAATATTATTTAGATCTTTTTTGTTCAAGTGAACTAAATAATATTCTTGAGAAAGCCCTTTCCGAACAATGCCAGATTGGGTTTTCTTTATCATAATGATTACTTGGACTGGGGAAAATCCAAGTAAATCATTTATTCCATTTTTGATGTTTTTAGGTGGGTCATGGTCTCTTGAAAGACCTTTCAAGACGACTTTGAACAAACGTTCAGTTTTGTCATTATATGTAAAAAAAATGTGCTTCTTCTCTTCAAGATGTTTGATAAGAAGTTCGCGATCTTTAAGAGTTTAAGCATAAGCATTGATGACCGTACAATTCGTAGTTGCTACTCCGTGATTGACCGTAATATTCAAAATTGTACAGGGAACCAACAGAAGTAGCTTGGGAGTAGCATACAACTTCAATGTACAATTTCGAGAACTCCAAACTTGGTAATGTCAATAACGGCGCCGGCCACGTCCTTACGATCATCGGGGAAGGAATGTTAGAGTGACGTCCATTGCTACTGGAGACCGAGATCACCTCTGCATCTCCATGGTTTTCACGGAATGGAGTTTTCCCAAGCAGCACATATTGTTACAAGTGGCTTACAGTAACGGCTACTTAATATGTTCAATAGTTACAATATGATACATTTGCAACATGGAAAAATACTGCTATGTAACCGAAAAAGCGCAAAAAGTCGAGCCTTATGTAACTTGTTTGTTCGTTACATAAGAAGTTTACAAGCGACTGCTATGTAATTTGTTGATTACGCATGGGTTTTCCTGCGACAAAATAAATGAAACGGCGTTGAAGTTGTTGTTACTTTCTGACAGTTTTGGAACCGAAGAACCATTTTAGAATTGAATGTCGATAAAAGTAATACGTATGATTTTCGAACACGTAATTATTCACAAGTACATAATAGATTTAACATGTCCATTTGAATTTGTGGTGAAATCAATCATTTTACTTGCTCAAAATTGACGCGCTCATAAAATAGATAATAATTTTATATTGAATAACACACGATTACCTGGATTGTTGAGATATTATTCTATTAGAACTCACACAAAAAAATGGAAATTGACACTGTTACTCAAATCAGCAATGTTTTTGATTTTAATTTAATTGTTTGTGGAGATTGTGATTCCAAAATCATGTTGTTTCGTGTCTCGCAGTTGGATTTTCTGGGTCGCCTATCATAAATCGCCATTTAATTTCATCTTGCTGCAGAAACACTTCCGAATAACTGTTTGAGGACAGCCAATCTAAAATGATGAAAACTATAAAGAAGCTGTTAGAAAGGCTGCAAATTGTAAATTTAACAATTTTAATCAATCACTGGAAAAATATCTATGAAAACAATAACTAGTCATAAAATAGTAAAGTTCTTATATCAAAATTCACAATACGTATGAAAACTTTTGGCATGTAGTGTTGACCACTGTCAGCAAGTTACTCGTTTGTTACACATCAGTCACCCAGAAATCTTATGTTATTTTGAAACTGATGTGTAACTATACTGAAACTAAATGATAAATGACACTGCTGTCAATAGGGGAAGGGGTATTAAAATGAACACCTAAACGATATCGTCTTGCTTTTAATGTGAAAAACGATGAATTTGCGATAAATCATGTGCAAAAATCCTCAAAGCCAATTGACTGGAACCTTACAAAAGTATGAAAATTAAATGCACCGTCCAAGAAAGCACATGGTTTGTGACGTGCTCAAATGGCTCAAATAGCTCGAAAGAAGGCAAATGCTCTCTTTTGTGAATAAAGGTGACAATATGCGGGTTTGTTAACAATTTTTCACTACAAGACGCTAGGAAGTAATGCAATCTTGCGTCCTGAGGTGAAATAACGAATTGAATTTAGAAATTGGTCAATTTGTGCCAATATTAGGGTCTGAGGGTAATATGCCCATGACAAGGAAAATATTGATTTAGATGTGAAAAACATGCTTTTTTTATTATAATCGGATATACAAATATGTTCTCTATCAAATAGTAGAAACAACATCCATCCATTTGAGTATTTCTAGGGTTAATAAATCAATTTAAAAAATGCGTGCTTCTGGGTCATCCGTAAACCACGTAGTCATTTATTGGGGGAGGGGAGAGATTCTGCCCAATGACCACGGTCCATACAAATTGTGAATTTTATGTTTGGACAAATGACTACTAGGGAGAAAGTGGGTCTAAAATTGGGAAAAATAATAGCGTTGTTAATGGTAGCCCCTTGTGCATTTCTGTGCTCTCACTTCAATAGGGCCTAACTAACATGAGTGATTTCTCTTCATATATATTTCTGCATGTATAATGCATACCTACAGGCGTTTGTTCTGATGTTATTGTTCAATAATAGATACATGCTGATGCCTAAAATTTACATTTGTAAGGTTCTAATTTGCGCGTTACTTCAGCGTGGCATTACGTTTGGTAGAATTTGAATTCAACAGGGGGGTGGGGGTTTTGCCCCCACGAGTTGATTAGGTCGAGTTTAGTTCCTTCGATAAGTTATTCAAGGACAAATTTAACATATTTATTGCACGTAATACAAACTATGACAGTACATAAGTGGACCCTGTGGGAGTTGGAATCCCAGAACAAATTTCAACAAAGAAGACAGCCACTGACTGCTGTCGTCTAAAAGTAATTAAGCTTAACAAAACACAATCATTTACGGGATTGACTGTTCAACGAGAAACTTGCGACGATCGACGCGCCACAATAATTCGTGTACGGAGGGTATTAGAACTAAGTTGGAGATGTTGATTTCGAAATTTTTGAAGTAAACATCACCTCCAAACACTAGCGATTTTGCGGTGGAATATTTACGTTTGATTACGAATTGTCTTGAGGACCCAAACACTTTAACGTTCAAGGATCCGCCATCGTAATCATCGAAACTTCAATAGCCATTTTTCTGTTCAAAACTGAAATTTACTCGTCGAAAATGTGTTCACTGTGTTTCGATTGGAGAATAAAATACAGTGAACACATGAATATATTCATGATTTTTTACGAAAAAACTGCTTTTGAAAATTATCGAGTTGATGACGGATCCTGCTCCCTCAAACGAATTCTCGTCATTCCGAGTCATCGGCTCAAAGAATGGCGTTTCCCACAAAAGTAGTAAAGAGAACATTACAAATGTAACTCGAAGTTCTGTGATATGTCTACTCGCAGAAGTTGTCCTTCATTTATTAATTTGTTTATTAATTATAACTGGTTCTATCGCACAACATCAAAAATAGAGATGTTAATTAACGAGACTATGGCAGCTAAATTTTCACATACTTTCATCGTTATTAAAATATTATGGAAATGTTCATTTTATGTTGGTGGCAAAACAAACATTTTTGAATTTTTTATCACAGTCCTAAAAAAAACATCTATGAATGATTATAATCCCTTCGAAAACAGTTCTAAAGGTTTCTGCTTCGACATCATATCATTACGATATTCACCTCATTGAAAAACCTCAACATCTCCGTGCCTAAAATTACATCAGTTTTAATTTCTGAACGTGGTTCTGACTTAAATTTATCTCCGTGTCAACAAAAACACTCTTATTTATGCTCTAAATCATTCGTGCGTAAAAAAAATTATTGAAATTTGGTGTTATTTTACCATCCTGTTCATTTTTTCACCCCTTCCCTATGACAAATGGTAAACAAACTTCATGCTGTTACACACATGTGACTTAGCAATCTGTATGTAACCTAGCGTGTTATTTGTTTCTTTGCAACCACAGATTAAATTTCAATGTAACTTATTAATTTTGACAGCTCTAGGTTAAGTTACATGCAAGTAAAAATGCAACACCTATGTAATGTAAACAAAGCGTAAGTTACAATGTAATAGTTTAGTAATTAAAATTGAAAGTAATCAATAAGATATGCTACAAATTATCTGAAATGCAACGGCAATGTAATTTGTTTTATTTTTCTAAAATATTGCATTTGTTACCAGTGCTACTTGGGTTGTTAGTGGGAAGGTTCAAAAGCTACATTATCAGGATTCACCTTGGTAAGTGATACGATTCATGTAACTTCAATTTAAAAAGTTAGCTATTATTGCGTCGACATTTTCAATGTCGAACTATTCAGAGGTTATTTTTTAATAATTACGGAAGTAATTAGTAATTACGAATTAAAGAATATGTATGCCTCTCAAAACCATATAGACTAGGAATAATAAGTACTTAAGCCAACACTTATAATGACGAACCATCCATATTTTGTTTAACGATTAAATAAACGTTACATTGCCACAATGCGTGTACACCTGGTGAGGCATGTGACAAGAATAGACTGAAGTACAAATGAGACAGGGAAAAAAAACTATTCATAGTTAACATATTTCCTTTCAGTCCATTCCTCCTCAAAAATGTACAGCCAAGGTAGTTTAATGGGTTTTGTTCTACATACAGTCGCCTCTCCACATCTCGATATCGAAGGGACCATCGAGATAGGGAGAGATCGAGACATAGAACAAATTTTTTAAAGAATACTAGATTGAAAATCACTCCGCTGCCAGGAAAATCAAAAACAAACAGATGTCATTTCGTCTTCGCAAATTGTTTTGAATCTCTAAAATCTAGTCTAACCTTTGATAAAGGGCACATCGACATACGGAGAGAAAATTGGGAACGAAAATCACATCGAGATAGGGAGATATCAAGACAAGGAGGATATCGAGATATGGAGAGTGAAAATGTATGCAGAATGAAGGGACCGAAAAAAATCGGCATTGGGAGAGATATCGAGATGTGGAGAGTCGACTGTATAATTGGAATGAACTCACCATGGTCTAATGGAAACTCTCCAGAGAAGACGACAGAATTGCTCCAGAAACTAAATATCCTCCACATCATGTCGTCCTGCCTTGCATTCTGTACGCTATTATTCTGCAATGACCAGAACATCCAATCTTGATTCTCTTGCATCCTTTCAAATCTAAAATTCAATCAAAATTTTGACGAGAGCTCAAGCGGAGAAAAAAAATTTCAAGTGCACTCGCGATCACACCACACTTCGATCTCCTCAGTTCGCGATTTTTAAGAGTTTCCGGCAAAATGCGACAGTCTCCTTTCATTTCGATTTAGAAGGAAACCTTGATTCCGCTAATGGAATAAGAGATCTTCTACCTTAAACCCCCAAATTCAGAACAACAGGCCACGATAGACGGCACTCTTTGTTTCTTCACTTGAACCAAAAAGCCTGGGCTAGAGGCTGCTTCGATTTAGGGTTCGGAAAATTTGTCTTAAGCATCGAACTGATTGCTCATTTCGATGCAATTAGCATCCCTTAGAAAAAAAACGCGCGGAGAAACATCCTTTCTTCCATTTTTGCCACGTTTAGTGACAGTTTTAAAACCTACTGTTTTGGGAGGAAGCTGTGAATTCAGAGATTGACCCTTGCTTTTGTTCGTTATAGCAACCATGTTCAGTGAATAAACGAAAAAAGAAGTTACCTTCTAATAGGCTTTTTTCCCCGTCCAAGAAGAATGACGCTCCGACTACAACACAAAACTCAAATCTTACTTATTTTGGTTTACGTTTATCTTTCGGTTGGGAACCACTATCAGTCATTATCACTGAAGAACAAACTAGATTCGGTTTAAAAATAACAATGAATGCCATTTTCCTGACCTTCCCCCCAATCCACCAGAGAAGTTATGTGGTGGGAGGACGATTCACCGTTTCTTGCAAAAGGCAAGTCGTTCATAATCTAGGTTACTGCTGTGGTGGTGGCGACGACTTTGCTATCGGCCGCAATCGATGGATTAAGGTCTGCATGCCCTATATTTAGGTAGTTGAGGGGCGGAGAGCGGCCGATGGCACTGCCTTAGCCTTCTTCGAAAGTCGAAGGTTGAAAAGCGGGACAAGGTGATATCAATTTTCAATACTAATTGACTTATTTAATTATTCAGGGTTCCATGGGCTGTTCGCAAAGGTAACCTCCCTGCACTGCAACAGTGGCGAAGAAGTTCGTTTTCACACAACACACTTGTGTGGATGGATGTTTGCCAATGTTTGTGGCTTACGCGAAGCGGCGTTTGTTTGTATGCCCGTTCTGCCAGTAGTGATAGGAACGTGTCTGCGGTTAACCTTGTGTAACGTACGTGACATTAACAAATTGGAGCTGAAAATTCCGACAGGCGTGGAAATTGCATGCTTTCGCGAGAATAAAAATTCATTTCGTTACACAGAATTAATTAAACTGCACAAATCAACCCAACGGAGGGTGGGTGGCGATTGCAGACGAAGAGTTGCCCATTCAGAAACACGAAATTGCTTTCAGTTTAGCACGTCATAATTGCATCAACTCGGCATGCAGTCCTGCAGTCAGACGGACATCACCGGCAAATATCACACGGTATACACTATTGGTAATTCAACATGGAAAGAGGAATATCCTCTCTGCACTCGAAATAGCTTCCTGACACTTGCAGGGGCAGACAATGTAAAATGCCCCCTTAATAGAAAAACAAATGATTTACAACACGACTCGAACATTTGTCCAACGAGCAGGGTTGCCACATTTCTTTCTGTACCAGATGCTCAAAAATCTTTTTTATCTGTACCAGAGATTCTAAAAATCTGTAACACGCCCAATAGTTTTTGAAGGAAACCAAATAAATCCAAGAAAATTTTGAAATCAAGTATACTTTTAACTGTGATAAGCATAAATCATTTGGAAACAGTATTTTTTAATAATAGTTTTGGGAAAATTAGTTCAGAATAGTTAGTATCTTCCAAATTTTTTATTCAATAAATACTAGATATCAAAAACTGTATCAATATGTACCTTTTTTTTTCGTGAAAATCTGCAATCCGTACGGTACAGCATCTGTACCAAAAATTATCAAAAAATCTGTTCCCTTTCCAGATAAATATGTACTTGTAGTATCACTGGATATACGAAATTTATATGGAGCATTTTACACCATCGTTCCTCACATGTAGCAAGCATATCGTGCGATGCGAAGTGATGCATGATAATCAACAAACTGCTTTCCGTGAATCATATGGATCAGCATAATTCAAGAGTATGGATCCAACATCAGGTGATAGGCATATGAGTGACGGACGGGTGGCTGCGGTGGTGGGGCAATAAATATTCAACAGGAAACTGGAACCGGTAATAGACCTAATGAATTAGTTGAACGGGAATGGAATTTCGTTACTGGAGGATTCCAGGACGTCTCCGGCTGGCCTGATGAGAGTAGGTTGGAATTTCCATTGTGGAATAAATAGCCTCGTCCACCAGAGCTATTCAGCTAGACCAAGCTAAAGGTCGTGGGTTCGAATCCCGCCAATCGAAGATCTCTGTCCCAGTTGGGACGTAACGCCATAAACAAGAATTAAAAGGGTTCGATTCCAGCAGAGAATATTATCGAGTGGAAAGTTTTCCAACTATCTGAACGAAATGTTTTACTCATTTGATATACTGATTCATAGAACTACAGATAGTGAAAATTAAAGGGAAGCTGAGGCCAGATTGGAACATAGCTATTTAGAAAGAGGAGAAGAATGGCTTCGGAAGAAAAAAAGATTCGAAAGTTTGATGACAGAAAAAAAAAACAAACTATATTAACGAGCTTTCAAAGCAATGGCATCTAATAGACAAGGTCATTATATTTATAATTAGCAAACAACAGTTTAGTGATCAAACTTTGCTTCGACTGTTAGTGGGCATAGGTATATCCAACCAAAAAGTGTGAGATTTCTTTGAAAAAGACCATGACTATCGCTCACAACATATACTCCATGTTACGTATGAAAACTTATCAAATTAGATATCACGTGACTTGCACATATGCACATAGGAATATGAAATACACTGTTATCAACGGCAGTTTTTTTTTTGTCAGATGCTTGCACGGTTTTCAAGATATTTCCTGTGAAGCGATTTCCAATTCTATCTGGTTTACTGGTTTACTGATTGAGTGTATAAAATATACATCGATAGCAATCTGAACATAAATAATTCATTACATACGAAATGTCATAATAACATTTAACTTTACCATTTTTTGTTGGAGCAAAGGACATTGTAGTATCAAAAAGCGAAGTTGATTTTTATTTCTCTATTATAGACAACGTCTTCCTTAGCCGAGTGGTTAGAGTCCGCGGCTACAAAGCAAAGCCATGCTGAAGGTGTCTGGGTTCAATTCCCGGTCGGTCCAGGATCTTTTCGTAATGGAAATTTCCTTGACTTCCCTGGGCATAGAGTATCATCGTACCTGCCACACGATATACGAATGCGAAAATGGCAACTTTGGCATAGAAAGCTCTCAGTTAATAACTGTGGAAGTGCTCATAAGAACACTAACCTGAGATGCAGGCTCTGTCCCTGTGGGGACGTTAATGCCAAGAAGAAGAAGAAGACAACGTCTTAGTCTATCGATCCGAAAACTTGAAGAGTAGACTGATTCAACGTACTCGAGATCCTGCTACGAAAATAGTATGGCGGGATATGCGAAAATTGATTGAGAAATAAAGCCTTTTGAAAATGATTTAAAACTTTGAAAAATAGAAGACAAACACAAGAGAGGAAAACAAAATATTATTGTTAAATAATGAAGAAGCTCAAAAACTTCGAAAGCATTCTCCACAATAGATGAAAGATGCAAGAATTATAAGTTTAAAAAATATCAAAATAAGAACAATTAAGTTTAAACAGCATTTATTGAATGCTATGCCTGTTCAATTACTCCATTGCGATAACGTAACAAAATGTTTCGCAAACTCTCATCTAACTCGCATTAACTAGTTCAAATCCCAACAAGCAACAGCTACAATAACAATCGCACCATCCTTGGTGCTTAACCACAAAGACAAGCGTAGACATTAAGGATGATAATTCTTGGTTGTAGTCATTTCCATTCCATCGTACATGACGCAAAAGCATGCAGTCGTGGTAACAAGCGGCGAAAGCATGTTGTAATTTAAGTTGTTTGTCTTTGGGACTTATGTAGTCGCTTGTCGCACGTCGTTATGCTAATGAATAGGCATCATGACAGTAGTAAGAGGACCATCGCGAGTGACGTCGAAGACGACGGCGATGGCATTTTTTGTTCAAATTCGCATTTCTATGCTTCTGCAAACGAAAATAGCACCACTGACATATATTACTGAGCATCGAAGCATGAAGAATTAATCTAGCTTTAAATCATGAGCAGGAAGGGTTTATGTGGTACAATTCTAAAATGAACGAATAGGACGATATTCAACACTGAAAAGCCAATAGATGGCTCTTTTTCAGTGATAGTTAAAACGAAATCCTGAAGCAATGAAAGCACCACGAAAGATGAACTACACACAAAAAGTGATCTATTCGCATTACGCTTGGTTTCTAATCACTACTTTTTCAATCCAGTTTCTTAATTGCATGTAATTCACATTTTTCATTATTTTACATACGTTTTGACAGTTCTCGACTACCATTCTTCCATGCGCTTGTGTTGGAACTTTGAAAAATTTGAGAAATGAGTGTAGCGCGATTAGCGCGAAGGAATGCAAACATTAGTGTCGCCGCTCGGTGACCAGTGAGAGAAAGGGAATGTTCGAAAGGTTGTTCTCTGTATTACTTGCCACAGGCGCCAGCTGTTAGCATTTTAGAACGATTTAAACAGTCATAACCCCATTTGTGCAGTGTAGATTTGTGTGAGTTATTATTTTTATAATAAATATTAGAGCTGTTTAGTGGAATACCTAAAAGTAGATAAATAAACCGAATTTAGTACTATACAATTTAATTCCACTAGACTTTCCAGTCGAGTCTAGTACACGATACTGAATGCGGCCTTACAGTTGCGATCGAAACACGCGTATCTGACAAAGGATACAAACTCTAATGGAATTAAATGGTAAAGTAATAAATTCGGTTTTTTCATCTACTTCATATTTTTAAATATACTCTTAAATTTTACAATGTACATAATCACATACTCCACATAATCTTCTGCGTGAAATATTAAAGAGATTCATTCAGAAATTGTTCTAAATATTGTTCAAAATTTTTCTATGAGTTTTCAGCGACACATCAAGGCAGATACTACTCTTGAAACTTTGTGAGAATTGTTCTAAATTATTTCGTCTGATAAATTGAATTAAATTCCTTAACAATTTCACTAAAATTCCTTCTAACAATTCTTTGTAAATATATTTAGGATACTCTCAAGGAGTCGTCCATAAGCCAAATAATCGTTTGGGGGGGGGGGTCTAAATAATGACCACGGTCCATAAAAAAAATTGAAACTTTTGGATGTACAAATGACCACGAGGGGAGAAGGTGGGTCTGAAAGTCCAAAAATTAACAACCTAGTTAATGGACAACCCCAAGGATTATTTTAAGAAACACAAGAAAAAACTGTATAAACTGTTCAAGGTACTCTTGCAAGGAAGAAATATGTGATATTTCATAAATTCATTCAAATCTAAATAGCCCACTAATTGCACCTTAAGATCTGTTTTTCAGGCACTCCCACTCGAATTCGTCAGGGAATAACATCCGAAATATTTTACTTTTGGATTTTGACTTGCAGTTACAATCAAAAGCGTTGATGCTTTAATTTCTTCGCCGACGTTTCGATCCTATGATTTGGATCTTCCTCAGGGCTTATGTTTATTGAAATATTTCGCGCTCCATACGATTACATTTTGGTCTAATTTGGAAATGATTAAATTAATAAAATTAATCAATAATAAACACAAATCCAGCAGAAGATTCAAATTATTAGATCAAAAAGTCAGTGATGTAATAAAAGTATCAACCCTTTTGATTGTGACTGCAAGTCAAAATCCAAAAAATAGTTCACAAAATATCAGTCAAGATCATCAAAATATCATTAGTCATTATTTTTAAACTTTTCAGGGATGGGAAAAATCAGTTTCTCTCTCAAGTTTTTTTTTTTCTAAAAATATCATTCAGCTTTTACTTTGAAAATATATCCAAATAATCTGAATTTTGCAATAAATATTAAAAAAAAAATGCATTGTCTAAAACGTATGTGACCTCCTTCAATAGTTTTCTTGATGATCCTTAAAATAGGTTATGGAGCAAACTTTGTAAAAGGTCTTGCAAAAGCTCATGAAAAAATCCTTTTATTTTCATAGCAATACGTTGACAAATTTCTGGACGCAACTATATGAAAAACCTTAACATAAAATTCCGTGGGATTTGTTGGATAAATACTTCGGAAAACTCTTTGACCTGGAGAAATTCGGGAGCTATTCTTGGCAGCAACGATGAAGGAAGCAGCACCTTGGAACGTTTGGCACCAAGCTTTATTTTACTCATCTTGATCGGATAGATGGAGCAAACTTGCACGCTAAGCATGCTCAACGCAGCGCATGTGCACGCTAAGCATGCTCAACGCAGCGCATGTGTAAAAACTACACAGAATGAGGCAACCAATGCAGGATTCTCTGGCTGAGTGAAAATTCTGTGTAAGTCGCACTCATGCTGTGTGTAGCCGATGTGTTGGCCTTCGGCTGTGCGCGGATCGATGGAAATGGAACTTTCAATCTCTCCCGCGCGGCAGCAAACAGTTGGCTGTTGGTAAGATGGGGAGTTTTCTGTGATTTTTTCAGGCGAAAAGCCGGAAGATGGTCGCAAATGTGGAAGTTTTTTCCCCATTTGCTTCCGCTTCGGCTATTCGAATGAAAAAATCTCTGAAAACTTGAAAATTTGAATGTTTTTTAATGTTTTCAGAAGCAAAACAAAAATAGAAGCGAATTCCGCATTACAAGCGTTCCTCCTCTGTGCGCATTTCACTCATTCGGTTTGTTTACCACCGTTTGCTCAAAACTGTGTACAGCCCCCTTTGCACAGAATCTGTGCTGCATGAAGAGAGGCTTATTTTGTGTACTCGGCACTCATTTCTGAGCGTGACAAGTTTAGCGTGTTCACAACTGTGGGAATGAAAATAAGTAAACACAAATGTGTAAACTCTTCATCCCGCAGAGGAAAGACGCGCAGTTTGTGTGTGGGTAAAATCGCTTCTCTTTTGTAGTTGATCGTTGAAAGGGAGTGAAAGATGGTAAATCAAGAGCAAGGAAGAAGCCTGTTTGGCACATCCTATGACAAATCTTCGGAAATTTAAGTCATATTCAAAAATGTGGCCTTTTTCAGTTTAGCCTTCAACCATTTTTTTTTTACGACGGTTCGCTTTACGAATAAGATTCAGATTTAGTGCCACCATAATCGATATATTCACAAGAAAGCAAATTAAATGGGCATATTTTTTCTTTTTATAAAATATAACCACAACAAGATAGTAAATGATAATGGAGTGGAAAAATAACTGATTCTAATCAAACCCGTAAAACCATGAAGAACAAAAAAAATCTTATCAGAAAGTTGACAACAATGTTCAGGAAAGCATAAGTTTAATACATTTCGATTTAAAATAAAATTCCATGCAAGTTGAATGCAATGCAGGGTGTATGTTGAAAATAATCCTAGTATGGCAACACTGTCCAAATAAATCATACTACTTTAGTTGTTGTCGTAGCTCCGGGACTCCATTTTTTTGTTGAATTTTTGAGTTTTCACAAACGCGTGTTATCGCTTCGAATTTAGAACACTGAATGATCTTATGCCGTGAAGACTCGATTGCATCAACCAAAGTAGAGTCTCCAAAATCGATGAAAAGCTGAGCGTCACACTCATCTTCTTTTGGCGCTCTTCAAATCTCCAAACACGCTTAAAATTCTTGATACAGTGGCAGTACAACCTTCACACAGTGAAACTTACACCGAACAAGTGTGAATAGATTTTCCGTTGATGCTTTCGTCGAATTGGAGGTCGATCAACAAATCGCGTTTACTCGAGATCTCCAAACTGTGCTTTTTATTTTACCGGCCTTGCGTTAGACGCAAACATCGTTTAGGTATTTTTTTTGTTCTTCAATCCTTTCGGTCTTTGTGTAAACAAAGCTTCCTCTTCACACAGTTATTTCAATTAGTGTTTTTATTTTAGATTAGTACCCATCATATATCCCACAATATTCCTTTCTTCTACTCTTTTTTTTCAGAGAATGATGTGTCATCTCCGATGTTAAATAACAATTTTGACTATTGAAACCGCAGGAGCCTGTCCTTAGTCAAGAAGCAATGAATAAATTGACCTCCGTTTAAAATTACATTTCTCGACCCATTCACAAATTTGAGTTAAAACAACTTATATTTTTTTTGTAGTCTGATTTCTCCGTGCTGTTCGAAAAGGCCTTTTTTTGCATCCCGTGCACTTGTGATGTGACGCCCACGTAGGCATCACGCCTTGACTTCGCAAACGAACAACTGTCAATGTCAAATGTCAGAACTTTGGGCAACGTCAGTTTGTTTTTGTTTGTTTTCCATTGAGTTTTTTCTCCGCTGCTTTTCATAAATCAAATTTACGCTGATCAAGCCCCGCTAAATTTGTGCAAAATCTCGAAACAATAATAAGTAATTATTACTTTATGTAAAGCGATCATTGTTTCCCCGAAATCGACTACACCAGACGACACCAGCCAGGAGGAAATCCCGCCCAATCCGATCGCTTGATTGCTAGGCCAACCACTGTAATATGCCAAGTGCCAATATCTCGCATGAACGGACAAAAATACATTGCAAGCCCTTACTTCAGTTAGATGGACGCAGGAATTAGGAAAATAATGTATAGGATGGGCAAAGATAAAGCGTTTATTTTCTCAGGTAACAATGTTCATTTTCTTACAGCTAATTTTAATCTTCTTGGTTCCAGTTCTTGCAAATGGAATCTACGTCTTAAGTAGTAACAAACCGTGCCTCACTGGAATATTCTATAGACAAAATCGTTGTTGAATCGCGAAGGTTTTTTCACTTCTCTTCGATGAAGTCCTGATCGGGTCTGTATGTAGGTCTTCTCAGGGCTTTCCATCTGGGCGACAACCTTCTTGTCTACTTCGTATTCCTCATCAGTATCCGTTATAGTTGGTACGCCAGGTGCTGGGCCACAGGGAACTTTCTTCAAATCGTTTATGCTCCTTGCATACTGTACGCCGTTTCCGCTAACGATCACCATCTTCGCCCCCTCTTGTGCGACCACCGTATATCTCTCAGTAGAAAACGTTGGGTCTGTTTTGGATTTCTTCTGCTGCTTCACAAAAACTACGTCCCCTATATGGATTCCTGAGGGTTTGGCCTGTCGTACACGGTCTGCATATTTTGAGCTTGTCAATTTTTGTTCCGCGTCATCTTCTCGAACCTTGTCCCGGTCAACTTCTCTTTGAGTCCTATCACTCCACAGACTTGGAAACGTTCCTCGGAATTTCCAGCCCGCAAGAAGTTCGAAGGGTGTAACATTCAACCGAGAATGAGGTATCAAAGTGTTGTGATTGTGCACAAACACATCCAGCTCTTTCCTCCAATGTTTGCCTTCAATTTTTGCCGCAGATAATGTCTTGATAATTGCTTGATTTTGGCGCTCCACTAGACCATTGGACTGTGGGCTCAGTGGGATCGATTTGCGCACTTTTACCCCTCTTTCTTGCCAGAAATCACAAAAGGATTGACTTTGGAAAGGAGGACCGTTGTCACTCTGTATTATGAGTGGTAGTCCCCACAATCTAAAGATTTCTTGTAATGCTGAATTGGTAGCTTCAGCGTTTGTCCGTTGCATCTCGACAACAAATAGAAACCTCGAATACGTATCGACTAGCATGAGGAATTCTCCGGATCCAAAACCTGGGACTTTGAGGAAATCTATTTGTACTATCTCCCATGGTCCTTCCGGAAGTTCTCGTGATGACAAGGGAACCGGAGGGTTCTTTCTAGATATTAGTACGCACGTTTCACAATTTTTGATGAAATTCTCAGTATCGGTACCCATTTTCGGCCACCAAAAGAAATCACGCATAATACGCTTCATAGCTACCTCCCCGATATGTCCGCTATGAGCAGATCGCAGCGCTTTTCCTCTCAGTTCTTTCGGCAAAATTATCTTATCTCCTTTACAGAGAAGTGCACCAAGAGTGTGAAGATTTTTCTTATGAACTTCAAACTTACGTAATTCCTTCGGCCATACGTCATTTTTCAAGGCAATCCGCAGCTCGCTCAGCTCTTCGTCTTGTTCGGCATACGACTCAATCTCGCTCAATGTAATTTCCATGCAACCTGCGTCCAAAGCGCACAGCACGTGGTAGTCATTATCGTCATCGAAGGGTTCTGGTTGTTGAGTTTCGCAAATCAATCGCGATAAAGCGTCTGCCACATTGTCTTCCCCGTTAATTCTGTCCAGTGTAAAATCGAACGGCTGTAATCTTAGTGCGTAACCTTCAGCTCTGGAGAAAGCACGTTTCCCAATGCGGTGATTTGAATGATAAATAAATTCATTCGCTGAAGCGTCCGTTCGTACAACAAAAGGTCGACCGGTGAGGTAGAACGTGAAGCGTTCAATACCCCATACAACTGCCAAAGCTTCCCTATGAGACTGAGGGTAATTCTTTTCCGCCGCCGTGAGAGCCTTCGATGCACACGCAATTATCCTTGGAATTCCGTTCGAATTGTATTGAACTAATACAGCTCCTAAACCAACTCCAGAGGCATCCACAAAAAGCTCCGTCTTGTCTGTAGTACTGTAGTAGCCCAATGTCCTGATAGCTTCTAGAGCATCGGTCTGCATAGAAACAAATTCAGCTTCCTCCATGTCTGTCCAGTAAAATTTAGCAGCGTTCGACAATGTCCTAAGATGTTCGGTCTTGGTCGCACGATGAACGAGGAATTTATCCACAAAAGTTATCATACCAAGAAAACTTTTAACCTCAGCACAAGATGTGGGCCGTTTAAAGTTTTTAATGGCGCTAATTTTCTGCTGATCAATTCTCCATCCCTCTGCGGTCAACTCAAATCCCACAAATGTTACGGTTTGGCTACCGAATACGCTTTTTGAGTGGTTGATCTTTACATTATGGTCTCTTAGCCTATCCTGAACCTTGGAGAGATTCCTATCGTGCTCCTCTTTCGTATCACCAAAAATTAGGACGTCATCGAGATAGTTGCACACCCCTTCGCAGTCTGCTAGAATTGTGCGCTCCATGACTTCCTGGAAGATGTCTGGTGAGTTGCACAATCCGAAGGGAAGACGTTTGTAACGAAACATGCCAAATTCAGTCATAAAATTTGTCAAGTGTCTGCAACTTTCGTGAATCTCTATGTGAAAGAAAGCGCTGGACAAGTCTACGGTAGAAAACCATTTTGCACCTTCCAACTTCGCAAGAATTTTGTCCATACTAGGCATAGTATATGGGCTACGGAGAATGTATCGGTTCGGACCCCGCAAATCCACGACAAGTCTGAAGTCATTTGGTCCTTTCGGTACAATGAGCATTGATGAACAGAACGACACGTCCATGCCATCTGATACTCGCTCGATGATATCCGAGGAGATTAACTCCTCCAGTCGATGATTCACAGCCTGTTTCATTGCAGTTGGTACGTTCATATAAATGTTACGGCAAGGTGGCATAGACGTATCATAGCTTATTTTCACTGCTGGAATGTTGAACTTTGGAAATGGTCCTGCAGTACTTACGAAAGCAATATTCCGCCAGTGGTTATCGCACTCTTTTCCGAACTTAGTAGCATTGACAGGAACTTTCAATCCAAGCAGTAGGATGCTGTATCTGGTTGCTGTAGATCTACTTAGCAGCGAACGCAATTCTCTTACCACATAAAATCGTTCCAGAAACACCGGACGATCATCCGATATTTGTAGGAAAGCTTCGAACGTACATAACACCTGTATTGAATCCGCTGTTGCGTAGCCTTTCAACGGTCGATCAGTGCCGGGTTGAATATTTTGCAATTCTTTGCTATATTCCTCGTTAGCGAGCAACTGTTCAAAATTGGCTGCCGTCATTGTGTTGACCTGGGCGCCGGAATCAATCAAAAAAGTGCACGGCATTCCCGCCACCTTGGCATTTATAACTCCGCTATCTGTTGGCTCGCACACCTCTGCCATTGTTGTTACTGTATTTGCATTTCCCATTTCGGTGACCTGGCAAAGCAAATATTTTAGTCAAGCTATACGAAAACCATCATCATGATGGGCAGAACAATAATTTTGAAAGTTCTTGTCATCATACGAAATTAATAATTGTAACATACTAAACTAATGTAACGAATTCACTTGGTTTATTTATGTTTTTTTTTTTGTTATTCAAAATGGTAATCAATGAAAATCAATAAACATATCTCTTTACTTGCCCATCAATAATATTGTAATTGTTATTTAAACTTCACTTACAGATTTCTCGTCGCTGTCATCGCCAACCTTTGCTTCTGGTTTGGTTCCGAGCACATCTACCTCCAACTGCTTTTCATTGAGCTTTCGGTCATCGAGTTGCCGACGGTTTCTTGGTGCCACCGGCAAGTTACACGCTCTCAAAAGATGACCAACGCCACCGCAGTTATGACACGTTAAATTGATCGCGAAGCATCTCTCCGCAGTATGGTAAATACTGTTGCACCTTGTGCATCGTTCTGGAACAGGTGAGCTTGAACCTCGCCACATCCTTACTGGTCGCTGGCCTCGTCCTCCTCGAGGGTTAGATCGCTGGTAAGGAGTCCTACCATACGCTGGAGTCGTGTAGTTTGGAACATACCGTGAAGGCCCAGCAGTAGCTCTTACTGCATTCACAGAGGCTGTAATTGGTTCGGTAGCGGCATGCTTCTTCGAGACATATTCTTCATTCAAACGTATAGTCTCAATCTCTCGAACCTTATCGATGAGATCGGCGAGTGATCCCTTTCGGCTCATCATTTTCAGAGCAGCAACTCGTACCTCCTTATGCTTGGCCTGCTCTGCCACAGTGCTCAAAATTTCTTCGAATTGCTTTCCTTCTGGGTACTCACACTGCCGTGCCGCTAATCCAACCCTTCTGATGAACGCTAGGTCTGATTCAGTAGGCATCTGCGACATGAGAGCAAGCTTTCTGCGTTGGAGCATGACGTCCGAAGTAGATGCAAAGAAGGTCTTCAGACGAAATATGGCATTTGAAAAAGGGCACATTTTCTCATCTGGAGCTTCACTGGAAGATTCCGTCGCTTTGTAGACTTCCAGAAGCTTCTGGCCCGCCTTCACCTTAAACACCGCCATCTGTGTTGCTTCGTCGGTAATGCCTGCCAATGCCAATGAATTCGTCAAGAGATCTTGCCAAGCGTCGAAATCAATCTTAGAAATATCGTCGCCCTCAACACTCGGCTTGCATTCCGGCACATTGATTGATGACACGGACATCTGGTTCATCGATGAGACAAACCGAGACAACTCAATAGTAGTATCGCTTCTACGCTGTGCTTGTCGCCTGGTACTGGTTGGCCCCAAATCGTTCTCAAATTCAACGCTGTTTACTTCGCCGCATTCGCTTCTGGCAGACGACAGACTTGTTTGCAACGAACGGATTGTTTCTTGCGCTTTTGCCAGCTCTTCTGCTAGGAGAGCGTTACTGATATTGGCTTCGGATAGATCTCGTATAGCCGCATCCAATTTGGAACTCTTTTTCTTTCTGTAAGTGCAATGTTCTTAATGTCAGTTCTATAACCTCAATTTGTTTTGACTTCCAAGTATGATCAAATTTGTGTAACCAATTTATCGAACTCTGATTCATCTTCATAATGGCTTATCTATTTTTTTTGCCATTTGAATTCAATTTCTGGCTTACCTTATTTTCTTTGCCATTTTGTTCAGAATAAGCTCATCTTGTTTTTTTGCCAATTCGTTTTCAATTTTTGCATCCTTCGTGAAGCTAGGCTCAACTTTTCTTTTTTTTTTTTTTTGCCTGGTATGAGTAAATGGCTTACCTTTCTTTTTTTGCCAAATTCAAACTTTGAAACGGCTTATCTTTTTTTTTTTGCCGGAATTGGGTTACACATGCTTGGAAGTTTTCGTGCTTTTCTCAGAGAATCTTATACTTACTTGCTGGGAGCGCTTACTACGCCAATGTCGTAGCTCCGGGACTCCATTTTTTTGTTGAATTTTTGAGTTTTCACAAACGCGTGTTATCGCTTCGAATTTAGAACACTGAATGATCTTATGCCGTGAAGACTCGATTGCATCAACCAAAGTAGAGTCTCCAAAATCGATGAAAAGCTGAGCGTCACACTCATCTTCTTTTGGCGCTCTTCAAATCTCCAAACACGCTTAAAATTCTTGATACAGTGGCAGTACAACCTTCACACAGTGAAACTTACACCGAACAAGTGTGAATAGATTTTCCGTTGATGCTTTCGTCGAATTGGAGGTCGATCAACAAATCGCGTTTACTCGAGATCTCCAAACTGTGCTTTTTATTTTACCGGCCTTGCGTTAGACGCAAACATCGTTTAGGTATTTTTTTTGTTCTTCAATCCTTTCGGTCTTTGTGTAAACAAAGCTTCCTCTTCACACAGTTATTTCAATTAGTGTTTTTATTTTAGATTAGTACCCATCATATATCCCACAGTTGTTAGATAGAAAATTTGAGTGTTTAGCAAATTAGACACCTACATTAACAGTGCTGCCAGCTAACAATATTGCTGTGTGCGTTTGAAATGCAAATATCAAATGCAGGAACACCAAATGCAGTAAGATTTTCAACAAGGAAGGCGAAGTCAAAAATAGTTTTTCTTTGCTAGGTTGGTGGTGATATGGATCATGGTTGCTAAGTGTCCTTTGATTAGTTTCTGTTACCGCATTTGGAACGCATTCGAGCTAGATTTGCACAAACGCAAACAGCAATATATTTTTGAACCCAACATGAAGCAATTGACATCCACTACAACTGTTTTCAGCAATTGAAGTGACTAGATTCCGATTGATTTGAAATAATGGTTATTCTTTTTATCTGAGTATTGTTGCCAGCTACAATAAGAATTTTGCATAGCTATATGGGATGACACTTATGGTGGTAAGCTCCATCGAAGTTAATACGCCAATCGCGTATTATCCTCGATTTTACTATGGTAAAATCGAGGATAATACGCGATTGGCGTATTAACTTCGATGGAGCTTACCACTATTAATACCTGTTTGAACTTGTCTAACAATTCAAACCGATTGTCCTTTACAAAATTTTAGATATTCCACTTCTTTGAAACTGGCTTGGCCAGTTTTCAAAAATATGTTATCATATATACAAATAATGGCGAGTAAATGGTACCTTTTTCTGTTTCCCTCGAAATTTACTGTTCGGCTCTTATCGAAAAAGGTATATTTAGCTTATTTGTTCCGTTTTATGTGCACTACGATCCAGAAAGCCTATATACGCGGAAAAATGCATTTAAAACTTTAGAGCTTTAGAATGAAACTTTAGAGGAGAAATGTCTTCTACAAAGTTGTTTGTATTAGTAAAGCGCTTAGTTTGGTGTTATTCAAAATTTGGGTGGTCCAAATTTTCAAAGATATGATATAGTTAATTTTATTATTTGTGTAAATTATGGTATACAACATTGCTTAAAAAAGTGTATACCCAAGTAACCATAAAACACTTTAATTCGCCCTGCGTGCTTAGTCAGTGCTATTTTAGAGCTGACATGACATGTAGTATATTAGTCGTATAAAACAAACCTGAAGCATAGCATAGACTGACTGATGTCAATGGTTGCTACTCCGTGATTGATCAGAACCGGTAAGAATTTGATCCAAATTAATAAGGGATGGGGATTTTCGCTTACTCTCGAAATGCATATTTTAGCAGTTCTCATATTAATGATCAATAATAGCCTAATCCTTACAGTCAGTTGGGATGGGGAAGAAATATTAGTGTGTAGTTAAGTGATTGTTGCTACTAGAGACCGAGAATACCTCTACAGCTCCACAATCCCCTCGAGAAGGGTGTTCATTGGTATGAAAACCAAAGATCTGGGAGTCAGTTCTAGTCAGTGATATGATCCATAGATAAGAAAGAAAATTAAAACTCGTAATAAAAACTGGTTTTGCATTTTTTTTTTGTCTCGTGGTGAAAAACTATTCATAAAGACTGGTAGTTGAATGGAAACAGTATGTCGACATTCATAATGTCAAACTATTCAAAAGTTTATTTTAAGAAATGACGATAAAAGAATGGTATGTGTATATTAACATTATATGAAAAAGGAATATATCGACACTTGTAGTGACGAACCATCCAGGTTTCGATTGGAATTTATACTGAACTGTGATAAATCAACTGTGATATATTAAGAGTGATAGATAGAAGCAAGGGAGAGATACAGTCAGGTCTCCTATTAGACACATGGTTGGGGGGCGTAATCGGAATCTACGTTATAGGAGACCCAGGGCTTATGGGATTTCATCACTTTGGGGGTGTTGTTGGATATCTCGTATGCCAAAAGAGATAGCACAGTACTGTCTTCGAAAAAGTTTCAATACCAAGTATGATCTACCTAGTGCTAGTGAGCAAAGAATTTTTGTTTTGCGCATAGCTCAGCAGCTTGACCACTTAGAAAGATGGCGTCTTCGGCAAAGTTGCTCAGTATCACAAGGGCTAACATTATTTGTGCCGAAAGTTTCGAAATTTTGCCGAAAATTTCAAAATTTTGCCACTAGGCTACGCTAGTGAGCATGGAATTTTTGTTTTGCGCATAGCTCCGCAGCCTGACCACTTAGAAAGATGGCGTCCTCGGCAAAGTTGCTCAGTATCACAAGGGCTAACATTATTTGTGCCGAAAGTTTCGAAATTTCGCCACTAGGCGGGGCTAGTGAGCATGGAATTTTTGTTTTGCGCATAGCTCAGTAGCTTGACCACTTAGAATGATGGCGTCTTCGGCAAAGTTGCTCAGTATCACAAGGGCTAACATTATTTGTGCCGAAAGTTTCGAAATTTTGCCAGTAGGCGGCGGTAGTCAGAATGGAATTTTTGTTTTGCGCATAGCTCCGTAGCCTGACCACTTAGAAACATGGCGTCTTCGGCAAAGTTGCTCATTATCACAAGGGCTAACATTATTTGTGCCGAAAGTTTCGAAATTTTGCCACTAGGCGGGGCTAGTGATCATGGAATTTTTGCTTTGCGCATAGCTCAGTAGCTTGACCACTTAGAAAGATGGCGTCTTCGGCAAAGTTGCTCAGTATCACAAGGGCTAACATTATTTGTGCCGAAAGTTTCGAAATTTTGCCAGTAGGCGGCGGTAGTCAGAATGGAATTTTTGTTTTGCGCATAGCTCCGTAGCCTGACCACTTAGAAACATGGCGTCTTCGGCAAAGTTGCTCATTATCACAAGGGCTAACATTATTTGTGCCGAAAGTTTCGAAATTTCGCCATTAGGCTGCGCTAGTGAGCATGGATTTTTTGTTTTGCACATAGCTCAGTAGCCTGACCACTTAAAAAGATGGCGTCTTCGGCAAAGTTGCTCAGTATCACAAGGGCTAACATTATTTGAGCCGGGAGTTTCGAAATTTTACCACTAGGCAGCGCTAGTGAGCAAAGATTTTTTGTATTGCGGATAGCTCAGTATCCTGACTAAAGTTGTTCAGTATGACAAGGGCTATCGATTTTCCTCGCACTGTCACGTTTAAGTAAAAGTGCCTAGAGAAAAATACATACATCATATTTTACAATCGGATAAAAGTGTGGCTAGTATTCAAGTATTTTCGACGGATTGGGAGAATTTTTGATCAATTATTTGATATAAGAAAGTGTGAAGATTCGTTTACTACTGAAATGTGTGATCGTTAGCTATTTATATGAACCAAAGAAAAAAATATGTATGTTTATTTATATTTCGTTATCGCATGGATTGGATAGAAATGAAGTAAGGTTGGAATGTCAGTCATTACTAATAAACTGAGAAATCCATTCGCTAGCAATCTTATTAGAATAACTAGGACTGGCCTTATCTTTTTAGTTACACGACACTCTTGTTTGAATATTTTTTAAATACTGTAATGTCCCGATGTTGTCAACCCCATGCTGCATTTAGGGTTGACGAAATCGGGAGAGCTAATATCAGGAAAAAAAATCGACTGGTTTTAAGTTTTATTTTAACTTAAGGACTAAGTATTACAATTTTGTTAATATATAAGTTAAGATCGAACCCTTACCGATCCTCAACAATCATCCATACACCAATCGCTTTATTGGTGTATCATCATTTTCATCATTCCCGGCAACAACAACAACAACGACGACGTCCACCACACCGACGACGATAGCCCAGCTAGTAGAACGGAAACAGTAGTCTAGCATCAGCATTTCATCACCTGACAACATAGGTAGCATTTACGTGGACAACCACCGAACGAGACCACTAAACGAAGCCACAGCCCTTTGGACCCGCGGCATCAGCAGTTCTTCCACAGCAACAGCATAAGCATTGCAGTAGGTAGTGAGGTTTGATCGTAATCAATAATTGAATAAAGGTACAGTTCGTTTTAGGCAGTAGATCGAATAAGTTCTTTTTTTTAAAACTTAGTCTGGGTGACACCCTTCTTCACTTATACATTGTTTCTTTTACTTCAATTTTCGATGCACAATAATCCAAGGTAACATTGATAAGTTTCTTGGATAATTATTAAGAATTTAAAATTTCAAAAATTCGGTCTTCAGATGATTGTATAGACGTGGCCAAGGTCATAATTGAGTTTATGAACCCAATATTGCCAGTATACACGTGTTTAGTCTAATTAAAATAAATATAAATTTTAGGCTCACAAAATCGGGCAAAAAGTATGCTAAAATCGGGGGTAGAAAAAATCGGGTCAAACAGGGTGTTAAAATCGGGAGTAAATTAAATCAGGGGTAGACAAAATCGGGGGCTGACAAAATTGGGTCATTACTGTATAAACTTTCTTTTTCATAACGATAATTCAATCCTATAAAAAAAAATTTCTGGTTTCTACGTATATATAAAATCTACAAACTCTCGGCTCAAGTAATGTTAGCCCTTGTGGTACTGAACAATTTTTCCGAAGACGTCTTTTTTCTAAATGATCAGGCTACTGAGCTATCCGTGAAACAAAATGTTTTTGCTCACTAGCGCCGCCTTGTGGCAAAATTTCAAAATTTTCGTCTCAAATAATGTTAGCCCTTGTGATACAGAGCAACCAGGTCCGTCACACTCGGGCTCAGATTGGGTACCACTTCTAGTACTGCATTTTGTCCCTCGGTAGTGCAAAAGGTACCCAAGTTTGACAGATCGCAGTACACTTTGAACGGCATTCTAGATTACCTTATGAGCCATAAAATTTTGAGCAATTGTAAGGGACATAGGGGTCTTTAATTTGTCTTTGGAGCAACTTTGCCGAAAACGCCATCTTTCTGAGTATTCAGGCTACTGAGCTATCCGTGAAATAAAAATTCTTTGCTCACTAGCGCCGCCTAGTGGCAAAATTTCAAATTTTTCGTTTCAAATTATGTTAGCCCTTGTGATACTGAGCAACTCTGCCGAAAACGCCATCTTTCTAAGTGGTCAGGCTACGGAGCTATGTGCAAAACAAAATGTTTTTGCTCACTAGCGCCGCCTAGTGACAAAATATCGAAACTTCCGTCTCAAATAATGTTAGCCCTTGTGATACTGAGCAACTTTGCCGAAGACGCCATCTTTCTAAGTGGTTAGGCTGCTGAGCTATGCGCAAAACAAAAATTCTTTGCTCACTAGCGCCGCCTGGTGGCGTAATTCTGTATCAGAATGACCATCGCATGTCAGCCCTTGAGCTACTGAACAACTCTTCTGAAGACACCAACCTTCCAAAACATCAGGATCTAGAGATATCATATGTGACAAAATTTTGCATTCTTATCCCTCATGGTTCATATAGTGCAAATCAGAAAAAGCGCCCCTACCGGACAAGTTCTCAACTAAAAGGATGATCCTCAACTCCTAAAGGTAGATCATACTTGGTATTGAAACTTCGCCGAAGACAGTACTGTGCTATCTCTTTTGGCATACGAGATATTCAACAACACCCCCAAAGTGATGAACTCCCATAAGCCCTGGGTCTCCTATAACGTTCTGGTGTGTCTTATAGGAGTGAGCGTAATAGGAGTGCACATTATAGGAATGCGTTTAATAGGAGACCAGACTGTACAACTAGAAAGTATCAGCAAAGGGACGGACCTGGGATTGAACCCATGTCCTTCTTCTTATGAACCCATATCCTTCTTCTTAGAAGCAGTAGTTATTGGACCACCAACCCCGTCTCTGTTAGAAGACGTGTCTGAATTAATTTCAATCACTTTCTACAGCTAGCTGTCAATGATTATTTTCATACAAAAGACATGATGTTCAAAATCAACGACTTTTCACTTCAGAGTCTAATGCTAGAGACAGTAGAGCCAATCCAAAGTTAGATCTATTCAAATCATGATGATTGGCGTTTTGAATTGAGTCAAGAGATCAATTCATTAGATCCAACGTGCTGATTTCTTACCGTGTAACGTTACCACAATAGAAATGTGTTATGACAAATATGAAACGAGACCACCAGTTGCCACCAGAGCTCAGCACGACGCTAAACGGACACGGTGATCCTGATTCCGTCATTCACTCAACAGGACCATGCAACGGAATCAAAAGACCACACACTACTCAAGACTACGAATCGGAACAAACCTGAAGTTTGCAAACGACCGGAGACAATTCAGTCCATGAACGGTAAAGCTGTAAGTCAATTTACAAATCGTCTATCCAAATAGAGTTATTTACCATCCATTATACCAAAAATTATTGATGTTCTGCAGATTAATAGCAATCATCACAGCAGCTTGCTTGCTGTTGCAAAATCTTTCCTAGCACACCATGTACTTTTATTTTCACTGGAAATCAATCTCTCGAGTATTCTATAAACCTCTTCATAAGCAAAAACAAACCGCCAGTAGGGTAAATCGTCAACTGTTGGATATTCTACTGTTGAACACATGAAAAAGGGACCTCAAGCCAAAACCGTGCAATAATTTACTGAACACTCCAAAGTGCACAAGAACAACTTTGTCGCAAAAAACAGCTAAACAGAGACACAATTTATCAAGAATTTTGATCGGACTTGGCCCTCTCCCTAGTTAAGGTCGTTCCTCACCATCGCACAGAGTTCAACACGATTCAATCATTGGTGGATCTTAGCAGTTCACATGATCCCTGCGTCAGCTTTTACGATACTGGTTTCTGCCCCACCTCACTTTGCGGTTGAATAATTAAACAAACTTTCCCACCTAATTGAATTCCATTCAATCTACGGCACAAGAGGAAGGAGAGATTAAAGCCTTGGCTGGCACAGATTCGCACAGCTTTCTACGGGGATGTAGGCAGGACCGGATTTATAAGTGAGGAGGTCCAAGGACTACAGTCATATAGGGACATTTGCCTAGTAAACTTTGTTGACACTAAAAAATGGTCTAAAATGTAATTATCCATATAACTCTTTAGTTAGTATTAACTGAATTAAGTACATTGATATTTCCTTTTGTTTTTTACATTTTTTGTAGATTTCAAATACATTTTTGGGCATTTTATTATCGAGTAATGAAATTCATTATTCATGTTCAAATATTCAAATAGTTTTACAAATGATTCAATCTGTGGTGTTTTGGATTGCAGAAATCGATGAGATTCGCTTGCAAAACACAAAATTGATATGTGCTTACTTTTTTGACTCCAATTTTATCTTTGCTACTTAATCGTTCTCGATTGTTTCTACATCTTTTTGAATTTCATGAATTTCATGAATTGAATATTTGATTTCCGTATCTTGCTTATAATTCGTTTTGTACAAATCTCATCTATTATTCGAAATCACTGGAAAGTATTCAATTTCGATTTAGTGGAATAATCTCGGATCGTTCAAGTCTTTAGATATGATTCAAAAAAGTTGATACCATTTCATTGATTTCTAATTGTTTTAAGCAGTTAACGTTATTACTCATGATTTAAAGGGGGCCCTGGCTGTAGGCATCGTCTTCCACCAGAATATTGATAATCTACGGTTTATCTAATGCAGAGCCTCCCGTGCTCACCTCTCACGCCCCATCTCATCATCCAAGCCCGATATGTTTCCCATTAGCGAGGAAAACATATCGATGAATGGATCCATCCGTCTTTCCATCGCCGTAACGAGCACTGGCGGAAGCTAATGGATTTTCTATACGGAGAAATCGAAGTGAAGCTTTATTTTTAGTTTGCAACTTTTGTTACTTCCGCTTGCCGATGCTGCGCATCGTGAGACGTTATGCTTTTTTGTTCGACGAGAGGTTGACGTATTGGGCAAGATGAAGAATTAATAAAAGTTACTCGTCTTACGAAGCACACACACGGTATAAATTGGGATTCTTTGTAATTTAGCTACAATTTTGCTCGTTGGAAAAGTTAATTCAATGAAAGAGTTCTCAGCTACAAATTTCAATCATGTGGGAAAAGGAGCAAAGTTTCAATATGATCTAAGTACTTTCATTATTTCTTAATATTCACTAGCAACTTGGGTTTGAGTTCTGATAATTACAACCAAGATAACAATGTTCTAAATTAAACATCTTTGTTTTCTTCTTGTCATTAGTTCTACACTAGGACAGAACTTTTCAGCCTTATGTTAAGTATGATAACATTTAGACAGTTATTAACCAAGCGCTTTCCTCGTGTTGTCCATATTTACACACGTATTGTTCGGTAGGCATGATGATACTCTGTTACGAGTCAGGGAAATTTCCATTAGCAATAGATACTGGAACGACCAGGAATCAAACACAAACGTCTTCAGCATGGTCCCATGATAATCCATGAGCTGAAGAAAAATTTGAGCGATAAATTGAGCCAGAATGTCTTAAATTACTCGCAACTAAGGAGATAGTAGTATAGAAAAAAAATAAAATTTTATTATATAGAAGCACTTTCAATCTAAGTTCACTTGACATCTTGAAAACAAATTTATCTTTAATCTTTGATGAAGAAAGCTTTGCGATTTTTTTTAGTAATTTTTCTTAAAAATTCTTGCTAGATATAATAAAGAAGTGATTCTCTGTCAAATTGGTTGGTAAATGGCTGGGCATGGCGTACCATTGGTGCGTCGCGTACCTGCAGGAATAAAATAGATTCCTCTGTGCGGTCCTTAGCCGCGGTACTGGCCGGGGTACGACTAACCTTGGGGAAGATCAGGTAACCAACCCCCGGTGGGAACTTTGGTCGTATGCTGACAGGAAAGGGGGGGGGGTTTGCTTTTGCTTTTGCTTCTGCAAACCTGGAGCGTCTGTACTCCATGTTAGGAGCGGCTCACAACAGCGTCTGTTCCCCATGTCAGGGGCGGCTGATCATCATCCGAGAGCCAGAGAAGGACTCTAAGCTAAACTGCGCACTATGGCCCTCCAAGCATTTAGGGGAATGGTCCTCCGGAAATCTAGGGGGTTGATGTCAGGCCCTGCAAGCCAGCCGTAAAAACATCAAGCAACGAATAATCAACGAGATAATACGAACCGGAACAATCGGCGAAGACCTCAGCGACGTAAAGCGACTAGCGAATGGAAGCTCAGTATGTGGAACTGTAAATCTCTCAACTTCATCGGGAGCACACGCATACTCGCCGACGTGCTAAAGGATTCGGCATCGTAGCGCTGCAGGAAGTGTGTTGGAAGGGATCAATGGTGCGAACGTTTAGAGGTAACCATACCATCTACCAGAGCTGCGGCAACACACACGAGCTAGGAACAGCTTTTATAGTGAGGATAGGAGTTCAGACCAACTATTGGAAAGTTCAGCGCACACCGGTTGTCGAACGAAACGGCTTACGACTAATGGACTTCGCCGCCTCCAATAATATGGACATTCGTAGCACCTACTTCCAGCACAACCTTCCATACCGATACACCTGGAGATCACCACAGCAGACAGAATCACAAATCGACCACGTTCTGATTGATGGATGGCACTTCTCCGACATTATCGACGTCAGGACCTATCGTGGCGCTAACATCGACTCCGACCACTATCTGGTGATGGTCAAACTGCGCCCAAAACTCTCTGTCGTTAACAACGTACGGTACCAACGACCGCCCGGTATGACCTAGAGCGGCTCAAGCAACCGGATGTCGCAGCGGCATACGCGCAGCACCTCAAGGCTACATTACCGGAAGAGGGTGAGCTGGATGAAGCCCCTCTTGAGGACTTCTGGAGAACAGTGAAGGCAGCCATCAACAATGCAGTTGAGAGCAACGTCGGGTACGTGAAACAGAGTTGACGGAACGTTTGGCTCGACGAAGATGCAAACGTCAACATCAGACTTGCCTCTTTCGGGAGAAAAAACGCCGCCTGGAGGGGACGGAGTGCGAAGAGATGGAACAGCTGTGCCGGTCTCAAGAAACAAGCAAGTTCTATCAGAAGCTCAACACATCCCGCAACGGCATCGTGCCACGAGCCGAGATGTGCAGGGATAAGGATGGGAGCATTTTGACGGACGAGCGTGAGGTGATCGACAGGTGGAAGTAGCACTTCGACGAACATCTGAATGGCGCTGAGAGCATAGGCAATGAGGGTCAGGACAACGGAGGAAATGCCTTCATCAGTACTGCGGAGGATGGAAACCAACCAGCCCCCACTTTGAGGGAAGTTAAGGATGCCATTCACCAGCTCAAGAACAACAAAGCTGCTGGTAAGGATGGTATCGGAGCTGAACTCATAAAGATGGGCCCGGAGAGGCTGGCCATTTGTCTGCACCGGCTGATAGGCACATTCTGGGAAACAGAACAGCTACCGGAGGAGTGGAAGGAAGGAATAATATGCCCCATCTACAAGAAAGGCGACAAGTTAGATTGTGAGTACTTTCGAGCGATCACCATTCTAAATGCGGCCAACAAAGTATTATCCCAGATCATCTTCCGTCGTCTGTCACCTGTAGTAAACGAGTTCGTGGGAAGTTATCAAGCCGGCTTCGTTGACGGCCGATCGACAATGGACCAGATCTTTACTGTACGGCAAATCCTCCAAAAATGTTGTCAATACCAGGTCCCAACACATCACCTATTTATCGATTTCAAGGCGACATACGACAGCATCGACCGCGTAGAGCTATGGAAAATCATGGACGAGAACAGCTTTCCCGGGAAGCTCACGAGACTGATAAGGGCGACGATGGAAGGTGTGCAAAATTATGTGAAGGTTTCAGGCAAACATTCCAGTTTGTTTGGATCCGATCCCGCCGGGGACTACGACATGGTGATGGACTTTCGTGCCTGTTGTTCAACATTGCGCTAGAAGGTGTTATGCGGAGAGTCGGGCTCAACAGCCGAGGTACGATTTTCAAGAGATCCAGTCAATTTGTTTGCTTCGCGGATGATATGGACATTGTCGGCCGAACATTTGAAAAGGTAGCAGACCTGTACACCCGCCTGAAACGCGAGGCAGCAAAGGTTGGACTGGTGGTGAATGCGGCCAAGACAAAGTACTTGTTAGCTGGTGGGGCCGAGCGCAACAGGGCTCGCCTAGGTAGCAGTGTTACGATAGACGGAGATACGTTCGAGGTAGACGACGAGTTCGTCTACCTTGTATCCTTGCTAACGGCTGACAGAGTTAGTTCTGTTTGATCTTTCGACCTTGACGCTTGCTTTTGCCGGAGCGAGCGACGAGGGCAGGATCAAACATGTCGCGCGTCGATCTCGTAAGTGAAAAAGTGGCGTGATCGGGGAGTTCGGTTGGAGTAAGTTAAAAAGTGCCGCGAAGGTTCGTTCTTTTTGATCTTTCGACGACCTTGACGCTTGCTCCTGGGCAGTGCGTCAAGAAAGCCCGAGCTGTCGTCCGTGTTTTTTTTTTCGGGTCGCGCGCCTATTATTTTTTTTTCTGAGTGCTAGTTGAGCAAACGAGTGAAGCTGAAAGTGGATTGTGGCTGCTCAGTCAAGGATAACGGATCAATTGGTGAGCTCGTTTCATGCTACTATTTCTAATCTATAATATATGTATGACTGCACATTTAATCGTTACAATGGTGGGATGTAAATATGATGTTTCAACAAACTATGGATGGTTCGTCACTGTGAGTGTCGACACAAACTCTGATTCATGATTTATTTATGTTTAACATTTTTTTTTTCAGAACACCCCTTATATACCTTTATTTTTGTAATTAAAAAAAAACTTTGAATGGTTCGACACTACAAGTGTAGACTTGCGAAAGGTTCACTTTATTCAACAAACTTTGGATGGTTCGCCACTAAAAGTGTCGGCAGAAGAATAAGAGTGTTCTATGATGTCCCAACCAATTGAGTCTTTTGTTTCTTTTCAAATGAGTAAAATATAATAACACATGCTTTCGTACTGACAGCTGTAGGAATGTTACATTTGAGTATTTGTTCAACAAACTTTGAATGGTTCGTCACCTCAAGTGTCGGCATAATTTTCCTCTACATAGAAATTATATGATCAATTATATTTACGTATAAGCATGTATATATCTCACAAATCATTGTTTATCATGGTCTAATCGCTTATCAAAGTGAATCCTTTGACCCAACGATCCTCCCCATTAACAAACATCCCTCCCAGTAACCTTTGTGGAGATGCAGAGGCAAACACGGTCTCCAAATAGCAAAGGTTACACACTAACATTCCTTCCCTTAATCCCACCTGACTGCAAGGACGTGGCCGGCGCCGTTATTGACCTTGTATAAATAGAGGCACTGAATTATGCACACTGAAGGAGATTATGGCCAATCCCAGCTGAACTTCTAGTTGATTCTTTGTGCATTTTCACTGACTTCGGTCAATCACGGAATAGCAACCATTGATATGTGTAGTCAGTCTAAGCTAAGCTAAGCTAAGCTTGTATCCTTGCTAACGGTTGACAATAACGTTAGTCGTGAAATACGGAGGCGCATCATCAGTGGAATTTGGGCCTACTATGGCCTCCACAAGAAGCTGCGGTCAAAAAAGATTCACACCCGCACCAAATGTACCATGTACAAAATGCTCATAAGACTGGTGGTTCTCTATGGGCATGGGACGTGGACTATGCTCGAGGAGGACTTGCAAGCACTTGGAGTCTTCGAACGTCGGGTGCTTAGGACGATCTTCGGCGGTGTGCAGGAGAACGGTGTGTGGCGGCGAAGGATGAACCACGAGCTCGCCCAACTCTACGGCGAACCCAGTATCCAGAAGGTGGCCAAAGCTGAAAGGATACGATGGGCAGGGCATGTCGTAAAAATGCCGGACAGCAACTCTGCAAAGATGATGTTCGCTTCGGATCCGGTTGGTACAAGAAGGCGTGGAGCGCAGCGAGCTAGATGTGGCGGCGAGTGTTGTGGCGTGAAATTGTTGATTCAGTGTTATCTGTTTAGATGTTAACTAAATAAATGAAATGAATATGGCTCAATGGAAGAGTATTATTGATCAAATCGGCTCATATTAGTGATCAGAACCAGAGCTGGGAATGGTAATAGTAGTAGGCTTGAGTTTTTGCGAAAATCACGTGGCTCTTCTAATACAGTAGTCCAAATTGTGAATCTCATCTAGTAGCCTATGTTGGGTACATGAATTTTCTAAATCTGTAGTGTCATTGAAGGCTGTAAATGCGGGAAATGCAGCGGGAAATAGAACATTTTTCTACAGTAGTTTTGGGTTGCCCTTAGCAACGGGTGTTTTGCTATTTTCAAGGCATTTTGCCTACAGTAGTGATACGAGTGAGTTTCATTGGCTCCGCTGACTGTGATTTGCTACGCTTGCCTACTGTAGTGTGAATTTCAGAACTTTTCCCAACTCTAATCACAACACTATAAAAGCAATTTATCTGCGCGGTAAACGGATGGTGTGTTGGTGAAAGCATATATTTTGGCGTTTTTTCGGAAAAGTCTTTCTTTGATTCATAACTGTGGTATGGTTTTCAATACCCCACAGTTATGAATCTACGCTTCTAGGCCTATAGTTCACATTTTATTTCCTACAAACGAAAAGAATGTGCTCAAGCATGTCATAATTGATTGCGCTGCTGTACAAATTTATGGCTCACATAGGTAAAATGTGTTTCGCGTAGTTACAAATCTATTAAATAGATTAAAATTAAATATATCAAATTTTGATGAAATATTCTCCATTTAATCCAACACTGATCCATATCTGTGTGCTATCTATAACTCTAAATATATATAAACAGATTCTTAGTCACAACATTAGCAAGAAAAATATTGATAAATCTGTATATCTTCCAGCACTGTCTGTATTTACTTGATTTAATTTTCTGCTCGGCTGCATAGGGACTGTCCATTAATTACGTAAGACAATTTTCGGGGTTTTTCAACCCCCCTCCCCCCCATGGTAAGATTTTTTGTATGAAAATGAAAAATAAATTGTATGGCAAATAAGAAATCTCAGACTCCCCCTCCCCCCATAAACCCTTACGTAATTAATGGATCGCCCCATACTTTCGACAAGTTATCAAGTTCAGAACCGTCTAGACAAACTTAATACATGTGATCATTTTCAATACAATTCAATCGTGAACGTTGGCTGATAGACAGAACTGGTTTGTTGGATAATCGACGAGATAAAAATTTTAATCATGTAGCATGTGGTGATTGATCAGAAGTGATGATCAGCCAATGCCGAACTGTAGCAACACTCTATTGTAAATTGATCCAGAAATTAACACCATCTGACGAATAAATGACTAGTCGAAACATTTGAAATCGGCATAATTAGTACAAACGGTGCTAAACATTTGTTTGCTATATTTGGTTCCAAAACGGCACCCAAGCATATTAGTGCGAACAGGCACCGACAGTGGACAGCCCAACAGTTAAACTTAATTATAACTGATTTCAAATTAATTACAGCTTTATTCCACCACTAAAAGCGCTTCACCACTGTAATGAAAGACAAACGTAAACAGGCGTAACGGAACGTGGACTTCACATCGATCAGTTACCACTATACGGGCGAAGTAGGAAGCTCTTGGTAGATTGCGTAACCATTAAGAACCAACATGGCAACCTAGTTTCCCCGCATAAACCGTGGCAAATGAGTGAATGTATATGCAAGACACCCACACAGCAACACCGAAAGACCTGACACTTCAATGGGATCTATCGGGGCTTTCCATTTGAACCTGTCATTCATCGGGGTGCTTCATTCTTCTTAATCGGGTAGCTCAGCAAGGGTTCTGGGACGGACGGGCGTATCGCGCGAACTTGCATTAGGATTTGAGCAACCTCAACGGGTGGAAATAGTGCATACACTGTGTTGGGCGGTACTTAATAATGGGCACTCGGGTGAGTCATTTTTAAATGGAAAAAATGAACTTGTGAGAACTTGAGTTACATCCTTCAAATTTATTCATTTGGACCCTCAAAACCTACTGTGAAAATTTGAGCGGAATTTGTCAACTCTTTTTGTATTTACTTGTGGAAAACTGAATTTCAACTTTGCTGTTTCTTATCGAAAAGACTTCCAGTCTCTCCACTTTTAATTGGAGAATCTTCAAATCAATAATGAAGAAATTAATCAACTACAGTGTCATCCATGGTTGAAAATGTAACTAATGTAATCAATGATTTTCCCTACATTTGGTTGATTTTCTCAATACAAACTTTAAGCTCGTTTAACCTCTTCTTAGTATTGACGGATTCCGCTCAAATTTTCACAAATATTTTGTGGATGCACAAAGCTTAAAATTAAGACTTGAGATTTTAGTAATTTCATCATTATGGACCACCCTAAAGGGCACCCTTCGCCCTTTTCCATGCTGGAGAAATGTGTGAGCAGACAAACGTGTGAAAATTAATTAAATTACGGCCGGGTACTAGTGCTCGCGAGCTTACATTGTTACAATCCAGAAGGGTGGAGGCGTATACCTAGGAACGAATCACAATGGTCAATTCAAGTTTCATCTTTCGCTCGCGGCAATTCAGCACTGGGACATTCACGGACTTGTGACGGGAATACGAATGGATTAAGATAGGGTTTGGATTGCATTTGGATTGGACATGAATCCAGATTTGGATTGGATTTGAATCAAAATTTCAATTAAAATTTGACTTTGGACATGTCTTTGGATTTTAATTTTGATCTGACCTTGGATTTGGATTTGGCTTCTGATTCGGTATTGGATTTCACTTTGAATTTGGATTTGGTTTGGGGTTGAGATTTGGATTTGGTTTTGGTTTTGGATTTAGATTTGGCTTATAAGGATTGGACTTTGGATCTGCGTTTGAATTTGGCGTTGGATTTAACTTTTGATTTGGATTTGGATTGGATGTTGAACTTGGCTTTGAGTTTGGTTTTGAATTTAGATTCATTTACGTATTTTGGATTTGGATTAGGTTATGGATTTGGTTTTGCACTTGGCTTTGGATTTTAGTTTAGGTTTTCCTCAGGATTGGACTTTGGATTTTTCGCTTTTTGGTTTTGGATTTGGCTTTGGAATTGACCTTTAAATCGGCTCTGGATTTGACCTAGGATTTAAATTTGGATTTGGCTTTAGATTTGGTTTTGGATTTCTCTTTGAATTTGGATTTGGCTGTGAATTGGATGCTGCACTTGGCTTTGGATTTGGTTTTGAATTTGGATTTGGTGTTGGATTTGGCGATGGATTTGGATTTGTCTTTGGATTTGGCTTTGGATTTAGCAATGACTTTGAATTTGGGTTTGGTTTGAGATTTGGCTCTGGATTTGACTTTGAGTTGGGCCTCGAATATAAATTTGATAACTGAAACCACAAGATACAGTACATATATAATATACAAACTTGAAAGTTTTCTAGTGATGTTTGTTTGTTTGTGTATTTACGACGCTCTACGCCATGATTCCATAAACAAAACAATTTGCTGTTGTTAGATGGCAACACTGGTTCACTATATTAAAATAAACCTAAATAAATTTGAACTGCAACAAGATAAAAATAAACTTGAATGTTCAGTAATGTGGAGTGTGTGTTTTATTTGCATGTAATACTAATACTCGACGAAAAAGCAATTAATGAAAAAATTCTGAATAAATCCATCCCTTTATAAATCCATTCAAAATCTTCTGAAATTATAAATTGAAGAGATCTGTATTTCATCATTTAATGAGAAAAACATCTACATAAATTTCACATGAAACTTGTTGAGAAAATCTAAACAAATATTATAGGCGAAATTCCTAAACGAATTGAAATATTGCAGAATAATTTTGTATTTTTGGCACAGAGCATGTTTAGCCCATCCGAGATTTTTTTCAGACAAAATCCCATAAAAACATATAAAGAATGATAAGCTCAATGAATTTCAGGTAGATTATCTGACAAAAATTCTACAAGAATTGACGGGGGTATTAGTGAAACATTTTTTTTTATCTATAAATGAAACTCTGGACGATTCCCTGAAAGAATTGCTCTGAGCAGCCTTAGAGAAAATTATTCAAGACCATTTGTAGAGATTTCTGGAAGAATCCTGAAATATAATCTAGTCGATATAAGTGATAAAGATGCCAGGCAGCTCCTGAAGTAACATCACACTTTATTTTTTCGGTTTTTTAAGGACAAACGCATGAAGAAAATTTAAAATTTATTTCATTTCAAAATGAATTGCTTGATAAATTGTTGAAGTTCTATTTGGTATCCCTGGTATAGTTCATAAATGTATTTCCCGATGAATTACTAAAAGAAATCACGAAGGAATTTGGAGCAAAGACCAAGAAGATATTTCTAGAGCCTAGAGCTTTATTTAATAAAGTACCTGGGGTATTTCTTCAAAACGTACAGTAGTTATCGCCAAATTTCCACAAAATCTAGCGAGATTGCAGAAAAGACACCTACGTGGAGTTCAATCAAACAACTTGGGAGAATTTCCTCAAATAATTTTAAGATACATTCATGGAATTAATGATGCAATTGTTGTCAGCACTCCTAAATAAATTGCTGAAAGAATGCGAATCTCTGAAGGTTATGGTTAAAATTCTAGACATATCTCATGTAGTTTTTATAAGCAAAAATCGGCTTGTGCGATGGCCTCGCCCGACATCTCCGTTTTGAAATATTTCAATTTGGCGCTGCGAAGCATTACAGAAACCTTTCTTTCGTAAATTCTATTCAGGGAGGCAGAATATAAGCATTATTGATGTTTATAAACTTTCTTCCTTCATTATCCAATTGGTTAGAATTCACGGCTACAAAGCAAAGCCATGCTAAAGGTGTCTGGATTTGATTCCCGGTCGGTCCATGATCTTTTCGTAATGAAAATTTCCTTGACTTCACTGGGCATAGAGTACTACCGTACCTGTCACGCGATATACGAATGCGAAAAATGGCAATTTTGGCAAAGAAAGCTCTCAGTCAATAACTGTGGAAGCAAGAGAGATAGAGTACCAGAAAAAAACCTCGCATTTTGATGCACACTCACTCGAATCGTTTGAAGATTCGTGTTGGGAATTTTGAGTTCAATGTTTACTGCTTAGAAAAACCTAGAAGTCACCTCATTTTTGAATCGCAGAGAAGTTTCTGCCACACCTGACCTTAAATAGTCGTTAAGTTAAAAACTTGGTAGAACCAGGAAATGTCCAAGAACTCAGTGCTGTGCAAAAAAAAACATGTTTGCGACTCAGTGAATTGCAGTGATGGAAAAGTTCGCATCACGAAGCAGCTCACGAGTACCACGAGTATACCAACGCATAACAAACTTCACAGACTCGCAAACTGGCTAGGTGCGAATAAGTCCGCACCCGTCTACTCGGGAGAACATGTCAGAAGAAGTATCAACAAGCGTTTACTCGCGAGTAACCGAGCGAGGTGTGATTTATTATGGTTTTGTCAGACAAATTAATTGTATAACCATCAAATCGACAGTAAACTACTAGTTTGTAGTCGAAAACCCTTGGAAACCTTAAATCTCGGAGGGGAAACAGTTTTTTTTCCCAATTTACTCCAGTGTTTGGATTTTGATCCGAATAAGCCGATCGAACCATATTCGGAGGCCGTAACACTTCGCGAACCATAACAGTTCGTGGCACATCGCATTCGGAGAGCCCTATGAATTTAAACATTCACTCTCTGGTTTGGTACGTGGCACGAGAACGTTCAAAAGCAGCAACACTCACAGACCCTAACAGTATCGAGCTATTCGAGTGATTTATGTTTTGCATACAATTGGTAATAACTTTCATATTTTCTGGTAATGCAGTCTTTAAGAACCTTATTACAATATATTGGATCATCAAACACCCCGTTAGTTGCAAACATAGAACAGAAAATAAAAAAATATTCGCCTCTGTTTCTTGATTCTTGATGAGAGTGGGTCAGCGAATGTTACAAGTGTTGACTCGCAGTGATCGGCGCCAAACAGTGGGTGGTGTGTGTCTGTCTTGTTTTCGTCCATGGCTCGTTATCTTCCACGAACGATAAATGTCATGCGTTTTGTATGAATGCAGGCGGATAAATGGGATGAAATTATGACCCGTGTGTCAATGGTCATTAAATTTTTGAAAGCCTGTATGACTCTGAACAGCTCCGAACGAGTTCACGAATCACTTTTAGCTTCGGTTACTCGGGAGCACACAGATGCGAGAAAACAAGTACTCTGACGCTCGGGAGCGTTTGGATTTGTTTTTGTTCCAGTTCAGCAGAAATGTTCGTCACTTTCCATCACTGGTCAATTGTGCGTCTCCCATTCTCTGCGAGCAAACTCAAAACAAGGTGCAGGGAATTCATTTTTGTGCAAGACAAAGCGAAGCACAATCTCTTTCATGCCAACACAAAAATTCACTCTAGGAAAATTTCAGCAAGGTATACTTGGACTAGCTAAATAAGTGCTCTGCAAAAACTTTTTGTTGTGGATCCTAATATATTTGGTAAAGTTCAGAAACATAAGTTAGTAATAAATTATGCTCATCGTGTTAAGGAGTTTCGACAGTAACATATTAGCAGTGAATGAAATTATCGTGTAAATGAGAAATTGTCGCGATTATTATCACAAGGTAAATAATAAAAATTGTTATCACCCACGGAATTCGAACCCATGTCCATGGACAAAAACGTTTTCACAAATAAGCGCGCGCACCATAATCACACGACCACGCTAGCTGAACGAAAGAAGAGAGAAATTTGGTATATAAAATCAACATGCGGAGCCAAAGGACACTCAAAACGACGAAACAAGGAGTAGAAAAGGAGGAGCTTCTCGTTACTGTCGCACATTCCAAGTCAGCATTACCGCAGCGCGTGTAGCTAAAAAGTAAAAAGAGATTTGAGTCGTACCCCTTTCCTGGGTAGAACTAAACTATAAACTTCTATGAGATATCCTCTTTGCAAGGTCTGGTATGAACACTCGTTACGATCGTTAGATCTGATGACCTGGATACTACCCCATTACTCCGAATTCCATATCCTCGAATGACCCACAACCCCAAATGGCATTACCCCGAATGCTGATAGACCGGATGAACAAATTCTAGGTATATATGAATGAATGAATTCCAGGTTATGTCATTTTAGTTATGTGTCGCTCAGGGATATGGAATACAGGTTGACAGCATTCGGGGTAATGGGGTAGAATCGATTACTTGTACTCCAAGCAGTTCTTATTTTCGTTATATTGAAATCTTGGTGAAATATAATTAAAAGTTTCTAATTGGGTATAAATGTTAAAACAATGTTTTAAGTTGAAAACAAAGTCAAACATCCATCTACCATATCAGATAGTTAAGATTACAACACCTAAATTTTTGCTTCAAAACTCTGCTAATTAATTTTCATAATTCTTATTATCTTATATCGAAATCCATTCTCTAAACTCTTACAAAGTGGCTGGGGGCAAGAAGGACACCTTAAGATATATAGGTTCAAATCATGGTTGATATGCACAATTTTTGAAGATTATTCCAGTGTAGGGGCAAGCTCACCTCTTGTTCTAAATGATGTTATCGATAGATTTCAAAAATATAAGAAAAACATGTTGATTTTAGATTTTTGTAAATGTACCTTCTTATGAGGTTTTTTTGACGAGGCACGGGGCAAGAGTGCCACTCGTATGGGGCAAGAAGACCACCAGAGCAAAATGCCACAAATTTTGCATATTATTATTTCCCCGCTTAAACGATACATTCTAGAGTAAGTAGAGATAAAAACTGGGGGATAAAAGTTGACTTATAGTTAAACAGTAATTTTACGAAATTAATTTAGTTCTCATCTTATTTGACTAAAACAATAATAGTAAAAATTGTCAGAAACCATTTTGAATGTCCAGGATGGTTTGTTTTGATTTTATTTAGTAGGAAACATTGATTTAATGTAATATAAAACTAGAAAAATAAAAGTTCATTTGATTTTATATGAGAAAATTGCGGTGTCCCTCTTGCCCCATAAGACATACTGTTTTTATATATGTAAAACTTAATGTCAAAAGAACTTTTTTGAAAAAAATCCTCACAGCTATATTAAACAATTGTAAATCATCAATACTGTGCGGAAAAATCAATATGTTTTGTATTTATTGGGAGTCAAACCTTGTTTTACAGTCTTACATTCTTATAATATTTCGCATTTCGTGAGTTAAAGACATTTTTCTATTTTTTGTACTAAAATTTTTTAACTGTAATATTTACACAACCCTCAATTAGTACTCAATGTATTCTTATCCTGCGTTAAACATCAAAAAATTAAATTGATCTACGTGGAATTAGAGGTGGCACTTTTGCCCCGGGTGTCCTTCTTGCCCCATGTCCCTCTATAGCTATTTTACGGCCGTCTTCCATGGCGAGGCGTCTCGATAGGGCATAATCTTCAAGTTTTGTGATCAGTTCCTTTCTTCCTTCTTCAATCATACGTACAAAAACATCCGCAAGCGGCGGTCGCTAATTTCATGGCACAGAGGGTAGTTTCAGCAATACTTGAGTGATTTTTGAAATTTCACTTTTTTGCCGAAATGGCAAACTGAGAAGGCAATGTGTGCTCATTAATCCTGTTTCGAATCATATTTTGAATTTTCAAAGCAAAATTTATTTGCTCCCATCAACGCATTACAATAAATTGATTATTTATGATAAATGTTAAGTAATCACTTCATTATGCACTTATATGCGTTTCACGTTAATAATCACTATTGCCATAATTGATACAAAAACAACGATTTTCAAAACCGTTTGGAAGCTTTAAAACAATACTAAAACTGTTTACATAGTATGTTTTTTGATTGAAGGCTTACTAGTATTTAACGTCAAAAAGTCATGTTTACGTTTTAGAAGCGTGGCTAAAATTTGATTTTTATCCATACTGTTGATATATTGCTTCGATAATATGTACACATACCTTAGTGCTAATGAAATGCACACGAAAGAACACTCGACGTTACACCCTCCCTACAAACTAACACGTCAACCAACTATTCAACAATAGCCCAGAAAGTTCCCAATCTGCGATAATCTCATCACTGACAGCTGTAAGCCTTATCAACCCATTTGCAAAATACCAATTTCACTGCCCCATAGGTCACAGGATTGTTCAATTGTCCTGCCGTCTTCGAAAGGTCCACCAGAAACCGAACCCAACAACGCCTGCACAAAACTTTACTTCACGACAACTCACGACGCTTGGCCCCGGCGAAAGCCCGACAATGACGAAGTCGACCATCAAACGAATAAATCAAAAAACGGAGATAAAAGCTTGTCCGACCGTATCAAGCATTAACATCTAACTGAGGAGTTTGCGTTGCTCGTTTCTCGCTTCGGAGTCCCTCCTTGTGGGATTGCCGAGCGTGTGCTTCGTTTTTGGGGAGATACAGGGGGCGGAGGTTTGACGTCGTGGGGGTTCCCGTGTTGTATCCGTTGGAACTCGACTCGGAAGACACTAGGAAGGATTTTCACAATTTTGCACAACACTGAATTTTCATTTTTTTTTTTCCTGTTTGCCTTCTACTTTCTATTCCTGGGAAAAAATACAGCAACAGCAGCATCCCATTGAAGGAAAACAACGGCAACGACGACAACGGTGAGAAGGTTTGTCCCATTCCGTCATACCAGTAGTGCAGTGCTGGGCTCAAGTTTGTGTGTGGTGTTCAGAATGCACACTAAGGTGGTCCTTTTTTATATAAAAACAGTCAAACTGATTTTGTTGTTGTTAAACCCATCAAAATTGTTGAGGATCGTGACAAACTACTGTGAAATTTTGAGTCAAATCCATCAACACTAGAAAGGGCTAAACGAGCTTGAAGATTGTATGACAAAATTCAACCATATATATGGGAAAACGGATTCAATAACATTTTCGATCATATGTGGCACTGTAGTTGATGAATTTCTATCATTGTTAATTTGAGAATATTCTCCAATTGAAAGAGAAGAGACTGCTACTAACCGGAAGTCTTTTTGTTAATAAACAAAAATAATATAAATAATTAACGGTTCGACTAACAAAATTTATACAGAATCACTGTGGAGCTTCCCGAAATTTAGTTTACCTAGGTTCCAGTTTATCTCAAATTCTAAACATGACTAACATTCCGAGATCAACTGTTTGTAATGTGAGTCATGTTCCGAATTTGAGACAAAACGGTATACAGTCAGGTCTTCTATTGGACGCTGGCACCCACTTTACGCCCACCGAAGTTTTTCTTCGCTATCGATTCTGATGAAATTTGTTAGGTAATAAGCCAAAAGTAAGCTCCCAGATCTTTTTCTTCACTCAATAATCAACAACCTTCCCGTTGTTATTGTGAAGATGCCGAGGTATTCTCGGCCTCTAAAAGCAACAATCGTTATACACTAATATTCCTTTCCATCCCAACTGACTGTTAGGACTTGGACGGCTTTTCAAAGAAGCTTTCCAAGGTCAAATCGAATATTTTTTGCAGTGTGATAAGTGGGCCACCCTAATGTACAAACTGCATCTGTTCTGCTGCGAAAGAGCCAAGTTTTTTTTCCTAACTTCGCTAGCTGTCCTCCGATCGAATCGAATAGGAAGTGGATTTTCACTCATTGCATGTATCATGTGTGTATCCACCAGAAGAAACAGTGCACAGAGTAGAATATCAGCTGCTGCTTGCGGTGGTGGAATGCTCCGAGCAAACCAGATGTACCCATCGTCCCCGAGTGGAACTTTGAAATGTCATAACGGGCGAAACGGGTGGCGCTTTTCCATCACGCTCTGAAATGAAGCAATTCTTAGTACGAACAGCTGTTCGGCGTTCCTTGAGGGATTGCTGTTTGCTTCCAACGATACTATGTAATAAGTCGAACCGTGAGCTTAGAAATGAGGGTCGAATATGATGTAAAATGATGTTAATCTTATTCAAACCCATGATTTCTATTTCTAGAAAAAAAGGAGTCATTTTCACAGTGCAAAGCAAGTTAAAATTTCTCATTTCAAGTATCCCCGTTTATCGTAACACTGCTCTACTTTGTTTTTGATACATTTATCCCCAAACCAACTTTTGTCACTTCACGTTTCAGGCGGGTGTACAGACCTGTCACCGTTCCAAATGTTCTGCCGACAATTTCCATATCATCCGCCAAGCAAACAAATTGGCTGGATCTTGTGAAAATCGTACCTCGGTTGATAATTCCGGCTCTCCACTTGACACCTTCAAGGACGGTGTTTTAATTAAGCTTTATTATTGATCTTTTTTATTTGTTCATTTATTTATTCACCATCTTCGACATTGTCGTACAATCTGATTTCTAAAAAATATATTATTCTATACTTCTTATTCTAAGTTTAAACATATCTTTCGAGAAGTTAAAATCAAAAGCGTTGCTTACATCGATAAATGGCCTTAAACACGAGTTTAAAGAATTATTTGAACCTTAGTTCGTTCTGTGGAAAGGGACAGCAAACATTGATGTATTTCGGAAGCGGCGAGGTCTTTAGGCGCGCAGCTGTTTTTATTATTCTTCAGTTTGAACTTAAAAAAGAATATGTCCTTAGGAAATTCCTAGAAAATTGATGTCTACGTCATTGGAATACTTCAACAGCCAACTTCCTGACAAAATCGGCAAATTTTAAAAATTGGCTCGTTCTCCGACCAGTGGATTACAACAGAGTTGTAACAAATTTCGTTTCTCAGTTAGGAACTCCTCTGCTAGGCAAAGATGAGGCGATTTTGCCGTTTTTCTGAGGAGTAAAAACTTAACTCAAAATTTTCAACACAGATTCTCAAGCGATTCGAGTGAGAGCGCAATAAATGCGAAGATTTTTTCTGGTACTCTCTCTCTCTCTCTCTTGTTGCGATGCTCATCTTTACTCACGCTTTAAAAGAACTCCCGAAGGTTCCGCCCGAACAAGACAGCCCTTGGGGAGTTGTGATGGCACTCTATTTTGATGGAATTTTAGTCTGTTGTGTTTTGTGCTGCATCTTTCTCGCTCATTTTTCGTTGCCTTTACTTAGCATTTTTTCGCTCCTTCACAAAGAGGCATAGGCAGCATGCTGCTCTAGAGTATGTCACCAGGCTCTGATGATGTTGAGGATAATACTCCTGCTGACATGGAAGAGGTAAATATTTTGAAAAATCGTAAATTGAAAGTAGCTCAATTCATCGAAGTGGTTTGGAAGAAAATTCAGGTTTTACTAGAACAAATACACTGAAAAGGTATGGTTCCAGTATATTTGTTCTTGTGTGTTCCAGTATATTTGTGTGTTCTTGAATTTTCTGCTCTTCTATCAAAAACTTAAAATTTTTGTCCTAAAAATATTACAAAAAAATTGTAAGATTGTAAAATAAAACACAAACATCGGTTTATATATTTTTGGCAAATTATTAATTATTGAAACATTTGCCCTACTAGTTACAAAACTCTCAATGGAAGTACGTGAACATTGACTTTTTCGATGTCTGCACAATTCAAGTTTAGTAAAATAATCTGCGACACGACGGTCGATTCTGCCATCGGTCTATAATGCATAATGCAGCCCACAGACGCTCAGACGGTTCAACCAAAATTGACACCGCCCCAAGTTAGTCAAACCAATTTATGTTGATGCAACCGTTTGACCTACTGTGCCAAAGTTCGTTGCAGCAACACGACTTGCCAAGATCATTCGAAACATGCGTGTCAAATATTTTGAATGATATTGGCAAGTCTAGTGAATATGTGATCGTTATTTTTTTTCGAATTCTGTGGCTGTGGGGTAGAATATTTCTACGATTTTTGGGCAATAATCATAGTACGAGAGAGCAGGTTTGTAAGTACGAAAAGTGTTATTTCTTGTCTCCGCCGCGTCTCGTGAATGAAGAGAATAGAACTTTTCAAATTCAAGTACTGGAAGACATTGCTTCCAGTTATAATTAGCACGAAGTATTCCGGCAAAGCTTTTGAATTATGAGGGGCCTCAGTCTATGATATTGGAATGGCTATGGGATTACTCCAGGCAGAGATTTACTCCAGGAGTTCTTACAGTGTTTTACCCTAAATTTCTCCAATGATTATCAAGGGATTCCTCCAGAGATTCATCCAAATGTTCCACCCGCAAAAGCATTCTCCAATACTTTCTCCATGGGATTCCACCAGGAATTCATTTAGAGATTCTGCTAGCATTTTTTTGAGGAATCCCTACAGGTTATCCCCCGGGGATATTTCTGGGGAATTTTTAACCCTGAAGGAACCCTACGAGGCATTCGTCCAGGGATTTCTTCGGAATCACTGCAATCTACCAGAAATTCCTCCGAGAATTTCTAAAGGAATTTATCCATCAATTCCTTCAATTATTCCTTCCAGTATTTCTTGCAGGATTTTATTCCAATGAATCCACCAAGATTGACCTTAGAGAATCATTTAGGAACTCTTTCCGAGATTGTTTCAAAAGTTTAACCAGAGATATATTTAGCAGTTTCCAGGATTTTCCCAGTGATTTCTTCGGTTCTACCTCCAAAAATATTTCTAGAAATTCTCCAAAAAAATCTTCCAGGTGTTAAAACTGAAAGTATGCAGAGAAATGCTTTGTTCAATCCCTGGAGGAAAAAACATTTTGAATTTTGTAAAAAATTCCTGATGGAATGCCTAGAGTAGAGAAAGGAAGAATTTCTAGTTCGATCTTTCACAGAAAAAAAAACATCCTTGTGGACATTTCGGAAATTTTTTGGTTAATTTCGTGGAGGAGTTTCGGAAAATCCTGAATAAATTCTAAGAAGGAAAATCCTGGTGAAACCTTTGATGGTTTTTTTTTTGTGGATATTATGGCGAAACTATGATGATAGTATTACCCCGGAAGAACGTTTGGTGAAATTCCTTGAAACACTCGGAAGAGTTCCTGATAAAATCCCTAGAAGATGTTGAAATGGAAGGATGGAATATCTGAAGAAACTCATTAAGAAATCCCTAGATGAACTTCTCAAAGAACTCCTGTAGGAATTCTAGATTGAATCTCTGGAGGAACTCCTGATGTAATTCTTAGAAGAACTTCTGATGTGATGCATGAAGGAACTTTTCATAGAATCCATGGAGGAATTCCCAATGGAGAACTCCTAATGAAACCCCTACAAGAGCTCCTGGGAAAAAAACTGGAGACATTCATGAAAGGGGGGCCAATGATGGAATCCCTGGAGGAACTTTTTATAAAATCCCTAAAATGAATCCTGATGCAATTTTCTGAGGAACTCTTGATATAATCTCTGGAAGAATTCCAGATGGAATCTTTGAAATAACTTCTGATGGGTTTTCTAGAAAATCTCCTGATGGAATCTTTTTAAGAACTCCGGATGAAATCCTTGGAGGAATTCCTGATAGAATCGCTAGAGGAACTCCTCATGGAATTCCTAGAAGAAATCCTGATAGAATTCTTCGTGGAATTCTCGATATAATCTTTGGTGGAATTCCAGGTAAAATCTCTGAATCTCCTGGTAAAATCCCTTGAAGAACTTCTGATAGAATCCCTGGAGGAAATCATGATGAAATACCCAGAATAATAGCTTATGAAATCCCAAGAGGTACGCTATAGGAAATACTGATGGAGTCCTTGGAAAAGTTCCAGGTGAACTCCCTGAAAAAACTCCTGCGGAAAACTCTGGAAGAATTCCAGGTGGAATCTCTGAAGTAAATCCTGATGGAATCGCTAGAAGGACTCTTGGTGGAATGCCTAGAGAAACTTCAGGTGGTGTACCTGATATAATCTTTGGAGTAATTCCAGATGATATATCTGAAGGAACTCCTAATGGAATCCCTGGAGAATCTTCAGAAGAAACTTCCTTGAGGAACTCCTGATCAAATTTCTGTAGGAATTCCAGGTGAAATCTCTGGAGGAACTCCTGACGAAATCCCCAGAAGAACTCCTATTGTCCCTATAGGTACGCCTGATGGAATTTCTGTAGGAACTCGTGTTTTGAAGGCCTCGGGACCAAAAGGGCTATTGATAGTCTCATTTTTTCTTGAAATTTCAGAAAATTTTTCGTTTACTGTCAAATTTTCAGCGATGCTAGTTTTTAGTTTTTGAGATATACTTTTTTGAAAATAAAAAATCAGTCGTTTTTTATCGACATACACTGCACACTGGGCCAGGAGCAGAATTTAGCCAGACAAAAACTCTAGCGCTTTAGGAGTGCATTTTTTCGGGGTGATGTCAAAGGAGACTTATCTTAAATTTAGTTGTTCTTCAATTTGATGATGAAAGTTAGTTGGAAATTTCGCCGCATAGCTGGCGCTGCGATGCAAACTTCTTTTGATTTTGCGTCCTACAGCTTTCACGTCTTCGGCAAAGTTTTAGAACGTTTTAAAATACGACATGTTGTCAAAGACATCAAAGTTCTAGAACTTCAAATAAAAAAGTTTTGGTAAAAAAATTGTGTAAATCACTTAAATTTTACGTTTTTCATACTTTTTACGTCAAAATCGTATTTTATTATTCAAAACACCATGCGTCACTTAAATTCGATAACATGCATGTACTGTGCGAAAAAAAAATCTATTTTTATTTAAACATTTTAGTTTTCGAAAAAATATATCTAAATACCATAGTTTTTAACATAAAGTTGCCTGAAAGTTATTTTTTTGCAAAAACCTATCAATGTTCCGAAATTCGCTATATTTCATTTACCAAATGTCAAAGTTTGCCGGATGTATATTTAGATATATTTGAGATATCAAAATTTCAAAATAACCATCTTTTTTATATCTTTTAAATCTTAACTGACGCAATGTGCCAAAAATCTTGTAGTATAATGATAAAATTAATAATAAGTCTATTCTATTTATACCACCTTTTCGATTATTTTGAATTTAGATATCTCAAACATATCAATATATACATCCCGCTAAGTTTGTCATTTGGTAGATGAAATAAAGCGTTACTTTTTTGAGTAAAGTTATGGTCAAAAATATGATATTTTTACAATAATTTGTTCAAAAATTAAAATATTGAAATAAAAACAAGATTTTTATTTCATATAGTAAATGCATGTTATCGAATTTAAGCGACGCATATTACGATTTTGCCGTAGAAAGTATTAAAAAACGTAAGATTTAAGTGATTTACACATTTTTTACCATAATTTAGTTATTTGAAGTCCTAGAACTTTGGTGTCTTCGACGACTTGTCGTATTTTTATATGATATAAAATTTGCCGAAGACTTGCAAGCTTTAGGATGCAAAACAAAAAAGTTTGCATCGCAGTGCCACCTATGCGGCGAAATTTTCAGCTAGCTTTCATCATTAAATTGAAGAACAACTAAATTCGAGATAAATATCCTTTGACACCAACCTGAAAAAATGCACTCCTAAAGCGCTAGAGGTTTTGTCTGGCTGAATTCTGCTCCTGGTCCAGTGTGCACTGTAGGTCTCAGCGCATTAGATTTTTTTATTTTCGTAAAAAATCATAACTTTTGAACAGTTTCACCGATTTTTGTTATGGTATGATCTTTTTTTTAAGGTATGATTTCTATGATTATGATTATGATTATGTTTTCAACTTTTCAGAAAAAATATAAAAATATAAAACTATGAAAAAATAATACATGAAACTATAAAAAAAATTCTAAAAAACTATGAATTTTTATATTTTTTCATGTAAAAAAAATATTTTTCAGAGTTTCATATTTTTCAAATCTATAAAAAAATTTTATAAGTTGAAATATTTAGCTTTCATTCCATACAAAAATATTGGAAATCGGTTGAGCTGTTCAAAAGTTATGATTGTTTATTTAATAAAAAATCTAATGCGCTGAGACCTACAGTGTGTGCCGATAAAAAATGACTGATTTTTTATTTTCAAAAAAAAAATATATCTCAAAAACTAAAAGACATACAACGCTAAACATTTGACAGTAAACGAAGTTTCAAGAAAAAATTAGAACAGCAATAGACCCTTTGGCCCCAAGGCCTTCAAACACGAAAAACGAATTTTTTTTATTTTTTTCATGTAAAACACAAATTTTTGTGAAATTTTATATTTTTCTTGAAAATTTAAAATCTCTAGCTCTTATTTCATTCAAGAAAATTGAAATTCCGTCAAGCGGTTCAAAAGTTATGATTTCTTAAAAAATACAAATTTTGAAATGTCGCGATTTTTCTGGTCACCCTTTTTGGAAATGGTAACCGTAATAAAAAAAACAAAACACGTGTATTCTTATTTCGGATAAAGCACAAAATAGCAAATTTTCACGGAACTCGGTGACCCACTAGATCGGTTTTTCATGGTATGGTTGAATTATTAGTGGAATCCTTACAACAACTGCTAATGGAAATTTTGATGATCTCCTGATGAAATCCCTGGATTGGATTCCCTAGAGGAACTCCTGATAGATTATCTTGTGGAACTCCTGATGGAATCCCGTGACGAATTTGAGGTGAAGTTTTGGAAGGAATTTCTGAAAGAATCCTTACAGGAATTCCTATTAAAATCGCTGGACAAATTCTTGATTAAATTTCTGGTGGAACTGCTGGTGTAATCAAAGAAATTATCAATGGAATCTTTGTAGGAATAGGGGAAAAGCACCAATTTTCGACCCAGCACTAATTGTCGACCGATTCGTCATCCGTCAAATCGGATTTCACAAACTGCCAAATTGGTTCATCTAGCCGCATCACACACGGTCAAACATAGCACCAACATGAACATCAATCTGGAGAACGGACTCAATGTTGATCAAATCGTCTGAGCGTCTGTGGGCTGCATAACGCGTTGTTTTGAGAGTTTACAGTTCACAGTCGTCGTAGGTCGGTTGATGGAACATACGTTCCATTCCAACACCATCTTTCCCATCGACTTGTATACACTTGTTAGCGTTGTTGCGAAGAAGCTAACAACTGCAAACCATCCGTCAACTTGGTGGCATCAACCCACTGAAGAGGAAGATCGGTTTTCTTGGGCATGCCGCTCTGCTGGCATAATGGCAACCAGTAGACAGCTTCAGTGCGTTGATTTGATACAGCGAGTCAGTCAATGTGTTTAGTCAAGCGGCATGGCACTGCAAATGGGTCGGATAAGAAAGCTTCATTTTCACGCTGTTCCGGGGCTGAAGCTAGCAGGAACCAATAAAATAGTGTTTTCCAAATCGATTGTACATTAATCCTACTATATGAACAAATAAAGAAAAACCGGATGAGTTATCTTTTTAGGCCGTTTAGGCGAGTTTGACTTTTAAAATCATAATTAACTACAAAAGAAGATAAAATGAATAGTTAGTGTCTCCGAGAACCGTCTGGGAACCACTGGCCTAAATCGAAGAGATACTGTTGTAGTTAGCTCAGCGACGCCGAAGGTTGTGATTCGTATATACAAGGATGCCACAAGGACCTCGCCCGGCAAGAACCGAACGTCCTACTTGAAGATGGGGAACGAATGCATCTCTCAGATGTTTGCTCTGGTTCGGATGATTGGGTTGGTTGGGTTCGAGACATGCCACGTTTAACCGTTGTCGTCCTCGTCGTCGTCATCAATGAAGGCAATCCAGCTATATTAGCAGGATCATCATGGGTCTGTGAAAGCATAAGGAATAGTACCGCTTTGGTACAAGGTGCGAACGTGGTTGTTCTGGGATTCTTACAACATTCTTATAATGCTTCCTTGAAAAGGATGAGGATTGTAACATAATCGAGATTGAGAATCATTTTCAACATGATATCATGGAATATGATCCATGTCCGGGAATTGAGCCCTAACGGTATATGGCGAGTGTCATTGGGTGATAGTAAGGTGCTGAACCAAGAGTTGATGCACGAATGTGTGGATTGTGGATGGTGCCAAAGGACGACGCCTTCGTTGGATATAATAGGGAATGAGCGACAATGTTTAATTAAATCTGACGCCCTGGTTTACGTGGGAGCGAACTGTGTGGCGTATTAAGTATAGATATGTGGATGAGTAGATTCACTTCATTTTACTGTTCATACAAAAGGTGCACACTACTAAATAGGCAATCAAGCCAATTCTGAGCTTCCAGCAGTGCAAACAATAAGAATGTAAATAAGGTGAGGTTTAACAAATTAATAACGCAGATTGATGTTTGATTATATTGCTTTACGTCATTTTGATTGGATTAGAGTCCAGAATCATACCTCTCAGTTTATTCTCAGAAAATACGCAAGCTCTCGAAACTTTGACAAATTCCATTGTTGAACCAAGGAGCATTGCAATTCCAAAGCGTGAAGTGAAAATCGAATCCGTGATTATATACGATGATCTTAAACTCATCTCAAAAACAAGAGGAGAACACAATTTCAACGCACTCGCGATCCTGCTATGAAAATTTTATAGCAGCAGACATTAAAAAACGTTTTTCTCAATAAAGAAACAAACATTTTGAAAATCAGATTTTTCAATTGTACCCTGGCTCTAAGCCCTTTTGGAAATTATCTTAAATTTAAAAAAAATCCTCTGGAGCCCATTCCGGCAAACTGCTCCATGGCCCAGACAGGACACTAGGATGATTGCTTTTTGTGACAACTTCGTTCGTCATGCGGATGCAAACATTAAATTGCCAAGGAATCAAACGTAGTAATAAAATATCCTCCGAACCACACCGTACTGAACACTGAACGATGATTGGCTTACACTTCAGCTATAATACCCTCTCTCGACAATGACATCCCGGAAACTCTGAAATCACTACCACTACCACCAGAAAGCATCTAGCTGACGATTGCAAACTGCATACCTGACCGTTACCCAACCTGGCGGTCACTCATCAAGTCTGGCTTTTCTTCCCAAGGGAACGCGCGCACCGGATGGAACATGGAGCAGGAAATGAGAACAATTACGTTTTCCTTTCTGATATAATAATAGATGGGGAAAAACGGGTCAGAGAGTGCTTCGAGCCTCGGTTAGACGAAAAAAGCTGCACTTGTAAATGAACTGTGGCAAACTTATAATAATAGAGGAAGAGGTGGTAAAATGAACACCTTAAGGATATCATCTCGTTTCTGATAGAAAAACGAGGAATATGTATAGTTTTATCGCACACGATCAAACACAGGGATGTTAGCTGAAGCAGCAACACGAATTCAGACCAAAATAGCTAAATTTTCGCCTATTTTTAACGCTAGCAAAAACCAATTGAAATGTTCATTTTACTTGCACTATGTGGGTAAAATGAACAGCTGTTGGTGGTAAAATGAACATCATGCAAAAAACGTGAGCAAAACTAATATTTTTAACAATTTTCGCTGCACTCCCGAAAATATATCTATAAATGATTGTAACCTATTCGAAAAAAAAAATGTAAAAGTTTCAGATTTGACATCACATCACAACGATATTTCTCATCACTGAAAAACCACAAGACCTCCGAGCCAAAAGTTACGTCAGCTAACGTGGTTTTCTAAGGCGGCATCCACAAATTACGTAACGCTCTAGGGGGAGGGGGGGAGTAGGCTCAAGCGTTACGGCTCATACAAAAATTTGAAATTTTTCATACAAAAAGCGTTACGGAGGGGGGGAGGGGGTCAAAAATATCCAATTTTGGCGTTACGTAATAAATGGACGCTGCCTAATATCTTAGTTTTTGTTGATATTTTCACTTCAATTGACCTCCGTATCAATCGGATTTCTGCTCTAAATCGTCCGTGCGTGATAAAAAATCATTGAAATTTGTTTTTTCTCGGTAAAAGGCACGGTGTTCATTTTACCACCCCTGTTCATTTTACCACCACTTCCCCTACATAAACCAGCACGGGATTTCATTCACATGGCGTACGTTTTATTCAACTATTAAATATTGGAACAGGACTTGTTCGCCGGAATCGTAATAATTAAAATTGTTTGGATAAGCTCGAACACAATAGTAAATATCACTTTTTTTTCTGCACAGTGTATTTCGTTGATGATCGATTATCGACTGCGGTAGAACTTCGGAGCAATTCCCGGTTGAACTGCCGAGGAAAAATTCTGGAGGAAAGGAGTTCCTGTACAAACTCCGGAGGGATTCAAGAAGGAACTCTGAAGGAATTCCGGCTAAATTCTAAGACTCTTGAGAAACTCCCGGAGGCACTTCTCGTAGTAACTAGTAACTGTTTTCGTAGTGGACTATTTCTGAGGAATTTCTGAGGAATAACTGGAGGAACTCTAATGAAGAATTCCTGGAGACACTCCGATGGAAGAACTATGGCGAAAATTTGAAGGAATTGTTGGTGGAGCTCCAGAGAAATTTCCTAAGGAAATCTGAAGAAACTTCAAAGAAAATCCATGTGGAAATCTAAAGCAATTCGTTGAAGACCTCCAAAAAATCCTGGGCTGTTCCGAAGGATTTGCTGAGTTGTTTCCAGAGAAACTCCGAAGATATTCCTGAAGGAACTATGGAGTACATCCCGGAGGAACTCTGCAAGAAAATCTGGAGGATCTTCCCAGCAATTTCTGGAGGAACTCCGAGCAATTTCTGAAAGAACTCCAAGGAATTTCTGGAAGAACTCCGATGAATTCCTGCAGGACCTATGGTGGAAATACGAAGGAATTACCGGTGTTGCTCCAAAGTAATTTCCGGCAAAAGTCTTGAAAGAATTTCTGGAGGGATTTTTAGAGGAACTTTGGAGGAATCACAAGAAAAACTCTGGAAAAATTCCTGGAGAAACTTCGAAGGAATTCCTGAAGAAACTCCGAGGAAAATCTTGGATGGATTCCGAAGAAATTCTTGGAGAAATGTCCGGAGTAACTCTGGAGGAATCCTCGCAAGAACTCTGAAAGAATTCCTGGTAAAGCTCTGGAGGATTTTTCAGAGGAACTGTGGAGGAACTAGGAAAATATTTTTGGAGGAGGCAACTCTAAAGAAATTACCGGAGGAGCTCTGAAGGAATTCCTGGAGGAACTCTTACGGTATTTCTGAAGGATCTCCAAAAGCTATGAAGGCACTCCAAGAGCTTTCCCGTAGGAGCTGTGGAGGAACTTCGGAAGAAATGCTGGATAAAACCAGAAAAATTGCAGAAAGAACTCCGGAGGAATTTCTGGAGCAACTCAAGAGGAATTACCGGTGAAGCTACGAAAGAATTTCCGAAGGTTTGAAGGAATTTCCACTGGAATTTTGAAGGAATTTCTGGAGGAACTCTGTACAAAATCCTAAAAACTCCTAAGGAATTCCTGGAGGAACTCCGGAGACGAACCTGCGTTTCTAAAAATACCCCGTAGGCGTTTCTGAAGAAATTCCTGGAGAAACTAAAAAGGAAATTTGAAGGAATTTCCGATGGAGTTCCAGAAAAACTTTCCAGGAATAACTGGATAAAATCCAGAGGAACTCCAAAGGAATTTCTGGAAGAACTCTGTAAGGACTTCCTTGTGGAAATCCAGAAAAAAGTTTCGAGGAATTGCTGGATGATATCCAAAGAAATTGCCGGAGAAAATCAGGAAGAATTTTTGGAAGAACTTAAGAAAAATCCTAGAGGAAACCAAATAAATTAAGCGGGGAACTCTGGAAAAAAAAATCCCAGTGCAAGTCTAGAGAAAATTTCCGGAGAAACTGTCCTCAGGAACCCTGGAGGAATTCCTGGAAGAAATGTAGGGAATTTTTTGAAGTAACTCGTGAAGAATTCCTAGTGGAAATCCGGAGGATTTTGAAGGTATTACTAGAATTCCTAGAGAAATTTCGAAAAAAAAATCCAGGAGGAACGTTGGATGAAATCTGAAGAATTTCTCGGTGGAGATCCAAAAGAATTCCCGAAGGAAATCTGAGGAAATTCCCGGGGGAAACTCCGAAAAATGAGTAACTCTAAAGAAATTCTTAGAGGATTTTCAAAGAAATTCCTGCAGGGACTCCGAGGAATATGCCTGACAAATAATTTTTAGAGAAACTCCGGAGAAATTCCTGATGGAACCATGGAGGGAATCCCGGAGGAACTCTGAATAAAATCCGGGAGGATCTGTAAAACAATTCCTGGAGGAACTCCGAGGAATTGCTGGAGGAACTGTGAAAGGTGTCCATGAAGGAAATCCAAAGAGATTTCCGGTGTAGCCCCGAAGAGATTTCCGTAGTAACTACGGTAGAATTTTCGGAGAAACTCTGAATAAATTACCGACGGGCTCAGAAAGAATTCTCGTCAAAAAATTTGAAAGAAGGAATTTCCGAGAAATTTCTAGAAGAACTCCGAAATAATTTCTGGAATAAATCACCGGAGGAATTCATGGAGGAAATTTCCGGATGAATCCCTGGAGCAAATGCCCGTATGAATTCCATGAGAAAATACCGAATAAATTACTGGGACAATTCTAGAAGGGAATCACAAAGGAATAACTGTAAGAAATCCCTACAGAATTTTCTGGAAGAAATCCTGGGAGAAATTCTATGAGAAAATCCTGGAGGAATTTCTGGAAAAAATTCTGGTGGTAATCTTAAGAGGCATTTCTGTGAGAATTCCCCGGAGGAATTCCTGGAGCAAATCCCCGGAGGAATTCCTGGAGCAAATCCCCGGAGGAATTTTTCGTGAAAATCTTAAGAGGAATTCCTGGAGAAATTCCCTGGAGTAAAACCCCAGAAGAATTTCCGAACGAAATCGCTAGAGGAAGAGCTATCTTCGGAAGAATTTATGGAGAAAATCCCCGGAGGAATTCGTGATGGATGTCTACGGTTCTTGGGGGATGTCTACGGAGAATATTCTCGGAGGAATTTCTGGAGAATATCCTAGGAAAAATTCCTGCAGGAAATTCTCGGAGGAACATCTGGAGGAAATAAATGTGAAGGTGTTCTTAAAAAAAAATCTCCGGAGGAATTTCTGCAGAAAATCTCCGGAGAAATGCTTGGAGTAAATTAATGGAGGAATTCAGGATGACATTCCATGGAGAAATTCCTGATGCAAACACTCCTGTTGGAAATCACTGCTTATCACTGCAAGTCGTTCGAAAAAAAACCCAGCTCTCAAGGTCAACTTTCAGAATATGTCAACTTTAACGGATGTTCCGGATCTTCCGGAGGACCAAGAAATTGCCATTCGAGAGAATACCGAGGCAACGATAGTATACTTATTTTAAGCTCATCACTACGAGTCGTTTGAAAATAAATCCAATTCTCCAGGTCGACTTTCAGGATATCTTTACTTTTACGGATGTTCCGGATCTTCCGGAGGACCAATCCTTTTAACATGCTTTTGTAGCTAACATAGTTGTTTTAAAACTGTCCAAACAACACATTTTTATGCGTTCATTAAGTAAGTAATATATGTGCACTTTCCAACTCGTTGGTTTAACAAAATGCTTCAGTTAAATAGTAAAAATGTAATTTTCGGCAAAAAAAATTGAAAACACGAAAATAAATAGTTTTTTTTTATGAAAAAATATGTTTTGGGTAGTTTTTGTTGACTAACTAAGTCAAAACTATGCTATAATGTTTTGTACAAACGATGGTAAAGCAACTCAATTGGCTTCAAAACCATGTTGAAATATGTGTATCTATGAAGTTATAGACATAGATTGTTTTTTTAAAGATGAGAAAAAAATTGGAAAAATGTAGTTTTTACTAAGCCTTGTTTGAATTTAAGACAAATTTGATGTTCTACAAACTTGTCATAAATTAGATTTCTAAGCGAATTATGCTAAGACCTTTAAAATTGGTTAAAAAAAAACAAAGTTATGGAGACTTTAACTCATGTCAATTGCCGGAAATTTCAGGGACCACGAGAAATTTTCCAAAACGTTAAAATATAGCTAATTTGATATTTTTTTCAGAAATTCTTAGTTTTTTATACAGATTATATTGACAACCCGTAAATGTGTATGGTTATTTCTCTTTTTATTAAGTAAATCATAAATTTTTCACCTTAAAATCTCTTGGCTTCGTTTTTTGAGGTTTCGTAACACATGGTTTAGGAAATTAAGCAAAAGTCCATGCAATAATATTGAGAGTAAAGTTTTATACCAATCGTTTAAAGTTAAATTATATTAGCCAACATTGAATCAATGAAATCAAACACTAGAAAAACATCTAACTAGAGATTGTTAACCCATATCTATCCATCTCATGTATACAACACACGCGCGCAGAGCGAGTGCGATTTTATTTAGTGTTGAAACTGTTTGCCTATCATACGTACATCGCATACACGACAACCGTGGGGATTTGAATTCGAAACTTGCAACCTTCTTTGCTTAGTTTTTAAAGCGCTCGTCTTGCATTGGAGAGTCCTGGGTTCGAATCCCAGCCGAGCACTTGGATTTTTTCATGATTTCGCCCATAATTTTCTTTACCACGCGTAATGTGTTAATTAATTTATTTGTTTACGAAAAACAACAAAAATATATTGAAATACAATAAGTTTGAGTCCACATCACGTTGTTTCTTGAAATATTAAGGTGCGTTTGGTAAATTATTGTACTTAACAATTTCCGGAACTGAGAACGAAAAGCATGCCAAAATTATCACTCATATCCAAATTCCGTTCTTGAATTTTTTCTATCTCTAGCTAAGGCTTGTTTCAATTTCTTGCTGCAATCGTTCCGGTTTGAAGATTACCACAAGATTTTTTTCCAGAATCAAAGAAAATCCATAAAGAATACTCTTTGGAAAAAAAAAACATATGAATTCATGAATACTCAAATTAACATCTCAAGGGACTCTATGACACTACCCCCTGAACGCCACTACCCCAAATGCCATTAACCCGAATTTCAATTAATGAGATATTTAATATTGCTGTGGAACTAAAAAGCCATAACACTAAACGCGTAATAAGAACATGCTGAGAGTAACAGGTTCAAATCTGACGGCTGAGGATTATTTGGAGTTTGAAATTCTCGAGATTCTAGAGCATGGAGTACCTTCATGCTTGTCACACGACATACTTGTGGGGCTGTCTATTAATCACGTAAGACAATTTTGGCGATTTTAGGAACCAATGGTATAATTTGTTGTATGAAAATTTAAAATAATGTGTATGACGCGTAAGAAATCTCAACACCCCCCAACTCTTAAAAACCCTTGCGTAATTAATGGACGACCCCTATGTAAAAATGATGAATTGACAAAGTTAATAGCTGTGGAAATGCTTATGATACTATTAGGCTGAGAAGCAGTTTTTGTTCCAGTGGGAATGTAACATCAGAAAAATATCGAAGATGCTATTGCTGTGAACAGTCATAAAAAGGAACTTAATTTCACAACATAAACCTAACAAGAAGATCCCTATATTAAGAAGAAATGAAATATTTTTATCAAAATTATAGCTCCTTAGACATCACTGGGGAAGGAAAAGCAGATTATATCTCCAATCAATTATCTTTACGAAAACATTACTTTTTTTCATTAGTATTAACGGTATCTTTCGAAAACATTAGCTAGCTCTTCCAGCAACAACTCAGAAGAACAACCTGTTTTAGGAATTGTATTGCTTGTATAAAAAAAAGTATAATCTCTGATAAAAACAATAAGTATGAAATATGTATTTATCGACAGAATAATTTGAAAGCACAGCTAATATATGAATGGAGAGAAGTTTTTACATCGTAGAGCCGTGCTCGTCCTACTGCAATGCTCACAAAAAATACTGTGCTGTATTCTGAACTATTCGGGGTAATGTCTCATTTGGGGTAATGTCTCATTTGGGGTAGTGATGTTCAAGGTAATGGCATTCGCGGTAATAGCGTTCGGAGTAATGCGGTGGAGCCTCTCAAGGATTCAGAAAACTTTGACGGAGCTGCAAGAACATCCCGGGAAGAGTCACAAAATGCCTTTTCCATAGAGCTTATAAAAATATCACTTGAAGGATAACTAGACTCTGGATAACTTTTGAACAAACTCTAGTAAAACTCTTTTAGAAGTTTGAGTAAGTATTTTTGGGTATTTTTAATGTATTCTGAAAGCATCGCTAGATTAATTCATAAAAAAAAATTGATAAGGTATTCACAACAATTGTTTTGATTTGCATTTTATATATTTTGGAAAGGATAACGAATCTTCTTGAATATTGAGTAGAAATAAACAATCGTTTTCTAAGTGAAATTTTTCCTGTACTACTACCCATTTTCCTATCCATGGATTCGAATGTGGCCACGCCACTGCAGACGACAATAAGTAAAACTCGTCGAACGAAACCTATTTTACAAACCACTACAACCTCACCCTCAGCTGTGCAATTAGTACTAACAGTGAAGCTTGAATCCTCAGGTATCCAGCCATCCGATGCCCGAAATGAAATCCAAAAGCTTAGACACAGCCTGCTCGAGGTTAAACATTCTTAATTGGTATATCGATGTCCTGCACTGTGTAATTTTCCACCTATCACTGCCGGAAATCAAAATCTACGATCTCAGTTTTCCACTTCACCGGACGAGCAACGATCAGCAACAGCCAACACATAATCGAGTCACCTACGACCGATACGTAGTCGTACCCTCGAACCACTTCCAGAATCTCCTCTGTTTACCTCGTAGGTATCTGTCACATCAACACGCCTCTTCCGTGTTGTGCAATATCTATCCACAGAACGCACACCCGCGTAAAGCACACGCTTCGCACTTCAGTAACCGGCCCACTAAAGCTTCGATTCCACCACGAGGACTTTAAATCCACGACATCATCATCGCACCCATCGACGGACGGACCACACGAAACGCACAATTCACAATCCTTCGACACGGCGTGAGGTAGCGAGCTCGCTCCACTTGTACCCGACACACGACGCAACAGCAACAGGACGAAAAGCAGACTGCCGTTGGCCGGTTCGCCGTCAGGTTCGTTTGCCGCCTCTTTGGCCCATGCCACCCAATCCAACCCTATGTTTGTTTCAGTGGAAAAATTGCGGGCTTCCGACGACGAGAAAGTGTGGCTCCGGCCCAACCACCTGTGCGACGTCTCCCGGATGGACGCTCTTGGTAGTCGTCATCGTCGTCGTCGCGTCATCGTGTGCTCGTCGGTCTCCGCTTCCAGCTAAACCAAACCCGAGCAGAGAGGAAGAACATGTTCATTACAAATTGATATCTAAAATTTTTATTGATTATAAAGTAGCACTGCTAATATAGCTATAGATCTATTATGGAACACAGATAGCTAGAGCAGTAGAAGCGCAGCTATTCAGCTATCTCAATCAAGAGAACGTTTTCAAAAATTCCTAGGAGACTGATTTGGAAGAAGTGAATACTATTATTAAAAAAAAAATCAAAAATATGAAAGCCCCAAGAAACTTCCAGAAAGTAGCTTATCATTCTTATGTTAATATGTTTTCAGTTGGCATATTTTCCTGACAAATAGAAAAATGTCAATGTTGTACAAATTTTAAAACCAGACAACAATCCTGCAGAAGCTTCTAGCAGTCGTCCAATCAGTTTGTTTTCCTCCAGCAGTAAACTTTTTGAAAAGGTCATTTTGAATTTTGGATTGGGCATTCGACCACTCACCAACTTTTATGTGTAACAACAAATCTGAAGACTATTCTACTGGTCTTGTTCTTCTAGAAAAAGCATTCGACTACTAGTACTAGCGTGTTTGGAACATTTCTCAAAATTTCTCCATAGTAATTAATATAAACCTACATTGTCTTTGGGCAACCTTTAGATAACCACCTAGAAAGCTGAACATTTCACAGAATATATTTTTATGGTAAGGATGATAAGGAGCATATAGAAGATTGGATTTCAAACACTTTAAAAATTTGAATCGCCCTAATGTAACAAATATGTAAAATGTCTTTATCCCCTTATTAATAGAAACTCAAAACTTTGTCTAAAGAACAAGCTTTTGATCTTCAAACTAATTTTCAGGCCAGCCATGATGTATGCTCTACCAATATGGACTAGCTGTTGTAATACCAGGAAGAAAGCTCTGCAGAGGATTCAAAATAAAAATTTGAAAATGATTCTGAAGCTTCCTCTCTGGTATAGTACCAATGGGTTACCTAGAATATCCAGTGTTGAAACATTGGAACAAATGTCAAATAAAATAATTTATAATTTTAGACAAAAATCGTTACAATCTTTTATTGCCACGATTAATGAGTTATATATTTAGGTTAAGTATGGTTAAATAAATTTAAAGCGTTTTTTCGCTTATAAGCAGGTGAAATCAACTCACATGTAAAAAATCTGAACTGCTACGCTAAAAGAAATGTAATATGTTGTTAACAAAATGTTGATAAATGCTTGATTTAGTTTTACCAAATTAGGATGATAGTGTTGCCTAAAACAGAACACCTAGATATGAGAAATGAATGTACTGCTTGAAATGATACAATTAAAAAAACTGAAACAAATATTTGGATCACGCATATCACTAAGATCTTCCAAGTACACGCTTTTATTTTAAATTTTATCAAGTTAACACATAGGTTGTACGAAATAAAGATTTATAATCAAAATCGAAGATATCTGAACAACAAATATTGGTATCATTTAGATTTTATTCCCTGCTCGGGTAACCAACCGAACAACCAACCGACCGACGAGGATGAGCGGAATAGGTAGACGTACGTATATCCACCTTCAGGCATCAGACGCTGGCATACGACTGTGGGCTGCCAACACACCAGAACAGGTGCCTGGAGCGCAAATTAGATATGTGGGTGTCTGCCTGTTTATGCGACTGTGAGATCAAGTGTAATCGGAGAAATCGGGGAATTTTCATGAAAATTCATGGAATATTAAGCAGACAGAAGATAGTGATACGACTATTATGTCAAATTGGCAATAGAAGAAAGATACAGAGTGGATAATTAAAAGGAAACGACTTTTTTCAGGAAGGGAAAATTTTATAGATTCCAAAATAAGAACGTTTATCAAGGGGTAAAGACGGAAGGATCAAAATATCAGCTTCAAAGTCAAAGTCAGCTTAGTATTCTAAAAGCACTTATATTGTTATCATTTGAGGGCTTTCAATGTCAAAACTGCCGTTTTCACATTCGTATATCATGTAGCAGGCACGATTGTACATATGCCTATGGTAGTTCAGGAAATTTCCATTAGGACTGACCAGACCAGTTTGGGGATAAAATATCGAAAGCCAAATCGAATGTGAAAACGTCGAATGTGGAAACATCGAAAGGGACAAAACTTCGAAAGGACAAAAGGTCGATTTTTTTATTCTTTCGGCGGAGAATCATTCTCCCACGAAATTTTTGTTTCCGGACAATTCCCCCTTTTCGACGCTTTTTCATATCAACGTTTTTGCATTCTACGTTTTGTCTTTCATCGTTTTGTCACCCAGGTGTCTGGGTTGACCTTCAACATGGATTTGTTTTATAGCCACAAACGTTAACCATTATTAGATTAGATAGATCTTCATTCGTGTAAAATGTTTGTAGTTATAAAACGTGGCGATAGTTGTAAGGAAAACAGAAAAAAAATTTGCTTATAGATTGATGGCGAGATATCGATGATGTATTGCTTTGAAACGCTATTAAATCATTTTTAAAGCATATATTAAATTGAGGTATTTGGTTGGTGTGAAAATTCTCATCAATCTGTGTTTTTAATGCAATTAAAAAAAACTTAAAATACTAACTACGAAGGGTTTTCTGTAAATCACACTAATATTAGAAATTTATACACGTAACATCACAAAATATTTTTAAATTGCTCTTGACTTATAATGTATTCTACCAAGTCCAATAAAATAGACGTTAGTTAGGTGTCCTTAACTTACATATATGCCAATCTTGTGTTAAAAACCTGTAGGTTTTCAAAATTGGGTATAATTATTCCATGAACAAAATACCGTCTATCTTGCTGGTGAAGATGAATTGAAGCCAAACTTCCAATTTTCATAAGCACAAATCTGGAGAACTGAACATCCGTTTGAGCTAAGCCGTTCTAGTGACCAATCGATCAAGTTTTCAACTTAAACGGATGTTTGGTTCTCCAGATTTGTGCTCTTGAAAATTTGAAGATTGGCTTCGATTCATCTTCACCTTAAGGTTGACAGCTTTATTTTATTTTATTTTATTAAGTTGCAGTCTTTCGATTTGATAATAGCCATGCAGCTTTAGCATGTGAAGTCTTTATCTCTAGCAAAAAAGGTACTATTCAATCTTATGTTCAAGGTTTGTGATATTCTAAAATTTCATTAGCTACCTTTTAAGAGGATTGAAGAAATGAATCACTCACTACTGAAATTCTGAGCAACAATAATCCATAATTTTAAACTTGCGGTAATTTTTAGTTTCAAGACGTCGGATTTTCCGGCTTTTCGGCCATAAATGGTTAGAATTTCAAATTGATCTTGCACATCAATTCAACCAATCCAAAATTTAAAAATTCATCTTGTTTTATAATCTGTTCTGCTAAAATTTTAGTTCAAACCAAATTAAAAAGGTAAACTTGTTTCCTGCTTTTAGTCTCCTTTAAAATCTTTGTATTCCATTCGAGATCCGACCGAATTTTTGTATTTCATTCGAAACCGAAATAATATATTTTAAGGTGAAAGTTCATTGAGCACGTAAACATAATGTTGCCACCCAGTCGAGCCACCCACTAAAGGACTCTCTCGAGCCACCCAACAATGTGAAGCACAATGTTATGTGTGTCGGCCAAAAATAAATCATCATGTTCCATGTATACCTCCACCCACAGAATTATGTAGGCAGTATTACTTGCACACGTTTCATACAAAGGTATTATTGTCGATATGAATTCATCAACAACTTCATAAAAGCTCAAAATCACAATTTATTTCATTTGGTAGTAAAAACATGTTTTTCGACCAAAATTATAAACATTTTTCACATGCGTGCGTTGTTTACTTGTAGCAGTTTTCTCCTCTCTTCTCTCGCTTCTCATGAACGGAGAAAGTTGCCATCAGTATGCTTTGAATTCTACAGTCAATTGTACTGTATAATATCTTATATTAATTTATGCTGTTAAATTGCATCGTACATAGTTTTTTTCACGCATAAAAATGTTTTGCAACACTTGTGACATAGTACACCTTTTGAGTGTTATGAAATTGTAAAATACGTGGTTGTAGCAAGTGTATGAATATCCAAATAATTTTAATATGTGAGGAAAAAGTGATTCGGTAGTGAGTGGTATTTTACAACACAAATCACAGCAATAACTACGTGTTTGCATTCAAAAACTTGTAATTTGTGAAAAACACATTATGGAACGCTTTCAGTTAAGAAACCGCCCCTCTGTAGTAAGGTTAGTAACTTCAAATAAGGTAAAAATGTGTAATACGCCCCCCCCCTTAAGGAAATACTGCTCTATCGCAGCAGCAAATACATCACTTCTAAAGTTTTTTTTTATGTCAAGGTGTTCCTTATATAATTTGTCATGCTCTGCACGCCACTTTCTCTTTCCAGGTTGCTTCAAAAAAGTTTACAAGAGGTTTTTTTTTAAACGGTCCCAATCTTTACGTTTCAAAACAACCCAGGCAATATGCCCCTCCCATAGAAAAAAGGTCCACAACGCTGTAGAATTTCCTGTATTCCCGCTGTAGAAAAGAATTCCACCACCGGCTAAGGTTGAAAGGGTCCATTAGCATTCGTCTTCCAGTAAAAGTTTTTGTAATAAGTGCAATAGTAAAAAATGGATTTCATTCACCCTGACGCTTGCTTATCAGAAGCATCATTTTAAAACAAAAACCTGATTTTCGATATTTTTATAATTTCTATTGATTGTTTATACTTCGCAAAGAACATATATGCGCAACATCATTTTTACGCGAATATTTACGATATGTTTATTTATTTCGTCAATCAATAGTAGACTACACGTTTGCTTAATTCTATGTTGTATTATTTCTTAAGGAATTAAAATATTGTCTTAGCTTTGTTCACGACATGGCCAGATCAATTTCTGTGCAATGCTGATTATAAAGAGACATCATTCGATTCATTGGGCCGAATTTTGCATAGTTAGTTCGATGATTGTTTGATGCAAACAAATTTCGATTTCTTAACTGTCTAGCGGGCGTGTAGAAATTCAAACATGATAAAAGATTGGTGGAATCAATACGCTGCGATACAATATCATTGACAAATGAAATCATGGCGATTTCGCGACGCTCATTTAAGGTTTGAATATCGATAAGCATGGCAGTGGAAACGTTGTCCAGCCTAATTTGCGAAATTGCTTCTGTACTGATTCGATTCTATCACCATGTGTTTTTATATGCGGAGACCACACAATACTACAATATTCTAGAACTGATCTTACATAAGTAATGTACAAGGTTTTAATCGTATATGGAACCCGAAAATTGTAGCTAAAACGCTTAATAAAGCTCAACATATTGGTTGCTTTATGGATAATCGTATTATAATGATCAGTAAAGGTAAGTTTAAAATCTAATATGACACCTAAATCTCTAATCTTATCGCACTTTTGAACAATTTGATTTCCTAAAGAGACAGTAATCTGTGGTGTATTCCGTTTTCTGCTATATGTGATTAAATTACATTTTTTGACGTTTAATTGAAGTAAGCTTTTGCTACACCATTAATCAAATATACTTATTTCATTCAGATAAATGTCACTATCTTTGTTGCTATTAATTTCCATAAGGTACCGTGGGGTAAGTGGATACAGAAAAATCAATAGTCAACTTCATTTTTATATACAGCTAACGTGAATGATGTAATTCAAACTTTTTTCTGTGGATAACAAATGAGGGACTAATATATTTCAAATCATCGATTATTTCGATTTTTCTGATTGTAATGTATTGAGTATGATGGACTTAAAAATTTGCACCAAATGATCCACTAGTCCCACCATGGTGGGGTAAGTGGATCACTAATAGAAAAAATCTGTTCTCAAAACAAATATGATATAATTATGTATAGTAAGAACGATATTACCCTCGTTCTTGTTATAAGTGCTAGTAACGGTACATTTTAATACTTTAAAATAAAAAGTTTCTTAATTTAATCAAAATATATTGAGAAAATTGTATACATAAGTTTACACTAATTCGAATAACAAAATTACATTGTGATTGAAATAATTTGGAGAAAGTTCATTCATTTATTATTATACAGAAGTATTGTAGTTATACAGAAGTATTGTAGGATCATTCCTAACGATGTTTTCGAAAAACACTCGTAGTTAGAAAATATTAGTTACATTTATTTTTGAATAACAAACTGAAATCTTTTTATTCTAATCATGAATTTGTTTGTATTATCTGTCTAGAATAATTTATATGGTAAAATAAGGTAGGATAATATGCTTTCAGCTGAAGAATTAGTATATTTTGCTCTTTTGCATCTCAGCTTAGATAAACAACAAAAAGTTTCGTGTGAGTTATGAAATTATATTATTTTAATATTTTTTTTAAACCAGAAAAGTTAAAAAAAAACTTAGGAGGATTAATTCAAGTTCTCTCTGGTCAATTTGACAAATTTAAGCTGGGAATGAAAAAAATAAAGGAAAACAACATTTGCGGATATTAAAACTTATTTAAATTCTCGTAAGTAGTCTGCCAATAAATGATAATAATACTTGATCCACTTACCCCACCCCATCAAAAAGTAGGGGTAAGTGTACCATGTGTAATATATCTATATTTATTTATAAAAATCACATATTTTTCATTATGATTCATTCAATTAGAACTGAAATGCTCACTATGTATTTGATTCTAGACAGAGGTACAATGGATTTTTGATTGATGGAAAACAATTTTGAAATTAATTAATTTTTGCAACTAACAAGTTTGCTTGTGTTAGTGTACGTGTAGTACCAGTTTTGCAGTAGTATCAGTGTGGATGTAAAAATATAACCTAAAACGAAGCAATGGAGCAAAAACATTCAACATATTCAAGTATTTATGCTTAATATGGACAAATGATCCACTTACCCCACTGATACACTTCTCCCACTGTACCTTATAAAGTTTCATATCGTCGGCATAAATCAGAATTTTAAGATGTTTAAGCACATATGAAATATCGTTAACAAATAATATAAATAACAATGGACCTAAATGCGAACCTTGGGGAACTCCTGATGTAACGTGAACAGGTTTAGACATTTTTCCCTCAAATCTAACTATTTGTTGGTGATCTGTCAAATAAGATTCAATCCAGTTGAGGAGTCTCATCGCAATTCCCATTTTATTGAGCTTGAAAATCAACCTAGGAATGTCTAGTCTGTCAAATGCCTTACTAAAATCTGTGTAAAGTGCTTCGACGTGGTTACCTCTATCCATTGCATTCAAAGTGTAATTTACAAATTCCAAAAGGTTTGTTGTAGTAGAACGACCTTTGTAGAAACCGTGTTGTGCATTCGTTATTCTATGTTTCATTTGGCTGAACACATTTTTATTTATAATTGATTCAAATAGTTTTGGAATGGATGAAATAATAGCAATTCCACGATAATTTCGAACATCAGATTTTCTACCAGACTTGTAAATGGGTATGAGATACGATCTTTTCCATTCTTTTGGAAATCTGCTCATTTCAAGTGACTTGTTGAATAGCCAAAATAATGGTGCTGTAAATTCATTAGCTAAGTTTTTCAGTTAAATAGGTGGGATTCCATCTGGCCCTGATCCTTTGGTGGAATCTAAATTCTTCAGTCCTGTTAAAATGTCCTGTACCAGTATTTGACTCACACCGATATCGCTTGTAAAATCAGGAAAACTAGAAAAATATTCAAAGTCACGATCTTTATCCGAAAAGTTAGTCTCTTGGAAAAAAGTAGCAAAAAGATTGCACATACCATCTGGATTATCAGCTGCTCTATCATCCAATGTCATTTTAGATGGAAAATTGTTAGACTTCATCTTCGATTTAGCATAATTGAAGAAATTCCTAGGGCAAGATTTCAAATCATTTTTTATTTTTGTGTTGTACTCTTCAAGTGCAGCGGATATGACTTGATTAAGTTGGTTGACAATATACAAATAATTTTCTAAACTTTCTCGAGATTTTTGTTGCCTGTAAATTTTATGAGCCTTTTGCTTACGATTTTTGAAATTAGTTATTTGCTTATTAATCCAAACAGGGTTTTTCGACCCATTTCTACGACGTCTTCGCAATAAAGGAACTTCCATTTGAATAATTTCCGACAAAATTGAATAAAAATCCGTCACTGCACTTTCTAAATCTCCTTGGTTTTTCAAAACGGATTGCCAATCTATTCTATTTAATTTTTGTTTAATTCCGTCATAATTAGCGTTTTTATAATCAAAGAAATTCTCAAAGTCACAGTTGTCAGAATTGTGATTATTGTGAACAAAAATTGAGTACTCAATAGCTGTGTGAAATGCTTCATTTTTCCATAGTGGAGAAACAGATTCATTCACACAGAAATCTTCCATAATGTTTGAGAATAAGAAGTCCAAATAACAGTTTTGCCGGTTTTTCACATGATTTATTTGATTTAAACCTAAAAATGCAGCTTTTTCAAAAATAAATTGTAATGATTCATTTTCACCGACAACCGGAAGCAGAATGCTTTCGTTTTCGGAATCACGAATAAAATCAGCATTACACTGATTAAAGTCGCCAAACATATGCACTTTGAATTCTGGAGATAACTGGGATACAATTTCTTCAGCAGTTTGAAAGAAAATTTCATATGATGATTTGCAAGCTTGATCTGGCGGAAAATACACAGAAGCAAATATATGTGTTTCTCCAGCGATGTGTGCTTTCACCCACACATGTTCAAATTCTTTATGTTTTGATGAAATAATTAATTCTGAATTGAATTTAGTAGATATTGCGATGAGAACTCCACCACCAGACATTCTTTGGGTAAGGACCAAATCTCGGTCATCTCTGAATACATTGAAACTATTACCAAAAACTTCTTCACTTTTATTTTTTTCATTCCAACTAGTTTCAGTGCCCATAACAACTGAGAAGGATGAAGTTAGAATTCTTTTATAAATTTCGTTCATTTTAGATGCACTCTTCATGCGAATAAAATTTTGGCAATATACTAAAATTTCGGTAGCATTTGCTTCTGAAGAAGTTGATGGTAACACATCCCTTTGCATAACATTATTTGAAAGTTCAGATCTATTATTAGATACATTGTCGTTATTTAAAATATTACCAACTGGTTGTTCATCAGCCACGATTGGATCGTCAGGGTCTACGTCTGAAGAATTTCGGCCCGGGTTCAAATTAACAGTTTCGATTCCTTGATCAGCCAACTCATCTAAAAGGCTAGGGGGTGACTCATCTTCCACGAATCGAACAGCGCCAATGTTGGTTTGTGGTGAGTTAACAGTATCGATTGAAACTTTGACTTCACTCAAAATTTCATTGCCGATCGATTGCATTTCAACTATCGCATCCGTTGTCATTAGTGGCTGACTGGCATTATGATCGTTGCAATGAGCAGCCATCTCAATGGTTAGACTGCTCAGTGACTGGACTTCAGAACAGATCTTTTTTAGTTCGCCGGTTAGATCTGTTGTCAACGTTTCAACAAAATCTTCAATGTTCTGTTTTGAAGATTTCATTGATATGTCCAAAAGCCCGGTCAAATGATTTTTTATTGCAAGTAAATCACTGTTGGGCGTATCATTTTTTATTGTTGAGTTTTTTTCAGCCACACGCGATAATGCCGACACAGCATTTGAAACGATCGTCGATGTGCTGTTGTTAATACTCAGCACCGATTCCTTTAGTTGAAGCTCAATTTGGTCAAATAAATCCCCCATTGCACTGAGCTTTTTTAGATCGGCGGCTACCGTAATCCGGGGTATCATTGGTCAGCGGGGTAACATTGATCGGAATGACTCGCCTCATCAAAAGTTCGTATTATCATTTATTGATGAAAAATTTCCAAATCATGAATGGTGCCTATCTTTCTTATATTCATAAGCTAATAAAAGTTAACATTTTTGTGCAAATTGCGTTTACCTTATGCGTAAATTTGTCAACTTTTCGAAATAATGATTTTAATTGTTAAGGATGAGACTACCGAAGATTCATGTCTCACATAAGTTCTGCAAACGATATAAGCAAGCAAAATGTGGTTCTTACTAAAAATGACATCGCCGAAAACGATTCCGTTGTCAAAACTTTTATAAGTATGCTCAATTAGACAACATTACCGAGTTCCTGTTAGGAATGTAAAATTCCCTTAGGAAATTGCCCACCTTTAGGCGTATTCCGTGGTTCGAGGTGTTTTTAGTTTTAAAATAACTCAAAAAGTACATGACTTGTAAGCGTTTGGTCTTCATATTCAGCTTCAGGGGCCATGATTTAAGCAAGTTACGACATTTTCAGTATTAACGAACGTTGTTTATATAGGTGATCAATGTTACCCCATATAAACTAAATCAAAAAATCGTATAAATCATTTTTTTTTAACATGCTTAAATCTTTAAATAATCAAAATACAGTATATAGTCTCGAGCTATTGGTGGCAGTACTTGTTTCAAAAATATAAAACCTGCAACATTTTCATTTTCAAACGAAATATTGAAGAAACATTCAGAAAAATGATCAATGTTACCCCGGATTACGGTACTCGAAGATTGGCGTCAGTTTGTGCCCTAATTGAATCGATTAGCTGCTGCTGTTGATGGAGCACTTTGCGGGTGTCAATTGCAGTTTTCAAATTATGCTGGCAATCGCCGCAGAGAGGTACCATAAATGATATGTGATCATGTTGACGTGTAAAAGTAGCCTCAATTCCGTGAAAATGAAGAGGGGCGTATTGGCCCGTTGGGGCGCACACTGGGGCAGAATCCAAAAAACGCGGAAACAACCTGTAGTTCTTCGGAATGAAGAGATAGACGTTTGATGTCTTCTGCGAAAATGATCCTTTCAATGAGGCCGATATTTTGAGATGAAGTCATATTTTTAAGTGTTATTCGCATAAATGACTCATGTGCCATTTCGGTCAAATGGCAGTTTAGGTGTATGGTTTCTTCGGCAAAGTTTATCGTTATTTTATGCTGAAAATTATTTCTGAAGACGTCATATTTCCAAGGCCTACTATTTTTGAAATATAGGCATTTAAAAAAAAATTGCTGAAAACCAAAATTTTTTATTTTTGCTTGTAATTTTTCAATTAAAATACCATATATCACCTATGATTATTTCATTAATTAAAATAAAGCAGGTCTGATGAAAATTTGATGATAAAAATTATATTTTGTTTGATTTTTTTAGTAAAATTTTCAAAAAACAGGGATATTGCGTATAGGCCATTCTTGCGATCGGGCAAGTTCGGGCTATGAGAAGCGTGGGAGGAGGGAGCGGAAAGTGAAGGGGGAAGTAAGGTGCCATATTAGAGGCCATTTTGGTACTCAAGGAGATATGTCCTTAATCAAGTTCACTCTTTCCCCATGAAAGTGACATAGGGTATCAAATAAAGTTGATCAATCGATGTGTCATAAACACTTTTCAGGTTTTGATCTCCGTCTTTATTATGGTGCGTCACTATACTGTCCATAAAGGCATAACTGTTCCATATAGAATTAGGTAGGCATTGAGAAAATAGCGCTCAAAGTTTGAAGTATGCATTCTATATACATTTGTATATGTTTATATTTTCTAGTAAATTTTTGAATGTCATATTCTTTTCCATCCACCCCACCGAATACTCATTTCATTAATATTGATCAGTAAAAATATAAACTTTATCATAATTCCAGTTTTGCAATTGCTATTGAGCTTCAAAGTTCATATAGAGACTGTTATGTCTTTATTTTCCAATATGAGACTGCACCAACTTCATATTTTTACACAACATTGTCAAACAAAATTTATAAATTTTCATATGCATAGTGGAGTGTATATTAAAACATGAATGTTGCGATGAAAAAAGGTGTTGGTTCGAAAATCAATATGGGACGGTTATGCTTTTATGGGCAGTATAATCGGTTCACAAATATTATCGAAACAAACATTGTAAAGTTATGTAAATCCTATATGATGTGTATCTCTCCGTGGGCGTCCTCAAGTCTGATGGCTATTTACGCCCATGTCTGATATACATAACAACCTTTAAGATTCTCCCAGATTCTAACTACCACTCGGTGCAGAGCATGGTGCAGAGCATGGTACAGAGTTGTGTTGAGAAAATCTCAAATACTAATATTTTTCAAGAGTTTTTGCTCACGTGATTCAACAATCAAAATATCGTGCATGAATTGACTCGTTTTATGACTTATGGACTAGTACATCTTTCCACAGTTACCTCATACGAAGCAGTGAATTACACATCAACAACACCATTAGATTTGATGAGTTTATGACTGAATCATTTTTGACGGCGTGAACATTGAAGGATTTTGCATAAACTTCTCATGTGTGAGAAGCTCGTCGAAGAAGATTTGAGTATGAGTCTATCAATTCGACTCGTTCTCGTTCAGCGGTAAAGAGAACTTTTAGTGAGATTTTAGTAGGGTTAGTTTAAGGTAAAGTTAGCTTAAGTTAAGAATTTATGTTAGTTTTAATACATCATTTAGATTGTATTAATCTGTTGATGAGAAAAGATAAAAAGGTATTGCGCCCATCTGAGAGAAAGCTTAAATGATAGCTCTTCTCAAACGGGTTTTACGCTTCTCCTAAATATATTTATTGGTGAAGACAGACGGCGAACATCTCTTTTTCTATCTTAGTGAATTCAGGAGGGATTCCACGGAGGCATGCAAGTCGATTCTGATCGACCATTTCAAAAATATCTGAAACTTTGCACAGTTTTTCAGTTCCATCTAAATCGTCATTTTCCGATATCAAATCTTCAAGTTGAGTCACGACTAACTTTTCAAAAGGGTGTATGTGAAAATGGTTCAAAAATATTCAAAAAGCTGCACAGCAAAAACGGTTCGTTCGATTGTTAGACAACTAAAGAAACAAAGTTAGACAACTAAATAAAGATTAAAAAAAAATACACACAGTAAAAAAAAATTGCATTAACAAACATCATTTTTGTCACAAAAACTCAAATATCTCAAAACCCTATCGGAATACCAACGTAATTTTTTGAGGGAAAACGGTCCATTATATTAGCTATCTAAAAATTTGGTGATGGTAAGCCAATAAACAAAAAAGTTATGACATTTCAAATATTTCACATATTTGACACTAAGTGAAATTTTTTTTTTTCATTGTTAATTTTTTTTAGGACCGCAGCTTGTTGCTGAATTTTTTGTTAAGGGTACCACATGAGGTTAACAAGTTGTTTTCATGACATTTTATTTAATTATTCATAACTATTAAAGCATCTATTAGAAAGTTAGACGCGATCCAGTGTTGTGATCTAAAGTCTTGATAGTGTCATATTTTTTATTGTACGCAACTGAAGAAAAATTCTCTCAATAGTGTTGAAACCTTTTGATAAAAGAAACCTATAAGAAATCTAATATTGAAGACAAAAGCTACAAAAAAAGTTTTCTATACAGGTATACGACTAGTTTACCTGCAAAAAGTTTACCTCGTAGAGAACAAGGCGGGTCTATACCCAGGTGATCTAGTATACGTAAAGCAGGTCGGTTTTCTCGGCGCTGGTTTTCTCCACAAAGTTAAAATCTGATTACACCTGGGTATAGACCCGCCTTGGTAGAGAATAGACTTTGTTAATCATATTTGGGAGAAAGCGAGTAACTTCAACAACATCAAAAACATGATAGGTACATACCATGAACATACTCACGAAAAAGCTAAAAATATACTACCACTATGGTTATAAAAGATTTAATTGTAAAATTTTTCTTCAGTCAAGCAAACGACATCAAACTAGTCAGTAAAAACTTAAAAGTGATTTTGTTTATTAAAATCTAACGAGCAACATGAGTAGTCGCTTTCTCAACTGTTGCAGGCCGTTTGCAGAAAAAAAAAGAGCTACGAAATCTCACCGAAAGCACCATAGATAAACTGAAAGCGGCTGGTTATGCTCCAATGTCTACATTGAATACAAATTTACGCATTTGTACGTCCTGCCGTTTAAACGTTGACAAACGGGCAATCTGTACATCATCGGTGGATCAGGTTGCAGGAAGTTCGAAAACAACAACAACTGAGGAATTACTAGATGCACCGACAACAACTGAGGAGTTACCAGAAGTACCAAGTGCAGATAGTCTTGCCACGGTACCATCAGCGACATCTGTTTCAACAAATCAATCAGAAGATGAGTGCATCCAGAAGCAGAAGGTCAACATCGAACGCTTCAACGAAGGGATAGCTGGAATAAAAGTGACTCCGATTAAATGGACGAAGATGGGTTACGTCAATTATCCCGAGAAAAAATACCGTGAAATCAACGAAGCTGTACGAAGAAACCTCTTCAAATTAGGACCTGAGGATGTGGAAAATACAGACTACGATGAGGTAATTATGAACATGAAGGAAAGGTTCTCGAATCTAGCCACGACAAGGAAAGAAAAATTATTGATTTTGTCGATGCTGCCAAGCTCGTGGTCTATTCAAGACGCCATTGATGAGTTCAAAACCAATAAAAATACAGCAAAAGAGGCAAAACAATTCAAAAATAACTGTCTTGCAACCAAAAATGCTAGGTCGAGTACTTCATTAACAGATGAGACAAAAGAAAAAATAATTCAATATTTTGAAGACGATGAAGTAAGTAGAGCTATGCCTGGCCAAAAAGATTATGTATCTGTAAAAAAAGATGGAAAGCGTCAAGCAATCCAAAAACGATTAATGATGACTACTTTGAAAGAAGCGTATACACGCTTCAAGGAAATTAACGAAAATATTAAGGTAGGTTTTTCCTCATTTGCAAGCCTTCGTCCAAGGCAATGCAAGCTTCTATCCAATTCAGGAACACATAATGTTTGTGTGTAAACAACACACGAAAATATTTACCTAATCTTACATAGTTTGAAAAGAATAAATTTATCAAAGGATATTAAAATGTTAACTGGTAGTCTTTTGTGTGAAAATACAACTACGATCTTGTTCGGATTGTCCAGATTCTTCATCATTGGAAAATACTTTATTCGCTGAGTTTGAAGAAAATTATATTGATCAGTTATCATTTGAGCAATGGGTGACCACGGATAGGTGTGACCTAGAAACTATTGTGAAACCTGTAGATGAGTTTGTGTCATTTTTTTGCTTGAAATTAGAAAGTTTAATTCCTCACGACTTTATTAAAACAGAGCAATCCCGCTTTTTAAAAAATACGAAAAATACATTACAAGATGGTGAATTTTTAGTCATTTGTGATTTTTCTGAAAACTATAGCTTTGTATTGCAAGATGAAGTGCAGTCCCATCACTGGAACGTACAACAAGCTACAATTCATCCATTCGTTATTTATTTCAATGGAAGTACGCAAATTGAACATTTTAGTTTTATTGTAATTTCCGAAGATTTAAGACACGACTCAGTATCTGTAAATTTGTTCATTGCCAAAATGATTAACTTTTTACGCGTTGATAAGGATAAAGAAATCAGAAAGATATATTTCATGTCTGATGGAGCAGCATCGCAGTACAAAAACCGTAAGAATTTTTCGAGCCTATGTCAATTTAAATCAAAGTACGGAATTGATGCAGAATGGCATTTCTTTGCTACGTCACATGGCAAAGGTCCTTGTGATGCTATTGGAGGAACCATAAAGCGCATGGCCACAAGAGCAAGTTTAGCCAAAGAACGTGAGCATCCAATTAAAACTGCAAAAGAACTATTTGATTGGGCGAATCGCAGAAAAGAAGAAGATTTAACAAAATTATCATTTTGTTTTACTACTACTGAAGAGTACGAATTAACGGCATCGGAGCTCAGCGAGCAATATAATAACGCGAAAACGATCCAAGGAACCCAAAAATTTCACTGTTTCATTCCATTGTCAGAAATAAAATTAAAGCAAAACTATACTCTAACTGTACTGATAATGATGCAAAAGTGTTCGATATTGTAAAAAAATTGAATAACAATAAATAAATAAATAAGTATTAATAAAATGTTTTCATGATCTCATAACGCATACCCAAATCCAAAACTTTTAAAGTTTATATATAACATTTAGAAACTCATCGATCATACTCTAAAAAAAAATATCCTGGTAAAAAAAAAATTATTTTCGTGTAATCTGTTAATTCATTTTAATTTATACATATATACATATACATATAATATTTATACATATACATAATATTTATACATATAATATACATAATACTAATGAATACATGAAAACGACTTGTTTAATTCACGCAAGGCCCTTAACAATAAAATCAGCAACAAACTGCGGTTCCCGTAATAATTTACACCGAAAAACAATTTTTTTTTTTCTACTAAATGTGAAAATTGTGACATGTTTGAAATGTCATAACTTTTTTGTTTATTGGTTTACCATCACCAAATTTTTATGGTAGATAGCTAATATAATGGACCGTTTTCCCTCAAAAAATAACGTTGGTATTCCGATAGGGTTTTGAGATATTTGAGTTTTTGTGTCAAAAATTATGTTTTTTAATGCAAAAAAAAAATGTTTTTTACTGTGTGTATTTTTTTTGGAATCTTTATTTAGTTGTCTAACTTTGTTTCTTTAGTTGTCTAACAATCGAACGAACCGTTTTTGCTGTGCAGCTTTTTGAATATTTTTGAACCATTTTCACATACACCCTTTTGAAAAGTTAGTCGTGACTCAACTTGAAGATTTGATATCGGAAAATGACGATTTAGATGGAACTGGAAAACTGTGCAAAGTTTCAGCTCAATAGAAAAAAATGAATTAAAAAACTTACCAAATTTTGGTGCTGTTGCTTGGAATCACTCAGCTTAGTTTCCAACGTCCGCGGTACTTATGCTTTATTTCTCACCCCTTTTTTGTTCATGTGTGTCTATGCGCCCTGTGATATTCAGGTGTTCATTGTTGTGCTGCTTCCACCTTTCGACCGAGATGTTTCCATACTTCAACTTACACATTTTGGCTCGCAAATTTAGCATTGCAAGCTTCACCTAGTTCACAATATATCTGATGATCATGTTTCACGAGAAACATTTTTGTGCACCAAGACCAGTAGAAACGATCGTGTGAAGCGTCGAATGAAAAAGAACACAATGCACGGGCCTTTGTTTCATCAGTGTTATCATTTGTTTGTCTGTTGACCATGATATATATTGTCATCAATACTTTAAATCTAATATACTTACTGTTACGGTTGGCAGACTAGCTTCGGTGGCAATAGTACAAAATTTGAGAATTTTTCGTTATCATCTATGTTTTACCTGCAAATTAGAAAAAAACAGATTTTATGTAGATTTAAATACTATCAGTGGAAATATGGAAATTTGTAATAATCGTCAGATATTACACACAACAACCAGATTTGAACTTTTAGTTCCAGTTGCTGACGAAGCCTTCCCGTCTCATCATGGATGATGATACTTTACGGTAAGGTGGGCTTACGCCAGCTTCCGGAGTTACTGCTCGTCATGACCCAGCGCAATTTTGATGTTCCGGAGGAAGTAAGGAAGCAGAAACAAAATATAAACAAAGGAAATAGAACATTTTTCCACATTAGTTTTAGGTTGCCCTTAAGCAACAAGTAAATTGCTATTTTCAAGGCATTTTGCCTACAGTAGCGATAGGCGTGAGTTTCACTGGCTTCACTGACTGTGATTTGCTACGCTTGCCTACTGTAGTGTGAATCTCAGAACTTTTCCCAACTCTGACTAGGAATATATCGTTTTGGAAAAATGTTGAATTTGATAACATATGCAAGGTTGTAGAATCACATTTTTCAGTAGAACATATTGCTTTCAACATATTCTCAAAATAAATTTATGCCGTTTGTTACAAAATGGGAAATTTTCAATAACTTAAAAGTATGTGTTTGAAAAACGGTCAACGTGTACGTTATGACGGGGTTGGTGGTTCAATAGCTATTGCTCTGCTTAATATAAGCAGAAAGTCATGTGTTCAAACTCAGGCCTGACCCTTTTCTCGTACTGTTGTTGAATCTTTCACTTGCTTCTATCTTCCACTCTTAATAAATCACAGTTGATCTAACACAGTTCATAGCATTTGCTAGAACCAGAGATAGACAAAAAACATAGTTTCTTTGCGCTTCCATTCTTCCATCACGCACGCCTTTTCTTGCGCCTGATACATAGGCAATCTGTTAACCAAACAGCAAGCCTCTCTGCCATAAATTCACCACCCCTACATCTTCCCACAATAAATGTAGATGCAGGGGTATATCCAGTCACTGTGGGAGCCAGTTTAATGCATCAAACTCAAGCTCAAACTCAAGAAAAAAGGCCAATGCGTATGTTATGTATTCCGTCCAGTACTTTAGATAATATTTTACAGCGTTTTTCCGAGATGTACCCTTTATGTGGCGCTGTAAAGGCCCAAACACGCTTGATTATCCAAATTTGATGAATATTAAGATTGTCACTTTTGAGAAAATGTAAATAAATCTAGCAGTATCGGCCCACAGTCTCCATTGGTTCTAGAGCTTGCAAACGAGCCACACTCAACCGGAGCTGAGTTTGCTGCTATTTACTTCACCTCTCTCTATGTACCTTCCGTTCTCAGCTGATTCCCGCTTTCGTCTGCCTATAACTACCTATAACCAACCGTATAAAGTACATAATAAGTATAGTAATACCGGTTCATCACTAGCTAGTGGGGCTAACAAAACTTCTCTCCGTTCACATCCCTTGACCTCCAGGAGGACCGAAGGTGGATTGGCATGGTATTCCATTCAACGGGCCCCGGCAGTTCTCCTCCATTATATCGACATCCATCATCGGGGGCGTGCGACAGAATTTATTCCGATTCCTTTCGAACTTTTTCCTTCGCTTCGATAAGCCATGGTTATTGAATCCATATTCATTCGGCTTTCACTTTCGCGATGCCTAGGCTCTAGAGATTCAACGGTTAGTTGGCTTTGGATGAGGGGGGTGGAAACACGAGCACTTTACAACTCTCCCGCTCAATTGCGGTCCTTCGTTGGCACGCTCAGCTACCAAGGGACAAAGCAAAGTAGGGTAAGATGGTGCAACATGCCAACTTAAGCTGAACCGCATTTAAAAATAAAAAAAAGTTGTACAAGAAACTTTTAGCTTATCACAGTAGTTTACATTGGGCACTATGAATAAAATGTAGTTAAATTGAGTTTAGTACATGATTCGTAACAAATGTTACATGTGAAACATTTGTTATTTCACTTTGCCACACCTTTCGAACTTATTACAAACAGCGTGTTGATATGAATAAAAGTAGCATTACCTACAAGCGGTTGCTACTCATGCCTTTAGATTGCGGAGTCAAGTGCAATAGTTGCAAGTGCAAGTTGCATTTGAGTAAAAAATATAGAATATTCTAGTTCTACAATAATTAGTGTGATTTTAGTAAAAATCCTGATACTAATTTCACGTAAACTTTTAATTCGAAGTTTGTACTATGACATTGCTTAGAAAAGTTTGAGATATGCATCAGAACTCCGGAAGCCCTGTAGGAGAGATGAGATTCCGATAGCCATTCGAGATTTCAATGGCTCACCATAGTAGCATGTCCGAAAGAACTTGAAACTATTGAGAACCAAAGCTACAGGTCCAAAGCCCTGATAAAGGTGGATGGTTGTGATGGCTAAGACCGTGGTCATCATGTAAAGAACAAACGGACAATGCTGTATCGTGTCAGCACCAAGGAGGCAGCCCCTCTAGCACGATATAGGTAGCGCAACCCTGGTTAGGGTGCCTATCGAAGACTCTTCACCAATAAAGAAAGGCAAGAATGGAGCAAACGGTTCGACGGTGGCGACAGAGCAGAACGTGGAGTTGGCTTCATAGTGATTGGAAAGCAGATGAAGCGAATTATTCGGTGGAAATCGGAAAGCGATCGAATCTATGTGTTGAGAATGAAGGGCAAGTTCTGCAATTACAGCCTGATCAGCAATTTTGCGTCAACGAACGATAAGCACGATGACATGAAGGATGAGTTCTATGAGAGCATGCCTACGGAGAGTACCCAAAACAAGATGTCAAGATAGTCATCGGCGAGCCAAAGGGCAGATCGGGAAAGAAGATGTCTTCCGACCCGTCATTGGAACGGAAAGCCTCCATTCCAACATTTCTCAGATATCATGGATGTCAGGACCGTCTGAGGCCCTTATATTGACTCGGATTATTATCTCGCTGTAGTTAAAATTCGGGCGCGGTTATCCAGCGTCACGAGTTCCCTAACAAACAGAACACTGCGCTTCAATATACAACACTTGTCGACTGATGCGGTAGCTGCACAGTACCGTCAGCAGCTAGACGAGCAGTTGGGAAGAATCAACCTTGCTGAAGATGTCGACAGCCTGTGGGACCCTATCCACGAAGCTGTGACAACAACGGCGCGGGAAGTGTTAGGCACTGGTCAACGATGAAGACGATACGACTGGTTCTATGGAGAGTTCCAGAGAGTGACAGACATGAAGAATGCCGCCAGAAGCCGAATGCTTGTGGCCGGTACCCAACAGAACAGAGAGCGGTACAGGGCAGCGAAAGCCGAAGAAAAGCTTATCCATCATCATACGCCCAATCTACAAGAAAGGCACAGGCTGGAGTGTGCCAATTACAGAGGAATTACCCTGCTGAATTCGGCGTACAAAATTCTGTCACGCATCCTGTCTAACAGACTGAGACCGCTCGAGGAGTCCTTCGTCGTCGAATACCAAGACAACGGACCAGATGTTTAGCTTGCGAATGATCCTATATGAAATCCGGGAGTAAAACTTGCAGACTGACCAACTGTTTATCGATTTCAATGCGGCGTACGACACAGTGAAAAGAAATGAGCTGTGGCAGATAATGTCTGAACATGGTTTTCCGGCGAAACTAATAAGGCTGATACGTGCTACGCTGCATGGTTCGAAACCAAGTGTTCGGATCGCAGACGCAGATGATAAGCCTGACCATTCATTATACCAAAACGAAGTACATGGTTGCAAGTAGATATAGAATCAGGCTTGGTGGTGTAAGTGCTGAGGTAGTGTTTGATGGGGATGTATTTGAAGTTGTTGAAGAATTTGTTTACCTTGGAACACTTGTGACATGTGACAACGACGTATCCCGCGAAGTGAAAAGACGTGTTGCGGCTGCGAATAGGGCCTTTTACGGACTACGTAACCAGCTTAGGTCCCGCAGCTTGCAAACGGAAACAAAATTCGCCCTGTATAAAACATTGATTCTTCCGGTGGCTCTCTACGGGCACGAAGCTTTCGGTGTTTTCGAGCGTAAAGTGCTGCGAACAATACTCGGTGGGAAGCTTGAATCACGATACAACTCGTGTACGAAGATGCGAAAATTATCAAGCGTGTAAAATACGGCAGACTTCAGTGGGCTGGTAACTTAGTGCGGATGTCGGAAGAAAGAATTGCGAAAATAATATTCAGCAGGGAACCAGGTAGAGGTCGACGACTTCGGGAAAGACCACGGCTGTACGTAGTAGAAAAGGACCTGGCGACCCTAAACGTTCGGGGCAACTGGAAAAGTTTCACCCAAGACCGACGAAGATAGAGCTCTACAATACGCCCGGCAATGGCGTGACTCTACGCTGTAGCCATCAACGTATCAAGGTATCATATGTAGTAAATCTATGTAATTCTGATGGCAATTGTGTAAAAATATTATCAAAATCGATAATCTTTGAATTGAATGAATATTTTGAATGTCGCAGGAGTTTCGAGGAGTCTTGGTAAGAATATTTAGAGTTTTTTGTAAGAACCCTAGGAATTCAGAGGGGATCTACACTGAATTATGAAGTAATCCATGCGTAGCGGAAATTTGCTTGATGTGAATGCAAATGTATACGATGAATAGTATAAATTTGCGATAAAGGCATTCCCTTTTTGTGCACGATTTAACGCTTAAAATTCACATAGATTTTTCTTTATGTGTGAACCATTTTGAGTGCTTTTTGCATCACTTTCCCCTACAAAGAGGATTGAGTTTAAAAAACCGTCACCATTTCCATCGACTGGTGGTGACCTGGGAGGCCAGTTGTCCCACTACAGCTCGTCCATCCATCGTTCTCTCGCTCTAGACAAACCGGAAGGCAATGAAATGGTTGTGTAATCGTATCCGGTTTAAGGTCCGGTTTGTGTTTTAATGACTTTACACGTTGATTGCGCATCCTGGACTGGAAACCCCAAAGCAAACGGGGGACCAGATTGATGATGGTAATCAGGCCTCCACGCACTACTGGAATGTGCATTCCAGTGGGCTTTGATTATTTTTTATGTTCTCATTTTTTTTCTGTTTGTCCCGGTAGGAATCGTTTTAGTTCCATAGCGTGGAGAAAAAAAAAAAACGCTATCCAAAAAGATATACTACTCACATTTCCATCAGCATGTTTGTTAAGCTCGTAATCACGTTTGCCGTCATACTGATATATTTATAGGTAAGTTTGTTGAGCAGTGCGTTTGGATGGCGCATTTTAGCAGTTGCTTTTGACCTACCCTCTAAGCATAGTGGAACTAAGGATTTAAAAAAAGGGCATGGCAATAATTCAAAACCATTGCATATTTACTAATCTAATAATTTATTACAATTTTAAGGAAGATCGAATGACGAAATGTTGAACAACTGAAGAAAAGAGAACTTGTCACGAAATAAATCACATTTGCCTCTTACACTTAGACTTGGGAAAGCACAAACTACCAACCTCGCCTCAAGACGAGTTCGTTGAAAGAGCTCTTCATATATAGGGAAAGTGTACCAGTTATGGTCATAGTGGTTCCCTATTTGGTCATATGTGGAGTTTTGATAACTTTCACATTTTAAATCTTGTTGAATGTATCAACATCTAAATATATCTTAAATCTTACTACTACAGCACACAAAAATTTTCTAAACTTGAAGACATTAAAGTAATCAAGTATAGTGAAATAGGGAACCACTATGGCCATAACTGGTACACCTACCCTAATATAAAGAGAATATCAATAGAAAAAAACCAATCAACCCGTAAAACTTATGAACGGCTACGGAATATGAATTCTATTGTGTTGTTAACAAAGTGTTAGTAATGGCTAAATTTATTTTCACCATTTTCGAATGATAGTGTTGCCTATCACAGAACACCTAGATTAATAAAATAGATGTAATGTTTGATGTTATTGTTTGATGTTTGGTAGTAAATTCAATTTATTCTGTTTTACTATCACTTGCATTTATATAATGTTTGTATACATTATACAACATTATATCAACCATTTTTATTGAATCCAACTCCATTGTGTAACGACCGTACCCGAGCATAATCCAAAGCCTTGAAAGTTTATTCCGGGGAACAATTGTTGCTTTATTCGATATATACATCAAAATGTACAGTATCCCTGCAATAATCCGCTCGAGCAAACAGCGAACGGGGAAGTCAAAACCAACAATAACGACCCGTGCGAGCTCCCAATTCCTTTTCCTGGGAGTTCCATTCGTGGCGTTTGCACGCTTGCTAAAGCTAAAGCAGCAGTTTTCCGTGATACTTTTCGCATTATTTTACCTCGACTCGATCGCACCTCGGAAATATCTCCATCATCGATAGTTTTTGGAACGTTACTAAATATAACAACGCAAACAAATACACCAGGAGCGCGTCGTAGCATTTTATGTTTATTATACCGAAACTATAGATGTTCGCAACGAGCTCGAGCGTTGTGTGCTTATGGTTACAAGGAGCGCAAGAGAAGTACCATCTACTTCACAGTACTAACCACCAAACGTACCACTACCATAGGAGTACTGCTCAATTCAGTGGCAGCCAGTGGTTCCCAACATTAGCCTTAGGATGTCAAGTATTGAGGGAGGACTAAATTCTGCTTTGGCCTCCAAATTATGCTAAGCCATCAATTATATAAAGCCAGCCATTAATAGAAAATGAAGCCTCCAAATTTATGCTGATCGCACGCAGCGACTTATCCTGGTTCGCGAAGGCACGTGATCAAATATTTGAATAGGTGATATATATGGTGATCCTCTGACCATAACCTTCAGAAAAAAAATCTCCACCAAATCTGTGCTGACCAAACGTATTTTATAGTTAAACTGAATGTCTAGACAAAATTCTTTTAAAAAAATATACGGCCCGTTCTAAAGCTACGCACAAATTCAAAGAAAATCTGAGATATTTGAACGGGATTGTGTTGGTCGTGATTATCAGAGGAAATAAACCATCAACATTTAGTTAAAACTTGGTTTGTTAAGTTATTTGCAACCTCTGGGCGGAGTTTTGAATGAAAGAATCGTCGTAATTTCGAATTAAGCCTTTTTGAAGTGTAACTATTGAAACATCTAGTTTTAAATAGATTAACTGGGCATTTTAATAGCAATAAGCATGCTCAAAAGTTTTCAATCTTACATGCCGCCAAAGTCTACTACTATTGATTGGTTTTCCATAGGCTCAAGCCATATAAGGCATTACGGAGCCAATTTATTATTACAGTGGGATTACGTTTTCGGCATTCTCCTCCGTTGGAATTTTTGATTTTTGGCACCGATTGGCACGATTTCACGTTTCTTATTACAGTCGAATTAGGGACTGTTAATTATATAAAGTGGGCGCCCTGTGCATACAATAAAAATTTAATTTATCAATGGAATTAGCAGTCGGTTTCCTGTACATCGTTCGACTAGTATTGTAAGATATTGGGATAATAGAAAAATAAATTTTACACGAATATTGAACAACGTTTAGAACGGTCGTTTTCTGAAGATTATTAAAAACGATTACACTGCGGAACACGTTTTTGTCTCAAGCACCAAAATACCACTATTCTCTCAATAAAGGGTTGCTAAATCCATTGCCGTTTTCAAAAATATCGTCTAGTTTTTGAGATATTGGCTGCTGTAAATGCAAAAATTGACTATTTTAGCCAACTTGCATGCACCAGCTTGTTTAATTTGTCACAGAATTTAAACTTTATGTGTATAACTATACTTATCGGCAAAGTTTATAATACTTTCGTTGCGTAAAAGTTATTTTTTGATTGTTTAAAAAAGTATTGTATTTTCCCATATAAGAAAAACGAAGACTTTTGTATGGAGACAGCAAACATGTCGAAAAAATCGGTTTAATTCAAATTTAATCGCGCAATTTCAACCAAATTTAATCCAAAATGGAAGTTTAAGTGCAAAATAGCATGCTTAGTGGATAAGATCACAAAAAAAATTGATAAATTATACCTTAAATTTCATGTGAACATCAATAAAATCAATGTTTTATACAACTTTGGCGACCTGTAGCTAAAAATTGTGACATACTGGGACATTTCTGCAAATGGCAGATTCAGCAACCCCTAATTTACTCGAGTCACATATTTTGATCCTTGAGACACGCAAAATTGTCATTTTTGTTGCGCTGTGTTATTATTAGAAATTGGCTGAAAAATAAGTCAATCCCTAGTGGCATGATGCCAAATCTGGCAAAAATAGCAGAGCTTCGTCGTGCTGCTGCAAGAACGGCAAAAGGCGCTTCTCGAGGCACTCAGATTTGTAGATCTCGCCATTTACTGTGCCCTTTGACACGAAAGGCTCACTCCTCAGTCCGCAAGAGCAGATGGCCTGCCAAATGAGATATTTGGAGGCGAACTTCGACATTTTCTTCTTCTTAAATTTGTCGTCCACATCGGACTTGCTCTTTCCGGTGAACAACTCCAACCCCGGAATTTGCTTAAAATCGGCTTTTATATACGTTTCGTCGTCTATCACACAGCCATATTTTGTCAGCATCTGTACCTTGTATGTATGTAGTCCAGCTCTCTTCTTTGCATTCTGGACGTAGTTTTGCGACATGCCGATCTTTTTAGCCAAATCACGGCTTGAGACGTTGGGATTTGCTTTAATCATCCGTTTCACCTTTCCCTCCGTCTTTTTGTTCTCCGATCCCGGTTTTCTTTCAGCTCCTTTGCCGTCCAACGTCAACCGTCCCTGGAACCGCTTCAACACTCTGGAGACGGTTGAATGGTGAATGTTCAACATTTTCCCAGGTGTTTGGAGAGAATTCGTTCTCTCGACTCGCGTTGGTTCACCTCCGTTTCGGTTTTCGTTGAATCGAAAAACACAACTTCGAGTTTGACAGCATGTAAACAATACACGTCAATGAGAAAGTGTGCAAAATTTGGTTGATTTTTACCCAATGATAGAAAAGTTAAGCCCTGTTGAATGTGTCGCAATAATTTCGTGTTCGCCCTTTAATATGTTATTCTGACATTATTGATCGTCATATTTGGAGAAAAACTTAGAAATCTCTCCAGATTTCTCTCAAAAATCTCTCCAGATTATTCTCAGGAATCTCTAAAAATTCCTTTCAGGAAGCTCTCCAGTTTCCTCTCAGAATCTCTCCAGATTCCTCTCAACAATCTCTCCAGATCCTTCCCTGGAATCTACCCAGATTCCTCTCAGGTATGTCTCCAGATTCCTCTCAAGAATACCTCCAGATTCCACTCAGGAATCTCTTTAGATTCCTCTCAGGATTTTCTTCAGATTCTACTCAGGAATCTCTCCTGATCCTTCTCAGGAATATATCCAAGTTCCTCTCAGGAAGCTATCCAGTTTCCTCTCAGGAATCTCTCGTGATCCTTCTCAGGTATCTCTCCAAGATCCTCTCAGGACGCTATCCAGTTTCCTCTCAGTAATCTCGCCAGATTCCTCTAAAGAATCTCTTCAGATTCTTCCCAAGAATCTCTCCAGATTCCTCTCAGGAAGCTCTCCAGATTCCTCTCAGGTTTCTCTCCAGATTCTTCTCAGAATCTCTTCAGATTCCTCTCAGGTATCTCTCAAGATTTGTCTCAGGAATCTCTCAAGATTCCTCTCAAGAATCTCTTAAGATTCGTCTCAGGAATCTCTCAAGATTCCTCTCAGGAATCTCTCAAGAATCTCAGGAATCTCTCAAGATTCCTCTCAGAAATTTCTTCTGATTCCTCTCAGGAATCTCTCCAGATTCCTCTAAAGAGAATCTCTCCAGATTCCTCTCAGGAATCTCTCCAGATTCCTCTCAGGAATCTCTCCAGATTCCTCTCAGGTTTCTCTCCAGATTCCTCTCAGGTATCTCTCAAGACTCGTCTCAGGAATCTCTCAAGATTTCACTCAAGAACCTCTCCAGATTCGTCTCAGGAATCTTTCAAGATTCCTCTCAGGAATCTCTCAAGATTCCTCTCAGAAATCTCTCAAGATTCCTCTCAGGAATCTCTCAAGATTCCTCTCAGGAATCTCTCCAGATTCCTCTCAGGGATCTCTCCAGATTCCTCTCAGGAATCTCTTCAGATTCTTCTAAGGAATCTCTCCAGATTTCTCTCAGGAAGCTCTCCATATTATTTTTAGGAATCTCTCCCAATTCCTCACAGGAAGCTCTCCAGTTTCCTCTCATAAATCTCTCCAGATTCCTCTCAGGAATCTCTCCAGATTCCTCTCAGGTTTCTCTCCAGATTCCTCTCAGAATCTCTTCAGATTCCTCTCAGCAATCTCTCCTGATCCTTCTTAGCAATCTCTCCAGGTTCCTGTCAGGAATCTTTCCAGATCTTTCCAGAAATCACCCACCCAAGAAACATTTGCCTATTTTATAATTATTTATTAAGCCATTTTTCACAACTACATACTGAATAGTTGCTTTATTATATTACTTTGCAGCTGCTACGAACACATTGTTCAAGCAAATCTGGCGAAATTATTAGGCTGATTAGTGATTGTAATCATATATTGTAATGATGTTTATTCAGGTTTCACTCAGCCTAATAAGGACTATTGATTTAACAACGCTAATTTAACAAACAACATTATTGCAGTTTGAAACCTTTGTTCAGGCGTTGTTCACACAAATTCGGAGAAGTTATAAAGCGTGTCGTTCTATATTGACTTTATTCTACAACTTCAAAATCGTTTTATAAGCATTTATCTCAGCTTTTATTCAACTGCCACAAAATTAATTGAAAACAAATAAATGACTAAACATCGCTAACACCGTGTTTATCAAATGCAGCGTACACTTTTACCATGAATTAATAACCACTTTGAATAATTACCCGGATACTGGATTCAAACTCGAGACCTTCCCATCGTCAGCGGTATACTTTGCCATCTGCGCCATCCTTGAATTCATATATCAGTCTTCCAGTGCCCAATACAAACCTCTTGTAGTTGAACATTGATCATGCTTGAGCTTCTGTTCAACAATGTCTAATCAACACGTGCTATGCTGATCAACAACTGAACAAGCGTGTTACTTCTGCTGCTGTTCAGTACTGATGCGAGCTGAATGCAATCGGCTATTTATAGCACACAGTGAGAGAATTTATGTCAATGCTGGTCAAAAATAAAGTTTATTCACAAGGTATAAACAGTATGAAATGATTAATCGAATTTCATAATAAGTTTTAACTTGTTAAAAACTTTAATTTAATTGTTCATCCAACTATACTAAAATTCATTTATTTCATTTATAATATTTTTATTAGATTAATATTTTAAGTTGTCATACTTTTCCATATATTAAGCATTATAGAAATATAAAGTATATTTCTACCATTTGTATGTTAAATGTGCTCTTTTTGTTTTTCAAAATAATCCTATATCAGAAGACTGATTCAAAATATTTTCTAAACATAATTGAATATTTGTATTTAGAAAGCATAAGTTATTATTGTATCCAATATGTTTTTATATATTAGTTAGTTAGTGACGAATTCGCCAAGGGCGAAATTTTGGCACCGATTGGCACGATTTCACGTTTCTTATTACAGTCGAATTAGGGACTGTTAATTATATAAAGTGGGCGCCCTGTGCATACAATAAAAATTTAATTTATCAATGGAATTAGCAGTCGGTTTCCTGTACATCGTTCGACTAGTATTGTAAGATATTGGGATAATAGAAAAATAAATTTTACACGAATATTGAACAACGTTTAGAACGGTCGTTTTCTGAAGATTATTAAAAACGATTACACTGCGGAACACGTTTTTGTCTCAAGCACCAAAATACCACTATTCTCTCAATAAAGGGTTGCTAAATCCATTGCCGTTTTCAAAAATATCGTCTAGTTTTTGAGATATTGGCTGCTGTAAATGCAAAAATTGACTATTTTAGCCAACTTGCATGCACCAGCTTGTTTAATTTGTCACAGAATTTAAACTTTATGTGTATAACTATACTTATCGGCAAAGTTTATAATACTTTCGTTGCGTAAAAGTTATTTTTTGATTGTTTAAAAAAGTATTGTATTTTCCCATATAAGAAAAACGAAGACTTTTGTATGGAGACAGCAAACATGTCGAAAAAATCGGTTTAATTCAAATTTAATCGCGCAATTTCAACCAAATTTAATCCAAAATGGAAGTTTAAGTGCAAAATAGCATGCTTAGTGGATAAGATCACAAAAAAAATTGATAAATTATACCTTAAATTTCATGTGAACATCAATAAAATCAATGTTTTATACAACTTTGGCGACCTGTAGCTAAAAATTGTGACATACTGGGACATTTCTGCAAATGGCAGATTCAGCAACCCCTAATTTACTCGAGTCACATATTTTGATCCTTGAGACACGCAAAATTGTCATTTTTGTTGCGCTGTGTTATTATTAGAAATTGGCTGAAAAATAAGTCAATCCCTAGTGGCATGATGCCAAATCTGGCAAAAATAGCAGAGCTTCGTCGTGCTGCTGCAAGAACGGCAAAAGGCGCTTCTCGAGGCACTCAGATTTGTAGATCTCGCCATTTACTGTGCCCTTTGACACGAAAGGCTCACTCCTCAGTCCGCAAGAGCAGATGGCCTGCCAAATGAGATATTTGGAGGCGAACTTCGACATTTTCTTCTTCTTAAATTTGTCGTCCACATCGGACTTGCTCTTTCCGGTGAACAACTCCAACCCCGGAATTTGCTTAAAATCGGCTTTTATATACGTTTCGTCGTCTATCACACAGCCATATTTTGTCAGCATCTGTACCTTGTATGTATGTAGTCCAGCTCTCTTCTTTGCATTCTGGACGTAGTTTTGCGACATGCCGATCTTTTTAGCCAAATCACGGCTTGAGACGTTGGGATTTGCTTTAATCATCCGTTTCACCTTTCCCTCCGTCTTTTTGTTCTCCGATCCCGGTTTTCTTTCAGCTCCTTTGCCGTCCAACGTCAACCGTCCCTGGAACCGCTTCAACACTCTGGAGACGGTTGAATGGTGAATGTTCAACATTTTCCCAGGTGTTTGGAGAGAATTCGTTCTCTCGACTCGCGTTGGTTCACCTCCGTTTCGGTTTTCGTTGAATCGAAAAACACAACTTCGAGTTTGACAGCATGTAAACAATACACGTCAATGAGAAAGTGTGCAAAATTTGGTTGATTTTTACCCAATGATAGAAAAGTTAAGCCCTGTTGAATGTGTCGCAATAATTTCGTGTTCGCCCTTTAATATGTTATTCTGACATTATTGATCGTCATATTTGGAGAAAAACTTAGAAATCTCTCCAGATTTCTCTCAAAAATCTCTCCAGATTATTCTCAGGAATCTCTAAAAATTCCTTTCAGGAAGCTCTCCAGTTTCCTCTCAGAATCTCTCCAGATTCCTCTCAACAATCTCTCCAGATCCTTCCCTGGAATCTACCCAGATTCCTCTCAGGTATGTCTCCAGATTCCTCTCAAGAATACCTCCAGATTCCACTCAGGAATCTCTTTAGATTCCTCTCAGGATTTTCTTCAGATTCTACTCAGGAATCTCTCCTGATCCTTCTCAGGAATATATCCAAGTTCCTCTCAGGAAGCTATCCAGTTTCCTCTCAGGAATCTCTCGTGATCCTTCTCAGGTATCTCTCCAAGATCCTCTCAGGACGCTATCCAGTTTCCTCTCAGTAATCTCGCCAGATTCCTCTAAAGAATCTCTTCAGATTCTTCCCAAGAATCTCTCCAGATTCCTCTCAGGAAGCTCTCCAGATTCCTCTCAGGTTTCTCTCCAGATTCTTCTCAGAATCTCTTCAGATTCCTCTCAGGTATCTCTCAAGATTTGTCTCAGGAATCTCTCAAGATTCCTCTCAAGAATCTCTTAAGATTCGTCTCAGGAATCTCTCAAGATTCCTCTCAGGAATCTCTCAAGAATCTCAGGAATCTCTCAAGATTCCTCTCAGAAATTTCTTCTGATTCCTCTCAGGAATCTCTCCAGATTCCTCTAAAGAGAATCTCTCCAGATTCCTCTCAGGAATCTCTCCAGATTCCTCTCAGGAATCTCTCCAGATTCCTCTCAGGTTTCTCTCCAGATTCCTCTCAGGTATCTCTAAAGACTCGTCTCAGGAATCTCTCAAGATTTCACTCAAGAACCTCTCAAGATTCGTCTCAGGAATCTTTCAAGATTCCTCTCAGGAATCTCTCAAGATTCCTCTCAGAAATCTCTCAAGATTCCTCTCAGGAATCTCTCAAGATTCCTCTCAGGAATCTCTCCAGATTCCTCTCAGGGATCTCTCCAGATTCCTCTCAGGAATCTCTTCAGATTCTTCTAAGGAATCTCTCCAGATTTCTCTCAGGAAGCTCTCCATATTATTTTTAGGAATCTCTCCCAATTCCTCACAGGAAGCTCTCCAGTTTCCTCTCATAAATCTCTCCAGATTCCTCTCAGGAATCTCTCCAGATTCCTCTCAGGTTTCTCTCCAGATTCCTCTCAGAATCTCTTCAGATTCCTCTCAGCAATCTCTCCTGATCCTTCTTAGCAATCTCTCCAGGTTCCTGTCAGGAATCTTTCCAGATCTTTCCAGAAATCACCCACCCAAGAAACATTTGCCTATTTTATAATTATTTATTAAGCCATTTTTCACAACTACATACTGAATAGTTGCTTTATTATATTACTTTGCAGCTGCTACGAACACATTGTTCAAGCAAATCTGGCGAAATTATTAGGCTGATTAGTGATTGTAATCATATATTGTAATGATGTTTATTCAGGTTTCACTCAGCCTAATAAGGACTATTGATTTAACAACGCTAATTTAACAAACAACATTATTGCAGTTTGAAACCTTTGTTCAGGCGTTGTTCACACAAATTCGGAGAAGTTATAAAGCGTGTCGTTCTATATTGACTTTATTCTACAACTTCAAAATCGTTTTATAAGCATTTATCTCAGCTTTTATTCAACTGCCACAAAATTAATTGAAAACAAATAAATGACTAAACATCGCTAACACCGTGTTTATCAAATGCAGCGTACACTTTTACCATGAATTAATAACCACTTTGAATAATTACCCGGATACTGGATTCAAACTCGAGACCTTCCCATCGTCAGCGGTATACTTTGCCATCTGCGCCATCCTTGAATTCATATATCAGTCTTCCAGTGCCCAATATAAACCTCTTGTAGTTGAACATTGATCATGCTTGAGCTTCTGTTCAACAATGTCTAATCAACACGTGCTATGCTGATCAACAACTGAACAAGCGTGTTACTTCTGCTGCTGTTCAGTACTGATGCGAGCTGAATGCAATCGGCTATTTATAGCACACAGTGAGAGAATTTATGTCAATGCTGGTCAAAAATAAAGTTTATTCACAAGGTATAAACAGTATGAAATGATTAATCGAATTTCATAATAAGTTTTAACTTGTTAAAAACTTTAATTTAATTGTTCATCCAACTATACTAAAATTCATTTATTTCATTTATAATATTTTTATTAGATTAATATTTTAAGTTGTCATACTTTTCCATATATTAAGCATTATAGAAATATAAAGTATATTTCTACCATTTGTATGTTAAATGTGCTCTTTTTGTTTTTCAAAATAATCCTATATCAGAAGACTGATTCAAAATATTTTCTAAACATAATTGAATATTTGTATTTAGAAAGCATAAGTTATTATTGTATCCAATATGTTTTTATATATTAGTTAGTTAGTGACGAATTCGCCAAGGGCGAAAAGCCACTCAAATAGAGATAAATAATAATAATATTAGTAAGTTGAACATTGTAATACATTAGGAATACAACGCAATTTTTAAATATTTTGTCCGATTTTCGAAAATTTTGCTATGGTGTGACCTCTTTTGTAAGGCTTATTTGTTGCTGAACAATGCGTTTATTAATCGTTGTTTTGACATTCTTTGGATTAACTGTTCGGATGCTATATCTATGTTGTATTAAGATACCTATTCAGCTTTGAATCATGTTCATGTTAAGCATGGAAACATCTGATGTGCGAAGCAACAAAAACGTTAGTTCGTCTCCTATACATCTGTTCACACAATTATATTTTTTGGTGGAATATTAGCTCTTTAATAGAAGGAAAAATGACTTGTTCAACTCATTAGTAAAACAATCTTGACAAGTCGGCAGAAATTCTTTGGAGAAGTTTAATAAGTGTTGATTCTACTATTATTCATTCCAATGACAAATGTTGAACATTGTCTTAACTTTGGATCTAAGATGCTATTTCTCAGCTCTTTTTATGGTATTTTTTCAGCTGTCATCATTATTCATCAATAATTAAATACATATGTTTATTTGTGACTCGGGATTGTTAGTTGGGTAGAACCACTTTCATGTAATTATTGTTAAATTATTATGTATACTTCGATTATCATTAAACATGTTATGGTTAGTAACTTTTTCCTATATCACTAACGCTTTACCCTCGTTGATCCATAGTCGCCTACATGTCTTAGATTTGATTCGAAAAACATTTGAAACATTTGAAAATAACATAAAAAGACATGATATGTTTTGCTTGAATAAAAGCATACTCATATACTGTTATTCGCATTGTTTTTAAGTTTTACTAATCATGTTGGTCAACATTTTAAGTATAAGACGCTGAAACTTTTGTACGATTTGTTGTTAATCAAATGTTCAATATTTTACTAAAATGATGGCTACAACTTATAGAACTTATCTCAGGGATCTCACAAGATTCCTCTCAGGAATCTCTTCAGATTCTTCGTAGGGATCTCTCCCAATTCCTCACAGGAGACTCTCCAGTTTCCTCTTATGAATCTCTCCAGATTCCTCTCAGGAATCTCTCCAGATTCCTCTCAGGTTTCTCTCCAGATTCTTCTCAGAATATCTTCAGATTCCTCTCAGGTATCTCTCAAGATTTGTCTCAGGAATCTCTCAAGATTCCTCTCAAGAATCTCTCAAGATTCGTCTCAGGAATCTCTCAAGATTCCTCTCAGGAATCTCTCAAGATTCCTCTTAGGAATCTCTCAAGAATCTCAGGAATCTCTCAAGATTCCTCTCAGAAATTTCTTCTGATGCTTCTTCTTCTCTTCTTTCTGGCGTTACGTCCACACTGGGACAGAGCCTGCTTCTCAGCTTAGTGTTCTTATGAGCACTTCCACAGTTATTAACTGAGAGCTTACTATGCCAATGACCATTTTTGCATGCGTATATCGTGTGGCAGGTACGAAGATACTCTATGCCCTGGGAAGTCGAGAAAATTTCCAACCCGAAAAGACCCTCGACCGGTGGGATTCGAACCCACGACCCTCAGCTTGGTCTTGCTGAATAGCTGCGCGTTTACCGCTACGGCTATCTGGGCCCCCTTCTGATGCCTCTCAGGTTTCTCTCCAGATTCCTCTTATAAATCTCTTCAGATTCTTCTTAGGAATTTCTCCAGATTCCTCTCAGTAATCTCTCCAGATTTCTCTCAGGAAGCTCTCCAGTTTCCTCTCATAAATCTCTCCAGATTCCTCTCAGGAATCTCTCAAGATTCCTCTCAGGAATCTCTCCTGACTCCTCTCAGGAATTTATTCCGATTCCTCTCAGGAGTCTCTCCAGATTCTTCCCTGGAATCTACCGAGATTCCTCTCAGGTATCTCTCTAAATTCCCCTCAGGAATCTGATTTTGTGAAATGAGAATGCAGATTAAAGTAGCTACAGCAGGATGGATGAGGATCAATTTGGTGAGTTCGTTTCATGTTATTATTTTAAATGAATAACATATTATGAAACGTATTTTATCATGACAAAGGTGGGAATGTTACTTAAATGATTGATTTTTCTGAAAAGTTGAGACCTTAAGCTTTCATTCCATAAAAAACGATTGGAAATCGGTTGAGCTGTTCAAAAGTTATGATTTTTTTTAAACATTACAAATCTAATGCGCTGAGATCTACAGTGTAAGCCGATGAAAAATGACTGATTTTTTATTTCCAAAAAAATATATCTCAAAAACTAAAAAACATACATCGCTGAAAATTTGACAGTTTACGTAAAATTTTCTGAACTTTTAAGAAAAAATGAGAGCAGCAATAGCCCCTTTGGTCCCGAGGCCTTCAAAACACGAAATTTTATATTTTTCCCGAAAAGTCAAAATCTTTAGCCTTCATTTCGTCCAAAAAAATTGAAAATCGGTCGAACAGTTCAAAAGTTATAATTTTTTTTTTAAATAAAAATTTTGCAAAATACCGATTTTTCTGGTCACCCTAATTCGGAAATGGTCACCCTAATCAAAAAAATCCAAAAATACGTGTATCCTTATTTCGGATAAGGAACAAAATAGCAAATTTGCACGGAATTCGGAGACCCACTAGATCGGTTTTTCGTGGAATGGCTGTATAGCAAAATTAGTTGTGAATTTCTCCGCTAGATCGCGATAGTAATAAATTTTCTTCAATCTTCTATATCTCAATATCCTGATGAGCTAGAAGATTGCTGTCTTTGACAAAGCGGAAATTAATTTTATTCAGTTAATGATTCAACTAAAAATTTGTTCAGCAATGGTTGCTGCTATGCAGCTTGTATTAAACACGTAAGTATCTTAAGAGCTACCAATTGTTCCTTGGGCAGGAATCTCTCCAGATTCTTCCTAGGATTCCTTTCAAGAATCTCAACAGATTATTCTCAAGAATCTTTCCAGATTCCGCTCAGGAATCTCTTTAGATCCTTCTCAGGAATCTCTCCAGTTTCCTCTCAGGAATCTTCCCAGATTCCTCCCAGGAATCTCTCCAGATTCCTCTCAGGGATCTCACAAGATTCCTCTCAGGAATCTCTTCAGATTCTTCGTAGGAATCTCTCCCAATTCCTCACAGGAGACTCTCCAGTTTCCTCTTATGAATCTCTCCAGATTCCTCTCAGGAATCTCTCCAGATTCCTCTCAGGTTTCTCTCCAGATTCTTCTCAGAATATCTTCAGATTCCTCTCAGGTATCTCTCAAGATTTGTCTCAGGAATCTCTCAAGATTCCTCTCAAGAATCTCTCAAGATTCGTCTCAGGAATCTCTCAAGATTCCTCTCAGGAATCTCTCAAGAATCTCAGGAATCTCTCAAGATTCCTCTCAGAAATTTCTTCTGATTCCTCTCAGGAATCTCTTCAGATTCCTCTAAAGAATCTCTTCAGATTCTTCTGAGGAATTTCTCCAGATTCCTCTCAGTAATCTCTCCAGATTTCTCTCAGGAAGCTCTCTAGATTATTCTTAGGAATCTCTCCCAATTCCTCACAGGAGACTCTCCAGTTTCCTCTTATGAATCTCTCCAGATTCCTCTCAGGAATCTCTCCAGATTCCTCTCAGGTTTCTCTCCAGATTCCTCTCAGGAAGCTCTCCAGATTCCTCTCAGGTATCTCTCAAGATTCCTCTCAGGAATCTCTTCAGATTCTTCGTAGGAATCTCTCCCAATTCCTCACAGGAGACTCTCCAGTTTCCTCTTATGAATCTCTCCAGATTCCTCTCAGGAATCTCTCCAAATTCCTCTCAGGTTTCTCTCCAGATTCTTCTCAGAATATCTTCAGATTCCTCTCAGGTATCTCTCAAGATTTGTCTCAGGAATCTCTCAAGATTCCTCTCAAGAATCTCTCAAGATTCGTCTCAGGAATCTCTCAAGATTCCTCTCAGGAATCTCTCAAGATTCCTCTTAGGAATCTCTCAAGAATCTCAGGAATCTCTCAAGATTCCTCTCAGAAATTTCTTCTGATTCCTCTCAGGAATCTCTCCAGATTCCCCTGAAGAATCTCTTCAGATTCTTCTTAGGAATTTCTCCAGATTCCTCTCAGTAATCTCTCCAGATTTCTCTCAGGAAGCTCTCCAGATTATTCTTAGGAATCTCTCCCTACTCCTCACAGGAGACTCTCCAGTTTCCTCTTATGAATCTCTCCAGATTCCTCTCAGGAATCTCTCCAGATTCCTCTCAGGTTTCTCTCCAGATTCCTCTCAGGAATCTCTCCAGATTCCTCTCAGGAATCTCTCCAGATTCCTCTCAGGTATCTCTCAAGATTCGTCTCAGGAATCTCTCAAGATTCCACTCAAGAACCTCTCAAGATTCGTCTCAGGAATCTTTCAAGATTCCTCTCAGGAATCTCTCAAGATTCCTCTCAGAAATCTCTCCAGATTCCTCTCAGGGATCTCTCCAGATTCCTCTCAGGAATCTCTTCAGATTCTTCTAAGGAATCTCTCCAGATTCCTCTCAGTAATCTCTCCAGATTTCTCTCAGGAAGCTCTCCATATTATTTTTAGGAATCTCTCCCAATTCCTCACAGAAAGCTCTCAAGTTTCCTCTTATAAATCTCTTCAGATTCCTCTCAGGAATCTCTCCAGATTCCTCTCAGGAATCTCTCCTGACTCCTCTCAGGAATTTATTCCGATTCCTCTCAGGAGTCTCTCCAGATTCTTCCCTGGAATCTACCGAGATTCCTCTCAGGTATCTCTCTAAATTCCCCTCAGGAATCTCTCCAGATTCCTCCCAGGAATCTCTCCAGATTCCTCTCAGGAATCTCTTCAGATTCCTCTTAAGAATTTCTCCAGATCAGGGATCTTTCCAGACGAGAGATTGCAGTAGGCAGCGTGCGCGAACGGTTGTGTTTAAAATTGATCTGTCACGTTGGTATCGTCTCCACAAATTATTAGATTCGGCTTTGGCAGTTTGTGAGAAAAGTGTCTATTGCGGAAATAAGTCAGTTTATTCTGTACGCGTTCTGCTGGGTAGTGTTTTGTTAAAGCTCAAGCAGAAGGTGAAGATGCATCGGGGCCGAACCTCAAAAAGATTGGAAATCGGTTGAGCTGTTCAAAAGTTATGATTTTTTTTAAACATTACAAATCTAATGCGCTGAGATCTACAGTGTAAGCCTATGAAAAATGACTGATTTTTTATTTTCAAAAAAATATATCTCAAAAACTAAAAAACATACATCGCTGAAAATTTGACAGTTTACGTAAAATTTTCTGAACTTTTAAAAAAAAAATGAGAGCAGCAATAGCCCCTTTGGTCCCGAGGCCTTCAAAACACGAAATTTTATATTTTTCCCGAAAAGTCAAAATCTTTAGCCTTCATTTCGTCCAAAAAAATTGAAAATCGGTCGAACGATTCAAAAGTTATAATTTTTTTTAAATAAAAATTTTGCAAAATACCTATTTTTCTGGTCACCTTAATTCGGAAATGGTCACCCTAATCAAAAAATCCAAAAATACGTGTATCCAAAAATACGGACCTCAAATTTTCAGTAACGCGGGTTAGAAAAGCCGGACAGTGGATCGCATTGACCTAAGGGCTTGATCAAGTGGTCACTCGCGGGTGGTGACCAATCCATCAGGTTTTCATCTTGAACCGCTGTCCGATTCCCTAGATTTGTGCTCTTGAGCGTTGAGTTTTGGCTTCGTTAATCGTTCATCTTCACTGGAAAAATCGTTGTTCCCGTCGTCGGAGTTTTTTTTTGTTTTAGTTTGCACGTGTTCAGGATGCAAGCGAGTTCAGATTTTCGCGTCGTCGGAGTGATATTTTGATTTTGTGAAATGAGTATGCTGATTAAAGTAGCTACAGCAGGATGGATGAGGATCAATTTGGTGAGCTCGTTTCATGTTAATATTTTAAATGAACAACATATTATGAAACGTATTTTATCATGACAAAGGTGGGAATGTTACTTAAATGAATTGATTAACCTTCATGCAGCCAACATATTTTTCACATACAAAAAACACACTAAAATGTGCAGGTGTCGTTTCTCGACGGATTTTGTTGAAATTTTCAGAACTTCGCGAAAAACTCTTCTAGTTTCTGGTCCAGGAAACTTGGGAATATGGTCCAAGTGATTCCGGAGTTATTCCGGATTGTCTTGGGGTACCAAAATTGGCAACATCATCCATTCAACGGATATCTCAAGACCCAGATGAGCTAGAAGGTTGGTGTATTAGGAAAAGTTGTTCAGCAGACCAAGAGCTATCCGGCAGTAACAAACCAAATTGGGAATTTTTGCACTAGGTGGCGCTAGTGACAAATTATCTTCAATCTTCTATATCTCAAGTTCCCGATGAGTTAGAAGGTTGGAGTCTTCGGCAAAGTTGTTCTGGTTGTATCTTGTAATAGCAAAATTAGTTGTGAATTTCTCCGCTAGGTCGCGATAGTAATAAATTTTCTTCAATCTTCTATATCTCAATATCCTGATGAGCTAGAAGATTGCTGTCTTTGACAAAGTTATTTACCCAACTAACATTCATTCATTTAACAAACACCATTATGGCAGTTTTATTCAGCATCATGTTCAATAACATTTTAATAATTTTCATGGCCAACCTTTGTTCAGGCGTTGTTCACACAAATTTGGAGAAACTTTAAAGCATGTCGTCGAATTCCAACTTTATTTTTCAGCTTTTAAAACGTTTTACAAGCATTTATTTCAGCTTTTATACGGCTGGTCCAAAAATAATTAAAAACAAATAAGAAACAAAAAAAAAATTCTATGCGCTTCAAATGTAGTGTACACAATTATCATGATATAACAACTATATTTAAAAATCACCTGGATACTGGATTCGAACTCGAGACCTTCCAATCGTTAGCGGTATGCCTTGCCATCTGCGCCATCCTAGAATTGATGAATAAATCGTCCAGTGCAAAATATAAACCTCTCATAGCTGAATATTGATCATGTTTGAGCTTCTATTCGACATCTTCTAATCAACACATGGTACGCTAATCAACAACTGAACAAGCATATTATTCAGCTGCTGTTTAGTGCTGATCCAAGCTGAGTTCAGTCTGCTATTTTTAGCGCACAGTGAGAAAATTTATGTCAATGATGGTCAAAAATAATGTTTATTTACACAAAGTGAAATCAGTTTGAAATGATTAAGGTGAATATGCATCGAAGCCAAACCTCCAATTTTCAAGAGCACAAATCTAGATAACCAGACAGCGCAACGGTTTGAGCTGAAAACCTAATCGATTGGTCACACGCTGGTGGGGACCAATCGATTAAGTTTACAACTTGAACGGATGTTTAGTTCTCTAGATTTATGTTCTTGAAAATTTGAGGTTTGGCTTCGATGCATCTTCACCTTAATCTAATTTCATAATAAGTTTTAGTTTGTTCAAAACTTCAATTTGAATGATTCATTAACTTAAAATGAAATTCATTTATTTTATAAATTATATTTGTATTAATTAGTTAAATTATTGATTTGTATTTTTCATAAACCTATTATGCATTAAAAAAAATAGTCCTCTGTATGAATATATTTAAATCATTTGAAGTGTTCTGAGGACAATGCGCCTGAATTGAAAAATGTTCAAATATCTTGACGCGTGGTTTTTTTTTAAGAAATGGCCAAGTAAATCATTTTTCTTAGATCGCACTATTTAGTTGTGAAGAAATGTCATTTCAAATGTAGCTCGCTATAGAAATTTATTTAATCAATTCTGTCCAAGAAATTTCCACTTTTCTTGTACGGAACAACATCCCGAGCAGGCGAAAAAAGCTTAGCAATAGCAAATTATAATATGGATAGCTAAAAGTGATATTAACCTGATAGATATAATATATAAAAGATCTGGAAACGATATCTAAAATTAACAAGTCAATATCACTCTTTGTTTGTCAGTACTTCGCTCCTATTAGAAATACTTAGCTCAAATGTTTGTTTTTGTTTTTCAAAATAATTCTACATTTCTGGAGGCTGACCATGTTTATTTTCTGAACAGCTATTTAGAAAGTTTTGAGAAAGCATAAGTTATAAACTTTGAAATGCGTTCGGAACTCAACACGAATTTCGGATATTTTGTCCATTTCATGAAATTCAGCTATAGTGTGATCGCTTTTACAAGGCTTATTTATTTCTGAACAATGAGTTTGTTAATCGTCATTTTGGCCTCTATTGGATCAACTGTTCTTATAATATACTGAAGCTGAATTAGGATTTTATAAGATACTTATTCAGCTCTTATTCATGCTTATGTTAAACATGTGGAAATAGCTGAAGTGCGACGCAAGTCAAACGTTAGTTCGTCTTCTGAATATCCTTTTATATATATAAATTTGTTTAGTGGAATATTGGCTTTTTAATTGGGGTAAACATGTGTTGTTCAGCTCATTAGTAAAACAATCTTGACTAGTCGAATGAGAATCTTTGGAAACGTTTAATAAGTGGCGATTCAGCTTTTGTTCATTCTAATGCATAACGTTGAACATTGACCTAAGTTTGTGTTGAAAAAGCACCTTCTCAGCTCTTTATAGAGCAACATTTTTATTCAGCTGTCATTACCATTATTGAACAATAATTGAACATGCATGCTTGTTTGTGGCTCTGAATTGTTAGTTGGGTAGTAGACCAAGGGCTATCTGGCAGTAGCAAACCTAATTGAAAAGGAGATTGCGCAAATCTGGGCCCGGAATGTACATAGATGACTCAAATATCATTTGAAAGATCTAAATGGGACAAGAAAAAGTTGGAATAGAGCCAAAAATATCCGTCGTGAGAAAAAAAAGTTATTTCTCATGGTTTTAGATGGATTTTCGATGTATTTGTTTATTTTTCACTATATGTTTAATTAACTAACAATGGAAAAAATATAAAAAAGTATGGCCACCAAATTTCATAATTTTCACATAATTTTCCCGGTTTTAATCAATTCTTTTCAACGATTTTAATTGACTTTTTCTATATAAAAAAACGTTTTTTTTTTTGAAAAGCACAGCGACATTTTTTTTAATCGGTTCAAAGTTCTTTAGTTGCTTTCCAGAGCAATTTGATTGTTTATCAATAGTTTCATTGTTGGAACAATAAGTTGACTATTAGATTATTCTAATTTATATAGAATCTTATTCTGAAAACTAAAAGATAGTATAATATTGATCTGAATCGATTTGTCTCGCGTTCGTCGAAAATCAATGGAGCTTCGAAGGTATCTATCATGGGAAAGAAATGGTTAATTGTGCATATAAAGCATATTCTACTCTTGACACGACAGGGGTTTAATTTGAAGCACATTTACCAACAATGTGCCCTTTAAGCCAAACTACGAATTTTCAAGTTCAAGTTTTTTAAGATTTAGAGAACCTGACAACCGTTCGCGTTGAAAATTTGATGCATTGGTTGCATACTGGTCAGTGAATCAAATTGTCATCAACACAGACGAAAAACAAACAACAAAGCAAGCTCGCTCACAACCGTTTGTCCCAACTGTTGCGGATAAGGATACAATCAAAAGCAAAATTGTCATGACAATCACATAGCGCAACATTGTTGCAACCTTTCCAACTCGCGATTAATCAGTTATTTTAAACACAAAACCAAATTTGTTTTATGGATGCTGTTCGAATAAGGATACAATCAAAAGCAAAATTGTCATGACAATCACATAGCGCAACATTGTTGCAACCTTTCCAACTCGCGATTAATCGGTTATTTTAAACACAAAACCAAATTTGTTTTATGGATGCTGTTCGATAATGTGTCAATGTTTACCAACACGGAGAAAGTTCTCGAAAATTGCAATGCGAAGCCCAGAAAATCGCTGCACACGTGGTGATCGATCATTGTCATATTCTGTTCAAGTGATGATAAACTGATGTTGCGGAACGGAATTGTTGCAACAAGAATAGGAGATGACAATGTCTTTGTTGCTGCGTATTGGGTGACAATTGATTCACTGATTCTGGTGATGACAAATCAATTAACCCTCTAATACCCAACCCCGCCTTTAGACGGGGTACACTTTGGAATTTTGTGTATTTTTTCGTAGCTCGGAAATCAAAATGATTTTATTTTTGGCTAAAACTTTGACTCATTACACGCATATAAGAAAAGTTTTGTATGACTTTTGAAACTTTTTTGTATTTTTGAAAATTGTTTGAAAAATTGTATTCTTATGTAACCTACAAATACCCGGGGTTCATTTAACGTGTAATATAAAAAATCGTACCTTTTATATTTTTCTACGATCAACCTATCACAAAAGAAGAGCGTGGTGGTATTCAAATAATTTAAAACCTGTTTTTCCGATAAAAACACGGAAAATAAAAATATTTCCAGAAAAATATAAAAAATTTAATATTTTTAAAACTAGCGTAAAAATTTGAATTTTTATTATTGCCAAAAATCAGTAACTAGAAGAGGCTTCAAGAAAAAATGAAAATGGGTAGGGATGTTCAAAAATAAAAATTATAAAAATCAAAAACCGAAATCCATAGATTTGCGAATAAAAATAAATCATTGCCCAAAACGTGTTTAGAACGATTTTAGATAACTAAAAATTATATTTAGATCGAAAATAAAAATTTGGGTATTAGAGGGTTAAAATTTAGCTCTGTTTGGTTCTCTAGACTCGTGTGCTTGAAATGTCGAGGTTTGATTTGATTTATAATCATCTTAAGTGCATCTTAACTCTCTAATACCCAAGTTCAAGGTATAGATGAAACAAGGCCACACATGTAGAAGCATTTAGGGGTAGTCGAAGCGGTTTGGCCAATGGGGTAAAATGAGCACCCTTTGAAAACCGCATAATTTTTTAAAATTTCATCTGAAATAACATGCAACCCTAAATCTGATGCGCAAATGAAGCAATAGGCATAGGAAACTCGAAGAAAAAGAAATAATTGATGTTTGTAAAAACTGTCATATTGCCCCGACTGGCTCTTTTAAATTTCATCACTTCAGAATGATGATGTTTGACTATTAGAAGGTTCTTAATAAATTATATCTTCTTGCACGGAGTGTTTATAAATACTGATAACTTTCAAATGCAGTAACAAAAAAAAATATTTTTAGATTATATGAGATTATTTTGCAATCAAAAATGGGGTGCTCATATCACTCTATCAGTAAAAAATCGACTCAAAAAATGACAAATTTTGAAAAATCAATCATTAATCCATGAACTTCATAAGACAAAGAAAATAATGCGGATCTAGGGTATTCATCTAAAAATTGTTGGAAATCATGCAAACAGCCGAAAAATTCATAATATAGCACTTCTATCGACTTTTCCTTAAGGTGGCCAAATTGCCCCACTTTCTCCTACTTAGGGCTCACTAACAATTTTAATAACACCGAAAATTATCATTTTTGACATTCACCCACCCTCTTGTAATGCTTTTTGTATGGATATTCCACACATTTTATAAGAGCTGTATCAGCTTGATCAATTTTAAAATCGTAAAAAGCTTTTATAAATAAAGGCTTGTTTTCAAGATTAGTTGTGGTATTCAGCAGTTACAGAAGAGTGCTAAACCAATCTGCAATATGTAATTAAACTTTGATTCAAAACGTTGTGTGGCATAGTATAAATTAAATCATTAATGCTTGAAAGATATTTGTTCAAAATTTCGGATACCTCTTGGCAATATCATTAAACACAACTACTTTCTGTAACTTATTTTGGAGGTTGGTTTGTAGATTACAGCTTGAAGATGTTCATTCAAAACTATTTTCCCGGTGGTTTCAAATTTCCGTCTTTTTCCCGCTTTTCCCGGTTCGGTGGCTACCCTGCGATCATTTCAAATGCGTTCTTCTCAATTTTATAGGTGGTTCTTCTGAGTTTTACCACCCTTAGCATATTTGTTTAATCGAGAATAACCAAATATCTCTTTCTTTTTATTACCCTGTCACTGAAGGCAATTCTTGCTCTTTTTTGAGCTGCATCGCTTTAAGGGGATACGAGGCATATGGAGAAAGGGCTTCCGGGAAAAAGGATCATTCGGGAATCTGGGATTCGGGGAAATGTCATTAGAGGAAAAGTAGCACCATTCGGAGAGTCCAAATGAACATATATGGAGGGTGTTAGTTAGAAGTTGATATAAAAATCGGCCACCTTATTCCGTATGTTTTTCCTAGAATGCCGTTTCTCCGATTAGCCCGTTTATTCTTAAAGTTAAATAGTTCAAAAAGGGGCAAGAATAATCTTCAGTGACTGGGTGGTAATCTAGAAAAATGATAACAATATTGCCAAAAATGAGGACAGTGAAATTTAAAAGACGCGCTATTCCAATAGAGAAGGGTTCAAAACGATGACAGGTACGTTCACCATCTTAAATTATATAAAGTCATGATAATTATAAGTGCCACACATTTTCCGGGAGATGGTTACTTTGGTAAAACGTGGTACCGTAATCCGGGGTAACATTGATCAGCGGGGTAAAATTGATCGCAATGACCCTCTTCGTAAAAAGCTCGAATCAACATTTGTTGATGGAATATTTTCAATGCATGAATGGCGATTCTCTTTCTTCAAATCATGAGCTAATAAACAATAAGGTTTTTGCGAAAATAAAGTTGTGTTCATGCGTAAATTTTTCATCTTTTCTAAACAATGATTTTCATGATTATGGATGACACCATAAAAGAATCATGTCTCACATGAGTTCTGTAAACGATATGAGCAAGAGAAATGCGGTTGTTACTAAAAATGACATCGCCGAAAACGACTCCGTTGTCAAAATTTTCATAAATATGTTCAATAAAACATAATTCACAAATTATTATAAAGCGTGAAGAATTTCCTTAAGAAATTGCATACATTTAGGCGTATTCCACAATTCAAGGTGTTTTTAATTTTAAAATAACTTAAAAAGTAAATGACTTATAAGAGTTTGACCTTCATATTCGGCTTCAGGGACCATGATTTTAGTAAGTAATGATATTTTCAATATTACCGAACGATGTTTTCATGGTGTGATCAATGTTACCCCATATCAGCTAAATCAAAAACTCACTTAAAACATTTTTTTAAACATGCTTTAAACTTTTAGAAAACAAAATAAAGTACATAAACACGAACAATGGGTGGCAGTACTTGTTTTAAAAATATAAAATTTGCAACACATGCATTTTCAAATCAAATGTTTAAGAAATATTCAAAATAAATGATCAATGTTACCCCGGATTACGGTAAAACCATGTATTTCATATCAAATAGATTGAAAACCTCTGCGCCAAGCTCAAACACTGCCCAGATCAACTGCTAGAAAGCGCAGATATGTACCCAGAAAAAAAGTGGACTAGCAATTAAATGAACAATCTTGTACTTACTCTCCGCACTCATCCACACAAACTGGCATCCCCACTGCCCCTTCCCCCTCTATTTCAAAGGTCGCTGACTGCCACTTCAACAGTTGGCGAACAAGTGCTTTAGATCCTTGGCCTGGCATTCCTATTCCTGGTATACTCTCGTTTGCATTTCACCGGTTGGATATGGATGGGTTGTGAGAACTGCAAGCCACCGAAACTATTTGAACAAGCTCACCAGGGCCACCCTCTCTGTCATTCAGTTCCTATCATGGACCCAGGTGGAGGACGATTAACAGACCGTACTTTGGTAGTCATCGTCATCATCAGCAATGGTAAGAGAATTTTATGCTGCTTTTTTGTCATTTTCCTAACATAATAACCAAGACGGGAAAAGATTTGCTTCTTTAGTAGTTTTATATTAGCACTTTAATTGAATTGCGTTGAATATTTTTCTGCATTTGAACCCAGCGGATTGGAGCTTTGCGGTAGCACACTTATCCGCTTAGCTAGGAGAAAACATTCCCGCCGCAATGCTACTTCTTCTTCTTGGATTACGTTCCCACTGGGACAGATCCTGCTTCTCAGCTTAGTGTTCAATGAGCATTTCCACAGTTATCAATTGATAGCTTTCTTTGCCAAATTTCCGATTTCCGCATTTATATATCGTGTGGCAGGCGCTCTATGCTCAGGGAAGTCTAGGAAATTTCCATTACGGCCATTCTGGACCGACCGGGAATCGAACCCAGGCACCTTCCGCATGGCTTTGCTTTGTACCCACGGATGTTACCACTATAGGCTAAGGAAACCCCGTCTCTATGCTCTCACATTTGAATATTTCAACGTGAAGTGATCCATTACGATGTGGGTGCTCTCGGTGACCGGGATCAGGCTCCCTTGCTGTGTGACATACGACATCAAAAGATTAAAGTTGGCTGAGGCAAACAGAATTTGATGGAGCGAGAACAAAAAGAAATGTGACCTGTGTGAGAACTACGGAATTGTCCGGACTCGAAACTGGATTAGTGAAGGGAATGAATACCTGAGAAGGAAATACATACCAGTGAGGAATGTATGAATGGGTTTCCTAGGTTGGTAACTGGAGGGATAAATTTCATTGGACGTCCAACTTCTAATGGTGGCCATTGTAGTATTATAGCTTGTAAAGGAGCGGACTAATTGTGGTTAGCAGTGCTTCATTAACATAATTTAGGGAACGAGTGGCAACTTTCCATTGAATCAATATTGTTCAAGGTTACGACCACTCATGATGGTGAACTGATTTGAAAAAGTAGTTCAGGAGTAATGGATTTCCGCTATTTATGGGTTTCTGGAACAGCTAAGTTATTATGAATTCTACTTGATTTCAGGTAATAGACCAAGAGAGCCAATAATCACATGCAGGGTTGCTGTAATTGGTGTTTCACACGACAGGTGGCAATATCAACGCCGATGATGTATGTATTTATAACAGTTTTGCGTATTTGTACAAAATTCAAGCTCCTCCCAAAACATCCTTCAGAATATACAGATTCCTCAGTTTTCGTACTTCATTTAGTCTGTTAAGAAAATGTTTAGATTTTACACCAGAAAATTGGTACATTAATGAAAACATAGTAATTCTATAGATTATTATGGCAAGCAGTTAGAGGACTGAACACAACAGGTTTGCCTTTTCCAAAGTAATTTCTATATAAACTTCGAATGGCGTGTGCACAACCAAATTTCTTTCAAATCACTTCAAATTTGTGGAGAAAGAATTTCCACATAGGAGAGCAAAAACTTCAAAATTGGCTTCAGTATAGTGGCCATGTACCTTATGATTCACGGCCATGAGAGCGATCGCTTATCCGCGAATTCATGGCCAGGTGCTTCCAGACTGATTATAGAGCTTAGGTTGAAATCCAGTTTTATCTTGACCATAAAAAAAACTTCCATCAGAGATTCCCAATAGAATGAAGACAAACAGTTGAAATTCTTTAATGTTAGGAACGTCTACGGCAAAAAGATCATGTAAAAAAATCAGTTCAACACCGCAAAGAAAAAAATTCCCCACTACACATTTGACCCGTAATACAAATTGCCTCTATTTGCTTTGAATAAAATACACGCTATGAAACAAATCTCCGTGACACCCAAACCTTTTGTAGATTTCTACAAACTACACCACAATTCTCGTTGTCACCAGTCCCATCATAATGACAAATGTCCTTTTTATTTCTTTTGCCTTTGTCTACTTGAAAAAAAAACACTCGTCATCGACAATCTGGGCACGGCAATATTCCTCTATCATACTGAAATCCGTCCTCCCAAGGCAATGTACCATCCACCTTAGGGTCCGTCCATAAACTTCGTGATCATCTATGGGAAGACAAAAAAGGAGTTGAAAACTAAAAAAAATATGACCACGTGGTTTGCGGACAGCCCTTTACTGTTCATCATTGTCGTGGTTGTCGTCGTCGGCAAAAAGGATCGGGTGGACGACCTTCGACCGCTTGTGTTTAGCTTTTAACACTCGGGTAAATTTTCACATTTCTGTTTATTTTCCCTGCGTTTTTTTTTATTTCTTACTTCTAGAATTTCCTATGAAGATTGCTGGAATTGGTCTTACGTTAACAAGTTTTTTAAATGATGAAGCTTTATGAAGCGATAGGTTATATTTTCCAGGCATCAACGAACAAAGAGTCGATTGGCCAGAAGATTAATAGCTAAGCCATGCCACGTTACAACCTTCCGAAAAAGGTGAACACCAATGAAAAACTCCAGCAAACGTAAATATTTAATTTCATCGTATTATTCACGGTGCGAAAGCAAAACTCCAAAGCAAGGAAAAGGATCACCAGCACGGCGTTAATTTAGTCTTTTGCGTGCCGTCGTGTCACCGTCTTTAGCAACTCAGTGTAGGAGAAAATGACGCAAAACGCACCGATGGCGAAAAAAATCTTTGCTAGAAATCATAGGGAAACGATATTGTGGTATGCTGCTGCAACCATACTCATATAAATTTCGTTGATTTCCCAACGAAATCTATCAACAACTAATAATGTCGGCTATCTCAATCTTGCTGTTTGTTCAAAACGAATTATTTTATTGTATCCAACGTTCGGCCATTGGTTGTGAGCTTTCCCAAGAAAAAAAATATATGGCAATGGTATACACACTAAGCTCTTACGGTGAATTTCACCGTAATCTCAACAGCTGAACAGTTCGGTGAAATAAAACACCGTAACTTCGTCGGAATTTAACGGATTCCGGTGATTTTTTACCGAATACTGTAAAAATTTAGCTCGTTTCATTAATACTATTATTAAATGTCCAAACAAACTATGGATGGTTGGAAACAATCATTACACCCTAACATTCCCTCGCCATCCCAACCGACTGTAAGGACTTGGCCAGCCCCGGTATTGATCAATAATATGAAGGCTTATAAAATGTGCACTTCCAGATTAAGCGGATAGTCTCATCCCTTATTCCTTTGGGTCGAAGTGCAATTCGTACCAGTTCTGATCAATTATGGAGTAGCAACCATTGACATGTACAGTCAATCTATGATATGCTAGAAAAAAAATGAAAAATGGTCCACAGTCACGGACTAAAACATCGATTGAAACATGAATAGAAATATTAGGCTAATAGCTAACAATCATTGAATTATCTTCAAGATCATGCCACATTGTAAAGTTTCCTGGTGATCCTTTTCCCCAAACGAAGAAATGTTTTGTAGTTCACGGTGTGTTTCGTAGAACAAGTTTATTACAAAAAAATAGGTAAGTCTGAAACTTCTCCACAATAAAGTCTAGGTTTCTCGCGTTCATTTGCTGCTAAAACCAAAATAATCGGTCGGGGGGTCCAGAGTATTTTTTTTTTTTTGTTTGATTTCGAGAGACTTGCACATATGTTTGAATTTGCCTATTTATGTGTTTATGTACATTAGGGCGGTTCAAAATTAGAAAATGTTTGAGAATTCAATCTCACATATGTTCCTTACTATCCTTACTATAAAAATAGTGTTCTGTGAAATTCGCAGCTTTCTAGGTGGTGATTTAAGGTGGCCCAAAGACAATGTAGGTTTATATGGAAATTACTATGAAGAAATTTTTAAGGTATGTTCCAAACACGCTTGTACTGTAATGTAAGTACAAACTTATTATCCCATTGTAAAAGCTCATTCTTGAAACCATAATAAAGAAATTTGCTGAAGAGAGAAATTCAATTCGACAGATAGCAGAAGAGATATTCATGAGTTTGTTTGCTATTATTTAGCTTAACCCCTCTAACGGCAGCTTCATTTTTTCAGCACAAAAATATATTTGTATCGCGATATCTTTTTTGTTTCTCTATATTTTTCCACCATTTTTTCACAACTTCTCAAAAAACTCTTCTACTTTTGGAATCTATGATGGTATTGACTATTGGTCAACTGATTTTAAAAATATGTCGGTGTTCCTTGGGGGACCGACACTTCCCAAATAAAATTTCAATATGATGTTTTAAGAAGTTTTCAAGATCTCGTTACGGCTAGAGTGGTACCAAAAACATAAAAGCTCATTGCTCAAAAACAGTTACACCGATTTGTTTAATTTCTTCACAATAGACTTTCATCGAAGTTTAGTTTTGAAAAGCGAATAATCGAATATGAGAAAAAATCTGTAGCCAGAGATAACTACGAGAGTTATGGCTATGCGTCGGTCCCCCAAGGAATTTTGGAATATCTCCGAATATAGATGACCAATGCTCAAAACCGATATAGATTCTGAAAATAAGAGAGTTTTTTGAGAAGTTGTGGATTTTTTTTTTCAAAAATATTGAGAAACAAAAAAAGTTATCGCGATTTGAATATTTTGAAAAAATGAAGCTGCCGGTAGAGGGGTTAGTATGGGGTTATAGTACTGGAAACAAGACAAAAATCCCAAACCCATTTTAGCCTCATGATGTTAGTTTCTGATCTTTTCATAAGCACTGTGCCATAAAGAAAGTAACATAAAAATATAAGATTTGAAACTTCTCAAATACCATCCAAATTAGCGTATTTTTCAGCACCATGGGGCAAGTATATTACATGCCTTATAACAAGGTTTATCACATGCGAAGCCCTCTACTAGTTAATTCGAATAACTGAAATTGTGTTGTTTGAAAGGCGGATAAGTCACTTTTGTAACGAGTAAAAAGAGAAATCTCGCATAATTTATGATCTCGTCCTAAAAGCCATAGCTTGTTATTACTGAGTAAACGAATAGATTTAAACTTTATTTCACAATGCTACGACGAAGAGAAGATCCTCCTCTGTCTCCCAGCGGTGACAGTTTTTATTTTGGTCCGTTTATCTGCTTAATAACAACGAGCTACACACTCGGTTATCAATGGTTTTAAGGGTGAATATATATAGAAGCCAAACCTCGAATTTTCAAAAGCACAAGTCTAGAGAAGCAGACAACCGGTAACTCACTGGTCACTCGCTGGTGGCGACTAATCAATAAAATGTTCAACGCAAAAGGTTGTCAGGTTCTCAAGATACAAATCTACAAACAAGCTCTTGAAAATTCGAGGTTTGATATCGATACATCTTCACCTATTAAAAATTTTCCTAATAACTTCTTACATCATTATGACCAATTTAAGTACGATTTTCAAGATTTTTCGTGGACAATAACTAAAATGACGTTTGAGACAGTTTTGCAATTATGCGTATATCATATGTCATATATGCTTATTACAGCTCTTTTGAGAAAAAACAACTTTACCTTCCAAACCAAGGTGTTCAAATGGTTTGATCTTGCAGTTTGTCCCGTATCTATGTTCAACGCAATGTGTGTCGGTAAAAAAACACATATCCATTAATACTTCACACAAAATAAAAAAAATGTTCTGGACCCCCGACCGATTATTTTGATTTTGGTCGCAAATGAGAGAGCAAAGTCTAATTGTTTTTAGTTCGAAATTTCAGAATTACCTATTTTTTTGTAATAAAGTTACTCCACAAAGACACCGTGAGTTCAACTGTTACAGGCATTTTATTGCTGACGCTGTGTTACTCTTCTTATTCAGAGAAGCATAATTTTATTTTCCATTTAACTCAATAAGTTGTATACGAAATCAGAAAGAAGTATATTGAATGCTTGTAAATTTCTACATCTTAAAAAGGATTTTGACAAACGAGGAATGATACTAATGTTCAATGTGAATCATCTTCCCCATGGTATTGTTAGGACTAGGGACCATTTCTGGGCTTCATAGTACAGCTTCTTTTTGGGAAATAGAGTGGGTATGCGACCTACATTTCCCACTTTGTAATGGAAACATTATCAGCCAAGCGAGCAATTAAGTATGGCTTATATTTTTGTTCATACCGGTGCGATGGGCCTGATTTGTATGCTTTATTTTAGGTGGACATTTCACGCTAAAATTATGATTATTTTTCTCACTTTAGCTTCTTTAAAATATTTCTTTACTGTTCGGAGAAGTTGAGAAAAGAAGTTTAAAAAATGAAACAAAACAAAGTAGAATTGAATACGATAGAATAGAATAATATATAATAGAACAGAATAGTATAGAGTAAGGTGGGGCAAAAGTTCGACCTTAGTGGTATAATCAAAGTTTCCAGGAAAATAATAGCAGTTGAAACAAAACAAATACCACACAGTGAACCTTCAATATATTGGCTATAATTTTGCTGAACAAACTTGTGTCAAAATATTTACACATTTTTAGTTATAACAGTTTAAAAATTGGTTGTCTTAAGCGAACTTTTGCCCCACCGGTGGGACAAGAGTTCGAATCTAGTGTGGGGCAAAAGTTCGCTGACTAAAACACAAAATATCGATACATTTATGACAGGCATACTTTAAACTAGCCGTAAACTTATGTCTGCTGAAAAATACACACTAAATTTTCATAAAAAAAATTGCCCAAAACAGGGTTAACAGCAGTTTTTCGCAAAACTAAGTGGAAATGTACAATATTGGTGACATTTTTCGTACGATTAGGCAAATTTAGCTAAATTTGAAGATAATTTATGGGTGTAAAGTAATTTGCTATTTTTTCCGTGAATTTATTCATAGGTCGAACTCTTGCCCCGCTGATTCGAACTTTTGCCCCACTATGGGCCAAAAATTGTTCCCAAGCATTAATGCAAAAACTAATACACCTCAAAACATCCTTATGATAGGCCTAGAAACGCCCTTACAAAAAATATTGAAAGAGTTTTTATTTTCATTTGGTTCCATGCTACGAAAGTTTGACCAAAAATTACAATATTCACGTCGAAAAACAACAAATAGCCATAACTTTTCCAAATCTCAATCGATTTTTATGATATTTGGAGTGAAAGTCTCTTACTTGAATTGCATTCGAACCACCATGACTATTATAAGTTTTGTTTTGAATTGAGCTAGAAATCTTAAAAAGAAACTCTTGCCCCACTCAAACTTTTGCCCCACTTTACTCTATAATATATTTGAATACAACAGAATAGAATAGTGTGTAATAGAATAATAGAACCGAGAAGAAATAAATATTGTCTAATATAACCATATAAAATCGAAAAGAATCAAATGACATCGAGAAGAATCGAGTCAAATCGGAGTGAAATGAACTAATGGAATAGAATCATGTAAAATCGAAAAATCGATCCAATGCAATACTATATAATACAATCGAATACAATCGAGAAGAATAACAGATAAGCAAGAAGAGCAGAGTATCCAAATTTTGCTCGCGCAAAGTTAACTAAATGAGCATGAGCATAGACGACCGTACAATTGCAACTCCGTGATTGACCAGAACAATCGAAGTTGCACAGGGAATTAATGAATGGGGCTTGGGATTAGCTAACCATTCTTCAATGTCCACAAATCGAGAGCTCAAATATTAAAAGTCAATATCAACGCCGGCCACGCCGGGGAAATGAAGGAATATTAGTTAAACAATCGTTGTTACTAAATACCGAGTATATCTCTGCATCTCCACAGTTGTCATGGAAAGGATATTGGGTTAGTGGGATAAGGTAAAGATCTGGGAGTCACCAATGGTTGGTGATGCGATCCATGATATAATCACGCCTAATCGGAATCGCGAAATAATTCACTTATCGCATTATACGCCGAACAAATGTTCATCACTCGCCCACGCAAGAGCAAGCGACGCGATCAATAGATCAAACACTAGTAACGGAACGCGGTTTTTTTTCCACTTTCACTCGACCGACGCGCGACATGTTTGGCAGGATGAGGCAGGATTATCGCCCGCCCCGCAGGAGCAAGCGTCAAGGTCGAAGGATCCAACACAACATATTTTTTTCGATATTTTTCCTTGGTTAAATTTTTTTTTTCTTTTTTATATTTATTCTCTATTGGAGTAATCTTTAAAGAAATGTATTCAGAAAAAAAATCTTTGGAGGAATCCTTAAACAAAGAACGAAGAAACTATAGAAAAAAATCATATTTCAGAAATCTTTAAATAAATAATGTTGAGCAGTCCATGAACATTTCTAGCAGGCAATTATGGAACTTCAAGAATTTTGTTATGAGCAACTCGTGGTTAAACTCCTAAGGCAAATCTTTTTTTGTAATTTCTTGAAAGAATTTTAGAATGAATGCCCCAGGAATTCCTAAAAAATGTTTTTAGAAGTCATAAATAAATCACTAGAAAACTCCATTAAAAACAAAAACATTCTTTGAGGAATTTTCCATGCAAATTTTTCTGAACGAATTCATGGTACCGTAATCCGGGGTATCATTGATCAGCGGGGTAACATTGATCGGAATGACCCATCTCATAAAAAGTTCGCATTATCACTTATTGGTGGAACATTTCCAAATCATGAATGGTGCTTCTCTTTCTTATATTCATCAGCTGATAAAAGTGAAGATTTTTGCGAAAATTGCGTTTACCTTATGCGCAAATTTGGAAACTTTTCGAAATAATGATTTCAATGGTTAAGTATGACACTACCAAACATTCATGTCTCACATAAGTTATGTAAATGAGATGAGCTAGGAAAATGCGGTTCTTACTAAAAACGGCAATGTCGAAAACGATTCCGTTGTCAAAACTTTCATAAGTATGTTCAATTAGGCAACATTACCGAATTACTGTTAAGAATGTAACTTTCCCTTAGGAAATTGCCTACCTTTAGGCGTATTCCGTGGTTCGATATGTTTTTAATTTTAAAATAACTCAAAAAGTAAATGACTTGTAAGCTTTTGGCCTTCATATTCGGATTCAGGAGCCATGATTTTAGTAGGTAACGACATTTTCATTATTACCGAACGCTGTTTACATAGTTGATCAATGTTACCCCATATCAGCTAAATAAAAAAATCACCTAAAACATTTTTTTTAACATGCTTAAACCTTTCAAAAAACAAAATAAAGTATATAGTCACGAGCTATGGGTGGCAGTACTTGTTTTAAAAATATAGAATTTGCAACTATTGCATTTTCAAACCAAATATTTAAGAAATATTCAAAAAAGTGATCAATGTTACCCCGGATTACGGTACAATAATCGGCAGTATTCTAGGAGAATTTTCTGCGGGATCTAGGAAACTTGCTCAGTTTTTGGACCAATCCCTGAATATGTTTTTGTAATAAAAAAAAATCAAAAGAAAAATTTCTAGACTTATTGTCTTCAAAAATTTCTTGAGCAATCCCTGATGGAATCAATGAAGGATTTCATTTCACATAGAATCCTTGAAGACACTTAAGTTGGACAAAGAATGGTTTTTGCATAAATATCTGGAGAAAGTTTTGCAGAAAATTATAGTGTAATCGCTGAAGAAATGCCAAGAAAATTGTTTTTCAGGTTTTTGGACGAATACCTGTACGATTTTTTGGGAATAATTTGTAGAGTATTTCAAGAATTATAACTGGATTGCAGTGTTGCTTAGACTCATTTCCCCGAAAATAACATTTTCCGAACTACGAAGCCACGAACTACTACAACCATGCTCTATCCTCCTAAGATAGAAAAGCAGATGGTTAAGCTTGAGTACTACACACAAAATCGATCAGAGAGCCACAATTCAAGTTTCGGTGAAATGAAATGAGTGAGTGAGTGAGTGCGAATCATTTCACCGAAACTTGAATTGCGGCCCACCAAGATCGAAAATGTCGGATCCCATGTGCAACACTCAAGCCCAACCACCTCCCCGTCAATCTCAGGAATACAACGCACAGTTATAACAGTTCATGGCTTCACATTCAGAATTTCGGGGAAATGAGTCTGGTCAACACTGCTGGATTGTTCTCTAAAAGGGCCGCTGCATGAATTCATGAAAATTTGCTGAAAATATATGATTCTCCAGAAAAATATAAGGTATCATATGCGAAATGGTTTGAAGAGTTCATAGTTGGATCCACTTCACATCCTGGAGAAAATTTTTGTACAAAGGCACTGCAGAGTTCAGAATCCGAAATTTCTGTTAAACAGTTCATAGAGATATTCTGGAGACATTCCTGATGGAATATTTGAACCATTTCTTGGTAGAATTGAATGCGAACTTACTGATAAAATTCATCAAGGAATTCTTAAGACAGGAATTCGTTAAGTCAATAGTGATAAAGATTTCTTAGAAACTCTTAGAGGAATACCTGAAATCGCTTAAAAAAATCTGGTAGAATCCCTGGTATCATTTCTGAAGAAAATCTTAGAAGTTTTCAAACATGAATTTGATTGGAATTTCTGGAACATGCATGTCGGAATTATTTAGAGAATATGTTTTAAGATGTATACATGAATACCAGGAGAGTTTAAGATGAGTCCATGGAGAAATTATCAGCGGAAGCTCTGGAGGCATCCTCAGAATGATTCTAGTTGAAATCCGTGGAAAAATTTCAGGAGAAACATCAAATTCATGGAAAAACCATTTAAAGGATATCTGTAAGAGTTCCCAAAGCAATAACTTAATATTTTCTTCAATATTTTTAAGAAAAAAATTTATCAAAATGCGTTAAATGGATCGGCGATGGTAGCGTGGTCCGGCGACACACAAGTCTAATCTGAGTTCGATCTAGTCTTTTTGAATGCAAAGTCTAAATCAATAATCATTACAGTTTTTATACAAAATTGAAGTGAGTAGCAGGCTTGGTTCCAGTGGAAGCTTAAATGTAACAAAAAAGAAGAAGAATGACACATACAAATATACAGCAATGACAAAATGATGGTTTTAACATTAGTTCATAGCTCACTCGATAACGATTTATAACTGTATTCAGTGATAGTAAACGCTTACATTGCTTTGATTTGATATTTTAATGATGGAAAATGTTTATTGGAGTTAATAAACCATGTTTTAATAAAAATTGGAAACAATAAATAGACGCCATAAAAAGTTACGTTATAAAGAGGTTACGTTATATCGAGGTTACGTTATATCGAGGTATGAATGTAAGATAAAATAGTAAAGAATCGTATTAAACAGAATCGAGTTGAATCAAACCGAATTGAGTAGAATATGGATGAATCAAATAGAATCGAATAAAATCAAATCTACTCGGATATAATCGAATAAAATAAAATAAAAAAATACAAGATCTGGAAAGAATAAAATATAATCGAATGTTATAAAATAAGATATAACAGAAAAGAAAATAGAATGTGAGAAAACCTTCAGGGTTATGTTTGGAGCGATTTCAAAAACTTAAACGATTTTTCTGAGAAATGACATGTGATTTTCAAAAATAAAGATTTTTTGCTCTTAAAAAAAACTATCGAAGAATCTTTTCAAAAATCAATTGTGGTGTTCAATTGTGCTTTTCTAGGCGAAAGTTATTTTTTGCATGAATCGAATAGCATCGAATAGAAACGCTTAAAATTGAAAAGAATAAATAATAATCGAACTGAATTGTAAAGAATCGAATAGAAGAAATGAATTAAAATAAAGAAATATATTCAAATAAAATCGAAAAGAATCCAAAAGAATTGAGATGAATCGAATACTATCAAATTTGATAGAATACAGTCGAGTAGTATGGACAAAAATCGAATATAATGGAATATAATATAATCTAAAATAGGGAATAGAATAGAATACAATTAAGTAGAATATAATAGAATCCAATGCAATTGAATCGAATGGAATAAATTCGAAAAAGTGAAATAGAATTGAGTAGAACGAAAAGAATCGAAAAAAGAAAAGAGTAGAATAGAATTGAATAGAATAAAATCTAATAGAGTCGGATGGAAGCGAAAAAAATATCAAAGAATCATCTAGAATCTAATAAAATTGAATAGTGCACAATTGACTGGAATAGAATAGAATCGAATAGAAGCGAATAAATCGAATAGATACTAATCGAATAAAATCGAAAAGCATCAAGTAGAATTGAAAAACACCCAATAGAATCTAATAATACAAACTTATAAAATGGAAAAGGATTAAAAAATCAAATTTAGAAAAAAAACACTATCTAATCAAATTAATCAGAATCGAATATAATATAATAGGATGGAGCTAAATCGAATATAATAAAAAATACAATGGAATCAAATAGAATTCAATACAATTAAATATAATCGGAAAGAATCAAATGAAATCGAACAAAATCAAAAACGAATAAAATCGAAAGGAAAAAAAAATAAAGGAAAATAGAACTGAATAAAACCGAATGGAATTGAGTAGAATCGAATACATTCGAGAATAATAAATTTAATGCAAATGAACAAAATCAGTAAGAATTGAGAAGAATCAAATAGGGTCTAATAGAATCGAATATTATCGAATTTGAACTATTAGAATCCATTATATTCAAATAAATTCGAACGATTTGGAATAGAATGCAATAAAAAATAAAGGTATAAAACAAATCGAATAGAATTGAATAAAATCGAATATGTAAAGTCGAATAGGAACGACCAGAATAAAACAACTGAATATAATATAATAGACTCGAATAAAGAATTGAAAGAATAAAATCTTAAGGAATCAAGTATTATCTAATAGAATAGAATACAACCGAAAAAATCAAATAGAATCGAATCAAATCGGAAACAGATAATATAAAATAAAACTAATATATAATAAAATTGAACAGAATATGTAAGAAATGTTTTCCCGGAAAGCTCACGAGACTCATAAGAGTGACGATGGAAGGTGTGCAAAATTGTGTGAAGTTTTCAGGCGAACACTCCACTCTCCTACTCCACTCCACTACGACAAGGTGATGGACTGTCGTTCAATATTGCGCTAGAAGGTGTTATGCGGAGAGCCGGGCTAAACAGCCGGAGTACGGTTTTTACGAGACCCAGTCAATTTATTTGCATGGACATTGTCGGCCGAACACTTGAAAAGGTGGCAGTCCTGTACAGCCGCCTGAAACGCGAGGCAGCAAAAGTTGGACTGGTGGTGAATGCGCCCAAGACAAAGTACATGCTAGCTGGTGGGGCCGAGTGCGACAGAACTCGCCTAGGTAGCAGTGTTACGATAGACGGGGATATGTTCGAGGTGGTCGACGAGTTCGTCTACCTTGGATCCTTGCTGACGGCTGACAGTAACGTTAGCCGTGAAATACGGAGGCGCATCATCAGTGGAAGTCTACTATGGACTATGGCCTCTAAAGAAGCTGCAGTCATAAAAGATTCACACCCGCACCAAATGTATCATGTACAAAACGCTCATAAGGCCGGTAGTCCTCTACGGGAATGAAACGTGGACGATGCTCGAGGAGGACCTGCCAGCACTTGGAGTCTTCGAACGTCGGATGCTTAGGACGATCTTCGGCGGTGTGCAGGAGAACGATGTGTGGCGGCGAAGGATGAACCACGAGCTCGCCCAACTCTACGGCGAACCCAGTATCCAGAAGGTGGCCAAAGCTGGAAGGATACGATGGGCAGGGCATGTTGCAAGAATGCCGGACAGCAACCCTGCAAAGATGGTGTTAGCTTCGGATCCGGTTGGTACAAAAAGCTGTGGAGCGCAGCGAGCTAGGTGGGCGGATCATGTGCGAATCGATTTGGCGAGCGTATGGCAGAACCGAGGATAGATAAATGCGGCCACGAACCGAGTATTGTGGCGTGAAATTGTTGATTCAGTATCATCTGTCTAGATGTTAACTAAATAAATGAAATGAAGAATGTAAGAAATGTTAAAAGCAATTGTGAGCGCAATGAAGTGCTTTCTGTTTATAATAGGAGGCAACGTCAGAGGAACTACCATGAGAGTCGTTGCGATCGCTTCCAATATAGCCATCGACGATGTTCTCATACACAATCCACATAAATACGTAAAAAATGATCTCATTATGTGTTATATGTAAATATGGACAAAATAAGAGTGAAATTGTGAAAAAACAAAGCCACGTGCTTAGGTGCGATTCAAACCCACGACTCTTCTATGCTAGACGAGCGCCTTATCAACTACGCTACTGAGCCACTAGGTTATGTTATATGGAACTTGTAATCCTCTTAGCTAACTACAATAATTTATAGCAAATTCAGCTATGAAAACCTTATAACACACCAATCAACTGTTTTGCTCTGCGTGGTTATCCCATTTGCATGAATATAAAAGCACAAATCAAATCGTAATAAACTAATCATGGCTCAAATGTTTATTAGGAGAATAATTTCATCAAGCATCGACGCTGAAAGTTCATTTGCCCGTTTTGCCGTGCAAAACCTGCCAAAATGGGCATCGTCCTAGGCCTCCAAAAATAAATGTGCGAAAATCCCCGTCATGTTCGTGTCAGTGAATAATTTTCCCACAATCAACCGCCAACAACAAGGCAGGTACGCGATTTCGTTTCTACCTCGTTGCGCACCAAGTATAGCTACATATCACCGAAAGGGCGCTTGTTTTTTCGGCAAGCACGGTTGTTAAGCTACAACGTATAATACCTATGTACAGACAACATGCATTTGCGACAACTTCCGTAACGATCAGTGGCGGGAAGCTTTTTTTATGATGAATTAAAGTTCTAATTTTAATCTTCTTACCATCACCCCGTAAATGCATATCTGCAGTAGGGTGTTCCAGAAAAAAAAACAAAATTCAAAAAGTCATGGTACTTAGTCCTAGAATAAAAGATTATTTATAGCATTTATGTAGGATAGGGCGATTTAAAATTTAAAAATGTTTGAATATCCAATCTCCCATATGCTTCTTACCATCCTTACCATAAAAATAGTGTTCTGGGTGGTGATTTGAAGGTGGCCCAAAGACAATGCAAGTGCGCTAAGACAATTTTTCTAGAAGGCAATCTTTCTGGGCATCTTAGTATACTGAAAGATTTTCGTATTGATAAATCAGAACAGATGATAAAAGACTGGATGGAAAAAATCTTGAACCTAGATAAACCATATGAAGTGATTAATACGAATCGCCAAATATGGGAATCAGGAGGGCCTATTATATCACCAGGATCGATTATTTTTTACACAGATGGTTCCAAAATGAATGATAGTGCCGGAGCTGGTATTATAGGCCCGGGGATTCATGTTTCAATACCTATGGGAAGATGGACAACCGTCTTCTTTGCAGAAGTATACGCCATCTTAGAATGTGCATAAATATGTTTGAAAAGAAACTACAGACATGCAAGGATTTGCATATTTTCAGATAGTCAGACGGCTCTGAATGCATTAAAATGTTTCACATGCCAATCAAAATTGGTTTGGGAATGTATAACAATTCTGAAGCAATTGGCTATGAAAACCCAAGTCCAACTGTACTGGGTGCCAGGCCATTGTGGGATTGACGGAAACGAGAAAGCCGATTTACTTGCCAGACAAGGCGCAAGTTCTCAGTTTGTAGGACCAGAACCTTTCTGTGGAATATCTAAATGTGTAACACAATTGGAATTAAAGCAATGGAAGGACAATATGATTCAGTTGAATTAGAAAGCTATAAAAAATTTAAGGCAATCAAAACTCTTCATAACTCCAAACAAACAAATAACGGAAAAAATCTTGAATTTAAATAAAAAATCACTAAGAATATTTATTGGGCTGCTTACGGGACACTGTCCGGCAAGATATCATTTGAAAAAGATAAGTCGAAGTCAAATTGATGTCCTACTTGATTGCAAGTAGGAAAAAATATTTCAACAAGGGCATTCTAAATCCTTCTGAAATTTGGTTACAGAACTTAGTAGTTAAATTTATTTTAAAGGTCATTCCGGATTGGAATACCTCGCATCATCAGATAACGGCAGTTATCCTGAATGGTAACCATAATAAAGAATTTTTCTGAAGAGAGAAATTCAATCCGACGGATAGCAGAAAAGATATTCAGAAGTTTGTTTGCTATTATTTAGCTTAATATGGGATTATAGCCATGCAAACATGTACAAACATTCCAAACAAAATTAGCTCAAAAGGGATTCTCTTTTTCAGCTACGTCCTTCATTAAGGTTTGAAAAATGAGTTTTCAATATGGGATGATAAGTTTCTACTTACATTACAATACTAGCGTGTTTAGAACATTTCTCAAAATTTCTCTATAGTAATTTCCAAGGTATCTAGAAGGGAGGTAGTCCAATGTGTCAGATTTCCCATGCCGCCATTTTGAAATGCCAAGTGACAGCTGGCGAGTTTGTTTTGGTTGTTTGGATATTAGGTTTATGGCGTGACAAAGTAGGTATATAATGTTTCTTTTACACCCATATATGTGTGGTATACGTGGAAAAGTATTTGAATTTCCTTTATTGTGTAATGCACTGATAGTAGAATGGCTATGAACTTACGAGTTAAAGTTACAAGAATACAACCGTCACCATTAGACGGCAACGCCGTGGCACATCCTCTCTTTCATCGTTGATCAGTCGGTGGTGGGTGGCTCTCACCCGCAGAACTATTTGGAATTTTCACATTTACATGCATTACATGCAATTGTTAACCAACTTTTCAAGTTTGTAATTAATTTTACGGCTACTCAAAACACCGGAATTTCGTGAAATACATTAACGACGAAAACGACGCGACAAAACCGCTCATCAATGCTGGGGAAAATTTTCATTTCACTGTATTTATGCTTGTTGGAGTAAACATTCCCTAACAATCCCATAGAAACGGTAGAGTGAAAAACACTGTACACAAACCCGCCAACTAGCCAACTCGCCAGCTGTCACTTCCACCTTCCCCGCAGCCAACCACACCGCGCACCCATTGACTGATTAGATAGGTAAACCTGTCATTATAAAAACCTTGGTAAGTTGACAACCAGTCTTGGTAATTAAATCACCAGTCACCACCAGGGATTGAATCCTGAGAAAATTGAGAGAATCTCTCACGTATCGCTCTCTGTAACTATCATAACATGCTGCACATTATGAGAGACTGTTTATCGTCCACTGCTATAACTTTGATTAGATTGGGGGGATAGTAGAGCATGATAAAACCCCTCTAAGCATGCTCCAAGACTGGGGGACACTATTGCCATTGGAAGTTCGTGGATTGTTAATCGTGCCAGTAAAGAAAAACACCTGTCCCCAACGGTAAACAAGCGAGAAAAATGGATTTTATCATCGCTCTCTCTTTGGGGCTCTCGCTCACTGCTCCCATTTATCAGACTTGTTACACCTTGCGATACAATGACGATCGTGGACCGCAACAGATGGGATGTTTTTCTTTGCTTGCTTTGATCGTGCTTCATACTCAAATGAGAGCGAATTCTGCAATGCCTGGTCACCACCGAGAAAGCTGAAATTTTCAAAGAACACTATTTTTATGGTAAGAATGTAATGTAGAAAAAAAGCAACTTGCTAAAGTGTTTAAATGTTTGCTAAATGGCTCTATGTTCATTTTTTTTCTGGGATACCCTAATCTACAGGGATCCCTCTTCCTAGTCTTGTTACAGTAAATTTTCATGCAGCTAAGAATAGTATTCGGAGCACCCAGACTGCAGACAAACAATATCAACAAGGTAATACGGCGCAACATGCAACGGTGTTTTCTTTTTTTTTTTTCTTAGGAAAAAGGGTTACATATTTTCCGTTAATTTTATCCTTATGGTATATTCTGGGACCTGGTATCCTCCGCAAGCAGTGCAAGGTAAAATTATCTCGCTCCGAGACCGACAAGTTCAAGTTATTTTAATGTCGACCGGCAACTCGCGAAAGGGAAATGAACTCTGTAATGAAAACCACGTCACTCACCCCGTGGTGGAGAAGTTCCCGAAAATTGTTCCCACGAGGGCGGTAACGTTGCGCGTAATTGTTTAAATAAATAATTGCCCACAGGCAGCTCAAACGTCTAGTGGAGCACAATTTTATTGCTGCTTGAAACGAAAGCTTTTCCTAGATTTTTCGCGATTTTTATTCCCGTCCAGATGGGGGGTGTGAGTTGATGAAAATAGCATATTTGTTACCACGCGAGTTGAGTACGTCCCGAGGAGAAGGAGAATACATGTTGAAAACAATGTTTCCATTTTAATACCATTATTCGACACATATTTATCAATCTTATGTACAAATATATCAGTTTTTTGCATTACTGAAATCCAACCTATATTGAAAATATACGACATTATAGCTCATGGAAAGTGTCATCAATTTTCCTCCAAAACACCATTTTGATTATTTAGCACCGCTTATCGTTGCGAATCTTGTATGTGGAGGCAATAAAGAAGTGCTATTTACGCTCGATGAGATTTTTAATTTCCGCCACAAAGGACGATCGTTGCGTGCGGTTCACGCTGATATGGTAATCAAGTACAACGGGGTGGTCGCCGGGGTGATAGAGTTGGAGGTAACAGGGCTGATAGCGGCCAGACAGCAAAATAATAGTGACTTCAGTGATTGAGAAAAATAATAACTTCAAAACTACAAGTTTTTTTTATCAGGCACTCCGTGCACTTGGCCACTACTATGTCGATTATCATGCCGTTGGTCCAATCCATATCCATATAGCCGTAGTCCAGGGTGCCGTAGGTGTGCGGTGGTTCATTTTGCCATGTTTCCGAGTCGTGTGAGGCAACAGCCTACAAAGAGTTTGTCTCATTCACCATCTGATACTGTCGGAGGATGGATATGTTTCCCCAAAACACGGTCCTTCGTGCGGCGTCTTCTGGTTGCTGGACAGAGTTTTTTGTGAGGGATGATTGGGAATCGAACCCATGACCTTCCGCTTACGAAGCGAAAGCGTAACCTCGAGGCTACAGCACCCCCCTAGCTACAAGTATTTATACAATAAAATTCATAGAAAAAAAATGAAATTATTTCAACAGTCTCCTCCTTCCTGTTTCTGGCGTTTCTTCCCTCCCGGTTGGGAGCCTACTTCTTAGCTTAGTGTTCTTATGAGCTCTTCCTTAGTTTTCAACTGAGAGTTTTCTGTGCCAAATGACCATTTTTGCATGTGTCATACACATTGTGTATATCGTCGAAGATACGATATGCCCTGGAGGGTCGCAAAAATTTTCAAATGGTGACTTTTTGAAGCGAATCGTGACTTTTTGTTACGAATAGTGACTATTTAGTTTCATGGTTTGAAAACAGTGTCCAAATCACTAAAAAATGACTCGCTACCAGCCCTAAGGTAATCGACGGAAGCCTCCAACCAGTGCGAAAGGTCAGGAAGAGAGCAAACAAATCAATTCCCAACCAAAATGGGTTAGCTACCACCGTGTGCTTGCGGAATCTATTAAAACGTGATGGCACGAATGTTGAAGATTGAATTACATTCATTAGGCCGGCGGTTAGTTTGCGGGGTACGTGGTTTTCCAGCAAATGATTATTTGTTCAACCATTGCTGATGGAACGCAAACGATGTTGACTATCGGTTCCAAGCTTTAATGGCCCAATAGATAATTAAACGTTCGACCCGACAAACAAAACTAAAGTCGTGCAATGACTGTGAACGTTTCACACGTGACGAATACTGCCATCTATCAATGAGAATACGAATCATCAGGACGAAGCATTTTTTCTGCGCATGTGCTGTAAAACTGCGTATATAAGTTCATCAGTGTTAATTCCTCTTGCATTCCGACAGATGTCCTGTATAAAAAGCATTATACCTATCAGATGTACTAAAATTTCCCAAAGCTTTTTAGCACTAAAATCATTGGCTTCTAAGTAACATGTAGGGTTAGAATGTGTACAATGCCTCTCTATAAAGAGTCGGATCTTATTCTTGGCACTTTTTATTCACTTTGGTAGGGGGTTTTCGAAAGCTACTGAGCTAATATTTTGCCACAATATATTGAAGCTCTCCTTACTGCAAAGTTTAAGACAGTTTGAATGAGAAAACCTCCCATGGTAAGGTGAATAATGAAATTGCCCTAGTAGTTCTGTAATGTATATAGTTCAGTAATGAATTTCGTTCACATTTTTACAGTAGCATTAGTGTCCGAAAGGAACAATTTTGGGGATGTTAGATAAAATCTTTACACTTCGATGATAATGGGTCTCCCACCTGCTCGTATTACCTTATGCATTTATTCATAATTTCAATTCTCTAAGAGTTCATCACGTATTATTTTGAAGCTTTTTTTTTCAGAAGTTCATTGAGTGATTCTTCAAGGGACTTTGTGTAGAATTACTGAAAGAATTTCGTTCAGATGCTTACAAAAACTCAACTGAATTTTTTATAACCCTAGAAATAACTTCATTGATTCCATCAGGATTCCAATCAAAGATTTTTTCAGAAATTTTAGATTTTTTTTCTGGAGTTTATGCAAGTTTTTTTCCATCTATTGAAGATAATACTCTCCTGATTCATCAGACTCATCCTAACAGGTATGTAAATTTAAAGACTACATTTGCATTTCATATGGAAACAGTGATGATCATCATAATCAAAATGCCTATTACCTAGAATCTTTTACCTCAATGCCTGTCATCATTCAATAACAATAAGTATTTAAAAAGTTTTAAAGGGTTTTCAGTTTCTTCGATTTTTCCAAAAAATCTAAAAAAAATTATTAAAATCTATTTTTTTATATTTTTGAAACACGTTCTGGTATTTACATCTCGTGACCATTCATTTTTCTTTACTTTCTGAAAGTTTACAGCTTGTTTGAAAAATATGCTAATTGATTGGTACTATCCCGTTCGACGAATGTCATTAGGCAGAATGTAGATAGCCCGAATGTCGTTGAGCCGAATCCCGTTAAGCCGAAAAGGTTGTTAGGCCGAGAGAGTCATTAGACCGTAAATGGTTGTTAGTTCTGATGAGTCGTTAGGCCGAATGGGTTGTTAGAAGTTTGGTTAAAGTTATCTCTACTACCTTAAAGCTCAAACTATCTATATCAATAATATTATAACAGCCTTTGTTTAAAAGAACGAAAAAAAAACTGACAAATGTGTGCCATTTGCAATAGTACTTTGGATTTTCTTCCATAAATAGTCAAATGTAATATAGGCCAAAATTTTTGGTCGGACGGGTTGTTAGGTGTTTTGTTATCTGTTTATCTGTAACGAACTGCTCCCGCATCTATAGCTCATGACCATTTACTGTGTTTTTTTATTCTGAAAGTTTTAAGCATATTTGAAGAAATATTCTTATTGACTTTTTTTTCATTTTTCTGATATGGGGTTACATTGATTACCAATGTAAATAATGCTCGATAGTGTTCAAAATACCGTAACTAACTGAACACATAACCTTTAAAACCGAATATGAAAACTAAAAAAGTTTGTTACTTTCTTACTAAGCTTCAATCAGGGCTGACATCTCCTCAGTGCACACTGCACACTGGTCCAGGAAGCTAATTTAGGCGGACATGAGGTTTTCGTCAAGATTTATTGATTTTAGAGCTATAGTTTCTTCTGAGAATATGTTCAGAATTTTCAGTAATACAAAATGTACGGATCAAAAAAATTTTTACGGTGATCGCAAGAGTGACGTATACGCCAACTTTTTTATTTTAACGAATCGTAAGTTGGTATGTTCAGCAAAGTTGTAGCAAATGATCATAGAAACAACTTTGCCGAACAAACTTTTTCTCGGTTTTGCTTAAGAGCTGAGATAATTAAGTATTTTTAATAAAAAATCGTTTTTTGCTCCTAAGTGTTTTATTTTTTAGTTTTATTAGCCTACTATGTTCTACAGAGTTTTTATACTCATAATTTGCTACAACTTTGCTGGACATACTAAAGTTGTATTTCTTATGGTTTACATGTTATTTGAGTTTTTCTTCTTAAAATTGGCTATTTTGTATGCCTTGTATCTCAACTATGAGCACCTCAAAAAAATATATTTTTCCACTAAATGATTTTTCAGTCTTTCAAGTACCTGTGAGCAAAATTTGGAGAAGATGATATTTTTCTATCTCGTTTAAAATCGATTTTACTAATAGACGATATGAGATAAATCCATATTTATTGAGTATTCATACATGTTCAACACACAAAAGTCATGGCTACCTAAGCACATCAGACCAAAAGGAACACGTGCAACAAAGTTCTACTGGCCAAACATGATACATATCCGGAAGGTAATGTGTCAATTTGAATGATTGTAATTGCCAAAGGCGTCTAAATTAAGAAATAAGTTTTGTTCATTCTTTCATTCTTCAACCATACTAGGTATCACTGTGAACGCTTCTTGTGCTAAGGTTCCATTGCAAAATTTGATTGATCATACGATTCAACGACTCATCAAGTTCCTAAACATCGACATGCTTTTGGATGATGTGTTTCAGGTGGTTTTTAAATGGGGTTGCGATGGCAGTAGCAATCATTCAAGGTATTAAAGTATAATAAATTTGTAACTCAACATTTTATACGTTTATTTGATCACTTAAGGTACAAGCAAGTGTTTCTAAACGAGGACAGCGATGGTGAGCTGAAGGAATACAATGATTCGCATATATTTGCGATTTCATTAGTTCCTATACAAGTTCTACGTCGGCGGCCAGAAAACAACGATCAAGATGTGATCTGGAGAAATGAGCTTCCATCGTCGGTGTCACTTTGCCGACCTGTTAAGCTGCTGATTTAAGAAGAGCTGAAGTAAGGGAGATGGACAGTCAAATTCAGAAACTTGTCCTAACTCAAGTAGATGTAAAGGGAGTTGCTGTGGATGTTTTAGCCAAACTAATTTTATCAATGGTTGACACAAAGGTTGTCAATGTCTTAGCAGGGACAAGTACACAACAATGTTTTATTTGTCTAAGATCAGGAAAGCGATTGAATGATTCCCTTAAGGATCAAATCTTCAACGCTCCTAATTTATTGAAATGTGTATTTTCTCCCCTTCATGCTCAAATTCGTACTTTGGATTGTTGCTTAACATAAGCTACCGATTGACGTTGCCCAAGCCTACGTGGCGTGTCAGCAAGAGTAGTAGCATTCTAAAAGATCGCCAGGTTTCCATACGAAAAGCTTTCAAAGAACGGTTGGAACTGAGATTGAACGAACCTCTAACAGATGGTGTGAACTCAAACGATGGAAGCACGGCACGTCGCTTTTTCCGGGAAGTAGATACAGTAGCGGAAATAACGGGACTTGACAAAAACCTCCTATTCCGGTTCTCAATCATTTTGAAAGTAGTCAACTCTAATCGGGAGATTGACGTGGAGGCATTTGAACATTTTCTGTCAGAAACGTACTGTTTGTATCGCCAGTTGTACGATTGGTACGTACTCTCTCCAACGGTGCATAAACTACTTTTGCATGGAAGTGATATTGTCCGGCATGCCGAATTACCATTAGGAATGCTGAGTGAAGAAGCGCAGGAAACGCGGAATAAATCCATCAGAAGATTCCGGGAAAATCATGCCAGAAAATTCAACCGAACCGTTAACTTTGAATATGTATTCAAACGACTTATGTTGACTTCCGATCTCGCTTACGAATAGGCGAAATACTGGCAGAGGAAAAGACAATGAATTTCCCGCAGAAGCTTCCAAGTTAATCAAAAACAATTGAAAAACTATGTACTTTTCCTTTTTTATAAATACACGTGTTATCTCTGGGCTGATGTGCTTAGGTAGCCATGACTTTTGTGAGTTGAACATGTATGAATATTCAATAAATATGGATTTTTCTCACATCGTCCATTAGTAAAATCGATTTTAAACGAGATAGAAAAATATCATCTTCTCCAAATTTTGCTCACAGGTACTTGAAAGACTGCAAAATCATGTAGTGGAAAAATATATTTTTTTGAGGTGCTCATAGTTGAAATACAAGGCATACAAAATAGCCAATTTTAAGAAGAAAAACTCAAATAACATGAAAACCATAAGAAATACAACTTTGGTATGTTCAGCAAAGTTGTAGCAAATTATGAGTATAAAAACTTTGTAGAACATAGTAGGCTAATAAAACTAAAAAATAAAACACTTAGGAGCAAAAAACGATTTTTTATTAAAAATACTTTATTATCTCGGCTCTTAAGCAAAACCGAGAAAAAGTGTGTTCGGCAAAGTTGTTTCTATGATCATTTGCTACAACTTTGCTGAACATACCAACTTACGATTCGTTAAAATAAAAATGTTGGCGTATACGTCACTCTTGCGATCACCGTAAAACATTTTTTGATCCGTAAATTTTGTAGTACTGAAAATTCTGAACATATTCTCAGAAGAAACTATGGCTCTAAAATCAATAAATCTTGACGAAAACCTCATGTCCGCCTAAATTAGCTTCCTGGACCAGTGTGCAGTGGAAACAGGAATACGGGACCGACAAGAAGATGTTGGAAAACGATGTCCGACGCCATTTTGTAATCCAAGATGGCGACTTCCGGTATGTCAAAATCATTTCAAATCCATGCAATATGGGTATTTTTGGAATGAGGGCGAAAAATAATTTTCGTCAGAAAAATGTCAAACGAATGCAGCTGGCTACGACGACGTCACCAGAAAACGGTATGGTTGTTTATTTCTATATTTTTGAATAATAAGAGCTGCATTCACTGTGTGGCATATGTGACACAAGAACCAAGATTAAACTATTCTTGTTTTCTTGTCTAATATTTCTGAAATCTATGTAACATGGGCCCAGATAGCCGTAGCGGTAAACGCGCAGCTATTCAGCAAGACCAAGCTGAGGGGTCGTGGGTTCGAATCCCACCGGTCGAGGATCTTTTCGGGTAGGAAATTTTATCGACTTCCCAGGGCATTGAGTATATTCGTACCTGCCACACGATATACGCATGCAAAAATGGTCATTGGCATAGTAAGCTCTCAGTTAATAACTGTGGAAGTGCTCATAAGAACACTAAGCTGAGAAGCAGGCTCTGTCCCAGTGGGGACGTAACGCCAGAAAAGAAGAAGATTTATTATTTATGAAAATGTCATTGTGTCATATGACATTCCACAGCTTTTGTGTTTCTTGATGTACATTCTACCGCTCGTGTTTTAACTTGATGGAAACTTCTTTCACGGAGTGACAACACTTGTTTACTAGTTATGATCAAAGTATAAACATTGATCAGATGGATAATTCAATGCTCTTTTATAGTCGCAGAGCGACACTCACACGAGTATTAAAGTTCCTTGTGGTAATTCATTAACCTTCTTAATGCATAAAAAAAGTTACACATTATGCGTTACGGGTAAAAAATGACACCTGACTTTGAAACGCTCTGAAAAATCCTATTTTCAACCAATTTTTGTTCTTTTAGCACTACATGAAAGACATGGAACCCTAAAATAGAACTCTGGAACTTTTTTGTGAACATGGCCATTCAGGGCACAATGGCACTAGGACAACTAGAACCTGTTTCAGAAGGAACTGGCACATATCATATTCAGTAGTTTATACGCATGTACGGTACAACGGTATAAATTTCATGATTTTCCAGTCAAGAAGAACAACTAGTTTTAGCCGGATTTGGTCGGAGTTTTCCGGAACCGGTTCCGGTAGGGTGTAGACACCATGCCAAAAATCGAACCTAAAATTATTTTTCTTTTTTCTTGCGTTACTCCCCAACCGGGATAGTGCCTGCTTCTCAGCTTAGCGTCCTTCTTAGTGAACTTCTCCAGTTATTTACGGAGAGCTTTCCTTGCTGGTTGACCGTTTATGCATGTGTATATCGTGTAGCAGGTACGAAGATGCTATGTGCTCTGGTAAGTTCAATCCAAAAAGATCCTCGACCGATGCTATTTGAACCCATGCCCCTCAACTTGGTCTTGCTGAAAAGCTGCGAGTTTATTGCTACGGCTATATGGGCCTCCCAAAAATAATATTATCATTCTCGAGTAACATTTCCGTTACGGCCCAATAAGAAAATAAAAATATAGTATAAGGAATCAGCATAATTCGACAAGTCATAATTAATGTTTTTTTTTTTTTTTCATAAGTAACACGACATTTCATGCCTACCAAATAAATGAAAGAATAAAAATAACACGACTTTTTATCGCTGACGAATTCAATTCAGTTCAAATGAGGCTCCAGGTTTTTATTTCAGCTAAACCTTCAGAGATTGTTTTAAAAAATCTTCTAGAAATATCTCCAGAGAATCTTCTAGAGATTTCACCAATAATTCATTCGGAGATTCTTCCAGGGATTTTAAAAAAACAAAATCCTTCAAGATAATCTCTACCGTAATCCTTACAGCGATTTCTCCAGGGCTTTTGGTAGAGATTTCTCCAGGAAGAACTTTGGTATGCCATGAGACATTCTAGACTGGTTCTGATTGGGCTCCAGGAATACCTTCAGCAATTGCTCCAAAGATTATTCCAGGAATATTTGCAGAGATATTTCTACATGGATTTCTTTATTCAATGCTTTCGCAAGGAACACCTGCATAAGTGTTTCCAGTGATTCCTTTATACCAGTAAAATCTCTACTGAGTTTTTTCCTGAAATTTCTCCAAGGGGTCCTCCAGGAATCCCTACAAGAACTTATTCAAGGATTTCTCAAATAATTTGTTCTTGGAGGAATCTCTAAAAAAATCACCGTGGAAACCCTGGAGGATTTCTTATTCTAGAGGAATTCATGGGGGAACCTCTGTAGGAAATTATAGAGAAATCCTTAAAGTAATCCCGGAAGATTCCTCTACGATCTGATTCTGGAGTACTTCCAGGAATACCCCGAAATTTTCCAGAGATTTCTCCAGGGATTTAAGGACTGTTCATTTTATAAAGTGGACACTTTGTTTATGCTATATCTTTTTTATTTATTGATAAAATCGTAATCGGTTTTCTGTGTATCGTTGACCTATTATTCAAAAATGCTATGAAAATATAAAATCTTTGAAAATGCTTTTGGTTGAAGAGCTAAATAGTTTTTCCAAAAACTCTTAAAAAAAGCTGTCCGTCAAAGTTTAACATTATTTTTCGCAAAACAAAAATCCTTATTTTTATGAACAAATTGTATGTTTGTATCCTTTACTATTCTACTAAAGGTAAAGCTTTAAAAATATCAATTATATTCCACCATTCTATGACATTAGGTAACTTTAGTGATTTACCCATTTATGGCCAAATTTGCTGATACATCATCCTTTCACTCCCAGCAAAAGAGAAAAGTTAAAAGCGTGTTCAAAACTAGTTTGGATTACTAAAGAAACTATATTAGTATAAACGAAAGCTAAATCGTGAGATTAAATACAGTCTTAAGTATAAATTTTACTGTTTATGGTAGTTTTACTAAAAAGTCTCATACTTTTAAAATCATGTACGCATATTTATCGATCTACAGCAAATTATAAACAGTTTTCTCCGAATTTTTCAATTGGTAATCTCAGAATAACATATTATGAAAATAATATGTGGAAAATAAAATCGATTTTATTACAGCAGTGTTGCCAATTTTGATGATTGTCAATGTACTTTGATAGGTCTTCTAAGAATAAAACAATTGCGTTTCTGTTGTGCTTTGAATGTGACGTGGGGACTTACTAAGTAACTCTATGAAGGCGTAAGTTATTTTTCATATTAATACTATATTAGGACTTCCATCAGGACGTACTTTTACACAAAAAAATCTACTCATATCAATTCCCATCAAATTGTTAAAAAAAATTCTTTAAAAATATACGGGAAAATTGATTTTATTATATCTGTAAAATTGTTGCTGCAAAAATAACTTGATTTTTTCCATCAGGCTTCTGATTGATGATGCTTTCGAAGAACAAGCCTTTTTTGAAAATAGAAAATATAAATTATCGAATTTTCCAGTCAATTTCTTACAATCATTGATTTTGATAACCTCAAAAAATCGACCGATCTAATCGTTGTTCCATATTCGTGTGAAATTTAATTATTTTGGAGAATTTTTATTATCACAACATTGTACAATACTAGTCGAACGATGTGCAAAAAACCGATTGAAATTTCATTGATTAATAAGAAAGATACAGCATGCACAAGGTGTCCACTTTATAAAATGAACAGTCCTTATCTAGCGATTTCCCCTGCTATTATTTCAGTCATTCCTCTAAAAAATCTTTCAAGTCTCCAAGGATTCCTCTAGGAAAATCCTTATAAAAATACTTTCAGAGATATCTTCAAGGCATTCTCTAGGAATTATTCCAAGAGGATCAATCTCTTCAAGAATTACTCAAGATGTTTTTCTAGTGATTTTTCCAGAGTTTCCTCCGAGAGAATCCCCAAGTGGTCATCTCGAGAATCGTCTAGGAATAATTTCGAAGATTTTTTTTTCAGACTTTCTCCAAAGATCTCTCCAGATAATCCTGCATGAATTTCCCAGGGATTTTTCAGGAGATTTTTTCAGGGCCTCCAAAAAATCATCCTTTCCTCCAAGAGTTTCTCTTAGAATACTTCCAGAGATTCTCCCATGAATTCCTGCAGGAATTTCATAAGAAATTATCCTAAGAATTTCTTTAGGGGTTACATTTGGAAAATGTCTACAAAAAATCCTCCAGTAAAATCTCCTCATTAATTCCTTTTGGAAGATCTTTTCATGGACTCCTCCATAGATTTCAACTGGGATTTCTACCGAAATTTCTCCATAGAGGATAATTCCAGAGAAATCTTTACAAGCTAAATCTCTACAATGATTCTTCCTGGAATACCTCCAAGGATTCTCCAGGGATTCCTCCAGAGACGCCTCCAGAAGTCCTTCAGTAATTAACTCAGATAATCCTTCCTACAAGAATTACTCCAGAGACTCCTTCAGGGACTACTCTAGTAAAATTTCAACAGGGTTTCCTGCTGTAATTTCTACAGCTTTTTCTTCAGAACTTTTTTCAAGGATAGCTACAGAATATCTCTAGTGGTTTCCTCTAGAAATTGTTCCAGGGATGAGTTGGTAGAGAATCGACTGTATATTCTAATGAAATATGCTTTTCGTCTACGCAGTCTTTATTATAAAAAAAAAAACATTGAAAAACTAAAGACTGCGTAACCGAAAACCATTTTATAAGTTCCAGGGATTTCTTCAGAAACTCTTCCAGAGATTTCCTCTGAAATCCCTCCATAGGCTCTTTCAAGTTTTTCTCCATAATTTTTCAGGAATTTCACCGGGGATTCCTCTAGAGATAACTCTACAGGAACTTATCCAAGGATTTCTCAAATAATTTGTTCGGAAGAAGAGTTCCTGGAGGAATCTCTAAAAAAATCGCCGTGGAAACCCTGGAGGATTTCTTCTTCTGGTGGAATTCATGGGGGAATCTTTGTAGGAAATGATAGAGAAATTCTTAGAGGAATCCCGGAAGATTTTTTGGAGGCCCAGAACGAATCTCTGGAGAAAGTTGCAAAGGGAATCTCTGAACGATTACCTGGACAAATCATTAGAATAATTCATGTAGTGGTTTTCTTGGGAGAATTTCTGAAGGTATCTCCGGAAAATGCCTGGAGCGAACTCTGTTGAAAATCTCAGGAATAATTTCTAGAGCAATCTTGTAGAATTTCTTGGGAAATCACTGGAGAAATATCTGCTGTAACCCTTTTAAAAATGGTCTTAGTATAATCTGGAGAAAGTCTTGAAGATAGCTCTGTAAACTTGCAATCTTTGGAAGAATCTAAGAACGGGTCCTCGAATTAATCTCTTCAATAATTCCATGAAAAGTTTACTGAGGAGTTCTTAGAGAAATCTCAGTGAAGATTTTACTGGAGGCATTTTGGCAGAAACTCCTGGCGATATCGCTATAGAAATATCCCTGCAAACAGTCCTGGAATAATCCTTGGATGAATCCTAGGAGGAATTCTTGGCGAAATTCCTGTATGACTGGATGAAGCTTACTTACTAATTACCATACCGGAACAAATCTAGAAAATCTGGTAGTGAACAAAAGTTCTTCCTGGATAAATCCCTGTAGGGATCACGATAGAGAGTAGGCCAAAATCGTATGAATGAGTCGAAAACTAATGCTAGGTCGAAAATTGGTGCTCTTCCCCTATTCTAACGTATAGGTAAAAAACATGAATTATGAAGTCGAAGTCGAATGATGCCGAGTCCTTATGTTATCATTTTTCGAATATAATAAGTTTATGTTTGGGAGGCCCATATAGCCGTAGCGGTAAACGCGCAGCTTTTCAGCAAAACCAAGCTGAATCGCGCTGAATCGGTTGGTAATGCCAGAAAAGAAGAAGAAAAATTGTATGTTCGATTTTTAACATGGTGTCTACAGGGTATCCGTGAATTATCTGAACAACAAAATATGAACAAAATTATCTTTCATGTACCTTTTAAGATACATCTATATGTAACAAAAATATATATTTTTATTAAGCAATATTTATGTTTATGTTAAAATTAATCAAAGACCTTGTCAGAGTTTTCCTGAGAGCCACTGGCCATGTTAGAGATTTTTGTCCCTCAATTCTAAAAGACATGAATTCAAAAGTCCAATTATTGTTCGAGGTTATCTATAGAATCTTGGCTTCAAGAAAAACTTGAAGTAGAAAATTATTCGGTTCAAATCTGGTGTGTTCATAAGACATTTCTCTTCAGACCTAAAGCTCGAAGAACAGCGTTCGCTAAGATCGCTTAATACATTTGGCTTGTTTTTACAAATAGTTGTCACCGGAAATGTGTCAAATTTATTCCTTATGAATACAATAAATCAAGATGTTGAACCTGCTTAATTTTTTCGTCTTGATTGCATAGAAGTATGCCTTTAAAGTTTGTACGAGCAATATGCGGGCACCCTGTATTTAGATCTGGATGAAAAATCAGTCTCATCATGCGAAAGCTCATAATTCATGATTTTTCTCCCAGATCTATGTACCAAAAATCGAACATAGAATTCTCCTTCTTGTTTCTAGCATTACGCCCCAACCGGGAAAGAGCCTGCATCTCAGCTCAATGCACAAGGAAGGTTAACGGGGGGTTTAGTCCACAAGACCGAAAAACCTACAGTACTGTTTGTGGTAGCGGATGAGTGTAGTAAAATCAATTGACTGCTAACTATGGAAGCAAACAGAGCGTCGCGAGAAATGTCGAATGTTTACAGCCAGAGTTGGGAAACGTTCTGGGACTCAAACTACAGTAGGCAAACGTAGCAAATTAAGTCAGCGAAACCAGTGAAACTCACGCCTATCGCTGCTGTAGGAAAAATGCATTGAAAATAACAAAACACTTGTTGCTTAGGACCACCCAAAACTACTGTAGAAAAATGTTGCATTTCTCGCGTTTACAGCCTTCCATGACACTACTGATTTAGGAGGTTCATGTACCCAGCATAGGCTACTTGATGAGATTCACGATTTTAAACTACTGTAGTAAGAGATGCCACGTAAATTACAGCACTAAACGAGGTATTGTAAATTTCGCACCTTATCGAACGCGACGATTTGTAATCGACGCCGGTGAAACCGTCGCCAAAATCATCGCCAGCCAACCAGCCGCTGCGAGTTTGACGTTACCAACACAACGACAAATCACCTACCACGGTAGACACAACAAGGTAGGCTATTCCCACGTGTTAACAACGATTTTCCATCAAAACATGTGTCGTCATTCCTATCGTCAAGCATGAGGCCTTGAGGATAGTAAGGGAGAGCAGGCCTTGCTTTCTTTTGCACTCGTTCGAGTTTGCGATAGGAATGCCGTCACTACCAGATGTCATTTTTCGGAGTATAATACCTTGCTTCTTTTTACCATGATCACCTACTATGATTCGTTCGATGGCGACGATTTTGTCGATCAGTTTAAAAGTTGGCGGCGCGTTTTGTTATCCATGAAACAGACAATATTATTGAATGTTTTCGTAAATATTGAAATAGTAAGCATATTCGAATTTAATGAATAAGAGTAATCGAATGTGTACATGAGTCTGTAAAGTTAATCGTTGTACATATTTTTACACTGAAGACGGCCTTCCAGTTGAAAAAAACTCTAGTGGAATTAAATGGTATAGTATAGTACTAAATTCGGTTTTTCATCTACTTTTATTCTTCTGTATTAAGTTTGAATAAGTTACTCATTTTATTAATTAATCAAGCATCACCCGTAGCTATGGTGGAATACCTAAGGATGGTGCCTGGAACTGAACCCATGACCTTCTATTAACCTAACCATCAGACCACCAAGAACCACGACTTTAACCCACCTATAGCTTTGCTGAATAGCTGTAAGTTCATCATTACGATTATTAGGAACATATGGACTGTAACAAATTCACAGAAAAATTCATTGTGCTCAACGAATTCAATGCCCATCACTTATTGCAAACAATATATAAGATGGGATGACGAAACTAACATTCGAACACGTGCTGCGGATTTGAAAGGATGATAAATGACATCAATCATGTGCAAACTCACAGCTTCTAATGTGATTTGTTTAAACGTTTGCCAAGCTTATTAACTGTCATAAACTTCCCCGTCCAGATGGTCATTTACCATGCGAAAAAAGATAAAAAAGTCTGATCCATATCAGACGCTCGCAATCATCCTCCAATGGTGCATTATTTATGGAAAAATAGTGTAAACAAACAGCCGGTAAGCCGTTTGGAAAATTGCCACTGAGCGCTTCCGGTCAGCTACCATGAAGTACTTACGAATAGTTGTGCATATAAACCTACTCCAGTAACCAATGGAATCCTGTGCTGTTGCTTCGCCCGTCCAATGATGTATGGACAGGAGACATTACGGCCACTCCTAGTGACGGCCGATCGTTGGTACAGAGACTGGCTCATGCCATTAAGTATTACCCGAGAAAGGTGCCGTTGGCAATTTTTACCACCACCACACTGCTTTTACAATGGATGTAGTCCGAACACGACCAGCAACTCAACATTCGCACTACTATTGACGATTCTGCAGCATACGATATTAATAGAGCGCAGGCAAACCACCTTCCTTCTCCATCTAACTGCACCTCAGTCGACCATTACTTAGGTACGTCCATAAGGCCGCGCGCGCGTCCAGGTCAGAACGACGATGGGACGTAAATCGTGCCATCGACACACGCAGTTGTTTGTTTGCGCCACCGATCTTCATTTGTAACTCGGAATTAATTTTCATTATTGAACGGGGGAAATTTGCTGCTCCGTCACAGAGCTATTTCAGTCACAGAATAAACAGCTCCATTCCGGTTTGAAATGGTTTGGCATCAGTTTGCTTTTTATTGAATTTCATTTAACCAACTTGGCCATAATTTTATACTTGTAGTTTTTATCATTTATTCATTTATATGTTTTTAATTTCAGTGTAAGGAAATTCTTTTTAAATTATTACAAAAGATGAATTACTCTAGGAATAATACCATGAATTCCAGGGAATATTTCATAAATACCTGCCAATTTTTTTCATTTTTGTTCAAATTATAACATATTTTGTTTCAATTTTGTTTAGTGTAGAGGAAATATAGTTATAGTTTTTGTTATTTTAATTACTAATCATCCAAAATTATAACATATTTTGTTAGAAGAAACGCACTAACAGAGTAACAAAATCTGTTACAACTCCGTAGTAATCCACTGGGGTCAGGTTAAGAGTCTAGTTTTTTTTCATAAACGTCACTAATGATATTGCCAACGATTTCTTTTCCGATAAATTTCTTTACAGATTTTTGATTCCAAAGCTACTACCAAGAGAGTAATCTGGTATTCCGACAGGAGAGGGTGTGCGACCTCTAGAGATTAAATAGGTATTTTTTTTTCGTACTCCGTACCCTTTCCATACGATATTATTTTTCATGAAACATATCACTGTGAAGAACTATCCAATCAATTTCCTTTGTCAGTGGACAAAGTGGAGCCCCAATCGTGACTTGGTTCAATTTCTTCGCTGAGCAATGCGTCTAGTTAACGAAACTTTTTCAGATTGAAAAATGTTTGAAGAATCGATTGAGTGAATGCGGTTGATTGGCTATTTCTTTTTGAGCACGACTGTTGCTCCAGTGATCTTTTAAAACAATACACGTTCCAGACAAGTTATTAAAAGTATTCCTTAAAGAAATCCGGCTGAAATTTTTCTAAGACTGCAAAACTTCTTCAGGATTTTGTCAGGAATTTTTCCGGGTCCTTGCAATTCTTTTAAAAATGTCATTACTTCTGGTCATTCTTTTGGGACTCTGCTATAAATTATTCTACGAGTTCCATAAAGCATCCTTCCATGAAAGAGACCATGGAGTTATTAGCTTTGAACATGATTATGCATTAAAGGTTTTTTCTAAAAAAAAAAATACAATTTCCAAAGATATCCAGACCCTTCCAACCAATCCAAAGATGTCTACGAGAACATTTCTAAGAATTCTCTTAAGATTCTTTCAGAATTCTTCCAAATATATAGTGGCAAACTCGCCAAGGTCAAAAAGCCACCCAAATGATATAATCTCACAAACTCTTTAGAACATAACTTCTAGAATCCTTTTAAATTAATAACCACAACTAATCGAAGAATTTTTAAATTCTCAAGTCTTTTTTCCTGAGATTACTGCAGAAGTTTTGTACTCCTCCAAGGATTTGTACAGAGTTTTTCTTTTTTGAGATCATCATTAGCAGTATTTTTTTTTGTTCTAGAGGTTATATTTTACTCTGGTATTCTGAGGTTGAATACATGGAAGTGTTCTAAGAGGTATTCTTGAATAAATAAATCGCATGTACCGTCAAACGGGGTAACTTGCAACAATTTTCAACCTCAAAGCTATAAGGATGAAAAATTTGAGGATTCAGATGAGGCAAAAACCATCTGGTACCCTAATCGCCACGTAAAGGATACCACGCGGTATTAATTTGATCTGTATTTGGTTTTCTGGGATCAGGAGAGACAAAAATATACATTTTTAATGCTACCCCTGATAGGGGGTAACATGCAACACACAGTGCTATCTGAAGTACACTATTAAAAACTCAACCTATATCGTATTATTATGATCATTTAATAAGTTTCTGCAGAAAAGCATGACAATAATCAGAAACAGGCTCCTTTACTCTTAGAAAACTAATTATTATTGATTGAATTATGAGTGTTAACTGAAAACTCCATTGGCATTGCATAGAGTGTCCACACGGGAAAATACTAGAATTTTATAAGTCTTGACAGTCATTGGAAAGCCACTCAAACGTTTTAATGCAACTGTTCTACAAATACAATGGTATTTTAGGTTGTTATATTTCTTATAACTTATATTTTATACATATTTAAATCAAGGCTACGTATCACATATTGATATGTATGTCTTAAAATGCTTTCTGTTGGTGTTTTGACATAACTTTTATCATATTTCATATGGACAGTTCCCAATAGCAGATCTGCAAGTTAATTTTAATACAGATATTCATTTTTTTTTATTATTTTCATGAAGACAATAAAACTAAATCTAATAATAAAGATATTCATGTAAATTTTCTAATATTCAGTACCAAAAGTGTATTGAATTGATTAAGCTACAAACATTATAATGTTACTAAACAAATATATGTTTAATTTTGCCTTTTCATGTGTTTTCGATGATCAACGGCCATAAATATTAAAGAATTGAGATCAAATTGCTGTTGCAAGTTACCCCGCAAAAGTAGTCTAGAACGTTTTTGAATTTTTATAGTGTTGAAGCATCAAATTACCAAACTTTTATATTGTCAATTTGTACACTACTAAGTACTGTAACTGACAGCAAGTGCCTCGTGGAACGTTTTTTAGCATTAATTTCATACGATACACAATGGTCGGAAAAAAACGAAGTTTGGTCAAAACTCGTTTTATCGCCTTAATCGATGAAATATGTAATCTGAATATGTTATTTGGCGTTTTTATTGTTTCAGAAGGGGTTATTCACATATTACGTAATTTTCTTTATTTTTTATTTTTTATTAGAAATGCAATCAAATTTGGCTGAAAGCACAAATTTTGTTTGTATTTTAACGAGTTTGATCAAAATATGTATGAAGAGTGGTTAAATATATTTTATATCAACTTTGTATGAAAAATATCGACAAAATGTGTGAAAATATTGAATTATTCAAAAAGCTCTAACTTGCAAATCAGCAAATTTCTGCAAAAAATTTACACGTTTTTTGTAAGATCTAACGATGCATTTTAAAGTGCAATATTCGAAATGGCGGCGACATGACGCGACAAGAGTTGTTTGTCATGTTCAAAATCATGAAAATTACTGAAGTGTAATATTGAACAACCAAATATTTTTTTTCCATCTTCATGCTCGATAAAAGTGTTGAACCATAAGCTTTCAGATAGTGCGTAACTTTGGGAAAATATTGCATTCCTTAAATATGAATTTTGTACTTTATTTTATTGTTACATTTTTCATTTTTTTGACTTCAGTCAGTTTGACGTCATACAAGTCAAAGAAATTAAAATTTTAGTTCAATTTCAAATAAGAATCATAATAATATAATACATGAGGTATATTTTAAAGTGATAAAAACCATAAAAATCTCAAAAAAGTGTTTGGGTAGTTTTGGCCGCTCCTTTATATGGAGCCCGACCATTGTGCGATCCAAAGTGTAATATAATTTCTACCTTCAACAAACCAATCAAAAAAGAAACAACACCCAAACCCTCGCCAAAATCTTCTGTTGTATACCTAAGGTCAATAAATGGCGGAATTATAATAATTCATCTTAATGCTCAACGAAATGACAATTCTGTTACATGTCGAAGTGTTGCAAATTTCACCCCTGTTGCAAGTTACCCCGTTTGACGGTATCACACTAAGCTCATTTTACCGTGAATTTTACCGTAATCTGATCAGCTGACCAGTTCGGTAAAATAAAACACCGTAATTCTGTCGAAATATTACAAATTCAGGAGAATTTTTTACCGAATACTGTACAAATTTACCGTACTCCGTTAATTTATTTTACCGAACTGTTCAGCTGTTGAGATTTTACTGGAATCAGCAAAATAATATGAGTGTGTAATAATATTCAGATTAGATATTTTCAGGGCTGATAGCGCCTGAGTGCCTTTGAAATAGGAACTTCAGAGACCTTATGCTTGAAAATAGAGACCAAAGAGAGAACGAACGAAAATTTAAAAAATACCATAAGGAAAAAAAGTTCATACAGGAATCAGGAAATAAAAGCTTCTATAAAGATTGTAATTCAGAAAATTCGGCTAGGCCTATTTTTCAACGAATGTTTTTTTTTTTGGGGAGATTTCCAATATTAATTTATTTCTCAAGATTGTTTCTAGGGATTTCATTAGAAGTTGGTATTTGCCCAAACATTTATTGATTCATAATAGACATTCTCAAGGAATCCCTTCATAAAATTAATGCAAGATATCGAAGAGTTCACCAGCGTTCGGCTGAAAAGCTCTTAAATAAAGACAAAAAAAAGTTCATTATCTTCAAGAATACTACCTAGAAATTTTTAGGGATAACCTCAGAAATTACTCCTGAAATTTCACGAAGAATTTCTTCAGGAATTTCTCCAATGATTATTTCACAAATCTCTCTGGAATTCATCCAGTGATTCTTGAATCGATTTCGCTTGGAGTTCGTCAGAGATTTCCCGTTTAGGACATTTTCAAAACTGAAGCAATAATTTTTCCAGAGATGTATCCTCTGATTTCTCAGGATCTCCTTCACCATTGTCGTGCAGATACCATTAGAAGTTACTCCAGAAGTTCCTCCTATGATTTGAACATGAGCATGAGCATTGATGATCGTACAATTCGTAGTTGCTACTCCGTGATTGACCAGAATAATCTAATTTGCCAAGGGAACCATCAGATGTAGCTTGGGAGTAGCAAACCATCTTCAATGTACATTTTCGAGTAAGTGATATGATTAATGTACCCTCTGTTTAATATGTTATCTATCAATGCATCGACATCTCAAACTTTTCAAAGGTTTGAGTCCCGAAATTTTATAAAGCATAAATTTGCACTTATGCCTACACTTAAAGTGACAAACAATCTATAGTTTGTTTAACAAATAAATAAAAAAAATGTGCAATGAAACAAATATGTTGTTATCACAAGCATGAAACGAGCTCACCAGTTGGTACTCCATCCTCGACTGAATAGTCACAAGCTTAGCATAAACACGCGTAAGCAGGAGTATAAAACACTCCGATGGCACGCGAAAAACAAATTGGACAGCTTGGACATTCGCAAAGCACTGCTGCCCAAACAAACGAAGCCAACCAGGAAAAAAAACACTCCTTGCGTGCGAAAAAACGACTTGGACAGCTTGGGCCTTCACTAAACACCCACCTGAGGTTCCTTTTATGATTTCTTCAGAAAATTCAGCAGAAATTGTTTCCTCTTGAAAACTTATCAATGAATGGACGATGTATGAGGGTTCAAACATGGTGCGTGACTCCCAGATCTTTACCTTATCGCACTAACTCAATATCCTTCCATGACAACTGTGGAGATGCAGAAATATACTCGGTTTTTAGTAGCAACGGTTGTTTAACTAACATTTCTTCCCTTCCTCGATGACCGTAAGGACGTGGCCGACTTTAAAAAAATTTAGCTCTCGATTTGTGCACATTGAGAATGGCAAGCTAATCCCAAGCCCCATCTCTGAGCAACTTTGATTGTTCTGGTCAATCACGGAGTAGCAACTACGAATTGTACGGTCATCTATGCTCATGCTCATACTCATGCTCGCTTGCATGGAAATAGAGACCAAATCTCAAAAAAGAGACCTGCTATCAACCCTGTATTTTGAGCAATCCTATTATTATTATAGCTTTATTAAGGAGATTTTCAGCTCGAGCAATCCTAAAGAAAAGTATTACCCCAGGTAAAACTCGGCTAAGCTAGTTTTTTTTTTCAGAATTAGAAATTCCACAGAAAATTGAGACTTAAAAAAAATCTTTCACAGCATTTGCCAGAAATTTCTAGAATTATTTAGAAAATCTTGAAAGGAGCTATGGAGGATCTGACTAAAGAACTAAAGAAATATATTGAATTGAAACTATTTCTACACTCAATCCTGAAGAATTGTTAGAACAAATATAAATATTAGTGGAAATTCCTGGGGGATGTGAACTAAGTAAACGTCAATTTTTTGATTGTATTTCATTTGATAATTCTTGGTTTTTGAATTGAAAGCTGTTTTACCTTAAAGGATCTCTAGATCTGGAGACAGGAATTCTACCTGCTTGACATGAACATCTGCAGCAATCACTGCACACATTTCTTCAGAAATACCTAGATATGTGTCTTCTTTTTATTCTAGGCGATACGTATCTCAGCTCAGTGTTCTTAAGATCACATCCACATTTGTTAACGGAGAGTTTAGTTTTCCAATTGATCATTTTAGCATGATACTATATGGTCTTGTTGAATATGAACCGCCATTCTGGAGATATCTTTAGCGTAATTGGGTCCTAAAATGTTTAATGAATTCTTGTTTTTATTTAATAATACGAAAGAGCATGTTCTTGTAACTACTTTAGCAAGTTTTCCAGCTCAAATGACGGCTATAACATTTTTAAACTTCAATTTTAAAAATGGTTCCAAATATGAACCTTGACACTTGTGATCATGTTTGACATTCACTTTTTCGACAAAAATTCCACAGGGCTTATAGTTTTAACACTGGGGTAGTTCCTATCTGACATTTCGGAAGGGACACGGAAAACAAAATATACCCAAAATTTGAGTTTAAACCAAGGGGTGTGACAAAATCTCAAAAATCATAAAAAAATGTTTTTTTGTACTTAAACCAATGAAAACCATTTAAAAATTGAGTAAACATATGTTTCTGCCCTAAACTTAAGCGTTTGATACTAAAATTGGGACAGGGCTTTAGGACCCTATTGCTGTGTAAAACATGAATGAATATTAGGGTGCCAATGAAAATCGATTTTTCGAATTTCAAAAAAAGGTAGTGCTCAAAAGTTTTGTCTCCTCGAAAAAAGTCCCCATGCAAAATTTGAGCTCAATCGGACTTCATTAAGTGGACCCCCAAAGCGGTCAAAGTTTGGCTTTTTTGACCCATGAAAAATCTCCAAAGGGGGGGAATTTCCGAAATCGAAATTTTTTTTTTGATGCCAGATGTCTTAGAAATGCATGAAACGTCGAGATCTGGTGTTATTTGGAAAATTTTTTTTTTTTTAAATCGACCTTTTGGGACTTAGTATTTTTTTTGAGTTGGGGGAGTGAATTGAATTTGAAATGAACGATTTGAATTCAATTGCTTAGAAATGCAAGGCAATAGCATTGAAACATATCCTTTATCATTTTTGGCCACTGAAAGCATATTATATGTGATATTTCATTAGGGTGGTTCATTTACTTTCCATTAGGGTGGTCCTTTTTGTTAAAAAATAATAAAAAAAATAAAAAATAGAATTTTAATTGAATATTGAAGACAATAGTATTGGAACATCTCTCACATTATCGTAAGCCATTTTCTACATTTAAATTGGGGTATTTTATTAGGGTGGTTCACTTATTTTCCATTAGGGTGGGCCTTTCTGTCGAAAAATCATAATTTGAATGGGATATTAAAAACAATAGTATTTTATCACCTCTTTCATCATCGTAGGGCATTTCCTTCATTACTTTCGTGATATTTTATTAGGGTGGCTCACTTTTTTCCATTGGTGTTTGCCGAAAATTAAAAAAAAAAATCAAGAAATTTTTAATTTGATCCTTTTTTTAGCACAATAGTATTTTAAAACCTCTTTTATAATCGTAGGCCATTGTCTTCATTTTCGTTTTGAGAGGCTTTAAATTCCTCTAAATTTATGCGCCTCTAGTTCCATTTCGACACTGTTCACATATTGCATTAGGGAGTTTCTCTCATTTTCCATTAGGGTGCCTCATTTTTCGAATAGTTTGAAACTATGATTTCTCGCAAAAGTCTCGTTCACTTTCCTTAATTATGGTGTCATTGTAAAAATTTCAACCTTAATATCTACAGACCGAAAGATTATGGTGTGGACTACTACATAATATTTGCGTAATGTTCGACGAAAAATGTAAAGGTAACTTAGTTAACAACAAAAGAGTTTTCCGAAGGAAATTCCAGAGGAAATTCAGAAGGAAATTCCAGAGGATATTCCGAAGGAAATTCCAGAGAAAATTCCAGAGAAAATTCCGAAGGAAATACCGAAGGGAATTCCAGAGGAAACGAAAATTGTAGAGGTACTTCCGAAGAAAATTCCGAAATAATTTCAAAGCTTCAAAAGAAATTCCAAATGAAATTCCGAATCAAGGGAATTCCAGAGGAAACGAAAATTGTAGAGGTACTTCCGAAGAAAATTCCGAAATAATTTCAAAGCTTCAAAAGAAATTCCAAATGAAATTCCGAATCAAGGGAATTCCAGAGGAACGAAAATTGTAGAGGTTCTTCCGAAGAAAATTCCGAAATAATTTCAAAGCTTCAAAAGAAATTCCAAATGAAATTCCGAATCAAATTTAGCATGAAGCTTCAAAAGGAATTCCGAAGGAAACTCCAGAAGAAATTCCGAAGCAAATGGCAAAGTAAATTTCGATGAAAATAACTAAGGAATTTTCTATGGAATATCCAAAGCAAATTTGTAAGGAAATTCTCAAGAAAACTCTGTAGAAATTCCAAAGAAAATTGTAAAGGAAATTTCTAAGAATATTCCGCACTAAATTTCGAAGGTCCAAAAGAAATCCCAAATGAAATTCCGAAGAAAGCTCCAAAGAAAATTTCAAAGTAAATTCCAATGCTTCGAAAGAAATTCCAAATAATATTTCGAATACAATTCTGAAGGAAGCTCCAAAGATAATTACACAGGAAATTCCGAAACAAACTCTAGTAGAAATTCGGAAGGAATCTCCAAAGAAAATTCCAAAGCAAATTTCAAAGGAAACTCAAAAAGAAACTCCGAAGAAAATTCCAATGAAAAGTTCAGAATGAAATTCAGAAGGACACTTCGTAGGAAATTTCGAAGGAAATACCACAGAAAATTGAACAGGGCACTTCTAATGATACCGACGAAAATTCCACAGGATATTCCGAAGCAAATTCAGGATAAATTTCCAATTTTGATGAAAATTCCGTAGAAAATTTCAAAGGAAATTTCGTAGAAAAGTCCAATAAAAAACTTTAAAAGGAATTTCAAAGGAAATTCCGATTAAAATTCCAAAGGAAACTCCAAAGAAAATTCCGTTGAAAACTCCAACGAAAAAATCCATATGAAATTCCGACGAAATTTCTATAAGGAACTTTGTTACATCTTTGAAGAATAAACGAGAACTGATTGTTAAAACTGGAATTGCCTACGTTGTCACAACCGAATCGCGTGTACTATAGCAAGCAGAAGGCAACGTACTTTTGGTTCGGGAATGAAGGAGCCCATGGCTGAGAATCTGTTTTGAAAATATAAACTAAACACTTTTGTTGCCCTTCATCGTCGCCCATCAAGCTATTGTCATAATTTGAATACGTCAAAAATTATTTCATTCCTTTTTTATCTGTATTTTGAATATGGCAGTTAGAGTTGTGCTTCACTGAATTCACTGATTATTGTTATTGGAACGTTTTATTTTAACTATTCAAAAGAAAATATCTTAACGAAGAGTTGCATGCCAATGAAGAATCATGTTTCAAAACTATACAAACAAAGTTGATTTTTTAGATCTGTTGAGAATATTTTTTTTTAATTTACAAATTAAATGATCACCCTTATGCAAAACTGAGGACAATAGCCCCAATGAAATATCACATATTATATGTTTACAGTGGCCTACGATGACATTGGAGTTGTTTAATTACTCTTATATTTTCTATTCCATTCAAATTCTCAATTTTTTTTTAAAGGACCACCGTAATGGAATATAAGTGAGCCACCCTAATAAAATATCACGAATGTAATGAAGGAAATGCCCTACGATGATGAAAGAGGTGATAAAATACTATTGTTTTTAATATCCCATTCAAATTATGATTTTTCGACAGAAAGGCCCACCCTAATGGAAAATAAGTGAAACACCCTAATAAAATACCACATATTAAATATAGAAAATGGCTTACGATAATGTGAGAGATGTTCCAATACTATTGTCTTCAATATTCAATTAAAATTCTATTTTTTTATTTTTTTTTATTTTTTAACAAAAAGGACCGCCCTAATGGAAAGTAAATGAACCACCCTAATGAAATATCACATATAATATGCTTTGAGTGGCCAACAATGATATAGGATATGTTTCAATACTATTGCCTTGAATTTCTAAGCAATTGAATTCAAATCGTTCATTTCAAATTCAATTCACTCCCCCAACTCAAAAAATTACTAAGTCCCAAAAGGTCGATTTTTTCAAAAAAAAAAATTTCCAAATAACACCAGATCTCGACGTTTCATGCATTTCTAAGACATCTGGCATCAAAAAAAAATATCGATTTCAGAAATTTCATGTACCCCCCCCCTTTGGAGATTTTTCATGGGTCAAAAAAGCCAAACTTTGACCGCTTTGGGGGTCCACTTAATGAAGTCCGATTGAGCTCAAATTTTGCATGGGGACTTTTTTCGAGGAGACAAAACTTTTGAGCACTACCTTTTTTTGAAATTCGATGGCAAAATTTTTCCCATACATTCCATTGGCACCCTAATGAATATCTTAGAAAATTACTGGAGAATATCCTAATGGTGTGATTAATGGAATCCTTGAAGAATATTTGGATTAAATTCTGAGGAAAAAATTATGAGTTAAAATTGCCATAACAATCTATGAAATATTGTTTCAGAAATTATCGAACAATTTCTTAACAAATTCCAAGAAGAATTCTTGTATGTGCCTATTGAGAAATTTCTTGCAGAGTATCAGTAGTACTGTGAGTTAGACTCTCGGAAGCATTCATGGATGAGTTTCTTACAGATTACTGAGGAAGTTATTATTGGCAGGGGTTGAATGCTTAGAAAACTGAGAGTATCTCTCACTTATCGCTCATGGTTCTCAGAACATCAAAAGCGCCTTCTTCTGCTACAGCTTAGATCGCAGGGATAACAGTGCAGAATAAAACTCATAAAAAGGAGTTACAAACATGGGATACAGTATTGCTATCGGATGTTCAGAGATTTGTCATCATGCCATTAAAATAAACACTGACCCCTAATGGTAAATAAGCATGAAGAATGGGTTTTATCATCGGTCTCTCTTTGGAGCTCTTGTTCGTTGCTATTATTTATCAAGCTTGTTACAACTTACGAAATATTGCCGATCATTAACCGATACCGATAGGTGGGATGTTCTTTTTCGCTTGCTTTGATCGTGCTTCGGAATCAAAAGAGAATTTCTTAAATTCTGCAATGCCTGACTATTCGTATGATGGCTGAGAAAATTACTGGAAAATTGTAGGGCATCTCTTAGAGATTCCAGGAGGAATCTTAGTCGATTCCTTCGAATAGTTCCAGAATAAATTTATTTTGAAATAAATAGTTTTTTGTCAAATAGCTGTAGCGGCAGATCCGCAGCTATTCAGCAAGACCATGCTGAGTGTCGTATCCCGCTGGTAGAGGATCTTTTCTTGATGGACATTTTCTCGACATACCAGGAAAAAGCGTATAATCATACTACACGATATACAAATGCACTATTGATCAGTTTGCATAGAAAGTTAGTAACTGAGGAAGTGCCCATAAAAGCATTAAGCTGGAAAGGGGTGGTCCATTAATTACGTAAGGGTTTATGGGGGGAGGGGGGGTTGAAGATTTCTTACGCGCCATACAAATTATTTTTGGTTTTCATACAAAAAATCTTACCATGGGGGGAGGGGGGTTGGAAAACCGCTAAAATTGTCTTACGTAATTAATGGACAGCCCCAAAGCAGGCTCAGTCTCGTTTGGAACGTAACACCAGAAAGAGGAAATCATATTCGAAAAATAGACTGATTACGATCAAGCAACACCGAAGCCGGAACGATTATTATGATCATGATAATGATGATACACACCGAGAATAATTTAACTGATCAAATTCACGCTAAATCAAATTTAGTCAGCAAACGCATCAGAGTCTAGATTCACACACGGATAATGCTAATAATAGACGTTTGGCGGATGGATGAGCTCTATGCGGAATATGAGAACCAGTTGGAAGCTATAGCTTTTCGCACCGTTGATTCATCGATTTATTTAATTATGTGTGCGCTTGAGAATTTCCTTCGATAATGAGACTAATATTTGGCTTCCACTGGGAGAGAGACACTTTAACAACTATTCGTTTGCTGAATATATTAAAGTTAACTATCAACAATTATGGGGTTTATACTCCTAATATTCGTTGTCTTAAGGTGAAACATCTCGGAATCCGAAGATGGCCGGCAAAATGGCCGACTTGTACCCCTACTCACGTTTTCAAGGGCACAAAACTGGAGAAATAGTTGGCAAACGTTTCTGATCTTCTTATGTTAAGCTTTTTGCTAGTGCACAAAGCCAAAATAAAAAATACATTGTTGTTGGATGCTTCCTTCGCGAGATTTGTGCCTTTGAAGTTTCAGTGCAATCTTAGAAGTTGATTCCAAGCTGTTTCACCTTAAATTCCGAACATGACTCATATTCCGAAAAATGGCGATTTTAAAGGTAAGAATTGATAGTATTACATTTCTGAATATAAAGGACTTTAATCATAGAAGAATTCATCATCTTGTGAAGAAATTTGAGTGCTTTTTTGAAAAAAAAAAAACATCTTTGAAGAATAAACGAGAACTGATTGTTAAAACTGGAATTGCCTACGTTGTCACAACCGAATCGCGTGTACTATAGCAAGCAGAAGGCAACGTACTTTTGGTTCGGGAATGAAGGAGCCCATGGCTGAGAATCTGTTTTGAAAATATAAACTAAACACTTTTGTTGCCCTTCATCGTCGCCCATCAAGCTATTGTCATAATTTGAATACGTCAAAAATTATTTCATTCCTTTTTTATCTGTATTTTGAATATGGCAGTTAGAGTTGTGCTTCACTGAATTCACTGATTATTGTTATTGGAACGTTTTATTTTAACTATTCAAAAGAAAATATCTTAACGAAGAGTTGCATGCCAATGAAGAATCATGTTTCAAAACTATACAAACAAAGTTGATTTTTTAGATCTGTTGAGAATATTTTTTTTTAATTTACAAATTAAATGATCACCCTTATGCAAAACTGAGGACAATAGCCCCAATGAAATATCACATATTATATGTTTACAGTGGCCTACGATGACATTGGAGTTGTTTAATTACTCTTATATTTTCTATTCCATTCAAATTCTCAATTTTTTTTTAAAGGACCACCGTAATGGAATATAAGTGAGCCACCCTAATAAAATATCACGAATGTAATGAAGGAAATGCCCTACGATGATGAAAGAGGTGATAAAATACTATTGTTTTTAATATCCCATTCAAATTATGATTTTTCGACAGAAAGGCCCACCCTAATGGAAAATAAGTGAAACACCCTAATAAAATACCACATATTAAATATAGAAAATGGCTTACGATAATGTGAGAGATGTTCCAATACTATTGTCTTCAATATTCAATTAAAATTCTATTTTTTTATTTTTTTTTATTTTTTAACAAAAAGGACCGCCCTAATGGAAAGTAAATGAACCACCCTAATGAAATATCACATATAATATGCTTTGAGTGGCCAACAATGATATAGGATATGTTTCAATACTATTGCCTTGAATTTCTAAGCAATTGAATTCAAATCGTTCATTTCAAATTCAATTCACTCCCCCAACTCAAAAAATTACTAAGTCCCAAAAGGTCGATTTTTTCAAAAAAAAAAATTTCCAAATAACACCAGATCTCGACGTTTCATGCATTTCTAAGACATCTGGCATCAAAAAAAAATATCGATTTCAGAAATTTCATGTACCCCCCCCTTTGGAGATTTTTCATGGGTCAAAAAAGCCAAACTTTGACCGCTTTGGGGGTCCACTTAATGAAGTCCGATTGAGCTCAAATTTTGCATGGGGACTTTTTTCGAGGAGACAAAACTTTTGAGCACTACCTTTTTTTGAAATTCGATGGCAAAATTTTTCCCATACATTCCATTGGCACCCTAATGAATATCTTAGAAAATTACTGGAGAATATCCTAATGGTGTGATTAATGGAATCCTTGAAGAATATTTGGATTAAATTCTGAGGAAAAAATTATGAGTTAAAATTGCCATAACAATCTATGAAATATTGTTTCAGAAATTATCGAACAATTTCTTAACAAATTCCAAGAAGAATTCTTGTATGTGCCTATTGAGAAATTTCTTGCAGAGTATCAGTAGTACTGTGAGTTAGACTCTCGGAAGCATTCATGGATGAGTTTCTTACAGATTACTGAGGAAGTTATTATTGGCAGGGGTTGAATGCTTAGAAAACTGAGAGTATCTCTCACTTATCGCTCATGGTTCTCAGAACATCAAAAGCGCCTTCTTCTGCTACAGCTTAGATCGCAGGGATAACAGTGCAGAATAAAACTCATAAAAAGGAGTTACAAACATGGGATACAGTATTGCTATCGGATGTTCAGAGATTTGTCATCATGCCATTAAAATAAACACTGACCCCTAATGGTAAATAAGCGTGAAGAATGGGTTTTATCATCGGTCTCTCTTTGGAGCTCTTGTTCGTTGCTATTATTTATCAAGCTTGTTACAACTTACGAAATATTGCCGATCATTAACCGATACCGATAGGTGGGATGTTCTTTTTCGCTTGCTTTGATCGTGCTTCGGAATCAAAAGAGAATTTCTTAAATTCTGCAATGCCTGACTATTCGTATGATGGCTGAGAAAATTACTGGAAAATTGTAGGGCATCTCTTAGAGATTCCAGGAGGAATCTTAGTCGATTCCTTCGAATAGTTCCAGAATAAATTTATTTTGAAATAAATAGTTTTTTGTCAAATAGCTGTAGCGGCAGATCCGCAGCTATTCAGCAAGACCATGCTGAGTGTCGTATCCCGCTGGTAGAGGATCTTTTCTTGATGGACATTTTCTCGACTTACCAGGAAAAAGCGTATAATCATACTACACGATATACAAATGCACTATTGATCAGTTTGCATAGAAAGTTAGTAACTGAGGAAGTGCCCATAAAAGCATTAAGCTGGAAAGGGGTGGTCCATTAATTACGTAAGGGTTTATGGGGGGAGGGGGGGTTGAAGATTTCTTACGCGCCATACAAATTATTTTTGGTTTTCATACAAAAAATCTTACCATGGGGGGAGGGGGGTTGGAAAACCGCTAAAATTGTCTTACGTAATTAATGGACAGCCCCAAAGCAGGCTCAGTCTCGTTTGGAACGTAACACCAGAAAGAGGAAATCATATTCGAAAAATAGACTGATTACGATCAAGCAACACCGAAGCCGGAACGATTATTATGATCATGATAATGATGATACACACCGAGAATAATTTAACTGATCAAATTCACGCTAAATCAAATTTAGTCAGCAAACGCATCAGAGTCTAGATTCACACACGGATAATGCTAATAATAGACGTTTGGCGGATGGATGAGCTCTATGCGGAATATGAGAACCAGTTGGAAGCTATAGCTTTTCGCACCGTTGATTCATCGATTTATTTAATTATGTGTGCGCTTGAGAATTTCCTTCGATAATGAGACTAATATTTGGCTTCCACTGGGAGAGAGACACTTTAACAACTATTCGTTTGCTGAATATATTAAAGTTAACTATCAACAATTATGGGGTTTATACTCCTAATATTCGTTGTCTTAAGGTGAAACATCTCGGAATCCGAAGATGGCCGGCAAAATGGCCGACTTGTACCCCTACTCACGTTTTCAAGGGCACAAAACTGGAGAAATAGTTGGCAAACGTTTCTGATCTTCTTATGTTAAGCTTTTTGCTAGTGCACAAAGCCAAAATAAAAAATACATTGTTGTTGGATGCTTCCTTCGCGAGATTTGTGCCTTTGAAGTTTCAGTGCAATCTTAGAAGTTGATTCCAAGCTGTTTCACCTTAAATTCCGAACATGACTCATATTCCGAAAAATGGCGATTTTAAAGGTAAGAATTGATAGTATTACATTTCTGAATATAAAGGACTTTAATCATAGAAGAATTCATCATCTTGTGAAGAAATTTGAGTGCTTTTTTGAAAAAAAAAAACCGCTAAAGAAGCCGAGTGTTCGAAATATGAGTCATTTTCGTCCCTTGCATTTGGGCATGTTCTTTCGGTTGATCTAGACTAGAGAATTTCGGTTAGGTTACTAGAAACATTCAGCAGGTGTTCTATAAAGTATTGTATTTTTCAGAGCAATGACTCACGTAAATGAAAATGAATTGGAAAATTGATAATTTATCATCCGTTTGAATATAATGGAGCAATCGCGGGCGAATAGGCACAGCTGACAGCGATCGCGCGCGCAACAAAATTAAATCATTCTGATCAGTCAGTCAGAACTCGAATGCGGTGCGGTCCATTTTCTACTGGACAACTTTGCGACAAGGGTAGATATACATCAGAAGCCGTATCTGTTTCACTGAATCAGCTGACAGTGCTGGACGCAAATGAATTGCGTATCAACGAACTAAATTTAGTGACGACGGCTATGATGATGATGATGGAAATACAAGTGACACATTTCTACTCGCAATTTAGTTGAGAAAAGAGTGACTCGCGAGACTGTTTTTTTTATTGAATGATGCTGAGTGGGTTATATTGCTGTGTTATCGCCTGGTTCTAGCAATTCAATTAGGTGGATAAATTTGAATGGATGTGATTCCATGCGGAAATGTGGTCCATTCATGAACGATACAGTTTGATCTTTGCACTCTTATTTCGAGAAGTTTGATGAGACATTTCAGTCTTAGAATAGCAGTTTCGATCACGCAGTTCAACCTCGTCACATATAGGCAGAATCGACGTATCATAAAACTTCAGAAGCGCAAAAAATGATGATTCCATATATTTAAATCTAGACTGCCACAAATCATACTTTCATAAACTTCATTAAACGCACTTTCTTTGTGCTGTTCATTCTTTATGCGCTAGATTCGATTTTCTTCAGCTCCTGTTACGCTGTGCTTACATCCCCTAGCAGTATTTTACTAGCCTGTCACTCTCTAGCACTCTTCATCGAATCATCGTATTATTAAACGTTGAAATTTATGAAGCAAGTATATAAAACACGACAGGCTTGGTTAGACAGCTCTTCAGAAACTCTAAAAGGGTATGACAGATCACATATGAATAGGCTTATCCCATGTGAAGAAAAAATCAAAATCGCTTAGCGTTCTGGTTGACTGTTAGTGCTGTCTCATGGCAGAAAATGGTATTCCATTTGTATTAAATTCAACCATTAGTAGAGAAGCTGATCTTAGAATCTCATTCCCGGCACTGTTTTTAAGCCGCGGAACTCAAAATTTGATTGGTAAATGCTGGACATGGCGTACTGTTGGTACTTCGCATACCTGAAGTAATAAAATAGACCTCTTTGTGTGGTCCTTAGCCTAGCAGTCCCTGCCTAGCAACTTCTATCGCTACCTCCTCGCGGTACTTTGAAATATGTTTCAAACACTTCAGTGTAGTAATGCTGGATTTGTTCCTTATGCAACTCTCTTTATAAAGTTATGAAGAATGAGTTTTCAATGAGATGAAAAGTTTTGTAAGTGCCTTACAATAAAAACATTTTCCAAATTCGTCAAACCCAATTTTTATCGTAAGAATAATAAGCAAGATATGGGTGATTAGATTTGGAAACTTTTTTGAATTTTGAATCGCCCGACTTCTCATTTTCAGCATACAATATTATATGTCACAATTTCGTCAACATAAGTGCCCTATTTTGAAATTCTGTCCATTCTATCCTCTACTTTTATACGTATTATCTTTCCATTCGCCTTAGTCAACCATTTCACACGACAATATGCGGGCGGTCAGGCGGTTTCTTTGTATCATTCGTAGCTCAAACAGCCGCCTGGTCCCAATCATCATAAATAATATTAATTAAACGAAGACGATAGCCATCTCTTCATACCAGAGCAGAAAAAACGCATGCAATCTACTCAATTCATAATAATAAAATCATATTAAGTGAATCGTCATGCTACTGACCATTCTGATAACTGATCTACGAAACCATATGCCGGTCGGAGGATCTTCAGCTTGCGATACGTTTTGTTTGCTGCGACGTCGATTTGGACAAAATTCCAGCTGGTTTGTCATCCCTACAATTCCATTCAGACTCGATCGAATGCTTCTTCTTCGTTTGTGTATTGTTGAGGTCAATTAGTCAATTGGAATTGAATACTTCACTAAACTTATTTTGGCTCACGATACTATTCATCGTTGTTGACCACAATGCATAAGTTCCAGACCTACCCTAAGGCATATTTTTACACCTATAGTTTACTACAGACCTCCCTCCAAAGCACATATTCCTAGAAACTCATCGAATGAATCTTTTTAAAAACTCAAGTCTGCTTTAAACTGGCTCAATTTTTCTTCCATTATACTTCAACTGACGTGAGTGGGAAACTTGCGGTGCCCACCTCAATCACCTCTTACACTTCGGTCCAAATACATTCCATGCATTTAGCAGTGCCCCATAATTACGATGCCTTTTAAGCCCAGAGCAACAAACGGGTACAGAACACGCAATTTTCTGGTTTTTAGTGCATTGAACGAGGAAAATTCGCTTCACGAGTGTCGTGATATGGTGGCGCCTGCCACCAACAGAACAACGACGGTAGCAAAAACCGATTTCTTTCTTCCAAGTAGTAAATCAAACGCCTTGCCTTCTTTAAGTAATCCGCAATTCTTACCTTGCTTCTCGGAGGAGGACAGCAACCTGCCGGTAACTGCCGCAGCTTCTTCGTCCAGCGGAGGCGCCGACTTGGTCACCTTGAAACGTTCCGTCATGTTGGTGTAGATGATTCCACTGGTCAAACACAAGAGCACTTATTACACTAAAAAAAATGTCTTCTAACTTGAATGTGTTTATTTACGTTAAAATGATAACATAACAAAAGGTCATAAAAGGTAAACTTAACGAAACACTTATCAAAACTTAAGTACTTAAAATAACTGGCACATTCACAGATAATTCAGAAAATATCCGACGGGACGGTCGCCGAAGCTATTTGTAGTCAGTATGATGCAACACTCGAAGGGTAACGATGAAACAGTCTGTAAATGAAAAAAAAAACAAAATTAGTTAGGATTGGGAGAAAAAGAGCTCAATATTTAATGAGAATTGTTTAGTTGTTAACCCTTTCTTTCAAACGACTTTCTAAACAAAAATAAACGTTTTTACAGAAAGTGCTTGCACCAAAATGCACAATATTTTTATAGTACCTAGTTATAAATTTTGTTGTTTTGCAATAGTAACAGTAGTGTAGTATTACTATTGAAACCGTAAGTCGTCTGATTAGAATAGAATCAAGTTCTGGTAGCTATTGCATGATATTCATTTGATTCAACTTTTAATACATTTCCTTCAGTATCATGAGGACGTTCAGTATCATGAGGACGTAACTAGAATGATCGATCGGTACAGGCCGGGGTACGAGCAACCTTAGGGAACATTGGGTAACCAACCCCGGTGGGAACTAAGGCCGTATGCTGACAGGGTAGGGAAGATTTGCTTCTACAAACCTGGAGCGTCTGTAATCCATGTTAGAAGCGGCTCACTACAGCGTCTGCTCTCCATGTCAGGGGTGGCTGATCATCGTCCGAGTGCCAGAGTAGGACTCTAAGCTAAACTGTGCACTATGGCCTTCCGAATATTAGGAGGGATGGTCTTCCGGAAATCTAGGGGGTTAGTGTCAGACTCTGCACACCAGCCGTAAAAAATCAAGCAACGAATACTTTCATCGCGAGCACACGCATACTCGCCGATGTGTTGAAAGACCGTGGATTCGGCATCGTGGCGTTGCAGTAAGTGTGTTGATAGGGATCAATGGTGCGAACGTTTAGAGGTAACCATCCCATCTTCCAGAGTTGCGGCAACATACACGAGCTGGGAACAGCTTTTATAGTGATCAGTGATATGCAAAGGCACGTCATGACGCTTTTTACGCGCAGCATGAACGCGAGTACGACAGCTGCCCAAGCCACGACGTCAAAATCGTCATAGGAGATCTAAACGCTCAGGTTGGCCAGGAGTTCAAACCGCCTACTGGAAAGTACATCGCCCACCGACTGACGAACGGGAACGGCCTTCGACTGATTGATTTCGCCGTCTCCAAGAATACGACCATTCGTAGCACCTACTTCCAACATAGTCTTCCGTACCGATACATCTGGAGATCACCACGGCAAACAGAATCGCAAGTCGACCACGTTCTGATCGATGGACGGCACTTCTCCGACATTATCGACGTCAGGACCTATCGGGGCGCTAACATCGACTCTGACCACAACCTGGTGATGGTTAAACTGCGCCCGAAACTCTGCGTCGTTACCAACGTACGGTATCGACGGCCGCCCTAGTATGACCTAGAGCGGCTTAAGCAAGCGGATGTCGCAACTGCGTACGCGCAGTACCTCGAGGCTGCACCCCCGGAAGGAGGTGAGCTGGATGAAGCCCCTCTTGAGGACTGTTGGAGAACAGTGAAGGCAGCCATCAACAATACAGGTGAGAGCAACGTCGGGTACGTGGGACTAGAGGGTCTAAAAAAATCCCGAATCCCGGGATATTTTCGAAAATCCCGGGATTTCCCGAATTTGCATGTTGAACTAGAAAATACTGTTGTATTATTTTCAAATAATGGCACAGAACAAGCTGCATGTTTTTCCGGTTACTGTTGATACAGGAATGTATTTTAGTTATTGCATTTAGCTTACTCATTAAGCGTTTTCATTGAGGTTTAAGACCACTTATGCTTTTTTCTGGTATGTTAGTTACGTCATGTTCAATCAACTATAGCAGATAACTATAAGGTTTGTTCCATTTTTCAATAAATTCTTCTTCTTTCTGGCGTTACGTCCCCACTGGGACAGAGCCTGTTTCTCAGCTTAGTGTTCTTATGAGCACTTCCACAGTTATTAACTGAGAGCTTATACTATGCCAATGACCATTTTTGCATGCGTATATCGTGTGGCAGGTACGATGATACTCTATGCCCTGGGAAGTCGAGAAAATTTCCAATCCGAAAAGATCCTCGACCGGTGGGATTCGAACCCACGACCTTCAGCTTGGTCTTGCTGAATAGCTGCGCGTTTACCACTACAGCTATCTGGGCCTTGAATTATTCATCACATTGAAATTTTATTTATGCCATTTTATCTTTCCGTACCCGTTTTAGTTTGCCCGGTGTACTTGACAACTTTCTAGGACGAATATGCCTGTGAAAAAAAAGCATTCAGATTCCATTTGACACAACAATGTAAATAATTTGCATAATCATCAGAGTAGATTTTAAAAGATATGGTAAAATTTGAGTGTGATTGGTATCACCTATACTATACCTTATGCATCCCGATTGATTTTCGTTTCAAATTAACTATAATAAATGCCCGTTGACTTCAACTGCAGATAGGTGAAATATTGATGAATGAAATCTAAGACAGCATTGTTTTTGTCTATTATAATTCAACTTAACCTTCGAAAACAAGTTCGGGTATTGTGAAACTGCTCTATAAGACTAAACTTCAATACGTGCTCTGGTCGTTCTATAGTCGTTTTGGAAGCATTTGATTTTTGTCCCGGAATTTTAAAAAATAAAATCCCGAATCCCGGGATTTTTTCGAGTCCGGGAAACAAGACCCTCTACGTGGGAAGGAGTCGACGGAACGATTGGATCGACGAAGAATGTAGGCAGGTTCTGGAGGAGAGCAGCAAGGGACCCGGCAGAACGTGGAATGTTATAGACGGAAACAGCAACTGCAGACCCGCCTCTTTCGGGAGAAAAAAAACGCCACCTGGAAGAGACGGAGTACGAGGAGATGGAACAGCTGTGCCGATCTCAAGAAGCACGTAAGATCTATCGGAAGCTCAACGCATCCCGCAACGGCTTCGTGCCGCGAGCCGAGATGTGCATGTATAAGGATGGGTGCATTTTGACGGACGAGCGTGAGGTGATCGAAAGGTGGAAGCAGCACTTCGACGAACATCTGAATGGCGCTGAGAGCACAGGCAATGAAGGACGGGACAACGAAGGAAATGCCTTCGTCCATAGTGCGGGCGATGGAAACCAAACCAGCCCCCACTTTGAGGGAGGTTAAGGATGCCATTCACCAGCTCAAGCACAATAAAGCTGATCCAGAATCGAAGTTATGTCCATCGTAGTCCTACGTCAATCCCACGGTAATGCAACAGATATTACCCACCCCATTTTTTTTTCGAAATTTCGATGGACTATAATGATTGGATTCCTCTTGAGATGTTTGTATAACAAATGGCCTTAAGGGGACGTGCACAAATTACGTAACGCTCGAATGGTCGGGGTGGCTAATGCAATACACATTTTTGAAAATTTTCACTCTATAAGCGTTACGGAAAGGGGTGGAGGGGGTCAAAAGTTTCAAATTTGTGCGTCACGTAATAAACGGATGCTGCCTAAGACAAACGTTGAAAGTTTACTTGTCGAAAGGACATAAGATCGAACAGGAAAATAAAACGGGACATAGAGGTCAAAGCCGTTTTTTTTATAGAATAAAGAATTTCTCAACAAGAAAAATCTGTTATCTGTTATGTCCCTTTTGTTATGTCTTGTTGCTAAACCATAAATTCAATAGCCACAGATCGCCACATTCCTGCATCGCGCTATCATTCAGCGAGTTAAAATTTTATCACGTTTTTTTATAACTCACTGAAACAAGTCTGGAGCCACCCACAGCTGATATGGTATCAAATCATCACTTTCAAACCAGAAACTTTCTAGTCCCAAATAAAATTAGGTTGTGCTTTCAAATTATACAAAGTAATCCTACATACGGGAAACGAATGCCTGATGATTGAAGTGCTTCACTAATTATTCTTATGAAGAGGTTTTGGGTAAATGTTAAAATCGGTGATCAGTTGATAACTTTATTTAGTCCTAAGCTACGAGCAATAAAATTGAACTTTCACTGAGCTGTAGGGGGAGATCCCCCAGTACCGGACACTTAAGCCACTATATTCATAATTCCAAAAATATTGGTTTTATTTGCTCATGTTACCCATTTATGATAAGTATTATCATTTTTATAGTGTACAAAAGTAAATTTGAAAATATAAATATGAATTTTGACATTGCATTTTGATGATATATTTTGGTACCAAATTGATCGATCTTGAAAGGTGACACCCAATACCGGACACGATGTGGAAACGCCTCGAATTCTGTAAATTTGAACATAATTGAATGCTTTTACTTTATCAATAGTATATTAGTGCCAATTCAATGCATTTGCAACATTTACAAGAACAATTTGAGTTTTTATTCGTTTGCAAGATGTCCATCAAAAACCTCTTTCATATATGATGAAAAATAGCACATTTTACGATATTGTTCTGAATGATTATTCTTCTTAATTTTAATGCATGTTTGATACCATGATCGAAGGAATTCATGAAAAATGAATGTATTTTGAGACACTGGTGCAATAATTACAAAGATATCATATAACAAATCAAGCTGTCCGAAACTGGGGGACAGGAGGTTCTTAGCCAAAATTGTAAGTTGTCCATATTTAGTTCAATTATGGTACAAAATACATTCATACCATCAAATTAGGATTAGGTTCGATCATGCTTGCGTGATCCAAAGTATTTTTTCCATGTTCAAAATAATTACTAAATAGGCTCAAAATTAAGGCGATACGTCAAATTTGTTAAGATTTTCAAACTTTTCTACTTTTTTAAAAAGGCATACATATTTCAAGGATGTGTTATTCTACGCAAACATTAGTCTCCATAATAGCTTTCTTTTCTTCTAATACACTATCTTGATTGGACCATGATTTCTCAATTTTTCAACTTTGTCCGGTATTGGGTGCTGTCCGGTACTGGGGGATCTCCCCCTAACAGTTCAATAATATTTTTTTCAGTCAGATTTCAATTTTTTTTTCTAAAACTAGTGGTCCCGGCAAACTTCGTCTTACCATCAAGTAGGATGATGAAAAACGCTTTTGATCGTCCCATATAAAATGACAGTTTCGTTCGCGCTCGTTTTTTCAACATTCCCGGTGAATATCCTGGGATTTTTATACACACAAACACGTCGGAACCCTTGACAAACAAAACTGAGAAAAAAATCATTCAAATCCGTTGACCCGTTCGTAAACTATTTGGTGACATTCAAACACATGTTGCTACATTCAGAAATCTAACGTATTCTTCATTGGCAGTATCTTTACTCATTAGTGTAAGCCATCTATAAAGTTTGAACAAAACGTGAGATATGAATGTACTATCAGATACCACCCCCAAATCGCTAATAATCGAATAAACGTGATTTCAAGATTTGCGGTAAACCATCATTAAGATTTACCGGATTTCAGAAATTGATAAACGTGTTCGCAACACCTCCATAAACATATCAATTTGGCCTTAGTTTTAAGCCCCACACAAAATCTTCCTGTGACAATCAGTCAGATAAAACTTTATCCCATGCCTCCCACCTGCAAATCGTATTCTACTTCAGGTTTTATTTTGGCTAGCGTAAAGTGATGTAATACAGCACAATGAAAACCATAATTCAACTCATTTTGGAAAATTTCTAACAAATTGAAAATTATAGTTAATGATAACTGTAATGTATGTCATGTATCAAAAGCAGCGAGCAAAATAAAACAAGTCGAACTGTTCTTAAAATTCGTGAAATTTCAGCCAAATGTGCGGATCTAGACAATGCGCTGATTTTGGGCACTTTACAATATCTGTTTTAAAATAATTTCTATATGAACTTGATTTATGCCTCCGCAAATGCATCCAAGTCTGGAGAACTTTGTTGCATGCGTGAAACAATAAAACTGCACGATAAGATAAAAATAGAGTTATTATATACACGTCACCAAGTATTCCTTAGTTACATTCGATGTAACAAACGACGTGATCTAATAGTCTTACATAACTTTACTGAATTACACATGACACGTACCTGCACCATAAATCCCGAAATATTTTTACGGATTAAACTTAACCTTCATCAACTCGTACGATGCTAGAAATTTCACACTCCGAACTTGAAACCGCGCGCTATCCACGACCTAATCAACCGAGCAACTGAGCCAAGTCTCAAGTCTCAACCGGTCAGCTTATGCAGGTCCACACGCGGTATCAGAGACAAACACTACACCTTAGCGTAGAATTACAACATCACCAAATTATTCGACAGCAACGATGAATCGACATACCTGGAAGTAAGTGCCTACGGGTTCTCCGGTGAGAAAGAGACGAGCAGTTTCGACAGGTTGTCGCACAAACCTAAAAAACAAATTTGGAAGATAAGGAAGGTCTACTTTTGAAGTCACTGCCAAAGCGATTGATAAGAAGCTCCGAGCAAATTGTGAGCAAGTGGATGGCAATTTTTTTTCCTGTATTCCGTACAGGTAAGCGTTCACTAATCTCCCCAGATTTAATTCTATTTGACAACTTATCAGTGTTTTTAGGGCGATGGTTCGACTACCTTAGCTCACGAGACGCGCAGAAAGTCGCACGCTAATCACGGTACAGCTGGTGATCGATTTTATGCTTGCGTTTTGGAAATTTTTCGAGTGCCAGAAACCAGGATGTCACGCTGAAAAGTAAAGATTGAAATAATAACTAAATACTAAAAAAATATTCGCCAAAGTAATAATGCGTTTTACAAGAGACAGATGGAAATCAACTTAAGTATCAGTATAAAACAAAGTCATACCTTAAATTTTATAGCGCACAAATCTGGCGACCAATTCATCAGTAGTAAAACCAAATCTCATAATTATTGATATTTTTTTCAGTTTTGACGAGGGTTTTAAATCACATAAAAAGAAAAACTCCAAAGTTCGATCCAAAAGTATTAAGACATAGAGGTGGCGCAGACGCAAGATGTAATATGTGACATTCATATGCGCATTTTCGATGTATAAAATACGAGTTTACATAACTTTATTATTTTTAAACCAATTTGGAAGCTTTTTGCATCGTGCTCTTCAGAATCAGGTTTTGTTTATGAGAAGTAGGGTTTTCATTTTTTCGGAAATTGACTTCCAGAAAAACGGGAAGTCGTCGGATAGATTTTGCTCAAGGTTTCGCGCGTGTTTTCGTCGCCGAAGAATTTTTTTTCCCTGTTTTGGAGCGTCTTGCTGGGTAGTGCTTCGTGAAGCCCAAGCAGGACAGTTCGGTTTTGCGTCGTCGGATAGATTTTGCTCACAGTTTCGCGCGTGGTTTCGTCGCCGATTTTTTTTTTCCTGTTTTTGAGCGTCTTGCTGGGTAGGTATTTCGGAAGGCCCAAGCAAGACGGTTTGTTTTCGGGACGCCAAGAAGTTTTGCTGTCAGTGTCAGTTTTGTGTTCAGTCGAGAATGGATTACCAACTTTCATGCTTATGATAACACATTTTTTCTTGAAAGCGTAACTTTTATATAATGTTAAAACAAACTTTGTATGGTTCGTCACTATAAGTGTCGGCATTATGCTTTTTTCTTATACATTTACAATATATATATTTTTGCTCTTTTTGACATTATTAAAAATTATCTTTTGAATTGTTCGACATTGTGAATGTTGACGTATTTTTTAAAACTTCTACCATATTGAGACAAAATGCACAGTAATACTCATATGTAATTTTCAAACAAACTATGTATGGTTCGTCACTACAAGTGTCGGCATTATTCCATTATACATGTAATTTTCAGTTTTCGTCATTAATAAAAACGTTTTTTAAATTGTTCGACATTATACATGTTGACGTATTTTTTAAAGCTTCTACCAAAAACTTCTTTTTTTTTGTATGGTATTCAGTTGGAGCTGCCTGACAACTTAACTTGTCAAGGCTGAACCCTCGGTCTGGCTTTTGCCAAGTTTCCCCTCTACCAGGACCAATACTCAGACGGACAAGGCAATGGCGCCCACATGAACACTGTTTTTTATTAGTATTGTGACGTGGTAGTTTTTGAAAAGTACCCACATTCCCTTGCTTCTGAGAAAAGGAAGCATTATGAAAATTAGCAGCTCCATTAGAATTTGTTTGAAATAGTAGTGTAGAATTTGTTTGAAATAGTAGTGCATTACTAATACTGTCTAGTCGAAATGGTTTTGAATAATTTGTCATTCAAGTACTATTCTGATTACTATTGTCTTTTACGTAAGATTAGAGTCTTAAATGTCAAGTGTCGTCAAGTCTTAACAAAATTAGGCTGTTTAGTAGTAGTTCTAGTTAATTTCATTTTTTGTTGTTAAATGTATTTATTGGTCATTACGTTCATATATCCTTAAAGAAAAAAGTCGCTTTCCTTGTCTGTTCAACAATTTTTCGAAACTAGCAAGTGTACCCTAATGATCGATCTCAGCGTCTTACTTTCCATAGTAATTTTTATAGTGAATATTGAAGAGTAAAGTTACCTTAGGCTTCTATTACAGTCTCTTACAAGATTCACTTTTCGGTGGCAAATGCAATGCTTCACAACGCCTACTTTCTACTTGTAAATTTTGCGAAAATGAAGCTGGAATAAGATTATTTATACCGCTGTTACAAAAGAGGTATTTCTTATTATGGCAATGTAAAAACCATATTAAAATAAGATTGTCGCCACTTATTTCTACTCAGTGAATCTACTAGTCATTTTCCTAAGAGTTCCTAAGTATTCCCTACGTCGTATATGATAACGATGTATCTAGCTAGCTAATAGTAAGAGTGGCTACGGATCATTCTGGTTAGCAAAAGGCAAACTGAACGTCACCAATAGTATAAATGTCCACTTCGAATATATTAATTATTTGAAATGGGCATCAATTCTATCAATGACGCAGAATGTCCGTTGGATCACATCCGAGATATGATTGCGTCTATGTCATATGAATTATGGCGCGGCTTTAAGCAAAAAATGCCAAAATGTGATACCACCACTCAGGTTACGCCTTTGGTTTCCATCATATGGGCTAATGGATTATGCCCTCCCATCACGGCAAGGTCGCATAACCAAGGGGAGGGGTCTACCAAAAACTTCTCGAGACAAAAATACAAAACAAGTTTTAAATATAAGTCGTATATTTCCCCCTTGTCCATGGATCGCATCACCGACCAGAGGTGACTCCCAGATCTTTTCCTCCCTCAATAATAAACACCCTTCCCGTGGTGATTGTGGATATGCAGAGGTATTCTCGGTCTCTAGAAGCAACAATCATTACACCCTAACATTCCTTCCCCATCCCAACTGAATGTAAGGACTTGGCCGGCGCCGTTATTGATCAATAATATTAGATCTGCTAAAATTGCACTTCGAGAGTAAGCGGAAACTCCCATCCCTTATTCATTTGGATCGTAGTGCAATTCTTACCAGTTCCGATCAATCACGGAGTAGCAACCATTGACATGTACAGTCAGTCTATGCTATGCATTGACTTCCAGAAAAACGGGAAATGAAATTGTCATTTCCCGCGTTGTCGAGAAATTCTGAGTAACTCATTTTCACGTAGCAAAATTCACGTTTATTTTTCAGAAGAGAGCTCCGTATTCCATTTCCATTATATGTCATTCAAATGAATCTGCATAGTTCTTTCTCTATATTTTTTCATCATTTTCACTTTATTTTGGTCTTATTTTGGAAACACTTACCCGCTGAAGATGATTGTTTTTTTTTTCAATAATTTTATGTTTTACTTATTGATTTATCATAGTAGGGGTACCGTAAAATCGGGTGTAATTGATCAGAAGGGTGAAATTGATCATCGTATCACACGATTTCATGTATTCGTAATGGAGCACAAATATCAATGTAAGCTGCAGTAAGTGAACGTTGTTTGACGTAACTATTGTCCAATTGTGTGTTGTTAAGTTTATTTGCGTCAAAGAATGTTTATTACTATGAAAATAATGTAAAATTTCAAAATCATGCACGGTAAAGTATTGACAAACACCTATGAACTTTTATTTCTAAGCAAGGATTTGAACATGGTATAAACCTGAAAGTTTGTGAGGATGCTTGAGATATATCCCCAAACCAGATTTCATCACCAAAACTTGCACCAATTAGCTCATATGGTTGAAATAATTGAATTTCTGTTAGATATCATTGAATTCCTTAGGAAATTGCATACATTTAGGCGTTTTCCGCGTAATTCTTGAAATTGAAATATTCTTTATTTACATAAATATTGCATTGCTAAGAATTTGACAAGCATATTCGGATTCAGGGAGCTCAAATTTATCATGTAGAGTTGTTTTGAAAACTAACAATAATGGCATTGACAAGTGATCAATTTTACCCCTAAATGAGATCTCCTGATTTTTTATTTTAGATATATTTGTTAACACTAAAATTACATTTGTTAGAAAATTTCGGTACATGAGTCGATGAGGCTCACCTTCGTACTTGTTTTCCTGCATTTAGTTGTTTTGCTTTGTTAACATTATAGAAAACAGACTAGAAATGTTGTGTTTCGGGATCAGCCGAAATAGTGAAAAACGTGGTTTTGACTAACTTAACCAGAGCTAATTTTATTACATCTTCACTAATCTACGGTTAACGGCAAAAGAGACCGAGTTATGCTCGGGCAACGCGCAGGTTGCTATGATTTGAAATCTGTTGCTAATGGTAACGATTCGAAATTCAAATTTTGCACGGTGTGCTGCGATCACACCTAACATCTCCCCCCTTAGTTCAGGTAGTATGGCTCGAATCTCGCTGGTAGCCGTACGATGCGCCTCGGTCGGTTGTTGTTGTTATTGACAGTCGGTTGCGGTGCTGGTTCATCTTCGAGATCGGACTCCGAAAAGTATTCGGAATCGCCAGACTCTGGTGCGGATACTGCTGGGCTACCTGGTTGTTGGGCTGGACGACGGATCGGAGCGGTGTCGGATAGTCCAAACTCGTCCACGAAAATGGATAGCGGCGAAGGACCATCTATTCGCACTGGATCACCTGAGCGCTTCTTGAGTTGGTTCGTGTGTGCCCGGATCAATCGTTGCTTATCCACCAGGTAAACATTATAATTAACGTTCCCGATGCGCTCGATGACAGTGGCTGCTTCCCAATGCCAGGCGTTTCCTTGATGCACCTGTGCATAAACACAGTCACCGGGTTGAAAACTCTTCGCAATTGCACCATGCTTCCTATTAAACGATGCATTTTGTTTTTCAGTTTTCTTCGATGGCGGATTGCGGCACTCCGGCTGTGGAAGCAAGAGCGATGAAATCGTTCGGATGGGCCTGCCGAACATTACTTCTGCCGGAGATTTCCCGTCGAGGTCACTGGTCGGAGTCGTACGGTATACTTGCAAAAACGTTTGCAGTGCGCTGTCGAGAGTTTCTCCCCCCGAACGAATTTTTCGAAGGCTCCTCTTGACCGTGTCTACGAAGCGTTCCGCTAATCCGTTTGATTGCGGATGGTATGGTGCTGTCCGAAGATGCTGTATTCCATGACCTTGGCAGAACGTCTGGAATTCGTGACTGACGAACTGGGGACCGTTGTCCGACACGATGGTTTCCGGTATGCCAAAGGTAGCGAAGGATTCGGAAAGCAGTCTCACAGTGGTACTGGCTGTTGTAGTCCTGGTTGCGAAAACCTCCGGCCATTTCGAAAACGGATCCACCACGACCAACAGATACGTTCCATCGACAGGACCGGCGTAGTCGATGTGGATTCTCGACCATGGCTTCGACGGTGCAGGCCACGACTCGAGTGTCGTTTTGATTGGTGCTTTTCCGGCCACGCAGCAAGGATTGCAGTTGCGGACGAAATCCTCGATTTGGTCGTCCATACCAGGCCAGTACACGAAACTGCGAGCGATTGCCTTCATGCGAACCACGCCAGGGTGGCCCCGATGAAATTGCCTCAGGATTTTCCCCTGAAACTGATGAGGCACTACCACACGGTCGTGTAGCATCACGCAGCCATTAACGATGCTAAGCGAATCTCGCCGATTGAAATACGGCAGGACATCAGGGTTGGTGTCCGACTTGAAATCTCGCGGCCAACCTTCATCGATGAACTTTGCCACCGATTGCAAAACGCTGTTCTTCTTCGTTGCGTCTTGTAACTCTGTGAAAGAGACTGGAAGTTTGTCTAGCGAGTCGTTAACTATACTCACCAGATCATCTTCCAGGTTGATTGCTGCTACGACGTATTCCTCTTCCGGCCGAGTGGTCCGATCGATCAGCCGAGTCAGCATGTCGGCACAACCGAAATCGTTGGTGGAAATGTGCTGGATGTCGAAATCGTAGTTGAGCATTATCAACGCCCATCGCTGCAGTCGGTTGGCGGTGTGCAACGGAATGCCCTTCTTCGAACCGAAGATTGCCAAGAGCGGTTTGTGATCCGTTTGCAGCGTGAAGTGGCGTCCCAAAAGGAATTTATGGAACTTCGTCACCGCGTAGACCAGAGCCAGTGCTTCCTTCTCCGGTTGTCCATAACCTTGCTCAGCGGGTGAGAGCGAACGAGAAGCATGCTGAACTGCCTTGATTTTGCCATCCGGGAATTTATGCAGTATCACCGCACCAATGCCGGTGTTGGAGGCATCTGCTGCAACGATGATAGGTAGTGTCGGATCGTAGTGCGTCAACAATAGTTCCGACTGCAGAATCGCCTTGAATTTTTCGAACGCTTGCTGGCATTCGACGTTCCACTGCCACTTGACATCCTTCTTCAGTAGCTGGTCCATTGGGTGGCGAAGCTCGTGGATGTTGCGCACAAATCTGCCGTAGAAATTAACGGCACCGAGAAACGAGCGAAGTTCGGTCACGTTGGTTGGAGCTGGGATGTTGGCGATGGCTCGAAGCTTTTCTGGATCCGGACGAATACCATGGCGATCCACGATATGGCCCAGGTAACCAAGCTCGGTTTGGAAAAACTTGCACTTTTCCGCCTTGACGTGGAACCCGTACTGCTCCAGCCGAATCAGCAGTTTGCTGAGTGACTCTGCGTGTGCCTCCCAGGTGGGACCGAAGACTATGACGTCATCGATGAAGGAGCGAATGCCTGGGATGTCGGCAATCATGCCGTCGATCAGCCGTTGGAATGATCCTGGCGCGGATTTCACCCCTGGAGCGAGGCGGTTGAATTGGAACAGCCCCTTGTGCGTGTTGATGGTTAGTAGCTTCTTCGACTCGTCGTCCACTTCAACCTGCAGGTATGCGTCAGACAGGTCGATGATGCTGAAGACGCGACTACCAGCCAGCTGGGCGAAAATTTCCTCCGGCGTCGGCAGAGGGTAGTGATTCGCTTCTAACGCATCGTTGAGACCAGTCGAATAGTCCGCACAGATGCGGATCCGTCCATTTGGCTTGCGGACAGCGACGATCGGAGCGGCCCACTCCGAAAAATCGACTGGAGAGATGATTCCCAACGATTCGAGTCGATTGAGCTCGGTGTCCACCAACGGAATCGTGTTGAATGGCACCGGACGCTTTGGACAAAAAACAGGACGTGCGTTAGATTTAAGGAAAAGTTTTACCTTTGTCTTGGTGCAGTGGCCCAGCGAGTCGTCGAAAACGTTTGGATGTTCGCTTCGAAGCTTCTGGACCTCGTCATCGAACGCTGGCTTGGAAGTCGAAGCGATGCTGTTGCAGATCGAATCGAATGGCAGCGACCACAAATCGAACATATCGATCCAATCAATGCCGAAGACGTTGAGATTGGGGGACGACGTGACAAAGCATTTGCCACGTTTCGTTGTTCCGTTGAGCGTGACGTCGCATTGGAACTCGCCTATAAGCCCCAGTGGTTCACCGGACGCGTTGACTGCTTCAATCGATGGTGGCATCGTTTCCGGTCTACCTAGCTGCTGCCAGGTTTGCTCGCAAATCACCGTGATGTCGCTGGCTGAGTCCAATTGCAACGACGTTGTGACGTTGTTGATGGCTGTCGTTACGAAGCGTCGCTTCTTGGAACGGTTTGCGATGTGGTTCACCACGGAGACTCCTCGAGTTTGGGAACTGGAAACACTTGATTTATTCTGCTTCTTCTTTGCAGGCTTCTTACCGGTCGAATGCGTTTGACTGGAATCGCCGGCGGTTGACTTCTTGATGCAGCCGCAGTAACCTTCCTTGTGGCCGACGCGATCGCAGGTTTTGCAACGATGGTCGGAAAATGGACAGTCCCGCACGTAGTGGACCTGACCACATTGCCAACATGGTGTGGATGGTAGCTGCTTACCTTTCGCTTTCGGTGGACGTTGTGACTGATTCTCCTTTTTCTCCGAGACCGCGTGGACGATGTGCTTCGAACCTGATGGTTTTTCGATGAGCGTTGTGTCCGCCTTGAGGTTGACAAGTCGCTGGAACTCGTCGATTAGTGTCTGGAGAGTCACTGGTGCTTCAGCCGTCTCGCCTTCCATGCGGGAAAGAAGCCGTGCCCGAATGTCTGCGTAGCGGGATGCTTTGAGACCACAGACGAAAACCAAGCACTTGAAGTGGTCGATTTTAACTTTATCGAACTCGAACTCCTCGCATGCTCGATTTACCTTCCCGCCGTAGCTGATGATGTCTTCTGCCTCATTTTTCACCAGCTGTAGGCAATGGAAGCGTTTGTTGAAAACGGACGTCGGTGTGCCGAAAATTTTTTTCAGCGTGGCTACCGTTTCGTCGAACTGGATGTCTCTGGGAAGCTGGGGCAGGATGTAATTCACATAGCGGCTGTGTGAAGCATGATCCAACTTCCGCAGGAGAAGACGTACCTTGGCCGCGTCGTCGAGATTCCGAGCGTCGTTGTCGAAAAGGTCCGAATAACGTGCAAACCACTTTTCAAATGTGATGCCGTTTTCGGGGTCAAACACAAATTCGCTGATGTTGGTGGAGAGCGACTCTAGAATTTTCTCCTGGTTGATCGACGTCGGCGTGGCCAATCGTTGGAGTAGTTCAGCCATTTGCAGGATCGCTTGCTGCATTTCCCCACCGTTTGCGTTGATCGAATTTGTCGCCATTTCCGTTTCCGCGTATGCTGGAGCTCGTTGCGTAGGGCAGTCTTCCTCACTTTTTACCTCGTCGCCAAAAATTGTTGTGTTTCGGGATCAGCCGAAATAGTGAAAAACGTGGTTTTGACTAACTTAACCAGAGCTAATTTTATTACATCTTCACTAATCTACGGTTAACGGCAAAAGAGACCGAGTTATGCTCGGGCAACGCGCAGGTTGCTATGATTTGAAATCTGTTGCTAATGGTAACGATTCGAAATTCAAATTTTGCACGGTGTGCTGCGATCACACCTAACAAGAAAAAAACGTGAAAAATGATCAATTTCACCCGAAATTACGGTACCACTTTCATGATTTAATTTAGCATTTTAGGTTTCTCGACCGAATTGTCTGAAACTTTGCAAGAACAAGCTTTACAATACGACGCATGTTGTAGCTAAATATGAGCTTTATAGTTTTTAAAAAATACCACTGCTGATATGAATCAAGAGTGCCAAGAACACGAACCGGCTCAAAATCTACAAAACAGGTTTTTCATTAAATTATCTGCTTACAAAAGCTATTCAGTTCATATTTGACAGCGGTTAACTAACGATGAAATTGTAACTGCTACATGAAAAAGTATTTGAAGTATAATAAACCTTATCCAATTTATAAAGTACATCACTCAATAGATCCTTCATCGTGTTTCTCATATATGATTATATATAATTTTAATAGACAAGAATATCGTCAAAAAGTTAAGGATTTTATTCATTATTTTTAGTTTAGGACTTATGACGCAAATCGCGCCAACTCGAACGGATGGGGGCAGAACCCTTTCAGATTTCAATGAAACTTTCTAGATGTGTTAAAATTGACAAAGTAAGTCACTTTGCATACTTAGTTTTTCTCTAAAACAAGACTTGCCAGGTGAAAATTCACAAACGAAACCAATTGCCTGTCAAAAAAGACCACTTCTCATTGTTCGTTTTGACAAACGCCAACTTCCATATCGTTGAATTGGATTGCAACCGAGTGCTTTGTTGCTAGCCCGACCGTATTGCTAGTTCACAAGTTGAAGTTTTTTCATGAAATGTTTTTGTTTTGTCGTTACTCATATTTGAAGTTAACCTCATATGTAAACTTTTTTCAATCGTCATCTGGATCATTATTCTACCTGGTTTTTACTCTAAAAATTAAAGAAACAAACTGATGTTAAAAAAATGATGAATCTTTTTTTTCCCCTTCAAAATTTTCGGATTTTTGAAGGGGGGGGGGTGACATAAAAGAAAATAAATATTTGTATCAGCCTAATTGTTTAAATTTTTGAATAAAAATACAGCAAAAAATTATGAGTGGCCTACACTGAAGAAAAAAATTGTCTTTCAAAACTCAAAGTCAATTAAAAAAAGGCCAGTTTTAATTCTAATGAAACCGCACAAAAAAAGGTTTTTTTAACCAAATATTTTTTTTGTCCAAAATATTCTTTGAGCATTTCATTTTAAAAACAAAACTAAACAAAGGGTTGTCCATAAAACACGTGGTCTTTCATAAAGGGAGGGGGGAAGGAGTATGGATAAATGACCACGAGGGAGAAAAAGGGGCCGAAAAAAAATGGACATGTGGTGAGCCCCCAAGTGAAAATTACAAATATCTCAGAATTCAATGAAGCGAGTCAATTTGGTCCATTCAGTTTACTTGAAATTATATGCAAATTGTCTCATTTGTGGCCTACGCCGAATAAAAAAATGATTACCAAAATTTGAAGCCGAGTTAAAATAAATTGACAATTTTAAATTTTCATGTATTTTGTCTCTAGATAGGTAATTATGTTTACTACCGGACCCATCGCGAGATGGGCACTTTGAAGTAAAAAACAAAATTAAACAAGTGAAAATCACAATCATCTTAGAATTCAATGAAGCGAGTCATCATGTCTGATCAGTTTATTTTAAATTATCGAGAATTCCATATATAAAGGGCCCATGGCGCGTTTTTCGCCACATTATATTCGGAGTTGTCAGTACCCTCTTAGAATATGAGTCCTTTTCGAAACTTTTATTCTTTTATTGATTTGTCGAGGGCAAAAGTAAGAGAAAAAAAAACATGATTTTCATATTTTTTTCCATATTGTTTGCACTGCTCTTCACGCCTACTTGTCCCATTTCTATGCATATCTTATGGATAGCGGGACAAATATGCGTAAAATGGAGGTGTACCACCACTAAATTTTAATATTTTTGCACAGACACAGATACAAATCAAGATGAAACTCATACTCGCGAGGACATGCACGCCCAATGCTGAAATCAACGAATATGGGCCAATGTCCTATAGCACAGATCCGGTTCATAGTTTGAGTTGTTCTTCTTCTTTCTGGCGTTACGTCCCCACTGGGACAGAGCCTGCTTCTCAGCTTAGTGTTCTTATGAGCACTTCCACAGTTATTAACTGAGAGCTTACTATGCCAATGGCCATTTTAGCATGCGTATATCGTGTGACAGGTACGAAGATACTCTATGCCCTGGGTAGTCGAGAAAATTTCCAACCCGAAAAGATCCTCGACCGGTGGGATTCGAACCCACGACCCTCAGCTTGGTCTTGCTGAATAGCTGCGCGTTTACCGCTACGGCTATCTGCGCCCCCTATGGTATGTGTTGTATTCACCACGAAAAATACGTAAACAAAACGATCAGCTGATGGTGACGCACGGTGTGCTGAAACACACATATTATCGAACTTGCATGAACCTCCGATCTGTTTTCACTAAAAGTTAGCCTTGGTAGACAAAAAAAGCTTGCGCCATATTAAAAAAATCTTTTATCGGCAAAAATTTGAAAAGAGTCGATTTTTGTACTTTTGCCCTTTCCTTATATAAGGGTTTATAGGAGAAAATTAGAGATACACTAATATTGAAGATTTTTTAACGGTTAAAGACCATTCTGACATATCTTGAACACGAATGAATTATCAGATGTTTCAAATTGAGCATCATTTCTACCTGCACACACGCAATATGACCAGCCCATAGTAGTATGCCGTTTTATAACGACTTTACTTTTTGGCATAACCTTATATCAATTTAAAGTTAGCACACTACAACTCATCAATCTAATCCAGGCCTGCCTAACCTTTTTGGTGAATTTTAGACATAATTGGTTGATGCGTTCGCAATAATAGTCCGACCAGAGAAGTTATTAACTTTAATGAAAGCTTGGCATTATATCCGATTAATTCATGTATAAAAAATCGACATCATATCAAATTCTTCGCTAGTGATGCAGATGAGTCGAGTAATTGGTGCAGTCCGCGGGCTGGATTGATTTTTGCCAGCATCGCTAGCAAAGTGTTTATTTAAAATTTATATGATCAGTTATAATACGATCATGTCGAAAAAGAATCGAAAAGGTTGGGAAGAAAAACTATTAATTGAACTTTCACACTTCACTACACTTTTGTAAAAGAAAAAATAAGATACTAAAAATTACTAGTAAGACGAGCAAATACCTTTAAACTCTAATATGTTTCTTATCTTGACAGATAGGCCTAGTCGCAGACGAAGACTTATAGACTTCTTCAGTGTCGAGTGCTCGACTTTGGGCAAGCCTGATCTAATCCATGTTCCCAATTCTACTGAATAATTGGAATCACTGGAAATATTATTAAACATGAAGCTTTCTTAAGATAGTAGAAATGTAAATAAAATTAAACAATTACATACAGCCATAAGAATCAACAGATATACAAATATATAGCTCTGTTTTGATTTTGTATGGCAGTTTCACTCCTACTAGCCTTGTTATTCACAATTATTTTGAAAGAATGAAAAATAGAGGAAGATATTTACGCCTCCATGAGTTCGAAGTCGTATATAAAAGTGCGGGATTACATTGGAACGATTTGCTTCGTGTATCCATGCATTGAATTTCCTATTCTAATTGGAAAACTCTGCCGCATATGTCAAGTACTGATTTGATTCAGCTATTATGATCAACTTCTTAGGTATGGAAACAAACTGATAGAAAAAAAGCATAAGCTCAAAGCCTCTGTCCAAGTTGGAACGTTTTTTTCCAGAATGAAGAATACATAGCGTTCGCATGAATAGCTAGCTTTTTTTATCTTATCATTTATTTAGCAGGCTCAAGCGCTCTTAGGCATTACGAAGCCGGATTCTATTTATTTTACAAAATCGTATTTGCTTCTTATTATCTAGGTTAGTTTTGGGGAACCGTAAAACTCGCGGTTTGGTCGAGGTTAAGGATTACAATCAGTTTTGTAAGGGATGGGAATTTTGGGTTTATTCGTTGATCTTCAACAGCAGCATATTGTAGTGGCGTTATTGGTGCTGATCAACGCAGAGTGGATATGACGATAACCTGTAACGGTACAAACAAACGGGTACTTGTAAACAAGTAACATGTAGTCAGTGCCGTAGCGTGCTATTGGCCAGGTTGGCACCCGCCAAGGGCGCCAGCCTTAAGAGGGGCGCCAAAATGCGTGACAAACTTGGTACAATTTTAGAAGAAACATATTTAATAAGGGTTTCTCTCATAGAGACAGTTTCAAAAAAAAAAAAAAACCCTAAACATTACAATGAAAATTTTGGGGCCTAGATAGTCATATAATGAGTGTTGTTAGTTCAAAACCTCGAATCTCCTGGGCATAGTGTATATTCGTGTTTGCCACACGATATCCAATCCAAATGCAAAAATGGTCATTGCAAAGCTTAAAACTGTGAAAGTGCTCATAGAACAGCACTTAGTTAAGTTTAGTTTTATTGAAACGTGACGTAAAACAAAGCTTGTGTGCCGTTATGGATATTCACATTGTGGTGACTTAAGTTCTAGCGAATGATAAAGTTTTTTTTAACAAGTAGAAATGAAACTAGTCTCGGTTAAAATATTCCAGTGCAGACTTGGTCGGCGTTAATTCAGAGTGGACCAAGTGACACTTTTCATATTTTGAGAAAAATGGGTTTAAAGTCTAGTGCTCTGTAGTTTTTTAACTCGTTTAAATTTCGATTCAATATTTCTACACATCTTTGTGTTACTTTCAAACAATACAATGTGAAGTGATAATTATGAAAAATCATTATCCAAACCTCTGATGGAACGATTTTTTGATGGACTATGTGTACTTGGTCCACTCTGATTGAACTAAAGACCACCGTTCAGTGAGTTGGTTCACTCTGACTGAACAATTTCTAGGAAAATAACAATCATTTAATGCTTGCATGGTCAAACTGGGTGCATATCTCTAAGATAAACAGATTATCAAGACCCTTCGACACCAGTACCGTAAGTTCTTCAACAATCCATATAGTCAATACCGGAATCAGTGGCATTACGATAGCTTAAAAGGTTAAGGTTTTGCAGGGTCAGGGCATTGAAGACCAGAAATTTTCAAGTATGCGTTCAGTCAGAGTGGACCAAGTGAAAATCTTTAGTACCGACCAAAATATACTGGTCCAATAAGTGGGTCCTAGGACATTTCATACACACACCACAGCACTTCCATAACCTTCTATCGGACTCTGAAATTGATTCAAAAAATGCAATAATCAATCAGTTTATTGCTTTTCAACACTTGGTCCGCTCTGTCTGCACAAAAATTGTTGCAATTTCTGACCACCCATCCAAATTTAGTAAATAGTCAAAAATCAAAATCAAATGCATTAAATTAGGTAATATTTATAAATTTCCATTGATGGATAAGTAGAAGAATCATTCGATGTCAAAAAATCTGACAAATCTCTTGAAATGTTTATCATTTCCTCGCATTCCTCAGTGCGCTGATCGTTTTCGATGTTATGGTAATAAGCACTTGGTCCTCTCTGACTGCACACTTTTACCGATTTTTATCGATCATCCAAAGTAAATTTATGACATCTCTCGCAGTTTACAGCATTCATCAAATCTGATCAAAGTGAAATGGAGGTAAGGTAATTTCACATCTAATGAGAGAATAATCGAATTTCCCCAAGTTTTATACTTGGTCCCCTCTGACTTAACGCCGACCACTTATTCTGCATTGCTTCCAAGTGTTTTTTATCTCTATTGCTTGCTCATTTTTGCTCATTTCAATAGAGCACTCCTCTCACAAAGAACAAGTTAACCATACATCCACCATTTAGCTGAAAAGTAGGCTCTGTCCAGTTAGGACGTAACACCAGAAAAAAATTAGGTGAAAGGGAAAATTTGAGAAAAAGTTATTAAATTTCTTTTAATAAAATATATTTCAGACATGTTAGAAAATGATGAAAAATTAATTAATTTAAAACTCCTGTGACAAATCTCAGACTTATTAAAAAAAATTCTAATGAATTGGAGATTAAGACACAAACCATCACTATAAAATATCAACCAAACGAGTGTTTAGATAAGGGCTCATCAATTCAAAGATAAGGTGAAACAGTTAGGAAGACAAAATCAATATTGTATCAAAACTTTAAAGGCACAAATTTTTCAGAAGAAGCCACGAACAATAGTAAATTTTCAATTTAATTTGTGCACTGGCAGAAAGCTTAAAATAAATAAGTCTGGTCAGTTAATCTACTATTTCTTCAGCCTTTAAAACTGCTATTGGGATGGATTTCTGCCAAATTTTGGTTCTGAGCTGATTGACATTAAAACAGTAGGATTCCATATAATTATAACCCATATTCTCACATAACCAGGATATAAAGTCCATTACAAAATCTTGGTTGGTTAATTTCTACATAGTTATATGTGAGATTTTGTCAGAACAGTTTTTGACAAAATTTAAAGTAGGATTTCTTGTCAGTTGTGGAGAATGTCCTCACGTGACTCTGGGTCGAATTTCCATAGAATCTTATCTGAGAAATCAGATCGAATGTTCAGAACAATTCTCACAACATTCTGATTCAGGTTATTAGGGAATTATTTGACATTGAAATGAGAACAGGTATGAAAAGCCATAATACTAAGTATTACTCGTAACATGAGCAAAACTTCATTAAGAATTGAAATTAATGTTCTCACTCAATGATATGAGTTCGATTGAACTAAAAAAAAAACGAAAACGAACTTTCAATAACATTCTAAGAATTCTTTTAATAACTGATGATAAAATTTGCCAAATAGTTCCATGCTGACATTTTTATAAATATATAAAGGCATATCTTAGCGAAATTTACTATCAAGTGGGCTTTTCGTTCCCCTAAAAATGTTCTTAAAATTTTCTGCATTTTTTTTCGCATTTATTGATCAGCTAAATTTGGTTTATAAATAATGTTGATGGAATTTATGCAAAAACAACAAGAGTTTGAGATACCTAAGCAAAAATAAATTGGTTAGCAATTGTGTACAAGCTTTAAATCGGGAATATAAACTACAATGATATATCAACAGATCGCACTGGTTTCAGCAGATTCATGTTTAGCCAACAGGAAATGTATTAGAAAATTTAATAAACTTCGGACTATCAGACGACCTCCTAAGAATAAAATTGGATATATTGTGTATGACATTTTACAGAATAATATCCAGCACTTCAATTTATGTATTCAAAGTATTAATAAACAGCATTACCATGACCTTTGAGGATTTTGTTGAACCATTTGTACAGAAGTCGCGCTAGAATTTCGAGTGCTATAGTTAATATAATGCATTTTTAATATATTGAGAAAAAACTTGAGCTTCAACCCCTCTCCCGGCAGCTTCATTTTTTTTTCCGCAAAATTCAAATCGTTATAACTTTTTGGTTTTTCAATATTTTTGCACCATTTTTTCACAAGCTCTCAAAAAACTCTTCTAGTTTTAGGATCTGTGTCGATATTGATTATTGGTGATCTGATTTTAAAGATATTCCGATGTTCCTTGGGGGACCGACATTTTCCATATAAAATGCCTTTGGCGGCCATTTTGTTCTTGATAAATTTATCAAAAATATAAAATGTGGGCTATATAATGCCAAATAATAAGGAGCTTTTCTGAAAAAATCATACAAATCGGTTCAGTATTCTTGGAGATATCTGAAAATAACGATATAATGTTTTTGGAAGTTTTTAAGATCTTTATTTGGCCAGCGTGGTTCCATAAACCTAAATGGTCATTACTTAAAGATGGCTGCACCAAATTGCTTCATTTTTTCACAACATACTCTTATTAATGTATTGTTTCGAAGAGTGAATATCCGAATACGATTGAAATTCTGTAGCCTGAGAAATTAACAGCAGGTTGTAGTTACGGGTCGGTCCCCCAAGGAATTTTGGAATATCTTCAAAACCAGATGACCAATGACCTATATCGACACAGATCCTAAAACTAGAAGAGTTTTTTGAGAGCTTGTGAAAAAATGGTGCAAAAATATTGAAAAACAAAAAAGTTATAACGATTTAAATTGGAATTTTGCGGTAAAAAATGAAGCTGCCGGTAGAGGGGTTAAACAAGGGGCGCTCAAATTTTGGTTCGCCAAGGGCGCCATGAGACCACGCTACGGCTCTGCATGTAGTCAAAGTCCAGTCTACCCAACACATCTCTAATATTTTCCTTGTCTGGTTTTCCTCGGGCCCTGAGAGATATACATAGATTTGATCTGGCAATTCCGTATTCGGGACAGTACCAGACAACATGCTTGATGTCTTGGTAACTAGCTCCACAACCACTTCGATTATTATCTGCGAGCCCTATTCGATAGAGATGCGAGCCTAACGAGTAGTGGTTGGACATCAGCCAACACATTATCTTGATAAAGTCGCGACTCATGTTCATCCCTTTGAACCACGACTTCTTTGACACCTGCGTCTGAAGGGAAAGAATAGCTAGCTATCCAGAAAAGAATAGTGATTTTTTATTATATTAAATACGCCATACCACCATGGGCTGGTCATATTGTATCAGTGTACGTAGGAAATGATGCTCAATTTGAAACATCTGAAAATTCAATCGTGTTCAATGTATGTCAAATTGGTCGTTAACCGTTGAAAATTCATCAAAATTAGTGTAACTCTAATATTCTCCTATAAACCCTTATATAAGGAAAAAGCAAAAATTCAAAAATCGACTCTGGGATCATCCAAAAATGACGTCCATCATTAGGGGGAGGGGGGGGGGGGTCTACGAAAGTGTGACAGTACGTGTAGAAGGTATTGGAAAAAGCGTGACAGAGGGGGGAGGGGGGGTCTAGAAATCTAAAAAAACGATGGACGTCATATTTGAATCGTCCCTCTTTTCAAATTTTTGCCGATGAAAGATTTTTTAATATGCCGCAAGCTTTTTTTGACTACCAAGGCTAGCTTTTATAGAAAAAAGATCGGAGGTTCATGCAGGTTCGATAATATGTGTGTTTGAGCACACCGTGTGACGATAAGCCTGCCAAAAATTTTGTTCGCAGCTTGCCAAACATTACGGCCAACTTCGGCAACTTCGTGAATTTTCGGCCGAAGTTGGCATTTCACAACTATCACTTATGAACTGAAGTTATCACAAATACTAATTTGATGTTCAACCACGCATCTATTCCCCACATCGTATTTGGCCGATGGGCCAATAGGTGGCAGTAGTAGTGGATTGGCCACCTACCATATTTTTTAATCAAATGTTAAAAAGATTGTCGAAGGATATTGATGAGAGTGTGACGTCTGTTTGTCTGTGGTTTTTGTCTCAAGCTTTGATATTTCTCTTTGCATGTGATTCAATTTTAAAGAAAACAATAATTTTTGGTTTCGAGAACTTCCGTAAAATAAGCCGCACCCGACTGTGTAGGCTCGATAGTTTGATCAAATTGCTTGAAAATGCTTGGTATATAGTGTGTTACAGTCAGTTATCTATAACTGTATGTTGTAGGAACTATCTAGTCTATATCAAGTTATATAATTTAAAATATATACATGTAATTTTCAGTTTTCGTCATTAATAAAAACGTTTTTTAAATTGTTCGACATTATACATAGTGACTTATTTTATAAAGCTTCTTCCAAAAACTTCTCGAGACAAAAATACAAAACTAGCTTTAAATATAAGTCGTATATTTCCCCCTTGTCCATGGATCGCATCACCGACCAGAGGTGACTCCCAGATCTTTTCCTCCCTCAATAATAAACACCCTTCCCGTGGTGATTGTGGATATGCAGAGGTATTCTCGGTCTCTAGAAGCAACAATCATTACACCCTAACATTCCTTCTCCATCCCAACTGACTGTATGGACTTGGCCGGCGCCGTTATTGATCAATAATATTAGATCTGCTAAAATTGCACTTCGAGAGTAAGCGGAAACTCCCATCCCTTATTCATTTGGATCGTAGTGCAATTCTTACCAGTTCCGATCAATCACGGAGTAGCAACCATTGACATGTACAGTCAGTCTATGCTATGCATTGACTTCCAGAAAAACGGGAAATGAAATTGTCATTTCCCGCGTTGTCGAGAAATTCTGAGTAACTCATTTTCACCTAAAATAAGAACCTAAAATCAGTGCACCTATGCTTCGAGGAACCGTCAAGGTAGCCATGAAATCCAACTATTACTACGATTTACGTAACTCGATATTGAGAAAAATAGTAGTTTACGGAACAAGTTGTAAAATGGTGATTTTTATAGCACGAGAAAAATTATTCTACGAGGCTTGCCGAGTAGGATAATAACGACGAGTGTTGTAAAAATCGAGTTCTGCAACGAATTACGTACAACATTTTTTGCAATTTTGTAGAAGACCACTTGAGGGTATCATAAATTATATCGGAATGCATTCACCATTATTTTACAATTTCTGAAAAATCATTATGTAATGATTCATTACGCAACTCAAAACAGTTGCGTAATGAATCAATACAGCACTGGTTTCAGTTGCGTTATGACAATTCCCGCACTGCATACTTCAGTGCAGGAAAGTAGGCCGTTTCATGACATTTCAAGTTATGTTATGCGTGATGAAAACCAGCCTATTAAGATAAAAAAATTGCAAACATAATATTGAAATACGAAGAGTTGTTTGTTTATCATGGCAAACTTGAATCTTCCCGCCGGCTCAATTTTTTTTTTTCAACTGCCTCAAATAGATTATAATGCTTATTATAAAATCAGCATGTCTGATAGTTCTAATCTTGACCCTAATCCATGAAAAAAATGATCGGAGCTCGATGAAATGTAAATAAATTGCGCAATCGGAACATTTTGTCACTTGTCTCGTATACTACTCTCATTTATACGTGTATTTTTTTTCCTCTAACCAAGACTAAATCCATCATCCTTTTTTTTCGTTTCTTGGCGTTACATATCAACTGAGACAAATCCTGTGTCTCGTTATACCGCTCTATGAGCACTTTCCCAGTAATTAACTGGGAGAAAGTGATGTCAAAGGTTTATTTTTTTTGCAAATCGTGCAGCACACAAGAAAATGCTTTTCGCCTAGGGCAATCGGGGATTCGAAACCAAATCTCGAAAGTGACCTTGATTTATAGCTCCACCGCAACCGACTGAGCTTGGGATATGACCCAGTCAGTCGTCCATCATCAACCAAAATGAATTATTCAGTCTGAACACCCAACAAAAAAGAAAAAAAAAGATTCAACTCACTTTCTAAAGTTGCCGAATGCCAGAACAAATAATTCTGATTGATTGATTGAAATGTACCTTTTACTATCACCCTATTACTTCCAAGTTACGGCACAACCATTTTCGTTTCCTGCATCTGGCTTAGCGGTTGATGTTCAATGTGTGTCCAACTTGAAGTGTTCTTCTTCTTATTTTTCACGTTACATACCAATGATGACAAATTATTCTTGGGTTTATTAACAAATTTCATAACACCGAAAATGACCAGTTTCTATCCTCTTGTAGTTATTGCATTTTTATGATTATTCTACGATTTTTGTATGAGCTATAACATTTTGAGGACACCCATCCCTTTCAGCGTTATGAAATTTGTGAGAAGGCCCTATGCACTCTTCAACAGTTATAAACTAAGAGCTTTTTTTGTCATTGATCATTTTAGCATGTCTAAATTGTCGGAAAGTCGATAAGAAATCTTACTAAAAAAAACCTCGACCAGCGGGATTCAAACCCATCACCCTGAACATGTTGTTGCTGAACTGCGCGTTTACCACGTGTACATTAAAACATGTTACTTCTGTCCTTTTACTGAAACTTCCCAAAAAAAAAAATAGACACCGACACGTTAATGCTTCCAGTGGGCATTTGCCCTTTGAAAGAAGCACCACACTAGACAACGGACTAGCATGCAACGCCCAATAGCACAGTCGGAAAACATTCCTCACAAAAAGTTTTCCGGTCTGAAGTGGGAATCGAACCCACACTCCTTAGCACGATGCGGCTAAATGCCTGGTGACATTAACCGCACGGCTACGAAGCCCATAAGATCCATCGTTATGAAATCACACAAGACGGCAACTATAATCGGTTCTTCCGGGCATCAATCGAGCTTGAGGCTTTCGGTAAATTCAAAATGTTCCAAAACTCTTGGTTTATAATGTTTAGTGTCAGATCTTAACGATTTATGCAAATAAAAATAATTACCATTGCAAATAAACAAAGGCAACTGGCATGTACCAAAAAATAGCCCTTTTTACCGGACCTGACCCAGTGACCCACTGAAATATCTCCGTCTACAGGAACATTTCCGAATTTCTCCGGTCATTGTATACTGACAAGAAGTTATTGGATCCGTCAAGTATTCGCTGAGCGGTGAGAGTTTTAGTTCATTTGCTCTTACTCAGGATAATGCATTTTGAATTTATTAGTTAACATTTGTTGCTAGTTTTGGAGTATTTTCCTGCCTTTGCTCCAGTAATATGATGATAAAAGTACTAATGTATTTAAAAAAAAAAATAACTTCAAGTAGCCCTGTGTGTTGCAAGTTACCTCATGTTTTGGGTGTCTTGAAATACGCACATTTTGACCTTCCCAACTCAAGTAAACAAAATTTTGGTAAAATATACTCCGCATCGTATTATAATCATGGTGATTAGAAAGACAAAATTGCTTTTAATTTGCATCACAGTTCACTTTTGAACTGTCATTTATAGAGCTTTGAAGTTGAAAAGTGTAGCAAGTTACCCCATTAACGGGCACCAAAATTGCATTCCAACCAGGTGGAAATCATAACCTTGAACTCTCATTTTTCCGTTCATAACACCATATGCAATCTGTAATTTCACTATGCACCAGTTTATCGTTTTACTGCTTCCCGCGACACAAATAGGCCTCCATACGATAGCAATAGTGAACGCCTCGACTAGGAGATCCTTTTCGTCGACCCAAAGCAGCAATTTGCAAGTAAAACCACTTGAGTGGATTCCCATTTGTTAGATAATGGCCTTTGACCGTGCAGGCATAAAATACGGGCTCAGCATTGGTAATGATGGTTGAACTGCGATTACACCACATTCAGTATCTCACCAGTACTCGACCAGACGAAAGAAGCAATTTTATAACAGAATTTGTTTCTTTGATATGATTTAAAAATTCTAACCAAATTTTAACCAAATAAAACAAAAATATAACAAATAATTTATAATAATAAAAAAAATATTACAGAATATGTTTCAATGATGTGACAAAATAACAAAATTATTCCAAATTATGTAACTTTTCATTACTCCGGATGTCAAAATTACATCAACTTCTTTTATTTCAACTGTTGTTGATAGAAATGTGTTGTAATATCACTATGTGATTCTGATCGGATACTTTATGTGAGCAACATGCAACACGGAGCAGATAAGTCCTTCGTGTCAACCGACCTGACAACCGAACGGACATATTTAGTCAGTCATCATTTGGCTTCTATTCTCGGAGCTAGAGGTATTGGTAACAGTTTTATTCTGCACTGTGGAGCCTGAAAAGTGCGATTCAAATAGCGTCATATCCTGCTGCCCGAAGAGGGTTTTGCGGAGAGGGTGTGTTCCTTTGCAGCCAAGTGCCCGAGTATAGTTGTGTTTTGATGGGATGGTTGTTGGTAGTAACAAACGATGATCTAACGATGAAGTACGCAGTCGTAAATTTAATGTACTCGAAGGTGGCAGGGTTATGTGGCCATATGCATGCCATTGGATAAAGCATGTATATTGTACATACGATAAGCTATATACAACCAACAATTGAAAGTCGGAGTGAGAGCTTTATTTTGGAAGGTCAAGCATTGCTCCGTTCACCACAGCTTCCTGTAATACTAAGACTGGTTTCTGAGGATTAATAAGCCAGAAACTGAAAAAGGTTAAACCATGCCTAGAGTTAAAAAAAAACTAGAAAAAAAAACACAGCACAGAGATAGCCTTATCCATAGACGTAGCCAGGATTTCTATCGGGGTAGGGGACTCGAGTGACCTCGAAATTTCAATTGTGGTTGTGCATAAACCACGTAGTAATTTTTAGGGAGAGGAGAGGGGGCAATGTCCACACTGCCGTGAATCGCAAGTCAGTCCCATGTGTAAAAAGTAGTCATTGAAAAAATAGGCTGTGAAGTTTCCAAACTCGTTTCCCATGTGCATAATCAAAAAATTCTAGAGGATTGGGACATGCTCAAATTTTGTTAAAACTTTTACTATTTGCTTTTGACTACGATATATTTTTGAGAAAAATGTAAAGATGATCAAAACACGGTTAATTTTTGTGTTACATGGAGCGGAAATCTGTAGCGGCACTAATTACTCACTTTTCGATATGGGACAATTTGACTTGCTGTTTTTACTAATTTATTTCGAACAATTCATATTATGTCAGCTTGGAAGATAATATCATATTATGTTGAAAATTGAGCTCAACTCAATTTTGACGAAAATGCTGATGGGACTGACATTCGATAGTCGGCAGCACAGTGCATACATTTTTTTTTTCTAATCATGTGGTTATTGGACAGCCCCTTATGAAGTTCACGCAAAAACGGTCATCATACACAGTAGAGCTAGTTTGAATAAACAATACACGAGCATATACACAACTTCTGTACCCTTTTTGCATGAAACGTCTAACTGTAAACGATATCCACCCTACTTTTTTCATGTTCAACAAAGTGGAGTCCAAAACGCTTCATGGTTCAATATTCTAACATCTTCTAATCTCTAACATTCTGAAGATTCGATACATTGGGACTGTTGAACGACAACCGTTAGAACAGAGTTCCTCCAAGAAATCTCTAAGATAGATTCCATCATTGCCTATCTAGGAATAACTCCAGAATTTCATTGGATATTCATTGGATCTCTCAAATAGTTTATCGAAGAGAAGCTTACAGGAATCAGACGAGACGAATGTACAGAAATTTACCTGGGATACCTGTAGGTATTCCTTCAGGTTTGTTTTTCAGTTGTTCGACCGGGTATTAGGCACTTTTGAAGGATTTGTTCCATAAATTTCTCTATATATTCTTTCAAATGCATAGCATCAATAACTCAAGTTTGGCATTAAGTTTTTTTTTTTTTGTGCAAATTAATGCATAAAATACATCAAAATGTTTTCGGGTTGGAAATTTTCTCGACTTCCCAGGGCATAGAGTATCTTCGTACCTGCCACACGATATACACATGCAAAAATGGTCATTGGCATAGTAAGCTCTCAGTTAATAACTGTGGAAGTGCTCATAAGAACACTAAGCTGAGAAGCAGGCTCTGTCCCAGTGGGGATGTAACGCCAGAAAGAAGAAGACATCAAAATGTTCAAAAATCAATGTTCAAGGATTCCAGCCTTGTTTTTATAGTTTCGTGTTTTTCTAAGAATTCCACCAATAATACATCCAAGAGTTTCTCAACAGATTCCTTAAAATACTTTATCTTGACCTTGTGCAGGATTAACACTCGACTTCTTTTAGCGATTGTTTTAGGAATACACACTCCCAATATATTTTCAATAATCAATTCAAAATTTATTCTAAGATTTTTCCCAAGTATCATCTGACGAATTCCATCCAGAATGAGTTGAAAATTGAAAATCGTGCTGATACATGTTTTCGGTATGAGTGTGAGCATGAGCATGAGCATGATTGACCGCCCGCAGATGCTACTCCGTTATTGCAGAACAGCTGTACTTACACAGGGAACCAACAGACGCTACTTGGGATCAGTAGCATCCTCAATGTGTAAGTACTGATGCTCTCATTATTATAATTATTATAATAAACAATAACGGCGCCGGCTGCGTCCGAATGCAGGTCAATTTGGGGATAGGAGGCAAATGTTGACGTGTTACTTGCTTTATGGAAGCCGAGGAGTCCTCTGCACTTCCACAAGTAAACACTGGGAGTTTGGATATGGGGGAGGGATTCGTTCTGGTAAACGATAAATATATAATTTGAAATGAATGCTTCTAACCGGATTCGTGCTGATACATGTTTTCGGTATGGTAGAATAAGTATGAGTTTTTGCATGCAATTCATTTGAAAAAAATAAGCCCTAATAATCTAAGGAATCTAATGATTTTAGGAAAAAAGGTTTTATTGAGAAGTTGTAGTGAAGAAGTTAAGGCTATGAGAAAAAAATTACACTGTGAAAAATATTTTATTTGTTATCATAGATAATTAAAATTTTCACCATAGAATCTTCATAGGAATAGATGTTTGGGACAAAGTTCCATGATGGAGAAATTTTTTAATAAAAAAAATGTTTTCTGAGATCAACTTTTGATCGATTTTAAAGATGTTGTTTTTTTTTTCAAATACATACGTTTTGATGAAACAATAAAAATTTTGAAATTATTCTTAGCCATAATGACTACTACGATCACTTCTCTGGAAGTAGTCATTTTTTCAAGTTTAATGCAAAAATGTATTATTTTAATAATAAATTCGCGGTTTTCCAACAAGAAAAATAAGTCAGTAGAGAGAAATATGGCTTCAACTCTCAAAAACCTATTGTTCTTGATGGAGAATCGCGAATAACTAATGAAAATGGCCTATTTTATTGTATAAATAATACAGTTTTACATGAAACTTGAAATAACTCGGAATTGGCTACTTCTAGAAAAGTGATAATGATATGTTATTATATTAAAATTAGGGCTTTATAAAATTTAAATTTTATTCTCGAATTTTCCGTAGAACAAAATAAAATATTTTTCAGTGTATATTGTTTATTGTAGCTCAAACGGTTCACTGCAATTTCTCTATTGAACATTTTTCTCTAAAATTAACAGTTTCGGAACAACAATTTTTCAAAGAAATTGCATGTAAAAACTCATAGACCGTTTCTTAAAGTTATTCTTGAGTTGAAGTGAACGAAAATATGTGCAAAACTTACTGCAATTCGAAGATGGTCGAGTTCTGAGACTGACCGATTTGACATGCAATTCTTCATCTACCTTTTTTCTCGTGTTATCGCCAACGTATTTCTTCAGTCATTTTTCCTGGTAGGGTTTCTTGTACTCTGCCATAAATTTTACATGAATACTATCAAATGTTCCTTTACTGGACTTTTTCCTGTGGAACTGTTCTGGAGATTCTTAATCAAATGAATCCAAGATTTTTTCTAAAAGTTCTCTTAGAGACTTCTCTGAGAAAACCATTAATAATGTTTTAGAATTCTTCTGCATACCTATTGAGTTTATTTTAAACTTAACACCAAAAATCACTCAAAGGATGTAAACATTTCTCTAAGATCACCGAAATGTCTATTGAGATTCACACTAAAATTTCTTTTTTGGGAACTCCTCCAAAACTTCAACAATAATTTAAGAGGGAGCTTTTCTTGGAATGCTTCGATAATCTTAGCAATTTTGTAATAATTTCAGAAGGAAAAGTAAAGAAATTTTAACCAGTTCTTGACGGAGTTTTCAGAGGTATCTAAACAAAGATTTTTATATGAGTCACAAGTTGCATTTCAACAAAAAAAAACTTGATAACAAAATAAAGGGATTCTTGGATGAATGCTGTAAAGATTCTAGGATATTATCCATGACAGAATCCCAAGAAAACAAATAAAGGAATATCTAGAGATATTACCGACGAAAAACTAGGATAAATTTAACGAGGAATAAAAACGACATTTATCGAAGAAATTCCTTTAAAATATAATTACTAAATTAAATAGGAATTCCAGGCGTAATTTTTGAACGAGTTCGTGTGAATGCATGAAGATATTTTATCTTTAAACTTCCCAGTATGTTGTTTGCAAAAATTTCTGGACCAATTGTGAATTTGTGAGATTTTTTATATTGATTTTTGGCGCAGTCTTGCAAGAAATTCATAAACGAATTTGAGAGAAATTCCTAAGAAATACAAGGATATCTGCAAACAGACCCCTGAGAAGAGAGTCCCTTAAGAGCTTATAAACATAAGCCAATCATTTGTTTATCAATCTATTTTATAATATGGAAGCCACCATGAATCTTCCAACTCATAATAAAAACTTAAAATTATATTTTTTGCGTGGCAGTGAATTTCTTTACAAGCACGTGAAATTACGTTATAACAGTATTTCACGTAATATGCAAAAAAAAAATATTGGTAGGATAACACAAATTCTTCGATATACTACGAGGCGCCACAGTTGTCTACCTACCCAGACAACCAGAATGTACGTATAACGAAATCACTTTTTACATTATGCAATGCTTATACGTGCAAAGTTACACGTAAAAGATGTCGCGAAATGGCCCTGTGCGAACAAAAGTGGAGGCGATATACGTGCATATTTTATATGATGCAAAACAACATGCAAGGCGAGTGCATAAATTTTATTGCGAACTAATATATACTCTTATGCGACTCAATTTATAATAACAAAATTGATTTGACAGCAGCTACGGATTGATCCGACCTTCTTTGAATGAGTATACGGAACGAAACATATGAGCTCATAAAACAGCGTTTTATGCGAGGAAACTCATCGATCAAACGATTTCATTCACCATGCAGTGCAAGTGTGTTGCAGTTTGCATAAATAAACGACTTTTTCCGTAAACTTTTATGCAACATCTGGTTATCTGGGTACCTAGTTGTTGACCTTAACCAGTGGCGCGGGAAGAGGGTAGGACAGGTAGGGCATGTCCTACGCACAAAAATACCTGGGTAGGACAGTCAAAGGATTGTCCTACTCATGATTCAACACGAAGCTACATCATTTCTATAAAATTTCTACAGCCAGATGTAGATGTCCAGGGATAAATTGCCATCTGCATTTTTGGAAGTATTTCTCCGCAAATTACTGGGTTGAACATTTCTGCAAGATATTCCTTGATGAATTCTTAGATAATGGTTTGATCATATTTCCCATGATTCATAAAAATAGAGTATTTTTTCATCTTCTCTTCTTTCTGACGTTACGTCCCAACGAAGAAACTTCTAAGCTGAGCACTTCCACAGTTATTAATTGAGAGCTTTCTTCGCCAATTGACCATTTTTGTGTGTGTATATCGAGTGACATGTACGAAGATACTCTATACCCAGGGAAGTCGATAACATATTATTTTACGAAAAGATCTTAAGCCGGCAGTATTCGAACCCATGGCCCCCAGCTTGATCTTGCTGAATACCTGTGCGTTTACCGCTACACCAAATTCACGTGGCCGCCGAAATAAACGGGTATGACCGATCATTTGTGAATAAAATTCTACAGAAACACAAACGCAAAAAACACAGACGAAACATAACAACACTACGATCTGAAACTGAAAATGTAAGGAGGATCAGTTTGCCTTTTTTCCCGAAAATAACGAATCCCATTAGAAGCACACTTCATCGACAAGGCCTACAGGTGGTACACAAGAGCGACAGGACCCTACGTGACCTATTGTGCAACCTTAAAGACAAGGTTCCACCGGACGAGCAATCTGGAATATACCGGATCCCTTGTAAGGATTGTCCCGCGGCCTACATAGGCCAAACTCGCCGAAAAGTGAAAGTTAGACTTAAAGAACTCAGAAATGCAGTATCGGCCAATAAAATTAAAGAATCGAGTGTAGCAGCCCATGCGATAACATCCAATCATGAAATAGATTGGGAAAGTGCGAAGCTTATAAAGAGCGTAAAGAAAACTTCGCACTTGAACGCATGGGAATCTATGTTCATCAGCAACGACGAAGGATCGCTGATGAATGAAGACGATCCACCCATCACGTCGTGTCTGTTCAATTTGATAGATCCGACGATGCAGTAACATTTCTCTTCGGACGCGTACGAACAACGTACGAGAAGCAATCAGTCGGACATTGTCCCGTAGATGGGCTACATCGCGCCCGAAACCGGTCGACAGAAAGGTAATTTTTAAGCTTTCTTGACGTTAGTAAGAACTATAAGTGTATGTCTTGTCTCGCGTCGCGTTTCGTGAATGTCGTGTTGTTCTTACGTTAGCACAAATCACACAAATTGATAGTGAAATGCAGGCTACAACCTCAAAGTGCTTTCGCCTTTATGGCCGATTGATTGCAAAGAAGAGAATGTTGCAACTACATATCCAATTTTTAACCCGGTGCAAAAGAAAAGGCCTTATGCCGAACTTTGTGCAAATTAAACCATCCACTAACAGTGAAGCAAGTGAAAAAGCTACTGAATGTGCTAAAAAGATCTGGTTGGTTGAAGAAATAAGGTTCAAACACAAAAAGTTATCCGAAGTGGAAGAGCAGCTATATCCACTCCATTTGCAACTGCTACAACAAATGGAGTTCCATACTGTAGCTGAATGTGTAACGCGTAGATGTGCAGAAGAGAAAAAAGAGTGTTGGCAAGAATAGTTTGCTAGTGTATATCGCAATCTAGAGAAACGAGTGCGCGACACGAAACAGCGACATCGCCAAAAGTTACGTTCTCTCGAGTGCATACAGGTTCCGAAAACGCGTCGTTTACCACAAACGATCGATAACTTTGTGGTTAATCTCTCTTCCACTGAGTTCACACCAGCTGAGCTGGAGCTGCTCAACAAAGGGTTGAATTTTGCCGTCTCCCCCCAATGTGCCCCCTTCGCCGATAACCATGCCTTAAAAGCGGCAACGCGTCACAACGTGAAGCAATGCTTATTGCGAACAGCAAGCAAAACAGAGAATCAAAATCGTCCAAGTTTTGATATGTGGTGTACAATTCGGCAGTTGAAATCTCGTGACGTGGTATATTCTCGTGCGGATAAGGGAAACGCAGTAGTGGTAATGGACCGAGATGATTACGACACACGCGTGCATACAATGATCGGTACCGGCCCGTATGAAGAAGTGAAATTCAAGAACGGTAAGCCGAAAGATCCCCTCAATAAAATGATCGAGGAAGTGAATCATGCGCGGCAAAAAGTGGCCCATCTGATGGGTGAAGAGAGGCTTGAAAGAAAGCTTCATGTGCCGAATCCAACGGTTGCATCTTTGTACTGCTTGCCGAAGATTCACAAAGATCCCATTGCAATGCGCCCTATTTCTTCTAACGTTCGAACACCCACGGAAAAAATGGCAGCTTGGCTCGTGAACGAAATGCAGAAATACCCAGTGAAGCATGGAAAAAGCGTGAAAAATTCAGTCGATTTAGTGGAGAAATTAGAAGGGTTCAAGTTAAGAAGAGGGGAGATTCTGGTTTCGTTTGATGTTGCTGCGCTGTTTCCAAGTGTGCCTGTCACCGAAGCCCTGGAAAGTCTCCGTCGTCATTTGGAACGCAATCGAGCTCCACCAAACCACATTGATGCGTATCTGTCCATTGCTCAGGTGTGTATGAATCAGAATTATTTCACATTTAGAGGAAAGATTTATAGACAAACCTTTGGGTTGAGCATGGGCAGCAAGCTCTCGCCTTTGCTAGCAGATGTCTTCATGAGTGACTTCGAGGTCGACGCCCAGAAGGAAAAAATGTTTCCAAGAATCTGGTGGCGCTATGTAGACGACATTTTCGCCCCTGTGAAGGAGCGATATTTAGAGCAAACACTAACCATTTTAAATGCCAAACACAACACAATAAATTTCACAGTAGAAAAAGAAGTCGATGGAAAGCTACCTTTTCTAGATCTAATGATAAGCAGAAAAGAAGATAGCACACTAAAAATTGGCATTTATCGCAAACCCACTTCCACTGATCGCTACATAACATCCGACTCCAACCACTTCGGTGCGCAAAAGCAAGCCGCATTTCACTCTATGGCACATAGGCTCTACAACATACCTATGGAACCAGATGAATTCAACAAAGAAAAACACCAAATTCACGTGGCCGCCGAAATAAACGGGTATGACCGATCATTTGTGAATAAAATTCTACAGAAACACAAACGCAAAAAAACACAGACGAAACATAACAACACTACGATCTGAAACTGAAAATGTAAGGAGGATCAGTTTGCCTTTTTTCCCGAAAATAACGAATCCCATTAGAAGCACACTTCATCGACAAGGCCTACAGGTGGTACACAAGAGCGACAGGACCCTACGTGACCTATTGTGCAACCTTAAAGACAAGGTTCCACCGGACGAGCAATCTGGAATATACCGGATCCCTTGTAAGGATTGTCCCGCGGCCTACATAGGCCAAACTCGCCGAAAAGTGAAAGTTAGACTTAAAGAACACAGAAATGCAGTATCGGCCAATAAAATTAAAGAATCGAGTGTAGCAGCCCATGCGATAACATCCAATCATGAAATAGATTGGGAAAGTGCGAAGCTTATAAAGAGCGTAAAGAAAACTTCGCACTTGAACGCATGGGAATCTATGTTCATCAGCAACGACGAAGGACCGCTGATGAATGAAGACGATCCACCCATCACGTCGTGTCTGTTCAATTTGATAGATACGACGATGCAGTAACATTTCTCTTCGGACGCGTACGAACAACGTACGAGAAGCAATCAGTCGGACATTGTCCCGTAGATGGGCTACATCGCGCCCGAAACCGGTCGACAGAAAGGTAATTTTTAAGCTTTCTTGACGTTAGTAAGAACTATAAGTGTTATGTCTTGTCTCGCGTCGCGTTTCGTGAATGGGTTATCTGGATCCTTAAGAAATAGAGTATGTTTTGGAGAATTTTTGATAGAATTTTTGACGGAATCAATAAAAATGCTTGCCTTATTGTTGAAGAAATTCTAGCGAAATATTTGAAGGAGTTGCAGCACGTTGAACAATTTATGAAGAAACTTTAAGAAACTTCACTAAGGATAATTACAGAAATTACCTCAGTGACTTCTTCAGAAATTCCTCCAAATATACTTTCAGATTTTTTAAGAATGTCTTAAGTAATTCAAGAATGTATCCAATGATTCTACCATCCTCTTCTCTAGAACTTCCTCCAAGATTCTCGTTTAGAACATCTTCAAAAATTCAACCAGTATTTTCTTCAGGCATTTTTCAGGATTTCCACAGAATTATCGTTCAAGTTTCAAATATTCAAATTATTTTAGCGGGTGTTGTTTTAGGGATATCTAAAATATATGGATTTTTTCTGAAATTAATAGATTTTTCTATATAATTTGGGATGACAAATAAACCCTTAAGTAACATCTGATGAAACCTGATTGAGTTTCAAGTAACCCTTGAATAACTCCCACAAGGTTGTGTGTAAGAGCTGCTAGATTCTCGAGGAAATCTTGGAGGATTTCCTAAAAAAAATTCTAATAGCTATCCCAAAGAAATTCCCCAAAAACTATCGACGGGATTCTCTGAAATTTTTGCATGAGGAATTATTGTTATGATTATAAAAGTAGTATCTGGTGTAGAATGTTAACTGTATAGTCAGACTTTACTTTCTTGAGTAACTTTCAAGAAATCGGCTGAAAGAAATACATAATTAAAACTGGAAGGTATTACAGCAATTCCGTTGTGAATGTAGATGAATTATAGTTGGAATTCATACGAAAATGCTAGAAAAGATAACTGAAGAAACTGGCATAGGAATTCTTTTTGTTTTGTCAGAAAAATCCCTGAACAAAATTCTTGAAAAACTATGGAATGAACCTTTTATTGATTTTATTGGAAAAAATCTAAGAAAAATCTCCTTTAGTTACAACGGGCCAATCCATGAAAGAGTTAGTCAACAAATGTCTGGAGATATTACTGAGAATTACTTTCACCATAATCCTTGTGAAAATGACTGAAGCATCGGAGTGTTCAAGGATTTCCTGTGGCAAATTCTGAGTCTGAAAAGAAATTTATGGAGAAGCCCCTGAAAGTATGTAAAAAAAATTCTGAAGAAAACGTTAGCAGATTTCCTGAAGCTTTTTCTCGAAGAATCTGAGAAAAAATTCTGAAGAACGTGTAATTGTCGTAAAAAAGTGATTTTAGAGACCTTTTGTGTTGAAATACAGACATCAATAATAGAGACTTTTTAGAGACTTGCGTAAAAAAAAACAAGTCTCTAGAAGGAGATCTGCTACCATCTCTGCTGTAAGCTCTGTTAAGATATTTTGGAAATTTGGATGTGTTAATAAGACAATTATAGTACAATACAAGAACAACTGGCTGTCGAGTTTCGCAGTTTTTTTCAAGATTTGGTCAAAAATGAGTCTAAGTGAACTGGTCCGAAAAAGAATATAAATTTTGTTTAAATAATAAACAACTTATGACTGACATGAAAACAGTCACTTTTAATGGATCATTGAAAATAGTTTTTGTCAGTGCTCACCGATTCGAAACAAAGGCGCCACTGTATATGGGATTTAAAATTGTGACAGCATTGCTGTTCTGTCAAACACACAAGGCTACGGTGGCGCTATCTATGCTTTCCATAGGGGCCGTTTTGGTTATACCAATGATCCATTTTCTGTCAAGGATTCCATAAATTTGAAAATTTTTCGGGACTTCCTTAGACACAACAATTTTTCTAACGTTTGTCCTACCCATGGTTTTGCATGTGAACGCGCCTCTGACCTTAACTTAATACTCTCAGGAAAGCTGGTGCTGTCAAAAAGTTGAACCAACCAAAACATTTGATTTTTTTTTTGAAGCAATTTGATGAAATACATTAGTTTGTAACATTTGTTCCGTTATATATCTAATAATGTTTGTAATGAATTTAATAACTAATTGAGGGGTTTAGAAGCAAAGGAATGTAACTGACAAACCTAGTTTTAAAAAAATAGACTATGAAGTTTTTTCAGCAATTTTTATTCCATACTAATTGTATTTACTGGAGCCAATCCGCTGTGTTTTTCTCTGTTTGACGAAAAAATAATCTAAAATACAGTAAGAAAGTTTGAAAACAGTAGATTTTCCAATATACTCAACTCAAAATTAACCAAAATGTCACATGCGTGGTTGATCGCTTTTTTTCAAATGCAAAAAAAAAGAAACATGGTGAGCGACAGAAGCTCCTGAAAATGGAGTCTTTTTCTCATGTAGCTCAGCTGTTGTGTGCATCATACTTGTCCCACTAGAACGAGAGGTTCAAATAAGCATGGGACAAATATGCTACACACGGTAGACAAATAATTCTTGGGGATATTTGTCGTTTCTATTTTCTAGATAAATTCATGATAAAACTACGTTCTTTTCTATACGTGAATATCATTATCCCCATAATGATACCTGTAATCACAATCAGACTGTTTTTTTAAAACCATTCATCCGACAGTTGAAATTTGAGAAGACTTAAAAAAATACACTAAAAAAGTCTTCAGCCATTTAACTGCATAGACTGTAACTTAACACCAGAGAAACGGACAAGCATGCTCCAATGGTAGATCTGAGCAACATTCCTGACGAAAAGTTTCAATGGCTGCAGCGGGAATCGGTCCCACACCCTGTGACACGATGCGTTTAACTGCCAGGGGATAGTAGCCACACGGCCACGAAGCCCGCAATAACCTAACTTAGTGCAGTCTTAGAAATTTTATCATTGTCTTAGTAAGACAAATAAGATAATGCTCTAAGTATAGGTTCCAATAGACACTAAACAGCATTTTCAAAATATAATTTGTAATCGACAAACGGAGATAAGTTTGAAGTATTTAGGAAGTTAAAAATATGAAAAGTATTAAATATTCGATTTTTTTAATTGATTTCCAAACTTAAAAAAACTTGCTTTAGAAAATTCAGTGCAAGAAGAAATATTTGAGTTCTCTGAAAGCTGGACTTCCATAAGTTTGAAGACTTTTCCAGGATTCAAAAACAAAAAGGTTTTCAGAGTTGGAAGTTTTTGTAAAAAAAATGATAGAACTTTGCCAATGAAATTTTGCCAATTCCGTTTAAACATTTGTTGGCTAAAATTTTACACAAAGAGTGATTTAAATATTTTGTAAACCCATAAGTTTTTTTTTCAGCACTTAAATATACCTACTTCAAACGTTTACATATTTTATAAGACCTTCAGAGTTGCTTGAGATAATTCGCTCGATATTGGCTTCACTAATGGTCAAATGTGCATAAAAAATCCAGCTTACTATGCAAAACCGGTGATTTGCATACCAGGGGGTTGTATTCCAAAATATGCAAGTATCAATGGAGCGGTTGATCAAAAAAGTTTCGGAAACATTTATGTTAGAGTTTTTGATTTTCCCGGGATTTGGCTTCCCGGGAAACGAGATGAAAATTTCTTAATTATTCGTGTATCTTGTATATTTTTTTATACCGGTAGATTTGTATCATGATTTATCTTTTTTTTGTTTTATTCATGTTTCTGAAAAAATACATTTTGTTGGCTTTGTTTTGAATAAGAAAGTTTATAACATTAAGTAAAAGTCCACGTGGAGTTTATTCGTATGTTCAAATAATGTTTATCAACATTGAATCAATCCTTTCAAGCATTAGAATAAAACCAACTAGAGTTTTATGTTAAAAATGTTGACTGTTACATCCATGAAAACTTTATAAGCCTACTCAATTCATGAGGAAAATCCCTTGAAAAATCCTTCATTTTGTATAGCATATAATCTTTTTAGGAAAAACATATCGTTACAAAAAATATCAATTTTATCAACAACTATTTGATTACAAAAAAACAACAAATCAATATCGAAATTCAACTGGTGATCTAGTGAGGTAATTGGTTAGAATGATATGAAAAGTAAATTGTGCGATGGTTTTTGTTTGAAAATAAATGATCAATTTTGTTTTCTAATAAAACTACCCGGAAAATACGGAAATCGCGGAAAACAAAAAATCATTTCCCGGGAAACGGGAATTTCGGGAAATCTCATTTCCTGGGAGATGTTCCCGGGATAGAAAACTCTACTTATGCAAGTGATGAATATTCTGGCAGAAATCTTTTGAGTTGCATTCTGAGTTTTGGATGATTGCTTTTAATATTCATTAGACTGTTGATAAAAGCTTGTAATAATTACTAGCAAGATATTTTTTTCTTTTGTTTATTTTAAAGGTTCGTGGCCACTACTGTGTCGGAATCAGTTCATCTGTATCTTCTTTACCGATACAGATCTATTTTTAACTAATCTATATTTACATCTAATTTCACTCTTTTCTACTCTTTTGCTCTCACACCGAGTAGGTAGGAGAGTGCTCTGCTGATAGTCCAATCGATTTCCATAAGCCATAGTCCATTGCTCTTGCGGTGGTTCGTTTTGCCGTGTTCCTGAGTCGTTTGAGGCTAGCTGCCTGCGAAGTTGGTCAGTTTGTCTCAGTCACCATCTATCACCATCAGTCACCATGATACTGACGGAAGATAGATGTGCTCCCCAAAGCACGGTCCTCCGTGCGGCGTCTTCTGGTGGATGGGCGGATTATTTTCTTGGAGGGGCTGGGAATTGAATCCATGACCTTCCGCTTATGAAGCAAAAACGTAACCTCAAGGCTACGGACCCCCCTATAGAAAGATATTTATCAGAAGCCTGATTGTGAAGGGTTCACCTTCTGGCTACACACAGTTCGAACGAAACGTGTAAATTTCTGAGACATATAATGCACATAATTGGAGCGTGGAGTATCATGGATATTTACATGATATGTCATGTAAACTTCAATAACATGTCATGTAATCCAGCAGGATCCTGAGTGGTTACATGACATATAACACATTTTTACATGATTTCAGACTTAAATTTACATGACGTCATGTTTACATGACATAAATGAAGTTTACATGACGTGTAATCTTCATTATTTTTAACAGTGCACTCATGTCTCTAGGCAGACCTTTCCGCCTCCTGCATGGTCCAGTTTTGTATCCGTGATCGTTTCGACATCACATTCCCGTATTGTCAGTCAGTTGCTTCCAGCACATTGATATTGATCTATCTACGATGAGATAGGTGAGTCATCGTCGTGCGATTGATGGACATCGAGCTGACAGAAATATCTAGCACACGGATCTATTCGAATTGGATTATTCAACGTCTAACACAGGAATAATTTTCTCATTCCGTCATTTCCTGATGGCATTCAAAAATTGTTGTCCAATTTGAAACCGACGACCACAAACGGAAGGGCTGATGTTTGTTTGTCTACCGGCTCCACCCCATATGTATACGGCAGCTAAGTATTTCGATCGCTATCGAGAAGGATATCAACGTTTGCTGAGGTGTAACAGGTCCCGCGGTAAACAATTTCCTCCCTGATGAATCGGACAACCTGTTTGCTTTTTCGGTGGTCCAATGCCAGCCGACCTCCGACGGCTTGGTGCAATTATTGTAGCCGCCTTAAAGTTTTCCGCTTCAAGAATGAACCGAACGCCAGAAGTGGCAAGCGGAAATTGTTTGTTTGTTGGCATTTGTGAGTGATTTCGATAGAACCGCGCATGTCTCCACGTTGGATTGATTTCGGTGGAATGCAATTCAATCTAGTGTGGGTGCGGGAAAAGGACGAAAAAAGGGCAGGACAACAGACATTTCGAAAACATGTGCGATGCTCTCGGGGGGAATCGTAAAGGGCGAGGCGTCCTTGATGGATATTTGATGAATAATAACAATCACTCAGTTTGAGTGATTGCTGCTATTGATATACACATTAGCCAGAGGCGTCGCGTGGCCTTATTATCAACCTGTGCACTTCTAATTTATGTTGAATTCGTTTTTTAACCTAGGTTGGAACTGACGCAACCTGTTCTGAACCACAGTTTCAACCCCAACCCGATTCAAGTTCGGTCGAACTACAATTTGCTTGACGTTGGATTATTTATGTGCTGATAACCGACCCAGTTCCTAAAAACGAAAACAACATAAGTGTCATTTTATATATGTAATTATTAGGTACACCGTGGATTCAAACCATTTTTTTCTAAGGTACCTAATAAAATGTATAATCAATCTTTACTAACCTTCGTTTTCAAATATATTTGTTTTTAGTCTTTCAGTTGATTAAAAACATACATGATTGCAGATGCTAATCGGGTTGTTTAGTTTTATTTACTCACTTTTTCATTTCTAACGATTAGTCATCATTATGGGGAAATTGTAAAATTACATATGAAAATAATTCAAATTATGCGGGTCATCAGTTTCGATTTATAAAGCACTGGATCCTAACTAATATTGCAATATAGAGTTAGTGATCATAACCCACATATTTTTACATAGAATTAATACAAGATCGTTCGCTTCGTGTACTTGGTGCACGCATCAAGAAAATTGCTCGCTTTTAAACCACATCACTAGCGTTATACTGACGATGACGGTACGGAGGGCACGACCACTTTTGAATTCATTTTCTGATTGTCTTCCGATTGACCATCACAAGTACCACCGCGCTAATACTGTATGCTGGAAGCGAGGTTCTTAACCAGTATTGTACAAAAATACGCGCGGGCCCTGGGTCTCAAACTTACAGAAACTTCTTACCGTCAGCCGTCTAAAAATCACGCCAGTACTCCACACCACAAGCGTGGTGATGTTGAAAGAGCGAAGGAAAAAAGAGAGCAAGCAAAATGGATCTCTCTCGTGGATTGATTTGTCTCTTGTCTTCCCACCGCACGCTCGCACAGATTGATGTGGCAGAACTGTGCACCGGCCAGAGTCGACGCTTTGGCTACTTACACACTGGCATTTGTAGTGCAAAAAACATTCTACCACATATACAAATTTGTGTGTACGACGAAAGGCAACGCGTCTCCCGATGAGAGTGCACACGTTGGGTTTCATCGTCACAGCAGCAACGTGTAGCGTGGAACAAAGTGTTGCGTAGCATGCATCGCACTGAGCGCGTAGGGAAAATTAGGGCACAGATCTCGCGCCGCACCAAACAGCTTTTGCATTTAATTTGAATACCAAAAATATAACAACAAATATTTTGAAAGGTGTAAATTGCGATGATCAATGATAAAGATAATTGAAATAGGCTAAATTTTATTGAGAGAATTGAAGAACCGTACTTCAATAATAGTAGAAATTGTAGGTTGTTATGATGAACGATTTGCCACCTGTGCAGTGCACATGTTGCACATGTGGACGCGACGCCTCTGACATTAGCATATGCGACATAATTCGAAGAGCTAGGGTAGATGCACCGGTTCAAGTCAGAGTATTAAAAGTTATCGTAGTGAATGTCGTGAAATGCGTCAGCCTTGTTCAGTGTATTAACTGAATCCTCGGTAGAGCCTAACAAAGTCTTGAGTTGGTTGTCTCTGCTGGAAAATATCAAATCGATTCCTATCACCGAACCCATGAATAGAGTCTCCATCCCAGACGACAGACACATCACCAATCAGCTCCGCCCAAAGCTAATAAATCTCGGAATCGATTTGGTGTTTTCCAGCAGAGACAAGCGACTCAAGACTTCGTTATACTCTACCAAGGTGTTGCTGCCAGCACTGCCCCGCAGTGTTGATGCGGCTGATCTGAAACTGTTCTTTGTTCTCTTCGAGGCAGCACTTTGATCAACGTAAATTAGTTAAAATTTAACTATCCTAGTTTCTAAAATTTGTCCCTATATTTACAGTGAATTCTAAAATTAAATCTAACTTAAAACTAGCGCTATCACAGTTAGTTTATCACAGTTCATTATCACAGAAAGTAAGTGGTTGAATTACATAAAATTACTAAAACTAACCTTAATCTAAATCACAGGTTGGTAGCCAAACAGACAATAGGCGAACACAGAACTCAACCAACAAGCTCAAACCGAACAATTGTAAGTTACCCTTGTATGTATTTTCACAACTAAATTAATTAAAATAAACATTGCAGCTTAAAGCTGATTTCGCACCAGAATCTAGAGTTTGCGAACTGCTTAAAAGAGTCGGAAAAGAGCTCCCGTTTGATCTAGGAACACAAGGATTATTATAACAAACAATGATGCTGCGGCTTGGACTGTTTCCGAATGCAGGTCAATTTAGAGAGACGGGAAGAAAGTGTTGACGCAATATTTGCTTTAAGGAATCCGTTGAGTCCTCTGCATTTCCTCAAGAAAACACTGTGAGTTTTGATATGGGAAAGAGATTCGTTTTGGTAAACGATAAAGATGATATATTAACACCTAATAGAATTCGCGATGTTTTTCGATAACTGCTTTGTACGTCGAATAAATGTTTATCGATCGCCCCCGCAGGAGAAAGCGACAAGATCAAAGGATCAAACACTACTCACTACTATTTATTATCAAAACCTATCTGAAAGCAAAATTGATTACCTGAACCAGTCTTTAATTAGAAACCCGCCCCAATTACCTGTTTCATTCAGACGGAAAATGAAAAGAGGTTCCTGTTCAATGAACCTACATTTTGAAATTGAACACACCTTCAAAATTAGAATCAATATATTTGGACGTAGTACGACAAAGGCACATGTAGCAGGCATATTCCATCTCCACATTTGACGGACAGTTTTCATAACACTGCTCACTGCCAACCACCGACCCTACCTAGTGATTATATGACACTGAAAAGTAGTTAACTCATCGATGACGGTACGTAGGTACACGAGCGTGTGAGAGCATTTTCCACCCAAAGTGAAGGTGCTGCGTGTATCGTCAACGAGAGACGAGTCCGGAAAACTATAACACAGCCGTTATGTCGAACCCAAACCACCACCAACGATGAAGAGACGCAACTCTACCGATCGTAACGTGCGAGTATATCTAATGTTATTACACTGTCACTGGTTATGTTTCTTGAATACAGTATAGGAACAGTATTGAAATTGTAGTTGCCGAATCACGACATAAAAAATAACAAGGCAGGCTCCTTACTGATGTAAATATCAATCTTGATTGTAAACATGTGACGTCACTCCTATCGTACCATATACCTTCTGGACCACTAGATCATTTTTTTTCGCAAATTTGTTCGGGGTGGATAGGAATGACGTCGTCAAGTAGCTGTCAGTTTTCGGAATATATCACCTTCTTAATATAGTACACCGTGTTGCCGAATAATGCAGCAAGTTGCAGAATAATGATTTTTTTGCAATTACTCATCGTAATAGGCTGTTTTTCATCACGTCAGTTTGTCATGAAACGGTCTGCTTTCCTGCACTGAGGTATGCAGTGCGGGGATAGTCATTACGCAATTGAAACCAGTGCTGTAATGATTTATTACGCAACGCTTTCTCATTACGCAACTGTTTTGAGTTGTGTAATGAGTCATTACACAACATTTTTTCAGAAATTGTAAAATAATGGTGAATGCATTCCGATATAATTTTTGATACCCTCAAGTGGTCTTCTACGAAATTGCAAAAAATGTTGTACGTAACTCGTTGCAGAACTAGATTTTTACAGCACTCGGAATCAGAAATCTTAACGGGATTCATTCAACATTATTTTGCAATTTCTTAAAATGTTTACATAACATTTCTTACAGTTTTGTAAAATACTACTTGAGGATATCAAAAACCATATCAAAATGAAGATAGACAATCTATTTCGGAAAATTGTTCTTTAATGATTAATTATGTAACTCAGAATAGGGGAGGGAACAAACAACAAATTTTGCATCAGTTAGTTGGGAGAACCCCAGTACCGGACACTTAAGCCACTAAATTCACAGTTCAAAAAAAAAATGGTTTTATGTGATCCTTTTACCCATTTATGATAAATATTGCCATTTTCGTAGCGTACAAAATTAATATGAAAATAAAAATATAAATTTTGACATTATATTTTGATGATGTATTCTAGAATTGGCCAGTCATAAGAGGTGGCTCCCAATATCGGACACATTTTGGAAATGGCTCGAGTTCTGTAAATGTGAACATCATCGAATGTTTTTACTCCAGAAATAGTGTTTCATGACCAATGTAATGCATTTGCAACATTTATAAGAACAATTTGAGGTTCACTTAGTTTGAAAGATGTCCATCAAAAATCTCTTTCATATAAAAATAACACATTTTACAATGTTGTTCTGCATGTTAATTTTTCTTATTTTTATTGCATATTTGATAGCATGTTCAACGGAATGGATGAAAAATGGATGTATTTTGAGACACTGGTGCATAAATTTCAAATATATCATATAACAAATCAAGCTGTCCGAAACTGGGGGACAGGCGGTGCTAGACCAAGACTGTAATCTATTCAAATTTAGTAAATATTTTACCATATTCAAAATAATTACTTATTAGGGTCAAATTTCAGGGAAATCGTCAATTTTTTAACAAATTTCAAACATCTCTAATTCTTCAAAAAGCCAAACATATTTCAAGGGTGTATTATTCTACACAAATATTACACTCAATTATAGCTTTCTTTTTTTTTTTTTTTTCGATACACATATTGATTGGACCATGATTTTTTAATTTTTCGACTTTGTGCGGTAATGGGGGATCTCCTCATACCTAAAGTTTTTTTTACAAGTTATTTTTTGCTTTTTTTTCGCAGGGTTTCTTTTTGTACGGCTTTCGTTTTTTTTTTTTGTGCACGGAATTAACACTTTTTTTTTTCCTTTTTTACACGGATTTCAGAATTACCACGGTTCTTTTTACACGGATTCTAGAATTAACACGTTTTTTTCACACGGATTCCGGAATCCGCATGGTAGCCTACCGCAGGCTTGGAAATAATTCTATCATTGAACCTAGTAATCCAATCAAAGTGTGATTGTAGCGGAAAATGCTTTGGAAGACGTCAGTAAACAACAACCGTCCTGTTTGTATCCAGGATATCATTAAAGCCTATCAATGACAAACCAGTACAAATCAGTGATGTAACAGCCGCGGTAGCTGTTCAGCCGTAAATCGGAAAATGTTCTATAAAATTGCAATATTACTGAATTCTATTTGGAACATGGAGCCTGGATTCATTTTTGTCATTGGAGACGGAGTCAGGTCAGGACGGTGTCAGGTCATAAGGCCGAAGCACGTTGGGCCGAATGGGTTATATGACCAATGTTCGATAGACCGAATGGGTCATTTGGCTGAATTTTTTTCAACATGAATTTCTTTTCATTTTTTATTAGGATTTACTTTCTTCGTTTTTAACTTTTAACTCATTCGCTCTAATGATACTTTCGATCGAATGATCAATTAAACCTAACGTACTTCGGCCTAATGACGCAGCACCCAGTTGTTTATTAATGGTAAATTGATTGTTCACACAGAGGAACAAAAATAACCCTTTCGCGTGTCTCAAAGATCAAATTAGGTGTCTCCACTAAACTTGGAATTGCTGAATCAGTTGCCGCTCTAAGAAATGCTCGTCACAATTTTTTAAAACAGGTCGTCCAAATTGTAGAAAAACTGATTGTATTGAAGTTTAATGGAAATATAGACTATGATTTATGAAATTTGCTGGCAAATCAATTCATCAAGCATGCAAAATAGCACTTAAACTTTTTGAGACATGATTTGATTGAAACTTACCTATTTAATATCGATTCAATCGAATATTTGAACATGCTTGAAGCCTCCATACAAAATTCGTCGTTTCTTCTATATGGTCTATCACAATACTTTTCCAAATCATCACAAGTACCGTTTTAGTAGCGAATATATTACAAACTTTGATGATTCGTATTCTTCAGTACCTAAACGATGATGTTTGTAGTAAATTAGGTACAAAAATCGCCTTACAAGCTGGTAAATTTACATGCAAGTTGACTGAAATCGATGAAAAATGGCATTTTCAACAATCAGTATTTTAAAACCCAGACGTGCTATGTTATTTTCGAAATCAGCAATGGATCCTGCGACCCAAAAATAAGTAAACAGCGGTAATTTGTAGCTTGAGACAAAATCTTGTTCCGCAGTTTTTCTATTAATACAGTGAAGGTAATTCGAACGGCTAAATATCTGGTCTATTGTTGAACAGTCCGTGTTCAACAATTATCGAGCATTTTAGCCGTTCAACAGTTGGCAAATAGTTGACTATTGGATTAATCTGATGAGTATAGATTCATATTCTAGTATCTATTGCATAGTATCCATCCGAATCGATTTATTTTTCAAGTTTTTTTTTGTATTTTGACAGAGCGTTACACATACATAATTTGGCCAAAATATTTTGAATACACCATACAGCAATTCTCATTCCTATCAGCTTCTCTTCAAAGTATTTGAGAGCTCACAGGAATACATTTAATATGATGTTATCAAAACTTTAACAAATTCCATTGTTGAAGCAAGGCGCATTGCAAGAGCGGACGGTGGGGAGTTTATGACCATTTTAATATTTTCGAAACCGCGATTTCTAAATAAATAGTATTTCGTGTCAAGTACTACTCATGATAAACACTCTATTACCAGTGAAATTCGTCGCAAGCTATCGTCTGTCTAGTGTTCTATTAATTGCTTGTTAAAATAGAAAGTTTGTTTCACTGTTTTTTGTATGTAGTGTGTACTGTTACGTCGAATTTAAAACCGGTGAGGCGCCATTCACAAATTACGTAAGGCTCTACGTAAGCTCAAGCGAAACGGCTCATACAAAAATATCAGATTTTCCATACAAAAAGCATTTCGGAGGAGGGCAGGGGGTCAAATGACGAAAAAAGTTAATGTTTTATATGCCTATGAAGGACGATTACAATTCCACCACATGCTCCATTCAGTCGATCATTACGACAGACAAGAAAGTTTGGATCTCTTTTGAGTTTGGATCCAGGTTTCAAATAAGTTTCAGTAATTACTTCTAAATGTATGTTATTAGCTGTTAGAAAATGAAACAGCTCGTCCTCTTTACCAATCAAAGAACGACTCAATTCTAATTATTTGATAAATTATTTGGATTCATTAGAGAAACAAAATCCAATAACTGCTATTAGTAAATTTTACACCAACTTGGACTGCTGCATAGTGGTTTTGAACATTGCATCAATCATTTGATTCAATTGTTCAGTCAGAAAATAAAAATCTGAGAGAAACATGTTTCTAGAAGAAGGTACATTTTTTGATGATTTACCGTTCGGATTTTTCGTTGATGAAGTGACGGAATAGGGATGTTTCCATTTGATTCGAAAGGTTACCCACATGAAGAAAAGAGGAACTGAAATTACCTGCGATAACATTGGCATAAAAGTCCCTTCAAATTAAAAAGAATCGATAAGTTACCCGACGGAAGAAAAGTAGTTTATAAATGAGCATGATTATAATTTACCTGATGGGTTTAAGGATATGCGATATGGATTTTTTCCATGTCGATACGAAACGAAACGATACGCGGAATATCTTGCGCTGATAATGACGAAACGAAATGAAATTTAAAAATGTTTCGTGTAACTCGATACGAAATCAAATATCTCACGGAATTTTTCGAAACGAAACGAAATTTTTGAGTTTGTTTCGCGGAATACACTTTTAAGTTTTTTTTTCTTGTCAAAAGCTGGAAATTTGACAAAAGGCTTAAAAAACTTTTTTTTAAATCCTCTACCATATGGAAGCCTTAGTGTTGCTCAGCGGAATCCTTAGATGTTTTGGTAAGACTCTTGTTTGTTTAATTTTATAAGGTTTCATTTCAACATATCTGACATTCACACAAGGGAATGAGTGGGTTAAATGTTACAACTAAGAAGTGGATCGAAAAGCAGTTAGGGTTTCGTTCTACTTCGTCGTAAAAGCTACTATTCGTCGTATCAAACTTAAAATGTTCCACTACGGCGGATATTCCAACTTACCTGCAACATAGATTCATTTTCCAAATGTAATTTTGTGAAAGCTTTTATGATTCGTCCACCTGTACATCAAAAATGCAATGAAACTACTGTATTTCGATAGTTATTTACAGTACAATTATCCACTTTACACTTTTTCACCGAAACCGCATGGACGAACACGATTTGAGAGAAATGCTTAGCGATCGACATCAGTCACATTACTTTCCAACACAAGTTTCTTCCCGCCCCCCTGTGTGACTTACATCGCCGGGCACTTATTTTCACTATGGAAAACCTTCGTACTTCTTTACTAAAGGATTTCATTCCAATCACACGCCGTAAAACTTCAATAAATCCCCAAATTTTACGAAATTTTCTCAACTGCCGCGTATAATTGAGAATGTAAACAAAGTTCAATCCGTCGTACTGAGAAAAGAAAGTTTGTGCGCATCAATGTGTGCGCGACGCTCGACGTAAAAATACGGTTCCTTTGATTGTGTTGTTTTCGCTGTACTGTGATCAAATGCCAGAATTGTACGGTCAAAAGGAATTGTGTTCATAGTTTGGGCTGAATTTTGATGAGGAACAATTAATTTTAAAGGAAATTAGTATGTTCCATCATGCTGAAGGAATGGAGGGAGATGCCCGTAGATCTATATTTTCTAGTAAAACATGTTATTATAGCGTTAATGTATTGTGATTAACCACTCAATACATCAAAATGAGTCGTAAGTTATGAGATGAATCTGGAAACTGATTGCGACGGAGTTGAAAACGATACGACGGATTGAGAATACGGTAAGATGCATTTTCTTTGTATTATTTTCAAAAAGAGATCAAGATTTATCAAAATGTTGCTGTACAATGCTAAAGCCGTTTTGAGAAAGAATTGTTTGGCATCGGTTTGTATCAGCATCATTCACTGCAATACTGGGAAAATTGCTGTTCTCACTGATCAATGCATAATACGATGGATACTAGCACATCACCCTACAAACATTTTAAACAATCTCAAAAATATTGAGTTGCGCCCAAAATTAATTTAATTTTTAAAAGTGCCTTACAATTTTTTTAATCATGTGGATGTGATGTTATGCCAATATATACCATAAAACATGGAATAATGACTTTCATTTTTTTTTTTTGCTGTACTGTATGCTTTGTGGCTTGAATGAATATGATTGGAGACACAAGTCGATAAGTGATCATGAAAATACTAAACTGAAAGGTAGACTCTGTTCCAGTTGGAACATAATGCCAGAAAGAAGAAGAAAAATAAGTAGAACAGATGAATCACTGGTATATTTGCTTTAGTCTTCACTGGAGTATTGAATTAAATTACATTTTAAAGAATCCATCAACACATACCTAAGAAATCAATCAAGATGAATTTAAAATAATTGCAACGATTTTTCGTCGTCGTCGCGAACGCATCGTCCTTAAAGGCTCCCCCAAATCTACGCGACTTTTTACGGCGACAGCGACAAGAAATTGTCGCGATTTCGTTGTTGTGTCGCTGCAAGCACTCTTCTATGGAACTATCTTGACTGACACGACGCGAATCGCTGCGAAATCGCGTCGCTGTGGCTTGAACGTGCTCATCAAACATTGCTTGCAGCGAAATATCAGCGAAATCGCGTTGTTTGTCGCTGTAGCCGTAAAAAGTCGCTTAGATCTGGGGGAGCCTTTACTCATGTGGCGCAAATAATTGATGCGTGCTATTAGTTTTCTCTTCTATTCTCCCGCTGTTCTTATACAGAGTTAAAAGTCACGTCACAGCGGGAAAGCAAGAGAGAACTAATGCGCGCTTCAATAATCTGCACCACCTGAGCAAATCCAAAAAATCAGGGACTCACGCTTCGCAGCTTTTTTTACATTTGTTTATAAACAATTTTTGAGATATATTAACGGATTTGCTCAAAAGGACACGCGATGTTCCCCGGAGGAAACGAACAACCGTGGTTTTGCTTTCTTCATTCTTATGGAAGATAACATTGCGGTAGTTCATCAAACGCAGTTGTTCCTTTCCTGGGCTATTCGCCGCAAGGAAATTAGGGCAAATGGGCGTTTTTGGAAACTTTACAACAGCAGTGCAGTTTATCATATCCTGCGGACCAGTCAATACTACAGTCACCCCACAGTTATGAAAAGCACACAGATATGGATCAAAGTTGGATTGAACGGAGAATATCTCATCAAATAGAGTTGCAATTACGCAGAACCCATTTTACCTACGCGAACCATAATTATATACAGCATCGTAATCAACAATAACATGCTTAAACACATTTGTTCCGTTCGTAGGAAATAAAATGTTTTTCATATGCCTAGAAGCGTTGATTCATATCTGTGGGGCATTGAAACCCATACCACCAGAGGGATGGCATCATACACTGAACGAAAGCTTCTGCCGTTAAATGAATGATTTGTAATTCACATTGGTCCCAAACTCCATATTCTTCAATTTGAATGAATATGAAGGAATATGCTGCATCCATCGTCAATTGAATAAAAATCATCCAATTCTAAGATGAAGTCCAATCTATTTTCGTATGACTATAATCAGGTAGTTGAGTTATGCTAATCAAAATGAATAGCAACGGACTTTTGACGGATTGTAATTTCTGCTATGACCCAAATCGAAAATCATTCAATTATTGTCTTAACTATCATACAGAAGATTAATGATCCTAGATAGAAAATCATCCTTGTTGACAGTTTTAGTTTAATGGCGGCAGCAGCGTGATCACTTCGAAACTTCTTTGTGAATTCTACAGGTAATTGCACTTTACGATGGTATAATCAACATTTCTATCGTTTCATAGCATTTGTTCACTCTTAAAGGCTCAATTCAACGGGTGCCTAAACCACAAACCGCTTAAGTTCGAGGATTTCGGTTCCAGAATCAACAACTTTTAGCATGTATGCTTCAGCATCTTTTCCGGCAACCAAGAACAGTTATTGTGTTATGACCACTTACCTATTTGTTACAGTGCCAATAAAACTGCATAGAAATGGGGAAAATTCGAATTTGTTTTATTTATTTCTTTTAAATTATAAACTACCATGCAATGAGGTTTGTTTACATCATTGAATAATAACACAGCGCAACAAAAATGACATTTTCGCGTGTCTCAAGAATCAAATTATGTGTCTTTAGTAGATTTGGGGTTGCTGAATCTGATGCCGTTCTCAGAAATTTCCCAGCACGTCACAATTTTTAGCTACAGGTCGCCAAAATAGTATAAAACATTGGTTTTATTGATGTTTACCTAAATTTTGAAGTGTATTTTATCAAACTTTTTTGTAATCTTATCCACCAAGCATGCAAAGGAGGACTTAAACTTTTGTTTTAGATATATTTTGGTTGAAATTACACGATTAAATTTAGAATAAACCGATTTTTTCAACATGCTTGCAGTCTCCATACAAAATTCTTAGTTTCTCTTATATGGCAAAATACAATACTTTTCTAAACCATCAAAAAATAACTTTTCCGCATCAAAAGTATTATAAACTTTGATGATAAGTATTGGTGTAGACGTAAAGTTTGAATTCTGTGGCAAATTAAGCAAATTAATTGCCTTACAAGCTGGCAAACTTGCATGCAAGTTGGCTGAAATAGTCAATTTTTGCATTTTCAACAACCAATATCTCAAAAACTAGACGTGCTACGATATTTCTGTAGATGACAATGGATTCAGCAACCCTTTATTAAGTAAATAGAAATATTTTGATGCTGGAGACAAAAACGTGTTCCGCAGTGTAATCATTCGATTTTTTGCAGCTTCTAGAGGGATTGAAATCATATCAAGATTGGATGATGTTCATTCGGGGCGATATGTAAACAGATGATTTCAACGCAGATGAAAATCATCCTGAATGTGTCTGAAAATAGGTATGGGGCTCGGATGAGGCAGAAATCATTCAATTTGTTGCGGGAGATTTCGTTCAGTGTAGTTTTTTAATATGGTATTTGACAGGTCTTGTTGTGCCTTCTTATCGGGAGCATAAATTTATACTCCAGTTGCAATTCTCACGCACACTCATATATTTGTTGAATGTTTACCTTCCGTATAAGAGAAAATGGGACAAAATGCGCCAAACAAGACAAAAACTGCGCATAGTTGGTATGTGAGAATGTGCATTGAAAGTCTTCGGTTTTCTTAACAGTGGTTTTATCCGCGTTAGCAATGGCATTTAGCCATCGATCCCGCGCATCGATATTGGTTGGAAGCTTATGATGCGAAATGTTATCATCGTTATAATTGTTCTTCAGATTATGAAAATCGACACCACAAGAAGGAAAACAACACTTCATTGTGCTTTTCACGATAATAGAAATGCTACTTACTTTTATTTTAAACCGCGAACTACGCTATGGAAATAATAACGAACAATATGCATAGATTTTGTGTGCCTAGGTTCGTTTTTCCACATTAACACCAGCTGCATTGCTCATAGCGTAATAGTATTAGTGAGCGCTGCTTGCGTTCGATAAGAGGCAACAAAAAATGGCCATCATGTCGGCCCCCTGCATACCACAGTTATGCATCTAAGATAAGACGATTCCTAAAGAAACGCCAAAACGTATACATTCACTAGCACACCATTCGTTTGCCTCGCAGATAAATTGCTGTTATAGTGTTCTGATCCATGATATGAGTCGATTTGATCCATAATACGGACCCATTTTTGACTGTAGCTAGAACTAGAAACCTTTTTGCCTTTTTTTGTTCGAAATTAAACTCGAATTTCGCGAAATTCCGTTTTATTCCGTTTGTTTTCAATTTTCCGTGGAAATATTTTAACAATTTGGCGAAACGAAACGAAATAGCAAAATACAAATTTCGCCCGTATGAGTTCCGTGGTATTCCGCGGAATTTCGTTTCGAAGCGTTTTTGACGGAATCATTCGGTATTTCGCATACCCTTAATGGGTATGTATGTAATTTACTTCCTGGGGAATTCCAACTACGAAAAACATTACCGTTTATCTACCTGGTACGAGTCTCAACGATTCAAAGGCAATCTCAAAAGTTAGACTTATCGCAATTTTCGCATACAAACAAACGTACTCAGCGTGAGAAGAATTCTAGCACGCAAAATGCGGCTAAAGGTTTCCGTCTCCTGTTCCTTTCCCTGGCTCAAAAACAGACAGCTTAAGCGCCACCTCCGAAGAGGGCCGTCTGGCGAGTTATGTTTGTCGGGCAAGAAACCCAACCTCAGGGCGGGTTTGTTTTATAAGATTGCAAATAGCAATTTAGGAAACGATACATAAAACTCAAATGATATGGTGGATCAAGATTTCTCAGATATAGAGGTCGTTCTAAGCGGTTCTCAAAAAGAGTTGCTGCTGACCGGCGTTCTACCGACACACAGAGAACGAGAATCATCACTGGAAGAACTCACTAATTCAAATGTTTCTGTCCACTCCAGACACGTTAGTGAAGAGACTGATTTCCCAGGCAATCTATCATGGCTTAACGTTCAACGCTCCGTCATCGTAATCATCGTCATCATCCAAACTTCAAAAGCAGTTTTTATGTTCAAAACTAAAAATTATTCGATGAAAATGTGTCCACTGTGTTTCGGTTGGAGAATTGAATACAGTAAATGTAAATTTTCTTATTTTTTAACGAAAAAACTGCTTTTGAAAATTCCGAAATCAATGACGGATCCTGCCCCCTTAAAAAAAACAGAAAAATAAACTGGTAGAACGACGCGAAACGTGAGAAATCTCGAAGACCAAAAAACTGTTACAAGGAAAACATTAACATACTACAAAATACATAATTTGTGAAGAAAAACAGAAAAACCATTTGGACGCTTACTCAAATTTTATAACCTAGGTTTTATCCATGTTTGTGTTCCTTTCCTCTTCATTCTTCTTCCTACTTTCCATAATGTGTTTCCATATTTACCAATATACTTCTACCGATATTTGATTTACTAATCAACTTCTATCGATATTCGAACTGTTTCTATCTTCGTGCTGTTTAGTGGATTACCTATAAGTAGATGAAAAACCGAATTTGGTACTATACCATTTAATTCCACTAGAGCTTGTATCTTTAGACAGATACGCGTAGTTCGACCTCAACTGTAAGGCCGTCTTCACTGTCGTGTACTAGACTCAACTTGAGTCGAAGTCGACTCTAGTACACGACACTAAAGACGGCCTTACAGTTGAGGTCGAAGCATGCGCAAGGTTAGTTGTTTTTTTTTTTTTTTTTGTTACTAACAGACCCTTTTCTGATGCTGCGATGAATGCTGCCGGCAAAGCAGAAGCAATGGCGATAAATGCGTTGGCAAAGCAGAAGTACCGGACGAAGAATGCGACGGCAAAGAGGAACTCCGGATTGAGCGCATTGAGGATAGTGGTATTGCGACTATCACTACAAATACGACAACGCAATGCGAGTTTTTGGATTCACATGGAACGGTTTGTTCCCTTCCGGCCCTCAAACAGGCAATTTTGAACGCTGTCGCCATAAGTAAAACAATGGTGTTTCTTCTCTTCAAGATGTTTGAAAAGAAGTTCGCGATCTTCAAGAATTTCTGACAACACACGGCAATCTCCTTTCATTGTGATTTAGAAGGAAACTTTGATTCCATTAACCCTCAAAAGCCCGGGAAGAGACTTGTGTGCTTCAAATGGTTAGTTCTCAGAAACTAGCCAACCAAATTACGAACGTTTTGAAGCTACCTAAAGGGGAAGAAATTATATGCCCGGGATAATATCATGACCTTCCCCCTTTTTCTGGGGGGCGGATGTACGTGTGGCATAAGGCATAATTTCAACTATTATATGATTATATGAATATGACAACACTAAAAGATCATAGTTATCCAGAGGCAAGTCATTCTGAGCTAGTAATGCTTTTTTTATATGTATTGAAAATAGACATATTTTGGTTGTCCAGAGGCCTCAGAAGGGATGAAAGATTTTCCTACAGTTCTACAAGCCTGTTATGTGATACATATATTTTATTTGACTTTGTGGATGATCTAAAATTAGTCAAACATAATTTTAGATTGATTCTAATCATCTAGAGGACACATATTTGGTCCTGGATACCCACGAATCCCTGGTAGAGGGAGGCGGCATTTCCAGGGTACTTGCAACTTTTGGAATAATTCTGTAACCTTCCTTGCGACACACTAAACTTCATGATTACGCAAAATGAGTTAAATGGAAGACATTTCAATGACATTGACACTGTCAAATTCCGGGGGTGTGGTGCCCTCAGGGAAGTGGCCACTTTTAGAATAATTATGAAACCTTCCTTGCGACACACCAAACTTAGATATTTCAACTAAGATATTTCAATTATTTCTGGCAACATTGACCACCTGGCATACTCCGGGGATGTGGTGCACTCAACGCAGTGGCTACTTTCGAAATGATTCTGAAACATAATTTGTGACATATTAAGTTTGATGTATTTGCAAAACAAATTTATTAGAAGGCACATCAATGCCATCTGGCGAGGATATGATGCGCACTTAAAACTAAGCTTTTGTTACTTGCAACCCTTCGTTTCTTAACCCTCTAAATCCAAAATGTGAATGAATCCTTTTGCTTATCGCTTTTGCTGGTGATGCTTTTTCTAACCCTTACAGGACATAGATAATGTCCAATGGAATTGTGCCGGCACATACCTACCGGTAACTATGTAGGTACTAACACAACAACCAACGAAACATGCAAGGTTTTTCTATTCAACGTCTTCCCTCCTCCTTTCTTCCTATGGGAACATCGATTGCCTTTTCCACCCGAGAGCACCGGAGAAGGTGTGTTCGGAAGAGTATGTCGTATATCACCCATAAACAGCACAAATATAGGTCGGTTATTACCTTCTCAGTTCGTCTTTTTGGTTTGGTTCATTTTGTTTCCACTGCTCGACAGCTAAGTAGCGCGTGGGCGGGATTTTCAATTTGTTAGAGAGTACCTGTTTCGTTGATTTATTTTTACATTAAACAATTCAGTTTCAGTGACATTGAAAATGATTTCCCCAAGGAAGCCACTCAAGTTCATAGACTATTAAACGTTATACCGTTCCGCTGACAAGTTTCAAATTTTATGGAAATTCAAACAAAAACCCTTTCATTCTCCTCAACGGAAAACCTGTTCCTACCCTCATTCCACCACTGCACAAGAGAAACAAACGAAAGCAAAACTTACCCCAGTTCTTCGCCTTGGTTTCCCGTTTTCCGGCGTTTCTTCACTCAATCTACGAAGCAGGAGGAAATACAGTTCTATGCACAGCTGTCGTTCCACCCACTGCTAATCGACCGACCAATTCTGCCGCTCCTTGTGGCTCCTTTCAGTGGGCCGTTTCTTCTGCTTGGCGGTGACCTTGACTTAGAAAACTGTGTTCGTCTTAGACGGCACGAGGAAAACCACGTTGCTTTTTCCGTTGCTCGACTTGATTCGCGTTCACCATTAGGCGGTGCAGCCAACGAGCGGACAATCGAAACTTGACTATGACTTCCACTCGACTGGCATTGCACTATAAAATACTTTCCTCACCATAACGATGGATTGCTTCCTTGTGGAAAAGTTGTAAACTTCTTCGACGCTCAATTTCCAGCACTACGCGACGACCGGTTCTTGTGCGCATTTCAGGAGTGGTTTAATTTTGGAACTGGCGCTGTGTTTAGATATTCCATTGAGGCACCATTCAGAAGGGTTCTTACATTCGGAGGAATTCCTTATATTTGTTATTGTTATGTATTTCAACACTTCGACTTCATTCTCCGGTCTGGAAAACTCACTGTTTCACTAACGCGCCAACCCAACACTTGGTATACTTGAGTCATTCAATAACTGTTTGGCTCTCACTTTTCAGCTGAAAAACCACGACGAAGATCAAGATCTTCCTTTGGGCACGTTTGCCGCCTACAACGCACTTTGCTCTAAAGAAAATGATACCCAGAGATGAAAAACTTGGCACAGTACCAAGAAGATTGCTTAAAGAGTAATGCGGGGCAAAAGTTTGCATCTAACTTTTCGCAGAATATATATTTTTAATTGAATGCATTGAATTGTTCGGACCTTTTTCTTGACATTACGTCCTCACTGGGACAAAGCCTGCACTTCCGCAGTTATTAATTAAGAGCTTTCTTTGCCAAAGTTGTCATTTTCGCATTCGTATATCGTATGGCAGGTACGATGATACTCTATGCCCATGAAAGTCAAGGAAATGTCCATTGCGAAAAGATCCTGGACCGACCGGGAATCGAAACCAGACACCTTCAGCATGGCTATGCTTTGTAACCGCGGCTAAGGAAGGCCCCAACTCTCGTGTCCTGAAAAGACCAAATACAAACTTTTGCCCCGCACTACTCTAACCGAAAGAAACGCATCCGCGGTCAGGCAACGTGGTGGTGAATCAATAGGGAGCCCCCCGCCGATGACCGCGACTGTGACACACTTTTCGGCTTCCAATCGCCGAAACAATCAATCGAAAGTTGAAAATGTCGCGGCTGTCTCTGTGTAGGAGGAGGATTCTATTATTGATACTGATGACACAGTGGGAGATCGATTTTAACTCGATTCAAGCACTGCCGTTATGTACCGAGGGAGAATTATTTGGTTGTAGTACAGAGTAGCGTTTTCATAAGACATGCTTTGCTTGACGCAGAATGGTTCACTAATTGCTAGTCGTAAAAGAATGAGAAGCACTTGCTGTTAATTATTGTGCTGTAATAAACGGCATATTTGCTAGACGTACAGGGAAATACGAAAGTATTTGTATATCGAGAAACTATTAAACGTCAGTTTCACATACAAATTCTAAATGAGACCAATTGAAGTTTCAAGGTAATTTGAAAGGGTGAATCTCTGACTTCACCATTTTTTTTTCCAAAAAAGGGATTTTGAAACTGTCGCTCAAT